>NC_141673.1:5784670-8184670 GCF_028749965.1 Puma concolor
TCATTCCTTGGTTCTGGTAAAGGCATCACAGTTATACAAGATGTTCACGCCAGGGGACACTGGGTGAAGGGTAGAGAGGAATCATCTGCACCACCTTACAACTCTTCTGTAAATCTACAATTATTTCCAAATGAAAAGTTTTTTTTTTTTTTTTAATGGGAAAATCATATTCTATTGTTCAGGGCCCAGCTCGGTTCCTTCCTCCAGAACAGTTTTCCCTGAGCTCCCTGTACGCTGGGCTTGCTCTTCCTCGGGGCCCCCAAGCCAATCCCCTCTTTGCTCTCTGGGCCCCAAGCATGAAAGACTTGAGGCTTCTCCTTCTTTTCTGGGATCAGATGAGCCTCCCAAAGTACACCACGAACTTCCAGACATCAGATCCCGACTCCCACATCTTGGAGACCTTCACAGTCTGCGCCTTCAATGGGAGGGTAGGACTGAGGGCCCCCAGGCAGGCTCGGGCCCAGCGGGGAGCTGGGGGTGGCATTAGGGGAGAGCACGGGATGAAGCCCTTGTCTGTAGAGCTTGTCACCTCCACTGGTTTACTCAGGGGGCTGGGGCAGGGGTCTCTCCTGGACAGTGAACTTCGGGAGGGGAGACGGCTTGCTGCATTTGCCCACTAGACTCCCATGGACAAGAGGGTTGTCTGAGACGCCATCCTGTATGGCAAAGATGGCTAAGTGTGCATGAGCCCCGGGTACTGAAGCACTAAGAGGCGAGGGGCTAGAGGCCCTGGCACCCTTGTGGTGGGCCCCCCTCCACCACTTGTCCAAAGCCCAATCAGCACCCGTCTACACTGAGGGCAGCAGGAGCCCATGGCTCAGCAGCGGCTGCACCTGGAGTCTCAGCAGAACTTGGGGACCCGTGCACTAGAGCAGGGCCTACAGGAGGCAGCAGCCACCACAGGGTTCCCTGCCTCATGCCCAGAAGCACTGCTCGGGCTCACATTGGCCAAGGACAGCAGCCGAGACTACCCAACGTCAAGTGGCTCCTCCTTGTTGCCCACTGATGGGGAGTTGTTGCAGGCACCTTTGAGGCCCCGGTGGAGGGGCAGTTTACAGGTGGGGTATTCTGAGGACACGAAAGGGTCACGGAGAAGCTGCGACGTCGGCCCCAGGCTGCTCCTCTTGCCCTCCCCACACCCCTCTGGGAGGCCCCTTCCAGACCCGTGGCTTTGGTTGTGACCCACAAATGTAGATCTCCACAGAGGCTCCTCTCCATCCAGGGCCATTTATCCCTCCAGTCACTGAACTCCTCCCCCTGCATATCCCAAGGGCACTTCCGGCTCCAGTCCCAGACAGAACTCAGGTCCTTCCTCAAACCTTCCAGCTCCTATTGTCCCTTCCATGACTGGCAGCCAACATCCATTGTCATCCTTGGCTCTCCCTCACTCTCACCCCCACATCCATCCCTCAGAAACCCTACCTCCTTAACCTGCCACCACCTCCCTAGTCCGAGTCAGGCCCATGGGAAGTGCTCAGTGAAGGTTTGTGGGCCTGGGTGGATGGATCTATGAATGGGTGTGTGGGTTGGTGGATGGATGAATGGATGGATGGATGTGTGGATGGCTGGCTGGCTGGACGGATGGACAGATGGACAGACGGACGGATGGATGGGTGTGTGGATGGATGGATGGATGGATGGAAGGAAGGAAGGAAGGAAATGGCAGGACTTTTACAGCTTAGGTGGCTCAGTGTCTGGCGTCATTAGACCTGTCAGTGCTCTTCTTAGGCAAGACCTGGACCCTTGGTTTGATGAGGACTGGGTTGGACATACTGCTTCCGGGAAGGGCCCAGAGCTAAGACCATCCTGAGGTCCTCTGTTTTGAGGAATCAGTCAAAACACTTGAACACGATAAGGCACAGAACGGCCCATGCCAACCGCCTCTGAGACTGGCCCGCCCCTGGGGACACTGGAGCAAGCGAAAAGATGCCTGCGGCTGCCGTGTGGACGGTCTTCGGCCTCTGAACTCTGCCCAGGACTCAGGACCGGGCGGAGAGGATGCCACTCCTCCCCCACGTGCCTCACACGACACCCCAAGACGCACACAGGAAGAGGCGCCACGTGGACATCTCCTTCTTTTTACAAAGACTTTATTGTCTGACATGCTTGACAAAAAAAATTACAGCCACAATCAAGTTATGCCAAAATGATTGAGGAGCACGCCATTGTCTTTCATACCTCAAGGACTTTTAATGAATTTTCTTTCAAAGTAACAGCTGCCTTCATAACTTTTCTTTTCCACATAAAAATACACCATATTCTGAACATACCTTAGGAAAAAAATTTTTTTTCAAGTTTATAGTTCTTGGTCCACATAGAAATTCGGTAGAGGTGTCTGAAAGGGCCTTGTGTCTTCTCCACCCCACGCGTGCACATGGGTCATGCATCCGGGGTTTCCCCAGAGACCTTGTAAACATCCTCGGCCGCCAGGGACCACTTGCCCGAACGGACTCCCGAAGTCCTGTGCCCCACGGAGCCCAGCCCGCCTCGGTCAGGGCGGTGCTGCTAGGCTCCCGTCGTGGACGATGCCCCGTGGGGAGCCCCACGTGAGTAAGGAAGGAGTCGTGGTCTCCAGGGATGCTGGGTGCTGGGCTCAGAGATCAGGATCCCTCTGTGGGCCCCAGGGGCTCTCTATGAGGAACAAGCTGGAGGGGTCCCGAACCGGACCCTTAAAACAGAAGTGCCTTGTAGGGGTGGAGCTTTGGGTGGTGGCAAAGCAGGGGTTATGAAGCCAGAGACCAAGGCTCAAGGCCTGCCTCTGCCCCTTCTGAGCTGTGCACCCTCAGGCAAGTGACCTCACCTCTCTGATCTCCATCTCCTCATCTCCAAAATGGGGCCAGCAGGGCTAACCTTGCAGGACTGCCTGAGGATTAAATGAGATTGTATCTGCAAAGGGCTTGTGAAGGGCTGGGCCTGGGGTGAAGTGAGTAAGGCCCTCCTCCCAGAGGCGCGAGGGCGGCAGGGGGGGGGTCCCAAAAAGCTCAGCAGGAGAGATAAATGTGATGCTATTTAACCCAACGTCTTTTAAAAATCCAAATCGATTCAGAAAAATAGCCAGGATGGACAAAACATCAAAACTGGAAATAAAGACAGGATCTGACCCTGCACACGGGGAACCTGCCTCTCTGGCCTCACCCTAACGAGACCCTGCTGGCTCCCTCTCCCTCCGAGACCCAGTCCAAACCCCCCAGGCCTAATTTAAAGAAAAGAGAAGCCCCCTGCGGGCAGCTGCCGGAGCCCAGGGCCCCTCTGCCACCGTGTCGCCCTCCCGTTAACAGGACACACACTGACAACAAGGACTGGGAACCATTCAGCCTTCTTCAGCTGTGGGCCCGCCAGACAGAACCCAAAGGGTGCTCGGGAAATTGCACCGAGGGATGGAACCCCATTCAAGGACGGTAGTGAGAAACATGGGATCCACTTTATCAGTTAAGAAGTGCGTGTGTGTATGTGTGTGTGTATGTGTGTGTGTGCGTGTAGGTGCACACACACTCGCGTGGGCGCACACACGCAGCAGCGTGGCCTCAGTCTGCAGAGCCTCCAGCCTGTTGAGCTCTGCGGAGCACGGGACCAGGGGCCGTCCATGACTCGGGAACCCTCCAGCCGGTCCTGGGCACTGACATGGCTCGTTCTGTAGAACCGACCCCCCGGATCCAGGCTCCGAGCAAGTACCTGGAGGTTGAGGCCACTGATCAAGTCAGCAAAGATGCCCACAGGAAGAAAGCAGGGCCACAAGGCGAGGCAGACGGCTTATTGGCCTGGCCGGGTGCGGTCCGAATTCCTGAGACGTCCCTGATCGCTCCCTCGAGGGCCTCGGCTGTGAAGCAGGCCCGTCTCCTCTCCAGCCCGGGAGGAGAGGGCGGGCTGTTCGCACCCCGGCTACAAAACCTCCCACCCACCCCCAACCCTGGGGCTTGCAGCCACACAGACCCTCGGTTAGAGGGAGCTTTTGTGCTAGAACTTCCAAAATCGGTCCAGAAGCAGCAGCTTCCCAAACCCACGAGGGTGTCCGACTGAGAAGGACGAAGAGGCCGTCAACTCCCGAGCGGGACGGGACCACAAGCTCGTTAGGTCCTCTGACAAGGTACACGCGGAAATGTACACGCAGAATAATGAGCGCGGAACCCCTGACAGGGACCCGCAGGCTCCTGGCTCCAGGTGACCGAGGCTGAAGAGTCAGGGTGATTTTCTTCATTCCAAGGCCTCAACCCATCCGTTGGGCTGGTCCCCTCGACCAGACAGGTTGTCTGCATGGAAGGAAGGGTGGTTGGGGGTCCGTGCTCTCGGCCAGGCGTACGTAGCTGATGTGGGCAGGAAGGGCGGAGAAGGCAGGGGCAGTCAGGAGTTCCGGGGTGTGGGGAGGTCAATGACTATGGGCGGGTTCACGGGCTGGTAGTTCACGGTGCACACAGACGCGTTCACATAGGTCGTTGTCCCATCTGCCATGACACCGTACCCTGGAAAGTAAGCACACGCCTGTCAGGGCTGAGGGGTAAGGCCAGGACCCAGAGCAGTGAGGGGGTCTAGTGGGTGTGGTGCTCAGAGGGCGCTCGGCCACGGTGGGCTGAACAGGTCTGGGGCAAGCTGCCAAACCCACCCCCCCACCCCCCAGCTTCGCCTCTTCATCTATAAACGGAGGCGATGGAGACAGATGTTCCTTCCAAGTCTGCTGTGAGGACCAAATGGGATACTAATCCATACACATCAGCAGTGAGCTCCTCGGGCCCAGGGGAGGGGAAGTCTGCTCTCTCCTGCCCTCTGACAACGCCCGGCCGTGGCCCTCAGGGAAAGGGCTGAGGCTTGTTTGCTTCTGGGCTGGAAAGCGATCTGATGTGGACCGGGCTCTTGTGAGGCCCAGCGGCCCTGGCCCCACGCAGACACGGCTCTGGGGGAAAACACGTCAGGCCCCCTGCCCCGTGGGAGCCCGTGTGCTTTCTGGCTGGGGGGGGCGGGGGGGCGGGTGGACAGGGAGGCCTTGGACAGGTGGGACGAGGGCTCGAGAGGAACAAAAGGAGGGGTCTGCCCAGCTGGTAACTCGGATGCCGTGCGTAGGGTGCGGGCGTGCGGGCAGCCGGGGCTGGGGCTGACCTCACCCGTCACCTCACGGCCACCCCGCCCGCCGCCCCTCAAGGTGAAGCGGCCGTCCCCCGCCATCCCAACGATGTGGACACGACGCGTGCCCCCAGCCCCCCCCGGGGACAGAGCCAGAACACCACGTGTGTGTGTGGGGGGGGGCGAGGGGGTCGCCAGAGCACCTCAGGCGAGCAGGTGGCCCTCCACAGGCTGTAGGGACGTAGGCGACAGGACCGGGCCACCAGCCTGAGGGCGCGCACAGCGCACCTGCCGAACCTGACCCGTCCTCCGTGCCCCATCCGACGGCCGCTCCTCCCAAGAGCCCGTGACCCCGAGACTTCCCGGGCTGGAGGCAGGGGCTCCCGGTCAGCAAACTCACCCCTAAGTCCCGCCAGATTTTGCAACCGTCTTCCCCTCATGCAAACATCTCGGCGGGAGCCGGCATGTTGGGGAGGAGGTGACGGGGCTGCAGGGGGACGAGGCGGCCCCTGGAAAGGGCCGGAGAGGAGCCCCCCCTCCCCCACCCCCCACCGACCTTCGTGGATGTGGCCGAAGACGTGCAGCCGCGGCTGGACGCGCCTCTGCACCGTGTTGAGCAGCTCCACACAGCCCACCCTCTGCATCTTCTTGGGGACCCAGTCCAGGAAGCCTGAGCGAGGAGACAACGGGAGGGTGATGACGGGGTCCGGAGGCCAGCCCTCCCCCGCCCCCACCCCACTACAGCTCCCGCCCCCAGCGGCCTCAAGGGCGGCATCCACCCATTACAGAGATGAGCAAACCGAGGCCTGAAAGGGACGGGTGAGGCCCCAGGGCACACACGCCACCCCCCCCCCCCCCCCCCCCGCCGGCTGGCAGCAGGGCAGCACCAGGAGCGAGGTTTCCACGTGGGAACCTTCCCGAACAAACATCACAGACTCACGAGCGTGAACCCCATTCCGCACGGCGTGGCCCACGCCGCCAGCCTCCCGGAGCCGCCCCATATGGCGGCTGCTTATTATCCTCACATGGCTACACAAACGAAGAATAATTAATGACTCCAAGCGAGCGGCTCGGGTCCTTCTCGGCCCCTCGGCCCCTCGCTGTCTGGGTGGGTGAGACGGGTTTGCGCATGCTGGGGAGGGGAAGGGGGATCCTCCGAGTCCCGAATCAGGAAGGCGGCAACTGGCAACTGACACTGCCCGGGGGGATAACGGAGGGAGGGAGGGAGACAGACAGAGAAAGGGAAAGGAAGGGAGGAGGGAAGGAGAGAGAGTCAAGGAGAGAAAGGGAGAGGGAGACAGAGAGAAAGAGAGAGACAGAGACAGAGGGAGGGAGACAAGGGTGCCTCCGGCCTGGCCACTCTGTGCCCCTCTACCCGGCAGCCTGCAGGCCCTGGTAAGCGAGCACCGCCCAGGCTGGCCCGCTGTCCAGCGCCGCCCGCCCCATCCAGCGTCACCTGCCCCGGCCCCACACACTGCAGGGGTGATGGCAGGTTCTTTGGAGGCAGCGGGAGGAAGAGGAGGCCGGTAGCGGCTGGACTGCTGGGAGTTTGGACAGCATTCTAAGGACTAGGGGAGCTATGGAGGGCTGTAGAGGGATAGCACGGCATAGCTGCCGATTCAGAGAACCCCCCTCCTGCTGCTGTGAGGAGACTGGAGCGGAAGGGACAAGACTCGGGGGCTGGGGGACCGGCGAGGAGGCCGTGGCAGTCATCAAAGAGACAGAAGACGCTGGCCTGGACCCGGGGGGGGAACGGCAGTGGTGGAGAGGAGAGGAAGGAGCTTTAGAGGTGGAATCGGAGGGGCGTGCAGACAGACAGGAAGTGTGTGTGAGGAAAGGGGGACGGGAGGCCTGAGAGAGCCCCTCGTGGGGCAGCCAGAGGGGGCCCAGAGGCGGTTAGCAGACTAACACAGGGCCGGACGAGTGGGTGAGTGGTGACATCAGCTCGGACCAGGGTGGTGGCAGTGGGGGCCGGGAGGGGAGCTGTGGAGGGTGGAACCCACAGGCCCTGGAGACCGTGGGGGTGGGTGGGGTTGAGGCCCCCCAGGTGTCTGATGGGGTGGGAGGTGCACAGGATGAAGCCTAGAGAGCGACCTTGAAGGTATCCGGCCCCCAGGATCCCGGTCTGGAGAGTCAAGGCCCCAGCCCTGCCTTTTGACCTCCCTAAGCTCCAATGAGCCCCACGCATAAAATGGGCGGCGATCTGACCTCCCTGAGTGGCCGTGGGGAGTCCGCGAGGTAACAAGTTGAACCCCCAGCACATAGTAGGTGCTTGGGAAATAAGGGGGGCGCTGGGGGCAGCTGTCCCCAGTGCCACAGCAGGTCAGACTCAGAACAGAGCTCATCCGGGATTCCTCTCGACAGGCCCGACAGATCCCTGATCTCGGTGCACAGGCCGGGCCGCGCCCCAGCCCTCTGCGTCCGCTGGCCAGGCCAGCCGAGGAGGGGACAGCTGACTCTTACCCAGTGGTGGTCCGTGGGTTATCAGGATGTCTACGCCTTCGGGAATGAGGTTCCATTTCTCAAGCAGCGCTTGGCCTCGCGGGAGGTTAAAGCCCCAGCCGTAAAACCAGGGCTGCCTACGGAAGAAGAACAGGCAGTTCAGAGGGGACCAGTGAGCGCGTGGGGCGATCACGGGAGGGGGAAGCAGGCCACAGCTCCCAAGAATCTTCAGGGCTGGCTCGATGCCAGAAACCCAAAGTAAAGATGGGTATCGCCTGTACTTAGCCAGAATCCTGACCCACTTGTGGGCCGTGAGATATCCCGAGCATTCTCTTCCCTTTTCCCTTCCTTCAGCACACTTTCTGGTTTTCTATGATGAATAAATATTATTTGTGTCATTTTTATTTATTTATTTATTTATTTTTAACGTTTATTTCTTTTTGAGACAGAGAGAGACAGAGCATGAACGGGGGAGGGTCACAGAGAGAGAGGGAGACACAGAATCTGAAGCAGGCTCCAGGCTCCGAGCGGTCAGCACAGAGCCCGACGCGGGGCTCGAACTCCCGGACCGCGAGATCGTGACCTGAGCCGAAGTCGGCCGCTTAACCGACTGCGCCACCCAGGCGCCCCTATTTATATCATTTTTAAAAACGAGAGTTTAAAAGAACCAGCTTCTGCCAAAGGCCCCTCTTGTTCCAAGCCCTTCCGAGGAAATTCACAGAGAACGCACTCACCTACCCCTCCCCGGGAAAATGCTCTCCCGACCCCCCGCCCACAGTTGGGGCAGAGGGAGACTCAACCCAGAGAGAACGGGTTCCAAGTGGAGGACACCCATTCCTGCTTTCCCCTGAAGCTCCCACCCAGGCTGAGTCCATCCCAGCTCTAAGGACAAGGCCAGAGGGACCTAGGCCAACGAATGGAATCTCAACGTCACACGTAGACTGAGCGATACAAGCCATTCCCTTGGGTTGGCTCCACGGTGAACATGTAACCTAGGTCCCTCCCCGTGGACCTAGGATACTGTCATCCCTGTGTATCAGTCAGTGAGCTCCTTGCCCTGGAAGCTGTCAGCAGCTATTAAGCTGTCCCAAAGGGCGACGGCTGGACCACAGGGCCCTGGGGAGCCGGCCAGATCAAATTCACACCAGACACCCCCCATACCTCTGTGCTTCTCAATTACATGGGCCAACAGGAAGCCATTTGATTGGGTTTTCATTTCTAACAAAAGCATCCCCGCTAAGAAACATCCCTTAAGCACTAAGTCGTTATAAGTTCCCACGTGAGCATAGCCTGTTGGTGTTTACAAAGCCATCAGCATCGCCACAGTTATGGGGCCGAATCGTGTCCTCCAAAAACATATGTTGAAGTATTAACCCCCAGCACCTGAGAATGGGGCTCTATTCAGAAATAGGGTCCTTGCAGAGATCATCAGGTTAAGATGAGGTGATACCAGATTAGGGCGTGCCCCTCATCCGATGACGGGTGCCCTTACAAGGTCATGTGAAAACAGAGACACAGAGAGAAAAGGGCCATCGACGATGGGCTTAGAGATCAGAGCGATGCTGTCTCCAAGAGAAGGAGTGCCGAGTACCCCTAGCCACCACCAGAAGCTGGGGGAGGACGGATTCTTCCTCAGGACTCTCGAAAAGAACAAACCCTGGTGACACCTTGATCTCAGACCCCAGCCTCCGGACCGCGAGAGAGTGAATTCCTGCTGTTTTAAGCACCCTGCCGCCGCCACCTCCCCACCCCAGGGACTTCCGCACCCGCGGCAAGGGTGGGCAGCCAGGTCTCTTCCAGTTTTACGGATGAGGAAACTGAGAAGAAGGGAGCAGGAAATAGAAACCGTCACCTGCGTTTCCTGGATTCCTACTTTTTTTTGGCCAGGTGCCATCTAAGCACATCACAGGGATGGCTTACCGGTCACAAGAACCCTGTGAATTAAGGACTAAAGACGATCCCCATCTTACAGATGAGAAACCAGAGGCTCAGAGAGGTGAGCTAGCCTGGGGATTTGGGCCCCAGCGTGTGCTGACTCCCGGGCTGGGCACCTCACTACCGCTCGCCCGGCCAGCACAGACCATTTAAGTCAGCAGTGGAGCTGGGCTTCTGACTTCCAAGTCTCTCCCGTGCCCGAAGCTGCCACTAAAATCCCTCCCACGGCCCACATGCCCTTCCACGGTGAGACTGAGGCCTCTGGCGGTCGACCCAACAGCTCTAGCTTTTGGCAGCCACCCAAAGCACCTCTCTGGAACCCTGGGGGTCTCAGAGAACACACTTTGAAAACCCTGATCTGCTCACAGCAGGTTCCAGACAAGGAGACTGAGGTTCGGTGAGGGGCGGTGAGGGGCCCAGGGGCCCGGGTCACACAGCTTGTGAGTGGAGAAGTCAGTGCTCAGCCGGATCGGACACTCTCTCCCCTCGGCCTTCAAAGCCCCGTCTATTCCGTTCCTCCTCTTCCCTTGCACATCCGGGACCAGCCCAGGGGCAGGGAATAAACGGCGGGTTGACAAATGGTGTTGAGTGAGGCCTAAGTGAATAAATCAGTCTGTTAACAGCTGCCAAATAGGACTTTTCCTGTTGCCTTGGGATTGAAGCCGAAGCCTCAAAACTGAAAATGATGCCCCGTATCCAAAAGACAGACCCCAGGTGCCACCCAGGAAAACCTACAAAAGTGGGCAGAACCTACCGGGCCACCATCTCCCCCAGCCCCTGCCAGCCTAAGTTTTGGCCTCGAAGGGAAGGGTTGTAGCTCCTGTCTTGTTCTGTAGGGGGAGCCAAGGAGGGTTCCTCATACCAAGAGATGAATGGGCCCCAGGAGAACCACCTGGACCGGTGAGGGCCTGGGATCTGCACTCTGAGCCTAAGGAGAGATAGATGGTGAGAAGCAGGCACAGAGGGACTGGGTCCCCAGGTTTGGGCTGCCCAAGGGACCCCCAACCACCGGAAGCACCTGCCAGGTGATAAGACCAGGTGGCCGGGGCTGGGGAACAGCATCTGGGTGGGTTGGCCTTGGGGACAGTGCCCTCAGAAGACACCTCCTATCACTGGCACATCCACATAGGGCTGCCCTTGCACATCTGAACAAAGGTGAGAGCTCTCTCCACAGAAAATGCACCCCTGCACGCACACAATTTTATACCCAACTTCATGGCAACCTTGGGGTCAGACCGAGCTGAGTGACAATGGGTACACCTCTTACTACCCGTGTGACCATTGGCAAGTGACTCAACTTCTCTCTGGGCCTTAATTTCCCCATCTGTACACGGGAATAATAATACCATCTCAATAAGGCTGGTGGGAGGAATAAACCAGTGATTCCACCTAAAGTGCTTCAAACAGCGTCTAGTTCAATGCATTTCAGCCGCCATAATCACCCCCATCACCATCGGCATCGTCCCCATCACTCTCACCATCATTGTTGTGGGCCCCTCCTGAAATTCATCCACGGAGCCTGCATGAAAAACCTTTGACCTAGGGCTGGGTTTTTCAAACGGCATTTTGATGGGTCCCAACATTTTTTTAAAAAAGAAAAGAAAACATCACAGAAAAAGGTCCCTCCTAGCAGGGAAAGGATTCTTCAGTTAAATATATTTATATTTAAATAGACACCCACGGATAGATGTACTGAATCACAACGTAAAATACTTCTCCTACCACGGTTCCTGGTCAGAAACGGTTGACAGTCCCGCTCCAGGGGCCAGCCCAGGCTCCTGCCCTAATACGCTGAGCTCCTGGCTCCGCGGTTTCTGAGGCCCTAGAACCCTGAGCGCACGCAGAGCCCCGCTTTGGCTGAGCCAGGGTTCAGGCACTGCAGGGAAGGCGGCAGCATTCTGGAAGCCACTCAGAAAGCCAAGCCTAGGGGTCCTCCCAGGAGCCCAAAGCCCCGTCAGCCTCCGGGGAACGGAGCAACGTGTTTCTGGTGCTGCCTTCCAAATACAGGATCCATTCTTCAAAACTCTAATCAAATATTTACAAGACGGGACGAGGCCTCATCTGCATGGAGAGAAGGCATCTGTTAGTTCCTGTGAGCCACAGCAAGGGGTGGCTTTTTGAAAGAGACGCTTAGAAATCCATCAGAGACCCCGCAGACCCCCAGATGCCAACCCACGCTTGCCTCCGCCTGCCCGGCTTCTCCTCGCCCAGCACCACGGAGCCTTCCCCTGGGGGTGGCGTCTCCCCATAGGTGCACCTGCCGAGTTCTTAGAGACTCACCACCTCGAGTCCTGGGATGGTGGAATCCACCCTGCCCCCGGGGACGCCCTGAGAGGCTGCTCAAGGCCCTGAAGTTGGCATCAGACATCCTTCCTGGTTCTGCCCCCGGGCCGCTCACTTTACCTCTCCCAGCAGGACAATGGTGCCTATGTCCCCAGGCGTTACCCCATGAGGGCAGGGGTGGGGGTCCTTCTTGTTCAGTGCTGTACCCCTGACACAGGGGGCAGGAAAAGAAGAGAGGGAGGAGGTTTAAAAGGACGAAGTTGTACTTCCATTAGGAAAACGCTAAGCACCCAGGAGCTCTGTCAATGGGAAAAGGGGGTGTTTTAGCTCTTACTGAAATTTTAGGGGGAACAGGAAGAGGGTGAAATCACACAGGCAGACATCCACGGGAGACATTTCCCAGGATGGCCCACGGGTTGGGGAGCACCCTTGTGGGGCCAGGGGCTTTCTCCAGGGTGGCCAGGAGCAGGACCAGAGCACTTGGAGAGACAGCCTCTTCAGGGTGAGCACGCCCCCCAGAGGCCTTAGACCAGCCCACGGGGCCCGGAAAACTCTGCAGCCCCTCCTGGGTGATGTGCATTTGGGTTTCTGCCACGGGAAGAGTGCCAGTTCAAGGTGAAGTCGGCCCCAGATGGCCCGTCGACCTCCTCCTCCTCCGCTCAGGCCCCTCGGGGCCAGAGGTGAAGTGCAAGGCTGCCCGGGTTTCCAGGCCGACGGCAGGGCAGGCAGAGGCTCAAAGGCCTCCCGCCTGAGCAGCCAGGGTCCAGCACCCCCACCCGCCCCCGCTACTGGCCCACCCACGTCGGGAGCAGCCAGTGGTCTGGGACTGCGAATGCCCAAGACAGGATCCCGGGACCCTGCAAAAGAACATTCCCCGTCTCCAGCGTGACCTAGCCCTGGGACCCAGCCTCGCCACGAGGAGGGCCAGGAACCCAGCGTCTGCTCGCCTTCCAGGACACGTCCCAGACCCCAAGGAGGTCGGATGAATCAGAAACCCGACTGAGCGATGGGAAGCGGCTTGATGTCCTGAATTTCTGTCTTTCTGTTCTAAAGTAACCATTGGAATAATTTTCTTACAGAATGATAGTTGCCATGACAACCAGAGCAAATTTTCCTTTTCTGAAACAGATGTCTCATTTAGTTGAAAATTAGAATGTGAACAAACCCATGGGAAAAATTAATTCAAACTTTAACAGAGCGCTGAATACAATGTAATCTCTCAGAGGTTAACCCCTTAACAGCTTTTTTGTGCGCTTATGGTAACCTTCGAATCCAGTCTAATTAAGCCCGCTTAGCCAATATAAATGACCTCCTCGTGGCCAATCATTAAATGATTTCCCCCCCGAAGCGTGAATCCCGGGTCCCCCACGGCAGAAGGGAGGGGGACGGTGCTCGTCTAGAGTCGCTCCGCTTTGCCAGGTAAGGCATGCAGCCCCCAGGCGGGGGTGTCCCCTGGGGCCATTCAGGTAGCCTGAGGGGTGGCCACCCATTTCCCGGGGATGCTGGGGTGTGTGGACAGAGGAGGCCCCAGGGTGCCCCGGAGTGGGGCTGGGCCCAGGGGCACACCCAGGCCAGGGTACGATGCCCAAGGGCAGGCATCGGGGGTTCCCTCGGCCAATGCCGAGGGGCACTGCGGGGACCCCAAGAGGGCACCCACACCAGCACACCTCCAGGGGTGTTCCATGAGCCCCCCCATCCTCACACCCACTCTGGGAGGCAGCTGCCATCACTGCTCCATTTTACAGATGCAGAAACTGAGGTGTGGGGAGGAACAGAGACTTGCTCAGGGTTACCTGGTGACCCAGTGACGCAACCAGGGCTCAAACCCAGAGAGCGGATTCCAGAGCCTGGGCTCTCTGCCTTCAAGCCAGAATTATGCAAATAGGACCAGGAATCCTGCCTCCCCTTCCTCAGCAAACCCCTACTTTACCGGCCACGTCCCCATCTCAAATCAGCCAGCCCTCAGGACAAAGTCCAGGGAGGCTCTCACTTTAAAGTCAAGGAAACAATGGCACAGAGAGGTTAAGAGGTGTGTCCGAGGACACACAGGAAGCAAGAGAGATTCCGGGGGTTCCTGGTTCCCGCCTCCTGTGCCCAATGGGCGACTGGCCCAAAGAGGATCCTGCTGGGGTGCTCAGGCCACAGGTTCCCCCCTCTTCAATGGCAACTGCCTGCCTGTCCCTCTGAGCAGCTCCCAGTCTCCCCTGCCAGGTCCCAGCCCCACCCCTGGCCCTGCCAGGTCCCCCCTGAGCCTGGCTGGACAGAGAGGAAGTAGCCTGTGATTCTGGCCCTTGGTGCCCCACCTCTCAACTGTTCCCCTATGTGACTCCTCTACTCCAAAGCCTTCCATGGCTCCCTCTGCCTGCAGGACAAGCCCAGACCTCACGGCCTGGCACACTGGCCCTTGGGCTCTGTCCCAGCCCACCTTTTGAACTGTCCTGCTCAGATTTCCTGCTGAACTCACCGCCTGCCGGCCACAACAAGCCTCTCTGTTTCCTGAACACAGCCCAGCCTTGCCCCACCTCTGGGTTTTTGCACCTGCTGTTCCAGCCATCTGAAAGGCCCTTCCTAGCCTCACCTCAGAGTCCATGACCCATTATTTGTTCAGGCTTGGCTTAAAGGCCCCCTCTTCCAGGAGGCTTCCCCTGGTCACATCATCCCCCAAGCACAGGTGACCCTCCCTTCTCTGCGTGCCCTCATGGTGGCTCCTGCAGGGCAGGCCGAGGTCAAAATCCCTCCTGCCTGACAGATGGCAGAGCCCAGGCGGCCTCAAGGAGGGTTTGCTCCCGGGATGCAGGAGTGAATGAATGTAGGATAGAATTAACAGCAGGTGCTCTACCCGGAAAGCAGGAGGGTGGGAAGAACCAAGCATCAGCCCCCTCTTCTGCGCACCCTCCCAATGGGAGCCCCGCCCCCCCCCCAGCCCCTGGAGTCCCGAAGCCCCGAGAGCTGTGGCAGGAACCAGCACGAGAACAGACACTCAGCCTCCACTGGGCATCCCGCCTCCCATGACCTGCCCGGGGGGCTCATGTGCCCATTTCACAGATGAGGCCTCAGAGGTGAAGCAGGCTCAGTGCGCTCACACCCTCTGCTGCGTCCGACTCACCTCCTTTGGGGGAACCCCTGCCTCCCCAGGCCGCCCACTCCTGGGCTGGGGGTTGAGGACGGCTGCCCTCCCAGGTAGAGGGGACAGCCTGTCACAGTGGACCCCGCGGGGCCACACATTCTCACTGCCACCCCTCATGCTACGGAGGCAGAGGCTGCGGTCTGAGGAAGGCAGTGGCCCCACTCCCCACAGAGAGGAAGCTTCCGCCTTCTCTCAGAGACGGCCAGTATGGAGAGCGTCTCAGATGAGGCTGCCCCGTGTCACTGTCCCCAAGTGCTGCCCGGGACACTCTCGGCACTCCAGGGAGGTTGTGCTCCCATTCGGCAGCAGGGGAAACCGAGGCTCAGAGGTCAGTGACTCACCCGGGTTCCCCGAGAGGGTTCATGCTGACCCCTCACCCCACAGGCGGTCCCCTGACCCCTGGGGACATCCCACAGTGCGGGCTGCCACCCCCATCTGCCCAGCTCTGATAGAGGGGTTGGCCTTTCTCCTCTGCCCTCCCCGAGGGCAAGGGCGAGGCTGAGGGAGCCACCTCGCAGCGGCAGGGGCAGCGGCAGGGCCAGCGGCTGCCAGCGAGGAGGCAGGGCCACGCGGGCTGGCAACACGTCCCCAAGGACTGTCAATCACACACCTTGCCCTGGCACACAGCAGTTACCGCAAGTCAGCAGCAAGATAAGTGGAACCGAAGAATGGGGTCCTTTGTCATTCCTAATTAATTTCCCCCACCCTTCGGAGGTGCGGACCATTCATCTTTTGTTTCGCTGGGACTCAGAAGGCAGACAATTCATTTCAAACATTAATCTCCTGTAGAATCGTGCGCATATGTGTTGAGGGGCCCTCTGCAAAGAAAATAACAACAACGTGGAAGCAACAAAGATAAGGACAGGAAAGGGGCAAAGGAGAAATTCTGCGTGAGAGAGAGAGGAGCGGGTGTGTGTGTGTGTGTGTGTGTGTGTGTGCGTGTGTGAGTGGAGGCAGCACAGCATAGGACCAGGGACCATGAGGAATTTCTTCCCGACACCAGAGTTCGCCGGCTGCCTGTGGCACGTGGGGCTGGCGACCGCCGGAATCCAGCGGAGGGAGGAGACAGGACGTGAGCAGCAGCCGGACCCTTGGTGGCGGGCACGCCTGTGTCGGCTGGCTCCCGACCCCCTTCGCACTGTCACAGGCCGGCATCAGGCTCGGGTGGGGCTTGCGGCCAGTCCCAGGGGCAGGCGGGCCCCGTGGCTTCCACTGAGCACAGCCCATCCCCGACCCGAGGGGGCAGGCGGGGCAATAGCACCGAGGTCGAGGTCACAGAGATGCCCCCCCCCCAGTGGCTCTGCGTGCCGCCCTCATCCTGCCCTTGGCTGGCCCTGGGAGGGGAGAATCTGAGTCTGATTTCACAGAAGCAGGACCCGGAGCTCTGGGAGAACATGCTGGGCCCAGGGATCCAGGAAGCCCCGTCGGGGCTCTGCATCCCGCCAGCGGGACGCGGCCAGAAGGGAAGAAGGGCAGAAGAGAAGGAGCAGCTGACGAGGTTGCCTGCTGGCCGGTCCAGGCCGGTCACTCCCAAAGCTGACCAAGCCCACCTGCCTGGGCTGGACCCCCGAGCAGTTCTGCCTAGGGCCGAGATCTCAGGCCAGTTCCTCGGCTACCCAAGCCTCACCTTCCCCATCTGCAAAACGGGGATGAAAACAATCCTGACTCGCCCCCTTGCTAGGCAGGCGGAGCAGGCCCTGGGGAGCTTGCTGAGTGAGGGGTCTCAGGGGTCGTGCTGCAGAAGAGGGAGGAAAGCCGGGAGAGGAAGGCCACAGCCCCGTGCTAACACCACCTAGAAACACGAGACGAATTCTAAGAAACACAGCTTTAGGTACACAGAGACCAGCAGCCTTTGAACTAGGGAAGGTGGGTCTTCCTGGCCCAGAAGTAACAAGCAGGAGGCCTCAGGGGCTTAAGGGGAGGGAGCTGGGCCTGCCACCCTCCCTCTGTAAAGCTGGGCCCCCAGAGGGCTTCGGGGAGCAGGCAGGGAAGTGGAGCAGAAAAGGCCACCCCGTGACCACATAGAGACAGGATGATTCCACCAGATGGAAGATGCCCTTGACCCCCGGGCCAGGGCTTGTCCTCCAGCAGGCGGGTCCACGCGGCCCAGGAAGCCCTCGGTCAAGAAGCAAAAGTAAACCATCCCCAGCCACATGCACCCACAGACCGAGGTAGGCACGCTTCTGTCTTATGGGCACCCCCAAACCAGGCTACACCCCCAAACTGGGCTGCCCGGGACGTCCCCGGGCAGAGCTTCATAGCACACCAGTGTGCAATCCCACTGGCCAACGCCCCAAACAGCTTGGGCAATTATTAGAGGGAGACTAAAAAAAAAAAAAATAAATGTTTTTTTGAAAGATTGAAAAGGTTTTCTTAAGAGAAAGAGCAAAGCATTCTGGGTAAGCGGCTTGGAGCTGAGCCACAGCGGCACCTTCCCTGTGCCTTCCCCGGAGCGCGGTGGAGAGGGCACCAGTGGCAAACGGACTCTGCAGTGTTCCTGGGAAGGGCGGTGTCCCCGAAGTCAGGGGGGCCATGGCCACGGGGCAGGGGGGGCTTCCCTGTGCCCCCAGCAGCCTCTGGCTGCAGCCGGGCACAGCGGGCCACGGGCGACCACAGGCCTCAGGCCTGGAGGGTCCCAGGACCTCAACCACATCCTGGCGGGAGCCTCCGGGGCAAGGAAGAAGCCAGGACTTCACTATATTAGCCTCTATTCTTTTTTTCTCCAAAAGACTTATTTAATGAAGTTAAAAAAGAAACCTTTTAGCACCTCTCTGTACCCAGTTCTGGCGGTGGGGGGGAACCGTTCTCCATCCGGGTGGAACCCGCCTCTCAGGCACTGGGGCACCCGAAGCAAGTCCCTTCCCTTCTTGGGTCTCAGCCTCCTCAGCTCTCCAGTGGGGACAACGGTCCAGACCCCACTGACGGCTAAGAAGGTTAGAAGCGGCTGAGCGCGGGGCCTCCAGGGCAGCGGTGAGAACAGGTGTCATCGGGATCATCCACCGGCAAGCAGACCTTTGCCCCTTAAAACGGCCAGACGGCTCAGTTCCTGCCCCCACCCCTCCCGGCGGCCTGTCCTGCACACACAGGGAGGGAAGGACATGGAAGGTTCAGCCCCTGCCCGCACCCCGTCCCCCGGGGCGGCTCAGTGGGCACCCCCTGGCTGTACAGGAAACCTTGATCTCTGGGCAATCCAGGCGGCGAGCTGTAGAGGGTTAGGGGGTGGGCGGGACCGCCGTGTGCCGACTGGCTACTCTGTGCCAAGCACTTTATACCCGTGACCTCCCAGAATCCCGAGAACAACGCCACAGGGGGTCTACCCATGCTGTCATCTCACAGAAAGCCTGGATTCGGACCCCAGATCCCCCGGCCGGGGCCCGCCCGGCAGCACGAGGGTTCGAGCGTGGCCTGGCGTGTAAAGAGAGCCAGTCCCCCAGGCCCCTGGCTCCCTGGGAGAGGGGCAGGGCACTGCCTGCAGGAGGCAGTGCCAGGCCGCCAAGCTGAGAACCAGGATCTGCGCCCAGACGCCCAGCAACGGCCGGCAGCCACTTCTCAAAGTTTAATGTCTCAGCAGGTTTACATTCCTTCTTTCAAAATACCAGAAGTAATTAGACCAGATGGACAAGCTGCATGCCAATTTCACTCCCTCCCGCGCTCCTTTTTTTTTTTTTTTTTTCAAATCAAGGCCGTTTTCAGTTAAATGAGAACAAAAAAATGTATCCAAGACCCATAAATGAATACGGTATGTATACAGAATTTTTTCCCAACGCTTAAGATTCTGTAACAGCTGAGTTCTTCCTCTCTTCGGCGGTTGGTTCCCACCCCTTCCTCTAAGCCGGGCTGGTGAGGGCTCAGCGCAGTCTGTTCCCGAGGGGCCCGGACGTGGCTCCCCTGAGGCCTGGAGAGTCGCGGTGCCCCAGGGACAGCGGCCCAAACACACACAGCCCTGGCGAGACTCTGGACTGCGGGCCTCAGTGATGGAGCCTCTGCCGGGGTAGGGAGGGGACGGAGTGCGGCGGTGGGGGGGCAGGGATCTGGCCTCCAGCCTGGGGGTAAGTTGAGAGACGGCCTGGGCAGGCCCTGATTTAGAGAGACCAGCACGGAGGAGGAGGAGGAGGAGGAGGAAGAGGGAGAGGGAGAGGAGGAAGGACGCTGCAGGCAAGGAGGCTGAGGGTGCACTTGGAAGAGGCCCCAGAAAGACAGACGCAGGAACGCCACGCCAGGTCTGACTTTTAACTGAGTCCCCACGGCCTGCTATCTGTCACCTGTCCATCCATCCATCCATCCATCCAACAAACATTCATTCTGCTAAGCCAGGCACTGTACTAGACTGAAGTGAGGACCACCAAACAGAGATTCAGGTCCCTGTTCTCAGGAAGCCCCAAACGTTCCAGTAGGAAAAAAAACCGTCGCCAGAGTAATCACGACAGGGTGGCCCTGTCGTGGACGGTGCGGCCCTAAGTGGACGGAGGGAGCAGCAGAGGCCCACACACAGAGCCCACGCGTACGGGGGAAGTGGCAGTACCGAGCAGGAGCAGAAAAGGGCAGAAAGGGCTACACAGCAAAGCTGCCGGAAGACAATAGAGACGTGTCTTCACGATTCCAGGGAGGCGGAGATTTCTCGAACAGAGCACGGAAAGCAAAACACCAATACGGCCGACGACACCAAAATTCAGAGCTTCTGGCCATCTGAAGGCACCGCAAAGAGAGAGAAAATCACAGAGGAGGAAAAGCCACTTGTAACGTTACAGCTCCTGTTCGGAACCCCTGAAGAATCTCTATGAACCAATAAGAAAGAGACAGACAACCCAATTATTTTTTTTTTAAATGGGCAAAAGACGTGAGCACTTCTCAAAAGAAGAGATCCAAGGGTCTGACATAAGAGTCTCAGCCTCACTGGCCATCGGGGGACCGCGAAGGAAAGCCGGCCTGAGGCACCAGCACAGCAGAATGGACGTAATTTAATAAGCCCTTACAACACCGGGGCCCCCCGGGGGGCTCCGTCCGTTCAGCGTCCGACTTCGGCTCAGGTCGTGATCTCGCAGTCCGTGGGTTCGAGCCCCGCGTCAAGCTCTGCACTGACCGTCAAGAGCCTGCTCGGGATTCTTTCTCTCCCTCGCTCTCTGCCCCTCCCCCACTTGCGCTTTCTCTCTCTTCCAAACTAAATAAATAAACTTAAAAATAAATAAATAAAACACAGCACGATATAATACTGAGTAGAAAAGAAGACACCACACAATGCCCAGTGTAGCAGCCCTTTTCACAAAGAACCAGACTACCTCAGGCCAGGGTGTTCATTGTGAACTTCAGATAAACAACAAAGAATTTCTTAGTATAAGTATGTCCCAAAGATTGCATGGGACATACTCATAAATTATTCTGTCTGGCTCATCACCTGCTGCAGGTAATGGTGCCCTGTCATGGGGGTGGGGGGGGGGGCATATCAAGGGCCGATGGGAACCTGAAGGCAAGCCTGGGGCCAGGGACGGCCTGGGTCAGCACGGGGTGTCAGCGGTTATGGACGCCCCCCACCTCATCTGAGCTCCCAGAGGGCAGAGCCAGGCCTGGTCCATTTCGGGGTCCCCAGAGCCCTGCAGGGGGCTGGGCACATGACGGCCTTGTGGCCTTCAGGGTAGGTGGCCCCACAAAAAATTGGAACGATTCTCTCTCCCAAGCACAGCATCTATCTCCTGGTGGCACCACTTAGAAGAAAAGCCGGTCGCGGTGACCACGAGTTTGCTTTCTGTGTCCCCTTCCCAGCTGGTTTTGGAGAGTCCTCAATGTCAAGGCCAGCCTGGGCACACCGCCCTCCCTCCGAGTGCAGGACCAAGTGCAGAGCATGCCAGTACGTCCCTCTGCGTGGGGATCATCAGTGCAGGCAGATGCGGGAGGGGCTGGGAGGATACCAGGCCCAAACACAGCGGGTCTGTGCTTGCACGCCCCTTGTGATGGGCAGCTCACCACTCAGGAAGGTCTCACCACCTCTCTTCTGGGTTCCTGCCTGCAGGATAGTCTTCCCTCGAGGATGAGAGCCTGCCTTTTTCTCTGCCTTCTGTGTCCCCCCCCGCCCATGCCTGCTAGGGTCACACTAAATAGATCTGTCTCTCAACCTGGGTCAGCCTCGCCCACGTGCTTCCGACGCCGATGCTATGAGGTCACTCGTGGCTAGTCCTGCTTTATTCAGTCTCTGATCTTCCCACTGGTATAACTAGGCATCTAAAGCTGGAGAGAACGTCTCCTTGTAGTGTCCGGGTGAGTCCACATGTGAAGAGCAGGGAAAGGAAAGGAAAACCCGAACATCCGAATTTAGTAACAATTGCCACGAGCTTTGCCTTGTGCCCAGGTGGCGGGGGCTGGGGGCTGAGCCTTGACAGACAGTTGGCGGGAGTCGGTGCATGAGCCCCGCACCAGGCAGAATCGGCCCCGGCTGTGAATAGCCTCCCAGGGACAGGTTCGTGCCGTTTCCCACGGTGCCCCTGGTGCAGTTGGGACCCCAAGGCTCAGAGAGGCGTGACTCCCCAGGTCAGACATGGAGCGAGAGCCTAGGGATGCGTCTGCTGTGTCTGGGCCCAGGGAATGAGCACTTGACTGACAGCCGGGCCTGCGCCTCTGAGCGCGGTCTCCCTTCCGGGACTCAGCTGTGATGTGCTGGGTCCCCATGGATTGATAACACAGGGCGACAGGCAGAGGGAGCTGTGACTCACTGAGAGAGCTGAGCGCCCAGGGTGAGGGCCTCCGCTCTCCCACCGCGACCCACCCCCAGGCTGGAAGCCATGCTCCGCGCCCAGAACACCCACGGCCCCTCAAGCTGTTCCCTCTGACCGTCACACCCTTCCCCGGCCCCCCCACCCTCCGTGGCCACCTGTGCCTCTTCAGCCCCTGCCCCTCCCATGGGAAGCCTGCCCGGAGCCCAGCTCCCAGGCCCTGGCCCCCGGCCTTTGTGGAATCAAGGACTTGGTGGCTGATGTGCCTCCCACGGGGGACACAAACCCCGTGAAGGCAACAGCTGCACCCGTCTGGTACCCAGCATGTCCCCGGGACTCAGATCACTGTGTGGCACTCAATAAAGCCCTGACAAATGAGGTAGGCAATTAACAGGTCACCCTGAGAGCATCAGTCGGGTGCCCTGGCCGCCATATCCTCACGGGGCCAATAAGGCGTAGGCGCATCAGAAGGCTTTTTGGAGAACCATGGAACACACATAGAGCCCGTGGTTCTGGGCCTGGCACGTAGTAGGTGTTCATACGAGGACACCGAATGGCCTCTAACCTGGAGCAGAAAGAGCCCAACTAGGAGTCTAGACAACCAGTCATTATATAGACAGCCAGTCATTACAGACAACCTGGGCAGGCCAAGTCCTCTATTTGCCCTTCTGTGAAATGGGATCATTAGAGTCCTGGCCCTGCCTTGGGGGCTGTTGAGGTATCAGCCAGAGGAGAGCTACCCTCCCGGCCTCCACCCCAGGGGGTCCCGGGTAACAGTAATTACAACCAACCTCCAGGGCCTCGCTCTGGGCCAGGCCTTCCTCTGGATGGGCCCACACAGACCTCACAACCGCCTGTAACGTGGGTGGTGTCATTTCCCCACTCTACAGAGGGACCAGAGAGGTTAAGGCACTTGCCCAAAGTCACACAGCTACATAGTCACGGTGCCCCGATCTGAACGGCCTTTCCCTTACCAACCAACTGCCCGGCCACTGCTGCTGCTATGATTCCCGCCACCGGCTCCCAGCCCCAGATGGGGCCTACGGGAAACCAGGGCAGCTGCTAGAATGCCAGCTCCCAGCCTGCACGGGGAGCACAGAGGAGGTACCATTTAGCCCTCAGCATCGAGGGCTGTGAAACAGCACCCCAAAGAGTCTGGTGGAGCCCAGCACAGAACGGGGCTCAGAGATATGGCTCCTCTCCTGCCTCCTCCACCTGTGGAAACCGCACTTCAAATCCCCCCTCCCACAGGGAGCCCTCCTGGATTTCACCAAGGCCTCCTTGGGTCCCTTCTCTGTCCTGCGCCCCTCCCATTCCCACAGACAGTCAGGACGAAGGTAAGGACGTCAAGGAGAAAGCAGTAAGGCCCCAGGAGGACCAGAACTAGAGTCTAGAACTGTCCGTGCTGGAAGTCACAAAAGCCAAACGCAGGAACCACTGGCGGCCCAAGCACAGAGCAGTCGCACCAACCGCTGGCCTCACTCTGGCCTCGGGAGCACGAGGATTTGGCCTCCAGCTGGCACAGGGGACCACGGGGCCCTGGCCCTGGCCCTCCACTCACCCATGAGCCCTAAGAGAAGGCTGCCATGGGGCGCCTGGGTGGCGCAGTCGGTTAGGCGTCCGACTTCAGCCAGGTCACGATCTCGCGCTCCGTGAGTTCGAGCCCCGCGTCGGGCTCTGGGCTGATGGCTCAGAGCCTGGAGCCTGTTTCCGATTCTGTGTCTCCCTCTCTCTCTGCCCCTCCCCCGTTCATGCTCTGTCTCTCTCTGTCCCCAAAATAAATAAACGTTGAGAAAAAAAAAAAAATTAAAAAAAAAAAAAAAAGAGAAGGCTGCCAAAGGGGTTCTTCAGTGCCCAGCCCTGGGGGTGCACACAGCTGTTCTGGGGGGAAGTGGGTGGGCGCCGGGGGGCACCTGCCAGTCCCCACCCCCTGCCTGTCCTCCGTCCCACCTACTGGGTTCTGGCCAAGCGGTGTCAGAAGGTTGGCCTCTGGAGCAAAGAACAGCAATGGTGTCTCTGTTCGCGGAGAGCTTGATGGTGGGGGCACCAGGCCCGGCCGAACCCCCCGACACCTTCACGACCACCCTCTGCAGGAGGTGTGCTGCCACTCCCGTTTGGCAGGGAAGGGAAGTGGGGCACAGAGAGGTTAAGTGACTTGCCCAGGGTCACACAGCCCATCAAGGGTGAGGCCCAGGTTTCAGCCCAGGCAGTCTGGTTCCAAAGCCACACTATTACTTCCTACAGAACATGACATTTTTGAGAAGGGGTGTGTGTGCATGCGGGTGTGTAGGGGCAAGGGGGTGTGGGAAACACGGGGCACAGAGATGCTGTCCAGATTGGCTGGTCTGGTACCTGAAGGCCTTCCCATTGGCCCTCCTGACTCCCTCGCGGGCCTCCCGCTCCGGTCCTTCCGCCGTGCCCAGCCAGACTCCTTCTCCAAGTCTGGGCTCCAGGCAGATTCAGCCACCTCCCCTCTGCTCCTGTCCTGGGCACCGAGCTCACCACGTCCTCCAGTGCCCCAGCAGTCCTCATCTGAGACCTCAGAGGCTGCGGGGAGCTCATGGAGACCGACCGCGGACACGGTGAGGACCAGAGAGATGACAGCAGGCACCTCCTGGGGCTCAGGGATGGTAGGACAGCCACATGATCCCTCTGCCCCACGAGGAGGCCTTGGCAGGACGGGACAAGGTCCTAAACCCACCCGCAGCCTCTGGCCACCAGGTGTCACGGTGTGGCGTCCAGCAGGCAGCCCAGGGGTTTCCCAGCTCCGTGTTGGTAACAGCTCTCCCTGAAGTCCCTGCACCCTACAGTCCCCGTGTGCCCCCAAATCGTCCCTCAGCCTCCCTGCGTGTACTACTCTGACGGCTTCGGGCCCTGTTACCCCTCCATAACTGGGGAGGCCCTTCTCCTCCCTCATAACTCAGGTCACCTCACCTCCTCCAAGCAGCCTTCTGGGATCATGCCACACTTTCAAGGACATGTGGTGTCTCTCCACCGTGTATGGCACCCTCCTCACCCTGCCAGCACTTGGCACCCTGTGGCTATTGCCAGCTGGGCCTCTAGGGAACACTTGACCTGTCCGCCTGTAGAATGGGGACAGTGAATCGGTCCTCTCAGGGCTGAGTACGAATTAGAAACAATGCTTATGAGACTTTAGCCCAGGGACCAGCTAACAGAATTTGCTCAGGAATGATTTGCTGCTGCCACTACCACCATCCCCATCATCACCACTATAACGGCCATCCCCATCGTCATCACCACCATCATCAACATCAGCACCATTATCAACATGACCATCATCACCACCATCACCATCATCGCTACCATCATCAACATGACCATCATCATCACCACCATCATCACCATCGGCAGCACCACCATCACCACCATCATCAACATGACCGTCACCATCACCACCATCATCAACATCAGCAGCACCATCATCACCATCACCATCACCATCACCACCATCACCATCACCATCCCCATCATCACCACTATAACGGCCATCCCCATCATCATCACCACCATCATCAACATGACCATCATCACCATCAGCAGCACCACCATCACCATCATCACCACCATCATCAACATGACCATCATCACCACCATCATCACCATCACCATCCATCACCATCACCATCATCATCACCATCATCACCATCACCTTCATTACCATCATCACCACCATCACCATCATCACCACCATCATCAACATGACCATCATCACCACCATCATCAACATCAGCAGCACCATCATCACCACCATCATCACCATCACCATCATCACCATCACCACCATCGTCATCATCACCACCATCATCAACATGACCATCATCACCACCATCACCATCATCACCACCATCACCTTCATCACCATCATCACCACCATCATCACCATTACCATCACCATCATCATCATCATCATCACCATCACCTTCATTACCATCATCACCACCATCATCACCATCACCATCACCATCATCACCATCATCACCACCATCACCATCATCGCCACCATCATCAACATGACCATCATCATCACCACCATCATCACCATCATCAGCACCACCATCACCATCATCACCACCATCACCATCATCGCCACCATCATCAACATGACCATCACCATCATCACCATCATCACCATCACCTTCATTACCATCATCACCACCATCACCATCATCACCATCATCACCATCACCACCATCGTCATCATCACCACCATCATCAACATGACCATCATCACCATCATTATCACCAGGGCCCTGATGGACCCACAGACCACACACAGAAGAGTCACAACTTGTTCTCACCTTGATCCCCACCAAGACAGGGATGAGGCCTGATTGTTCTGCATGCCCAGCAGAGGGTAAGGGTCTGATGTGGACTTGTGATTAAAACGACACAGTACACCAGGTCTCTGGCCTTCCACGAAAATTCCGGCTGCCTTTCCTCGGCCTGGCTGATCAATCGTCCCCCCTCACCTATGCCTCTTGTCAGGGGACATGGCGATAGGGAGGCTCCTGGCATATAGAATGATGGTTGAAAGCATGGGTTCTGGAACCGGAGTGCCAGCTTTGCCCCCTCCTAGCTGTGTGACACCTGGCAAGGTCCTCACCCTCTCTGTGCCTCACACTCTCACCTGGAAAACGGGGTTGATAACAGTTACCCACCTGTATGTGAGACAGTACCACACGGAGGACACAGCTGATATGACTACTTGCCAGTTAGATACGGGGAAACCGAGGCTCAGAGAGCAGCCGTGACCTGCCAGGGGTCACACAGCGGGTGAGGGGAGAGCCCAGATGCAGTGCCCAGCAGGGATCCGGGGCTCCCCGGTGCTTGTCCGCGCCCCACCTCCCTCCGCGTGTTCAGCCTCAGCTCCTCCAGCGCCCCCAGCCGAGGTCGGGAAGGCGCCCGGCGCACTCACCACGGGGAGCCGTAGATCCGGAAGCCCCGCACGGTGACCTCCGAGTCCTGCAGGTAGATGCAGTTGGTCAGGAGGGACTGCACGTTCTCGTAGTTCTCTGGCTTCAGCTTCGACACGGACGGGAAGTAGTAGAAGTCCTGCTTGATGAGGTCAGCCATGAACTCCTGGTCAAAGGTCAGCTCGTGGTTGCCAGCAATCACGATCTTGTACTCGTAGGGCAGGCTCCCTGCAGAGGCGGACGCAGACAGACACGCAGCACATCGCTGTCGGCCTTCTGAAAGCCACAACAAGGCCCCGGGGGAGGGGGGGCAGCGGGCAGGGACAGACGACGGCCACCGGCATCCCGGGCAGAGCAGCTCCTGCCGCCCGCTCCCAGCGGGTGCCCTCGGATCAGCCCCATCATCATCCCCGCAGCCCGTCCGCCCAGGCGGCCGCTAGGGG
Source organism: Puma concolor (assembly GCF_028749965.1). Lineage (NCBI taxonomy): Eukaryota > Metazoa > Chordata > Mammalia > Carnivora > Felidae > Puma > Puma concolor. The sequence continues at coordinate 5,811,588 of NC_141673.1, forward strand.
ACAGGCCACCAGACCCCAGGCCGCGGGCGGGGCCCGCACAGCTTCCTCCAGGCCTCTGAGCTGCAGCGTGCCTCGCCCCATGCTCAGGACTTGCCCGCCTCTCTTTTCTGTGTCTGGGAGACTTTTCCCCGGACAGGAGACCCTGACCTGGACCCCCAGGCCTACTCCCCCAGCCTCACTGTCCCAGGGCCCACCATGAAGTCCAAGTACAACCAAAACAAAGCTGGCTGTGCATAGCATACATTGAACCAGTAACAGGGTCCTTCTGGCCTCGCTCTGCACAGAAGCCCAGGCCATACCTCCTGCCTGTCCTCCTCTGGGGCCCCACCTGGCAGATGCCCTAAGCAGGTGTGGGGGCTGCCTCCCAGATGCTTCCAGCGCAGCTGCCCCCCCTACTAGCACAACCCCGTAGACTCAGTAAACCACCACCCACCCCCAGCCCCCACCGCTCCCCAGAGCCAGCCTGGCCCCAGGCTCGGGGGGGCCCCTGACTCCCCATCTCCCACCAGCCTCAGCTGCCGGGCTCGCCGGGCCTGGAGAAAGAGTCGTGATGGCACCTGTGGGCCCTGATTTGGATGAAAAATGAAAAGCTGAAGGTGAACCAACCCGGAGGCCCACGCCCTTCTCACGGCCCCTCCCGGCGGGGCGGGTCCTGTGGGTCAGGCGAGCACTAGGGGTTCGTGAACACAGCAGCCCAGCTCGGGGCCTCGGATAGGAGTGTCCAGGCAGGCAAGTGGTGACATTCCATGGCCATTCCACAGAGAAGCAGTCATGGCCATCGGAAGGAACTTCTAAATGACCTGACTCTGGTTTCTGAAGGAGCCACAGCGACAACAGGGACACTAAGCTTTACCATCACCTGTGTCAGCAAGAGAGTCACTTCACTTGTCCCGAATTCTTCAGCATAAACGACTAGCTCACGTGATCCCAGAGGGTTGCTGGAGCACGTATATTGCGCCAGGCACCCACCACGTCCACGGTGCCGATGTAGAAACTGAGGCGCAGGGGACACCCGGGTGTGGTGGTGTGGAGGACGTGTGGCCTGGGGGTGGCAGAGCTGGACTCTGAGCCAGCCCCGTGTGGCCCCTGACACTTTCCACCTGCTTGGGGAGAGCCCAGGAGAGCGCCCCAACAAGCCCAGGTCACAGAGCTGTGTCCCAGCACACCGAAGGCCACGGCCACGCCTCTGGCTCTGGCCTTCTGTCCTGGCGCCCCAAGGTGATGAGAAAGGGGACCCTCCCAGGGGTCCTCAACCCCCCCTGGCTCCTGGCACACGGAGAAGACTGTCTGGCTGGTGGAGACCCCTCCCTCACAGTGCATCTTCTCTGATCCCGGGTCACCGTGACCCCCACAAGAGCAGACACAGGGTAAAGTGCTTAGTTTTGGGGCCAGCTGACCTCGCCTCAAATCCCGGCTCCATCAACCATCATCTGCGCAAGTCACTTAACCTCTCTGAGCCTCAGTTTCCCCTCTGATCAAGGTGGGTGTGCCTGGGGAATGCCCCTTCCTGGGGGCTAAGGATCTCTGTGCCTCCCCCCCGCCCAGGCTCCACAGAGTCCCTTCCCTGTGACTGGCTCCCCAGGGGGGAACACAGTCCAGGAACAGCAGGGCCTTCCCACCCTTGACTGTGACATGAAACCCTATGTCCTCTGCTGTCTGAGTGTTTTGTCATGAACCCAATTCCAAAAATGCTCCAAATCCTAAGGATTATTTGCCTTGAGAACGGACACCCGCAATGTTGGATCACACGTGGTCGACCTGTGGTCAGACCCGACTTCCCATAGGCCTTTTAGGGAGAAGTGTGTCTGCCCAGGCCTGTGTGAGCTCGAGGAAGGGGCAGAGTGAGTCTCATGGCAGACAATAAATCACCGTCACAATGAACAATAACAATGTTTCAGGTACTGTACCTACAATTATTATGTGCTAATCGCGAGGAAACAGAGCAGTCCAGAACCCGGTTAGAAACTTCCTTCTCCACATCCCCACCCCGCCCCGGAAACTGGGACACACAAATCCTGTCTAGCCTTGAGCTCTGTGGCCGTTCGAAGGCCACCGGGAAGAGGGGAAGCCAGAAGTGTTTTCTGGAAAACTGGCAGAAAACCACAATCTGCTCACACTTGTCACCAGCCACCCCAGAATTCTTCACAAGCTTGAGAAAAGAGTGTTTTCTCCTCTTCGGTGTTTCTCAACTCGGGGAGGCCCCGAGACAATGACAGACCAGCTCTGTCACTAACCAGCTGTGTGCCTCAGTTTCCTCACCTGTACGGTGGGAAGAAGAATGCCGACCTCGCAAAACTGTTCTGGGATTTCAGAAGGGACGGAACAGAGATCGCAACACAGGATACTCACACGATATTCACAGGCAGCTTTCCCGGGGCCAGAGTTTGCAGGCCAGACCTGCCCACAGACACATGTTGTTTGGCGTAACTTTTTTACTTGAATTTGTTGCCAAAACACACACACACACACACACACACCTCGAAAAATTCCCAGTAAAATGCCATTCTTTGTTTTCTAACAGTCGATCAATCGATTTGCACATTTCATGATCCTGGCCCAGTCAAATGCTGCGGATCTGTGCCTCCCTTAGGCAGGAAGTAGATGTCAGTTTGCCCCAGTCCCTACACTCAGCCCACGTCACTCACTGGAAGTCCTGCCCACTCCCGGCAGGCACCTGGCTTCTGGCCCTTGCTGCATCCCTGGAGACTTGCAGGGAACAGGCCTGGCCCTTGTCCCTCAGTGCCACCAGTCAGGCGGGGGGGGATGGGCTCTCCAGGCCCTCTGCCTCCCCACCTACTTTTATCACGACCCACCCTGCTGGGCCGGCCCAGGGGTGCCGAGTATCTGCTTGCTCCCCAAAGCCGGAGAGCCCCAGGAGCACAGGAGTAGACGTGCTGGCCTCACTCCCCTCGTGCCCAGCGGGTCCCAGTAGAAGTCTGGCAAAGGAAGCACCACAGGGTGACAGGGAGCAGAGAACCTCGGTGGCCCTGCTCCAGCTCAGCAGGGAGGGAGGAGGTTCGCAGGGGCCTGAGCAGCTGGGGAAAGGCTGGTCCTTCTGATCCCCCGGAACCTTCCGAGATACACTCTTGTAGCTACGGCTCTGAGGCCAAGAACCTGCCCAGGTCCCACAGCAGGTGAGCAGGGGAGGTGACACCGGGTGTCGGTCCAGCTGACCCCACGCCTCTGGGTCAGCGGCTCCTGATTCCTTCAAGGCCACCAGGCTGCAGAGTCAGCTGGGGGCCCTCACGGAGCCCCTCCCCACCCTGCAGTCGGGGGACAAGAGGCGGACGCAGCCTGCCACCTTCAAGCTCGGATTCTCTACGTTTCCGCTTCACGTCACCCGTCCATCCCACCGTCCCACCTCGGCGTCGCCCCAGCCGGGGGAGCCCGAGCCAGACTCACGTATTTATGTCATGTCCCCGACTTGGGGGTGTTCCTTAAGCAAATTAACAAATTACTCCAACTGCACGGTTTCATTTATCTCCCAACTACCGACTACCGGGGATCGGGGAGTGAGCACGAAGCTGTCAGCTCTCCCCTCGTCCTCCCACCTCAGCAGAGGAGGGAACTGAGGCTTCTCCCCTCCCAGGGAAGAGTGGGTGGGAGATGGGGGGACAAGGCTCCTGTACACAAAGCCAGGTGGGGAAAGGAGCCACGAGAGGCTGCACGATACCCTCAAATCCCGTCCGGGCTCTCCCTTCCCGGCAAAGTGGGCGCCGTGCCCCTCTGAGCTGGAGGCCCAGCCACAGACACATCTGTCTGGATGGCCACCTGAACCTGGCAATTCGCCAGCTGTGTATGACGTTCACAGACGCTCAAGCGTAGGTATCCCCATTTTGCATCTGGGAAAAGCCGGGCTCGGCGAGGTTGCCTAAGTTTTCACAAATCAATAATAAAGTGACTCGTCACCACAGAGGACGCTGGACACGTGACAGACCCTGTGGCTCGGCCTCATCAAAACTCATCTTGACCTGGCCCCCCAAACTATCGTGCGCACTGCCTTCTCCAGATGGACCTGCTCTCTCGCTAGGGGAGCCAGAACCAAGGCTCTGGAACAGCCTGACCATCCTGGAGGAGTGTGGAGAAGTCCCCTCCTCTGTTCCAGAACTGCTACCTCTGTTGTTACAGCCTGAGGCTGCATTAGCTTTCAGGTGGTCACATCATCCTGCAGCTCTTACAACCTGACCGGATAAAACGCCCAATGGCCAATCATGACAGGCTTTCTTGCGTGGCGTCAGCTCCCCCCTCTTTATCTGTGCAGTGAAGGAGGGGGGCGTTTAGGGGCTGATTAATTTGCAGGGGCTTTGTGGGTAAAAAGACGTGATGAATACAAAGTCGTCAGCACACAGAGGAAATTAATGCTCTTCCCTTTATCCCTTCCTGCTGCTGTCCCTCCTGGCAGCAAAGAAGCGGGCTGGCATGCAGGGGGGCCTCCCCGGAGCCTGACAAGGTGCCAGAGGTGCCCGAACCGCGAGAGGGAGGTGTCCTCCGGGCAGGTGTCGGGGCGGCCGTGCTGGCCTGGTGAAGAGAGGGGACAGATGGGTCCAAGTGCTTTTCCCTACTCACCTCCCCTCATCAGCCCAACAGAAGCAAAGAATCCAGTCAGCCTATCGCAAAAGCCCATCAAGCCACACACTCGCTTCCTTCCCTGGGGCCTGTTGTAACACCACCCCACGCCCTGGTCAGCTGTCCACAAGCTCTGATCCAGCAGGAGCCCTGTTCTAGACCCTGGTGAGACACCGTCGGGGACCCTCTGGGGAACAAGACTGAGTCACGAGGTCAGTCCCAGTAGGGACTAGTCCACACCGCTTAGTGGACAGAGGAGGCGACTGAAGTTCAGAGAGGGGAAGGCGACTGCCTGAGGTCACACAGCGAGACAGCGGACGGCCGGGGTTTGCACCTCGAGACTGCCAATCAGCAGCCAAACCGGCCTCTGGGGCCACGTGCCCGATAAGCTGTGGACTTTGAGAGAAGCGGAGCGTGGCCTCGAGGGGCAGGTTAGATCGGGGGCCAACCCGATCTCTGAGAAGCCCCAAGTCCTCCTGGAAACCAGCCCTATTTCCCCCGCCTCCAGGACTGTGGGACACGGTCATACCTTTATATCCTGCACAACGTTCGACCATCTTCCCCAAATGCTTCCTTTCCTCCGGGGAGATGATTTAAGACCCTGGCATTTGCTAGTCATGGGGGTAAAAAGACCCTTAGGTACGAATCAGCTGAGCACCGGCGGACGACCATCCTGGTTTAACTTTCCATTTGCCGTATATACCCAAATAGAAACGCATCCACGTACAGAAGCCACACGGAGCAAGTGCGCGCGGCGTTTGGGGCTCGCGGAGGGACACCCATCAAAACCGCCGCTTCTTGCGCTTCCAAGATTACGCTCCTTCCGAAAGGTTACGATTCTTTATCGCTAACACTTACCCATCCCGTTGAACAGAAAGTGTTGCCTCCAAACTGCGTCATCTGTTAAATTCAACAAGATATGTGCACGCTTGTCTGTAATCTATGCCATTCCCGGAGTGGCGCATTGAGCCCGGCGGAGTTTTAGTGCGCTCTAAATGCGGCAACAATCAGGAAAATGCCCACTTACGGCTTTTCCCGCCCATTCCCATCTCACCGAACACAGCAGAGGGGGATGGAATAAAGAGACGGCGTAACGATCTCTGATTGCATTTTTAGTGCATCCTTGTCAGTTCTGTGTTTAAACACTTGCCAACGTCTGGGAGACTCACGTTAGCAGGCTTCTCGGTATGGCGCCCGGTCTGGAACAACACCGGGATGGGGCAGGCTCCCCAACTCAGCTTTGAGCCCCCCGTGGGTCTCGACACAGCTCGGGCACGTTAATGCCGGTGATGGAATCACACAGCCAAGCACACACGGAGGACGCGGGCTGGCAATTCGAGGAGACGGGGAATTCTCCAGAACTGACTGGAGAGGTCTGCAGACGCGTGCCTGGGCCAGTGGCCAGAGCCGAGGCACAGGAACACACACATGGGCTGTGCCTGCAAAATTTGTTTCTTGCTGCCCTGCTGTGAGCATTTTCCGGTGCTAGGCAGTGTAACAGGCAATTTACATTCAGTGCTTCTAGACGCTCCTACCTCCCCAGGTGAGAGGCAGTAAAGCGCAGTGGTTAGGGCTGCACGCCGCAGAGCCAAAAACGCCTGAATCCCTTTTCCACCTACTGGCTGTCTGGCCTGGGGTGAAAACTCTTACTTCTTGGAGCCTCAGTATCCTCATCTATAAGAAGAATGCTTAGGATTCTTGCAACAATCACCGTAGGAAGACGTGTAAAGGTTTGTTTTCATCAGGTATAGTAAGACACGCACACATGGAAATGACGGTCATGAGTAAGGAAGTCTATACTCGCAGATCCCTAGACACAGGTGGCGTTCAGGGCCACACCCGGCCACACGGGGAAGCCAGGGCCGGTCAGGAGGCAGAGGAAGTAAAAAAGAAACCTGGACTGGAGCCTTTGTTGTGGTTTCCAAGGGAAAAGACAGGGGAAGCAGGGGAAGCAAGTTTAGGATTGGCGAGTGTGAACAATTCTGGCAGGCCCTGGGGGACAGGGGCTGCCCCTAGGGTGACTGGTCAGGGGATAGGGGGCTGAGAGCATGAGGGCCTATAAAGGAGGCAGTGGGGGGTGGGCAGGGGCTGTGGGTTGGTTGGTTTGTATATGAAAGGCACGCTCAGGGGTGCCTGGGGGGCTCAGTCGATTAAGCGTCCAATTTCAGCTCAGGTCATGATCTCACAGTTTGTGGGTTTGAGCCCCACGTCGGGCTCTGTGCTGACAGCTCAGAGCCTGGAGCCTACTTCACATTCTGTGTCTCCCTCTCTCTCTGCCCCTCCCCTACTCATGCTCTCTCTTTCTCTCTCTCTCTCTCTCAAAAATGAATAAACATTAAAAGAAAATTTTTTAAAAAAAAGGAAAAAGAAAGGCACGCTCAAAAGTGGGTCCTTCACTATCTCTAGAATCGCTTACCTCTGGGAGGACCCTCCCTCCGGGCTCAGCAAGGCCCCAAGATGTCAAAGCATCAGAATACAGAAGATTACAGGCACATGAATACAAGCCGGATAACAGCACGACCACTGCCTTCCAGGGCCGTGAGGAGGAGCAAACACTGTGTTCTACGACGCGGTCCAGAAATGTTCGCCGGGAAGGTCAGGATGAAAAAAGGAGGCTAGGAAGGTCAGGTCACCTGCCTGGGGTCACGCTGGCAGGCCGGCCTGCCCAGAGCTGGGTGTGGAGACACCCAGGGCGGGAAGGACGCATCCCAGGACCGCAGGCGCCGCGCGGACCCTCAGGCGGACCCCAGCCTGCCCGGCCCGCGTGGTCCAGCGTTTGCGAGGGTTCTGGATCCACAACTCAGCACTGGCCCCCATAGTGAAAAGACAAATGCAATTTTTCCTCTGTTCCATCCTAACAACCAAAATGCTTAACTTCCAAACATTTGTTTTTCCTGGGAGATGTTTTAAAAACGGGAATATTCAGTCCTAAGCCTAAGTGCTTGTTGCCACTGTTACTGCACAGCACAGGTGACTTGAGACTGCAAAGGACAACCGAAGAGTTTCTTGTTTTTCCTCCCCAGAACGAGAGCGAATGCAGCCAGAAAGGTCTCACAGGAACCTCCCCGGAAGTCCCAGCCCGGAAGAACGCACTTGCACAAAGGTGTTCAGCAAACGCCCGGGCCTCAGCCGGGGACCAAGCTAGTAAGGCCTGGCGCTTGAGGCTATGGCGCCCCCTCCAGGCCAGGCCCTGTCAGTGCTCTGACCTCACCTTGTACAACACCCCCAGCCCTGCCCTGCCCTGCCCGAGCGCCCCTGGGCTGCCGAAGGCCTCCTGACATTTGTTCCTGCTGTCCCATCCACCCAGGACCCCCTCCTCGCCCTTCCTTCTGAGGCCACTCCGATCCCACTCACCCTACACAGTCAGCCCAAGTGCCGCTTCCTCCAAGAGGCCTGCCAGGAACACCCTCTTGCTCCCAACCAGAGCAGGGGGATGAGGGTTCCCCAACACCCAGGGCTCCCAGCCCTGTTCAGCCGGTGCTCTCGTATCCCCCACCAGCCTGGGCACCCTGCCGGGGACCTGCCCGGCACGGGACTAGTACAGGCAGGTAGGTCGTCACACACATTCACTGAACCCACAAGGTGTCATCATCCACGTAGGGCAGGTGACGAGGCTCAGAGGGGTCAATGGCTCACCTAAGGCCTCCCAACCAATCCTCTAAGGATGTTCTAGAAGGCTAAGCTAATTACCGCGAATGGGACTAACGGTCGTTAAGGCGCAGACCAGCCTATCACGTGGCGGCCTCCACAAGTCGTGGTGTTCACTCAACAGACGTCAGGAGTCCGTGGGCACCAAGGCCCAGGGCGGGGCCGTGGGAAGGGCCCCAGACTGGAGGCCAGGAGGCCTAGGTTCAGCCTCAGCTCTGCCTCAACCTCACCAGACCCGGGCTGAGGCCTGAGACCCCTTCTCTTCCACGATGAGGTGACGTGCAGGTCTTGAACCCTGCGAGCCCTTTCAGCTGAGACTTGCCAGGCAGGTGCGGGAGCGAGGCTGGGGTGGGAGCTCCCCAGGGGGGTGTCACAGGGTAAGACGGCAGGACCAAACGGGCACTTGCACAGCACGGGCATTTGCAAGGCCCACGTTCCTCCCCTTGCTGCTGACATCCCATGAAATCAGCAGTAAAGGAATCCAAGAGGCACAACCCTCCAAAGGTTTGGGAGTTGGAGGGACGGAGGAGTGGACTGGCCTGGCTGAGCAGACAAAACTGAAACCAAAGTCTTGGGAGGGGGTTGGGGAGAGGCGGGGAGGGGAGGGAAGGGGACCCCAGGAAGCAGACCCGGCTGTGGCCAGAGTCCCAGGCAGCTCAGGGATGCAGACCCAGGTGTGTGGTCTGACCCAGCACCCGTGGGAGCAGGTGGGGCTGGGGCTCTCTCTTAACACACGCATTCAGCCCACCCGCCCCTCCCTCCCTCCCAATCTCCACAGAAAGAGGGAGTTTAGTCTCAAGGGAAAATAAACACCTCAGAAGAATCTCATTTAGGGACCATCAGGCCCCAGGGAAGATGGACAGCAAGGTAGGGGCTGAACCAGAGGAAGACGCACCGAAAGCATAAACGTGGGGACTTTGGAGAGCCCAGGCCCCTTCCCCACTCAGCTCTCAAATTCCGGGAGCCAGGCTTGCCAAGAGGGAACCCCTCTCTGGGGAAAAAGACAGGGCATAAGGGGTTCCCCCAAAGAGATGGCCGGGTCCCCGTCACGGCAAGCCACTGCCCTGCACGCACAGCTTTCAGACGCATAAACACACAGGACCGCCAGACCTCGGAGGAAAACCTTCAGGCTGAACCCAGCTAGGACCAAAACGACCGGAGAAAAGGAAATTGGGGAAAATGGGGCTGACACAGGAGAAATGACTTAGTATATAATTAACGCCCTTGGTGAGATAATAGAAGATAGGGCACCCGTGAAATTCTACCAGGATGTTCTTCACAAAAGAAAGAAAATCTTAGCAGAGTTTCTCAAATTTGGGCACAGAGCGGGAAGATAAATTTGAGAAACTCTCCCAGAGACAGAAACAGAAAGACAGGGACCTGAGTACCAGGCGAGAAAAGATACAAAAATCAGTTGTATGAGTGGTAGAGGGAGACATCAGAGATAAAAGAGAAGCGGGAAGTTTTTAAAAATATAATAATATGAGAAAATGTCCCAGATTAAAGGACAAAGTTTGTTCCATTAAAAAGGCTGCACAAGGGGCGCCTGGGGGGCTCAGTCGGTTAAGCGTCCGACTCTGGCTCAGGCCAAGATCTCACGGTTCATGGGTTCAAGCCCTGCAGCGGGCTCTGTGCTGATAGCTTGGAGCCTGGAGCCTGCTTCAGATTCTGTGTCTTCCTCTGGCTCAAAATTTAAAAAAATAAATATTTTTTTTTTTAATTAATGTTTTTTTTATTTTTGAGAGAGAAAGAGACAGAGCATAAGCAGGGGAGGGGCAGAGAGAGAGGGAGACACGGAATCCAAAGCAAGCTCCAGGCTCCGAGCTGTCAGCCCAGAGCCCGACACGGGGCTCGAACCCACGAACGGTAAGATCATGACCTGAGCCGAAGCCGGGCGCTCAACCGACTGAGCCACCCAGGCGCCCCCAAAATTCTTTTAAGTTTAAAAGGCTGCCTGAGGGCGCCTGGGTGGCGCAGTCGGTTAAGCGTCCGACTTCAGCCAGGTCACGATCTCGCGGTCCGTGAGTTCGAGCCCCGCGTCAGGCTCTGGGCTGATGGCTCAGAGCCTGGAGCCTGTTTCCGATTCTGTGTCTCCCTCTCTCTCTGACCCTCCCCCGTTCATGCTCTGTCTCTCTCTGTCCCAAAAATAAATAAACGTTGAAAAAAAAATTAAAAAAAAAAAATAAAAGGCTGCCTGAGTACCCAGAAAAAATAAATGAGAAAATACCCACACCCAAGGCACACCGCCCAGAAACAAGACAGCTCATATCCTAAGGATGGGGTATCCCAACAAGAATGGGGTACAGGAAGCTTTTTGGAAAGTTTTTGGAGTCATGCTTTTCAAATTCTGAGGGGAAAAGGTGTGCTGCCTGCAATCCTACAGCTGGGCCAACTATCAGTTAAGACCGAGGACGGAATAAGCACTTTTTCTGACATGCAGCTTTGCCAAATTTTATGTCTGCCGCACTCCTTCTCGGAAGAGCCACGAGAGGATGCGTTCCCCCAACAAGAGGGAGTAAAGCAAGAAAAGGGAAGCCACGGGATGCTGTAGGTAGGGGCTCCAGGACAGAAGAAAGGCGGAGGGAGACTCCAGGATGATGGAAGTGTGCAGGCCCAACTGTCCAGGCCGGGGCAGCCGTCAGAGGCTCAAGGGAAAAAGAGCCTGAAAATGGCTTGGCGTGGCCCGCTCCTCAGCTGAGGGGCATTTAAAACTCGGCAGGACACGGGGATGACCCACGATGGGTACACAGGAAAACAAGCAAGAAAACAAAACAATTAACTACTTTAGGAAAGACAGTAAGTTGCACAGCAAATAGTGAACCTAAAACTGTCTTAAAATGCTATTAAAAGGACAGAAGAGGGGCGCCTCGGTGGCTCAGTTAAGTGACCGACTCTTGATTTCAGCTCAAGTCGTGATCTCACAGCTCATGAATTCAAGCCCCACGTCCAGGCCTGTGCTGATGGCGCAGAGCCTGCTTGGGATTCTCTCTCTCTCCCTCTCTCTCTGCTCTTCCCCCACTCACGTGCTCTCTCTCTCAAAATAAGTAAATAAACTTAAAAAAGGACAGAAGAGATGTGTGTATGCGGGTGGAGAGGCTATGTCTAAATCGCCATTTTTTAATTTTAAGAAATTAAAAAGTAACATCAAAAATTGAAAAAGGAGGGCGCCTGGGTGGCTCAGTGGTTAAGCGTCCGACTTCGGCTCAGGTCATGATCTCACAGTTTGTGAGTTCGAGCCCGGCATCGGGCTCTGGGCTGACAGCTCGGAGCCTGGAGCCTGCTTCGGATTCTGTCTCCCTTTCTCTCTGCCCCTCCCCCGCTCACACTCCGTCTCTGTCTCTCTCAAAACTAAATAAGCATAAATATATATATATATTAAAAAATTAAAAATAGCAATAAAAGTTGTTACTTAGAGGCACCTGGCAATAAAAGCCACCAGATCTATATGGGAAATGGAAATCGAGACTGCTGGTAGGCCTCACGGCACACTGTGACTAACTGTGTGTGCGTATTGCCTTAACACAAATACGACTTTAATTAAATAAGAAGGCAACAGGAGGCCGGGCACCCCTTGACCACTTCCTAGTTCTCCCCAGGGGCAGCCTGGCCTCTCAGTTGCTCTGCCTGTTGTTGCAGACCTAGAACCAAATCAAACCAAAACATAGTTAAGACCAACTAAAAGACAAAACAGGTGCTCGATTCGGCAGCACGTACACTAAAACTGGAACGACACGGGGAAGGTTAGCGCGGCCCCCGGGCAAGGACGACACACAAAGTCGTGAAGCCATTGTTGCGCTGTATGCTAACTAACGTGGACGTAAACGAAAAAAATAAAAAAACAAAAAGACATTAAAAAAAAAAAAACAAGACAAAACAGGCAGAAAATCTTAACTGGTTGATTCCTCTGATATTCTGAGCATCTAAGTGCTGGGATGACTCTGGCGGCAGGTTCCACAGCAGGTGATCTGGCCAAGCAGCTCCATCGCCCCCCCCCCCCCCCCCGCAGGTCAGGCAGCCATTAATGACGTCACAGCTGTCACCTGCTGAGAGCCTGAGACAAGCCCCCTCATCCCTGTTTGTCACTCACAATAACAGCCTCACAAAATGGGCACCATGTTTGACAGATCTGGAAACGGGCTCAGTGCGGTTACAAAACCACACAATTGATAAGCAGAGAAGTGAACGTCCCCCTCTCTGTCACAATCAACACGTATTACACGTGCCAGAGTTTTTTAAATCAAATATTCCTCCAAAAAAAGACTATTGCCATATATTTAAGTCCTCACAAGGTCTCTCCTGTTATGAGGAGCTCTGAATGACTTTATTTCAAATAGCACAATGCTTTGGAGAAGATCTTGTGGACACTGTAAACAGCCTTTGAGGACAATTTTAAAAAGCAGTATAGACGTTAGAACAAATTAAATGAACACAGCAAAGATGCAGGATACAAAAACCAGGTGCAAAAACTCAGTTGTCTTTCTATACACTAATAATCAATCCAAAAATAATCCCATTTGCAATAGCATCCAAAAGAACAAAATACTTAGGAATTAGCTTAACCAGAGGAAAAAGATTTGTATGTTGAAAACTACAAAGCATTTGGTGAAAGAGACTTAAGAAGTCACCAACAGATAAAAAGGCATCCCATGTTCATGAATTGGAAAGCTTCATATTGTTAAGATATCAATACTACCCAAAGCAATCTACAGACTGGATGCAATCCCTACCAAAATCTCAATGACGTTTCTTGCAGAAGTAGAAAACCCATCCTAAAATTCATATGGAATCTCAAGGGACCCTGAGTAGCCAAAATAATCTTGAAAAAGAAAAACAAAGTTGGAAGTCAAACACTTCCTGATTTCATAACTGACTAAAAAGCTACGGCGATTAAACGGTATGGTACCAACATAAATACAGACATCTATCAATGGAATAGAATAGACAGCCCAGAAATAAATCTTCACATATATGGTCAAATGATTTTCAACACACGTGCCAAGACCACTCAATCGGGGGAAACAACAGTCTTCCCAACATGTGGTTCTGGGAAAACTGGCTATCTTCATGCAAAAGAACAAAGGTGGACTCTTACCTTACACTACATACAAAAATTAACTCAAAATGCAACAAAACCCTAAAAGAGCTAAAATTACAAAATCCTCAAAAGAAAACAGGGCAATGCTTCATGACATTAGATTTGCCAATTGATTTCTTGAATACAACACCAAAAGTACAGACAACAATGGGGCGCCTGGGTGGCTCAGTCGGTTAAGCGTCCGACTTCGGCTCAGGTCACGATCTCGCGGTCCGTGAGTTCGAGCCCCGCGTCAGGCTCTGGGCTGATGGCTCAGAGCCTGGAGCCTGCTTCCGATTCTGTGTCTCCCTCTCTCTCTGCCCCTCCCCCGTTCATGCTCTGTCTCTCTCTGTCTCAAAAATAATAAAATAAACATTAAAAAAAAAAAGTACAGACAACAAGAAAAAAAATAACTTCTAAATTAAAAACTTCTGTATATCACAGGACACCATCAACAGAGTGAAAAGGCAGCCCACAAAATGGGGGGGGGAGAATATTTGCAAATTATATTTCTAAATTTTTTAATGTTTATTTATTTTTGAGAGAGAGAGAAAGAGAGGAGGGGCAAAGAGGGAGAGGGAACAGGCTCCAGGCTCTGAACTGTCAGCACAGAGCCCAACATGGGGCTTGAACTCACAAGCTGTGAGAACATGACCTGTGCCAAAGTCAGATGCTTCACCAACTGAGCCACCCAGGCACCCCACAAATTATACTTCTGATAAGGGGTTGATATCTAGAACATATAAAGAACTCTGGAACTCAACAGCAAGAAAAATGTGGGCAAAGGACTTGAAAAAAACACTTCTCCAAGGAAGACATACAAATGGCCAATGACCACATCTGTTAGGATGGCTATTACAAAATACACACATACACACACACACACACACACACACACACACACACAGAGACAACAGAAAACAACAGGACAACAGGTATGGGTGAAGATGTGGAGAAATGGGAACCATTGGGCACTGTTGGCGGGAATATAAAATGGAGCAGCCACTGTTGAAAACAGGATGGCGATTCCCTGAAAAATTAAAGATCACAGAACTAGCATACAGTTCAGCAATTCCACTTCTGGGCATATGCCCCAAAGAACTGAAATCAGGGTCTCAGAGAGATATTTGCTTACCCACGTTCGTAACAGCATTATTCACAGTAGCCAAAATGTGGAGACAACTCAAGTGTCCATTGATAGATGAACGGATAAATACAATATGGTATATCCACACCATAGAATACTGTTCAGCCTTAAAAAGGAAGGATGTTCATTCCGACACATGCGTGAACCTTGAAGACATGTTCAATGAAATAAGCCAGTCACCAAAGGGCAAACACTGTGTGATTCTACTTATATGAGGTACCTGGACTAATCGAATTCATAGAGACAGAAAGTAGAATGGTAGCTGCCTGAGGCTGGGGGAGGGAAGGGAATATGGGGATTTATCGTCTAATAGGTATGGAGTTTCAATTTTACAAAATGAGAAAGTTCTGGAAACAGATGGTGGTCATGGTTGCACAGCAGTGTGAATGTCCTTAGTGCCACTGAACTGTACATGTTCTTTAAAAAATGTTAAAATGAGGGGCGCCTGGGTGGCGCAGTTGGTTGAGCGTCCGACTTCAGCCAGGTCACGATCTCGCGGTCCGGGAGTTCGAGCCCCGCGTCAGGCTCTGGGCTGATGGCTCGGAGCCTGGAGCCTGTTTCCGATTCTGTGTCTCCCTCTCTCTCTGCCCCTCCCCCGTTCATGCTCTGTCTCTCTCTGTCCCAAAAATAAATAAACATTTAAAAAAAATTAAAAAAAAAATAAAAATAAAAAATGTTAAAATGATAAGTATTATGTATATTTTACCACAATTTTTTTTAATCTCAGAAGAAAAACACCAAGGACCCTGAATCCCAAACAACTAGAATTATGAGCAGGTAGAACCATAGGTTCTTGGGAACTCAGAATGCTAGAAATGGGGTTTTCAGAACTTTAGAACCCAATCATTCTAATCGTAGATACAAACAATTTTAGAATTTCAGAGGCCATCATGGTTTAGAGGTGAAAAGGCTAAGTGGCCATCCAGAACCTTGGCCCCCTCATCATCACCCCCTCTCCCCCCCCCCCCCACCCCGCGTCAAAAAGTCCTAGCTGAGAAGTTTTGGTACAAGAAGCCCCCGCCTTACCTGCGTAACCATTCCCAACACAGATTTCACCTAGGGTTTGACAGCCTGGATTAAAGGCATGGCTACCGGGTCAGATACCTGGTCCTTTCCAAAAGGTTCCACAGGTGCCTTCTGCTATAAACAACCCTTTTAAAGAGGGGAAAATATGGCCCAAAGCAATGTTCTTTGCTGTAGCCACTGAAATAGGTATTCGAAAATGAGGAAGACTAAAGGTTCCTATTTTTAAAGTATTTCTTCATAAGACCAAGCATTTTGAAGCTAAAAAGACATTTTGGTTGTTAAGATGCACTAAAGTAGAATCAGCCTGCCACCTCTGTTTATTCATTCTTGGATTCCACCATCCTTTTCCTTGGCCCTAATAAGTGCTGGGGACTGGGAGCAGAGACGTCCCAACACAGCCCCCTGTCCTGCCCTCCAGTGTGGGAAAGATACAGGCAAATAATTTGGGATCTGTAGTAGGGGTGATACCAAGTCATAGGGGACGATACAGCACTAAGTTTTCCTTTCCCTGACTAGGAGCAAGGGAGGGGCTCTGAAACGGTGGGTGAGAGAGATAATCATAGAAATAGGTATCACAGATGAATAGAGTAGAATGAATAGGTTCCCAGGGTAGAAGGGCATCCTAGGAAGAGCCCCTCACACAAGCAAATGCTTGGAGGTGAGAAAATCCACCTGCTAGGTGGTTGTCAATTGCTCAGAAGCCCAGGGTGGGCAGAGTGGGTAGAAGCAGGCCTGGGAGGGACAATTGGGATCACAACCACAGTGGGCCTCCCCTACGAGGCAAAATTCTGGACTTTACCCAGGACACAGCAAGGAATCAGTGAAGAGTGCTAAGCAGGAAGGGGACAGAGCTGGATCAATGAACACAAACTATTCTTTAGAACACCAATCTGACAAACGTTAGTCTGGAAAGTGACTATTTGGAGAGGTTGGGACATTACCAAAGAAAGCCCGCTTTGTCAGCTCGATGCTTCCCCTTCAGTGTCGTGGCTGTCAAACGAGCCCAGAATTAGCTCCAAACGGCCTTCGGTGAGTCTCAGATCTTCATTTGCATCGTGCACACTCAGAAAGGTGTGAAATTCGTCTTCTTCTTAAGAGAAATCAAAAAAACAAACCTATACGCTTAAAAAAAATCTTTCCTTTTAAAACAAATTTCAAAGAACTAAATCCTAACTCTTAAACATCTGATTGTAAAAAAAAAAAAAAAAAAAAAAAAAAAAAAAAAAAAAAAAAAGGCGCCATCCTTGGAGATATTAATAATAACAATTAAGGCTGCCATCAGCTTAGTATCTACTTTGTGCCAGGCACTTTAGATGCATTCATAAAATAGCTACAACAAAAATAGGAGCTGAGGAGCACTTGGGTGGCTCCGTCAGTTGAGTGTCTGACTCTTGATTTCGGCTCAGATCGTGATCCCAGGGTCATCGGATTGAGCCCTATGTGGGACTCCGTGCTGAGCGTGCAGATGCTTAAGATTCTCCCCCCTCTCCTCTCTCTCTCAAAGTAAAAAAAAAAAAAGTAGCTGAATATACGATGTGATTATCCTGTGCCAGGTCCCATGTTGAGCCCAGATCACCCCCTGCCTTACTGAGCTCTGTCAATATTCGATCCCTTTTACACAGGAGCAAACTGAGGCTCAGAGAGAAGACGTAACATGCCCATGGGAAGAATGGAGCCAGGATCCAAACCCATGGGATCTCTCTGGACCCACATGCTTAACTAAGCAGGATCCCAACTGCAATGCCTTACTCAATCCTCACAATAGCTCTACAAAGAAAGGGCATCATCCTACCTGGTACCTCACTTTTGGATGAATAATACACTGAGGCAGAAGAGTAATAACTACGTCAAGGTTGCCCAGCAGGCATGTGGCTGGTCAGGGCCAGGGAGGGGATCCGCCTGCTCCAAAGGCAGCATCCTTCCCACTGGCTCCTTTCTCATGTTAGGAATTTGATTTAATTTATAAATAATAAATATGAAGTGCCAACTGGGGGTGCTGTCTGTGGTGCTGAAGTGGAGGCACGCATGAGACCAACAAGATCCCCGCCTTTGAGTAGTGGACCCCATGCGATGTTGGCAACAAAGGAATAAACAAGTAAGTACCAGGTCAGGTGGGGATACTTGATATGAAAAAAATAAAGCCAGGCGGGCGAGCTGGACAGAAAGCATCGGGGTGGGGAAGCTGACCAAACAGGGAAGGTCTGAGAAGGTGACCTCTGAAAGCCAGGACTTGGGGCGACCTCCAGGAAACCACATCCCTGCACTGGGTCTCTGTCTCCTCATCTGCAAAGTGGGGACAACATTACAAAGAACGTGGGCTTTTTGTCGCAGGGGAGAAGTGAGCAAACAACATGAAAACACCTTTAGACTGTAGAGTGTTTTTGAACTATAAAGTGCCATCCAGAGGAAGGCATTATTGGTAAGCCCCCATGAGACTTGGAAATGAGTCTTTGTAGCAAACTGTGTTTTTCCGAATATGACACGTAGGGTGTCGGACAAATTCTCACATCCTGTCAGCAACTTAAACATGACTTTATTTGGCTGGCCCCGATGCTATAAAGTGTTACTCATGACCACGAATATCAAAACAGTCTTGAAAAGGAGTGATTTGCTAATTGAAAAGGCCAGGGTTTTCTGGATACACAGGAGAAGTTCCCATATTAAAAAAAAAAAAAAAAAAAAAAAAAAAGGTCACCTTAGGTATTAAAAAATACTACAAATTTAAGAAAGAGAACAGACCTTGAGTGAGAATCCTGATGCCACTTTTATTTGCCGTTAAGATCTTGGGCAAGCTCTTCACTTCCCTGAGCTCAGTTTCTCCATCTGTAGAGATACTAACACCTCAAGGGGCTGTCTAGCTGTGTTGTCCCATACGATGGTGATTAACCCCCCATAGCTATTTAAGTTCGAATTAATCACAATGAAATAAAACACAACAGTCAGCTTCTCGGTCGCACTAGCCACATTTCTAGTGCTCAATACCCACATGAGGCCAAGTGGCTACCATACTGGACCGCACTGGTCTAGGGCCTGACTACTCACCGCCTGGGAGCTTGTAAGAAATGTGGAATCTCCAGCCCATCCACATCTGCCAAGTTGGGACCCACATTTTACCCAGACTCGCCCTCCAGGAGCTTCTCACGCACCTGAAGTCTGAGAAGGGCTGGCTGTCAGGATTCTGTGAGAGACCCGGCAAGGAGATGCCCCATGAGAAGGGGCAGCTCTGTGATAACGACAGCAGTGGGGGCAGGGCAGTTTCCACGCCCTCTCTAAGTGGTGATCACAGTCTCCAAACGAAACCAGACACAGAGCTTCCGACAAAGTCTATGCTGAGCCCAGGTGCAGGAGGCATGCGGGGGAAGGTGCGGACAGAGAAAGGGTGGGATCTTCCAGACATTTCAGAGGTTTGTGTGCACACGGGGACAGAATATTTCATTTCTGTGCTAGCCAGGATGTTCGAGCGGTGGACTATTCCTGTTTTGGAATGAAGTCCAGCATGAAAATGACATTTTAAAAAACCCACAGGCTTATTTCACATCCAAACACATCGCTCCAAGCTGGTAGAAAAAAAGAAAAGAAGCATACCAGCAAGAAAATCTTGCCTTCTCAGCTTTTGAATGACCGAGCCGGTATTTCTCTACTAACCAACAATTCCCTCCAACGGTTCTGCAGCCTCGAACGGGCACTAAGGAGTGAAGATGCCCCGCGGGGTGAAGCGAAGGGTCATGGAGGGAAACCCAGCAAAGCCTCTGAGCCCGTGTGGTTATTAACACATCATCCTTCCTCCACACTTCCTCCAGTCTGGGAGGATCCATTGTACAGATGGGGACCTGAGACCCAGGTAAGTCCGTTACCCATGGTCCCATACCTGGCAGGCAGGTGAGCTGTGAATTAAACCTCCATGGGTCTAACTTGATCACAGGTTACCACGTCAGGCATCATGTCATAGTGTTTTCTCATTTACGTGTCTCTCCAGTAGAAATCTTGTTTGTTTTGCCATCCACTGTACCCTCAGCGTCTAGGACAACACAAGTGCCCAATACGTGTTTCTTGAGGGAGTGAATGACTGCAAACCAATGGCAAGTCAGAGCTCCAGCCTCAGACCCTTGGTTAGCCTGCCCCTTCGAGCTGGAAGGCCTGAACCCACCCTTCACCTGACCAAACGTCGCTCGGATGCCAAGGTCTCCCTCAACTCCCACTTCCTACGTGAAGCCTCCTGACCTTCCTACTTGGTTCGCGTCCCCTACCCAGCTTCCGCTTCTCCCACTCACTCACTCCCTCGGGCCCTCCGTGGCAATCCAGCCATGCCTGCCCAGTGGCCCTCAAAGGTGCCACCGGCACTGCTGACTCGAAGCTGCTGCCCCTGCCCAGAATGCTCTCCCTCACTGGCTCCCCCCGTTCGGCACTTTGCTCAAATGTCACTTCATCGGGTCCTGCCCCGACCCCTTATCCTGACTCTCCAACACACTACAGCTCTCTTTACCCATGGCCTGTCTTCTGTTTGTTCACTGCAGCATCCCCAGTGCCCAGGATCATGCCCAGCACATAACAAGTGCTCAGCAAACATACGTTGAGTAAACAATCAACTGTAAACTGGAAAAGATTATTATTAATAATCATGATGGCGAATACTTCAGGGCAGGCTTATAAACAAATTAGAAGTGAGACACCAGACAACAAAGATACATAAGGTGGCAGCAAGAGGGGACGGGGTGGGTGCGTTCCAGGGACCTTCAGGGAAGAATGCAGACATCGATTAATTTTAGATTGAGTTAAGTCAGATATGCATATTAAAAATTTATGAGCAGCCACTAAACAAATTGAAAAAGAATGTAGAATTTCCAAACCAGTAGAGGGGAAAAAAGCAAACTTCAATCAATCCCAAGCAGGGGCTGGGGCACACAATGAATGGCAGAAACGGACAGGTTTAATATAGAGGAAACACCAAACAAATATTCATTGGTATTATTCAAATACAAAAATCTTTACCAAGATCCTCCTACATAGAAATGACAGGGACACAAGTCTGGCCTTCAAGACACTCACAGCTGAGCGAGATGGATGCCCAACATGACACAGAGTGTGGATCAGTCAGAGTGGCTTGAAGATTTCCTCCTTCCAATTATCAAAGCCATTTACCAAATGCATCACCCTTTTCACTTTGGCCCTCAGGAAGCTCAGGCTCCTACTTCCAGCTCACAGGGTCCATCTAGCCCTGAGTGTTGATATTCTAGGCTCTCCTTTTGAACTACTCTAATTTCTTTCTTTTTTTAAATCTTGGCTTTTAATTTATCAGTGATGTGTTACCATTTTACTATCCTTACTGCTTCTATAAATCATCTCAAATCTTTTGGCACAAACTGGGATATAAATTAGCAAGCATAAAATCCCCCAGAATAACAAAAGGAAACGAAGGAAGAAATCTCAGAGACCCCAGGCCTTTCAGAGATGTGCTTCTATACCTTGTTTAAGCATAAATTTTTTGTTGTTGTTTTTAACTTAAGGCAGAGATTTTTAGGATGATGGTCTTGCAAAACATGTTTGAAATATACACATGCGGGGCACCTGGGTGGCTCAGTCGGTTAAGCATCCGACTTCAGTTCAGGTCATGAACCTCTTGTTCATGAGTTCGAGCCCCAAATTGGGTTCTGCAGTAACGGTACAGAGCCTGCTTGGGATTCTCTCTTCCCTCTCTCTGCCTTTTCCTCTCTCTCTCTCTCTCTCTCAAAATAAACAAATAAACATTTTAAAAAAGAATACACACACACACACACACACACACACACACACACACACACACATACACCCCAGTGGGTCTCATTCATTTCCAAAGCCATTCTGTTGCAAATAGATAATTCGCACTTAACCACACTTCTCAAGGGGGTTGGTTATATGTTAATATGAAAACACTGCAATTATGCCTAGCCAAGATCATTTGACCACAGCTAGAAATTCTAGATTCTTTCACCTTCATTAGAAGTTAATTTTCTCTGGGGCGCCTGGGTGGCGCAGTCGGTTAAGCGTCCGACTTCAGCCAGGTCACGATCTCGCGGTCCGTGAGTTCAAGCCCCGCGTCGGGCTCTGGGCTGATGGCTCAGAGCCTGGAGCCTGTTTCCGATTCTGTGTCTCCCTCTCTCTCTGCCCCTCCCCCGTTCATGCTCTGTCTCTCTCTGTCCCAAAAATAAATAAACGTTGAAAAAAAAAAAATTTTTTAAAAAAAGAAGTTAATTTTCTCTCTTTTAGCCCCTAAAACACGCTTTGGCTTTGTGAAGAATTTTTTTTTTTTGATGAGTATAAAAAATTAATTTTTTATTTTTTTTATTTTTATTTTTTTTAATTTTTTTTCAACGTTTTTTATTTATTTTGGGGACAGAGAGAGACAGAGCACGAACAGGGGAGGGGCAGAGAGAGAGGGAGACACAGAATCGGAAACAGGCTCCAGGCTCCGAGCCATCAGCCCAGAGCCCGACGCGGGGCTCGAACTCACAGACTGCAAGATCGTGACCTGGCTGAAGTCGGACGCTTAATCAACTGTGCCACCCAGGCGCCCCAAAAAATTAATTTTTTAAATGAACACCAAATTTGTGCTGCACTGTTCACCCATTTTTTAAAAATCTGGGCATCAATCTTGCCCCTGGGAAAGCACCTGGTCATCCCTCACTTTGGCCACTGTGCTATCTACAACCAAATTCCTCGGGCACCATCCAGGCTCCTGACCAGGGAGCTGCCAGAAATGGGGACCGAAGTCAAAGAAAAATTTTGCATTAAATATTCAGTCTTGGGGCGCCTGGGTGGCGCAGTCGGTTGAGCGTCCGACTTCAGCCAGGTCACGATCTCGAGGTCCGTGGGTTCGAGCCCCGCGTCGGGCTCTGGGCTGATGGCTCAGAGCCTGGAGCCTGTTTCCGATTCTGTGTCTCCCTCTCTCTCTGCCCCTCCCCTGTTCATGCTCTGTCTCTCTCTGTCCCAAAAATAAATAAACGTTGAAAAAAAAAATTTAAGTATTCAGTCTTGAGTCTTTGCAAGAATAACAGGTTTCTGGAAATGTCTGAATCGGGCCATTATATCCAACTAATGAGGAAAGGAACCAGAATCCATGTTAGATCTAGTATCCGCATTCAGTGATGATCCCTGTAAGATCTTTAAAAAAAAAAAAAAAAGGACTCTTTCTTCTTAATGTGTATTTATTTTTGAGAGAGAGAGAGAGACAGAGTCAAGCGGGGGAGGGGCAGAGAGAGGGAGACACAGAATCCGAAGGAGGCTCCAGGCTCCGAGCCGTCAGCACAGAGCCCGACGCGGGGCTTGAACTCACAAACCGAGAGATCATGACCTGAGCTGAAGTCAGACAACTGACTTCAGACAACAGCTCAACCAGCTGAGCCACTCAGGCGCCCCTGCACATTTTGATTGATGTGACCACATGATAAAATTTCTCTTTCTTTTTCTTCCTTTGCTTAACAAATACGGGTTGAGCGCCCTCCTCAGCCAGGCCTGCCGGGCTCCGTGGACACCAGGTCAGTGACCCGCCTCCCCCTCCACCCCCACCTCCCATCAGCAAACCCTGTTGATGTCATCTCCACAATGCGGCCGAACCCTGCACTTTGCACTGTGCCCTTGGCCACCCCCAGGTCCAGTCCCGGCTCCCCTCGCCTCTCAAGGACACCTGTAAATTCTCTCCTGGTGCCCCAGTAGCTGCAGCCCAGCTCACCCAGCAGCCAAAGGAGTCTTTCAAAACACTGAGTCAGACCATGTCCTTCCCCTGCCTCTGCCCCAGTGGCCACTTTAACACTTAGAATAAAACCCACGTCCTCGCCCCAGCTTCTGGTCAGCAGGACCGGGCCTCCTCCCTGGCCTCCAGGGCCACTGTGCTCAGCCCTGAGGGCCTCTGGCTACCCTCCAGGCAATTCAGAACTGGGTTCTTCTCAGCACAGGACCCTCTCGGAGGGGGCTTCCTGGACCATCTTATGTCAGATAAACCCCTGCCCCAGTCACTCTCACCTCGCCCTGTTTGCTGACCTGATTTACTGATCTAATCACCAAAATGATCTTGTCTATTTACTCTGTTTAATCTTTATAACCCATCCCTGCCTCAGGCCCCTCGGGCAGGAACCACACCCGCGGTGGACATCCCTGAACCCCCAACACCGAGCCAGCGAATGTAGTGGGCTCCTGAAACCTGTATTGAGCGGGGTGAGTGTGGACCCCTCCCCCGTGCTCCCACGGTCACAGCCCAGCAGGAGAAGCAGACCCTCGCCCAACCCACCGGGGCCCAGAGGCCAGGAGGAACATGGGCCTGGGGCACTGCTCCCCGGACAGCGCCCGCACAGCCAAGCAAGAGCACTGGGGCGGCCCTCGTTAACACATGGTCCACATGTCACATTTTATGGAGGTCGGACACTCAGCGGGGGGAAAGCGAGGTCACCCGATTGGTGCAGGGCAGAGCCAGAGGCGAGCCCCAGGAGCCCCGACTGCTGTTCTCTATCCCCTGCTCTGGTTGAAGAGGCTGCGGGTCCTGTCCACGGAGCAGGGTGAGGCCCGTCCCCGAGGAGCTGAGCTGCTTCCACCCCTGGGGATCCCGGCCACACCGGCAGAGCTCCTCGCCTGTGCCCTGTCCGCACAGTGCTGGACAGTGGGAGAGCTCTGCTGCCTGGAGAGCACGCTGCCGATGCCGGGGGCACCCAGGAAGGGTCCTGCTCCGCAGCGGGGTGCCCTGGGACCGGGGACGGTGCAGGGGCTCCGTGTACTATCTCTGCAGGGGCCGTCTCTGCAGCCTTGCACGCAAAACATGAGACGCGCCACGGTCACGGCCCAGGCGTGGCAAGCAGGTGACACGCACACAGATGAGAAATGTTTGGTGGGGAGAGGTGGGAAGGACGGAGGTCAAAAAGTTAAAGGGATAAGACAAAAGCAGGGTCTCGTGCTCACACACGCTGCCGGGGACAGAGCTGAGGGCGGCGGTTGGGGACAGCTCAGCCTTCCACGTGAAGGGCGGCTACCCCGCCAGGAAGGGCAGACCGGAGATCAGGGAACAGTCAGAACCTGGGACGTGGCTGCCGCGGGAAGGCAAGTGGTTGAGCGGTGTTGGCAGGGTTGGGGGTGGGGACCCTCCAGCCGCAAGGGGAGCCCATCTTTTCCCGCAGGCCCTAACAATCCCTGTGCCTGGGGGCACCCTGCAGCTCCTGCGTGGGGAGAGCCAGCACCCTGCGCGTTCCGGGGCCCCTCACCTCCACCTGCAGCCATCCCGCGGGCTCCTGGGCTACATCGCAAAGAGGCACAATGCTGCGGGCAGCCCACTCCTGCGGCCGAACCCCTGCAGCCCTCGGGCCTTCAACACTGTGGCAGATGAGGCGAGAACCAAAAACACCGCCGTGGAGTGATTTCCCCATTTCCCTTCCTCTCCCTTCCTCCCTCACAGACTTTAATTAAGGGTTTACTTGCAGGAGACCCAGCTCTATTTAACTAAATCCTTGGACCCCTTTTATATTGTCTTATATCTCGTTTCATGCTAGGGCCCCAGTAAAAAGTTAATTATAACTTCCAAATACTCCATTACCAGGCCCCCATCTTCCTCCCCTGCCTGATTCTGCTAAGGGTAGTGCCACTTAATTAACTGGAGCATCTTATGCTTGTCAGACGTCTCCACGCTTTATTCAACCAACACCCGCCCAGCAGCCCTCAGGGCCAGCGGGGGCGGGGCTCTGAGGACCCTCGCTGACCCGGGGCACTATCTCCACCCTCTAGGGGTTCACAGGATCCGGCAGGGGGAAGGTGAGCCTGGCTGGCCGGCCCGCCTGGGGGCCCACGGTGGCTCAGCAGGTAATATAAGCAGGTGAAGGGGGCAGGCAGACAGCAGCAAGGTCAGAATACCAGTGACAGCTGACACCGGCCTCAGAGGGAAGAGAGAGGGCACGCTGGAGGGATGCAGGCAGGTTTGGGACAGAACGAGTCTGAAATTCTGGTGGACAGCCAGGAGGAAGTGTCTTCTGAGAAGAGTGAACAATACACCAGCTGGATCTCAAAGGGAAAGCTAAGTGTGGAAAGACGGGGCGGGTGTCTGGGCAGCAGCAGGAGCTGGGGGCCTGAGTGACTGTCATCTGGAAAGAACCAAGGCTTCAGCGGGCAGGGGCAAAACAAGGAACAAAAGGAGACGGGCATGGGGTGGTGCGGAGAGGACGGTGGTGTGGAGACTGCTGCGGGAGAACCCAAGTTAGATGGGCGGTGTCCAGCCCGGGCGGTGGGGGCAGGGGGGAGGGTGGAGAAGCCAGGAGGGGAGGGGAGGGGAGGGGAGGGAACAACTGGCCTGTGGCCTCCGGGGCCCATGCAGGGGTCTGAGGCCACCAAAGCTAGGGGGTGGGAGTGAGGGCTGCAGAGGCCAGGGCTGAGGAGGCCAGCCTGGCACCTGCTGGTCACAGAGAGCGAGCCTGGTGACCCTATGAGTCAGTCCTTCAAGGCACGGCCGCCAATGGAAGCCGGCAGCCTGGTGCTCACGCCTGGGGCGGGATGCGTGTGGTGTCGAGACCCCGGGTCAGCAGCAGCCTCGGCAGCCAGCATCTTGGGAGGTGGGTGCTGCTGGGGCTCAGCGTCTCCTCCTGCTCTCGACACCCCTGGCCTCCAAGGGGGACCCCAGACAGCCACCTGAAATACCAGGCCCTCCTTGGTTGGGTCCAGATCCCTGCTGGCCTCAGCTCCTGGCCTCATCGTGCAGACCCCAACTCAGCCTCCACCCCTCGGTCTTCTCAGACCCACACCAAGTTCCAAGTTGCAACAGCCACAGCTCACACCCTCCTGCAGACCGCCCTGCCCTCCCCAGAGCCCCCACTTACGGCTGCTCCCACCCAACGACAGTCAGCTGTGCACGGCCCTGCTGGGGACACAGTGACCGGCTCACAGCACATCAGTGTGCCGCCCACTCGTCCATCCCGAGCCCACAGCCTCTGGCCGCCCCCCCACCCCCACCCCCACCCCGGGCCAAGTGCTGCCTGGTGCTGGGAATGAGGCTCAGCCCTGCCCTCCAGGCGCTGATGGCCTAGGTGGGAAACAGGGGCATGAAGCCACAGATAATGCCCTGCCACCACCAGGATCTGAACGGGGAGCTCTGGGTGCAGAGGGAAGAGAGGCCAACGCTGCCCTACTGGGCAGGGAAGGCTTCACGCACAGCGACTGGAGGGCGGGCAGGACTCTGCACGACAGGAGGAAGAACATTCCCCACTGCGGGGAGAGCAGGAGCCAAGGCCAAGAGTGGGGACGGAGGAGCACAGCGTCAGCTGGTTCGGGTGACACTAAGGTCATTAGCTATGGAAAAACAAGGAGCTTCCAGCACATTCCTTTCCATTTTCAGCAAGTTTTGCTGTTCCTTTCACCCTTTCTAGCTGAAAAGCCTGTCCTTAGTGATCTTTTAGCTGTTCCCGGAACATTTACAAACCAAGCTGGCATTTCTACTTCATGAATATATTTGGGATATTAATGGGCAACGGGAAAGGTATTAACGGTCTTCTCAGGAGAACCCTGTCGCCCCCAAACCTGCCCCCTCCAACAGACAGACCCAGACAGAACCCTGCAAATGGGCAAAACACGGTCACCACTCACAGCCAAGCCCAGAGCAGTGCACCTGCCAGCAAATTAGAGTCAGCTTGAATTTAGCCACACACACCGCAGTTAGGTGTCCAATCTTGACTTGCAAAGAAGGTCTTTATTAATTTCTTAAGTCCCCTCTTGACTGCCTGGAGGTGACCCCTAGAATATGATTTTAAGTGCTTTCTGTGAAATCAATGAACGGGGAAGAAGCAGGCTACTGTAGATTTCAAATCCATAACTTTCTTATCCAAGGAGAAGAGCCTGGCCCTTCCAGGGACGGGGAGTGAGGGGGAAGCCCTGCTGTCCTAGGGAAGGGCTCCAGGTGGCATTCTGAGTAGATGGATGACACCAGGCCTGACCTAAGGCCAGGACTGCCCCCACCCCCATCTTGGGACACGTTTTGCATCAGATACCAGAGAGGCCAAGATTTCTTTAAAAACGATAAGGTTTTACTGTTGCCTTTATATGATGCACATGCTCCGTACAGAAAATCCAGGTAGAGGAGAGAGAAAACCATAAAGAAGAAAATACGCCATCACCCACCACCCAGACATCAATTCTGGAACATTCCAGAGACTTTGGTCTCACTCTAACTCCGTAATTCAGGCCTTTGAATACCTTTTTAAAGGTCACTCCCCTACACCAACCTCCCCCAAATCCCCTTTGCACTTGGAACCAACCCCCAAGTCCCATCCTTGGCCCACAGGCCTGCGAACAGCAGCCCCCCGCCCCCCGCTCCTCAGATGCACCGTGTCCCCATCACCAGAAGGCAAGCATGCCCTGTCCCTCCCACCGCGCTGTCACCCCGGTGCCTGGGACACACATGGCACGTGGGAGGTTCCCAGTGAGACAGACCAAATGGATGAATGAGTACTTCCTTCCAGTCTTTTCTCCGTGTGTGTGTGTGTGTAACTGCAGACATAGCTAAGATCATACGTCAACACTTCTCAGAAACTGCACACACTTTTGCCCACACATTGTTCTACCAATTCTCCTGCTACTCACCCCCATGGCTCAGATCAGATGTTCCCCTCTCCTGGGGGACCCGCCCATGACACCTACCTCTACCCCAAGGGGAGACCTGATCTGGCCAACGCCAGCTGGGGGGGGGGGGCGGCGACAATGTCACATACACAACACTTCACAGAAGCCGATCATTCCTCTATCCTAATGGAGCCTCAAAACAACCTGCTTCCAAAGAGGTAGGCAGGGCAAGGGGAGCCTGACCGCCTGCCTCTAAAGGGAGGCCGCTGAAGCCCAGACAGGTCGCGTGGCTGCTGTAATTACCCAGGCAGGAAGCAGACCCAAGATGGCAAAGCGCACACGTTTACGTTGAATCAGAGAGGTTTCACCGTAAGAAGAACAAGAAAGGAGATGACGGCTGAGGAGGAGCTCAGCTCCAGAACCCAACTGCCTGGGTTCGAATCCAAGTAGCTCTGCCACACGCCATCCGCGTGGCCTTGGGCAAGTCACGTCACGGCGGTGGGTCTCGGCTTTCTCCTCTGTAAAATGGGGGTGACAACGGCTCCTGCCTCATTCTGTCGCCAGGAGGATGAAAGGATTTGATAAGACACACTGAGCGCAGAGAATAGTGCCCTGCACGCATCAACACTCACTAACCGCTAGGCGTCTGTGAGAGCGCACCTCTCCTGACCATGCACTTGGGCCTAATGAGCCCCCAGCCCGGCTCTCAGCCACGGTCGCCACCTCCCGGGGCCCCGAACTGCCGGCCCACAGAGGCGGAGTCTCACTTCTCACTTTGGGCGACAGGCAGGCTCCCTAAAAGCCCGCTGCAGGTGGACCTCTAGGAGCCTGCTCCTATATGCGTGCTCACTCACGCGCAAATTCCCTGCCTCTCAGTCAAGTAGGGGGAGGGGCTTCTCATTCTGGAGTCTGGAGTCTGGAGCCCCCCCCCCCCGACCCCACCCTATCCCACTTGAATGACGGGCACTGACATCGGCAAACACTTCGAGGCAGCAAAGGGGAGACGCCTGGGGGACCCCCT
Organism: Puma concolor; assembly: GCF_028749965.1. Taxonomy (NCBI): domain Eukaryota; kingdom Metazoa; phylum Chordata; class Mammalia; order Carnivora; family Felidae; genus Puma; species Puma concolor. Next base: position 5,840,625 of record NC_141673.1, read on the forward strand.
GTGTAAGCTCATCCTTCCACCTGCAACAACCCAGGCAGATAAATCAACAGCTCCGGGTCACATGAAGACCCCGCCACACCCCCCCCCCAAATTCCCACAGCACGTTGTTCTGACTTCTGTGAAAAGGTGGCTAGAACCATCTTTCTAAAATGGCCGGCTCGCCATGCTGGCTCCCTGGGGCCCCCAATTCCCCTCACGTTCAGAGTCGCGGTCAGCCCAGCCCTCCTTCCGGGGCCCTCACCCTCAACGCCCCAAACCCCCTCACCCCGGCCACAGCACCCGGCCACTCCTCTCCAGTGCCCACCAGCACGCCTGACCCCAGCTGCCCCTTCCCTGCACCGACTCGCAACTGCTAAGTCAGGGCCTGGCCCGGAGTCAGCTTCCCCAGGAAGCCTCCCCTGCCAGCAGAAAGCCATCGTCGGCCCTGACCTGTGCTCCCGGAGCACATGTCACCATCCCGGCTGCACTGGCGGCCGTTTGCTTCACTCATCCCCTCCGCGGTGACGGGACCTCGTCGGAATCAGTCCCCACCCTTGAGACCCTCGGGCTAACTCTCCTTCTAATTGGGACGAAAACAGCACCGGTCCTCAAATTCACCTGGTTCCCAAAAGTTAGGTAGGCAGTGACGGACAGGAGTCTGGCCCACAGCAGGAGCCTGGCACCTGCCTGGGACACAGGCTCGGCTCAGCCTCACATCTTTGGAGCCCCGCAGCCGGGAGTGGGGGGGGGGGGGGACGGGAAGCCGGCGGGGACCCCATCCTAGGGGGGGCAGCCCGGGGCCAGGAGGCAGCACGCGGCAAGGCAAGGAGCCGTGAGACAGACCCGCCCTGCGGGAGCCCTCTCCCACCTCGGCCTCCACACATTCCAGCCCAAACGGGGCGCTTGACCAGAATCTCCCGTTTGAAAAATCAATATTTAAAGCTCCAAGCCTGCCAAGCGGAGGGAAGGCCTTGCTTGTAAATATTTGTCTCGACTGGCAAAGCTGGGCCTCTCGCTCCTGTGGCTCCCCCCGCCTCGCTCCTGGCCCTCTGCTCACGGAGCTCCCAGCCAAGTGCGCGGTGGGGGGGGGGGGGGGGGGAGGGTGCTCTGGGGGGGGTGGGGACCGTCTGGCGGCCGAGCAGCGCTGGGCACGGAGGTGGGACTGCTCTGCACCCACACCTCCAAGCCAGCGCACTGGCACGCTGGGCCGCCCAGGGGCCGTCCATCTGTCCCCCGGGCCACGGCAGAGACGGCTCGCTGTGCGGTTTCTCTGGATTCCGGGCAGGTTGTTTCTCCCAGGAGGCACTCCACATTTATGTTTTTTGTTTGTTTGTTTGTTTGGGAAGAAAGCAAAAAGCTGAAGACAAACCCCGGGGGGCACGCTTATAAATCATCGTCCACCATCGCCCATCGAGCTCCACTCCTTCTCCCAACGGCTGCCCCCGGGGAGGAGTCCGCACGGGTCCCCTGCCTGGGGGTCCCCTCACTGGGGAAGCCTTCACGCCGGTGGTGGTGGCTGAGCCGGTACAGACCAGCTGGGTGCCTGCCCTGGTATCACCGCCCGTAGAGACTGATTCATTCATTCGCCCACTCATGCCTTCATTCATTCACCAATTATTTATTGAGCACCTACCTGTCTCAGGCGCTGGGGGCTAGACATGCAAATGGACATAAACAAACCTTGACAAAATCCCTTCTGGAGGGCGTCTCCCAGGCCAAAAGAATAGCACAAACTAAGTCACAGCGGGAGGCAAGAGCTGGGGTGGGAGACATCGAGGCGTGGCCGACAGCCGGCAGTCAGGGAAGGCTGCCCAGGGGAGGTGGGCAGGCAAAGCGAGGCCGGAGAGGGGGGCCCCCGGCAGCGCAGGAAGGCCATCTCCGGCCCGGCACCTACCGAGCCACTCGTTGAACTTCTTCACCTCGCTCGGGAGCCCCAGCTCCGTGAAGTCCCCGGCGTGGATGAGCACGTCGCCGTAAGGCATCTGGATGGGGTCCGTCCTCGAGTGGGTGTCAGACACACAGACAAAGCGGGTGTAGCCGGGCGGCTTGGGGGCATCGTGAGGCACGGGGTCCACCCTGCGGGGAGAGAAGACACTGCAGGCGGTGCGTGACCAGCACGAGGCCCGGGCACAGCTCACGGCCCCGCCAGCCACGGACACAGACGGCGCGCCCGGACTTCCCAGTGGGCCCTCGGGGCTCCGAGTCCCGACTCTCCCACTTGCTGGCTGAGCAAAACGTGTGTCCCGCTGAGCCTCAGTTTCTCTTCAGTAACATGGGGCCCTCAGGGGCTAAAGGAGGTAACTATCGAGTGGAGAGCACCTGTGGGCACGGTGCGATTACGACGGCTTACCTGCTGTTTGGCTACCGCGGCCCTTCCATCATCGACCCTGTTTAGATGAGTTTTTCCCCTACTCGCTCCCCTCCCGTGAGGTTTTTAACCCCACAGATAACTGTTCGTGTATGTATGCATATCTGGGCTTTCTAAGGAGAATAAGCTTTCTTCACCCCCTAAAAACGAGTTTCACCCCCCTCCGGAGATACCATCAGCCCCATCGAGAATGTAAGTTCTACGGCCTCTGGTCCGAGTGAAAGAACCAGCCCCAGGCACCGTGCAGGGGGGCACGCAGCATCCAGGGAAAGATGGGTGCAAAAGCAGGGGTGGGGGGATCTCACAGGAGCGCGGGAAATCAAAGCACGAAAGATAGGCAGCAAGTTTTCAAAACCGTGAGATGGTCTCATCATTTTTAAAACAAGGGCTTTCCAGGGTTGTGCGGGCAAAGGGTCCCCGAATCAGACCGGGCTTCAGGTCCCAGCTCCGCCATTTCTCACTGACGTGTGACCTTCAGCAAAACACGTGGCCTGGTTCTGCTCGCCTGTAACGTGGAGCCACCTCACGAAGCAAAAACCATCGGGAAATTAAAAAGAGCTGCAGAAAGGGAAGTTCTTGCTCCGCGGAGCCCATCCCAGCCCTCTGGTTTCGAGGACGACAGTGCTGAGTTAAGTGGCCCCGCGTGTCCCAGGGAACAAAGGGAGACCGTGGTTCCCAGTCCAGTGCTCCCCAAACCACGCTCAGCCTCCTCAGCTGAATGATTCTGCCAGGCTCAGAACTCTTAAAAACAACGCAATGACATTTCAACGAGCGGCTCTCTCCAAATGAGTATGCCGCTCGAGGAGTTGTGTTTAAATCTAATTATGCGGCAAACCAAAAGCGGTACCGTATCAGTTACATAAATACTTTTAAAGACATCTTTCTAATTATCCTTTTTTTTTTTTTCAGACAATATACTTCGAAGAAATTTAATTAACACCTTACGAGAGACGTGGGTTCAGCATGCTAATGTGCGGGGAGCGTTAGCGTGCTCTATCCACCACAGTGGGAGGCACCAAGCCAGCCTCCCCTCGTCCCGGGAGGGAGCACGCTCGGGCCTTTCCGGGGCCGGTCAAGGCGAGTTAGACTCCAGGCAGGTCAGAGTGGGGCATGACCGGGGAGAAGAGGAAAACCCCCAGAGTCTGATGATGACCAACAAGAAGGCACCGGCACCCCCCCCCCACCCCGCCTTCCTTCTGCCTCCATCCATTCAGTCAGTCACTCATTCATTCAGCCAAGCACATTCTGCCCACTCACTGTGGGCCGGCCCCGAGCTCAGTGCCGGGGCCCCGGGGATGAACCGGGCCTAAACCCAGGCCAGGAGACCACAGACTGATGGTGGAGGCAGACTTGTCCGTTGACCGGGCAACGGAGAAGCTGGGGGCCAGAGAAGGCCCTAACCCAGCAAGGGGCTCCCTAGAAGCTTCCAGGAGGAGGCAGGACCTGAGCTGGTCTGGGAGCTAAAGACTCCCTCCCATCCCTGTGTCCTCAGAGTCCCTGCCCTCCTCCCCTGCCCCCAACCCTTTGACAGACGGTCTGGCAGGCAGCAGGCCTGTGGGTCACCTGTACATCCTGCCTGCCCCCAGCGCAGCCGATTGGACAAGGGGCGGACAGTTGCTACTGGGCTCTTGTCCTGGCACAGGAACACGAGTGAGCCAATCAAATTCCTTCCTTCCACCCTCCCTCCCTCCTCCCTTCCCTCCTCCCTTTTTTCCTTCCTTCTTTCCTTCCCTCCTTCACCCCTACACATACCGAGGTCATAAGCATGTCAAAGGTGACAGAGGCCAAGTCAAAGAGACAGAGAGGGATGATGAAGGGGGAGAGAGACAGGGAGAGAGAGGCCACCTCCAGAGCCACCTCTGGCCCCAACAACCTCTCCTCCTGTGAACCCTTAGCATGGAGCCTGAGCAGGCCTCAGCCCCGCCCACCATCAGCCAGCCAAAAGCAGGACCAGTTCCGAGGGCTCCAGTCGGGCTGTTGGAGCCTGGGCTCTTTAATTAACTATTCTTATTTCCCTCCACCCCGAGGCTACTGAGCTCAGTGAGGATGCAAACCTAATAATCCCCTGAGGAAAAAATAAAGACTCTTGCTTCTCTGCACTGTCCTCCGGCTATTTAGATTGTAACAAACGCTCAACTTGAAATAACAGCAACAGTAATGACACCGATGCTGGGTGCTTCCCACGGACGGGAGCTCATCCTGTCCTAAGCACGTTACATGCACCCACTGTCTTCGCACCGTGACCGTCTGGGCAGGGTATTATGGGTATGCCCATATTACAGATGAGAAAACTGAGGCTCAGGAAAGGCTTGCCCGGGATCTCAGCTATGCAGGCCGGTAAAGCTGCAATTTGAAGCCAGTCTTTGGTTCCAAAACCCCCACCGGACTGGACTGTTTCTAGACCCAGCTCATTTCATTCAGTCAATCTACGCGCAAATGCTTCCTAAAGGTCTCCTAAAGGCCGGGCATCTGCCAGGCACAAGGGATATACGTGTGGACAGGATACCCCCTGAGGTCACTTCGTGGAGTCCCCAAAAACCCAGCCTGGAAGTGTTTGGGAGTGAGGAAAAGAACAAGGAGAGTCAAGATATGGAGAAAGAGAAAGAGAGAGCAGACAAGAAGGTGGGAGAACTTAACAGCATAAGTTGATCCCTAGATCCAGCTGTACCTGAAGCTGGGTCCAAACACGGGCTTTCTTACTAACTAAGTAAGCCAGTAAACTCTTTTATCCTTCAGGCAATTGACACTGAGTTTCTGACACTCGTAATGCAACACCCTGGCTAACACCTGAGTCACAGCAAGACTGTGGAGTCACTGAGGCTGGAAAAGTTAGTCCCATATCCAAGGCCCTGGCTAGTAAGTTACAGAGTAGATTGGCACCTGGGTCTCCACAACAGGGATCTGGGCATCTAACCTGTTGAGGCTAACAAAGCAAAATGGTTATTTTCCAGCGACATTCTGCGGGCCTCAGAGAACAGGGGACGGCCGCGGCTCTCTCTCCGAGACCTGAAACCTGTTGCCACCTGTCCCCAGCCTAACAAGGGGTGTTCCCACAAGAATCACGGCAGCAGGAAGGATGCAGAATAGAGAGCACGGCCTCTGGCACCCAGGCCTCGGCCGGCACCCCAATTCGGCCACCTCCTCGCCGTGCCCTGGACCCTCCCAGCCCCCAGGCCAGATCTGGAAGGTGGGAGCCACCCACTCACTCTTGGACAAGGCGGGAGAGCTCAAGGACCCTCGCAGCTGGAAGCCTGGATGTGAGTGCCCCCGCAGCCGTTCCCTGGGCCCCACCCCCCTCCTCGGCCTCCCTCTCCCATCAGCCACCAGCTCCCCGACGTCAGAAGCACAGGCCATCTCCCCCGTCATCTCTACTTCTGGGGAAATGGGAAGCTCTGAAGGCCAGGGGGCTGGGGCCAGAGGACTCCTCCCTTCAGTGAGGCTCTGACCCCGTCCGGACACGTGACTGGGCAGCAGCCATGGCAGTTCCCAATGGGAGAGTCTGCCAATCCCCTCATTCTACCGTGAGGAAACTGAGGCCCAGAGGAGGGCAGTGACTGTTTAGCTTGGTGCCCACTGCCCAGCGCTCTTCTCACAAGGCCTCGTTCTGAGTCCTGAGCTGCCCTCCCTTTTCCCTTCCCACCTCTCAGCCTTTGCTTTCGCTGGTCCCCCAACCCCAGGGGCTATGCCACTGCCCCCGGGAAGCCCCCCCTGATCTCCCCCACTCTTCCGGGGCCTTATCCTCACTCCCTTTTCTTTCTTCTTTCCATCCCTCTGCTGTGCCAGGCTCGAGGAACCAGCCCCATGCTGGTGGCAGGGACAGACCTTAGAGCCGGACGGTAGGGGGTAGGGTCAAGGGAAGGGGAGATCTGGTCTGGGGAGCGGTCAGAGGGCCTTCCCAAGGAAGTGACATGTGGGTGAGATCTGAAGAATGAGTCCGTGTTAGCAGGGCAGAGCATGGAGGAGGCACAAAGGACACCATGTGCAGAGACCCGAGGCAGAAGGAGGCACGGAATGTTCCAGGCTTAGTCCTCTCCTCCTGCCTTGCCCCTTCAGGCTCCCCGGGCTCACAGCGGACCCTCATTGTCTCCTGGGGGCCTCTCAGTGCACATGGACGGACTGGGGATCCATCTGAAGCCCAAGCCCACGGGAGAGGGAGGTCAGCGCCGGGACCGGGAAGTGTGGCCGGGAGGGGGCCTCCCCAGGCCTGACACACAGCCCCGCTCCCCTGACTCTGCTGTCTTCTTCAAGACATGCTTGGAGGGTCTTTACACAGGATGACTCAAGTCCCCACCAACAGGACTCCTTTTAAAGGCCAGAGAAAAGAGTTGCTATGCCTGGCACCAACCCCCAGGGCACCTCTAGGGCAGACCCCCCCAGGATGACCCTGGCCTGGCGGTCAAGTCTTCTCACCGGCCACCGGGCCCAGTGCCCGCCCACCCACCCAGGTCAGAAGGGCTGGTGCCTGGAGGGGCTCTCCCGAGGCCACCGCAGGGTTTCCAGGCCCTCAGAGTGAGGGGTCCTGGGCCTCAGGGCCCCAAACCGGGAGGCCCAGATCCAGACATTCATTACTGAGGCAAAGGCAGCCTCGCCACCACCAGGGTCTCTGGGGGCAATCGCATAAATCACGCAGCTCAATCGGAGGCCATGTTTGGGTTGTCACTGTTGTTATTAAATATAAATTGTGGATTTATTAAATAAGGCCCCCTCGCTCCCTCACCCCGGAGACAAAGCCCAGGGTGGTGATAAATCACGTGTGGGGAAGCGGCGATGGAAACTCGTCATGGAAATCCAAACAGCCGCCTCCAGCAGCCTGCATGCTTCCCTCGGGCTTGGGGGCTGCGGTCTGAAAGGAGGGGGCGGGACGAAGCAGTCCCCCCGGGTCCCTGCATGGCCCTGGCTTCACCCAGCTTTATGCAAAGCTCTGTTTCAGAGCCGGGCTGGTCTGAGCAGGCAGTGAGGGAGCACTTGACGGGGAGCCCAGGACCAGGGCTCAGCACACGCCCTCCCCGAGGCAGTGCCCGAACCCCCTGAGCCCCGCGGCCAGTGGAAGCCGGGAGCCCCATGTCAGGTGGTGGCAGCTCAGAGCAGGCCAGGGTGAATCCGCTCTGCCTGCTCTAGCTGGGTGACCACAGGAAAGCCAGGAAGCATTTTCCCCACTGCACCAGTGTCTTACGCTCTGACACCCTGCCGTGACACGTGCGCTAACTGCCTGCCACCCCGTGGGAAGGTCAGCTCGGCATGGCAGGGACGCGTCTTTGATCGCTGCTGTATCAAGCACCTGGCCCAGCCCAGTGTGGACTAACGGCACGGAACATTTGCTCCCTGGCCCCGCTCTGGGTGGATCTACCTACTGAATCCTCGGCGTTTTCCAGATGGGGAGACCGAGGCACCCAGAGCCCCCTCACAGGGCAGTGGCAGAGCCAGGGGCTCAGAGCCAGGCAGGCGGGCTCGGGGCGCGCATTTCTAACGGGCCTGCTATGCGCCTGTTCACAAACATCCTGACCCCGCGGCTGCTCGGGGGTTAAAGGGGGAGACGGCCCCTCTCTCACGTGGTCATGGTCGCTCACTGCCCTTCCTCAGGATGCAGCCTGGCCTGCAGGGGTCCACACGGGAAGGCTTTCCCCAGCCCCCAGCCCCCAGCCGGGCGTTTTCTGCATTCCTCACATGTCCCCTTTTCCCGACCCTCTCCCAGCTTGCTGCCCTCGCTCATCTTCCTCGGACCTCAACCTAGAAGTCATCTTCTCCAGAGGGTCCTTCCTCCGCCCCCTGGCCCTCCTCTCCTCCGACCTCCTGTTTCCCTGGCTCTGTCCTGGGGCAGAGGCCTGCCTGGGTGTCTGCTGGGTCCGGGCAGGGGCACTGTAGGTGACAGCACGGTGCCACGTGGAATTAGCTCTGGCACCCGGGGACCCTTCCTCCTTTTTTTTTTAATGTTTACTTATTTTGAGAGAGAGAGAGAGAGCAGAGAAGAGACAGACGGAGAGGGAGGCAGAGAATCCCAAGCAGGCTCTGTGCTGACAGCGGGGCTCGAACCCACGACAGCCGTGAGATCGTGACCCGAACCAAAACCGAGAGGCGGACACTCAACCGACGGAGCCACTGAGGCACCCCATCCTGGGGACCCTTCTAAGTGGGGGCGCACAGGGGGCACTGGCCACGTGAACCCCACCCACTCTGCCCACATGTTCTTCTTGTGCGTTCCTGCTGGGGCAGGAGTCCAGCCCAGCATCCAGGGACCTCAGGCTGGGTCCCATTCGGCCCGGGAAGACTAACCCCATCGATGAAAGAGAAAACCCGGCCTGGGGAAGGTCCCCCTCCCTGCAGCAGCCCTGCCGGGCCTCCAGGTCCCGGATACTAAGAATGCTGAGACCTTCCTGCCCCAACCTGCCGATCTGGCCCCAAAATGGAAACAGGAGGCCGTCTCCCAAACAGATAAAGTAGGCAGCTATAGACAACACCAGGCCTCAGTCCCTACAGACGAGCATTTTTCCAAGCAAGCACGGAGGGAAGATGGGCTGGAGCCCACCCCAGGCCCGGTGCCCGCCTGCCTCCCTCAGCCCTTCCTCCCGTGAAGAAGCTCCCCGCACCCACCCTTCACAGCAGAGGACGGCTCTCGAGGGAACCACAACCCGCCCGCCCCCACCTCCTGGCCTGGGATTGGAAACCCCGCCGGGCTCCTTCTCCAAAGCGGTCCACGTGCCAGATTCTCCAGTCTCCCCAAAGGAACAGCCGCCAGGCCCCCACGGAACCGGGGCTGCCTAGAGACGGTGCTCGCAGCCCTGGAGGAAGTGGGGGATAAACGAGGAGGAGGAGGGTCTCCTAGGAACGCAAGGAGCTAGCCGCCTGGGGCAGAGCAAGGAGTTTATCCGTCTCCTCCCTGGGCCTCCTCTCCTCGCCAGACCTCAGAAAACAATCCAGGGAGGGGAGAGGTTCCCCCCACCGGTCGAGGGGGCTCTCGAGTCTGTGCCCTCGCCTTGGCCTTTGCCATCAGCCTCAAGGGGCAGGGAGCGGGACTGGAAACAGCATCTCTGTTATCTCAGTAGAGGCAAAGGGGTCTGGACGAAAGGGAGGGAGGGAGAGGCAGAGGTGAGGGAAGACAGGCAGCCTAAAACTAGGGTGCGAACCTGCCTGGAGCCTGTAGCAAGCCCCTTCCCGCCCCCCCCCCCCCCCCGCCCCGGCCCCAGGCAGCCGGGCCCTCCGAGAGCCTCCACTTACATCTGAACGTGCGGGGGCTGGAAGCGGCCCTGGTTGATGTTGTAGAAGGTGAAGGCCTGGGTCGGGTTGGAGCTGTACTCATCCACCTCGATGATGAGCCGGCTGTGCTGGTGCCTCCGAGCGGCCATCACGTGGGACTGGGAGAACGCCATGCCCAGGCCGCAGGGCAGCAGGGCCAGGGCCTCGGCCTTCAGGACACCGGGGTCCCACCTAGCGCGCCACATGGGCCTCCGCTGGCCGCCCGGGCATCTCCCGCAGCCACCGCCGCCGCCCGGCCCCGAGCCAGACCTGGGAACAGACTGAGGAGACAGAGCAGAACCGTGCGGCAGTGAATCTGTTTGGGATTTGCTTTATTTAATGTCAGATGAAGATTTAGAAAGAGGAAGGGGGGGGGAGAGAAAAAAAAAAAACACAGTCATACAGCTCAAAAACTCATTACAGATCTTTCCAACTCAGCAGTTTGATGAATATACTTTGGTAAAAAGAAAAGGGAAAGGGAGGGAAGAGACCAAAAAAAAAAAAAAAAAAAACCCCAAAAAACAAAACCCACAACGCTGGGAACGGATGCATGCGTGGTCCGACATGTTTAAATACTTAAGACTTTTTTTTTTTTTTTTTTCTCTTCGACAAAATCCTCCAGAACCCACAGGGTGACCGTGAGATGGGGCCACACGATGGCTGGTGTTCTGTAACCAGGGAAGGCAAGTTTTACTTTTCGGAGCGGGGGAATCGGGAGGATTCCCCTCCAACCCCACCCCCTCCCCACAGAGCCCCCGAAACACCCCGCACCCACACCCCCGCCCCCCTGCAAGCCCGAGCAGGTGCAGAGCACGGGGCGAAAATTCCTTCCTCAACATCAACGTCGTCGCCTGAAGATATCTCTGAGCAGCGCTTGGAGAAGGGATTTTCCCAGACAGATTGCCATACACCGACTCAGCTCAGGAGGTGGCCCGGGGTGGGGGGAGGGAGGGCAGGGGAGGATCTACTTTAAAAACAAAAGTCTTCCCGAATGCCTTGCAAGGATCTCGGGAACTCTGGTGTTCCCGTCAAACCTCGAATCCATACAGAACCGCAGCTTTGCAAAGGCCATCCTCCGGAAAGTGCGGTTTGCACCTGCAGCTACTGGGTTCTAATGTCCTTTTGACTGATTCCGACGTGGAATCCTGGGAACAGGGTTGGGGGGTGGAGGCGGCTGAGTCTCCATCCTACCCGGACCCGCTCACGCACTTCACATAACGGCCAGCGCCTCCTTTCCTGAGACCGGCTAGCGTTCTCGTTCTTTGCCGTGATTATCCTTTTAAACTGTGTAAACAGATAAGGCCTGGAAGATATTCTGTCGTGTCTTGTTTCAACGCGGGGTCATTAAGACCCTCCGAGGATTCCGTGTCCACGGCACCGAACCAAGGGGAAAATGACGTCACTTAAACTGTTCTTGGTCAGTCATATCCCAGTCACGTTAAATGGAGAAAAATCCCCGTGCAAAGCAAAGGGGAGTCACCACCGTCAGAAAACAAATTAGATTAGGAAAATGACAAAAATTAGAGACTGGAGAACATTTTAATTACGTGCGAAGGAGAAATGGATTATTAATTTTGTAAAAATCTCAACAATCATGCCCATACAAGGTGTAATAAACAGCGATATCCTCCTCCTCCTCCCCCCCCCCCAAAAAGAAACGCATCCTGATTCACAACACATGTCCCTCCCTCTTCTCCACTTGGGGAGGCAAGGATAAAAATCTGCTTTTCCCTCAGGACAACACTTGCTCCTGTCCTTTGTCCTGCTGATTGTTTCTCTGTGATTCGGTTCTCCCAGCAGATACCTCCGGCCAGGCTTCTGAGGTGGGCAAGTGGGGGTTCCTGGCTGTGGGACTCACAAAATCTCTGTGGGAGCTGGCCCTGGTCCACCTGCGACCCTGGGAGAGGCCTGGGGGCAGCAGATGCCGTGGCCCAGGCCTCCAAGGGCCCAGATCTGGACAGGGGTTTGAGCCCCAGCATTGCACTGACTCACTGTGTGACCTCAGGCTGATGTCTTAACCTCTCTGAGCCTCAGCTTCCTCTTCTGGAAAACCAGTATGACAACAGTAACACCACCTCCCAGGGCAGCCAGGCAGGTTAAACAAATGGGGGTCCTAAGCACAGTGCCTGGCAGGTATGAAGTGCCCAGCTAATACTCCGGGTTACTGTGTAATCACTATTCCCTTCAACGTGACACCTGCCCATGGTGGGCCTGCCGTGAGCAGGTGCCGCCCAGGTACCGGGGCGTCTGTGGCACAAGGCTGTCAAGGGGGAGCCCCAGGAGCCCTGGAGAACCTGAATTTTCTCAAAGCCAAGCCTACCAGATCACACCCCTGCCTGCCACGTCTTTGCACGGCTCCTCCGATGAGGGCCCATGTCCGCAGGCCCTGCACGGCCTGGCCCTGCCCACGCTCCAGCCACGCCGCCCCGTGCCCAGTGGGCTCCGGTGCCCGGAGGCCCTCGGCTACGAGGTGCCGTGCTCGTGTTCAGAGCTGCCCCATCCAACGCTTCACAGGCTCGCCGCTGACCTACGAGATGGCCATCCCCACGCCTCCCATCCTACAGAGGAGAGAGGCCTGCCTCCGCGAGGGGAACTCTCTTGCCCAGCTCAGCACAGACAGTGGGCACCACTGAGGGCTAGCTGTTAGCAGCCCGACCCCAGGGCTCTGGCTCCTTCCCCCCGGGCCTCTTTGCCTTCCTCTCTGGCTGGCAAAACCTGACTCGCCCGTTACCCCTCGACCAAGCCGGCATCTTCTCAGAGATCGGGGGCCCTCGTTCCAGGGCGCCACGAAGGGCCACACGCCTCCTGGAGGCAGGGCCTGGGTCTCACTCACTCCGCACCCCCCTCCGTACGTCAGCGCCAGCCCTCACCAGCTCTGTAGTCCTGAGCCAGTGGCTTAACTTCCAGGAAGCTCAATTTGCTCATCCATGACACGGAGAGAAAAACGATACCTACCTCATGCAGTCGCGAAGATGAATTGGGGTGACACATGTACACTTCTTGTCACAGGACCCGGCACATAATAAGCGCCCAACAAATGTCAGCTATTGTTATGCCATTGTTATTATTGTCACCCCAGGGATGTGTGGCTGGCTGGCTGGCCGGAAGGATGGGTGGAAGGATGGATGGATGCATGGACGGATGGAGCGAACGTTGGGGGGATGAACAGACGGATGGAGGAACGGAGTTCGTGTCTTGCCAGTCTCTTTCCCCAGCGCCCGGCACAGGCCTGGCAGGGACTGAGTGCCAAGAGGCCTCGGCTAAAGGTTGAAGACTCACGGCCCCTCCCCCCCCCGCCCCCCCCCCCCCCCCCCCCCCACCGCACAGCCCTGCAAGGAGGCTGGCCAGGCTGGGCACCACCCTCTGAAAGGCGAGGTCTCGGGCACTTCCGCCGGTCCCTGCCCCGAGGGGCCCGCACCTCCGTGGCCCGCCTTCAGGCCGGCGGCAGGGGGAGGGTGGCTCTGCACCAGGGGACTCGGCCGGAAAAAGCGGGCGGCAAGGCATCCCGGGAGGCGCTCTGCAGTGAAACGCTGCGTTTCACATAAAGGGGGTTCGCAACGGGCCCTGCTTGAAGGAATCAGGGAAACTGGGAACGCAGAGCCTTCTTTTAATACCCGTTTAATATTTATGGAGCCACAGCAGCGCGTCAGCCAGCGTGCGGAGAACACAGCCGATCCACGGAGGGGAGCGGCGTGGCCCAAACAAACGGCTTTTAGCTGGGAAGCGTTTACACCTGGTCCACAAAACAGCACAGCATGTGGGCAGTGCGACGGGGCCGCTGGGACCCCACTGGGTCCCGCTGCGTGGAGCGGGCTTGGGCTTGTGTCCTGACTCTCTCCATCCAGCAGAGCGACCTTGAGCCACACACACACATCCCGGCCCGGCAGCAGGTGCCTCCTCCGTGCCAGGGAGTGGGAAGAAAACGCACCCAGGAGGAGGAGGGTGGGGTGAATTCATTAATGCATTTACTTATTCAATAAACATTTACCACAGTCATTGTTCCAGGTGCCAGAAAGAGCCAAGGAGAAAGCAAACAGGTCACTGCCCTCAAGGAAAGGGCAGGGGGCAATAAAGTAAACACGCAAGATACACACAAGATAATCATGTGCCTGGAAGAAGAACGGAGTGATGTAATAATGAGTAATGGGGAAAAGGGGACTGTTACTTAAACTTGGGTGATCAAGAAAGGCCTGTCTGAGGAGGTGACGTCACCTCAAAAGCGAGGGCTGAGAGGGAGCCAGCCACACCCAGACCCGGGGAAAGGCGAGCCCTACGCAATGCAGAAGCAGCAAGTGTAAAGGTCCTGAGGCAGGGGAAGCATCAAGAAATGGTCTCTCTCTTACTGTCTTTGTTCTCGACCACTGGTGTGCTTCTGCAGTGGAGAAGAGCCTGAACTTTGAAGTCAGGGGCAGCGGGTTCAAATTCGGTCTCCAGTGCTGCTTAGCTGTGGGACCCCGGGCAAGTCACTTAACCTCTCTGTGCTTCCACTGCCTCACTAGTCCCCTCGCCGGGTAACAGAGGTCCCAATCAGCCCAGTTAGGAGGGTTGAAAATTCTTGAAATTTCTGGGTCAAAAACTTCTTGTTGAAAAAGCGCCTCCAGGGGCGCCTGGGGGGCTCAGTCGGTTAAGCGTCCGACTTCAGCTCAGGTCATGATCTCGCGGTTCGTGGGTTCGAGCCCCGCGTCGGGCTCTGTGCCGACAGCTCGGAGCCCGGAGCCTGCTTCGGATTCTGCGTCTCCCTCTCTCTCTCTCTGCCCCTCCCCCCATTCATGCTCTGTCTGCGTCTCTCAAAAATAATTTAAAACATTAAAAAGCAAAAAGAAAATGTAAAAAAAAGAAAGGAAAAGTGCCTCCATTTCCCAGGGCTCCCTTTTTCAGTCTTTCTTTCACAGAGTGATCTGTCTTTCTGTTTCCCTCTCAAAGACATGTACTTGTTGGTCAAGAGGAACCTGGACATCAGCCGAGGCACGAAGTAAGCAAGGAGCTATTAGCCACCAGCTGTATTGCAAGGTCACATGGAGGAAAGAGGCCAGCTCCAGGCCCTGTGCTCTCTGACTGCCCCCACAGCCTTGTCTGGCCTTCTCCTGCTGAACGGTCAAGGCCAGTGCCAAGCCAGCCTCCAGAATGAATGTCCTAAAACGCACTTTTGACTAAGCCATTCCCTCCGGCACACCAAATGTCCTCAGGGGCCATCCTGCTGCTCTGGGCTAAAGCCCCAGGTCCTTGGATGAGCTCAGAAGCCCAGGCTGGGTCCCCGGCCTCCCTCTCACCACTCAGGCCAAGCTCACCACTCCGGGTTTCCCCCAGCACACCGGCAGTCCCGCCTCTGAGCCTTCACACGTGCTATTCCCTCCGCTGAAAGGCTCTGCACGCTACCCTGCCTCTGTGCACACACACCTGCTTCCCAGACGTGTCCTCGACCTCCCCAGGCTGGGCCAGGCACTGCCACCTGCCACCTACAACTCCCCAGGACATCTCTCAGCAAAGCCCCCGTCTGAGCTGAATGAGAAGCCAAAGGATAAAATGATAGGTGATCCCAGGAGTGGGAGAGGGACGCCGCACAGGCCCTCACAACTCACAACCCGGATTCAAAAGCAGCGTTCGCCTCCCAAAGCTCAGGTGTCTCCCCTACAACCACGGGGACACTAAATCCTCCTTCCCCAGAACCACTGGGACGATTACAGGACACAGTACCTGTGAGAGCACCTGGCTGAGGGCCCAGCACACAGTAGGCACTCACTAAGTGTTTCTCCCACTCTGGTTAGAAAGCTGTTGCAACCCAGGAGCTCTGCGGAGAACCTCTGAGAATCCAGCAGAGATTTTCGGATAATCAAGGGACCCTCCTGCCTTGCCGGGGAAGCCGGACTCCTGGCCCCTTCCCTCTCGTCCCGCTGCTGGCTGAGTCCCTGGTTATTTCACTTCCTAGGATGTTGTGATCGGACACGTCGCGAACAACCCGCCCTCGACGACGTTTCCCAGGGGAACTCCTCACCACCCGCCTCCCCCAAAACACTGCGGGACACCCGCTGTCCCCGCTCCAGGGCGGACCCCGGGCTGAGACCCAAAGGACTCAGATGTGCAACCAGCTCTCAAAGGGCTTGGGGCCCAGGGGGCAGCCAGGCGGATCAAAAGAGCAGCTTGGAACCCTGTGAGGATGAGGCAGAGGGAATGGGGTCTCTCCCACCAAACCATGAGACCTGCCAGCACACGCCGAAGGCTGGAATGGACGGACTGAGAAGCGCCTTGGCCAACCCTGAGCATCTTTGCAGCAGGTGGCTTTCTGCGAGGGAGACACTTGGGTCATTCCAGCAGCCCAGGTATGTCTACCAGATACGGGAGGGAAATCTATGGGCATCTGCAATGCCAGGGGCGACGTGAAGATCGAAGACAGATTTCCTTTGCCACGAGGCTTGAGGCATCCACGTCTACCCGATACCGCCTCCTTAAAGCCAGGCTGGGCCCAGGACAGTCCTGGTTCATGCCAGTCATTACTGCCAGCACCTTCTCTGGCTGTCAGAAGGGTCTCCATTTCGATATTGGAAATGTCACAAAGGGTAAAGGTCTCCATCATCAAAGCCACCCTGTTAAGGTAACCATCCCCAAAAGGCACCCGTGTTTCTCAAACATCGGCGTGTTTGCAGCCACAAGGGTGACGCTAGGACAACACTGTGTGGTCCTGGGTCGGAAATCAGGTGACACTGACCACACAGGAACAGAAGAAAGCCCAGAGAAACACCCGTCCCCACCAGTCACTGTCCCCACCTAGAAAGCCTCCTCCGGGGTTCTCAGGGCATCCTTACCCCACACCTCGTCTTCTTCAACGACGAGCGGGGGGCATCTCCACAGGTCAGCCCAGTGCACAGGCGGCTGTCCCCACCGATCACCCACAGCCATGCTGGGAGAAAGCCAGCTCAGCGGAAGTCACTGCTCGCTGAGGCTTTTGTTGAGAACTCACTGCGATGTGGGGAAAGGTCACAGAGAAACCGCGCGGACACCTAAGTAGTCCTCCCTAAGCAAAATGCAGGCGAAATAATATTGAACAGGAAAATACCAAGGTTGGGGGGAGGGGTGGGAAGAATTCTTTCACAAGCCACCCTTCCACACAAGCTCAAAAATCCCTTCTAAGTGGTTTTGTTTTTCCTTGTTTGGCTCGTGCCTGAAAATATGCAACTGATCAGTCAATAGTTGAAAATGTCATAAAGGGTAAAAAAAAAAAAAAAAAAAGAAAAGAAAAGAAACAGAAACTTAAAGGGAAAAGAGCATATAGCCCAACGGAGGGAGTTGGGGGTGGGGGGGGGGTGGGAGAGGGCAGGGATCAGACCTAATCCAGCACGTCCCGAAAATGACAGCCCTCACATCTGACCCTCCCCCTCTGTCAGCCGCGGGTCCAGGACGGAGAGCGCCAGCCCACGGCTGGTCCCCGCCGCCACGCCAAATGATGAATGAGTGACGGGCCGAGCCGACGAAGGAGTGCACGAATATCGTGAAAATTACACATATTCCTTGAAAAAGGATCAACCACGAGTGCCTTTAAAGCATTTACCACTTAAAAACCTTTTCGCTGGGCCCATTTTGAATCATGACTACATGATTTTAAATTACACTTTCTAATTCCTCGCCGCCCACCCCCAAGCGGTGGCTGCCGTTTCATTTTCCGATTATGTGCTTTTATTTCAGAATGATCAAGAGTGCTGCTTACTGGATCATGTCCTGTCTGCCACAAATAGCTGCTCACTTATTCCTTCAGACACGAACGCAGTCCGTTCATCGGGCCGGTCTTCAAATTCTGAATATTCTCCATCCCCACAGCACCAAATGAGGCCCAAGACGCAGAGAAACCCACAAAGCTCGGGCCGGGAAATATGTTTGTAAACCAGCGCTCCGCTCCATAAATTATTATAATTCTTGGTGCTTTCTCTCTCCATCTAGCAGATCAGCAATCACATAAATAATAGTGAATGGAATGATTTTTCTTCTGCAAAGTGCTATGTCCTAGTTTTCAAAATAAAGCATTTGGAGACTCACGTATCTGCGGAGTTGACACAGGAAAAGCTGCTCAGATCCGTTTCAAACGTGCACACAGACATACCCACACACAAAAGGAAACGAGAAGTAAATGTGTAAAAACCAGCATTTTGTAGCTCGTCAAGTCCCACTCAACAGTCGTGGGGGTTTGGGACACACGCGGTTGGGGAGGGGGCAAGCGAGAGGGTCCTGGTTGCTCACCATTGAAATACAATTTGCAAAGAAAGTGAATGTGGATTTACAGTTCTCGTGGAAATCTATTAAGCAGATGTCACTGAAGCATAATCAAATCGGCACTATGGTAATGCTACACTTAAGTCTGAGATCGAGGTTTTGCCATTTTTACGATCAGTTTCAGTGTGGTTTTTTTTTTTTTTTTTTTGCGATCATGCGGGAATTGGCAACTAAGGATTAAGCCTCCCAAGTATGATCAATTAACTAATGTGTCTGAACGAAAAAAAAAAAAAAAAAAAACAGCAAAACTCAATTCTCTTCCCCCACATCCCCTTTGTGCAGGGAGCCTAGGGTGGGGGAGGGAACATTTGCCTTTTCCACGAACGCTGCAATGCAAACAGCACTTCGTCGTGAAGGGGGAACGACGAGGCACGGCGAAGGGCTCACGCTTCTCAGGTAGCCGGTGCAATATATATTTTGCAGCCTTCCAGTATGCAGCACTGTCGGAAAATGCAAAGGAATGAAATGAAGGGGAAGCAAAGGGTGTGTGAGAAATTGCAAGTAGGCATCATTTGCTCCTTAAAGTGATGGAATTAGCATGGGCCACGCCAAAAGCCTTTTGGTGTGCATCAATGCCGAGTCTCAAATCCTCCTCGGAAGGGAAGGCGCAGATGGAAATATGAAGGCATTCAAAAGAAACAAACTCTCAGGTGTGGATTTGGACGGGGGGGGGGGGGAGGTGGAGGGAGGGGCCTCCCTCCATCCTTGGCTCTGAGCTCAAGGAGTATCACCATCAGCCAGAGGGGAGAGTTCTTGTTTTCACTGCAGCTGCTTCCATTTGCGACCAGGTTGTGACATCAAGCTGGCCAAGTTCACGTCCAAGAAAACCCCCGAAGAGTAATGGACAGAAAGGCATGAAAAGACCAAAGACTATCTCAAGCTTGTATCTGAGGTCAACATTAAAACATACAGGGGCGCCTGGGTGGCTCAGTCGGTTGGGCATCCGACTTCGGCTCAGGTCATGATCTCACCGTCCGTGGGTTCGAGCCCCGCGTCGGGCTCTGTGCTGACAGCTCGGAGCCTGGAGCCTGCTCCGGGTTCTGTGTCTCCCTCTCTCTCTGCCCCTCCCCGCTCATGCTCGCTCGCTCGCACTCTCTCTCTCTCTCTCTCTCTCTCTCTCAAAAATAAACATTAAAAAAAATTTTTAAATAAAACATAATCTCAATTTGTTATGATTTTTTTTTCCATGAGATTGGGCTGTCCTCCTCTGCCATAGATATTTTAAATGGATGGAAATAAAATATAAACTAAATCTCGTCTCATTGGGACCAAAAAAAAAGTCAAAATAAAGTTGGCGGCAGAACGGCCAGATCACCAGGGAGAGAACCACAGTGAATCAAATTAACCGAGGAACTATTTATACCTTCCCTCCAACACCACCCCCAAAAAAGGGATCTCTCTTTTTTTTTTCCTTTCCCTTGGGGTTGCTTTTGCT
This sequence comes from Puma concolor, assembly GCF_028749965.1. NCBI lineage: Eukaryota > Metazoa > Chordata > Mammalia > Carnivora > Felidae > Puma > Puma concolor. The sequence goes on from NC_141673.1 coordinate 5,859,896, forward strand.
TTTTACATTTTCTTCACTTCTCCAGACTCAAGGCAAACAATTTCAGTGGCAGTCTGGAGAGGATGCTAGCTGGGGTCTCATGCCATGGGGATACCCACAGCCCAGGAACCGCAGCGACAGGGAACTGCTTTCAGAGTGACCCAGCATCATCTACACGGCCCTTACTGTGTGAAACAGGCCCTTCACCCCTCTGTCACCTGCCCCCCAAGCGTTTGGCATGTCTGATCCCAGAGGGCGAGGCTTTTGGCCACAAGGAAGACCCCACAAGCAGCCTGTCTCATCTGAGATGCCATTAACCGTGATCCGTGGGCACAGAGTGAGCCTGAGAACCATTCTCCGGCCCCTGCACCTGGGGAGGCCCTTCCCCCAGGGTCCCAGGCTCCAGAGGGGCAGGCAGACAAAGGTACCAATTGCCGAACTGAGAGATCTCAGGGAAAAGAAGAATGGGGTGGGGGGAAGCTTGAAAAGACCCTTTTTCTGTTCGCGGCGAGGGAGGGGCGACGGGAGAGACGTGTCACATTGTCACATTAAAGATTTTGACAGACAATTCAGGGATAACGCAGAAATTCCGCCCTTAACTGCAGCTCGGCCTCAACTTGAAAGGCATTAACTAACCTCCACTTAATTGCATGTTTTTCTGTGCGTAATATTTACTTGTTAAAAGTCTTTGCCTGGCCGATTATTTTCCTCTGCCCCGCTATTCAGGATCAGTTCACAGGCCCGAAACTAGAAAAACAAAATCATTTTGATAGACTGAAAGATGATGGCATGTGGGGGACGGCTTTCCTTCTCCCCCTAGTCCGGACCCGGAATGCTGATTTTTCTCCTTGAGTGCTACCCTTTAGTGAAATCCTGCTACCCTTCCTCCATTCCTCAGACGAGAGCAAATTCTCTCTCCTGTGTCCTGCGTTACATGAGCACGCGAGGGGCTATCCCTGCCAGGGAATGTAGCAAGTTCAAGGAAAACTAATGAACTTAAATTACTTCCATCGGATGAAGACTTCACAGTCTCAGGGGTGGACGGGGAAATTTTTCCAAAGCAGGTTTTTTTGAAAGCTTATTCTAGACGTTGGTCTATGCATTCCTGACACAGTTCAGACACTGGCAGAAAGACCCCAAAGTCTGGGTCTTTTACCTAAACTTAGACATGTTCTGTCCATAAACATGGCCCACGGGGCATCAGCTAGGGTTTATGTAAGGGACGCTAAGGACACACACACAGCAGGCACATCAGACATACGGCATCCCACATGCAGATGACCCTGAGCCTGCCTACATCAACATTAAAGGGAATCTACCCCAATCCAGGTCTTTGGAAATTTCTAGGGTGGAGAAATAAATAGAAAGGCAGCCCCATGTTGAACCGCTCCCAAACACAGGATGCAACCTCTGTGAATGGATTATCGCTTTTTGACCAGCCATAGGCCAATTACTGTACCTCGACCGACTGAGTACTCAAATAGATGTAACCATTTCGCAGAAACCCATCCTGAGAAAAAAGATTTTACAAGTGTTGTGGGGCCTGCCACTTGGAAAGCCAATTTGCAGGGAGCCGAGCCTCGTGAGGCACAGTTGATTATGCACGGCTCCCGCACCACAGGCCCCTGTACACAGAGCCCAGCTCCAGAACGCCTCCCGATCACCACCAGCTGGCTCTCAAGCCCCGGGGTGCTCCCCACGGCCAGAAGCCTGCTTCAGCCCAGCCAAACACTCCCCCCGCCCCCCCAAGAATGGTCTCCTAGCGCCTTGGTTCCCACGGACCAAGGCCTGGCTTCCAACTTGGATGTGGCAGTCAGCTGGTGGCCTCACCAACATTCCCCAGAGCATTTTAGCCAATGTGACAAATTATTCATGAAGTTGGTGTAATTTTTTTTTTTTTTTTTTTTTTTTTTTTTGCAAAGACCGGCCAGGGTATTGAGGCTGGTAGTGCCTGCCTGAGTCACCCCCCACCTCCACCCCCATGTGGCTGGTCGGTGCTAACAAGTCTCCCACCACCATTCAAGTCCTGTCCAGCCGGCTCAAGCATCCACCAGCCCACCCACTTTCGTTCCCCAGTTAAATTTCATAATTGTCTGCTACTTAACAAGCTCTCCTCTGGGGCCCTGGGAATGGGAAGGGAAGGCAACCAAGCTCTTGGAGGGGAACCGGAGAGGTCTGAGCCAGTGCTGGGGGAAATGCATCTCAGAGAGGTCAGCTGGACAGACTTGGGGGCCGGGTCCAGCGTGGGGCCTCCCGATCCCACCATCTGGCCTGAGTGGAGACAGGGACGGGAGGGAATGGAGGGTGGTGGGTCTTAGACCCCAAGCCACGGTCTGCCACCCGCTCCTGGACACATCAGCTCTCAGACTGACCCTCCTCTGTCTCCACCTGGATCAGGGGAGGCTGTGTGTGAATTCGCTCTCCTGTAACAAGTTCCAGAATAAACACACAAGAGCCAGAACTGCTCCTTAGCATGGAAATATTACCTGTGAGGGCTGGGACCTGCCTGGTTAGCCACTGAATCCTCTGGGCAGGGCACACAGCAGATAGTAATAAATACCGTGGAATGAGTCAGTGGATGGATGGAAGGATGGATGGGTGGATGGACGGACGGACGGACAGATGAAGTTTCCAGCAATGCCTTGCAAAAGTGGCCACTAGACCGGCACCAGCCGCCCCCTCCCTCGCCCCCCAAGCACCGGCAGGGGCTTCGCTGCGCACAGTAGGCTCTCAGCGACCAGGGGCTGCTATTGTTATTACCATCACCGTCACCAGTGCCCCGCCAGTCCGCTTCCTCCCCCAGCAACTCCGCCAGCAGCCAGCCAAGACCGGCGAGCCGGGGAAAAGTTTCGCTGACCCCTCGGCCGCAGTCAGAGTCCAGCGCCCCGGCCGAGGCCCCTCTCGGCGTCACCCGCTCGGTGGGCCGGGCGGCGGGGGTCCCCGGCCGGGGCGCCGGCACCCGGCAAAGGCGGCCAAAGTAACTTTGCGGGCGCCCCTGCGCCGCGCCGCGGGCGTCATCCGGCGCCCGGGGAGGGTCCCGGCCGCGCCCCCTCCCGCGCCCGCCGCGCCCCGGCCCGCGCCCCGGCCGCCCCCGGCCCTACCTGGCCCCGGGCTCCTCTTCGGCGGCCGCGGCGGCCGCGAGCAGCAGCGCGCACGGAGGGAGGCAGGGGCCCGGCTCCGGGGAGGGAGGCGCGCAGGGGCGGGGGCTCCTCCGGCGGCGGCCGCCTCGCCGCGCGTCCGAGGCAGCAAGTGGGAGCCAGACTCCTCCTTCGGGGGGCGGGGGGCTCCCCGCCGCCCCCTCCCTCGCCCGCCGCGCGGCTCCGAGCCTCCCCGGCTCCCCCTCCCGCCGCCGCCCTCCCTCCCTCGCTCGCTCCCGCCCGCCCGCCTCCCCCGCCCCGGCGCCGGGAGGGCCGCGCTCGCGCCCCGGGTCCCCGGCCCCGCGCGGCCGCCCGCCGGGGCCCCTGCCGCGCCGCCCAGGCCTCGGCCCTCGGCCCCCGCCCGGGCCCGGAGCCCGCATCCCGCCGCCGCGGGGAAGGGAGCGGGGAGCCGGCCGGACGCGGGGAGGCGGAGCGGGCCCGCGCTGCGGAAAAGAGCGGGCGGCCGCCCCGCCGCGCCCCGCGCCCCTCTCCGGCCCGCACCCCTCCTCCCCCGGGGCCGGGGCCGCGCGCGGGGTGGGCGGGGAGCGGGGCGGGGGCGCTCTCACCTCCGGATCCGCGGCCGCCGCGGCGGGGACCGCGTGCCGGGGCGTGCGCGGCTCCTTCCGGGGCGCTGCGGCCCCCGCCTCCGGCCCGGACCCCCTCCCGGGGCCGCGAGGGCACCCCGCTCCGGACCCCTTCCCCCCGCCTCCCCCCCAGTCTTCCGGGGAGACGCGGACCCCAGCTCCGAGGCTGCAGAGGCCCCGGGTGCGCCTCCTGCGCCCCCATCACTTCCTCCCCGGGGTCCCACGTCCCTAATCCCAGGGTACAGAGGGTGGCCGGCGGAGGCCTGACCCGGAGCGGGGCAGGTAAGCAGGTCAGGGCCACAGAGAACCAGGCCCCTGGTCTAAAGAAAGTCCTGCCTGGTCGGGGAGAGCAACACCCCCAGAGGCCGTGGTCCCACCCTGGGGAGCTTGAGGGGCCCCTGACGACCTCCAGCCCCCTGCCCCGGGTGACGTCCACAGGGCCTGCAGCCAGGGCACGGGCCGGGCCTGGGCCTCCCAGAGTGGGAGCAAGGTGAGAAGGGGGTGTGGCCCCTCAGAAGCCCGCGGAGGGCACCTCCATAATGTTCGTGGGTCCCTCCCCCACCACACTCACATGGCAAGGTGGCTCCCACTCCTGCATTCTCCACGGCTTCAGACTCAGTCTGAGGACACTCAGTGTGGGCGCCTCAGGCCTGGCCTGCCCTTGGGGACAGCCCAGGCTGGTAGGGAGGCAGACAGGAACACAGAAAAATTCCCCGCACAAGTGCCGGAGCAGAAGCGGGGCCGGCTACCTGGTGTGGCTTCTTGGAGGTGGACACACCCCAGCTGAGAAAGTGTATGCCCAGGAGAGAAGGTAGGGAAAAGGCCTTCCAGGCAGAGGGAACAGTGCATGCAAAGGCCTTGGCATGTTTGGAATGGCAGCTTGGATGGGTCTAGAGAAAGAGGAAGTGGGGGGGAGAAGGGAAGATGAGGTGGGGGAGGGGGACAGACAGGAGCCAGAGCAGGAACAGCCTTGGATGCCTGCCTAAGGGGGTGGACTTTATCAGGGACAGTGGGGAGCCATAGAAGGTTCTGAGCAGGGGCATGCCTTGGTCAGGTTTATCTTTGCAGAGATCGCTCCGGCAGCCCGGACAGAGGAGTGAGAGGGGCTGCTCAGGGAGACGATGGAGGCCTGGCTGGGGCCCTGAGGCCAACAAGGGGGGCAGAGACTGGCCGAGGGGGCCACAGGTGGGCACCGGGCCTCCTCTTCCTTGTCTGTAGACCTGAATTCTCCCACCCTGGGCTGGGGCGATTCTGGGGCAGAGTGAAGAGGCCAGGCTAGAAATACAATCTCAGCCAGGCAAGGGGGAAGGATGGTCCGACAGAGGGTAAAACCCTCCGGGTGGTGAGCACAGTGCCAGCAGCCCCTACGCTTTTCCTGGGGAGCAGGAAGCTGCCACATGGTCGCCTCCCAGGGTCCGTTCTGGGAAGTGGGTTCCCCAGTGCCCTCGAGCCACCAGGCAGGTGCCCCCACCACGATTACCCGCTCTGTCCCCCGGGGCCACGTTGACCTTTGCAGAGGCCCAGCTCAAGTCTGCCTGCCTAGTGAAGGTCAGAGCCCCAAGGCGGGCTCTTCCCAAGCCAGGAAGAGAGGAGTGGGAGGGCAGTCACCTGGGAATTCGGGGAAGAAACCCCAGATAAACACGCAGGCCTGCTGCCCAGGAGGAGGTTTGTTCAGTGGCCCAAATCCACGGTCACCTCCACTGCTCAGGTGGCCACAACATCCATTGGCCACCTGTGTCATCCCGGAAACCTGTGTGTGCCAGGCTGTGCCGGGGGGGCCGAAGATGCAGGGGGCACCCGGATGCGGCCCCTGCCATCCAGCCGTGGCCAGTGAAAAGCCACGGGGCAGACATGCCCAGAGACCAGCCCGGACCGAGTGTGGGCTGGGGAGGGAGAGATACCCACCCTGGGAGAGGGGGCCGGCTTCCCGGAAGAGGGCACGAGGACTGGGCCTGGAAGAAAGTACAGAAGGTGGGCAGGGGAGATGGCTCGATGGGCGTTCCCGACGGCGGGAACTGCAGATACCCTGGAGGAGATGTGAAGGAAGATCGGGAAGGCGAGGACTCCCTAAGGACGGGAGCAGGCCCTGAGGCAGGCCACGCGGGGCCTTGAGTGCCAACGCTCAGCAGGCCACAGGAGGCCAAATGCCCTATGGTGCCTTGTGACCAGCGCCCAGGGCAAGGCCAGTGTCTCCTGAGTGAGTGAGTGGGCATGGGAAGGGTGAGACCCACTGACCTCAACTCCTCTTGGCACACGGAGCCTCCCAGCTCCTCCAGCCGCGCTGCCCCGCCCTGTGGAGCATGAGGGGGCATCACAAACTGGCAGGGAGCATCTTTCTCGCCCTAGGGCCGCAGGCTTCTCCAGCACAGCATCTCCAAGGGAGACGATGAGGAAACGGTCGTGCTTGCCTGAGAGACAGGGCTTGGGCTCAACAGCCCAACAGACTCCACCTGCTGCCTGCCAAAGACAGAGCCACAGCTTGGTAGTGGCCTCGGGAGACCCTGGAGGACATATGGTCCGGGATAGCGGAGAACTGTCAGTCTTGGTCCCTGGGGGGCAGAGCAGAGAAGTTCCTGTGACGCTCATTCTCTAAAGCTGGCTTCCTCACCACCTCCAATCCCCCCCAGCCCGCCCTTCAGCTCCCAGACACCATCTCTTAACCTGCCTGTGACGTGCATTTATTGAGCACTTGCTGTATGCCTGACGCTCGGCGCTTCTTTTGGAGCCAAGCGTGAGCTCCCCACCTAAAGGGCCCGCCGTTACCTGCACCACCCAGTCGCAGGCACCGAGCTCGGAGCTTGACCCACACCTGCCTTGGTCCGGGTGGCCTCTTGCTTCGCCTCGGTCCCCAGCACGGCCGCCCTCAGGGCCTCTAGCTCAGTGGGTGTCCGGAGAGCGGGCTCTGAAAGATAGATTGAGGAGTACAGGACGGGCAGGCTAGACCCACTCCTAAAAGAGCAACCAACTAGCAAACACAGCAGACATTCTGCTTTTGGAAAAATTTAATAAACACAGTGGCACTTGTTCATGGAGACTAATAGAAACACCACACAATCCCACACTGCTAAGCCAGCCAGGGGATGGCTTGTTCATCTGGGAGGCCTTTCCCACGAGCCTCCTATGTGTCGGGGACAGAAGGAGACGATGCCAGGCTGTCTGGCCTCAGAGAGGCAGGAGGTCGACAGACGCTCATGACACCAGGGACAAAAAGGACAGCCAGGGACAGGGAAAAGGGCTGCAGATTCGGCAGCCCAGGGACACTTGGGAAGAAGGCTATGGGCGCACATCAGAGGAGTAAGATTTCGGGATGACGATAAATGACAGAGAGACCGCCCAGCGGAGGGACCAGCCTGTACAAAGGCACAAGAGTCTCGAAAGAGCGTGCTATGGTATCCGCTGGCCAAGAATTCACCTTCTGGGAAGGCATCCCGAGGCAGCGGCTGCAGTTGTTTGTAATAGTCCCACATCGGAAGCAAGCTAAAAGCCCGCCAAGAGGGGATCAGTTTAAAAAATTATGGTATGTCCAGAGAATGTCAAGCAACCACTTGCCAGCACGTGACCTGGCAGGAAAATGATGTCCGTGCTCTGCACACATCCCACGAGCCAGCAAAGTAGGCACCTGAGTCTGTGTCGTGAAAAAAGAAAGGCAGTGGGGGAAGAACATAGGGAGCACGGCACAGCAAGATGACCCCTTATAAATCATCTATAAGATTATAGGTGATTTTTTTTTTTTTTGCTTTTATTGATGGGACGCTTTGTGGTGTCCAACTTGTCTATGACCGTCGGAATATGGTGAAGAAAGAGTGGGGGGCGTTCAGGGAGGGGTGTGAGCACCATGAAGGGTGCATGTGGGGCAGGGGCTGGGAGGGGCTGGAAGCATGGGCAAGGCCAATGCCACAGACGACCTCTCAGGCCCCAGTGGCAAAGGAGCTTAGGTTTTCAGGACCTGCTTAGGGCCTCCGTGGTGCCTGGCACACAGCCAACGTGCAAGCTACGGTGAATCTCTTGGTGAATGGTCACTGGGCTCCCACAACAGCCAGAGCTGTGTCAGGTCCCCAGCAGTCTCCCTGGCAGGGGAGGCCGGGGCAGTTCAGAGAGGGGACATCAGTATGTGCTGGAGGGGTGGGGAGAAGCTCTCTGGGGTTGGGAGGACGAAGCCTGGCTCTGCACCCCCACCTATGCCCCATTATGACCTCCAAGGTCTCCACCTGCCAGCCCAGGTCTGTCCGAATCCTGACACAGCCCAGAGGCAGGTCGATTTCAAAGCAGCTGTCTGACACGGCCTCATCCAGGACCTTCCTCCAGGCCCAGGGTGGAAAAGCCATGCCCTGTCAGGGACCCGAGGCCCTGCCCACCTCTGGTCAGACTCCAGTGACTGCCCCAACTCCTGAGCCAGGCCCTGACCGTTGGTTCAAATCCTGCCTCTGCCACTCACAGCCTGTGACTCGGAAACCCAGCCTCCTGACCTTTCCTGTTGTGAAGCTGCCCCAATAATCTCAACCCTGGGGAGGGAGGGGCAGTGCCCATGGAGAGCCTGGTATACAACTGGCGCTCACTAGTGGTGTTTGCTAATGCTGTCAGGGTTCCAGATCCCAAGTCTAGGGATATGGATTCTAACCCAGTTCTGCCAACCGGCTTGAGACCTTGGCACATTCTCGTGTCTCCCTGAGCCTCAACTTTCTCAACTTGAGGTGGGGAACGATGTAGTCTCTCACTCCCACCCTTGACCAAAGATGAAGCAAGGAGATGCGGAAAGACCCCAAGAGCCCCCTCTTCTTGCCCTTGACTGAGGGTCCAGCCAGACTGCTGTCCAAATGAGTCCCCCCCCCCCATCTCATTCATTCCAGGACACTCCCCCATATGACTCGGGCCATCACCCAGACAGCCGGGTATGGGAGGAGCCTTGTAAAAGTGAACTTCAGGACGCTAGCTAGCTGATTATGCCACAGGGGACGGCTCCAGGGAGGCCAGCTGGGAGGGGGAGGCATTTGTCACTAGAAAACTGGCCCAAGATATGCCTCAGGAATGATGGCCTCTGCCCCAGGTGATGCTGCTCTAGGTTTGGAGTCCCCAGGAGCTGGACAGAGGCCACACCCAGGCAGGGCCAGCCACCCTCTGCAGGCTGCAGCTCACCGCTCTCTTGGAGCAGGAAGGGTGGGGGAAGCTCTGGGTGTCACCACCAGGCACCCCCGCCAACCCTCCGGTCACCCCTCCTAAGCTTCCCCCTGTGGGTGGCCTGGGCTGTGAGCCCTCACGCTGCCTGTGAGCCCCTTTTCATTTTTAGGGAACTTTTCCAGTTGCCTGGTAACTGGTTTATTTCTCACAACAGCCTGGCTGGGACCTCAGCTGGGGGCAACCTGCCCTGTGAAGGAAGACTACGAGGCCCATTTTACAGATGAAGAAACTGAGGCCGAAGAGGTTTCGAGACCTGTCCAGCAAGTATCTGTTACACTTGGGACTGCAAGGCCAATCTTCAGACTTCAGGACACCTGCTGTCCCCTCCGACCATTCTGTCCCCCCTCAGGTGTCAGGCAGGCCCCTTCCAACCTCTGTAAAGGCCCCCACACGTCTCAGTTACCATCCCGGCACGCCAGGGCCTCCTGGGCTCTGCTGAGCTGTCCAGGGTCCTGGCCAGGCCCAGCCTTGCCCCGAAGTCTACTCTGATCCCTCCCAGGCTATCACTTCTTCCCGCCTCTTGGGTATCAAAGAAGCAAGAACAGGGGAAGTTGCACCTGCCCCCCAGCTCCGCCCCTGCACTGCCTGCACTCCCTGTGAGCCCCAGGATACCACACGCAACTCGCAGCTGTTCTCCTCTTCCAGAGAATGGGTACAACGTGGGGCAGACCAGGAGGGGGTCCATATTCAATACATTTCCACGGATATAACAGCCACCTCCTCGGGGCCAGGCAAAGCCAGAGCTGCGGAGAGACTGGACCCGGCCCTGCCCTTGAGCAAATGTGGGGGCTGGAGACCAACAAGGGCCACACACTGATGAGCAGAGGGGAACACAGGCTGAGGGAGCACAAGGGACTTCCCACCCCTCCCAGGGGCAGAAAGGGGAGGTGCTTGGGGAGTGCCGTGTGACAAGGGCAAATACAAGAGGACATTCTGGGGTAGGGATGGAATCAGCCAAGACCTGGAGGCAAGAGTCAAAGGGGAGCCTGGGCTAGAGGAGGGAGGGACCCGGGAAGGGGTGGCAGCTGTCCCAGCACCTCCGGAGTCCAGAGCAGAGCCCCAGGGAAGGGCAGGCCTGGCAAGCCCGGTCAGATCCCTTGGGACAGAGGGATGGTGAAGAGGTAGGAAGGCCAAGCCTCCGTGACTTGCAGATACAGTCACAGTAGCTCGTCCCAGCCACTTGACACATGTCTCCTTCAGTCTTCGTGGCCCCGCCAGCTCAGTGTGAAGCGGTGGGCAGGGACCGGGACCCAGTGGGCTCCACAGGCTGCTCCTGTCCCCTCCAGCTGAACGCGTGATTTCCTCAACATCCCTGAGCTCTGCGTCCTATCTGAATAAGAGAAAGTACTGCCTGACCCGGTCCTGGTGAGGATCAAGTCAACTGTCGACCGGACCTGAAAATCGGGCTCTCTGTCCTTGGCTCACGCTGCTGGAACTCATTAGAATTCTCCCAGGGTGGCTCCGGCATCTGCTGGATCCTCTGTGTCTTCCTCTGTCTGTGACAGCCACCTAAGAGCTGCCCTACACCAATAACTCTGTCCAAACCCAGCTTGGATTTGTGGGCACCGGGACACAGGTGACCCCATCCACACGAGGACCTCACAGAGGGCCCAGGTGCCACGGCTAGTAGCAAGAGTGCTGGTTTGAGTCAGACTATCTGGCCCCAGGGCCGGGTCAATGTTGGGGCCAGAGCCAAATACGGAGAAGAAGGGAGGAAATTTGGGCTTGCTCCTGGGACCCAGGAAAGGAATGAATGGGGGGGGGGGGGGTCTTGGCTCTCTGGCTGTAGAAGCCCAAACCCAGACCCTTGCTGCTCCAACTGGGAGGCCTGTGGGAGGCTCAGATAAGATGCCTGGGACACAGGCCTGGGTCCCCACACAGACACCTGACCGGGACCCAGCAGACAGCAGGGCCCCCAGGGTGGGCCAGACCCTGGAAAGAGCACCCTGGGGAGGCGAAGGCACTAGGCACCCATTCAGAGAGGGCAACTCCTTCAAAGCCAATGAGAGCTGAAAGCTGGCCACCCCTGTGCCCCACCTCATGTCTGTCACTCCTGCGTTGCGCCGCACCCCAAGCCCGGTCCACCTGTCTCCCCAAATCCAGCCCCTCACATCCTCACGTCCTTCCATGGGGTTCCTGCTCCCCACACTGCAGTCGTGGTGCCCCTGCCCTGCGTGGAGACCCTCGGTGTCTCCCCACTGCCCCTATGTCTGCATCCTGCCCCTCCCACCCAGGATACGCCTGCTCAGGCAACCTACCCCTCCTGGAACCCCCCCCACCGGAATGGAGCTGTGCTAGTCTGCCTCCCTCCGCCCGTGGCCGGTAAGCGGTGAGGCCCTGAGCCTGTGAACCTCGGGTGGGATCAAGAGCCAAGGGGGTAGCCGGCAGGCCTGGGCCTGGGCTGGGGGCCTGGGCAGGGTGCTTGACCTGTCGCCTCACTTGGAAGACGAGGGTAAAGTCACCCGCCTTGTTAGGTTGCGCTGATCACACGGGATAAGGATAGTGGGCTGCTGAGTGCTGGCTGTGACTCTCAGGAAGTACAAATCGGTGACGGTCCTTGATACTGGGGTCCCCAGGCTACTCACCGCCAGGCCCCAGCTCCATTCCTGCTACCCAGCAGGCTCTCGGCAAACACTAAATGCGCCAGAGGTATGAGAGGAACCCCAGGAAGCACCCCCACTTTTGTTGATGCCTGAAATCTCCGCACTGGGGAGCTGTTATCCTTGGTGAAAGACAAAAATCCCAGGGCGGCATTACAGTAGGTGGGGGAACAGCAGAGCTGGGGGAGGCCGAGCCAGCCTCCTCAAGCAGATGGCCCCCAGCCCCCTCCTTCGGAAAGGAAGCCCCCCCACACTCCCACAGGGAATCGTGCCTCTATTTGGCACGTCCCAGATGGCCACCACGCCCTGCTTCTCCAGAGGTCATTTCCTATCAGAAGTTCTTCCTTATGTTGAGCTCGTAGCTCCTTCCCCGCCTTGCTCCCCACCCAGCTTCCAGGGCTGCATGGAATCCGTGCGGGGCCCTGGGCCCACCAGCACAACCCCCCGAATCTGCTCCTCCCCAGACTCACAGCGCCATCCCTCAGCGACCGTCCCTCAGCTAACCTGGCCACGTACCCCCTGCCCATCTTGGTCCTCTTCTCCAGGTTCTCTCTCGCCTCCAGGTGTGACATCCAAATCAGCACTGTAGCAGTCATTCACACCCTAGTCTGAATGTTTCCAGCCCTTTTCTAACAGAAGAGTTGAGTCAGAATCGTCAAAGGTGGGTAGGGAGAGCTGTCATTGCCCTTCTGTTCCAACCTCATCTTAACTCCCCAGCTCTACAAATAGAAAACTGAGGTCTGGATTACAAAAGAAACCTAGGAGAGGGAATACTCTGTCTCCAGCTTAGAGGGAAGGATAAACAGCTCCTGAAGAGGAGGGTCAAGGGAGGTGGGCGGGAGCTGAAGACAGACTTGTGATCTCCCCATCTGGGACTGATGATGCCTGAGGCCACAGGGGCTGCTGATAAACCTTATTGCTCTAATTCATCAGGATAGTCACCCATTCTACAGATGAGGAAAGTGAGGTGGGAGCCTTTGAGAGACTTGCCAAAAAAGGCATTGCAACTGCCCGGATCTTCCTGACCTCAACCTCCACGTGCTTCCAGGTGACAATGCCCTGCAGGCAGCCGAGGGAAAGGGAAAGATGGGTGTGCCTGGACCATCCCCAGGCCACCCCTGATGGAACATCACTCATTGAGCCTCCTTCCTGACTCCCGTTCTCACACACACACACACACACACACACACACACACACCGCACGCCCTGCCGCTGTAGCACATCCAGACACATTATACTTTTAGTCCTCAAACCACCTGGAAAGATGGCACTGTTATTTCCAGCTTACAGATGACAAGCTGGGGCTGAGGGAATGGACTTGCCCAAGGTCGCACCTCGAACCCCTGGGAGGGCTGCAGTGACACCCAGTTCCGGCCCCATTCCATCCCGGGCCTCTGGCTCTCTGCGGTGGCCTGGGCCAGAGGGGCAGCACCGGAACAGCTTGGGCCCTACGCGTTCCATCGTGTGCCCAGAGCAGACATCGCTAATCGATTACAGTGCTCCTGTGTCCCCTGGGATGCAGCCTCAGACTCCTTGCACAGGGCTGAAGGCAGCCTCTGTGAGGAACTGGCCCTAGAAACATCGACTTGCCTCCGCCAGAGGACCTGCTGGACCGGCTGATCTCCTAGCTGCCTGTGGGGCCTCATCGTGCCCCGCCGTGTGTAACAGAGGCCGTCTCTTCCCTGCCACGTCGGGCCTGGAGCTGACCAGGGACTCACGGTGGTTGTGCAGAGCTCCCCAGCCGTGTACAACACCCTCTCTCCCCACAGACCTGCCCCTTCCCCATAGCTCGCCGGGGCCTCTAACCACCCCAACCTTGAAGATGGCCATTTTTTTTGCACCATTGAGCCTTGAACCACCCCCCCCCAAACCCAAAGCTGCAGCCCTTCCTGAAACCCCCTCTCAGACTTCCCCTCCAGCCTCTGGGACCCCTATAGCCTCTGGGACCCATATAGCCAATACGCCAATATGTCCTTTGCCACATCTTTGAGCATTCCCAGGAGATCGGTTCCTCTCTGCCTGCCTTTATACCTGCTCATGTCTCCCAACTCAGGAAATAAGACTTCTGTCCCTCCCACGTCACCCTCCAGCTACTACACATCTCTTCCTGCTTCTTAGCCAAGTTTCCCAAAAAAGGGCCTCCACACGTGCCCTCTCCCCTTCCCTGCCCCACCTGCCCTCTCCTCAGGCCAGAGCATGGCCGCCAACAGCCTCCTGGTGCCCACGATGGTCCAGCTCATCCCCAGCCATGTAGGCCTCTCCCCCTGCGATCGGGACAGAGTCCAGCTTCCCAGCCATGGCCTTCAGCTCTGCATGTCCTGGTCCTGGGGACATCTCCAGTCTCGCCCTGTGCCCCACCCTCCACCCTACTCTCCAGACACCCTGACCAACTTCCTTCTGGTTGGCTCTGGGACTCCACTCTGGCTCAATCCTCTGCCCGTGGAGAATAATCACAGTAGCAATAACAAAACTGTCGCTTGTTCAGAACTAGCCTGCACCCAGCATCGTGCAGAAACAGATCAGCTAACCCCGTCCTCCATCGAGTCTATTTTACTCACTGACTCCAAAAACGCTGACTTGTGCACCTACTATGTGCCGCACTCTTTTGTAAGCACGAGGGTAGGGCGGTGAGTTGCGATGCCGGTGTTTTTGGTCCAATTGTGCAGGTGGGGAAACTGAGTCTCACAGAGGCTAACAGGCCTGTCTGGGCTCACACAGCCATGAGGCAGACCCTGGCACCTCACACCCACCCAGCCCCCCATGTCACGCCTCCCCTCCGAATGGGACCCGGAATCCTGCCCACCCCGCCCCCCTCGCCTCCTTTGCCCCTGGGGTCCGGCACCCTCGGCTCTTTGTTCTCCTCCCTGGCAGCCCCCTCCCACCATCCCCACCACCTAGCCGCCAGCCTGGCTGCTGCCTCCTCCCCGGGAGCCACTGCCAAGCCGTCAGCTCCTTTCATCACCCCGAGGCAGCCGGCGGGAGCGCCAGCAGCTTCTTTGGCACAGACCCGCCTCCGGCCACCCGCCACGCGATCTCAGGCACAGACGTCAGGCCGGCAGGGCGGGCACCTGGCCCCAGGCCCGTGGCGGCAGAAGGGGGGAGGGGGTCAGCGCGGGGGGGATCCAGCCCTCCCCATTTACAAACCAGGAAACTGAGGCTGGGGACCGATCCGTCTGCCTCTTTTGAAATTGTCTGAATTTGTCAAGTCAACCCACTGAGCGACAATCTGTGGAAGGCAGTTCCCTCTGCTGGATGCTCTCCATTCGACCCGCCGCCGTGGGCGCCTCGCAGCTCAGCAAGGGTGGGCACTTCCTCAGAGGGTCCTGCCTTTCATCCGGGTACAAGCGCCCCCTCAGCGTTCGTAGCACCCACCCCAGACGCCCGGCGGGTGGTCAGCCCAAGGGGCATCTGATGACTAAGGAAACTCAGGGCTCCACCATCCAGGCACCTGGCCGGCCTTTCAGGACAGCTGGGCTTGGCTCCTACAGGCTGGACCTCTGCCCCCATCCTGACTCTGAGCCCCCAGGCGCAGCTGAGAGCTGGGCAGGGACACCTGACCCCACAGAGAGGCCCGTGACCTTAGGAAACTCTGTCCCACATCTTTGGCAGTGAGCTTTGGACGAGAGCCCGGCTCTGGCTCCAGGATCAGCTCCTTCAAATCCCTGCTGGTTCTCTGACACTTCACTTCCTCCTCTGCCAAATGGATTCTTCGTGGTCAGGCCGGTGACAGGTGAAAGGGGGGTGACAGACGCGGCCTGCCCTCGCCTGTCCCGCTGCTGCCCTCCCTTCCGTGAGACAGCTGTGAGTGGTGAAGGGCCCCTGCAGAGAGGCAAAGGCAGCGGCCCGTCCTGTCTGGGGCCTCCGTCTGCCCCCTCGGGGTGCCGTGGAGAAGCACAGACCAGGCCTGCAGGACACGGGATGCCTGCTGGAGGCAAGGGCCCCGCAGCGAGGGAGAAGAGCTTCCGCAACGGGAACCACGTCTGAGGAGGGTAAGCAAAAGGGCTGATACCTGCGGGGGACGGTGAGTTGACAAAAGGTCGAGACACAAGCATGTGGAAGGGCAAGACCCACGCAGCCCTGAGGCCCCGGCCCCCACACCGCCAGCGCCCAGCCGCCTGCCCACTCCAGGCCCCGGGTCTGCGGGTTCCACCTTCATGCTCATGGGCAAGAATCCCATTGGGCCGCTCTTGGGTCCAGCGTCCAGCCTGGACCAATCAGCTGTGGTGGGGAGGGCGGGTCCCCATAGCGCGGAGTGAGCCTGGCCAATCAGAGAGAGGAGAATCTGTGGGCGGGGCAGCCATGGGCAGGGGTCTTCTCATTTCACCGGTGGGAGGTTGGCCGGCCTCCCCAGGTCCAGACGCCCCTCGGTAGTGTGTCCCAGCATTCTTGGACCAACCCAAAAGCCTTGAGATGGGAGGGAGCCAGATACGCTTCAGATGAAGAAGTGGAGCAAGGCCGCAGTGGAGGGGACCCTGACGGCAGGGGGTGGACTTCCGGACATGGGGCAGGACAGACAAGAGGAGGTCCCTGTTTTAAGCATTGACGCTGGTAATGAGGGGCCAGGACGTGATCCAGGAGGAGGGGGCGTGGATGCCGACAGGAATAGGAGAGTATACTGTGACCCAAGCCACTGGGAGCAGGTGGAAGAGGAGAGGACGCTGTGGCCAGGGTTCCAGGGTGCATGGGGGGCTTTCTGGGTGAGAGGGCGAATGGAGTGAGGGAGGGAAGCCAGCTCGGGGGGAGGTTGGAGAGGTCGGTCTGAAACACCCTGAGCCTGAGGGAGAGAAGACGAGAGGGTGGTGGCCACGGAGGAGGGGGCCTGGGCTGCCATCAGGGATTGCGGGGTGACTGGCATGGGCAGAGGTCGCCTGAACGGTCAGGAGAGTGGTCCAGATCAGCTGGGGGATGCTTAGAAAAGAAGGGAAGTCAGGACAGAGTGTGAAGAGCCCAGCATTCTAAAGAGGCTCACGGGAAGGAATGGGAGGAGTGGGCAAGGAAGCTGAAACAGAACGGGAGGGACGAGACCCAGTCCCGGAGGGCCTCAGTGGGAGAACTTGGACTTCACAACCAGAAGGTCACAGCAGACCTTGAGGAGAGGGTCCCCGAGGGGGCTGGATGGTGGAAGTGAGAAGAGAGACACTCCCCACAAACAGACCACACTTCTCTGTGCCCCCGATTCTTCACATTTGGGTGCAATTCTCCATTGTGTTGAGAACAATGACCACGACGTCCATCAGGGGCAGAGATTTCTTTGGCTAGAAGGAGCCAGGGTCTGAAACGTGCTGGGAAATAGCAGCATTCCATTCCCAGGGCCTCCTAGCAAAGCCAAGGTTGTCCCCATTTTACAGATGGGAAAACAAATGGAAGCAGCCCATCTGAGGGCACACAGAGGCAGAACTGGGACCAGGACCAGAGACCCTGGTGCCCAACCCAGCATGCGCTCCTCCTGACCCCGTCCATGCTCCAAGAGATGCTGTGAGTCAAGTTCATGGCCGTGAAATGGGAGTGGGAGGTGGAGAGCTCTGGTTAGACCTCCTCTCCCCAGTCCTCAGCCCTACCATCCGGGAGCCTGAACTGGGCCTCTGCTTGGCCACAGTGCCCTCTCTAGACTCACCACATGAGGCTGGAAAGAACCCCATCCTACAGGTCTCCCAGCTCTCGCCGGGAAGCCAGGAATGAGCCAGCGCCTCCACTTTGGTCAGCCACCAGTGTCTGGACTCCAGGGAAAAGCTGCCACGCACACCAGTGACTTCAGGAAGGAAGCATGAGGCCAGAGGAGCTCTCAGATGGGGGCCAACTCCAGAGGCGCCATGACCTCCCAGAGCCAACACAAGCTTTGGAGCTTGATGAGACCAGGCTCATCCTGAGACCAGCCAGGAGACCAGCTCCTGGCTCTGCCATTTGTTACCCGAATGCCCTTGGCCAAGCCTGGACCACCTGTCAGAGCCTTAGTTTCGTCATTTGTAAAATAGGGTTTATATGCTTGTCTCCCAGGGCTGGTATACGGATTAAGTGAGTTGACCTTTGAACGGTTATCTGGCACGGAGAGGGAGGGGCCCTGTTCATGCTGGGTGTTGACCAACAGGAATCAGAAGGGACATAAAGAGGGCACCTGGGTGGCTCAGTTGGTTAAGCGTCTGACTTCGGCTCAGGTCATGATCTCACGGTCTGTGGGTTCAAGCCCCGCGTCGGGCTCTGTGCTGACCGCTCGGAGCCTGGAGCCTGCTTCGGATTCTGTGTCTCCCTCTCTCTCTCCCAAAACCAAATAGATCTTATAGAAGTGTCGTAAAGATAAAGGATCTGCCCTCAGGTAGCTGACGGGCTAGAGCAGCAGGGGACTCAGTCTGGCAGTGCTGTGGGACCTGCACAGTCCCAATATTTCCTGTGAATGTGATCCAGTACTTCCCCCCCGCCCCCCCCGGTGCCCCGGTCCCTTTGCCTGTGCTGGGCCCTCACTTGGTGTGCCTGCATCACACCCATCCCTTGAGCCCTCTGGGCTCACCTGTCTGAACATGAAGCTGGTCACATGGTCCCAGCTGAGTCCTGGCTGAGCCTGTCTCTTTGACAGCGGTCATCGGTGTCACACGGACGGCCCCTTTGAAGCTCGAGTTCAAAACAACCAGCCACCCAGGGGCCCAGGAGGCCCGAGGAAGCCAAGTGGACCCCCCACCGCTCTTGCCTGGCACTGAGGGAGGGCAGGCAGGACCGGGCAGCCTCACACAGGAAGCCAGGTGTTTGCACTGCAAACAGAGACTTTGGAGAGATTGCACTGTGGATTCAGCGGCGGGGAGGTGCAGACGCCCAGGTGCCTGGCGGCATGTTTGTCGTGGTCCCCGGGGGTTCACGCTGCCTCCCGCACCCCAGAGCTTGATTAGCTCCATTTGCTGTCCCGGTGTGCGGTGTGCCATGTAGGGGTGGAGGGATGCGCTTTACCCCCACTTGGTTGGGGGAGCAGCCCGTGTGCTGTGCCTCAGTGAGCTGGCTCCCTCCCAGCTGAGCAGCCTGGCCCTGGTGAGCAGGGTAGCAGAAACACAGAGCGGGCCAGCTCCCTGCTCCCTACCCTGCCCGGCCTCGGCAGCCCCAACTCCCCGTCTCCCGTGCTACCCGCCACAACCCCCCCCCGCCCTAATCACTGTCAACACTGTGCCCCAGAGACTCATTTCCATCCCTCACCCCTTTACCAAGATGCTCTCGTGCCAAGGCCTGTGCTCATGCCAGCGGGTGACGCAAAGGAGCTGGGCTCTTGCCCAGGGGACAAACAGAAGCCGTAACAAGAAGACGGGAGCTCACCGGTCCAGGGGCTGGACTCCCAGACCTGCCTCTCACCAGCTGGGCGAGCTTCCACAAGTCACCGCACTGCCCTGGGCCTCATTTCTTCACCGGTGAAATGGAACGATGCTAGTCGTGAGCTCCACTCGTAGGGCCATCACGGGTATTAGATAAGTCGGGGCAGGTAAGGTGTTTAAAAAGCGCCTGGCACGGCACATGGGTTCAGCAGGTGTCACTGTGGGTCCGGAGGAGGGCCAATGACACGTGTACTTGTCACCTCTGCCCTCGTAAGCCCTGCCAGCTGGCCTTCGTCAGACCCATAGAAGAGAAGAGAAAACCGAGGTCACCACAAAGCCTCCAGGCAGCTGACATCAAACTGGGAGGTGGGGGGCAGGGGGATGGGGATGTGCAAAGTGCCTGTCAGAGAGGCTCCCCAAGAACTCCCGGTGTCCGTGCGCCCCAGGAAGCCAGCAGCCCTGTGGCCGCATCTCAGGTGGGGCTAGGGAAGCCACCCCTCCCACTGGGCCGTGGACGCTGGCCTACCTGTCCCCTCCCTCCGGCGGGGACCTTCAAGCTCCCCAAGGTCCCGGCTCCAGTGGGTCCCTGCCCCCTCCGGGTCCTTCCTTCCAGGCTGGTGAAATGCGGTCCGCTCCAAAATCACCTCTGTCATTCACACAGAGCAGGTGGGGTGGGAAGAAGCCTTGAGGAATTTCTGTCCTCTCTCAGGGGCCCCTGCCAGGGTCTCGTGCCCGGAATTCCCTTTAGGCCTGTCTCACGTCCCCTTGAATGTCTTGAGCCCCATGACCTGGAAGGATGATATATCAGAATAAGCAGAAACGAGGAGGCAGCCCCCTGGCAGAAGCCCACAGTCTGGGAGCCACTGCCACCCCGCCCCCTAAGAGCCACCGCATCCACGGGAAACCCAGGGTCCTGACGAACCGCCGTGAGCCTCTTCCGGCAAACAGGGCTGGCGACATCAGGCCCGTGACAGGTACACAGCACATAGTAAGTGCTCAGCTGAAACGTGCTGTGCTTGCTGTCATCTGCCCCCTGAGCCCTCCTGGGAAGATGCTTTGTGGAGTGCTATAGTCATGGGGCAGTGTATACAGGGGCTGCAGAGATGGGTGGGCATGAGGGACAGAGGCCTGGCAAAGTGGGAAGAACCCAGGCGAGGGGTCAGGTAGACATGTTTCCACCATGTAAGAGCTGGGTGACCTTGGTCACGCCATTTAACCTTGCTAGACCTCTTTGCAAGGATTAAACGAGAAAAGGTGTATGAAGGGGTCTAGGGCGTGTCTGCAAACAGCAGGAGCTAAATTAATGTCAATCTTTTTCTGTTCATGTTTATTATTTTTGAGAGAGAGAGAGAGAGAGAGACAGAATGTGAAGGGGGAGGGGCAGAGAGGGAGGGAGACACAGAATCCGAGGCGGGCTCCAGGCTCCGAGCTGTCGGCACAGAGCCCGACGCGGGACTCGAACTCACAGACCGTGAGATCATGACCTGAGCCGAAGTCGGACGCTCAACCGACTGAGCCACGCAGGAGCCCCTGGGCCTCAGTCTTTATGCACAAAGGGGAGAAGCCTCCTGGCCACCCGGGGTGGTTATCAGATTCAATACACAGGGACAAGATCCTGTGCTGGTGAACCTTTAACAGTGGGTCCCCCGGGGGGGGGGAGGGGGGGGGGAAGCCCTGATTTGCAGCATTTGCTGATTTCCAAGGTGTAAACCCTCCCACTATGATCCATTTCAAGCTCACGGCCTGCACACTGAGCTGGGAACGGCTGCATGCAATGGCTCTGGGGAGCCAGCTCCAAAATCCTATGGCTCCGCACAGCCTCCCTTCTCCCTCACCCACCGCCCTTCTACCGCACAGGCCATGT
The DNA here is from genome assembly GCF_028749965.1 of Puma concolor. Taxonomy (NCBI): domain Eukaryota; kingdom Metazoa; phylum Chordata; class Mammalia; order Carnivora; family Felidae; genus Puma; species Puma concolor. The sequence goes on from NC_141673.1 coordinate 5,880,521, forward strand.
TTCTGATCCCCGCCCAACCAGGCATGCTCCCGACTCAGGTACTTATGGTGTCCTCTGCCTGGAACATTCCTCCTCTGGTTGTGGCATGGCTGACCATGTCTTGCTTTCCGGGTCTCGGCTCAAATGTCACCTCCTCCAAGAAGCCTGCCCTGACCACGTCGACAATATTGCCCCCCCCCCCACCCACCCACCCTGCTGCTTTCTGTGGTTTCGTGCCATCTTATTTCCATCGTGGCACTTGACTCGTGAATGCGACACACATTTATCTGTTTGCTGCTTGTCTTGTCTACCCCAGGGTTTGCTCCAGTGGAGCCCAGCCTTATCTGCCGGGTCACTGCTGTGTCCCTGTTGTTTATAGCACAGTGCGTAACACGTAGCAGGTGCCCAGACAATATTAACAGCATGAATGAATGTGTGTGTGTGTGCGTGCGCGCGTGTGTGTGTGTGTGTGTGTGTGTGTGTGTGTGTGTATGAATGAATGCCCGATCGGACAATGAGGGCTGGAGCCTACCTGACCTGATCCTCGAGGCCTGCCTGCCCCCCTGCGCCCTCGCCCTCCCCCGGCTCCCTGCAGCAGCTCTAATTGGCAGGGGCCCCCTTGACAGCTCCCCATTGTGGACCCTGTAATTGCAGCCTCCTGCCTGTCTCCCCCACCCCGAGTCTCCCTCTTCAGCAGAAAGCAGACCCTGGCTCTATTGTGCAAGGATGACCTCACCGGGGCCTCCTGAGATGGGGCCCAGGAGGGGAGCGGGGGGGGTGGGGGTCGGCCAGGCCCAGGTTGGGAAAGCCCGGAGGCTGGGGTCTGGGACAAAGGGGCAGAGGGGAGCGAAGCCGTTCCCGAGAAGGAGAGTTTCCAGGGGAAAGACAAGGGTGCTTTTCATCAGAGGGAAAATTGGGGGGTGTGGGGTGAGGGGGATTAATCCACAAGAAAGGATCCCAAGGGAAGATTGGACCAGGAGGCCACGTGCCTAAGGGGGACTTTGGAGACACAGAAGACAGACAGACGTGGGCCTGAAACCTGCCTAACGTGCAGCCTTAGACCAGAGACGTCCTTACCCCGAGCCTGTGTCAAAGGGACAAATAGCCATGCCTTCCCCACGGGTTGTTACGAGTCTGTATGAGATAACAGATGTCGGTGCCACGCACACAGTAAGTGCTCAGTAAATAGTCCTAGACTTCCTTCACTCCTTACCGTCCAATCACCCAGGCTCACTGACAAACCCCCCCAGGATGCCCATCCCAGGGCTGACCCCAGGAGCCCAGAGCTTGGCAGGGCCCCCTCCCCACTGTTCCCTGGGCCCGGAGAACCAGCATGCTTTCTGCTCTGGGCTCCTAAACTCAGGACCAGGTGGGCCGAGGTTCGTCCTCAAGGGGGAGCCCCGCGATAGGTCCATCTAGCCTCTGCACCTGAATCTCTGCCTGGGGCGCCGCCTGGTTACTGCTCCAGCGCTGAGTACCACACCCCTGTCCCCATTCCAGAGGGCCCCTGAGGAGGGCACACCTCTCTTTGCCGTCAGGTCCCTCTATCTGGGAAGGCAGACAGTGCCCGGGTCGGTGCCGCTGTGGGATGGAAGAATCAGCTCACACACATGTCTGTGAGCCCCTCGCGCTGGGGATCAGCACAAGGCCTGGTGGGGACACAGTGTGAGCCATGAGAGAGAGCAGGACGTCTGGCCCAGCCTTCTGAGCCCCTGGTTTATGAAGACACACACTTTCAGAATTTCATCGACGTCGTATCATTTTCAAGACTACGGTTTTCCACACTGAAGCTCCTAACAGCGTTAATTTCGTTTCTTGGTTGGGCTTATCAGGTGTGGTTAACCTGTTTCCACTTTGTGATTTTTGTTTTCATTTTCATTTTACTGGGCTTATTTCTCAAAGGGATCAATATCTCCCCCTGCGGTATTTTCACTGAGGGCTCCGTCTTTCAAACGGTTTCTTCAACCACGCCGCCCTCGACCATTCCGGCTTCTGCCACACGGGCTTCCTCTGGTGGCAATTCTTTTCCGACAAGGCCAATGTTTGCAGGACTGCTGTTGCAAGTTCGAAATTGGGTTGGAAAGGTCTGATTCTTCCTTCAACCCCTAAATGAATACGGTGTGGGAGTCTCATTTGGGGTTGGGGATTCCCCCAGTGAGATTTTTTTTTTTTTTTCCTGTGCCGGGTAAAACACTGGAGGGTTGTGTCGACTCCTGGTGTTAAATCGTTTTAGAGATCGGGGGCACCTGGGTGGCTCAATCAGTTAAGTGTCCAACTTCAACTCAGGTCATGATCTCATGCTCCGTGAGTTCGAGCCCCAGGTCGAGCTCTGGGCTGACAGCTTGGAACCTGGAGCCTGCTTCGGGTTCTGTGTCTCCCTCTCTGTCTGCCCCTCACCTGCATGCGCCCTCTCTCTCTCTCTCAAAAATAAATAAACATTAAAAGTTTTTTTTAATTTAAAAAAGAATGCGGGCTGGGGTCATCCCACAGGTGAGGACCCACGGCCAGCTGAGGTGCTTGTCCTCTGTGCCCAAACCTCTGCCCCAGGGCGGAGTGTTGCTGTGGACAGCTTCTACGAGGACCACCGTTGATCCCCTTGAGTGTGGGCAGATTCTGTGACTTGAAAGGAACCCAAACACTATGGGAAAGGGGGTGAGATGTCACTTCTGCGATGAGGCTCCACAAGATGGTGACTTCGGTCTTGTTAGCAGGGTCCCTCTCTCGCTGGCCTTGAGAAGCATGCTGCTGTGTTTCGGCTGCCATCTTGGGAGGTGCCCACATGGCAAGGAGTCAACAGCCAGCAAGGAACGGAAGCCCAACCAACAACCAGGAGTGTCTGGGAGTATATCCTTCCCTGGTTGAGCCTTGAGGTGACACTGTAGACGCTGGGCCAATGCCTCGATTGTGACCTGGGCAGCCCCAGAAGCTGGGAGGACCCGGTCAAGCCATACTCAACCTCCTGACCCGTGGAAACCATGAGATCATAAATGCGTGTTGTTCGAAGCCGCCAATGTCGTGGTGATAATTATGCAGCAACAGACAATAAGCACATCTCCTGACACTCACCGTAACCATCGGCGGTTATCGTTTGTGGATGAAAACACAAACTCCGAAAGACACGCCAGAGCAAGGCCCAGATCCCAGAGCCCGGCTGTGTGCTAAGAATTGGTCAGAGAAAGGGGACTGAGCCCAGGGACAACCAGCCAGTTCCCTTTCTTTCTCCCAGATCCGTCCCCTTTCCTCCGTGAGCACAGACACCCTTTGTCTTGTCACGAACTGATCATATGGACACAAATGCACCTGCAATATCGTTCTGCAGACACATTTCCCAGAAATATAATATCAATTTTACCTGCACTTTTAATAAGCATTTAATTCCTTCAATTGTCTGGTGGTCCATTTACAGGGGAAACTGAACTACCTGATCATTTCTCACTTCACCTGCCGTACGGGAAATAGATTCAATTAGAAAAATCTATTGCTAATTTGAAAGCTCTGATTCTATAATTTCCTACAGGGAAGACATGTAAATTACGTGTTATTTAACACCCTTTCATAGCAGGTGAGTTCCACGGGGGGCAATTATCATCTGCTCTCCACTCTTCTTACAGATTCCTGACAAGGCAGGGAAGAGGGAGGAGGGAGACGGAGGAGGAGGGAGAACAGGAAAATATTTTGAAGGTTGGTCTCCAAGTGGCTTTAGGAACCCCCGCATTGGAAGGGCCTGGGTGTGGTCAGCCGCTGTGGTGCCCACCTGCCCACCCATCGCCGGGCCGCTGTCCCAGAGGTCAGGGTTCCCAGGTGCTCTGCCCCTTCCCTCACCACCTGGTAGCTGGAAAATCATGGGGAGGGAGAGGCAGTCAGGACACCCAGCGCTGCAATCCAGGACCTCTGTCACCAGCTATGTGGCACGGGGCGGTCCCTTTGCCCTTCTCGCCCTGGTCCCCATTTTTAAAAGGAGGAAACTGCAGTATGGTTCAAACGAGCTGTTGGGATCCTCAAACCCAATATTGAGCATAAAATTTTAAAAAAATGCGGGGGGGGGGTTGCAAACCACAAAGCGCTGTCCCCAAGCTTGGGGAGTCAGGCTCCGAAGCACCCACTTGGGGTCTGCTTTCTACCCTCTTCCCCACCCCCACAAGCTGCCAAGAAGGTCTTTTCTCGAGTCGGACCCAAATCTTTCTGGCTAAGGGGTTTTTTGAGATAAGACCATTTCTTCCCACACAGTTGTGGCTCTGTGCAAACCCCCCCTCCCCGCACACGCACACACATACAGCACACAAACACACAGATCTGGGCAGAAAGATGCTTCTGGAAGAATGTTCAAGAAGCCAGAACCACAAGGGGTCTCTGGGTGGGGAGCTAGGGTAGGAGGGCGGGGGGAGGGGGAAAGAGAGAGATCGAGTTTTTACTTTATGCCCTTTTGTACTGCTTGGGTTTCTTCCCTCCCTTCTCCCTTCTTTTTTCTCTCCCTCCCTCCTTCCTTGGGCACTCATTACGTATTCAAAAACGATTTTATAGATGTAGGCATCTATTCATTTCTAACCAATGAAACATGAGACCCAGGGGGCCTCCCTCCTTCCCACGACCAGAGCCTTCCTTTCTGACTTCTCTAGCCTCATTCCATCATTGGGGTCACAATATTTGAGCACCTTCCCCAGACAAGCCCCAGGCTGGGCACTGCGTAAAGGTCCCCTCCACCTGGAGCTACCCCTGAGCTAGGCCTTGAAGGAGAGGCAAAAGTCCCCCGCGCCCTCCGGGAGCTGTGGGTAGACACGCCCCGCAAAACGAATACATTGGGATCAGATGCCCCCCAGCCGCGACCCACGCTGCAGCCGGGCGCCCACTGGGCTGCGGGCAGGGACGGGCGCCACCTGCTGGGCGCAGCTGAGATGTGCATCTGATGCCACTCTCCCCTGTGGTCCTTCGGGACTGAGGCTGTGCTGGGGACTGCAGCCCCAGGCAGGTGTGCCCTGAGCTCCGGCGGGAGGGGGGTGGGGGGGGGGAAGCGGGGAGGGGGAGGGATCGCAGCATTCCCTTCCCCAGAAGTTTCTCCCAACAGCTATTTCACACGCCTTTCACAGAGGTGACGTTTTTACATGTCAGGAGTGTGTCGCTCTTTGGGTGTGTCAGCCACTAACTCCCCAGATGTGCGCCCAGCGCCAGCTTCCATGCTAGGCACTGATGCCATGGTGACCAACAAGACGGCCACCTTCCCTGTAGGCCCTGAAGGCAGGAAACCGAGATTAAACAACCTGTTGCACGCGAACCCGTTTAATTACAAAGGTAATCGTGCACAGCGGGGAAGGGGAGAGCGCACATTGTTTCCATCGAACCGCCAGGCAGTTCTGCCAGGGAGGATGTGATTGCTGTTCTACAGACGAAGCCCAGGAAGGTGGAGGCGCTCAGGCAGTCATCCAGGCGAGCCAGGCCCCTGGAAACAGGAGGGTTCGGGATCCCCGCCAGACCCATTGCTGGGCTGCAGAAACAGCCCCCAACTCCTTCGCCGAAAGGCCCCAGGGAACAACTGTTTCTCCAAAGGCCGGTTTCAGTGGGTTTCTGCCGTTGCTAGGAGTTAAACCAAACCTCCTGCGGGAAATGTGCTCCTCCTGTCCCATCGAAAGGGATGAGCGGACAGAACGTGGAGTCCTCGAATTCTGTCCAACAAAGACCACCTTCTGCTCTCCCCCCCCCATCCCGTTTTCATCGAATGAGCCCAGCATCCTTCATGAGGGAAAAGGATCTTGCACTACGATGTGTCGGTCCCCAAGCCACCTGCGAATTGCCATCTCCTCCCCCGCCTCAGTTTCCCTTCCCGTCTAGCGAGAGGTCAGAGCGGATGTTATCAAGAGCTAGGTCGATCTGAGTAGTATGCCCTCTTCACCCACCTCCCTTCATCAGCACACGCAGAGATGCACTGACCCCTTAGCAGTGCTGGGCGTCCTCAGTTTCCCCAAGGCGACCCATCTTCGAGAGACCAGAGCCAAGACGATTCAGATTGCAAAGGCAAATCAGACTCCCTGTCCACAGGGCAGCACAGTGATGCAGCCCCAGGCCACCAGGAGGGCTCAGTAGGCCAGACCCGCGGGCCAAGTCCGCTCCCTCTCTGTGTTCTGGCCCCTCCATGTATCTGCAGACCCTCCCTGAGCGGGCATCCAAAGCCCTCTAGTGGCTAAATTATGCACTCCTCCATAAACAGGGTGCAAGAAGGGGGCCGGCTGGCATCCGGCAGCAGCCGCGGGGCAGGTCACCTAACTTGTCTGCTAGTGTCCCGTCTCGTCTCCGGTGAGGTGGAGACGATTGCGGCACCTGCCTCCCAGGTGGCGGACGGGACAGTTGAAATGGCCCTCTGCACAGAGGGCAGGGCGCCTGGGCATCGTTGGCGCACAGCGAGTCAACCCCGCCGGTGAGTGCGTCCTCCCCAAATGCGGAACGAAGACCGGACGGCCGGCACACACACCAATCACCTGCACGGTGCTTGGCACTTGGACACCCACTTAACCCTCACGGAAGTCCTGCTTCTACCCGCCTTTTTCAGCCCAGAGAGGAGGGACATTCCCAGCGTCACACTTTGCTGGATTCAAGCGGGGCAGCTCTGGAATCAGAGCTGGTCTAGGGCTATGTCAGCGCCCACCCACCAGGGGAGCAGCCTGGACCCTGGGCCAGGGTCCTTGCAGAAAGTCCCAGGCGCCTTCATCCCCATGACAGCTGGCACCTCCCCACCGTGGCCACAGGGGGGCAGCAGCATCGCGGCCATGGCGGGGGGGGGGGGGGGGGGGGGGGGGGGGGGCCTCCCTGTGCTCCGAAGGGACAGGGAGGCCAGCTGGAAGGGAGTCCCAGGTGGTGGCAGGGCCAGGCACAGAGGGAGACGTCTACGGTTTTGTTCAATCTATAGAGTTTTTCAAAAAATTATAATTGGTTGCCAGCATTTTTAAAAATCAGATCTCATACCCAAATTCAGATTTCCAGGCAAAAAAATCCGGCAACAGTGGGTGCCTACCCAAGTAACAATGGAGCTGGACACCACTGTCCCCCACCCCCACACACTCATTCCTGTGGCCCTTGGGTGTCGGGGGGCATTAGCGTTGGAGGCCGCCGGGGACTCCCCAGCAGCGATGTCCTGTAAGGCGGCATTTCTCAACCTCGAAATTGACAATTTGGGTCAGATCATTCTTTGCTGTCTGAGGGCCAGAGGGTCAGGTCCAGAGGGACAGGTCCCAGACTCTGGGACAGCACAACAGGGTCTGACCCTCTGGTCCCTGGCTCCCCCTAAGATGAGCTGCAAAAGCTCATAAGGGAACTCCTGGGAGGGGTGCTCACGTCAGTCTGAAGTTTTCACGGGGTCTGTCTGTGCGCGACCCGAGAGAGGCAGCCCGGGCTCCGGACGTCGCGTGCTTCTCCCAGGCGTGGAGACCACACAGACCTTTCATTTTGTGAAGTAGAAGCCTGACAGGTGTCGCTGCCTCCAGGGTGATGAGGAGATTGCAAAAGGCTGACGTGACTTGTCCGAGGTCACATGCCCAGTGTGAGGTAGGAGCAGAGCCAGGACTCAGACACCGCACTGGGTCCTTGCCCCCATTTCTGAAGTCCCACCGTAATTCAGGGAGAGCTGGGCGGCCGGCTGAACCGGACGCGCCAGCAACCGCCTGCAGGACGCCCACAGCTGATCACAGACGCAGCCCGTCCCAAACCTCTCCCCTGCCTCCCCGCCCGGCCAGCGACATCGCTGCACAGAGTCCTTCGAGCCTGAAACTCAACTTTTCTGATCACCCCCCACCCCACTCCAACCCCACATCCCACACCCAGACTGTCGCCACGCCCTGCCTGTTCTCCCCAGGCCCACCTTTTAGGACGACAAAATTGGCTGGAGCCTCGTGAAAGCTGTCCCTTTGGGACGGACACAGGCCACACCACTGCCTGCCGCACCTCTGACTTCGGGACCCCCTCTCGGCTTTGATCCCGCATTAGGGTGCACCGTGTGCTCCTGACAGTGCAGGAAAGACGGCTGGGCAGAGAAGGCTGCCTCTTTAAAGAAAAAAGAAAAAAGAAAATCAGAGGCAATTTTCTTCGTGGGAGAAAAGGCGCGTTCCAAGGGTTAGCGCGAAACCAACATGTGTTTGTACATTTCTTACACTCCGCTCACATTATCTTTGTCGCCGCCTGTCTGCCCCCTGCGGTCTTTGGCGCTGGCAACCCTTGGGGTGCAGCTTACATCTTGGAGTCCATCCTGTCCAAAGGGGGGGCTTCCGGTCCCTACCTCTGAAGTTAGCACCTCACAGGGTGGATACTATTTGTCGTTTGGTCTAAACTCTTAACAAAGAAAGCACCGCTTCTGGACCTCAGGCGGTGGGTTTGGTGACCGCCCCTCACCCCCGGTTCCCTGCTGCCCTCTGTGGTACGGGAACTGTGTCAGCACCCACCTTCTCGGCTGGGGAACCTTCCAGAATCACAACGAGCGGCTTCGGTTTTTTATGCCACCTCTCTTTGTTATCCATGGAGGGCGGAAGGCTCAATCTGGGTTCAACCCTTGGATTCCATGCTCCTCCTGCGATGGGGCATCACTAATATTTAAACCTCAACCTTGTTCTGTCCCTTCCCCACTCCCTAGATGTAGCCCGGGTGGGGACTCCCCTCTGCCTTCTTCCCTTTTAATTTTTGTCCCCTGCAAGAAATGAGGATGATCCTGGGTGTGTATTCATTATTTTCCTATGTTTAAAATTGTGACTGTATTATAAAAAGGAGTATACGTAACTGTTAAGGCACGATAATAAAACGCTCTCCCACATACTCACGGCTCGGATCAAGAAAATAGAGTATTGTTCTCCCCAGAAGTTATTGCTTTCCTGACCTTCAAGTTAATTGTTACATTTCTCTTCTCTTCTCTTTTTTTTCTTTTCTTTCCTTTTTATATGTAAAGAGAGAGCAGGTGAGCTGGGGAGAGGGGCAGAGGGAGAGAGAGAAAGAGAGAGGGAGGGAGAATCTTAAACAGGCTCCACACCCAGCATGGAGCCTGACATGGGGTTCAATCCCATGACCCTGGGATCATCACCTGAGCCGAAATCAAGAGTCAGCTGCTCGGGGCGCCTGGGTGGCGCAGTCGGTTAAGCGTCCGACTTCAGCCAGGTCACGATCTCGCGGTCCGTGAGTTCGAGCCCCGCGTCGGGCTCTGGGCTGATGGCTCGGAGCCTGGAGCCTGTTTCCGATTCTGTGTCTCCCTCTCTCTCTGCCCCTCGCCCGTTCATGCTCTGTCTCTCTCTGTCCCAAAAATAAATAAACGTTGAAAAAAAAATTAAAAAAAAAAAAAAAAGTCAGATGCTCAACCAACTGAGCCAGCCAGGCGCCCCTCCCTCGCTTTAAAAAAATTTTTTTTTAATTTTATTTATTTATTTTGAGAGAGAGATCACAAGCAGGGGAGGGTCAGAGAGAAGGAGAGACAGAATCCCCAGCAGGCCCTGCACCATCAGCACAGAGCCCATGCAGGGCTTGAACTCATGCACCCTGGGGTCATGACCCGAGCAGACATCAAGAGTCAGATGCTCAACCCACAGAGCTATCCGGGCGCCCCTCCCTCGCTTTTCTTTTACCGTCTACTACCCATGATGGTCTGGCCTGTTTTTAACTTCATATAAACGGCAGCATGTGGTATCCTTCCGCAGCTTGGTCCTTTTCCTAACTCGGGAACTCATTCGTGTTGTCACACGTGGCTGTAGTTGAGTCAGTGACACCGCTGTACGTATGCATTCCGTGGTGGAATAGTCCACACTGTTGGTTCATTCCACGTCCCCGGACATTTTGGGTAGCTTCCGTTCAGGGTGTTAGGATCAATCCTGCTGTGAACATTCTCTTCGCGTCTCCTGGAGCAGAGGGGCAAGCGTTTTCCCGCGGTGCACCCCCAGGAGAGGAAAAACGGCTGGGTCACAGAGGATTTGCACCTGCAGCTTTTGGAGGGAATGCCAAAACGCCCTCCAAAGTGATTGAAACACATTACAGTCTCTGCCAACCCTTGGTTTTGCCCCACTTCTTAGATTTTGTCCAAATGGTGAGCATACAGCCATATCTCCTGAGGCTTCACTTTTTATCTCTCTGATTTCTGATGAAGTTGATCGTTTTTTCATGTGTTTACAGGTCACCTGGGTTTCTACTTCTGTGAAATGCTTGCATATTTTTCGACCATTTTTCTATCAGGTTGTTTGGGTTTTTTTAATTTTTTTGAGTGTTTTATTTTATTCTTGAGAGAGAGAAAAAGAGACAGAATGTGAGTGGGGGAGGGGCAGAGAGAGGGAGATGCAGAATCCGAAGAAGGCTCCAGGTTGTGAGCACAGAGCCCGACGCAGGGCTGGAACCCACGATCATGAGATCATGACCTGAGCCGAAATCAAGAGTCTGTGGCTCAACTGACTGACCCACCCAGGCAACCCGAGTTGCTTACTTTTTCTTCTCGGTTCTCAGGCATTCGTGATATGCTCTGGACAACCCTTGCCTGGTTTTACACGTTGTAGACATCCCAACTCCGTGACTTGTCTTTGCCATCTATTTACGGTCTTTTGATTTTTTTCAAAAATCTTAATTTTCATGGTGTGAAATTTATCAACTTTTCCTTTACCTTTCTACTCAAAGTCATAAAAATATTCTCCTTTATTGTCTTCTTATATGCGTTGTCTGCTATGTGTTAGTATGATGCATCAGATCTGATATGGTGTGAGGAAAGGATTTTTTTTTTTTTTTTTTTTTTTTTTGGCATATGGATATCCAGTGTCCTGGTGCCGTTTCTTCAATGATCTGAATTGCCAGATCTGCCATGAATCAACTTTCCACATAGGGGTGGCTTGGTTTCTGGGCTCTGTATTCGGTCTGTGTAAACAACACCATAATGCTCTTAATTTTTATAACTTTATTTTACAGTATCTCACAGAGCAAGTCTTTCTCTTGTTCATCTTCTTCAGGAAAGTCTTGGCTATCCCTGGACCTTTTCTCTTCTACATACATTTTAATTTTTTTTTTTTCAACGTTTATTTATTTTTGGGACAGAGAGAGACAGAGCATGAACGGGGGAGGGGCAGAGAGAGAGGGAGACACAGAATCTGAAACAGGCTCCAGGCTCTGAGCCATCAGCCCAGAGCCCGACACGGGGCTCAAACTCACGGAGTGCGAGATCATGACCTGGCTGAAGTCGGACGCTTAACCGACTGCGCCACCCAGGCGCCCCCCCTACATACATTTTAAACTCAGCTTTTCAATACTATAAAAAAATTTCTCTTGGGGTTTGCATTGAAATTGCTCATAATAATTTTGGGAGAATTGAGTTTTTCTTTTTCTTTTTTAGTGTTTTATTTATTTTTGAGAGAGAGACAGAGTGTGAGCAGGGGAGGGGCAGAGAGACAGGGAGACACAGAATCCGAACAGGATCCAGGCTCCAAGCTGTCAGCACAGAGCCCAACATGGGGCTTGAACTCCCAAACTGTGAGATCCATGACCTGAGCTGAAGTCAGCCACTTAACTGACTGAGCCACTCAGGTGCCCCAGGGAAGAATTGAGTTTTTAAAATATTGAGTCTTTTTATCCAAAAACATGGGATATCTCTGCATTTGTGTAGATTTTCTTTAAAATCTCACCATTTAGTTTATTTTTTTAATTAATTTCCTTTATTTTTTAAATTTTTTAATGAAATTTATTGTCAAATTGGTTTCCATACAACACCCAGTGCTCATCCCAACATCACCATTTAGTTTATAATGTTCTCTGTAAGAAATTATTTGGTTGATTGATTCCAACGTACTTTATCTTTTTTTACTATTGCTAAATAGTATTTTTAATTACATTTTTAACTAATTGTTAATGATATATACAAATACAATTGGCTTTTTGTGTTTTTATATATTGAACAAAATTGTTAGATATTTAATTCTAATAATTTATTGGTAGATTTCTCTGGGTTGTCTTCGTAGATGATCCTATCACTTATTCATAGTATTAGTTTTATTGCTTCCTTTCAATCTTTATGCCTTTTATTCATTTTTCTTGTATTACAACCCTGGCTAGACCCTAACCACAATGTTGAAAAGAATTAGCATCATTGACCAGTTTCTGATCTTAAAGTTAATACTTTTAATATTTCATTATTCTTGATGATAGCATCTATATCTATCTAGGATCTATATCTATCTAGGTATCTATAGATATAGATAGCAACTATATCTATAGAGATACCTAGATAGCTGTTTCTCTTTATCAAGTTAATGACAGTCCTTGCAATTCCTGACTTGTATGAAATTTTTATAATGAATATTGAATTTTATTGAGCTGTTTCATCTAATGAAATGATCATGTTTTTCCCTTAAAACTGTTAATGTCATAAATTATGTTAAATAATTCCCTAATAATTAGTCAACCTTGCATTCATAAGATAAAGACAACTTAATCATTGATGTACTAGGTTTTTTCAACTATTATTGTTGAATTTTCTGTGCTATTATTTTTTTTTAGGTTTTCTTTACATTTATTTATTTATTTTGAAAGAGAGAGAGAGAGAGAGAGAGAGAGAGAGCAGGGGGAGGGCAGAGAGAGGAGACAGAATCCCAAGCAGGCCCTACACTAACAGTGCAGAAGCTCAAACCCGTGAACCATGAGATCACGACCTGAGTGGGAACCAAGAGTCAGACATTTAACCAACAGAGCCACCCAGGCGCCTCTGTTTTTAGGTTTATTTAAATTCCAACTAGTTAACATACAGTGTAATATTAGTTTCGGGTGTGCAGTATAGTGATTCGACACTTTCACACATCACCTGGTACTCATCGTGACGAGCACCTGCCTAAATTCCCATCCCCGATTGCACCCATCCCCCACCCGCCTCCCCTCATAACCATCAGTGTGTTCTCTGTAGCTGACAGTCTGTATCTTGGTTCGCTGTGCTAATATTTCAAAATAACTTTTCAATCTCTGTTCATGAGTGAAATTAACTTGAAATTATTCTTTAGTATATTGTCTTTACCTGATTACCAAGATAAAATAAGTTGACTGACTACGTATCTCCGGGTTCTCCACCCTGGGATAGAAATTGGGTACGCGTGACATGATCAGTGCTTTGAATGGTTAGCAGAATTTACCTGGGAACCCATCTGGCGCTGAAATTTTCTTTATAGGAAGATTTTAACTTACTGATTTAATTTACCTAATAATTATGGGACCGGGGCACCTAGGTGGTTCAGTTGGTTAAGCATCCGACTCGTGGTTTCAGGTCAGGTCATGATCTCATGGTTTATGTGTTCGAGCCCCGCATCGGGCTCTGCTTGGGATTCTGTCTCTCCTTCTCAGAGCTCTGCCCCTCCCTGCTCATGCTCTTTCTCTCTCTCTCTCTCTCTCTCTCTCTCTCTCTCTCAAAATAAATAAATAAAGTTAAAAGAAAATTATAGGACCATTCAGGCTTTCTATTACTTCTCGAGTCAATTTTGATGCATGGTATTTTGTAGGAATCTGGCCATTTATTTTAAGACTTCACATTTATGGCATAGAGGTAATTGACAATATCCTTATATTATCCATTTGACTTATGCTGCATCTATTATTATGTCCTTCTTTCCTTCCTAGTGTTATTGATCCGTACTCTCTTTTACCTTAATTAATCTTGTAAGACACCTGTCTGATATTTTCAGTCTTCCCAGAGAATCATGTTTTGTTTCCAGCCATTCTCCTCTCCGTGTTTGTTTTCTATTGCATCAGTTTCTGTTTTTATCCTCATCACTTGATTCCTGTGGGTTTATCTGTTCCTGCTCTAACTTTGTAAGTTGGCTGCTTCGCACGTTAATTTTGGGCGTTTCTTATTTGCTAATACAAGCATTTAAGTCCTGAAGTCTCCTCTAAGTCCACCACCCCTGTTGCATTTCACAAGGCTTGATACACATATTTTTGTTATTGGTCAGTACTAAGTATTTTCTAATTTGGGTCATGAGTTCTTTTTTGGCCCCTGAATCTGTTTTAGGTGTCTCTTTTCCAGTTCCCAGAAGTCTGAGCTTTTTTTTTTTCTTTTTCTTTTTTTTTTTTTTTTAGTTATCTTTTTGGTTGTCCCCCTTCAGACGTTTTTGGATTGTAATCAGAAAATCTAGTCTGTGTATAAAATTTTTTTTTCAATGTTTTTATTTATTTTTGGGACAGAGAGAGACAGAGCATGAATGGGGGAGGGGCAGAGAGAGAGGGAGACACAGAATCGGAAACAGGCTCCAGGCTCCGAGCCGTCAGCCCAGAGCCCGACGCGGGGCTCGAACTCATGGACCGTGAGATCGTGACCTGGCTGAAGTCGGACGCTTAACCGACTGCGCCACCCAGGCGCCCCTAGTCTGTGTATAAACTGTGCTGGATGCTGTAATTAGTGCCAAGATGCCCCTGCAGGAGAGAGGGACTCACTCTCCCAGCTGTTGGGCAACTGCCAGAAGGTGGCCCTTGGTGGTCAGCCTTTGGGGGTTGCCTGGGCTGAAGAAATGGCCCAACCAAGGCCATACCTCAGTCTAAGGGCAGCTGTGATAAGTTGTTGCCCAGGCATTTGACAGTGTGACAGCCCTGCTCTCACCCTGAGTGGGGACATGCAGATAGAGACTGGGGCTTAAGATTCTGGCCCAAGTTCCCACCTTGCTTTTCTTGGGGATTATTTATTTGTGTATGTATGTATGTATGTATGTATTGCACCTGGGTGGCTCAGTGGGTTAAACATCTCTGGTCATCTTTTAAAATGACCACTCAGAGCGGCGCCTGGGTGGCTCCGTCGGTTAAGCGTCCGACTTCCGCTCAGGTCATGATCTTGCGGTTCATGGGTTCAAGCTCCGCGTCGGGCTCTGTGCTGACAGCTCAGAGCCTGGAGCCTGCTTCCGATTCTGTGTTTTCATCTCTCTGCCCCTTCCTCACTCGTGCTCTGTCTCTCTCTGTCTCTCAAAAATAAAAATTAAACATTAAAAAAATAATAATAAAGTGACCACGCAGAGCTCAGCCTGGGAAAACTACTGACCCCTGTCCCAATCAACTTGTAAATAAGGTCTCCTACTTGCTAGGGACCTGGGGCGGGAGGCTGCCTTTCCCCAGCTCATTGCACCCCCATTCTGAGATTGGTAAGTAACAAATCTTGCAACTCCTCTTCTTTTGTGTGAACATCCTGAAACTGCACCTTCAATCAAAGCCACCCTGGGGTTTTCACTTCCCCAAGGTAGGAGCTCTGATGCCACGGAAGCTACCTGCTGACCCCATGTGGACGGCTAGTGCCTCCTCGTTCAGCAAGTCATAATCTTTATTTATTTTGCGAGAGAAATAGAGAGCAAGTGGGGGAGGGGCAGAGAGAAGGGGAGGCAGAATCCCAAGAAGGCTCCGTGCTGCCAACGCGGAGCCCGATGTGGGGCTTGAACTCATGAACCGTGAGATCATGACCTGAGCCGAAGTCAAGGGTTGGCTGCTCAACCGACTGAGCCACCCAGGCTCCCTCCCGCTGTTGCCACGCCCAGGACTGTCCCACAATACACCTCCTGCACCCGAATATCCATCTCGGTTCCCGGGAAACCCAGTCTGCAACTCTAATCTTTGAAATCTGTTCAGGTTAGCTAGATAGTCTGGCAATATTTTCTACATGGTCTACGCAAGCCCGAAGAGAATGTGTTCGGGATTCCATAATTTCCATATGTTTCTACTGAGCTTGCAATGGTGTTCCTCAAATCTTCCGTATCTTCACTGAGATGGTCTAAAAATACCCCATCACAGAGGTGGATATGTTCATTCTTATTCTTTCCATCTTTGTTTCTATTCTTTTGCAGCTATATGAGTCCTATGTAAATTAAGAATCTTTACTGCTTCCAGATGGATTTGAACCTTCCGTTAAGTGACCATTTTATCTGTGATGATGCTTGTCTCTCTTAGAGCCTACTTTTATCTTGCATGAATGCAGCCACAGCCACAGCAACTTTCTTTGAGTTAGTATTTGCTTAGCATATTTCTTCTGTACTTGGACCTTCAACAGTCCTGGGTCCTCGTGCCGGAGACAAGTCTCTTGTAAACAGAACATAACCTAGATATTTTAGAAATCCAATCTGACAACTATCTCTTAAGAGTATAGTCCTTTGGAGTGTATTGCTGATCATATGAATCTAGATTAATTTCTATGGTCTCCTAATATATTTTCTTTTTTTTTAATTTTTAATTTTTAGGGACAGAGCGAGAGGGCCCAAGTGGAGGAGAGGGGCAGAGGGAGAGAGAGAGAGAATTCAGCATGGAGCCCGCTGAGGGGCTTGATCCCATGATGCTGGGATCATAACCTGGGCTGGAATCAAGTCGGACACTCAACCAACTGAGCCACCCAGGCACGCTTCGTAATGTATTTTCTATTCATTCTAATGTTTTCTGTCCTCACCCCCCTTCTTTTCCTTCCTTTCGATCATTTGAGATTTTTATCTTATTTTTCTTTTCTTTCTGTTTAGAAATTATACATCCAATGACTAGTTATTTGTGCTTCTCCTCGCTATTTTTAACACTGAGCAGTTCACTAACAAAGTCTAAATGTAATCAATATAGTTGCCCTCCTCCCAAATAATGGGAGAGACTTGAAAACTTTAATTTTGACCACTTCCTCCAAAATTATATGGTGTCATCCAGTATTTTAGTACTAGCCTGTTTTTTCCTCCCATAAATTAGACATTACTTTTTTTAATGTTTATTTATTTTTGGCAGAGACAGAGTGTGAGCGGGGGAGGGGCAGAGAGAGAGGGAGACACAGAATCGGAAGCAGGCTCCAAGCCCCAAGCTTCCAGCACAGAGCCCGACGTTGGGCTCAAACCCATGAGTCATGGGATCATAACCTGAGCTGAAGTCGGACACTTAACCAACTGAGCCACCCAGGCATCCCTAAATTAGACATTATTATCATGGGGTCAAACCATCCATATTTTTCTTAGTTTCTCTCCGAACATTTGCCAATATCTCTGCCCATTTTTTCTTATGTATTTCTTCTCTCTGGAATGGTTTTTATTCTGCCCTAAGTACGCTACATTTAGAATGTTCTTTCAGAAGGATCTCTCCCAGCTCTTATTTGTGTGAATACATCTTTATTGTACTGCCATTCCTGAAGGACAGGACAAAGCTCTAACTTGACAGTTATGTGTTTCTCTCAGTGCATTGAAGATATAGTTCCACTGTCTCCTGGGTTCCATTATTGAGAGTGAGAAATCAGCTGTAAATCTAATTCGTGATCCTTTGGAGAGAATCTTGTTTCCCTCTGACACTTGTAACATCTTCCCTTTTCCCTTGATGTTCCACGATTTTACTGTTGTGTGTCTACACGTGAGTGTCTTTTTATTTACTTTGGAATCAGTGGGTTTCCTGGGTCTAGGGATTCTACAAAGGCATCAGGCATTACCTCCATATCCTGTCTGTTCCCCTACTCTACTATCTCCTTCCAGAACTCTGAATAGATGTACATCAGGCCCCCTCTATTCTTCTGGATCGCTCCCTTGGCTCTAATAGGCTGCTAATCCTCCTTTTGTCTGTATCTCATATGCAGTTCAATCTGTCCATTGAGTTTCAAATTCCTCGTATTCTATTTCTCATCTCTGTAAGCTTTCTTTGTTTTTTTTCCCCCAAATCTGGCTATTCGTCCCGGTCTCTTACTCCCTGCTCCTATTTTTGAGCCTCTCTTTGATGTCTTTAGGAACACAAAAATAGTTCCTTTAAATTTGTTTGGTCACATATGATCATTCCAAATCTAAAGGCTTTAAAGATCTTTTTCTCCTGTCTCTTGTTTCCGCTGGTTTCTTCACCTCCTTGGGAAGTCTACTGCTGTCCACTGTGACCTGTGCCTTTTCTTTGGAGCTTTATTTGTGGACATTCTATAAGGCTGACATGTAGTTGGATTCCCCAAGAGAGATTTTAGGGCTCCCGTCCGCTCCACCAGGTGATGGGAGGCACCACCAAGCAGGGCCACCTTAAATTAAACTCTCTGCTTGGGTTTGTTTGAACCACACAAGGAGCATGAATTCAAACTGAAAATCATGGGAGGGCCAGCTTGTGATTACAAATTCTCAAGGGAGCTATTTTTTCTCTTAACTCAATGTCAAGTTCAGAAGAGGCAGATTTCCTTTCTGTTCTGTTCTGCAGGGTGAGGTTTACTTGTCACTGTTTCCTATGCTCTGGATGTGGCCCTCCTGGACTCCAAAGTGTCTCCTAGAGGATTCTCCCCTTGAGTGATGTCGGTGTCTATCTCCTGTTCCTTGCATCTCACGCGGCTACAGGGGCAGGAGGTAAAGGGTCCCAGCCTCACTTCATTTCGGGGATTTATCATTTACTTACTTTCATATCAACTCAGCAGTGTTTAAAAAAAAAAAGAAAAAGAAAGTTAAAAAATATTTTATCCAGGGGCGCCTGGGTGGCGCAGTCAGTTGAGCGTCCGACTTCAGCCAGGTCACGATCTCGCGGTCCGTGAGTTCGAGCCCCGCGTCGGGCTCTGGCCTGATGGCTCAGAGCCTGGAGCCTGTTTCAGATTCTGTGTCTCCCTCTCTCTCTGCCCCTCCCCCGTTCATGCTCTGTCTCTCTCTGTCCCAAAAATAAATAAATGTTGAAAAAAATTTTTTTTTTTTTTTTAAATATTTTATCCAGGGGCGCCTGGGTGGCGCAGTCGGTTGGGCGTCCGACTTCGGCCAGGTCACGATCTCGCGGTCCGTGGGTTCGAGCCCCGCGTCGGGCTCTGGGCTGATGGCTCGGAGCCTGGAGCCTGTTTCCGATTCTGTGTCTCCCTCTCTCTCTGCCCCTCCCCCGTTCATGCTCTGTCTCTCTCTGTCCCAAAAATAAATAAATGTTGAAAAAAAAAATTTTTTTTTAATATTTTATCCAGAATGTTCATCATAATCAGGGGAGTTATAAAAGTTATCTAACCTGTCAGAGTGCCAGAAACAAAAGTTCTCCCTGAGAACTTTCCAGAACTTGCCTTTAGTCTGCTCTTCTCTTTTATTTACTTATTTTTTTAATTTTTTTTAATCTTTATTTGTTTTTGAGAGAGAGAGAGAGAGCGTGAGCAGGGGAGGAGCAGAGAGAGAGGGAGATACAGAATCCAAAGCAGGCTCCAGGCTCTGAGCTGTCAGCACAGAGCCTGACATGGGGCTCGAACTCATGAACCGTGAGGTCGTGACCTGAGCCGAAGTTGGATGCTCAACCGACTGAGCCACCCAGGTGCCCCTGCTCTTCTCTGTTAAACGATGGCACAGGAGGGCCGGGAGGAAGGAAAGTTCAGAGTTCTCCATCCTGATGCGAACACAGAACAATGAAGTCTGAGAAATGCGTGTAGACAGTTGAATGGATGGATGGATGGATGGATGGATGGATCCTCGCTCTAACATCTAACCCGCTTCAGCTGCACACTCTCTGAATTTCAAGTGCAACCCGTGCCCTAGTCTGGTCTTACAGTCTCCCAGCACGCCCGGACAAAGGATAGCATTCGTGCGGGATAATTGCCATCACTCGCTGCTAGTCACAGCCCCACCTTGGTACCGAGGGCCGCACTTCAAGCAGGATATGGTCACAGAAAGCTTCAAAAACGACCAGTAAAAAAATAAGTCTGACTGCCACAAAATGAAAATACGTCTTGCCAGTTGGAATCGCACCAACCAAATTTGGGGCCTGCGGGTTACGGCAGCCTCGACCAGAAGGCCCGACCGACGGGCGTCAAGAGCCTGGCAGAGAATAAGCCGGACTGTCTGAGGGAGCTCATCTCTCTTAAAATGGAATGAATCCTGGTACCTAAATATACACGGGTCTTTCAGAACCTTTCTCCTTCTTCTACCTACCTTCACACTTCTGACTCAAGGGGGAAAAATAACCCACAAGCAATTTGTCTTCTTCAGGGGCTGCTGGCAGCTTATATATGTTTTTCACAGTTGAGTTATTTCTGATCTGGGTCCTGGCAAAAAGAAATATAGAGCAACCGTGGCTGGGAGACGTTTGGAAGCTGTGCCAAGCCAAACAGTGTCTAAAAGTCTGCATCAGATCCGCCAACCTTGTGAAAGTGGATTTTAACTCTACAAAAAAACACCTTAAAACACTCGCGATGTGAAACCGGTGAGAAGGAGGGTCAGCGAGGAAACGGTCCCGAGTTATCTTCGGAGGCAGCCTCTCAGCCCCAGAACGTGTGGCCTCGGGGTTCGCAAAGAATCGTTGGAGCTAAGCGAGCCCCCGAGGGCCCCCTGTGGCGGCCAAGTTCAGAGGAGGGCGGCGAGCTAGAGAGTCGGACGACACTGGGTCTGAGGCGTTCCCCACCTCCGTCCAGCTGTGTGACCTGGGCCCGTGCCTCACCTGGGATCTCCGCTTTCTGAACATAAAACGGAGGTGATTCTAATTAACCGACCTCGTAAGGTTGTCATAATAATCGAAAAAAATTATTCATGCCATTATATAGAATCGCAGTGTTTGGCAAGTTCCTAGAGCATACTAAGTGTTCCTTGTAAGACAGAAGCTGCATTTTTTTTATATGTTTGTTGAAAACATTGAAAGAGAGAGAGAGGGAGAGAGGGAATCCTAAGCAGGCTCCACACTCTCAGTATGGAGCCCAAGGAGGGATCCAAACTCACACACTGTGAGATCATGGCCTGAGCTGAACTTAAGAGCTGGACGCTGAACGGATGAGCCACCCAGGCACCCCAGAAGCTACATTTTCCTAAAGATTTTATTTATTTTTTTTAACGTTTATTTATTTTTGAGACAGAGAGAGACAGAGCGTGAACAGGGGAGGGGCAGAGAGAGAGGGAGACACAGAATCTGACACGGGCTCCAGGCTCGGAGCTGTCAGCACAGAGCCCGACGCGGGCCTCGAACTCACGGATCGTGAGATCGTGACCTGAGCCGAAGTCGGACGCTTAACCGACTGAGCCACCCAGGCGCCCCAAAGATTTTATTTTTAAGTAATCTCTACACCCAACGTGGGGCTCGAACTCACGACCCCGAGATCAAGAGTCACACACTCTACCCACTCAGCCGTCCAGGAGCCCCACAGAAGCTACATTTCTATTGTTGCATCAGGACTTACAAGATGATGATGATTATGATGATGATGAAGAAATCGAATGTAAGAAAAAAGAAGACATAATTAAAGTCATTTAAAAAAAAGGGGGGGGGCGCCTGGGTGACTCAGTTGGTTAAGCACCTGATTTCGGCTCAGGTCATGATCTCACAGTCTGTGAGTTTGAGCCCCACGACCAGCTCTGTGCTGACAGCTCGGGGCCTGGACGGAGCCCGCTTTGGACTCTGTGTCTCCTTCTCTCTCTGCCCCTCCCCCATTTGTGCTCTGTCTCTCTCTGCCTCTCAAAAAATAATGAAATGTAAAAAATTAAAAAAAAAATTTTTAAAGCCAGGTTCTCCTGACTTCCAATCCCGTATTCCCTCACTATTGGTCATCTCCAATGCTGTCTCCCTGCTTTCTGGGTGACCATCAACTAAACCTCCAAAGTGGTTCAATGCTCACCCAGTGCTCACATACACACCCTCCTGCTTCTCTTTTGTATCAGCTTCATGAGGTAACCTAGATCTACCCATTTTGCTGATGGAGAAACTGAGGCACAGAGAAAGAAAATGACTTGTCCCGTTCCAGCAGGTCGGTAGCAGAACTGGGATTTGAACTCAGATCTCCTGGCTTGAGGTCTTATGGGGAGGTCCACACTGCTTTTCTCTTCTAAAACATCCAACTAGGGTTTACTGAGGCTACGTTCTGGGCTCACTCCGAGGACCTGGAAATGAACGGGACCCGCTCCTTATCCTGAGGAAACTCATGCGCAAATGGGCCAGGAGGACATTTAAAGACATAAACAGGGGCTTTCAGTAGGAATAGCAGATTCCTCTACATGTCATACCTACATCTACTTTTTCTCTCCCAAAGCCCTATGAAAAGCGCAGTAAAGGGACTTCTTCAAATTATGATGAGGAAAGTTAAGACCAAATGGACTTAATCACAAATCCCTAAAAGGCTTGAGGACAGGCTGGACCAGGAAGTGAATGTTAGGCTTGTCTAACACAAGGAGGGGACCGACTGGTCACCCGCCCAAGGAATAGTTAAAAACCCAGTGCCTTCTCCTCAACCCCAGGCAACCAAGAGGCAAGCCTGAAGGTTATACATTGGGGAGAGTAAGACAGAATCCCTCTGGACAGGTATATTCAAGATACTGAGAGGCTCCTGGGTGGCTCAGTCGGTTAAGCATCGGACTTTGGCTCAAGTCATGATCTCACAGTTCGTGGGTCCGAGCCCCGCATCGGGCTCTGTGCTGACAGCTCAGAGCCTGGAGCCCGCTTTGGATTCTGTGTCTTCCTCTCTCTCTGTCCCTCCCCCACTCATGCTCTGTCTCTCTGTCTCTCTCTCCTTCAAAAATAAATAAAAACATTAAAAAAAAAAGATATTGAGAATCCTAGTATTTCCTCACTCATGTCCTAGAACACCAGCAGTCTAGTCCCCACCCTCCAGACAAGAAATTAGGAGAGTTTTCTCTGAGGAATTTGACCAGCCCAAGGGGAAAAGATCTTCAGATACAGAGGTATCAACATTTCCCAAACTAAACAGTCCAGCCAAATGACTCAGAGAAGCTCACGTCACCAGGCCCCACACACACACTCAGAAAGACCAATCAGCCCTTAGTTCCTGTGAGCGCAGAACCAAAAATGACCAGACACGGGAGGAGAACAAGGCACATGAACCATAAAGACCAAACAGACAACAATCAGGGAAAAAACAACATGGGAAAAATAGAGACTATTTGAGGGGAGGAGAACTTGAAAAACAAACAAAAATAAGCTCCCAGGGACAGCCTTGGAGAAAGAAGAGAAGATCCGGTAGCCATGAAACAAGAACAGGATGCTATTAAAAAAGAACATCCAGGGACGCCTGATGGTTCAGTCAGTTGGGCATCCAACTTCGGCTCAGGTCATGATCTCACTGTCCGTGAGTGTGAGCCCCACATCGGGCTCTGTGCTGACAGCTCAGAGCCTGGAGCCTGCTTCGGATTCTGTGTCTCCCTCTCTCTCTGCCCCTCCCCTGCTCACACTCTGTCTCTGTCTCTCTCAAAAATAAATAAACATTAGAAAAAAATTTTTTTAAAAAGAACATTCTGAGAATTTAAAAAGAGCTCCTGGGTGACTTGTGGGGAGCAGAACATAATGTATAGACTTGTCCAATCACTATGTTGTGCACCTGAAACTCGTGTAACATTGAGCATTTTACTTCAATAAAAAGATAAAGAAAAAGAGCTCTTGGAAATTAAAAAAAAAAAAATAGCAGAGATTTAAACACTTGACAGAAGAGTCGGATTATAAATTTGAAGAAATATTCCAGAAAACAGAGCAAAAGTACAGGGATGGAATATAGGAGGTGTGAGAGTTAATTTTATGTCAACTTGCCTGGATCACAGCACACCCTGAATTCTGCTAAATATTATTTCTGTGTCTGTGAGGGTGTTTCCAGAGAAGACTCGCATTGGAATCGGTAGACAGAGTAAAGCGGATAGAACCAATAGAATATAGATATAGGCATAGGTACAATTGTAAATCTAGACTGCTCTAAAGAATCCCAAACAGTGATACAGGAGGAAAACACAGAGCAAGAGGTTTGACATCCAATTAAAATCAGTTGCAGAAACACAGACCAGAGAAAACGGCAGGAAATAATTCATTAACGATCTGGGGAATTTTTCAAAACCAAAGAACCTAAATTTCGAGATCACGAGGACCCATCCAGTACCTCTCTAGGCAAAGCACAAACAGGAGACCTGTCAGGGCACATCATCCTGAAGGTGAAAATGCTGGGGCAAAGGAAAGGTCCCACAAGCTTCCAGGGAGCGGAAAAGGGCCACCCATGACGGTCGGGAATAGCCTTGGACTTGTTGACAACACAGGCTGCTGGCAGGCACAGGAGAAATGCCTGCAAAGGGCTGGGAGACAAGTCTTTCCAAGCTAGATTTCTTTCCCCAGACAAGCTATCAACCCCATGTGGGGACAGAATGAAGATACTTTTAGCACGCGGGATCTTGAGACATTTACAGTTGATCACTACTCACAGACTCCTTAATTGCAAAGTCAGAGTCTCTATGTTCTATCAAATACGTTCTCTAGAACAGAACTACTCCGAATAATGAGCACCTATGGTACTTACCTTATACTCTTCCTCGGGAGATTACTAGAGAAGATCCTTCACCAGAATGAGGGGGTAAATCAAGGAAGAGGAAAGCATCGGGTACAAGAAAGAGGAAAAGGCAAGAGGACGGGCCTGCTGTTAGGGAAGGGAGACCCCAGCACAGCAGCTGGGCTCCAGGCCTGGGGGTCCCCAGGAGAGAAGGCCTGGAGCATCCCTAAGTCCTGTGGGGAAAGTTCGGGACTGAATTCGCAACATGGAGAACAAAGCAAAGGAGAAAACAGACCATTACTAGCGGCTGCAGGGGGACCACTGGGCAGAGAAGTTGTTACAGGGTAGCCTTTCTCCCTAATGCCATGGAGCTCCTAGTCTATCAGACTCTGCTTGTAGCAAGCGTGTTGGGTGAATTCAGTCATGGAGAGGTTGGGTGGGCAGCTGTCAACACAGAGGTTGAGGAACTTGTCCAGGATCACGCAGCTAGGAGGCGGCTGGCGGCAGACGGGAACCTGGGAAGGTGGCTCTCGAGTGCACGCCCTTAATTAGCAGCCACAGAAGCGAGTGGAGTTTTAAGACTCTGTGGAGAAGGTGTGAGGACAGGAGAAGGTGTGGGCGGTGAGGGGTGAGGCAGGCGACAGCAAAATCCTCACCTTCCAGAGGGAGAAGCCAGCCGAAAAGGCTGACAGCTACGAGAATCAACCTGCAGGGGCTCCTGGGCGGCTCGGTCCCTTAGGGGTCGGACTCTGGGTTTCCACTCAGGTCTTGATCTCACGGTTGTTCCTGGGATGGAGCCCTGCGTGGCACTCCTGGCTGACAGAGGGAAGCCTGCTTGGGATCCTCTCTCTCTCTCCCTCTCTCTCTGCCCCTCCCCTGCTCTCTCTCTCAAAATAAATAAATAAACCTTAAAGAAATCAACCTGCAGCCCCAGAGTCAGAGGTAAACTCCAAAATAGTTAGTTAAAGGAGGGGGACATAGTTGCCTCTGGAAGGGCATACGGGGGAGAGTGGGGGGAATACAGGCAGGAAACCACTGTTTTTCTTAACAAACCTCGTAGAACGACTTGCCTGTATAAATCTGATCAAAATAAAAGCTAAAAATAAAGAACAGAAATAAACAACGTCTCCCTGATCCTGCACAGAGCAGCAAGCCAAGGCTGCCTGGGCGGGGTCTGGGGCAGGACATGTATGTAGTCCCTTTATTTCGTTACCCCTGTGACTCTGCCCTTGACCTGGTAGACGCCCCTCTGGCCCTCCAGCATCATCAGGGCCATCTGCCTCCTGTGAGCTACGGCCGGCCGGGGATTGGTTGAAGATCCTGGCAGGGACTGGCCTGTTGAGACCCCATCGGCATCAACCTCCCAGTTCATTCAGGGGCCGCTGGTATTGACAAATCTCTGTCAATTGCTAGTGAGGGATCGTCCCAGGGATGCTCGGCCTGGCCCATCATCTCAGAACCAAGGTCCCTAAGCCCTGTTGCCAGCTGTGGCTGTCACCACACACAGGCACAGGCTAATGACACGGGCACAGGCTGATGCTTCGGGCCCTCAAGAGACACTCCAAGCACCTGAGGTCACAGACACAAAGTAGAATCTGTCGGGGGGACCGCCTCGGGCATGCGGCGGGACCTCATCCCGTCTCGCGCCCCCACCCCGGCCCAGATGGGGCTCCCCGCCGCCTTCTCTGACGCCCCACGCTGACTCACTCTTGTGGGTGGCAGCTTTTCCTGAGGCCTCCCAGGTGACGGCCCCTGATCACATGAGGCTGAGGACTGGAGGCTGGCTGCACACACATCCCCACTCTCTTCCCGTTTGTGCCAAACTCAACAACCAGAGTTGCTGCTGACCAGACAAGTCCCTTCCTGAGGGGAATTTCAGATCCCAAAGGAACACTCCCCCCACCCCAAGAGCTGTGACAAGTGTGTGTCATCTGGCCTGTCCCTCAGCCCCTCAGCCCGAGCGGCCACACGGCTGGCATAATTAATGCTTCTTACTTATTTCACAGAGTTCTCGTGGGGCCAAATGAATCACGCAGGCTGGGGTATTTTGGGAACTAGAAGGGTGAGAAATCCAAAGAATATTCTGAGAAACACAAGCCATCAGCCCTCTCGGATGTTAGAACTGATGATTAAGCCCTGGGTTAAATATCGGAGCAGGCATGGGTGGAACAGAATGGAGAGAGAAGCTTCTCACATAAAAGGATTTAATATTTGATGATGTTATCTTTGGGGGACAAGGAGCCGTGAACGGACCGCACAGAAAACAATCAGTTTAGGCTCATGCTTCTCTCCTTTCACAGGCGCTGAAAATGGGAATGATTTATAAAGCAAATCAGATTTTAGGAAGAGAGGCCAAAAATACAAGTGAATATTGACCACATCTCTGGAGGAATGGGATGTTTCCAGGCTTTAAAATTATTAAGGAGATTTGCTTTTAAGGGAAAGGAGAACAGGACTGACCATATAAAAACAAAACAAAACAAAATCTTCTGTACCACGTTAAAAAAAAAAAAGCTGACAGGGACAAAAAGGGACTGATAACCAAGGAGACGTCAAAGGGTTAACAAACCTAATCCATGATCAAAACTGTGCCCATTAATAAGAAAACCCTTAAGCCAACTGGGTTTTTTATTATATTTCACTTGGTGGGACTTGACAAAATGATACCGAATTTCATCTGGAAAAATAAACACGTGAGACTAGCCAGGGAAATTCTAAGGGACAACAAAAGTAATGACACAGGACTGGCTTTACCAGATGTTAAAACATATTATGAAAATACAATAATTTTTAAAGTCTAGCACAGGAAAAGAACTAGACACTCCATCCTGCCCGGAGTACAGAAATCTATGGAAACATATGTGGGAAGTCAGCACGTGAGGGGGAAAAAAGGAGACATTTCATATCGGGGCGAAGAGGTGCACTAGCCAAAGCAGGGCATCGAGGTAACTGGTGGTCAGGCATCCGGAAAATATTGAGTTGAATCCCTACCTCACCCCTTATAGCACAACAAATTCCAGACGGATACACACACACACACACACACACACACACACACACACACACAGCAAAAAAAAAAGGGGGGGGGGCAAAAAAAAAAAACTCTAAAAGAAAACATAGGTGAAGTTATTTATAATCTTAACGGAGAAAAAGATCTCTCTAAGCAGGAAACCCAGAGGCCATAATAAAATTGATTGGAGGAACTAAGTGAGCAAGAAATCCAAAGATTCTTTTCAAAAAGATGAGGACAAGCCCTCTCTAACATTAAAATACATGATTAATGGAGAGCAAAGAGACAGTCCTACATAAAAATAGCTCAAACCGTGAAAACAGTGTCTTCTCCACCTAATGACCAATCAAAGGAATGTTAACTAAAGATAGTTGGAGCACCATGTAAGGAAATATGTAAGTTTAAACCCGTTTTCACATAGGCTGACAAATTATCTATAAAGCAAATCAAATTCTAAAAAAAGACTGACCAAAAATATAAGGGAATATTGACCAGCTCTCTGGAGGCATGAGAACCTTCCAGGCTTCAAAATGAGTTAAGGGAATAAAAAAAAGGGGGTGGGGGAGGCGGGGAAGGAGAACTGATTCAACTCATTTTTAAAAATATACTCTAGGGGCGCCTGGGTGGCTCGGTCGGTTGGGTCCGACTTCGCTCAGGTCATGATCTCACGGTCCGTGAGTTCAAGCCCCGCATCGGGCTCTGTGCTGACAGCTCAAAGCCTGGAGCCTCCTTCAGATTCTGTGCCTCCCTCTCTTTCTGCCCCTCCCCTGCTTGTGCTCTGTCTCTCAAAAATAAATAAACATTTT
This sequence comes from Puma concolor, assembly GCF_028749965.1. NCBI lineage: Eukaryota > Metazoa > Chordata > Mammalia > Carnivora > Felidae > Puma > Puma concolor. Next base: position 5,908,428 of record NC_141673.1, read on the forward strand.
TTAAAAATTAAAAAAAAAAGATGGGGCGCCTGGGTGGCTCAGTCGGTTAAGCGGCCAACTTCGGCTCAGGTCACGATCTCGCGGTCCGTGGGTTCAAGCCCCGCGTCGGGCTCTGACAGCTGACACCTGACAGCTCAGAGCCTGGAGCCTGTTCGGATTCTGTGTCTCCCTCTCTCTGACCCTCCCCTGTTCATGCTCTGTCTCTCTCTGTCTCAAAAATAAATAAACGTTAAAAAAATTTAAATATATATACATATATATATATATATACTCTATACCCCCCTCAAAATCAAAGTTAAAAGAGAAGACCACATAAAAATTTGAAGTTTCTGAGTGGAAAAAAAAAAAAGGTATAACAAAACCATGCCAAAAACTAAAAAGGGAGTGACATTTCACGGGATTAATCGCTTTAATCTAGAAAATGCTTGTCCCCGTGAGGGAAAGACTTAAAACCTAACACGAAAAGGGGCAAAAGCTGTCTCTGCAAAGGAAATCCCCAGAAAAAGGATTTAAAAATGAACAACAGTGACATGAAAAATGTTCCACCTCACTCAGAATTCATAAATGTGAGCAAAAATGATAGGATGCTCTTTTTTTTTTTTTTAACTTGTCTAATTAGCCAAGATTTTAAGTTTCAAAATACCCAAACTTCTAGGGAAATACTCATTCTCAAACACTGTTCGTGGAGGTACATATTGGTCTGGTCCAGTCTTTTTTTTTTTTTTTTTTTTAATGTTTATTTATTTTGGAGAGGGAGAGAGACAGAGTACAAATGGGGGAGGGGCAGAGAGAGAGGGAGACACAGAATCCCAAGCAGGCTCCAGGCTCCGAGCTGTCAGCACAGAGCCCGACGCGGGGCTCGAACCCACGAACTGTGCGATCATGACCTGAGCCCAAGTCGGCCGCTCAACCGACTGAGCCCCCCAGGTGCCCCAACTGGTGCTCATTTATAGACGTTCAGAGTTACTGGTCTTTTTTTTCCCCTTCAGTTTTAGGTACAAAAAGCATCACTGTGCTGAACAGCCTTGTCCGTACATCCATGCGTACGTAAGTGAATATATTTGTGGGAACTATTCTCGGCAACACGATTGCTCAGTGAATGGATCTTTGTGTGAAAATGTTGGCAGACGCAGCCAAGCTGCCTTCCCACGAGGTTACGGCCGTTCATACTCTGACCAGTTGTGGGTGAGAATCCCCGGGTCCCCGGACCTTCTCCAGCAACAAGTATAACATCAACATTGTTTTGTTAAGTGTGTTGTTACGAGGGAGCGGAGGGCGCCTGGATGGCTCAGTCCGGCTCTTGATTTCGGCTCATGTGATGATCTTGCGGGTTCACGGGATCGAGCCTCGTGTCAAGCTCTGTCCTGACAGCACCGAGCAGCCTGCCTGGGATTCTCTCTCTGCCCCTCCGCCCCCTCAAAACTAAGTAAATAAGCATTTAAAAAAAAAAAAAAATGAGGACCCAGATAGGAATGGATGGGTATCACAAACTGTGGTACAAAATGTAAGAAATGTTTCTCAGTTCTGCCTTCGCCACTTACCGACCACGAGACACTTGGCACGCCCCCTCCCCACTTCGGGCCTCAGTTTCCCCCTCTGCAAAATAAGAGGGATGAAATAGATGGGCCCATTTCAATTTTTTTTTTTAATGTTTATTCATTTTTGAGACCGAGAGAGACAGAGCATGAACGGGGGAGGGTCAGAGAGAGAGGGAGACACAGAATCGGAAACAGGCTCCAGGCTCTGAGCCGTCAGCACAGAGCCCGACGCGGGGCTCGAACTCACGAACCGTGAGATCGTGACCTGAGCCAAAGTCGGCCGCTTAACCGACTGAGCCACCCAGGCGCCTAGATCGGCCCATTTCAAACCAACCCACCGAAGGAGGGAATTACTCTTACCTGTGAGTGTCTGGAGTGGCAGGGGCAGATGAGAAGCCATCCCTCCTACCCACCAGAGATACCGTCACACCAGGGGCTCCAGAAGGGCCCAGCCCAGGGAAGACAGGGCTGGGCCTTATTCCCCAGCTGTGGCCCAGGAGGGTGGGGAAGCCAATTTCCACTCTGCTGGAGAAGTGGATGCTTTCCTGCCAGGAGGCAGGCTGGACCCCGGGACTGCCTTTCTCGGTGTCTTAGGTGTGGGCCATCCAGCACTGTTCTGATGATCACAGCAGTTGCTCAGAAACTATCCGTGGCTCCCCGTTGCCTGTAGGAGTAAAGCTAAACCCTTGGGCTGATTCTGGCCTTGAGGCTTCAGGTTCCAGCCCCACGTCCTTCTAGGGTCTGGCCAGACACACAGTCTCCACTTCCAAAAAACTGAGACTTCAGCACGCACCTTATGGGGGCGGTGGGGGGGGGGGGGCTTTCTTTCCTCTGAGCTTTGTTCTACAAATCTCTCCTGTCCATCTCTAATGACTTCCTTTGCACAATGATAATCCCTTGCACATAATCTATAGTGCGTAATCTGCTGTTAAGAATCAAAGGGCACAAGGTCAGTAAGGAAGATGACAAGCCGTCATCAAAGCTTTCTGGCTTGGTGAATCTCCAAGAAAAAATAAAAGCGCACATACCCAAGTGGTGCCTGGTGCCTCAGGCGGTTAAGCGTCTGAGTCTGACTTGGGCTCAGGTCATGATCTTGTGGTTCCATGAGTTCGAGCCCCGCGTCGGGCTCTGTGCTGACAGCTCGGAGCCTGGAGCCTGCTTCTGATTCTGTGTCTCCCTCTGTCTCTGCCCCTCCCCTGCTCACTTTCTCTCTCTCTCTCTCTCTCTCTCTCTCTCTCTCTCTCTCTCTCTCTTTCTCTCTCTCTCAAGAATAAACAAACATTTAAAAAAATTTTTTTAAAAAGCATACATGTCCAAGATAGGGCATAGTGTAATTACAGTCAAGGTTGAGTATGTATATATGTATGAAAAATAAGACTGGAAGGAAATACACTCCCAATACGATACCAAAATACTCTTATCTGCAAGTATCTCCATAACGATAACCCAGATGGTGATGATGATGGCAGGTCCCATTTACAATTTCCACGTGTGACTTTCATGATGGAAGAAACAACCGCTGTGTTTTTAGCACATTAGAGTCAAATCGCGATAGATGGAGAATTGGTTTCATGTAGTTAAAGGGAGGTTCTGGATGCAGGCGCCTGAGGTCAGGCCCCTCTCCCCACCTTCTGGCGGGTCTCCCCCGCCCCCCCCCCCCCGCCTTCTCCTGCCGACTCCCTGCCCCCAGCAAAACTGGGCCCAACACTGTCTCTAAGCGCCCATGGCCAGAAGAAGCACCAAGCTAGACCCCCCATACCACAGGATCCCCCTCCCCTGCCCAGTCAAAGCCTCCACAGCTAACTGGCAGCAGTATGGTGGTTAAGAGTTTGGACCCTGGAGATCAGACCAGCCCTGACCCTGCCCTATGCCCCTGTGTGAACTCAGCTAAATATTTCCTTCCCCTGTGCCTCAGTTTCCCCATCCTTAAGATGGCCGTCATCGTAGAGTCCCCACCTCTTTCCCAGGCAAGAGTGAGAATGGAATGGAATGCATAAAGAAAGCGTTGAGCCCAAGGTCTAACACATAGTAGGTGCTCACTAAATGGGCGCGAGGCATTACATTAGCTAGTTGTTATAAATATGTTGGGGGATGCTCAAAGGCCGCAGACAGGGAGTCCCCTCAAATAAGTACTTGTTTAGAAGTCCTCTGGACGGAGGCCCAGAAAACCAGCATGTTAAAAGGATAAATAGTCTCAGAGCGCCGGACAAAGTCTGGGACCGAGGGGGAGGGGATCGGGCGCAGGGAAGGGTTAAGCCTCAGACAATGGAGGCAGTCTGAACTAACCAGGGCCGCTCCTTTGAGTCGTGAGAAGAGCTATTTTCTTGGTTAAAGCCTTAAAGAGCTATTAAGTTGGGCAAATCACTGATAAAACAGCTGGAAACCTAAGTAGCAATTTAAACAGCCCATGGCCCTTCCATCTCGAGGTGGAATCCGCGGGCCGGGGCCCTACATTGTCTGGGCTAAGAGGATTGAGCAGACCTCTCCCTGGCCGGCTCTTTATTGAGCAAATCCACAATTTCTACCCTCCTCCTCCTCCTCTCCCCCCCCCCCCCCCCCGCCTTTATCTTCCAGGGAGCAGACGGAACTCTGATTTTCCCTCCTTTCTCTCCTGCCCCGAGTTCGCCCACTTTTTCTTTATGCGGCTCCAATGAAGGCCTCGCCTCACAGAGCCCCTGCGCACCAATGGGTCCTTAAATAAAACATGTTTCATTGATCAACTTCAAAAAGTCTTCCTTGGGGCGGGGGGCGGGGGGTGGTCTCGGGCAGGCCAGGGAGGGGAGGGCACGGAGACAGCGGGGACTGTCCCCTGGGGCGCGATTCTGCAGGCAGAGCTCACATTCACTCACCCTCAGTGGACGAGAAAGGGGGCTCTGTTGCTTTAAGTGTTTTATTTTATTTTTTCTTAGTCTCCCCGCAAATAACAATTGGGGCCACCTAAACAGAGCTCTGGCCTCCAAGGAGCCCCCCCCCACACACACACATGGAAATGTGGTGGCCAGATTCCAGCTTCCTTAGCATCCATTCCAGAAACTTGAGAGCCTCCCCTGGGGGATTTGGGGGACCCAGTCAGGATCCTGTGTGGCCGCCCGCTGCCCCCCCGCCGCCCTGAGTGGGCCCCATCTGAGGGACAGAGTACAAGAGCCCATTGATGGTTGAATCCCGGTCCTCAACAAAGACTCAGTGAGCACCTACTATGTGCCAGGCGTTTCTACTAATTCATTTTATTTTTATGGATTTTTTTTAATTGCAAAAGCAGCGAATGCCAATTGGAAAACTTTTCCATGCCCCACTGTGGGTACCCAGTAGAAAGCAAAAGTTCCCACTGGGGCCCTCCAAGAAGGAAAGTCATATTCACATTTGGAGGTTGCTTTTTGAGACTTCTTTATACAAATGCACACAAGCAGAGAGCCATTTTCAGTCGTGCTTTTACAAGCAGGTTCACATACAGATCCTGGTTTTTTTTTAATGTTTATTTATTTTTAAGACAGAGAGAGAGAGACAGAGCATGAATGGGGGAGGGGCAGAGAGAGAGGGAGACACAGAATCCGAAACAGGCTCCGGGCTCTGAGCTGTCAGCACAGAGCCCGACACGGGGCTCAAACCCACGAACCAGGAGATCATGACCTGAGCTGAAGTCGGACGCTCAACCGAGCGAGCCACCCACGGCTACCTATTAATATTCTATTGTGTTCGTGTCATAACTGACTCAGCCATTCCCCTCTAGAAAGCTCTTTAGATTGACTTCTCTTGGTCTATATGGCACGCATTTCTGTAGAGATTCCCGGATGGGCAACTGTTGTCTCAAAGGTTGTTACATTTTATTTTATTTTTCCTTTTCATACAACACGTGGGTGAAGTTGCCTAACACAGGCCAATCTTACCTATTCAGCTCAATACACTTGTTTCAGGTATATACCTGTGTTATCCCCACCCAGGCTAAGATACAGAATGCTTCCAGTCAATCGTCCACTCTAGAGGTAAGGAAGGAGAATTTCACATTTTGACAGACGAGCGCTCCATAAAAGCTGCTCTAATTTACCTCCTGTGACAGCACCCAGCCCTGTTCAGCCCTGGGTGTCATTGACCTTCGTCTTTTTGGCCAATCCCCTTGATCTAGGTGACCCCTTTGATGGGAGTGGAGCCGGACCGCCTTTTCTCCAACAGCACCCTCTGCTTTGGAAACTCCTCCTCTGTAGACTGCCGGTTTGCCTCCTTGGCGCATGTACTCTGGTCCCTCGAGAATTCATTCTCTGGGCCATCTGGAAGCTTGGGATGGGTCTGAGCGCCTCCCCTCCCCGTACTCGGCTTCACACTTCCAAATTCTTTACCCTGTAAGTTAAAGAAGAGTTTAAGAGTTCTGCTGTGTTTACTTCTGGGTACCTACCTTGCTGGTGTTTTTCCCTCGAAACCTCTTGGACGTGTCGTTTAGTCCTAACTGGGCCTCAGTTTCACCATCTAAGAAATGGGGACAGGGGCGCCTGGGTGGCTCAGACGGTTGAGCGTCCGACTTCGGCTCAGGTCACGATCTCACGGTCCGTGAGTTCGAGCCCCACGTCGGGCTCTGGGCTGATGGCTCGGAGCCTGGAGCCTGCTTCCGATTCTGTGTCTCCCTCTCTCTCTCTGCTCCTCTCCCCGCCCCCCCCCCCACCCCGCACTCTGTCTCTCTCTTTCCCTCTCAAAAATAAATAAACATTTTTAAATAAAGAAAGCAGGGCGCCTGGGTGGCTCAGGTAACTACTTGGAATTCTCTCTCTCCCTGTCTCTCTCTCTCTCTCTGCCCCTCCCCCATTGGCACGCACTCTCTCTGTCTCTCTCAAAACAAATAAATGAACTTTAAAATAAATAAACAAATAAACTTTAAAATAAATAAACACTTTAAAATAAACAAGTAAATAAACTTTAAAATGAGTAAACAAACAAATACATAAAGGAGGGAAGGGAATGTGGTCAAATCAACGTGATGCTCACTGGGCCAGGCAAAGACACAGGACCCGTCTGCTGCAGGGTCTCCGAGAGCCCTTCATCGGCCACCATTTGGGAGGATTCTCCAAGAGGACGAGGCGGGTACAAAGCAAGGCGGTTCCCAAGTGGATTTGACCCTGGACTCCCAGAGGAGCAGGCTTTCGCTCTCAGAGAGAGCCACCTGCGAAGAGGACTCGGTACAGTTACACGGATGCTCAACCCGATTCACAGTGCCCCACCCAGGGCAGAGGGATCTTTCTAGAACTCAAATCTGCCAGCTGCTTCCCTTGGCTAGAACCCTCCCATGGTGCCCCAGCACCTTCAGGATAAAGCTGGAGCTCCTGGGGAGCCGGACTGGCCTCCCTTGTCTCTGCCTCCAGGCCCCCGGGAACCGTGTGCAGTTGCCTCTGCTTCCCGGGATGTTTTGCACCGGTTCCTCCACTCGGAATGCTCTGCAAGCCACCAGCCACCTGCTGAACTCCTATTCATCCGACAAAACCCGACTTACCTCTTCCGTGAAATTTTACCCTCGCGCATGCCGTCCCCCCCCCCCCCCCGTGCCACCACTCCTGCCGCTTTGGTGCCCCTCCCTTCACCTTAAAGCTGCACCTTGCACAGGCCTCAAATACCTCTCTCAGAGGTAACTATCGACTCATTCCTCTCCCCGACTGGACTCGAAACTCCCGCAGGGCAGAAACTGCCAAGAACAGTGCTCAGCGTAGCTCAGCTATGCTCAGCTCAGCAAGAACAGTGAGTGCTTGGTAAATGTTTGTTAAAACCCTAACGAATGTCACCCAAACAAAAGCACAGTGGTTTGAAGATGTGACTTTCTTTTCACTGAGCGTGGCGGATTGATTATCTAGGACCAGAACCTCAAAAAGGAAGTTACGTGCTCTCAGCCGAGGTTTTTTTTTTTTTTTTTTTTTCTTCTTACTTCTCTCCTCGAGCAGATGTCTGCCTTGCCCCTTGCAGCTATGGCGCCTCCTTTGGGAACTCCCCAGCCTCGTATGGCCTGCATTCTGGTGGGGTTCACCAGACAAGGAGTTCAAACCCCCCTGGCCCAGGTGGGCGTGTGACCCTAGCTTCACCCACTAGACTCTTTGCATTGCCGGGAACTTGAATCTTGACTCGAGGACAGAGGCTCTTTGGAGCTGATTCATCCTGGGCCCGGAGAGCATGGCCTTGGTTCCTTCTGCCTGAACTTCTGCCTTGGTCTCTGTTCTGCCTATGTTTTATGTTGTCCTTTTTCCTCCCAAAGGTATCCACCTCCTTGTGAAAGATCTTGCGTAATTTAAGTTATCCAGACTCACATTCTGTCACTTGCAACCGTGCTCCACGTCGGCAAGAGGTGCTCCCTGTCCCACCCAGGTTGGCATCCTCCCCCCTCTTGTTTACATATGTTTCTTGGCACTTTATCCTGCCCAAATTTTATATCCGTATTTATTGAGTGCCAGCTGTATGCCAACAGCCATGCCAGGAACTTTCCGTGTGTCATCTCATCTGTCCCGCACTGAGCCCCCGGGGATGAGAGCAGTTTATTCTCGTTTCACATATGGTGACGCCAAAAAGCTCAGAGGCTCTGGAATTTCCTTGAGGGCACATAGCCGGTTACATGGTCGTGTCCACCCAGGTCTAAAACCAGATCGTGCGGCCCGTTGCAGGAGACCTGTAATATAGCAGAGAGAAACAAGGGTGGTTTTGGGAAACTGGGCCCTCCGGCTGGAGGCTTGGCTGCTTCCTGCAAAGTTCATGCACCAGAGTCTGCCTCTCCAGCCTGGGCTGCTTCGTCACCCACCGGCAGGGACGTGTCCCTAGCGTCTGTGTCCCTAGCATCTGGCATCCTTTCTTTCCAAATAAAAGGAATCTTCCTCCATCTTCGTTGGGCACTAATACAACTCAGTAGCTCTTTTTTTTTCTTCAACCATTTAAGTGGGACCAGCACAGCTCGGAGGGGTGGGGGTGAGAGGGGTACTTAATTTTCTGGGGCTCAGTTTCTCCGTCTGTAAAATGGAGGATTTGAAACGCCTGATCTCAGCCTTCGACTATGAGGATCAAACAAGACGATGGGCGTGAATGGTAAGCTGTAAAGTCCCGCACAAACACCCGTTGTCCCTACCAGCGTGACCTGCCCTGTGAGACTAGTTACCAAAGAGCTCAGTTGACCTTGGAGGCAGAGCCAGGGAGCCCAGGTCCCCTGGTCAAGCCCCCTCAGGCCAGTTTTTTTCACTCCCTCAACATTCCTGGGAGATAAGGCTGCCAGGCAAGAAAGCCATAATGGCTCATTGTGCACGGGGTGTGGGGGGGGGGGGGGGGGGGGGGACGTGTCCATCCCCAGCCGGCCGTGGGCGGCTGTGGGAGCCCTTTATCGTGGTCACACGAGCCCCTCCTCCTTGGTGGGAGGGGCATTCTTGAAGTTGAACGAGTCCAGGCCTGGGACCAGAGAAGGGCTGACACCTTCCGTTAAATGGCCAAACAGGGCAAGGCCCCCCGAGGGTGGGAAAGCGGTGGGTTTCTGGGCCACGAGCCCTTGACTTCTGTTGGGACCCCGGGAGACCCACCCTGGGATGTCGCTGACCAGCACCGGTGCCTCCTGATTGTGTGTATCACCACTGCCACCAATTAGCCCGAAGAAGATGTCTGAGGGATTCCAGAGCCATGCCTACTCTCTGTGCCTCCTCCGCTAGACCCCTTGCTGGGCACTGGTGACGGGAGGCACGGAAAGGGACTAGTGACCCCTAATTCACTCGTGGCATCCTCACTCTGTACCGAGGATCATGGCTTCTGCCCTGTCCACAGCCACGAGGTCCTTGCCTGGCTTCCTGATAGTTCTGCCTCCTCGGAGGACTGTGTGGTCTTGGGTTTTGAGGGTCGCTTACAACTCAGGCAGGCAGCATTGTGCGTGCCAGGCAGTGACCCCAGAGGGCAGAAGAGGTTGAGGATGCGGAGAAGGGTCCACAGGTTCGAGAGACACTTAGGAGGTAAGATTGACAGGTCGTGGTAACACTTCTCTGAGAAGCAACGTAGCAACAGGTGTAGAAGCAATTTGGCAAAAGCTGCTGCTTCCCTTCCACCCAGTTATTCCACCTCCACAGGTTTATTTCAGAGTGACGATCAGAGGTGGGCACAGATTCAGGTGCAAGGATGTTCCGCTCAGTGCGGTTTATAACGCAAAAAATTAGAATCCGTTTAGGCTGGTTAGGTAAGTTGTGGCGCATCCTTGCAATGGAATACTACATAGCCAGTTTTTTTTAATTACATTTTAAAGTCTATTTATTTATTTTTGAGGGAGAAAGAGAGAGCGCAAGCGGGAGAGGGAGGGAGACACAGAATCCAAAGCGGGCTGCAGGCTCTGAGCTGTCAGCACAGAGCCCGACGCGGGGCTCGAACCCATGAACCGCGAGACCATGACCTGAGCCAAAGTCAGACGCTTAACAGAGTGAGCCACCTAGGTGCCCCTTAAATTATATTTTAAAAGAAGATTTAATGCTTATGGTCCTGAATGAAATGAGAGAAAACAGTTTGCAAAGCTGTATGTGCGGAATGAAACGCAAAAAGCATGCTGAGCAAAAGAAAGCAGGCAAGAGACTACCTCATTGGGCAGGAGTCCATTTGCATGAAGTTCTAGAACAGGCAAAACTAATCCATAGTCAAGGGCACCAGACTAGTGGTTGCCCGAGTCCAGGGAGTTAGGGCAATTGATGGGAAAGGCAGGTGGAGATTCGGGGGGTGTGGTACATGTTCTTTATTTTGATTGTGATGGAAATTACGCAGCTCTCTGCATCCATCAAAACTCACTGAATGGTGCAGCGTCTTTGGAACCGAATAGCACTTTCTCAAAATTAAACATAGAATTACCATACGATCCAGCAATTCCACAACTAGGTATTTCCCCCAAATTACTGAAAACAGGGCTTCCAAGCAATATTTGCACACCCAGGTTCTTAGCAGCATTCCTGGCAGTAGCTAAAGGTGGCGACATGCCAAATGTCGATCCACAGATGAACAGATAAATGAAGTTGTGATAGATACAAAACAAAAGTCATTCAGCCTTAAAAAGGAATACAATTCTGATCATACCACACAGATGAATCTTTTTTTTAACTTTTAATTTTTATTTTAGAGAGAGAGAACCAGCGTGAGTGGAAGAGAGAGGCAGAGAGAGAGAGAGAGAGAGAATCCCAAGCAGGCTCTGCACGGTGAGCACAGAGCCCGACGCAGGGCTTGATCTCACAGTTTGTGAGATCATGACCTGAGCTGAAATCAAGAGTCAGATGCTTAACCCGCTGAGCCACCCAGGCGCCCCTGGCGAGTTAGTGTTTAACGGGGACAGAGTTTGGGAAGATGAAATCATTCTGGAGATGGATGGTGGTGATGGTCACGCAAGTACGTAAATTGCACTTAATGCCACTGATCTGCAGACTTAAAAATGGTTGAAATGGTCAATTTTATGTTACGTATATTTTAGTACAAAAAATTGTTTTCAACTCAACAAACCATGCACTTAAACTGGTGCACTCTCTTCTATGGTAAGTATGCCTGTATAAAAAGGATTTATGAAAATTTTAAGACAAACATGGAGGTCAGAAAATATGCTTTATGTATAACATCATCTTAATTTCATTTAAAAAATTTTTGTTTTAATGTTTATTTTTGAGAGGGCGAGACAGAGCACGAGTCGGGGAGGGGCAGAGGGAGAGGGAGACACAGAAACTGAAGCAGGCTCCAGGCTCCGAGCCGTCAGCACAGAGCCCGACGCGGGGCTCGAACTCACGGACCGCGAGATCGTGACCTGAGCCGAAGTCGGACGCTTCACCGACGGAGCCCCCCAGGCGCCCCTTAATTTCATGTTTTAAGCGTACACGCTCATAGAAAAAAAGACTGGAAGGAATACAGCAAAAGGTTCATTGTCATCCTCTCTGGATCTTTCCTACGTTGAGCAGACGTAACTTCTAAAATTGGGAAAAGTGTTAATTTTAGGTAAAAGGTGTTCTTGCACAAATCGGCATTTGCAGAGCGTGTGGTGAGAACACACTCATTCCTGCACCTCCCACAAGGCTGTTTAAATATTGCTGGCCGCACGGGTCACCTTGGTGCAGGGGACTCAGGCTCCACTGTGGTTGAAAGGGAATTGGAAGGTCCAGTCCACTCCATGGCTCTCTGAGACAGACTTCCCATCTTGGCATCGTGGCTCCTTTTGAGATTCGGGTCCTGGGGCAAGAATCAGCTCCTGGGAAAGAGCTTCGCTGCCCACCCCACCCCACCCCACCCCACCCCCCGCTGTGGTGCCCTCGCCCCACTGTCGGCTCTATCCTACCACCCCGTCTCAGTTCTCTGCACAGCCCTCGTCCCTCCGTTAGGCTTTTCTTGTTTCTGGTTTCTTGTGGTCTGTCCCCCCTCCGGCGGACTGTGAGCTCCACAAGGGCAGGGATCCAGCCTGGCCGGCTCACTGCTGTATCCCCAAGACCGAGAACAGCGTCTGGAACAAAGGAGGTACTCGGTAAATATCCCTTGACTCACTAGACTACCTGGCCGCCGTGGGCTCACTGCTGACCCCGTGGCTGGCACTTCACAAATGTGATCCTTGGAGAGTCTCACGCCTTCTCCGTGAGGTGGGCATTCTTGCTTTTAGCAGGGAAGCTACTGAGTCACAGAGAAGTGCCATGGCTTGCCCGAGGCCACACAGCAAGTAAGCGACAGACAGAGCGGGGAATTCAAGTCCTGATCTGCCAACCTCCTGCTCTTTCCCTCCACTCCACCACTGAACATTTCAGACTGTGGGTCAGAGGGAGGGTCCAGGAACTGGACAGGGTGTCACGAGCCCCCAGCTCCTTCTCATCCTGACTCTGACTGGCTGGGTCGACCAAGGGCAACATTTCCCATTCATTCATTCATTCATTCATTCATTCCTGTGTGACCTTGGGCAAGGCACTCAATTTCTCCGGGCTACACTGCACACCTATAAATGAGGATAACAGCGCCTACCTCATCCGGTGATTGTGGAATTACATGAATTAATATATATCAAGGGTTTAGAACAAGGCCTGGAAAGGGTCATTTATTGATGGTGTCATTTCATGGAGATATCCCCAACCCTACGCATCCATTCAGCAGGACACTTATGGCTTCAAGAGGTGGGAACTAACATAATTGTCTTAAGGACAGAAGTCAGGTCCCTCCTTTCCCCTCCCCTCTCCTTCTCTGCTCTCTCTCTTCTCTCTCCCTCTCCATCTCTCCCCTCTGCTTCTCTCTGACTGATGGATCCAGTCTTTCAGGCCGGCTGTCTACATCATCGCAGAACCACAGTGACGAGAGCCTATCCGGACACCCATTTACTGCTCCATGACCACACAGGGAGTAGACACATCCACCAGCCCATGTAGAGACTCCCAGGGAAGGCGTCTGATTGGCTTGGCGTAGCCACAAGTCCTCGCCTATACCAATTATGTGGCTGGGGGCATGGGATACAAGAAATGGCCCATCCAGAGCCACCTGTCCACCACTGGGCCTTGGGTCTGGAAAGGATACTAGGTGACCGGGAAGTCTAATGAACCTGCTCATCTTGACCTGAAGAGGACACAGATCTATTAACCAAAAATGTCAGGTTTCAAAGCTGAACCAGTGCCCGTGATGGGGGATCATGCAGGGCCCAAGGGCCCCAGACCACCCATTCTGAGCCCCTGAAGACAGCGGTCCAACTAGCCAGTCCAGCTTCCCCATGGGGCACAGAGGATGGAGACAGCCAGGAGAAAGTGGGCAGTTGGATTGACTCCCCAAAGCCCCGGATAGGACAGGGCACCTCTGAGGGCAGGGCATCTGAGCCGAGCATTGAGTCTGAATGTGCCAGACCTATGGGATGGGAAGGGTATTGAGAGAGGAGGGAAGGAAGCATGCTGTGGCCCAGAGGCATGAGGCAGCGTGGAAGTCTACCAGGCAGGGGGCTGAGGATGAACAGGTCCACAGGGTCCCGTCTCTCAGGGTCTTGGGCGGACTCTGTCCCGTAGGCAGCAGAGTGGAGAGGTCAGGTCGGCCTTTGGAGAGCTGACTCCAGCTAGCCCGGAGGGACAAGTTTGAGCCTCTGTGGAGTCACTTGCATGAGAGCTGTTGTTGTCTCAACAAGCCAGTGGCTAAAGGGATGGAGAGGAGAGGTCACGAATGCAGAGCTGACAGGGTTTGGTGCGGGTGGTGAGGAGAAAAGGCAGGGAGCCCTAAGGGGCGCTGACCTGGGCAGTGCGGTTAAAGGTGCCTGAGGCGGGCAGCAGATCTGTGAGGCTGGGCCTCAGTTTCCTCGTCTATCAAATGAGTGTGGGGTGGGCCACCTCTAGGATTCATTTGCACGGGGTATGGAGTGTGTATGTGAGTCATATGACCCCTTACTTTCACTTCTATACAGCCCCTTCCCAAAAGTGAGGGACTGCCATCTACACGGGGGGAAAAATTCTTTTTGCACCTGTTGGAAAGATGAGGGAACATAAAGTTGGGTGGTGCCTAAAATCAGCCCCATGAATTATGAACTGTTACAGTCTGTCTGGCCACTATGTAGAAACCACTTTTCTCAATAGCAAAGCCAAAAGAGGAAAACCTTGTGCCTTCCAGAGAGGAGCACTCTTGTGCCCTTTGAGCCTTTGAGGGAGTTTTATTAACAGGTAATGGTGAAGAGTGTCATCGGAGTCCGGCAGACCTCAGTTCAGATCCCACCTCTGCCATTTGTTAGCTCTGTGGTCCCAGACAAGCGGCCTGAGTCTCTGTTTTCTCTGGTGGCTAGTGGGGGGGGGGGGGGAGGGGTGGCGGTTTCAACCCCTCGGGATGGAATGAAACAGCGTGCGTGTGCACATGTCTCAGGTACACAGGGACACTAGAACATGGGAACGACTGTAATCACAGGGGAGGAATTAGTAAGGAGGTCAGGATATGCTGCGTGCCCGAACACAAGTGGGTCATCTCAGAGAAGTCACTAGAATGTGAGCAGGAGATGACTAAGGTCCTGGGGACTGAGACCCCCATTTGACAGCCAGGGCTCAAGGCAAGAAACCCAACTGGCGGGGCCCAGGGTCACGGAAGGATTGCAAGAGAGATTCTCCTTGAAGGTCTAAAGAAGTGTGTGGCATAAGGGGGATTATTACAAAACCCCATTTTTAACAGGAAAGGACAAGAAAGCCTCTAAACTCATGGAATGACATTTCATGCCGGCAGAGAACTTTGTTTCCTCAAAGAACTTTTGCAACTGTTATTAATCAAGAGACTTCTTCTTGAAGAAGTTTTCTTTTTAAAGTAAGGTATTCTTTTGCTGAGGACTGGGGTCAGCAGGGACAGCCGGGTGGCACAGGCTGCGTGTGTGAGCGTGTGTGTGTGTGTGTGTGTGTGTGTGTGTGTGTGTGTGTGTGTGTTGGAAGGAAGCCCCCCTCTTCCTCAAACTTCTGTGAGGCGTCACCAGGGGGAGCTAAAGGGCCCCGGAGGCTAGCGGTCCTGCCAGCCTGCTCAGCTTCCCCCTCAGGGCAGAGGGGAGGAGGGTGGCCAGGCGAGCAGGCAGCGGGGTTCACCCCCCAAAACCCCGTCAAACAGCCAAAGAATCTTTATCCACTCCCTGGAGCAATGTGAATTCTCGGTTACATGACGTTCATTCTTGTTTCTTTGTTCGTTCATTCACTAATCCTTGCTTAGACGTCAGGGGGGAGCTGCAGCCCCAGATGCAGATGGGGCGTGAACCCCGCCTTCAGGAACCCCCAGTTTGGGAAGAGGGAGCTGTGAAACCCCAGGTGAGCCAGACTCCGATGAGGACAGCAGCCCCCAGGTGCGTGGGGCAGAGGTGTGGGCAGAGGAGAAGGGTGAGCTTTGTGAAGAAGGGCATAAAGGGCGCTCCCGGCAGAGGGAGACACACAGGCAAGGACCCAGGGGGGTGACAGCAGGACGTCTGTGGGGCCCTCTTCGCCTGTGGTTCCGCGAGGCTGGGACTGCTGCGCGTGCCTTGTCAGCGGCACAAAGCATTCAGGGCTTGCCTGGAAGGTGATAGGGAGCTATGGAGTGTTCCCTCCCAAAGTGACTTGTCGGGTTCATCCCTAGACCTCCACACTCGTGGCTCAGTTTGCAAGAGCTGCGAGATACCCCTTGCTGGAGTCCAGGCATACGTGTTCTCACCCCGGCCAACTGGTCCTCGCCCCCCGTTGCTGCTGTCTCCGTGGGCAGCTCTCCGCCGTGTCACCATCACAGACGTGCAATGCTTTACAGTTTTCGAGGCACTTCGAGAGCATTCGCTCCTCGGTCCCTGCCTTCTTCAGTGGATGCTGGCACATTCTCCTGACTGTCAGGAAAATATCCTTCTCCTGTTTTGTGCCCAACACTAGGGTCTCGGATGCCTCCGTGGCCAACCCAGGAGCAGAAGTGACCTCCCGTTTCTCTCCCACCGCCTTTAGTGCATTGGTGGGGACTCACCAGTGTCTCTCCTCTCCACTCCCGTCCCCTGCTCCCTGACTCCTCTGCACAGACCACAATCTCCTCCTGGAAAGAACCATGTTTTCTCCATCTGCACACCTTCCACCAGTCAGGCTGGGGACTAGAACTTGGTATGAGTGAGAGCTGCCCGTGGGGTTGTGGAGTCACAGTCTAAAAAGCTGTCGCCCTGCCTCCATTCACTGCTTGATCTGCGGGGGAGGGCGGCGGGGGGGGGGCGGGGGGGGACAAAGCCTGGAAGAAAATTCCTCTGCTGTCATCAAGCTTGGGAGCCACCTGGCCAGAAGCGAGGGGCCCCTGATGAACAGGCCCTTTGAAAGACATTGTTTCTGGTCAGTTAGCGCCCCCCCCAAAAGGACCTCGCCCTCAACCTCACATTTCTTGCCCCGTTACTGATGCACAAGACCATGTGCATTTCTGAGGGAGCTTTCTCCCCCCAGAAACCCAAAACCACGCAGTTGGGAGGAGGACAAAATAAAGCCTGCAAAGATAATGGGGTCTCCCAAATTAAGCCACCAGCCAGGAGCAACCACGCAGAAGGAAATGTCTGGAGTCACAGGGCTAAGGCTTAGAGGAGGCAGAGAGCACCACTGCCTTCCCCTCTCATTCCTGGACAGCCACAGCTGACCCTTCCTGGCCCCCTTTGCCTCGGCCACCAGGCCGCTGCCATGAGCTATTTGTGACACGAAGTCGGACTGGGAGTAAGGGTGCCTGGACACACATGTTCCATTTCCAGAACGGCAGTGACTGTCTCCAGAAGGCCGTGTGAGTGTGCGTGCAGGGTGTGTGTCCGTGAGGGTGCGTGTGATTGTGTGGTGTGTGTGAGAGAGAGAGAAAGAGAGCACGTGTCTGTATGTCTGAGGGCAGTGTGTTGGGAGGGCTGTGTGTGTGTGTGTGTGTGTGTGTGTGTGTGTGTGTGTGTGCGCGCGCGCGTGTTGGGGGCAGGGAAGGCAGCCGGTATGGAGAGGGAAGCTAGGCGCAGACCGAGACGGGCAGCGTGGACAAAAAGAGGAAAGTCTTGTCTTTGAGTCTGGCCTGGAGAGCAAGAGACGAAAAAAGGAGCTCCTATTGGTGGTCGTCAAGGAGATGGGCCTTGGGGTCTGCCGAACTTTCCTTCCTTAAAGCGTCCTGCCTCGGGCTGAGAGGGGCCATTTATTTCCAGCTGCGACTCCTGGGCAGGGGTCTCTGTCGAGGCCCAAAGGCCGACAAGTGTCAGGTGTAGATCCCAGGTCAGGCCAGAGCACGGCTTGCGCTGGAAAACGGTGATGTTCGTCCTGCCCCCCCCCCCCCCAACTCATCCCTGCCGGAGTCCGTCGCCGCGGAGGCCCCAGGCCCCGAATTCTCAGGGCGTCAAACTTGGCTGGCTAAGACGTCAGCCCGCAGATGGGCTGCGCCCAGACAGGGACTGACCGCAAAGTGGCATTGTCCGGCAAGGAGCTTTCTAGACGCCCCTCCTGGATGCGGCTGCCGCGGCCGTCCTATGCCGCGCGCGCGCACACTTATGAGCCACTGTCCTTTGGCGAGCGGTAAAAAGTTCACTTGTTTTGAAGGCATCCTCGTGATTTCTTCCTTTCTGGCTTCGCCGCCGCTGCATCGCCCGCGCTGGGCACACAATAGGTGCTCAATAAACGTTCACCCAGTGGATGAGTGCGCAATGCTGCTTTGCGCGGTCCCATTTCTTTCACTACGAATGGAAGTCGCCGGGCCTTTCTCAACCCCTGAGGGCCGGTTGGCAGCCCCCCCACCACCACCCCCCGCTCTCCCTAGAGGGTGCGTGTTGCAGAGGTGGGGGTGCTGCCCCCGGAGGGGCGGCCGCGCTCGACGACTGGGGCCAGGGCGGGCGGCGGGAGGGGGCGGCCTCCGAGCGAGCCCCAGCTCGGCGGAGACCCCGCGCCCCCGCGGCCCGCACGAGCGGGCCCCGGCCCCCACCCCGCAACCTGCCGCCCGCCCCGAGCGGAGGGGGCGCCCCCGACGCCCGCGCCCGCCCCTCCCCCCGCCCCCCGCGGCCCGGCGGCCGGCGCCCATTGGCCGGCCGCACGCAGAGCCCCGCCCCCGGCGGCCGCGGGCCAATGAGCGCGCGGCTGTCAGCTCGTCAGCCGCGCCGGCTCGGTGGCTGCGAGCCCGAGCGGTGGCCGAGGAGCCAGCAGCGAGGAGCGCTCGCTGAGCGGCCGGTCGGAGGGGTCCCCGCGCCCCGCACGCCCGCACGCCCGGCCGGCCCGGCCAGGCTCGCAGCGAGCATGGGCGCGGCGGCCGTGCGCTGGCACTTGTGCGTGCTGCTCGCCCTGGGCGCGCGCGGGCGGCTGGCGGGGGGCAGCGGGCTCCCAGGTAAGCGCGGAGCCGGCGGGCGGCGGGCGGCGGGCGCGGGGTCCCGGGTGGGCCCCCGCCCCGCGCCGTCGGGAGGGCTGCAGCCCGCGCGGCCCCGCGCCCCGCCCCGCCTCTTTGCAGAGTAACTTCTGGGGCGGACGCCGGGCGCCCCCTCCCCGAAGCCCCAGCGGCCCCGGGCGAGCTGGGAGGGGGGGGTGGAGAGGGGGGGAGGAGGACGCCGGGAGCCCGGCGGGGGCCGCAGCAGGGGCGGGGTGGGCTGGGGCCCCGGGGGAGGGGAGGGGAGGGGAGGGGAGGGGAGGGGAGGGCGAGGGCGGGAGGAAGAAAGAAAGCGCGACGACCGGCCGAGGGGAGCCCCGGCGCTCTCGGACCGCGGGCGGGAGGGAGTGGGGACCCCGGAGCCCGACGGGCGCTCCCCGCCCCCCCCCCCCCCAGGGCAGAGGGGCGCGCGGGAGCGAGGAGGCCCGGAGGGGAGACGGAGAGGAGGTGAGCCGGGGACGAGGACCGACCTAAAGAGAAAGGGGGTGGGGGAGGTGGTGGATAGAGGGACGGACCGACAGGAAAAGAGGCACAGAGGGGAACACACAAAAGGACCCAGAAAGAATCCCAGAGAAAGACGGACGCTTAGAGTAGGGAGGAGACCAGAAGACCGGAGGGGAAGGAGGAAACCCGAGGGAGGAAGGAGGAGGCAATGGGCAGCTGGAAAGAAAAAGACAGATAAAGGGACGGGCTAAGGGATGGGGAGGAAGAGAGAGGAGGAGAGGCAGAGGCGGGGGCCAGCAGAGAAAGAGACGTGGGACTAGGGGTGGGAGGGGAGGGAGGGAGCAAGACCGACAGATGGGAAAGACGGAAGGATGGACGTGTGTGGAAAGCGATGGACAGACGCACAGACAGGAATGGGGGGACAGAGGGACGGAGACGGATAGGATCCAGAGGGAGGGGAGACCAGACTTGGGACATCAGGGAGGAGGCCCAGGCAAGGGAGGCGGGAGGCACCGAAGAAGGGAACAGCATCCAGAGCCTTTGGGCATGGGTTGGGGGCAGGCAGCAGAGGCTAACACAGCAGAGGGGCGCCCCAGGATTCCACAGGGAACTCCCGTGTGCCCACTCCTTCCCCTCCCGCTCTCTCGGTTGTCTGGAAGGGGTGCTCCCGGAAGGGGTGCTCCCGCAAAGCTACAAGGACAGCCTCTCCACCCACCACTTCAGAGGAGCTTCCTCCCTCTCTCCTTAGGGGGTAGGGAGGGGTATCCTGCCTGCTTCTGCTCCCCGCTCTCCTCGGCTATCTCCGGACACCCCCAGGCTGCCACGCTGGGCTCCCTGAAGTCTGTATTTGCTGGCACGGGAGTCGTACCCTGAATAAGGATGCCAGGCCATTTAAACTGTCCACGGCTGGAGCCCAGGGAAGCTGGGCCCTGCTGCCTTCACTCCCCCTCCCTGTGTCTGTAGGTGTCTGTCTCGGGACTTTCGGGTCCTTCACCCCCTGTTTCCCTGTTTTTGTTATGTGCCTCTCTCCCGCTCTCTGTCCCTCCCGTGTGTCTGTCTCTGTGTCCCACCCCTGGAAGCCTTGTGCCTGAGACAAACCAAAGTCAAAGCAAACAGCCGGTGTTGGAAGGGTTGGGCTGCCCTCCGGAAGGGGTCCCCAGCCCTGAGCACGGAGCAAGGCCCAGACCGGGGGAACACATGGTCCCTCTCCCCAGCCCCCACCTAAAGACATGTTTCGAAGATGTGTTGGGAGTGCCCCCCCCCCCCAGCCCCTCGGCTAACGTTCATCCCCTTCCATCCCCACGAGGATACCTGCCTAGGTCAGAGATTAGCGACAAGGGCGAAAGGGGTCCCAGAACCGCAGGCAGTTTCCCTCCCCCTCATTCCTGTGCGCTGACCCTTGGGATGTGCATCCGTGGCCCTATTTCCCCACCGGTCCTAACTCAGAAGTGGCCCCAGCCCTCCCCACTGGAAGGATGCAGACTGGCCCTCCCTGGCCTCTGGCTTCCTGCCCCTGAGGCTGTGCTGTCCCTGCATGGGGGTCCCTCTGTTGTCATTCCCAGGAAGGGGCTGTTCTGCTGGTCTGATGTTCCTTCTGGCCCCTGGCCTCCTACACCCACTGCTTCCCAGCTCCCGTTCAACCTTCCTTTGGGCAGCGACAGAGGATGGGCCGCCGGCCTGAGCAGACACTACGAGCCTGAAAAATGACACCACCAGCTGTGTGTGTGTGTGTGTGTGTGTGTGTGCGCGCGCGCATGCATGTGTCTGGCTGATGCCTCTCTTCCTCTGGGGGAGGCTGGAGCCTTAGGGACGTAGGAGAGGAGCTTTGCCCTCTTAGAGAGACCCCCCACAGACTTAGAACCCGATGCCAGCCAGGGGAGTAATCCAGAGTGGACAGTCTTGAGAACCAGACAGTCTAGGGTAAGGCTGGAGTCATAAAGGGAGGGGGTCACTCCAGGACTTCGCCACGCTTGCCCCTGGGTGGCTGCCCTCAGGGTAGCTGCTGAGGGTTCCTTTTCTGCTCTTCTGAGTCCTTCTATCTGTCATCCAACTGTGTTTTATTCATAGCTAGCTGGAAGTAACATAGCACATAGAGCTCTAGAGCTGAACTCCAGTCTCTGCCCCTAATGAACTGCTGACCTACAACAGACCTCTCTGGGCCTCAGTTTCCTCATCTGCTAAGGTTCTTCTGGCTGTGCTACCCTGTGTCCCGAGGGTCCTTTCCCTGTCTGAGCTCTGTGCTGGTGGGGAGGGAGGAATGGGGTGGATGTATGTACAGATACACAGAACCTATTTTGCGTTATTTTGCCCAACAGCTGTTTCAGACGGAAGGTGTGTATGTGTGTGTTGGGGAGGGAGGCGAGGAGTGTCGAGAGCCCTCAAAACCTAGACTGAACTTGGGGCACCTGGGGGGCCCAGTCAGTTAAGCGTCTGACTTCGGCTCACGGTTTGTGAGTTCGGGCCCCGCGTCGGGCTCTGGGCTGACGGCTCAGAGCCTGGAGCCTGCTTCGGATTCTGTCTCCCTATCTCTCTATCCCTCCCTGACCAGTGTCTGTCAAAAACAAATAAATGTAAAAAAAAAAAAAAAAAAAAAATTTTTTTAAACCTAGACTGAACTTGAGTTTGGGAGTTGGGATCCGAGAACCAGGTTCGCCCCTTGGTTTCTGAGATGGAGGGGAGAGGGGATGGGGAGGTCAGAACCGTGGAGAGGCCGGCTCAGCCCCACTGAGGACGTGGCTCCACGGTCAGCCCCGGCAGCCTGGGGGCAGAAGCTGGGTGAAGAGCCATCTATTTTCACAGTCTGGGGGCTGAGTGGGGGCAGGTCACCCACCTGGGCCTCCCGGCTTGGCCTCTGTTCATCGCTCTATCCTGGCCTTGGTTTCCCCACCTGTAACCTAAAGACGATGGACTCAAATTCTCCCAAGAGCTTCTGGCTTCAAATTCTAGAATAAAGAGAGTGGAGCCGAGCTTGCGGGGAGAGCAAGACGCACAGAGAGGCTTTCCTGGCCGTGTTCCTGCGCCTCGGTTTTGTCATATTCCTAGCAGGAGAAATAGATTGACCTAATGGGATTGTTGTGAAAATAAAGGGGGGCCAGCCTCTAGGTAGCATTGTGCCTGGTAGCTGCCCCCAAAATGCTGCCAGTCGCCGCTTGTCACACACACTGTCGTGTGACGGCTATTACTGTTAATTACCCCTGTGATCCGTGGAAGGTGAGGGGCAGAAGGAGCTCCCTGTCCCCCCGCCCCTGCGGCCACGCTTGACCAGGTGTTTCCCCCTCCCCCACAGGGGCAGTCGACGTGGACGAGTGCTCGGAGGGCACAGATGACTGCCACATCGATGCCATCTGCCAGAACACGCCCAAGTCCTACAAATGCCTCTGCAAGCCGGGCTACAAAGGAGAGGGCAGGCAGTGTGAAGGTGAGCCCAGCCCAGCCCTCCCCGCTGGACCCTGCGGCTGCCACGGCCACTATACGTGGCTGATGCCCGCCCCCGTGGACACCAGCAGGGGCTGATTCTCCAGCACCCACACCCCACGGGTGCCAGCGTCACGGGCCTCACTCAGCCTTGGGAGGGAGGCTGGGGGCTTCTTGGGAACCTACTGTCTCCCTGGAGGGAGGAATTTGGAGTCATGGGGTACCTAGCTCACCCTGGAATTGAAACTTTTGTTTTGCTGTGTATTAAGTGAGGTGAAGTGTCTAATGATCTATTTGTCCTTCAGTCCCTGACTGGATACGTTTGAAGGGGGGGGGGGTGGTAAAGGCCTGGGGTAACCCTCCGCCGGGTCCCAAACTTCAGGACCACCAAAACCACCCCGTGTGGCCTGTAACTTCCCTGAAAGACCTGAGTGGTAGCCAGCCTCGGCCTTTGGGGGCTAGCTCAGGTACGAGAGCTTGGGCAAAGATGTAAATGTGTGCTGTGCCCATCTGTCTGTCCAGCCTTTCCTTCCCTGCACCTGGAGTGCTGGCTTGACTGCTCAGCACTGGAACTGCCTCCCCCAAAAAGCTGAAAGTCGGAGAGACACGAACAGCGTTGGCTGTCGTTGGAGCCAGGACCCTCCAAACTGGATGGAACCCAGGGTGCATCTGTCAGGGAGGGTCTGACTGGGTGGCTCTGGGGAAACCCATCATCAGGGAGCTGGAAACAGCTGTCCCCATGACCCACGTGTACACCCAGATGAGAGCCCTTGATCCAAATCGTCCCTGTCTGTCCCCACTTGACAGATGAGGAAGGCTGAGGCTCAGAGAGAAACAAGCCCCCAGGTCCCACAGGGCACGGCGAGTACTAAGCCCCAGGTCTCTTAATGGCCATTCCACGGCTCCCTAGCATCTCGCTTTCTTGTCCCCAAGCCCTCCCAGCTTGCTTTCGCAAAGCGGAAGATTCGCGCCGGGAAAGCAACTCGCGAGAATAAGATGTCCGTTCTGTGTAAGGCTTTGCGGGAGCTTTCTGCGATGTGGCCGTGCCTCCTTGGGATGCTCACACTGTTCACCCGTCTCACTTGTTGGGCGTCCGCTTGAGGCTGAGCGCCGGGCAGCTGACAGCGTTCTGGATCTTGCCCGGTTTGGCCAGACCTCCGGCCTTCCTTGGGGCCCAGAAGCCCGAGGAGGGAGCTTGGCGCCTACGCACGGACCTCTGGAAGGAGGCCAGGCTGGAGGCAGATAAGGGCAGGTCACGAGCAAGAAGCCTGGTGGCACGGGCGGCCCCTCTGCCGGCAGTGCCTGGAGGTTCCAAGTGGCACGTGTGGGGCGCTGCGTGACCATTTCCTGACCCTCCGTTCCCCACTCCGGGTCCGGGGCTCTAGCAAGGGAGGGCCGGGGGCAACCCCCCATCTCTGCTTGTGTAAGCCGCTGACCTGACCTGTCCTCCTCCAGCCCGGCTCCTGCGGTCCCCCTCCTGCCATCCCCCCACCTAGAGGCCCACACCTCGTCTCCTGCCTGTTCCCCTGGAACCCTTCAGAGTCCGGCTGTAGCTCTCCACTTGCTTGAGCTCTGCTTGGGAGTTAGACCCGCTGACTCAATGTAAGCACGAAAAAGGAGGAGGCTTGGAAATGCGCTTCTGGAACCGCCAGGGGCCTGGCTGTCTCTCCAGCCTCTGCCCCTCACCTCCTGAGACCCTGAATGGCACCTGTGTCCTGGGCACACATCCACACAGCAGGCTGTTCCGTGTTTCTGAGCCCCAGCTTGAGTCTTTCCCCTACGAGGCGTTCCTTTTCCACCCTTTGTGTCCTGGCCAATTCCTAATCAGGCTTTAGATTTGCCTCCTCTGGGAAGCCCTCCTACACAATTACACACACAGCCCCATCGTGTACCTCCTCTGACCCCAGAAGCCCCTGGGATTTTCTCCATCATAGCATTTCTGCCTTCGGATTATAATTAAGTGTCTTGTCCTTCCACCGAACTATGAGCTCACTTAGAGGGTTGGCCATGGGCTCAGCACTGGGGCCTCCACACTGACGCTGTCACACTTGGGCTCACGGTGAGCCCCTAGTTTGCCTTCCAGGTCTGTCCCCGTCTCCCCAGCTCCTGGGGCAGGGCCTGGCATGATGCAGAAAAGGCCTAGTCCGAGTTGGCTGTCTTTTGCCCAGACTGGAGTTCCCGTCAGATGGTATGCCCACAGAGGGGCTGTGCGGGCGGCCGGGAAGCGTGGAGTGCTGGGTCCACGTGGGAACTCGGTTTTGCCATGGTATCACCTCCACCCTGTCTGATGAGGGAGGGGAGCGAGAGTGGGCCCGGCCTCTGCATGGGAGCGTTGCAGCTGATGTGAAAGTCTAGGTGGACATTTGACCTCTTGAGCCTTAGTTTACCCTCTGGTTATATGGGCCCCAAATACCCCCCCCCCCCCCCCCGCCGTAGGCCGTCCTGAGGATTGAACGACATGCGGTGTAGGGCACCGGGGGCCAGTCACACTGCCTGGCTCACGGCAGACGCTCACCACACAGCATGTGCTCGGGATGCAGATGATGGTGCCATCACTGTCCTTGTCACCATCACCATCATCTGTCTTCAACGCCTTTCAGCGGTTCCGGCTGTGAGAGGCGGTGTGAGCTGGCTCATTTAATGACATCTTGAATGGTGGAGACTTGTGAAAATGGCTCAGTGCTGCCTGCCTCGGGGGTGTTAATTATAGTGCAATCTTGCCCCTCCCCTCAAGGAGCTTTTGATCTGGGTTGGGCCGCATGAGCTGAAATTACATATCAAGGGGAAATTCTGTCTGCTTGGTTTCTTTTTATTTTAAGTAGGCTCCGTGCCCAACGCGGGGCTTGAACTCACGACCCTGCTAACAGCCAGGCGTGCCTAGATCAGTGGAAGTTCTTAATGAACAGGGTCACACGGGTGGTAAATCGTTACCTGTTGAGCTGCTAGTTTAACAGTAAGAAGAAAACTGTTCGGAACCAAGAGGATGCCATTTGGCTGCTCAGTCCCCAGACCTCTGGGAGTGAGTGCTGGCAGGGGCTCTGGGGACCTGAGTGGACGCTGTGCCCCTTGCACTGAGGCTTTCTCATCCTGAGGAGAGTCATCAGTCAGAGTTGATGGAGCCTGCTGGAGTGTTCCCCCAAGGGCCATCAGATGGCCCACCAGCTTCCCCAGGAGGGACCATGCAGACTTCTGGAGGCTTTGGAATCTGGCGGGGAGGGGAGGGGGCCGGCAGGTCACGTGCAGTGGTGGCCTGAGGGAGCTTGGAGATCATCCGGATGTTCATTGACTTCCTTGATTTACAGATGGGAAAACGGAGGCCCGAGGAGGCAGGGGTCGTGCCTGAGCTGGGGCCAGGGTCCGGGTTTGGTGGGCCCATTTCTCTCAGTGCGTTCTGCAAGGGGTTATTGCCACCTGCGACTCTCTGCTCTGAGAAGAGGGAATCAACAGTCACTATTCAGTGGGGCACAGTGGTTGAAGCCTAGACTCTGGAGCCACCCTTCTTGGGTTCAGATCCTGCCTGTGTAGCCTCGGTGAGACTCCCTTTGTTTGTGTATGTAGTAGAGATAATGATAGTATCTACTTCAGAGAGATCGTGTGCGAATGAGATGAGTTACTGTCCACAGGGCATTTGGACGTGGCCTGGTACGAAAGGCACACCAGGTGAGCCGTACCAGGTGATGGTGATGTTGAGGATGACGACGGTGATGGTGCCTGTGTTGGTGACAGTGATGGTAATAATGACGGTGGTGGCGATGGCCATGTTGACGACGATATTGATCACCATCACGTTGACGGTGTTGTCGCTCGTCGCCGATCGTCGTGTTGTCCGATATACGGAAAGGAGTGAAACTTTGTCTCTTTCCGCCAGCCCCCAGGATCTGACGTGGCTGGGAAATGGGGTATTCTGGCTCACAGGCTGTTCAGATAAACCACACACATGCCTCCATATCCTCAAAGAGATATAGAGGCACACGTGCCATTCGCAGGTGACCATTCACCGAGAATGCGCAATGAAAATTACAAGTGACAGAAAGCTCTCCTTTGTCGCACTAAACCGACCGCAGGGATGGCGAAGAGGCCACCACGTTCTGCCCCAGCAGACATCAGTAATCAGTCATGGCCCCCTCCAGATAGCCGTTTGTTTCCACTTTAGATAAAACCTGTTCCTCTCCCTGGATCCCTTCGTCTCGGGTCCTGAGCGGATATGGGGCTGCGTGGAGGTTGGCGCTGGAGCCTTAGGGTGATCGGTACCCTCCCCTACGGATCTGGTGGACTTTGTTGTTTACAGTGATGAGCAAGAGGGCAGATTCTTGGCAAAGCGTGCCACGTTCTCACTAGTTCTTCAAGGGAAATGGACCCAGGTTATGGGGAGCCCTGTGTGGGGCCGACTGAGCCCCTTGCGCCCTTAACCGCTTCACCCTGAAGCTGCTGCTGGTTATGGAAACCCCTTCGACAAACCGCACTTCCGGGGCCGTCTTGCCACATGGCCAGTGCACGTGCGACGATGACCGGGCTTCCCCAGGCTCGGCCGTGTTGCAGCCAATGCCAGAGAGCAACCGTGAAGCCCCGTGTGGTCAGCTGAACCCTGGCAGGGGGGCTTGCCCAGGCCAGGCTGAGGTGCCTCAGGTGGTTCAGAAGGGCTCTGGGCGAGGCTGAGGATAAATCTGTGTTTTCTGGATGATTTGCGTCTTTACAGAACCTCAGGTAACTCGAGGCACACTCACGGATGTGCCCGGTTGGAAGGGACCAGAACGGGCATCCAGGGTAGCCCCTGTGTTTTGCAGAAGACCAGCTGTCTCTGTTACCCTCTCCAGGCCCATACACACCTCAGTTTTGGCCCGCGTCACCCTGAGTTTATGTTTCCCCGTGTCTCTTCCTGGGATGTGGGCTCCACAAGGGCATTGTCCGTGACCTGTTCTGCTCCGTTCCCTGGAAGCGGGTGCCGGGCCTGGCACAGGGCTTGGAAGGCGTCTGCTGAGTAAAAGGGTGGGTGGATGAGTTCTAGCAGTCACCTCCTCCGGGAAGTCTTCCCGGCTGCCCATGTCACCTGTGAGCATCCCCCCTTCAGAGCACCTGTGACACTGGGTTGCAATGACCCAGATGACTTCCTTCGGGGCTGGGTCCAGAGCCGGTGCCAGTGGACAACAAGTGACCATTATAAATCCCAGGGATACCAGGAAAGGCCTCCCCGAGCCTCCACGCTCTGAGAGTTTTACAGGTGAGGAAGCCGCGGACTGAGAAGGGAAGAGGCTAGTCTAGACGGAGTAAGGTTGGGGAAAATGGCCCCTGGGAGGTCAGTCTCTAGCGGGTCACCCAGCTGAGAAGTGGCAGGGCCTGGATCCAATCCGAGTCAGCCACGGGGTCCCAGTTGCAGGCCAGGCCCCTAGCAGCCTGTCTGAACAAAGCAGAAAGAGCTCCTTAGCTAGAGGAGGCTGTGGAGACCTTTTCTTATGTTCACATCCCCCCTTTGCTGCCACGAGCTCATCTGAGCAAGGCTCTGTGGATGCGAGGGTCTTGAGCCCACCACCCATCCATAGAGCTGAGAGAAAGCACTCAGCCCTTCGCCTTGAGCTGCTGTCCCTCTCAACCCTTCCCTTCCCAACTGCACCCCAGCATCACTCACTTTTTTACTTCTCACACTTGCCAGCTCCTTCCTACCCCAGGGCCTTTGCACGTTCTACTTCCCCTGCCTCTTTTCATTTAGCTAAGCCCACGCATTCCCCAGCTCACCAGACCCCTGTGCACTGGCCTCCTGGTCTGAATTAGTTGGGCCTGTTTATGCTTGTTCTGCTGAGGGGGCAGGCCAGGGGCGAGGAGGGGGCATTTCATCCCTTTTAAATGCTTCAACTCATTTAACCTTAATTGCTTTGTTTTCATAGACATTTGCTAAGGAAAAGGACCAAATTATAGCTTGAATTGGGTCTTACTAATCTTAATTAAAAGCTCTCGTTTATAATCAGGACCAGACCCCAAACGAGGAGCAAACCGCCCTCAAATGGCTTGTTTAAATAACTAAGACCCTCTTGATAATCACTGTTTAGTCTAACCCAACAGTGCACATCACCCCTTCTATGTGTTACTTAATTTTTAGACTATTTATTCAAGTCGTTTATTCCACTTGCAAGTTCCAACTCGGGCCTTTTCCAGAATGCTATAATTAAAACTCTTAGGGGAAATAACTTTTTGTTTGGGCCACAGAAAATCAAATATATTATTATTTTCCCCCTTTTTGTGTGTGAGAAGGAAAAAAAAAAACGACAACCCTATAGGCATCAGAGATCACAAAATTAGCATGTATGTAATGAATATAAATAGCCATTTCCTGAATTTTATGTCCCCAGGGTCCACTTGTCAGTCACTGAAGTCAGGTAGATTACAGGGCACGCTATTAAGCATTTTAACAAAACTCCTAATAACACACCCGGCGATCCGTTTAGTTTAACATCAGCAAAAAAAAAAAAAAAAAATCTTAAAACCGGTTGGCCTTCTTAGGGAATAATGCCTATGACCTTATTAAATCATTTTCATCAATCATTATTGCACGTTTTATTGGAACTGCCGGTAAAATTCTGCTTTTTGGGAGGCCAGGAAAGGCAGTAGGAGGTGGGCTGGGGGGCGGGGGCAGGCTTGGGGAGGGGAAATTCTTCTTCAAGTCTTAAAACGTGCAATTATGCATGCTAACGTGTGCCCCACTGAAGATGAAAGTGCTCTAGTCCAGCAGACCAGCAGGCAGGAAGAAGTCAGATGTGACTTAAAATTCCAAGTCAGCTAGCAATTAGACGGCCTTGCTTTTGCAACTGGTCCCAGCTCTGCCTCAGAGCGGGGGCTTCCCGGAGCCCCATATCCATGTTGAGAAGGAAAAGTGACAATGTCATACCATCGGCCTTTTAGGCACTGGAGGCAAGTTGGCCCCCGTGAGCCTCAGTTGGCCCATCTGTAAAATGTGTCTGCTGGGCCGGATTCAGTTTGCAACTGAGAATGTTCACTGAGCGCCTCCTCTGTGCCAGGCTTGGTGTTGGGCCCAGGACACGTTTTTTCCTGGCCTCACTGGTCAGTGGGAGAGACAGACTGGGAAAGACGGGAACATAACAGGGTGCGGGGAGGGCAGCAGTGGAAATACAGACCTGACTCGGGGGGTAAAGAAGAGACAGTGTGGATCTCCGCCTCGGGAGGGAAGAAATCAGAGAGGCTCCCTCGGAGAAGCGTTCATGCAGGCTAAGTTAGGAACGCAGACGTTCCTTCCAGCTCTGACGGTCCAGGAAGGCATCCGTAGCATGGATGCAGAGGCCTTTTTTGGTCTCGGCTGACTCAGTAAGGCCAGTGAGCGGCTTAACCTTCCGGAGGCCTCGTTCCTCATCCAACCAGTCAGACCAATGGCACCTGCCTCCCAGAAGAGCATTTGAGCAGAGGTAAGGGCCTCTGTGCTGTGGCCGAGAGTGTGTCGAAGGCAGCCCAGGGCCTGCGTCTCGTGCTTTCTTTTTCCTCTAAATCCCCATTTCTCCTAGGGTTCGAGGGTCTCTGCCCCCGCCCCCGCCCCCAGAGCCCCAGCCCCCCACCCTCGGGCAGCAGCCCCTCTCCGCCCCTTCCTCTGGGCTCTCTCTCCTCCTCTTGGCCGCTTCTTATGACAGTGGCTGTATTTGTTTTTCCATCTGAGGAATGCTAACCAGAAAAAACCATTATTTCTAAGAAAATAAACTGCGGGCCTGTCGGCCTTTGGATGCTACTGAAATGGATGATGGCCTTTCCCCAAGGCCTTGAGACAAAGAGGGCCAGAGGGCTCGTGTGTGCGCGGGCAAGGTCACGGGGCCTCGGAGGGACTCCGAGGGGGTCCTCCAGATGGGCCGGGGCTGCAGCCCTGGGAGGACAGAGTTTAAAACCCCAGTCAGCCTGCTTGGACTCTGGCCTGGCTAACAACAGCCGCCAGTATCGATCACTCCCTACTCTCCTCCAGGCTCCAGAATGTACTTTCTCTGGGAGTGGCCATCCTTCCGTGTGGGTGTCCTGCCCCTTGCGTCAAGGGGAGTGGAGCCAGGCATGGGTCCGTGGAGAACTGGATGCCGGCCCCGGGTGACCTTGGGCAGCTCTGTGGCCCTCTTGGGCCCTACTGGGCTGACTGCAAAGTTTAGGGCCAGAGCTAGGAGAGCCCAGGTTCCTTCGGACCCCTGTAGCGGGCAGCTCCTTCTTCAGGGTGCCCCTCGCCATGGTGGCACCGAATGCTGGCTTAGTCTCTGGGGCTGGCAGATGGGCTTGGGCTGGACTGTCAGTCCCCTGTCCCTTCCCACCGGCAGCCCTGTGGACGGGCCCGGGCCTGGCCGGTGTGCTGGTGGGGGAGGCTCTCCTCATATGAGACGGGTTCATCTGTGTCTGGGTCGTCGTCCCTCGTCAGGCTGGCAGCGACTTGTGGCCAGGGTCCGGGCTGAGGGTGAGGCGCCAGCCTGGGGAA
This sequence comes from Puma concolor, assembly GCF_028749965.1. NCBI lineage: Eukaryota > Metazoa > Chordata > Mammalia > Carnivora > Felidae > Puma > Puma concolor. The sequence goes on from NC_141673.1 coordinate 5,939,037, forward strand.
GGCATTGGTAGGGAGAGGAGGAGGCAGGGAGGTGCCTTGATGCTCGGTAAGGACCGTGGGCCCTGACTTCCTTGGTCGCTGAGACTGGGAGATTCTCCAGACGGTCGTGGTAAGGTTAGGGGGGCAGAGTCTGGAACCGGCCCACCTGAGTTCCAGCACTGGCTTTGCCCCTTACTAGCGGGTGGTCGTAGGCGAGTCGCCTAAGCCCTCTGAGCCTCAGTTTCTTTGTCTGTGATGAGGGAAGTTAAGCCTTCCTGCTTGGGCTCTAGTGAGGGGTGAGCCGCTTGCCATTAAGATGGTGTTTGGTGTGGAGTTGCCACTGCCGCTGCTGTTTGTGTTGGAGAGAAACCCCACCGGGGATTTGGAGAGAAAGAAGGAAAACGAACTGCCCCAGGCCAGCGCGGGCTGCCCCCTGCCCGGGCCTCTGAGGTTGGAGTCTTGAGTTCAAGGTGCTGTCCGCCCCTGACTTGCTGATAAGATTAGCTCTTCAGTTCCCCTCTCTGGGCTCGGCTAGCCCTTGATAAAGTCCAGTGGGGGCATCAGAGGGGCTCCGGGGTGCCGGCTGACCCATTCTGAAGGGCGGCTCGGGCTTTCTGGCAGCTCCGTGTTTCTGACTGTCATCCTGTTGAGTTCAGAGGTGACTAGGCCCGCATAGCAGTCCCTCAGCGCCCGCAGTTTAGCGGGATTTAGGGCTTCTCCTCTGCCTTTTGCTAAGGGGACAGGAGAATGACCGTGCCTCTACTTGGCAGAGGGGACGACGGGGGCCTCAACTCTGAGCTGGCCGCCCGGGGCCCCTCGTCACTTCCATCTCGAACATTCCGACAGGTCAGCTTTCCCTTGACCAGGTTCCGTATCCTTTAGGCTGGATGCCGGAGCCTGGGAAGAGCCCCCGGCGAAGGGTTCGGGGTGTTTGGTGGGGAGAAGGGGAATGATCCACTGCCCCTTGTCCTCTGGTTTGGTGGGAAAATCCCTCCTGGGGCTTGGGAGCCACACACCCGCTGTGAGCCCACACCGGGCAGGTGGTATTTGAGGCTGGCTCGGGACAACATCCTTCTGGTTTCCCTGTGTCCAGGCAGAGCCCCAGTGACCCAGCCAGCACAACAGATGACGGCGGTGACGGCATTAATGTTTTAAAAATTGTAAACAGGGGTGCCTGGGCGGCTCAGCCCATTAAGCATCCGACTTCGGTTCAGGTCATGATTTCACAGTTCATGGGTTTAAGCCCCACGTCAGGCTCTGTGCTGACAGCTCGGAGCCTGGAGCCTGCTTCGGATTCTGTGTCTCCCTCTCTCTCTGCCCTTCCCCCACTTGCTCTCTCTCTCTCTCTCTCTCTCTCTCTCTCAGAAAATGAATAAATGTTAAAAAAATTTTTTAACTGTAAACAACTTTATTGAGATATAATTCACACACCATGCCTTTAAGGTGTACCTACAGTTCGTTGCCTTTTGGTATACTTACAGAATTGTGTACCCATTGCCACAGTCAACTACAGGACCTTTTTATCACCCCAGAAAGAAACCCTGCACCTCTTAGCCATCACTCCCCAGCCCTCCAGCCCAAGAAAGCCACTCATCTACTCTCTGTCTCGATAGATTTGCCTTTTCTGGAGACTTCGTATAAATGGAATCTTATGATGCGTGGTCCTTCGTGACGTGGACAGCATTAACTTTGAGGTCAAGTGGCCTGGCTCGTGTTCTGGTTCCACTTGTAGCAGCTGTGTGATCTTGGGCAGGGGAGGCAACTTCTCTGAGTCTTGGTTTCCCCTGCTACAAAACAAAGATGTTGGGACGTACCTCTCCGAGGGGGCATACGTGAAGGGCCTGCCTACCGTCCACACGTTGTGGGGGGTGGGTGAACGGAAGCTACGCTCAGGACGATTGCTCATTTGTTCTGTGTTGAGCAGACTTTTGCCGAGCAGGGCTCTGCTACTGCTGAGGCTTACGCTGAACAGAACACGGCTCGTGCCCCGAGGAACTCACAGCCCCAAAGGACAGATACATAGCAAACGAGAGCCGTGTAGACTCCATGCACGGGGCTCTGGGGCCCAGAGGGGGGAGGAGCCCTGTCTGCCAGGGGATCAGTTGAGGTTTCAAGAGGCAGATGACGCTGGGGCTCGTAGGTGTCCTGTGAAGAGGAAGGAGTCCCAGGCTAGGGAACAGCATGAGCAAAAGCGTGGTGGCCTGAATCTATGCCGGCCACGGGGGGCGGTCAGCAAGCAGCTCGAACCCCATGGTCATCTTGGATCTCGAACTGGGCAGTGGGGAGGGCCTTCCCACCCTCCGGCTGAGCCACGGTCATTGTGTGCAGTTAGGAATGAAAACGTATATAGATTTGTGTTGGTTTTGCGTGACCTCTGACCTTTCCCATAATTAACTGCTGGGCCCACTTCTGGCATTGTCTCCCCAGAAGGGAAACCTGATCAATGGATGCCAGGGGTCCACAGAGAGCCGGGTCTCATTACTCAATCATTACAAACCCAGAGCTTAACCCTGTGCCACCGGAGACAGGAGGCTTAATCCTTCCTGCTAGGCGCCCTGCAAAACTAGCTTCCCTCGAGCGTAATTAGCCAACAAACCGGATTAAGATTTATTCACCAATAAGGACTCAACTTCCTAAGCCATACGTGTCTCCCAGAATGGATGCCTGATCTGAGGGGTGCATGGTTTTTCCTAAAGCCCCCAGACAAAGAGAAGACATGCTATAGCACCCAGCCAGGGAAGGGGTCTTTGTTAGAGCGTTTGGTCTCCACTGCCTGCAAAGAACGTCAAGGAAAAAAAAAATTGCCAGTTTCAAGGAGGAATGAGAAGACATTTTTCAGTAATGGTCTCTGAAAGTGGAGAGCAGGGTGCTTTAAAAATCCTCATTTCGAGAACCTTTCCAGTCAGTCCTGATTCTTAGGAAAAATGCCCTGAAATAGGGTTCAAATAAAACGAGAAGGAGCTCTGACTCATTGCAATACAATCTTTTAGAACCTAGGCACCACCGAATAAATATATATTTTATGGGGCAGCAAGAATCAATTTGGAATTAAATGAAAAAAAAAAAAAAAAAACAACTATACTCTTCTCATCCGAGTTCCAGTGTTGTGGGCATATAACCAGAGCTGTGGGATCGCACACGCTGCCATTTTAATGCAGGAAAAATGGAACTTTGTGTCCTTTTAAAAATCCCATAATGAGTGGTTCCTGTGCTGCTTTGCTCTCCCCTGTTAGATGTTGGGAGCTGTTTTCTGTTGAGGAATGAATTTTCACTAAAGAAAGAAAATGCAGGGCGCCTGGTGGGGGGCTCAGTCGGTTAAGCGTCCAACTTCGGCTCAGGTCATGATCTCACGGTCTGTGAGTTTGAGCCCCGCGTCGGGCTCTGTGCTGACAGCTCGGAGCCTGGAGCCCGCTTCGGATTCTGGGTCTCCCTCTCTCTCTGCCCCTCCCCCCACTTGTGCTCTGTCTCTATCTCTCAGAAATAAATAAATGTAAAAGGAAAAACAAAAAAAAAAAAAAAGAAAATGCGGGGCGCCTGGGTGGCTCAGTCGGTTAAGCATCTGACTTCGGCTCTGGTCACGATCTCATGGCTCATGAGTTCAAACCCCACATTGGGCTTTATGCTGACAGCTCAGAGCCTGGAACCTGCTTCGGATTCTGTGTCTCCCTCCCCCGCTCACGTTCTGTCACTCTCTCTCAAAATAAGCAAACGTTAAAAAAAATTCTTTTATTTTAAAGAAAATGCAAGCTGGAGAAGGAGCAGGGATGGCTGGGGTGAGCACTCGGGTCAGATCTCCCCCCCTTCCCTGTGGTTCCCACTCACGTGACCCCTCCCCATCACCACCCCTCAACCTCAAGGCTAGGTATGCACGTGGGAAACACAAATAATGATGCATGTGACGTCTCCTTCCCACTTTCTCCCTAGTAACTTTTTGGAGCATGAAGCACTTTTAAAAAGTCTTCATCTCTTGCACCCTAAGGATATAGCTCCAACAGGTGCGGCGTCTGCCTTTGAACACAGCCACCAGCCAGAGACAAGGTGCTCAGCCACGCCGTGCCTCAGCCTCCATGTCAGTGAAATGGGAGTAGCCCTGACACCTGGCTCTCACACAGCCTCTGCCCTCCAGTGTCACCTGCCTCCGTTGTCACCTGGCCATCTTCCTTCTGTGCGTCTGTGTGTTGTTCTTCCATGGTGTTCTCCTCTTTGTCCCAGCATCCTCTCTGCGGGTATCCAAATTTCCCTCTTCTTATAAGGACACCAGTCATTAGATTAGGGCCCGTCCCACTCCAGTATGACCTCATCTTAACTTGCTTACATCTGCAAAGACCCTATTTCCAAATCAGGTCACATTCACAGATACTGGGGGTTAGGGCACCGAAACGTTTTTTGGAATGACACAGTTCAACCCACAATAATCGTTTTGGAATAAACATCCAGAGAGCTTGGCTCTGTTCCCCTCCATTCCTTCACCCTCTCCCTGCCCCATCTGCCTGTTTCTCATTCTCTGGCTTTTTTTTTTTTTCAAGGCTTATTGATTTATTTTGAGAGAGAGAAAGAGAGAGAGAGAGAGTGTGTCCCAAGCAGGGCTTGATCCCACGAACTGTGAGACTGTGACCTGGGCCGATACCAAGAGTCAGACGCTTAACCGACCGAGCCACCCAGGCACCCTCATTCTCCGGCTTTAACAGTCCTGAAAAAGTGGTCAGAGCCCGATGGGCATCTCGGAAGCCTGTGTGGCCTTCTCCAGGGCTGGCAGCTCACGGATACATTTATCACAGTAATAAATCCACTTGCTTCAGCAGAGATGATTTTAGCTGATTTGTCTGTGTGTTTATCTCTCATGTATTAAAAAAAAAAAACAAACATGATTACAAAAGACAAAACTTCAACGCACAGACACAGACCTCAGGGGAGGGGGGGCTTCGTTTGTGAGCAGGTATTACAGGCTGATCTCAGAGGCACGTCAGGCCCGGGGATTAAAGGGGAACTGATGGTTCTAAGATGCTTGGATGTGGGGGAATCCTTTGGAGATAAATGAAGGGAAGACGGTGTGCCATAGACATGCCTGCGCTCTTCTGCCAAACTGGCATCGACTGTGTCCGACACTATAGGGTGTCCCAGGAAGGAAAGGCTAGAGTTGTTTTATTGATTATTCAGCAATCTCTTTATAATGCATGATGGGTATAGTGACCAAATAGTTTGTTATTTTGCGGGTGCAGAGTGTGTTCTTAGTAATTCCAGCATAAACTGGGACTATGCCAAGCAAATTGGGGCATACGATTATGTTAACCAGGGTAAGAGATGTTTTTCGTAGACCTTCCCGCCATTGAAAGAGCCGGTTTCCTTGCATTTTATGGACGTGGTGACTCTAACTGATAGTGTTTCCTTCTTTGCTTTGGCTTCCAGGAGGCTCAGAGCCGTATTTGTGGCCAACTTTTTGAAATCGTGCTGGAAATTACCAAACATAATTTTGCAGGGTTTCACCAGCTTTCTCTTACAACCCTCATTATTTCCTCCTCCTCCGTCGTCTTCTTCTTCTTCTTCTTCTTCTTCTTCTTCTTCTTCTTCTTCCTAACACCTTATTCTTTTTGAAAATCTTATTGTATGTATTTCATAAGCTGTTTAGATGGATCGTGCTTGAAGAAATGGATGGGTGGGTGAATGGAAGACTGGGTAAGGGTGGCGTGTGTGTGCCTGTGCGGGGGGATGGATAGGTGTTTGGATCGATGGATGGATAGGTGGTTAGACATTTGGGTAGGTGGGTGAGTGAATGGATGTTTAGGTGTTAAGGATGGGTGCCTAGCTTAATATTTAGATGGATGGATGCATAGTTAGACACATGGGCAGATATCTGGCTGCACAATTGGGTGGGTGAATAATAGAGGATTGGATGAATGGGAGGGTGGTCGGCTATTTAGATGAATACATTTTAGCATGAATAGACACGTGGAAGGATGAATGCACAAATAGGTGTTTGGATGATGAGATAACACTCTCTCAGCACACGGTGCGGATGTGCCAAGGGTGAAATAAGGGGCATAAAGTAATTTGCCAATGCCTGGCACGTCGTGGGCATTCTAACTCATTAGAAAGGACACCGCTTTTTCAGACTGAAAGACCTTCCTTCTGACCCTTGCCCTACCATGTACTGTGTGACCTTGAGCAATCACCTCGCCTCTCTGCACTTTAGTTTGCTCAACCTTCAAATGAAGTTAAAATACCCGCTCCAGAGGGTTGCTATGAAAATTCAATGAGCCGGTGTATGTTTCAGGAGGAAGTATCTGCACACTTCCTTCTGGGGTACAACTTGAGAGAGAGAATTCTTTTACCCGAGCATGGGGTAGAAGTCCTTCTGCTCAATCTGACTGATCCAACCTAAGTCACATGCCCGCCCTGGAACCAATAGCTGCTGCACGTACTGTATCGGTTGGACTGACCAGGGCCCCCCCCCCCCCAAGAGCTGGGACCAGGCCATCTTCTCCTGAGTCACTGTTTACACGAAGGAAAGGAGGAAGGGAATGGTTTGGGAGCTGCTGTGTTCAGATCAGATGAGAGATGATACTGATGCTGAGCGGGTGGTGGGTTGGGTGACCAGTGGGCAGACTGCAACCATGTTAAGGGTGTAGAAAAGCCATGCTTTGGAAGCTGCTGTGATGTTGGTGGAGAGGTGGAAGGATTACAGTATCCACGGGGACAGGGACCCCGAGGGAAGTACAGGCTGATGAATTAAAATCAGGCCGTGTTACCTTTGGAGTGTCCGGGAGATTCAGTGGTTGGATTGGTTTATCTGGGGCTCTGGCAAAAGGTCAGGGCCGCAGAGAATGAGAAGTAATCAACGTCTCCGTCTTATAAACCCATGTGCCCTTTCAAACGTGAAATCTTATCTCTAACTTCAGTGGTATTTAAAATGTCTCAGCGCATTAAATATAATGATTAAGAACAATCCAACTGACTTGCAGAACTGAGTCGGCTTCCCAGCTGACGCTGACGGCCATGGCAGGCGGGTTTGGTGGGAGCTCCTGTCTCCCGCCCCTTTGGGGATCCGGGCTCCTTTGTTATTCCCTCGTCATGGCTGGACCAGTGGGCTGCACAGTCCGGGCTCTGTTTTCTGGCATTTTCGCGCCGCCATTTTCACCGAAGTTATCCCATCTGCTGGCAGCATCACTGGCAGGCACACGTCTAGACAGTGGTTGGTCATCTCCTGAGTCAGGGAGCTCACTACCTCCTGAGAGAGCCTCTGACCAAATGGACATTCCTGCCTGCGAACTCCAATTCGCCCCCGTGGCTTTCCTCCGCTGGGTGCAGCTCTACCCTCAGGACCAGCACGGGGAGCGTATGGAGCTGGGTGTCTCTCTATGCCAGGCCTTTGAGGGAGCAGCCAGGCTTGCCTTCAGAACTCTCTCTTCTTTGGACCGGCTTCCGCAGCCGGAACCTGGCTTCCAGTGTCCCATTTTGACCCTGGAGGGGAGGGACTGATTTTTCCCGAGAGACACTTCCGGTTCTCCTTAGCTCGGGCACTTCCGGTTCCCCTGAGCACAGTACTTCTGGTTCCCCCTGGGGCACTTCCGGCTCCCTTTTCCAGGCCTTCCTGTGTTGCCTGTGGAAGTCGGCCGGGGTGGGGGCTGAGACTGCGAATCCGGGGAGCGTTTGGGCAGGGGTTGCCGAAGCCCAGGCAGAGCTGGGAGAAGGGCAGGTGCCCCCAGGCGGTGCTGGGGGTGGTTCTCCCTGGGCCCCGGCTCCCCCTGCTTGCTACTCCCAGAGAAACGGTGGGCTCGTGCCCCATGGGGCTCCCAGGCCAGGCTGCCCGGTTCGAATCCCACTGGTACCACTTCGTAGGTGTGTGACCTTGGGCCGGGGTCTGGCCTCCCTGTGCCTCGCTTTCTTTGGTGCCCTTGTAAAGTTGGCATAAGGATGACGGTGTCCCCCTTCCCAAGTTACTGGGTGGTGTGAGGAGGTAATGACATATGGTGTTGCCAGCAGGCCTTGGGGATAGAAGCGGCTCGTTGAATGTTAACTAGGCGCGTTCCTATTATTCTCTGAGGTCTGTCAAATCTCTCTGGAACTCTAGAACTGATAGCCCTTTGACCCCTGATGGGAAATGTTGCAAAAGACTTAAAACAGCGAAAGGGGTGACCTTTACAGAGGCTGTTGGCCATTGTTTATGAGACAGAAGCCTTTGTTACAACAAGGAAACTGGAGCGGTGGAAATCCAGGCTTCAGACGTTGCTGGGGAAGGAAACTGTTTCGGCAGAGTGTGCGGACTTTTCTCTCACTGCAGAGGCGACGCTTTTGGCGGTGCGCAAAGTTCACGTTACTCAGTACTCCCTGCTTCACACGTAATGAGCTCTGTCTCTGGGAGGCTTTCAGATAGACTGAAGGCAGCTGGCGTGGGGGGATTTTAAACAGGGTCCCCACATGCCGCTATTGGGAGGCTTTTGAGGGAGGCAGCGCTGGGTGTGAATCATGTCTGCTTCGCTATGGTGAAGGCCCCCTGCATGTGGCTTGGCACGTGGCTCTGCCCTGTGAGGAGGTGGCCGGCCTCGCTGCAGAGCCAGGAGCTTTGTCGTTGTCGTCTGCGGGTCCCCGGCCCCCGGCAAGGACTTTAGTGAACACCTACTGAGTCATTCCCCCCACCACCCCCAAACCAGTCATGCCCTGGGGGCCTCAGTGGTAGCGGGGAGGCCAGACCCCCAGGCCCTTCCTCTGATCCCTCTCCTGGCCCTCGTTTTGCAGACATCGACGAGTGTGAGAATGACTACTACAATGGGGGCTGTGTGCACGAATGTATCAACATCCCGGGGAACTACAGGTGCACCTGCTTTGACGGCTTCATGTTGGCCCACGATGGACACAACTGCCTGGGTGAGTGACGCCGCCGTGCCCTGCCTGCGAGGCTCACCCTGCCTGTTCTTTGGCTCCAGCGTGCGGTGCTGGGGGCCGTGGGAAGTCTCGCCCCCTCCCCGCCCTGGTTCCTGGTATTACTTTGCTACGGCCACCAGAACAAAATAGCATAGACCGGTAGGCTCAAACAACAGCAATTTATTTTCTTACAGTCCTGGAGGTTGGAAGTCCGAGGTCAAGATGTTGGCGGGGTTGGGTTTTCTGAGGCCTCTCTCCTTGGCTTGCAGATGGCCACCTTCTTACTGTGTGTTCACACGGCCATCTCTGTGCATACACGTAGCTGGTTTCTGTCTCTCTGTGTCTCTCCTTTTTCTGTGTGTGTCCTCACCTCCTCTTATAAGGGCACCGGTCTTACTGGAGTGGGGCCTGTCTTCACAGCCCATTTGTAACTCAGTTACCACTTTAAAGGCTGTGTCTCCAGATAGGTCACAGTTCTGAGGCACTGGGGGGTTAGGGCTCCAACATGCGGATTTGGGGAACACAGTTCAGCCCGTAACAAGGAATTCTTCTCTATCTCCAGATTCTCATGGTTCAAATGCATACGTTTAAGCCAGTTATAAGAGTAATACAAGCTTGCTGGATAAAATTGGGAAGATGGAAGAGAACGGAAAGAATTGGAAAATAGCTTAGTCGTGCTGGTGCGTTTGCTTGCCGCCTTCTCTGCACCCAGCTGTGATTTCCTGTGGTGGCAGTCAGGTGGCCCCTTCAACATCATGTGCACCTCGGGTATTCTCAGCCTGGCCCCTGTGCTCACCATTTTGTGGTTGCCTCATAATCTGATAAGTTGACTAATAGCCCGGGGCTGCCATAACGATGTGCCACGCTGAGTGGCCGAGACGACAGAAATGTGTTCTCTCTCAGGCTGGAGGCCAGGAGTCTGAAGTCAGGCTGTCAGCAGAGTTGATTCCTTCTGAGGGCTTCCGAGGAGAATCTGCTCCAGGCCTCTCTCCTAGCTTCTGGTCGCTTCGGGCATTCTGTGCTAGTCAGTCACGGTCTCCCCGTGTTTGCACATTGCCTCTGTTCCATGCGTGTCTCTGTGTCCAAACCTCCCTGCTTTATACGGACACAGTCATATTCCCATGACCTCATCTGCAAAGACCCTATCTCCGTTACGGTTCCACAGATGCTGGTCTTTAGGACTTCAGCATCTTTGGGGGGACATAATTCAAGCCATCACAGAGGTGGCTTGCGGTCTGCAGCAGGAACACCATCGTGGCAGGAAGCACAGGGTCTCAAAGCAGATACCTGTCCCCCAGGCCCTCTTCTGCGACTGGCCGCTGAAGTGACACAGGGCACCATAGCTAGAGCTGAGGAAGTAAGACCATGAACTTGACGGGAGTGTGGCTGTGGATACATTATTACTGTCTCTGGGTCTCGGTCACTTGTTGGTGGCAGGGGTTCCAAAGAGCGGCTTCCTCACAGACCCTGGTGAGCAGGAGCTGACATGATGTCCTGATGCTGAGAAGCACGCCCGGCACGGAGTTCTCCATTCTAGTCGCTGTCACTTTCGTCACAACCTCTGAGCCTCAGTCTTCCTCACTGTGAAATAGGGACAGTTATGCAGGCTGTGTGCAAGGACGAAATGACACGGTGAAGTGGAGTGATCGGCGTTTAGCACGTGCCAATAATCAACAAGCAGGCATTACCGTTCCTCTGGGTGACTCAACCTCCCTTTTATGCTTGGCGAATAAGAGCGTTTGCTTATTTTGTTTGCTTGTTTTCAGCAACCGAGGCCGGAGGTGATTCTGGGCTTAAATTTATATTTTCTCGGGCGCCTGGGTGGCTTGGTCAGTTTAGCATCCAACTCTCGGTCTCGGCTCAGGTCATGATCTCGCGGTTCGCAAGTTCAAGCCCCACGTCAGGCTCTGCGCTGACAATGTGGAGCCTGCTTGGGATTCTGTCTCTCCTTCCCTCTGCCCCTCCCCGGCTAGGGGCTTGCTCCCGCTCCCTCTCTCAAAATAAGGAAAGAAAGAGATTTTTTTTCTTATTTGTTTAATTGTTGCCTTTAACAAGTCTTCCCAGGAATGGAACCACTGGGTCAGAGGGTCATTTGGATGTTTTTTTGGCTTTCGATGCAGAACTCGATGAAAGGGCCCAACCGACCTTCCCCTGTGCCAGCGGGCGTGGTGATGCATGGCACAGGAAGTGTGGCGTCCCCGGTGCCCTGGAACTTTTCCTCTCCGCGGTATATTAGCTGTAGATTTCCCTGCCTGTTTCTGTTTAACGCGTGCTGGATCTCAGACAAACTTGTTATGGGAAACAGATCTGTGAACATGTAATTACACCCAAAATAAGTCCTGAAGTGGAAGTCTGGACAGCGGGCCGTTGAAGCCCAGATGGGGCCTGTGAGGAGCCTCCCCTGCATCGGGCGAGGGTGGGGTTGGACGTGGGGTGACTCCTCAAGCGGGTCCTGCAGAGGTTAGAAGGCCACTTGCTGGGACGAGGGCCCAGCCTGGGCAGAGGGCTGGGGGCGGGGGGCAGCTGGGCTCAGGGCGGGTGGCAGGCACGTCAGAAGGCTGCAGAGGTAGGCAGGGCATTTGGTTAGATTGGAAAGACCGGGGCTGTCCTGTAGGACGTTTATTGTGCCAGGCCCCGAGTTAAGTACCGTCCGAGTGCTGTCTCGTTTAACCCTCCCAAAGCATAAGCCCTTACTTTTACCAGTCGCCTGCCACTTTCTCAGATGACAGTAAGGCTGGTTTCGGTAATTGACTAGTCCGGGAAGGCAGAGCTGATATCTCTGCGAGACAAAGGGAACAGCACCCTGTGGCCAAGGTGACAGACCTCGGGGGCCGCCAGTTCCGGGCTCAGATCCTGGCTCTGCCAGTTACCAGCCGTGTGCCCTTTGGCCAGCCACGTCACCCCCCTGCCTCAGTTTCCTCACCCGTAAAATGGGATCCGTAGTCCCCGTCTTGTAAGGAGTGAACGGGATCGTGGCTATAGAGCATCTAGCAGAGTGCCTGGCACCGAGGACTCCAAACGTCACGGGCGTCGATCCGCCGACCGACTTTCAGAAAGAGATTCATTGAGGTCGGCCTGTGGAGGCCAGAGCCAGCCACACGCACTCCCCGGGCTGTGTCTGACCCATGGGGCTCCCCTCCTGGTCACGGCGCTCGCACCTGCGCGGGACCACGTGTTTGCAAAGAGCCTGGTTCTGGACGACGGCACGTTCGCCCAGTGCCTCCCGTCTAACGGCAAAGTCTGGGTGGGTTTATTTTTATTTTTACAACATATTCTCTTCATGCTGGTTAATTTCAAGAACTGGTAAGACTCCCCCCGCCCCCACCTCCGAGCACAGATTGCACCTTCGTACGGCTCTAACTCACACATATGGCAACCGAGAAAAGGCTCTCTCTGTGGCTCCTCTCCTTCTGGCTGAGGGCGGAACCTCCCCAACAGACTTGTTTTTGTTTGGGCTTTTTCCTTCTCAAGACAAAACTCTGGCTCTAGAGAAGTCAGACCTTGGTTCCAACTGACTGTATCCCACACTGATCACGTGACCTCGTAGAGCCTCAAATCCCTCATCCGTAACATGCCGTGAGGGTTAAGTGTCTGGTGTGTGTCGGGATGAATGTTGGCTGAAACACAGAACGCTACAAGAGGAAGCTGGGCTTGGAGTTGGAAGATGCAGGCTCAAGTTCCGGAACCACCGCTCAAGAGTCAACGGTTTAGGACCAGCTCCTCAAACCCTGCAAGCCCCATTCCCCTAACGACAACATAGGTCAGTAATCCCCGTCTCAGAGGGTCACCGTGACAGTCATGCACAAAAGCACATACGGAGAGCTGCGTGTACAGATGTCACACTTTGCACAGGTGCTGCATGCTGTCGTCATGGCGCGGTGGAGGTTTCAAACGGGCAGCCCGCAGTCGCCATCCAGCCTGCAAGCACGTTTGGTCCGTCCTCCCAGTGGTTTTGTAATCGCCACTGTCGCCATCATCAGTCAATGGCTTGTGAATGTTTAAAAACCGAGGGATGTCGGGGTCCCTGGGGGGCTCAGTCGGTTGAGCGTCCGACTTCGGCTCAGGTCACGATCTCGTGGTTCGTGAGTTTGAGCCCCGCGTCGGGCTCTGTGCTGACAGCTCGGAGCCTGGGGCCTGCTTCGGATTCTATTTCTGTCTCTCTGCCCCTCCCCTACGCGCTCTCTGTCTCTCTCTCAAATATAAAAAATAAAACCTAAAAAAAACTAGAAAAGAAATCGAGGGATGTCACAGAATAGATCACACATCAGGCCACAGAACAAGCCTCAACAGATTCTAAAAGATGGAAGTCATACCATGCGTGTTTTCCGACCACAACACTATGAGACTAGAAGTCAACCACAAGAGCAAATTCTGAAAAGACCACAAGTACATGGACATTAAATAAAATGCTACTAAACAATGAATGGGTCAACCAGGAAATAAAAGAAGAAATGATAAAGTACATGGAAACAAATGAAAATGAAAACACAACAGTTCAGGGGCGCCTGGGTGGCTCAGTCGGTTAAGCACCTGACTTCGGCTCAGGTCACGATCTTGCAGTCTGTGAGTTCAAGCCCCACGTCAGGCTCTGTGCTGACAGCTCACAGCCTGGAACCTGCTTCGGATTTTATGCCTCCCTCTCTCTCTGCCCCTCCCCTGCTCATGCTCTATCTCTCTCTCTCAAAAATAAATAAACATTAAAAAAAAAAAACAACCGTTCAAAACCTTTGAGATGCAGCGAAAGCTGTTCTAAGAGAGGTTTATAGCAATACAGGTGGTCTACCTCAAGAAGCAAGAAAAATTTCAAACAAACAACCTAACCTTACACCTAAAGGAGCTAGAAAAAGAACAAATAAAAACAAAGCCAGCAGAAGGAAGGAAATAATGAAGATTAGAGCAGAAATAAATGAAATAGAAGCTAAAAAAACCCAGTAGAACGTATCAATGAAACCAGGAGCTGGTTCTTTGAAAAAATAGTAAAAATTGATAAACCTGTAGCCATACTTATCAAGAGAAAAAGAGAAAGGACCTAAATAAATCACAAATAAAAAGGAGAAATAACAAACACCACAGAAATACGAACAATTATAAGAGAATATTATGACCAATTGGACAATCTAGAAGAAATGGATAAATTCCTAGAAACATAGAGCCTAATGAAAATGAGAGCAGGAAGAAATAGAAAATGTGAACAGACCCATTACCAGCAATGAAATCGATTCAGTAATCACAAAACTGCCAACACACAAAAGTCCAGGGCCAGATGGCTTCACAGGCAAATTCTACCCAAAATTTAAAGAAGAGTTAATACCTGTTCCTCTCAAAACTATTCCAAAAAATAGAAGAGGAAGGAAAACTTCCAAATTCATTCTATGAGGCCAGCATTACCCTAACACCAAAACCATGTAAAGACACCACACAAAAAAAGAGGACAGCAGGCCAACATCTCTGATGAACATAGATGTAAAAATCCTCATCAAAATACTGGCAAACCAAGTCCAACACGACATTAAAAAAAGAAAAAAGCATTCGCCGCGATCAAGTGGGATTTATTCCTGAGTTGCAAGAGTGGCTCAGTATTCATAAATCAGGGCGCCTGGGTGTCTCAGTTAAGCGACTTGGGATTCTCTCTCTCCTTCTCTCTTTGCCCTTCCCTGCTCATCTCTCTCTCTCTCTCTCTCTCTCTTTCTCTCTCAAAATAAATAAACATTTTAAAAAGGCACTGCTTTAAAAAAAATTCATAAATCAATCAACATGATACATCATGTCAATAAGAGAGTATAAGAACCATCTCATTTCAGTAGGCACAGAAAAAGCATTTGACAAAGTACAACATCCATTCATGGTAAAAACCATCAACAAAAGTTTAGAGGAAACATACTTCAACATAATATAGGCCAGGGGTACCTGGGGTGGCTCAGTCAATTAAGTATCCAACTTTGACTCAGGTCATGATCTCATGGTTCATGAGTTCGAGCCCCACATCTTGGCTCTGTGCTGACAGCTCAGAGCCTGGAGCCTGCTTCAGATTCTGTGTCTCCCTCTCTCTCTCTCTGCCCCTCTCCTGCTCTCTCTCTCAAAAATTAAAAAAAAAAAATCATAATAAAGGTGATATATGAAAAACCCACAGCTAACATCATCTTCAGTGGGGAAGAACCGAGAGCCTTTCCCCTAAGATCAGGAGCAAGACAGGGATGTCCACTGTCACCACTTTTATTAGACATAGCACTGGAAGCCCTGGCTACAGCAATCAGACAAGAAAAAGATATAAAAGGACTCCAAATCCAAATCGCTATTCACAGATGACATGATACAAGAGACAGAAAACCCTAAAGGCTCCACCAAAAAACTGCTAGAACTGATCGACAAATTCAGTAGCTTTGCAGGATACAAAATCAATCTACAAAGGCCTAGAGCATTTCAATACACTGATAACGAAGCAGCAAAGAGAGAAGTTAAGAAAACAATCCTGTTTACAACTGCACCAAAAATAATAAGATACCTAGGAATACACCTAAACAAAGATGTGAAAGACCTGTACTCTGGAAACTATAAAACACTGATGAAAGAAATTGAAGACGACACAATGGAATGGAACGACATTCCTCCTTATGGGTCGGAAGAACAAATATTGTCAAAATGGCTATACTACCCAAAGCAATCTGCCGATTTAATGCAGTGCCTATCAGAATACCAATAACGTTTTTCACAGGAACTAGAACAAACAATCCTAAAATTCGTATGGTGCCACGGAAGACCCCAAATAGCCAAAGCAATCTTGAAAAAGAGAAGTAAACCTGGAGGCATCACAATTCCAGACTTCAAGTTATTACAAAGCTGTAGTCATCAAAACAGTATGGGACCGGCACAAAAATAGACACATAGATCAATAGGACAGAATAGAAAACCCGGAAATAAACCCACAATTATATGGTAAATTAATCTTTGATAAAACAGGAAAGAATATCCAATGGGAAAAAGGCCATCTCTTCAACAAATGGCGTTGGGAAAACCGGACCACTTTATTACACCATACACAAAAACAAATTCAGGATGGATTAAAGACCTAAATGTGAAACCTGAAACCGTAAAAATCCTAGAAGAGAGCACAGGCAATAATGTCTCTGGCATCGACTGTAGCAACTGTTTTCTAGATAGGTCCCCTGGGGCAAGGGGGAAAAAAGCAAATACAAACTCTTGGGACTCCATCAAAATAGAAAGCTCCTGCCCAACAAAGGAAACAATCAACAAAACCAAAAGGCATCCTACAGAATGTGAGAAGATATTTGCAAATGACACATTTGATAAAGGGTTAGTATCCAAAATACATAAAGCACTCACACAGCTCAACACCCAAAAAACAAATAATCCAATTAAAAAATGGACAGAAGACATGAATAGACACTTTCCCAAGGAAGACAGCCAGATGGCCAGCAGACACATGAAAAGAAGTTCAACATCACTCATCATCAGGGAAATGCAAATCAAAACCACAATGAGATACACTGACACCAGTCTGAATGGCTAAAATCATAAACACAAGAAACCACAGGTGTTGGATGAGGATGTGGAGAAAAAGGAACCCTCATGCACTGTTGGTGGGAGTGCAAACTGGTGCAGCCACTGTGAAAAACAGTGTAGAGTTTCCAAAAGTTAAAAATAGAACTACCCTGGGGCGCCTGGGTGGCTCAGTCAGTTAAGCGTCTGACTTCGGCTCAGGTCATGATCTCGCAGTTCGTGAGTTCGAGCCCCGTGTTGGGCTTTGTGCCGACAGCTCAGAGCCTGGAACCTGCTTCGGAATCTATCACTCCCTCTCTCTCTGCCCGTCCCCTGCTCATGTTCTGTCTCTCTGTCTCTCAAAAAATAAATAAACGTTAAAAAAAATTGTTTTAAATAGAACTACCCTATAGTCCAGCAATCAGACTGAGTATTTACCCCAAAAATACAGAAACACTAATGTTTATAGCACCCCTATGTTTATAGCAGCATTGTTTATAATAGCCAAGATACGGAAGCAACCCAAGTGTGCATCGATTAATGAATGGATAAAGAAGATATATTATATACATACAATGGAATATTATTCAGCCGTTAAAAAGAATGAAATCTTGCCATTTGCAACATCATGGATGGAACTAGAGAGTATTGTGCTAAGTGAAGTAAGCCAGTCAGAGAAGGACAAATACCAAATGATTTCACTTATATGTGCAATTTAAGAAACAAAACAAATGAGCAAAGGGGGGAAAATGAGAGAGATAAAGCAAGAAACAGACTCTTAACTATAGAGAACAAACTGATGGTCGCCAGAGGGGGGAGGGGATGGGTGAAACAGGTGAAACGGGGGGGATTCAGGAGCGCACTTGCTGTCATGAGCACCGGGTTATTAAAATAAAAACTTAGAAACCTATCAACCTAATAAAAATTAAAAAGTCAAAGAATGTCACGTAAAAGTCGTAATTTCCAGCATCGTTCCTGCTCGGCCACATTCACCCAGCCCCTGACACTGTGGGGCTTGGGCAGGAATACAAACGGAGGCCTGGATGCCACATGGCTATGTATGTAAAAGTTACAAAGCTTCAAAGCTGGAATATAATCCCTCTCTTCTGCCTTGAGCAATACTCCTTCCTAATGACCTTTGGAAGGCTAGACTGGAGTTCAGAACCTGGGAGTCCTTGAAGCTTCACGTCAGAGAGCGGCAGTGGAATGGCTGGCTGCGTCCCCACACCACGGGGAGCCTGAAGACACGCTAACCTGAATGTTCAGGCTCTGGCCGTTTGCTCCCACACCACCTTTCCTTTTTCCACTGCTTGGTCCTAAGTGTCATCTGTCCCTTTGAGAAAAGATTTGGGGCCATTTGGGCACGGAATCTTAGGGTCTCAAATACCCAGAGTGTGGTCTAGAAAGGTGTGTGTGTGTTCCAGGCGCACATGACCCCCTCTGGACTCCTTACTCCGTAGGGAGGGCTGAAGCCACAGGAGGGGCAGAGCAGGGACCGCCCCCCCCCCACCTCCCGCAAAGCATGAGGCCCAGCACAGGGACGTCTCTTGCCCACGTCTCAGCGTGGCGAGATTTGCCCGTACATCACTCGAGATTTGCCAGAGCGGAAGCCCGGATGCTGTGCTGCGGCTGCCCTCTTTGGAGGGGGAGTGTACTTCCTGTTTGCTACAGTCCTCACCGTGCCCTGTTGCTGACGATCAGCAGCTTTAGGCATTTAATTGCCTGCTTGGTCTCAGGGCCTGCGCCCGGTGGGTGCTCAGTGGTTCTGGAGGCTGACAGAGTTGTTGGAAGGTTGTCCGTTCTCACTGCCTCGTGTAGTCCTGACCGTCTCTAGTCCGTCACTGTGAGCCCCACTCACGGCCCGTCGGCCGTCAGGGACAGTTAGGCTGGTTTGCATCTCCTGTTTTTTGGTGTCTAGGAGTCTGGGTCAGGAGTCTTGCCCAGACGTAACATTCCTCTCTCAACCACCACTGAACTCCTCGGGGATGAAGGCTGGACTAAATCCTGATCAGCAGAGTTTGAAAAGCATTCTGAGTTCATTAGGAGAAAGGAGGCTGATGGCTTACGGGTTCCTTTCTCGCCTGCGTTTTCACAGTTGAACCTTTTCTTTTGAGCAAACGAGGTTATTTTTTTGTGGAGATGGCTTGCCTGGGAGGGTGGCCAAATCTGCCCTCTGGGGAGCAAAAGCCTCTCTCTATTTGACATCTTTATTGAGGAATTTCTCAAATATAACAGAAAATGACACCGGAGGGATTTGAAACCAGGATGAGATCCTTGCTCAACCCCAAATGCCTGCTTTTAGCATTGTAATTACTTGAAATAGCAGTAGTTCTGTTTGAAAAATATTATTCCAAACTCCATGCAGTTGGACATGAGAGCAACATTTAGGCTAATAGAATGAGATGTTTTTTTCATCTTAAATTAAAACCAGCAGTGGATAATTTTTCCCCATCTCCGCAAAGCAAGGGCCCTTTTTCTCTAAAGCCACTTGTTCACTTAGCCAGATGTTTTCTTTGACCCCGGTCTTTACCTTGACTTACTGAAAAACATGTTTCTCAGGTTGCTCACAGTTTGAGTTTTGAACTTGCTTCTCAGCACTTTTTCCCCTGCTGAACACAAGCCATCTGTAGCCAGGTTCCGCAGAAAAGCATCATTAACTACATCAGTCCTCTCCCATTAATGCTTATTGAGCACCTACTCTCCGCCTAGCCTTGTGCTAGGCAGGCAGTTCCACTTAGGCGGGATGAGGGAACTCGGCGTGAGTCTCCGCCACGCGCCCGGAGTGGTCCAGGACATTGTGCTCCCGTCCGTCACTTGGTCCTCGTGGCATCCACAAGCGGAAGCCATTAGTATCCCCTTTTTATGAATGGCGAAACCAAGGCTCAGGGAGGGAAAGTGACCCACACCAGGCCACCCAGCAGAGCTGGGACCATTTGGCCACTCAAGCCCGCAAGCCTGTAAGTCACCGGCCGCCCCCTGCCCCCCTGGTGCCCGAACAGCACCAGCTCTGGGAGGCTGGCCAGGTTCAAGGAGGGGCTTCCTTCCATGGGCTGATAGGTATGCACCCCCTGCGGGCTGGGGAGTCACTGAGGACATCCAGAAATCCTAGCATCTGCCAAGCCCAGCCGGTGGATGGCGTGCTGGGGGGCAAGAAGGAACCCCTGACTCCAGAGTTCGCGTCCAGGGCACCTCCTCCCCCGAAGCCCGTACTGCCTCCCCTGGCCCAGGCGGGAGCCTGCGGCCCGTGTAGCAGCTTTGTGTCCCCCTTGCACTTCCCTCAGGATGTTGTCTTAGCCTGTGTGACTGTGCAGAGCCCTGTTCTTCCAGAGCTTTCCCTCATGCTTCCCATGGCTTCCACAGTAGCACCCAGTGCCTCTGCTCACTGGCTCATGAGGCCCCTCATCAGGGCCCTGTCAGCCGTTCCCCCTCACCCCTCACCTGTGCCAACCTGTGCCAACCTGCGTCCTCTGGCCCAGCCGTCCTTAAACCCACAGAGTCCTTCTGCACCTCCCTGCTGCTCCCTTGCGGCCCTTCCCGCAGCGGGTTCCTGGTGTGGTCCTTCTCGTCACCCAAGACCCAACCTGCCTCTGCCTTTGCTCTGAAGTCCTGTGACCACGCTGTATACATGGCCACTGTGGCTGTGGGCTGGGGTCGTCTCTTCTCCCCAGCAGAAGCTGTCTCCTCTAACCCTCCTCCTTCCTCCTCGGGGCCCAGTGCCGTGTCTGGCAGATCACAGGCACGCGAAAAGTATTTGCAGAATGAAAAAATAAACACATTTGCAAAAGTGCCTTATAACCTGGGCCCTCTCACTCAGCAGACCTCCATGCTGGGCTCATGGCAAAGATCAAGGGCCATCTCTCTCGGGACTCCCGGGATCATAAGAAAGAAACGTTCTCGACTGTAATGACAGGTGGAAGGCCGTGATGGCAGGGACCCCAAAGCCCTCCGCCTAGTGTTCATCCATTCGTTTATGCCAGAAAATTGTTCGGAGCACCTGCCGTGTGCCAGACATGGTTTCGGGTGCTGAAGAAACTAGTAAGCAGTGAACAAAAGGAGAATCACCCACATCCACTTGAACCTGCATACGTGGGTGGGGGGTGGGGGACAGCAAACAGGCGAACGTGTAAGTCAGTAAGGTAAGTTCAGGCAGGTCAGCTCCACTGAAAATAATAAAACAAAATAACGTGATAGAGAGTGACGGGGAGAGAGATGATGCACTGGACAGGGTAGAATCCTAGTTACTGCTGCTGCGCAGAAAAACCACCCCACACTTAGTGGCACAAAATACCATTTAATTTGGCTTTTGGATCCTCTGGGTCAGGAATTCAGATGGGGCACAGCAGGGGCGGCTCGTCTGCTCCACGGTGTCTGGGGCCCCGGCTGGGAAGTCACGAAGGCTGACGATGGGTCGATGGCCGGGCTAGAATCCTCTGGAGGTTCCTTTGCCGCTGTCTAGTGGTTGACGTTGGCCGTCGGCCAGAACACTTGGGGCGGCCCCTGCGTGTGGTCTCTCCACAGGGGTTGGGGTGGCCTTCCCCGCAGCATGGCGGCTGGCTCTGAGAGCGCATGGAAGTTTGACGGTCTGGCCTCAGAGGGCACGTCCGCGAAATTCTGCTGGTCAAGGCGGTTACAAAGGCCTTGTCCCCACATTCGAGCAGAGGGGACATGGGGGCGGGGGCCTCAGCGAGGAGGAGGAAGCCACCATTAGAAAATTACCAGGGAGGATCTTCCCACCCAGCAGAAGGGAGAGGACAAGTGAAATGGGCAGAAGCTGGGTGAGTTTGGGAACAGGTCAATGTGCCTGGAGGCCCGGGAGTGAGGGAGAGAGGGACCGGAGATGAGCTCAGGAGGTAGGCAGGGCCTTATAGGTTCTAGAAAGGCCTTGGGATTTTATTCTAAGTTAGCTGGGAGCCATGGGACACCTTAGCTAGGGATGGACATAATCTGATGGACATGTTAACTCAAAGGGATTTGCTTTCTGGCTACGAAGTAGAAAATGTGTCCCAGGGAGGAAGAGGGAGAGACCACTGTGGCCGTCTGGGTCTGAGACGGTGGTGGCTCACTCCAGGGTGCTGGCGGTTCGGGTGACGAGAAGTGGTTGAATTCAGAACGTATTTTGAAAGCAGAGCCCACAGGAATCGCTTATGGGTTTGACGTGAGAGGTAAGGGGGAAAAGCGTAACCACCACCAACTGCCTGGAGTCTGTGGGCGACTGTGGGCAGCGGCTCAGGTGCGGAAGCCTGGGGGGCAGGTCAGGCTGGAGCTGGGAGGGGCGGACTTGAGGGTCAGTCTGGCCACGTTCGGTCGGGACGCGCGACAGCCGTGCAGATGGAAACGGTGTGTAAGTTCGGAAGTCGGCGGAGTAATCAGGTCTGGGCGGTGGGGCGGGGGTGGGGGGGGGCGGGATATGAGAGTCTGGAGCTCCTAGATGGCAGCGAAAGCTGGATTCGATTCATAGAGATCTCACGAGCAGCTGTCCTGAGCTCACTGTCAGGAAGTAGATGACATAGTCCCAGCCCTCAAGGAGTATAGGGAGCGAGCCTGCCTAGCTTTGGATCCCGGATCGATCACTTACTTGCTTTGTGACCTTGAGCAAGTAACGTCACTTCTCTGGGCCTCCGTATCCTCATCGGTAGGGCGGGGCTGCGAGCGGTGCTCGCTGCGCAGGGATGATGCGGACACGGAATGAGGCGAGCTTTGTACAGCACGTGGCACGGTGCCTGGCACGTGGCCGAGGGCTCGACGGGTGTGAATTACCTAATTCTCACTTAACCGCTGGTGTGTGAAGCCAGCCTACTTTGTAAAGAGAACCGATGACTTTCTGAGCTGGACCCCGGGCCGTGGGTGAAGCCCCTTGGCCGGGGCCCACGCCTCACGTTCCACGCGGCGCCCCTGCCGCATATGAGCCGCTGCTCCCCGCCCTCCCCGGGTCAGAAAGCTCCCCCCATCCTCTTGCACTGATGCTTGCCCCTGTCTGTTGACACGGGGCCATGTGGCCTCAGCGCTTCCAGTCCCAGCTCTGGGCTGCGTACTCCTTTTGTGACCTTGGACACATGCCACCTCTTTCTCAGGCTCAATTTTGTTCTCTGCAAAACGGGCATGATCCCTGCCCTTTCGGATCCGAAGGGAAGATAGATGTGCAGGTGACCCTGCGGGCTGCCAAGCAGAGGCTCAGGAGGAAGAGGAGAGGGGTCCTGGAGGCCGACGGGGCCCAGGAACCCAGCTGCGCCCGTGGGAGGAAGTCGCTGCGGGCGCCAGATGCTCCGGGTGGCGGCTGGGCCTTCCCTGGCAGGATGAAAGGGTCGCGCTGCCTAGGCCCTTTTGAAGGCACCCCCTCTCATCCCGGAGGACAGCTGGAGACAATGTGCTGCTCCCTCACACCCCTCACGAAGAAGGTTCCAGTTGCCTCTGTTTATTTGTCTTTATACTTCAACAGCTCAAATGCATTTCTTGCTGGGAAAGAAACGCCGCCCACTTTAGTGTGAAACTGACGAGCTTCGCACAGTCACAGACACCAGTGTTTTTTAAGGTGAACTCCAGAGGTCTCTTCCTGTTCTCTTTCTCTGTGCCCCACCCTTCCCCACTCTTGGCCCACATTCAGGTGATGGGAACACGCCTGGTTGGAGGGACTTGCCCTGCCAGGACCAGCCAGAGTCAGGCCCGCTCCTCCCCCCAGCTTTTTACAACTGTTCATCTGGTGGAGGTTCTTTAACCTGAGAAAAAGAAAAACGCTGGAAACTTGTGCATCATTATAAATGGGCTTCCTTCTTCCCCCCAAACCACTGTAGAACTAGGGGTGTGGGGAGGGGGGTTGATTCAGACCCAGGGGCGTTTTGGGGGTAGAGTGAGCTTGTGTGGCCTCCTGCCTACACCCAGCTCAGGATGGGGACAGGGAGGGGTGTGGCGAGCAGAGGGGGCCAGGCGGTGCTGGGGTGGAAAGGCAATGTCTCGGGCCCGGCTCTTCGGACCATGGACTTGTTTGGGGGCTCTGGAAAACTCCCCACCTCTCCGAGCCTCAGTTTCCCCATCATCTGTGAAACAGAGGGGTGGGATGTGCCCGGTAGCTCTCAGACTTCTAGCAGCAGACCCCTTGAGTGCGAGCCGACTCCCGCAGTGGTGGCACTGCCCTGGCTGCAGTGGGAGGGCAGGGCCGGCAGGAGTGAGAGCCCTGCTCTCTGCAGAGCACCTGCTGCAAGGGGGCTGCTGGAGCACTGTTTGGAACCCCTAGCCTGGCTGTGGTGTCAGAGCCCTTCCTTAGCCTCCAGCATCTTGTGATTCGATGACTCGGTGGCATGGCATGTCCTCGAGGACAGGGGTTGAGCCCACTGCTCTGTCCTCCCGGCCTCTGCCAGACGCAGCCCCTGTCCGTCTCTCTCTCTGATTTTCCCAGAACTGGCATCTCCAGCCGGCCAAACAGCTTTCATTCCCCTAAACACACCGCCCCATCCTGCCCAGCAGCATCCTTGCACCCATGCACCTTGTCTGTCCCCGGACAGAGCCCGCCAAGTCCATAAGCAGATGTCCCTTCTGCCCGAACCGCCCTTCCCCCTGCTCTTCACGGATGCAGGGCTGACTCCCACTTGTCCCTCAGGACTCGGCTTGGGCCTCAGGCCCTCCAGAAGTTACACACTCCTCCCGTGGGCGCCCACAGCCCCCAGGCTTGTCACGGGACCTCTCTGGGGCCTCCCCTAATGCCTCAGGAGGCCCCTGGAGGGCGAGACTCCGGCATGACTCTGCTCTTTTCCCCAGGCCCAGCACAGGCTCATTTGTGGGATGGGGGGAGGACAGGTGGCTGGAGACGGGACGGAATGTTTGATTCTGACCATCCAGAGGAGCACGATTTGATCGTGGTGGGTGCACAAGCCTGCCACAGGGGCAGAGCATCAGTGCGCTCAGAGCTGCAGAGATCTGCTGCGGAGGTGTCCCCCGCAGCCCGTGGGACTGCGGCGCCCTGTGTCCCCAACCCCACGCCCAGCCCCTGCTGGTCTCTGTTCCAGACGAGGGGAGATGGGGACCTGGGAGTTGACACATGGGGCCTGGCTCCCAGCTCCCTTCCTAGCAGCATGTTGGGGGGCAGCTGTCCGCTGTCACTCCAGGGAGGGGGCTACAGAAATGCTGCGAGGTGGGCTGGGTGGCCAGGGCAGGGACCGCATCACCGTATGAGGCCAACCTTCCCGTTGGTAGGACCCGGCTGAAATCGATCGTCACTCCCCCTGCGCCAGCCCCACCGTTGACCAAGTCTTGATTTGGGAGCCTGGGGAAGAAGTCCTGCTCTGTCCCAGGGCAGAACATGCCAAGTCCATAAACAGCAAAGAAAAACGCCCAGTTGCAGAGGACGCGACGGGCCGGCAGACTCTTTCCTCCATCTTGTTTGCGGTCTACGTGCCAGGGGCTGGGTCAGAATCTGAGCAATAAACAGAAACTAAGGGTCCTGTGAAGACTCCTTAAAAATACTCTACCAACCAAAACAGACACCCCAAACCAGAGATGAGCCATGTGCCTAAAAGGGGGCATCAGTCAACACGTATGAGTGTCCCAGAACCTCCAGAACCTCTGCCAACCATCTTGCTTACTTTGGAGCCGCCTGGGCCCTCGCCGGGGTTTGGGGTCACCCTGGACGTTTGTTGAGCCTGACTGCCTCTGGACAGATGTTGCCGTGACCCTGCTCGCCCGGCACCACAGGCCCGGCCCCGTGTTTACGGTGGCCGCTAGCCAGCCCCGTGTATTGCCGGCTCCACCATCCCTCCCCGTCACCCGTCTCGTCCCAACCGCGTGCGGCTGGAAATAGACCGGCTAGTAGAGACGCCCTGTGCCCAGCTGTGACGCCTGCTTGTGGGACGTGGGGAGCCACGGCAGCCACCCAGCTGCTCGCCCGGGGTCTTCAGCAACCTCCTGGGCTGCCTTAACAGGGGGAAGAGGGTCCCATCTCACAGGCCGACTTTCCCTCCCTTGGCGCACCCGCTCACTGGCCACCGAGGGGCCAGACGCCCGTGCAGTCATTTGGGACAAGCTTTAGCGGAGGTCCCCCCTGAGCGGGGTCTTCCTGGGGCCCCTGTTGCCGCTGGGGAGTCACCACCTCGGCCTGGCAGCCAGCCCCCCCTGTGGCCTGGGCTCCCCCTGCCATGCCGGCCAGCCGCGCCTTTGCTCCTCGTGCGTATTGAGCCCGTCCCGGGGTGCCTCGCAGCCCTGTGCTCCCCCTGCCCAAGGGGCCGGCGCTCTCTCTTCCTGTCCCAAGCACTCCAGTTCGGCCTTCAGGGGGACTTGCCTCCCACCCTGCGTTCGAACTGAGGAGTCACAGTGCCCCTCACGCAGGGCTGAAAAGTTCTGTTCACGCAGCCGTCTTCCGCCTGTGTGCCGATTATACAGAAATGTTAAGGGAGTACAGACTGCACGGAAGGTAACCCCCACAAGCTCCCCACCCGCCCCGCTCTGCGGTCTTCGCGTCCCCGGGTTCTTGCCCGTGTCGTCTGCATGCAGCCCTGACTTTCCGCGGTCATGATCACGCACGGATGTTTTTAGGCTGCTTTCCCGGTGTTCTGTCAGAACTTAACTCGCTGTTGACGCGTAATCATGTGGCCAAGAGGTGGGACTGTAATCAAAGCCCGGGATGTGGGCGCCTGGCAGCCTGTGGGCGCTGAGAGCCACTGCTGCTGTGGCGGGCTGGTTAGAAACGCCTGGGAGGAAGGATCTGTGATCTCTGGGTCCAAAGATGCCTCCTGAGTGCCCTTATCTGCCAGGTCAGGGGGTCCTGAGATGATTTTCGTGGCGTAATTAATGCTAAACCAAGTATGGGACGCAGCTCACCCCACCGGGACCGAGTGACAGGGCACCGGGTGGCGGGTAGAGATGGGGTGAGGGGAGGAGGCGTAACAGGTGCAAAGCCTAGAGGTGGGAGAGGCCTAGCCAGGCAGGAGAGTGGGCTCGGAGTACGGTGACACATAAGAGGGTAGTTTCCGTCGGCTAAACGCCCGAGACCTGGAGATTTGTGTCTGCAGGTGCGAGCATGTCAGGGGTCCCCTTCGGCTGCGCGTCGGGCACATCCCAGACTCAAGCCTGCCTCCCGGCCCCCCTTCCACAGCCACCGGGGCCCCACCCACTTCTGCAGACGCACACGCGCACACACACACACACGTGCATCTCACCACATCCCACCACCGAGCACATCTTTTCCCCATGCTTGTCCGCACGCGGCAGAGAGAGAGAGAGACCCCTCCGCCTGTCAGTGTGGCCTCTGAGCCCTCTCACACACGCTCTTTTGTCCTGCAGCCCTCCACCCCAGCCCCCACCCCCACCCCCACAGTAGTTAATCCCTCCTGATTCCCCCACCTCTCTCTCCCTGGCCGGGCAGCTCCCTGAGGGCAGGCCTTGCCTTGGCGTTCACCGCGCCCTCATTGAGTGAGGGCGTGGACGAACGGACACACGGGGCTGATCACGGAAGGCTCTCTGCGGGAAGACGTGGGCACTAGGAAGGGACTTCGGAAGAGGCAGCGGCCGGCGCAGGCAGGCTCCAAGGGGCAAAACCAGCAGATTAAGGGCGTCCCGTGGGGAGGGATGAGAAGCGAAACACTGGCAGTCTCTGGCTGGGACTCCGCCTCTGGGAATCCATCTGAAGAAAAGAAACCCTAAAACGGAAAGGGCTCTACGTGCCCTGTGTCCCTCGTAGGGGAGTTTACTAACGGGGTCCGGAACAGAGACAAGCGCACCAAGTGGTTGGGCGGGGGTCGCCTGCCGGCTGGACAGACAGCAGGTGAGGAGGGCACCAGGGATGAGCCCCGGAAAGCGCTGCTTTCAGTGAAGGGCGAACAAGCAGGTCACATACAGAGAGACCCGTTTGCACTAGGAGAACATCGGCCCACGAGAAAAGGCAGAAACAAAATAGATGCCTTTGGTTATGGTCGCAGCCAGAGCATAGGACTGTTGACCCGTTTTTTTCCCACTGTTTTTCAGAATTCCTTGTAAATTCAAAATCTTAAATAGCTTTGTTGGACAAGTGATAGGGAGCCGTGCTGCGTGTCTTGAGGGGAGAAGGGCCCCAAATGGGCTAGAAAGGGTGGGCTTGACCACGGGGAGCCGTGGTGGTCTCCCAGCACGTCAGCCACCCTCGGTGCCCCCTTTTCCGGGGAGCCCCTTTGGTGCCCACACTCACCCCTCCACGTCCGCCCCCTTACAGCCCCTCTGCCATTTTCTTAAGTCGGCACAAAACCTTTTCCCATCCCGTTGTAGCTCCATGGCCCACCCAGGGCCTGTCAGCAAAGGACCACTTAGTGTGGGAAGGAACCAACTAGTCCACAGCAGGCCCGGTTAAGGCACCGTGGCCGTTCAGGGGCGGGAGCCCGCGGGGCCTGGGGGCCCCACCTTCACGGAGAACTTCCGGCGGTGCTGACACTCGTGGGGAGGACACTGGTTTTTATACTCAACAGCTTTGAAAAAAGCGGAAGAAACCGTAGAGTTTAATCGGGAAGAATTGGTCCAGAATTCCAGGCAGTACCGAGGCTGGGAAGCACGTGCCGGGAGTAAGTCACGTGCCGTGGCCAGCGTCCGGCAGGAAGGACTGTGTCAGCCGGGTGGCCTCGGGAGCTCCGGGGCCCTCCTGGGTCCGGCAGGCCGTGCGTGTGCCCGGCCCGCCCCACGCACGGGCCCGAGGGGGAACTAACCGCATCCAGAGGGGCCTGTTTTATTTCTGAGGATGTTCACGAAGAATCCGTCAGAGCCTTTCCCCTTTCTTTTCTCACGGCTTCTCCCTTTGGTTCCGGGATTTGTTTGTTTGGGTTTCCTCCCCTTCCCCCTTCCCAGTCCTCTGTTCTTCTCCCCATCAAAAGAAATTTTTAAAACTCGAGTGCCTCCCACAGACGTCCGGCCAGGATCGTGTTCACAGCTGGGCCGTCAGAGGCCCGAGGCTGCAGGGATGAAGTGTCCAATTCCCATCCTGGCACCGGCGCGCGCGTGTTGTGACCGAGGGCGGGCCGTTCGCCGCTCGAAGCTCCTGGTTATGACGCTCCCGTTGCCTCGGGCCGAGGCCCTGGGTGAGACGCTGTCACGAGCGCACCTGGCACCGAGCAGGAGCTCAGGGCACACGGCTCCCCTGCCGCCTCCTGCAGCCCCCCCTCCCGCCCGTGCTTGAGACGTTAAAGGAAGAGCTGGTCTTGCCGTGGCGGTGTGGCGGAGGCCAGGGCGGCGTCCCTCAGGAGCGCGTCCCACCGCCTCCAAACCCCCGTCCCCTCTACCTGCTTCTTAAAGCGCTGCCCACTTAGAACGGCTTTTCTCTGGCCGAAGACGTTTGTCCTTGTACCGCTGAAGGCACTGGCGAGGGAGGAGGACACCGGACGCCGTGGGCAGGGCTGACGTGGCAAGAGCCCTGTGTGGCTTCACTTGTTCATCGAGCAGCAAAGCTCACAGGCCGCCAGCATCTGAGGACGTCCACTCCTCCTCCACCCCGATCCCACCCCCCCTCCCCCCCGACGGGGCTCACTCCCAGGCAAGGCTGACGCGGGTGAATAAACGAGCACAGCTCTTCTCTGACCAGCCCTCACTCGCCCTCCCGACCGGCCCGCAGCCTCTGCCCCCCGGACCCCCCGGGCAGCACTCAGGCTTCTCACTCACCCAGAGCTGCTTCCTTGGCTGGATCCGGGAACTGGGTGTCGCCAGGCAGCCCCTCCGGGGCCACACAGGGCAGCCCTTGTGGGACAGGCCGAGAACCAGGGCCTCCGGGCCAGAGCCACCGCCCCCAGCCACGTTTTGTAGTTGTCAGTCAGTCACTTGGCCCACGGACGTGGCTTATGTGCCTCAGGCACTATGTCAAATCCTGAGATACAGCAACACTCGAGACAGCCATGGTCCTCCCTCTCGAGGACTCTGCATTCCCTGGGGAGAGAGCGACACAGGCAGAGGTGTTTCCCCCGGCGTGGACGGAGCAGTTCGCTTGGGCCTCGCCGGCCAGAGAGGGGAGTTTGTGTTTTATTCGAAGCCGACGAGGAATCCTTTGGAGGCTTTCAGGCAGGGGATAGCGCAGCTGGTTGACACTCTCCAGGGTGGTTTAGCGGGGTGGTGAGACCAGGGTGGAAGGAGGGAGACCTGGGATGCCACCGCTGTAATCCGGGCCGGAGAGGAGGGGAGCTGGACCCGGCCACCTGAGGGGAGGGGGCGGGGAGCTGGATCTGCAGGCAGAGCTGAGGACCACACCTGCTAAGGGCTTAGAGGCGGGGAGCGGGGAAGGGAGGGCTCCAGGATGACAGAAGCCACCGTGAGCTGTGCTGCCATTGGCCGAGATGGGGAAGGCTGAGGGCGGGGCCAGGCTTCGCTCTGTTCTGTTCCGTTCTCACAGGAGGTCAGATCAGGAGTCCAGCAAGGGCCGTGTTAGGTTTGTCGTGGCTTTGGACATCTGGGTCAGCCGTTGATATCTCAGCCTGAGGACAGTGGAGCAAGCGGGCCTAGAGGTCTTAGCGGCATTGGCAAATAGGCGGCAGTTAAGGCCGTGGGACAGGGTGACATCTCCCGAGATCGGAGCCCAAGAGGAGCGCAGGCCTCGTGGACCTGGGCCCCACCGGGGCACAGCGCCCAGGGCACCGTGCTCCCAAGGCTGCTTTGCAGGAGGTTGTGCCCACAGAATGCAAACATGTTTGCCAACCATGTGTCTGGTAAGGGTCTAGTGTCTGCGACACACAAAGAACTCTCAGAACTCAACAGTAGAAAGACAACCCCGTGTAAAAGTGGGCAAGGGATTTGAATAGACACTGCTCCAGAAAGGATGTACCAACGGACGGCAAGCACGTGGAAAGGTGCTCGGCGTCATTAGGGAAACGCGAGTCAAAGCCACGATAAGGTGCCATGTCTCACCCACCAGGATGGCTCTCGTTTTAAAAAATGGAAAACAGGAAGTGTTGGCAAGGACGTGGAGACATCGGAACCCTCGTATTTTGCCGATGGGAACGTGGAATGGTGCCACCACCGTGGGAAGCAGCACGACAGCGCCTCCAGAAGTGAAACGTGGAATCACCTCATGACCCGATGATGCCGCGCCTAGGTACCCACCCGAGAGAGTTTAAACGTGTTCACTCAAAGGCTCGTACGTGGCGTTCACAGCAGCGTGTGTCCTCACAGCTAAGGAGGGGGAGACCACCCGGACGTCCCGCAGCTGGTGGACGGGTAGACAAAACGTGGTCTATCCGGACGATAGAATATTATTCAGGCATAAGAACGAATGACGTGTGCTCCGCCGTGGGGACCTTGAAGACGTCATGGGGTGTCAGAGAAGCCAGACGCGGAGGACGCACGCTGTATGGCCCCAGTGGTTGAGAGGTCCAGAACAGGCACATTTGTAGAGTCAGAAAGTAAACTAATGGTTGCTGGGGGCTGGGGGAGGGGAGAATTGGGATTGACTGAAAATGGGCACAGGGCGTCTCTTTGGGGTGGTGGGAAACGTTCTGGAATCAGATCTTGGTGCTGTTCACACCACCTCGTGAATGTGCCAAGAACCACTGACCCGTCCTCCTTAAGGTGGTGAATTTTATGTAACGTGAGTCGTATCTCGATGAATGAAGACAGAGGTGGCACGTGCAGAGGCCGGGGCTTGTCCCACAGCCCGAGCAGGCCACACACGTGGCTCTGAGTCCAGTTCTGAGCCAACGTGAAGCCCCTGATAGACTGCGGTCCCCCAGACAAGGTGACAGGGTGGTAAGCTAGCCAGAACCTGTGTCAGGAGGGAGCAGTTCCGGGAGCTGAAGCTGCTCTGCTGAGGCCACACTGGGGGCTCCCTTGGACGCAGCTTGGTGTCACTTTCCGGTGTGGCGGGGACCTTACCGTCCCCTGGGGCACGTTCACACCTGTGATTCCCCGAAGCCCTGGCAGCGGCTTTGTGCAACGGTTGTTAACGTTCACTGGTGGCGTGTGTGTGCCAGGCACCGAGCCGAGTCCTTCACTGCATTAGTTCCTTTAGTTCCCCAGACAACTTAAGGTGCCTGTTATCCCCGTCTTGTGAAGAAGGAGACCAAGGCCCGAAAGGGGGTAAGTGACGTGCCCCAGGTCACGCAGCAAGTTACTCACCGAATCTTACACCCCAGCTGGTGTGACCTGGTAGGAAGAGAGTTGGGACCCGTGGGCAGCGGTCCCAGGGAGACACCGCAGAGACAGCGTGAAGAGAGCGGTCCTCAGTCGGACCAGGCAGCAACCTCCAGGCCCAACCCAGGGGGCTCAGGGTCAGAGCAGGGCTACGGCGGGGGACCGTGTGTCTTCTGCATACGGCTGACCTGCTTAAGAGTCAGGCCCCCCAGAGAAGGCCCAGCTGATGCCCAGACCAGGAAGCGGAGAGGTCCCGGGAGGCCCCGTCACACCTCCCCCCTGCCTCTGCCAGCACCTCTGACAGCTCAGGGAATGTTCTGGATCTGGCAGAACCCAGGCCGCAAAGCTCTGAGACCCGTGTGTATTTTACCCGAAATCTAATCCATCTGGTTCTCATTTATTTACACTTAACTCATCAAATGTAATTTTGCAAGAGCCGCTCGATGGCCAAGAGGCTTTTGTGCCTAAGCCTCCCTTCTGACAGGGGCCAGGGGAGGGTTGGGGCCTCAGCCCTCAGGGACCAGGAGGGAGCTCTCAGGGTTGGAGGTCAAGTTCGGTTCCCGCGATGGGCCGGGGCCTCTGCCTCTGTCCTCGGACCCTCGGTGGGACCTGTGGTGTCGGGGCCAGGCACGGGGTCTGACACATAGTAGGCCCTTGGCAGCCACGAGAACACGGGTGGGGCCCGGGCAGAACACAGAGTCTCTGTTTCGAATCGTGAAATGTTCGTGGGAAACACAAAGCAAGCAAAGCTGGGTCCAGAAGTAATTTTTAGTTATTATAAATAACTGCAAACCTGGATTCTTGGTCCAAAGGAGGACAAACAGCCAGCTATTAATAAAAATAAACAGACCTCATGGGCAAACCGCAGCCCTGCCTGCAGAGGCCTTTCGGAACCAGCTCAACCTACAGCCTGTGGGCGTCGGCTAGAGAGCAGCCGTCCGTCGCAGCCCGTGAGCCCGTCTCAGACGCAGCACTCTGGTGCTCGGGACCGGCGGGCCCACCGAGCAGACATGGGCCGGAGAGCCAGCTGAGGGCTGTCTCCCCCCGACCCCAGCACCCAGACCTCCCGTCAGGCGCTACGGTGTAAGGTGGGGGCACCTGACCCCAGAGACCCCGCTCGGACTCTGTCTTTGGTGCCGAGGTGCCCTGGCCTCTTCCGACTAGAACTGGTCACGGCGGCCACTGGGATTGGGAGGGGAGGCTGGGGGCCCGGAGGCCTAGCAGAAGCACACAGACTGTGCCTTCGGGCAGGAGTTGAGGCCCGACCCAGGGCTGTGGCACAGTAGTGGAGGCAAAACAGACGGGCAGGGTGGTGAGGAAGTCGGCATCCTTGGCCACTGCTCGGGTGGTGGGAGGGACAGAAGGGGGCTGCTCAGGCCAGGGGAGGTGGGCAGGGGTAGGGCAGGGCTGGAGTGAAGCCCCTCTTGGCACCCTGGTCTGCCTCCCACCTTCGGTCCTCCCTCAGCCGTTGGCTGGACGAGTGAGTGCTCACCGTACCCCCGGACGCTGGGCCTCAGGCTGGGGAGCAGCCTGCACAGAGCGGCGGCCCCATGTCTTATCCCAGACTGCACTGGGATGGTCCGTTTCTGAGGGTGTCCCTCAGCCCCGCCGGCCAAGGGCCCCCTGCCGCCGTGGCCAGCCGCAGCTCAGTGTCCCCTCCCCTCCCCTCCCAGCACCCTTCGCCTGCTGCCCCCACCCCAGCCCAAAAGAGTCAGGGGCTCTACCAGTCCCAGTGGCACAGAGATGTGTTTGTGTGTTAAGGCCGGGGGCTGGGGGGCGGGAATGGAAGGGTGCTGCAGGCTGGGGCCTTCCAGGGAGTGGCCCGGCCGGGGCAGGCAGCCCCTGACAGAGGGCCACCCGAGACCCTCGCAGCGCTGCGGCTGCTGGGGTCGTTCCTGCACAGTATAGTCATCAGCTCTTCCATTGCCAGTTAAAAGAGTTTCCCACTAGGAGCCTCAGGTCTGCCCCCAAACCCACAGGGCCTCCTCTCTGCTTTATCGCAAAGTCCTCGGGCCAGGGTGCTCCCTGCCTTCTGGGAACATTCCAGTGTGGCCGCAAAAGCAGATGAAGGACCATGAGCTGCCGGCAGGATTCAGAGGCAGAGCAGCCCCTGTATCCCACCCAGAGCCCACTCAGGCATCGTGCAGCCTGGATCGGAAACAGGCTTGCTCAGGGCCCTCACTGCACGCAGCGGGCTCAGCCTCTGCCCAAGGCCATGGCGGTGGCGCTACTGTGGCTTGTCGGGCTGCGCAGACATCTTCCCTGAGGACTGTCCCCTCCCCCGGCAGCACCGGTGAGAACGGGGGCCAGGGGGACCCGGACAGAGCCGGGGTTTGTGAGGGCCCTTGGGGTCTCCTTGATGGGGGGTGTGTAGGCTGCACAGCTTCCAGAACTCCTCCTCTGCCCCAGCGGTCGCGGGCCCTTCCCCATCTGTGCCCTGCCACGCCCCTTCGGCGAGAGTCGGCTTCTGCGACACCTCTTCCTGCCCCGGCCTCGGGTCACAGACCTCCCTGCCGCCCCCGGCCCGGCCCTCCACGAAGCCTCCCGCCTCTGCTCAGGTCCAGTACGGCAGCAGCTGGGTTCACTTTGGTGCCCTGGCGGCCCTTGGGGAGCGTGGCACGTAGTAGGCGCCCAGTGTTTGTGGAGGGAACTGATGAACGAAAGCCTGTTGGGTGGTTCTCAAAGGCAAGAACTTCCGTCTGGACAAGGAGGGAGAGGGCATCCCAGGAGGAGGTGGGTGTGATCACAGGAAGGCAAGCGTGAACAGGGGGCTATTCCGAGAACAGCGGAGATAAATGCAGCTGCGGGGAGCCCCAAACGAGCCCCCTCCGTGTGCCCAGAAGGAACCGGGACAGCACGCCGCTCCAGGGGACTGGCCTTTGTGGGTCGCGAGCTCCCCATTGGTGGCGAGTGCAGACACACGTGTGCCATTCGGTTCTTCCTGCGGACACTTGAGCACCCGCTCGGTCTGACCGTCAGCGGGGCACAGGGATATAAAGACTCAGGGCTCCCTTCAGCCCAGAGCAGAGACACAGGACGACTGAGCCCGAGGTCCGGGGCAGAGCAAGCCTGGGCACGGGACGAGCACAGTCTTCCGGGCGCCGGGAAGACTTCAGAGAGGAGGAGCGTCGGAGACACGAGCGTGTAAGGTCGGGGGTGGTGTGTTAAGCAGAACTGCTCGGGGAACCGGCTCTCGTCGCCGTGGTTGGGCTTGAGGCGTCCTCGTCGAGAGAAACCAGATCGCAGGAGAGCGGGGAAAGGCCAGAGCCAGAGCTCCCAGGTGTAGGCTCCCTCCTTGCCCCGCAGGACCTCTCATGACAGAGTTTTCTGAGTCCTGAGGGGGCCAAGGAACAATGTGTGCTGGGCTTGCCCCCATCAGGAGGGCCCAGGGGCCGAGTGTCTCCCGCAGTGCTGTGCTAGGCCTGGCCGGGGCCTCCAGGTGAACCCAGTCTGCCCGAGGTCGGTGGGTGGCCGACCCACGGCCCCAGCTCCTCCAGCTGGTGCCTCTTCAGACTTGACTGTGAGCCCCGCGTGGAGGGCTGAGCCACGGGGGTGTGAGGGGCATGAGGTGGGCATCAGGCCCCCGATCCAGCCCTTAGAGAAGCTGGTGACGACCGCAGGCTCCCCGAAGGGATGGTGAGGCTGTGGTTTCCTGCCCGGCTCGAGGGAGGCCTGTGTTGGGACCACAGTGGAAAAAGGGCGCAGAGGGGGCCGCCCCCTTCCCTCCCTGCTTAATCCTGGGGCTTTGTCATTTGGGAGCGGGGAAAAGAAATGTTTACACGGCCTTGCATTTGTTTCAAATTATTCATCAGTGTTTGAGAGTCATTGTTCCCTGCTAGTGTAAACAGCACTGTCCCAAGGCACAGCCACTCTGCCAGCTCCCTGAACTTCTGGAGATGCGTGCAGTATTAACTGCCCTCGGGTTCCTGGCTTCCAGTGAAGGGAGATGGGCCGGGCCAGGCGGGGGGCTCCAGGGAGCTCGTTCACGGTGGGGTCAAAGCAGCGCTTTCTCGCCACCAGTGCAGCATTTGAGGGCCTGTATCTGGTTTGTTTTACCAACTGAACCTTTACTAGGGCTGGAGAAGCCAAGGTGCAGAGCAAAGAAGCTGAGAACCATGGGAAGAACAGCAAAGCATGTGATTTGAAGGGGGTCTGGACCGAGTCCCAGAAGCGGGTTTCGCTGTGATACGTGTGCCAGCACCGGGGTGCAAGTGCCTCAGTGGCGTGTCTTTGGGACAGGCCCCGTGTTACCCACGGCAGGCTGGCTCCGGCGTTGCGTTTGCATCTGGGGTTCCCAAACACGTTCAAGGCGGCACCCCGCTCAGGCTCGTGTTAAGAGTAGCTGGCTCTTCGTAGCGTTGGTCTCGACACACTTTCTGGCACGGCCAGCTGAGCGGCGGGGCAAAGCCACGTGCTCGGGAGGTGAACGGCGGGTCTAAGTCCTGCCTCTGCCCTGAGCAGCCGTGTGACTTTGCTCAAGTTACTTTGGTTCTCTGCGCCTCAGTGCCCTCACCTGTAGAGTGGAGGCCGTAACACAGCCTGTCGCTCAGGGTTGCCGCAGGGGTGGAGCGCGGGGATATTTGTGAGGCCCCCGTGCCTGACGCATAAGGAGCCCTCGAGGAATGTCAGCTTCGCGTCGTTATCGGTAGGATGAACAGGACTCGGTCCCTGGCTTAGAGCTGCTCAGGGTCTAGTGCCGGCGAGGGACAGACCCCCAGAGGCAGCCACCCCTGGAGGGGAGGTGCCCCCCGCAAAGGGGGCACTGGCGGTGGCCCTTTAGGGAGCCGTCAGTGAGTAAGACTCCGTTGAGTGGAGAAAGGTTTTCAGAATAATCCCTCTGTGTCATTTCCAGCTCCCCCGGGACCCCACTGTGTCTCCTCTCAGCAAGAGCCACCTTCCCCACTTCAGCTGTAACTGCTCGTGGCTTTTAGAGTTCAGAGTCCTGCCTCCCTCCGGGCTGCCACACAGCTGACATTTGAGCTTGCTAGAGAATAATGGCCTGCCTCAGCATCGGCCTCTCGGCGGCAGCCATGTGGTCTCCTGGGTGGTGAAGCGACGTGTTGTCCCTAAGCCTCAGTAGGACCCAGCTGACCTAGCTCCAGGGCTCAGTCCTCTCCTGGTTCAGTGCAGGTCAGTACTGGAAGATGGCTGTGTGAAGGACAAC
Source organism: Puma concolor (assembly GCF_028749965.1). Taxonomy (NCBI): domain Eukaryota; kingdom Metazoa; phylum Chordata; class Mammalia; order Carnivora; family Felidae; genus Puma; species Puma concolor. The sequence continues at coordinate 5,975,590 of NC_141673.1, forward strand.
TGTATTAAAAGCTTACGGCCAAAGTGTGTGTGCGTGCGTGCGTGTGTGTGTGTGTGTGTGTGTGTTGGGGGCCAGGGGATTGGCTAGAAGTGGCTGGTAGCTCACCTTGCCTTTGTGGTTTCATACATTTGCCTGTTAAAATGACGATACAGACACGGCACGTTAAGGTTTAAGAAGCCCATCTTCCGTTACACAAACTGACAGTGTAAGGGGTTATGACTTTGGTAATTGAAACATGCTGTTCCGTTCAAGCCCAGAACTCCATAAAGACTCTTTTCAGCCAATAGCCGCCTTTGTGCCAGCAGCCTCTGGTCAACGCCGAGTGTCAGCCCTGAGGTCTCTCTCTCCTAGAGAGCAGGAAAGACCGCTTAGAGGCCTTCTGCGGCCGTCTTGGTGGCCAGAGGTCGGGGCCTTTTAAAAAATTCCCCATTCTTAGACGTTTGAAGTCCCATTTGTGAGGCAGAGAGCAGGCCGCGGGGTCTCGTGTTACTGGTTGTAACTCTGAGGTAGGCTTGAAGACGGAGGGGACGGGAGAATTTGCTTGGCGAGGCTCCGTGGGTTGGGGAAGGGCAGTGCAGGCTGCGGTCTTCCCGGAGAGGGAGAGCCCAACAGGATCAGTGAGACCACGGTTTGGGAGTCGGACTATCAGGTGGGACCCGGGACAGGTGACTTGGCCCCTCTGGGCCTCGGTTTCCTCATCTAGCAAATGGGCTAATACCCGGATCTGATCTACAGGGCTGCCGTGAGGATGAAAGGAGTTAGTACGGGTCGGATGCTTAGAAGAGCGCCGGTCGCGTAGGTTACCGACAGGCAGCTGGCGTTACAAGCATCGTCACTACCTCTACGGAGTACCTCCGCGGAGTACCTTGGTGGAGTACAGCCCCGTGCAGTGTCTCTGCGGAGTACCCGGCCCCCCTGCGGGGTGTAGCCGCGGGGTCCCCCTGTGGAGCGTCCCCAGAGTGCTGCCGTCTGTGCAGCGCCTTCTGGGCAGCCTGGGAAGCCGGTGGCGTCTCACTTCCGGCCCCAGGTGCGATTTCTCCCCTCCCCCTCTCCGCCTCTCCGCCTCTCCCTGCAGATGTGGACGAGTGTCAGGACAACAACGGTGGCTGCCAGCAGATCTGCGTCAATGCCATGGGTAGCTACGAGTGTCAGTGCCACAGTGGCTTTTTCCTCAGCGACAACCAGCACACCTGCATCCACCGCTCCAACGGTGAGTGCGGCCCGTGCTGACCAGGCACACGCCCCCCCCCCGCCCCCGCCCCCACCCCCCGCCCCGTAGAATCCGGCGGCCCCTGGAAACCCCCTTCTCCACATCTCGACTCCGGGGGCCTCAGGGTCAAGGCGGGGGGCGGGGCGCGGTTTGGCGGTGGCCTGAATGGCTGTTTTGTGCTTCTGGTGTCGGTTCTGCGCGGGGCTCCTCCCAGCTCCCGCCCACCGCCCGCTACACCGGGACTGCTGGTGTTCCTGGTGTTTTTATGTGGAGGCGAGGTGGGGCCACAAATGGGCAGATGTGACCAGAGAAGCTGTTTTCCTTTCTGGGCTGAAGGCCGGCTGTGGCCAGGAAGAGTGGGGCCCCATTCTCCATGGTCCCCTTCCCCAAGGTGGGCTGGAGGCCTGAGCAGGCCGAGTGCCAATTTCCTGGTCTCTGAACGTTCACCGGGTCACCAGCCAGCAGAGGGTCCCTGTGGTCGGGAGCCTGCCTCCCTCTGGTGGTTGGGTGGGATGGCAGGCTGGCCCGGGGCAGTACAGAGGGACTGGGGAGCACTGGCCAGCCGGAGTAACCTGCAGACAGCCCCAGGCTGGGACAGAGCCTGGCCTCCAGCCAAGCCTGGCAGTGAAGGTCCACGGTATCAGAGGAGGGGTGGTCAGAGTTTGGGCCCAGAGAAGCAGGACTGTGAGGTAGGACAGCTGGCCAGAAGGCAGGACCCACATGCGTAGAGGAGAGGGGCTTTTAGGTAGAGGGAACAGCATTTGCAAAGGCACAGAGGCATATCTTGCTTAAGTTAATGGCAAGGTCTGGAATCTCAGGGCAGGCTGCGTGCTGCAATGGAGTGGGCTGAGGGCAGGGGCGGGGACCGGCGCTCCTGGGGCCCGGCCATCGTGTGCGGTCAAGAGAGTAGATGGGGAAGGAGGCCAGGACAGCCGCCTGGCCCCGGCCTGAGCCCCTCCCCCATCGCTGACCCCTGACACGTCGGAGATACCGGAGGGGCCTCGGGGGGCCCCTATGAGGGCCCAGCCCGGGGTCCGTGGCACCAGCAGGAGACCAGGGAGTGGCTCACACTGAAACGTGGGGACAGAAGGGCAGGCCCCGGGCTCTGGCGCAGCCTGCCGGGCACGACTCCGGTGCTGCCGCTCCCTGGCGGTGAGCCGAGAACCTCAGCCTCCTTGTCCACAGCGTGGAGATGTGGCGGTGCCCCGCCAGGCTCTCCAGAAGGGGGGACGAGACCCTGCGTGTGCAGTGTTCTGCGTGCACTAAAGCTACAGGGGCTGCAAGGCGAGGCTGGGGGACGCTGGGTGTGCTTGTTATTTGGAAGCAATTCCTGAGAAAGAAAAGAAGGAAACAGTTAAAAGTCCAAAGCCCGGGATAGGGAAGCAGAGCCGTTTCACTGGATGCCTTCGATGCTCTGTGCTTGTTCAGGCGATTTCCTCAAGGACGCGACAAGCCCGGCGGTCCCCACTCTGCCGTGTCCCCAGAAGGACGTGGGCGCCAAGCTCTGCGCGCCCTGGTGCCCGCTGCCGCTGTGTCGTGCGGACTTCCCCGGGAGCCTGCGGCCGGGGCTGTGGGGCTGCAGGGCTGCGCGGTCCACCTGCCCCAGATGAGGACCGGGGGCCCAACCCGAGTTTTATAGGAAGCCGATTTATGGGGAAGCGAGTGCACGTTGGTGGTGAGGAGGGAGTCCTGCTTCCCTCGCGGAGGGGGGCTTTACAGGGCGACGGCTCTGAGCAAGCCATGAAGTCCCCGAGGCCAGGGTGGCCGAGCCTCTTTTCCCGCCAGGCGGTGTTGCCCTGTTCCTTTGAAGAGCAGCTTTCCCACGAGCGGGGTCCAGGTGAAGCTGTGAGGCCCCTGGTTGAAAGGAGGGTGCGCGGGAAGGGGGGACCGACGCGAGGCTGGATACAAGACCCCGGCCGCGTTCTGTCGGTAACCGGGACCCGGTTTGGCCCGGAGGCACTCGTCTGGCTAAGGACGTCACCGGACAAACCTCAGCAGCAGGCGGAGGAGTGGGGTCAGGGGACACATTAACGTGGAGAGCGGCCGGCTGGCTGCCGAGGGGTCATGGGCTTACTCTGAGCTAGGCCCTCACAGCAACCCGGTGAGGCGGGGATGTTATGACCCTGGGACAGCGGAGGAAGCCAAAGCAGTCCAGTTAGGAGACTCGCCCAAGGTCACACCATAGGGAAAGGGCGGAGTCGGGATCCCAGCGCACGTCTTCAGCTGTGATGTGATGAGGCCGGTCAGGAAAGAAAGAAGGTGGCAGAACAGACAGAGGTAGGCGGGCTTCCTCTTTGCGGAAGCCACACGTGAGCTGAAACAGAATGGCCAAGAGCCGCCGCGGGAAGAGTTGGGGGAAGCGTGCCAGGCGGCACGTCTGCAAAGGCCCTGAGGCAGGAATGGACCAGACTCGGGCGGAAAGCAAAACGAAGGGGAGGGCGGTGGAGCACAGTGAGCCAAGGGGAGAGGAGCCCAGGAGGAGGGGAGCCTGGCAGGGCCCGGACCCTGTGAGGCCACCAGAGCATGGGCAGGAGTTTAGATGGTGTGCAGAGAGGGCAGCTGTGGGAAGCTGGCTGAGCAGAGGTGGGAAACGTGCTGGAGGGGAGAGTGGAGGACTTCCAGGGCCTCTCAGATACTTCAGGGGCTGGGCCTCAAATTAAGCGTGCAGTAGAGCCTTGAGCCCACGTGCCTCACCTTTCCCAAAGGCCCTGGGGTGACCGGATCCTGACGCCAGGACTTGAGATTTAGCCAGAGTACAGATTTGGGGGCCTCAAGCCCAGTCTTTGTTAACCAGCACCAACCAGCACGTTGGTTAAAGAAGTCCCTTCTCTTATTAGGATTTTTGTGTCCATCTCCCAAGTTTTATTTTTTATTTTTTTTTTTTTACATTTATTTATTTTTGCGACAGAGAGAGACAGAGCATGAACGGGGGAGGGGCAGAGAGAGAGGGAGACACAGAATCGGAAACAGGCTCCAGGCTCCGAGCCATCAGCCCAGAGCCTGACGCGGGGCTCGAACTCCCGGACCGCGAGATCGTGACCTGGCTGAAGTCAGACGCTTAACTGACTGCGCCACCCAGGCGCCCCCATCTCCCAAGTTTTAAATCTGGGCAACGAGTCCATCCAAAAAGCAGCAGACAACTTCCGGGGTACCTCCCGAGGGGCGAGTGACAGCATTTCCAGGGCTCCCACAGGCCGTGTGGAAGGTCTGAAGAAGGCAGGCCAAGTGCACAGCACGTCTGCTGACTGCTCGTTAATGCCAGTGGCCGGAGACGGGCGCAGGTGACCCGGCAGGTTGCCTCCCTCCTGAGCCTCCGTTGGTTGTGACAACTGCCCGCCACGAGTGCATGCCGACCACAGTGATGCTTGTTGGAGCATCACTCAAAACTCAGAGTGCGTCGGGGGTGCAGAGACCTAGCTTGTTTTGCACCTAAATGCCCCCTGATCCCTGTTCCTCCCTGGAGGGCCCATGAGCCCAGGGCCATTTGGCAAATCAGACTCCTCGTGTCACCTGACTTCTAATGCCTGTCGGCGCCTTGGAGCCTGCCCCGAGCAGGGAGGAGAGCACGAGGTCTGGTTTTGATTAGAGGGGCCTGGATGCACGCACAAGGTCAGCCAGGGTCGGTCTGTGCTCCTGGCCGAGAAACGAGGGCCTGGGACTCCGCCCTTCTGAGTGGCCCCGCTTCCTAGACACCGGTGCAAACCCTGGCCGGAGGTATGTGGATCTGGCCAGGCCGGGGTTGGGAGTTTTAGGCTTTCAGCTCTTCTCCGTGGCCCCTGCACAGCCACTCCTGCCTGCCTGGGTCTCCTCCTCTGTAAATCGGGACCGGTGATCCCTCCCAGGCAAGTGAGGGATCCGTTAGGGAAACCCCGTGAAGCAGTCGAGCGCAGCGCCTGCCCCAGGGGAGGCCACTTGCAGGCAGCTTCTCTAGGTGTTTAGAACCCAGGCATGGGGCGCCTGGGTGGCGCAGTCGGTTAAGCGTCCGACTTCAGCCAGGTCACGATCTCGCGGTCCGTGAGTTCGAGCCCCGCGTCGGGCTCTGGGCTGATGGCTCAGAGCCTGGAGCCTGTTTCCGATTCTGTGTCTCCCTCTCTCTCTGCCCCTCGCCCGTTCATGCTCTGTCTCTCTCTGTCCCAAAAATAAATAAACGTTGGAAAAAAAAAAAAATTTAAAAAAAAAAAAAAAAAAAAACCCAGGCTCGATGTGAGGAACCCAGGCTCTGTCCCGGCACTGGGCGGGGGGTGATGAAGAGCTGTTGGGATCTGGGGCCCATCTCCTTCTCCTCGGTGCTTCCAGGTGCTGGTTCTGGTGCCGTCACAGCCCACGTTCACCCCCACTCAGCCCCTGGCCCAGCAAACGGTAACAGCCTGGGGGCAGCCGGTCCAGGCCAGTCCCAGCCTCCACCGCCCCCTCTGTGGTCACGTGTCCTGGGAGCCCAGAGCGGATGGGCCACCGAGGAGCCGGCACCTTCTAGCTCTCTCCCTCTCCCATGCCTGCCCATTTTTCGTAAATCTACATCACGTCTGTGTTCCACGAAGGTGTTTCCTCCTGAATGAACTTGTCTCTTCCCTCCTGGTGAAGAATTCTTTCCTTCGGTCTGAGTAGAACGGATTTAGGAGAAGAAGGTGTTCAGAAAGGCGTAGGTCTAACCAGCTGTGTGATGGCAGGCCGCCGTTTCATTCATTCGTGTTGCCCGGTGTCTGTCTGGTCCTCAGGATCCCCGTGTGAGCGAAAGCTGACATGGTCCCCTGTGAAGCGTTCGGTCTAGAAGAAGGACTGAATGCTAAATAAGGGTTGGAGTTGCCGTAGAATAACGAGCTGAGAAAGAAACGTTCTGGAGGGAAGGATCCGGAGCTCCTAGGGGTCTAGTGTTCGGGTCTGAGCAGGGGAGGTGGAGAAGAGAATGGTTTCACCAGCCTGGTGAAGGATTGCCCCCTTCCCGGCGCTGGTCCTCGGCTGCCACTGTTGCTGACACCGGCGGGCTGGAGAAGTCCATGCCCTTCTAAGCAGGAAGCCGTCCTGCACGCCTGCGCCCTGAAACCTCACCAGACCTTCGTGGTCTGATCTCTGGCGGTGGCGGTAGGCACCAGGGTCAAGAGAAGCGTCACGTTGTCCCCACAGTTGTGGGAAACAGCCACAGGCTCGCGAGGGGGCTTGAGGGGCTGCACATGTCACAGCCCAACCCAGAGGGCCCTTAGACACCCAAGGAGACCTGTCATCCCTGTGTCAGACCGCGATTAAGAGCACGGGTTCTGGGGCCTGGCTGCCTAGATCAGAATCCCAGCTCCAGCAGTCATGATCCACGTGACCTTGAGCAAGTCCCTCAACTCCTCCGTGCCCGGTCCATAAAATGGGGATAGCACAGTACCTGCTTCATAGGGTGGAAAAGATATCGCAAAGATCACTTGATACACGTGGGTTCTGATTACGGTAATCGGTCACAGATGAGGAAACGGGCCCAGAGAGGACGGGGCCTCACCCCAGGCCCACAGCAAGCCAGCAGCAGAGTCAGAGCAGGTGCTCCCTGGGCAAGGCTCTGCCGATGTGTGCTGGGTGCTGGCTGAAGCCTGAGCTTCAGCTGAGGGTGGAGGGGAGATAGGGAGTAAGTCCTCATCCTCAAGAGACCCCCTTCCCAGGGGCGAACAGGGACCCGGAGGCTCCGTGAGGCCACCAGGGAGAGGCTGGGCTGCCGCATGGCTGAGCGCGTGGAAGCCGGGCCGTGCTGCCCCCTTTCCCGCGTCTGATGCCCCAGAACAGGCCACAGGGCAGCTGAGCGTCTGTGCCCCTGGGAGGCTGAGCCCCCTGCAGAGCCAGGCTGGCACTGTCCCGGCAGCGACATCACGGGTTTCCCCGTGCACATTTACCGTTCCCTTAAATGCCCTCTGAGCCTGTTTAAATGCACATGTAAATACGGGTAGGAAACCCCATTGCCCTCCCACCGCCGGCGTTCCCTGTGGCACTTTCTCACAGAGCTCAAGACTTGGCGTCAGGGGCGACTCTGGTGCCAGCGAAAATCAGACGTGGGGCCTGGAGCAGGGAAGCTTGGCTTCCTTTGTGTTAAATAATGAATGATAGCACAAGCTGCATTTACTGTATGCCTACTGCACGCCGGACGTTTTCACGCACTCGCACATCACATCCTTGCCATGACCCCATTTTCCAGATTCAGAAGCTGAGGCACAGAGAGGTTAGGGAACTTGCCCAAGGTTGCGTAGCCATTGCTCTGCTGGTCTGGCCCCTAAGCCCAGGCAGACTACGTGGAGGGTTCTGACAAGGCTTGGACCCCTGTGCCTAGTCCGCCCAGTCGGGGTGAGACCCAGGAGAGGCCCCGAGGGACAGCAGAGACACCTCCTCGGCGTTCCCCAGACGTGAGCGTTCCCTACACCACACATGCCTCATTAAGCACCAAGAGTTTCAAACACGCTTTGTGGTGGAAATTTCCCGAAATGGCGCACCCGTTTCCCTCTCCTCTTCGGGGAAACAACCTGAGTCAGCCTGGCCTCTTTTCCCTACAGTTCGTAAAACCTTTATGAACTTCAGTTACCAAGACAGCCACTCCCCTTAAGGGCCACAGAATGCTCGTTAGTGTTTGTCCCCGTGCCGAATGTCCCCAGACACCCGAGCCGGAAATAGCCCTTCCCTTTTGACTTTGCTGTCGTCAGCCGATCCGTACTGCTGCCTCACAGCGGGTTTGCTGTGAAGACTGTGGTGGGGGCTCCACGTGCACACACAAGTGGGACGCTGGGGACTCCCAACCGGTTGGTGACGTGCCTGGGCTCTGCCCCCGCCGTTTGCCCCGTGGGAACATTCTCACGCGTTTGCCAGGTCACAGCCCGACTCTGGGTGACTGCGTTATGCAAAGATGGCCTCGATTGAGTTAAAAATTACTTTGCTCATTAGCTCTCTACAGGAAAGACTGTCAGAATCTGTTCCTTTTTCCTGTAGGCTTATGAGGGTACTTACCCAAGCGTAACCGGAGACAAGACGATAGGATTTTTCTAACTTTCCATTTTGAAATAATTACAGATTCATAAGAAAATGCAAAAAAAAAAAAAAAAACAGTGAAGAGGGGTCCCGTGTACACGTCACCCAGTTTTCTCCCACGGCCACATCTCCTGTCACTGGAGAACAGCATCTACACGGGGAAGCTGACAGCCGTACTGTGTATGCATACAGCTCTCGGCCGTCCCATTACATGTCGATTTCGCGTAACCGCCTCAGCGATCAGGAATTGACATCGTGGGGGCACCTGGCTGGCCCAGTCACTCGAGCCTGCGACTCTTGCTCTCGGCGTAGTGGCCAGCCCCACGTTGAGTGTGGAGATTACTTAAATGAGTCAATAAATCTTAGAATTATCACTCAATAGCTGAACGTCCTGCCAGGCACGCTGCGCCCTCTCTGCCTCTCTCCACGGGGGGCTGTACCAGTTAGTATCTACGCCCGCTCGCCTCGAGAGCAAAAGAGGCATGATTAAGTACGACAGGGCAGCAGCTACAAACTGGGACTGTCCTGGGCACAGCCAGACATACGGTCACCCTAATATTTCCTCATGTGAGTCCTTGAACCTTTCAAAGTAGGTGCCAGCTACCCCCACACGCAGATGCGCCCAGGGTCACGTGGCTGGGGGGGTGGGGCGCCGAGCCGGCACCCAGGTGGTCTGGCTGCGGATCCGGACCACCGCCGTTGAAAGGAACCACCACGACCCCGTGGATCACCTCTTCTCCGATAGGGATGGAAATTGGGTTCTAAAGAGAGGAGGGACTCTCTCGTCCAGCGTGCTTGCCAACCTGGCCTGGGGTTGTGTTGCCCGAGCCTGCACCCTGGGCATGGCATGGCGTGGCATGGTGTGGCATCCTGGGTGGTCAGCGTAGGCCCGCAGCAGTGCTGAGGGGCTCGGCCAAAGGGAACTCAGTTCCATCTGGGCGCTGGGAGCCTGGGGGAGGTGGAGCAGGCGGAGGAAGTCCCTCAGAGCGGGTGGCCCCTGAGGGAGCCAGCTGGTAGTGAGTAGGGCAGGCGGTGGGCAGAGGGGCCCCTGGGAGATTGCGGGGCAGTGGGGGTTGTGGTGGGAAGGGAAGGGTGAGAGGCTGCTGGGACCATCTGGGTCCGGGCCTGGGTTGAAAGTAACGGGTCAGAAGCAGCTAACCTTGAAAAACAACTCGAAGTGGACAGAACAGGCAGAGACAGGCAGAAACCCGAGACACAGGCCCACCTCATCCCTTCGTGGGCCTGAGTTCTGGAATAGTCTGGAGCGGGGAGGGCCCTCAGACACCACCCCCCTGGCGCCATCGGACTGGGCCTGGCAGGTCGTAGTGACGACAGGTCACGTCTGTACCGTGCAGGGAAGGGGCTCCGATTTGAGCCCCTCTGACGTGCGTGATGCTTCTCATATGTGGTTGCTTTTGATTTGGTTTCCAACCTAGCCTAGACTCCGGGTCTCTGGCCGCTCCCACCCCCCACCCCCCCCCCACGCTCTTCTCTTCCCCGTGGGTCACCCAGCTGCCCCTCACTGCCTGGCCCTTCACGCAGGCTGGCGTGGCCTCGCATCTCACACCGAAGATGCCAGCTCTGCTCTGGTTGGCCAGGAGAGCCTGTGTCCCAGCGGCCCCTCTTGCCTGTTGGAGAGAGTGCATCGCAGACCCTGAAACCAGACCCAAAGCGGATGCGAGTGAGAGGGTCAAGGCACTGTGCTCGGTGGGACTTTGGACTTTGCTGTGAATGTTGCAGGGCACCTGTCAGTCCTGGGGACGGAGCACGGTCCACACTTCGGGACGGTCACTAAGCACCTTGGGGTGGGCAGCGAGATAAAGCAGTTTTCCGGCAAGTGATGCTGGCGGGCGTCAGGGTCTAGAACTCACACAGGGGCAGTGTGGGCGGAGAGGAGGGTAGCCGAGGGGAAGAAGACAGAAGGGCGGCTGAGGGGAAGGTGACAGAACAGCGGTCAAGGAGAGGGTGACGGGGGGGTGGCCGAGGGAAGGTGAGAGGCAGGGCAGATGGGACTTTCTGCAGAGCCCCGCCCCCTCAGGTCTGCACTTTGGGGAGCCTGTTGCCCGAGTCACGTGGGTGCAGGGTATCTCAGCGGCGGCCGCCTCCGGACGAGGCAGGGCCTGGCTTCCAGCCACCCAAGGAGCCCGGGAGGGGAGCCCGCAGGCTCCGCGCAGGACCAGTCCACCACTGCTTCCCATGAGGCTGAACGTGCTCAGCACCCTGGCCCAGGGAGAGGCTGGGGGCCAGTGCAGTTGGCCACCCCCGTCGCCTGGTCAGCCCCGGCCTGGCCCCAGCCTGGAGCCTCAGCAACTCTCTGGGCGTTGACGGTTGTGAGGGAAATCTCCGGAATCTGGGGCTTCATCGGGGTTTAGGGGCCTGGGATACTCAAATGGGGTTTCTGGTCTCCCTGCACATGTTCTGGGGGCTTGGGGACGGTGTATTGCCATCGATGTCACCGAGTGACCTTGTGACCGGGCGTGGGAAGGGTCTGGGTTCCCCCCGTCCTGCTTGGGGGGCAGTGCTCAGAGCCCCACCTTTGAGCCAGGGCGCGAACTCCCAGGACGCACAGACGGTGGGGGAGGCAGACACGAAGGTGAGGGCTGTGGGTCGGGGTGCCAGCACGGCGTGGGGGGGGGGGGTGGAAATAGGCTCCGGCACAGGGGTCCTGGGCTGTGGGGAAGTGCCAGTGGGCTCGCCCACTCAGCCAGCAGAGAAGACCGAGTGCTGCACTTCAGATTAAGTCCCTCCAGCCAGCACGCAGACTCCAGCCCTGCAGGCCACACCCCTCCAGTCAGCCACAGCAAGAAGCCTCCGTCTTCGGGACCCTTGTCCTCGGGACCTGAGCCCGCTGCTAAAGCCCACACCGCTCAGGCACTGACTGGGGAACTCCCCAGCAAGAGCCACTGGGGGGTTTTCGGGAACAGGGCCCTGGGTTTGGGCCAGAGCAGAGGGCCGCCTGCCGAGACCCCAGGAGCAGCCTCTCCGTCGGTCCCTGCACTCGTCCTAGACCCTCCTTCCGCGTTCCTCCAAGGCCGGTCCTTGGCCCTCCTCTGGACTTTGTCTTCTACCCTGCCCTTCCTGCTCTGACTTGCCCTTCACCTTGGCCGGCAGTCAGACTGGACTCCGTCCCCAGCACCTTCTCTGCGAGCAGGTGTCCTCCCTTGCTAGGCTCATCCCCACCCCTCTGCTGCTCAGCTCACGCTCCCCATCACTCTGACACTCGCATGCACTCTGGGAGGTACTTTGGGTGCGTGCTGTCATCCCCAGTCCTGGAGGGAGAACTGAGCCGGGCCACCCCGAGAGACGGTCCTCAGGACGAGGAGGGGCCGACCTTCTAATGCTACAGCCATTTCCCTTCTTCTGCTCCATCTACTTCCAGGTTCCAGTAAACAAGCCTGTGGACAGACCCACAGTCCCTTCTGAGCCACCCCAGCCACAAAGCACAGCTTAGGATCTTACCAGTGTGCCTGGCTGGCGGGCTCCCATGGGCCCCCAAGATGCGGTTCCCCTGGCCCAAGGCCAGGCCTTGACCCAGGGGGCTCCAGCGTGGCTCCTACAGGGCCAGGGACATCTCCTGCCCTGTGCCAGAGCTTTCCATCATCAGCTGTGGGTGCTGGGACCCCGCAGGTGTATGGGCTGGGAAGTTTCTGTTGTAAATGAGGGGAAACGGCCTGGCCACACTAGCGGATCCCACCCTGGCCCCAGGGCTACGCCTGCCAGCTCTCCCCGGGGTGAACCAGCCGGGCCGAGAGCACAGGGCAGGGCTTGTGCACAGGTTCTCCTCGATCCCCCTGCCCGCTGCAGGCCAGGTGGGCGGGAGAATAAACAGCTCTCGCATTTAGCGGGAAGATTTACGGTGCCGCCGGAGGGGACCCGTCCCAGCCCCGTGCAGTCCGGAACGGCCCCGGAGGCGGGGACGATAAATCCAGCCCATTATTTTTTACGAGCCTCCCACCCCATAAACAACTCCTCTGGCTGGTGAGCCCAGCTTCACGCCCTTCTCCTGGCCTGGCCTCCAGCCAGCCCTGGCCGGGCACCGGGACCCCAGCACTTACTTTGTGGCGCTGGCGGTGGGGATCTTCCTGTGCTGCAGCGCCTCAGGCCGCCCAGAGAGGACAGTGCAGGGCAGACGGTGGACCCAGCCCGAGAGGTACCTAGCCCTGGCCCCCTTGGCGGCCACAAGTCCCGTGGCCTCAGTTTCTGTTCCGTGAAGTGGGGCAGACATCAGTATTTGTTGATAGTCATGAATTAATATTTACAAGGACTGCTCTGGACACAGTGTGTCTAGGCACCGCCGTGTGCCCAGCCCGTGCCTGTGCTTTGCCACGAGCGATCAGATCCCGAGAACAGTCTTGTGCCACTAAGTCCCTCTTGCAGGCCAGGAAGTGGGCGTTGAGAAGCAGAGAGATTCGTCCATGGAGCCCTCCTAGTGTGTCCTTTACCCATCACGGGCCTCGGAGGGTGCTCTTTTTCTGCCTCAAATGCCATTCCCCAGCCCCTCGCTTCCTGGAGAACTCTTCGTCCTCCTTCAGAACCCGGCTCGCTTTCACCTCCTCCGTGAAGCCACCTCTGACTCTTGCCAGACACGTCTTCCTCTCCGTGTGTGCCACAAGGTTCTGAGCGGCTCAGCTCTCTCGCGCTCTCTCTCTCGCTCTCTCAGGAGACCCGTGTGTGAGCGCCTAGAAAGGGCACAGACATGTTTCTTACGCCGAACCCAGTGCGGGGAGCAGAGGAGACGTGCCGAGTGGCAGTGAAACGGGATGGGATTGACCTCGTGGGGGGGACAAAGGTCTGAATCATGTGTGGCCTCGGTGGCAGGTCCCTCCCGTGGGCAGGATGCGCGGCACCCGGCGAGGACTTGAGCCGCGCCGTGGTTCGGCTGGGGGCTGCGGCTGCCGGTCTCGCCTGGGATGGCTCCCCGGCTGCGTTCGGCGTGCGGTCGGCCGAGGCCCCTCCAGCGGGAGAGCCCAAGTTTGCCAGAGGCTCGGAGACTCTCCCCTGCCACGGCCACCTCCTCGCCCCTCTGCCTACGCTGATTCTTCATCGGGGCACCTCTCCTCCCTGCTGCCCCAACCCTGCCCTCTTCCTCCCGGCGCCCTCCCCCCTCGGGCACCCAAACACGGATCCGGGGAAGCCACAGCTAGGCCGTCTGTTTAAGTTAGAATCAACGGTGAGAATCTGCGTAAGTTCCCGCAAGTGGTTACACCTGCCCTTGATATGAGCTCACGGGAAAGGGAGACGTACTCAACATTTGTTGAGTGCCTACTGTGTACCTAGCCCTTTATACCCTTTACTTCCCAGAGGACGCTTGGCAGGGACAGCCACCACCACAGGGCACAAAGCAGGGGATGGGGGTGCCGGGAGGGACCGCAGCACCGCTGGTTTGGGACAGAGCCACACAAAGTGTCTCTGTCTCTCGAGCCCCCGCTTTGAACTGCGCCGCGGCAGGCCGCAGAGGAGAAGTGCCAGCTGTGGGGCCGGGGGGCTGCTCTGTGTCCTCAGAGGACCTCCTGCTAGCGTGTCCCCCAGCGTTCTTACCGGCTCCTCCTCCCAGGGGCCCCAGGGCTGCTGTGGCAACACTGGGGGGGCCGGGCACCACCCCCCCCACCCCAGGTCCCCTCCGTCTAGTCGCCTGTCGAGAGAGAGAAACGATTTGTTCCCTGGTCACGGCCAGGCCCATGGTCTGGGGGCTGCGTGAGCTGACTGTCCCCCCATGGCTTCCTCTAGGGAGGGATATGGTTGTCAGATGAAAGAGAGGATGCTGTTTCCACTTGGGTTTCAGGTAAGCAACGAATACTTTTTTAGTGTAGGTATGACCCACGTGCCATCTGGGACATACTGATACCTGGAAGTGTTTGTTGTTTGTCTGAAATCCACACTTAACTGGGCAGCTTCTGTGTCTGTCAGGCACGTGTGTAAATCTGGCAGCCCTGGGAGGAGGAGAAGGACACCCCAGACCTCAGGCCTCTCGAGCCTGGGCGGAGTGAAAAGCCTGCCGGGCCTCAGACGGGCTTGGACGTGCTCGTGCTGACGCCTAGTGGTCAGCAGGGGAACTTCAGGGGGTCGGAAGGGGAGGGGGGTAGCCGCGAGGTGACCCAGGGGCCGGGGAAGAGGGGACACGGGGGAGACAGGTCGCCTTCACGGAGCACCTGAGACCCGAGGGGCTTCACAGAGCAGGAGGCTGAGCCGGTTCCGGGGCCGCACACCTTCAGATGGGCCGGGATGGGAGGCGTGACGCCCACAGAGCTCTGCAGACGTTTGTCCACGCGTGTCTGCCCAGACCGCCGCGTGGTCCTCGCATCCGCTAGGCAGGCTCCCTCCCATCCCACAGAGGCAGCTTTCCGGGGGCGCCGGTGTCGGGCCTGGTCCAGGCACCGGTGGAGCGCCGGAGGAAGGCTGGTGTCCGTCCCTGCTTTCCGAGAGGGCAGGCCCGGCCCAACCCCCCCAGCTGTCACCCGGGATGCCGGGAGCCAGCCACGTCTCAGCAGCGCGTCGCACGCGGTGCCTGCCCACACGGTGAGCAGCGGTGACGGTGTGGGCCGGGCATCCCGCTGGCCTGGCTCGCGGCTTCCGCACGGAGGCTCGCACAGGTGGTGCTCTGCGGAGGCTCATGGAATGTGCGAGGGCCCGACGAGAGCCTCGTGAGCCGCCTCCTGACGTGGCAGAAAGAACGCGGAGCCTGAGAGCCGGGGCATCGGGAGCCCCAGGGGACAGAGTTGAAAGGTTCTGTGTAGACGCCGGGCTGACTGCTGCGTGACCCAGTGGAAAAGGAGGGCTTTTGTCTAGTTGGTCTCCAACGTCCCTTCCAGTTCTAGCTTTCCAGAAAACTGGTCCCTTCTGGCTGTTTGCTGGCATGGAATCCACAGCGAGGCCGCTTCACTTTAGAGCCATGACTCTTGTCTACAACCGGTGCGCCTTGAACCCACCGCCCCGCAGGTTTGTGTTGAACACCCACGAGCGGCTCGACTGTGGTCGCGGCCCCTGCGAGAGCGGAGCCCGCGAAAGGCACAGAGGAGAAGCAGCCCGGTCTTGTGGAACGGTCTGGTGTAGAGGGGACCCGGCCTAAACATACGCGGGAAGAAAGTGCAAGTAGGCCAGTGAGCAGATGACAGGGACGGTGTTAGGAGTCCAGTCGCAGGAGGGTTGGACCTCCACGGCTGGCCCAGCTGGGCGGCAAGCGCCGGAGAGGAGGCGGCGTGCGAGTTCAGAAGGGCCGGTCCGTCCCGGCAGGGGGCCGCTGAGCCTGAAGGAAGGGCGGCCAGTAGTAGGAGGGCCGAAGGGTCCTGCCTAGGGGGCGTGGGGGTGGGGGGCAGTGAGGGAAGATCAGACCCACCGAGGCAGTGAGACACGGGCAAGGAGGAAGAGGGAGCAGAGTCCCCTGAGGGCCCCGAGGCAGCCGAGGGGGCCCCAGGCACGGTAGGTAGGGCGTGGGGCGAGCATTTGACCGCTGCTGGAGAGTGGCCCAAAGGGACCTTGTCCCTGCTCCGCCACACGAGTTGGGAGATCTCTCTCTGAGCCTCAGCATCGTCACCCCTTAGATGGGCCTGCTGACAGGACCTGTGCTCAGAGTCGTGCAGACAGTCAATTAGGGACATTCGCAAAGAGGCAAATTGCACGGGGCCTGGCCTTGAGGGGCTCTGGGTAAGTGGAAGTCTGTGGTCTCCTGTACTCCCACTCCCCAGGTGGGGGCGCCCCTGGGGACGCAGCCTGGGCCGGGCTGGACTCCTGGTCAGCTGGGGGTCTGGCCCCGGGGCGGCCGGCTGCGGGCACTTGGGTCGGGCCTGGCATTGCCCGGGAGGGTGACGTTTCGGGGGCAGAGGGTAGGAGGCGGAGCCCTGCGTCCTTGCTAAAGCCCAGGCCCTGTGATGAGAGGCTCCTAGAGCACTGTCTAGGCACAGATACTGTTGGAGTGTAATTAGGGGAGCGGGGCAGATCCAGGCAGGCAGCTGGCACAGGGTCACGGTCGGCACAGTGACTGCAGGCCCCACCCAGGTCTGGGCCCACAGACAGATGCGCCCTGTTGCCCGAGTGTTGGTCCCTGTTCTGACGCAGAGCCAAAAGCCCAGAGTGGCCGAGCCCAGGTCCCTTGCCGGTGCAGCTGGGCTCGGTGAGCATTTCTCAGGTCTTCATTGCAGGCTAGGCCCTGTGCAGGGCACCAGGGTGAAGAGGTGACTCAGTCTTGGTCCCTGCCTCCTCAAGGAGCCCCTCGTCTGGTGGGGGGAGCCCAGCAGATTACAGTTACAGTTAGTGTGCTGGGTGCCCTGAGAGCGCGTAGTGCAGGGGCTTTGGAGGCCCAGGCCAGTCCCCTAACACAGACTAGGGACTGGACGGGGGGCGGGGTGGGGAGAGGAGGGAAACAAGGAAGGCTTCCTAGAAGAGGTGACGTCCAAGCAGAATCTCAAGTAACTGTAGTCGAAGCTGCTATTCAAACGAGGAGGGCATGTGTCCCAGGCAGATGGAACTACATTCCCAAAGGCTCCAAGGTGAGAAGGGAGGGCAGGATGTGCAGGCTGACGGAGCATCCCTGTTACCTAGGGCCACGGCAGGCTGTGTGGGGGCGGGAGGACCTTTGGCGCCAGACTGAAAACCAGCCTAACCCTATGGGTGCTATGGTTTGGGGGGGGGGGGCATTGATGAGTTTTTAGCAGTGGGATTTAGCAGTCAGATTTATGCTCTAGAAAGTTCCCTCTGCAGCTGTCAAAGGGTAGATCTTCAAGCCAAGTGGAACAGGTTCAAGTTTCACCTCTGTCACATCCTACGTAAGTGACCGTGGGCAAATTGCTTAACCTCTGTAAACTCTATAAAATGAAGATAAAGTTACTTGCTTTGCAGGGTGACATTATAAAGACCTATAGTCTTGTCTTTGTCCCTACACGAGGCTGGGGCTGGGCCCTGGGGAGTCGGGGATGAACTGGGGGTGCTCCGGCCCTCAGCGAGCTCGGGCAAGGGTCTGAGGAGCATGGAGATTGGAGGGAAGGCCAGGGTGAGAAGTCAGCATCTTGGAGCAGCTGGCATTTGAGATTACTTGGAGGGACAGGACGTGGAAACGTGCACGTAGCCAGGGAGGGCAGGGGCTGGGTCATTCCGGTGCCCCAGATCACCTTGGGGAAGGTTAACGAACAGAAGGGGACGAGCCCGGGCTTCCCTCCCGTCCCCTGTCCCAGATACGAGTCTCCACTGCCTCCTGGAAGTCCCTGGGAGCACAGGTTCTGTGAAACTCGGGTTCTCCTGTCCTGCTCCGTGTCCCTTGGGCAAGCCACCCAACTTCTCTTCACTCTGTCCTTCTTTTCACTTGCAAGGTGGGGAGAACAGTTTACTCGGAGAAGTGCCCGGGAGGCTTTGAGGAGATTATTCATGTAAAGAGCTTGGCGTATACAGCAGGTGCTCACTGACAGTAGCCGTGGTTGTCATCAGCCTGCAGCGAGTTTCTGGTGGGCCCCTAAATCCGGCCCCCTGGATCCCCAGGCCTCCCCTCAGTGGTGACCTCTCTGTGCCTCGGCGCGCCCATCTGTTAAGCGGGGCTGATACCCTGGTGTGTGGAACAGCTCGGCACACGGGCAGCTCTGGGCAGTCGGGCTCGGTCGTGGTCGTCGTTCGAATCCCCGCTCCCCCAGTGGCCCATCCCTGCCACCGCTCCTGTGCCTTTCCGTCGTGGCACGACCTTTCCATGTTTCCTTCATCCCCCTGGTTTTTGCCTGCCTCGCTTGGACGGCTTGCCTCGTCTGGGTTGGGGAAGGCGGTAGTGTCTTCCTGCCACCCCCGAAGGCTCCAGCCTCTTTCTGGGCTCCGTAATTTTCTATTGATGAGGTCGAAGGGGAGGAGACTCCCTCCCTCCGGAGGTGGGGGGAAGGGCGGAGCAGGGTGATTGTTCTTCTCTCCCGGCTCTGCCGTTCCCAGCTCGCCTTCCCTTCCTGCGTGTTTAAGGGACATGGGTGCGGAAAATGATGTTATTGATGAAGTCGCCATAGCAACGACCCTTGGGAGGCACGCATTCCGGCTTTGTTATCCTGGGCCAGGGCAGAGAGAAAGGCCCAGCTCCTAAGTACAAACAGATTGGGCCCGCACCCACCCACCCCCACCCCGCCCTGCTTGAGATGCATCCGTGAACTTTGCTTTGCCGAGAAGACGCGATGTGCACACTGGTTTGGGGCAGGCAGATTCTGCGGTGGTTTAACTGTGCACACTCTCGTGGAGAATCCAGACGTGATGGAAGGGCTTTGGGAAAACTAGGCCCTGGCGGGGAAGGGCTGCCGGGGCCCGTCCCAGGGCCCAGAGGAGGCAAGAATCGAGAAGGGGCCCATCGCGAGGAAGCCCTGGGCACCGGGCAGCAGAAGGCAGGGCCCGGGACCCTGGCCCTGCTCCCCAGGCACGGCGCGGCCCTGGCACGTCCTTCCCCACCCTGATCTAGCCTCCGTGTGCTTGCTCATGAGATGGGAGTGGCCGTACCCACGTCTTCGACTCATGACGAGGGCTCAGTCACACGAGAGCGTCGTCAGAGCCCTAGTCTCTATATCACGTGTTCTGAAAGACTGAGAAAGGGCTCCTGATTGTGTCCCAGACCCAGCCTTTCTCCCTCTCCCACGGCCACTGCCCTCCCCTAGGCTCCTTTGTCCCTTTCAGGGTGATAGCGCCTCCCATGTGCTTGTGGCCCGTGCTGGCTGCCCTCCGACAGCATCCACAGCTCTCTGCCACAGAAGTGCACCCCTACCCTATTTACAACCTTCCTGTGCCCGCCCCCCTCCCAGCCTGGGAGGCCCGGCCTGTGACTCAGCCACTTTTATATGGATGGAAACTAAGGCTCAGAGGGCCATGGTTGCCCCAGGTCCTGAGGGCAAGTGGCAGAGTCTGAAATCGGAGCCCGTGACGCGGCCATGAAGCATCTGTCTCCTGATCACTCCCCGCCCCATCCTGGGCACAAAGAGACACTCGGTCGGAGTTTGCAGAGCATCATTAGATTCGGACGGGTTAGATCAAATTAGATTCGACCTGGCGGGCAGCCTGGCCTGACTGGCACCGGGTCCCTGAAGACCAGGATTTCTGGAAACGACTCTGAAACTCGATCTTCCTTCCCCTCTAGGCAGGGAGGTAAACAGGGCTTCCTGCTGAACTTGGCACTGTGGTTACTCCCCATATCAGGACGGGAGCCGAGCCAAGGGAGGCTGCACCCCGCCCAAGGATGCCGTCTTGTCGTCCGGCTCCCAGGAGCACATGCTGTGCAAAGCAGGGGCCGCAGGAGGACAGAGTCTGGGCCAAGGTCCTTCCATTCTGCGGCTCACGGAGAGCCGCGCCGTGCCCGGCCCCGGGCTTGGCCTCTGCCCTGAAGGAGCCTACGGGCTGGCATCGGTGGAGACGGCGTGCCAGTTAGAACTGGCCAGAGTGCCCCGGCCCCCTCAGGGAAGCCGGGGTGGGGCTGCAGCACAGGGGGTGGGGCGGAAGACGCTGAGGCCTTTTCCGGCAAGGAGCCCAGGAACGTTCCCCTGGAGCGCCTCACATGCCGTGGGGATCACCTATTCAAATTCTCTTACCCTCGGCAGTAGCTGTGCTGGTAATACTACCTGTCAGCTCACTGTCCTCAGGACAGCCCCCCCCCGGGAGAGGGCAGAGGAAGTGCCACCTTCTTTACCCCTGGGGCCGAGGCAAAGGAAGCCCCACGCCAGGCTCCAGGTGACGGAGCTAGAGCCCCATCCCCTGCCCGGGCCTGAGCCACCTTGGTCGAGCTCACCCGTAAGGTGAAGGACCGACATGGGTCATCGTAGGTTTGGACTGTGTTAAGGGAGAGGCAGGGGGCTGTCCCACGCGTGACCGCGGGACTTGTCAGAGCCTTTAATGTGTGCTGTGGAGTTCCCGAGGTGCCGTCCCAGAGAACGCATGGCTGCAAATGCCACATAACGCTGTCACGATTCTCTGTGAGATGCTGTCAGGTGGGACAGCCTTCGTCTCTCCCTTCCTCCCTCCCTCCTCCTCTCCCACCCTTGCTCTCCTTGTATTCCTTTCACCCCTGTGCTGGGCACTGAGGACACAGACAAGGATAAAGTTGTCCGTCTAAGTTCCCCGTGGCGGCTGAGGAGGGTGACTTCGCAACCACGTGCACGTAGCACAAGGTAGACAAAGGCAGGAACCCGCTCTGTGCCACACGCATCACGTAGTTCTATCATTCGGGTGTCGTGGCAACCCTCGGAGGTAAAGGTCATGACAACCCATTTCCCAGCTTAGAAAACAGAGACCCGGAGAAGAAGGCATCTGACCGGAGGCTCAGGTACAATGCATCTCAGCCCCAGCCCCTCTTGAGCCCTGCACAGCCTTCCTCGGGATGCTAGAGGAAGGTGAGCCCACCTTCCTAGAGGATGGTGAGCCCACGGGCAGGCCACCCTCTGGGCCCAGGAGCTGGCCCCTCCCTCTGGCTTTCCGCCTTCGGTAAGACCCGCTAAGTGCAGCCAGGGTCCTGGGCACCGGGACGTAGCGGTGGACGAGGCCCCTTCCTTCCTGCGGGAGCTCTCTGGTTCGTGGGAGAGGTGGCTGCAGGTCGACGTGCACGGGGGAGAAACGGAGTGGTCCCTGCCTCCCACCCCATCAGCACTTTGCCGACTGGAAGGAAGAGACACGGAGCCAGGAGACTCGGTCTGTGGGGTCAGATCTACCTGACGCCTCCATCACGTAGCGGGGGCTGTGCCCAGTGCTGCCCGGAGGCATCGGTCTCACGGGCTGGCGCGTCGGCTCGTCGCTCAGCTGAGAGCCCGCGACCTTTCTGAGCGGTCACGGTGGGTGTGGGCCAGGCCTGTCCGAGGCTGCCCTGGTGCCTCCGGCCCAGTGGGAAGGCCGGCACGGCTGCAAAGGGAGAACAGGACTCAGAGGACGAGCGGGCAAGGAGTGGGGGGGGGGGGGGCAGGCTGCTCAGGGAACTTCGTGCTGCTGGGAAAGGCTAAAGGGGTGACACAGGCACAAGAGTCGAGGCCTCGTGCGAGCCTGACGGTCCTGTAGCTGAGCTGAGGCTTCGCCCTCATGCGCGGTGGTAGCCGGTGCGAGGTCACGGGAGCCAGGGGTTACGTGCTTTGTTGAGGCGCTGCTCAGAGAGCTTCACGGAGGAGGAGGTGTCTGAACCGGCCTTGAATTTTAATAGGTTTTTAATTCCGAAGACAACCACTGGTGACAGGCACCGCTTATTACGCTAAGGCTGTGCCAGGTTCCCAGTTCTGTTCACCCCGCGAAATGCTGCCAGTCAGCCTTCTGGGTCCCACAAGTGTAGCTCAGGGACCCCGGGGTGGGAGAGTCTGGCTGGGGGCCCAGCAGCCTGGATTACAGTCCTGCCATGTGATCTGGGACAGACACTTCCCATCCGGGGGCCTCATTTTCCCCTTCTGCAAGATGGATGGACAAGATGGGCCACAGGGATCCATCTGTGGCTCTGCCCGCCACGCCGCACCTCTTCTCGTGGGCTGCAGAAGCCGGTGTGCCCCCGAGTGAGGAGAAGGTCGTGTGCTTACTGCGTCTGTAGCTGGTGGAGCCGGATTACGGGCACAGAGGCGGCCAGGTTCCTTCCAGGCCCTGGGCCGGCAGTCGTAGCCATCTGGGGAATGGTCGCTGACACCACGGTGATGCCCGGCCAGCCGCCGTGGCGGGGAGGAGCTGCCTCCAGAAGCCCTCGGGCCGAGAGGAGCCCAGCCTCACGGGAAGCCAGCTGTTGGTGGCTGGTCTTCTCGGCTGCTTGCTCCGTATCGGCCTGTTTCCCAGCACGGTTGCTGCTTGGGTGTGAGGCCCAGACCCGTGTCCCAGACCCCCGTGGAAGAGGGGAGGTTATTCCATTTCCCTCCCTTCGTGGAGGATCCCCTCCCAGGCAGGACTTACATTGGACAGGGAGGTCACTGAGAAGGCTCAGAGCTCAGCCTGCCCGCAGGGCCCGGGCAGAGAGTCATGCTGAGCCCAGAGAGGAGAAATCTGGCCACCGTGTCAGTGCTGCGAGTGAGGCTGGGGACCGAGGAAGGCTTCCTGGAGGAAGGGATGCAGTGGCATTTGGCCTTATGGAGCGAACACCTTATGGGACACCTCACGGGTTGACCGTTTCCTGTAGCATCCAGTCTGTGGCAGGTGCAGGGACAGAGACACCCCCTTGCCCCAGCAGAGGCGAGAGGTGATGAGTGCCTGAGAATGGATGGGGGATGGGGACATAGCTTCAGGCCCACCTGCACCCCCAGGGGTTCCAACAGCAAGGTCAGGAGTCAGCACCCACCCCATTCTCCTCCGCAATGACTCTCCTCTCAGCCAACTCTCCCCTTGTTTTGGAAAGTATCGTTTTTAATTAAAAAATGTGTTAATGTTAACATGTGATAGATTCTCAGTTTCTATTTTTACAAATACAAACCGCCCCATTTAGTTTCCAGGATAGCAGATGTTAGCAGCTATAGCACGTCAACACGTGAACAGAAGCTCGCAGGCTCCCGTGTAACGGTCAGAAACGTAAAGCGGTCCCAAAGGCCTCTCCGCTGACGACCCAGCACTGGCCCTGCGCTCGGCTGGAGGAAAAGTGCCCCGTGCCTCGGAGCCTGGGTGGGGAGTCCGCGGTGGGTCCCCTGACCTCACTCAGGACTTTAGGCGGAAGACGGGGGCCTCGCCTGCCTCTCCCACAGTTGCCAAGGCCACTGAAGTGGACACGTTTGAGGTCAGCCCATCACTGGTGGGGCTTGGGGCCCGCCCTTCCAGCCCCAGTTTCACTGCTTCCACGTCGACTTAGACTGGAACTCCGGATCACCCCCCCAAATTATCCTTTGCCAGCGAAACAACAACAGCGTGGCTCATTTTTAAGTCTGGATTCTCAGAAAGAAAGACTGCCTGATTGCAAGGCCACAGTGGAAGAAAAAGCTGAGGGACTTCTAAAGCCTTGAACTCGGTTTAGCAGCCAAAGTTCAAGGCCACATCCGCTCCCCAGTGACAAATTTATGGTTAGTGATAATTAGCAGGGTTTCTGGTGAGTTGTGTTTCTTTGGCTGGGAATGGAAATTGAATCTCTCTCTTCACAGATGAGCCTGAGCGCAAACAGGGGCCCTCAGGCTCTTCCCAGTTTAGGGAGAAAGCACAGATCCGTTTGAGTGGCATCGATTGCCTGTGCCAGCCCCAGGACAGCCCTGGGCGGTTAATACGGGGGGTGGTGGTGTGGGGGTCGCGTGGGGTCGCCATCGGGAAGCCCTGTGGAACCGGTGCAGTTTGAGACAGGCCTAGGATTTCGTTTGTGGAAGACAGGAGGGGCGAGGCCGTGGAGGGGGCGGTGCCGGGGGTCGGTCAGCAGGCAGCGTGAAATCACAGGCTGGAGTGCGAGTAGGAGGCGGAGGGAGACGAAGCTGGGAAGAAGCCCGAACACCAGCCCCTGTACCTCGTGGGCGCCAGGGAGCCATCATCAGGGTGGTGGTGGCCAGGGAGGCCCCTTGGCGGCCACCCCCCACTGGCCGGCCCCTGGCCAAGGCGGGAGTCTCTCGGAAGACTTGATGAGAGACAGCATATGTCTCAGTGCCCGTGAGATCCCCTCAACTGAGAGCCTTCTCCGAGGGGGGGGGGGGGCTGCCGGGCCTAGACAAGGTCCCCGTGAGGACCTCTCTCCAGATCCGCAGAAGATCCCGGCCCCATAGAAAGACCTAGCGTCGGAATACCTACGCTGTCTTGTCTGTGGAGCACAGATTATCATTCCCGTTTTACGCAAGAGACTCAAGAAGTGAAGCAATTTTTTCTGAGACACGCAACCGGGAAGGAGGCCAGGCCCCTGCCCACAGCTGCTGCCTTGGCAGTGACCGAAGAGAGCCATGCCACCTTGGTGAGGCTGGCTCTCACCGGCTCGCAAGGGCCGGCTGTGCACCGCTCCCCAGCTGCACCTCCAGGGACCTCTCCTGGTGCTGGGCGTCAGCCTTGCTAGGGCATTCGCACCCCGGCAGCGGGCCGACCCTAACGCTCACCCCGAGCCCCGTCCGCGCCCCCACTCCCGGTTCCGCGTCGCGCAGCGCCCCCGTCCGCCAGGCGTGCACAGGTGCTGTTGTGGACTTTGGCCAGAGGAAGGGGCTGTCTCTCCGGATGAACTTGAAGCTTCCTACAAGGAGCCCTGTTTGTTCCGCTGCTGGGTCGTTGGTCACGCTCTGCGTCTGTCCAACCGCGTGTCTGGAATAAGTAAGGAAAGTGAGGTGAAGGAACAACATGGGTAGTCAAGTCAGGTGAAACCAGAGGTCAGCACGCTGAGCAAAGTGCAGGTTTTACTCGTGGCCATTTCTTCATTTTATTGATATTTAGACTTTTTTAAACTCTCTGTTGTGGGGCCTCTGGGTGGCTGAGTCGGTTGAGCTTCTGACTTCGGCTCGGGTCATGATCGCCGGGTTCGTGAGTTTGAGCCCCGCATCGGGCTCTCTGCCCGCCCGCCCCCCCCCCCCCCCGCCCAATAAATAAAAATTTTTTTTTTTCAACATTTATTTACTTTTGGGACAGAGAGAGACAGAGCATGAACGGGGGAGGGGCAGAGAGAGAGGGAGACACAGAATCGGAAACAGGCTCCAGGCTCTGAGCCATCAGCCCAGAGCCTGACGCGGGGCTCGAACTCCCGGACCGCGAGATCGTGACCTGAGCTGAAGTCAGACGCCCAACCGACTGAGCCACCCAGTTGCCCCAAGGGTGTTTGTGTTTTTAAATAGATGTCAGATCTCAGTTGCCCGCCCCCCGCCGCCACCACCCATGCTTAAAGTGGACAGGGTCAAGACTGAGCCAGTCCTGACACACACGTGGGCCACCTAGGGGAAGGGAGGCCCCCATGTGTCCCTGCCCGTGGCGTTCCTTCCCTCCGTGCAAGGCTGGCTCCTCTCGGGTAGGACACGGAAGTAAGGTCTCAGGGCGCTGTGTGGGCGGACAGCAGCTCCTCCTTTCATCTGCCCTTAGCCTCTTGATGGACTTGTGACCTACAACCTCTCACTTGACCCCAGTGACCTCATAAATCCTGGAAACTCCTCACAAATCACCAGGAAGATAAACATCAACTGGGGTCAACCGGAGGGGTTCCGAGCCACTCCAGGCAGGCTCCCGGGGTGGGGAGAATGTCCCAGGAACTACGGGTGACTGAGGAGACAGGCAGATGGCCCACCCCAGGCGCTCCTCACTGTCCCCATTATGCCAGAGCCCTCAGGGAACATTTCCATGTAACTCTCCGCGAGCAATGACTGGAGGCCAGGCCTCTGGAGCCTCGAGGTGAATGATCCATGGTCCTTGCCCTGGAAACTCAGGGTGGCCCAGCTCTCTGCGCTCCACAAGGCCTCTGGGCCAAGAGTGGGAAAGAGGTTTAGAGTCTGAGGTGCTGGTCCACGTCCTTGTGATGCCTCTCAGCGTACTGTGGGCCTTTGGGCCGGTGTCTCAAGCATGGTTTCCCCACCTCTGAAGGGAGCGCTTGCCTTTATAGGGGCAAGGAGCCCGAGCACATTGCTCCTGCCTAGGGTTTGGAGCCCCAGTAGAGTCTCGGGGAGCCTGGAAAGAGAGGAGACAGGAACACAGCTGGCCTTGTGAGGGACAGGGCTTCTGAGCCCGGCCGGGAGGACGAGTCGGAAAGGCCCGCCAAGCAGGTGCGACAGGGGCAGGGCTCCAGCTACAGGATGGGGACACAAGCAGGTGGTGGGGTGGCCCGGCCCCAGCACCCTGGGGCAGGCTCCCCTCTCTGATGCCTCCCAACCAGCAAGGCAGGGGGCTGAGTCTTCGCAGAACAAGGCAGCTGAGGTCTGCAAACATTTGCCTTGAAGAAGTAGCGTCTGCCAACCAGCAGGAGCCTCGGGCTGAGATTGTGGCAATGGTGACCCGCGTGCCCCGGGACGCGGAACAGGCTCCAGTGGGGTACAGGGGCGTACGGACGGAGACGGAGGTCGTACGGGGCTCTGCGTTTGGGAGTGAGGGTTCCTCGGGTCCTGGGGCGCACTGCAGGGACCGGGGACAGAGACAGACCCCCCTCTGGCAGCTGGGCGGTGGTGTGTAGGTCAGGGCGTGGCCGTGGGGCTGGTGAAGACGAGCCTCTGCCACCCTGAGGTCCAAGAGAGCAGCACGGCTGCCTCTGACTCGTGCAGGAATGCGGTGAGGGGTGGCCGCGCGGGGCCAACGGCAGCTCCCAGGCCACAACACATCTCCTGACTGCTGCCCCCCCCCCCCCCCCCCCCGCCGCGGTCCCCTGACCAGTCAGCGTCCCCTCGGGGCCCAGCCGCCTGCCGCGCAGGGCCGCGTGCCCATCCGATGCAATCCGAAGAGTGCTGCCTGCCGCCATCGTTTGAGATGCCACCGCGCCTGCTTTAGTAGGGAAGCGGTCCGAAGCCCCGACCTGAACTCGGTTCCGTAATCCGACCTAGGGCGGGACCGCTTCTTCCGTGGGTCCCCTGGTTTCTCCCCAAGACTTCTCCAGCTGGACGGCTAGGTGCACACCCCTCCATGCGCAGACGGTGCACATGCTAACGGTGGCCCCAGAACGCTGCACTTGATGGTGACGTTTTAGAGGCCGCCTCTCTTCAGCCTGAAATTTTCTCTCTCTTCCCTCCCCCCGGTCCCCTCTCTCTCTCTCTCTCTCTGTCTCTCTCTCATCTGTCTCTTCCCAGAGGGTATGAACTGCATGAACAAAGACCACGGCTGTGCCCACATCTGCCGGGAGACGCCCAAAGGTGGGGTGGCCTGTGACTGCAGGCCCGGCTTTGACCTTGCCCAGAACCAGAAGGACTGCACACGTAGGTGGATGGAGGCAAATGGGTCAGACATCCCCACGCGTCTCCTGCCATTGCTTTATTGGGGGGTGGGGGGATCTGTCCAGTCGGCTGGACGTTTCCCCGGGAGGGCTCTCCGCCCCTCGGGGTCGAGAGGAGGGCCAGGTCCCTGAAGAGGCCTGGGGAGGCATGAGGGATGAGGGCTGTGATCGCTAGACACGGCGGTTTCCCCACCTGGCACGAATCACCGACAGCCCCGGGGCAGGACCCTGCTCAATAGCCCTGCCGGTGCGAGCTGTGACCCTGACCCCAGAGACCCATGGGCCCCGAGCCGAGCCCTCCCAGGGTATGGAGGGCTGTGGCACAGAGACCTACAAGCCCAGGCTTCCCGGTGGGCCAGGGCGGCCCTTGGTGACAGGATGGTATAAAGAAGGAAAGGAGCTTGGCGGGGGAGGGGTCCTCACAGATCAGAGCTTGCAGGCTGCCCCCGAGGGGCCCACTGTAAATGGTGATTCCCTGGGAGATCTGGGTTGAATGAGGCCTCTGGCCAAAGGTGCCATTCAGGACCAGCTTGGAGGTCAGCCCACAGGGCACAGGTGTCATTCAGCCCCTTAATGTGGTCCTCCCCGGGAGGACTGGGAGCCCGCAAACGAAGCAGGACCGTGGCCGAACACACGAGTCCCCAAGAGCGTCAGACCCAGCTCCCAGCAGCTGCGTGGGGAGTGGCAGGTTCAGCCTCGGCTCACTGGGCAGCTGGGATGCCCACCGTGGTGCCGCGTTTGCTCTGTGTGTACGAAGAGCTGAGGGAGGCCGGTGTGCCTGCTGCCCACGTCTGGCCAGAGACTCCTGCTTCATTCCAGCCCCGCTCTGTGATGCAGAGAAAGGTGTGGAGGAGTCCGAATCTGATTCCTGGTAGAGAAAGCAGCCCCAGCCTTGCCACTGAAACAGGAGACTGAGCTGACCAGCGCTCACAGAGAAACTGGCCTTGCTTTCCATCCTTCGTTCTGTGGAGAAGACAGCTGGCCCTCGCCGGCCTGTCGACCTTAGTCCGTGATTGTCATCAGCTGTTCTGTGGGTGGCCGCCACACCTTTCCCAGCCCATGCTCCTCAGTCACCAAGGTCTTGGGGACCCACACGCACTAGGCACAGTCCCTGTCTCCAAGGAGCTCGTGCTCCAGCCCCCACTCGTGATGCGTCCTTTCCCCGAAGTGGAGATGCTTCCTTCTCCCCAGGCACGTCCCGAGATGCGGGCAGCCTCCCTCCTTGTTGCTGGCCTTTCCTGTGGGGCCTCACAGATGAGCGTGTGGGCGGTCACCACGGGCGAGTGCCCGGCTCCAGCCCCAGGACTTTGCCAGGCCCTCTGTCCTCTGCATCGGACAGTTCCTTTAACTACAGAGAAACCCGCTGCGCCTGGTGCCCTTCAGAACCGAGAGTGCAGAATTGCAGCTTTCCCAGTCCTCCGGACCAAGGCCAGGGACAAGCACGTGTGCACTGGGCAGGCTTGTTGACAGGCTCAGCCAGAAGTAAAGAGTGTTCCTTCCACAGCAAGACTGGCCAAGCCTTGAGCTGGGTGCTGGGGAGAGAGCTCTGTGAGCCACAGGCGGTGGCTGGGACCCACTGAACCGTCTGGGATGAGCACTGCGAGGGGACAGGTTGCTCAGAGGACGTCTCCCGAGGGGCCGAGCTGATCTGAGAGGTCGGGGACAAGGCAGGGCCCTCTGTGAGCCGGGAAGCAACCCCCCCCACCTCCCCACCCTTCAGTGAGAAGACTCAAGCCCTCGACCCGACCCGCATGTTTGCTGGTGAAAGAAATAGAAGCCCCGCCCTCTCTGCTGGCGGGGGCTCCGTATAGCCAAGGTGTTTATAGAATCGGATACCGGTCCTGGGGGCAAGGAGTGGGTGACCGCAGCCCTCCTGTGCAGGGCCCGCGCGGATGGCCCTGGCTCCTGCCGTGTGGTCGACGTGAAGGGTTAGCATAAAGTTGGCTCTGAGGCTTTCCCCCCGGCCCTTGAGGCCGACTGAGGTCTAGGAAGTTCTACATCCGGATTTGGGTTGGGGGCCTAGCCCGCCTCCGTGGGCCAGCAGGACCGCAGGGCCTCGGCACCCAACTCTTCTATCCAGAGTGCAGGGCCCACGCCGGGGCCAGAGGGGCTTTTTCCATCCCTTCTTGGTGGTCCCGGAGCTCAAGGTGCCAGCACGCACTTCCACGTACAAGCTGTGGGCGCTCTCGGTGCTCACTAGCCCGGCCCCCACGGTCCATGAGATGCGGGCACGCCCGTGTGGGGGAGCACGGGACCCTCAGCACGGCCCTCCCCCAGCTTGCCTCAGACAGACCTTCGCCCTCGGAGTCGTTTGCAGGGCGCGGCCCATCTCCTGGAGCCCAGAGCTTGGAAACAACTGTCTGCGGTGTCCTCACGGCCTCCTCACGCCTACACCCCTGCCCCCTGTGAAACAAAGCTTCTCTCAATCTGGGGAGGCGCGTGACGTCCAGCCCGAGGCCGGGCTGTGCCTGGGGCTCTGCCCTCACCTGAAATCTGTGGCCGCCTCTGCCCTTGGCTTCCCCGGGGCTCTTCCTAGGCAGAGAGCTGAGCTGTTTCAGAGACAGGAGGCTGTGACCGCAGGCTGCCGGGCTCCCCGGGAAAGCTGAGAGAAGAGATGCTCCTGTGGAGAAGGGGCCAGAGGGGCTCTGCACTCCAAGTCCCCGTTGTGCTTCCTGAAGAGTTGTGCACGTCCTCGAAATGTCACCCCGGAGGTTGGGTTCCTCCTCCAGACGGGACGTTAGCTCCCTGTGGCAGAGGCAGCCCAGCAGAGCCTGTCCCTGGTTGCAAGGACGGCATCTGAGACACTGAGCAGAAGCCACTCTCTTCATGTCCTCCTCAGCCGGCAGGGAGACGGCACGTGTCCAGGCTGACAGGGTCCACGCCATCGCTGGGGACGGACGCCCTGGAGGCTCTGTGCCGTGCCCTGGGTGAGAGGGGTGCCTGGGAGAGGCGGCCGCGGGCCTCGGTTCTAGAATGCTTGGGACCCGTCGTGGGGATCTGCCACCCAAAGGAGCGTCATTAATCCAGACTGCCACTCCGGAATCTTTGGCCCCTCCGACAGTGGTTGGCCTGAGATTTATTTTTGCATATTTGATCATCACTGGGGTCCTGCCAAATACATGAAGAGCGTAGATAGAATTCTAGATAAGTGGTTAAGGTGCCAGGAAGACAGCCCGTCCTCAAGGCCCTGGGGCACCGTTTGCATACAGGCGATGGGCACCCTGTCATCTTACGAGCTGAGTAAAGCGGGGGCTGCGAGAACCCCTCGCACAGAGATCTCGGATCTCCTTCGGCTATACTTCTCACCCTGAGACGGGATAACAAGCGGTTTTCTTTTAAATAAACCGGAATTTATCTTCTCCTACCTCAGACTGGCTGTGTTTTGTTCGGCCCCCTTTTAGCCGACCTGGGTCGCTGATGCCGTGAAACGTTCTAAGACTCTGTGAGACGCTGCAAACTACGTGACGTGTTTCCATAAGAGGTCATTCTCAAAAGCGCACCTGAGATGACATTAACGTGCATATGTTCTGTCTGTTTGAACACTGCCTCCGGGGGATCCGGGCTCTGAGGGGATATGGGTGGAGACGGCCGCTGGGACTAGGAGGGAGCAGACTTCCGTGGGGACACCCTCCCACACGCGGAATGAGTGTCCCCCTCGCCACGGGCCCGCCACCTCCCTCCCTCGCCTGGCAGGGCATGCCCGGCATCAACAGACACTTGTCCCGTCCAGACAGGCAGTGTCGAAGTGCCCCTGGAACCTAGGAAGGATAAAATTGTCTCCCCTAGCGTTTTCTTCCCCGAACACCGTCCGAGTCTGTCAGCTGGAGCCGGCCCTGAAGCCCACGCGACCCGAGTCCACCCGTCCCACCCCAGTTCACGCCCAGGGAGCGAGCAAACCCATCCAAGACCCTGGTGGGGCTGAAGTCCAGGGAAACGTGTGCTTACTCGCTGTTTATCTTATGCCGTCACTTTCCACCACCCCCCCCCCCCACCCCGTCCCTTAAGAGAATCAACCAGCACCGATAAACTAATCCTCTTTGTTGTTGTTCCTTTTATACACACGTATGTACGCTTTGGGCCTAACTAGTAACCTGTAACTATGGAAACGGAGGCTGCCAGCACAGCTGTGAGGACACAGACACGGGCCCCATGTGTGGCTGCCACCAGAAGTACGCCCTCCACTCAGACGGTCGGACGTGCATCGGTAAGTAAGTGTGCCCGGCACTGGCACCCGTGCGCCCCCCCCCCCGCCCCCCCCCCCAGGGTGCACCGTGTGGCCCTGCCGTTGGCCAGCACCCCACCGCGGCCCGGTTCCCAGGAAGTGAGCCTGAGGGAGCAAGAAAAGGAGCACCCAGGTCCCCACCGAGGGGGCCGGCAGACGCCCCCGAGGGAAGCCTTCTGTAGAGACTTACCCAGGGCCATCCAGCCACCCAGGACCAAGCACCTCCGCTCCGTGTCACTGTGGGCTCTCTGCGGGTCCTCCTCCTCAACAGGGGGG
Organism: Puma concolor; assembly: GCF_028749965.1. NCBI lineage: Eukaryota > Metazoa > Chordata > Mammalia > Carnivora > Felidae > Puma > Puma concolor. The sequence continues at coordinate 6,007,009 of NC_141673.1, forward strand.
TGGCCTGTGGGGAGGAGGAAGGTGTGTGCGCCCGAGGAGGGGACCTTCTGTCTTTAAAGCGCAGGGGTTTCCCTCCTGATACGGGGACGCACAGCACATACGCCTAACCTGCATCTTGGCCCCACTGGCGACGTGAGCTGCCCGCCACAGTCTAGAAAGCCAAGGGGTTTGCTCAGAAAGCGGCTCTAAGTCTTCATCGTCTACACCAGGGGAGACGGACGGAAGAATCCCGGGGTAGGGCGGGGGGGACTCTGGGTGTTTTTAACTGCTTCCACTCCTGAGCTAACGGAGCTCTCGCTGGACTTCTCCCAACTAGAGTCCCTTCTTGTCAGCACTGCCCCTTCTGTCACCTCACCTGTCGTCACATGGAGTCCCCTTCCCCCCAGTCCTTAATTCCAAGAGGAAGCTAGAATATCTGGGGTTGCCTCCTGCCGTAATCAGTAGTCGCTTCTTTCCCACCCAAAAATAACAGCACATCTTCCAGCTGAGAAAAAGAAGAATTCAAAGTTGGCACCCACCCAACTTTGTTCATCCTCTGCTTTCTTTCCCTCCAACGTCAGCCACCCTTAGAAGCCCACGGTCGGTGGTCACGTCTATTCTTTTTAAGGGCGGGAGCGGGGGGCATCTCTTCATACTGACTCTGAAGATATTCCTGAAGGGACTCTCCAGTAACACACAAGGGGTGGCCAGCAGGCAGAGCCGGGGAGCCAGAGTTTGCTGCCGCCTTCTGTCCCCGCGACTGCTCCCTCGTCCTGTGAGGGGCCGAGCGGGGGCGTCAGGGCCGGGGCCGGCCCCCAGCGTCTCAGCCTGGTCCCGGCTGTCTCCCAGGGGCTGCTACCTGCGTGGTTCTCCCTTCCTCTGTGTGGTCTCCTCTCAGACGGCCGTTTTGGTTTCATCTTATCTCATTCCTCCTGCTTTTCTGGTGATGGTCCCTGATTGCCTGTCTTGTCTGATAACCGACGTTCATTAAGCATTTTCAGAGCCAAAAGCCAAACCGAACAAAACAACCAAAAAACGAAAAAAAAAAAATTTTTTTTTTTTTTTCAAAGCAAAACCTGGTCTCAGACTAGTGTCTCTATTGCAGCCTGATCCCATCTAGAACCCCCTCTCCCGCCTCTCTCCCTGTCTCCACTGTCCTGCCGGGGGGGCCCCCCAGGGCCCCCCAGCCCCTTCCTGTCTGTCTGCTGGGTCGCCCCCCCGTTTGTGTCTGCAGCGCAGCGGCCCCCGCCGGCCACGGGACCAGCGCACTCAGCCGCCGGCCAGACACCCACCCAGCCTCGTCTCACGCATCTTGTCTCTGTCCACCTGCCTCGTCGTTCCTCATTTTTTTACCTTTTAGCGTCTGCTGCATGTCAAGGCCCCTGCCTAACTCTCCTCTCTGATGTAACCTCCCTCGCCCCCTCTTTCCCTCCCCTCCCCTTAGCGGTCCTCCTCCTCCAGACCCAGCTCCTGGGCCATCGCTCCCCGCAGGCCAGGAGAACCACCCGTGTGCCTCCGCTCACCGCCGCGCAGACTCCCCCCCTCGGGAGCCCGTGTCCCCACACACCTCCGGCCGAGCCGAGGACCTCCTGGCCACTAACCTCACGTGCGCCTCCACGGGCAGCATCGGGGCACAGCGTCTTGCCCGACGGCCAGGATGCTGCCGGCCGGCCCGCCTCTCTCTCCGCACGCTCCTGAGATGACTGGCCCCTCTCGCGGCCCCTGTCAAGCACTTGAATGTCTCGCTCTAGTCCTCTATAGACAAGCAGGCAACCAGCGCTGCCCCAATCGAGCCCCTGTTCTGTCTGTCTGTCTGTCTGTCCGTCGGACCGGGTCCATCACTGTGCGTGTGTTTGTTCTCCCGGGTGTTTTGTTCTTAACTTTGCATGAGTGTCTGACGCACGTCCGTGCCCTCGAGACGGGGCGTCTGCTGTGCAGGCACAGCCATCACCGGACCTCGCGGCCCTGTCCCTTTGTCCTGTGCCTCGTCCTGTGCCTGCCCGTCCAGCCTGAGCCGGGGTGTCTGCAGTCACATGTGTCTGCCCGAGCGCTGAGGCCGTGCTGTCTGCTTCCGCGGCCCCCGGCGGCTGGGTCCGTCCACTCTGACCTCAAGCCGCCTGCTCTGTCTGTTGGCAGATGGGCCCCGCGTCCCGTCTGTGCCCTCGTGTGGTCGCCCCGCCCCCGCCCCCACCCCCGTTCCGCACCCCCCCCCCCCCCCCCCCCCCCGCACCCTGCCGCCTCCTCGCCCCTGCCCTGACCACGCCCTTGGAGGTTCCCGGGATCGGCCCCTCGGCGCAGACGCCGCGCCGGCCCGGCACGCCGTGTTGGCTGTGTGTGCGCCACGCCGGGAGGCTGACTGTCTTGGGCCGCGGGAAGTGGGCTCTCATTAACCAGCGGCTCCGTGTTTGTCCCTTACTTGTGTTTTAGAGAAGGATGAGGCTGCAATTGAGCGCTCTCAGTTCAATGCCACGTCAGTAGCTGATGTGGACAAGCGGGTGAAACGGCGGCTCCTCATGGGTAACACTTTTCTTCCACTTCCTTTGTTGTACTTGCACCCTTGTCCGTGTGCGTGCGCGTGCGTGCGTGCTGCGGTGTGGGGCCGGGAGTGCGTGCTGGCGTGCGGGGTGTGCGTGCGTGGGGGGGGCCCCCCCGGCGTGTGCCCGCGCGTGCCGTGTCCGAGCGGGGGGGAGGGGGCTCCACTCCAGATGTGAACTCGCTTTTCCCTCGTTAAAGGTTTTGCCCTTCACCAAACACGTGTATCTCTCTGTGTGTTTGTAGCAAAGAACCCAGAGCCAGTGTCTGGGGGCCTCTGCGGGTAAGGAGACCCCTCTACCCACCGTAAATGCCCACATTGGCTGTCGGGAGCCCCGAGGTCAGCAAAGCGACACTGAGACACAGAAGCAAAGGAGGGCATTAGGGCAGAGCAGCGATTCAGGCAGCACAGTGCCTCTCGGTCTCCTTGCCAAGGAGGGAAGCCACGCTCAGGGCGAAAAAGACCCATCTAGATTCGGGGCCAGGGGATCTCCGGGGCCTGCTTGATAGTTGGGAAATCTGCTACCCAGAGAGGAGAGGACCGTTAAGGTCAAAGCAAGACTCACTCGGCCCCTTCCGGCCCCAAGGCTCCTGACTCTGTGAACGACCCAGCCTGAGGTGGGCATACGGGGACAGCCCTGGCCCATTTTGTGCTGGTCCTGCTTCAGGCCCCCGCTTGTCTTGAGGGGGCAGGTGTGATGGCGGCGGCGCTCCAGACACTGGCCCCGGGCTGGACCCAGATTCTAGGGAGGCTCGCCCGGAAACGGCTGGCACTGCCCAGGGTGGCCTGGGCGGCCTGCTGGTGTGGCTGACCCTGAGCAGGGGAGGGGGGAGGAGGAGGAGGAGGAGGACCCGGCTGGCTGCTCGTCCATCGAGCTCAGGCTGCGGAAGCACGGGGCAAGTCTGCCCCTCATTCATCCATCCCCCTGCCCTCAGCTCTCCAGTTCTGCACTTGCTGGCCCCTGAGCGGTGCCAGCTGCCCGGGCCTCTGGAGCACAACCGTAGGGTCGCTTGGGACTGTCACACCCTTCCTTGTGGCACACCAGCCTGGGGCGCTGTGGGTCAGGTGGTACGTTTCCTATGTCCCAGAGGAGGAAACTGAAGTTCGTGGGGTCCTCTGGCTTGCCCGCAGTCACATACTACCCTTCGCAGCTGAGCTTAGCCCGAAGGTCACGGCTGTGTGGGCCATCCTAAGCGTCAGGGTCCCGGGGCCGTGGAAGTCAGAGCCTCGGGGTCCCGGAGAGGTCACCTAGTTTCATGGTCCTCATACGGACCTCAGAAGAGTCCAGGCATCTAGGAAGAAGGGAAACGTAAATGGGGCCACGGGAGGGATGGGGCCTTTCGTGCTGGGAACTAGGCTTGAGGGCCCCCTCCCTGGTGGAGCTTCGAGGAGCAGAGGAGAGCGGGGCTGACAGTGTTCTGTGAAGCCTGAAGTCCATGCCGGGCAGGACAGGCGTCGCCCTGCTTCTCAAACAAGAACGCTAGGGTCCAGGGGGTCTGGAGGATTCGCCTCTGGTCACACGGGCAGACAGGACTTCTGTCTGGAAGTCCCCTCTCCACAAGCTCTCTGGACGGGACTGTCATGTTGACTTGGGCTGTCTGGGCTGGCCTGGGAAGGGCTGGAAATGGCCACGGGGCGGGCTTGAAGGCCCCAGCGAGCAGGCGTGCCCACGACTCTCCAGGACCCAGAGCTAAGTAACCATCCTTGGGGGTTCCATGAAAGGCGCCGTCTAGAGCGCTGGTGAGCCCCTCCCTCGAGAGCCCATAATGCTTAGCACCTGTCTCCTCTGAGAGCAGCCCATGTGGGACAGACTTGGGATCCTACTGAACTTCAGGCTCTAATTAGCAGCACTTGGCGAGGACAGCTGCTCCCAGGCTGTGTGAACGGAGGCACGACAATGGAGAACGAGGGAGGTCGCCAGCCCCGTTGTCCCCTGAGCTGGTCAGAGCATGCCTGGGGCATCACATTCAGAGCCCAGCCCTGTGTGGAAAGAGCCGCGTAGACCGTGAAGGGAACCAGAGTTGGATGGGCATCGTTGGCCGGTGTGACGGAGCCTGTGGCTGGTGGGCACGTGAGCCCTCTCTGGGGTCCTTGGAGGGGATGCGGTAGAACAGGCAGAGGGAAGGACCTTGTTCTGTGGCCCAGGAGCAGATGAGGGAGGCAAGACACTGAAGGGTTTGAGGGCAAGGTAGGACCCTGGGCCACCCAGCTCCAGAGTCTGCCCCCCTTGACCCGGATCCTCCTGAGAGGGCAGAGACTAGCGAGGAAGGGCAGAGCCGGAATGCCCTGGAACCGTCTGCTATGAACGGTGCCCATTATAGTCACGGTACAGGCTTCCGCCAGAGCAGGGCACGCGTGCTGCAGTCCCCCGGTGGCTGAGATGCCAGTGACCTTCCTGTGTCAACAGGGCTCATTTTTAGGGGGGTAGGATAAGACTGAGCTCAGGGTGGTGCTTGGCGGCCCCGTGAGGCCCCGTGAGCATGCGCCACCCCGGCCCTGTCCGTGGTGCCCCACGTCAACGACAGACTGGTTCTGCAGCCTTGGGGTGACACCCCCTTCTCCGTGCCACAGAGAGGGTGATGGTCTGTCACAGAACAGCCTGGGGCCATTCAGGGCTACAGAGCCCTGCCCCACCCTTAGGGTCCCGGCTGCACCCAGCCGTTGCTGTCTGTAGTTACCCCCAGTCACCGAGCACAGGCGAAGAGCAGGGGCGGTTACATTTCCTTTCAAGAGGCTCCAAATACGTAAGAGATTTTCTGTTGACATTAAAATCAATTGAAATATTTGGGCTTGAGGGTTGGAGTGATAAATTTCAAATATCTGGCCGACTTGTGCGAAGCCCCTGAACACCCCGCTAAGTTTGCCAGGGGCCCCTGGGGCCCCACTCACAGCAAGACTGATGAGGCGCTGTTTTGTTGTTCGTGTCAGCCCGGGTCTTCGGTCAGTCCCTTCCCCACAGTGTACGTGGGTTGGATGCCGTGTTAGCTTCCTATTGCTGCGAACAAGCTACCGCAATCTTAGGTCTCTTAAAACAGCACAATTCGTTGTCTCCCGCGGGCCAGAGACCAGACTCAGGACTCACCGGGCTAAAATCAAGGTGTCAGCAAGGGCTGCATTTTTTTTCTGGAAGCTCTAGAAACTTCTAGAACCACCCACATTTCTTGATTTTTGGCCACTTCCTCCATCTTCAAAGCCGGTAGCATTGCATCTCCCTGACCTTGCTCCCGTCTCTTTCTCTGACCTCTCTCCTCCACTTTTAAGGAAACTTGTGACCACATCGGGCCCACCCAGATGATCCAGGACAAGCTCCCATCTCAGGGGCCTTAATTTAATCGCATCTGCAGAGTCGCCTCTGCCATGCAGGGTCATGGGGAATTAAGGACGTTTCAGGGAGCTGTTATTATACTGACCGCAGGGGGTTCACGCTTGGGCTCGGAGGAACCTCCCGGGATGTCTGGCTGCTGTGAGCTCCAGAGGCAGAGCCCACGTCTGCCCTCTTTACTGGTTTATCCCAGGGCCACCGGGGCCACCATTCTCCCGGCACAAGCCCGGGGCTGGCAGCACGAGATGCATTGCACGGTGCAGGAAGCCCCGCCCCCGCCCCTGCAGGTGGGCTTAGAGCCCCCGCCGCCCGCCCCCCACCACGGTGAGCGCCCACCGCTCCTTCCGGCAGCCTCAGTGCCCTTCAGCCCACTCCCTCTGCTGACTCCCGCTCCTCACCAGTGAGTCTTCCCGCAGCCCTGAGGCAGACGTCCCCACTTTGCAGATGGAGGTGAGGCCCCACAAAGGGAATACTCACATTCCTCCTCCCCAGCTCCCGGCCCCTCTGCCCACCCAGGGGCCGCCCGCCTGCCACCTCTTTTGTGCGGCCACCACCTCCCAGGCTTCACCAACCTCCCAGGCCACCTCCCCCCACACCCACCTGGCTGGCATCCGTCACCTCCCGGAAGCCACCCTCTGCCTGTCCCTCAGGCCTGCACCTGCAGCTTCCTGCTCTAGTGGGCCCTGTCACCCACCATTCTTTACCCAGGTGCCATCTTAGAGAGTTCCGCCTGACAGAGGCTCGTCCAGACCTAACTGGTCCTTCCTTGCCACCCCCATCTCCACTCCTTGCCCCTCCTCCACCAGCACCCTATTTTGTCATAAGCCTGGGACTCCCTGACGTGTAGCAGATGCCAAGACTCTGCCAGCTCTGATGGCCCCTGGGGGCACAGCGTGGGGCCTTGCCCAGAGCGGGAGCACAGGGTAGGCTGGTTGGCCGAGAGCATGAATGAAGGCTTCCTGGAGGAGGGGACCAGGGTTGAGTGGGACCTCACTGCTCGCTGTTCACACAGGCAGGTGTCCAGCTGGGAGAGAAAGGGCAGACCCGGATCCTGAATCCTGGGCAAGGCTGGCAGTGGGGAGGGGCTCAGGCAGATGTGAGGCAAGGGAGGTGATGACACAGGGCAGGTTCCTGACCCAGAGGGGAGACTGAGGCTTAGAGGGGTGTGACTCACCCCCAGCCTCCCAGTAGGTCAGGCAGAACCAGAGTTCCTGGTGCCCGGGCCCTGCATTTGCAAGGACCAAGCCTGGCTGGGGGGAGCGTGCCCGCCCCCACCCTGCAGAGGCCCAGGGCACTCGCCCTCAAGTCCCTGGGCTGCCTTTGGAGCCTGAGGCCTTGCAACCTTCCCCCTCTCTCCGGGCCCCACGTGAAATCTGAATCTGGTTCTAGCCGGTCTGTAGGCCCGTCTCCTAAAGTATAAAAACTGTGAGAGACGATCCTTCTGGGGGCACAGCTAACACAAGACCTCTCCTGCATGCCCCTGTCTCAGCCCCCAGAATGAGGGTAGGGGCGAAGGCAGGGTACAGGGGAGCTGGGGACATTCTCCCTCCCAACTACAGGTGTGGGTACAGGTCAGTGTGGGCAAGCCGTGGCCCAGGCTCTGGGGGCGGGTTCTGTGAGGGAAGACCACAGATGGGGCGGGGGGCGGAGAGAACCTGGCAGGAAACGTGGGCCCAGGCCCAGTTGTTGGGCTTCAGACCCTGCGGTAGACGGGGGTTTTGCAGACACGGCGTGCGGCAGAGAATCCTAAAGCGTGAAGCCGGCGTGTGGCGGTGTGGACGCGGCACGGGCCAGAGCGTGTTCGTGAAACTGGAGGTCAGAGGGGGGTGGGGTCTAGCGTGTGGGGAGCTCCGAATGGTGTCACAAAGAGAGTGACGTGGTCAGACCGCCAGGTGGGATGACCCCTGAGGACTGAGGGAGACCGTCGTCCTCCGCTGGCAGAGGTGGCCGGGCTCAGGGAGGTGAGGGTTAAGCCAGGGTCCCTTGGCTTTTCAGGGGCAGGTGTTTTGTGGCTTCCCTGGGGGAATCCATGCTTGGACCAGAGGGCTGGGCGTGGGGTGAGGGGCAATGAACTGGGCATTGGAACGCCCGGCCTGCCCCGCTGCTCCTCACTCTGCTCCATCCCACCGGTGGCCGGGCACACTTGACCCCCGCACACTCCTGGGCCTCAACGCTCCCTGCCCGCAGCCCCTCGCTGTCCTGCCTTAACCCTTCCCTAGTTTTCTTGGCCCCTCAGGATTTGGTGCAAGTGGGTCCCAGAGCCCTTTGGGATGTGACCTCAACTCCCCCCCCAACACCTAATGGCCCAGTTCCTGAGGTTTTTGCCAGTCGACGTGGCTCCCCTGCCCTGCCACACTCAGGAGGGCCCTGGAGGGGCGATACTGATTGTCCGTGGTGGCCGTAGATGGAAGGCACCCCAAAGAGCTCAGGGCGTCTTTATTTTACCAGTACGATCTTTTGTTCAGCCACGCTCTCCAGAGGAGCCCCAGCGGGGAGAAACAAGTGAAACTACCCCGGGGCCCCAGCCGCCTCCCCCCTCCCCTGCGCCCCTCCTGCCCCAGCCACCTTGCTGCCCCACCTTCCCTTGCTGCTCCCCCTGGCCTCGCTCGGGGCTTCCCGGGCCGGCACCAACCAGGAGCAGGCCCGGTGGCGGCTGCAGGCCGGCTGACCACCGACCAAGGAACAGCCAGAGCTCAGGGCTTCCTGCATATTTCCAGGTCTGTCCCAAGGAGGGGTCGGGGGGGTCACGCTGCTCAGCTGGGCCGTGTCTCTGTCTTAAGGACCACGCGTTCTTGATTAGGGTTCTGCTAACGGTGACTCTTTCCAGTTCGTCGTCCTGGCCCGGGCTCTGGAGCCAGACCCGGGCTGCATCCTGGCGACCCAGTGACTGGGGTCACCTCACGTCTCTGAGCCTTAGCGTTCTCTTTTGCAAGGAGGGGGTCGTAGTCTCTGCTCTGAAGCGGCTTGGATGAGGTGCTTGATGTGGAGCACCTGGCCCACATGGGGCACAGGGCAGCCGCCCGGCTGCATCCGGTCTTTCCACCCTCTCCTCCCCAGGCCCTCGGCACTGTACTAGGGCACCTGGAATGCCGGGCCCAGGCCGTGAGGCGAGAGGCCTCGGGCCTGCCGGACCTCGGTCGGGTCACGGGCGGTGATGCCATAAGAAAGGGGGCCGGAAGAGCCAGCGGGGTGAACAGGCGCCTTTCAGAGGCCAGCCAGGCCCCTGCCGTCTAGAGCCCTCCCTGAGGTCCACCCAGCTCACAGGCCAGAGCTCCGGAGCGGGAGGGCGGGCTCCGTGTGCCGGCTGCACCAGCCCCAGGAAGTCCCGGGCTCGGAGGGGGAGTGCCAGACGTTGGTGTGCGGGTGCCGGGCGGCGCCTCCCTCAGCCCAGGGCCGTGCTCGGACCGGGCTGTCCCTGAGTCCCGGCAGCCATCAGGAATCTGCAACAAGGCTCCCCTCTGCCGGGCAGCCTCTGGGCTGAGACTTTGTGTACGTAGACACGTAGATGTTCCCAGCAATTGCCAGGGCGCCCTTCGTGGTACAGGTGAGACCAAGGCGCGGGGGTGAGCGGCCGAGGAGCCCCCTAACCTCCCACAGCCCCTCCAGGGAAAGGCGGGCAGGTGACACACAGCCGGAGGGCCTTAGCTGCTGGCGGGTGTTCTGGAAGAAGGGTGTGACCCCCAAACCTCCACGGCCACACGTGGTTGGAAGGGTCACCAGCCGGGCCTTCGGGAGCCCTCCGTAGAACCACCCCCTCCCCGCTGAGGACTGCCTCAAACAAGAGGGTGCGTGTGAGCCCCCCTTGATCTGCCCTTAGCACCCCTCCCCTTAGGAAGCAGAGTAAAGGCGGGAGTCAGAGGCCAGGGTAAAGGCTTGCCGTGGCTCTGCCCCTGCCCCCGGCATTAATTTAAAACCTCAGTTGGAGAAACTTCCCCAAGGTCTGCTCATCTCACTCTTGGTCGGCCTCTTCCCTGCCGTCAGCCCCCACCCCCATTGCCACAGACTGCCGGGCACCGTCCCTCAGGTCCGGAAGGGCTCTGCGCTCCGAGCACCGGAGTGGAAACCCCACCCACCAGGCAGGCCCGTGAGAGGGTGTGGTCCCTGAGATCATGCACCTGCCCAGTGTCTCCAGAGGACAGTGTCACGGACACTTACTCGCAGCAAACTGCCCTGAGCCGGGACGGGGCCCAGGTGGATGGAGCCCGTGGGGTGATGCGGGCCTGAGGGCCTGGTCGTTCCACGCAGCCTGGCCAGAGCCCGCACAGGGCCCGGGGCAGGGAGGGGGGGACGTCCCACAGTCGCCCGCCTGTGTGCGACAAGGGCAGAGTCCAGAACCCACTCAGGCTGCCTCAGGGCTGGCCGGCTCTTTGAAAATCATGGGCCAAAGGGTCCGCTGGCCTCAGAGGTGACAGAGCAGTGCTGGGTGCTAAGCGGGGCTTCCGAGGTTCCCTCCCACTTCCCCTCAAACCCCGGCTTGGGGCCCCTTCCCTGAAGGGCCTGCAGTCCCGGCCTCCACAACTGCCCCGCCCCCGGCTCCACACGCCCCCTTCCCCCACAGCCCCCATATCACACTGCCACCAGCGTGTCCCCCAGGGCCCAGCTCAGAGACCGGGGTGCTCCTGGGGTGGGATCATCCGGCACCCGGCCCTCACGGGGCGGCTCCGCACGTGGGTAAGACCACCCTCCGCAAACCGCTCCCGGGAGCCGGCAGAGCGGGGCTTCCGGGCAGAGGTGAGGAGGCAGTGTGGTAAGGAGCAGGGGCGGCAGGCGGCAGAGGGGACGTCCCCTACTCCCCCCGGTCCCTGCCAAGGGGCTGGGGAAGCGGCTTCTGCTGTCGGCCTGAGGCCTGACTCTTCTCACTTGCCCGAGGGACTTCACGAAGGTGACCAACCTCACTGTGCCAGCACAGTGAGGGACATCGGCCTGCTGACGATGCCCACGACGGGCCACGGGCCCGCCTGGAGGTCAGTAGTCTGCTCGAAGACACGGGCAGTGAAGGAGAGCCGGGCCAGTGTTTAAGAGTTCTCTTATCCCAAAGTGACGGGAGCCATGGAAGGCTCAGGAATCAGCTGAGGGAAGAGAGATCAAAGGCCAGACAGTCCACAGCTGGGCTGGGAGAGCCAGTGGCTAGCCCCTCTTCCCAGCTGGCTTCAGTTGACCTTAGTGGCAAACGAGCAGGGGGACCAGCCCTGACTAGACAGGTGCTCCCGCCACCAGGGTAAGGGCCTTAAAGGGACAGACCCTGGGCTGACAGGGTCTCCGTGGGTCACTGGGCCACCAGATCGGAGCCTCCGGGGCGGGGCCTGACACCTGCACTGTAGACGAGCCTGTGATTCCAGGCCCACCACAGGGGAGAAGCCCCGAGACGGGAGCATCCGTGGCCTAACGTCCCACGGCGCATCGGGAACTAAGCGTGGCATTCGGGCCTCTGGACTCACGTCCGGTTCTCATCAGGGCACGCCACCTCGGCCCCACCCTGTGCTACAGTGCCCAGCGCTGTTCGGTGATGCCCCCCTTGGCCTGAGACGCCCCCCTGCCTTCTGAGCCAGGTGAAGCCACTCCCCCTGCAGTCAGCCCACGTGGGCGCCCGCCTCGCCCAGGGCCCGTGACGCAGGCTGGTGCCGCTGGACGCGGGTCCTCCCCCGCCGTCAGGCTCATCTCAGGCGCCCTCCCCCTGCCAGGCCCAGCATGGGGCCGAGGCTCGGTCTCTCCGCTTCATCCCATTCCTCCAGAGGCTTGTTCTTTCCTCTGGTCATTCGGCAGAAATCAGTCCCGCACCGGGCTTGGGGTCACCCTGACACAGCCCTGCCTGGGGAGCGAGCGGTCCCTGGGGGAGACCGCCACCCAAACCGAGGCCAGGGCCTGGGAGAGCCAGCAGGGCTCAGGAGAGCTTGGAGGGGCCTCCTGGGTCGTGAGGGGCACGCGAGCCGGGGCCAAGGGCTGAGGCCTGATGGGGTGGGGGGCGGCGGTGGGCCCGGACTCCTGTGAGAAGAGCAGGAGTCTGTCTCCCCCGATAAACCGTTAACCCCTGAGGCCTGGTTCGTGCCAAGGAGCCCTTCCCAAACCGGTGGTCAGAGCAGTGAGCCCATCTGCCGCCCCCCTAGGCTGAGGCCTCCACAAGACCAGGGACTGTCTGAGGCGCATGTGCCCCACACAGAGCAGGAGCTCAGGAAATAGTTGTCAGCCAAGTCAGCAACCGACTGGGTGCTAAGACCCCTCACAGGAGGTCGTAAGAGGTGGCGCTGAGAGTGAGCGTGTGGTCGACCCACTCTGGGCCCCCAAGAAACGCTTTGTGCTCACAAAGCACCATGACATCCACATCTGTCCGGGCCCCGTACGAACTCCATGGTCAACGCCATCACCTCCACTTCGCACGTCAGGAAGCCTGAGCTCCAGGAGTGAGGGGGCTTGCCCCAGGCCCTGCTTTCGGAAGGGCCTCCCCCCCATTGGTTGAGTGCTCTGTTGTCTGTCTTGAAATGTTTAATTTTTGAACAAGGGCCCTTCATTTTAATTTTGCCCTGGGTCTCATAATGGGAGGTTCCCTCTGCCTGGACAAGCTGTTTAACTTCCTGGAGCCTCAGTTTCTCTTCCTGCAAAAGAGGCCAGCCTCTGGGGCTGCTGTGAGGCCAGCAGATGTTAGCGGAGGAGAAGATCCTCTGTTGGCTGTAGAGGGCTGTGCCCCGGGAGGGTCTCTCCTCGTCTCTCCAGGGCGAGAGGAGAGGCCTTGGGAAAGACCCAGTAGCTGTCTTGGAGAGGCGGGTTCCGGGAGAGACTGGAGGGCTCACGGGGTCCTTCCCAGAGTAAGGCAGAGGTCTGGAGGAGAGGGACCCTTGCGAGGCCGTAATTGTCACAAAGGAAGACACTGGTGGCCTGGCCCAGAATGGCAGCAGTAAGGGCAGGGGCTGGAATCAGATGTTAAAGAAGTGGCAAGACCAGGCCTGGGGGCCCCAGGCGAGGGGGCAGATGGGTGGGGGTAGGATGCAGAGAACACTGGAACAGGAGGGATGTGGAAAGTATAGTACCTGCTCGGCTGTGTGGGGTCCTGGGCCGGGGCTGGAGGTTTCAGGCCGTCAGGTGGGTTGGAGTCAGACCCAGCAGGGCCCAGCAGCTCGGCCACTCACCGGCCACACAGCCCCGGGCAGATTCCTCTCCAGGGAGGTGGAGGGGGCAGGAGAGCCTTACCTTGCTGCTAAGAGCCCGGGGCACACGAGGCTTGGAAGGCTGAGTTGGGTCCGGAGCAGGTGACCCGCCATAACCAGGTGCTATGGGATGAGGAGGTCTGGACCCAGGATAGCCCCTGAGGGCCTTTCTTGGGGGCCCAGAGCTCCTTGCTCAGGACCTGAGTCTAGACACCACACCTCATCTAGAGCAACATAAGAGATTAAAAGTGTACCCAGAGCAGGGGAGAGGCCAGAGAGTGGGTGACCCTCCAAGCTGACCCCAGCCTCCTCCCGGCCTCTGCCCGCCCAGTGGGTCCCAAGGCCCCAGCGCTCTGGAAGGCCAAGATTCCGAGCCCCATCGGGGCCTCCGGAGGTGGGGAGGGCCCACGGGAGCCTGCCTGGTCAGGTCCATTTCTCAGGGACACAGCCCCCAGTGCCCCCACCTCACCCCACCCCCACTGCCACGGGGAGCCCCAGGCGCCATCACGGTCACAAGTGAGGTCCCGGCTGTGCCCACCCCCCCCCCCCCCCGGCTCTCCAAGGCCTGGGCGTTAATTACCTGCACCTGGAGAGCAGACAGGTCCTCCAGCCCCTCTCTAGAGAGGGCTGTCCCACATGAAAGGCCGAAAAGGCACCTGAGGGTTGCGCTTTGATTTGGGGCTGGGAGGCCTCTCTGGTTAGAACCCCAGGAGGGGAAACTGACGCTTGTTAAGCAACTCCCCCCACCGCGGGGACCCAGACCAGTGGCTGTGAAGTGGGGAGTTTGTCTGAACTTCACCGCAGCTCTCTCGGGAGGGAAGGCTTGCCGGGCGAGGGTGCCGAGGGCCAACCCGAGGGGTAGCCTTCTTCCGTCACTCGGTGAGTGACACCCTGGCCCGCGCACCTCCACTGCCCCAGTTAACAGTCGGGTTAAGAGCAGGCCACGTGCGGGTCAGAGCGTGGCTGGTGCTGACGGAGGCCAGCCTGGTGCAGGGAAGGGCAGGGGGGCCTTTCTGTGCCTGAGGCTGGGGAGGCTCTGCGTGGAGGTGGTCTTTGAGCTGGGCCTTGGGACCTGAGCAGGCCGGAGGCCTCTGAGCCCCTGGGCCGGCACACCAAGCTTCGGGGCTGGGGTTTGTGGAGACCCTCAGAAAGACAGACCAGGAGGAGTCGGGGGCCGGGACGCTTGCCTTTCAGTAGTAGTCACAGCTCCTCCCATCACGGGGAAGGCATTAGCCTTGAGAAGAAGGGCCGGTGGTCCCCTGCCACCGGTGGCCCCTGTGTCCGGGACATTCCGGACAAGGCCCGCCACGGCCCCCGCAGAATCTGCACACTCACACGGAAGGGAAAGCCGGATGTCCGCCTCTCACTGCCCTGCCCACCCCCACACACAGAGTTGAAGTTCAAAGGGAAGGCATCAGAGTTTGGTATAATCAGCAGCAGGGACTCCTGGCTGTCGGGGTATGTATTCAGTCATCACTCCCGCAGGAATGCAGACACCACAGAAGGACAGACGGAATAAACCAGTTGGGGGGGGCTTCAGGGAAAAAAGCCCCCAGGGCCAGGTGCGCAGAGGAAGCCAAGGTAGACAGGCGGGGGGGGTTCGGGTTATAAAAGATGGGGCCCTCGGCTCCTCAGTTCCCAACGTGGAAGGGAAGAGGGGAAGTCCACTCAGGCACGGTTCCCACAAGATCAAAGCACGCAGATGCTCAGAAAGAGCTCAGAGGCCTTAGGAACGGTCCCCTCCGTGTGCGGGCCACCTGTACCCTGGTGACCCATCTCTGCCAGCCCCTTCTCCAGGCCTGGGGAGGATCACTCTCACCACACGACGGGTTGGATGACCTGGGGCTCTGCCCCAGCCACTCCAGGCCCTTTGAATTTGCAAAGGAAGGAAAAAAAAAAAAAAAGCACTAGACAAGTTTCAAGTGGACAAAAACCAGATGCCTTTGGCTTATGGCTCAATGAGAACAGATGTTGAGCTGAGTGCCTCATGAAGGTGATGGATGGTGTGCAGGCTCGGGGAACCACCCCCTGGGAACCCCACGGCCAGGGTCACAAGCCAGTCCACACTGAGACCTGTTCCGGAGCCCCAGGGACTGCCAGTCCCCGGGTTTGGAGTCTGAGTCCAGGCAGGACAAGGGTTTAGGAATCCGGCGCTGGGCAGTTAAGTACCAGCCAAGCTGATCTCAGCAATGGCTCCACGTGGCAGTGTTGATCCTGTTGTGGGGTTGGGGGAGACCTTTACACAAGCACAGCCCTCTGTCGTGTGTAGACGGTTTCCCATCCATCATCATCGAAGTGGGTCCTCACCAGCAATCCCACGGAAACGGTGTCATTCTCCCATTTTACAGATGGGGAGCCCAAGGCTCAGGGAAGCCCACAGCTAGAGGGCATCAGCCAGAACTCAAATTCAGGTCTCCTCTCTCAGGAGGTCCCCCCCCCCCCCATGAATGGAGAAAGGCGATGGTGGCTTCCGTCCCAGGAGACTGAGCACCTCTGTCTCTTTTCCCCTCTCCCAGAGACGTGTGCAGTAAACAACGGAGGCTGTGACCGGACCTGCAGGGACACAGCCACTGGCGTGCGATGCAGCTGCCCGGTGGGATTCACGCTGCAACCGGATGGGAAGACGTGCAAAGGTCAGCACAAAGCCACGGCGGCACGGGTACCCCCCTGCGCTTGCCACTCAGGCAGGGACGGGGCCGCGCGCTCGGGTCCGGTGTGTGGCCACGGGTGACTGCAAGGGCAGGGGTCAGCGGTCCCCGAGGCTTCTGCTGGAGAGGCCGAGAAGGGGGAGGGTCGGTACCAGTGCCCCCCAGCAGGGTTCAAGAGAACGCTGCATCGGTAGGGTCCTGAGCAAAACAGCGGCGCTCTACGATCCGAGAGACCAGCTGTGCGCTGTGCTGTGCTGGGCGAGCAGCGTCTTCACTGCGGGGCCTCTTAGGCCCACAGTGATACATCGTGGTCCCCCCAACAGACACACACCCGGGGTGAGAGCTGTGGCCGTCCCTTCCCCTCCCCTTCGCGGGAGCACCTGGCAGAGCTGGGGCATCGGCACGACCCGGGGAGGTTTGGGGAGGACAGGTCTCCTTGTACAGAGACGGGATTGTCTTCTTGTCACCGTTGGAAACAAGAGAACGCTGCGTGTTCTTGTGGCTGGAGGAGTGAAATTGTGGGGGCTCTCGGGACTAGGGGTGCAGAAGGACCTCCGTTTGCAGTTAGAGATGAGGTTCCAGGAGGATGAGAGTCTTGCGGGAATGGACCGCTCTCCCAGCCGCTGGACATGACAGCAGGTGGAGCTTGCTCGGCTCTTCCCCCTCTCGCTCCCTGATTCAACCCACAGGGTTCTGAGTGCCCCCGGAGGTGCTCGTGGTGTTAGGGGTCCGTCAGGACACAAGAAGCGAGAGCTGGCAGGTCCAGAGACTGAAAGGGCCTCCCTGCAGCTCTCGCAAAGGAGCCCCAAGCACCAGAGCCCCCTGCAGGGGAGGGAGAGCTCCCCTCAGCGCCGCTCACAAGGCCCCAAGCTGACCCTTCGGATCCCTGGGAGCGCTGGCCACCTGCCTCCCCGCCTTGCCAGGAAGCAGGCCTGGCTGGAAGGCAGCGGAAGGGCAGAGGAGTGTGAACTTCCAAAGCCCAGTGGGTGACAATACGGACAGCAGAGGCCTCTGGCGATTTTAAATAGTCCGAGCTGGGCTTTTCTCTTAAGCCTGTAAAACTAGACAGCATCTGACTCCTTCTGAGCTGCCTTGCGGGGAAGAACCGAGGGGTTATTGACAGAAGCAGAGGTCCTTCCACCTGTTTGTTTGAAAAGAAAGCCCTTCCGCAGCCCCCGCTCTGCCCGCTCGGTGCCCGCTTGTGACATGTGGACTCGATGTAGGGGGGACCGGCCAGGGCTCCCCGCAGTCCCGGCCGTCCTCACAGCCAGCGGCGCCACGGCAGGCCTGGCCCCGTGCCCTTTGAGCTGGGGCCGAAGAGGGTAAAGTCAGGCCGCTCCGCCTCCCGTTCTATCGAATGCAAAAGACAGCTTTTCAGCTTTTAAAATCACCGAGATGAACGTGTATTACAGACCGCTGGGTGCTGGATGGCGTACCGCCCGGCAGAAGACTGAGGACCGGAGCCTGCCCCGCACCCGGGCGGGGAGGGCGCGGGGAGAGGCGCTACCAGGCCGCGTTTCCAGCAGCACGGGGCGGCCGTGCAGAGGCCAAGGGCTTTAAGGCCCCAAAGACATCTTGTGCGCCCCGGTCTGTGAGATGCGGGGGAGGCCAGGCCAGATGCCGCGGGGCCTGTGTGCCGGGGAGGGCTCTGCCCTGTATCCCTTGAGCCTTGGCGACCCCCCCCAGACACCACCGAACAGGGCAGCACGGGCCCGGGGTTGCGTTTTGAGCTGGTCCCTGACCACCGCTTGGATGGGGCTCTGAGCGGGGTCTGGAGGAGCAGTGAGGCAGCTGCTGTCGTCACCCAGGCTGGAGACGACCCGGCTTGGACCAGGCGGAGGCAGCGGCGGTAAGCAGAGCAGTCCGGATGTTGTCGTACAAGTTGGCATTTCAGGATTGGCATGGGTCTAGAACTGCCCGATGTGATGAGCATCGTGACGTCTTCAACTCAGGGAACACTGGGGAACAAACGCTGACCTCCAGACCCCAGGATTTGGGGTCCCAGAGCCTCGTGCTCACAGCCCGAGTTCTCCGGGGCCACCGGTGAGGTGCAGGTCAGGGCGCGGGCACCTGGCAGGACCGGCCGGCTGGGAATCCCCGGCCCCGGGGCTTTGGCTCCTCGGTGGGCGTGCACGCCCTGACGTTGGCCCGGGCCCAGAAGGGGATATCAAAGGAGTGATTTCAAAGGTTTAGTATGTTCTGGAAGCCAAAAGCCATGGTGAAGCAAGACCCGTGACTAGAGGGTAAAGGTAACAGAGGTCTTGGAAAATCCAGAGCCGAAAGCCCTGAGCACACAGGGGTCACACGGGCATGTGGAGACCGGCATAGAAGAGGAGAGGGGAGGGGGTCCTGCCTGAAACGTGAGGGCTGTGGAGTTCTCTGAAGGATTTGCCCCCAGCTTTGTTTTCAACAGTGTGGGCACGGCAGGGGTCCAATCTCAAGGCCCCCTGTTTGGTGCTGCACCTGTTTGATATTGGGAAGGGGGGCACCTTGCTAATGGGCTCTTCTGAGAGGAGGGAGGTCTGGAGCCTCAACTCCCTGTGCTGGAGCCCGGATTTCCTCAGAGACACCAGGCCCTCCTCCCAACACCTTCCAGAACAGCCCGAAGAAGGCCCACCCACCACCTGTTTCCTCTTCTCCCTCACTCTGCCCAGCGAGCCCAGCCCAGCGGCTTGCCCTCCCCACGAGGCTGCTCTAGGGTGACACCAGCCCACTCCCACCCAAAAGCCCCCCACATGGCCCCTGGGTTTCCAGGCTGTGCCCCCTCCCACTGATGCTTGAACATTGCTGACACGGCTGAAAGTTCTACTTGATGGCCCAAGGCCCTCAAGAGCCCTGTTCTTAGCCACCGTAACTCATTCATTCGTCATTCATCAGCGAATACACTCTGTGCAGCCTCTTGCTGGGCCCTGGGGCTCCAGACGGGAGCCAGATTCCCCATCTGTGTCCTCAGGGCCCTCTCGCCGCCCCCCGCCGAGGCCAGGTCCCATGACAAGGGGACAGCCCACACTGATGAAGGGAACGTCAGCGAAGTCTTCCTAGAGAGGTGGTGGTTCCCAAGCTGCGGTGGGGGCTGCCCCGAGTGAGGCAGCCGGAGTCTGGGCCACCAAGGCAGAAGTCAAGTACACAGAAAGAGGAAGGCAGAGCATCCGGGCCGAGGAGGCCAAGGGGAGGGCCTGCAAACAGGGCTGGGCCTTCGTCCTGGGATGACCCGGGGCCACAGAAGACTTGTAAACAGGTACAGACTGCTGGCTGCCTGGTGGAGGTGGGGGCAGGGTGAAGAGGGAGAGGAGCCTTAGAGGGGCGGAGGCCCGTCAGAATGAAGGTCCAGGACCTCTGCGTGACTGCATCTCGGGCTAGAGCCGGAGGCACTTGTCCCACTCGGACCCCCAGGCAGCCTCTCCACCAGCCTGGCCTCAAGCAAGCATGCCTCCCACGGCCTGTCTGGTTGCTGTGACAGCCCCTCAGCCGACAGGCCCAGATGGGGATAGGGATGGGGCTGGGGATTCCAGAAGCCCCGAGGCATTCCTGAAGAGGCAGACCCCGTCTGCGGATTCAGTCTGTGAGAGGCGCCTGTTGGCAGCCCAGTTCACAGATGGGAGACCTGAGGCTCAGAGAAGTGTCTTTCCCTGCCCAGGATCACACAGCTCCCTGGGTCAGAGCCGAGACGGGCCTCCACTCTCCCGCCATCTTCCTGGGTGCCTGGGTGGCTCAGTCGGTTAAGCATCAACTTCGGCTCAGGTCACGATCTCACAGTCTGTGGGTTCGAGCCCCGCATCGGGCTCTGTGCTGACGGCTTGCTCAGAGCCTGCAGCCTGCTTCGGATTCTGTCTCCCCCTCACTCTGCCCCTCCCCTGCTCACAGTCTGACTCTCTCTCGAAAATAAATAAACATTAAAAAAATGTTTTGAAGAAATTTCCCCATCTTCCTATAATCCCCAGGGGGAGAGGACAAGAGAGATGTCCAAGCCTCTGCCCTGGACAGGCCCTCAACTGGGCTTGATGTCTGCTTTCTCTGGAGGCCGCAGGGCCAGCAGGGTACGCTGGAGAAGGCTCATCTTTGGAGACAGCTGGAGCTGGGCTCCAAGCTGGCTCTTGCGTGTAGCTGTGACCCCCCCCCCCCCCCCCGTAAAACAGGGGATCTGGTCCCCCGGTCGTTTTGACGATCATACAAGGCCTTGCCACAAAGCGCTTGGCCCGGTCACCAGCATGAGGTTGTACCCAGTAGGTGCAGGGACCCCCCCAGAGGGTCCGACTACCTACCGTGGCATCTGGGCAGCCTTACCCTTGGGCATTTTTGTTCCTGGAACATGGGCGTGTACAGAGCTGTCCGGAGCTGAGATTGTTGTGAGCGATCATCTCGCTGCGCACATATACAGCACCTACTGTATTTAGAGGGGTGAAGTCACCCAGGAGGTGGCACAGCAGGAGCCAGGGCCAGGCAGGCCGAACCACAGGCCTCACTTAGTGGGGACCACCTCTGGTTCCCCTGCTCTGCCTCCTCCCTATGCCAGAGTCACCAGATTTTGCAAACAGAATGGGTCTTTGGGGTGGGGGTGCATGGGGAGGGGGGCAACCAAGGGCAAGGAGATGCAGGGCCACGCCCACTGAGTGTCCTGCGCTCCTCAGAGGCGGTTCCCACGGGGGCTCCCCAGAAAAGCAGCTCTGGGGTCCGCCCCTGCCAGGCTCGCTGGGCCCCCGTGTTGTGCCAGTCTCCTTCCAGAAGCTCTGAGAACTGCCTGCCGGGGGTGGGAGGGTTGCAGCCTTGCCGTCTTTTTTTTTTTTTTTTTTAAGGTTATTTATTTTGAGAGAGAGAGTATGTGTGTGAGCACATGAGAGCAGGGGAGGGGCAGAGAGAGAGGGAGAGAGAATCTCAAGCGGGTGCTGTGCTATCAGCTCGGAGCCCCATCGTGGGGCTCCATCCCACAAATCGTGCCATCGTGACCTGAGCCGAAATCAAGAGTCAGACGCCTAACCGACTGAGCCCACCCCCCCGCCCCGCCCCGCCCCAGGCCTGTCCCCTCAGCCTTGCTGTCTATAAAAGCTCCCTTCTCCTAGTGTCCTGGGCCACACTTGGGTTTTATCTTGTTGTTGGAGAGCACTCTGCGGGAGCACTGCTATAGGACTTTCTGCACGTGTCAGGTCCAGCTTGTTTGGTTTGAGGAAGAAGTGAGGCTCCATCTGAGATTTGGAGCCGCTGAGATGGGACGGAGTCTCCTCCATGGAGCTCGGCACAAAGGGGCCAGATGGACCTTGCTCATGGGACAGGGGCACCTGGGCCCTCACGTTCAGGACAGGCTCAGCGATAGCCGGAGTCTGAGTCAGCCACTCTGCAGAGATGTGGCCTTTGGCCAACACAGAGAAGTCCTCTCTGTTTTCCATCACTTCCTTTCACCCCTGCAATCCAGGGTGAAAACACCATTCTGATAATCATCTGTTACTGCTTGCTGGGTCATGTCAGCATGGGGAGCCTTGGGGTCAGGGCCCAAGAGGAACTTTGGACCAAGAAGAGACCTCAGGGACGAGGTCTCTGATGACACAGTCTGCCGGGCTGGCCTGGAGTCCAGAGAGCAAAACCCAGAGAAGCAGGGCAGGGGAGGCAGGAGGGAACTCACAGGAGTCAGGGAGACGCTGGTGATGCATCAGCCAACAGGCATGCTGTGAAGGAGAAAGCCCTCCATCACCAGAGGTATGCAAGCAGAGGCCAACTGGCAGGGATGTTTGGGAAGGGCCCTTTATTGCACGGGGTTGGGCCCGGTGACCTTTAGGGTACAGCCACAGCTGGTTAAATGATGAGTGAAGAATCCACTTAGACCAACAGGCAAGAACCGGGGACGTTAGCACCCCCCCCCCCATTGAACACAGTTACCTTTCTAAGCCTCCGTTTCCCATCAGTAAAGCAGGGGCATTAAAGCTACAAATTGTTGACTGAGCCCTCCCTAAGCACCAGCCCCCAGCCCCCAGGACTGTCATTTAATCCTCATGGTGTCCTTCCAAGGTGTGCTTCTGACCCTTGTCTTACCGCCGGGGAGCCAAGGCTCCAGGGGCAGTAGCTCGCCCAAGGTCACGGCCATCGGGAAGCAGCCAGCCTGCTCCAGGCCGCACTGACGCCCCAAATGTGCACGTGGAAGGACACGGTGGATGTCATTGTCCCTGTCATCTTGCCGGGCACAGCACACGTCACACCTCTCCCTTCTATGCCACGAATGCCCAGTCTGGGGGAGGTGGGATGACTCATCCTCCTGACCGCCACTGCTGTGAGCCAGGCCCCTCGCTCGCCGTGCTCAGATGGGGGGCCATCGGCAGTCAGGAGCGGAGACGAACTGTCCCCCCACCTGGTGGCCAAGCCCACTTGCCTTGCCCCGCCTGCTTGGTCCCCGCAGACATCAACGAGTGCCTGGCCAACAACGGAGGCTGTGACCACTTCTGCCGCAACACCGTGGGCAGCTTCGAGTGTGGCTGCCGGAAGGGCTACAAGCTGCTGACCGATGAGCGGACGTGCCAAGGTGAGCCTCCCGTGCACCCCAGGACACCCCGTCCTTGTCCCGCCCACCTCGGGCTTATGTAGGCTCCTAGGAGCAGAGGCCCAGGGCCAGGTTCATCAGCCCTGCTGTTGTGAGAGAGCAGCTGTGGATTTCCCATTCCCAGCATGTGCACCTGCCCCCCCGCCCCCGCCTTCTCTGTCCTTCAGGACTCTGGGGACCCTCAGAAGCCACCCAGGCCAACCTGTCCCTTTATGGATGGGAAACTGAGGCCCGGAGAGGCATCTGCACATGCCCCCGGGGATGGGAGGGGGGGCAGGGGGGTCACAGTGAGTCCAGGCAGAGCTCAGAAGCTCCACCCTCCATCCCTGTGGTCCCAGGCCTCCTTCGGAGGCTTCGGAGGTGAGATGCTACCACCTGCTGGAAGGCAGGGCACATTACACTTTCCTGCAGTCCTTTCTTAGGGTTCCCGGGTGCCTGCAAGGAGCCAATGGGGTGATGACAGGCCTGGGCAGAAGCCAAGCATCACAGCCCAGCACAAGTCCAGGAGACTTCCGGGCTGCAGGGAGAGCCCAGAGGATGGGCAGTGGAGAGAGCAGTCGGGGAAGACTTCCTGGTGGAGGGGACAGTGGTGAATAGGCATTTTCCTGGAGAAGCCAGGGAGGTAAACCCACCCAAGGAGAGTTTGGGGGGCCGTAAGGAGCCCCATGGAACTGTATGAGGTCATTGGGAAGATAGGGGTGTCCCGGGGGCCTGCTTTGGGAGAAAGTACAGGGGGAGTAGCCAGGGTGTCCTGTGTGGCAGGAACGTGGCTCAGTTTCATCATCAGTGACTCTTGCAGACGAGTCCTTTCCTCTGTGGCAGGCTGCACACCGCTGAGTCGGGCCGTAGGGCTTGTATCTCCTGCCTGTTGGTGGGGCTCAAGGCTGGCCCTGGGGCAGCGCGCTGCCATGAGGGGCAAGGGCTGTGCTCTCCCAAGGGCACCGACGAAGGCTGGTGAGGGAGGGGCCGGGGCTGGCTTGTCGCCAGCCTATCATGTGACCTGAGCCCGGCAAGTCCCCTCCCAGGCTCCGCCTCCTCATCCTTCAGTGGATCTCGGGGTTCTATCTTCCTGTCAGGGCGTGAGGCCTGTTGGGAGCACAGCACCTGTCCAGGCTCCTCTATGCTCGGACTTAGTTTCTCCATCTGCCTTGCCGAGGTCTGTGGAGGGCTCAGGGAGAGCCCTTGACTTTGTACCCCCAGCCGTCCCACGAGAGAGGGGGGCAGCTGCCGAGAGGAGGCGATGAGGCGTCTGCCTCTGGGTTCCAGCCAGTCCCCTCCACCCTCTACCAGGCCCCCCTCTCTGAGGCCCTGGGGCTCCGGCCACTTCCCAGCCCTGCTCCAGCACCAGCCTGGGCTCCCCAGCTCCAGCAGGGAGGAGTCTGCCTTCCTTTGCCTGGCACTCCGGCCCTTGGGATGGGGACCTCAGACACCCCTCCCCACCCCCCTGAGTTCCACATAGTCCCCCTGGTGCCTTGTTCCCCCCTCCCAGCCGCTGCTTGGAGTGCCCTTCCCCCACTTCCATTCCTAATTTCTGAGTTAGTCCCATCCTTCAAGGCCTAGCCCAAATGCCACAAGTACCAGGAGATCTTCCCAGATTCTGCTGCAGGGAGGGATCATATCCTCCTTGGAGCACCCACAGTGCGATTCCTCGCTTGTGCTGGAATTACTACAAACACATGTATATCGTCAATATGTGTGGTCACATTCAGTGTACTCCAAGAGTGAACGGTGCCCATGGAGAGGTGGGTCAGTGTCTGTTTGGCCCTCAGGAGCCCCGTCAGCTATCCCACGAGAGCCATTTTCCTCAGAATTTTTGGCCAGGACAGGCTTGTCTCCTATGAGCATGTGGTTCATTTCTTCCTTTCTGTCCGATGATAAGCACTCTGTGACCCTTTTTCCTTTTTCACTCTGGCCACCAGGAAGCTCAGGATCAAATTTCACATAGTGTCAAGGCTACCTTGTTATCCCTCATGAGTGGCATACCCCCTTCTGTTTGGGCTCTTTTCCTTACTGTCTCAAGAGACATCTTGAAGTGAATAGGAAAACACACTTTGGTCGGCATCCAAGAGGTCCGGGCTTCATGTCCCAGCTCATGTGTATCCTCAGGCAAGCCTCTGTCACTTCCCTGCAGATGCGGATTAAATACCGACCACAACTGAACGTGAGATGTTAAAATAGCAGAGATTCGTAATAATACCTTGTGGTCAAAGTATTTCTACCCTGCCCACCTCCAGAAAAGACGGCAGATGGAAGCGTGAGGTTGGCGGAGATAAAGTAGAAAATGGGGCCTTGACGAGAAGGCTGACGCCGCGGATCGGCTGTGCACGGAGCCTCAGGGACTCTGTGTACAGACATACACTGGGTGACCGTCGAGTGACAGGCTGTGCCCATCCCCCTGAAACTCCTCCCTGGACTTTGTCTCCCTGTGGCCACACAGACATCGACGAGTGCTCCTTCGAGAGGACCTGCGACCACATCTGTATCAACTCCCCGGGCAGCTTCCAGTGCCTGTGTCACCGCGGCTACATACTCTACGGGACAACCCACTGCGGAGGTCTGCAGCCCGCCCGCCAGGGCCACCTCCCCCCCGAGGCACGCGCCTGGCCACACGGCCACCCACGCTGCGCCCCACACCCTAACCCTGACCTTGACTCCGGAGGGCCGGGAGGGGACCTAAGCAAGGCTGGGGGCTGGTGGGCAGAGGGGCTCAGCCAGGAGCAGAGTGGAGGATGGGGGAGGGAGCGGCAAGCATCCACTAAGGGGGCCGGCCTCTGCCAGGCTGTGGCCTCAGGCCTGCGGATGGCAACTCCAGGGGACCTCGGTCCGGATCGGGGATGACTGCCACACAGAATCCCACGGATGGCTCATTCCAGCGGGAGAGGGTGACGACAGAGAAGGGAGGCGTGTGGAGACAGTGGGGGGACCCTAAAGGAAAGGTGTCTGGCACAAGGTGAAGGAAGCAGGCCAGAAGGATCAGCACGTGCAAAGTCACCGAGGCAGCATCGAGGGGCCAAGAAGCAGCCGGTAGAGCCCCGTGAGGGAAGGAGAACGTGGTGGGAGATGCAGGCAGGGAGGAGGCAAGGCTTGGTGAGCCCTGGAGGTGACTTGGGTTTTACCCCCAGGGCGATGAGAGACTGTTGGAGGGTTTGAGTAGGGGTGTGACATGGCCATGTCCGTGCAACGAGGTCACTAGCTGCCACGTGTTTGGGAGAGAGGAATCCAGGGCACCAATAGGGAGGCAACTCCAGGCATGGGAACCAGAGCTCCAGAGCTCGGGCGAAGTCGGGGGGGGGGGGGGGGCATCCAGAGAAGGGGAAGGTTCTAGATGTGCTTAGCTATAGACGATGGGACTTGGAGAGGCACAGGGCGGCAGGTGAAGGTGGGAAGAGATCAGAATGGCCCCGAGGTCCTAGGGGCCTCACTTCCTGTGACCACACTCCCTCTGCTGGGTGGCTCTGCGGGTGGGATGGGGTCAGACAGCGACATGATCGGGCACAGGGGTGACTCCTGGGGTGGGCTGCAGATTCTTCTGGAGGGACCCCCCCAAAACCTGGGCACTAGCTCCCCTGGGCCTGCCGCTGCCCAAATCCCGGCCACCCAGATGCTTAGAGCCAGGCACCCCAGTGTGAGTGTGGCCCAGCCCGTCCCCATCTCCGGGGGGGGGGGGGGGGTCTTGGTTCCTTGGTGGTCAGCGAAGGAAGGGCCTCGGAGGCGGCTTCCCTGACACTGGGGCCCGGGGCCCAGGAGGGAGCGGCCCTGGTAAGAGAAGCTTCACGACCCGGCCCCACGAGACCTGCTTGGCACTTTAATTTTGTGCCGCCTCTGCCCTCCCCCCTAGTCTGGGCACAGCCGCTCAAGTTCAGCAAATCGCTACGGTCCCCGGGGGAGGGGCGGGTGGGGGACGTGGGCCGGCGTCCGCGTGTGTGCGCGCTCCCGACTGTGACGCGTGCGGCCGCACGTCTGCATCCGAGGACAGTGTCGGGCTGTCGTCGGGGTCGGGATCCTCGGCCCTCTCGTCCTGGGCGGCCCTGCCCTGCCAGCCTCCCGCCCTCACCCCCACCTGCGCTTGCAGACGTGGACGAGTGCAGCATGGACAACGGGAGCTGCGACCAGGGCTGCGTCAACACCAAGGGCAGCTACGAATGCGTCTGTCCCCCGGGGAGGCGGCTCCACTGGAACCGGAAGGACTGTGTGGGTGAGTGGGGACCCACGAGGAGGGCCTGGGCGCTGGCTTCCCCCCTTCCACCCGGGGCCTGGGCGGGAGGGGCAGGGTCCTGTCAGGGCGGGGCGAGCGGCACGGGGCGACCTCGCCTGGGATGCGGCTGACGGGAAGCGGGGCTTGCGGAAGAGGGCACACTTGGGGTGCGTCAAAGGCACCGAAGCGGACCTGCGGGGGGGTGGGGGGGGAAGGGGTCACCGGGGTGAAGGCCCGGGGCTCAGGGCGTGCAGCTTGAGGCCCCCCCTTGTCCTGCCCAGGAAGCTGGGAGAGGGGAGGGGGCTGGTTACTCGGGCTGCAGCGGCACCAGGGCCCGGAGGGGAGCACCTGGGCCTTGGCATCCCCGCCACCTGCCCAGGCCACCAGCCCCACAGCGTCCGGCACAGGAAGGGAGGTGGGCTCCCAGAGAGCGTGGGGTTCCCGTGTCCTCCGCTGACTTGCGCCGGAGACGGGGCAGCTCTGGGCTGAACTCTGGACAACCCCCCACATTCTCTGGTTTTACGAGCACATGATTGCCCACTAGGCACCAGGCCTGTTCTGGGTGCTGGGGCCACCGCCCCGAAACGGCTCTCGGATCCCTGCCCCGCGGTGCTCTAACGTGCCCGGGGTAGTCAGAGCGAGCCTTTTAAACCCGACTCGGGGTGTGTCCCTCCCTGCTCAGAGCCCTCCAGGACCCCTCTCCAAGCGGAAGCAAAACCAGAGTTCTTAGGGTGGCCCAGAGGCTTCTACACCCTGGCCTGGTGGCCTTCTGCCCTCACCCTCATTCGCCCCATGCCAGCCTCAGTGACCTCGACCCCCCCCAACTGACGTGACTGTGCCCGTGCTCCCCTCTTGGCCTGGAGGCTCCTCGCCCCTGTAGCTGTCTGCTCTGGGCGGCCTTCCCTGAGCACCTCCGCCCCCCTCCCGCCCCCCTGCCTCCCCACTTTGCTTTTTCTGTCATTGGGCTTCCCACCGCCAGACGTATGCACGCTTTATGCGGCTGAGCACATATTCCTGTCTCGTTCGCCGCTGAATCCCCAGCGCCTAGAACAGAGCCTGGCAGTTGTAAGCGCTCAGTAAATGCTTGCTGAACGAATGAGTGAACGTATTAAAGAATGGATACCGTCACTCGGCATCTGATACCAAAAGGCTGAATGTATTGCTCGCTTAAGTAAGGAATGCTGTGCTGTTCAGGCAGTCTTGGTGAGCAAAGCGGACCGCTGGTCTCGTCCTGAGTTGCAGGGGGGAGCCCGTTAGGGGCTGTGCTGGAGACAAAGGATTGGGTGGTATGTGACCCGGGACATGGCTTGTGCTGCGTACTGAGGAAGAATGGGTTGACTCCAGCCTTGGTAGACTGATCGCTGAGTGAATCTGCCACCCGATGGCTGAATCTCCAAGCCTGGGGCTGTCGTGGATGGACTGGCTTTCAGAGACGTGTCTACTGACTGGTTAGGGTCCTGCCAGGCCTGGCATTTACTTGTTACCAAAGCTGCGGGCCAGCAGGCTTTCCCTAGGGAAGGGGGAAGGGGCACTTTTATTCTCAGCACCCTTCCGGCCGCCCTGCCCTCCGTCAGCGCTGCAGGAGGGGCCGCGGGGGCTTGTCTAGGTCCTCACACTGCCGCCGACCCCCCACAAAGGGTCATCGGGGGTCTGATTGTCTGTCACTGTCAGTCCGTGGGATCTTATCCCGTTCCTGTACCTTAAGTCATCTGCCAGGACCACGGTGACGACGTAGAAGCAGTTAGCATTCTGGACGCTAGATGTGGGGTGACTGACACGAACAAGCGTAACCTTGTTGGAAGGTGCCGGAAGGCCCTCCAGACCCGTGATCTAAGAGTTCTCGGGGCTGACCAAGAAAACTGGTTCCACCAACTCCCCGAGGCGTTCAGGTTGCTTTTCCTCATTACCACAGTGGGGGTTGTCCCAGCACCTCTGCTGCGTGTCCAGGTTCAGGGTGAAGGGCTGGCAGTGACACACCCCCACGGTGGCCAAAAGAAAATCCAGGGTCTTCCTGTTACCCACGGCGGCTTGCACCAGGAAGACAGACTGGTTCGTCCTGCCCCCCGCACCATGCCGTGACTGTGTTATTGTCACCCAACACGAGGGGCACGTCTTCGATGACCACTTGGAGCTGTCCGATTCCTACGCGTGGGACCGACGGCCTCCATGATCAGCTCCACCAGGTGCTGTTGGTGTCTCTCGGAAGGGTGTTCTAGCTTCAGATGATTCTCAAGAAGGCGGCGTTCACCGAGGGGTGGGGAGAGCCACTCACTCGGGACAGTCCGAGAGCCCCGCAGAACAGTCAGCTTGCGGTCCTGGGTGGCGCTGACGAGCCAGATCCCATACAAGAGATGGGCTCCACCTCCGGGGGGGCTGTAGGGATACTGTCTGTGGGTGTTGGGTTGTGATAGCCAGTCGGTTATGTTGCCAGATAGCAGAATCCACCTCTCCCAGCACAAGGGCGTCGTCCTTCTCTTCTCTGTATGGTCTACAAAGAGGGGCGTAATTAACAAGGCATGCGTAACTCACTTTATCTTGCTTTTCGGTATCCATTTCCCCAGCTGTAGTTTGGGAGGACTGATCTCAAGAATTACGATGGTGGCTGTCAGTAGCAAGGCCAGGAGCCAGGCCAGTTATCATTGGCAAAGGAAGCGTGATAGGGTAAATCAAAAGTGTACAACCTTAAATGCATCAGGTGGGAAAGCGTGACCCAAAGAACGAAGCCCAAAGGCGTGTAACGGAGCGTGTGGAAAACAGTGGTTGCAAGCATCAGGGAGAATTCATCCCAGTGGTCTTAGGCGAGAGCTTCGTAACCGCTGCTACCTGTCCTGAGCATCTTGGGGTGTCGCTGGTTTGTGTGCAACCAGCTTCTGGAGCTTCTCAGGAACCCCACCCAGGTCAAGAGCTGTCAATTGTGAACTTTGTAGTAAGTTCTGAAAAATCTGCCTCTGTTTTCCTGCAAAGATACGGGGTAAAAAGACAGTGAAGCTTCCGAGTGATTTACGAGTAACGCTCCCAGTAAAAAGGTGTCTGCATATTTCTAAATAAATGAGTCGGAATGTCCCAAATAAGGAACACAAGGTCTAGTATATTTTAGCTCCTACGAGTGCTGGGGCTTTTTCCAACAAGCAACTGCTTTGGTTCACTCAGAAAGGAAACGTGGTTATTATGAGCGCACATGTATAACCCATAAAATCCACTTGGGGATGCCCAAGGGGTCCCCGAGGGTTTGGTTCCAGTCCTGCGCTGTCCTGGGAGAGTTTCTCACCACGTCGTCTGCCACCACAGCCGGTTGGTTTATCCCTACTGAGACGAGCTATCTTGAAGAAAACGTTAGCGCACGTCCATATGAGGCCGTCTGGTGGTTCCAGGGGGCCGTCCTGGCTCGCCAGATGGTACCCTCAGGGAGCTTGCCACACCACTGTCCCGCTTGGCCCCTTTTCAGAGCAGGCAGGCGGGCAAACGTCATGTGCCTGTGCTGGAATCCCCGCGCTTCTCCACGGATGGCCTCTCTGCACTGTCAGAAGTCCTGGCCTAGGGATCACGGTCAGAGCAGCCCATTCAGCGTGGTGATCCCGGAAGCATTTCCTCTGACTTTCATCCCTCGTACTGTGGGCCTCTGCGTTTCAGTTACGGGCAGGAAACCTCTCTTTCCAAAGCACTGCTAAGTCGAACGCCACAGCTATCCGTTTACCTATCCACCCTTTATCGGTAACAATTCCGCAGGCCCTAGAGCGGGCCACAGGCTTGGCCACCAGAGCCAGCGTGAGTCCCTTAGGGCTTGATTCCAGCCCGGACCGTTCTTGTGTATCCGGCCTTAGTATTGTCTCTCTTCCTTTCGCTTTTTGTTTTTATCGACAGCTTTATTGAGATATCATTCCCATGCCATCCAATTCCCCCATTTAGCACACAGCTCAGTGGTGTTTAGGAGAATCACAGGGCTGTGCAGCCACAGGCCATTTTAGAACGTCTTCATCACTGTCCCGAAAGGAAACCCTGTGCCCATAGCAGTCAACCCCCAGCCGTAGGCAACCACCGTCTACTTTTGTCTCTGTGGATTCACCAATTCTGGACAGTTGATAAGTGGAATCGTGTGCCATGTGGCCTCTTGCGACTTGTGACTTGTTATTTCATTTAGCCTCATGTTTTCAAGGTTCACCCATTGTTCCTTTTTATTGCCCAGTTATAGTCCATTGTATGGTTATACCACATTTTATTTATCCATTCATCTGTTGATGGGCATTCGGGCTATTTCCAGTTTGGGGCCGTTATGAACAATACTGCTGTAAATAGTCATGTGCACATTTCTGTGTGACCATATGTTTTCACTTCCCTTGTGTATATGCCTAGGGGGAGAATGGCTGGGTCGTGCGGTAACGCTGGGTTTAACTTTTGAGGGACTGCCAGCCTGTTTTCCAAAGAAGCTTCACCATTTGACACCCACCAGCAGTGGGTAAGGTTCCAGTTTCTCCACATCCTCACCCACACTTGTTATTTTCTGACTTTTTGATTATAGCCATCCCCGTGGGGGCGAAACGCTTTCTCATTGTGGTTTGGATTTCCCTGACGGCTAATGGTGTTGAGCACCTTTTCATGTGCTTGTTGGCTGTTTGTAGATCTTCTTTCAAGAAATGTCTATTCAGATCTCTTGCCCATTTTGTAACTGTGCTGTTTGTCTTTATTATTCGGTTATAAGAGATCTACATATAATCTACGTATATTCTCACCAGATACAGGATTAGCGAGGAATTTTCCCCATTCTGTGAATTGTCTTTTCATCCTCTTGGTGGTGACTTTTGAAGCACAAAGGCTCATAAAGCACAATTTTCATAAAGTCCAATCTACCTATTTGTTTCCTTTGGCCACTCGTGATTTGGATGTCATTTTTAAGAAACCACTGCATAATCCAATCTTCGTAAATCCCAAAGATTTACACCTGTTTTCTTCCAAAAAGCTTTAGCATTGTAGCTCTTAGGTCTTTGATCCACGGCGCATTAGTTTTTGTACGGTGTGAGATAGGGATCCAGCGTCATTCTTTTGTGTCTGGATATCCAGATGTCACCGTGCCAGTTGTCGAGACCATTCTTTTTCCCCACTGAATGACCTTGCCATCCTCTTGAAATCGATTGGCTGTAAATGTGTGGGTCTAGTTCTGGACTGTCTTTTCCATCGATCTGTTTGTCTTATGTCTGTAGCCCACTGTCTTGATTAATGTAGCTTTCTAGTAAGTTTTTAAATCATGACGTGAGAGTCTTCCAACTTAGTCTTTTGGTGTTCACGATTGATCTGGCTGTTCTTAAACTTACCTTGAATTTCCATATGAATTTTTAAATCTCTTCATTTTTTAAGACAGGTGCCTTCAACAAACGATATTAAGTCAGGATTTGGCTTGGAATGTCCAAAAGATCTGTTCTGGATATGAACGCTTCTGAAGTACAGACACCCAAAGATGAGTTTCCTCCTCAGGAAGGGGTAGGAGTT
The DNA here is from genome assembly GCF_028749965.1 of Puma concolor. Lineage (NCBI taxonomy): Eukaryota > Metazoa > Chordata > Mammalia > Carnivora > Felidae > Puma > Puma concolor. Next base: position 6,038,829 of record NC_141673.1, read on the forward strand.
GCTCAGTGGTAACATGAGAAGGATAAAGGAACCAGATACCATAATTAGTTCAACGACAAGCAGAAAAAATACCGGGTGCTCCCGGTTCACGGTGGGGATCATACTGCGTGTGGTACCCTTGGATTAAAGGTGATTCTGAGACAAGACCTAAAGATGCTCCAACTGCTTTAGCCAAGGCATTGCCCCGAGGCAGGGAGGACACGCCTTGGCCATAGATGTTTGCCATGCTGTTGACCTTGCGTCCTGAGAGCATGGCCTAACTTTTGCGTGTTCATACCAAAAAATATGTATGCGTGTGGCAGTCTGGGAACACTCAGTCTGGACTCTTCCTGGACTCTGTTCCATTTGTTCTACTGATGTTGTGGAAGCTTTGCCCCAGGGATCCTGGTTTTTTAAATCTTTTTAATGTTTATTAATTTTTGAGAGAGGGAGGGGTAGTGAGAGGGAGACAGAGGACCCGAACGAAGCAGGCTCTATGCTGACAGCAGAGAGGACTCAAACTCATGAACCACGAGATCGTGACCTGAGCCAAAGTCAGAGACTTAACCAACTGAGCCACCCAGGCGCCCTGGGGTCCTGTTGGTGAGTCATATGTAATACGGGTATATTAAGGCTCCTATCAGCTATAATTTGAATTATGTAGGAGAATTTTCAGGGACTTGTAAAAGTAACCTCACAGGTATTGTTCAGGTGTATTATATTTAGGCATATTTTTAGCTGGCAGTTCCATTTGTGGAGGAGATCCTGACCCACTACCTGGGTAGGGGCTTTGACCCACAGAAGGGCGGGCTGTCTTCTGATAACGGCCCCCAAGGAGCGGTCGTAGGTTGGAAGTTGGGAAAGAGCCGAGGCTTGTCAGAGTCTCACTTCTTGAGTGGTTGATTCAGTAAACCAGAGCAAAAGGTCACGGCCCCCACGCCTTCTGCAACTTCTCGCCCACTTTCAGAGCTGCCTCTTCCTACTTCTTTCGTGTTCTCCCACAACCTGACATCCTTACTTTAACGATACTTTTTCTTTCTTTCTCTTTCCTTCTTTCTTTCTTTCTTTCTTTCTTTCTTTCTTTCTTTCTTTCTTTCTTTCTTTCTTTCTTTTTTTTTCGCCCACTTACCACCGGTCGGTTTGCCTTCCCTCTTGCTTGTTAGGTGGTGACTTTAAGCTTTTCTCTGGGCTTTGGCATTCTGTGACGGTGGTCTCAGTGGTGCACGTGGTGGGGTCAGAGATTCTGCCCACATACAGCTAGTGAGCTAGGCTGCTGCTGCTTCAGGGCACCAGGAAAGTTCTGGAAGTCCTGGAGCCCTTGGGCCAGAGTTGAAGGACTTCTGTACACAGCACGGCAACCAGCAGGAAGAGCACATTTGTGTGGGATCCCCTTTGCCCACCCCCACGTCCCATCTGCGCCCTTGACGCCGTGCAGGTAGAGACCTTGCATCGCAGCCGAGGGAGGGAACAGAGCGAGCCTGCTGCTTCTCCAGGGGGAGTTGTTCCCTCATCCCTGAGGCTGCTGGAGGTAAACATGACCCTGAGAAATTGTCCGGGGACTCTGCATCCCTAGCGTCCCCGCAAGAGCACACAGGATGCTCGGGGCCAGGATGGTCTGCCTCTCCCAACGAGCCACCCCCGTGAGGACAAGAAGGCAGTGTTGCTGTTCGCCAGAGTCAGTGACAGTTCCCTTTAGGAATTTACAGACAGTCCGGGGAACGGTTGGGGGCTGACGTCTCCCCTGGAAGTTTGCCGATGCTTGTCCCGCTGCGTGTTAACCAGCGTGAACATCGGTTCTTCTGCAGGGGGTTTTATATGAAGGTTCTTGATTCTTTGGTTTTGTATTTATTTGGGGTTTTACCTGGAGCGCCAGGGGTTTGTTTGCATTTCTAGATTATTTACTTTCTAAGACTCCTTGAAAATGTTCAGCCACATGTCGGAGACCATCCAGATGGGCGGTTTCCCCTCTCAGCTTATTTTTCCGGCTACGTCCCCTGTTTCAGCCTGTTGGCTGGAGCAGCTCGACCGCTGGTGACAGACACTGGGTGCGACGCTTCCAGAGGCGTGTTCATCTCAGCCAGTGGTCACCGACCAGTTTGTTGTCCACGAAATCTGTTCCGATTTTACCGTGGCTGCAGACCTGTCAGTCTCCTGGGAGTCTGGGGACTTTTGTCATCCTCAAAAGATTAAAAATCACATGAGAAACTCTGGGGAGCTTAATTTGGGGGACATCTTTAGACACCTGATGGCCGTGTCCGGCGGCTGCCCCTGAGAGGGGCTCCCAGTGACCACGACCTCACGTGCTTCGAGGTCAGTCACTGCCACGAAGCCTGTTCCACTGTCAGCTCTTCCCTTACTCAGAGGGGCACGGGCACCTGCCCTAGAGAATCCAGCCCTGCCCTCCGGCCCAGGCCAGCGGCGTGACCCTTGCCACAGACGGCCTGGACTGGTCAGAGGGAGGACGGACCCTGCCATCCCCCAGCCCCTTCCCACCGAGGTCTGGCCACGGGGCAGAGGTGTGGTGGGAGTCCCTGATGGTCCACGTTCAGGGGCAGGGCCTCCAGAAAGCCTCCACCCTGGCCCCCTCCGACCTGCTCTCATGTCTTCCCTCTCCTCAGAGACAGGCAGGTGCCTTTCCCGGGCCAAAGCCTCAACCCGGGCCCAGCTGTCCTGCAGCAGGGTGGGCGGCGTGGAGAGGTGCTCCCTGTTCTGCCCCGCCCACTCACTCTTCGTGCCAGGTAAACTGAGGCCGTCCCCGGAGGGGACGAGGGAGTGGGGGGCTCCTTCCCTGAGGTGCAGCCCCTGCTCCCTTCCGTTCTCCAGGAAAGAGCCCAACCTAGCAATGAACCCACCCCACCCCCACCCCGCCCCGCCCCCGGCCTTGATCACCGAGTGATCCCAGCCCGCTGGCTGGTTCTCCGCGGGGCCACGGCACCCCTCCCAACAAGTGTGGCGGGCTCGTTCCCGCCCAGCCACTTACCCAGAGCGATCTCTCTGAGACCTCTAGGATCAGGGGCCCCTGGCGGGGAGGTGGGGGGCACCCAAGTCCATCTGGCCACCGGCCTCTCCGCAGACTCGGAAAACAGCTACAGCCTGAGCTGCGGCGTCCCGGGTCTCCAGGGCAAGACGCCACAGAAGCGAAACAGCACCAGCTCCGGCGCTGGCCCCAGCTGCTCAGGTACCCCCGGCCTGTCCGTGCTGCCTGTGCCCGGGTGAGCCCTGGGCTTGGCGTCCAGCACCATACTGGGGCGAGAGGGAGGGGCGCTGCCTGGGGAAGAGCTTCCTGGCCGGGGGCCTGCCCCGCACGGTCCAGGGTCCTGGGGGGCTGAGAGCAGTGCTGGGACCTACAAGCAACTGGTCTGCGGGCTGAGTCCCAGCCCAGGGGCAGCAAGCCACGGAGGGAAGGGCCCTTGCAGCTCGGAGGCTCTGGGCCGCGGCTCCAGTGACCCCGAGGTGCTAGGAGCCTGTGGGTCTCAGGCTCCGTTTCAGTGAAGTGACTCACGGGTGCTGTGAGCACGAGGTCCCGACAGTACTGGAGGCACAGCCCCCTCCCACGCCCCTTGGGACCCACCAGCCAGGTCCCGGGCGGCCCAGCAGACGCAGGAGGTTGTCTCCAGCAGCTTTTCCCATTCGGGATGTTGAATTAAATGATATGGGGGCATCTGTGTGCATTTCACACACGCAGGATGTGAGTCTAAGTATCTGCGATTGTAGGATTCTTCAGGACCAGCAGCTGTGGTTGGCTCTTTAAAGGAATCAGCAGTTCGGGGCACCTGTGTTATTCCAAACCCCGCTTCCCTTTGTTGCTTCCCTCTCTTTTCTGTTCTAACCCCGTTTCCCAACAGCATGAGCCACGTGCCCCGGCCGTGCTGATGGGGGAGGAGGCGGGAGGCCTCCCTCTCCTCCTCCACAGGAGACCTCTGGCTGGGTGGCCCCTGGCTTGAGTTTGACCCCGCCGTCCACACGCCCACCTTCTTCAGGCCTTGCGGGGAGAGAAATGAGGCAGTGGAGGCTCCCCAGCCCCAGCTCCCCGTGGATCTGTCCCACTGGCGGCCCCCTGTGTAGCCCACAGCCCCACCACCTCCCTGCCTGCAGGAGAGGCCGCCACCAGGGGGGTCTGGGCTTTCCCCAGGTGCACCTGCCTCCATCAGGCAGAAGGCCCGTTTCAAGATCCGAGATGCCAGGTGCCGCCTCTGGGCCCACAGCCAGGAGCCACCAAAGGAGGCCCCGAGGCAGCCGCTGCTGGGTGAGTGGGCGGCCATGGCCCTGATCCACACGGGGGTGGCGGGGGTCCCCGTGCCTGGGAGCTGGGAGCCCAGCGGCCAGTGGGGCTGGGCTTCAAGTGTGGGGGCCTCTCCTTGTCCTCCCCATCACGGTCCCTGAGCCCCAGGAGCCATGCCTGAAGCACCATAGGCAGTGGTGGTGTCCCTCGGGAAGAAGGCCGGCATTTGAGTGGAAAATTCAGGTCCCGCAGCATCCCCGGGGCCCGTTGCCCCTGCCCCACCTGGAGTGGGTTAGATGAGCTCCCCCAGGGCAAGTGCAGCCTGATTGTGTCCAGAAGGCCTCGTGGGAGTCAGGCAGTGGCTCATCCTTGAATGAGGGAGGCCAAGAAGGACGTTCCAGGCTTCTGACCCCAGGGGGGTCAGGGGTTAGTGTAGGGAAAGCCCGACGAGAAGAGCGCAGGCGAAAAGCATCCCAGCTCTGTTTCCACCAAGATTCCCGAACGCCTTAGGACTCCTTCCCAGACCTAACAGAGCCCAGCGCTCAAGCAGCCCCGACCCGGGCCGGGCCCCCACGGAACTGAGCGGCACGGCTCCACGAAGCGAGTACGCCAGGTGCCTCCACCTGCAGCGGTTTGACAGACTCAGAATGGCTGGTGCGGGGCCTGGCTCAGCCACCAGCCCCGCGTGAGACCTGGAGCCAGCCTGGCCCTCTCCGGCCTCAGTTTCCCCATCCGCACCGCAGGCCGTTAGGCGAAGCGGGAGCCTCGCCGGTGGCGACCTGTGCGCGGGGCTCGGGAGGACCCTGCTTCCTGCCCTGTGCCACCTTTGCCACAGCGGTCCCTTCTTTGTCCAGAAAACTGCCACGTGACCTTTGTGAACTTCAAGTGTGACTCCTCCAAGAAGAGGCGCCGTGGCCGGAAGTCCCCATCCAAGGAGGTGACCCACATCACGGCGGAGTTCGAGGTGGAGGCAAAGACGGACGAGGCCTCAGGTGGGTGAGGCTCCCGAAGGCCGGAGGGGGGACAGAGGATGCGGGGGGCTGGCGGGGTCCGGGCTCCCACCCGAGCCACGGCTCCTGGACGTAGAGGCCCAGCCAGGCAGATGGGGAGACTGGTGCGGATCGGCGCCGGGTCCTCAAAACGGCTGCCCGTAGCCCGGGGTGGGAGAGGAGGCCCAGGGCAGTGAGAGGAACGGGGCTCAGGGGCCCACGTGATGGCCACACGGCCTCTCCCAACCGTCCCCCATGCGCTCGCTGGGGCCCGGAAGGGCTTAACGCCTGTGGCCTTTCCGGAAAAACTGAGCCACTGGCCTGTCTTTCCCATGTTCCCGAAGGGGGCTTACATTGCCGGCTTGAGTTTCATGTCCGTGCTTTCTGAGCTCTGTCAACAGACGTGTGCTGCGTGTGCCCAGCGCTGGGCACGGTGGAAAGAGGGGACCAGACCAAGGTCCTCACGCTGGCGGCACCCCCAGCCACGGGGAGGCCGACGCGCACACAAACTACCCGGTGCCAAGGGAGACCCCCGGGGTGGGGGGCACAGAGCTGAGGCGTCTCCCCGAGAGAGGAGCCCGGGAGGTCCTCCCAGAAGAGGTGCCGTGTGAATCAGGGCTTGAAATCAAAGATCCAGTGGAAAAGGTGGCAGGCAATGGCCTTCGGGCAGAGGGAATGGAACGGGCAAAGGCACAGAGGTCAGAGAGAACGGAGTGTGTTCAGGAGGGCAGGGCGGAAGGTGGAGTCCACAGTGGGTGTCAGAGGACTGGGGGCCAGGGCTGGCGCGGCAGGTGGGGGCCCCACCACGAGGGGCCTTGGGTTCAAGGCCAGAGAGCTGGCTGTCATCCTGGGAACAGTGGCGGCCTCAAGGCTGTTTGAGTGGCAGGAAGGGGCGCCCGTCCGTGAGCCGTGCCCTAGGGAGGTGACGCGTCGCAGTGGCGGAGGCCTGCTGGACGGCCTGGGGAAGGTCCTACCTGTCGGATCCTCCTCGGTCTCCTCATCTGTCAGGCGGACGCAACAAGGGGTCCTGCGGCCGCTGCGAGCCTGTGCCCTCGGCAGAGGCCTGGCAGAGGGGCAGCTCGGGAAGAGGCAGTCCCGAGGGGCTGTGAGTGACCGTCCCTCCCGCCCCTGCAGACACCTGCGAGGCCGACTGCATGCGGAAGCGCGCGGAGCAGAGCTTACAGGCCGCCATCAAGACTCTGCGGAGGTCCATCGGCCGACAGCTGTTCTCCATCCAGGTCGCAGGCACAGAGTACGCGATGGCCCAGTGGCCGGCCAAGGCCCCGGAGGGCCCGGGGGCGTGCAGCACGGGCCAGGTGCTACAGGACGGGAAATGCGGTGCGTCCCTGCCCGTGGCCACTGGGATGCCGACTGGGCAAACTTCCTCTGCCCTTCCTTCCACGGGTGGCCTGGGTAAACAGATGCCTCGGGAGGGGACAGTCAGACGCAGAAGCCTGCCAGAGAGAAGCACTGTTGTGCTCGTCATCATGGCTGTCGTTTGAGGAACGTTCCCCTGGTGCCGCCCCCTGGGCAAGGCTCTTGCCGGGCAGACATTTGTACATCTGACCCTCGCCATAATCCTGAGGACGGGTGGGACAGGGAGAGCACAGGCTGGCACAGTGAAGGGGCGGGGGGGCGTGAGGACAAGTCCGTGTGGCTAGAGAAGGCTTCCCAGCGGAGGCCGCGTAGGAGCTGAGGGCAAAGGAGCAGCAGAGCAAGGATGCACAGGAGGCCGAGGCCGCCCAGAGTGCGGCACCCGCTGCAGGGAGCACCAGCTGCAGGGAGCACCAGCTTCAGGGGGCACCAGCTGTGGGGAGCAGGCGAGGCCAGGCCCCCAGCGGGAGCTCGGCCAGGGCAGCCAGCCGGGGCCCAGGCCCAGGCCGCAGGTGACCTGACCAAGCAGGGGAGCAGCCTTACCCGCTCTCTCATCAGGAGAAGGCTTCCCGGTGGGAGGCCCAGAGAGGGGAGGCCCAGTGGGAGCCGGCAGAGCCTTGAACGGGGATCGGGGCTGGCAGCAGGCCAGGAAGGAATGAGGCGCATTGCGAGTGCACTCGGGGGGGGGGGGGGGGGGGGGGGGAGGCTTCGAGGGCACCATGGGGAACTGGGGGCGGAGGGGCTGGTGGAGGGTGTTCTGTCTGTCCTCCCGTGCTCAGACGCATCCGAGTCGTCCTCGCGAAGACGTCGAATGGGCGGTCGGAGCCAGGAATCTGGAGCGCGAAGCATAGGCTGGGCCACAGAGATGAATTGGGGAGCCGATGGAGGAGAGGCGGGGCTTAGGAGCGTGGGGGGAAGGGAGGAGCGGACAGGGAGGGAGGACCACGGCCTTCGTGATGTCACTCTTTTATTTTTAATAGTTCATTCTGAAATCATTCACACGTTCAGAAATATCGCCAGGCAGAACAAGGGACTTCCGTGTCCTCCTCATCCCGATTCCCCCGTGTGCTGTGTCGCGCCCTCTGGGGCGTGTGCGTGTGTGACCCTTACACCACCAATCGGGCCACACACCCGTTACATTTCACCCGCTCTTCCCACAACGCCCCTGTCCTCCACGCTTAGCGTCCTGTCTCCCCGGATTCCTTCATTCTGGACCAGTTCCTTGCTCTTTCCCTGCGCCTCCTGCCCCCGCTGTCCCCAAGTGCTACCGGGCTGCGCCCCACGTTTCCGCGACCAGCCCCATTCACGCTGGACGCTTGCTCTTCAGCGCCCCCATCAGGAGGCACAGGATACTGACCCCGCCCACGGCTGGCGCCTCCACCTTAATTCACCCTTTTCCTTCTGTATGTAACTGACGAGGGTTTTTCTGGGGATGTATGTAGTCTGAGTTTACACCAACATCCTGCTCCCCATCAGACATCTCGCCAGCCACCAGCCGTCGCACCCGGTGGCAACTCCTGCCAGATCAGCCTCCTCTACAGTGGTTACCGGGCGGTATTCTCTATTCCTGCCGGCCCTTGTCTGTGTATAAGTTAGCGTTCTCCCGTAAGAAAGAGCTTTGCTTCCCCCCTCATTTATGTATCTGTCTGCGTGTCCGCGTGGCTGTGTATTTATGTCAGTGCGGACTTAGAGATTCTTCTTTTACCCAAGGGGTTGTAATCCATTCCTAACGTTATTTAGCTCAGTGCTCGGGTCATCCCCATCGTAGCCAGTAGGTGCCCCGTCAGACTGGCTCCCACGTCCTTGGGACGTGCCCCATGCCTCTGTCACTCACTGAGGATTCTCTGGCACAAAACCTGGACTTTCCCTGCCCCTTTGGAATCGGTCAGGGCCCCTGGACCCCTAAAGGAGGAGGAGGATATGGAAAAGCCAAAGGTGGGGTACTCATCGCTTCTGGAGCGTCATTGCTTCTAGGCCCTCCCACTGGACGGAACTAGAAAGCATAGGTTTCTGTATGTGTGCAAATACACACGTACATTAGCATATGTATACATTTACATAGATACAGATGTATACACCAGAGTGCACGTGCGTGCACATGTGTGTGTGTGTGCACGTGCGTGTGTGTGTTTTATAAAACCATGAGTTCACACCCGTTCCATTGAACCTCCAGTTCAGTTTCTCAAGGTTCTTTCTAACCTTCTCTCTTTCTAAATCTCTTCTCCAGAGAAACATTCACTCCCTTTCTCCTTATTTGCTCAGTCAGTTTGCTTACTCACCGGTTTGCTTGTTTGCTCAATGCAGCCAACCACACTGGCTCTCCCTTCAGCCCCCCATCCCTGGACGACCCTCAGCCACCGGACCTTCCTGCCCCTGCCTCCATCACCCGCCCCACGCCCTCTGCACCACCCCATATCTCCTCAGATGGCAACCCCCCCCCCCGCCACATGAGGAAGGAAAGGGGAAGGGAGGAGAGCTGGGTTTGGATGAGGGATGCCCAGGAAGCAGTTGGTACGCAGGCCAAGGGCAGGACAAGGAGGAAGGGTCTGCCCAGGACCCTGAGCGGAGCAGCCACGACGGGGCACGAGACCAGGGTCAGGACTCCAGGGCCTTCACAGATGGTTGCTGCCTTGCTCCTTCTCTCCTGAGATGGGTCTGGGCTCCTCCGGGCCCTTTGAGCCCCAGGGACAAGGGATGCACCCTATCTGGTAGGACAGAGACCGAGAGACCACCCGGCCATCACTCCCACCTCTGCCACCAGCGATCTCTCCACTCTGCCTTTGCAGTGGCCTGCGGGCCTGGCACCCACTTCAGCGGAGAGCCGGGCCAGTGTGTGCCCTGCGCCCCGGGGACCTACCAGGACGGGGACGGCCAACTCAGCTGCACGCCATGCCCCAGCAGCGACGGGCTCGGCCTAGCTGGTGCCCGCAACGTGTCCGAATGTGGAGGCGAGTGCGGGCCCCCCCAGGAGGGAGGGGTTGGGGTGCTGGGAGTACCTCCTGTCTCCACTGAGGTCCCCAAAGCAAAGGCCTGGTACCTTGTGACAGTCTGTAAAGCTCTTTGCCATTCGCAGAGCCCGGTACGACTTCCACGTCGCTGCACTCCCAAAGGACGCACAGACCCGTAGCGTCTGTGTGCCGGCGAGCACGGGCTGTACTTAGCGCACTTGAAAATTGCAGCGTGCGGTTCAGAAAGGATTTGACAGTTTACAAATACTCGGTCACTTACAGGTCACGTTACCGTTGCAGAGGCACATAGCGCTTCACGGTTGACAAAACACATTACGTTGTACGGAGAACTGCCTCATCGTCGAAATGCTTTACGGGGCGCCCCATGTACTCGGCAAGAACTGTACTCTATAAAGAACTTTACAGTTTGCCCTGTAGATGGCTTGGAAAGCCCTTTTTTGATTTACCAAGCACAGTTTGGTTTACAAAGAGCTTTTCCACTTACACCTCACATGACCACATCTGTGAAATGGGCTCATACCCCCCACCCATCAGCCTCCCTTCCCAGGCCGTCGTGGGGACCACCCAAGAGAACAGGTGGGGAAAGGTGTGCCCACGAGGGTGGATGAGTGAGATCCTTAGGACAGCGGAGACCACAGCCAGCCTTCTCTGGGGTACAGGAGAGATCAGAGCCCAGCCCTGAGTCTCTGCAGGCTGGCCGGCTGTGCCCTCTAGGAGTATGGCCTCTGCTCTTGGCAGGAAGGTGACTGTTTGAGAGCAGAGAGTAGCCACTGGTAGGAACAGGGATTTCAGGGTCTGGGCCTGAGAGGACCCCCACCCACCCCTCCCTCAGTGCTGGAGCGCCCTCTACATCCGACTTCCCTCTGGATGTGCTGTCCCCTCCCGTTGTCCCAGCGGCGCCCTCGGGGACCTCACAAGCCCCCTCCCTCTGCTCGGCCCAGCCCTGCAGACAGACAAGGTGTGCCAGCCTGGAGCCCCCGTTCCTCTCGCGAGGGCACAGTGTGGTCCTTCCCCTGGGGGAAGCCCCTCTGATGTAAGTGACCTCCTCCAACCTCGCACATCCCAGCTCAGCAGCAAGGCCACCTGCTCTTTAACCCGCAGCCCTTCTTGCCAGTGGGAAGGGTCAAGCCAGGCCCGGCCAAGGTCCCAGAGCACCTGAGCCACTGGCAACGTCCAAACTGGGGCCAGGTCCCTCCCACCACCCCCTTAGTGCCCTTCCCCAGGGCAGGGGAGGGCTGAGAGCAGGGACAGGACCCAGGCGCCCCCTCCGGCCAGCCTGAGCCGTGACCTCTGACTTCCAGGTCAGTGCTCCCCAGGCTTCTTCTCCCCGGATGGCTTCAGGCCCTGCCAAGCCTGCCCAGTGGGCACGTACCAGCCAGAGCCTGGGCGCACGGGCTGCTTCCCCTGCGGAGGAGGGATACTTACCAAGCACGAGGGCACAGCCTCCTTCCAAGACTGCGAGGCCAGAGGTGAGGCGGGCTGGGTGGCCGGGGGACGTTTGCCCTCAACCCCTCTCATTTCCTGGGTGGCAGACCTCCAAGGGCAGCGGAGGAGCCGAGAGCTATCAGGCAGAGGACGTTGGTGACCGTCACCGTGCCACACGCTAGGACAGGGACACGGGGCCCAACACAAGCCTGCCCGAGGGTCTCAGATGGGAGGGGCAGGAGGCGCAGTGGCTGTAGACGGAGCCTTGAGCCTGGCTAGAAGGAAGGTTGCGGGAGGTGAAGAAATGCGGGGGCAGCAGGGACAGTGGGGCGAGGTCGGGCATCTCAGCTCACCTGGGCCGTGGGGACCCTGCGGTCCAGCCACACCTTCCCCTCCACGTCACCACGTGTCCCTGATGAGCCCGCCTCCCCGTCCACATGCTCCGGCCCGCCAAGGCCTCTGGGACAACTCTGCCCGCTCACTGACCCCCGTGTTCTTGGGAACAGACAGACTGCTCTGAAGCCTCCTTTCTGGAAGGAAAAGTCGTAACTCTCTAGCCCCACCCCCCTCCAGTTCCTGCCAGGATTTCTCTTCCTTACTGGGAACCTTGTAGCAAAAGCGTGTGGACTCTATTTCTCTCGCACGCCCTCTCCTGAACCCCACTAGTCAGTCTGTTGCCCCGCTGCCCCCCGGTCACCGCTCCCCTCAAGGCCAGAGCCAAGTCCACTCCCAGCCCACACCTCCCACGTGCCGGTGGCCCCAGCACGTCTCAGCCTCACCCACCCCCCCTCCCGGTCGTGCTCGGGGTCCCCGGCCTGGGCACTCACTCCGGAGTCTGGACAGAAGGAGCATCTGCACGGTGACCCCACTTTCTGTCCCCAGCCCAGCCTCTGTCCCAAACTCGATGCTACACCCTCCTGCCAGGGGACGGCCCCGGACATGTCCAGCAAGCACCTGTCACCCCACGTGGCCAGAGCCCCTCATTTTGCCCCACGGCAACCCCCGCTCTAGTTCACAGCAGCTCCGCCCGGCCAGGTGCTCCAGGGAGACCCGGGGAGCCCCCGAGTGCTCTGCCTCTGCCCTCGCGCCCAGTCTGTGCGCAGCCCCTGCCAGCTCCTCTGACCGATGACTTCTCGCCACCCCACTGCCACCCCTGAGCCAGGCCCCTGCCGCCTGTCCTGCCTCCCCTCCCCCCAGAGCGGCCGCCGGGAACATGCCGGGGCCCCGGGTGCCCTCACTTAGAGCAAAGCCTAGCATGGCCCCTGGGCCCGGGAGCTCGTCCCCGTGGCCTCTGACCTCCCCTCTGGCCACACCCGGCAGCCGTGCAGCCCACCCCGGGCCCGCGCTTTGCCGCTTCCTCCCCGCAGAGAGCCTCCCGGCCAGCTGCGCACGACTCGAGTCTCCACTCAAAATCCCTGCACCTCTGGAGCCACCCCACGCCCGACCTCACAGCGTCTCGTGTCCCATTTACTGCCCCCGAACACACGCACGGCTGTGGGCAGGGTCGGGACCGGGCGCACGTGGCGGGGGGTGCCTGGGTGGTGGAGGAGGGCCTCGAACTCTGTGCCGAGACAGGCCTCGAGGGCAGGAGGCCCCGGCGAGAACGCGCCCTGCCCTTGCCCACCGGCGTCCCTGCCCCACAGTGCACTGCTCCCCCGGCCACCACTACAACACCACCACCCACCGGTGCATCCGCTGCCCCGTGGGCACCTACCAGCCTGAGTTCGGCCAGAACCACTGCATCACCTGCCCGGGCAACACCAGCACCGACTTCGACGGCTCCACCAACGTCACGCACTGCAAAAGTAGGTGCCGCTCTTGCCACGGCCGGGGCGCTGGGAAGGCTGGGGGGCGTTGCCGGGGGCAGGGTGGGTGCTCACCTCGCGTGGTGCCCGCGGGACGGCAGAGGACTCTTCCCTGCTCCGGCACGTATACCTGCTCCGCGTGACACCCGCCCCCCAGGGCAGCCTGCACCCCTGTGCCCGGCCGGGCCCTGCCCCGGGCTCCGGGCCTGTGGAGGGAAAAGCCAGGCCCCGTGCGGGGCAGCCGCGGAGGCCCAGGCTGTGCCGCCCTGAAGGCACGCACGGCCGGACTGGTAAGTGGACACAGAGTGGATGACATAGGACCCGGGAAGGACGCGCTCAGTGCGTGTGGCTGCGGCGACCAGCACGCGGCCTTCTCGTGTCCAAGAGGAGCTCGGTTTAGCCAAAGGACATCAGTGCCGCGGGCAGCACGGGACAATTTGGGAAGCAGATACGCCGCTCCCTCACTTAGCGAGTCATTTGGGCCCGACAGGACGCTACCTTTAGTTCAGATACCTTGTAATTCATTTCTCGGAGTCCTTGCGGACGGCTTTTCCAGTGTCGTACCCTTCTCCTAAGCGACTTCTAGCCAGTTAGCCCTTTGACACTGGGCTGCTGGCATGTTGAACAGCCTGAAGGCCCGCGAAGGGGACTTAATCCTAGAGGTGGAACCCTCTGTTCCCCGGGGCATCCCCACGGCTCGTGGCCTTCAGGGGCAGAAGAGCAGGGACAGTGGGCGAGCTCCACAGAAGCAGGGTTTTATTTTTTTCTTTTTTATTTATTTTGAGAGAGAGAGAGAGAGAGAGAGAGAGAGAGCACCAGCAGGATAGGAGCAGAAAGAGGGAACCCCAAGAAGACTCCGCACTGTCAGCACAGAGCCCGATGTGGGCTCAAACCCCTGAACTGTGAGATCGCGACCTGAGCTGAAATCAAGAGTCGGACGCTCAATCGACTGAGCCACCCAGGCACCCCGAGACAGGGTTTCAAATGTCCTCATGAGTTAAAGTGGAGAAACCGAATAGGAGGGGAAGCTTCTGGAAGATAAGTGTAAAAATGAAATGCTTCCCAGCAATTTTGAGTTTTATAAATGAAAACGTGTAAGAAAATGCTGTATATTTAATATTTCCACTCAGGGGCGCCTGGGTGGCTCAGTCGGTTAAGCGTCCAGCTTTGGCTCAGGTCGTGATCTCACGGTTCGTGGGTTCGAGCCCCGCGTCGGGCTCAGTGCCGACGGCTCGGAGCCTGAAGCCTCCATCAAATTCTGTGTCTCCTCTTCTGTCTGCCCCTTCCCTGGCTGGCGGGGAGGCCGGGTGGAGGCTGGGCCTCTGGGGCACCCGTGCAGCCGGCCTGAGCGGGCCCTCGCGCCCCGGTGCCCACAGACCAGCACTGTGGCGGTGAGCTCGGGGACTACACGGGCTACATCGAGTCCCCCAACTACCCCGGCGACTACCCGGCCAACACGGAGTGCGTCTGGCACATCTCCCCGCCCCCCAAGCGCAGGATCCTGATCGTGGTCCCCGAGATCTTCCTGCCCGTCGAGGACGAGTGCGGGGACGTCCTGGTCATGAGGAAGAGCGGTAGGTGCAGGTGGTGGCAGGGCAGCGAGGGGCCGCCCAGGGTCACCCGTGGGGCGGGCTTTCGGCGCCCCTCTGTCTGCCTCAAGCCCTGCCCCGAGGGTGGCAAGCGTGGGGCGCACCCTGAGCGCGGGAGCCGGGCCCGGCCGGGTCCGGTCCCCACGCTGACCACCAGCCAGTCTCCTCCCAGGTGTCCCGCCTGTCCCGCCACCCCATCTAGGGTGAGGCCCCGGGAGCGACCCCTGCTCCGCCCGCCTCCCGCTCCCTCGGGGACTCGCAAGCGAAGGGCCAGCCTGTGCACACGCAGGACACCCCAGGGTCAGACAGCCTGAACCTTCCCCTCTGTGAGTCACCGCGTCCCGGCCCGTCACCCCTGTCAGAGGCTCGTAGAGGGACTTCAGGCCACGAGCAGCAGGCCGGCTCTAGCAGTGGGCGTGGTGGGTGAGGACGAGAAAGGCGGGGAAGCACCGGCGTCCCCCCAGGAACGAGGTGAAGTCCCTTACAGCGGGTGCCTAGGCCAGGGCGCCTGACTGCTGTTGGAGGGCCGTGGGGACCACGGGGAGCAAGCTCCAGTCAGAACGTCAGGGAAGGAGGAGGTGGACGCAGGCAGGCACAAAACGCACCTGCCCGCTTGGGGCTGGAATGTCTCTGAGGCACAGGGAGACTGAGGGGTTTCTGTCCACTCTGTTCCCCTTGTCCTGCTTGTCACCACGTGTGTGCATCACCCACTCAGTGTAGCCGAGAGGCCAGAAAGGGCATGGTGCCTGCCCGGGATCCCACAGCCGGTCCGAGCCCAGCCCGCGACCGTCCCCCCCCCACCACCCGCTCTGTCACCAGCCTCCCTAGTCCCCGGCATCCTGCCCGCAGGGTTGGACTCTAGGGGGTCAGCCTCTCCCGCCTGCAGGGCACCTCAGGTAGGCTCCCCAGGGAGCAGTGAGGAGGTGGGGGACCCTTTGGCCAGCCCCACGCACCCCAGGGTCAGCAGGTTCACTCCTGTTCATCTGTTCACAGGGAGAGGGGACTTCCCAAATGTGATCCTCCACCCCGGCCCTGGTTCGTGCTGGGTACAGGCGTGAGCCCTGTCCTGGGGGAGCGTCCCTCCCTCCAGAGGGAGACAGTGACAACCCAGCAGAGAGGGGCCGTGACAAAGGGTTCACCAGAGCAGAGCAGGAACACGGCAGGCAGTCAGGAAGGCTTCCTGGACGGGGAGACACAAACCTGTCTCCACAGGATGAGTGGGAACTGGGGTTGAGGGTGAGGCCAGGCACTTGAGGCAGAGGGAACAAGGGTGGAGATCAGAGCTGGGCTGTTCGGGGGACTGGATGTGGGGGCTGGGTGGCTGACCGGTGTGGGGGGACACGCGGCCCAAAGCAGGAGGACAGGGGCCAGGTGCAGAGCTGTGGATCAGCGAGCCACTCAGGTCCTCGGCTCTGCCCCCAGCCTCACCCACGTCTATCACCACCTACGAGACCTGCCAGACCTACGAGAGGCCCATCGCCTTCACCTCCCGCTCCCGGAAGCTCTGGATCCAGTTCAAGTCCAACGAAGGCAACAGCGGCAAAGGGTTCCAAGTGCCCTATGTCACCTACGACGGTACGTGTGGCTGCAGCATGCGCCCAGCCCGGGCCGGCCCCGCAGACACAGAGATGACAGGCACACAGGGGTAGGGGTGGTGCAGATGAGGGAGCCTTTAGTGGCGTCTGTGGGCTTCAGCGTGAGGTGCTGCCCAGGCAGGGTTCTGAGGGTTGAGTAGGAGTTTCCCGCTCGCCAAAGCTCGAGGAAAACAGTTTGGGTGGAGGGTACAGAGGTTCGGAGGCAGGACTGCTCTGGCCAAGGGCTGAAGCCTGAAAGTGGGTCAGGGCAGAGGCCAGAGGTGAGGGGGGAGGGCAGGCAGGGTCTGGAGCCTTCACCGCCCTTCCTTCCCCGCCGGCGGGCTTCGCAGAGGACTACCAGCAATTAATAGAAGACATCGTTCGCGACGGACGGCTCTACGCCTCGGAGAATCACCAGGAAATTTTAAAAGTGAGTGAGCTCCTTTATGGGAAAGGATCCGTGTGATCCCAGGATAGTGGCCTGTGATGACCCAGGGCCACCCCCGCCCCCAGAGACGTGAGCGGGGGGGGGAGGGTGGTGACAGGAGAGGAGGAGGGCGGGGCGGGGGGGGGGCCTGGGGGCGGGGCCTGGCTCCAGTGCATGTGTCCCTGCAGACCGGGAGGTCCGAGGCCGGCTCCCTGGTGGGTGTCTGGCCCAGGACCTGGTGACTAGTCTTTGGGCAGCTTCCTGAGCCTCTGCTGGCCTCACTTTCCCCGCCTGTGAAATGAGCTGAAAGTCGGTAGAATCCACCCTCGCCCTCGGGACCACCTGTCTCCTCATCTTGCTCATGGCTTGGGAAGCAGAGCCTCCTTGTCGTCGAGGGGGGCTGTGGCCGTCACGCAGTGGGCAGTGACCAGGCTGGACCCAGGGATTTGCTCGGGCTCTGGGGGTCCGGCCCCAGCCCAGCCTGTAGGCAGACGGCTCTCCCGGCCTGGGAGCTGAGGTGGACGGGACAAGAGCAGGACCAGGCCAGTCCCCCCGCCCCCGCTGACCCCTGTTCTAGCTGTCACTTACCCGCCCGGTGGCCCCAGGCAACCCCTCTAAGAAACGGGTGGCTCGCAGAGTTCAGGTCTTCCAGCCCCGGGCCTGGCACACCCCTGCACATAGTAGGCGGTTTGTAGGCAGAGGGATTTGCCCCTGATGCTGCCGCAACCGGGGTGAGGCCTGGACGTTTCGGAGCCTGTTTAGTTCCTTCTGTTTAGTAGGAACCAGAAGGTCACGCTGGCCTTTCCATCGGTCCATCCTGACTCTCCTCCTCGCCCGTCCCCTGCCACCCCGGGCCCTCTGCCCTCAGCTCCAACCCTGCAGCCGAGAGCATCTCTCCAGAGCTAGAAGCGTTTCCATTACGTAGGACCAAACCTGGACCAGCGAGGCCACCACCTGCCTCCGAGCGGTTCTCAGGCCTCCACGCTCCCTCCACTCCCTCGCCAGGGCCTCTCGAGAACGTTCTTCCCCAGCCGCTCTCCTCAGTGAACGTCCCACTGTCCTGCCCTCAGCTTAGGTGCCCCTCCTCTGCGCAGGTCACAGACTCCTAGAGCCCCACGCAGCCCTCGTTGGCGCCTGCCTCAGTCAACTCCCTCCCTCTCGGTGGAGGAGCCATAGGGGGTCCTCTCCCAGCACCTGGCCCTGCTCCTGCAAAACAGGAAGAGCTCTGTGTTTCCCAAGGGCAAGGATGTGTGAGCGCCTGTGTGAGAGGGAGGGAGGGAGAGAGAGAGAGAGAGAGAGAGAGAGAGCATGAGCGGGCACCAGGACAGAGCAGACCCTGGACAGCAAGTGTGGCCCAAGTCTCATGGTGACAGCGAGTCCTGGTGCAGATGGCCTCTGGCCCATGCTTGCTGCTCAGATCCTCACGGGCCCCGCCCTGAGCGCCGAGGCTCACCCTCCTCCGGTGAAAGGGCTGGTGTGTACACGGGGCTGAGCTCTCAGACCCCGGACTGTGGGCCTCAAAAGCCAGGGCCTCAGCAACACGTCCTATTTTGGTTTGTTTGTTTGTTTTAATATTTTTAACGTCTATGAATTTTTTAAGAGAGAGAGACAGAGACAGAGGCGTGAGTGCAGGAGGGGCAGAGAGAGACGGGGAGACAGAGTCCAAAGCAGGCTCCAGGCTCTAAGCTGTCAGGACAGAGCCCGACGCGGGGCTCGAACTCAAAAACCGCGAGATCATGACCTGAGCCAAAGTCGGACGCTCAACCGACGGAGCCACCCGGGCGCCCCTACTTGGGTTTGGTTTTGCAGAACCCATTTGAAATAAATATTTTGCATTGCCAAGTCCAAACCAGTAAACCCTTAAGAAATCAGAAAGGAATTCGTGGCAAAGAGAGTCTGTGGGATCCTGAAACCCACCAAGCAGTGTAGACTCTTCCTCCTTCCCCCGTCCTCACGGACACCCCACCCCAGACATTGGAGAAGCGAGCGGCGGGGGCCCCCGGCCCCCCACTCGGCCTCACCGCCCGCCTCGCCGTGTCTTACAGGACAAAAAGCTCATCAAGGCCCTGTTCGATGTGCTGGCACACCCCCAGAACTATTTCAAGTACACAGCCCAGGAGTCCAAGGAGATGTTCCCACGGTCCTTCATCAAGCTGCTGCGCTCCAAAGTGTCCCGATTCCTGCGGCCCTACAAATAATGCCCTTGGAGCCGCCCAGCTTGGGGACGGCCCGGTACCCAGACGGGGAGGGGAGAGTGCCTTCCCTCCACGGCGGAAGCCAGAAGGCGGCTCCACACGCCTCCGCCCCGCCTCGGGAAGTCACCGGGGCACCTGCCCTTCGGAAACACTGACCGGCCCGTGGGGGTGAGACCACGTCCAAGCAGAGACCCCAGCCCACCGCACCCCTCGGATCGCCCCGTTGGGAAAACACTGCTCGAGGCAGCCTTTCTCCCTCCCTCCCCTCCGCCGGCTCGATTCCAGGACAGTGCCCTCTCCTGAGCGGCCAGGACGCTCTGTGCCACCACGCGGCCGGGTCCTGGGCAGAGTGCACGTTTCGGGGGTCACGGGTGGCCTCACCCGACGCCTCGAGAGAGGGGAGTGTGGCTGCCTCTGTCTCCGGGCGGGCTCTGAGAGGCCTAATCGGAGACAGGAAGCCAGGCTGTGGAAGGAGGGGTGAGGGAAGGCATCTGGGAAGCTCTGATAAGCCAATGTCTACACCTGCAAGGCAGCCACACCCTGACTCCTCCGGCCTCGGGCCCAGGACGCAGGCGCCGTGTGGCGGGGCTCTAAGGATTCTGTGATGGGACAGAAAAGAGCTGCTGGAGGAAACTGTAGATTTGTGCTTTTCCTTGATAGAGCATCTAATTAAGTCCTATATATATATAAATATAAAGATAAATATATATATACTTCCATTTGTGGGTACTTTAGGAAAATGCTCTTTAGTAACTATAAATACGAATTGCAACCCATCTCTTCCCCCACGAGCTGTCGCCGGCATCCCTGAGTGACTCACCCCTCCCCAGGAGCGTGCTGCCCCTGTGTCTGTGGGCCAGGAGCCTGCAGGAAGGGGAGACGGCAGGCTGCTTCTGGACCCACCTGGAATGCGGATTCTTTGGGAACTGGGCCCCGAGGCTTTGCTGGAGTGTTGCCTTCAGATGGAATGTGGTAGAAGACGGTTTCCCCTTGCCCCCTCTCCTGTGGGTACAGGGGCTCAGCAGTAAACGCAGCAAGGCGCGTGTGGCTGGCCCTGAGGCGTGACCTTGGCATCCATACTGTGGCCGCGTGCCACAGGGAAGTGAGCCCTTTCCCACGGGAGCACGGGCCGTGCCACCACGCGACGCCTCCGAGGGCAGGAGCCCACCCCTCCATCCCACCCGTCCGGGGGGGGGGCAGGCGGCCAGTGTCGGGAGGCCTGGCCCCGAGAGCAGCCTTCCTTCCGCCGCGACACGCCGCGTCCCTCATAGAGTCTGTCCTTAAAGAAGAAAAGCCCGGAGTCTGACCAGGGTGCACGGTACGCCCCTCAGCCGGGAAGCCAGAAAAGCCCCCCAACGCGCTGAGTCCTTGCCCACTGGCTGCCGCTGTGGGACACGCATAGGAAGCGGTCTGTATGTTTAGGGTTAACAAATGCTCAAAATTCCAAGACACACGGGAGAGTCTGAACGCTGAACTCCAGTCGCCCATCCCAAATGCCTCTAGACGCCTCCTCCTGCCCCCACACGCCAGGGAGCGTGGCGCGGATGGCGAAGCCCGAGGGCAGGCGAGCGGGGTCTGGGGGCCGATGACAAGGCAGGCCCCGACGATGGGCCCCGAGCTCAGGGGCCAGTCACCGCCTCCGCCTACGTCAGCAACGGTGAGTCCCCGGCTCGAGCGGCACTCCCTCCGGCGCCGGCTACGCCCAAGTCCACCTCGGGGTGGGAAGGGGCTGCATCTGGCGGCCAGGTCAGTGTCAGTCGGGAGCCCCCCCGGGCCAGCACCGCCCTCCCCCGGTCACAGTCCTCTCCAGAAAGAGGCCCGCCCTCCCTCCCAAGCCGTTGCTCAGGCCCAGAAATCAGACGGGGGTGTCGTCCGGAATGGGCCTCCGGCCACAACCTCCCCAGAGGGGGGGCGGGGAGCATTTTCTTAATGCTCTCAAAACAGGGAGGACCTCTCTCCGACTCCTGCTGCTCCGCTCGGTGGCTCCTGGCGGTTGCCACCTGCAAACCCCACGAGTCCACCAGCCCTTCCCGTGGGAGGCCACCCACGTTCCGCGGCATTCCCCACCGCTGTGGTCAGACCCGCCCGGCGTCCCCCCGACACAGCAGGACAGATGCGGGGCCCCTAGCCCTTCACGTGGACAGGGTCGCCGGCAACCCCAGTTGGCCAGCTGCCTACCGTTCAGCCCGCCCGCCCCAATCCAAGTACCCCCCACACACACACACCATCAGGGGGACTAGACGTCCAGGCATGGGGTCAGCCGTCAGCCCCACACTGGGAAACTTGAGGGTCCCACCTGTTAGAGCCAGAGCCATCCCCGGTCCGCGGAGCCCGATGGTCCTGGGAGAGCTCCCCGGGCAACAAAGCATGCGTGTCCGTGTGTCCGTGTTCCGGAAGCTGACGGCAGATTGGTGCCGTAGTGCTGGCAGAGAGAGAGGGGAAGGACCGAGCCCAGGTGGGGCGGGTGCCCCGCGTGAGTCCCAAAGAACGGGAGCCAAGGACGAGGGTGCGGGAGTCCCGGGCTGCCCGAGGGAGACTGGAGACGTGTAGGGGCTGAGCCAGAAGGAGCGCCCCACTCGTGGATGGGACATCGGCCTCGAGCAGCCCCCACCGCAGGCAGCCCCATCCCAGCCACCGCCGCCCCTCGCCCGGCAAGGACCCTTGGCGTCTGGCCAGCCGATAAACCCCAAGGGAAAGAGCTAAGGAACAAGCTTCTGGAAACAAAAGCTTGCCCAGCTGGCCAGGACTGAAAGCAGGTGCCAAGGCCTGGGGCCTGGCATTGGGGTGACCAGGGAAGCGGCCCAAGGTGCCCCTGCAGCGGGTGGCCGGCGGACGGCGGTCAGGCGGGACCCAGGAGCGGCGGACCTGGAGGAAGCCCCTTTGCCCCGCACCTCTGGCGTCTCCTGGCTCTCTGCTTCCGAGGAGACACACGAAGGAAAGGAAGAGAACCTGCCCCGAGGTTCAGGGGCCGGCTGGGCCCTCAGCGAGTGAACGCTGGGGTCACCTCGTCCTCCTCCCCGAATCAGGAAGCCCTCTTGCCTGAGCCAGAGCCTTGCAGCTGTGGCCTTGTGCTGGCCTCCCTCTCCTCCCCTTAGTCTCAGACTCTGCCTCTGCCCCTCGCCCCCGCTGGTGGCATTTGCCAGTGGTGGTGACCTTGCTCGGGCTCCCCGGGGTCAGCCTTTGCCAGCCCCTCCTCACCTCTGTGGTGACAGAGTCCAGGAGGCCGTGGGGCCCAGGATGGCGGCCTCAGACAGCTTTCCCTCCTGTCATCCGTTGGTTTGGGACACGTAGGTAAACTGCGACCCGGGCCAAAATGTCACCAGAGAGCAATGGCCCCAAGAGGCCGATTCTGAAAGCCCGAAGAGAACCTCTTGCCTCCAGCCTGTGTCCCACCCGAACCCTCACTCTCCAGCCTGCTGGAGCTGGAGTGCCTGCCTCTGTGACATCTTGGGGGTTGAATAATCATTCACTACCACCCCCGGCAGGAAAAGAAGATACTGAGCTAGGTTAAGTCATTTAGCAAACATTTGCTGCACAGCCGTGGGGCTGGCTGGCAGGATCCCCTGGAAAGTCCCTCTTGGTCACAGAGATAAAGGTGATTGAGGCTGGGATGGGGTTGGCCAGACCCCGGCGTTCCTTCCGGAGAAGGCAGTCCCTCCCTCCAGCACCTCCCGGTACCCTAGGTGGGGGGTGGAGAGTGTCGGCAGGAGGGCAGAGCAGAGCAGGGGTCACCCAGGGAGTCCCGAAGTCCGTGTCCCAAAGGAGAAGCTGTCGCCAGCCCGGCCTCAAGGCATGGCCGCTCTTCTCCACCAGCAGAGAGAGATACAGAGGAGACCCTGGTCACCACGCACAGGACAGCGGGCTCCCCCCGCCTCAGCACCAGTGCCCCGCCCAGAACAGTCCATGCTCCAGAAGGGAGGGTCCTTTCTTGTTCCCCCGGGACTCGGCTTGTTTTTACCCCCTCTGCTACACGCCTGGAGATGTCAGCCTGGTGAACCGTATCTGTATCGAAGTCCCTTTTCTTCACCAAAGATACACGTGGTGGCAGCTCAGCCCCTTCTGACCAGGGTGACGGTGCCAAGGTGACATCATTCAGGCCAGAGGCAGAAGGGCTGACATTGGAGAGACACCCGTCATCCACACACAGAGCGGACAGCTCGATCCGCCCATGGCTGCCTCCCCTGTCCCCCGCCCCAATCCACCTGCAGGCGCCAGCCTTCCCCCACCCCACCCCCATGCCCCGGGGTAAGTGCTGAGCACCTGCTGTATGCCAGGCACGGGGCCAGAGGCCGCGTCATCCAGGCCGCCTTTCTTCTTGGAGAAGGCATCTCGGAGATGCCACAGGCACGGCCGCCCCTCCCCTCCCGGCCCCCTGCACACATGGCCCCCAGAGAGCAGGACCCCCGGTCTCTCTGAGGCCTCCCCAGCCCCTGGGTGGGGCCCCTGAAACTGTACCCCTCAAGTCTCAACGGGAGGCACTGAAAGGCCTGAGCCCCCCATGGCCCAGCGAGGCGGGCGGGCCTGACCCTAATCCCCTGTGGAGGCTGAGACTCTGGGAGGCCCGAGGCGAATGGCTCATAACTGCTGGAAGTGAGAACCAAACCCAAGCCCCTCGAAACCCAAGGTCCGGAATGTCCGTGAAATGTTGCTAACGGTTGGGCAGATCGGGAAGCACAGCTGAGGCAGAGCTGGCGGTGGGGAGTTTGGGGGCAGGGATGGAGGGGAGGGAGGTGGAGGGCGGGGGCACGTAGCGACCTTCCCTCCCTCTGAAGCTGAAAACTCAGAGGAAGACCGGCTTCCGCCCCCTCCCCCGCATGGACAGGTCCCTTCCCCCACAGGGCAGGCTCGGCCTCAGCCGGGTGCTCGCGCGGAGTGGCCCCCAACCCCGGAGAGGTCCCCTTGCAGGTTCTGGCACACGAACATTAAAGAATGTGGGTGTCCCTCAAAAACAGTGTGGTGAAAAGTAGGGGCCAAAAAAGAAAGCTCCCCGATGCCTCCCGAGTACTTTGTCGTGCGGTTCAGAGGCCCCGTAGATCCCGGGGAAGGTCTTAATCCGCCGAGATCAGAACCAGTCTGAGCAGACCCAGTCCGTCCGCTCGTGGAACAGGACCTCTGAACAGCCCCTGGGGGGCCCTGTTCCCCCAGCCTCCGCTCTGGGTCCTGGGGAGGCCCAGGCAATCACTCTGCCTACAAGAGTGACCAAATACCAACGCAACCGTGTTTTTTCCCTTTAGTTGCCCCCAGTAGTCAAGGTTTTGTTTTCTCCATCACGTTCATACGTATGCATGTAATTAACCATTTGTGGAAATCACTTTAATAATAAACAGGAAATGAACCTACATGTTGGTCCTTTCCTCATTCATCAGAGGTCATCCAGAGGGGGAAGGAAGGGAACTGGAATCAGAAAAAAAAGTTTTTTTCCCAGACACTCCTTGGCTGTTGTTGGGGGCTAAGAGTGAAAGAGCTAAGGTAAGCTTCTGGAAGGCAAAGCAGTGGGTGTGAGATCTGCATGTTAAGAGCACCCGAAGTCAGGGAACTGACATGTTCCTAAATGAGCGGCCAGGAGGTAAAATTTCTGTGTCTCGAATTCCACTGCTCCTCGTGACTCGCAGTGTGAAAAAGGAGATGTTCCTTTACACCGAGGCTTTTTTTTTTTTAACATTTATTCATTTTTGAGAGACAGAGAGACAAAGCTCGATTGGGGGAGGGGCAGAGAGAGAGGAGGAGACACAGAATCCAAAGCAGGCTCCAGGCTCCGAGCTGTCAGCACAGAGCCGGATGCGGGACTCGAACCCACGAACCACGAGACCGTGACCTGAGCCACCCAGGCGCCCCTATGCTGCAGCTTTAATCTTGGAGTCACAGTCACTATGGGACCCCCAAAATTAGATGCACAATCGATGCTGTGTGTGCTCACATACACATGCATGTGTTTCTCTGGGAATATGACCCACGGCTTTCATTAGCTTCTCAAAGAAATCCAGAACCCCAAAGAGACTGATAACCATTACTCTCTTCGATAATGTGGAGAATCGTCTGGCATCATGCACTCAGTGGGAGAAAAAACAATCTCATAAATGATACTAATATTCCAAATAAGTGACAGTAAACAGCAAGGTTGTTTTGCTTGTTTGGTCGGTTGCTTGGTTTTTTGTTTTGTTTTGTTTTGTTGGTTTCACACAATTTAAAAGTCTAAGGAGATTTCTGGAATATACCCAAAAGAACTGAAAAGCAGGGTCTCAAAGATAAATTTGTATACCCATATTCACAGCAGCATGACTCACAATCGTCAACAGATAGAGGCAACCCAAGTCCCCATCAACAGGAACATCAGTGCTCCTTTAGGAACATGTTAGGATAAACCACACATGGTCCATCCATCGGAATAGGATTCAGCCTTAAAAAGGAGAGAAGCCCCGGGGCACTTGGGGGGGCTCAGTTGGTCAAGCACCAGACCCTCAGTTTCAGCTCAGGTCATGATCCCAGGGTCGTGGGATCGGGCTTGTGAGTGTAGAGCCTGCTTGGGATTCTCTCTCTCTCTCTCTCTCTGCTCGGCTCCCCGACTCGCACACGTGCACGCTCTCTAAAATATAAAAAAAGAAATAAAGAAAAAAGCAATAGGTATTTGGATTTGGTCTTTGTCCCAACTCATGGCATACAGCTCCTAAAACCCTTGGAGCCTCCAGTGTGATGTCTTTTGCAGGCTAACGAAGGATGAGGGGCTGGGGTCCCCGGATGAGCTGGTCACTGGTCACTGGAAAGACTGTGTAGAGGGTTGGAACTTTGAGCTCCACCCCCTGACCTATGGCCAATGATTCAATCGGTTGTGGCTACGTAATGAAACCTCTAGAGAACCCCCCAAGAAGGAGGTTCAGAGAGCCTCCAGGTCGGCGGCCATGCAGAGGTGCCGTGAGGGTGGTACAGACCACGTACCCCTTCCCCCATAGGCTGTGCCTTACCATCTCCTCCAGCTGGCTGTGCCTGAGCTGCATCCTTTAACCAAAGCCAGTGGTGGTAAGGAAAGCACTGTGAGCCATTCTAGCAAATTATCAAACCCAAGGAGGAGGTCACGGGGACGCCCTGAATTTACAGCAGCTTGGTCGGAAGCACGGGTGACCCCCTGGGACGTGGGTCCGGGGTGTCAGGTGGGGGCAGCCTGGGGGACTGAGCCCTTAACCTGTGGGGTCTGTGCTAGCTCCAGGTAGACCGTGTCAGAATCAAACTGAATTAGAGGCAGGTGGAGAATTGGTTGGTGGGGGGGGGGGGGGGGGGGGCAAAAAACACACACATTTGGTGTCAAAAATGTGAGTAAAGGGGCGCCTGGGTGGCGCAGTCGGTTAAGCGTCCAACTTCAGCCAGGTCACGATCTCGCGGTCCGTGAGTTCGAGCCCCGCGTCAGGCTCTGGGCTGATGGCTCGGAGCCTGGAGCCTGTTTCCGATTCTGTGTCTCCCTCTCTCTCTGCCCCTCCCCCGTTCATGCTCTGTCTCTCTCTGTCCCAAAAATAAATAAACGTTGAAAAAAAAAAAAATGTGAGTAAAAACAGTTCAAGTCTAAACAAAACAAAACACCAGAATGTGGAGTGAAAAAAAGCTTCCTAAGTTAATAACACCGTATCTTTAATCTCAAAAACAAGCAAAACCGAACCATATACTGCTTAAGTAAACATAACACCCACATGTGAGGAAGGAGTATTTTTTTTTTAACGTTTATTTGTTTTTGAAAGACAGGGCATGAGTGGGGGAAGGGCAGAGAGAGGGAGGCACAGAATCTGAAGCAGGTTCCAGCCTCCGAGCTGTCAGCACAGAGCCCGACGCGGGGCTCGAACCCAAGAACCCTGAGACCATGACCTGAGCTGAAGTCGGACGCTCAACCGATTGGGCCACCCAGGCGCCCCTGGAAGGAATAGTTTAAAGCACGGAAGTCACAAACATCCCTTCCAGAACAAGGATCTCCCTTCCAGGAGAAGGAAGGGAAAATCACGATGGAGAAAAAGCACCACACCGTTGTTGCTTGACAACTTCCGCAGGGTTTCCCTTCTCGCTTTATTTATACTAAGTATTCTATGGGCAAAGGGAAAATGTGGGTTTGAACACATGTCCTTCGGAAGCTACCGGACTGGAGACCAGCCTGCAGTCTCCTTGCGGGCTCCCGGCACCCCCCCCACTCCCCCCACCTCCTCACTCCCTCACCTCCCCACCCCCCACCCCAGCAGGGAAGCCAGCCTCTGCCTCTTTGGTTGGGCAACAGGTGAAGTCCTTGTCTTGGGTTTAGGCTCCAGGGTGTATGAACAACCCGTGTTCTACAAGGACCCTCAGCGCAGCCCATGGCAGGAGAAGATCGCAGGGACCAAAGGTCACCCCGGGGCTTGCAATTTTCGGGATAGAAATTCCTTTTTCCTCTCCTTCCCTCTTCCTAGGGGCGAGGGGAACAGAGGCGGGATTAGGTGTCAGTCAAATTCACATTCAGTGCCTCCCGAAAGGGGGCGCCACTTCGGAAGATACCCAAATGATGAGTTGGCATTAAGGAGGGGAGCGGAGGGCGAGGGCCCCCAGGCGGAAGGGGCAGAGCAACCCCCCCCCCCCCAGCAGAGGCTGTGCGACCCACTGCAAGAGCTGGAGGGCGCCAGAGGCGCAGGACTCAAAGAGCGAGGGAGAAGGTGCTGCCAGGAGGTCCCATGAGGGACTGGGCTTTTACTCCTGGGCACTGGGGAGCCACACGAGGTCTCAAGTAGAGACCCGACGCCATCGGGTTTGCATCTGGGGAAGGGAAGGCAAAACAGGCCTGCCCTGTCAGAGGGACGGGTCAGCCACGTTCACAGGACGTGACCATGGTGCGAGAGAAACACAGACACTCAGGCTCCCTCTCCCAGTGGGAATGACCTCTGGGAGGATGCGGCCAGAGCTGCCACAACTATTCTGTCACTACAAGGGGACAGCCCATCGGAGAGGAAAGCCAGTGCACAGAAGAGCAGAGCTGAGGGACAAGATAGGAAAACCGGATCCCAGCGATGCTTGTGTGCGCCTAGATCAAACTGGACCTGAAGCCTGTCTGAGCACCTGTGTGAAGTGTCACAGGGCAGTTCTGGCTGGCATAACAAAACGCCACAGACTGCGTAGCTTAAACGACAGAAATTTATCTTCTGGAGTCTGGACGGTCCAAGAGCAAGGGGTCAACCCGTTTGGTTCTTAGTAAGAGTCCTTTTCCTGGCTTCTCACTGTGTCCTCACTTGGCAGAAACAGCACTCTGATATCTATTCCTTTTCTTGTAAGGGCATCAGCCCTATCCCCTCAGGACCCCACTCTTGCAACCTCATTTAATGTTTATCTTCTCACAGGCCCTTTCTCCAAATACAGTCAGAATTCAACATCTGAATTTGGGTAGATACAGTTAGGCCATAACATTGTATGGGCCAATAAATACCCTTTATCTTTGGGTTTTTTATTTTTTTTAACATTTATTCATTTTTGAGAGACAGAGAGACAGCACGAGCAGGGGAGGGGCAGAGAGAGAGGGAGACACAGAATGCAAAGCAGGCTCCAGGCTCCGAGCTGTCAGCACAGAGCCCGACGTGGGGCTCCAACTCACGAGCTGTGAGATCATGACCTGAGCGGAAGTCAGACACTTAACTGACTGAGCCCCCCAGGCACCCCTAAATACCCTTTATCTTTAAGCCAGTTCGAGCTGGATTTACGGTCCCTTGGAGTGGATAAACTCCAGACTGATACAGAGGGGAGGAAGATGTGGGGTCAGGGATGACAGGTGGGTTTTCAGCCAGTGCAACACAGAGTTGCTCATAATAAGAAAATTATTAGAAGTATGACGTATGCTGGGGTGCCTGGGGGGCTTCATCGGTTGAGCGTCCGACTTTGGCTCAGGTCACTATCTCGCGGTCCGTGAGTTCGATCCCCACATCGGGCTCTGTGCCGACAGCTCGGAGCCTGGAGCCTGCTTCGGAGTCTGTGTCTCCCTCTCTCCCTGGCCCTCCCCTGCTCGTGCCTGTGTTCTCTCTCCCAAAAATAAATAAACATCGAAGAAAAAGAAAAGAAGTATGACATATGCTATCTACGTGGGCATAAGGCCGTAGTGCATGGTCAAAAATATAGCATAGTTCTTATTCGTGATGATCAGGCCAGTAAAGTAGTTTCATTCTTACCTAGTTACAAATAATACTGTGATTCACTGAATATTCACAGTGAGGTCCTGCCATCCCTGCCTACCTGCCACCTGAGTTGTGACCTCACAAGGTGCAGGAGGCCAGGGAAATGACAGGGTAGGCATGCATGAGATGTGTGTGGGAAATCGAGGCTGAGAGGCTCTGCTCTGGATTGTGCAGAGAGGACTGAACACTCCTGCTTCAGCAGTTTGTCTGTCCCTTCTCATATGGGATGCAGGTTTTTTGTTTATATTTTAAGTAGTATTTTTTCTTTTTTTTTAATTTTTTAATGTTTATTTATTTTTGAAGGAGAGCGAGAGAGAGAGAGAGCGTGAGCGAGGGAGGGGGAGAGAGAGAAGGAGACACAGAATCCGAAGCAAGCTCCAGGCTCTGAGCTGTCAGCACAGACAGGGGGGCTCGTGGGACTCGAACTCACAAGCGGTGAGATCATAACCTGAGCTGAAGTTCTGAGCTGAACCAACTGAGCCACCCAGGCGCCCCTAAGTAGTACTTATTCTCATTGTGCAATAAATCTTTTCAGGAGCACGTTACTTACAAAAGAGGAGTCCACATTTAATTTAAAATTAAGTCCTGAATCTCCATTTCTCAAAGTTGATTATGTCCTTTCTTTCTCTCTCTCTTTTTTTTAAGTTTATTTATTTTGAGAGAGAGAGAGTGAGTGAGCAGGGAAGGGGCAGAGAGGGAGACAGGGAATCCCACGCATGCTCCACGCTGTCAGCACACAGCCCGACGTCAAAGTTGGTTATGAAATAGAAACTTCCACAAAATATTGGACAACTTTTACCCTCCACCATGGGAGTTGAAAAGATGTCACTAACCACGAGCCACGTCAGATAACACAATTCCAATTCAGAAGCATCCCACCTACTTCAAAAGTTGGTAATTATTTTCGAAGACTGTGCCCCAAAAATGAATCAACACGTGCAGTCACAGAAGCGGGTTGACACGTCACTGCACAAATCATGACTTCATTTAGATCAAATGACTTTTTCTACATCAATTTCACTCACTGTTCCATTTCCAAGGTTTCTCATTCTCCTGTGGGAAGCAAAGCCATCACTCTAGATGCACTGGCCCCACTGGCTGAGAAATTACTCCACAGAGGATGCCAATGTAATATCAAAATCCTAAGATGGTTCCATTTTTTTTTTCCATCCAATTTATGGAATCAAAATGAAGCTTTTGGAAATTTATTCTGTCCAAAGTGACAAGGAGAACGAAGGCAAAAGAAATGCAGGTGAAATTGAGTGGCCTTACAATTTGCAGCCCGTTCGTAACTATCTGACACAGGCAGAGAATGACATTCCTCAAGGAACTCACAACGGTCTTAATGCCCTGCTAGAAACAAAAAACAATCTTAGCTTAACAACGGCCAGATCTCCAGGATCCTGGAAGTCTTCTTTAAAAAAACACATGAAAATCCTTTTGGGAACTTCATTTATCTCTATCCTCCCTTCTCCATACAATCAATCACTCTTCACAAGCCCAGCGCAGCTCTTTCTGCCCACAGGTCCTGTCCCTGTGCTTTAATAAAACCACCTTTTTGCACCGAAACAGTCTCAAGAATTCCTTGACAGTTCTCTCTCCCTGCCCACATCTCATCACAAAGTAAAAACCCAATGTTACAGGGAATGCTACTCAGCTAAGTTCAGTAAAAAAGTTGAACACAGACTGCATTTCTTTTGCAATGATAATACCCATCTAGAGTGTGATGGGCACAGCAGAGAGGGACTAACGTTCCCACTAAATTAAGAACCCCCCACAGAGCAGAAACATACTTGGAATCGGGTGTAATGATTTCATCCAAACACGCTGTAAATTGGATTAGAAATCATAGTTGCCAAAATTTACAAATATTTTTTTTCATAACTAGAATAACTGAACTACAACATTTGTGTGACAAAGGTGATGGTAAGGGAGTACCTGGGTGGCTCAGTCCATTAAGCGACTGACTCCTGATTCCGGCTGAAGTCATGATCTCACGGTGGTGAGATCAAACCCCCTGTAGTCAAGTTGTGCACTGGGTGTGCAGCCTGCTTCAGATTCTCTCTCTCCCTGTCCCTCCCCTGCTCATTCTCTCTCTCTCTCTCAAAAAAAAAAAAAAAAAAAAAAAAAAAAGGGCGATGGTAGATACAAAACTGTACTCCTACATGGGGGTAACGGTTTTCTCTGGGCCCCTCAACAAGGGCACTTTGGAAGCGTGAGCCTTGGTACACCACCGTTAAGTGTCCTAGTGACATTTAACGAGTCCTCGGAAATGGTGCATTTTACCCAAATTCGGGTTAAAACTTTTAATCAAAGTATTCGGCCACTGAAGGACCCCCCCCCCCCGCAAAAAAAAAACCAAACCAAAAGTCTTGAAGCTTTGTAGCAAATTACGATTGCAAATTTGCAAACAAGATCATGAAACGTAGCCCTATAAAGCAACAGAAGAACTTGAAAACACAGAACGCTCAAAGAATGATTTTTGAAATTCTGTAATCGCACTTTGAAATACCTTTGAACTACCTCCACTTGTTTAAAAACAAAACACCCTCCCCTGCTCATACTCTGTCTCTCTGTCTCAAAAATAAATAAAAACATTAAAAAAAAATTTTTTTTTTTTAAAAGGGTCGCCTGGGTGGCTCAGTCGGTTAAGCGTCCGACTTCAGCTCAGGTCATGATCTCACGGCCCGTGGGTTCGAGCCCTGCGTCGGGCTCTGTGCTGACAGCTCAGAGCCTGGAGCCTGCTTCGGATTCTGTGTCTCCCTCTCTCTCTCTGCCCCTGCCCTGCTCACGCTCTGTCTCTCTGTCTCAAAAATAAATAAACATTAAAAAAATTTTAAAAACAAAACAAACAAAAAAAACCTCTGAATTTAACCGAATAAATTTACATTTTGAATCCACACTACGGGTATCGAAGCGCCACTACGCGGCAGCACCGAACTCCGGCGAAGCCTTCAAAAGAATCCGAGAGCCCCTCCCACCCCCGGGGTCTGCGAGCCTTCCAAGCGGAGTGGGTGCGGGGCACGGCCCTGACTCCAGGCCTCAGTTTCCTTTTCGGACGGTGTCTGGAGTCTCTTCCGCTTCCGACCGCGTGGAAGCCGCACGGCCTCGCTCCCGGCATGCCCTGGGGCAGCCGCGGGGCGAGAGAGAAAACACCGCCCCCAGCAGACGCGCGTGCGCACTCGCCGGCAGCACCGAGCCCCCAACGCGCCCCGCGCCCGCGTCCCCTCCCCGCCCCCCCCCCCCCCCGTCCGCTTCCTCGCCGCGCAAGCCCGCGCGTTCACGCACTCGCGCACGCGCCCCTCGGCCGGCCGGGCGGCCGGGCCCCGGGTCCGGCTCCCGGAGCTTCAGCCCCCGGCGGCCCGCGGCGAGCCGGCGCCGGGCGGGCGGTGGGCGGGGGCCGCGGGGAGCTCGCGAGGAGGGCGGGGCGGGCGGGCCGAGGCGGGAGGGCCGGGCCCGCGGGCGGCGGCGGAGTGGGACTCGGCGCCGGCGCTGGTGCGGGCGCCATGGAGGCCAACGGGGGGCCGGGGGACCCGCCTGCCGAGCGCGGCAGCCCGGGCCTGACTCCGGAGGAGGGCGCGCGGGCCCGCGCCGAGTTCGCGGCGCTGCACGGCCCGGCGCTGCGCGCGTCCGGGGTCCCCGAGCGGTACTGGGGCCGCCTCCTGCACAAGCTGGAGCACGAGGTGCGGGCTGGGGCGACGCGGGAGGACCCGGGGTGCCGAGCGGAGCCGGGGCAAGGGTGTGGCTGCGGGCGGGGCCCTGGAGGGGAGGCCGGGCCAGGTGCGCCGGTGGGGAGGCAGGGGAGGGGGCCCTGGGGGTCTCCTGCCGACGAGGCTGCTAGGGTGCCTGGGGGAGGAGGGGGGAAGGCTCGGGGGCGACGCGCTGGGGGTGTGTCGGCGCTGGGGCGCGGCGGGGACCAGGCGGGAGAGGCGCGAAGAGCACGAACGCCGTGACGACCGACTTAGATGGTGCCTCCCTGGCAGCTTAGGAGGTGTCTAGACTGTGGGGCCCAAGAGTGGCGGCAAGAGCCCAGTGCCTGTGGCCCCGATCCTGCCAGCGCCTGGGGCTCCTGCTCTGTGCCGGGCCCCGTACTGAGTTCTCCACGCTTCCGAGCCCCACACACATCCCCATTGTGCAGTTGAAAAAACTGAGTCACAGGAAGAGGAAGAGCCTCCTAAGGTCTGTCAGACTCGGGAACCTGTGCCTTGCTTTCAGCCACTCCTTCAAGGAGAATAGATGCCCCATGAATTTGTGTGGCTTGAACTGTTGGGGCCGTAGAACTCTTACATGTTTCATCATTCGATTTGAGCCCCCCCCCCCCCCCGCTCACCCTCATTTTGCAAATGAAAGAAAACCGAGGTTGCGGGAGACTGAAAAGGACTCTACAGAAAGGAAGAAAAGGGCTGACATGCTTCCAGATTCTGTGCCCTTTTGTGGGGACAGCTCCCTTCTCACCAGTCTTATCTAGCCTGGGCCTCCAGTGTGGCACCCCGCGGGTGCTGGCTGATCAGAGCGGTCCCTGGTTTTTGGTAGTTTGCCCAGGTGCCGAAGCCAGAGCAACAGGCCAGCTAGTGGGGCCTTCTTAGCTGCAATTAGGCTCTTCTTGGGGGGGGGGGGGGGGCTGTTGCTCCCTGGGGCCAAGACTGACCGAGGGGCACAGGTGATGAAAGGGACCCCCAGATCCAGGAAGAGGTTGTCCCCCAAGCCTAGCTGCTGGACACACCCCCACCCCACCCAGCCAGTTTTTCTGTGGGAAATCGGGGTTCATCAGGTGCCCTCCTGCTCCTAACACATCGTTGCTGTAAAACAGACACAATGTCAGTGGCATTCAATACATACCTACCTCTTGTAGCAAACAGTGAGTTTCCTTCCTCTGTTTTATTTGCCCTCTCAATTCCACCAGTGTTTCCTGAGCACTTGGTTGGGGTCCCAGGCATGTGCTGGGGACCCCACCGATCTGTTAGGATAAGAAGGTCCTCGCGCTGGGTAAAAGGCTCACATGTGGGAGAACCCCCCGGCCCCAGTCCAGCGAGCCTCCATGGGCAGTAAACCCTCATTTAGACAAGTCACTGGTCCATCTAAGCCAGAGTCTCCATCTGGAAAGCCCAACGGTGGAACAGGGCCCCAGCTCCCACAGTCTTAGTGGGGATTGGGTGGGGAGGCAGGAGATGAGCTTCAGCAGGTGCCACAGCACAGGGTGGGCGGTCACCAGAGTGTAGCGTCCCCTCCGCCCTGGCACTGGCCGCTGTGGCTCTACCAAGGGGCAGCCAGTATTTTTCCATGACCCTCCCTTGCCATTAGGGGTTATGGGCAGAGCTGTGAGTCATCACATCGCCAGACCCAAACCTGCATCCATTGTCTTCAGTGAAGCCTGCTGCCGCTGGGGGCCAGGTGTGGGGGTGGGCACCTGCCAACAGGAACCGGGCCCCTCCAACTCCCCGCAGGGCCCGTGGCCCTGGTGCCTTACTTCAAATCAGTTTTGTTGGAAAAGGTGGGGAGTGTTTTAAAATAAGTTGCAACTCCCGCTGCCGGCAGGAACTTCCTGGCCGCAAGACCACACCCTTCATTACACCCTTAGGGCCTTCTGTAGTTGAACCCAGAAGGGATCATGGTCACCCCCCCCCCCCCCACAAAGGCAGGCCCTCTATCCCCAGGCCTTATACTGCCCCACTGTGCCCCTCCCTCGCATAGGAGTTAGGGTTCTAGATTGAAACCCAGGGTGTGAATTCCAGTCCTTTGAGCAGCTCTGTGCTGGAAGGAAGGTGACAGCCTTCCCAGGCTCAGACAGCTTAGGGAGCCTGGCTTGAGGTAGCCCCCCCTTGTCTTCCAAGGAGCCTGGCTGGTTCCACAGCCTTCCCTACCCCCCAGCTTCTGTGCCCCCCTGCCTGGGGTCCTTTGACCACCACCCCTAGCCACAGCTTCCCCCCTCTTTAACCCTCCCCTCCCATCAGGCCCCAGCACCATTTACCTGGGCCTGTCACACGGCCCGACCTTACTCCTCTGTGCCACTCGGCTGCCAGCTCCCTAGGCAAGATCGTGAGGGGGTCCACGTCCACACCCCAAAGTGCCCACCTGCCCAGCACAAAAAAAAAGCTGCTTGTGCCTGAATAGGTAGCTGGTTTCTCTCTGCTGGGAATGCAGTTTTTTTCTGTCAGAGTCATGAGAAGTAGGTTTGGGGGGCGAACTGGCCTTCGTGGAGTCCCTGCTCTGTGCCAGGGACCTACGGTGCACTGTTCTATCGGTTTAACACTCCGCTCTCCTGGAAGGCAGAGGATGCCTTCCTCCCTGGTGAGAGGCTGGTCTCCAAAGTGCAGTGATGACAGCAAGTGCTTCTGCGTCCTTTGCCGGGTTAGGCGCTCCTAAGCTTTTCGCGTCTTAATCGTTTAATCCTTCCAACAGCCCTCTGAGGCAGGTTCTGATGTTCCCGTTGGAGGGATGGGGAAACTGAGGCACAGTGGTTCAGTGACTTGTCCGAGGCCCCATAGGCTGGCTCCAGAATCTACCCTGAGGCCCCTTGCCAACTCGTGGCAGACACAGTGCGTGCGTGTGGCTGCAGGGGGCAGCCTGGCTCCAGAGCACGCAGGAGAGGGCTGACTTCGGCTGCACAGGGCTGGCACTGTCCGTCGCAGGGAAACTTAAGGACCCGGGCCCTTATCTTCCAACCACAGGCCCAGGCCCCGCTTTGTGCAGACCCAGACTGCCTCTTGTCTGGGCAGGCGTGGTGGCTGTGGGAGGCTCCAGGGCACCTGTTTCCTTCTGGATTGCCTCAGCTGCCTTGGTATAGGATTGGCTCTTCTGGTGGAACTGGGGTGGGATCCCCTGCCACCCAGACCCCACCTCTTCCGTTCACTTCTGACATGACCGGGGCCACCCACTGCCTTTCAGGACTCCTCTCCTTGCGCAGTAAAGACCAGACTAGATAGGGTTCCGCCCCGTACGTGCAGCCCTACCTCCAAGACCGGGTGTCCCGGGCTGAGGGACTTTGGACAATAGCTGGTGACGGCGGTTAGGTCCCAGTCCTGACTGATTTCTAGGAGCCTCGGTTTCCCCACCTGTAAGATGGGTAGTCGGCTAATAAATAGGTGCTGCTTCTCCCGAGGGGTTTAGCTGGTCCTTGAGGCGGGGGGGGGGGGGGGGGGGGGGGATGGTGGGTAGCCCGTCAACACGCCTGCTGTGGCCCCAGGTCTTTGATGCCGGGGAGATGTTCGGGATCATGCAAGTGGAGGAGGTGGAGGAGGAGAGTGAGGGCGAGGCAGCCCGGGAAGTGCGCAGGAAGAAGCCCAACCCCGGCAGCGAGCTCTGCTACAAGGTCATCGTGACCAGCGAGAACGGGCTCCAGGCGGCCAACCCCAACAGGTAGGAGCCTCAGGCCAGACGCCCGTCGTCCATCCCGTGGCCCTCAGAATGGGCTCCTTCCTAGGGGGTCACCGAGGCCAGAAGCGGTAAATTCAGGCACTAGTGTTTCCTGTGTGCCGGGCACTGGCCTCTTCGCCAGCTGGTTCAGAGCGTGTGTGTGGGTGCAAGGCAGCCTTACCCGTGAGCCTGCCCTTCTCTGAAGGCCTGTCTCCGGTCCTACGGGATCTGGGTCTCTGGGTGGAGCCCAGGAAACATAAACAGGTTCTCCCAGGGCTTTATGCCCGGACTGTGAGCATTGTGGTCTGGTTGGCTTCTCAGGCAGGGGGACACCAGGGCCCAGCGCCACAGGGTAGATGGGGCGGAGCTCAGACCGAACCCAGGACTCCTGCCTCCCAGGGACCAAAAGAAGCTGTCGTCAGCCATGGCGGGCCCGTCCGCCGCACTTTCTTGGAACCTTAAGGAGGAAACTTGCCGGCCTCTCGAGGTCACCGGGCCCCTGTGTCCGTAGGGACAGGGTCTTCTGTGTCCGGGAAGGGTCTGGCTGGCCTCTTCTTCTGCAAAGGTTTTCTGGCCTCCTTTGCCAGCCTGTGAGGGGGCGGGAGAGGCCACACAGGTCATGACAGCAGCCAGGCGCCACCACCCACACACTCTCTTGCTCAGAAACTTGCAGACTCACCTCTCACGTCAAGTTCAGCGCAGCAGCCTCCGCATGCACCTGCTCTGTTCCCGGCCGTGCCGCTCTGGGGCCCCGGCCCAGCAGCCACCGGGCAGGTTCAGGAGGGGATGCGGGCAGAGTCCTGGGCTTGGAGCTCCGGACATTGGTTTCAGCTCCACAGCCCTCCCTGCTCCTGGGCCTTTCTCCCTTTAGAGCCTCGTGAATCTCCTCTGATTGCCGGGTTCCAACCTCATCCTCTCTCCATATGTGCTGTGTCCAGCCCCCCTGGTGAGCATGTGCCCGGGGCCACCCCCCGGTATCCCACCTTGAAGCTCGGCTGGGTGCCCTGCAACCTACGGTCGTATCCCCTGCGCACAAGGGCAAGGATAAATCTCCATCTCTTGCCGGGTATGCAAACAAAAAGTACCACAAGCACAATGAAATAAACACTGCCGATCTTGCCACCCAGAGGAAACACCGGAGCATTTGCTGTTCCTTTCATCTCCTCAAGGGAATGGAGGTGAGGGCCGTGTGGCCCGGCAGGCAAACCACACGCCTGTGTGTTCGGAGCGTCCTGGCCCAGCGGGCCCCGTGGGGCGGTAGGGATGCCTGCCCGGCCCCCCAACGCGCTCCCGCCGCCGTGTGTGAGGGCAGCCACGCCCCTCTGGGCTCTTCCAGGGGGACTGGACCACACAGGGCACAGCTGTCCATATGTGTGGAGACTTGAAGCCTCTCCCACAAAAAGGCCTCGGGCTTTCCCAGGAAGTGCCCTGAAGCCCCCGGCACGCGTGAGTGAGCTCCGAGTGACGGCCTCTGTGCACAGCTGCCTGCCGCTGGCCTTCCGCTGTGGGCAGCTTTTGCCTTTGCTGAGCACCTGCCGTGTGCCGGGCCTGCAGGTAGCGAGGAGGGGGGCATACACCTGTGCAGCGGTTCCAAATCCAGTTGAAGTCACTTGTTACAGTGATGAATAGCAATCGGCAGAAACACAAGTACACGGTGTGTGGTCAGCATGTTGTATATTTGGTCCACTGATGGGAGGCAGGGACCCACTGATGGGAGGCAGGATCTCCCACTGGTGGGAGGCAGGGTCTCACTGATATGAGGCAGGGACCCACGGATATGAGGCAGGGTCCTGCTGATGGGAGGCAAGGTCCAACGGATGGGATGCGGGGACCCCGGTGGCTTTTTCAGAATTGGAAGAGGGAGAGAAACCTCCCCAGGCCACAGCTGCAGGCCTCTCCCTCTCAGCATCTCCTGCTGGCCCCTTCTGTCCTGCCCTTCTTGCCGCGCCCGTGGGGCAGCCTCACGGCCCCCTTTGGTCTGTGCCCGCAGCATCTTCCTCATCGACCACGCTTGGACGTGCCGCGTGGAGCACGCGCGTCAGCAGCTGCAGCAGGTGCCCGGGCTCCTGCACCGCATGGCCAACCTGATGGGCGTCGAGTTCCACGGCGAGCTGCCCAGCGCGGAGGCTGTGGACCTGGTGCTGGAGGAGATGTGGCGGTTCAACCAGACCTACCAACTGTCCCACGGGGTGAGCAGGCAGCTGGACCTGGGGGAGGCGGGCGACGGACAGGGACGGGGGCCTTCACTGCCCTGGGCCGTCAGGGGCAGCCCAGGAGAGCCAGGACCCGGCCCCAGGAGCCGTCACCCTGGGGTGAGCAGACTCCTCTCCGTGGGGCCCCTCATTGCCTGTGGCCTCATCGTGGGCCTGTTACTCTGCCTTGGGCCACCCAGCGCTGGGGACCCGTGTATCTGGGGGCCTTTGAGCTCGTGGGACACCACCCTCTCTCTGACCATAGACTTGAGTTCCGTGACTTGGCTGTCTGTTTCCTGATGCTTTCAGATTCTGTTGTCCCGTCCCCGTGAAAGCCTTCAGTTGTTCCTCACTGACTCCAGAAGAGTCGAGTCCCTGCTGTCATGACCACCCCTCCCCCCCAGCATCCCCAGACTCACCCTCACACTCCAGCCCCTTGCCACTTTTAGTTTGGGAAGAGACAAAAGTTGTTTCTCAGGGTCTCAGCTTAGATGTCCCCTCCTCCGAGGAGCCTCCCTCGCTCTCTCCCTGCCACACGCACAAAGCCAGACACATCCATGCAGCCGTGGTCTAACACCTGTCCCACACAAGCGATCACTGCAGTCGGCCCAGGAGGCCCCTGGTTAAAGGTGCATGTGATAGTCACTCCAGGCTCTGGGAGCTGGGTGTAGACGGGCCGCCGTTTGGGTGAATGGGTGGGAGGGAGGATGTGCCACAGAAGGGGGCAGGTAGGCGGACCGGTGGACGAAGGCTGCTGTGTGTGCTCCGCCTACAGACGGCCGAGGAGAAGGTGCCCGTGTGGTACATCATGGACGAGTTCGGTTCGCGCATCCAGCACTCGGACACGCCCAGCTTTGCCACCGCGCCCTTCTTCTACATGCCCCAGCAGGTGGCCTACACGCTGCTGTGGCCCCTGAGGGACCTGGACACGGGCGGTAAGTCCGACCCCCGCCCGCCCTGAGGGATGGGCCCCGGCCCTGGCTTCCCGCTGCCTCCTGATGGGCCACGTGTCTTGATGCAGAGGAGGTGACCCGAGACTTTGCCTACGGAGAGGCGGACCCTCTGATCCGCAGGTGCAGGCTGCTGCCCTGGGTCCCCGCCGACATGCTGGACGTCAGCTCCTCCACGCCCGAGCCGCCGGACCAGCACTACCAGGTGTGACCGTCCCCCTCCAACCCTGGGCCTCCCTGCTTGGTGGCTTCTGGAATGTTCTTCAGTCACCAAATGTTCTTGAGCGCCAGCTGGCTGGTGTGGGGGGCAGCGGAGAGTCTGGGCGTGCCGGAGAGACGGGCTCAGAGCCCAGGCAGTGGGCAGGAGCTGCCAGCCCTGAGCCCAGACCCCAGGGGCCGGCTGCTGGGAACCATGCTCTCAGGCGATCAGAGAGCTGCGGCTGCTGGTCGTCTGTGCTGCTCCTCCTCGTTT
Organism: Puma concolor; assembly: GCF_028749965.1. NCBI lineage: Eukaryota > Metazoa > Chordata > Mammalia > Carnivora > Felidae > Puma > Puma concolor. Next base: position 6,078,504 of record NC_141673.1, read on the forward strand.
TCGGGGACTCCTCGCCGGGACTGGGGGGCACAGCGTGGGCCATGCGGCTTGGTTACAAATCCCCACTCGGTACCGTTTCCTCCTCCCCCGACACCCCCCTCACCGGGAACATGAAGACGCTGGACTCGAACACTGCAAGGCGCGTTTTCTGGCGCACAGTAGGCCCTCCGCAAGTAGTCATCGGCGTCACTGTTACGAGCAACAAAGGTGCTCTGTGGCGGCCTCTTGGGCAAATTAGGGAGTCGGGGTCAGGGAGGCCCAGGGCAGGGGAGAACAGGGGAAGCCTCTAGGAACATAGCCACTACCAGACCGGGCAGGGCTGGGCAGGGAAGACCCCCTGGCCCCTCTCTCCTCCCTCCCCTGCCCTCTGATCTCCCACCACTGCTTCCCATTGGCTGGTCCCAGTTGGAAACCAGGCCACGAGTGAGCCTGTGGTTAGCACCTACGGGTATGCTTGACTATAATCCTCACGACAGTAGGCCTTAAGGTCCCGTCTCTATCTCCATTTCACTGAGAATGAGGAAACAGACACAGAGAGATTGAGTAACTTGCAAACGGTCACACAGCTGGTGGGGGAGCTGGGCTCCAATACCAGGGGCGCCCAATAGCTTGTGGGCAGAGGCTTCCAACCTGGCCCCAGTGTGTGCAAATTTCCCAGCCCACACTGGCACATCAGACACTCACTGAGCGCCTCAGAGGATCATGGGAAGGAGTAGACAAGTCAGGAAGAGTGAGGATGGCACGCGCCGCGTGGTGGTGTCGATTCCGTGCGCGCTGTTGCTTGGGAGAGACTAGGCCATAATGACGGAACTATTGGCACCTTTCTGGTGGATCCCGTGTAAGCCAGTGGTGGTCGAACCGTCCCTGCGGAAAACTGCGCGATCACGGTGATTACTCATCTTGAGTTTGAGGCGAGTCTGCGAGCCTCGTAGGATAGTTGCACGTAGTAGGTGCTCAGTGAACAAGTGAATGCAAGGGGGGAAGGCTTAAGAATTGCTTAGGGATGAAGACTTCCTCCTGGTGGTGAGGCTGTTCAGCGGGCAAGCAAGCAGGTGGCGTGGCCTTCCGACCTCAGGGCTCGGGAGCTAAGACTGCAGAGTGGAGTTTGCGCTCTCGAATTAGGGTTTTTTTTTTTTTCCTTGGGATGCCCTCTACTGCCCAGGAAGAGGCGATGGGGCCAAACTCTGGTTGTCTGTCACCCCCTGGTTGCTTTTCCCCATTTGACCATCTAGATCAGCCTGGGACCTGAGCCCTGAGCCCTGGGGTAACCGGTATTAGTTAGCTGTCACCGGATAAGAAGGGACACGAAGACAGCAGCTTCACACAGCAGACGTTTGTAATCTCACCCCCGCTGTCTGTGGAACAGGCGTCGGGGGAGCTTTTGGCTCGGAGCCCCGCTCGCATAGCCAGGCTGTCAGCTGAGGCTCGATGGGGCTGAGGACCTGGCTCCACGACACTCACCCGCCCAGCCCCGTGGGCCCCCTCCGCAGGGCTGCTGAGCGTCGGGGTGTTTTAAACCACCACGCTGCTTACGCTTCCAGCGGCACCTCGGGGCTCCGCTAGGACCGGGCAGCCCCCTCCCAGGACGGGCCTGACATCTTCTCAGCTGCCTGTGATTTGGAGAGAGCCTCGGGAAGATTCTTTTTTTTTGACACAAAACGGGCAGTCCGGCACCTGTGGGGCCTTGAGGCCCAGAATCCCGGGGCAGGGTGGTCAGAGGGCTCTGGCTCTAGCTGGGGTCTGAGTGTGCCCCCTGAGATCTCAAACCCCGATGTGCCAGGATGGGGGTCAGGGCGGCGTGTTCACGTGCTCCCTTTCTCGAGGGTCTATTTCCACCTTCGGTGCTTTCCTTCCAGGCCATTTTGGAGGAAAACAAGGAGAAGCTGCCACTCGCCATCAGTCCGGTGGCGTATCCCCGTGACCACGTCTTCAGGTGCACAGCTCCCTTCTCGGCTCGTGATGAGACTTCCCTCACTCCCCCGAGTTCCCACAACCCCTAGGACAGTGCCTGGCACAGGGAGGCGCTCAGGAAGCCTGCTGTCTCTTGGCGACATGGCAGTGACAGACGTGTTAGGCACAGAGTCTGAGGATCACAGAGAGATCGCCGTGAAAAGTGAGGGGGTGTCCTGGGGTGAAGTCATAGCCAGGCCTGCGTGCAGCGACCCCTCCGGGAGGCAGGAAGCCTGTGCGGACAGTCAAGGCACAGGGCGCCCAGGAGGGTCTGCAGGGGTGGGCCGGCGGGTTATGCGAGGCCGGCAGGTGCAGGCTGGACCCCGGGGGGAAGCAGGTACTCCATGTACAGGTGAGGGTGTAAAAGTCAGTGCCGAACCCCCCCACCCCCCGGTGTAGGGCAGGCTCGGAGGCGGGGCCCAGCCCTCGGTCTACGCAAACCTGGTCCAGCCACAGACTAACTGCCTTCTGCCTCTGCCGTACCCCGCAACCGGGCTCCCATGCTCTGTCCTCACCTCTGCCCGGGGCCAGCGAGGGCCAGGCAGGTAGCAGTGAGCACTGGTGTGGAGCGGGGCTACATCCAGGACACTTGTCTGGGCCACACGCTCACCTGTAGGCACCAGGACACCAGCTGCCTTCTCTGAGGGCAGGGTTCTTCGTGTGTCCATTCTTCCTGCTTCCACGTGGAAGGAAAGCCTGCATTTGTTAAACACTCGGGTTAGCCCGTTTCATCCCAGTGACGAGTGTGAGCTAGGCCGTGATCCCATCTTACGGGGGGACCTGGGGTCACACAGGTAGGTGTGTGGTTGCCCCGCCCTCGGCAGGCAAGCAGAGGGGCTGGGGTCTGACCCTGGCTGTCCACCCTCAGGGCCCGCGCTGGGACCTCAGGGTCGAATTCACACCCAGCTGCGTCCTCCTTAACATCAGCCCCGGGCGGGGCGCCCCCAAGTGGCAGGGGTGTGGCGAGCATAGGCGGGGGCCCGGCTCAGCCCGACTTCTCCCTATAGGGTCTACACGGACGTCCAGCAGGTGCTCAGCCACCTCACCCACCCACGCTTCACCTTTACCCAGAGCGAGGCGGACGCGGACATTCTCTACAACTTTTCCCACTTCAAGGACTACAGGTGAGCCCCCCCTCCGCCCCCCGCCAGCCAGGCCGAGTCCCCTCGCCACCCCGAGCTGCCCGCGTTTCCCTTGGCCCTCCAGGAGGCTCAGCCAGGAGAGGCCCAACGTGCTGCTGAACCAGTTCCCCTGCGAGAACCTGCTGACCGTGAAGGATTGCCTGGCCTCCATCGCGCGCCGGGCAGGGGGCCCCGAGGGCCCAGCCTGGCTGCCCCGTACCTTCAACCTGCGCACCGAGCTGCCCCAGTTCGTCAGCTACTTCCAGCAGCGGGAGAGGCGGTAAGAGCCCCCTCGAGGCGGAGACTCCTACGTGCGCCCCGTCCCTACAGCCCCCACCCCACCTGTACCCGACCTCGCCGGCCCCCCGGCCCGCGCCTCGGCCTCGCGCTGACCGTGGCCTCGGTGCTGCAGCCGGCCGTGACTGCCGGGGTAGTTCTCCACGCCCCTGCCGAGCGAGCTCCTCCTTGCTCCTGGGGTCCGGCCCCTAACGCCCCCTCTGTGACACCTGCCACTGCTCCCTGCGGGAGGTTGGGCGCCCCTTTCCTAGGGCTGCCACGGCCCTGGGGAGACGTTGCCTGGGAAGGTGGGCCCAGGGCGCAGCCCAGCCGACCCCATATGCTCTCAGGGGCCAGGACAACCACTGGATCTGCAAGCCCTGGAACCTGGCCCGCAGCCTCGACACCCACATCACCAGGAGCCTCCACAGCGTCATCCGGCACCGCGAGAGCACCCCCAAGGTGGGCCTTGGCGCTCCGGGGGCGAGGGGCACTGAGTGCGCCGGCTGGCCACCGAGTCAGCGGGGCAAAGGGGACTCGCGTGTCAGGGCCTGGGTGCGGGCGGGTCCTGGTGTTGGGTCACTCAGCTCACGGGTGTCTCTGAAGCCCACACTCCATTCCTTCCACCGGCCTGGCCATCATGGAAGGGCTGTGTGACTGTCCGGGTGACATGGGGGAGCCCTTGCTCGGAGCTGCCCCTGGTGTGTCTGACCTCAGAGTCCCCACGTGCTGCACCAGGAGTGACCGCCGAGCAGGGGGCAGGTGGCCAGGCCAGGGAGCCCCTCGGGGCCCCGGACAAGGCTGCTGCAGGGACACACGGCACAGGGGCAGCGTCGGGGGCTTTGTGAGACGCAGCGCATCTGGGCGGAAGCCAAGGAAAGCGCGCCACGGGGATGATTGTCGCAGGGATTCCAGACAGCGGACGGGGAGTCGGCGGGATTATGGCTGAGGATTTGTATTCAGTTTTCAAAACCCAAAAACTGGTGGGATCCTTTCCCTCGGTTTAAGTGAAGCTTAGGGTACAGAACTTGCCACAGCCTGGACAGGGTGTGAAAAGGCCGAGGAAGAAGCCAGGTGCAGGGTGCACGCGCCTCCGTGGACCCCAGGACGGGAAGCGGCCCGCTCCCGGGACCGGGGCAGGAGCGCACCTGTGTCCCCAGGAAATGTGACGGCGTGCAGACGCGCCACAAGCACGAGCCCGCAGCCAGTGAGGACGGACGCGGATGGGGCCGGGCTGGGGTGCCTCCGGGCACTGGGTCCTGGCCCAGGGGAGGTGAGAGCCCGCCCGCGACCCCGCGTCTGTGTTCTCCAGGTCGTGTCCAAATACATTGAAAGTCCAGTCTTATTCCTGCGAGAAGACGTGGGGAAGGTCAAGTTTGACGTCCGCTACGTCGTGCTGCTGCGCTCGGTGAAGCCCCTGACGCTGTTCGTGTACGACGTGTTCTGGCTGCGGTTCTCCAACCGGTAACTGGGAGACTGGCTGGGGGGTGGGCAGCGGGGCCCCTCGTTTCCTCGGGGGTCAGAAGGCCTGCCCTGGGCTGCTCCCCCACCGCACACACGGCAGGTGGCCCGCTGAGCTGGTAAATGGCGGGGGCTCTTGCCCTGCCTGCCTCAGCCACCGCTGGGGACGGTCCTTGCGGAACAGGCACCGACCCCAGAGTCTCGCAATGACGTGTCCGGGCCGTCGGGGCGTCCTCACGGTTAGCTCATCGCTCGCTCTGACCCAAGCTCTGTGGGGCCGTGGGGCCGCCCCCTCGCGCCGATGGGGGGACAGGCGTCCGGCGGGCTCGCTCAGGGCACTGTCCCTGCTCGGCCGCGGCCACGCTCAGGACCCTCCCGTGTCTGCGCGCTCCTCCCGCAGGCCCTTCGCGCTCGATGACCTGGACGACTACGAGAAACATTTCACTGTCATGAACTACGACCCGGAGGTGGTGCTAAAGCAGGTAGAGTCCGGGGCGGCGGGTGCAGACCCACACCCATCGGCTTGTCCTCTGGGCGGGCTGTGTAGACGGTCAGAGGAGCGGACTTGGGGTACCCGTGTCAATCTCAGAACGGCACCCCCGCAGCTCTGTCTGAGGTGCCCGCGGCCTCCCCGGGCCCTGCGGCAGGTCGCCTGCAGGTCTCCCCTGGAAGCATCTGCTCGGCACAAGGGCGGGTGGGGGTGGGGAGGCGCGGGGTGCATGTCACGTGCCGCCACCCTCACCCCAAGGCCGGCTGCTGCTGTTGCTGGCCTGTGACCCTGCCTGGATCCTCCGTGCCCTGTGCTATCTGGGCACCGTGAGCAAGGGAACATCAGGGCAAGGCTCCCTTTGAGGTGAGGGCGTCACCCCAGCAGTGCACCTGGCCAGGTGGGCGTGGCCGGGGCGGAGGCAGAGGCCGGCTCTGGGTGGAGGAAGGAGGGGAGGAGAGAGAGGCTGCCTCCTCCCGGAGGCCCTCCCTGTTCCCTGACCTGCGCGCTGGGTAACGGCTGTTTGAGGCAGGCAGGAAGTAGGGCGCGGGCACTCACGCACCCTTGCTCAGCCCGAGGCCTGCAGGTGGCCTTCCCTGCCCTGCCTCCCACAAGGAGCCACTCCTCTGAAAGGGGTGATTACCCTTCCCGGGCACGTTCTTTTCAGCGTGCGTACCTCCCGAAATCACTCAAAGGACTGTTGTGCACGTACTATACGAGTCTGTGCGTAAATGCCATGGAGCAAATCCTTCTGTGGCTTTTGTCGTTGTTGAGCATCGTGCGTGTAGATCCGTCATTATCGCTGAATGGGGCCGGGGGCATTCTTGTCCCCGGTATGGGTTCGTCACTCACCTGCTAATAGACATTTGGGCCACGTGCGGTGTTCACTATTCACGAACGTGCTGCATCGAACACTCCCGGAGACGCCTCGCCATGACTGTGCGACCGGAGTGGCCTTGCCCACGTGCACGCCCAGCGGTTGCTTCTGGTCCCGGGCTGTGCTGGCGGCCGGCGCCTGGGAAGCGCCTGAGCCCTCATGGGACCCTAGGACACGGTTGGAAGTTGTCTCTGAGACAACCGAGGGCCGCCCTGTATACTGTGTGATGCCCCAAGGGTCCCGTTTCCCCTGAAGCTCCTGTGTGCGGGGACACATGTCCAACAGGATGTGAATGAGCCCACCCTGGCTCGTCCCTTGCAAGAAGAAGCCTGAGCCTACTGCCAGCTCACGCAGGTGTGTTTGGAGTGAAGCCTTGGCCTGGGGAGATCTTGCCATCCCCAGGCACTTTGAGCTGGTGCTGAGCGGTGAGCTCCGGCCTGGGCCCTGCAGATGCGGGTACAGGCTCTGCCCCCCGTGCATGCAGACTGGCGTGGTGCTGTGTCCCCCCGGGCCTTGCAGTCTGCTGACCCCTCAGCATTAAGCGTCTCACTTGAGCCTCACGAGAGCCCTGCCAATAAGTGCCGGGCAGGGAGCATCCTCCCGTTTTACAGACGGTGACACTGAGGCTCGGACAAGTAAATCTGCTTGTCCTGAGTCTATAGTAAGATCCAGAGCTCAGACTGCCTCCTGCCTCCATTTGTGCCCAGAGGTGGGGGTGCTGGATAGGCGGCTGGCACCGACACGTGGCCCCGGCGAGTGTCAGAGGCCCCAAATTAAGGTGGGGCAGGCCTCCCCACTCCCGGCCCGGAGGAGGCCCCGGGCAGAGCGTGACGGTCCCTGTGTCTGTCACAGGTGCACTATGATGAGTTCATCCCTGAGTTTGAGAAGCAATACCCAGAATTCCCCTGGAAGAGCGTCCAGGTGAGTCCTGAGCAAAGCCGCAGAGGCTGGGGCTTGCCCTCACCGGCCGGCATCGGGCGGGTGGGGGTCTTTGCTCCTCCCACCGAGACTAGGGAAGGAGATGGTGTGAGCTGCAACCCTCCTCCCACTCTAGACCTTGTGGGGTGCTCTGGAGGGGATTCGGGGCACTACGGGGACAGCCCGATGGCAATAGGCCCTATCTGCCCCAGAAATTGCAAACCTGAGGGGACAGCAGGGACACGGCTGGAGACACAGGCTGGCCTCTGTCTCTTAGAGCAGCTGCTTCTGGTGCTGCTCTGTCTGCTTCGGTGCAGAGGGCAGCAGGGGGCTCTGAGGCAGGAGACCGGCTGCTTTGTGGTAGTCAGACGCCACGAGCGAGGGGCCGGTGTCCTAGGGGGCGGCCGGGTGTGGAGACGCGAAGGCTGCAGGAGGAGGGGTCTTGGGCCATTTGGGGCCACAGCCCACGTGGAGGCAGGGAGCCTGTGTCAAAAGTGGCTCTGGGGGCTGGTCCCGGCCACAGAGCCACGCAGCCCCCCAGCCCTACCTCCCCCATCCCCAGGGTGAGATCTTCCAGGCCTTCACGGAGCTGTTCCAAGCGGCATGTGCCAAGCCACCGCCCCTGGGCCTCTGCGACTATGCCTCATCCCGGGCTGTGTATGCCATCGACCTCATGCTCAAGTGGGATGACCGTCCAGATGGTGAGGCCCCCCGCCCACCCCGCCCTGTAATCCAAACCACGCCCTCTCCACTTAGCCAAAGCCCATCATCCAGCCCTCTCCCTGCCAGCGTCCCCGCTTCCCTGCCCCTGTCGGTCGGTGCCCCTCGGGTTGTACTCTGCCTCACGTTCGCCGGGAGGTCTGGTCTGGGGGGTGCACCACCAAGGGGTGGCGGTCCCCAGGGCAGAGCGCAGGCAGGAAGGGCGGTGGGCTGTGGTGTCAGGGGGAAGCTCGAAAGGAAAGGGCCCTTGTGCCCCGAGGCCCCAGCGGCCAGGGCCCAGCCCACCCTCCCGGGAGTGAGGTGCCCTTGCTTTTGCGCCGTCAGGGAGGCGGGTGATGCAGCCACAGATCCTGGAGGTGAACTTCAACCCGGACTGCGAGCGAGCCTGCAGGTACCACCCGACCTTCTTCAACGACGTCTTCAGCACCCTGTACCTGGACGAGCCCAGCAACTGCCACGTCAGCCGCCTGGTCTAGGTGCCCGCGGGTCCTGCTGAGGCTGGGTCCTCCAGCCTCAGCTCCCCGGGCCACTTCTGCAGAGTCCTCCTCCCCGTCCTCCCTCGGACAAGCCTCGCCTTCGAGCTTTGGCCCCAGCACCGCCTCTGGGGGCTCAGGGTCCTCCTCTGCCTCCTGACTCAGGAGCAGGGCCGGTCACTGTGTCCCCTGGGGCTGAGTCCCAGGCCCCCGCGCACAGTCCCCTCACCGCCATCTCTGCTCAGCCAAAGGCTTTTCCAAAGAGTTTGGTTCCCGGTCTGCCGTGTTTCCAGGGTGTCGGCGGAAGACGGGTTCCGGGGAGCGTGACGAGGCGTCCCCACAAACAGGCTTCCCCGGAAGCACCTGTGGAGCCCAAACACGAACGGAGCCAGGCTGGCTCCTTCTCCAGATGCTGCTTGTGCGTCGTGGCTCCCCCAGGGCAGGGCGTCGGGGTCCCTCGCTGCACCCCTGTGTCCCCCAAACCCCTGGGAACCTGCCAGCCTTCTTGTTCCCCAACCTCGACCAAAACCTTTACGGGCAAGCTTCTCGTGCCCGCCGCCTGTGATCACTCTTGCCTTTCCATTTGGCAAAAGCAGGCCGTCCTTCCCACCTCCGTGGCCCCCGCAGACCTCGCCGCCCACCGGGCACAGCAGCGCTCTCCCCCTCGTCCGACGTCGGCTGGGACTCCCTGATGAGGGGCCTCGGGGACAAGTGTGGGCAGCAGGGCACCAGGCAGTGGAGAGCCGACAAAGATGATTCCAGGGAGAACTTCGCGTCATAGTTAGATGTCTTCCACCAGAGTCTAGAGTCAAAATGTTGGGTTTTTGTTAGTTTTTCACTTACAGGAGTAAATCGAAATTTCTTGTCCTTCCCATGCTTTTGTTTCCGAAACCTGGAGTCCGATGCCAGCCTGTGTGTAGCCGCAGCACGCCCAGGCCCCGCTGACAGGGCAGGGGGGCCAGTCCGCCTCCCGGGGACCGGGGAGCTGCTTTCGTTTTGAAGCCAAGAGTGATCCTGGTGGCAAAACTGGACTTGACTGTGCCTCCTTCTGTGTGTCTCCTTGGCTGTGTCTGTCGGCCTCTGTCACCCAGGACCTCAGCCTGTCTGCCGGGGGGACGCCCCTTCCCTCCAGCCACGCACAGGTGTCGAGAGCAGGGCACCTCCTCTCGGGTCGTCGCCCTGGAGGGCCGCTGGCGTCCCGTCCTCTCCTTGACTCGATTCGTATCACAATAAAGTATGCCTTCTCTACTCTGGCCTCGCTTTCTTTTGGGAGGCCCTGGAACCACAGGCCTGGCGCAGCGTGTCAGCCGTTTGCCTGTTTGGCTGTGGAAGAAAACCAAAATACCAAGACTGGCGCTTTGAAAAATGGGAGAGACGGGATCGCGGTGAGGCTTCCAGGTTCCCCGTCCCGGTCCGTCTGGGCTGCTGTGACCAGATATCCCCACTGGGGGGCTTAACAGGACTGCCTTCCTCACGGTTCCGGGGGGGGGGGGGGGGGGGGGGCCAGGATCAGGGGGCGGCGGATATGGTGTCACAAGGGCCCTCTTCCTGGTCACAGGTGGGAAGGGGCAAGGGAGCTTTGCGGGGTCTCTTGTAAGGACACTGATCCCGCTCATGAGGGCTCCGTCTTGTGACCTAAAGGCCTCCCGAAGGCCCCGCCTCCTAGGACGATCACATCGGGGCTTAGAATTCAACACAGGGATTTGGGGCGGGGGGGGGGGGGGACACTCAGACCACAGAAGGTTCCTAACCCAAAGTTGGGTTTCCCAGCACCGGTTCCGTTGCGGAGCGGAGCGCCGTGGGGACAGACGTGGAGCTGAGGCACATCACAGGCGACGCCCAGCAGCCTTGTCCTCGCGCGAGCCCTGAACCCCGGCTCCGGCACAGACTTCTGGGTCCTCAGGCAATGGGAGTCTCTTTCTGCCCGTTTCTTCACCCTGAGGACGGGAGTGAGAGGAGACCCTAACTGCTCTTAGGACAGCCAGAGTGTCAGGAGGGGCGTGAGCGCCGCTAGCCTGCACAGCGACGCCCCCTGGTGGTGATGGAGCTGACGACAGGAAGGCAGAGGTCCCCTCCCCAGCGTGCCCTGCAAGGGGCCTCCTGCGCCCCTCAGGGTGGGCACTCACACCCGGTTGTTCATCCAGCTGCCTATCAGGGGTGGCACTCCTGCTCATTCCCAGTCCACTTAAAACCTGATTACCCGGACACTCCGAGCAGGCACGGCTGGGATCAGAAGACCCCGTGATCCAGACTTTCCTTAATTATAAATGGGCTGTCCCCCACTCTAGCTGTCCTCGCATCTCTGATCAGTGAAACGCAGACAACCCCCAAGGAAGGGCATCAAGCAGGGCCTCCACCGTCCCTGAAGCCCAGACCACTTGCCATGGAGACAGTTCTTATCCCCGGGGAATGCCTCTTTCTGGTATTATCTTCCCTGGAGTCCTTTTGTTTGCATTGAGAATTCATCAAAACGGAGAATTTGTAAGCACAGGACATCTGGAGTTGACCGGGGAGCCACAGCCATGGTATCAGTTGTACCAATGTTCCACAGAGCCACACAAATCCGAAAGGTGAAGCTTAAGATGCTCATAGCGACATCTAGAAAGACCCTCCGTGATGTTCCGTGGCCACAGCGGCACCCCCGGACTCGGTGGCGCTCTCCTGGAGAGGCGCCAATGTAGGAGAACCTCTTAGCACCAGAGACGAGGCTTCCACTTGCGGGGTTCAGAGTGGCCGACCACACGTTAAAGTACTCAGCTCACACCCAGTCACTGCTGTGCCCCTGCGGACGGTCGGCCGAGCCCTCCTGGGCTGCGGGAATGGCCTTGTGTCCTTTATGGCCAGTCAGCTGCAGAAGGAGACAAACGCCCAGATTTAAGATTTCAACGGCACGAAGTAGCTCCAGCAAAGAGCACAGCCCAGAAGGACGTGACCCATCCATGAGGTGTGGGTTTTCCTGTTAAACGAACGTGGAAATTGCCAGCACCCTGACGTTCCTCGTGGATGACAACAGCTCAGAAAGGAAGAGAACGCTGTGTATGAAGAAGGGGGTGGGAGGAGGGGAAAGCATCACAAGAAAGCCAGCAAACAAAATGGCAAAGTGCATCTGCCTCTCGTCTATTTCACCAGGCATTTTTGTGGCCGTGCGTGGTATGTGGCCAGTAGGAAGTGTGTGGGATATTGCTAGGGATGAACGGACCCACAAGTGAATGGAAGGGACAAAAAATCGCCTGCACCAGCATCACAGAAAAGACTGCAGAAGTCTCGGGTGCACTTAAGTGCTAAGTACAAAAAAAAAAAAAGCTCAGTGCAGGACATCTGGCAGGCGCAGGGGTGGCTGTGACACATCCAGGGGGCCCCCTGACCTTCTTGGAGAACTTCGGAAATAATGAGGATGCTCAAAGAGTCCCCCATCTGACCCCTCTGCTCTCACGAGCATCAGAAAAGCAGCATGGGGAGCTGGCCAAGGTGCTCCCGGATGCCAGGCTACCGGGTTCCTGCAGAGCATCGTCTGTTGGGCTCCAAAATCCGCCGGAGCTGAGGGTAAGCAGGGCGATGGCCCCGGAAGACAGCCGCCTCTTCTCTCAGAACAATGCAGTCAGCTGGCTCTCCCCGAGCTTTCCTGACATCGTAAAGTGGGGATAGAACAAGGGGAGACAGGCCGCGAAGCATCCGGCCTCCCGAGATGACCAAGCGAAACACCAAAGTTTTGCCAATTTGGGTAATCGACAAGCAAAACCAGGCAACAAAAGGCACAGCAGGTCACGGGCGCCAGGTGGCCGAGCGGCAGAGGCAGGACGCACGCGGAATGTGGGAGCTCGTAGCCGGAGCAGAGGGACCGCCCCAGGGGGAGACTGCCTGTGGGGCGGAGGGGGGGGGCCCCCGCCAACCTCACCGACTCCCAACAGCCGGGACACGGGCCTTACTGCCTCTGACACGCCCTCCTGCCGATTTGGTGTTTGTGAGGCTGCTTCTGGTGGGGTGAGGCCGGCATGAGTCCCACCACCCAAGGGGCAGGTCAGGCGGTGTCCCCAGCTCTAGGCCCAGCCCCATCCCGGCCGAGGCCAGCCGAGGGTGCCGAGGTGCTGGCCCAGGCCAACTGTGGGCCCACGCCCCAGGCTGAGCTTCCCGGGGGGCTTATAGAGTGGGTAGGACTGAGGTCCCAGCCTGCCGGACGCCAGCCAAGCCGCGGCATAGCCGGTGTGGGCTCCGGGTTGAACCCAGGCTGCTCTGGGCCAGGCAAGACACCCCGCCTCTCGGAGAGTCTGGGGGGAGGCGCGAGGAGCGTGGGTGAGCACTGACCTGGTCCGGCCCCGTCTGGATGGTGCAGCCTGGACAGATCCCGCAGGAGGATGAGTCCCTCCCGCCCCCACCCGCAGCCAGCAGCCCCTGCCCAAGTAAGAGGGCCACCGCCAGGAGGTTAAAAACTTTATTTGCCTTATGACCTTCCACGTTCTGAGAGCTTGCTTGGAGCAGGTGCAGAGAGCACAGGACGCTGTTTCTGGGGCAGGAGCTTGGCCTGGGGCACTTCCGAAGCGGGTGGTGAGCCCCCGGGGCTGAGACCCGGGCACGCCTACAGGCCCGGTGGCCACGGAAGTAGAAGGGCCACCACCACGGGCACCACCTGACCGGCGGGCAGCCACAGTCCTCGGACGAGGCACGCTTTCACTCGACGAGCCTCCGGCCGCCGCGCCGGCCCTGGTTGTCCCGCCACACGCAATAGTTGAGCGCGGCCGCAAAGGCCAGCCAGGCCAGGTACGGGTAGAGCAGGCGGGCGGCCGGTGGGCTCACCCCACGCCAGGCCACGGCCGTGGCTCCTGCCAGCCCACCCGTCAGCAGGAGGTCCACCAGGGCCTGCAGAGACACGGGCAGAGAGGTCAGGGAGGCCTGAGGCTCACGTAGCCACGAGACGTGCGTCCCAGCTGGCCGCTTATAGGCGGCGATCGAGGAAACACTCCTCCATTCCACCCCTAAGCGACCCAGCCAAGCCCCTCCCTCGTTGTGTGCCTCCGTTTCCCATCTGTGAAACGGGAACGATCACCCCCGCCCAATCCCTGCTGGGTGAGGGAGGCACATCACCAGGTGCACTGTGTTCAGCATACAATGGCCCCCCAACCAAGCCCGCCAGCCCATCTGGTTCCATCAGGAGTCCGCAGTGCTCCCTTCACTGAAGGAGGAGCAACCCTGGAGGGCTGCCGGCCCCCTGAGCTTCTGAGAGATCCTGACCATAAGCCGCTCCCGTCGCGAGACCCTCACTCCATCTAGGATGTGATGCCCCATGTCCCCCACGGAAAGGCCACTCCTCCACAGGCCATCTCCAGGGACCGAGAGGACTGGCCAAGGCCACACTTACCCAACCCATTTGTCGGGTGCCAAAGAAGAGGGGCGGCCACGCCCAGTTCAAGGCCAGCTGCCCGGCATAGAGCCCCAGGGGAACCACAGCCTCCTCCGAGAAGCCCCCCAGCTCTTTCCAGACCATGTAGGAGCCATACCTGAAACAGAGGCCACGGGTCAGGGCACCAGCAGGGAAGAGACCCAAAAGCTCACCTATGGGGCGACACAGTGAGGGCTCAGGCACGCTCTGCCGCTGACTGCCTTGTGACCTCAGGGAAGTTGCTTGACTTCTCTGGGCCTTCAGTCTCTCTACAGGATTGCTGTCGGGATGTGAGTTAACACACTGGCCGTGCTTAGGTCAGCGCCTGGCACATGCAACACTCAATAAATATCTGCCATCATTAACATCAGGCTCTGAAGAGGAAAGCATGTGAGGCACACAAGTGAGAAAGAGGCTCCTGGCCCAGCCCGGGATGGGACCCGCACAGGTACAGGTGACGTCCTCCAGCTCTTACACACGCAGGCACTGCCCTGGCACTTCCCGAGCGTTAACTTGTTTTATCTTCGTGATAAATGAAGGTGGGCAGTGTCGTCACCCCCCTTTTACAGGTGAGGAAACTCAGGCACAAAGCGGTGAAGTGACTCTCTTAAGACCCCTTAGCAGGCAACCAGCAGGTAAAGTCAGGATTTGAATCCGGGTGGCCAGGGCCAGAGCCCGAAGTCTTTACTCCATGAGAGATTCGACTCATCAGGGTCACAGGGAGCCTCGGCAGGGTCCCACGACAGAGAGACCAGGGTCGCATTTGTGCTTTATCAGGATCTCATTGGAGGAGGAAGGCCAAGGAGTGGGAGGCCTGGAGACTGAAGCAAGATGAGGTAGACATAGTGATGCCTGGGCCAGGATCGGGGAGGAGAAAGCAGGACACAGGAAGAGCTGGGAGCCTGACTGGGCAGGGCCTGGGACTCTGGGGGTGATGCCCACGTGATACCCGGGTTGTGCGGACTTGTGTGTGTCTCAGTCCCATCAGAACCCCGGGGGGCATCCAGCCTGGCTTGTGCCACCTGCTCCCCGGGCGCCTGGCATCTGCAGCCCCACCCTGGGCTGGCATAGACTCAGGATGCAGGGAGGCAACATTCCAGGGCAGGAAGCAGGCCACAGCGGCCGGTTGCAGTTCCCATTAGAGCCACAGGAGGGTGCCCTCACCCGCCCAGCTGCCGCCGTCTCGCCACAGGGTTTCCTGCAGGGTCCCTACTTGCTAGCTGTGTGTCTTCTCCAGACCCCTTGTCAAATGGGTGGCCTTGCAAATTAACCCAGACCCAGCCTAGCACGGAGCAGGTGCTCGACAAATGGTAGCTGCGAGAATCGCCGTTCCTGTTGCTGCCGCTGTGGGTCTTGGAAGCCGCCCAGGTCTGGACTTGACACACTGAGCCAGGCTCTCCCCCTCCCACCCCCACTCCCCGGAGTTGCGAAAACAGCCAGGGTGCCAGCGTGAGGCTGCGCCATCCGGCCCGCCCCTCCCGGGAGGCCTTGGAGGAGAAAGTTCAGTTGTTGGAGCAACGGTCCCGAAGCTGCCTCCACCCTCGCTTGGCAAACCCGGCCAGGAAACGGTGCCTGCGGCCCCAGGAGCACGTGGAGAAGCTCTAAACTCGAGCCTCAGACTCGGAAGGGGGAGGACGGCCCCGCCCACCTACCCCATGGCCGAGTACAGGGTGCCCCAGATGGGGCCCAGCGTCCAGCGGGGCGGGTGCCAGGAGGGCTTCTGCAGGCCGGCATACCAGCGGAGGCCCTCCCCGCGGACATAGTACGAGCCCAGGAAGCCCCCCAGGCTGGGCACCAGAGTGAAGCCCACCGCGGGCACCCAAGGCGGGGCCATTGCTGCTGTGGCTGCTGTTCTGGAAAGTTCTGAAAGAGAAGACAGGGGTGGGGGTGAGGGGTGGGGTGAGGAGCGGGGCAGCACTCCAGAACTGGGGCGAGGCCTCCCAAGCACTGGGCGGGGAGGGGCCAGGTTCACCCAGGCAGCCCCTGCCAGCCGAGTGCCCTGGCTCCAACGAATGCATTTCCACCCAAACTCCTGCCCCCCAACCCAGAAGGCTGCCCTGACTGGCAGGAGCCTGGGGTCACCCCTGCCCCCACAGGTGGCCCCAACCTCAGCTCTTGCCTCAGCGGCCAGGGCCCTGTCCTCTCTCTTACCCTCACCCTTGACCTTGGGGCTCCTGTCAAGTTGGATTCAAGACCAGTCCGTGTCTCCTCCACCACGAAGTTTTCCCAACCCTTCCTCCCCAGGCCAGTTGACAGCTCGGTGCCCTAGGAAGCCTGCATCAGTCCACACCCTCTACTTTATGTTCTAGTACTTCTCATTCATTCATTCTCTCATCACTCATTCATTCATTCAGTAGCTGGGATCACACAGAGCGTGGCTCAAACCCTGGCTGTCCACTGACTCACTGTGACCTCAGGCAAATCACTTCAGCCCTCTGGGCCTCAGTATCCCCCTCTGCAGAATGGGATATCAACACTGCCTACCTACCAAGGCCAAGCTCAGTAGGGGAGCATCCCAGTACACAGGTAATTTACCACCAACCTTCAGGCCCACCCTAAAATCACCATCCCTGCCCTGCCTGCCAGAGAGGGAAAGCAGTCACACAGCACTCTGGGGCCAGGCTCTGCCCAGTCCAAAAGCTGCTCCCTCCATGACGCCCAGGCTCGTTGAGGAGGTGGGTGGGAAAGAACAGGAGTTAGCAAGAGTTCAAGGCTGGTGAGGTCCCCTCGGCGGCCCTGAGAGGCTGGCAGGGCTCAGGGCAAGGAAGGCCCCCTGCGTCAGGCCTGGATGCTGCCACCTCAAGGGCTGGGGACCCAGTCATCAGGTTTGTACATTGTGCTCAACAGCTATGCCCCCTTGCCCCGCAGCCCTGAGGTCTCGGAGAACCTACTAGGCGCCCAGCAGCCAGTGAGGCTCTCAGCAGACTGAATTGCTCACTGGGGCTGAGAATCCAGAGTGACAGCAAGGGGGACCCCCAGCTGGGCATCTCAGGCCAGCTCTGACCGCACCTGCTGTGGGACTCTAAGCCTGTGAGCACCCTGACTGGGCCTCACTTTCCCCACCATAAAATGAGGAGACTGGGCTCCAACTGACAGAGCCTGATCCTAACTGGAGAATCTGGGGGTGCTTGTATGCAGGAGATAAGAAGCCACCCACCCAAGGGGCGCCTGGGTGGCGCAGTCGGTTAGGCGTCCGACTTCGGCCAGGTCACGATCTCACGGTCCGTGAGTTCGAGCCCTGCGTCGGGCTCTGGGCTGATGGCTCGGAGCCTGGAGCCTGTTTCCGATTCTGTGTCTCCCTCTCTCTCTGCCCCTCCCCCGTTCATGCTCTGTCTCTCTCTGTCCCAAAAATAAATAAAAACGTTGAAAAAAAGAAAAAAAAAATTTTTTTAAAAGAAGCCACCCACCCAGATTCAGCTCAGCAAACCTGTAGCACGGCCTCCTGGGGCAGGGGCTGGGGCCCAGGGTAGACAGAGTGGGGGTCCCAGAGAGGCACACAGACCTCAGTCAGAAAGGGCACCCCTGACCCGGGCTCAAAGAAAAGAAGGTCGCGGCGGCACAGTGCGCCCTTCCTTCACAGGGACACGGGGGCGGGGGCGGTCAGGGTGAAGAGAATGATGGGCATGGGCTGAGGGGGTTGGGCTGCGGGGGAGCAGGTGCAGGGAAGGGGGGGTGTGCTCACTCTGGAGGCAATGGGGAGCCATCAGGGCCTGGTCAACCCCCAAAGCCGGCTGTTGACGACTCTCATAACGTGAAAATTGTTCTCCACATAAGTGAGGAAAGAATATAAAATTGACTACAGAATGATCCCAATTAAAAATAAATAAATAACACAAATAAGCATTTTAAAAAGTGTAACAGGGGCGCCTGGGTAGCTCAGTTGGTTAAGCATCTGACTTCAGCTCAGGTCATGATCTCATGAGTTCGAGCCCCGAGTCGGGCTGTGTGCTGACAGCTCAGAGCCTAGAGCCTGCTTCAGATTCTGTGTCTCCCTTTCTGCCCCTTGCCTGCCCATGTTCTGTCTCTCTCTCTGTCTCAAAAATAAACATTTTTTAAAATTTTGTTTTCAAGAATAAACATTAAAATTTTTTTTAAAAACTGTAACAGATTTGGGGTGCCTGGGTGCCTCAGTCGGTTAAGCGCCCGACTCTTGAGTTCAGCTCGGGTCATGATCTCATGGTCGGTGGGTTCAAGCCCCGCATCGGGCTCTATGCTGACAGCCTAGCTCCTGCTTGGGATTCTCTCTCCCTGTCTCTCTGCCCCTCCCCTGCTTGTGATCTCTCCTTTTCAAAATAAATAAATAAACTTAAAAAAATAATAAGACACAAAAATAAAACCTGTAACAGATTCACGAAGATGTTAGCAACTGTCATAATCACAAAGCTAACATTGCTGGGGAACGACTGACCGCCCACCACCATTTTAATTTTTTTTTTTTCAACGTTTATTTATTTTTGGGACAGAGAGAGACAGAGCATGAACGGGGGAGGGGCAGAGAGAGAGGGAGACACAGAATCGGAAACACGCTCCAGGCTCTGAGCCATCAGCCCAGAGCCCGACGCGGGGCTCGAACTCACGGACCGCGAGATCGTGACCTGGCTGAAGTCGGACGCTTAACCGACTGCGCCACCCAGGCGCCCCCATTTTAAAGGGAACAATCGAGAGAGTGCTAGCAGATTCCAGCTCTGCCATCTGGGGACTGGCTGATTCCTCCCTCCCCCGCCCTCCTGTGCTGCCCTCTGGTTTCCAGAGAGCACAGAACAGGTGAGCCTGAGGGTCTGTCTCACCACAACCGACAGGACCCCTGGCCCTGTGCTCCTGCCAGGTGGATGTGGAACTCTGGACGCAGAGCCCTGGGACCCAGCCGTCCCGCTGGGCTCACCAGCATGTGACCTGGTGACACATGTGACACATGTGACGGGCTCGGGCCTCCTCAGCTGCTTTCTCATCTATGCAATGGGGACACAGCCCAGCCCGCCTAACAAATATGCTGGATCCACAGTAAAGTGACAGCATTTGGCAACCCCAGGAGCTGTGGTCAGTGCCCTAGGTCTCCCCCAGACTGGGACATGGCTGAGCAGGTGGGAGGCCTTCACACCGTCCTGATCCTCACATGCCGGCCGGGAAACTGAGGCCCGGACACCGAGGGGAGGGGCTGGGGGTCAGGCATTGAATGTCAGACTTCAAGTCTCCTCAGGGTGACTGGGGGTCTATGGTCACGAGCGCCGCACCACAGTGACTTCCCAGCTGGGTGGAGGCTACATGGGGACTCTCGGTACCACTTTCATAACTTCTCTACAAGTCCCAAGTTGGTTCCAAGTAGACCGTTCAAAAAGAAGTATCCTGGTTTGGATAACACCTTGCACCGTCCCAAGCTTATTACGCTCGGCATCTGTCACTGCATCAGGCCCTGAGCCCGGGCCCCAGACCCCGCTGCAAGTGCCACCAAGAGCCTCCGAGCCTCCATTTCCACCACAAGACTCCTGCTCTGAGACTGTCAGTGGCTCCGGTCCCGGGTTTTGGCTTTTTTTTTTTTTTTTTCTCTTCTACTTTTTTTCTTAATCGAGGTGAAATCTGCATGACGTCAAATTAACCCCTTAAAGCGCACAATTCGGTGACAGTATTACGCTCCCAATGTCGTGTAATCACCATCCACACCAAGTTCTAAAACGTTTTCAAAACCCTCAGTGAACCCCCATACACTCCTTGCTCCTCCCTCCCCCGGCCCCCGGTAACCAGCCCTCTGTCTCTGTGGATTTACCTTTTCTGGACATTTCATGTAAATGGCATCATACACCACAGGGCCTTTGGGGCCTGGCTTCTTTCCCTGACCGTGATGTTTCTGAGGCGTGCTCACACTGCCGCGTGGGTCCATACCCCTCCCCAAGGTGCTGTGGGCAGGGGCGCCCGTGTCACCCTGCCACAGCACCCAGCCCGTGCCCAGGAAATCCCACACAGGACTCGCTCACAGGGCCAGCGGGCCCTACAGCCCACCAACCCGGTGCCTGCGGTACAGGACAAACCAAGGGCCACCAGAGGGCGGTGGCTTCCCTAAGTCCTCAGGGACAGAGTAGGGTCCTGTTCCTGCCCCCACCCCCCGCTGTGCCTTCCAGAGCCTGGCTATGGTTATGCTTCACTGGGCCTAGGGGATCTGAGAGTCTGCCCGCCCCGAAGGTCGAACACAGAAAGGCCAGATGCCTCCCACGCAGAGAGCCCGGGCAGGGAGCTTCCTGTGGCCTCTCGGGGACTGCTCAGCCCTTGAATCACCCAACGGGGGGGACCCACCAGGCTGAGTCACGCTCGGTTGGGTTGGGCTGGGCTGGGCTGGGCTGGCCTGAGAGAGGTCTGCTCTGGGATGGGGTCCCAGGGAGGGCTGGGGAAGGTGAGGGAGCGCCCAAGGCTGGGAAAGGGCTCGAGGGCTGATCAGCTGCGTGGAAAACCTGCCCGGCCGGCTTCATGGGGTCATGGGGAAGCCCAAACGAGGACCAGATGAGCGAGGCGCTGTGCTGCCAGTGTTGGGGCCACTCACCCCATTTCCTCCGGGGGAAGAAACAGCCCCGTGGCATAGACCCAAGGCTGAGAAAATATCAGCCAGTCAGGCACAGGGTGCTAAATGGGGCAAGATGCTTCACAGACAGCCAGGGACCACTCCCAGAGGAGCACTTCCAACACAGAGGGCTCAGGACCTGGGGTCAGGAGAAGGTTCTAGGCCTCTGGGGAATGAGCATCATGGGTGGTGCTTGGTGGATGGCAAGCTGTGGGCCAGGCCCATGCTGCTGGTCATTACTTCACTTAATTCGTCACAGCGGCTGCAGGGGAGGCGACCAGCTGCTTCTCTTCCGGGCACCCTGAGCCACACCCTCCCAGCCTCCATGGTGGACGTTACTATTCCCACCGTCCGGATGAGGAAACTGAGGCACAGGGAGTCGCAGAATATTCCAGATCTGTGTGACTCTGAGGCCCAAAGCACCCCCACCCCTGAGCTGGGAGTCTGCTGGCCTCAGCGGTCCCACCCTCTGCCCAGTGTCAGAAGACTCTGTCAGGGTCAACAGGCTCTCTCTCTCCAGCCCCAGCACCAGTGTCCCAGCCCCCCACCTTGGCCCAGGGGAGGCACTTATAGGATCTGAATCCTTCCTTTCCCCTCAGGGTGGGAGTCAGGACCTGTCCTTAAGATGCCTCGCTCCTGGCCAAGTGACTCCAGACCCATTTCTGGCCCTAAGATCTCACCTCCCAAACCTCTATGTCCCCATCTGTGAAGTGCGGACTGAGCTAGTGAGTCTCAGGGGATCCTCCTGTTCCCTGGGGGTGGCAGAAACTGCTCCCCAGGAAAAAAAAAAAAGAGTTTTGTCTCTCTGATTCCCACCCTCGCCTCCCCAGCTATGCCCAGCTCTCCTCGGCCTTATCTCTCACTCAAGCCACCGCTGTCCAGGGACTTGTTTTAAAACTTTCTACTTTTTTTTTTTTTTAATTTTTGTTTAATGTTTATTTATTTTTGAGAGAGACAGAGAGAGACAGAGTGCGAACAGGGGAGGGGCAGAGAGAGAAGGAGACACAGAAGATCCTTTCTACTTTTTTTTTTAATGTTTATTTTATTTTTGACAGAGACAGAGAGAGAGAGAGAGAGACAGGGCATGAGCGGGGGAGGGGCAGAGAGAGAGGGAGACACAGAATCCGAAGCAGGCTCCAGGCTCCGAGCCGTCAGCACAGAGCGATCATGACCTGAGCCGAAGTCGGATGCTCAACCGACTGAGCCACCGAGGTGCCCCGATCCTTTCTACTTTTAAATGACTCACAGCGAATCCTCCTCATTCATAACCTTTGTGAATCTTCTTCATTATGAAAGTACCCAGCATAAGAGACAACAGGTCAGGAAGGATCCCCATCCAGCTGGTGACCTGGGAGGTCTGGGATGGGGTGGGGCTGGGAGTGACAAGGGGGTATTTGCTTTATGGGGCAGATGACTACTTTTTTAAACACAAAAAGCATATTCAGGCATGGCTTGCATAATCAGAAATAAGTAAAAAAAAAAAAAAAAAAAAAAGTAAAAATAGGAGCACCTGGGTGGCTCAATGGGTTAAGCATCTGACTCTTGTTTTGGGTTCAGGTCATAATCCCAGGGTCTTGGGATCAAGCCCGGCGTGGGGCTCCATGGACGTGGAACCTGTTTGGGATTCTCTCCCTCTCCCTCTGCCCCCCTCTCTCCCACCCTCCCTCCCTCTCTCTCAAAATAAACTTTGAAAAAAAGAGAGAGAAACAGATTTGAAAATAAAATACTGAAAAAGCAAAAGTGTATATACTAAAAAGAAGGCTCCCTCCCTTTGAGCCCAAGCCCCCACCCCACCCCAAGGAACCCACTGTCAGCGGCTTCTGGAAGATCCAGCCAGCTGTTATTCAGTCACTGCCAGGCACAGATGTGTGCCTGGCACACACACACACACACACACACACACACACACACACACACACACACAGCAGGCGGAGAAAGTAGCCTCTCGAGCCTGGTGGAGGAAGCAAGGCTTTGAACCACCCTGGTTCAAACCCTGGCTCCACAGCTGTCACTGTGTGACCCCGGACAAGGGCCCCTGGGTGAGCCTCAGTTTCCCTCAGTTCAAAGGATTCCCTCAGAGACTGCCTTTGGGTGTGCTGAGCAGCCTTCTAGAGACGGAAAGAGGCAGCCTACCCCCTGCTCCACCAAGAGGCTTGCTACCCCCACCCCTTGCTCCCCGGTTCCTTTCAAGGCAAGTGGACAAACACCCTTGCTCCATGAAGGAGGCATCAGCCACTGCTGTCCCGCATCCCCCACAGAGGCTCCCCACTTCTGCCCGCAGAGGAAGAGGCTCCAGGCCCACATTCCTCCAGCTAGGCCTTTCGGTCAACAGCCTGCTGTGTGCCAGGCACCCTGGCACCCTTCTTGTGCACAGCCTCCTCTGACCCTCTGCTAGCCCCATGACCCTTTTGGAACAGCCCCAGTCCATGGCCCCTAGGGCAGGCCCAAGCCCAGCCCCTTCTGCCATCCATCTTAGAGCTCGCGGCCGGCACCAGGTACCATCGGGCACTAGCAGGCCAGCCAGAGAGGCTCGCAGGCCGGGCCAGGCCAGCAGGGTGGACCCCAGAACTGGCAGTGTGTTCACAGCGGGAGCCCCCCCCCACCACCACCACCACCCAGGCTCTGAGCTCCTTTGCAGGAGGGCCAGGGGACAGGCAGGTCCTAGGCGATGTTCTGCCCACACCAGACCTCTGTCCAGGCTACAGCGCACCTGAGAACTGAACTGGGAATCTTGGGACCCAGTTCTAAGGCCCTCTGGGGCCTTAACCGGTTGTGTGCAAGTAACCTCCCAATCCGGCCTGGGTTTCCTCCCCTAGAAATGGAGTGTCTCAAGTTGATCAGCAGCCTGAGGTCTCTCGGGCATTTTGTGGTCCTCACGGTATCCCGCTCAGCCACTCTCGCCCTCCTCCCATCCCCACCCCTGCTTCCACATCTGCGGAATGGGCGGGAGCCGGGAGCGTCCGGTCCCTCCGGGGGCTGCGCTTCCCTCCAGACCCGAGCGGCGGGGAGGGGAGGGAAGGGGCGCGGAGAGGAGGGGCGGGGCGGGGGCGGGGCGAAGAGGGCCGGGGCGGGGCGAGGAGGGCCGGGCCCCGGCGAGGCT
This sequence comes from Puma concolor, assembly GCF_028749965.1. Classification (NCBI taxonomy): domain Eukaryota; kingdom Metazoa; phylum Chordata; class Mammalia; order Carnivora; family Felidae; genus Puma; species Puma concolor. The sequence goes on from NC_141673.1 coordinate 6,101,808, forward strand.
GCCCTAGTTCCCCCTCCGTCTCCCGCTCGCCCACCGGAACGCCGCCGTACGGCAGCCCCGACCGCGGAGGTCAGGGCCCGAGCCGCCCTGCCCGCTGACCCGGCGGCCGAGCCCCTAGCGCTGCCCCACGGCCGCCCCTGGGATCCCCGCCCCGCCGCTCCCGCCCGCCTCCTCCCGCCTCACTTCGCCCCCGGCCCCCGCGCAGGCGGCCGGGCGCCGTCGGGTGTCGCACCTGCGCTGGGCCGCCCCGCCCGCTGCCCCCTCGGCGCCCGGGCCCCACTCACCAGCCGCGGGGACGCGCTCCGGGAAGGCACTGCGCGGCGGGAGGCGGCGGCCCAGGTCCCCGGCCCGCCCCGCCCCGGCCGCGAGGCCCCGCCCCGGTCCCGCCCCGGTCCCGCCCCGCCCTGGCTCCGCCCCGCTTGGCTGGAAGCCGCCGGAGAGCTCACTCTTTGCCTCCTTCCCGCCAGCGAGGCACGCCTCCGCCTCCGCCTCTGCGCCCGAGGCTCCGTCAGCCCCAGTCCTTCCCATGGCGACCTTCCCGGCTGCGCCGGCTGGCAGGTCGCTCGCTTCTCTTCTTGAGCCTCACCTTTCCCGTTTATAAAATGGGGCAACAGGGCCCGACCTCGGGGAGGGGAATTACGTCCCCTGATGGCAAAGCCCCGAACACCCCTGTACAGTAGCCCTGGCTCCCCATCCCCGGAAGAGTACCCCAGTTCCTTAAACTGGTACCCCGGGCACGAGGCAGGCTGGACTCTTAGTCCTGGCTCAGCCGCTTTGTGACTGGTTCTCTCCGCCTCCATCTCCTCATCTGTAAAATGGGCACGACAGCTCAGAACTAATGAGGATGCCACAGAGCAATGTGGGCAGGGAGCCCTGCAGACGGTTGGCACTCAGTGAGGGGAGACTGCAACCATCACGGCCCAGAGGTGACCTCCAGTTTGTCAGAGTCACCCTGATGGGCCCAGCATGTCCGGCCCCAGACCTTGGACCCCTCACCTCCTCATCTACAGGTGCTGCTTCATTACTGAAGCCAAGAGTCTGTCCTTGGGCCGAGGGACCCTCAGCCTGCAGGAGCCAAAGTTGCCCAAATTGGTCCTCGGGGGACCAACATGAACTATAGCTCCTTCTCCCCAACCACAGTAGCTTGGAGCCTCCCGGCTGCAGCACAAATGATTTGGGCCTTTGCAGCCCCTTCCTCCTTTGATTGCTTTGATAAAAAGACAAGTATAATCCAGGCTACATTGTTTCTTTTTCTTCTGATTTTAAAAGAAATTAAAACAAGGGGTTCCTGGCTGACTTGGCCGGTAGAGCATGCAACTCTTGACCTCAGGGTCGTGAGTTTGAGCCCCACATTGGGCAGGGGGAGCCTACTTAGAAAAAAAAAAAAAAGGTGGGGTGCCTGGGTGGCTCAGTGGAGCCTGTGAGTCTCGATCTCAGGGTTGTAGGTTCGAGCCCCATGTGGGGTATAGAGCTTACATTAAAAAGTAAAATATTTTGGGGCGCCTGGGTGGCACAGTCGGTTAAGCGTCCGACTTCAGCCAGGTCACGATCTCGCGGTCCGTGAGTTCGAGCCCTGCGTCAGGCTCTGGGCTGATGGCTCAGAGCCTGGAGCCTGTTTCCGATTCTGTGTCTCCCTCTCTCTGCCCCTCCCCCGTTCATGCTCTGTCTCTCTCTGTCCCAAAAATAAATAAACGTTGAAAAAAAAAATTTTTTTAAAGTAAAATATTTTAACTAATTAGTTAATTAAAATAAGTTAACTGATTAGTTAATTAAAATAAAAGAAATGAAAACATTTTCCTGGGTCCCTCAAAGTATTGTGGCAGCTGGTCCTGTGACTGCTGTCCTTGATGAAATCGGTCTGGGCACACCTCCCAGCGAGCTGCCAGGCAGCCCTCACCCACTTCCTGTAAGGAGGTGCCTGTGGCTTGGCCAAGTGGCCCGCTGCTCACCTCCCCCGGAAGACTCGTGGGGAGGAGACAATGCAGCTTCCCTCCAGCCTCACCCCTACTACACATGGGGCTCAAGGCTCAAGAGACTTCTGCCCCCACATGTCTGCTGCTTGCCAGGGCCAAAGGGAGGGACTGAGAACAAACACACAAGGTTTGTGTGAAGTGCGCACACCTTTCACAGATGTGACCCTGCAGTTTGGAGGGGCCAGCCGCTGCCCGAGGGGCTCACACTGCAGGTCTTCGTGCAGATAGCGATACCGCACCCGGTGTGCCTGGAAACCTCCCATCACTTCCGCCTCGCTCCTGCCCAGCCCCACAGACCCCACTCGAGCCTGGGCCACTGTCCCCGTCCCTCCTCTGAGCAGCAGCCGCAGCCTCTAGCTGGCCCCCAGCTCCCCTCTAGTCCCTTCCACTGCCCTCCTCTGCTGAGGACCCTCCAGCTGCTTAGGATCCAGTCCAAACTGGCACCGGAGGCCCTGTCAAAATGGGGTCAAGCCGACTACCCCACCCTTTCCCTCCTCTGTGTCCCTGCCAAAGCACCCCTCACCCCCTACCTGGACACCTCTTCGTGTCCGAGTCTGACTGCTCTCCAGTGTTGCGCCAGCAAGTTCTTCCAGAACCCCAACTCTGCGCCACCCCCATTCTAAGTGGGCAGTGACCTCTGAACTCCACCGAGCTTGGAGCTTCTCCCGGGCATTTGGCCTGTATCTTGAGCGCTGCAAGGTGCCCAGCGCTGGGCTGAACCCTGGAGGATACAACACAACCAAACCCAACCTTTGGCCTCAGTCGATCCAGGAAGGAGGCATGGAAAACACCCTCACAGGCTCAGAGAGGGGAGGGAACATCCCGAGGTCACACAGCGCCACAGCGATGGAGTCAGGAGTCCCACCCAGGCGCCCCCAGGATCTGCACTCTTAACCGATGTGTCACTCAGCTTCCCAATTCCAAGCGCGATTCAGGCACAGTATTTCCTTATATGTTATTTATGAGTTTACTTCATTCCATGAGAAATCCACATTTATTGTAAAGGAATTGGAAAGCACAGAGGAAAACATAAAGCCACCTACTCACCCATCGCCTAGAGCAAAACACTACCCATACTTCAGTGAGTGACTTTGTCCACGCCCTTTTCTAAGGGCGTCACACATTCCTTTACAAGAATGCCTTTATGGGGGCGCCTGGGTGGCTCAGTCGGTTGACTGTCCGACTTCGGCTCAGGTCACGATCTCGCTGTCTGTGAGTTCAAGCCCCGCGTCAGGCTCTGGGCTGATGGCTCGGAGCCTGGAGCCTGTTTCCGATTCTGTGTCTCCCTCTCTCTCTGCCCCTCCCCCGTTCATGCTCTGTCTCTCTCTGTCTCAAAAATAAATAAATGTTAAAAAAAAATTAAAAAAAAAAAAGAATGCCTTCACGCTGTAAGTGGTTTTATAATTTTTCTTCCTTCCCCTTACAAAAAACCAGAAGCCTCTTTCTACGCTAGCAAACATTTGCCTACCGTGTTTTTACTTAATTGTGAAGTGTTCCCTACAAACAGAAATATATATAAAATGCTGTGTACACTTTAAAATAAAAATAAAAATAAATAAAAAGTGTGTCCACTCCCCAGGTCAAGGAATAGAAGATTGCCAGCGCCCCAGGGGCCTCCTGGTATTCTGATTCCTCCCTGCCACCCCAAGATCACCTCTAACTGGACTTTTGTGTTAAACATGGCCGTGCTTTCCTTTAGAGTTCTGTTAATACCACCCAGCTATGACTCCCTGAGCACTCTATTGATTAGCTTTGAACAGTGGGGCAGCACAAAACTGGCTGGAGAGAGTGGGCATGACGGTCAGACCAGAGGAAGACCCCTAGGAAAGGAAGACTGGATCGGGCCTCTGACAAACATTGGCAAGAGCCCCTGAAGGGGCAGAGGGTAAGGTTGGGGGTGAGGCTCCCCTGCCGGCACGTCTGTGGCTGGGACATGGGCATTTCGCAGGAAATGGGCAGAGACTTGGGCTTTTCTGCCTCGTTGCTTGTAAGCTCACCGGACCTGTATTCAGCTCTCAGGAGTAGGGGTGCACACTTCTGAGAGGGGGGAACAGGCAGCTGAGCCAGGCAGCAGGGAATGGAGGGGACAAGAGGGTCTCACCACCCTGTGATCCAGATCGGCCAAGTGCAGACAAGAATCTGGGCCGGGCTCACTGGGGATTCTGTTCCCAAGGAGGCAGTAGAGCCACTGCTAGGGTCTTGGTGATGGCAGCCCTCGTAGGCGTGGGGCACACATCATTCCGGGTCTCTCTTCGCCACCACCTCGGGGATGCCCTCGACCCCTTCTGCTGGCCGGCTCCTCATTTCCTAGTTGGTTCCACCCATGTTTGTGCTGAGCCCATCCTCCAGGGGTTCTTGAGAAAGACTGTGTAGGAAGGGCCATTTTGAAATCGTGCATTCTAGGGGCGCCTGAGTGGCTCGGTCGGCTAACGGTCCAACTCTTGGTTTCTGCTCAGGTCATGATCTCACGGTTTCCTGAGTTCGAGCCCCGCATCAGGCTCCATGCTGACGGTGTAGAGCCTGCTTGGGATTTTCTCTCTCTCTCCCTCTCTCTGCCCCTCCCCTTCTCACACTGTCTCTGTCTCTCTCAAGATAAATAAACTAAAAAAAAAAAAAAAAAGAAAGAAAGAAAGAAAGAAAGAAAGAAAGAAAGAAAGAAAGAAAGAAAGAAAGAAAGAAAGAAATCCAGGGGCGTCTGGGTGGCTCAGTCAATTAAGCGTCCAACTTTGGCTCAAGTCATGATCTCACAGCTCATGGGTTCGAGGCCCATGTCGGGCTCTGTGCTGACAGCTCGGAGCCTGGAGCCCGCTTCGGATTCTGTGTCTCCCTCTCTCTCTCTCTACCCCTCCCCTGCTCATGCTCTGTCTCTGTCTCTCAAAAATAAAATAAAAAACATTAAAAAAATATTTTTTCAAAAAAAGAAATCTTGCCTTCTATCTCATGGTTGACTGATGCTTGGCTGAGGAAGAACTCAAAGTTGGAGACCGTTATCCATCCAGATCCTGAAGACATTCAGTCTTCCTGCTGACGCCGGGCTGATGAGCAGGCTGGAGTCATTCAGAGATTGGAGCCTTTGCATGTGACCTATTTTGTTCTTCCTGGAAGATTTTAAGACTTTTGTCCCTAGAGGTCTGGACTGTCACACGGATAGTCCTCTATGGGGGTCTAATCTCATCCATTGTGCCTGTGCTCAGGGGGCCCTCTCCTATGGGAAACTCACACCCTTCGTTTTTTCTTTGGGATGATTTCCTTCCCTCCATTTTCTCACTTCGCTTTCTGAAACCCTTGTCGCTCAGAATCCTCGACCTCCCAGGCTGGTCCCATAACTTCCTTTTCTCTGCCACTTCTCAAGGGCTTTTGGTTTTGGTTTGATTTTCGGATTTCAGGATTGTTGTATTTTACCCGCCGTGAGGTTTCCTCAACTTTCTCCTCCTGGCCTTCTATGGAGCGTTCCATTCCTGCTGTCCTCTTTTTAATTTCCAAGAGATTCTTATTTGTTTTCTAAATGTTTTTTTATATACAATTTTTTGTCGATTTTGTTCATGGATACAGCATCTTCTCTTACCTCTCAACTATCTGTGATAGTTCTCTTAAAACAATTATTTTCTTCTCTTACCATAGTCTCTGAATCCCACGCATTGTGGGGTGGTGTGTGTGTGTGTGTGTGTGTGTGTGTGTGTGTGTGTTCTGTTTGTAAGAGGCTTTCCTCAGATGCTTGGGAATTTTGGGCTGGCTGCTCATGATTATGAGGAAAGAAAACACATGTGAGCATAGTATTTGTTGGTTTAACATCACTGTGAGTTGGAACTTGTCTGGCCATTTGTCTGGGAACTTCCTGGATTGTCAATATCTTTCAGATTTCCTCTTGAACTGGTCAGATTCCCCACGATCCTTCAGTCCCTTCCGTGGAGGGTAGGGGCCTGGCTCCAGGTTTCTGGGAGCTTAGTGGGGGAGAGCACTGGAGATCTCTGCATTCGGCCTACCCACTTTAGCAGAGTACCCACATTCACCATTGTCCCTGTCCAGTCCTTTCCAGAGCTAAACCCCAGATGTTTGCCAGATGAGGGAGGGGTTCCACTCAGTGGCTTGAGAGAGAGGGGCCTAAAGATCTAACTGTTTGGGGCACCCGGGTGGCTCAGTTGGTTAAGCATCCTACTCTTTCAGCTCAGGTCATGATCTCACGGTTTGTGAGTTCGAGCCCCACGTCGGGCTCTCTGCTGTCAACACAGAGCCTGCTTCCGATCCTCTGTCCCCACCACCCTCTCTCTGCCACTCCCCCCTCACGCTCTCCAAAATAAACATTAATAAAATAAATAAATAAACAAAGATTGGGGTGCCTGGATGGCTCAGTCGGTTAAGTGTCTGACTTTGGCTCAGGTCATGATCTGTGGAGTTTGAGCCCTGTGTCGGGCTCTGTACTGACAGCTCAGAGCCTGGAGCCTGCTTTGGATTCTGTGTCTCTCTTTCTCTCTGCCCCTCCCCTGCGCGCGCTCGCTCTCTCTCTCTCTCTTTCTCTCAACAATAAATAAAACTAAAAAAAAATTTTTTTAAAGAAATAAAGATCTGTTCTTCAAAGATACCTTCAAGATACCTCTTTATTTTAACCTTCTTTCACCCCTAGGTCTATAAGCTGCCAGTTCCTAAACTTTTGAGGAGTCTGCTGATAAATAGGACTTGGTCACCTTTCCCCACTGTCAGGAGGGATTTGGCTATCCGGAGTTTACGAAGTCAGGTAATACTGGTCTTCCTTCTTTTCAGCTTCCAGAAGTTCTGTTGCAAGGGCCCTCTTTCTTGTTCTCCCTGTCCTTGCGGATTTACGTCTTTAAAAGATTCCTTTACTGTGGATTTATAGGCTTCTGGAGGCAGCGTGTGCTCTATTCATGTCTTAACCTGAAAACGTCCTCCACATCTTTGATGACCACAGGGTCATATAGATCTGCCATAACCCATTTAAGGAATCTCCTCTGGTCGAATATATGGCTTATTTCCACTTTTTCCTTGTTAAAAGCAAGGCTGCACTGGATGTTCTGAGAGTTAGGGCTTTGCACATGTGATTCTTAGGACCAACGCACTGAAGTAGATTTGCTGATGTAATTCTATCTGGATCTTTCTCATTATGGGGTGTGTGTGTGTGTGTGTGTGTGTGTGTGTGTGTCTGTCTCCTGGGCTGGCAGGAAATGAGAGAGGAACAGAGGGTAAGTGGGGTGAGGTCAGAGTTACACTCTCCCTGAGCAGCCTCACACTACTGCTCAGAAACCTATAACCCCCACTTCGAATGGCCCTTCTGTCTCCAACCACCTATCATTCAGTCTTTGTGCCTTTGCCCACTCACCTGTAAATTGAGGATAATAATAGCACCTATCCATCACTTCGTTGCCTGAGGAATTGAATCAGCCAATAATGGCACGGGGTGCCTTGTTGGCTCAGTCAGTACAGCAAGCGACTCTTGATCTCAGGGTCATGAGTTCAAGCCCTACATCGGGCATGGAGCCTACTTTAAAAATAAATTAAGGGGCGCCTGGGTGGCTCAGGTCATGATCTCCCTGGGTTTGTGAGTTAGAGCAGCGCGTCGGGCTCTGTGCTGGCAGCTCCGAGACTGGAGCCTGCTTCGGATTCTGTGTCTCCTCCTCCCTCTGCCCCTCCCATGCTCATGCTCTGTTTCTCTGTCTCAATAATAAATAAACGTTAATAAAAAAATTAATCAATCAATTAATTAAATACATGCATATATACATACATACAAAATAAGCTAAGGTCTGAAAAACATCCAGGGCTTTGTTCAATGGAACAGATACTTATTGGATGCTTACAGGTGCCTGTTTGGCTTGTAGACAAGATTCTTCGAGAGAGCTGTTCTCTGGCTTACCGCACAGAGCTGCTGAGAAATCAGGCAGGAGGAACAACGTGGAAGCGTCTTAACCGCCCTTCACGAGCTAGGTAGAGTGAGTATTACAGCGCGTTCGCCGTTCCTTCAATAACTACTTGCGCCGGCCGACGGCTGTGCGGTGCCCACCCTTACTCGCTCCGGCGCGGGTTCCCGCGAGCGCCTGGGTCACCCCAGGCCCCGGCGCGCAGCCGCACAGGCTCGCGGAGCCGGGGCGGAACCAGTAGCCGCGGAACCTTTCTTCCCGCCCCCCGGAAGACCCGGCCCGCCCGGCGGGAAATGCGACAAGGACCGCGCCGCTACGCGCCGCCCTCACTGCGCCTCGGTCGCCACGGTAACGCACCGGGGGCAGCGGCCTCGCCATGAGCGTGCGGGTCGCGCGGGCTGCGTGGGCCCGGGACTGGGGCGCGGGCTGCCGCCGGGGCGCTTCGAACTTCCCGCTGCCTCCGCCGGGCGCCGTGAACGTGGCGGAGCTGCTGCGAGATGCCACGGCCGCGGAGGAAGGGCCCCGGGAGGCGGCGGCGCGGCGGCGGCCGCCGGGCCAGTGCTCGGTGCTGCTCTTCCCGGGCCAGGGTAGCCAGGTGGTGGGCATGGGCCGGGGGCTGCTCGGCTACCCGCGCGTCCGCGAGCTCTACGCCGCCGCCCGCAGCGTGCTGGGCTACGACCTGCTGGAGCTGAGCCTGCACGGGCCGCAGGAGGCCCTGGACCGCACCGTGCACTGCCAGCCCGCTGTCTTCGTGGCTTCGCTGGCCGCCGTCGAGAAACTGCATCACCTGCAGCCCGCGGTGAGGCCCTGCCCTGCGCGAGCTCCGCCAGCCAGGCCAGGACGCACCTGCCAGGCCCCAGTGCTCCCACGTATGATGCACGGGGCACATTCTCACCGAGTTCCCCCTCGGCGCCAGGCGCTGTTCTAGGCGCTGGGGATACAGCCCTGAACAAAACAGGGATCCGTGCCCTAGGGGAGCCTGCGTGTTCGGGGAAGGGAGATAGATAATGAAGAACTATTTGTGTCAATGACATAGCATGTTACATAGGGTGTACCAGAAAGGAAAATAGAGCAGGGAAAGGGGTTGGGAAGTCGAGGGCTGGGCTGCAATTTTAAATAACCCTAGGCATTTGTTGACTACCAAATTATTTTAAAGTTTTTTTTAACTTTTTTTTTTATTATTTATTTTTGAGAGATAGAGACAGAGCATGAGCCGGGGAGGGACAGAGAGAGAAGGAAGCAGAATCCGAAGCAGGCTCTAGGCTCTGAGGTGTTAGCAAAGAGCCCGATGCGGGGCTTGGACCCACGAAACTGTGAGATCATGACCTGAGTGGAAGTCAGCAGCTTAACCTCCTGAGCCACCCAGGCGCCCCATCACTAAATTATTTTAGAAGGATTAAACTTCAACCTTAAATGAAGGATCATGAGGAGGAGGATGTGTGAGAATGTCACTTCACTTGAAGGTGTGAATTGACTGCTGTTAATATTTAATGATATCGGAACAGTAAATGTGAAGCCCTACTTTACAGCCTTTACTCCGTGCTCACAACCTGGTGAGGTAAATACAGTTACTTTGTGGATGAGAGAAGGTGACTCAGAGACACTAACAGACTTAGTCAAGTGGTCCTGTTGAGTCGTGGTGGTAACAACTGCTCACCCTGGGCCAGGTCTGTGCTTCAGCACCTCAGAGACATGATCTTTGCATAACCTTCCCAGTAGTCCTGTGAGGTAGGTTCTGCCCTGTCCCCATTCCACAGACGGGATAACTGAGGCTCAGAGAAGTTAGGGAACCCTCCCAGGCTAAGAATCAAATCCAGCTCTGACTCTGAGACATGTTCTTCTCTCCTTAGCTCCCTCCAGCTCCATCGGGCCTTAGGGGCATCTCCAGGGTGGAGGCAAGAGACTCCAGAGCCCTGGGTTGGAGTCCCAGCTCACCACAGAACCAGCTAGCAGGGTTTAACTTGCCTGGCCAGGAAAGGTCCTCATCAGTAGGAGGAGTGCCCTCTTCTAGCTGGAGCACCGGGCCAGCGGCTCCTGGCTTGTGGAGCCTCTCCACACCCTGCCAGCTCTCAAGTGCAGAGCCCCAGACTGAACCCCGCCCCCCCCCCCCCCCCCCAAGAACTTGGCCTCATGTCCTGCCTCTGTCACCACAGGTTATTGAGAACTGTGTTGCTGCTGCCGGATTCAGTGTGGGAGAATTTGCAGCCCTAGTGTTTGCCGGAGCCATGGAATTTTCTGAAGGTACCCAGGAAGGGGTTTGGTTTTGTGCTGGGGTATTCTCTTGCTGGGCTCAACTGGGGACAAAGGACACTGCCAGAAACCATTCTAGAGCCACTCGGGTGATAGAGGAGCACATAGAACGGCATGGGAACCCGAGGACCAGACTTCACCTTGATTCCCTTTTAAGCCTGAAGGGTTCCTTGGGGATTTTCTTTCTTTTTGGAATCTCCCGAACTCTGCTTGCTTGCCTGCCCTGCACCCTGTCCTGGGTGTTCTCAGTCCACTCCCACACCACAGTGCCTGTCACGTGATAGGTGTTCAGCAGACAGTCCCGGAATGAAAAAGGGTAACTGACTGTTTGATCTTGAACCTATCAGTTTCACTTCTTTTTTTTTTTTTTTTTAAATATGTATTTATTTCCTAAGTATTTCCTTTCCTTCCTAAGAGTTTTGCTCATAAACTGTTTCACTTACAGTTAAATATGGGCAGAGGACTTGAACAGACATTTCTCTCAAGAAGACATACACATGGCCAACAGGCACATGAAAAGATGTTCCGACATCACTCAGCATTGGGGAAATGCACATCAAAACCACACTGAGATACCACCTCATACCCACTAGGATGGCTTTAACTAAAATAATAATAGTAGTAATCCTGAGCGTTGGCAAGAATGAAAAAATAGGACCCTCAGACATCGCTGGTGAGACTGTAAAACAGTGCAGCCTCTGCGGAAGACGGTTTGGCAGTGTTCCTGAAGAAGTTACAAATAGAATTACCCTGCGGCCCAGTGATTCTACCCATAGGTATATACCTGGGAAATGAAAACGTGTCCACACAGAAAAACCTGTACACGGATGTTCATAAAAGTGTTCATTATTCGCAGTGGCCAACAGGTGGAAACAACCCGTATGTCCATCATCAGATGATGAACAAGTTGTGCTCTGGCCACGTCATGGAATATTATTCAGCCATGACGAGGAGTAGAGTGCTGATACATGGTGCAACGTGGATGAGCCTCAAAAGCATGCTCAGTAGAAGAAGTTGGGCACAAAAGGTCACATGTTGTGTGACCCCTTTTCTATGAAATATCCAGAATTTGCAAACCCACAGAGACAACAGGTGACAGGTTACTGGAGGTGGAGGAAAGGAGAAGTGGGGAGAGATTACTTAGCAGATACGGGGTGTTTTATGGAAACAACAAAAACCACTGAATTATACACTTGAAACTGACTTTTACTGCATTTTACTTTGATGCAGCGTTATGGCACTATTAAGGAAGCGATAAGAAATGTTGCATATTCACACATCCTAATAAAACTATTTTATACGTACGTAGTTTTATGTGCACATAATTTGCAGAATTAGAGCGTATGTGTATTCCTGGTTTTATTTCACTTGACGTTTTGCATGGTTACTTAATGCCTGCATGGGAGGACTTGCAATACTCTCTCCTACCTCCTACCTCAGGCCGTCTCTGGATCCGCTCCGCAGCCTTACCTGTGTAAGGGGCCGGCAAGCCAGTACAAATGAGTGTATGTGCCAAGTGAAGGAACGTGCGTGAGAAAGGGTGCAGGGGGTGCCCCTCACACCTCTGTTGTCCCAGCACACCCCGGACTGGTCCCTTACCCTCTCCTTGGCCCGGTCACCCCCCACCCGCCAGGGAGCAGACCCAGGACCAGGATGATGGACGTCCAGTGGTTACAGGCCCTTCTTACGTCACGGTCAGTGGAGTTGCCTGGCCTGTCCCCTCACCTTGCACTTGAGCTGCACTGACCCGGGAGCTCTGCATTTCAGCTTGTTTGCCTTGGTGGTGTCCTTGTTCTCCAGCCCCAAGGGGGGGCAGCAAAGCCGGATTTATGAGAATCCTGTACTATTGCAACACTGATTCCCAGTTTTCACAACAATCCAGGCAGATGAGATATTCTCATCCTGATTTTACTAAAAACTGGACCCGGAAGGTCATGACTTGCCCAAAGCAGTACAGCTCAAAGTCTGTTCCTTCGCACCAGGGCTTCTCAACAGCAGCACTGTTGTTGACGTTTGGGGCCGGATATTCCATGTTCGGGGTGGGGCTGTGCGCTGTGAGATGTCAAGCAGCATCTCTGGCTTCTACCCGCCAGATGCCGGTAGCACGCGCACATGCCCCCCCAACAGCCCCCCACACTCCACTCTTGTGACAATAAGTGTCTCCAGACACCGCCCTGAGGCAGAATCACCCCTGGTTAAGAACCACCATTGTACATCAAGCCGGCTTTAAGGCCGGGAGCTCCGTGCTTTAATTTCTATGGTGCCAAGGACGCCCCCACCCTTTTCGTGATGGCAGTACCACCCCTGTGTCATGGGTACAGATGTAGTGGAACTGTGGCCTTGTGGACTGGTGACAGATACCACCGTCTGCGTCTCCAGCCCGCAGTGTGGAACTTGTGCTTTGTCTTTCGGGTCTGGGCATCCCTCCTTCATCATGTGCCCTGATCGTTCCAAATGCGCTTCTCTCCGGATAGGTTTGCATGCGGTGAAAATCCGAGCTGAGGCCATGCAGGAAGCCTCGGAAGCTGTCCCCAGTGGGATGCTGTCTGTCCTTGGCCAGCCTCAGTCCAAGTTCACCTTCGCCTGTTTGGAAGCCCGGGAGCACTGCAAGACTTTGGGCATAGAGAACCCCGTGTGTGAGGTGGCCAGCTACCTCTTTCCTGATTGCAGGGTGATCTCAGGACACCTGGAGGTTGGTGTTGATGGGAACAGCCTTCATAGACCCCAGTCCAGCCCGGAAGGTTCCACCCACACTCGTGAGCCCGCGGTGGCGTGATGGGCGCTCTGCCCAGCCGTGGCCTTTGGGAAGTACTTGAGGGCCAGCAGGGGGCAGAGTCAGGGGTAGCACTGCAGAAAGAGGCGAGAGGCTGGGCTACTGTCCCCACCCTGCCACGCATAGATGAGGACCTTGGGCAAATAACCAGATCACCTGGCCCTCGTGGAAGGTAAGGGGCTGGACCAGATGATCCGGGGCCTTCCTGTAAATTCTGCGATTCTCACAACCTCTGATCTGGTTGCTTTCTTGGCGACAGAGAAGCCATTCTTGCCAGGTTGCTCCCTCCTGCTGTGTCTTTTCTTAGGTGTCTGTTTTTGTCCCGAGTTCATTTTCTTTCCTCCTGTCCTTCCTTCCATTCACTGTGTTTCCAGACGTCTCCCGAGCAGCTCCTCTGTAATGAGCACTGAGGGTACACAAACTGACAAGCTGTGAACAGGTGGCCTCAGGTTTGGGGCAGAGCAAGGGTCAGGCTGGCTGCCAGAGGGCCTGAGGCACCACCAGGAGTGGTGCTGGGAGGGTAAGTTTGCAGGGGGAGGGCGTCTCAGCGGAGAGGCAGGGAGCCACCACAGGAAAGGGCCTGGCCCAGGGGATGCCAGGTGGGTCCGCACAGGGTCCCACCAGGGGCTGCAGGGACGGGCCTGTGCCTCCCCGACCCGTCCCGGCCCTGCAGCCAGTCTCTGCTCCACAGAAGCATGTTTTACACATGAGGGAGCTGAGGCAGAGAGAGCGGCCAGTGCTTAGAGATGGTGGAGGCGGAATGGAGCTCCGGTCTGTCTCATTCTGGAACCTTCTTCCTCCACTTGACTGCGCTCAATCCATCATCCCTGTGAGGCCTTGCCCATGTGCCCGATGTCTTTGTGAATCTCCTCTGAACCAGTGAGAGCCACGGTCCCTCTTGTGCTCTGAGATGACAGGAAGACCAGTGAGTGTGGCCCCACGTTCATCATGGAGCTGCTTGCTCATTCCCATTAACAGCCTCGGCAGGGCCTGAAGTGGGCCAGGAGGGGCTCCAAGTCAGGGCCGGTGTCTCCCTCAGGAGCTCCCGGACAGTCGGGTATGCAGGATGACGACTCCCCGGGCTCCCGGGTTTGGCCCTGTGGGGGGTTCGGAAGTGCCACAGCAGAGAGCTCAGGCGAGGGCGGGGTCTCCCTGAGCAAGCAGTCCCTGCGCAACGGCTGATGTGACAAAACTCCTTGGCCTCTGCTAAACCGGCACCTGGGCCAAGGGCAGCCGCAGAAGAGCCCGCTGCACCGAGGCCGTGGCCTCGAGTCCTGTGGCCCTAACCTCGGACTTGAGCTGGATGAGTCCAGAGACCTCGCGTGGAAGGATGCCGAATGATGCAGGAAGTGCCACAGAGTAGCCATCCGTGTCGACACCGCTGCCCGGGCGGTCCGGGCACGGTGGGAAGGCCTGTGTTCGGAGGGGGCTCCTGGGTGCCCCTCAGTGGCGTGGGGACGAGGGAGAGGGGTGGTGATGTGAACTGTCAGGACAGGCTGGACTCTGCTGCAGTGACAGCCAGCCCGACCCCTCACTGCTTCCCGCAGACGTGGCTCACACTTCGGGTACAGCGTGCTGAGCTGTGTTGAGTTGACGGGCTCCCGGCACAGGACACCGAGACGCGGCGAGCCACAGTCTGCGTCGGCCGTGCCCGGGCAGACGAAGTACACTCGTGCCGGGAGGGCCCCAGGGACGGGCGAACGAGTGCCATCCAGCCAAACTCGAATCCTTCCTGCCCTTTGGGGACACAGAGAGCCATCCTGTTACGTACTTTTTTCCAGTGGACGTGGATGGGCTTGGCCTACAAAATCCCTGCTAACCCTTATGTAGGGCTTATGTGCCAAGCAGAGTTCTCCTTAGTAGCCTGGGAGGTAACTATTGTCATTATCCCCATTTCACAGAAGAGGGAACTGAGGCACGGAGAGGTAAGGCAAAACTGCCCAAGGTCATACAGCTGCTGTGACCGAGGCTTCCCTTCGGTCTTCTAGGGAACGGCTGCCCGGCCTCTGAGCCGCTGCGGGTGGGGACAGCCTGGAGAGACCGGGCCGGACAGACGGTTTAGTGCCCTGGAAGCCCCGCAGCAGATCCCAGTGGAGGGCCGTCGGGGTGGCAGGACCTGGGCTGTGTCCGGAGGGTATAGGGTCCCTTAAGAATATCTACTACTTTTTAAATATTTGCAAATGCCGTTGTTTGCAAACAGTCCCAAGTTTGGGCGGGTTAGCCGGGGAGGCCCCTTCTGAGCTGAGACCCCCTTCAGGAGAAGGCTTTTGGCTTCTGGGAGACAGAGCTCTTTTCTTCTCCAGAGAAAGCTCGGAAGAGGGGGTTCCAATAGAAGGAAACGAGGCCTGGAGCCTCCCGAATTTTTCTCTTGAGGTTTACGGAGTATAAGGAAAGAGGCTCACGAACAATTTCGGAGGGTGGCTGACAGATGGTTGAAAGCCAGCCGCGTGTCCCAGCCTCTCACACCTCCCGTCGGGTCACCTCCCAGCAGCCTGGTGCAGCAGGTGCAGTTGTGCTTGTTTTACGGATGCAAACAGTTCAGAGAGGTTGAGTGACTTCCCCTGGGCCCCCAAGGTGCGTAGGAGGCGCGCTGGGAGGGACCGCGCTTCCCAGCCCCGCGGTGGTCACCTGCGCGGTAGGCTGTGCGAGTGGCCGCGCCCCAGAGGGGGACTCGCAGGGTGCCAGCTGCATGGCTGGTTTGAGCTGGAACAAAGAGGGGAGGGAGCCTGTCCTTCACAGCCGTTTGCGGGACGGACAGGTGTGGGCGTGCGGGGGTAGCAGCTTCCGTGCGGGACCGCCTCCCCCCCCCCCCCCCCCCCCCCCCGTGTCTCTCCCCCTAGGACGGCCTTGGCTGAAACTCCCTTTCCCTTCCTTCCAGGCCCTGCGGTTCCTCCGGAAGAATTCCTCCAAGTATCACTTCAGACGCACCAAGATGCTGCCGGTTAGCGGTGGGTTCCACACCCGCCTCATGGAGCCGGCCCTGGAGCCCCTGGCCCAAGTTTTAAAGTCGGTTGCTATGAAGGAGCCTCTGGTTTCCGTCCACTCAAACGTCGATGGGAACAGATACAGGCACCCGAAACACATCCGGAAACTGCTGGTGCAGCAGGTGGTCTCCCCGGTGAAGTGGGAGCAGACGATGCACGCCGTCTACGGGAGGAGAAAGGGCACGGGGTTCCCCAAGACTTTTGAAGTAGGACCGGGGAAGCAGCTGGGGAGCATCCTGAAGAGCTGCAACCTGCAGGCCTGGAGGTCCTACGGGCACGTGGAGGTTCTGGAGGACCCGGAGGACGACGGGACCTAGCCCCGGCCCTGCAGGAGGGAGGGAGGGGGGCCCCGGGAGGGGCTGCCGGGAGTGGGGGGGGGGGGCCGGACCGGCCCTTCTCTAGGCTTCCTCCTCCCGGAGTGATGGGGAGTCGTGGTCTGCAAAGTGCTTTGAATGCCACATAAAAAGCGCTGAAAGTATGTCTCCAGCTGACGGGGTGCACGTCTCCTTTTCTCCCCCTGGGGCGTGTGCGGCGCTGGGGGGAAAGATGCCAGGAAGTCTTGGCGGGGTCTGGCTCCTCCCGCGCCAGCCCTGCCTGGGGGCACGGGGCGCCTCTGGGAAGTGGGCAGACACCGCCAGGCTGGCAGGTGGGCCTAGGGACTGTGGAGGCTTGGCCTGTTGCCCTGTGGGTGCCGTGGGCATACTGGCACGGCCACGAGGCAGGCCGGTGCCACGCAGGCTCCTCCGCTGCCCTGGTAGCCCGTGGACACCCGCCGCCAGAACCTTCGCGCTTTCGTCACTGAACGCAAAGGGCTTCAAGACACAGTCGGCCTTGGCAGCCATTCTGTCCACGGGGCAACGTTTGTTTGCTTACCCAACGGGTAGCATTGAGTGTCTGCCGTATGCCTGTGAACGAGTGGCCCCTGCCCTGGTGGGGAAGAGGGTCCTTAGCGAGGCGGGAGGGGTCTGGGGAGGCTGGCCGGGGGCCCTGTTGCCTCCCCCACCCCCAGGCGTCCCTTCACACGGTGATCGCCAGGGGTCTACTGTGCGCCCGTGACCCAGCCTGGCACGGGCGATCCTCACCGAGCTTCCCCGCCGGCCCCACAGCGGGAGCAAAGTGCAGGTTCTCTGTGGACGCAGCTCCTGCACTGATACTAAGGGATAATCCTAAGCCTCTCGGTGGCTTTTTCATGGATCAGCGATAGCGGGAAAACATTGGTAAGAAACCGCCGCGTTTGTCTGGAAATGTTGCTGTTGTGTGGGCACATGTCAAATCCTGGGTAGGTTTCTCCTTTTGAATTCAGCAGTGTTTCTCAACAGGGGCCCCGTTGGCCTCTGGGCGGAACTGGACTGCATCGTGGGGGACTGTGGCGCACAACGTGGACAGCCGTCCCGGCTCCTGGCCGCTCCACGCCCATAGCACTTCCGGGCATCGTGACCCCCACACGCCCACGTGTGTCCGCAGCCCCAGAGAACCCCTGCAGATACGACCACGAACCCGGTTTTCACCCTGGCCTGAAGGTGACCGCTCTTTGGAGTTCAGTGACGAAGTAACTCTCTTAAAATTTTGTTGTGGAAATTTTCAAATATTCACAAAGAACCTTGCTATTATTTTTAAATAATTGCCAAGTCCGTTTGAACCCTCTTCACCGAGGGCTTCCCTCACAGGCAGCCTTGGGAGACCAGGCTCTCCAGGCCAGGCTTTCGTTCTCTGGCCGTGCGGTAGGCGGAATGGTGCCGCAGACTTTCGTTCGGCCCCGAGGAACGCGGTCCCACGGAGGGACCTGGAGAAGCGGGAGCGAGACTTCCCACGCGGCAGGCCTCACTGCCTCTCTGGGCCACGGCCCTTTTCCTCGGGGGTCTGGGATGGTGCTCCCAGGTCCTTAGGTCCTCAGGTCCAAGCCAGAGGAGAGGGATGGAACAGCAGTCAAGGGACATATGGTCCTACCTTAAAGAAGGTTCCAGAAAGCTGGCAAGATCTCTGCCCCGTAGGGGGGGAACAGAAAGATGAAAGCAGGCAGTGTTCACCTCCACTGGGGGAAACCCGGGCCGGGCGGCCCCTCGCCCACCCTGCTCCCGCAGACTTGGAGTCTGGGTGAGTCACGAGGTGCAGGGAGTCATGGGGGAGCCCAGGGTCTGGGTGGTGGTGGAAATTGCGTCCGGCTTCTGGGCAGGATGCGGGTTGGTTCACGCCCCACCCCCCCACCCCGAGGAAAATACCCTCTGCCATAGTTGGTCCCACGGTGCCGGCCCACCCCGAGGCAGGAATCCCACCTGCCACCATGTTCGGGTCCCTCGCCACCAGAGACCCTTGGCCCATTGGTCCTCCCAGCAGCTTGCCTTCCTCAGTCCGCCGGGGGCCGGGGGCCGCTTCCCTGACTGGTGGGACTGGGTTTCCCTGGGCACCTTCTAAGAGAATCAGGTCTTGCTGCCTCACGTGCGGAAATGCTGCCTGGACCCAGGGCCTTGATCAAAAGCCTCTGAAACCGCAAAGAGGGGGCCCCTCGTGCCTCCACAGCCTCATCCCCTCCTCTGGGAAAGTACTTCCTGTCTCCCCAGGGGGTCAGGGTCCATGTCCACCCTGTGGCAGTGGGACCCTGTGGTCCCCTGGGACCTGCTGCAGAGGCCCAGGAGACAGGGGCATCACGCAGAGATGCTTCAGGAATCATGAGGCCCCTGGGCGACCACGCGGTCTGCCCCCTGCCAGGGAGGGATGGGCCTCCGGTCCTGCCTTTTGGCGGTTGTTGGGAGAGTGACTTCCGGTAACACTGTTGCTCAGCGTCTGTCTGCAGCTCGTGCAAGTTGCCACGTGGATGAACCAGACTGGGTTTGGCTGCGCCCCCTTCCCCGTCTGTGGGCCTCAACCTCGGCGTCTTACTGCCCGGACCGGCTCACGTTGGTGGTCAGAGGACCCCAATTGGATCGGGGATTGGCGGATCCTGGTGCCACTTTGGTCGAGCCCCCTCCTTCTCTGGGCCTCAGTTTCCCCACCTGGAAGGGTGGGCTTTCTTGAGGAGACAAGTAAAGTGCTGGCTCCAGACGGCCGCAGTCGTGTCGGCTCAGGAGGTCGAGAGGCCACCACCTCGCGTGGGGGCGCAGACGCTGGGGCCAGCTCATCAAGGCCCCCGGGGTTGGCACGAACGGAGTAGACACTGGCCGTGGCCACCTCCCTCGTGCTCAGGAGAGTCTCCCTGGCCTGGGGCCTTTGTACGTGCTGCTCCCAGTAGCTGGGTGACCCTTCCCCTCTCATCTTCGCCACAGCCAGAGTCTCCAGACGGGCCTGGTCTTCCGTGGCTCGTCCACCCCAGCCCCGCCGTTTTCTCAGTCCTTTCCCGCCTTCAGAACACGGCCCACAGGTCTTAGCTCATCTGCGTGTGCTTTTTTTCCTCCCAAAAAACAATGGGAGATTTGAGGGACCAGGTATTCACACCCCCAGGACCTGTGCCCAAGCCTAGCACAGTAGGGGCTCCTCCGATGTCCATGGGTGTGAATATCACAAACCCTAGAACGCTGGGGAAGGGGTCCCCAAATTCCCGCAGGGAGGAGCCACTGCATCAGCTATACCCGAGGGCTCCATAAACAGCATTTCCTTTCCCTCCTCTCTCTGAAGAACCCTAAACTCCTGGAGAAGCCACGGGCACCCCTGGCCACATCTAACATCTAAGCTGGGTACGTGGTTGGGTGGGCAATTCTGTCCCCACAGTTTAGGGGAGAGCAAGCTGGTGGTCACAGAAGACTTCTTAGAAGAGGTGCCTCGAGGGGTACCTGGGTGGTCAGTCGGTTAAGCGTCCAACTTTGGCTCAGGCCTGATCTCGCGGTTCGTGAGTTCGAGCCCCGCGTCGGGCTCTGGGCTGACGGCTCGGAGCTTGGAGCCTGTTTCAGATTCTGTGTCTCCCTCTCTCTCTCCAAAATAAGTAAGAACGTTAAAAAAATGCAAAAAAAAAAACAAAAACAAAAAACCAAGAGGTGCCTCTAGAACGGGTCTAGCCATGGCCTGACCTACCGATTGTACAGTGGATCCCCAGGGCCTTAGGGTCAGGGCACCCACACAGGGCAAGCCCTGGGTCACTCCCAGGTCTCCAAGCCCAGTGGTGCCTGTCTGGGGATGGAGTGTTCTTTGGGTGGAGCGAGGGGTCAGGATGGAACATTCCCAGCGAGGACCTGGGAACTGGGGGATTCTGGGCCTGCCCTGTGAAGCCTGGGGAGGGCCTGACACAGCCCCAAGGGACAACTGACACAGGAGAAGGAGGTGAAATCAGGCCTCGAGGCTGTGAGGGGCCAGACCTTAGAGAGCTGCAGCCTGGGAGGCCCAGTGGTGGCTGGGAGGGTCCCTTCAGTTGTGAGGGTGGGAGTGGGCAGGACCTGACCAGCCTGGCTGGAGGGTGGGGCGCTGCACGGCTCTGGGGTTGAATGGAGGGCAGGGAAGGCTCCCCAAGCCTAGGCGCTGGAGGGGACGACAGCAAGGGGAGGCTGGAGAAGATGGGGGGCTGAGGGGCTGGAGGCAAGTGGCTCACCCCAGCCCAGCGTTGGCATCTGAGATCGGGGACTGTGGGTGGAGGTGCAGGGAGTCAGAGCACAAGTTCTGGGAGGAGGGCCTGGTGGTCTAGAAAGAGCACCAGGCCTAGGCCTGGGGCACCCTGAGCCCGCACGGCGGGAAGCCTGGCACTGGTGCCCCTTCTCCCCCGCCTCCGCACCTATGTGAGTAGCCCCACAAGCCACACGACCAAACACAGGGAGGGTAGGCGGCCCAATTGTAAGAGACTGACAGCCCAAAGGAAATAATCCCTAACGGTAGGTTTCAGGCACCGGGCAGGGCAGAGGAGTAAACCTGATCGTGTGGGGCCTAACTCTGACAGCAGGTGCAGGAAAGAGCCTGCAGGCTGTGTGATCAGGCGCAGGTGGCTGGGCGCCCGCCCCGCCCTTTCTCCGCCCGCTCCCCTTGCCCCCCCTTACCCACCTTGACTCTCCTGCACGGGGCAAGAGGAGCCCATGCCGCAGACCCCAGAGAGGACCAGAGACCAGCTGGAAACCAACATTTTATTGAGCTCTCCTACCCCTCCCAAATCTATTCCAGCAGATTCTTTGCTGCGGGCATCACAGACACGGGGGTGCGGCCAGCACTCCCCCCGTTGCCCGCCGTGTGACCGACCTGCTAGAGGAAGGACCGGCCACTGCGCGGTGTGGGGCCCGGAGAGCAGGCCCAGCCAGGCCTTGGCGCGGGCAGTTACCCAGTAACGACCCCAGAGGTATAATGAATTCATTTCTCTTACAAAAAGAAAAAGAAAAAACTAGTATGAAACCTCAGTAGTGTCCCAGCACTCAGAGTTTAAATATAAAAAAAAAAAAAAGGGATCATCAGAAAACAGTTAAAAAGACAACAAAACCAACTGAGGCCACCTCCAGGGTGGTGGGCAGGGGGGGGCGAGGCCAGCCCCGCCCCCGTGCTGAGCAGCAGGGGACAGTCACTGGAGGAGGTGGAGCCCCCAGCCCAGCAGCAACACCAGCAGCAGCAGGGACAGCGCCAGCCCGCGCCCCGAGTTGGGGGACACCTGTGGGACGAAGGGAGAGGGGGAGGGGGAGAGAGGTGAGGACCTCCAGCCTGGAACAGGGGTGCCCATGCCGCGACGCCTCCTACGCCGGCTCCGCGGACACGGGGATGAGCCCCGCGTGGCGGACGGTGGGGTGGGAAGAACGAGTCAGGGAAGGTAGGGGACACAGGAGCGCCCCGCTCCGAACGGGACAGGTCTGGGCCGAGGTGGCCAGAAAGAGAGCACAGGTGGGGTGGGGCAAAGGCCCCCGAGGACAAGGCAGAGGAGGAGAAGCCAGGCCACCCGGGCTGCCAGTCTGCCGGGGACTCGGGCCCCGGAGGAAGGAGGAGGGGTGAGGAGAGGTGCTCAGGGGGAGGAGGCGCCTGCTGGGCAGAGGAGGGAGGAACCAGTCACGTCTGCCCAACGAAGCACGCACGAGGGCAGGCGGGGACGCCGGCAAACACGCTCCTGAATTCGAGCATGGAGCCCTCAAAGCCAGAGGCCTCTGGGACCGGGCACGAGTAGCGAAGAGGAGAAGCAGGCAAGACAAGACAACAGGGAGTCAGTGGGGTCTGTGGCGCCCCGAGAGGACATGCCCCAGGGAGCGTGTCACCACGTGCAGGAGGGGAAGAAGTCGAGGTCACGAGATCTTACCCTGTTCCTGAGGGTCAGGAAGCCCCAGATCCGTATGTTCTCCCTGAGGTTGGCCAGACCATCCACGAGACTTCTGAGAACACCTCTCAGGCCCGTCTGGCTGTAGGTGAAGGCCAAGCTGGGAGACAAATGGGGGGGGGGAGGCGGGGCCATTACTGCAGGAACAGGGACAGAGACGGCCTTCGTCTCAGGGCACCCCTGTGGGGAGCAGAGGGCCTCGTCCCCTCGCATCCACCGCCAGCCTATCCCCCTTGGCTCCATGGATGAGGGCCTCTCTCCATGGGCGGTTTCTGGGCCTAAAATTCATCCAGTTTCCTGTTTCCTTCCCCCGCCCCCCAGGCCGCTGGGGGTCTGGTCTGGTTTCTGGAGCTGGCCCTCGGAAGACGCTCCTCTGCCCCGCAGGCCCGAGGACGCAGGTCCAGGGGAGCACGTCCTCCGTCCAGAGGATCTTTGTTGTGATGGAGGCCCAGGCTCGCCAACAGAAGGCTGCCTCTCTGGGGACCGAGAAGACACCACTCTCACTCTGGTCTCGAACACCCCCACCTTGAGAAATTCTGGGAGGTTCTGAGAACCCACAGAGATGCTGGCAGATCGTGAAGGCACAGCGTGCTCAGGACAGATGCCTCCGCGCAGGACGCACGGACAGCTCCCCCCGAGCACACTTGGCATTCCCCGTCCGCTCGTGAGGTCAAGGCCCTTTTGGAAACATTCGGCCTCAGCTCGGTGAGGAAGCAGAGAAAGGCACTTGGGTTCCGCTCGTCTGGTGCCCGGGAGCAGGGGCTGCGGGGTCGGGGCTGCCTGGGAGGGGAGCGATCTCCTCCCAGGGCCTGGGGGCGCCGCTCACCTGTACACGGCCATCCCGGGCAGCTCGCCAACGCGGGGCATCATCCACCTCACCTCCATCTCGTCCCCGATGAAGGCCAGCCGCATGGCCACATCGTCGGGGCTGTTGCTGTAGGGAGGGCATGGGGAATAGGGGTGTGGTTGTGCACTGACCCCACACACCCAGGCCCACCAGGCACCGGGCCAGGTGCCAAGAGGCACCGAGCCTCTTGGGAGGCCAGGGGCAACAGAGCGAGGTGTGGGAGCAGAGAACCTGCCAGCGAGAAAAAGCCAGCGAGGCCCTGTCCGCAGGTGCATTGCCTGACGTGCAGGCCCCTCAAGGGAGGGCAGGGAGCCATTTAGCGGCTGCATAAACAGCGGGTTGCTCCCCCCCCTCTGTTCCAGCCTCCCTCTCCCCTCCACGGATAACTCAAGGCTGGAGAGACCACCCAGCGGGGGCTAGGCAGGTTGGGGCTCTGAGCCCCCTGGATCACTGGGACTGGCTTCCTATGAAGCCTCAACTTACCCTCCTCCTGGCGGGAGGGGTTCTAGGACCCGCTCCCTGCTTCCCAATCCTCAAACCTCCTAGTGTCCTCACTCCTTTCAGAAAGGAGGGGCTCCCGGGCCCCTACGCTCACTGATTGGAATCGCGGATGGAAAGAGGTGCCCGCGCTCACACCTGATCTCCAAATCCGACACCTTCCGGGCAGTGGGCCGGCTTCAGCCCTGCTCTCGGGGGTCTGCCCGCACACTCCATCTGGGAATTTCCAGGCAGACAGGCCTCCCAGCGGATCCCGGCTCAGCCCCGGCCACCTGCCCAAGTTTCCCCGGGGTCCGTGCTCTCTTGTTCCAGCGGTGCTGAACGGTCGGATGGAGGGTTGAGGGCCCACCTCTATCCCAATACCCTGTGGGACCTCAGCAAAACACTGCACCAGGTGGAACGTCCCCTGTTGCCATCTACGAGTGGAGCAGGGACAGAAGAGGAAGCAGGTTTTCAGGTCCCTCCAGCTCTAAAATCCCAACCAACCCCAGTGCCCAGGTCCAGGGCCTAATAGAGATTAAGAGAATCAATCCTGAGGCCTAAGGCAGAAGAGAACCATCCAGAAGCCAGGGGCTGATCCTGGGAAGACCCCTCCTTCGCCGCCTTAACAGGAGCCATGTGGGAAGTCGCCTCAGGCTCCATCTTGATTTTCTAAAATGTGGAACCAACTCAGAAGGCCGTGAAGAGGCGATCGTGGTCACTGAGGGCCAGGAGACACCCGGCCCTAAAGCCACAGGTCTAAGCCATTTTGGTAGCAGTGCCGAGACCCGTCCTGGGAATATGCTGGATGCCGAGGGCCTCTGTGGGCTGGTTATCAGAGCAGAGCTGCCGGGCCAAGGGCAAGGCCTCCACGACCACACCTAGGGAATTTCCGCTCTGGAGCTCTGCCTAGGGAGCCCACAAGGCCTGCTCTTCTAACCATATCCTGAAAGTCACTGACCAGAAATGGGGGGTGGGGTGGGGCTCCCAGAGGGTTACCGGGACCTACCTGTTAGGGGAGGGCCCAGGATCATAGTACTCCACGAGATCGGTCATGCCAGGAACGTCCAGAACTTCCGGGCCATGCTCCTGCAGGAAGGTGCTCAAAAAGACATTCCTGGAGAGGGGTCCTGCGTGAGACATTTCTTCTCTGGGGGAGAGAGACACTGACTGAGTCCTGGTGCGTCTAAGCCAACCGGGACTCTCCCGTCCTCACTTTCCCAGCATGCCTTGCAGTTGGTGGGGAGCACATAACCCAGTTCCGGTCAACGAGGCCTCAGAAGTCTGACGCGGGAGTTGAAAGGGAGCGGCCTCAGCCAGGGCGGCTCTTCCCCCTCCTTGCTGCCTTCAACACAGGAGTGAAGGCTGGAGCGGCAGCAGCCATTTTATGACCCCAGGGTGTTGAACATTAAGGATACCCAGCATGCCAAGAATATGCAGAGGAGACAGGGACAGAGCCCGGCTCTCTGATGGCATGATCCAACACTCGCAAAAACACAAGCCACAGCCAGCCCAGCTGTGGAAGAAAAATAAAACCCAGGGCACACGGGTGGCTCAGTCTGTTGAGCGTCTGACTCTTGATTTCGGCTCCTGGTTTCAGCTCAGGTCCTGATCTCATGGTTGGTGAGTTTGAGCCCCACGTCGGGCTCTGTGCGGACGGTGGAGGGCCTGCTTCAGATTCTGTCTCCCTTTTGCTCTGCCCCTCCCCCACTCATCCTCTCTCTGTCTCTCTCCCTCTCAAAATAAACATTAAAAATTAAAAAAAAAAAAGGTCTTAAAAGAAAAAGAAAACTCAACACGTTCAAATCACCATTCACATATTTAGCACTTCTAGTCCAATTGTGGACTCCCAAGTCGTCGCCGGTGATAGGTAGGATTCTGTGACCCGATTCACCACAATTTACCCCACATTGTACCGAACAGCCGTAGGTCCAGAATATGATGAAGGATGTGGACCCAAAGGACCCGAGTTCAAATCCCAGCTGTGTCACTTAGTAGGAGTGATGCTGCGGGAACGGGCACCAATTGTTATGACCTTTGCACTTCAACCCACTGTCTTACGATAACGGCCTGGGCTTTACGATTTTTTCTGATTCTTCACGTTAGCCTGCCCTGAGTTGACAGAACCTTCTCGTCATCTCGTTGGGATCCCTAACCTTCAAGGCAGGTATTTAGTAAGAGGACACTGGCGGCTTAGAAAAGTTCAGGATTAAGCCAAGAAGAGAGAGAGTGAAGCCTCACTGCTCCCCAGGTCCAGGGTGGACAATGTTCATCCCTGAAGCGGATCCCGCATGCGGGGACCCTCCGGGGACACCGGGTCTACGCCAGAGTGCACACACGACTTGCTTTCAGCATTAAAGGGTGATGACTGGAAACACAAAGACAGGACACAGGTTCACGGGAGCAGAGAAGAGAGTTTGGGTCCTCCAGGTGTTGAAGGGCGAGTCTAGACAGGTTATTCTCAACACAGCATCCAAAACGCGGTCAGATTTGGGCGCGCTGTGATGTCATCAAGGGCGCAGACAGGTATTTGAGATTTGAGGGGCTGGGGCACTCTGGCCTTTGAGAAAGGACACCACACAAGAACAGCATTGTTCCAGAGAGACTAAATGCCCAGAATTGGCCTCAAGAGGGCTGCTTCGGTTTCCTAAAGGGAAGCCAGTAGGCTCACGTCTGTTCCAGATGAAAGCCCAGCTTGAAAGGCAGCTGTAGCAGGAGCGAGGGCTGGAGAAATCAGACGTGTAAACACAGCCACAACGGCCACAAAGAGCCCGTGGCCTGACATATGTCACCGCACCTGTCAGGGCAGCACCATCCCCTGTGGGCTGAAAGGAGCCGTCGGGTCAGACCTGGTGGGGGGTGGTGCGGGGTGCTACCACCTGCTGAGGGCACCTGCAGGCCTGAGACCCAGCGACTCCCTCCCACACCATCAGGCCAGCACGCCCCCAACAGGGAGGGTCAGGTGGCATTTCTAAAAACCCGAAACGTTGCTGCCAGCAACCTAGCAGCACGGGCACCGTTCTGAGTGCATAATCCTTATTCATCTGTTCCGGGGAATGCTAGGTAGCAGTTAAAAGCTACGAGGTGTGGGGCACTTGGCTGGCTCAGTCTCTGGGGCATGACTCTTGATACTGGGGTCATGAGTTCAAGCCTGACGCTGGGCATAGAGCTGACTTTAAAAAAAAGAAAGAGGAGCGCCTGGGCGGCTCGGCCGGTGAAGCGTCCGACTCGCGGTTTCCGCTCAGGTCATGATCTCACGGCTCGTGGGATGGAGCTGGGCGTCGGATGGGCTCTGTGCCGGCAGTGCAGAGCCCGCTTGGGATTCTCTCTCCCTCTCCCTTTCTCTCTGTGCCTCCCCTGCTCGAGCTTTCTTTCAAAATAAACAAACATTAAGGAAAAAAAGTACTCTACCAGTGAAATCATTTAGACTGCTGAAATAATAAAAGACGCAGAACATTCAAGCCACGGAACAAAATGCGATCATTTCAAGAGGATCAGAGAAAGACGATTTCTAGCAGATATGAAATGAACATTCACGTAGGAAACAAAGAGAATCACCTCTTGGAATCACGGAAGAGTTTCAAGGTT
Organism: Puma concolor; assembly: GCF_028749965.1. NCBI lineage: Eukaryota > Metazoa > Chordata > Mammalia > Carnivora > Felidae > Puma > Puma concolor. Next base: position 6,128,769 of record NC_141673.1, read on the forward strand.
GCCAGATACAAGATCAACACGCAAAAACCAACAGCAACAAGGCAACCAGAAAATACAGTAGCAAATAAATCTGTATTTGCAGACATAGAAGGCTTGCAGTCAGGAATGAATCTGATTTTAAAAAAATAATGTTTATTTTTGAAGGAGAGACAGAACACGAGTGGGGGATGGGCACAGAGAGAGGGAGACACAGAATCCAAAGCAGGCTCCAGGCTCCAAGCTGTCAGCACAGAGCCCGATGAGGGGCTCGAACCCACGAACCGCGAGATCATTACCTGAGCTGAAGTCAGACGCTTAACTGACTGAGCTGCCCAGGCACCCCTTCCCTGTATCTTTTTTTTTTTTTTCAATGTTTTTATTTATTTTTGAGACAGGGAGAGACAGAGCATGAGCCAGGGAGGGGCAGAGAGAGAGGGAGACACAGAATCTGAAGCAGCCTCCAGGCTCTGAGCTGTCAGCACAGAGCCTGACACGGGGCTCCAACCCACAAACCACGAGATCATGACCTGAGTTGAAGTTGGACGCTTAACCCACGGAGCCACCCAAGCGCCCCAGGAATGAATCTGATTTTTTTAAACATGACTGGGGCGCCTGGATGGCTCAGTCGGTTGAGCATCCAACTTTGGCTCGGATCATGATCTTGCGATCCGTGAGTTCGAGCCCCGCGTCAAGCTCTGTGCTGACAGCTCAGAGCCTGCTTCAGATTCTGTCTGTCTGTCTGCCCCTCCCCTACTCACTTTCTCTCTCTCAAATATAAAAGTTAAAAAAAAAAAAAAGACTTAAAAACAATTTTAAAAAATTTTAAATCCTTAAAGCTTTTATGGAGAAAAATGTAAGGGGCACCTTGGTGGCTCAACTGCTTAAGTGTCTGACTCTTGGTTCAGCTCAGGCCATGAACTTGCTGTTTGTGGGTTCAAGCCCCACACTGGGCTCTGTGCTGACAGTGCACAGCCTGCTTGGAATTCTCTCTCCCCCTCTCCCGCTCACTCACTCTGTCTCTCAAAATAAACTTTTAAAAAAATTTTTTAAAAGAAAAACGGTATCAAACTTCAGCAAAGGGCATGAAGGACCCGGAGAGAGACAACTCTCACAGCTGAGCTATTTTAACACCGCACAGAGTCTGAGGACTGAGTACACCCTTCGGCTTGCACTGGGGGGGGGCGGCATTTAAGGAATTGTGACCAGGGCCTCTGGCTGCCCCCAGGCCCCAGGGAGCTTGGTGTCTATGCAAATGGCAATCCCCCAAGAAAAGCAGCCCCAGCCCTCATTTGCATCCGCCCCCAGCAGCCCTCACCCTCAACACCACACCCCAGCAAGGGGCCTGCTCTCTCCCCAGAGGCTGCCGTGTGCTCCCATAGAAAGCCCTGCCTCCCCGCAGCCAAGGGGCCACTACGGGACTTCGGTGGGTGGGCACGTAGCCTGAGCCTCCCCTTCATCCACTGTCCCAGCATCCATCCGCCTCCAGCAGACCCTCCCAGGATCCCTGGGCACCAAATTGGAATGGGGCCCCCGAGCCCTGCAGGAGCATGTGCCTGACCAGGGACAGTGACCACGAGCACCCCAGCTGGCGGGGGCGGGGCGGGCGGGTAGGGGGGAGGCGGAGGCCTGCGTCTCACTAGCTCCAGGGCTGGGTGTGCGGTAGGGTGGGACCGCCCCAGCAGACTGAACTGTTTGGGGGCAGGGTCTACGCCGTCCCCTCCTAAGGGTCCCCCGAGCCCACCAGACTGACCTCCAGTCTGAGCTGACCGGGGACAGACACCGGGGACAGGCTCCCCTCTCCAGGTCTGTGCTTTTGCTCACTGGAGCTAAGCTTCCAGCATGGGACCCTCTGGACAGGCGGGGGGGGAGTCTTGGGTGAACCTCCTAACCCAAGTGCTCACTTGCTCGGGCAAGGCCTTCAGTTTCCTTATCTATCAGTTGGGGATTAACGACCCCAAACTAATAGGGTTCATTTTCCAGGTAAGAAGCAGCACAAACTGCCTACGATAATCCAGACTGATGTCTGAGCACCTACTTCTGTCCGGCCCCGACTTGGCCCTGACTTAAGCCCTGTGCAAGGATTCTCATGAAATGCTCACCCAGCCAGGCCTGGGTGGGCCTTAGGGCTATAGATCTGAGGGGGAGAAATCAGAGTGTGATCAGGGAGGTGGGAGCCAAGGTCCCTGAAGCAGTCCCACCACCCCACGGGAGCCCAGAGCTGGTCACCTCCCGCCTGGCTCTTCTGTAGATGCCCAGCCGGCCTCCAGTCTCCACCAGAATCTCTCCAATCTGATCTCTGTGCAGCAGCCTCAGATCTGACCCGGCCACCGTTCCACTCGGCTCCCCAGTCCCCTCGGGAGCTGTGGCACGCGGCTATCAGGGCCCCCTCTTCTCCCCGTGGCCACCTCGCCAGCCCCAGCACTGCCAATCCAACCTTGGCTAAGGTCCCACACACTTAAGACCACGTACTTCCGTGAACCACACTCTGCCGAGAGCTCAGCCCCCGGCACTGCCTTCCTAGGTCCTCTGAGCCAGGCTGGGGGGGGGGGGGGGTTCAGGGAGCTCAGGCAGCCCCTGTCCCTGGTCCCTTCTATCTCCAACCGACCACACTGAGTTGCTGTTTCTTCCTCTTTGGGGGTTTAGAGCATGGACTCTCTCTGTGCCTCCAGCTTCTTCCCCTTCTAGATGAGGATACTTGGGGCGCCTGGGTAGCTCAGCCGGTTAAGCCTCCGACTCCAGCTCAGGTCATGGTCTCGTGGTTCGTGGGTTCGAGCCCCGCATCAGGCTCTGTGCTGACAGCTTCAGATTGTGTGTGTGTGTGTGTGTGTGTGTGTGTGTCTGACCCACCCTCGCTCATGCTCTGTCTCTCTCAAACTAAATAAAACATTTAAAAAAAATTTTTAATAAAAAAATAACAACCGAGAAATTAAAGAGTAATGTTAATGTCCCGACACCAACACCAACACCACGTAAGGTGACAAACCGGGAGCTTGCCATCGTCACTGATCTCTGGCTTCCGGCACACGGCACAGAGCACGTTTGACAAATGACCAAACAAAGGCCGTTACTGAGGTCACTGGTGGCCCAGGGGCCTGGACTGCTCTTAAACATCTATTTTTCTTCCAGCAGATTTGCAAAAAGGCAGACGCACCTAGCCATGCATCCCCACCCAGGCTGCAGCCCACACGCTCACCCTCCTACACATTCCATGGAAACACCAGCCAGGAGCGCTCTTTTACTGGCAGAGCTGGGGATGCCAATCTCGCCTCTGGGCAGAAGAGTGCAGCCCACACAGCCACAAGGACACCTGCGGGGCTTGGGAGATGGTGAGGGGTGGGCTCTGGACCCAGCAGCCTGCGGTTTCCTGAGTCTCCCCAAGCCCAGCCTTGCCATGTGTCCCTGCATGCCTTGGAACAGGTGGCCACACCCCTGTAGCCCCATCAATTCCCACAGGTCACTGGAGTCCTGGGTACGGGGCCAGTGGCTGCGGGGTGGACCCAGCCGAGAAACCCTGGGTCCTCGGTTCAGTATTTTTCCATCGGGGCTTCCCACCCACACCTGACCCAATCCCCAGCCCTGCCACTGCCCACGATGGGGGTGGGGTCCTGGTTTACAGAGCACCCAGCGCTCAAAGCATCAGGTGCTCGCTCAAGCATTAAAGCCCTGACCTCAGCCGAGACAGACCCAGGTTCCTTCCAGTCCCAGTTCTGCCACCGCTGTGTGACCAGGACCAGTCACCTAATTCTGAGCCTAGCTCAGAGAGGGCTCTTCTGCATGGAAATAGCACAGCCTCCAGAGCAAAGAGTGAGATTAACAGATACAGCTGTTGCCCCATTTCTGCCCCGCAGCAGGGGCTCCAAAGCTGGTTAAGGAATCAACAAACCCAGGAGAGTGGGAGATTAGTATCTACCAAAGTAGCAAGTGCACAGAGCCTTTGGTTTCTAGGACTGTTCCTGTACAGACCCCTGCATGTACCCGGCAGCCTTGAAAAACATAAGCAACCAACCTGTGAGCGCTGATGTGCCAGGATCTTGAAAGCACATGGCTACATGCACACAGCAGGGAACAGAACAGCTCGTAACTGTAACTGTATTGCCCAGTGTGTGTAAACAATAAAGGACATAAACAGACAAACACTTCTATCTGCACAGATCATCTCCTGAAAGAGGCAAGGAGATTAGTGAAGAGGGGAAGGGGTCGCTCTGGGACAGAGCAGGGGCGGGGAAGGGGACTGAATCTTTTTAACTGTACGCTTTTGTGTTCTCGAACCTTTACTGTCACCCACGTGCTGTGATCGCAGATTCAAAAAATAAAGCAAAAACTGTTCTGGGGTTAACAGCTGGAATTTTTCTGAAATGGAAATAATCTGTCTTAAAGGTCTATTTCAGGAATCAAGTCGCCAACCCACCCTCCCCACCTGGTGGGGGAAGTCTGGCCTCCAGCCTCCACCCTTAGGAACCTGCAAATGCCCAAAACCGCTCCTCTGAGGCAGGCAGGGCTCACTTCCCTTGAGTGATGGAGAAATTAACTGGGGGGGGAAAGACAGGGAACAGCGAGAGAAAAAGGAGAGAGAAGGAAGGAGGCAGAAAGGGGTTTCAGGTAGAAAGACAAGTTGGAAATTCACCCCTGGAGGGTTGTGGAAGTTGTTCGGTGATCTGGAAAGTGGCAGCTTGGAATGGGCTCCGGGAGCCACAGCCCCGCAGCCCTCCGCCCCCGGAACCCCAGCGCAGATGCTGGCCTGACCCAGTTGAACCCAGGTGGCCCATCTCGGCTTGGCCTCTGTGGCCTCGGGCAAGGACTGTCCTCTCTGGGCCTGCTGCTAAGGGCTCTCGGGGATCCCACGTCCTTCTTTTGTGCAGCTGCTGAGTCCAGCCTCCCTCAGGAGGAGGTGTCTGCCCCACTTCACCGACGGGGGATCAGGAAGGTTGAGAACGGAAATTCAGAGCCTCTTGGCCACCCAATCATGCTCCCCACCCCCGGGCTCCAAAAATACATCGGCCTAGCAACGCAGGTTGACGATACTAGAAAAAGGAAGGCAGCTTTGACAATTACGAGAAAAAAAAGCCTTGCTGGGGCCTGAAACGCCAGATAAGTTTCCCCACTGAACAGTGACGTAACGGACATGCTGGGGCCGTGTGTAGGGCCCAGTCACGGCCCGATATACATCGTGAGCATCGTGCCTTCTGAGCACGTGAGCGGGGAGGCTGGCATGACGGCGAATGTAAACACGCGTGTGCAGTATTCGGCATCAGGCACTTTACAGGCCTGACCCCTCTCTGGGAGGCAGAGGAACATCACCCACCACTCAGATGAGGTTCAGAACTGGGAAGGGCTTGTCCCGCACCCGAGGCGAGGGCGGGAGCTGCATTAAACCTGGCCTCCAACCCGAGACACTTTCTTGGCCTCTGCAGCCGGCTTAGGTCAAAGTCCGGCGGGAGTCTGCTCAGGCTTGATTCAACTCCAGGTCCCCGGAGCCCCAGGCTGGGCCCGATTCATCAGTACGCTCAGGAATGTTTGCTAGTGGAAATGATGCAAAACCTGTGCATCATTCCCCCCCCTCCCCCGCCATCCCATCCACACCCGGTCAGGTCGGCCATCGCGAAAGTGGAAAGAGGTGGGTCGGCGTAGCAACAGGGAAAGAAGTCATGGCAAGGTGAGGATCCTCTGTGATGCATTTATGCAAATACCCACGTCTCACTGCTTCTGTTCATTACCTATGCACGGGGACACTGTGCCACGGGGCACTCGGCTGCTGGGCCACCTGGGTCCTAGTCCAGCTTGGCCATTTGGCTTTGGACAAGTTCCTTAGCCCCTCTGGACCCCTAATTCCTCGTTTGGAAAACAGGCCTTGGGGAGGTTTTCTTTTATGTCCTTTCCTGCTCAAGCAGCTATGAAGACACTCCAACCTAGAGGAAGCACAACACAAGAATTCTCTTGGCGACTGATTTTGCAATTGGCTTTCCCCCAGTTTGCTGTGCTCTGGATGTTTGTGTCCACTCCCGAGTTCATACGTTGAAAACCTAATGCAGAGGGTGACAGTATCAGGAGGCGGGGTCTTTGAGAGGCAATTAGATCAGGCAGGCTCCACTAATGGGATTAGTGCTCTTTTTTTCATGTTTACTTATTTATTTTGAGAGAGAGCTCACATGCACCAATAGGGTGGGGGGGTGGGGCACAGAGACAGAATCCCCAGCAAGCTCTAACCTGTTAGCATGGGCCTCGAACCCAGGAACCGAGAGATCATGACCTGAGCTGAAATCAGGAGTGGGATGCTTTCGACTTCACGTCTGGTCATGATCTCACAGTTTGGGAGTTCAAGCCCCACATCGGGCTCTGTGCTGACAGCTCAGAGCCTGCTTCGGATTCTGTGTCTGTCCCACCCCAGTTGTGCTATCTCAAATATTAAAAAAAAAAAAAAAAAAAAAAAAAGTCGGATGCTTAACCGACGACAGAGCCACCCCGGCACCCCAGGATCAGTGTTCTTCTAAAAGAGGCCCAGGAAAGCTCCCTTCCGGTCCCCCAGTCCCCCACTCAAGGATACAGGAAGTCTGTGGCACCCTGACCTTGGATTTCCAGTCTCCAGAACCGTGAGAAATAAATTTGTGGCTTATAAACTACCCAGGCTGTGGTGTTTTGTTATAATACACAGTTCAATAGAGTGAACAGAAAGCAGGTGTGGAAACAGGGCAAGGAGAATCCAAGGGATCCCAAAGTCCTCCTTGGTATCCAAAAGGGGACCCAAGTGGATCCCTGTGCTTTTCCATCACCATTAGAAAGGACAGGGTGCCAAGATACTACCTGGGCCTGCAGTTTTCAAGTTTAAAAAGCATGTATTTAAAATGAGTTCCGGCGGCGGTGGGGGTGCCTGGCTGGATCGGTCAGTGGAGCATGTGACTCTCGATCTGGGGGTTGTGAGTTCAAGCCCCACGCTGGGTGTAGAGATTACTTAAAATATAAAATTGTTTAAAAATAAAAATAAAATCTTTAGGGGTTCCTGAGTGGCTCAGTCTAAGCATCGGTTTTGATGACCTCACCGTTGAGGAGTTCGAACCCTGCATTGGGCTTCCGGCTGCCTGCTTCTGATCCTTGGTCTTTCTCTCTGCCCCTCCCCTGCTCTCTCTTGCTCTCAAAATATAAACATGAAAAATAAGTAAATAAAATCATTAAAGAAGCATTAACTAATTACAATAAGTTCTTACCATGTGTTTAAAAGGAGTCAAAGACAGTGCCCTGCTAGGCCCGAGGTCTGAAGGGCCCAGGGAGAGAGACACAGCCCTCAAGGATCCTTTTTTCCAGAGTTTTGGGTGTTCCCTCAGTGTAGAGGACTTTTAATTACTCCCCGAATCCTGGTCAGTAGTTTTGGGGATTCCCATTTCCTCCCTAGGACAAAGTCCTCAGGTCCCCAGAGGCCAGCCACCCTGGCCCTTTTGAACCCTCAACCTGACCTTCTGGCCTCCTTCTGCCTCCCCAGGCTGGCATGGCCGGGGCGGGGCGGGGCGGGGGGGGGGGGGGGGGGAGGGAGGGGGAGGATGCCTGCTTCTTCTTTCAGACCCAGCCCAGAGCCCACCTCCTCTCTGCCCTCCCCAAGACAAAATTAACTGCCCCTCATCTGAGTTATCCCAGCACCTTGGGCAAACAGACCTGGATTGGGCACCTAGCCCATTGATAGTCTCATTAAATGTTTACCTGTCTGTCTGCCCCAGTTCAGAGCAGGGACCTAGTGAACAGGGACAATGAGGGGGCAGGGGAAGCAGGTAACAGACTGTAAAACCGATCGAGGGACAGATCACAGGGACAGGCAATTCCTGGCTAGGAGACCCTCACCTTTTGAGAGCCCAGTAGGAAGGGCAGTTGTTGAGGAGGCGGAGGCTGCGTGCATTGTATACAGTCAGTGCTCCCTAATGAGAAACCATCACGAACCTGGGAGCCGGGGCTCGGGAGAGGTGCATACCATGCTAACCACCTCCCAGTGTCAGAGCTGGGATTTTCCTGATGCGTCACTGTCTGCGTATGGGCAGTCCGGCAGATCGGTGCCCTCCCCTTCTGAACTCTGCCTCTTCTGAGCTCCAAGCCACAGGCACACGAGTGCCAACTTGGGGTGGGGGTGGGGGGGCAGGAACTCGCCAGCCTAAAACTTCATGTCACAGTGACGCCCCCCCAAGTAGCCAGACGGGTTGCTCTTGGCTCTTAAGCGTGCACTTTCCTCTCAGTCCGGGTGACAAGGTACCTTCTCCCACCTCCAGAAAAACAGGTTTACCGTGCGCTGCCCGGCAAGGCCCGGTGGGTGTTTTGTATTGTCACATCCTAATATTGACACTACGAAAATCAGCTGCCCACCCAGCCCCGGCCTCGCTCCCGCCGGCCTCGGTGCCAACAAGGAACTGGGGGCCGTGGCCTTATTTGCTTACATTCTGTATGTCTCCCAGGGCCTGGCCCCGGCCAACCAGCGGCAGGACAAAAAGTTGAGGGAGTGGCTGCCTGTGTCCACTCCGGACCCGCTGCAGGCTTCCTGGCCGCGACCCACAATAAAACCCGAGCGTGCCGGGAACTTCCTTGAAACCTCTTGGAATTGTTCTGAGCAGGGAGAACAAACAGCCGGACTCTCGTGGGATCCACTAGGTTGGAGGCAAGGGGAAGCAAGAAGCCATTAATTGTCTACAAACTTAACAGGGTTCGCTAAAAACAGGATGCTTTCCAGGGAGAGGGGAAAATACCTCGGGGGTCAGCTTCAAGGCTCACCAGCGGATGGAGCCATCCCCCAGCAGCCCCTTCCATATGTTAGAGGGCCGATCGGAAGAGAACTGAACTGGGCTGACACCGCTCGCTGGTTTACTTTGCAGCTCCATGAACCCAGCTTTCATACCCACCCAATAGCACTTAAGATACAGGGGCGCCTGGGTGGCTCAGTGGGTTAAGTGGCCCACTTCGGCTCAGGTCACGATCGCACAGTCCGTGAGTTCGAGCCCCGCGTCGGGCTCTGTGCTGACGGCTCGGAGCCTGGAGCCCGCTTCGGATTCTGTGTCTCCCTCTCTCTCTGTCCCTCCCCCGCTCATGCTCGCTCTCAAAACCGAATAAACGTTTTAAAAAAAAAAAAAAAACAACTTAGGATAATTAACACGCATACAACCCTCCATCCAGCTTCTTCCCAGCATGCCCAGGCTGTGAGCTGCTGGGGATACTCCACTAAGGGTGACATTTGGTCCTCCTGTGCTCATGGAGCTGCAGGCCAGGGTCACTAAGCACAAAAGGGTAGCACAATCTCTTTAGTGTCCCGAGAAAATGTAAACTGGGGTCCTTGCTCAGAGGCACTGGCAGAAAGAGAGGAAGGGCTGCACCTTTGATGAGGTAATCAGGAAAGACTGCTCAGAGGAGGCAGCATGGAACCGAGATAGGGAAGAGATGACGAGTCTGATACCCACATGCCCCTAGGGACTGCGCTAAGTCTGTCATCACCCCTTTTCTTTCAGGCCTCTCGCCATCCCATAGAGAGAGGGCCTCACAGGATCCCTGGTGCTTGCAGAAACATCCTTGCCGAGGTAGTTCCCACCAAAAAAAGGGGGGGGGGGGAAGTCACCTGGCAGCCATCTTAGAAGGTTGATGAAACAGGTTTCTTGCCCAGAGGGCGTTCTGAGGCCCTGGCTGAAAGCCCACACCCTGGAAGCCAGTCTCCCCATATGCTTTAGACACTTTAAACCAAAAACAGGCAAAAATAAACTTGTACCGCGTAAAGCCATCAGTGACAGCCCGGTGACCTTGAGGTTAAAATGGTGGGAAATCCCCCAAATCCTGGAGCGGGAAGGCAAGAGGGGCGGCACCAGCTGGGTGCTGGGATCCAGACCCAGCTACAGCCTCAGACAGACCATTTAAAGAGCCAGTGCAAAACCACACTAGTAAACTCCTACCATGCGCCACTCCGAAGAATCACCCCAAAGGCATGCCCAAGATAAGTAGAGATAAGGTTGGAGTGTTCACTCTAAGGGAGGCCACTGACAGCCACCATCACTTGGGTGGGCGTTCCCCACACCTGGTGGGAAGCCTCGCAGACCCATTTCACAGAACGGGCAAACTGAGGCTCAGAAGGCCGAGGGGCCCGTCTAAGACACACACCGTTGGAAAGTGGCCGGGTGGCGAGGTCTGGCGGGGCTTCCAGACAACGGCTCTGGGCTTTCTGGCTTGACGGCTTGCAGGCCGCCTCCTGGAACCAACTCTCCATGCGCAAACGAGGCCGGCACAGAGCTCCCCTGTGCGCCCCCCTCCTCCGCGGGAAGGAGAAAGCTGATAAGCCTCCCTTCCTGGGGAGCTGGAGCGCAGCTCGAAGAAGACCCGCTCAGGGGCCCGGCCACGGTAGGTGCTGGGGAAAGTGTTACAACTGCAGCCGCAGCAACAACGTCCCGCCCCCGCCGCCCCCCGCCCCCGGGGTGGCGCCTGCCAGCGAAAATTACAGTAACGATTAACGGTTTTACAAAGCGGTTTCGCGCCCAGGAGGCCGGGGCTCGCCCAGGAGGCCGGGGCTCGTAGCGAAAGCGAACCAAGGCCGGCGCACAACCCCCCCCCCCCCCCCCCACACCAAGCGTCCCCGGCCTTGTTTTGGCCGCGCGGGGCTGGCGGCGGGACCCCTCCGGGCCACCGGCTGGACCGCGCCCGCGGCCCCTCCAGCGGGTCTGCGACGCCGGCGGGCGCACCTGTGCTGGCGGAGGGCAGGTGCCGGGCGGCGGCCGCGCCCCCGCTCCGCGCGCAGTTCCTGTTCCGGACTTCCCCGCGGCCACAATAAAGCCCTTCTCCGGCCCCTGGCAGGTGCGCAGCGACTCGGGGCGACTCGGGGCGCCCCGGGTCCCGGCGGGGGCCAGCGCCCGACGCCATCTTCCCGGACTCCGGGTGGACACCGGGCCGTGCGGCCGGGGGCCGGCGGTCCCGCGCTCCGGCCCGGTTCGCGGGCGGTGGGAGCCGGGCCCCGGGAGGCCGAGCCGGTGGGCGGTGCGGGGCGACGGGGCATCCGGCCCTCGGGGCGGGGCGCGGGGGGGGGGGGGTGCCCCATTGCACGGAGGCGGAGACTGAGGCCCGCGCGGGCTGCGGCTGGTACAGTCGCCGGCGGGGGCCTGGAGACCCCGCCAGAGAGGGTGCGTTACGCAGCCAGCGTCCCGAAACGTCGCCCGAAAGTGACACACCGACAGCCGCCCGGGACGGAAAATCCTGGGCACAGGTCCCCCACCTTCCAGCCGCTCTCTGCGCGCTCACCTGCCGGGCTCGGGCTTGGCGCGGGGGCGCAGCGCAGAGGGGCTGGGGCCACAGCCGGGGGGGCGGCAGGGCTCGGACTCACCTCGAGTCGGAGGTGGCGGTGGCGGCGGCGGCGATGGTGGCGGCGTCCGGAGCGCTCGGGCCGGGAAGCGTATTGTCTGCGGCCGCCGGCCGGCGCGCGAGCGTATAAACCGCCCGGCCCCGCCCCGGCCCGCCCCCGGGGCCGCCTCTCCCGTCGAGGAGCTCGGAACCCGGGACCCGGGTCCCAGTGGTAACAGAACTGCTACAAGTGTGGTGTTTACTTGTTTGCTGCCTGCCCGCGGCCGTCTGCAAGCTTGTTTGGCGTGTGCGCGGGTTCCCCGCACGGCGGTGCGCACAGTGGGCCCCGGGGAGGATTCATGGGCCAATCCGCTGGCTGAATTTGGGTGTTATGACCCAGGATCCTTACATGGATGGTCCCGCGTCGCCCTCCACGCAGTCCTAAGCGCTCGGTGCTGCTTTTTTGTGCCCATTTTAGCGATGAGGAAACTGAGGGTTAGAGAGGACCAAACGACTGGCTAAAGGGCACTGGAAATCCTCAAATATACATGCTTTCTGTGCTAGCAGTTTCGGGAGTTGGGTTTTGTTTTGCTTCTCTCAATTTTCTTCATTGTGGTAAAATACACATAACAGAATTTACCACAGTGACCATTTTTAAGTGTACTGTTCAGTGGTATTAAATACATTCATAGTGTCCAGCGACCACCATCACCCATCTTGTAAAACAAGCTCTAGGCCCATTAAAAACCCCCCTTTCCTGGCTGGCTCGGTGGGCAGACCTAGGGACTCCTGCTCTCCGGGTCCACGGTTGGAGCGCCGCTCTGGGTACAGAGACTGCTTACCAAACAACAAACACTTCCCCATTCCCTCCTCCCCCAGGCTCTGGCACCCACTCGGAATTAGGTATTTTTGAACCCATTTCACAAATCTGAAAACTAAGACCGGGAGAAATAGCATCAGCAGCAGCCAAGGCTGGGCCTTCCCACCCGACTCCTACCTGTACCATCGCGGCAACCCCCCATTCCCCTGCTGCCTTCCAAATGGGAGCAGCCGGCCCTGCCCTGGGGCTCCTGGGCTGGGGAGAAATGGGGGTGGGGGGGGGCAAAGCCCCTATTGAGGGAGGAGAATGGGAAAGTTTCTAAGCAGGGTGGGACTCAGCCCTGGGGCCGGTTAGGGAGGGGTAGGACCGATCCCAGAACTGCAGCACAGGAGGGTGATGGAGGCAGAGAAAGGCAGAGGTCGGGCTAGGATTACAAAGTAACCGCTTTTCCAAGAACACAACAACAAGGCTTGTTTACGAGTCTCTGAAGGCAGAACTGAGGGTCCAGGGGAGCTCCCCTCCCCCCCCCTCCCCCCTCCCCCGGTTTCTGCCGTTTGCTACCGTTGGGGCCCCCTGACCCCTTCCTCCCACTTCTGGAGTGACAGGCAGAGATGCCCACTTTTCCTTCAGTGTTATCAGTGAAATGGGCTGACCCCACCCCACACCAGGCAGGGCTATAGGGAGGATCAGAGGAGATAATGATCTGTGACCACCAACAGATAATCCTTAGTAAACAACAGAGCTGAAGCTTCAGGGGCCCCTCTCTGGGGGCTCTTCTGGCCATCTTACATTTTGTAATCCTCTGAGGACCCCCAAATCCCATCCCCTGTAAGCCCCACAAAGACTGGATCATCCCAACCTTCTCTGAGAGCCACAGGCTGCCTTACAGGCAGGAGTGAGGAGGCCTATAAAATAGGGGACCCTCTCCAAATGCCTCACTCAGAAGGAAAGTAATGACACAGAGGCTGGTGGGCCAAAAAGACCCGATGTGGCGGAGAATACCTCCAGAGGGGCTTCCAGGCTGAAGTTGCAGAAGCCAGGCACATAGTAGGTGTTGAACAAACATTAGTGGAAGGGATGGAGGAGGAAGGACAGTTTGGGGACAGAGGAGGGAGGGAGGGGTATGTAAAAATATTTGCTTTGCAAGGTCCTAAAACTATGCTGAGCCAATAGATGAGAAGGAGACAAAAGCTTTTGAATAAGAACTGGGCCTGTAGAGGGACTCCTGGGCGGCTCTGTGGGTTAGGCTTCCCACTTCAGCTCAGGTCATGATCTCCTGGTTGGTGAGTTCGAGCCCAGCGCCTAGCCCTGCGTCAAGCTCTGCACTAACAGCTTTGAGCCTGCTTTGGAGTCTGTGTCTCCCTCTTTCTCTGCTCCTGCCCTACTCATGCTCCGTCTCTCTGAAAGATAAATAAACATTTAAAAAAAATTTTTTTTTAATTTTTTTTTCAACGTTTATTTATTTTTGGGACAGAGAGAGACAGAGCATGAACGGGGGAGGGGCAGAGAAAGAGGGAGACACAGAATCGGAAGCAGGCCCCAGGCTCCGAGCCATCAGCCCAGAGCCCGACGCGGGGCTCGAACTCACGGACGCGGGGCTCGAACTCACGGACCGCGAGATCGTGACCTGGCTGAAGTCGGACGCTTAACCGACTGTGCCACCCAGGCGCCCCCAAAAAAATTTTTTTAAAGAGGGGCACCTGGGGGCGCCTGGGTGGCGCAGTCGGTTAACCATCTGACTTCAGCTCAGGTCACGATCTCGCGGTCCGTGAGTTCGAGCCCCACGTCGGGCTCTGGGCTGATGGCTCGGAGCCTGGGGCCTGCTTCCGATTCTGTGTCTCCCTCTTTCTCTGCCCCTCCCCCGTTCATGCTCTGTCTCTCTCTCTCTGTCTCAAAAATAAATTAAAAAAAAAAAAGTTTAAAAAAAAATTTTAAAAAAAGTTAAAGAGGGGCACGTGGGTGGCTCAGGCAAGAGACAACTTGCGGCCCCATTTTACAGATCAGGAAAATTGTGGATCTAAAAAAGGAGGCTAGCGGCGCCCCGCTGGCTCAGTCGGAGGAGTGTACGACTCTTGATCTCAGGGTGCCGGGTTCGAGCCCGGGGTTGGGTGTAGAGCTTACTTACATAAATAAATAAACCTTAAAAAAAAAAAAAAAAAAAAGTCAGTTGCTGGAGATCACGCAGCCAGCCTTTGTGTGCAGAGACAGTTACAAGCCCAGGTCCTTTCAGTGCCCTTTCCACCCCTCCACAGCTGGGCTCAAACCTCCTGGGCCTCAGTTTCCCCTTCTCCATAGGGATTTGCTAGCCTGTCCCAGGGCCGTCATGCCATGAATCCTGCTCTCTAAGAGAACACCACGACCTGGTGGGGCAGCCCCTTCCTTCCCAGGGAGGGGGGAGGGTCTCCATCCCAAGGAGCTGCCTCCAGGGGCCTTGGGATCCTCCAGCCCCAGCCGACCCCTTCTCTCAGCAGTTTAGGGATCCACTAGCCGGTAGATCCTCTGACACCAACTTAGGGTTGAGTATTGTCCTTGATATGACATTTTTCTGGATCATTCATTTAAGAAATATTGATTGTCACCATATGCCAGGCAGGGTGGTAGCTGATGGAGGTCTAGAGATGACACATTCTAGCAGGACATTCATCCAAGGCGGGGGCTGGTGGGGAGACGGGCGGTGGGAAGAGGGAGCAGAGAGCGGGGCAGCTTGGAGCACGTGGATGCTGGAGGGGGCACAGTAAAGCCGGGCGGTGAGTGGGGAGAGGGGGAGGGCCAGGTCTTCTAGCCAAGGTGGTGGAGGGAGGATGCAACCTTCCTGCAAAGATGGAAAGAAATGAGGACAGGGCCTTCCCTAGATGAGAACATTCCCCTGCCTATAGGCGAGAGAGGGGAGGGGAGGGGAGGTGGGAGCGGCAGGGGCGAGGAGGGCTGGCCAAGTGTGTCTGCCAAGTGCCAGCCTCAGTGACCGGGGCCCAGGTGGGGGAACCGCACATCGGTGGGATTTTCAATGGTCCTGTCTTTCCACTTGCCATCCCAGACTTTTGGCCTCGCCTTGGGACACCTTATCTGGAAAATTCTCCCGCTCTGAGAGGCTTTGTAGTATCAGGAGGGACCCATCAAAGGGCTTTGCTGTTCTCTCCTGACTTGTGCCTGAGCTCCTTGCCAGGAGGCTGTGGAGAGCTCTGTGGGCTGGGCGTGTTCCTGGGTGATTTCGTGTCACCTTCATGTGCTCCTGCAAGGTAGGTCTCCCCATTGCACAGACGAGGAAACTGAGTCTCAGAGAGGAGTCCTAAAGAGTCCAAGGTCACCTAGCCAAGAGATCGGAAGACTGGGGCTTGAACCTTGGTCTCTCTGTCCCATCTGACTTGGGGGTCTGTAGCAAGGCTTCAGGAAGTCTGTGAACCCCTTCAAACGAAGCAAAATTTCAGTTGGGGTATTTGCCTTTTCCAGAGAGGGAGCCTGCAGCCTGGTGAGTGAGAAAGTTGAGAACGGGGACTCTGGGATCACTCAGCACTGAGGTTGGATCCTGACTCTGTAACTTGTGTGGCCTCGGGCTGCTGAGGAAATGGAAGCATAGGAAAACTTCAGTGCCCGGCGCACAGCTGGAGGTCAGGAAACCCAGAGGCTATTGCTGAAGGAATCCACTTGGCATGTTCACCAAAGAAACTGTATCTCGGAGGTACAGCTTCTATTAAATGAGAAAACACACTTTTACAAGCCAGTGCGTTCACTACAATCCCACATCTTGAAAATATCCTTATAGAAAAGTCTGGGAAGAAATATACGACTGCAAAACGGGAATAGTGGTCATCTCTGGGCATACAGATAACTGGTATGGTTTTCTGCCTTGTGCTTTTCTGTATTTTCCAGATATTTTTTTTTTCTCTACAGATGTGTATTGGGAATCAAAAAAAAAAATTTTTTTTTTTTTTTTAGGAAGAGAAAGAAAACTGTTTGGTCTTGTCTCAGACTGGAGCTGAGCCAAAGACAATGGGCAAATCTATAGCTCCAAGTGAGATAAAAGCAGGACAGAAGAATATAATGGATCTCAGGCAGAAAGCTCCGGGCCTCGGGAGACGGAAAACTGAGTCAGGCTCCTTAGAGAAGACTCAAGCATATCAGGAAAGTCTTCCTGGAGGAAGAGGTCTTTGAAGGGCTAGATTTGAGAGCCAGAAAGGGCTGGATTTCAACCAAAAGGGAAAGATGAGTCTGGTCCTATGGTCCTGTGGGTACTGGGGGTGCCGATGGAAGGGCTCTGAGCAGGACTAGATCTTTAGGAACTGGACCTGGCAGCCACATGAGATGTTATTGGATGGCAGATGGAGCCTGGGGTCTCTGAGAGTGGCCAGGGCTCCTGAACTGGGGGGAGGGAGGGCATCCCAGCTTCCATCCAACTAGTAGAAAGACCCAGGTTACCCCCCCCCCCCCCCACAGCTGGCCAGCAGGGTCTCCTTTACTTTGCTCTGCTCATCTGGCCCAGACTATACTGCAGTCCACAGTTAGTGCGGCCCCCTATGGATGGACCTCTTGTGAAGCCCTTGGGAACCTCATGACATTCCCATTTTACAGGCCAGGAGACTGAGGCTCAGAGAGGCCAGCTGAGCTGTAGGATATGAGGGGGAGGGGGCTCCCTTCCCAGCTATGTGAGCAGGAACTCACCTACTGCATCCAAGCCTGTTTCTCTCACTTTGCAGGGAGTGGGGGACAGTGACACCCAGTTGTGAGGACGGCAGCGGGTGCCTGAAGAGACCGTCATGCCATGACTGTCCCAGGTCACTCAGCAGCTGGTGGGGCTACTGCGTCCCTTGTTACCTGTTTTGCTCTGTTCTTCCACGACACCTTCTGCTGTCGCCCGTATTTATTTACAAATGTGTTTGTCTATTGTCGAACTCCCCGCTCCCCACTGAGACTGAGCCAGGCTTGGTTTGTTCTGGGCAGGGCTGGAGGGTGGGGGCTCAGTCAGTACTTGCTGAGCCAGCAAATGCATTGAGGATGAGCACCTCCGGGCTTGTCTGTTTTGAGTCAGTTTCCTCCCTGTGTCCTTACATCATTTCTCCCCCAAGAACCACATTTTACAATAGTTTCTATGGCAGCTCGCAGCTTCCTCCCTCTTCTTTAAGTGAGGGTGGGGGAGGAACTGCCGCTTTACAACCTGGGGAGTGGGGTATGTGTGTGCATATTCACATGTTGTCTATGGAGCTGTAGGGGGGGAAGATGGGGACATTCTCCAGATACCTCTGGGGGTTGGTCCCCCTTGGAGTCCAGTGACATGGTGGTGGGGGGGAGGGGGGGTTGAACCTTTGTGCAGGGGGGAGTTTCCCCGGGTCACTGGGTTAAGAGACACATCCCCACAGGCTAGCCCTGCCTGGAATTTCTGGGGAGCAGGACCAGGCAGTCTCTACAGGTCACCGTAGGGCTGTGTGACCTTGCATCCGTGGGGGCCCCGGGGCACATGAATCTGGAGTCTGGGCTGTATACAGCCGATAGCACTTGGCTTCTCCGGGAATTCGAGGAAGCTTCAGGAATGACCGAGATCAAGGTCAGTGGCCAGAACCAAGCATCTGTCTTCAGCTGGGGAGCCGCTGGAGATTGAGGGAAGGTGGAGGTGGGGAAGGGTCCCTGGGTGCCCAGAGCCTGGAGCCAGATACTTCTCCAGACCCTAGAGAGGCCTTAGTAAGAGTATTTTTGAAAGTCAAGGCTGGTTCTTAGCTGCTTGAGTAATGCCTTGGAAACCCGGAGAGCTTAGTTACCCCCTCAGATCTCTCCCAAGGGTCTGGTGCTGGCCTTCTCACAGCCCCACTAACTCACCTGCTCCCACACCGGCATCCGCCAGTCTCAGCTGACATCCCGTCCCAGCTGACGGCAGCCCCGTCCTTCCAGGTGCTCAGGCCAAAGACCTCAGAGTTGTCCTCGATGGTTCCTTCTCTTACACCTGCCACCTCCTTGAATGTGGGCCAGGTTCAACTCCCTCCCCTCCTCCCTTCTTCCCTTCTTTTCCTCCTGTAAACTCTACCCCCAACGTGGGCCTTGAACTCACAATCCCAAGATCACGAGTCGCCTGCTCTACTCACTGAGCCAGCCAGGGACTGATTTCCAGGGAATAATTTCTAATGTTTATTTATTTTTGAGAGAGAGAGGAAGAGAGACAGAACATGAGTAGGGGAGGGGCAGAGAGGGAGATGCAGAATCCGAAGCAGGCTCCAGGCTCTGAGATGTCAGCACAGAGCCTGACGCAGGGCTTTAACTCACAAATCACAAGATCATGACCTGAGCCAAAGTCAGATGCTTAACTGACTGAGCCACCCAGGTGCCCCTCGGGGGACTAATTTCTAATGAACAGAATTTGGCAGAAATGACGCTATAGGATTTCCAAAGCCAGCTGCCAACAGCCGGCGCCTTATAAGTGCCCCTGCCCTCCAGTGGACCCTCAGGTTGCATTCCCCCATTGCACACATCTTCCCAGGGCTCTCTGTCTTACAGAGTAAAAGCCAAAGTCCTCAAGGCCCTACCTAACCTAGCCCCATTTTACCTTTTTGGCTTCATTTTCTTTTCCTTTTTCTTTTTTTTTTAATGTTTATTTTTGAGAGAGAGCGCACACATGAGCAGGGGAGGGGCAGAGGGAGAGGGGGACTGAGGACCCGAAGCGGGCTCCATGCTGACAGAAGAGAGCCCGACGCGGGGCTCGAACCCACGAACCACGAGATCATGACCGGAGCCGAAGTCAGAATCTTAACCGACTGAGCCACCCAGGCACCCCTTGGCCTCATTTTCAACTGCTCCTCTCATTGCGCATTTCATTCCAGCCACCCTGGCCTCCTTGCGATTCCTCAAACACAGGTTCTCGGCTGCCTCGGGCCCTTTACACGTACTCCTCTGCCTGGATTGCTCTTCCATTAGAAATCTGCAGCTTGGTCCTCGGATCTCCTTAAATCTTGGCTCAAACGTCACCTTTGTCAGCAAGGCATCCCTGACACTCCCACCTAACCCTGCAATCCTTGGCTTCCTAGGGTTCTTTACGACTGTCTTGCATTTATGACCTCTTACGGGCACTATAGTTCTCAATTTTGTTTATGGTATGTCTTCCCCAACTGGCATAAAAGCGCCACAGGGACAGGGATCTCTGTCTATCCTTTTTCCTGTCTTCACCGCCGTATCCTCAGAGCCTAGGACAAGGCTTAACTTGGAGTCGGCATTCGGGGTGCCTGGGTGGCTCAGTCAGTTGAGCGTCCGACTCTTGGTTTCCGCTCAGGTCGTGACCTCATGGTCGGTGGGCTTGAGCCCCGTGTCAGGCTCTGTGGGGACATCGCAGAGCCTGCTTGGGATTCTCTCTCCCTGTCTCTCTGCCCCTCCCCCCACCTCTCCAAATAAATACATTTTGAAAAAATTGTTGAGGGGCTCCTGGGTGGCTCAGTCGGTCACGTGTCTGACTTCGGCTCAGGTCGTGATCTCACGGTTTGTGACTTCAAGCCCACATCGGGCTCTCTGCCGTCAGCAGAGATCCTCTTCGGATTCTCTGTCCCCCCCCGCCCCTCCCCCATTCGTTGTCTCTCCGTCTCTCCCTTTCAAAAATAAATACACATTTTATTTTTTTTTTTTAATTTTTTTTTCAACGTTTATTTATTTTTGGGACAGAGAGAGACAGAGCATGAACGGGGGAGGGGCAGAGAGAGAGGGAGACACAGAATCGGAAACAAGCTCCAGGCTCCGAGCCATCAGCCCAGAGCCTGACGCAGGGCTCGAACTCCGGGACCGCGAGATCGTGACCTGGCTGAAGTCGGACGCTTAACCGACTGCGCCACCCAGGCGCCCCTAAATACACATTTTAAAAAAGTGGTGAGATATCTCTTCTCACCCAATGGGGAATGTTTCAAAAGCAAGAGGTAATTGAGTGAGGGTGAGCGGTGGGAAAGTGGCCTTGGGCCTTCCAGATTCGTGGGGGGTACACACGGGCTCCATGAAGACGCGGGCTGCTCACTGCTATAAACACAGCGCCTGGGACCGTATCTGGCACAGAGTAGGTGTTCACTAAAAATTAGAATGAACGCATGATTAAACAGATCTTTCCAGAAGGTAATTTGGCAATGTAGAACAAAAAAACTTAAGAATGTGGGGGCTCTTGGGTGGCTCAGTCAGTTGAGTGGCTGACGTCAGCTCAGTTCATGATCTCTCAGTTCCTGAGTTCAAGCCCCACATGGGACTCCCTGCTGTGCGCACAGAGCCTGCTTCGGATGGATCCTCTGTCCCCCTTCCTCTCTGCCCCTCCCCCGCTCGTGCGCTTTCTCTCTCTCAAAAGTAAATAAACATTTAAAAATATATATTTATAAGAAAACCCAAAAACTTAAGAATGTGTATTCTTTGGGGGCCAACACTCCGAATTTCAGGAATTTTCTTGCAAACATAGTTAAACTAGTTGTCACAGGTGTGTGTGCGAGCACGTTCTCGGAAACTTGTCCGCTCCCTCCCGCACCCACGCCGTGTGGGGGAGGCGGCACACAGACAGATACGTTTTCTGTTCTTATGGAGCATATTGTCCCGGGAGTGAGAGAGAAGCAAGAGGAAATCAAATGGGAGAGACAACCTGAGTCCCCATCATCCGGGGATGAAAGATGCCGTGCTGTGCAGCTGTGGGTCCACACGTCCTGACGTGGAAAGGCATCGCACCTCGGCTGTGCTGAGTGAGACAAAAATGTTCTAGGGTAAAATGTATCACAGGAGTTGACTTAAGTTGGAAAATATTTTCCCCCTTCACAAAGATGGTGCCAAAGGCAACGAAGGAAGCCCCTGCCCCACCCCCGTCCCCCGAAACCAAAGCCCGAGCAAAGGCTTTGAAGGCCAAGAAAGCGGTGCTGAAAGGCGTCCACAGCCATAAAAAAAAAAGAAGATCCACACGTCACCTACTTTCCTATGGCCCAAGACACTGTGTCTCCTAGGGCAGCCCAAATATCCTAGAAAGAGGCCCCCTAGGAGAAACCAGCTTGACCACTATGCCACCATCAAGCTCCCCCTTACTGCGGGGTCAGATATGAAGAAAATAGAAGACAACAACACACTTGTGTTCCTCATAGATGTCAAGGCCAACAAAGCACCAGGTCAAACAGGCTGTGAAGAAGCTCTATGACGTTGACGTGGCCAAGGTCAACACCCGGATCAGGCCCGATAGAGAGAAGACGGCATATGTTTGACTGGCTCCCGACCATGATGCTTTGGATGTTGCCAACAAAATGGGGATCATCTAAACTGAGTCCAGCTGGCCAAATCTAAATATAAATTTTTTCACCATTAGAAAAAAAAATTTTTTCATTTGCCTTGAAAGGTCTGTAAGGAACATTCTAGAAGGTCAAGAGTGGTTAATAGGTGCAGTTATTGTTTTTTTTTCTTTCTCTTGTACATTATTTGCAAGTTTTCCAATGAAGATGTATTATGTTTCTGGCCATAACACTTTTTAAATGTTCATTTATTTTGAGAGCGAGAGTGGGGGGCAGTGAGAGAGAGAGAGAGAGAGAGAGAGAGAGAGAGAGAAAATCCCAAGCAGGCTCCAAGCTGTTAGCACAGAGTTCAACGCAGGACTCGATCCCACCAACTGAGAGATCATGACCTGAGCCAAAATCAAGAGTTGAACGCTCAACCGACTGAGCCACCCAGGCGCCCCAAAACAATAACTTTTTAGTAGATATTATGATGAGTGGAAGGAGTCAGACATCAGAGAGAACATACTGCACAATTCCACTTGGGTGACGTTCAAGAACAGGCAAAACTAATCTATGGTAATAGAGGTGAGACTATTGGCTAGGTCTCGAGGTGGGGGTGGGTACTGGCTGGGAAAGGGCACGAGGGAACTTTCTGGGGTGGTGCGAATGGTGCTCACAGGGTACATACCTATGTAACCATGCGTCCAGCTGAACGCTTAAGATTTGCGCACTTTCCGGTATGTAAATGAAAGCTCGATACTGGAAAATAAAATTAAACAACACAAAGCACAACGCATCAGACTTAAAATAGCCAAGCGCAAGGATTCTAATTAAGACCCAGATGCCCGGCTGCCAGGAGTACTTACTTGGTGGGCGGAGCCCATGATGGGAACCCGAGGGGCCCCCTTTGCTGGTGGCGAGGGTCGTATCACAATCGAAAACAGAGCCCGTGCATTTCAGAGCAGATTAAGGAGGCTTAACCAGCCAGGCCACTCAACTCGTGCCACAACAATTTAATAGACACGTGTTCGGGCCAAAAAAACCAAATGGCCCCGAGTGACCAAAATAACCTAATCTCATGCAACCTGTCAGGGGGACAGAGAACAGGCCTCCGCTCCATCAGACAATTCCAGGAATCCAGGGTCAGAGAGAAGGTGATATCTGCTCCTGAAGCATTGTGGGGGCCTTGAGCCGCAGGCCGTGGACATCCTGCAGCGACGGCCACCGCTGTTCGATGCCAGGAGCAGGTTCAAGGCCCCAGGTTATCACTCAAGTCAGGTCTGGCGAGAGGGACCTGGCCCACGTGGCTGCAGGCAGGAAGGAGCCCCGTTTCTGCA
This sequence comes from Puma concolor, assembly GCF_028749965.1. Lineage (NCBI taxonomy): Eukaryota > Metazoa > Chordata > Mammalia > Carnivora > Felidae > Puma > Puma concolor. Next base: position 6,151,364 of record NC_141673.1, read on the forward strand.
GAATCTCCTTTCACCCAGAAATAACATCCCTTCTGACAGCTCAGTTTATCAGTGATAGCAGATTTTTTGAAAACAGTTAACAGCAGTTTCTACGGCTCACATGCCCACAGTCCACAAGGAGGGGCTGGCCTGTGGTGTCAGGGCAGCTGCTGTCCACACCTCTTCTCTGGGGGGAGGAGGCACCCTTCGAAGGACCTCTCCCAGTCTGGCTTCCTGTGGTCTGTAAGCTCCGAGAGGGCAGGGCCCGGGTTCACTTTCCCTCTCCTGCACCCCGCACCCCGGACCCTCTGTAGATCTCTGATTTACAAATGAGGGAATGTCCCTTCACCATCCCTTTCTGTCCTCACAACAACCTAGGAGACAAACAGTGCCGTTCCCATTTTACAGAGGAGGAAAATGAACGCAGGAGGTGATGCGGGCCACTCGAGCGGGACCCCGTTTCTCCTCCGAGGCCTGCAGGTTTCCCCGCCTCAGGACTGCTAACCACAGCTGTCCCAAACGCCCCTGCTCCAGCCTCGAAAAGTGAGGAGGACCCCGAGGGACCACAGCAATTTGGGAATTTTTCTTTCGTAGAGAAATAATTTTTCTTCTTACTTAAAAGTTCTGCAATCTCGTCCTCTCTTCTGAAGAAGTGTAGGTGTCACCATTTCCCCCAAATCGAATCAATAAAGATACTGCCGAGCAATCAAGCCTTTGATGACCACAGGGGAGTGGGGAGCCCCGTCTCCTTGGGCACTGGGACTGGGAACACACAGAGATGCAGCCTGGAGGTCAGCCTGGTAAACATCTCAAAACGTCTACGACCCAGAAATTTCACTAAAGGACACTCAGGGTAGAAGGAACAGCGTGAGCAGAGGTATGAAGGCTGGAGAGTTGAAGCACAGACGTTTGACCTGGCTCTTTGTTTCCAGAAGGAGGGAGCTGCTAGCCAAGCCCGGTGGCAGGATGGATCACCCCCATCAAGGACTGGGCTCAGCACTCAGTGAGCCAATGATCCTGGCTGGAGGAGGCCTGGGCCTGGAGCCCACTGAGGGGCGGGGGAGGGGGGTGGAAACTGACCCCTCAGCGTTTGGCCAGTGAGGGTTTGTTTTATTTCTCCAGTGCAATCTGGTGAAATTTGTATCTAGAGCCCATTTCACAGATGAGGAAGTTGACTTCGGTGAGGCTTCAGCAACAGGCCTGAAGTCATAATGCAATTAAAAAAACAAAACAAAAACCAGTTTGCACTCAGGTGTGTCCAATTCCCGATTTCAAGGTCATCCATTCATGCCCAAACCTCCCCGTGGCATCTCCACTGAGCAGTGAGACTCTGGGAACAACACGGGGTGTCGAAAGCCCTGCCCTCAGGGGACTCAGCATCCAGAGGGGAGGTCGAAAATGGGAAAAAGTATCCAGCTAAAGGCTTAGGGGCCTGAATCTTCCTCTGATAATGTGGGTCTTTTTGGGGGGATGGGGTTGGAAGTTCGGGGCAGGGGCGGAAATGGAACCCAGCGCAGCCCATTCGGGTGCACGTGCTCGTTTTAGGGCATCTGCCCAGAGTTTTCTACAGGTCCTGCGTCAGGTCTGTGTTGGCCCCAGATGAACTGTGGGGCCTGGGCCAGCCTCCTCACCTCTGCCTCAGTTCCCTTCAGTGCTGAACAGGGGTAACTCTGAACCTCGGAAGGCCGTCGCAGATATCATGATGTGAATCGGGGGGCTCAGATTTTCCTGCCCGAGGCCGGGTGGCTTAATTCATTGGTAGGAACTTTTCTTGGGTCTCTTCACCAACACCCGGTCCCTCCTTGCCACCTGCAGATGCTTTCCTCCTCACTCCCTCGTCTGGTGCAACCGCCTCTGGCAGTCTGAGGGGGTGAGGGGTCAAGTGTGTGGGGGCCGGAGGGAGGATCGAGGGCTTATTACATTAGGGTCCATACGCTCACACGGTTCTGTTAAATTCCATCTCGTCAAAAGCACTGCCAGGCGAGGTGCGTGGACCCTTCTCGATGGAGAAACCAAGGCCCAGGAGCCCTAAAGGCCGAGCTCAGGTCCAGAAGAGATGGTCAGGTACGTACTCAGACCTTTTCTTCTGAGAGAGAGGGGCCCCAGGGCTGGGAGAAGTCTGGGTATTTTAGACGCGTGCTCATACAGGGAGCTGTTCTTTTCTTGGTCCTTCCCAGTCCTCACTGGCCACCTTCCGTGGCCAGACCCATGCCAGGCCCCCGGGGGGCACAGCCGTGAATAGTCACAAGCAGTCGGAGGGAGACAGGTGATCGGCCAGCCTCCTATGATGGGCTCCCTGACCTCCAGCTGCACTTCTAGGCCTCCACCACCCACGGCAGTCGCCCGCACACCCCACCTTCCCCCACCGATGGTGCACAGCTTGCCTGCCTCCAGCTGCCCCAAGACAAAGGGCAGCAAACTCGGAGTCCCCCAGACCTGGGCTCAGATCCCCTCTGGCACCAGCTGGCTCCCTCCATGGTGCAGGTTTCCCCATATGAGCAGTACTGAGCAGGAGGGGATACGAATGTGTGCGGTTGGCTCACGGGCACTTGGAGGTGGGGGGTGGGGGGACAGGACCCCATCTCTCTCACTGGCTTTGTGTCTGTCCTGGGGCCTTAACATGGGGGGGAGAGCATTTCCCATGAATCTGAGATTTGTCTGGAGAGAAGGTTTGGACTCTAGACTCTCTCTTAACCCCCATCCCAACCCATCAAACCTCAGTCCTGCCATGGGGTAAACACACACACACACACACACACACACACACACACACACACACACACAGAATGTGGTCCTCATCTGAGTACTTCTCTTTCATTAATAATGAATGATAATAGTAATAACAGGAATGATCATAGAAACCGCACCCCCCCCCCCCCCCGCCCCCAGGCCCGGCTTCTTGCTGGACTGTTCCATGCGGCCTCATTGAACCTCACAACCCCCCAGCTGGTTCTATTTTAAAGAGGAGGAACTGAGCACCCGAGAGGCTAAGAATTCAAAACCACAGCTTGTGGGTGGCTTTCCGGGATATAAATTGATTCTTTTGTCATTGTTTTTCCTCTACTGCTGACTAAACACCTACTCAGCCTTACCTGGTGGAGGGTCTGAACACCTGAGGCCCCCCCAGGGCTGGGGGACAGTTGGGGGATCCCAGCATGAGGGCAAAGGGGCGGGGTCCCTGCAGGCGCAGAAATGGATGAGAAGGGAAGGACGGGGTGGGAGAAAGCGGGGCCCCCCACCGAAATGGCCCACCCAGCTGGCTTTGAGGAGTGGCCCTTGCCTCCCACCGGCTCCAGGCACTGAAGATTCTAGCCAGGAACACAGAAGTGCAGGGAGGGCATTTTCATGTCTGAAAGGCCCTCTCGGGCCCACAACTCTGCTGAATTGTCTCCGCCCTCTGCTGTGTGTCCACGAGCCGCCCAAGTCACCTAGCTAGATGAGGCTGACGTGGCAGTGTGACCCAGGTGTCGCCAAAACCCCGTTCTTGTGTTTATTCCCCATTCAGCTACCCCGTGCCAGCCCTGACTTGGGGACGGGAGGAAACTGGGCCCAGCTCCCAACAGCCCAGGCTCCTGGACGGGGCCCCGTGGCATTCTAGGCCCTTCTGGCTACCCCTGGGCCAGGTTCCCTGCTGTGTGCCAGGCCTGGGACAAGGGTCATGAGATAGGAAACCGAGGTGCCCAGTGGTTATGTTTGCTGCCCAGGGTTGCACAGCCAGAGAGCTGGCAGGACTGAGATTTGAAGGTAGTTCTGAGTGGGGCGCCCACGCTGTGCGTTGAGTGTGGAGCCTGCTCGGGATTCTCTACCCCCCCCTTCCCCCTCTACTCGCGCTTGCTCTCTCTAAAATAAAATAAAAATTTTTCCTTTTTTTTTTTTTTAACATTTATTTATTTTTGAGAGACAGAGCAGGAGCGGGGGAGGGGCAGAGAGAGAGGGAGACACAGAATCCGAAGCAGGCTCCAGGCTCAGAGTTGTCAGCACAGAGCCCGATGCGGGGTTCGAACCCACGAACCGCGAGATCATGACCTGGGCCGAAGTCGGACGCTTAACTGACTGAGCCACCCAGGTGCCCCAAATTTAAAAACTTTTTTTATTTTTTATTTTATTTTATTATTTTTTTCTTAATTTTTTTTTTCAACGTTTATTTATTTTTTTGGGACAGAGAGAGACAGAGCATGAACAGGGGAGGGGCAGAGAGAGAGGGAGACACAGAATCGGAAACAGGCTCCAGGCTCTGAGCCATCAGCCCAGAGCCCGACGCGGGGCTCGAACTCACGGACCGAGAGATCGTGACCTGGCTGAAGTCGGACGCTTAACCGACTGCGCCACCCAGGCGCCCCTAAAAACTTTTTTTAAATAAATAAGAGAGAGGAAGGAAAGAGGGCATGACAGAAGAAACTGGGGGTGGAATGAAGGCCTCCAGTGACAGCCTCCGGGAGGCCAGAAGTCACAGCCCCACAGAGCCTGTGTGTCTTCTCTTATACACGACCTGGTATGTTTGTATTTATTCATTTACTTGCCGATCATTCCTCTGCCCCGCGGAATGTGTGTTGTCCCCACCGGAGCCAAGCATGGGAGAGGTGTTCGGTAATTATTTATTGAATGAATTAATGTTTGCTGTTTAATGTTGGTCATGACCCTCTAAACAGAGCTCACAGCCCACCAGGGGGTTGTCTCCCAGTCCTGGACAACTACCAAGAAAGAGACTACTCTTGAGAGCGTTCTTTCCAGCGGCAGGAGTGGGGGGAGGCAGGGAGAGGGGTAGGCAGGGGCTCCCTGCTTTCAAACCCCTCCCCATCTCTGTTCTCACTATTTCTGAGCCCCCAAGGACTCCACTCCTTTGGCCTCAAGCCAGGCAGCCTGCCCTCTGGGCTTCAATCCCTCCCCCCACCAACGCCCTCCCTCCCGCCTCACCACCTACCAGAAGTGGGCACCACAAAGCCAGAGCTGGGCCCTAGTATGCAGCCCCTCCCCATCCTTGGTAGGTGCCCAGTCTGGGTCCGGGTACTCTCACCATCAAGCCCATGGCCTCCACGCTGCAAGGGGCTGGCGTGGGGGTGCTAGAAACACCGGTGAGCCAAAGCCCGAGGGTGGCCCTGGGGGCGCTGGAGGCTCTGAAGGTGGGGCAGTTCCTGGCTAGACCACTGGTCTGTGCCTGCTGCAGGACAGGGCCTGCGGGTCTGTGAGAGCCTGGGCGCTGGGTGGGTGAGTCGCTGGGTTCCACAGTAGCATATGGAGCCACTGGGGGCTCACGATGGCCTCAGGGAGCAAGGCACTGGGGCTCCTTCAAAGTTCTCAACTGTGCTTTCCGCTGGCACCTTGACAATGGTGAGCAGACCTCCTTGGTGGCAGCGTGACCATATTTTAAAAAGTGGAAATATACCCATTAGGATGACTGCTATTTAAAACAAAAACAAAGGGGCACCTGGGTGGCTCGGTACGTTAAGCATCTGACTCGATTTCTGCTCAGGTCATGATCTCTCGAGCCCCGCATTGGGTTCTGCACTGACGGTGGGGAGCCTGCTTGGGATTCTCTCTCTCCCGCTCTCTCTGCCCCTCCCCCGCTCACACTTGTACACGCGCACTATCTCTCTTAAAAAAAATAAACTTAAAAAAAATAAAACAAAAACAAAAGGAAAAAATAAAGACCAGCAAGGATGTGGAAAAAACTGAAATCCTTGCGCCCTATCGGTGAGACTATAAAATGATGTAGCCACTATGGAAAACAGTATGGCAGTTCCTAAAAAAAAAAACTGGAGAAGTATCACGTGAGCCAGCAAACGCACTTCTGGGTAAATATCCAAAAGGATCGGGAGCAGGGTTTCGGAACAGATATTTGCACACCCACGTTTACGGCAGCATTATTCCCAGCAATCAAAAGGTGGAAACAACCCAAACGTCCATCCACTGATGAATGGATAAGCCTAACGTGGCTTGTACATACAATCGAATATCGTTCGCCCTTAGAAAAAGAAGAAAATCCTGACACCGTGCTACAGGAGGGATGAACCTTGAGGGAGGACATTATGCTAAGTGAAATAAGCCAGTCACAAAAAAAGACAAATGCTGTATGATTTCACTTATATAAGGTCCCTAGAGCCTTCCAGTTTGCAGAGACAGAAAGTAGGAAGGTGGTTGCCAGGGGCTGGGGGGAGAGGGTAGGAAGGGTCATCGTTTCGTGGATGAAGTTTCGGGTTTGCGAGCTGATGAGGTTCTGGGGATTATACAGCAACGTGAATATACTTAACACGGCTGAGCTGTACACTTAAAAATGGTAAAGACGGCAAATTCTATGTTCTATGTATTTTGCCATCACTTTTTTTTTTTAATTTTTTTTTTCAACGTTTATTTATTTTTGGGACAGAGAGAGACAGAGCATGAACGGGGGAGGAGCAGAGAGAGAGGGAGACACAGAATCGGAAACAGGCTCCAGGCTCTGAGCCATCAGCCCAGAGCCTGATGCGGGGCTCGAACTCACGGACCGCGAGATCGTGACCTGGCTGAAGTCGGACGCTTAACCGACTGCGCCACCCAGGCGCCCCTTGCCATCACTTTTTGTAAAAAGTGGGAGGGGGCGCCGGGGTGGCTCAGTTGGTTAAGCGTCTGACTCCGTTTTGGCTCAGGTCACGATCTCATGGTTTGCGGGTTTGAGCCCCGCATCGCGCTCCGGAGCCGGCTTGGGATTCTTCCTCTCTCCCTCTCTCTCTGCTCCTCCCCTGCTCGCACTCTGTCTCTCTAAATTAGCAAACAAACAAGCAAATTTAAAAAAAGAAAAAGTGGGAGAACACCACTTGCTGGGCAAGACTCTTGTGAGGGTTCGGTGAGGGGCGTTCTGGCCAGTGTCCTGCACACGGTGGGTTGGGCTTTGTGGGCTGTCACCTGGGCAACTGATGCTCCCGCAGCCCCACAGCTGGCTTAATGCTACTGTAACTGTTAAAATGCTTCATAATTTTTGAACAAGAGTACCTGCGTTTTCATTTTGCACTGGGCCCCTCCAATGACGGAGCTGGTCCTGGCCCTCGGCCCCTAAGAACCACAGGAGCTGGTGGTTCTTAGTAAGAAGGACACTTGGACAGACTTTGTCCCTACCTCTGTGCAGGAAGAGCTCAGTGTAGGGGACACGGATGGTGGGGGTAGAGAAGGGAATCAGGGCCACATGATGACCTCTCGGGGCGGGGGGGGGTTGAGAAGCAGTGGGGCCACCTGCGGAGAGGGCAGAGGGCCACAGAGAGCAGAGGTTGGGAAGGGGCTGGGTCCAGATCGTCCCAAAAAAGGGCCCTAACGATGCGCAAGTCAGTATTTCAAGTGTCCCTTGGAACCGGCCTGGGAAACCGGCCGTTGCTGGTACATTTCATCCAGGAGATAAGGTTTATTGAACACCCATGAGGCAGCAGCGCGAGGCCGGAAAGCCTCACCTGCATGATCTTCCTGTTCTCGTTCACCTCCTTGGTTTAAGGTGACAACACCAAGGCCTGGAGCCCCGGAGAGACCAGGCACGGAGGGACAGGGGCAGTAGAGGGTGCAAACTCGGCCAGTCAGGCTCCCGGTTAGTGCTGGTTCCACTAGGTGGCGCTGAATGGAAATGGTGATGGACCTTGGCTAGACTTGTGGGGCGGTTTCAGGAATGCTCCTAAGCGAAGCTCAGAGCACCATCTAGAAAATGCACCTGTCTTCTCCAGAAGGCGGCTCTTTATGTTCTGGGGAGGCAGTGGTGTGAATGGTCAGGTTTCCAGGGTTCAAATCCAGGCTCTGCCACTTACAAAGTCCACAAATCTTCACAACTTTTGAATTAAGTTAAAAACATAATTGAGAATATACATATGTTTTTGTAATATGGGTCTACGAATGAGGAGGATGAATTTCTTTCTTGGGGGTGGAGGGGGGATAACTTTCACTAAATTGGGGTTCAAAGTTAGCGTGTTCCCTGTCATCCAATCGATTGCAAATGGTCATGGGTATAAACCATTCTTAGCTTTCTCGAACTGTAAAAAACAGGTGGCAGGCTGGATGTGGCCAGTGGTTTGCTGTCTCCTGACCTAGCGTATTAACTGTATTAACTCTGTTTCCTTGGTGCTCAGTTCTCCTTTGGCTGAATTTTGTGCCATTGTTGTTAATATTTTCGTCCGAACGCTCTCTTTCATGAACTATTTATTCTCATGGGGCAGTGGACTGAATGTTTACATCCCCCCCCCCAACACATAATTCATGTGCTGCAATTCTAATCCCCGACGTGATGATGACAGGAGGTGGGGGCTTTGAGGAGTGATTAGCGCACCAGGGTAGAGCCTTCATGAATGGGATTAGTGCCCATTAAAAAAAAAAGAAAAAAAAGGACCTTAGAGAGTTCCCTCACCTCTTCTGTCCTGTGGGGACAGGGTAAGGAGATGATGGTCTGTGAACCAGGAAGTGGGTTCCCAGCAGACACGAAACCTGCTGGTGCCTTGATCTTTGGACTCCCCAGCCTCCAGAACTTTGAGAAATAAATCTGTGGCATGTGAAAGGCAGCCAGTGTCTGGGGATTTGTGATGGTGGTCTGGGCAATCTGAGACGGTCTAAGGCATTTCAGCTGAAATGGGAGAATGCTCTCTGGGGAGACCAACGACCCAGCCACACCATTAATTAACTTTGTGGCCAACTGTCCACATGCGTATTTTCTCACCTTCCCTCTTGCTTCTTATCTCAGAGGTGTGCCAGGGTTTTGTTCAGAAAATGCACCTTTTTTGGAGCTTTTCTCTTTTGCTTGGTGGGGAGTATTTGTCCCCATCTTACCGGGGTTGCCGCCCATTCATTGGTTCTGAACACATCTTCCAGGAATTCCTCACTGTTTTGTCTGTCGCGAGTATCTCTTCCAGTTTCCCAACTATGTCACAGATTTAGAGCAGGTAGTCATTCATGCAGAGAACCAGTTCTGGAAGCGGATCCGTCCTGGGTAAAGACTATTTCTGGAACTCCATTATCTTAGCACCTAAAGAGAGTAATGTCCTTGAAAAGAACTTAACAACCAATGCACTTACATTTGCATACTTTCAATTTAGGACTTTATACAATTGTTATCCTTCAAAAACAAAAAAACTGGGATTTTCCAGAACCCGTGCTGTGACCTCACCACGTAGTATCTCCTGTCGTCACTCTACCCACGGGGACCACCTGACATGGGCAATGAATCTCGCCCCGCCTGCTGGATCTTCCAGCACCAGTGACAATGGGATATGGTCATTGATCCTCAGCAAACCCAGAGGCATGACTGAGAAACAGAAGATCTTATTTATTTTTATTTTTTAAATTTTATGTTTTTAAATTTACATCCAAATTAGTTAGCATATGGTGCAACGATTTCAGTAGATTCCTTAGTGCCCCTTACCCATTTAGCCCATCCCCCCCTCCCAAACCCCCTCCAGTAACCCTCTGTTTGTTCTCCATATTTAAGAGTCTCTGGTGTTTTGTCCCCCTCCCTGTTTTTATATTATTTTTGTTTCCTTTCCCTTATGTTCATCTGTTTTGTCTCTTAAAGTCCTCATAGGAGTGAAGTCATATATTTGTCTTTCTCTAATTTTGCTTGGCATAACACCCTCTAGTTCTATCCATGTAGTTGCAAATGGTGAGATTTCATTCTTTTTGATCGCCGAGTAATACTCCATCGTGTATATATACCACATCTTCTTTATCCATTCCTCCATCGATGGACATTTGGGCTCTTTCCATACTTTGGCTATTGTGGATAGTGCTGCTATAAACATGGGGGTGCGTGTGTCCCTTCAAAACAGCACACCCGTATCCCTTGGATAAATGCCTAGTAGTGCAATTGCTGGGTCGTAGGGTGGTTCTATTTTCAGTTTTTTGAGGAACCTCCATACTGTTTTCCAGAGTGGCTGCACCAGCTTGCATTCCCATGAGAAACAGATGATCTTAAGACAAAACCTGATAGAGCAATTCTTTGGTTTGGATGCCTTTGGTATTTAGAATCCTGAATGATTCATCTTCTGTATTTGTCTATTTCTTCTGCTTTTTCATTGCGATTTGGGGGTGTGAAGGGAAATACGTATGTTCAGACTGCCATTTCAAAATTGAAAAAAGTTTAACTTTATTTTATTGTAGCTTTTAAAAAATTACAAAATAATATTTTTGTGCTACTAAAATCCAGACAATAAAATATACAGGCTGGGACTGCCTGGGTGGCTCAGTTGGAAAAGCATCTGACTTGATTTCTGTTCAGGTCATGATCTCATGGTTCGTGACTTTGAGCCCCGTGTTGGGCTCTGTGCTGACTGTGCAGAGCCTGCTTGCGATTCTGTCTCCCTCCCTCTCTGCCTCTCCTCCTCTCTCTTTCTCTCAAAAACACATTTTCTTTTATTTATTTATTTATTTATTTATTTATTTATTTATTGAGATAAAGCACACACACATGAGCAGGAAAGGGGCAGAGAGAGAGAGAGAGGGAGAGAGAGAATTCCAAGCATGCTCTGCACTGAGAGTGGGGAGCCTGATGCGGGGCTTAAACTCGCCAACTGGTGAGATCATGACCTGAGCCAAGATCAAGAGTCAGATGCTTAACCAACTGAGCCACCCAGGTGCCCTAACTCGCATTTTCAATGTATCATTTAGCTTAGTTGATTTTCTTTTTAGCCTCTTACAAGTTATGCTTTTACAACTTGTGAGGATGGGTCTTTCTAAGCACAACAGGAAACGAGACGCTAAACTGGAAAAGGGTTAACAGATTGTAGCTACTTTAAAAACTAAAACCTGGTTATCTTGATGGCAATGGAAAGCCCTTGAAGGCTTTTTTATTTTAAATACATTTATTTATTTACTATTATTTCTTAACGTTTTATTATTTTTTTTAAATTTTTTTTCAACGTTTTTATTTATTTTTGGGACAGAGAGAGACAGAGCATGAACGGGGGAGGGGCAGAGAGAGAGGGAGACACAGAATCGGAAACAGGCTCCAGGCTCTGAGCCATCAGCCCAGAGCCTGACGCGGGGCTCGAACTCAGGGACCGCAAGATCGTGACCGGGCTGAAGTCAGACGCTCAACCGACTGCGCCACCCAGGCGCCCCATATTTTTGAAAGAGTGCAAGCGGGGGAGGGGCAGAGAGAGAGGGAGACACACAGTCGGAAACAGGCTCTGGATAGCTGAGCTGTCGGCACAAAGCCCTACGTGGGGCTCCAACCCACTGACCATGTGCGATCATGACCTGAGCCAAAGTTGGATGCTTCACCGACGGAACCACCAGGTACTCCTAAATAAGTTTTTTAAAAAGCTTATTTATTTTGAGGTAGAGAGAGCCAGGGAGGTGCAGAGAGAGAAGAGAGAATCCCAAGCAGGCTCTGTGCTACCAGTATAGAGCCCAATGTGGGGCTTGAACTCACGAACTAGTGAGATCATGACCTGAAGTGAAACCAAGATTTGGACGCTTAACCGACTGAGCCACCCAGGAGCCCCTAGGCCTTGAAAACTTTTTAAACTACGTTTACGTGATCTCAGTTTGTCTTTTCCCTCTGGGATCACCTAGCTCCCAGTTAATTTTTCATATTGGCCACAACTTTTTTTTTTTTTTTTATACTATTCGCTCTTCCCTGTGATGTTGGTCTCCTTCCATTGGCTGTCGCCAAGCCTTCTAGTATTTGGCTGCTGGTGATGCATCTGGAATGGCACGTATGCTGCATAAGACAGAAGGATGTGGGAAGCCAAGTGATGCGACTTCCTAGGTGCCATGCACCAGGAATTTAAAATCTCTTCCACCCCTGAGAGACGGAGATTTCTCTGGGGAGAAATTGTAATGGAGAGGATCGGAGGTGCCTGTGCCCAAACAGCTAGAATGTATCAGAGCAGGGACATAAAATTCTGCTTCTCTTCTTCCGGCTATAGACAGGAAAACTGAAGGTCAGATAAGGGAAGTGACCTGCCGAAAGCCACATAAGCTAGTGGACTTTGGAGCGAGGGCTCAATCCAGGTCTGGCTCTGGTTTTAAATTTCTCACTGGGCCAAGCTGCCTCTTCCTAATAGAGTTTACAAAATACAGTTAGAGAAACTAGACTTGCGCCACGCTCAGGGGACATTTCACAAATGAGGTGACCTTTGAGTAGGCCCGGTACTGATTATTACGTGCCGAGCACATGTCACCTAAGGACAACGCACCCGCCAAGGGAGGCACTACCGACAGCGCCAAGCGCACACACACGTTAGCTGAGCAGCCGAGAGGACCGGACCCCGGGCCCTAATCACCCCACGGCTCTGCCTCCCACTGTCAGGCTCCACCTCGCGCCCCGACCCTTCTCAACCTCATTCCTGGGTCCTGAAGGCTGCGAGGTTCCCGGGGATGGAGGGCCGGCTCTTCCAGGATCTCCGCCGAGCGCGCGGCGGGCGGGGGGCCTAGGGAGCGGCCGGGAAAATGTGACCCCGGAAGCAGTCGCGGCGCCAGCGGCCGCGTCTTCGGTTGCCAGAGCGCCGCCCCGGAAGTAGAGCGCGGCGCGCGGCGGGCCGGTCCGCGGGGCGGCGAGCGGCGTCCTGCTGCCGGCGCCGGAGTGGGGCTGGAGGCGGGGCCGGGGCCCGGCGCGGGGCCGCCCTGCCCGGTGAGGTCCCGCAGGTGAGGTCCCGCCGCCGAGGCCGCCGCCTCCCCGGACGAGGGTGTGGCCGCTCCTGGTGGGCGGGTGCGCATGCGCGAGCGAGCGTGGGCGCCCGGGTCTACGCGGCCGCGACCGTGTGGTTTAGATGCTGCTCGCCGGACCGGCGGCCCCCGGGAAGCCTGCGCCGATCACTGTGCCCCTGTTTTTCCTCCGAGTTCCTGTGACTTTCCTTGTGCTGCCCGCTCGTTGTAATTGCATTCTTCTTCATATTGGTTATCCCCGCATTTCATCGTTCCTGGGCTTTTCCCATTCATTTGCAGTCTGTATTGTTTCTCTCGGCATCTTTTGCAGGGCGCGGTGTACCTGTGGCGGCAGCTGTGGTCTGGAGACAGATTCGTGTCCCCCGCCCTGCTCGCCCTTCTCTGAGGGATGGGACCTAGGCACTGCCCCTCCCCGTGCCCTCATCACTCAAAGGGAGTGGGAGTGAGTGGGTAGGTAGCCATGCACCCCGTAGCGTAGCTGGGGCATTACAGGGCATTCGTTCGAGAAGTAAAAGTATCCTATTGTAAGCAGTTTACGGTTTGCAGAGAGGTTCTTTGTTCACGAAAACATTTAATGAGCACATTTCAGTGCTGGCTTGTGGCAGCGCTGAAAGGTTGGTCTTGCTCTGTGCCCAGGGGATAACCAATAGTGCTGAGTAGTTGCTGTGGAGGCTGGCACTGCTTCCCGGTGGGGTGTGGACATGGATGGTGGCCATACAGCGGTGCGGAAAGTCCTTGTTTTTCACTATGAGCTATTGTTTTCTTTAAGGGTGGCATTTTTTTTTTTTTTCCTTCTCAAGGAAGACTGGCCGGAAAGGAATCGAAATGCCCTTAGAATCCTGGGCTCGTTGGGACTTTGTGGAAAGTGATACTGACCAGAGTGTTTGGGGGGGGGGGGGTAGTGGGGATGGAGACAGAGAGGGCTCCCGTTTTTGTTGTTGTTGTTGTTGTTGTTATTTTTTTTTTATGGCTGGACCCAGAAAAGTGCAGTGACTCTATGAATGGAAGTTCTTCCCTCTGTCTGCTTTTTCTCCTGAATGGCTGTCCTGGCTGTAACTGGATGTAGTCATAACTCCGGCATGTGAAAGGCCTTTTGGCAAAGTTCTGTCCTCCTGGGGTTGTAGGTCCAGCTATTCCCCGAGATGTTCTCTCGCTCAGCCGAAATCCGCCCAACTCCAGGTCTGCTTTAGGCCCCTGGAAAAGCTGTGGAATCTGTGGGTGCTTTTACTGGTTTTCTGTCCCCTGCAGGGCTGACGGCCCCTGTGGGGCTGGGCCGTGCCTCGTTCTCTACTTGGCGCAGACAGCACTTGTGTGATGGTGTGCGGAGGGAATTCCCATCTTTATTTTAGTTAATTTGTCAAATATTGATTGAGCACCTGCTGTTTTTAGACACTATTCTGGACGCAGGGGATTCAGTAGGCAATAATGCGGAACAACATGTCTGCTCTCCTGGTGGGAGATATGTGTGTCAAAGATAGGGAGTCACCGGGGAACCGAGTTCATGAACTAGACCGGTTCTTTTTGAAGATTCTTGTAAAATGTTTATTGGGTAAGTCTTGAGAGAGAGAACCAGCAGGGGAGGGGCAGGGAGAGAGGGACAGAGGTTCAGAAGCAGGCTCTGTGCTGACAGTGCGGAGAGCCTGACGCGGGGCTCAAACCCACACACCGTGAGATCACGACCTGAGCTGAAGTCAGACACTCAACCGACTGAGCCATCAGGCGCCCCTAGACCAGTTCTTTTCAAACTTGGGCAAGGGTAGGAATCTCACCTGAGAGGTTATTAAGATACAGATTCCTGGGCCCCACCCCCAGAGAGTCTGAGCGTGTGCGTCGGTGTAGGGGTTGGGGGAAGCTCAGGAATGTGTCTTTCTAACAAGCTCCTGGTGGTGCGGCTGCTTCCGGTTCACGGGCCATGCTTTGAGTTGGCCCCGGACCGAACGATTGGGCACAGCCGGGGTGCCACCGGGAAGCAAAGCGACAGCGTGGTGAGTGGTTGGGAATTGGGAAGGCCACTCGGAAAGGTTGACCTTTGCGAAGGGGCCAGATGCAGGGGGAAGAGCAAAGCCTCAAAACAGGATGCGGCTTGGTGGGTGTGAGCAGCTGAAGAGAGCTGGCGCGTGGGGAGGGTGCTGGAGACGAGGCCCGAGAGGTGACGGGAAACCTAGATTTCACGGGGTCCGCCTTGCAAGTCATCGGCAGACTGACAGCTTTATTCTGGGTGCTTTATTCTGGAAGCCCCTGGAGGCTTAGGGGCAGGGTGACGCGATTTGCTTGGTGCGTGTGAAAGGGGTCAGTCTGCTGCCGGGCAGAGAATGGGTGCGTTGGGGTGCGGCCGGCACTAGGGAAGCCAGCGGGAGCCTGCCGTGGTCATCTGGGATTACGGGGACGCTGGGGAGAGACATAGACAGGTCTGGAATCTTCTGGAGTAGAGCTGGCACGATTTGCTGCTGGATGAATTATAGCTACTTCCCCCTCAGGACCACAGTTGAGCTTTGTTGGGGCGCCGACGTACTTTGCCGCTGGGGCCCTCAGCGGATGGGGTGTGTTTCTTGCCTCCCTGGATCAACACCGTCCACAGGCACCTCGTCCCAGGCAGCTTTGTGCCTCCTGTCATGGACCCAGCACAGAGCGGCTGTCGGTGCTGAGGGGGTGGGTGAGAAAGAAGCTAGGCTGTCGAAGCACAGACCCCAGGGCCATTCCTGTGCCAGCCTGTCCTCAAGCTTACGAACGTCCCACCCACTGGCCCCAGGAGTGGGTCCCACGTCGTGTTCTGAAAATTGCCAACCGCCTGGTTTCCGAATGCCTTTGCCTGGCTGACGTACCTTAGGAGGTGACCACAGTCCGCTATGATTTCGAGCACGGTCAGCGTAGAGATCAGCACACAACTGACTGTTTTTCTGGGTTAGGTTTTCTGATGTTCAGTTTGAAAAGCAGCAGACCGAACGGCTTTAACGCGCAGTTCCTGGGAACCACTAGAGAGGTGACCTATCAAGTTCATTGCAGGCTACTGTTAACCTAGCTTTTTTTTTTTTTTTTTTCCCTCTTCTAGGAGGAAGTAACAGGAAGACCATCTGACGTCAGGTATTTCTTGATTTTTCTAAGGCAAAGGGCTTAGTATTTCTTAGGGTTGGGAAGCAGGCAGCCCCAGCTTCTGTGCCGGGGGCGGATTGGCCAGCTGGCTCCTTCGCCTGTTCCGCAGACCATTTCGAGCCCCCTTCACTGTGCCTGGCCCCGGCTGGGTGCTGGGGGGACAGAGACAAATCAGCCCACCCCCGGCCCTGTGGGTGAACTGACAGTCGACACTGTGGGAGGGAGGTGAGTGTGGGTGTCCTTAGGCTGCTATCTGTGCTCTGCCCGTTCCTCTCGGAGCCCCACTGTCCCCATCTTATAAATGGGAAGAACACCTGCCCCCCGGCAGCCCGGGAGCCAGAACGGTACCCGTGGTAGAGAAGAGCGGGTGCAAACTGCCCAGCTCTGTGCCCCGTGGGTCCTGGTGTTCCGTGAATGGTAGCCGTTGTTTCTAGTGATAGCATACAAATGCAATTACCGACCCCGAGAGGGTGGGGAGGGTCGCCAGTACCCAGCCAAGGGCCCGGTGGTCCCACTGCAGGTGGGGCGGAGTGGCAGAGTGTGCAGGGCCGAATCAGGGAGAGCCGAGGCACTCGTTTCCAACCCAGTGAACCGGAGTCCCTGTGGTGTGCCAGGCCCACACCTGCAGACCGTGCCGTGAACCCCGCAATACCATGAAGGACCTGTGGCTTTCATTCCCATTTTGGGGGGGAGTGCCGAGGCCCCAAGAGAACTAGTGAGCACCCGTGGGCGTGCGAGCACCGGAAACGAACCGTCTCCAGGGTTCAGGTGCAGAGGAACCTGCCATCCGGTCCTCTGGCCCCTCCCAGGCTGCCTCATCGTTGGTTCTCCGTGGTGGTGACCGTGCTGGTTCGGTGCATTTCTGAAAAGAAGTCCTGTGTGTCTTTAAAGGAGAGGTGGCCTGAGTTCGTTTCTTTCTCTTCTTTTTTAACCGTCAATAACTGGTCTGCCCTGTCGCCCATCGCTGTGCTGTGCTCTCGCTCCCACATGCGTATTTAAAGCCCTTTATGGGTGGAAGTTTCTTCTCCGTCTCCTCGTGTCTGGGACGGTTCTATTTTGTGTAAGTTTCCGAGGGCCGTACTGCCAAAGGGCCACGAAGTTAGTGGCTCGGGGAGGCCAGAAGCCTGAAATCAAGGTGTCGGTGGAGCCACGGTCTCTCTGAAGAATCTGGGGCGGGTTCCTCGCCTCTTCCAGCCTCTGGCGGACCCAGACTTTTCTTGGCTTGTGGCAACATCGCTGTCATCTCTGCCTTCATGTTCCCGTGACCGTCTTCCCCATGTGTCTGTACGACCCTGTGTCGTCACATGGCGTTCTCTGCCCGTGTCTGTGTCCAGATCTCCTTTTTTGTTGTTGTTAATTTTTTTTTTAAGTTTATTTATTTTTGAGAGAGAGAGACCGAGAGAGTGAGCGGGGTGGTGGCAGAGAGAGAGGGAGAGAGAGAATCCCAAGCAGGCTCTGCACTGTCAGCACCGGGCCTGACGTGGGGCTCGAACTCGCAAACTGTGAGATGAAACCAAGAGTCAGACCCTTGACTGACTGGACCACCCAGGCACCCCTCCTCCTCCTCCTCCTCCTCCTCCTCCTCCTCCTCCTCCTCCTCCTTTTTTTTTCAAGTAATCTCTACACGCAGTGTGGGGCTTGAACTCATAAGCTGGAGATTAAGAGTCGCGTGTTTCACCAACTGAGCCCGCCATCTGGAGATAATGGGGCCGGCCGAAGGGACTGTGAGCTCTGTTGCAAAGGCTCCCACCTGAACCTAGAAAGAATCAGTGGGATGAGAAGGAAACAGGTGACTGAGAGAGCCCTCACCTCGCACACTTCTAGAAGGAACGTATGCAGAGAACTAAAACACAAGCCAGGAAGTTCTGTGTGCCGACTGTATCCCAGGAGAGGGATACAGGAGGTTTGGTGGAGGGAAAAGGTGACCAGAGCGGCTCCCTGGGGGAGGCGGCCTTTGGACCGCGCGCCTTGTGTGATTGGCGGAGCTGGATCCGGAGCAGCAGCGGGGAGGTGGTGGTGTTTCGCCCACGCAGGGGTGCGCGAAATGAAGGAGTGTCACGGCAGCTCAACGAGGCCGCGGGAGCCAGAAAGTAATAGAATTCAGAGATACTTAGCACAGTGAGGCCCCGAAGCATCTGGCGGCGTGCCCTTGTTCGGCAGAAGACGTATGTCCCGGATACCGTGGCGAGGCGCGGGCTTGCGGTGTTCTCTGTCTGTCGGTCTTGTGCTGTGTACATTTCGTCCGCGTGTTCGTTTTGTTTTAGGTAAGAACCCGCAGCACGAGTCACTGAAGGAGAGAAATTGGACGTTCCTGTTGGCTCCATAAGTACCTATGGTGGGTCCGGCCTGAGCAATTGGTTTTCCTTAGCACCCGTTGTCCACACGATGGAAAGGGGGAGCCGGGGGCGGGGGGCGGGGGCACACCAAGAAAACCTCCCCTTGAAGGCTCCGTGTCCTTGCTCAGTAAAGTGAGGATGAGAATATCTGTCCTGTCTGCCTTATTGGTTTTGGGGATCGTGCCTGGGAAGCATTTTCTTTAAATGTTTACTTATTATTTTTGAGAGAGCATGAGAGAGAGAGAGCATGAGCAGGGGAGGGGCAGAGGGAGAAAGGGAGAGAGAATCCCAAGCAGGCTCCGCACCGTCAGCACCGAGCCCGACGTGGGGCTCGATCTCACTAACTGCGAGATCGTGATCTGAGCGGAAATCAAGAGTCGGATGCTTAACCGACTAAGCCACCCAGGACAACTCCCCCCTTCCCCCCGCCCGGGCCCCCCGGAAGTATTTGCTGACTGTTAAAGCACAGGGCAGGTATCAGGCACTGTGCTGGGTCACCCGGGGTGGGTCAGCACCTGTGCCAGGGGGCAGGGGCACACTGAGATGTAGGACTTCGCCCCTGCTGGTGGTGGTGGTGGTGATGTGGGCGTTTCCGGCCTGGAGTCTGCAGTCGGACTGGAGGGGGCCGAGCAGAGCTGGAGCCGGATTGGGCAGGGACGCAGGCTCTAGAGGCCGCGCTCAAGTGGGGAACCGGGCTCCCGGGCTCCACTGTGGGTGTTGACACTGTGGGGAGTTTGCTCGGTGGGGGGTGCGGGGTAACAGCCGTGGGGATCTGGCTCCCGTGCTGTCCCTACCGTCATTTCTGTGCGGTGACTGCTGACTCTCCACGTTAACAGCCTTACGTTGTCATATGGCACCTTCTGGCTCACAGAGGACGATTACTGACCCCGTGGCCACTGGCATCATCCTAATGAAGGCCAGGGAGGCAGAGGACTGTGTGAAAAGAGGTGGTGCTTCAGAGTCGGGTCACCCTCAATTCCAATCAGGGCACCATGGGTCCGTTCAGTATGATTTTTGTTTAATGTTGATTTATTAATTTTGAAAGAGCATGTGAGAGCGAGCGTGGGCACCCACAGGCACGAGTGGGGGAGGGGCAGAGAGAGAGCCTCAAGCTGGCTCTGTGCTGGCTCGATCTCACGAACCATGAGATCGTGGCCTGAGCCGAAATCAAGAGTCAGATGCTTAACCGACTGAGCCACACAGGCGCCCCGTTCAGTCTGATTCTTTTTTTTTTTTTTAATTTTTTAATGTTTATTTATTTTTGAGAGAGAGAGAGACAGACAGAGTGTGAGCATGGGAGGATCGGAGAGAGAGGGAGACACAGAATCCGAAGCAGGCTCCAGACTTTGAGCTGTCAGCACAGAGCCCGACGCGGGGCTCAAACCCATGAACCATGAGATCACGACCTGAGCCAAAGTCGGACACTTAACCGACTGAGCCACTCAGGCGCCCCTCAATTTTTTTTAATGTTTATTCATTTTTGAGAGAGGGAGACAGAGTGCAAGCAGGGGCGGGGTGCGGAGAGAGAGGGGGACACAGAATCCGAAGCAGGCTCCAGGCTCTGAGCTGTCAGCACAGGGCCCGACGTGGGGCTCAAATTCACGAACCGCGAGATTATGACCTGAGCCAGAGTCAGACGCTAAACCGACTGAGCCACCCGGGCGCCCCAGCGTTCAGTCTGATTCTCATACGGGTTCTTAATCTTTGAGCTTCAGCTTCCTTACCCGTAAGGGGGACGATGACACTCAAAACACCAGATATTTCTTGAGCGCCCTGTTCTCAGTGCCTCAACGTGTTCGTTCAGTTAATCCTTACTATAACCCCGTGAGATGGGTGGTTGCTGTCGTTCCTCTTATTTTACGCCTAAGGAAACAGAAGTTCAGAGAGGTTAAGTAACTTGTCCAGAGTCACACAGCAAGTGAGTGTCAGAACTGGGCCTCAGACTCAAGCCCTAGAGCCCGTACTCTTACCACAGTCCCTCCTCTGACACCGCCATTGCTGGCAGGTGAGGAGGCAGTGGGCTGATTTCGTGTGAGAGCCCCACGGGAGTGCCTTCTCTTTCCCTCTCCGAAAGCAAGCACAGACCTGGGTGCCCACCTTTTAACTTTGTCCAAGTCACACCGTGGTACTGACAGGCCTGGGGCCATAGTCGGTCAGTCTGAATGGAGCATCCACCACATCCCAGGCACAGTGCTAGGCCCTGGGCACAAAGCAGCGAGGAAGAAGGCCGGCCCCCTTGCCCTCTAGCTGGGACAGAACTGCAGGAGTGCTGAGGGGCTGTGTGCCTGTGTACCTGGCGTCAAGGGAGGCCTTGTGGAGGAGGTGACGTTCACTAATGCTGGCAGGTGAGTGGGCAGCAGCTTAGCCAGGCTGAGAGGGAGGGAGGGTGCTGCAGGCAGAGACAACCAGCATGTGCCAAGGTCCCGGGGTGGAGTGTGGGCAGAGCAGTCCAGTGTGGTGAGAACACAGCAGGGGAAGGAGAAGCGGGTGAGGGGCAGGGGTCTGCGTATCTTAAGCTCACTGGGGAGCCACGGAGACTGGTAGACGGGAGTGATGGGGTCAGATAAACACGTAAGCGTCACCGGCACTTACAGAGAGTGAATTGGAGCGGGGCAGGGGAGGAGGCAGGGAGCGCTGGGGGTGCTCACGCTGGGTTAGGCGCTCTCTCCCACCCTTTGGAAGTCAGCTCCAGGGCCTCCTGCTCAGGGTGGTTCTCCCCAGCCACCCTGATGGGCAGCTCCTGCCGTGGCTCTCACAGCCCCAGTGCTGTCCCTGCCTCGTGCCTCGTGATGTACACTGGGTGGCGATTATCCGATTGCTGTCTTTCTCCCCCGCTTAGGCCAGGATCTCTTAGTCTTGGCCCGGTTGACATTTTGGCCTGGGGGACTTGCTTTGGGGCGGGGGGGGGGGGGAGGGGGGAGGGGCGTCCTGTCCACTGCAGGGTATTGGGCAGCACCCTGGCCTCTACTCACTAGATGCCAGAAGCCTCCCTGCCCCCAGTTGTGACAACAAAAGACGAGGCCAGAGGCGCCTGGCTGGCTCACTCGGTTAAGCATCCAACTCTTGATGTGAGTTCAGGTCATGATCTTGAGGTTCGTGGGTTTGAGCCCCGCATCGGGCTCTGCACTGACAGTGTGGAGCCTGCTTGGGATTCTCTCTCTCTCACTCTCTCTCTGCCCCTCCCCTGCTCTCTCTCTCTCTCTCTCAAAATCAATAGATAAACTTAAAAAAAAAAAAAAAAGACGCAGCCAGATGTCCCCTAGACGCAGCCAGAGTGGCCCTAGGCTGAGAACCACTGCCCAGCAGGTCAAACTTGGGGTGTGTGAAGGGGAAGCTTGTGGCCACTGCCGTTTCGAAGCTCTAACAAGTTGACCTCTTCCAGGATTATGGCAGGGAAAGTGAAATGGGTCACTGATATCGAGAAGTCGGTGCTGATAAATAACTTTGAAAAGAGAGGATGGGTCCAAGTGACAGAAAACGAGGACTGGAACTTCTACTGGTAAGTACGAAAAGCAGGATTTGGTTGTTTTTCCGAAGCCTGCTTTTTTCTTTTTTAACATTTATTTTCATTTATTTTTGAGAGAGAGCGTGCACAGGTGCGCGCGGGAGAGAGACAGAGTGAGAGAGAGAATCCCAAGCCGGCTGTGCGCTGTCAGCACGGAGCCCGACCCTAGGGCTCGGTCTCACAAACCGCGAGATCATGACCTGAGCGGAAATCAAGAGTCGCTCAACTGACTCAGCCGCGCAGGCGCCCCTGAAGGCTTCTTACCAGTCTTGTGAATGGCGGTAGCCCAGGCACAGGCTGTGTTCTCAGAGGGGCGCCCCCCCCGCCCAGACACATCTTTCATCCCAAGTTCTTTGGGAGCACGCGTTGCGGGGTGCCCTCACGCTCCCGTTTACCAGCCTGACGTCCGAAGTCCCAGGACGGTTCTGCACAACCCGACCTGGCGAGTCCCGTGGGGGGCCAGGTGAGAAGCCAGAGGCCCCTCCCGGCAGTGCCAGTCAGTGCCTTAGTGCCCGGCGCTGGGGAAGGGGACCGCGGGGGAGGGGCCTGTGCCTCCCTTGCTTCCTCTCGCAGGGCAGAGGGCGCTGGTTGGACTGGGTAACGACAACCGAAAAGCGAGGGAGACGCACGAACGGGAGAGCAGTGTGTTTGGTGTTGACTCCGCTGTCCTCGCCTCCTGCCCCCGCCCCGCCTCCCCCTCCTCGTGGGCTGAGGTCCCGTGTCCTCCCTTGTCCGGGCCTGGTGTGCTCCCCGCCGCAGGCCTGCCTCCACCCTCTGGTAGGGTCGTGCGCCCGAACACAGATCCGTGGTCATCTCTGCTGGGCGCCATCCTCCGCAGCTCCCGGGCCCGGAGCCCCGAGCGAACCTTTGAGGGAGGGGAGCTGGTGGGTCTCCGGAGGCCTTTTTACCCTATGCGTCCCCCACTCCCTGAGACCCACTCCCTGCTGTTCCAGCCACTTCCTTCCCCCCCCACGCCCCAGTGCAGCCGCCGGCACGCTTTCCCCTGCCGACCCGCTAAGACGGGCGGTGCTCTCTGCCTCCTCAGCCCATCCTTCGGGGACGCCACGCATCCGGCGGTTAGACGTCCAGACGCTGGAGCCAAGTCGTGCCTGGCTTTACACCCTGGCTCCCCCGCTGCTGCCTGTGTGGCCCTTAGCAGGGGACTTGACCTTTCCCTTCAAACACAGCTGTCGGAAGCCTGAATGAGTCAGTAAAGCACAGAGCGTGTGGCATGTGACAGCGGCCAGCGGTTGCTGGCCTTCGCACACCACTCCTCGAGCCTCCTGCCCTAGAAGCCACCTGTGCCCCTCCAGCCTCCCAGACGGCTCCCCTCAGTGCTGTGCAGCAAGTGCCGCGTGCCAGGATTTGGGATTTCCCCGCCTGCCCCGTCTTTCTGCGCTGCTGTGAACCCGATGACAGTGAGGACCTTGTCTGGCTGGTCCCAGCCTCCCAGAGCCCGGCCCTGGCCCAGGTGCGGTGTAGACTGGCGGCCCGCTTCCATCTCCAGCAGCCACTGCAGGGATGACCCTTTCTCTGCTCCCCTGGCAGCTGAGGATACCTGTGCTTTAAACCACGATCCAGTTTCCCCGGGGGGAGCATGGAATGCAGACGGGGAGAGGCTGGTAGAGAAGTGCAGCCCCTGTGTGGGCTTTGGCATCGGGTTCACGTCCTCGAAGGTAGAGCGAAAAAATGTAGCCTGAGCCCTGCTTCATGGGAGCTCTGAAAGAAGAGAGTTCGGTACTTAACGCTCTGCGTCCCACGGCTCTGTGCCATGGGCTTAGCCAGTTCTCAGCGAGCCCTTTTGGCTTCTCTGGGTAATTAATCGGCGCTGGGGAGGGCGTCGAGCGACTCCCTGCTTCCTACCACGGAAGAAGCATCTTGGAGCCAGTCTTCACAAGACGGGGAGAGAAAAGAGCGGAACTGTGTAACTTTGGCTCTTTGGTGCCTTAAGAGCTCCTGTCCTAAGCACTCTGTGTACCATCGAGTCTTAAAAATTGGTTAGGGTAAAATACCGGAAACAACTAAATGTCAAGTGGTTAGGAAAAGGTAACCAAGTTAACCGAGTGGATTACGGTGCAGCCATGAAAATAATTAGGACAATTATAAAGCAATTTGGAAAATCGTATAACAAAAAAATCTGAAGACAAACATATTATGAAACTGTATCTGTGTTCTGATCACAGCTTGAGTATAGGGTAGGAGGTAGGAGCACGTGAAACATGGGAGTCAGGGCTGCGCTAGGGAGATGCATTAATCACCGATTGCCAGATTGATGGCGTGTGACAAACGCCACAGAACTTAAGGCTTGGAACAACCATTTGCACAGCACGCGCATTTATCGGTTTGGCCGGTCGGTTCCTTTGGTCCAGCAGGACTTAGCTGATCCTGCCTGGGCTTCCCCTGCTGTCACCTGGGGGGTCCAGCCGGGGCTTGTCTGGTCTTGGATGCCGTTGGCCAGGACCACAGTGGCTTCTCACCACAGATCTCTAGTGGCCCTCCAGCCAGCTGGCTTGGGCTTGCCCTCCTGGGGCGGCTGGGGTCCAGGAGGGAGGGAGGAAGCTCTCAAGGCCTCTTGGCGCTAGTCTCAGAAGCGACACGCCATCGCTTCTGCCTCTTTTTTGGCCAAAGCAGAGCCGAGGTGAGACGGGTCTGGGCCCAGGCCTTAAGAAACTAGCAGCTTCCCCTTCCTTTATGGGAACTGTCTGCGGGAGCCCCAAGCTGCCAGGTGGGGCCTCTCTGGCTGGAGGAGCTGTGTTGTGTGTGATAGTTACAGCCACTCCCGGCCTTACAGCCGTGCCCACCAAGGTGCCAAACATACGAACGACGCCTTCTTGGACCCTCCAAATGGGGTCATCCGCTGGCCGAATACCACCGAGTGGCCTCGGTCCGTGCCACATGGAGCAGAGGCAGGCTCGCCTGAGCCCTACCCAAAATTTTGGTCCACAGGGACACCTGGGTGGTTCAGTGGGTTGAGCATCCAACTTCGGCTCATGTCATGATCTCGCGGTTTGTGGGCTCGAGGCCCATGTCAAGCTCTGCGCTGACAGCTCAGAGCCTGCTTGGGATTCTCTCTCTCGTTCCTTTCTCTTTGTCTTTTCCCCGCTTACGCATTTTCTCTCTCTCTTGTCTTTCAATAAATAGATTAAAAAATTTAAAAAAATGTTTTGGTCCACAAAACCACAAGATCTGATCCAATGGTTGTTGTCTTAAGTTGCTAACACCAGGCACCTTGCTTTGCAGTAAGAGGTACCCAGAATCTATCATCACATACCCGAGAGTGGTAGGGAAGCAGCTCATTATCTTGAAAACCGATACATAAAGGGCAAGAATCAAGCATTTAGTTAGTCTTTCCTCTGTGAGCTATGTTTTGGGGTATCCAGATTGTTGATGAAGGGACATTTCTCCTTGTAGAAATATTCCTGCTAACACATGAAGAAGAAATGAAAGCAGAGGATCCACCATCTCGTCTCCCCTAACGACCTAAGGGTCTAGGCCCGCCCAGTATGGGAGCCGCTGAGCTCAGGGCTGACGAGCACTTCGGCGTGGCGGGCCCAGTTGTAGGTGTGCCCCAAATGGACCTGCAGCTCCCCAGGCCTTGCGGTCTGACTCCTGATTGACAGGTGGCACGGGAGCCGGGGCACTGGGCTGAGGAAGAAGCGTGTGAGGACCTAGAAGGCAAGTGGCCCAGGGTCCTCCAGAAACAGATGGCCTAGGGAGACTGTAGGTTAAACGAGTCGGGAGAGAGAGAACAACTCATCAGAAGGCCTGACCCTTATCTGTACAAGCTCTAAAAATACTTATCAGATGACTTGGGAAACATGAACACTGATTAATATTTGATGATATCCAGAAATCACTGCTGCTTGTTTTTAGTTGTGACAGCAGTATGAAGTAGGATATCGTATCTCTCTTTAAAATTTTTTTTTAACATTTATTTATTTTTGAGAGACAGAGCACAGGTGGGGGAGGAGCAGAGAGAAAGAGACACAGAATCCGAAGCAGGTTCCAAGCTCTGAGCCATCAGCACAGAGCCCGACGTGGGGCTCGAACTCATGAACCACGAGGTCATGACCTGAGCTGAAGTCGGATGCTCAACCGACTGAGCCACCCAGGCGCCCCAGTAGGACATCATATATTAAGAAGTCCGTAACTGTTAGACATTCTTACAGGAGCATTTTGGTTGGAATCTCGTGTCTGGGAATTGCTTCCAAATAAGCCAGTGCCGTGGGGCACAGGTGGGGTACAATCAAGACAAGACCGGGTGCCTGGTTGCAGCCCCTAAAGCGAGCAATGGATCTTCTTACACTTTCCTCTCTGCTTTTGCTTGTGGTTGAGCTCTTTCGTAATTAAAAGTTTGAAAACTCCCCCATCATTCTAATGATCATAGACTTGGAAGAGACCCTTTGGGTGCTTGGGGCCCTCTGTAGGTTGGTGCCCGGGGTGGGGTGGGGTGGGGGCCTAGAGCAAGAAGCCATGCCAGCCTGCCTTGCCTGTGGCTCCCTTGTGAGTGCCAGTCCAGTCCTTCCTGCTCCCTCCCTCCCTCCCTCCCTGCCTCTCTGAGGGGCTGGTAGGGTGGAGGGGTGTGTCCGGGAGGCTGGGTTTCTTAGAGGATTAGAGGGAATCAGTTTCTTTTTCAACCGTCCTCATTTACTCGGGTGCTGGCCTGTCATCGGTTTCTACAAGAATATGACCCAGAGCCCTTAAATCACCCTGTGATTTTTTTTTTTTTTTAAGTTTATTTATTTGTTTTGAGATGAGACAACGCAACCGGGATAAGGGCAGAGAGAGAGGGACAGAGAATCCCAAGCTGACTCTGCACTGTCAGCCCAGAGCAGGGCTCAAACCCACGAACTGTGAGATCATGACCTGAGCCAAAACCAGGAGTCTGACGCTTAACCGACTGAGCCACCACCCAGGCGCCCCTGCCCTGTGGTCCGGGTGCTTCTTAACTTTGGGTGCAAATACTGTGTAAATGATTTTCCTGATTTCAGAGTCTGAAGGAGGCCATTTTTCATTAGTTTGTAATCAGCAGTCAATGGTATCATTGATTCATCAGTAAGCATTTATCAAGTATCTCTTCTGTGCTGGGCAATGACACCGTCCACTGTAAGACGGACTCAGAATTGCTCCTGCCTCAGTTCAGGTGTAGGTCACAGCCGGTCACCAGACCCAACGCTGTGCCGCTGTGGCCCGGGCATCTCCGGGTCTGGGTGCTGGGACTCGGGGAACAGGCCAGCCCTTCTGGTCGCGAGCTTTAATGAGAACTGCCACCACGGGGACCTCCTCTGAGCTTTCGCCCTGCACGTCCCTTCTGTGCTTCTCTTTTAGGATGAGTGTGCAAACCATCCGAAACGTTTTTAGTGTCGAAGCTGGCTATCGGCTCTCAGACGATCAAATAGTCAACCATTTTCCGAACCACTATGAACTGACCCGGAAGGATCTGATGGTGAAGAATATTAAAAGATACAGGAAGGAGCTGGAGAAAGAAGGGAGTCCTCTGGCAGAAAAAGATGAAAACGGGAAATACCTCTACCTGGGTTTGTGCCTTTTTCACTGGGCTCATGTGTTAAATGAATCCTAGAAGTTCCTTAGTCACACGAGCTACCGGGATGGCGACTGCTGGCTTTGGTGGGTGAACACGTTCGTGCCAGCTGTGACAGGCGCCTCTCTCATTCCACGTGTGTCTGGAATGGGCAGGCTGGCGCTCACGTTGGGATCTGAGTTTCCATGGGTGCCCAGGGAATGTGGTGCATGCGAGGGAGAGAGTGTCCCCGGTGTGTGGATGGAGGGAAACGGCGTGAGCTGCAAGCTGCATTTTGGAATTCACGGTCACTACCGCATCTGGCGGTTCCCAGGCGGAACGGCGTGTCCCTGTTCCATCTGGTGGGCTGGCCTGCTGGATAGTTCCAGAATCCTTTTACCTATCTGGGAAAAATTATATAACCAATCTCTCTGGGCCTGCGTTTCCTCATCTGATAAATGGGAATGACAACAGGTTGCTGTGGGCATTACAGGTTTGTAAAGCGCTTAGCACACGGGCGATGAGGTTATTGTACGGGAACTGAACGGCACAGGGCCTTGATCTTCAGACGCTGGCTTGGGGCAGAGGGCATGAAGCAGCCTCTGGAAAGGCCGTGGCAGTGTGTTTCTGTCCGTGGCTGCTGTTGGGCTAGCTCACCCGCCGTCGTCCTCTTTTTCTCCTTGCAGACTTTGTTCCGGTCACCTACATGCTGCCCGCGGACTACAACCTGTTCGTGGAGGAGTTCAGGAAAAGCCCCTCCAGCACCTGGATCATGAAACCTTGTGGCAAAGCCCAGGGAAAGGGCATCTTTTTGATCAACAAGCTCTCGCAGATCAAAAAGTGGTCCCGGGACAGCAAAACATCTTCGTGAGTGCACCTGCTTAAGATCAGGGCCCAGGGTGTGTGGGTCTGAATCCCTGTCTACACTTACCGTCTGAGTACCTTTTGTTTTGTGGACACTTACATGCTTCACCTGGGTAAACTGGGGACAGTAGCAGCACCATCACGGGGGCAAGACGGGGATGGGACAGGCGAACACGGGAGTGTCTGTGATCAGTAGCAGGGGTAGCGCGAGGCCGCGTCAGGTCAGGTCTCTGCCCAGCGTTCGATGGCTCCCCAGAACTGAGATACCAGGCCAGGCGGTTTTGTCTGGGGCCCACCCTGCCTCTGCGGGTCCTGAACTGTACAGAGATGCTGGAGGTGGTTCTCTCCCGGAGGGCTGGTGGCTCACCGTTCCCGGGCGTAGCAGGGTCACCTCCCTGTGCGGAGCATTGAAGTTTGAGTGCACGTTGCCGGCCCCCAGGTGGGTCAGGCGCAGGGAGCACTTCCCTGGTGGGTTCCCGGGGGGAGGGGGGGCTGCTGGCACTGTCCTCTGGGGCCGGGGTCTCAGGCTTGGGGGCTCCCGCGTGGACACCAGCTCACCGCCGTCTTCTCCCCCGACGCGACGGGGGCCTTTGAACTCTGCCATCTAATATTGACCGTCTCCGCCGCCCTTAGGTTTGTGACCCAGTCCACCAAGGAGGCCTACGTGATCTCCCTGTACATTAACAACCCGCTGCTGATCGGCGGGAGGAAGTTTGACCTGCGCTTGTACGTGCTGGTGTCTACGTACCGCCCACTGCGCTGTTACATGTGAGAGTCGCTGGGGTTTTGTCTTGTTGGTCGGCAGCTCACGAGACGCAGCCCTTCAGAGACAAAGTAGATTAGCGGCGCGGGGGGGTGACTGCTGGCGGTCACAGGGTTTCTCGATCGTGGTAGTGGCCCCACAAGTCTCAGTATACCGAGAACCACTGCGTCATACGCTTTAGGTGGGGGAGTCCTGTGGCCTAGGAATTGTACCTTAGCGTGACCGTTCGAAGAAAAGAACCGTAAAAAATGAAAAAGCAGCTCTTTTAACGGCCTGAATCAAAAAGCAGGTCTTCCTATTATTATTTTTTTTAATGTTTATTTATGAGAGAAAGAGAGAGAGAGCGTGAGCAGGGGAGGGACAGAGAGAGCAGGGAGACACAGGACCCGAAGCAGGCTCCAGACTCTGAGCAGTCAGCACAGAGCCCGACGTGGGGCTCGAAGCTGCGAACCGTGAGATCTTGACCTGAGCTGAGGTCAGACGCCTGACCAGCTGAGTCCCCCAGATGCTCCAAAAAGTGGCTTTTGTAAGAGAACAAAGTGTTCGGTCTTATCTGTGCTTCTCCTCAGCGTGCTGAAGTGGTCTGAATTCCCACTCAGGTATAAACTTGGATTCTGCCGCTTCTGCACGGTGAAGTACACCCCAAGCACCAGCGAGCTGGACAACATGTTTGTTCATCTCACCAACGTCGCCATCCAGAAGCACGGGGTGAGTGCGTCCCTTCCCTGGAGCTTACGGAAATGGGCTGCTTTTGTCGGTTTCTCTCTCCTTCTTTTCGCGTGCGCGGGCGAAGCGGGTCCGGGAGCCGGATTCCAGATGCCCTTGCACTCGTGAGGAGTGGGAGCTTTAAGGATCTGGCACATCAGCCCTTCTGGTTCCGTGGCCGTGGGCACGTCCGTTGGAACTCTCGGAGCCTCGGTTTCTCCATTTGTGAAAGGAGATCCTGTTACCCCCTCATGGGGGTAGGATTCACGAGAGGGCTCCTGCGTGGCCATTCGTTCAGCAAAGTCTCCCTGAGCACCTGTCTGGGTTGGTCTCGTGCTGAGTGCCAGGGCTACGTTGATGGTCCCCACTCACGGAGCCTGGCCCGTAGGGGAAGACGGCCGTCAAGTAATCACACTAGTCAATGTGTCATCACAAACTGAGCCGCATGCTCTCAAGCTAGGGGACGCAGATCCGGAAGAGCATGGAATGAAGTCCCTGGTTCAGGTGGCCGGAGAAGGCTTCCGTGTGCAGAAATGCTCAAGCAGAGACCTGAAGTATAAGCAGGGGTTACCCGGGTGGAGGTGGGGAGGGAACGTTCTAGCAGAGGGTACAGCCTGTGCCAGGATCCCGTGGCAGGAAGGAGCGTTGCAGGAGCTGAGAGACGGCCAGGGTGGCTGGAGCCCCCAGACCGAGGGTGGTGGAGTTAGAGGTACCTGGTGAGGCCAGCGAGGCCAGGCCCCAGGACCTTGTCGGTTCTGTGTGGGCTTTGGGGCTTTAATCTGGTCCTAACAAAAATGTTCTGAAGGTCTCATTTCTTTATGAAAGACTCTTCTGTTTGGATCTTGCTTGATTGGAGGCCTTGAGTATCCTGGTCCTTTTTGTATAATTGGAGTGGAAAGAGGGTAAGCATTGATAGAAAACAAGCTTCTTTTTCTTTCTTTCTCTTTTTTTTTTTTTTAAGTTAATTGTTTTAGTAATCTCTATGCCCACTGGGGGGCTCACATGACCCCAAGATTAATAGTTGTAGGCTCTTGGGGCACCTGGGTGGCTCAGTTGGTTAAGCATTCAACTTTGGCTTAGGTCACGATCTTGCAGTTTGTGGGTTTGAGCCCCGGGTCAGTCTCTGTGCTGACAGCTTGGAACCTGGAGCCTGCTTTGGATTCTGTGTCTCCATCTCTGTCTCTGGCCCTCCCCCACTCAGGCTCTGTCTCTCTCCTACGAAAATAAACATCAAAAACAATATATTAAAAAAAGGGTGGCATGCTCTTCCGACTGAGCCAGCTAGACGCCCCCAAACCAAGCTTTTCTGAGTCACCTACTGAAGGGTTTGTTCAGAGCAGCATGGGCTCAGTCCCCCGTCTATCACTTCTCTCTGTGTGACTTGGGCAAGTCACACGGCCTCCCTGGGCCTCCTCATCTGCAAACAGAGCCCTGGTATTACCTTGCTGGTAATGAAATGACAATGGCCACCATTTACTGAGGGCCTTGACGGTCTTCTGTGTGAGGCCAACCCTGGTTCACTGTCCCTCGGGTTTCCCTGAGAGCAAACTTCTGAGCATCACTGTTACATGGTCAAGATTAGAGGAGAAAGGATGGCTTGGCCAGAACTTTATTCAGAAGAATTGGAACAACGGAGACACCTGGCCGGCTCAGTAAGTGGAGTGTGAGACTCTTGATCTCCGGGTTGTAAGTCCGAGCCCCACGTTGGGTGTAGAGATTACTTAATAAAATCTTGGAGTGCCTGGGTGGTTCAGTCGGTTAAGCGTCCGACTTCAGCTCAGGGCATGATCTCATGGTTTGTGGGTTCGAGCCCCGTGTCGGGCTCTGTGCTGACCGCTCGGAGCCTGGAACCTGCTTGGGATGCTGTGTCTCTCTCTCTCTCTGCCCCTCTCCCGATCACACTCTGAGTCTCTCTCTCTCTCAAAAAATAAATAAACATCAAAAAAATGTAAATAAAATAAAATCTTGAAAAAAAAATGAGTCGGGAAGATGAGTTTTCAGGGGATGCAGCCGTTTGGAGAAAGCTGAGCAATGACATCAGGCCCTTTGCAGCCAAGTTAGTGAGGCCTGGGTGTGGGTGTGGCCAGTGGGTGTGGGTGTGGCCAGTGACCGGCCTCCAGTCCTCTTGGTTTCTCTGAGGACAGTGCAGAATATGTTGGCCTGCCCCAACCCCCGCTTGGATTGCAGGGCCACACTGACATTGGGAGGGCTCCATTTGATGGGCCTTCTCAGGACACCAGTCAGCTGAGTCACTGCTGCATCAATAAGAAACAGAAGTCACTTTTTTTTAACCCGTGGAAGGAGAGAGCAGAAGGCAGGACCTTAGCTTGGCATCGTTGCAGTGTTCCAGAAGCCTCTGTGCCGTCCCTGTCGGTTCTGTTGGTAAATGCTTAGCTTTTTAACGTGAGGAAGTCCTTCCTCTGAGGAGACTACTTGCTGGTAGCCTCACGTGGCTCCGATTCAGAATCACATGAAGGACAGATGTTACACGGGACGCTGACACGTCAAGCAGTCTACGGCTGCATCTCCCGAGTGTCCCTGGGTGCAGAGCATAGCCCGACACCTGGGACAGAGATGCCCTCGGACAGCCTGCCCTCAGGAGGCTCAGAGACCAGCAGGGGAGGCAGATCACAGAAGACTGATGATAAGGGAGGCTGCAGGGCTGCGGAGGGGGTGCAGGAGTGTGGGGCGGGGGGCACCGGGAGGCGGGATCAATCCAGCAGGCAGAGAAGGGGATGGAGAGATCAGGGGTGCATCCCGACATGGGCAGTGTTTGCAGATTGATTTGATATAGTGTCCTGGAGTAAATCTGATAAACTAGTGTTGCTACAGTCCTAACAGCAGGACACATTTCCTCGCTTTTTAGGTCTGTGCTTGTGGAAGACAGTGTTTTGCCGTGTATACTTTGTATGTCTAGAACTTTTATCTTTTTTTTTTTAATTTCTTTTTTTAATGTTTATTTATTTAAAAAAAATTTTTTTTAACGTTTTTATTTATTTTTGAGACAGAGAGAGACAGAGCATGAACAGGGGAGGGTCAGACAGAGGGAGACACAGAATCTGAAACAGGCTCCAGGCTCCGAGCCGTCAGCACAGAGCCCGACGCGGGGCTCGAGCTCACGGACTGCGAGATCATGACCTGAGCCGAAGTCGGCCGCTTAACCGACTGAACCACCCAGGCGCCCCTGTTTATTTTTTTTGAGGGCGAGTGGGGGCGGGAGGGGGGGTAAAGAGAGAGGGAGGCACAGAATCCGAAGCAGGCTCCAGGCTCTGAGCCATCAGCACAGAGCCCGACGCGGGACTCGAACTCACGGACTGCGAGATCACAACCTGAGCTGAAGTCGGACGCTTAACCGACTAAGTCACCCAGGCACCCCAGAACTTTATCTTTTAAGTAAATTTTCCTTGCTAGTGAGAATCTGTAACTGGAAAAAGAAAGGTGTGGGTGGGCAGGTAGCCTGGCTTCCCTGTAACTTCTCCGAGTCCCTGTTTTTGGGGTACAGACACTGAGTTATTAGAGAGACCATTTGAGGTGAACATGCTTGGGTAGCTCGTCTTTTAAGGTATCTAAGTGGAACTGATGTGTAAATGTGTCTCTGACCTCAAAGATATCTTTTTTAACGTGGTTAATTCTGTTTTTCTATGAAAACCAAGTCCGTTTTGAGTCGGTGGTGTTTGTCCTTTCTTAGGCTGGTTTTCTTTTTCATTTATTTTCAAAAGTTCTCAACTTTTTATTTAGGAGAGTGAAACCTAGCCTCACAACCTCCAGATGTACTTTGGGATTTTTAGCTTTTTGCCTCCAAAAAAAGAGGAGTGGGGTAGAGATTTCATGTTTAGAGTCAGAGAAATAGAGAGCGCTCTGGATGGGGGGTGGGAAAGCCAGGCTCGGGTCCCAGCTCCCTCACAGCCTGCGTGGAACCCTGGGCAGGTCAGGTAGCCTCCCCGAGCCCTCTTACGCACAGACGGGATGTTGTGACCAGTTGTGGGGTGCTCTTGGACCACGGTGCCTGGCACCGGCCTGTCTCAGGTTGGGTTCTCCGGAAGCAGACTCGGAGGCAGAGATGAGTGCAGGGGGGTTTGCTGGGGCAACATGGGGAGGGAAGGGGGGTGAGGACAGGGCAGAGGGAGGGTCGAGCTGGGGCGCAGCTGCAGCAGGGACCGAGATTCCCTGGCATCAGCCCGTCACGGACTACGGGCCGCTGGGGCGGGCGGGACCTTGGACTGTCCTGCTCCCCTTAGCCAAGGGCAGCTCCCAGCGAGGGTCTCCGCCAGAAGAGTGAGTGTCGTGATCTCGAAGGGGGGTCTGAGTGACATACTCCACCCTCATTGCAGGGTATGAATTGCTAATTATGAGTGAACTACAGAGGTGGTGTTTCTTTTTTTTTTAATTTTTTTTTAAAGTTTATTTTGAGAGAGAGCACGAGTGGGATGGGGCAGAGAGAAAGGAGAGGGAATCCCAAATAGGTTCTGCACTGTTGGCACAGAACTTGATGTGGGGCTCGAACTCGTGAATCCTGAGATCGTGACCTGAGCCGAAACCAAGAGTCGGGCACTTAACCGACTGAGCCCCCCAGGCGCCCAGAGATGGGTATTTTATTTTTTTATTTTTTTTTAATTTTTGAGAGACAGAGCATGAGCGGGGGAGGGGCAGAGAGCGAGGGAGACAGAATCCCAAGCAGGCTCCAGGCTCCGAGCCGTCAGCACAGAGCCCGACGCAGGGCTCGAACTCACGAACTGTGAGATCACGGCCTGAGCCAAAGTCTGGCACTTAACCGACTGAGCCCCCCAGGTGCCCACAGGTGGGTATTTTAAACCAAGCGCCGCATAGGAGGTCCAGGTCCTCACGGGGCAGGAGCACCCAGCACCGTTCTAGGGTGAGAGAGCAAGCGCTGGGGTCCTCAGGGTGCATTGCCTGGGGCCCCGTGTCCTTTCCCGTCGCCAGGAGGACTACAACCACATCCACGGGGGCAAGTGGACGGTGAACAACCTGCGGCTGTACCTGGAGAGCACCCGAGGCAAGGAGGTGACCGGCAAGCTGTTCGACGAGATCCACTGGATCATCGTGCAGTCGCTGAAGGCCGTGGCGGTGAGAGAAGGGCGGGGGTTGGGCCTGGGAGCCACCGAGTGGGGCGGGGAGGGCTGCTGGTTCTTTGGCTACGGAGACGCGTCCTTACGGGCCCACCTCCCGCATGGCCACACGTCTGCCAGAGGCCGGGGCAGCTTGGCAGAGGGAGAGGGGCCAGCTTCCGGCCGGGTGCCGCCCAGGCCGGGTGCCGGGCCTTCCGCGGCAGCCGCCGGCCCAGGCGAGTCCTGCCGGTGTCCCCTGCAGCCCGTCCGTGCCGTCGGATCGAGGGGGCGTGTTTTGGCGTGAGCTGCTGGTCAGAGGTGGACTCGCGGTGGCCTCCTCGAGTTTGGGCCTCCCGCTCTGTGGGGTCATGGACGTCGGGGTGCTAGAAACCCACCTCCCTGTTGCCCCAAGCGTGCTCCTCGTTGGCTGGCTCGCAGTCCCCGTTGGTGTCTTGTTTTGCTGTGCCGAAGCAGGTGTGCGGGAACGGGAAGGAATGAACAGCAGGCCACCGGCGCGCGGGCGGCTGTGCCCCGAGCTTCACATGTGGGCTCCCAGATGCTCATCACCCCGTGACTCAGAAGCAAAACGGAGGCCCGGCCCCGGAGTGGGGAAGCGCGGGGACAGGCGTTGGGGCCCAGGCCTGCCGAGGGGGCTCCCAGCAGACAGGCCCAGTGGGTGTGACACCCGAGGGCGCTCGGCCCGGCCCGGAGAGTAGGCGGCACGTCCCGTGGAGGGTGCTCCAGCCCCTCTGAGCCTCGGAGGCCGTCTCTGGGAAACCGGGAGACAGTGGGGTGGGGGCCGGGGGAGCTAGCAACCTCCTGTCCTGCACAGGCTGCTGGGACGGTGGTGTGGGCAGTGGCCGGGGTAGGACCACTCCCCGGCGAGATGCGGGCCCACTGACTCCCCTGGGAAACCAGCCTCTGCCCCCCCAGCCTAGTTTTCCTCCAGTGAGTGAGGCTGGACTGGCCTGTCTCCCCCTCAGGAGTTTTTGGTTCTAGATCCAGCGTTTGAAGTAGAGTCCACACGCCCGCTAATGTGTGAAAAGGCCTCACTGTTGTGTCTGTGGGCTTTACTCACTGTGGGGGACAGCAGGGTCCCCAGGTGTATGTGACATGGCTGCTTGCTAGGCCTTCCCACAGGTTTTCATCCACACAGCCTCGGTGGGGCCTGAGGACCTGCATTGTAAGCGAGCGGCTGGCAGGGTTTTTTATGCACCTGGAGAACGGTTTATAAAGTGGAATTGAAAGTTAAAAAGAGGGGCGCCCGGGTGGCTCAGTGGGTTAAGCGTCGGACTTCAGCTCAGATCAGGATCTCGTGGTCTGTGGGTTCGAGCCCCGCGTCGGGCTCTGTGCTGACGGCTCAGAGCCTGGAGCCTGCTTGGGACTCTGTGTCTCCCTCTCTCTGCCCCTCCCCGCTCATGCTCTGTCTCTCTCTCTCTCTCTCAAAAATAAATAAACATTTAAAAGTTTTTAAAATAAAAATGGAACAAAAAAAGTTAAAAAGAAAATCCCCAAATTTTTAGTAAACGGATTGGCTTGTCAAAGAGAACAGAGGTTCGTAGCCTGGCAGCCCGCATCCCTAAGGACCTGAGAAGGGCCTGTGACGAGGTTGCACAGGCCTGGACTCTGGAGCTGGGCTTCTGTCCACTCTGAGGACAGTCCCATGCCAGCAGACACATGGTTGCTTTGATCAAGCCTCTGATGAGTGAGACCCGGAGACCCAGTAATCGCTTCAGGAAGTGCCCTCAGAGGCCGAGGGAGGTTTCCGAGTCTGGGCCCTGTGGGAGGAGCTGGGGAAGGATGGGAGGCGGCACTGGGGGTGGAGGTGGGGAGCGCTGATCTCGGTGGTGAGACCCCGCACGGCACGTCGGGACCGCGAGGAGGTCCTGCCCCGTGACCTGCCGTGTGCCCGGGGCGGCGGTCCCAGCCGGGCCCTCCCGAGGCTGGCTGTACAAGACGCTAGTTCCTGTCTTACAGCCGGTGATGAACAACGACAAACACTGCTTCGAGTGCTATGGCTATGACATCATCATCGACGACAAGCTGAAGCCCTGGCTGATTGAGGTAACCGCCCGCAGGAGCGCGTGTGGCCGGTCGCCCTCCCGGCTGCCGCTGCCCCGTCTCTCAGGCCAGGCGGCAGGGCCGGGGCACGTGAGGCTCTGGAAGGTGACGGGGACAGACGGGCAGGTCGGACAAGTTTGCTGATGGTGGACAGTGGGAGCCGCCCCTGCAGGAAGCTGCCGGAAGAGTCAGGTTATCAGAGAGCAGACTTCCAAAATAGCTCTTCCCGGGTTACTTCTTACGCTGCCCAACTCGCGTGTGCAGAGACACACACAGATATGTAGAGAGATCGACAGACGCGTGGGTAAAATATTTACCTGCTCTGTTTTTCCATTTCAGAAGTTCAGTGCGCTAGCCATTGCGCTACAGAGCCCTTTTTTTCCATTTTAAAGCGAGTCACTTGAATGGCAGTCGAGCTTTCCTTGATGAGCTAGGACCTTAATTGGGAATATGACGGATACTCCTTGTAACATAACAGACCTTAATTGTAGCCTATTTACGATAATTAGGGCATGATGATATGCTACAGTGGTAATTTCAAGGGCGCCTGAGGTTCATGCAGCCCCTTTGACTGTATACGTTGGATACCCTACCAGCAGCACGAAGACACAGCCTGACTGTTTGGGAGAAACCCGAGTAACTTGCAGGTTTTTGCCTCCACTCTGCCGTGGCCTGAGGAAGCAGCTAACCAAGGTCATTACAGCAGTGCCTGAAGTGGAGTAAATAGCTGGTGACTGAGGGCCTGTGGGACTCTCCACACAGTCCGTGCATTTTAACCTGAGGACTCCTGACGTTGCTTAGCTCCTCAGAGGCCTCAGGGGACTAACCTTCCGTTTATCAGATGGGTTCCATTTGTCAGAATATTGCTTTATTGGTGAGGTATTACTCTCTTCGCCAAAAAGGGGCCCACTGGGGACACCTGACTGGCCCATTCGGTAGAACACGCGACTCTTGATCTCGGGGTTGTGAGTTTGAGCTCCACATTGGGTGTAGAGATTGCTTAAAAGGCGGAGCGGAGGGGACGCGTTCCTTTTTTTTTTTTTTTTAAATTTTTTTAATCTTTATTATTTATTTTTGAGAGATAGCGAGAGAGAGAGAGACAGAGAATGAGCAGGGGAGGGGCAGAGAGAGAGGGAGACACAGAATCAGAGGCAGGCTCCAGGTTCCCAGCTGGTAGCACAGAGCCTGATGTGGGGCTTGAATCCACGAACCGTGAGATCATGACCCGAGCTGAAGTCAGACGCTTAACCAACTGAGCCACCCAGGCGCCCCGGGGACACATGACTTTTTACTTCAACCCCACGATGCTACTGAGGGTAATTGGGTTTGCTGATTCTAGCAAAGCTCTGAGTGGCTTCCAATACTTGGGGTAGAGTGTCTACACAGGTAGACACGGAGGTTAGGTTTATGATCTGCGTTCACTTAACATTTTTGTCTGTGCGCTGAGCGATTTGTAGGTCGTAATCCCAACCTGTGTCTGACTTTTTATATTTCGTCTAACAGCTGATGAAAGTAGGATCCTAAAATGCTTCCTATACAAGGTGCCTGAAGATACTATACGTTAACGGGACGAATTGACAATTTTGCCTAAAAGGCGCGGTAGCCAGCGTTTTCCTCTGCAGTGTGTGTTTTCATGCCAAAGGAGCCAGTGATCCACGTGAAGAGTGATTCCTTTCCTCTCGTAGGTGAACGCGTCCCCGTCTCTCACCTCCAGCACCGCCAACGACCGAATCCTTAAGTATAACCTGATCAATGACACCCTCAATATCGCAGTCCCTAATGGCGAGATTCCAGACTGTAAATGGAACAAATCACCCCCGAAGGAAGTTCTTGGCAATTACGAAATTCTGTAAGTTGGCGTGCAGACCGGGCAGCCGTCCTCGTGTGTGTCAGACGGAGGGGTGGCGAGGCCCAGCTTGGGTTTTCTGGTTGTGCGTGCACTTGCCTTGTTTGGGCCGAGTATTTCTTTTACTAACGGTGTTCCGGGATAGATCGCATGGTAGCGAAAAAACGGGTATTAAACTAGGTGTTTGTCTAGGCCTTTTGTTTGATAATTATTCGTGAAGCGTTTGCCACACGCTGGGCACCTTGTAAGGTGGGAACAGGAGATCTCTGTGGCTTACCTTCCCCCCCCCCCCCCCCCCCCAGTGTGGACATACGTCTGTGTGTCGGGCTGCCTCCGTGAGCGTGGGCGAGCCCGGAAACGTGGAGGGCCGCGCACCAGCTTGTCCACACGGATGTTGCCGCCACGGGCCGTGAGGTGTGGGAGGGAGCCGGAGAGAAAAGGGAGATAGTGTCCCGAACTGGAAGGGGCCCGTGTGTCAGGTTCACGTTATGTATTTCTGTGAAAGTAAAAACGCGTGTTTAATGTTTCAAGAAAACAAGGGAAGAAATTTGTAGTGAACTTCTCGCAGCACAAGGTCCCAGGCCCCCAGTTGGAGGCGCTGCGGGCGCGGGGGCTGGGACCACAGAGCCTCTGCCCTGCGTGGTGTTGATGATGGGCGAGTGGTACAGGGGAGGGTGGAAGGTCAGCTCCGCAGAGAAGAGCGTGGAGCCTCCAAGGGCGGCGGAGGGGAGCTTCAAGCACCAGCGCTCGGTGCCCTTGACCGTTTTCTCCAGCCACGGTCAGCTGCCTGGTCCGAGTGCAGGGTGAGCAGAGGGTGGGAAGTGAGCCGCTCTGGGGGCTTGTCAGGCAAGGAGGATGGCGAGAGAGGAGGACAGTGGGAGGGGTGGGAGGTGATCCGAGATCCCGGTGGTTGGAGTTGGCTGGGGTGGGGACGCCCGGGAAGCGAGCGGGAGAGGAGAGGTCAGGGTGAGCGTCTGCGGTCCGGGTTTTGCAGGAATGGCGGTTGCTGAACGGGACAAGGTCAGGTGCCGTGGGAATGGTCTGAGCTGGGGGAGGACAAGGTCGTGGGGGGAGGGGACGCAGGGTCAGGGAACTGGGGTCTCCTCTGTTTGGTCATTGCGGTCGCCGGGGTTGTGAGCCTGGAGCCCGAGCCTTAAGCAGTTAGGGGCAGCACCGTGGAGGGCTCTGGGTAACCGCGCAAGGAGGGTGGTGGGTCCTCCCGACCCGGAAAGGAGGTTTTGACGAGCGGGGCTCGCTGCAGGCCCAGGGGCATGATGGGTGGGAGAGAGAGCACCCCTACGGGCGGGGCTGCAGGGGAGCAACGTCTTCAGGGAGAGCCAGGTTTTAGCACGGGAAGGTGCAGGGGACGTTTCCAGGATGAGGCCCAGGACTCGGGTTTGCTGGCGACGGAGATCTGAGGGCGCAAAGGAAGAGTTGGGGGCGGGGGTCAGACTGGAGCGTGTGCGGGGCCTCCGGGGGTGGCAGCGAGGGACGTGCAGGGTGACATGGAGGAGACGGGGGCTGAGCCCCGACAGCCTCTGAGACAGATGGGGGCAGAGCGTGGGGAGGAGTCTTGCCTCTCGCCAGCAGCGTGAGGGACCCGGATCCGGATCCGCGAGCTCCCAGCCCAGGGTGGTGGGTGGCGGGGCTGCCGGGAGCCCACGGGGGAGGGCGGCACTCTGCTCCCCGTTGAAGATGCAGAGGTCAGAGCCTCCCTGCGATTAGGTGAAGAGACAGAGAGGTGACCCCCCCCTCCCCCCACCAACCCACTCAGCTGCCCTCTCCCCACCCCATACGTAAGGAAGGCTCCAGCACAGAGCTGATAGTTCCAGACGCTTCCATTCAGGACTGCTCCCCGTGCTTCAGATGACCTCATAGGCAGGAATCCTGTTTGTGGCTCACAGCCTCGGCCTCCCTCCCGCAGCAGGAGGGCGGGCCCCGGCTTCCTGCCCAGCTAGGTGCTCTGCCTTCCTGGAGTGTTGTTCCCAGTGGTCCTCCGGGGGTGCCGGCAGGAGGAGGAGGAAGCCAGGGTGCCAGTTAACTGCCCAAGGTCACAGGGCTGCTGCTGCCGCCGGCCCCCCAAAATAGGTGCTCTCGTCACCCTGATTGCCGTCCAGGCCTTCAAGCCATGAGGCCCCGCCCTCTGTACCTGCGGCCTCCAGGCCCAGGTCTGAAGGTGCTGGGTATACTCGTACAGGCTTTAAAACACTGCCTGAACCCTGCCGATGACTGCCATCCACTTGTCAAAAAGCCAGGGGGAGGGGCGCCTGGGTGGCTCAGTCGGTTGGGCAACCAACTCTGGATTTCATATCAGGTCACGATTTTGCAGTTCGTGGGATCGAGCCCTGCGTTGGGCTCCAAGCTGACAGCCCAGAGCCCGCTTGGGATTTTCTCTTTCCTTCTCCCGCTGTCCCTCCCCTGCTGTGCGAGCTCTCTCTCTCTCAGTCTCTCTCCCTCTCTCAAAATAAGTCAACTAAAAAAAAAAAAAAAAAAGCCAGGAGGAAAGCCTGCTAGAATGGGAGGGGGCCCTTGAAAACCCTCCTGCCTGATTCTCCTCCACATTAGCTCCATCGGGGGCCATCCCGCCCCTGGGAACAGCTCGTCCCAGATGCCAGCTGCTTGCCAAATGCTTGTTTCTGTCATGTTTGCAAGCTGCACACACCAGCACAAATGCACAGTGAGACTGGTAATCCCTGTGTGGGTCTCCCCCCCCATCATTCAGTACATTCTCATTGCACACCCGCCCCAGAGCGAGGTGCTGGGGCAACTGCGAGCCAGATGGATGGGGTCACTCTGGCCTTTAGGTCAGCAGCACAGGCACAGAACCGGCAGCAGGTGCCAACGGGTGGGTGCTGACATGCGAACGGGGCGTCCAGGGGCTCTAGCAGTCCCTGGGGTGGAGAGTGGCCCGGGAGGCTTCCTGGGAGGACCCCCCCACACGCGGACCCTCCAGCGTCCCTGGGGAGTCCTCCCTTCGGCATCATCTCTCCTTAGGGAGACGGGGGAGACGGGGGTCCCCCGTTGTTGCCCTGATCCCCATCCCGACAGAGAGAAGCCCAACAAACTGGCCTTCCCCCTCCTTGCCCTTCCTTCTCAGCCCCCAGTTTGCCACCAGAAGCACGATGCAGAGACTATGTTCTGCATAGTCTTCTGTCTCTGACAGAAGCTTGAGAAGCTTCTGTCCCACAGCACACTCGACGTGCAGATTCTGATTCTGGGAATAAACATTTAACAGAAATATACCCTTTTCCCAAAGTGAGCAAAATTCAGCCAACCCGACATAACTCAGCATCTTAGTCTCTGTCGCATTTGGCATGAATGTCTGCTTATCACAGAGGGTCCTCAGTCAGGGCGTGGGGATCATAAGTCCCGCTGTTCTGAGTCAGGAGGGTGATGTGAAGTCACGGTGGGGATAGGAGAACTCGTTGGCCAGAGCCTTCACCTGCCAGGGCTGGCAAGCGGTGCAGTGGGGTTTCTCCACCCTCACGGACCCCGTAAGAGGGGCTCATCGTGGCGAGAGGGGCCAGGGACTGCCCCGATAGATGTCATCATCGGGCGGGCGCGTCCAGGGTCCCAGCTCACTTCTTTGCAAGGCGAAAGCCCAGGCTCTGTTGCCTACACAGATCATGCACTTTCCTACACAGGCCTGGTGCGTGAATGTTAATGGAGAGGGGCGGGTAAGTCGAGGCTGGTGGAGGCGGGATCTAGCCTTTCTTGGGAGGGCCCTGCTTTCTTGTGAGCCTCTCCCTGTCCTGGCCCCCTCCTCCCGGGTGGGTCATTCACACCCTGTTCCCGATCTCAACCGGGGTCAGTCATAACCTGCCCCCAGATGCTGTGCGTAAAAATGTTTCCGGAAGTCAGCTTTCTCCCTCACCACCCTGGTGTCTCACTCATGTTTCCCTTGGGGTCATTGCGCCGTTCCATCTGGTAGCCTTTTATAAGATGTCAGCTGTTCCCGAAAACAGTTTAACAAGGCAGCACGCCTGCGCTCTGTGGCCTCGGGCAGGGTTTGGTGGGCTGGGGGAGCGCAGGGTGGGGGCCGGGCCGCTTCCCTGGCTGCTGCGGGATTCGCCACGCCGCCGCTCAGCGGCCAGTGGCCGTGCGTGGCATTGCTGCTGCTGGACCCTGAAGATGTCCCTCTGTTTCCAGCTATGATGAAGAGCTGGCGCAGGGCGACGGGGCTGACCGGGAGCTGAGAAGTCGCCAGGGCCAGTCGCTGGGGCCCAGAGGGGGCCGATCGAGAGACTCGGGGAGAACCGTCCTCACAACCTGGAAGTGACCACCAGGAGGCGCAGAAGACCGCAGCCCGACCCTCCCAAATGCTCCCCGCACCCGGGCCTATTTTGAAATTTCCTTTTTTCTAGAGCTTTTTTCCTTTCGTAAGCCCTGTAAATAAATAAAGGCACTTCTTTGAAAGGTTAAGGAGTGTCTCGCGAGGGAGAGGGGCCCTGCTTCTCCGTCACTCTCGGACGGTACTTCGGACCCCAGACGGGGGGATTTTTCCCACCCCAAGTGATTCTGCGCGTCTCCGGCTGGTGCTGGGTGTCCCACGATTTAACTCAATTCTGACACCATCTGCCTGGAGATGGCGTCGGATCCCACGGGTGAAGGGCCCACGTCCCGCGAGACGGCCCCTCCCGCGCCCCCACTGATGCGCTTTTGAAGTGACGGTGGGGCTCCGGGGCCCACGGCCAAGAAAGAATTCTTGAGACGTCTTTGGTGCGAAAAGGTGATTCTATTAAAGCACGTGGACAGGACCCTGGGCAGAAAGCTGCACTGGGGTCGTGAGGCGTGACTGGTTCTATACCACAGAGTTAGGGGAGGTGTGGGAAGGCCAAAGGGAGGCCTCCAAAAGGACTTTCAGGGGCGCCTGGGTGGCTCATTCGGTTAAGCGTCTGACCTCAGCTCAGGTCATGATCTCACGGTTCTTGAGCCCGAGCCCCGTGTCAGGCTCTGTGCCGACAGCTCAGAGCCTGGAACCTGCTTCCGATTCTGGGTCTCCCTCTCTCCCTGCCCCTCCCCTGCCCCCTCTCTCTCAAAAATGAATAAACATTTAAAACTTTTAAAAAACAAAAGGACTCTCATTGCTAAGGAGGATTCCTAGGATACCTGAGCCTTTGCTATTGTCAAGCTAAGATTGTTTTTTTTCCCTCCAGCAAGCAAAGCATTAACCTTAAGACCCTAGGGACTTCCTGGAGGAATGTTCTCCTCTGTATTTGCCTCAGGTATCTGTCAGTGCGCTGCAGGTTACAAGGACACGTAATTTTATCTACATTTTCTTCTTGCCTTAGTTCCCCACATCACTCTGGAGGGGAGGGTGACGTTAGGGCTCCAGGAAACGGAGGCTCGGAGGCTCATATGTTTCTGGAGCTTGCCTTGTTTTTCTCGTAAATCGTTAAAACAGTTGCAGACTGACGGAGCCTCCTGTCCTGCAGGACCGCGATCTCTATCAGGTAACCATTTGTGCTTTCCTTTTTTAGCTTTAGGGCGGCCGCGAGTGCCCGGGGAATGTCACACACAACTTCTGACCTACCTGCTGTAAGTTGGAGGTTCCCACCACCTCTCAGACCCCTCCGAGGGCTTGATTAATTTCCCGGAGTGGCTCACGGAACTCAGGAAAACAGTTTCGCTGCTACGTTACCGATTCATCACGGGGGCTGCCACCAGGTCAGCCCCCTAAAGCGAGGCATAAGGCAAGGTGTGCGGGGAAGGGGTGGGGGCGGCCGTGCCCTCCCCGGGTGCACCGGCCTCCCC
Organism: Puma concolor; assembly: GCF_028749965.1. Lineage (NCBI taxonomy): Eukaryota > Metazoa > Chordata > Mammalia > Carnivora > Felidae > Puma > Puma concolor. The sequence continues at coordinate 6,195,460 of NC_141673.1, forward strand.
GCCTCAGCGTGTTCACCAGCCCGGGAGCTCCCCGAATTCTGTAGTTCGTATCCCATAGTTCAGGGTGTATGAAGGTTTCCTCACGTGGTACCGACTGATTAAATTGTGGACCACTGATGGGTGAATTGATTCCACCCTTTAGCCCCACCTCCTCCCCAGAGAGAGTGGGCGGGGCTGAAAGTGCCAACCCTGGGATCGCTGAGTGGTTCCTCCCTCAACCAGCCCCCTCCAGGCCACCCAGGAGCCCCAGCCACCGCTCAGCCTTTAGCACAAACTGGTTCGTTCGAATCCGAAAAACGCCCATTTCAACCTTTGCTATCTGGAGCTATTTCAGGAACTGGGAACAACACGAAACGTGATAACAAAATGATGTCCCTGTAGCTCCTGGAAAGCAAATTAACAAGGGTATTTTTAGGAACCGCGTGACAACCAAATATATGTTGCCTATAAACCCCAGCGCCCCATTCTATTTCATTAGAGCTGGAAGAATGGATTCACAAGTGGAGGAGACCAGCCCCTTCCGCAGAGCGTACCAGCCTCGGCGTGTGATTTGGTTTTTTACGAGGTGTTCACGTTTTGAAAATATCGCACTAACTTAAAAAACAAAACCTGACTCTCTCCCCTGCCGCTGTGCCGAAGCGAGGCACTGAACCTGACAGCCGTCTTGGCTTCCTTCCCTTGCACTTGACTCTGAGGGAAACCTGCCCCTGGAAATACTTGTCCGTAATTTATCTTTACGAAAGCCTTTGTCTGTCGGTGCTGTCGGAAGAGACCCGTTTCTGTCACTTGGGTTTTGTAGGTGAGTCTGTCAGATGGGCCCAGACGGTTCCCGCCTCGCGGCTTACGTGACGTCTGCATCTGGGTTTGCCACAGGCCTGGGGGGTGGGGGGGTAAGCACTGTCCATGGCCATCAGCCAGGACAAGCTCTAGGTGTGGTGTGTGGACACGATGCCACCCTGGACGCTAAGTGACCCAGAGGAAGACACGGGAACACCTGAGTCAGTTGGGCAGAGTGACTGACGCATGTTCTAACTTTGAGACGCGGGTTACTTTTTTCTTAATTTGTTTTAAGTTTATTTCTTTTTGAGAGCAGGGGAGGGGCAGAGAGAGAGGGAGACACAGAATCCGAAACCGGCTCCAGGCTCTGAGCGGTCAGCACAGAGCCCGATGCGGGGCTCGAACTCACGAACCGTGAGATCATGACCTGAGCCAAAGTCAGACGCTTAACCGACTGAGCCACCCAGGCGTCCCTGTGGGTTACTTTTAGTAAGAGCCTTTCACTTGACCTTCCTGCCCGACACCTGTTTGCTGATGCTTCGGTCTCCGTCTTAAATCTATCTTTAGAACTCCCCCCCCTGCCTTTTGGTTCCGGTGTTAGTCACAGGATCTGTTTTCATGCTATCGTCCCGAGGACATAAGAGATCGGGATCTTTCCCGTACCCAGGTGTGAACGCACGTCAGGCTTGGATGTCGTGTCGCATGTGTATGTGCGCTCCCGTGTGTTAGGGAAAAGGGCCTTTTACGCGGTAGGACGGGAAGGGAGAGAGGTGCAGTGTGAATATCAAACCAGCATCCGGATGAATTGCACGGGGTGGGGGAGGGGGTTGTCTGCGGTCACCCCCGAGACAGGTCACTTTAAGCCCGAGAAGCTTCCCCCTTAATGACGGGACTTGCATGTGCGTCCTGTGCAGCCCTCGATTTCACGTCCAGTGTTGACGGCGGGTGCGGCTTTGAGTTTGAGTTTGAGTCAGACCTGGGCTTGAGGCCTGGCTCTGCCATTTATTAGTTTGTCCCAAGGCAGTCAGTCGGTGGATCTTGGGACCTCCGCTTCCTAGCGTGCAGAAAGGGGATTAAGTATATTTGCTTCAGGAATAAGCAGGGCCCTGGTCCCCGGGTCCTGGCTCTGACTGCGGCCGCTCACCCCGGGGTGGGGGCGGCCTCCGGGCCTGGCTCCAGGCTCCTGCACGCAGCCTTTCCCCCCACGAGTTCCTACAACCCGGCTAATCACTTACTGGTGGTTCTGCTCTCAGTGTATCCGGGACAAGGGCGGAGTCAGTCCCTGGTGGGGAGCGGTGACCTCAGCCTGAGCACGGAGGGCAGCCCCGTCACATCAGGAGTGAGGTGCTTAGTTTGCCGACGACCGGGTTGCTAGGTGAGAGCGAGTGTCTGCTAAATAGATTTGTCACATGTTGACTGTTCCATTAGTGACATCAGATGTTTCCTCTGAGCTTCTGGAACACAGGAGGGTGGGAAGTGCGCGATGGCCGAAGCAGGCCGGGAGAACAGCGGCTGTAAACGCGGCTCATGGCCGGGCCCGGGGCTCCAGCAGTGGTCCTCGCGTGGATTCGTCCAGACGGCACTTGGCGCTTTCTTGTCAGCTTCCATTATTTCCCTTTGGATGGGCACTGCGGGGCGGGGGGAGGGGGGGGCAGGTTCCCTAAGTCTGAGGGTCATTTTCACCATGATTCTTTTTTGTTTAAAGTTTATTTGGAGAGAGAGAGAAAGAGAGAGAGAATACGTGCACCTGAGAGAGAGAGAGAGGGGGGACGGGGGGGGGGAGGGGCAGAGAGAGAGGGGGGGAGAGAGAGAGAATCCCAAGCAGGCCCCGCACTGTCCGCTTGGAGCCACCAACTGTGACATCATGGCCCGAGCAGAAATCAAGATTCAGACGCTTAACTGACTGAGCCACCCAGGCGCCCCCGCAATGATTCTTGGTTTGATTTGTTTGGTTTTTCCCAGACTACATTCATCATTTGCCTACTTGGCAAACTGGGTGCTGAAGCTGGGAACGAAGATGTCTTCCTGAAAGTCTCCCCTCCCCCCCCCCAGCCCCTAAGCCTGGTGGCAGCCTCCTCACTTAGCCTCCCCTCCCCCCCACCCCCCCAACTCCCCCATCCCCTCCCCCCCCCACCCCCCCACCCCCCCGCCTACCACCTGGACCCCTGCCAGAGCCCCCACCGGTCTCAGCCTGCAGCCCCCTCCCAGACAGTCAGGCTCCACCCTCCAGCCAGCAGGATTTTTCCGGAATTACGGCCATTTCTCCCCAGCGTGTGGTGGTTCTACAAGCCTCTTGTCCTTGGGGGGATTCAGGAAGCCCTCCGTGCACGCTCTGTCCACCAGCCCCAAACCTACATGACTCTTCTCTGCCTGGGCCATCTGTCCTCCCTCTGGGTCCTGTTTCCAGCTCTGCCTCCTCTCCCGGCCAGCCCAGGGGGCCTTCCTCCGGGCCACCTGGCCCTCGGTCTCCCCAGCATCAGGCTGTCACCCTCCCGCAGGCCAGGGAGGCAGAGGAGGGTCTGCTGCAGGCACCCTGGCCAGCTTGTCTTCAGGCCCAGCACCTGGTTCTGCTCAGTGACCAGGCACCCACGAGGTGTCCACTGTGTCATCGAACAGGTGCTGCCCTCAGGGCATTTCAGGACCCTTCGTGAGGTAACAGGGCCATCGTCCAATTTTGTTGCCTGTTTCTCATTTGGGAGGGTGATGTGTTTTTTTTAATATGTTTTTAATGTTTATTTTTTTTTTGAAAGCGAGAGAGAGAGAGACAGAGCGTGAGCAGGGCAGGGGCAGAGAGAGAGAGGGAGACACAGAATCTGAAACAGGCTCCAGGCTCTGACCTGTCAGCACAGAGCCCGACGCGGGGGCTGAACCCATGAACCACGAGACCGTGACCTGAGCGGAAGTTGGACGCTTGGCCGAATGAGCCACCCAGGCGCCCTAGACAATGTATTTTTCCATTCTTCTCACATATCTTCTGTTTTATCCCAGCCTGAACTATATTGTATCTTCTGTGCTTTTAAGTTGCAAATAGAATTTCCATACGTTGGCGCCTGGAAGTGTTCAGAGCGGTCCGTCTCACGCTCACTCCCGCCGTGGCCGGTGCCCCATATAGAAACAGAGCCTGGGGGACTGCGGTGTCCCCTGTAGGGAGCCACAGGCTTCGCCTGACTGCCACTTGTCCAAAAAAATTTTTTTTTTCATTTTCAAGTTTAACCCCCTTGATTTTCCTTCCATAAAAACGCTGCCTGGAAGCTCCAGCTGGACCCCAAGGTTCTCTTTCCGGGTCCTTGGGTGGATCTTCAGAGACTGAGTTCCTGAGCACAGCCTCCTTCCAGGGCTCAGGCGAGGATGCTATAGCTTGGACGGGACTTCGAAGGTGGCCGGACAGAGGGCCCAGGTGGCCGTGTAGGCCCTGGCCCAAGTGTAGCAGGCCTCACTGACCACCGCTGGTGGCAGCTTCCTGGGCGGGGGTGGGACCAGGCATGCTCCACAGAACTGCGGTGGCAGGGGCCAGTGGGGCCTCGCTGGCCTCGTCCCTCGTGACCATTCCCCCATCCCCCACTGCCCCCAGCCTCTCCCCCCCACCCCCCCACCCCGAGCTGCTTTACCTAGAGCACCCCTAAGGGGTCAGGTGCTGGAACCCGGGGGCCTCCTGGGGAGAGGGGACCGTGAGGGCTCTCTCCTGCTGGGGGTCTCACCACTCACACAGTGGCCTGATTCCCATTCTGGCTGGAACAGCAAGGTGGACTGGCACAGGGTTCCAACTGTGTCCCCGTCCACCTGCCCACGGAGCAGCGTGCTGTGGCCGCCTTCCGTCCCAGGCCTTAGGCCCTGCTGGCCCGCGGTGGTTCAGAAAACACATCTTAAAATGGGGCTCTCCAGCTCTTCCAGCTGGAGAGACCAGAGGACTTCTGTCCTCTGACATTGTCCCCGAGGAACAGAAAGTAGCCCTGACGGCCAGGAAGAGTAGGCCTGGTCCTCACAGCTCGGGGGCCTCCCGTGGAATATAAACACTTACACGGAATATCAGCATTCAACAAGGCCGCTAACGTATCATCAAGACGAAGACAAGACCCCTGGGTCATCACTGAACACAGACGACCGCATGAACATTGTTCAGGCCACAGAAGGACCAAACCTCCCCCGCCCGGCTGCAGGAGTGCCGGCTGCTTCACCAGCCCCGGCTCCGGGCAGGACCAGGCTCCCTTCCCTGTGGGTGAGGGTCACCCAGAACCCCCCTTCCTGCCAGCGGCCGGTCCGGAGCAGACCCCCGCCTCTTCAGGCCCCCCACACCCCGCAGGCCCTTTGGGTGCCTGGTCACTGGGCAGAACCAGGTGCTGGGGTCCTCTAGGCCCCAGGCGATCGCCCCTCCAGCCTTGGTGGGGAGAACGCAAGAACACAGAGAACGTGTAATGGGTTCCTGTGGCGGACTTCGTTACTTTTCACAAGGCCAAGTGTTAAGAAAGATGGACTTCTTCCCCGAGGTCGGCAGGGGCCCCGTTTAATCTTGGAGGACAGGGAAACACATTCTTCTCTTCAGCAGGTGCTGTGAGTGGCGAGCAGAGAATCAGCCAGGGGATACCTGGCCGGGGCTTCTCTGCACACGAGCCCCACGCCTCCCTCCCCTACGGTTACATTACGCAGCTTGCAAACTGCTTCTCTCACCAAGCCTGAGGGGCCTGCTAAGAATCATCATCATCATCAAATGCCAGCACCTCATCTGGGAACCAGGGCACGTGGCTGGTCCTTCATTGTGGGTGGGGCTTCCCAAGGTCACACAGCCGTTGAAGGGCACGGACCTGGCAAATGTAACTTCCCACGGGCTCTTTCCAGCACAGGGCGCTGTCTGCTAGGGAAGCCCTTTTCACGTGGAAACAGCAGGTCACTGTCGCCACGGGACAGTCCAGGAACGGACGCTGAAGATGATAATCCAGAGATCCTGGCTGTCACTCTCCGTGGGTGAGGTGTGGGAGGCACACGAGGGAGCCTGCAGGGGGTAACGGAACAAGGACAGAATCGGGGCAGAAGAACCAGCTCTCTCCCGGCCCCCCTGCTTTCTTGCTGTGCGCCTGTGGGGAAGTTACTTAGCTTCTCTGAGCTTTGTTTCCTTGGCTGCAAGGTGGAGATAATAGCCTGTGCCCGCCCACCTCAGAGAGTCATGGAGAGAAAAGGAAGATAATGGCTGTAAAAGTGCCAAATCACTATCAGCTTTTTGCTACAACTGTTTTGCTACACATTTTTGCTACCACTTTGAAGTATCCGCGCCTGCCCCTCAAGGAGTTCACGAGCTGTTTCTTGTAAAGACCAGGCCTATGCAGCAATGAAAGAGACAGCAGAGGCTCAGTGCTAGAGAAGCAGCATGGCAACCTGGGGCGGCTTCCTGGAGGAGGAGGAGTTTGAGCTGTGCCTTAAAGAATGAGTGGAAACTGCATGGAAGGCAGGGGAATGGTGAGGGCTAATTGCAGAAAGATGGCTCGGGGCCATATCACGAAGGATACTGGATGCCAGGCTAAGGAACTTGGACCTATTCCACAGGCACTAGGGAGCCATTGAATGTTTTTGAGGAGGGACAAGATTAGTGTCCTTAGAGATGTGAGTCTGGGGGCTGGTTTGGAGGATGATGGAGATGGGAAGGGGCGGGAGGGAAGCACAGCAGTGGAGAGCTGAGGAGGTGAACTCAGGGTGTGCAGGGGGGAGGGTGGGGGGTGACGGGCGTGGCTCCGGCACACCTGGGCGGGAGGGGCTCAGGAGGCAGGAGCGATTCTCAGTTGCCCAGCAGGGGGCGTTTGTGTGAAAGGGGTTTGAGCCTTGAAAGCAGAGTCCAGTAAACGGGGAAAATGGAGTTAACTCAAGTGCATCCATCCGATCCTTGAACCACGCAGGTTTGACCTGCACGGGTCTACGTATTCATCGGTGGCTTTTTCTCCATCAGTACAGTACCGTAAACATTATTTTCTCTTGCCTGTGATGCAGTTTCTTCTCTCTAGCTCACTTTGCTGTGAGAACACGGTATATAACCAATACATATCGAATGTGTGTTGATCAGCTTGTTTGCACTACCAGTCAGACTTCTGATCAACAGGAGTTACGCTTTGGGAGAGCCAGAAGTTACAGGCGAAGTTTCGACTGCGTGGCGGGAGGGCGGTTGTCCGCAAGCCCGACCCCTCACCGTTCAGTGTCAGCCGCGCTTTCCAGGAGACGTTCAGTGAGGCCCCGCTCCTCATGACTGTGAAATAACACCGCTTCCGGGTCACGGCGCTGGGTCGCGAACAGTGAGAAGGTCACCGGCTCCTGAATCGGGGACTCGTGGAAAAGGAAATCAGAGCTTTCCGACTGAGAAGGAAAAGAAATGTGTCGGAAAACTGACTTCTAGGCAAACTCTTGTTGGTACGAAGGTGTCCCCGACAGGAACCTCTCTCCAACGAGCCGACGTCCCTGCCTTTCCACGGAGTCCCCCGGTGTTGGAGGGGCGTCGGCCGTTTGATCAGCAGGCCCTGGGGCCCAGCCGTGAACACGACGGGCAAGTCCTCGCTTAGCAGAGGTCATTCTAACGTTTATTTATTTTTGAGACAGAGAGAGACAGAGCATGAGCGGGGGATGGTCAGAGGGAGGGAGACACAGAATCTGAAACAGGCTCCAGGCTCTGAGCTGTCAGCACAGAGCCCGACGTGGGGCTCGAACTCACAGACCGCAAGATCATGACCTGAGCTGAAGTCGGATGCTTAACCGACTGAGCCACCCAGGCGCCCCAGCAGAGGTCATCCTAAAAGGGAGAGAAAGGAACAACGCCAAGGACGGGGAGAAATGCAGTGACGCGGACGGAGGGCAGGCACTGAAGGTCATGAAGGAGGTGCCATGAAGGGCCCGAGCCGAGTGCGGCTGGGCAGGGGTGGGCGGGGCCAGTGGGCCAGAGAGGCCAGCCCTCAGGGTTGTGTCTGGACCGATGCTCAGGATCAGGGGGGCCCGTGAGCTGCTTGGGGCTTTGGGAGGGCTGGCTGCGGGACACAGGTGATTTCCTCGGGGGTCTGGAAAGAGCTGATGCTCGAGCTACATGGGCCCCTCCCCCACATTGGCCCAGTTGAGACCAGAGCGGAGAGACTGTGAGGCTGAGTTACTGAGGCGGAGTCCCCTTGCAAGAAGGACCATGAGCTTGCAAGGCCAGGGGGTGGGGGCTGCCAACTTTCTCGATTTCCCTGGCCCCGACCGTTCAGTTCTTCCTTCCATTCCACTGTCCTTCCTCTCTGTGCTACCGTTAGCCTGAGCTGTCTAGACATGGCCTCTGATGCCCGCAGCCCACGGCATCCTCACCTATAAAAAGGTCACTGTGGTTTCAGTAAGGGACACAGAGAGAAGTGTCACCTGGATGATGGCAGGCGGCGGTCTGGAGAGAGAGGAGATGCTTAGAAATAGCGCAGACAGGACTTGGCGAGGGGATGAGTGAGGAAGGGGGAGAGAAGCGTCAAGGAGGATGCCCAGGTTTCTGGAAGGTTCTTTCAAGGCAGGGGCTCTGCGGGGGAGCAGGGCTCAGCAGAATGAGGACCTTCAGTTTTAGAGACGTTGAACTGTCATGCTGGCAGTTGAGGATTGGAGGCTGGGCAGTGACACAGAACTGATGGCCGCCAGCGTGGAGATGGGAGGGGTGCCCCAGCAGGTGGCCTGAGGGCAGAGGGCAGCTGTCCTAGGTCAGCCCACAGGAAGAGGCAGGGCACGGCATTTCAGGAAAGCCAAGGATGAGCACTGCACAGGGTCATGGTGCTGAGACCTGGAGGGGGGGAGGGGGGACACTGGGACTTCACAACTCGGGAGTGCAAGGTCACAGCTCGGCGGGGAGACCCACGAGTGGGCCAGCCACGTAGACAAGTCTTTCAAGTAGGGAGATGCGGGAGAGAAGAGAGGGCGGGACCTTCCGCGGGGTCGTTCGCCCAACTAAAGGTGATTACTTTTTATGGCTTTGTTCATTCATGCGTGCATTTGTTCACTCTGCCAATATTTACTGGGTGCTCACTGTGTGCCTAGCTGTTCTAGGTGCTGGGGACACTTCGCAGAAAAAGATGGGCCAGTCCCTGCCATCATGGACCATAAAATCCAGCGGGTGCTTGAGTTTTGTTGAGGTTGCAATTTGTACCATAAACACTCAATTCAATGATTTTTAGCAAACGTACGGAGTTGGGCAACCACCACAATCCAATTTTAGAACGTCTCCGTCCCCCGCAAGACCCCCATGCCTGTTTACAGGAAGTCCCCATTCCTACTCCCAGCCCCCGACAACCGCTGCTACCCCGCTTTCTGTTTCTATAGATTGGTCTTTTTCGGGCATTTCGTGTAAATGGAATCCTACAGCATGTGATGTTTAGCTTCCTGTCCTTAGCATGATGTGTTTGAGGTGACAGGATACCCCAGCGTTTCCCCCCTTTTGACTGCTGGGGTAGGGGCGGGTAGGGGTGGGTAGCTGATGGCCCTGGAGTTGTTTTTACTTTGTAACCACTGTAACGGTTCGTAGCCATTGTGAGTAACACTACTCACGGGCTCTGCATATCTGTGCACCGTCTTTATGTGGACAAAGGTTTTCGTTTCCCCTGGGTAGATATCTAGGAGTAGAGTGGCTGAATCACAGATAAATAAACTTTTTCGGAAGCTGCCAAGCTGTTTTCCAAAGCACAGCGCGCCATTCAACGTCCCCGCCAGCGGTGCGTGTGGATTTATTTTTCTCCACGGCCGCGCCGATACTGACTGTCTTTTACAAACCTTTTGTAATGTTTATTGATTTTTGAGACAGAGAGAGGTAGAGCGTGAGCGGGGGAGGGGCAGAGAGAGAGGGAGACACAGAATCCGAAGCGGGCTCCAGGCTCCGAGCCATCAGCACAGATCCCGACGCGGGGCTCGAACTCACAAACCGCGAGATCGTGACCTGAGCCGAAGTCGGACGCTCAACCGACTGAGCCACCCAGGCGCCCCTTGACAGTCCTTTTACATCTGGCCATCTTTGTGGCTGGGAAGTGATGGGTCTCTGTGCCTTTGATTTGCATTTCCCTGATGGCTAAGGATGTTGACCTCCTTTTCATGTGCTTATGGAACATTTGTATGTCTTCTTGAGAGAACCTGCCGTAAAGAGCTGAATTCTTCAGTTCTGGTAGGAGATGGTGACTTACCTCTAATTCCGCGGTGGAAGGTTTCACTGACTCTTCCGTGAAGGCTTTACTGACAGCTCTTGTCTACACTGGTCTCCCCTTTCTCTTAGAATTTAAAGCACAAGTCAGATCGTATCTGAGGCCTCATGCCCTCCAAAGGCACTTCCCCTGGATCTTAGAATAAACTCACGCTCCTCACCCCTCTGGCCTCATCTCCCACCGCCCTCCCATTTCTGCCCCTGCTCGTTTCGCAGCAGCCTCTGAGTGTGCCACACTCTTCCCTGCCCCAGGGCCTTGGCACCGGCGGGCCTCTCTGCCTGGAATTTTCTTCCCCTCGCTCTTTGCAGGACTGGCTCCACGGTCTCTTTTCACCTTCTGTTTGCCTCAAAGCACTGATCGCCGGCTAGGACAATCTTAGTCAGGTGTTCGCTTGCTTTTTTTTTTTTCTCCCCCTTGCAAAGCCTTTGCGAGGGCCACTCCAGCATCCCCCCCCCCCGGCCCTGGCCCGGCGGCAGCAGGCACAGGATACGGGTCAGCTGGATGACTGACCGAAGGGGACGCAGGTGTCTGCTCCTTTGTGACCGTCCTCACCCTCCAGCCATGTGGCTCCCGCTGCCCGGGCCTTTGCCATCCATCCCCAGGCGGAGACGAGGCACAGCTCGAGATCAGGGTGACATTCCATCCTCTGTGTCCTCGACGGTCACTTGGTGAAGCATTTTGGGACCGTGTTAGAGCAGCAGGTGCTGGGGGCACCGACAAGCCAGAGCAAGACCAGACGGGGTCCAAGGAATGGTTTAAAAGTTGAGGAAAGGTCCTCCCAAGAAAAGATTTAAGGGCAACGTGACGTATTTGAAGGGCTGTAAGGTGAAGACTCCTATGTAATGGGCAGAGGCCAGAACGGGGAGCCGCGGGCGGAAGAAATGAGGGGGTAGGTGCTGGTTTGGCATAAGGGGGACCTTTCTGTTAGCACTGTCCAGCTCTGGGATGGCTCATCTTCTGAGGCAGTGAGCCCCCTGTCCCAGGGAGAGTCGCCCCTGGGTGTGGTGGAGGGGATACACCACGGAGAAGAAGGTTGGGACAGGTGGCTCGCTGGACCTTTCTGCCTCTGAGCCTCTAGGAATCCCCTAAGCCGAAGGGTGCATGCCGCACCGTGCCAGCGTCCCGAGGTGGCCTAGAATTTTGATCTGGTGCTTCTGGAAAAGGGGAAAGAGCCACTTTGGAGGGGGGGGGAGGAAGGAGAGCAGCGTGCACGTGGCATCCCCAGAACCGGCCAGCAGGGAGAGGAAGGGCTTCCCTCCGAGGCCCTGAGAGTGACTTTGCTGCTCGCTCGCTGATTTGTGGGGCATCCCTCTCCCCTATAGCAGGTCTGCCCCACGAGGGCAGGGGCTTGTGTCATTCACCATGGCGTCCCCGGTGCCCAGGACAGTGTCCAGCGTCTGGTTGGTGCTCAATAGACCTGAGTTCAAAGCCCAGTTCTGGAAGCCACCTCCCTGGGAGAATCCCCGCCCACGTTGCTCTCGGTTCCTTGACCTCTGAGTCTGTTTTCCTTGTTTCCTCAGTGTGGGCGGTGACAGGAGGGTGACAGTCATCCCTGCCGGCCAGGGGGTTGCTCTTCTGTTATTCTTAGTAGGTCTTTGTTGCCGGGCCCCGCCTCCCCCATTCCCACCGTCCCCTGGGCAAGGGAAACTTTAAAAAGTTTCCAGGTCCCGCCCACCGACTCTTGGAGAAGGTCACCCTGGCTAGTGGAGCCAGAATGTGGGCGAAGGTGAAGGCTGAGTCACGGCCACAAAAACTGAGGGGCGTGTCATGGGGATACGATACCCCAGTTCCGGCCAGGAGGATGCTGTGTCTCACGCCCCAAGGCAAGGAAGCCCAAACAGAAAGGCTTTGAGAAAGAAAGGAAACAGGACTGTGAATGGAAAATTTCAACCGACCGCCACCCAGGAATCCCCTTGGCCTGGGGTTGTCTTTCGCTCCCACCTCGACCCGCTGAAATCCTGCCCCTTCCTGACGCCCAATTAAAACACCATGTCCTTAGGGCATCCTACTCTTGCTTTCGGCTCAGGTCGATCTCATCTCATAGTTCTGGGTTCGAGCCCCGCGTCGGGCTCTGTGCTGACAGCTCGGAGCCTGGAGCCTGCTTCGGATTTCTGTGTCTCCCTCTCTCTCCGCTCTTCCCCTGCTCATGCTCTGTCTCTGTCTGTCTCTCTCTCCAAAATAGATAAAACATTAAAAATTAAAAAAAAAAAATAAAAGAACAAGCTAATTTAAAAAGAGACAACATGTCCTTGAGGCTTCAAACCATCTTCTGATGCAGCATCTGCCCCCCTCCTCTGCCTGCAGGTGACATTTCAGGCCTCGGTGACCACGGCCTGGTGGTCAGCTGGGGTTGCACACTTCCCTCATCACAGGCTCAACCTCTCCCACAATGGCTCATCTTCTCTTTCTCCCCAGCTCGAATGTGCTCCGGTGGCCTCGCCCATTTTCATGTAACTCTACACGTGCTTACCCACATGTCTCGTTGTCTCGTAGGTGCTTTTTCTGACCCTCCGTCTCCAGGGTCCAAAATGACTGCCCACTGAAAAAATATATTAGCGCCCCTTGGTATTGAGCCAGACGAGCTGACAACTCGGGTCCACGCAAAATCGTGCACCTGGACACCCATAGGACCTTTACTCCCCATCGCCCAAACTTGGAAGCTACCAAGGTGTCCTTCAGGGGCCGAATGGATACACTGTGTTGCACGGAACGGAATTTTATCAGAGATAACAAGACGCGAGCTGCCGAGTCACAAAAAAGGCGCAGAGGCAATGTAAGCGCATAAAAAAATCTATTCATTGAGGCGCTTGGGTGGCTCAGTCTGTTGAGCGTGTCTGACTCTTGATTTCCGCTCAGGTCATGATTTCACGGTTCATGAGATCATGAGAGCAAGCCCCACATCTGGCTCTGCACTGACAGCTCAGAGCCTGCTTGGGATTCTCTCCCTCCCTTCCTTCCTTCCTTCCTTCCTTCCTTCCTTTCTTCCTTTCTTCCTGTCTTTCTTTCTTCTTCCCTTCCTTCCTTTCTTCCTGTTTCTTTCTTCCTCCCTCCCTTCCTTTCTTTCTTTCTTTCTTTCTTTCTTTCTTTCTTTCTTTCTCTCTCTCTGCCTTTCCCCTGCTCTCTCTCCGTTTCTCTCTCAAAAGTAAACAAATCAACTTTAAAAAAGTCTATTCATTGAGGCACCTGGGTGGCTCAGTCGGTTGAGCATAGGACTCCTGATTTTGGCTCAGGTCAGCATCTCCCGGCTCACGGGTTCAAGCCCCACGCTGGGTGTTAGGTTTTGCGCTGATAGTGCAGAACCTGCTGGGGATTCTCTCTGCCCCTCCCCCGCTCTCTCTTAAAATAAATAAACTTAAAAAAAAGTCTATTCATTAAGAAAAAAGAGGGGCAGCTGGGTGGCTCAGTCAGTTAAGCGTCGAATTCGGCTGAGGTCATGATCTCACAGTTCAAGCGTTCGAGTCCCATGTCGGGCTCTGTGCTGACAGCTCGGAGCCTGGAGCCTGCTTCCGATTCTGTGTCTCCCTCGCTCTCTGCCCCTCCCCCATTCATGCCCTGTCTCTGTCTCTGTCTCTCTCGCTCTCTCTCTTGCTCCAGGGCCGTTGGCTGAATTTCCTACCATGCCCAGTGGGTGCAGTGAGAGGTTTCCACATCTGCACTGAGAGGGTTTGGGCAGCAAACGGTTCCTGAGCCCAGGTTAGGGGGCTGCGGGCTGCGGGGCACTGAGAGGCCTGGGTTGGGCCTAATGTGGGCAGGGCTCTCACACCCCCAAAGGCTGGGCAGAAATGGCGGGTCCAGGTCCCAGCATCACCCCCTCCCTTCCTTCACCTAGGTTTGTCACTTCTCTGAACCTCGCTCTTCTCATCTGTAAATGGGGAGCACAATTCCTGCCCCACAGTTGGGAGGGTTAGATCCATGCATGTCTGGGCTGCTCCCTCCCATTAGGCATGGGCGTGACCCCTGCCCTCAGGGCCCTTCTATCTGGTTGGGAAGGGAAGGCCCACGGACTTTTAAAAAAAAAAATGTCACACCCGCAGTGTGACAAATGAAGATATAGCAGGAGAGTTGCTGGAGACGACTTCTGGGTTCTCAGTGGTTTCCAAAGGGGGACAGGGCCATGTGAGAGGTCTTCTGGAAGCGTCCAGAGGAGGGCCTCCGAGGAAGCGTGTGCTTGTCTGGGAAGGGACGTTAGTCATCAGCCGGGGAGGAATAGCCAGCAAGAGCCAAAACAAGGAAGTGGGAGAGAGTACCACAGAGCGAGTGTCCAGAAGCAGCCTCCGACGTCTGACAGGCTCCGAGGCCAGTGCTCAGGGAGGCCCCCAGACCAGGAACACTGGCCAGTGACACGACCCCTGCTCTTCCTGAGCCGTCTGTGCTGGGAGACCCAGCAGGGTCTGGGGATGTGAAGGGCGTGGTTTGGGAGCCAGACAAGAGCTGCATGACCTTGGACAAGTCACTTCACTCCTCGAACCTCAATTTCCCCAAATGCAAAGTGAGGGTGGTTGTGAGTTGCAACATATACAGCACCGCCACGGGGCCTGTCACCACGGAAGGGGGTCATTTGGGTGGCAGCCATGATTATTATTGGGGGCTGGGAGAAGCCAGGGCCGGTTGAACCCCTTGGACCCTCCCCGGGTGCCCAGCCTGAGATGCATCCCCGCAGGTGCCCGCAGGGACCCACGACTGCACGAATGGGGGAGCGGTGGCTCTGTCCCCAGGCCCGGCCCCGGGGAGGGCCTGTCTCTGGGTGCCCTGTGGACCCAGAGCAGGAAGGCCGTGACCCATAATTAACCAAGGCCCGGCTGGGCAGGCGGCCAGGCTCTCCCTGGTGCCCACGTGATACTCCGTCAGCCTCCATGAGCACACGTGCCGCAATCTGAAACCCAGCCACAGGCTGGAACCAGTTGCACAGGGAACCGAGTTGTCACAACAGGAAGGGCGTGTTTGGAGGCTGCCAGAGGGACAGTGGAGGGGGCCTGGGCCCTGTTCTCCCACACCCCAGGCCACCCAAGAGCTGCGAGGCCGCAGGTGCCTAGAACACGGCTACCGGGAGCGTGTCCTTGGCAGGGTGCTGGATTCAGCCCTGGCCAGCCATCCCTGACCTCGGCCTTCAATTGTGAGGATTGTTCGCGCTTTAGGAATCCGCGTGCCCTGCACCTCAGGCCAACAGCTCCACTCCCGCTGCCCTCACGACCTGCCCCTGCAACATGTCCTCCCGAAGCCTGCTTACCATCTTGGAGGATCTGCTCAAATTCTGCCCTTTGCAGGAGCCTCCAGGGCCCCCAGGGCCCTTGCTTGTCCCCCAGGGAGCCTTGTCCACAGCCCCCCACCCGGCAGGAGGCGCTCAGATGTAGATAACGTGTGTTCTTCATTCATGCCTTCCTTGGTCCCCGGTATTATGTGTCTGCTGTGTTAGAGGGAGAGGTGGCGTCAGCGTGGGTAAAGAGCGTTGGAGAAGGAGCCAGGAGCCCCAAGTTTGGGAAGGATCCGTGGCCCTGGGCCTTCCCTGGGCCTCTGCTTCCTCACCTTACAAGGAGTGTAGGACTCACCTGGCTGCCCTGTGGGGTCTTGGGGCTTTGATGTTCTATGGTCCCAGATGCTGTCCCCAGTCTCCCCCCCCCCCAAGCCAATCTCTCCCACCTGCCCCACTGCCAGCCCAGTACTGCTAATGTGAAACCGTCGCCCCCTCTGCCTGTTAACCTGCTGATCGCTTATCCTGATCTAGTGTGTGTCGTTCACGCACCTGGAGAAGAAAAGGAATATTCTGAGCCTCTGCCACAAGGCGTTCACATTCGAAACCATTTGACCTTACCCTGGCAGCCTCTGGCTTGCATGTATCATCTGCTGCCCAAACCCAGAGAGAAGAGAAAGTTGCAGGCATGCGCGGTCCACCCGCCAGGGGGGGGATTGCTTGAACCTCATATGGAGGGTCTTGGCCCTTCCCCACCTCCCACCTCCCCTGGGGCCGTTTGGATCGGAAGGTGGGTTCTGATGGGTTGTTCTCAGACTTGGTTGGAGGCTCCCACAGAGGGAGGAGGGGCGGGGGGGGGGCAGGAGAGGAAGCGGGGGCAGGAGCAGAGGGCCGTGGGGGGGAGAATGCAGGCAGTAGGGTGGGGCAGCCTGTGAGAGCAGGTGCCGCATTCCGCATTCCTCATTCCTCCGCAGGTAACAACCCGACAGCAAGGCCACCTCTCTGGGAACAACATCTACCCGACAGGAAATGCAGGAGTGGGAGAAGGAGCCAGCACGTCGCCTGCTCCCTCTCCCTTTCACAGACCAGCAGTGGATCTGGCCAGCAGGTGCATCATGGTATGGGCCAATACCGGCATCAGTCAAGCAGGTGCCCGTGGCATTCTGGGCACCGCGTGAAGGGTTTTGCTTCTATCCCCGCATTTAATTCCTCAACGGCCATCCTGTTAGGTAGGGGTGAGCCATCGTCCCCCTGTCCAGATGAGGACATTGAGGCTGAGAAGTGAGGTGAGTTGCCCAAAGCTGTATCCCTAAAAGTATGCTAAAAAAAAAGAAGTCTCTTAAAACAAAAACAGAGCAAAGCACAATACAAGGAATGAGGAACTTTTGAGCCTGTGACTGAGTCCCAGGCTCTCCTAATTGCTGGGGGGGAAAATTCTTCTTAGCAAAAGATTAAATGGCCTGTGTCACTCAGGCCTCTCCTCCTCCTTTCTTCTGACACGATGAGGTGACTGGGACCCAGTTACATATTATCCTGAGTGGGGTGTCCCTGGAAGCCTGACCTTCACTGCTGTCTCTTGTACTGCTGCCACGGTGGTGACATTATGCTGCGTAAAATCCTGGGCCCAAGACCATTTCACCAGGAAGTGCCCCGCCCACCCCAGTATGTCACAGATGGTGATTGAACACGTCAGCCACAGACACACGGACGCGGGTCCTGCCCGTTCAGTGGGACCTTTGGTAACAGCTGGTCTGGGGACCAAGAGCAGCCCTTGATGGCTCCCCACCGTCTTCTAGTTCTTTGTGTTTTTATCTGTGGCACTCTTTCCGTGAAATTTTACGTCTGGTGAAAAGCGGCGCTCTATGGGTGAGCATTTATTTTGTAACATAAGCATGGTATACAACTTCTTTTGTAAGTGTGAGTTTCTAGCATTCATCTGTTATAAAGCGATTCAATAAAAGCAGTGTCACTTCTGGGGTGCCTGGGTGGCTCAGTCAAAGCACCCCACTTCAGCTCAGGTCATGATCTCCCGGTTCCGTTCATGGGTTCAAGCCCTGCGTCAGGCTCTGTGCTGACAGCTCAGAGCCTGTAGCCTGCTTCGGATTCTGTCTCCCTCTCTCTCCGCCCCCTCCTCTGTGCGCGCTCTCTCTCTCTCTCTCTCTCTCTCTCTCTCTCTCTTTCTCTCAAAAATAAACATTAAAATAAAAAGAGCAATGTCACTTTTTTGATGAACGCACATTCTGTGACCGCTGCAGCTTTTTTTTTTTTTTTTTCGATTAGCTTTGGTATCTAATTTCATTTGGCATCAAGGAAATCTGGAATCACAGAAATAGTTGCATATGGTAACTTTGTAAAACAAGAATTTGTTTTACAACCAGGAGACACCCTTCCATTTGGCTGATCCAGGAGCCTGCCAAGGGAAAGATGACGCTTTGGTTTCAGCATGGCATCCCTCCCGGCACCCAGGACCTCTCATCCTGCTGCACTGCAGGAACTTAAAGAGGGAGCTCGGTGGGGCGCCTGGGTGGCGCAGTCGGTTAAGCATCCGCCTTTGACTCACATCACGATCTCGCAGTCCGGGAGTTCGAGCCCCGCGTCAGGCTCTGGGCTGATGGCTCAGAGCCTGGAGCCTGTTTCCGATTCTGTGTCTCCCTCTCTCTCTGCCCCTCCCCCGTTCATGCTCTGTCTCTCTCTGTCCCAAAAATAAATAAACGTTGAAAAAAAATTAAAAAAAAAAAAAAAGAGGGAGCTCGGGATGCGCTGCTATGTTCGTTGCAGGGTACGATGTATCACATTAAGCCTGGGCATTGTTAGGTCTTGGTCCAGTTTCAAAACATTCACTTTATGTATTGATTTTCTTGTTGCCACTTATTCCGTACTAAAGTACAAATGGCAACGTTGTAACCTTGAACACGCCCCACTGGCTTTTGCACGGAGTAAGAGTCAGAAGAACCCTCTGGGAATAGGAGGAGCTTGTGGAAGATGGGGTGATCCGCATGCAGGGTGTCCTGGAGATGCCCACTTTGGGACACACCGTCCAGCTGATGCGACCATATCCTGCTGACTTTGGGCGGGAGCAGGCTCCCACCTTGCAGAGTCGGCTTGAACGTGGCACGCTCAGTGAGCGCAGCTATGTACTTGATGGCACAGTTTTACGTGAGCCGACGTGCACAGGCCAGAACGGAACAAAACGGAGCAAAGCAAGAAAGGCCGGGATAATTGCCTCCTAATCAATGACACATTTGCAAGGAATCCAGATCTTGACACAACTTGGCAGGGAAGAGCTTCATTCTGAGGTGTATCCAGAAACGTGCTCCTCTAGCCTCCACTGAACGCTTTGGTGTCTCTAAAATATTAATAGTTGATGCAGAGTGCACGTTCCTGCATCTGGTGTATTGGGTCACAGTTAAAAAATTTAAAACATTAAATATATCCCGAGGCACTCACTCAACCAGTGCTGACTGCCAGGATCCGTCGTAAGAGCAGGTATGATCTCATGGATCCCTGAAGTTTCCCTAAGCATTGGATCCTATGATTTCCCCCATTCTGCATTTTTTAAAAGTTAATTTATTTTGAGGGAGAGAGAGAGAGAGAGAGAGAGACAGAACATGAGTGGGGGAGGGGCAGAGAGAGGAAAAGAGAATCCGAAGCAGGCTCCCTGCTGTCAATGAGCTCCTGAACTGCAGAACTGCGGGCCAAGATCAAGAGTGGGGCACTTAACCCACTGAGCCACCCAGGTGCCCCACTCCCACCGCACCCCCTTTTTACATTTGAGAAAACTGAGACGTGGCAGGGGGGCCGGGGGGGGGAGCGAAGTGACTTACCAGCACCCGCAGCTATTCCCTGCGCGGCTGCCTTCCCCACCTTAATTCTCCTTATTTCTCCTCATGCCTGCAATGCTCTGGCCAAGCAGAACGCTCCTCTCTTCCTGGAGAGCAGGATTTCTTGCCTCTGGGCTTTTGCTCTCATTGTTTCTGTTCACCTTGGCTCAGTTAAATATCACTGCCTTCAATATTGTGGCCCTCCCACTGGACGGGTTCTGGTTCTCCGGGATCGCTGCTGTCCCTTGATGGGGAGGTCTCTTCCAGACTCGATGTCTTTGCTGGGTCTTCTCGGGTCCGTCCCTCCCCAGACTGCCAACTCCCCCCACCCCCCACGTCCTAAACATTGGACTTATTGTTTTTAAAGTTTATTTATTTATTTTGAGAGTGAGAGAGCCGAGGAGGGGCAGAGAGAGAGGGGGAGAGAGAATCACAAGCGGGCTCCGTGTTGTCAGCACAGAGCCCACTGTGGGGCTCGAACCCACGAGCCATGAGATCATGACCTGAGCTGAAACCAAGAGTCGGATGCTTAACAGACTGAGCCACCCAGGCACCCTGACGTTGGAATTATTTATAGAATGGATGTCTGTAACAGCTTTTGATTTTTTTTTTTTCTCAAACAAGGAACATATATCTCTGTATAAGACAATTTACCAGCTATACAACTATATCTGGGTGTTTTTATTTTTTTGCAGAGTGTTTGGATCTCAGTGAAAATGTTTTAACCTGGGCTATGTAAAGTTTATCCAGGCTGCCGAGTGGGGAATGGCTAATAAAGGACTAACTGGGTCGCTCTTGGTTCCTGACCCAGGTAATGGGCACGTTTTGTGGGGAGGAGGGACCACAATGTCAGTTGACAAAGCATGGCTGACGTTAACTGCTCAGATACTGAGTACTCACTCCTACATGCATGCTGTCCACACTCTTTTTTGTCCCACTCACTCCTTACCACAACGTACGATGGGCTCTGTTATCACCCCCGTGTCACAGATCGGGACAAGGAGGTGCAGGGAGCTGCAGTGACTTGCCCAAGGCCCCTCAGTGGGGAAGGGTCAGAGACAGGATCTGGCTCCAGGCCGGTTTGAATCTGATTGAAGAAGGAGGCTGGATACAATTTTGTGAAATGTTTGTGGGGATCGAAGTTGGGATATTCACATCCCAGGCAAAGGGGAGCGCTCTTTGGAAAAATACCATGCTAAGCTGCTGGGACGGAGCTCAAGACTCAAAGGGCTCGGCAACACTAGCTCAAATTGCTAGTGCGAGAAAACGGGGGGAATTTTGGGTTTGTCCTAAGACGGAAAGGAAGAGACAAGAAAGGAGCCAATGTGTGGAGGCTGGAGCGCTGCTTGGGTCAGGTGGCCAGGAAGTGGCTTCTGGGGCTTGGAGGCCAGAAAGGCTCGGGAGGTGTCTTACTGCCAGCCAGTGCCAGGCTCAGTGCCTCCCTGTGGTGTCCTGTCCACGGGGACCCCCTTCTAGCCTCACAAGTGTGCAGCGTGAAGGGGGATATGTGTGAGCATGTGTGTGCATGGAGATGGAGAAGGGGATGAGGGCAAGGACCGAGGAGTATGTGGGGAAGAGCAGGAGGCGGGAGACAGAGGTGACCCACTGGAGGTTTCGGGGCAAACCTCTAGTCACAATTAGCAAAAACAGTGCAAAAGAACGAACAGTTTGGAAAGTGAAAAAACACTCTCTTTGCGGACTCTCCCAGAATTTGTTTGTTTGTTTGTTTGAGAGAGAGAGTGCAGGGAAGGGGCAGAGGGAGAGAATTCCAAGCAGGCTCTGCGCTGTCAGTGCAGAGCCTGAGGCCAGGCTTGAACCCACGAACTGAGATCATGTCCTGAGCTGAAATCAACCGGCTGATGCTCAACTGACCTATAGGCGCCCCTGTTGGTAGTGGAATTATACAGTCTCCACCATTTTGTGTCCTGCTTTCCCTTTTACCATTCTAGCTTAAGCATGTTCCAGCATCACTGCACGGTCCTCAGGGTTATTCTCCCGTGGAACCAGCACAGATCTGGGTTGGGGCGGACTTGGGTTTCTAATCCTGGCTCCGCCGTTTACCCTCTTTACTCCAGCACACCACCCCCCCCCCCCTCCGCCGTTCAGCTCCCCAAATTGCCTGGCCTGTCTCCAAACCCTCCCTTGGGCATACTCGGATCATCCTCTCTACCAGGATCCTCGGAAGCAATGGTTGGAAAGCGGTCAGCGAATGTTGGTAATTTTGTACTCATTGTTACTTCTGTCTGCAGAATGGGGCTAATACTCCCATCAAGCAAGGTCAGGTAAGAACCAGAAATAAAGCGCTCCATTGTGTGGTGCCTGGCCATCCATATGCCCTCCCTGGCGGCTCTGTCCACACACACACCCCTCCACCACCACCACTCCTCCCAGGGCTTAAATTAAGCGGCTCAAGAGGAATGTACTCTTGTGGCGGGAATCTGAGGAAACCCTGTTGACTTTGGCTTCGCCGAGCGCCCTAGGAGAGGAAACTTTCAGAACGACTACTTCCCTGAATTCCCAGTAGGGTGAGGCGCTGCCCTACGGCGCTCCCCACGCCTGGGTGCCAGCAAAGCCTCAGGACTCTGGCCCCAGGACGTAGTAAGCGCGGCGAAGCACAGCCTGGGAGCGACCCCGGGACAGTGACCCCCGGCACCCTATCGGTTGGTTAAGTAGGCACTCTCCCTTGATTGACAGGAGACGCCGCCAATGGTGCCCAGGGGAGGTCCTTTTGGGCGCCAGGGGGCGTGCCGCCTCCCGGCTCCCTGGTCCAATCCGAGGTGTGGAAGGGGCCGTGGGGCGGGGCCAGGCGCTCAGCAGCCAATGGGGCGAGCACGGCGGGCGCGTCGGGGGCGGTGCGCTCCTGGCCGGCGGCAGCGGCGGCAGCGGCGGCAGCGGCGGCCGCGGCGGGGCAGGGCAGGGCTGGGCTGAGGAGCGCGGCCGGAGGCAGGGCGGGAGCCGGAGCCGGAGACGCCGTCGCGGAGGGAGCGGGGTGAGCGGCGAGTCGGGAGAAGAGCGGCGGCCGAGGTGAGGGGCGCGCCGCGACGGTTGGGGCGCCGCGGGCGGCCACGGGGGCGCCGGTGGGCGGCCGGGCCCGCGCTGTTCGCCCGGGGGGAAGCCTGTGCGGCCGCGCGGCCGGCGCGCGGACTTCCTGTCTCCGTGGGAGGGGGCGTGTTCGGGGGCGGCGGGCGCCCGAGCGCGAGCTGGAAGGTTCTCGGGTGGGGGTCGCTGGGGAGGGCAGCGCCGCGGCGGGGCCGGCGGGGTTGGAGGCTGCTGCCCAGGGGGCAGGTGGGCGCTCCGCAGACATTCGGGGAGGAGCGGCGGGCGCGCTCCGGGGAAGCCGCCCGGCCGAGGGGCGCGGAGGTTCAGTGGGGGACCCGTGGGGGGCGAGAGCGGCTGCGGGGGGAGGAGCGGGGTGGCTGGTAGGCGCCAGTTGGAGAGCAGGCGGGACACCAACGCGGATGAGCTTATTTGGGGGCCCTTTGAGGACTGCCCTCTATTTCCTTCCTTCCCACCCTCCCCGTGTCTCTCCTGGCTCCACGGGGGTGAGGGCGGCGAGGCCTTCCTGGCGAGCAGGTCCTGGGGCAGCGGGGACAGGCAGGAGAGGCTGGAGCTCTTGGCCCCCGTTCCACCCTCGGAGTTTTCCCAGACTGTCAGTGGTTCTTAGAAACGTGAACACGTTCTCTCTTCTGGGGTTTCCGAGCCTGCCCGGGCATCGGAATTGGAGAGGGGTCCCGGATTGGAGAGGTAGCAATTTCTGCCCCTTAATTTCAGTGGTTCGTTGGGTTTTGGCTCCACTGGAGGCGGGGGGAGTGAGGGGGGGGCGGGGGACTTTGCTTTTCGGATGGAGCTGGTCGGGAGGGCAAACTGTGCCGCCTCCTTGGGACCCACGCAGCTGCTGTCTTTGAGGATGCTGCCCTCCAGTTGGGTGCCCAGGGGAAGGTGTCCTTGGAGGTGGGGTGTGGGTAACCGTTCCCGGGTCTTCCCTCCTCTACTGCAACTGTCCTGTGTTTTTGTGGTTGAGGAGGGTAGGCTTCCCAGAATCTCCACGGCTACTCATTACACTGTTTACCAAACACTCCCTGGCTGTGCTGATGAAAATCAAGAGAACAGCTAAAAGAATTCAAACCTGAGTTGCTGACGGTGAGCTCATAGCTTCCTTCCCTCCTCTGCAGTTTTAGGCTGAAGTTCTGTTTTAACCCTCCTGGGATTGCCAGGTGGGAGCCCAGGGCAAGGAAACCAACCAGGTGGGCGCTGGTGAATGCCAGCCCTCCCGTTCTTGCCCCCAGATGTTCTTATCGCACTTGATTCACAAGCCTGCTTGAAGCCTCCACGTACAGGCTTTGAATAGGAGCCAGGGCAACTGGGGTTTCTCTTGATTCATGTGGGAAACTCATCTGCGTGCATCTAAACTTTCTTCTGGAGCTCGGCATTCTCCTTGGTGAGGTTATGCTACTTGAGATATGAGGCCACCACATCAAAAACTTTTCTGTGGTGTGTGATTTTCTTTTGACAATTGTCTTCAGGCTTTAAAGAAGCTGGCTGTTGGGCCGGTGATATTGATTACTCGGGAAAGTAACATAACAGGGAAGAGCAGAAGGGTGATTCGGTCTGTACTCTTTATTCAGGTTTCGGAGAGGAATTAAAAACTCATTTGAACGGAAGTGGCACGTTCAGCTCATGGTGTTTGGGAGTTGGAACTTTATTACTTTCAGTCACAGGTGTATGAGAGGTTGTAATATTTAAATTACCTAAAAGTATGCATCTGTGAAAAAGCGTGTGGGTTCCCGGCACCGCCTGCTGCTGGGAGATAAGGTTGTCTTTCCCTTGTCCTTGATGCCCAATCCAGATCTCTGATAGCCAGGCCATTTCTGGGGTGGGAGCTGAGGGGCATTTGTCCTTTTCATTTTCTTCTCTGTATTCACTTGAAAATTGCATTGACCGACTTAAGGACACGATGCTCAGGCGTCCTGCTTCTGACCGGGTCATCAGTTGATTCTGGGATGTTAAGAAATATCAAAAAGGGGGCGCCTGGGTGGCGCAGTCGGTTAAGCGTCCGACTTCAGCCAGGTCACGATCTCGCGGTCCGTGAGTTCGAGCCCCGCGTCAGGCTCCAGGCTGATGGCTCAGAGCCTGGAGCCAGTTTCCGATTCTGTGTCTCCCTCTCTCTCTGCCCCTCCCCCGTTCATGCTCTGTCTCTCTCTGTCCCAAAAATAAATAAACGTTGAAAAAAAAAATTAAAAAAAAAAAAAAAGAAATATCAAAAAGATTCCACAGACACCTTAATTAATAGTAATGGTGCCTTGCGTTTAGAGATGGGGCACCTGTTACCCAGTGCTCTTAGGCCACACTCAGTGGAACCTCCGCGCTGACTCGTGCCTGCCTTATCTGCCATCAGATTGTCATGGTCGCTGTACGGAGGCCTCCCCCTAGATTATGGGGGTAATGACCACATTCATGTGAGCCGTGGTGCTGGCTCAGTTTTTTTCCAGTTAGATTGTTTGGAACTGCAGTTGGCGCACCTGAAGGCAGGGTGGCAGGGCCTCACTTATGAAGTCAGTGTGCATTCCGCAGGTAGAGACCGACCTTTACGGCCCTGGCGGTGATCCTTCACAAACCTGAAAGTATCTTGGTGCCTGAAACCTGACTCCTGATGGGTCCCAGTGGTGGTCCCTGGGGCGGCTGTGTAGGAATTCCTTCAGACGTTTGGTATTGCGATGATTATGTTCTGTCTGCTGACTGCAGACAGTCTTAAAAGAATTCTCCAAGTATACTCAGAGGTATTCTGTGCCATGCAATGTTCTTGACGTGTGTGTAGTTCCAAAGGTAACTCTTTAAAGAACAGCGGCCATCTGGGAGCACACACGTTGGTAGTTTGATTAAAAACACACATAAAACAACAACAGAGATGTCCTTTCTTTAGTTATGTGTTGGCTTCCGTTTATTCCCAGAATAACAATTTATTCATTCTGCACGTTAATGTGTTAGCTTAATAGAACACCATGTATTTTTTAAATTCCTAGAATAAAATATTTTGTTTTTTAATTTTTATTTATTTTTATTCTATTTTAGAGAGAGCATGAGCAGGGGAGAGGGGTGGAGAGGGGCAGAGAAAGAGAGAGAGAGAGAGAATCTTAAGAAAGCTCCACACTTATTGTGGAGCCCGACATGGGGCTGGATCCCATGACCCTGGGTTCATGACCTGAGCTGAAGCAAGAGTCAGAGTCTCAACTGACTGAGCCACCTAGGAGCCCCTGTTTTGTTCTGTTTTTTTTTTTAAAGATTTTTTTTTTTTTTTTTAAGTAATCTCTACACCCAGCGTGGGACTCAAACTCACAACCCTGAGGGCAAGAATCACACGCTCCACCGACTGAGCCAGCCAGTTGCTCCCAAATCTTTAGTTTTTAATTGAGATATATTGGACATATGTTTATGTGTTTCTCTAAAAAGATTTTTTTTAATGTTTATTTATTATGGAGAGACAGAGACAGAGCATGAGCATGGGAGGGGCAGAGAGAGGGGGAGACACAGAATCTGAAGCAGGCTCCAGGCTCTAAGCTGTCAGCACAGAGTCTGATGTGGGGCTCAAACTCACGGACTGTGAGATCATGACTTGAGCTGTAGTTGGACACTTAGGTGACTGAGCCACCCAGGCGCCCCTCAGGTTTTATATTTGTAAGGTGAAGGCCAGAGAGGTTCTTCACCTTTTGAGAATTTAATAAAAACTGGGCACTCCTTCCCAGAAAGCACACAGCTTCAGAGGGCTGGGCCAGATTGAGGTCTCTGGGATCACCCCATCTCTAACCCCCTTCACTGCTGATACTCTGTAATCCTATTTTCTCGGTCATCTTTGAGCTAATAATAACAATGACTTGTATTTATAGAGGACACATTCCAAAGCATTTTCACCTCTCTTTTTTTTTTTTTTTTTTTTTTTGGGTCCTTAAAATGTTTCTGACTGGTTTGGGCGGTGATGGATAGTCCTTTTCATGATGAAGAGAGGGGTACGGGGGCTGGCTATTCCTTTGGTTAGGATCACACAGCCAGAGGCTTGTCCTGGGACCAGAACTGGGGCACCTGGTTGCCAGCTTGGGGTTTTTCCATTAGGTTTTGCTTCCTTGGTGGTTGTCATTACCAGTTATGTTTGGCAGTGTAAATATCCCAGGATGTGTCACTTACAGAGGAAACTATTTGCTCATCTGCTGAAAGGGCTGGTTTTTTTTTTTTTTTTTTTTTTGATGGAATTTGGATCACTGAACACCTTTCTGCCTGACTGTCAAAAGGATTATTTTGTTTTTGTTATGTTTTTCTTGTCATATTTTTCATAGGGACATGTTTGTAGGACTTAGGTGTTTTGAGCAGACTCGTTTAATGTTTATTGATTAAAGGGTACATTGAAATGATTACCTCTCAGTTGCTTAGCACTTGAAAAACGTGTGAAGTCAATGTTAAGTCAGAACTCCAAATGTTCGACTTGTCCATCCAAATATGTACTTCAGATGAGATGTCCCCTGCAGCCTGTGAGGCCCCTCCCTGGGCCCAGAGCTCCTGGGTGGGTTTGAGGGTTGGGTGTGGATTGTGCCAATGACCATGACTTTCCAACAGTGGCTTCTTGTGGCCTTCTGGTCAGAGTCTGAATATTTTAGGGACTGATTTTTTTCAGTTTATTAACAGGGCACAGAGTCTCAGCTCATGTATGCAAAAGAACATTGAATTTTAAAGACTCACGGATGTTAGGTGGTTTATTACTGATGGAAAGAATCATCGCAGTGAAGATGTTTTGAATACTCAGATGGAGGTGTAGGATGGCATACAGTAGGTATCCCTCAAATGTGGTGTGAGTATATGCGTGTGGTCCTGTCTTCTTGTTAGGTTGCATCTGAGACTATTATTCATGTCCAGAGGTGGAAGAAGGTATTCGTTATTTGTTCATTTCACCATGCACTTCTTTGGGAAACCTACAAGGGCGAGGCAGATATGCACCTTCTCCCTGACACTGAACAGAAAGCCTCATGCCCTGTGTCGGCTTCCTTAAATGTATCGCTCCCCAGAGAGAGGAATTGGTGGAGGCTACAGGCAGCAGTGAATTCTGAGCATTAAGCAGTTGGAAGTCCCCAGAAGTAGCAGCCTGGTCAGGAAATGAGGCTGTTGGAGGGCAAGGCCCATGACGAGGCCCCAGGCTGCCCGCCCCCTTGCAGGGATGGTGTCTAGTTAAACGTGACCTGCCATAATGGCTCCTTCATTAGCTCTGCTGGTATTTACAAGCCCTTCCTCTGACCAGGAAGCTTGCATCTGTAGGCTGGCGCTTCTCTTCCAGTGGCCTGCTCTCTGTGATTTAAATATCGATAAGAGTGGTTGTCAGCTCCATTAGACTGCCATGTCCAAGTGCCTGCTTTTTATTTTAATTTCACTCCCTGGGGCCGAGAGCATTTGGAGAGATGTTTGTGGGTGTGGGGAAGTGGGCAAGGGGGGTGTCGAAGCTGGGGGCATCCTGGCTCCTGAGTGTCCAGTGTGCCTGGCTCCGCCCACAGCTCTGGGATCCCAAGATGAAGGTGACTGTCACACTCTGCAGAGGCAGCTCAGTCAAGGAGGCTGACCTGGAAGCAATCACGTTTCACCAGGACAGTAGCAGATAGGAGCATGTACAAAGTAGAGGGGACAGAGGTGGGAGGGTCTAACTGCCCTCAGAACACTGCAGAGAGCTGACCTTCAGGGAGGTGACTTTGGAGGGGTTTTCCAGATCCACAGGTGCTTTCCAGGGGACGATGCCTGGAAGGAGAATCCCAGTCGGGGAGGCACGGTGCTGTCGAGAATGTGGGAGTGGGAGTGGCTTGGGGTGAGAGGAGCCTCTTCAGGTGGAGGGAGGGAAGGCTGGGTGGGCAGGCTTCAGGTTGTGTAACCTGCCGGCACGCTGGCTCGGGTTTTGGACCTCTTCCTGGAGGACGGGAGTTCAGTGGGGAGCTGTTTCCGGGCAGCAGACACAGCAGGTTGAAGCTCTGCACAGAAAGGAAACGTCCGTTGAGAAGTCTGGGATGCAGATGGGGACGGGTGGTTAGGTAGCTCATTTTCACCAAGGTCACCGCTGTCCCCTGGAGGCTCAGGGATTACCATCCAGGTTTCTAGGAAGCGGTGGCTGCACTCTCTAACGACAGGGGCTTCCAGAGTGGGATTCGCAACCGTCTTGCCTCAGTCTCTTTGCTTATCGTGTTGCTTGCGGTTTTGGTTGGTAATGCAGTGGCTGCCTGGGTTCTGCCTTTTCCCTGTAGTTTTTGCTCACCAATCCATGCAGTCAGGAGGTAACTTTCACCTCTGGTTCCTGCAGGAAGGTCATATTGCACTAAGCTGTAGGAGGTAACACGGTTTCAGAGTCGCACAGTCCCGGTTTGAGTTCAGCTCTACCCCTAGGTAACTGTGTGGCCTTCCTTGGCCACATGCTTCAACATCTTCAGAACTGGGCCGCTGACGGCCCCCTCCTCACATGACCTAGGGAGGGCAGTGTGGCCCCTAGAGTGCAGCACCTGTGCCACCTCCGTGGTGCGGGCTCAGTAACTTTGGTCGAGCTCAGAGTCCAAGGTCTACTTAAGTGAATTCGCTGAGTAAGCAAGTGTGCCTATAAAATGCCTAATTTGATGTTATGTTATCCAGTTGTATTGCAGATCCTCCTACAATGTTTTCTTTTCCCCAGTGAAAGTCTATTTGGTATACTTGGACCTTTCCTTGGTGACCCGGGTCATAGGGACGATGTCGGGTTGTTGATGGGGGCAGGGCCTCTGGCCATGCATGGAGTGCCGCCCGCCCTGGCACTTGCAGGGCCTGGCTCCTGTCTCCTTGCCTCCTCTCTGCTTCTGTCTGAATGTGCCCTTCCTGTTGGGCCGCAGGCCGGAGGGCGGTCCAACCTCTCCCGAAGCCTTGCTCCTTCTGGGAGGGCGATTCTGTGCCTGAGTTGAATGTTCTAGGTGGTGGAGAGCCTGAGTCTGAGATGACGGGCCGATGCTGTGATTTAGTGACTCTCAGATTCGAAGGCGCATGTGTGAGGGTGATGATGGCTGTCACTGAGGTGACGAAAAATACCACGACTTGAGAAAGCCAGTTGTGAAGGTACACGGACACTTGTCCCATGGGGAAAGTATTAGACTACGTGCAGCGATGGTAGTTAGGGCTGTAGAATTATGTGCGGTTTCTCCTTGTGTCCCAAACTGCACCATTATCCTTCTCCTTTTAGAATTAGTATTTGTGCAGGAGCTTGATTTTATAACGACAATATATAAAAACCAGCCTGGTTGTGCAGGCATCTGCAGTTTACCAGAACTTTCCTAGAGCTCTCGTTTTGTTTCCAGAGCAGCCTTATTGGTTGGCCTCACTCTTCATTGTTTGGAGGAGGAAAAGAGGGAGGCCTGGGGGGGCTGGTGGTTTGGCTGAGGCCAGCCGGCCAGGACCCCGACCGGGCCTCCACCCTGAGCCGGGCTTCCCTGGGAGCCTCGGTGTGGGGCCTGTGCTGGGGCCTGCAGGCGGCCTTCACAGAACGGACTGCGTCCAGTGTTGTGACGTTTCCTATTCAACCGAATGAAATTTTATTATAAAGCGGTGCCTAAACCATGCTTTGTGAACATTCTCATATTTGAAACTACAATTTGTGTTCCGTTGTGCCCAATTATGTTGTCGCCAACCGAGCGTGCCAAGTCTGTGAGTTGTGGTCTTCAAGAGGAACCACAGAGCCGGCCGTGCCCCCCGCACGGACCTCTAGGCCCGCTATTAGTGGGTTTTTATAGCTGACTGGTTGTTGGAGGCTGGAGCTGGCCTGCCTGGGTGCCGTTTAGCTTGGATGTGATGGTGTTTCAATCCAGGGAGCAGTTGGGACAGACGTCCAGTGCCAGTAAACGCATCCTCAGCTCAGGAGTCTGGGCAGGTACCAGCGAGGAGGCCCGCGACAGTGGGGGTCGGTCGAGGGTGGAGGCCACCACCTGGGACAGGCCTCTGGGTTCTGGGGTTCCTGAGGGACCGTACAAGAAGCTTTACATTCCTGCTCCCTTGATTCTTGCAATGAGAGAGCGTTAACTCCACTTCCACGTAAGTAAATCAGAGTTCTGAGAGATGAAGTGACCTTCACAGGGTCACCGTCAGAGCTGACCCTCAGCTTGACTCTGAAGCCATACTCTTCTCACTCATCTGCTGCCTTGAATAAGTAGATTCTGGGTCAGTCACTCTCCTATGAAAATAAGCATTACATGCTAGTCCTCCTTCCCCACCTCTCAGAAACAGAAAAGAGGTGAGTCACGTGGTCTTTTGTTTTAAGATAGGATCTATGCCTGCCACTAACTTGGGTGAGATAATCGGGAAGTTTGTAATTTATATAGCAGGGAGATAAGGGCAGAAAAGGGAGAGGCTTTTCAGTAGCCCAGCTGCTAGGTGTGTGGTCACGGCCTGTCCATCATCCACCTGTCCGCTGCCACTGTCCAGCTCCTGACTGGTGTGTGTGTGTGTGTGTGTGTGTGTGTGTGTGTGTGTGTGTGTGTGTGTGTGTGTGTGTGGTGGGGGGGGGGGCGGACAGCATGCCTAGGGATTCCAGAGCTCCCGGCTTAGGCGTATCCTTGCCTCACCTCCCACTGGCTGTATTTTGAAAAGTGTCATATGTTGTTTAAAAACAGCGAGTTGAAGGAGAAATTACATTTCTGTAAAGCACTCATTTTGCACTATGTAAAATTGTGAAAGATATTCACATTTTGTTGCCATTCTGATATCAAATGAAGATCCGTTGTCGAGGTAAATTAGAGCAGATGTTTGTTTGTATGCTGGTGATAATCGTTAAAAGGCTTTTACCAACCCCGTTCTTGTCTTTTTCTTTTAAATGTTGAAGGTGCAGAGGTTTTTCTTTCTTTCTTTTTTTTTTTTAATGTTCATTTATTTATTTTGAGAGAGAGAGCGTGCACTAGCAGGGAAGGGGCAGAGAGGGAGGGAGAGAATGAATCTTGTGCTGGTGGCACAGAGCCTGACGTGGGGCTCGAACTCTTGAACTGCGAGATCATGACCTGAGCCGAAAGCAAGTGTCAGACGCTTAACTGACTGAGCCACCCAGGCGTCCCAGAAAATAGAGTTTCCTGAATAAAGAACTCTTTCTGTGTTTTACCTTCCGCATGCATAGGGGTTTTCAGTTTATCTTAGGAGTAGTTGCCACCTGCTAGCTGCCTGCTTTGTTTCAGGCTTCAGGGGAGGCCAGGGAGGTGCATTGCCTCTGTCTGACCTCTGACGTCACCAGTCTGAATGCAAGGACACTGCAGGAGTGAGACCGTGTGCCTAGTCCAAGGTCATTCAGGTTGTAAACAGGGTTGTAAATGGCAGGCACCAACCGCATGTGCCTCTTTTTCATTAATCTTCGCTGGTAGGAATGCATTATTCAGATCCACTGAAATATTTTATCTGATATTTTCCAGGGTTTTACCATTGTCTTTAACAAGACCTTTAATGATTTTATAATCTTGTGAATGTAATGAGATTAAACCATTTCCTCAATGCTGGCCATTTTAGGTAATTTCCAACTTTTTTGGCTATTGTAGATGAATTTGTAATTTACAGTTCCATTTTTCTTTCTCCATTTGTGTGTTCAGTTCCTGGGAATAAATTCTCAGAAATAGAAGTCCCAGATTAAAGGGTATGAACGTCTTAGAGGTTTGAAAGCCTTCTCTGTTGCTTGTGGGTTTGTTTTCCTGATACTTATGGGTGAAAGTGTCGAGGGATTCTCTCTCTTTAAGATGCCTTGGCCTCTGGAACTTGCAAGGATCTGTGAGATTAAGAAACTTTCGAGAGGTTTTCTCAAATGAGTCACGTTTCCTTTCTAGGTTTCTGGCTATCGGTTTTACTCGAATTAGCAGGAAACAGTCTTTGAAAAAGGCTTTGCTACTTTATCAATCACCCGAGCTAATGTTCTACGTCTCCAAGGTTGTAAATGTTTGTGGCTGCATTCCTCCGTCAGTACAGTGGTCCTGCCGCTCTGGGCCACCACATCTCTTCGTTCCCTGACAGTGTGCGTATCGGGAAGGGCTCTGCTGTGCCAGGTCGTCCCCGCCAGTGTCACTGGGATGTCAGGACAGCCTGGGGATCAAGTGATCCTGCAGATTTTGCCTTGTGTACCTTCTAGAGGCAGCTCTCAGAGATGTTCCTGGCCCTGTGAATGGTTAGAGTCCAACGTCTCGGAGAACATACTGGGAGGTTTGTAGTGTCGTGCTTGCTCTCCTTGTTGTTGTTGTTGTTTTTTTTTTTTTTTCCTGTTCGGAAGTTGTTGTGTCCTTCACTGTCCCTCACTGTGTCCCTTCCCCGAGGGATGGCTGGCTTTTTCATCTTCCACTGTCCCTTAGGTATCCTCCCTCAGACTGAGTGGAGTCCTGTTTTCCTGGTGGCTCGTTTTCCAGGGTCTGCAAAAGACCTGCTTCTCAGGGACTGGGAGGGGCTCTGGTGGGGAGCAGTGCTGGGCCTCAGGGCCTCGCTCCCCCCCCCCCCCAGCGCCTCCCTTGGATTCCTGCTGTGCCTCCTTCCCACGGCCTGCTTCCCCTTGAGTCCTCTGTCCTCCCCAGGACAAAAACTCTTTTCTTAGTTCTTCTTATCCTGGCTAAGAAAGGCTGACGTCCACAACAGAACAGAGTGAGAGACATTAGTATGAGCTAAGGTGGAAGTAAGAGGAAATCATCGCAAACACCACAGAAGAGTAAGGAGAGTGTTGTCTCCCAGGCACCAGTGGGTCCTCACTGCCAACACTGCAGGGCTGGCTTCTCTGGGTCCGCTCAGCTGGGTGCCACCTCCATTCCTGCTTCCCCTCCCCACTCATGTGTATTCTGTCAATTTTGTTTTCGTTTAATTTTAATTTAATTTAATTTTTTTAAATTTTATTTTATTTTATCTTTAATGTTTATTTGTTTTTGAGAGACGGAGCACGAACAGGGGAGGGGCAGAGAGGGGGAGACACAGAATGCGAAGCAGGCTCCAGGCTCCGAGTTGTCAGCACAGAGCCCGACGTGGGGCTCGAACTCAGGAACTATGAGATCATGAGCTGAGCCAAAGCTGGACGCTTAACCGACTGAGCCACCCAGACGCCCCAATCAACCCCAGTTTTAGAGTCATGCTTTGCTCTGTGCTTAGCAGTCTGTGTTTGTATCACAAGTATGGAAACTGTACTTTGCCCTGGTTTCCACAGATGCCTAAACGGGCCTAGGTTAGCTGTTGCCGAGGCAACTTGCCAAGCCTTTGGTAGTGTGTGTGGCAGAGGCTTTGGCAGGGGCCGGAAGGCTCAGGCATCCTTGCAGCTTCTCAGCCTAGCTGGATGGTAACTACCAAGCCCCAGAGGCTCACGCTCTTAGCTTCCCTGTGTCTTTTCCACACTTCCTGTTTTATTTCCCGAGAAATGTCTGCTCAGCTGCCGTGACCTGGCTGGGTGGCGTGGCGTGAGGGCTACTGAGTCTCAGGACAGGCCCTCTGATACCTGACCTTGAGGCATGATTCCTTAGCAGCCTTTGAGCCACGCTTTATTCTGGGTTCAGCAGGGTGCACGGTGGTGGCCCACCAAGTTTCTTCTGCTTCTTCGACCTGGGGCTGGGCCTTACCCGAGAGTCTCACGGAAACAGGGCCTCGCGGTGGGGCGAGAGGGGTAGACCTGGCCACGAGTGAGTCATGGGGAAAAAGTTAACGTCTCTTTTTATGAAAAGCGAATGAGGTGGTTGGTATAATAAATTCCAGACTTGTTTCTGTTATTTTCCCTTTAATGCTGCTTTTATTTCCTTTTGGATTTCTCTCTTCTTGCTCTTACAGGTGGGTGTGAAGTTGCCTGATTTGGGGGGAAAGGCTGTTTTATCACCTCCCTTTAAAGCTCAAGACCAGTCATGTGACCCTCCTTGAAGGTTTTGTGTGTGTGTGTGTGTGTGTGTGTGTGTGTGTGTGTATGTGTGTGTGTGTGTTCGTCTCCAGAATTGTTGTTTTAGACCTGTGCTTTTTGGTCTCTAACCTCCAGCAGGAACGTATAGTTTACGAAATTCAGAAATGGTTGAGACCAGGGACTCCTGGGTGGCTCAGTCAGTTCAGTGTTCGTCTCTGGCTCAGGTCATGATCTCGCCATTCGTGAGTTCGAGCCCTGCATTGGGCTCTGTGCTGATAGTACAGAGCCTGCTTTGGATCCTCTGTCTCCCTGTCTCTCTGCCTCTCCCCTGCTCGTGTTCTCTCGCTCAAAAATAAGTAAAAATTAAAAAAAAACAAAAACAAAGAAATAGTTGAGAATCATGTGCCTTCTAACTGATAGGCAGGGTGAGGGGACCCCTTTAAATTCCTGCCTTACAAAAACTTAATGTTAGCAGCATGATTGGAAGAGGTGGAGGCCCACTCCCGAGAGATGAACTCTGTCAGCCCTGGGTGCTGGGTGGGGGGAGGCGGCTTTCCCTTCCGGGGTGGAGGTGGCACGTTGCCCCTGTTCAGAGTCTGCCGAACCCTGCTCTCAAGTCCTGCCGCCGTCTCCTCACCCTCCTCACCGGGGACCCGGGTTGCCTTCCCCTGTAGGAGGGCCCCTCTCTGAGCAGTGGGACGGGGACGAGACTGCTGAGTTCTGGTCACGGGCCAGCGCCGTTTCCTCCGCTACAGATGTATGCAGTTGAAGGGACAGGCTCACAGATCTGCCTTAAAGCCCTCTAGCGCATTGGTGGTCCCCACAGGGACGCTGGCTCCCCAGGAGGTGAGGGTGTGGCCCCAGAGGGATTGCGCACTCAGAGCTGTGCCCACCAGGCGTAGTTTGTACACAGGGTTTTCGCTGGCTTTCGACTTTCTTGTTGCGAAGTACATTCCAGAATCCAAACTGCAGATGTAAAGGCTGGGGCCTGCCCACGGCAGAGCCGAAGACTGCATGGTGGCCAGCCCTTGAGAAGCCTTCTCTTTTCTGGGTAAGTTCCCCTCTGGTTGATTTTGCTCTGTGTAGTTTGCTGCCTTACTAACATAACCTTGGTCATTAGTGTTCTGAGATGTGGGTGGAACTCAGCGGTATATCCTGACGTGGGTTTAGTTCTGAGCTCTCTTTCGGAATTTCATGACAATAGACTCCCCCACCCCCCAAGAGGTTGCAAGCGTTTTTGCGCGCAATTCTGGGGAGTTGATAAATCCTCATTTGATTATTCAACAATATTTGAATGTCCGTCTCTTGCCAGGCCTGATTCCTAGCACTGGGGTTACAGCAGGAACACAGTAGACCAAGACCTTACATTCTGGTGGGGGACGACTAATCAGGGGACTAGGGATGCTTAGACAACGCATGCCCTAGTGTGGAGGGAAGGCCAGCCTCGGGGCTGGAGGGTCCAGGCCTCATCCCGCCTGCTTAAGGCTTGGCTCCTTCCAGCCTTCACTTTCCTAAACTGTTTTTTTTTTTTTTTTTTTTTTTTAACTTCATCATTATCATAATGATACTTAAAAATTTAATATTTATGGAGGCTTCTTTGTGGCAGGTGCCCTGCTTTGCCATGCGTGATTACCCTTATCCTTATGACAACTTTGTTTTGCAGGTGGGAAGCTGGGCTTAGGTTAAGTGACAGACCTCGTAGCTCGGCCGGCCGTGCAGTGTGTGTGTTTGATCGGTGAGCAGCTTGGGGTTGTGGAATTCAGCAAGCTAGACCCGAGGGCATCATCAGAAAGGCCACCGGAAAATGAAGTCTGGCCCTTTTGCCCGGGACATCTCCGTTCTCTGATTGCTTCCTTCAGCGCTGAGTCAGAAATGTCTTCTTTGCCTGACTGTCCCGTCAAATGGTCTTGTTGCAGGATGGAAACGTGGGTTTCAGGCCCCCGTATGGTAGGCATTATAGGCACTTAATGCTGCCGTGTATACGTGTCTATGCCTTTAGCAAAATGGCGTGATCTCATCGCCAGTCCCAGACAGTTGCCTCGTGAATGGCATTTGAAATGCACGTTGTTCACTGCTTGGCTTAAAGGAGGAGGAGATTTATATGCACAACAGATTTTCCACATCAGAGATTCGTTTTCTTGTTTTTTAACTTCTGAGGCACTGCCCAGAGGACACAGGGACTTCCTGAAAAGTTGCTTCTACAAAGTTCCTCTCTTCTCTGGAGGGTGGGATGAGGTAGCATTGGCGATCTCGACTGGGCCCCTGACATAACAGAATCGTTACTCTGGAAGTCACAGGCCGCCGTCCTCCTGGCATCCGTAGCTGCTGGTTCTTTAAATATTTACATTTAATAACTTCATAGTCTGCTTCCTTCTAAGGCTTGCCACGACTTCGTGCCAAACACAGAGCAGCACCTTTAGAGTTATTTTGAAACGTGACTGAGTGCCGGGGTTGTTTCTCTGCGGCCAGCTCATACCGTGGAGGGTCGGGTTCTGCTCGGGGCTAAGTCAGCGTTGCAGCGTCCGGGCGCTTTTCCTGTCGTTGGGTCCCGAGCAGTCCCGAGGCTGGGAGGGGCAAGTCATCACTTCGTGCCCTCAGAGAGAGCGGGGTGGCGTTCTAAAGCGTTTCCAGTCGAAAGGGGGGAGGCGGAGTGGGGGGAGGCCAGATTCGAAGTCCAATGAGATGGGGATCGGGGAAGCGGTGGCGGTGGGGGGCGACAAGAGAATCTGTAGGGTTTCTGAGGCGGGGAGGCAGTTCTGTGGCTTCTTGCCCTGGCTGGGAGGCTGTGGCTCCGGGGGGTGGGGGTGGGGGGGCGCGTGTTCAGGGGCCGCAGCGCACCCACACACCTTTCATCCACACTTCAGTGTATATCAGACCGGGCCCGTGGGACTCCTGCCTGGGGCCCTCTTCCAACGCGACTCTCCCCACAGGGTGAGGAATCTGAAAGGCCAGGGGCCGTGCCTACCCGGAACCCGTGTCTCTCCTTGCAGACCAGGCACGGGGACAGAGACCCTGGAATTCTCCCCAGCCCGCTGGTAAGAGCCGTGTGGGCCTCTTGCCCCGCCGCGTCCTACTGAGGGCGGACCGCGCCTCGGTGGACACGCACCTCAGGCTGAGAGGCGACCGGATGGCGGTTGCGTCCGGGTAGCGTCTGTGTGGACGGGGCTCGGGCGTGCAGGCCGGCGTGTTCTCGCGAGTGCACGTGGGGGTCGTGTGGTGCGGGGAACTGCTCCGGATTCCTTGTGCGTTTGGTTTCTTGAAATAACAAAGTCCCTGCTCGGGGGGACTTGAGTGTGCTGGGCCCTGCCATCCTTGCTGCTCGTGGGACCCGCAGGGCTGGGAGGTGTCCCTTCCTGCTTGACAGCTGGGGTTCGGGGAGGTGGGCCCCAGAGCAGGCCTGGCCTCTTCTCAGCTGTTCTGACCACTAGAGCAGCTGCACACGATGAGATCACTGGTCGGGCCCCGTTTTATCTGAAGTCTCCTTCTGGGGTTTGGTTAATTGAGATCTTCGGGATCTTGTTAGCGTTCTGGCACAGTATCAGAAGATTCCAGTTTA
Organism: Puma concolor; assembly: GCF_028749965.1. NCBI lineage: Eukaryota > Metazoa > Chordata > Mammalia > Carnivora > Felidae > Puma > Puma concolor. Next base: position 6,232,823 of record NC_141673.1, read on the forward strand.
GATCGTGTTCTTCTTTTATTTCCGCTTCAGCTCAATGGACTTCAGCCTGGAAGATTCCCAGTGAACAGTTTTTTTATTTTTTTTTATTTTTTTTTTTTAAGTTTTTTTTTTTTTTTCAACGTTTATTTATTTTTGGGACAGAGAGAGACAGAGCATGAACGGGCGAGGGGCAGAGAGAGAGGGAGACACAGAATCGGAAACAGGCTCCAGGCTCTGAGCCATCAGCCCAGAGCCCGACGCGGGGCTCGAACTCACGGACCGTGAGATCGTGACCTGGTTGAAGTCGGACGCTTAACCGACTGCGCCACCCAGGCGCCCCACCAGTGAACAGTTTTAATGTTGACATGTGAGACTTTTCCTTGCAGCAAAATATAGACACACTGGCTTTGGGGTAAATAGCTCTTCCAGAAACAAGGCATTTCACTTCTTCAGCAGCCAAGCAGCACTCCAGGAACCTTTTGGGGAACATACTTCTTGTGTCTTCTTGTCCCCTGGAAGGGGAGGACACAGTGTCTTGGCTCACTGCCGCAGCCACAGTGTCCCACAGTACACGTGACCCTCCACGGGGCTGTTGGGACCGGGGTGGGGGTGGGGTGGGGGGCTGCCCCTCCAGGAGAAACTGCCAAGTTGGACGTGAAGACGAGCCTGGGAGCTGCCTGAGGATTGTGGAGCCCCCAGCGGTGTCCCCAGCCCAGTGGGTCACAAAAGTTGGTCTGAAATGGTATTATCACTAGTGTGAGAGAAAAGACTGTGTTCTTTTTGTATATTAAGATTAGCAATGACCTTTTCTTGGGAGCGGCTTTCTTTTGGTATAAAATTGTAGCCATTCTATATTTTAGCTTTTAGCTTTTTTTTTTTTTAATTTTTTTTTAACATTTATTATTGAGAGACAGAGCATGAGTAGGAGAGGGGCAGAGAGAGAGGGAGACACAGAATCTGAAGCAGGATCCAGGCTCCAAGCTGTCAGCACAGAGCCTGGCGCGGGACTTGAATCCATGAACTGCGAGATCATGACGTGAGCTGAAGTTGGACGCTTAACCGAATGAGCCACTCAGGCGCCCCCTGTATTTTAGCTTTAAAATGCCCTTTCTTTTCAGGGGCGCCTGGGTGGCTCAGTCAGTTAAGCATCTGACTTGATTTTGGCTCAGGTCCTGTTCTTACAGTTTGTGAGTTCAAGCCCCACGTAGGGCTCTGTACTGACAGTGTGGAACCTGTTTCGGATTCTCTCTCTCCCCCTTTCTTTCTGCTCCTCCCTGGCTTTCTCTCTCACAAGTAAATAAATAAACTTAATAAATAAATAAAATTGTCCTTTCTTTTCTTTTTTTTATTAAAAAAATTTTTTTTCATGTTTATTTATTTCTGAGACAGAGAGAGACAGAGCATGAGTGGGGGAGGGGCAGAAGAGAGGGAGACACAGAATCCGAAGCAGGCTCCAGGCTCCTAGCTGTCAGCACAGAGCCCGATGCAGGGCTCGAACTCACAAACCGTGAGATCATGACCTGAGCCGAAGTCAGTAGCTCAACTGACTGAGCCAGCCAGGTGCCCCTGTCCTTTCTTTTCATGTTTGTGAAAAGAACTGGTAGGTTTTTTTTTGTGTTTTTTTTTTTTTTTTTATTAATTTTTGAGAGAAGGAGAGAGAGAGAGAGAGAGAGAGAGAGAGAGAGAGAGAGAGAGAGAATGCATGGGGGAGGGGCAGAGAGAGAGGGAGACACAGAATCTGAGGCAAGCTCCAGGCTCTGAGCTGTCAGCACAGAGCCTGTTGCAGGTCTCAAGCTTGTGAACCATGAGATCATTGCCTGAGCTGAAGTCAGACCCTTAACCAACTGAGCCACCCAGGCACCCCACAAGCTGGTAGTTTTTAGAGTATTCTTACTTGACAAAAGGTAAGCAGCTTTGTGTTATTACCCTTCCAAATTTTTTTTTTTAATTTTTTTTTTTTCAACGTTTATTTATTTTTGGGACAGAGAGAGACAGAGCATGAACGGGGGAGGGGCAGAGAGAGAGGGAGACACAGAATCGGAAACAGGCTCCAGGCTCTGAGCCATCAGCCCAGAGCCTGACGCGGGGCTCGAACTCACGGAGCGCGAGATCGTGACCTGGCTGAAGTCGGACGCTTAACCGACTGCGCCACCCAGGCGCCCCTACCCTTCCAAATTTTAATGTTTTAAATTTTAAGTCAGCTCCATGCCCAACATGGGACTTGAACTCATGACCCCGAGATCAAGAGTTACATGTTCTACCCACAGGGCCATCCAGGTGCCCTTCCTCCACCCATATTTTAAATAGTTTTATTGAGTATAATCAACAGGCAATAAGATGTACATATTTAAAGGTTACACTGTGATAAATTTTGCCATGTGAATACACCCATTAAACCATCGCCATAATCAAGATAATGAACATATCCTTCACCCCCAGAACTGTTCCTGAGCCACCTTAGTCCTTTCCTACTCCCTACTCCCCGGCAACTGCGGGTCTGCTTTCTGCCCTTGTACGCTGGTTTGTATTTTCTAGAATTTTACAGAAACGAAATCATACGGTACGTAGTTTTTAAGTCTGGTTTCTTTGAGCAGAATTATTTTGACATTGTACATGTAGCGTCTGTCACTTTTCGTTCTTTTCTGTCGAGTGTTTGGGGATGCCGCAGTTTGTTAATCATTCGCGTGTTGATGGACATTTCAGCTGTTTGTGGTTTGAGGCTGTTGCAGACAGAGCTGCCGTGAACATTTGTGTACAGGTCTTTGTCCAGAAGCTTTCATTTCTCATGGATAAATACTAGAGCAGAATGGCTGGATGGTATGGTAATGTTTGTTCAACCTTTTAAGACACTGCCAAGCTGTTTTCTTTTTTTTTTAAACATTTTAAAGTTTATTTATTTATTTTGAGAGAGAGCAAGCTGGGGAGGGGCAGAGAGAGAGAGAGAGAAAGAGAATCCCAAGCAGGCTCTACACCATCAGCACATCTCACAGTATGGGGCTTGAACTCACTGTGAGATCATGACCTGAGCCAAAACCAAGAGTCAGACCCTTAACCGATTGAGCCACCCAGGCGCCAAGCTCTTTTCGGTTTCTAAGGTGCCGCACCATGTTACGCTTGCCCCATAGTGTGTGAGAGTTGTAGTGCCTGCATGTCCTTGCCAACATTTAGTATGGTCGGTCTTTAACTTTTGCCATTCTGGTAGGTCTGTAGTGGTGGCTCACTGTGGTTTTAATTTGCTTTTCTCTAATGACTAATGATGGTGAGCATCTTTTCATGTGCTTCTTTGCTATCTGTATATCTTTCTTGGTGAAGTATCTATTCAAACCATTTGTCCATTCTAAAAAGTTCACTTATTTTTTTTTTTTTTTAATTTTTAAAAAAATTTCTTTAACGTTTATTCAGTTTTGAAAGACAGAGAGTGTGAGCGGGGGAGGGGGCAGAGAGACAGGGGAAACACAGAATCTGAAGCAGGCTCCGGGCTCTGAGCTGTCAGCGCAGAGCCTGACGCGGGGCTCGAACTTGCAAACCGTGAGCTTAAGTCAGCCGCTTAACCAACTGAACCACCCAGGTGCCCCAAAAGTTCATTTATTTTTTAAATTATTTTTTACGTGTTTTTTTTTTTTTTAAGCGAGATAGAGCGTGTGCACATGTGCATGTATATGCACTTGTGCAAGGGGGGGGGAGGGGCAGAGGGAGGGAGAGAATCTTAAGCAGGCTTCACACGCAGTGCAGAGCCCAACACAGGGCTTGAGCTCAATAACCGTGAGATCAAGACCTGAGCTGAAATCAAGAGTTGTGTGTTTAACCAACTGAGCCACCCAGGTGCCCCTGTAGCTTGTCTTTTCATTCTCTTGCCAGTGTCCTTTGGAGAGAAGTTGAAACAATTTGATCAGATCTCTTCTACAGTTTGTATTTTTTAGGTTGGTATCATAGCTAGAATTTTTGTGTAATCCAGGGTCACAAGTGTTTTCTTATATTTTCTTGTAGAAGTTTTATAGTTTCAGGGTTTATATTCAGGTTTGTGATCCATGTAGAGTCATTTTTTGTGCCTATGGGATGAGGTATGAATTGCTGTTTATATTCTCACATGTGGATGGATATCCATTTCAGCACTGTTTTGTGAAAAGTCCCTCAAATTTGGGGGGAAAATTTTCAGTTAGAAGTCCCGAGGTCTGGGAATTGTGGTTCTAGGCACCCAGATCTCCTTCCTTTTATGACTGGTTACTGTTCTCATCAGCTTCACACAGCCTGGCTTTTTCTTCATTCCATTGGTGACTTAAGCCGTTGGCAGCAGAGGCCCTCTCCCTGGGTCAGGTGGGCTGGGAGAGGTGTGCTGGGCTCTCATGGAGTGTCTCCCTCCAGTCTGGGTCTTAAGAGCCCTGCTCACTGAGCTCTTAAGGACTTCCTGGTGGGCAGGTTCCGGGCAGTGTCTCATTTGTGGAGGTGACTGTGGAGGCCTGCTGGGTATGGAGAGGTGAGGGGACAGCAAGCCCACTGTGCCCGGACAGGTGAGTGGGGCCCAGGCTAGGCACATGGGAAGGGAAGCGGACCCATCCCCCATCTGTGTGGGCTGGCAACAGTGTGACCTGTCTTGGACTGAAGGCCCTCTTGGCCCAGCTTTAGGACAATGTGTGCGAGGTGTGGGGTGCTCTTTCTTTTCCCGTCAGTCCCAAAGGGGTCCGAACAGCCTCCGTCTTTGCATCCATATGCAGCGGCTTCGCAGGTGGCCGGAAAGGCTCATCTGCTTTTTCACCTGTGGGTACTTGATCTTGATTCGTGTGCTGCTCCCATCGCCATCACCAGCACCCAACAGCAGTGGAGCTTTTCTTGTGCCCTGGGTCCTTTGTGTGCATCGCCCATTCAATCCTTACAGCGGCCCTCTGGGGTGGCCACAGCCCGTTTTACAGATGAGGAAGGAGGCACAGAGCAGGTGACCGGATGGAAGAAGTCTTTGGCCATGCTTATCAGACATTATTGAATGTTGGAGAAGGGATCAGGTTTTAACATTTTTCATTAACTCTTTTGAACCACAACAGGAAGGGTGATTTACCTGGCTCTCTCTTCTGAGTCTTCCTTTCCTTATCAGCAGTGGGAGCAGTTGGGCTGTTTGACCAGATTAAAATTCTTTAGTGGCCCTGTGGCCATCACAGTAAAGTCCAAACTTGTGATCTGGCCCTTGCATACCCCTTCAGCCTTATCTCTTGCCGCGCTGAACTTCGAGTGTGTCTCCCTTTCCACAGATCCTGTTATCTCTGCTACACACGCCCTTTCTTCCCATCATTTGCCCGCCGAACTCCTCCCCATCCTTCGAAACTCAGCACTACTTTTACACCCTTGTCCCAGTCCCGGCCCCGCAGAGTGCAAGTGCCCTGTGCGGTGCTGCTCGCACGTGGTGTGATTGCTGACCGCCTGCCGGTCCTCTGCTGGGCTGGGAGCACAGTGAGGCGGAGGCAGGGGCTCCCTGTAATATCGGAGTCCCCAGGTGTTAGGTCTGTGCTGGCCAGTAATAATAGGCAGGTGGACATTTGTGGCATGAATGACTGTGGCGCGAGTAACATGCGGACCCTCAGTTCTCAGGGCTTGCCACATTAGGGGAAGCAGCGTTGACTGACTGCAGCATGTGGTGTATTTAAAAAGCATCATTTGGTGATTTCTTTAAATCCTGAGCTGGGTTTACATAGATCTTTTTTTTTTTTTCTCTTTGAGAATAAGTTTCCTGTTGTGTTAAGAAATACACTATTTCTTTGACTATCTTTTAGATCACAGATTTGTCTGAACATTTTTTCCCCAAATGTGTGTGATGGCATTATACTTTTTTATGGCAAGCTCAGTACATAATTTGAAGTTTTGAAAATGTTTCTTTGGAATGTTGGAGCCATCATGGATTAAGTGTAGTTTGGTGTGGGTGCCTGGGTGGCTCAGTCAGGTAAGCGCCTGACTTTGGCTCAGGTCATGATCTCGCGGTTCGTGGGTTCGAGCCCTGCATCAGGCTCTGTGCTGATAGCTCGGAGCCTGGAGCCTGCTTCAGATTCTGTGTCTCCCTCTCTGCCCCTCCCCTACTCATGCTCTGTCTCTCTTTCTCTCAAAAATAAGCAAATATTAAAAAAAGTTTTTTAAAGTAAGAAAGAGAAGGAAGTTTGACGAGAAACGTTAACTGTGTTTAGCACAGAGCTATTTAGGAAGGCTTTGCTGCATTATACTGCAGTCTGCATGCCTTGGCTGCATGGGTTTACTCCTGAGCTGCCGTGGTGCTGGGAGCAGTTAGACATCCGGCCAGTGGGCCCTGCGGCTGGACTCGTAGGGGTTGTTGAGATACAAACCTTTGAATGAAATTTTCAGTTCAATGCAGAACATGTTTTCCCTTTTAGGTTACTGGGAGGCAGGATTTAGCAATCTCACCTGTCTACTTTTCTACTGGGGAACGGGCAGTGGAGGGAGGTAAGGGAAATGGAAGGTTGAGTTGTATCTTTATGAAAATGAGTTCAAGTTTCCTGTGGCCGTGGTCCATTCTTGCTCTTGGCACATGCCTGACTTCTGGACATGGCACCAGTGAGGTGTGGAGCTGTCGGTCCTGAACTCAGAGTGGGTGGCCTTGAAGGACCGTGGTGGGTGGCCAGTGAGGTCCTCGGGGTGGGGGGGCGGTTGTATGTAGGGTCGGAGTCCTTCTCTGTGGAGAGCCAGCCGGTGGTATCCGTGGTCCAGCACGTGGCAGGTACTTCACGTATGTTCCATCCACCTCTCACTGTGTAGTGCTGCAAGGCTAACGCTGCCTCCTTTTTACATGGGGAGGAGACAGAGAGGCTCAGGAAGGTAAAGGTATGTGTTCACAGTCACCTAGCCAGTAAGTGCACAGCCAGGTCTGTCTTGGGCTTTCACCTCTGCCGTGGGATTGGTTGATGTGCCACACTCTTGAGCTCCTTGGCATAGACCCTTCTCCCAGTGTCCGGTGGGTCTGGGCCAGGCTGCAGAGAGCGGTGAGGGTAGCCTGGGATGTGAGCACGTGGCCTGTGCTCACACAGAGTTCCACGCTGGGGTGTCGGGTGACGTGTGTCCTTCGTTCACCTGAACGCGATGAAGTGCACGGCTCTGTCCTGGTCTGTGTGTTGGCGGGGCGGGGGGAGGGGTAGAGATGCAGACACTCCCCAACCATGGGAAATACCTTTTCTCATTAAGCAAGTATCGGAGGGGTGGTGGACTCTCTAGCTGTCAGAGCGGCGTGAGGGGAGAGTGCTGGGGGCCCAGCTGGTTAAGTCATAAAGAGCGGCTTCCTGGAGGAAGTAGAGATGTCTGTGCCTCTGTGTATAATTTACATGGAGTGAAATCCACACAAGAAGTTTGGTTCTCAGGGACTATTACATAGGCAGTAGGAATCAACAAAGTTTAATTTTTTTCACTTGAAATTAAAAAAAAAATTAAGATATAAAGGACAGTATAACATTGTTAGTTTCAGGTATACAGTAGCAATTCGATGTTTGCATATTTTGCGAAGTGATCGCCACCGTTGGTCTAGGTAACATCCGTCACCGCACAGTTACAGATTTTTTGTTCCTTGTACTGAGAATATTCAAGATCTGCTTTCTTGGCAGCTTTCAGATGTACAACACAGTATTATCGAGTGTGGTCACCATGCTGTACGTTAGGCATTGATTCCTGAGGACAGCAGCCTCGGGGATCCTCCTGTTCTCTCTCTCCTGGGATTAACAGGGATCTCTAAGCAGAAGAGTAAGGTGAGCTCAGATCTGAGTTCCGGAAGGTTTTCTGGAATGGAGAGAAAAGGATAGAGCCGAGAGGCAGATGTCTGAGGCAGTGGCAACGGCCCCTTCTTAGGGTCTTTGCACATGTGGTGTCCACTACCCGGACTGTCCTGTCTGTCTGGCTCCTTTGGGTCATAGCACCAAAGCCACCTCCTCAGCGGACCCTCCCTGGCCACTCTGTCTAATGTTGTCCCCATCCTGCGGTCTCGGCAGTATGTCTGAAGCCATTGTGTTCACACCTGGGTTTCTGTGGATGTGACCTCCATCCTTTTGTTCGGCTGTCCCCGTCACGTGAGTGGGGGCCCATCTATCCCCTGTCCTCCCCTCCGAGGACAGTACGGGGCCCCTGCCAGGCCTCCATGAACATGTGGTGGGAACCAGTAGTTGAGGTGCAGGATCTGAGGTGCGGTGGGACCGAGCGGCGCTGCCCGGAGCACAGGCTGGAAAGGGGACGGGGCACCAAGGTCACTCTTTTCAATTTCCTTGAGCCGGATGGATGCCGCCCTTGATTTATACTTGTGGACGTTTCGGCTGGGTGGCCACTGCTCTTTCCTAAACAGCTGGGATGTTTGCCAGACTTGCCGACCGCTTCTGTGGCTGAGCTTTGTGGCTTCCAACAGCGGCACCGTTTTGCTTAGTTTGGATCGCGTTTCCTTTTCCGTTGGGCGAGTTCTCTTCTGCTAGCTATCGTTTCCCTCTTTTAAATCTCCCAGTGGAGCTGTTGCTCTTCCTTTTCGTGTGTCTCTCTTGTCCACTGCTGCTTTTTCTGTATTCATTCTGGGAAAAGGGAAATTGACTCGGGGTGGCTTGACCAAGCTTACAGAGCACGGGAATCGTCGATTTTGAAATGACACCTCCAACCTCCTGACTCTGGACATTTGCAGCGGGCCAGACCCCCGACGCTCAGTCAAGGTGACCGTGATGTGCCCTTTCTGCTGGTGTGTGGGTGTGGAGACAGGCGGCCAGCGGCTCTCCGTGGACCCATAATGGACGCGTCAGTCCTGCATTCCTGCAGCGAGGCGGGGCGCGGTGGGGGTGGGGTGGGGTGGGTGGAAGTGCTTCCAGAGGAGATAGGGCTGTGGAGCCGGGGGCAGCACCTGGGGTTTGCCAGGTGAGGCCAGGGTGGCGATAGGGTGGGGGCACCTGCCAGATGACAAGGATTTTTTTCAAGCTTGACTCCTTCCTCCAGAGTAGGCGTGGTGCAGAGGCAGACGCAGGTTGGATGGCAGATGTGGGGGTGGGGGGGTGGGGGGCGTGATTCGTCGTGCTCTTTGATGTTTGTGAGTGTTTCAAAACCACGCGGGCCCTGCTCAGGGGTTGGCTGAGGGCCGGTGGGCGGTGTGGCTGATTGGGGGGTGCTGGTTATTAAGGGGTGACCCTGCTGAGCCCTGGAACTGGGTCTGGACGTGGTCAGGGGACCACGAGTTGCGGCCACGGAGCCTCCGAGCGCACCCATCTCCAGGCGCTGGTGGGTGGCGTGTGGAGCCCATAGAAGCGGCTCTGGGGGTGAGCACCGCGGTCGGGGAGGTGAGCCGCTGAAAGAGGAGAGGGCTTCTCTCTGGTCATGTTGTCCCACACGCTTCCTGACTTCATTCTTTGTAGGAAGCGGCCGGCTTTCCTGACTTTTGGTTACTTAAACAAACCAATGTATATCCATTTTTAGGATTAAACAATTTTTTTTTCATGTTTACTTCTGAGAGAAAGAGAGGCAGAGAGAATAGGGGAGGGGCAGAGAGAGAGGGAGACAGAATCCGAGGGAGGCTCCGGGCTCCGAGCTGTCAGCACAGAGCCCGACGCGGGGCCCCAACTCACCAACCGGAAGATCATGACCTGAGCCAAAGTCAGACGCTTAACTGACTGAGTCACCCAGGCGCCCCTGGGATTTAATTTAGAATAAGGAAGATTAAGTATTGGCCTCACTTCTGTTTTCCAACTGCCTCCCCCACCTTGCTTTTTTTGGGTAAGCAGTTGTCTCTTTTGGAGTAGTCTTTTGAAGTTGTAAACCGCTTGGCTTTGCAATCTCATCGTTATTAAATTGGTGGCATTGTTGATATGCCAAGGGGCAGAGCCCTGTGTGTCTGTAATGCGGAGGTGTTCAGCCCTTCCCCCGGTGGTAACAGTCAAATTAGGCCACAGCTTTGCCACCTCTTGGCCCAGGTGAGGTAAGAGCAATTTAATTTCCGTTTCCTTCTCGTTTACTTTGCTCTTTATTCCCGGATGCCCTGAAGTGCCGAGTAAAGGGAGTGGTTTTTCCCCTTGGAGTCAGCTTCGCATCAGGGGTATATTACCCAGCTGGCCGGGGTCAGGCACGTAAGTCTCGCTTCGTCCCCAGATGTGGTCTGGGGAGACGGGCAAGCACGGCGGGGAGCAGAATCTTGTTAGCAGGCTGACATCAACATCAGAGCACCATCAGGGAAGCCCAGGGCTTTTCTTTCAGATTGGAAGTTGACAATTCTGAACTAGGTACTTTTATTAATTTGTCTTGGTCTGTAAACACATTACACAGCTGTTCTGTTTTCATTGATGGTGGGGAAGAATGCTTCTGCTCTGCTAAGTGCTGTGTCCCGTAGGCTGTGGGCGCCTCCTCCAGCCCAGTCGTCTTCCAGTGTGTTTCCCTTGAGGCAGCACTGTCCTTGGCACTTGACGTGATGCCTGGTCAGTGGTCGCTCAGCATTTGTCTCGTGAGACCGAGACAGGCCACCCACCCGTCAGCTAACTGACGAGGCTGGATAAAGCAAGAATCATACAAAAACCACAGAGTTTAGGCATTTTATTTTTAACATCAAAGAAAAAATCAGTGCATCTCATGTGCCAGTCTCTTATTGACCTTTTACTCTCTGCGAATCAGAACTGTGAGTCGTTTTCCTGCGTAAACCACACCCGTAATTTATTGTTTTCCATATTCAGTTTTTGGATGAAGAGGGTTGACAACCAAGAAGATGCGTGAAGCAGTCTGAGTTGCTAAACCTAAAACGTTTTACACATTTTCACCCAGTCCTTTATACTTGTCTTACCTGTCTCACCCACACCTGTAATTTAGTTAGGGTTTATAAAAGTCTTTAAAAAAATTTAGCAACTTGTAATTTTCGTAGAAACAACTGTAGTTATTTCATGGGTTTCTTTAGTTAAGTGTGTGTGTGTGTATGTATATACGTACAAGTACACATATACGTGTATCTATATGTAAATGCTTATTTTTGTACCTGTATATTTATTGGTACAACGGCATAAATAGGTTTGGGGATGTTGACTTTAAAAATAAAAATTCCCAGTTATTTTACCAGCACAAGAAGGGTTTATTCAGTTTATTCAGGAATAAGAGAATTACAATCCGGGCCAAACCCGTTTTGGCAAAACTGTAGACAAGTCCAGGGAACAGCGGAGAGGTGTGCTTTTTTAAGGAGAAAGGGGTAAGCCGAGAAGGTTGTTACAAACTAAAAGTCCATTGGAGTAACCCGGGAGTTCAAAGTATGGTGGGTCTTCATTGGCTGAGCCCTTGACCAAGGGGATAGGGAAGCGTCTCTTCCCCCTACTGGAGTAGTGGAGTAGTATGCGTGCAAGGTCAAGTCTGTCTCTTCCTCTTGGGTCTGCAGTTGACCAATCGGTGGGGGGGGCTTGGGAGCTCCCCTGCCAGAACTCCCCAACTCCCTTTTAGTGAGGTTTCCCGGTGCTAATATTCCCAGGGACAAACGCTTGCTTAGCACGTTGGGCAGCGTGTGGGGTCTGTTTGCCACATGCAGTTGATATACCAAGAGGGTCCTTTAGTAAATTAGATGGGGAGTCTGTTCTCCGGAAGCTTCCAGCCTCGTGGGGGCCGCTGCTGTATTTCAGTAACTGATACACAAGTCAAAGAGTGGCAGATGTCTTCAGAGAGAACCTGTGCTCCCAGCAGGAAGGGGTCAGACTGCATGGAGAAGCAGGTATTTGACCGGCCAATCATTTCTTTCTGTGTTCAGCTGCATATTTTTCTGTAAGTAGAGATTTAAACGTATGTAACTGTCACTGGGTCTTGGGCAGTGGTAAGTAAATCTATTTTTGAAGTTTCTGTGTCTCCGTCCTTTGTAGAGGCACAGGCTATTTCTCCTGAGTGACAAAGCTTTAAAATACCTGTGTTTGTGCTCTGCTCCAGTGGATCGGTCAAGAAGGATGGTGTTCCTTTCAGTCACGAAACGGTGTACCAGTCACAGTTCTGTGGTCCTAAGCTAACCTGAGCATAAAATTGCTTCCTTAGAAGACAGTGGGTGGGGTGCCTCACAGACCGAAAAGGAGTCAGGGAAGGGACGATTGTTTCCAAGGGGTGGGGGGACCCCCCCCCCAAAGCCCCGTTGGAATGCCGTAGCTAGAAGGGGGAGAAATGGGTGCTGGGCAAGGAGCAGCCTGTTGGGAAAGGCTTTGCAGGGTGCCCTGTGAAGTGGGATAATACGTTAACAAGGGCCAGGATGCATCCAGGATGCAGAGACACTTTTGTATGTGTCTCAGATGAGTTCACCTGAACTTCTAGAGGCTAAAAATATGTAGCATGTCATCCATAGGAACTCAAGAGTTCAAGCCATGTTTCCAGCCTGCCTCCCAAAACTCACTGTATGAGAGGCGAAGTCTTCTTGAGATGCCCCCTGTGTGGGTGGGTGAATTCAAGTGAGGAGACACAGTGTCATCCCGGAGCAGAGAGCCCAGCTTTGCACCCGTTGGCTTGACAGGGGGTGGACTCTGGGCTCTGTGCCCCAAGCCGACGTGGACTTTGTGCTGTTCTTTTGTTGTGTGTAAACCAAAGCCATAATATTCTTTCTTAGATTTTTCGAAGTTACAGGTTACTGCCTTTGTTACTCTATGTTCATGCCAAGCGAAACAGAAAGATGTATACATGTCCAGGCGGTGGTAAACTTCCAGTCACAACACTGTGGAGATAAACCAGCACTGACCTGGTATAGCCGAGCCTTCCACAACTTTCTCTAGGCTCTCACAGACATCAGAGCATGTTTTAATAAAAGCAGGAACATACTGTAGGCACCGCTCAGCAACTGGCTGTTTTCACTTCCTTTTAGTTTACAGACTCCTGAATTTAAGCTGTCTGAGAAACAGAGCTCTGACAAAGTGCTCTGTGTGTTGTACGTGTTTGTTGTCGAATGAGTGAGTGAGTGAATGCCGTATTCTGGGTATCTCCCACGGCAGTAGTTTTCGGTAGTTGGGCCGGATTGAATTGCTTCAGCCTTTTTGTAGGACATAATTACAGCAACAGCGTGTGACTTGTGTGCCTTTTCTGGGCATTTCCACCGGGCACTAGATGTTTGTCTTTTGCTAATCTGATGGGTGAAAATAGCATCCCATTGTTGTATTATATTTTCCTGAGTACTGGTGAGGCTGAGGAACATCACACATATTTATTAGCCGTTTGTATTTCTTCTAGGAGTTTTTTTTTAATCCATAATCCTTGTCCATTTGTTTTCTTTTATTGAATTTGCTTTTCGGTTTTTAGGAGCTCTGTACATTGGGCTATAAATCCCTTGTTGTATGAATTGCAAATATGTCCCTCTGGCTGTTGTTCCTATAATTTGTTTTTATTTTGTTTAGATGTCTTTTTCCATAAAGCTTAAAAATTTTTATGTAGTCCTTTGTGTCTGTCTCTTCACAGTGTGTAGATTTCCTCTTCCATCCATGGTCTAGAGAAGACTATAGACCAATTTCCTGTGTGTGTATGCATATGTATGTTTATATATATTTGGAACATTTCTAAATATATTTCTAACTAGAACAGTAATTTGAATATAGTGGTGTAATAAAAGATTACAGAGGGGAGGTGGGCTGGGGGATGGGGAAATAAAGGGGATGCATAGTACATTTATGGTGATGAGCACTGAGAAATGTACAGAATTGTTGAATCATTTTATTGTACATCCTAAACTGATAATAACAGTGTATGTTAATTGTACTTGAATTAAAAAAAAAAAAAAAAAAGCTTTACTCTCCATGACCAAGTAAGGTTTATTACGGGAGCACAGGGTAGCCTAACAGGAAGTGTGTCAGCCGGCGGAGGCTCTGGCTCAGGGCTTAGGAGCATGTTGTGTTCCAGTCCTGACGTCTGTTAACTCTCTGACTTTGGCTGAGTTATTTAAATCTCCTGAGCTTTGGTGTCATCTGTAAAATCAGTAGCACAAGAACAGCACCGTCGTACAGGGTTGACGTAAGGGCTAAATGTGGGATAAATACGTCCACGGTGATGAGAACAGGGCTTGGTGCCTGGTAAGTACTCAATGTTTTGCTGACCAATTCACTACATAAAATTAAAACCTACGTTGACTGTGTTAGCAGACGTTTAAAAGGCATATAATAAAATCCAATAGCTAATCCTGATGAAATTCTAAGTAAAATGGTCATAGGAGGAATCTACATAAATACGGAAGTATTTCCCCGAAGCGGGCAGCAAGCACATTAAGTTGTCGTTCTGTTAAGTTCCAGCACGACAGGGAGGCCCGCCTGCAGCCCTGTTCCTTCACAACCGTGAGCCCCCAGATGATCCTGTGGATGTGACAGGACGTGACAGGTGCATGGGGAGAGGGGCCAGAGGAGTGGCTGTGGCAGTGTCTGTCCAGTGAGCTGGCCCTGTGCTTGTCTTCTGTCTGGAGCATGTGACCACTTGTCCCGAGGACTTCCCACTGGCCTTTCACCACCAGGTGTGGCTCCTGACCTCACCCTGCAGGAACCAGGAATGAATTCCTGGGGTTGGGTGGTGGAGACGATTGTTACCGCGAGGAGCCACCTCACTGGCCAGAGGAGCAGTACAAGTACCGGGAACTGAGTGCAGCGTCCAGATTGCTGAGGGCCAGTGGCAGCGTGGGTAACCTGGCAGGTGCCCGCGGTTCTGTACCCTCTCTTCGAGGGGTTAGCCCAGCCATAATGTCTGACCTCTCCCTTCCTCTTCCACATGCAAAATAAGTGGACCAGTGTTCTTGAAATGAGGGGGAGGGAAGGCTTGAGTGCTCTGAACCCTGGGCTTCGGGTCAGATGGCAGCTTCTAGACTGGTCTATGCAAGTTTTGAAGCATAATAATGACCTTGAAGCCAGCCTCCCAGCTTGGGAATTTAACAGTCCTGCACCACAGGGAAGCTCCTAGTAGGTATTTCCTGCCAGTGGGTAAAGGTATTCCAGGATATTTTATCATTCCCTCATTAACCCTGCCTTTTTAAAAAAAATTTTTTTTATTTTAATTAATTATTTTATTTTAAATTTAAAAATTTTTTTAACTTAAAAAAGAATATTTATGTATGCATGTATAACCAATGTATTCACTTTTTGTTTATGAGCTTTATAAAAAGAGAATCGTAAGTAATCTGCAAATTCCCTTTTACTGCTGAATAGTGTTCCATTGTGTGCATTGTATTAGTCAGGGTTTTCCAGAGAAACAGAACCAATAGGATGTGTGTATCTGTAGAAAGAGATTTATTTCGAGGAATTGGCTTATGTGGTTATGGAGACTGACATGCCCAAATCTACAGTCTGGGCCAGGAGACACTATGCTACAGTCCAGGCCCTCCTGAAGGCCGGCTGAAAGAGGATTCTCTCTTGCTTGGGGGAGGGTTGGCTATTTTGTCCGTATCTTCAGCTGATTCGATTAGGATCCTCCCACATTGTGGAAGGCAATCTACTGATGAAAATGTTAATCTTATTCAAAAACACCCTTGCAGAAAAACCCAGAATAGTGTTTGATCAAATACCTGGGCACTTTGTGACAGTCAACTTGGCCTATAAAATTAATCACATGCATAGACATTCTCTTCCACACTGACCATTGTCACACTTCCTTTTTTTAAACAAATTTTAAAATGTTTATTTATTCATTCATTCGTTCATTCATTCATTCTTGGGGCGGGGAGGGGCAGAGAGGGGGAGAGAGAGAGAGAATCCCAAATAGGTTCTGTGCTATCTGCGCAAAGCCCGATGGAGGGCTCAAAGTCACGAACCGAACCGTGAGATCACGACCTGAGCGGAAATCAAGAGTCGGACGCTTAACCACTTGAGCCACCCAGGCGCCCCTATTGTCGCACTCCTTAATTGTGCCCATCTAATGGCTGTCAGTGTTCTTCTCGTTCTGGCCTTCATTTGCGTCCCTCTGGTCACTGATGAAGATGAGCATCTTTTCATGTGGGTGTTAGCAATCCATGGGCCCTTTTTGGTGACGCCTGATGAGTCTTCTGTACGTCTCTTGGGTTGTTTGTATTTTCCTTACTGATTTGTGTTGGTTCTTCTTCATTTGCATAGTAGCCGATTTGCTGGTTCGATGAGATACAGATACTGCCTCCTACCTTGTCCATGTGTTTTTATTGTCATTATGCTATCTTTTGTTAAACATTTTTAATTTCAGTGCAGTTCACTAGATTAAATCTTTCCTTTAATGATCTGGTACTTTTAATGACTTTTTGAAGGAAATCCTTCCTAGCCTTGAGTCTATAAAGATATTTATTTTCTTCTAACAAAAGTTTTTTTTAACATTTATTTATTTCTGAGAGATAGAGACAGAGTGCAGGTGGGGGGTGGGGCAGAAAGAGAGGGAGACACAGAACCTGAGGCAGGCTCCAGGCTCTGAGCTGTCAGCACAGAGCCCGACATGGGGCTCGAACTCACGAGCCGTGAGATCACGACCTGAGCCAAAGTCAGACGCTTAACCGACTGAGCCACCCATGCGCCCCTCTCCTAAGAATTTTAAAGTTTTGCTTTCCACATGAAGCCTTAGTCTATCTGAAGTTGATTTTTGTAATTGTTTTTTTGTGTGAGGTAGGAATCCAGTATTATTTTCTTCCATGTGGATGACTGGTTGATGTGGCCACCCTGTTGAGTGTGGGTCTGTTTGTTTTCTTTGCTTTTTTTTTTTTTAATTAAAATTGACTTTTTTTATTGTAGTAAAGTATGCATAATATAAAATTTACCAATTAAACCATTCTATTTTTTTAATTAAAGATTTTATTAAAAATTTTTAAATGTTTACTTTTGATTAAAAAACTTTTTAAAAAATGTTTATTTTTGAGAGAGAGAGAGAGAGAGAGCATGAGAGTGAGGGGCAGAGAGAGAGAGGGAGACACAGAATTTGAAGAGGGCTCCAGGCTCTGAGGTGTCAGCACAGAGCCCCATGTGGGGCTCGAACCCACTAACTGCGAGATCACGACCTGAGCTGAAGTCGGATGCTTAGCTGACTGAGCCACTCAGGCGCCTCATAGATTTTATTTTTTAAAGTAATCTCTACACAGAACATGGGGCTTGAACTTACAACCCCGAGATCAAGAGTCACATACTCCACTGATGAGTGATCAAGCCAGGCACCCCTACCATTTTAACCATTTGAAATTGTTCACTTCTGGGGCACCTGGGTGGCTCAGTCAATTAAGTGTCTGACTCTTGATTGCAGCTCAGGTCATGATCTCACAGTTGGTGAGTTTGAGCCCCGCGTCAGGCTCTGCTCTAACAGTGCAGAGCTTGCTTGGGAGTCTCTCTCTCTCTCTCTCTCTCTCTCTCTCTCTCTCTCTCTCTCTCTCTCTCTCTCTCTCTCTCTGCTCCTCTCCTGCTTGTTCACTCTTGCTGTCTCAAAACAAATAAACATTTAAATTGTGCGATTGTGTGGCATGAAGCACATTCCCATTGTTGTGCAACCACCACCACCATCCGTGTCCAGAGCTTTTTCATCTTCCCAGACTGAATCTGTCCCCATGAAATGACAGCTCCCCATTCCTCCCTACCTCTGGCCCTGAGGGTCTGTTCCTGGTCTGTGCCTGATCAGCTTACCACCACTAGAGACAACCTCCCTTCCTCCATTCTGCCTTTTATTAAAGTGTTTGGTTTTATCTTCCTTATGAGTGAACCTCAAGGACGGAGACTCTCTAAGTGGATCTCTGTCTCCCTTAAAATTAGCACTTTTACAGTGAGCGTACGACGAGAGCTTCGTAAATGCTCATCATTGAGTACCGATTGGAATCGGGTTTGAGTGAGTTAGTAGGTTACACTCACTCAGGTTGGGACCCGTGAGAGATGCCACGAATGTCAGAAGTGACCAGATACCCCCTTCATAACAGACGTGGAGGATATGGTGGCACTAGCCGGGTGGATTTGCTGGCTCTCCCTGACCCGCCTTCGGGCATGGCCTCCTTGAAGGTTCGCTGGGTCTCCCGAGCAGATATCTTTGCTCCAGATGGCGGCCTTGCATTGGTCTGCAGGGGAGAGGGAAGAAAAAGAGGCCTTAATGAGTCCAGTGCCGATGACCTCTTCTTTATTTTTATTTTTATTTTTTTGCTTTGTTCTTGAAGTGTAGTTGACGTACAATGTTCTATTAGCTTCAGGGGCACAACGTGGTGTTTTGACAATTTTGCACGTTACGCGGTGCCCACCGTGGTAAGTGCCGTTGCCGTCTGTCGCCACGCGGCGTTATTACCGCATTATTGTCTGTGTCCCCTGCGCTGTGCTTTGCATCTGTGACTTACTTATTTTATAACTGGAAGTTTGTACCTCTTAATCTCCTTCACCTATTTCGCCCATCCCTGCACCCACCTCCCTTCTGGCACCCACCAGTTCTCCGTGTGTATGAGTCTGTTTCTGTTGTTTTTTGTTTGTTTTTTAGATTTTACATATAAGTGAAACCAAATGGTATTTGTCCTTGACTCATTTCCCTTAGCACAATACTCTCTGGGTCCACATCCATATTCTTGCAAAGGGCAAAAGCTCATTCTTTTTTTATGGCTGAGCGATACTCCAGTGTGTGTGACACACGTACCACATCTTTGTTATCTATTCATCTATTGATGGACACTTGGACTGCTTCCGTATCTTGGCTATTGTAAATGATTCCGCAATAAACATAGCAGTGCATGTATCTTGTCAGATTGGTGTTTTTGTTTTCTTGGGTAAATACCCAGTAGTGGAGTTACTGGATCATATGGTACGTCTATTTCTAACGCTTTGAAGAACCTTCCTACCATTTCCACAGCAGTCACACAAGTTTACATTCCTGCCAACAGTGCACGAGTGTTCCCTTTTCCCTGCATCCTCACCAACACCTGTTAATCGTCTTTTTCAGGCTAGCCATTCTGACAGGTGTAAGGTGACATCTCCTTGTGGTTTTGATTTGCATTCCCTGATGGTCAGTGATGTGGAACATCTTTTCCTATGTCTGTTGGCCATCTGTGTGTCTTGTTTGGAGAAATGTCTATTTCAGTCCTCTGCCCATTTTTCAATTCGTGTGTGTGTGTGTGTGTGTGTGTGTGTGTGTGTGTGTGTGTTGAATAAGTTTTTATTTTGGGTATTAACCCCTTTCCAGATATATCACAAGCAAATCTCTTCTTCCATTCAGTACGTTGCCTTTTTGTTTTTTTGATCGTTTTTGTTTTTTGTTCTTTTTGCCGTGCAAAAGCTGTTCATTTTTATTGGGTATAGTCCCAATAGTTTATTTTTGCTTTTGTTTTCCTTGCCTGAGGAGACTTACCCATAAATACATTGTTAAGGCTGTTGTCCAAGAGGTTATTGCCTATGTATCTTCTGGGAATTTTATGGTTTCAGGTGTCACATTTAGATCTTTAGTCCACTTGGAGTTTATTTTTGTGTATGGTGTGAGAAAGTGGTCCATGTGGCTATCCAGTTTTCCCAGCACAGTCTTTCCTAGTGAAGAGACTGTTTTTTGCCTATCGAATATTCTTGCCTCCTTTGTCGAAGATTAATTGACCATATAAGTGTGGGTTTATTTCCGGCCTTTCTGTTCCGTGCCATTGATCTGTTTTTGTGCCAGTTCCGTATTGTTTTGAGTACTTTAGCTTCGTGTGGTAGATCTTGAAATCTGGGATTATGGTGCCACCGGCCTTGTTCCTCTTGCTTATGATCTTTTAATGATAATATCCACCCAGACAAGAAGCCTGTGTTTGGTAGCTGTCCCCTGCCCACCAAGAAGAGTGTGCTGCTGTTCCCCCGGGGAGGAGTTAGACATGGGGTAACAGACCAGGAGCACTGAGGAAATCCTCCTTCGTGGAAATCAGTGTAGAGGTCGTCGGAATACAAATGAAATTCATAGGCAATTGATAGATGAGTGTGGTGGGCATGGTACCTGTCATCTGGTGCCCACGGGAAAGAGCTGTGCGGGGACAATAAAGCCAGCTGTGCTGGCTCCTCAGTGGAATTGGCTTTTTGTTGTTCCGTGGTACCTGGGTCTTGGAGAGCAACCAGAAGGAGAGTGGATAGAGGGATTTGGAGGGAAGGAGATGGAGATTTTGGGACACGATAGGCTGTCAGGTGCCAGACCAGGTGTTTTATCTCACCTAATCCCCTCAGCAACCTGAGACAAGACCTGCCCGTCTTCTTACAGCCGAGCACCCCGGCCCCGTTGGGCGTCCGGGGAAGGCTGCTGTGCCTGGTGCCGGTGTGGGGCTTGCCAGGCCTGGCGAGCCTGGGTGTGGGGCCCGAGAGCTAGTCCTCTAGAGTCTGTCAAATGTGTAAAGTCCAGGGTGTGTTTGGACAGTTTCTAACTCAATACAGCATTTAAAAAATGAATGGAAAAAAGCCTATGTGGCCTTTTTCTCAGTGTGAAGTTGAAAAGCGAAGGCTCAGTGGAGGGCCGTCGGGCAGTGACCCTATTGTACAGACTCCTGGTTGCGTCACTCAGGGCGCTGGGGGAGTTTTGACCTGAATTTTGCAAGACAGTCTTCAGTTACTCTCCAATTACTGGATAAGCAGAAATAATGAAGTTGCTCATTGATGAGAAACATGGCAGACTCTGTCGTTTTCAAACTGTTGTTCTGGAGAACAAGTACAACCTTTTTTTAGCTGTCTTTTTTTTTTTTTTTTAAGATTGTTTAAAAAAAATCGCTACTGGTTCTCTCCCTTTGTCTCTCAGTAATTTTGCTGCAGAGCGCTTGGGCAGGAGTATTTCACATAAATTCTTCCGTGGGCTGACCTTCAAATGCAGGACGTTTGCTCTAGTCCCCAGGAGGACATTGGCTGTGCTAACGTGCTTACTTTGTGTTGACTCCGGCCACAAAAGTCTTCTTAAATCCAGTTCTGAATGAATTAAATCCCCATATGCTGTTTATAATTTGAAAACCCAGGTGTGTGCTTTGATTTCTAGAACTGTGTCCTGTTTCAAATACGGGAAGGCACTGTTACGAAGAAGCACATGCAAAGCTATTGAAAAGCACCAGTGAATTTTCAGTCTTTGTGAGGTGATAGGCTCAGCCCTTCCAAGCATGGTCTCCGGGTCAGAAAGACCAAGGGCAGAATCCTGCTTCTGCTGCTTCCAGCCCTTTCCCTGTGCAGAGCTCAGCCTCATACTTGCTAGTGCACAGTTCTTTTCTTAAAAATTAAAAACAATGTTTTAAAATATTCATTTGAGAGAGAGAGAGAGAGAGAGAGAGCAAGCTCACGCGCGCATGAGGAAGGGGCAGAGACAGTAGGAGACAGAATCTGAAGCAGGCTGTAGGCTCTGAGCTCTCAGTGCCGAGCCCAATACGGTGCTCGAACTCACAAGCCATGAGATCATGACCTGAGCTGAAGTCTGGTCTTTAACCGACTGAGTCACCCAGGTGCCCCCGTTAAAAAATAAAAATTAAAAAAAAATTTTTAAGTAGGCTCCACACCCAATGTGGGGCTTTGAACTCATGACCCTGAGATTATGAGTCCTATGCTCTACCAACTGAGCAAGCCAGGTAACCCCCCCACCACCCAGTGCATTTCTGATAACAGCTCATCTTTTCTCGAGATTTATAAAAAACTATTTTTTGTTTTTATTTTTTACATGTTTGTTTATTTTGAGGTGCCTGGGTGGTTCAGTCGGTTGAGCGTCTGACTTTGGCTCAGGTCATGATTTCACAGTTCACAAGTTCGAGCCCCGTGTCGGGCCCTTTGCTGATAGCTCAGAGCCTGGAGCCTGCTAAGGATTCTCTCTCTCTCTCTCTCTCTCTCTCTCTCTCTCTCTCTTTCTCTTTCTCTCTCTCTGCCCCCTCCCTCGTACTCTGTAGCTCTCAATCTCAAAAATAAACATTAGAAAAAAAAATTTTTTTTTTAATGTTTATTTTGAGAGAGTGCACGAGTGAGCGGGGGAGGGACAGAGAGAGAGGGAGAGAGAATCCCAAGCAAGCTTTGTGCCGTCAGCGCAGAGCCCGACTCAGGGCTTGATCTCACAACCCTGGGATCATGACCTGAGCTGAAATCAAGAGTCAGGCGCTCAACCGACTGAGCCACCCAGGCGCCCCCAAAAAACTTTTTTAAAAAATGAATTCTCATACAGTGGTATGTAATCCCTCCTCCTTTTATTGTTTTCAGTCTGCGAGCCGGCAGACCCTCAGAGCTTGCTGAGTGAACCAAGAGAGGCTCTGGAGGGGAGAGGCTGGGCGGGAAGGGAGGGCGGGAGCCCGGGCCTGCTCCTCGCGGGCTCTGCTGAGGCTGGAGTGGGGAGACCAGGCAGTGCAGTCTCGTGGTTTGGTGGTCACCTCTGTCAACCCAGTTCATTGCTACAGTCAGATGCTCCCGCGTCCAGTGGTGCACAGCGTCAGCGACCTTGAACGGCCTTCAGCTTCCTTCAGGTCAGCGGGCTCCCTTTCTTTGAGACTCTTTAGCAAACTGTTTTATTTCTTCACGCTTCGTCTTCCCTGGATGAATTTTAGAAGGAAGGCCACATTGCCACCGACTCCTCATAAAGGGTATAATGAACACTTATTAGCCAGTTGAATTTTTTATATTATTTTTTCTGCGATAAGCTTTTTATTTTGGAAAAAATTGAGGTATGCAGAAAAGTTGCAAAGACAATACAGAGAGTTCCCACAGGCTTTTCGCCCAGTTTCCCTGAATGTTAACATCTTATGTAACTGCAGCACACTTGGCAAAACCAAGAATTTCACGTTGGTACAGAGTTATTAGCTAAACTACAGACTGTGCTTGGATTTCACTGCTTTTTCCACTGAGATTCTGTCTGTTCCAGCATCCAGTCCAGGACATCACATCGCGTTTATCCTGGTCTCCTTCATCTGTGATGGTTTCTGCCTTTCTCTGTTTTTCACGACCTTGACAGTTTTGAAGAGTGCTGGTCGGATATTTGGGGGGATGTCCCTCACTTTGGGTTTGCCTCATGTTTTTCTTTCACATTATTGGATGGGACTTATGAGTTGTGGGGAAGAATACGGCAGAGGTGAAGCGCCTGCCTGAAACCGTTTCAGGGAGCGCAGTGACGTCAGCATGATTGATCCCTGGTGAGGGTCACCTTGTAGGATGGTATTTTTACTCCTCAGTGTGACACATGGCTTGAGCGGCTCTGGCTCCCCAAAAAGTTGCCATTCCCTTCAAGTGAGGGCCTCTCCTCTGCCGTGTGTCTCTTCCCAGAGTAAGCACCCGTGCTGTGGGCCTGCCGGGTCCCGTGAAAACACATCTGGGGCCCACGATTCTGGGAGCATTGAACAATTTTCTCAATCACAAGTGAAACGAGGCCAGCCCTCCATTGGTAATTGTTGAAACTAGGGGTCATGATTCTAGTCTTTACTTTTTATATGGTTGACGTTTTCTTTTTCTTTTCTTTTTTTTTTTTTTTTTTAAACATTTATTCATTTTTGAGAGACAGAGTGTGAGTAGAGGAGGGGCAGAGAGAGAGGGAGACACAGATCTGAAGCAGGCTCCAGGCTCCGAGCTGTCAGCACAGAGCCTGACACGGGGCTCGAACTCATGAACCATGAGATCATGACCTGAGCTGAAGTTGGACACTTAACCGACCGAGCCACCCAGGCTCCCCTACGGTTGACGTTTTCTATAAAAGATGAAGAGGAAAACATTCCCAGTCTACAGATACAATGAATCCCACATGGTTTTGAGGGTGTAGGTGTTATGATGTTGGTTGTTGCCAGAGTCGTTCGGGCTGGTAGGACTCATCTTGAAGGTATTTGGTTCTTCCCCAAGGCCTCCGTGGGAAGACAAGCTTGTGTATAAAACAGTGTTAAGTGGTACTGCTAATAATTATGTAATGAAAGTATTTCTTAACGTCATAGACGTAGCACAATAATCGGTGTACCGTCAGAAATGAATCCTGCAGAAAATGAGGTCATAGATGAGTTGGAATACGTTTGTGGAACAGACAGAAAATCTTCACTATTGTCACATTAATTTGTGGAAAGAGCATCTGAATCTAATGAATTTGGACGTGGCCTATTTCTTATATTTGCACTGTTTTGAACATTACACATTGTGAATCTGGCGTTTCGATAAATGAAGCAGAGAAATACTGGTACCAGTTAAAGGTCCCAGTCCCTCCCCTCCCCCACTCCTGAGCCTCAAGACACTTTCTAACAGGTAGGGAACTGGAAGTGGATTTGGAAGGGGCACACTGGGGGAATAAGCACAAAGGGCCCCAGGGTCTGGGTCAGCTTGCTCTTTGTGTCCAACTCTTCCCCCCCCCCCCGCCCCCCCCCCCCCATTCACCCGCCAACACAGTTACAGAGTGAGGAGTTGTAAAAGTGAACACCGTCATGAAGCATCATAAGCATGCTTGGTGCCACATTTTAAGAAGATCTTGGCCTTGGAAGTCAATGCTCTGGACTGTTTATAAAATTTCCCCCAGCCCTGGGGCACCTGGGTGGCTCAGTCGGTTGAGCATCCGACTTCGGTTCAGGTCATGATCTCACAGCTCATGAGTTCGAGCCCCGCGTCGGGCTCTGTGCTGACGGCTCGGAGCCTGGAGCCTGTTTCAGATTCTGTGTCTCCCTCTCTCTCTGCCCCTCCCCCACTCACGCTCTGTCTCTCTCTCTCTCTCTCTCTCTCTCTCTCTCTGTCAAAAATAAAATAAACATTAAAAAAAAAAGAAAAGATCTTCTGTGTCTCCCTCTCTCTCTGCCCTTCCCCTGCTCATACTCTGTCTCTCTCTCTCTCTCGCAAAGATAAATAAACATTAAAAATTAAAAAAAAATAAATTTGCCCCAGCCCTAATCCAGGTACGTAGGTACTGTCACAGGACCGTCTTCCCTGTCACGACCTTTATACAGCTTTGCGTGCGTATGTTCGTTGTATGGGTTCGGTGGTCACCCAGCTCTGTGGGTCATGTGTGTTGCCAGAAGCACTGGGATCTTTGTCCCCTCTTAGGGAAGGGGCTGTCTGGCAGCTGACTCCCCTTTCTCAGGGTTCTCACTGGGAGGCGTCAAACTGTGAGAGCCTGAGAAGTCTCCCCTGCCTGTGTGTGGATGGCCCTGGGGACGGGGCCTTCATTTGGTTCTGTTCTTCTGGTAACCTCAGATGTGCTTACCCTCCACAATGGCTCCCTCAGACCCGCCTCTGCGTGGAGTTAATTTGGGTGATGCCGAGGTCTTAAAGAAGCGCTCTACTGTGGATGAGATCGTTGGTCTGAGGCCGGGGCCAGTGTCTTCTGCTTTTGGATGTGGCTGGAGAGCCTCGACCCTTCCTAGGACTTAAGTATGTGTACGGATATGGTTCATAAGATCTCAGACGGAGTTACGGAGTGAATTGTGGGGTATGCCCAGGAACCCCATCCCTTGGCTTTCCCACGTGAAATACTGCGCAACCAGTGAGACCAACTGCAAGGGTGACGTGCCTCCCTCTGGAGGTTCTGTCAGGCTTTGGTTGATGGCATCTTTGCTCCAGGGTTTGTCCAGAATGGGGGTTTTATGGAAGCCTTGCAGGCAGGGGTTCGCCCCGTGGGGGTGCTGTGCCCAGAGGCTTCCGAGCGTCGTGGTCCCGAGTGCCCTCTGTGCAGCCGTGGGCCCTCCACAGGCCTGCCTCGCACTGCCTTGGAGTCACCCGTTTGGGTTTAAACTCTTGTAAGGAACTCCGTTTATTCCTTCATTGTAAAATCAATGCACGTACTTTGTAAAATACAAGTACAAATTATTCAAAAGAAGAAAATCACTGTCGGTACCTTGATGTTCACTTCTCCAGAGCATTACGTTTACCACACACAAATGTGATTTTTAGAAACAAATGGGATCATATGATTTAAGCCATTTGTAACCTGTCCTTTTTTCTCTCTTTTTTTTAATGTTTACTTATTTATTTTAAGAGCGCGAGAGTGAGAGAGAGGACAAGTGAGGGAGGGGCAGAGAGAGAAGGAGAGAGAGAATCCCAAGCAGGTTCCTCACTGTCAGCACGGAGCCCCATGTAGGGCTCGATCTCATGAACCGTGAGATCATGACCTGGGCTGAGATCAAGAGTTGGACGCTTAACCAACTGAGCCCTTGTAACCTGTCCTTTACTTCAGTCTCACTCGCGGGGGAAATGGGCTCCTCGTCTGTACTCTGTCTTGAGCCGGGCCACCGGGCACGGATGTGGGGCAACCACTGCCAGGCTGAACAGCTTGCTCTCTCCTGCGACCCCTGCCAGGGTGCTCGCCGTGTGCCCCTGAGACCTGTTCTGGACTCAGCCCTCTCTGCTGCTCAGCCCGGTTGGCTTCTGGGCAGAGCCCCCACACTTTATTTTCCTTCTCAAGACCATCTGAAGCAGCCCCTTCCATATGCATACGTGGTTCCTCGTGGTCACCATGGGTTTTCCTCCATTCGGATTGCATCGTTGATTTTCTGACCTGTATTGGTCGCCTGCCCTCTGAATTTCCTGGGGTGCTGCTGCCACCCGAGTCCCTGCGTCTTTGCCTACTATGTTTCCACCCTATCCTAGGAGAGTCCCCTTTGATCCTTCCGTGACTTTGGCTGGGGTCAGCATCATGGGGGTGACCTCAGCGGCCACCGTGTAAAAATGCCCTGTGTGTACATTACCTCCCTTCATCTTCCCGAGCCCCGGTGTGGCAACTGAGGCTGTCTTCGTGTCACAGGCGGAGGAGCTTAGAAGCCTGCCAGGGTCCCGCACCTGCTCACCGCTGCCCCTCTCTGTTGCTTGGCCCCACTCAGCTCCACCTTGCCCACGGAGGCCAGCCTGTAATGTCCTCACTTGGCAGGGTCTCGTGCCTTGTCGAAGTACAACTGGGAATGCTGTGTTTAAGATTGTTTAGAGTAGGCTTCAATTTTAAGTGGTAAAAGTAGAAGGAAAACATGAAATTTGTAAAACGAGACGCACTTTGAAGTTTGTCGTTGGCATTCTATTCATAATCCCATTTCACACCTGAGAATGGGAGCTTTTGGGGTTAGAGAGCGTGTCTTTTAAACTGCATTTTTAGCCCTGGGGGGCTCCGTTGGTTGAGTGACCAACTCTTGACCAGCTTGCGTCATGATCTCACCGTCTGTGAGTTCAAGCCCCACATTGGGCTCTGTGCTGACAGTGAGGAGCCTACTTGGGATTCTCCCCCCACCCCCCGTCCCTCCCCTGCTTGCTCTCTCTCTTTCAAAATAAATTAAAATAAACTAAAAAAATAAATAAATAAATTGAATTTCTACAACACTCAACAGTGCCTGCGGGCTTTAGATTCATTCATTAAACTCTAAATGTATATATTTACAGGCCGGGCTGAAGCACAGTATTCTTGAATAAGGGTTTGGATGCCCCCTATTTCTTGGCACATCGGGATTCTCGATCTTCTCCCATCTTTCCCATCTTCTTTATCGCTGGCACTGGTCTAATTGCAGGAGAAGGTAATGAGAACATTCTGGGATGCTTGGGATCGTGATTTCACTTATTTACATATTTATACCTCTCCCGGTTTCATGAAGGGTTTGAGTTGGTTGTTTGGGATTATCAAAAAAAGAAAAGGCAAGAACTGAATTCTTCCTTTGCCATCTCCAAAGCAACAATAAAACATGTTTAGTTCTTTAACTTTTTTCAAAGTTTATTTATTTTCAGAGAGAGAGAGAGAGAGGGGGGGGGGGGAGGGGCAGAGAGAGAGAGAGAGAAAGAGAAACCCAAGCAGGCTCAGTGTCCAAAGTTGGACGCTCAACCAACTGAGCCACCCAGGTGCCCCAGAACAGGTTGAGTTCTGATAAGGCCCTCAGAGGTCTCCCAGAGCTCTCCCACACCATCACGGCATGCTTGTGGGACCCAGGACTCCGCTGGCAGAGGGAACCAAGTGTAGAGCTCTGTGCACTGTCACCACTGTGTGACCATCGGCAAGCCACCTCCCTAGAGCTCTAGTTTTCTCTTCCAAAAGATGGGGACAGGCCTCTCACCTTGCAGGGTTGTCAGGAAGTATAGTCATTGTATGTAAACGTCATGGCAAATGTGTATAAAATGTCATAAATAGTCCCTAATTTTACCTAATATTTGTAGAATTTCTAAACACCAGTTCATGATGGTATTTTTACTGCCATGGGGCCAAAGTATCAACATTGTAATTATTCTTTACAAAGCTAGAGATATTTAGCTTGAGGCTCTTGATTTATTCTGAAGTTGTATGACCTGCTTTTTAGTGTCAAATGCCTTTTTTATTATTAAAATGCCTTTGAAATGAAATAATGGGAGGTGATTGGTTTTTCTTCTTGTTTTAGTGCCCTTGGTGGACAAAATAACCCTGGTGGGTAAAGTTGGGAGCTTCCGTCTGGTGCCCTCTCCCCTCTTGGGGGAGGAGGGAGCCTCAGCCCCTTCCTTACCTGACTCCACCCATGGCCCAGCTTCCGGAGAGTTTTCCCATCTCCCCCACCCTCCTAGGTGGGGCTCCCTGCTTCCCATCTGTTAGGTAGCACCCGTCACACTGGGTGGTCCCCTGCGTGCTTGTCTCCCTACCCTCCTAAACTCTAAGCTGCGTAAGGACAAGTGTGGGGAGCGATTTAGCTTGTAATTCCTGGAGCCTAGCACAGAGAGGGTGCACACACATACAAGAGGGGGAAAACCACCAGTAACACTCGAACACAGCCTGTCTCTGACTTTATTCCTGCAGATACCCAAAACTCACCACAAATCTTGCTCACCACTCCTTTTTGAGTTCAGACCTTCCTTCATGGATCAGTTTCCATCTTCAGCGTGTTGACCCAGGAGGGCCTGAGGGGGCCCCAGAACCGAGAGTGACATCTTAACCACGCACATGTTGTGTTAGAAGCCCAGGGGTTTCTTCTCGCGATGGCACGTTATCAAATGTGTAAGAAAAGAAATTAACATTTTTCATATCACATTGGTGCTTTGAAGTTTTTCTCAGTTGGGCTTTCTGCTTTAGTCTGGCTCATTTTTTTCTTTAGCTTTGGGCAAGTGCCAGGGAAGCAAAGAAGCTTATATAAAGGGTTTTAAAGGGTTTTTTTGTTTTTTGTTTTTTTTCCAAAGATAGAACTGGTACTTAGTTCAGCTTGTTCTGGCACCTCCTTCTTTGATGGAGAATGTTAGAAATTTGGCTTGGATTGTTCCTTTTTATATACATATGTGGGAAAAGCAAAGGCAAAGATGGCTCTACTTATGTCTTATTCCATAGAAATATGAAAGGCTAACAAGTAGGATTTGAACACGGCCACTACCCTCTCCACCAACCAACACCAAATAACCCATCGGACTGCTTTCTAGAACCCATTTAAATTCTAGAATTTCAGATTTACTTATCATCTGAGGAGAAAGAAAAGCTAATAATTGTAATTATCGCATTAGATTTTACTTGCTTTCCGACTGTCAAACGGCCATCAAAACCTGTCACCGAGAGCCGCCCTTTCTAATCCGCTGACTAGACGTTCTTGCGCTCTTTACTGTAGTGCTAAGGGAGAGCCGAGTTCACCTGGTGAGGGGGTAGGGCACTCGGGTTCATCGGGATCGTTTGTGCCTGTTGGGGACCAGCTGTTCTAAGAACTGAGACCCAGTGCAATACACGCACGCTGACACCGCCTGGAGCTCAGAGGCACCTTGCCGTGTGGTCCTCGGTGAAAGCAGCTTTGCTGCACTGGCCCTGCAGAGTGGGGACAGTTCCGATGTTCAGGTTCCGCACGGGGCTTTTCTTCTTTTCCTGTCTCTGCCACAGTCCCTCCTCCCTGCCTGCTCCCCTCCCCTTTTCTCCTCATTGAGATATTAATGTCATACAACCGAATGGACCCATTTAAGGGCTTTGACTAATGGATACGCCTGTGTAGCCACAGCCCCAAGCAAGACAGAGAACATTTCCATCGCTTCAGAACTTCCCTTGTGCCCTGTGCACTCCGCCCCCACCCGGCCTGGCCCGGCCCGGCCCCAGCCCCAGCCCCAGGCACACACTGATCCAGTCCCGGTGGGTTTGTTTGGCCTGGTTTAGAGCTTCGTGTCAGTGGAGACACACAGCAGGCACCCTTTCGCGCCCGCCCTCTTTTGCTCACCACCAAGTTTCTGTGATTTACCCGTTTGCATCTGTCGGAAGCTCATTCCTTTTAAGTGTCGAGGAGGAGTTTCCTGCCCCTCACGCAGCTGAGTTTCCGCGTCCGTCCCCGTATGGAGAAGTGTGATAGAGAAATCAGGGCCCCGCGGGAGTGCGTGCCTGGTTGGTCTGTGGATCCCCTTGTCCCAGCTCCCCTCCGCACTGAGGAGGGCTCTTCCTGAGGAAGAGCACAGGAGGCACCTTCTCACCCCGGCCGTCACCAGTTGAGAATCTTGAAGAGTTGGCTTCTCAATATGACTCCGATCTGGTTGGCGCCAGCCTGTGGTAGTGGATACGATCCTGGTTTGCCTTTCCGGAGATGGGGAGATGGGCATTGCTGCCGGTGTGGGGCCTTGTGACCAGAGGGGTCTTCTAGAGCTTCTGCATGACTTCCGCCGTCCCGGCAGGTGCCAAACCACCAGGCTCTGCGTTGAGCGCCCCCTAAGTTCAGGGACACGAGAACGAGAACCGCGGAGCCCAGCTGGCATGGGGCCGCCAGGTACCTCCACCCCTCCCCCCAGCACCTGCCTCTGAGCTGTCCGGCGTTTCCCTGGCCCTGTCCTGGCTCATCTGGGAGCTCTGTTTAGCCCAGGAGGGAAGACTGAAGCACAGAACTGCAGTCTGCACTGTTTTATTAACGTCCTGATTACTGTGTGCCCATAACCTCTTTAAGGGTCACCTTGCAAGAGGCAGTAGTTGCTTAGGGTTGGGGAAGGGGCGGGGAAGACGGGAGGGAGAAGGAGGTGGCAGCTAAAGTGCGCCGGGTTGCTTTTTGAGGTGGTAACAATGTCCTGAAATTGGGACGTTGGTTGCACAACTCTACATTCATGAAGACCATTGAATTAGATATACTGTAAATTGCGAATGGCTGAATTATATGGTATGTGAATTACATCTCAGTAAAGCTGTTTTGGAAAAAGTGTGGCATTAGAGCAAGGGCAGACCGGTAGCAGAATGGGGGAAAAAATCACGTAGTGGAAGTCCCGTTCTCGCCCCATGTGACGTGACCTGTTGACACATGTCCTCCTGTCCCTCACGAGGCTGGCTCCGTGGGAGGCCTGAGCCCGGTGGAGAGACCGTGGGCTTTGAAAGTATCCGGTAGACCTGACTCTGAATCCTACTCTGCCATTATTTGCTGGGTGGTGCTGGGCAGGTTGCCTAACTTCTCTGGTGGTTTCCTTTCTGTAAAACGGGGCTAGCGGTACCTATCTTACGGAGTCTTTTAGAAGAGCTCGGTAAAGGCAGCCGTTTCCGCCCCGCGCCGATCATATAACAAAGGTGTCAGAGAGAGGAGGCAGCCTGCCTGGTGTCGTCCTGACGTCTGGGGCTTACGCTGGGCTGGTGAACTGCAGGGGCAGGACTCAGCCATTGGCTGAGGACGGAGGTCATGGAGGCTCTGGTAGCGTTTAGCTGACTTGCTGGCCTGGGTCCCTGAATTTCTTTTCCTGCCTTATCTACGTGGTTTGAGTAGGCTGATGACAAGCTCTTGGAGAACCCTCTCCTGTCCCTTTCTTCGTGGAGCCCTCCCCGACCCCACTTCCCACCCTGGGTCGCTGCCGCCCTCGCAGTGTTCCCTCCGCCCCTGGTGCATGTTGGTTCTCGCAGTCATCAGCCCGTGCCGTGTTGATTTATTCACACGTGTGTCCTGCCCCGACACTGAGCAGTCCCGGGCAGGGACCTTGACTTTCACAACCATGGGGCCCCCGAGGCCTTAAGCACTGTGCCTGCCACTAATGTTTGTTGAATGAATGCCCAATGGTTTCAAGTCCGGTGACAGAAACCAGATTGGAACTGGAAATACCAGTTTAGGCACCAGGTGCCAGAGGTTAGCAGGTGGGTTTCCCTGGAGCAGTGTTTCTGTCCCAGGACTGCCTTAGGGTGGGAGAGCTGCCTGAGACAGTCTTGTCCTCTGCCAGAGGGGCAGGACAGCTTGTCTCTTGCTGGGAACTGGGAATGCACTGGTGAGGTGTGGCTGAGGTTGTGGGGAGCGGGAAGAACGCCCCAGCCACGCTGGAAGGAAAGCTGGGCTCGTTACTTCATAGTCCCACTGCCATCTGCATTTTTCTTTTAAGTTTATTTATTTTGAGAGAGAGAGAGAAAGAGAAAAAGCACAAGCGGGGGAGGGGCAGAGAGAGAGGGAGAGAGAGGATCCCAAGCAGGCTCTGCGTCGTCGGCCCAGAGCCTGACGTGGGGCTCAAACCTACAAACCGTGAGACCGTGACCTGAGCCGAAATGAAGAGTCGGAGGCTTCGCCGACTGAGCCACCCAGGCACCCCTGCTCTCTGCATTCTTAATTCACTTCAGATCAGATTTTTATTACACAGCAGTTGTATCCGAGATTCAGTTCTGGTTTATCGAGGGAGGCCACAGTGGCGAGGCAGTGGGGTGGGGGGAGTGGTTAACAGCTGGATTCAGGAAGCTGATTCAGATCTTAGCTACCCCCATGTGCCAGTTTTGGGACACAGGGCAGGTAATAGAATATTTCTGGACCTCAGTTATCTCATCTGGGAAATGGGAGAGGCAACAGTGCCCTGATGGGATTATTTTCATGATTAACCATAAAGTAAGCATTATATAAATGTTCACCAAGCAGCTTGTGTTTGTTGGATTACAAAAAAAGTAAAGAGAATGAGGGTCTTAGAAAAACAAAATGAATAAATCTATCTCTCCACGATTGTCCTCTCCCGTAACCAAGAGCCCTAAGTGGGCCTCTGGGGTGGGGTTTTCTGTCATGCCAACCGATGAAGAGGAAAGGAGGATGATCAGCTGACTCTACCAGAACTCAGGTGTTTCTTCTTTCTTAGTGGAAGAAAATACCCCCAGAAAAGGACTTTTGTGACCATACTTTGTGCTGCTTAAATTTAGTTAAAACGCTTTGGAAGGTAAATGCCAGGCTGTTAGTTGTAGAAAGCCTGTCTGCATGTCGTGGTCAGGTACACCGGAGTAGTCTCTAGAAACATTATTTAGCCTTCTCCAGCCTTAGTGTCCGTCACTGGACAAAATGACCTTGAGGGCCATTAACCCCCCCGCCCCCAGCAGTCCCCGGGATGAAATAGGCACCTCCCTGCAGGCCAGAGGACGCCGGTGGCCCGGTGCGGCTGGCCTAGAGCTCCAGCGTGTGTCCCTCTGTAAGGGTGCGGGGGAACCGAGCGGACTGTGGGGTACAGCGAAGTCTGCGTTGGGCTGACTTCTGTGGGGATTTTCTTTCGGGGGCCAGAGGATGACATGATAATTTTCCAAGTAGTGTGAATTATTATCACATGTCAAGTAATTGAGCCTTGCGTCGGCATGGTCATTGCTTTATTGGTGTTCTTCCACTAAGGCATTTCTATAAAAACTCTTTTTTTTTAACGTTTTATCTATTTTTGAGACAGGAGAGACAGAGCATGAACAGGGGAGGGTCAGAGAGAGGGAGACACAGAATCCGAAACAGGCTCCAGGCTCTGAGCTGTCAGCACAGAGCCTGACGCGGGGCTCGAACTCACGGACTGCGAGATCATGACCTGAGCCGAAGTCGGCCGCTTAACCGACTGAGCCACCCAGGTGCCCCTCCACTAAGGCATTTCTAAACACAAGATTCTGGAAAGATATTCTTAACCTATTCTCTTTCGTGTTGTAAGGTCATCCTAGAGGCCCATGTTGCAAGGAGGGAAGGATCCAGTTCTGGCCACCGCCACTTAAACGTAGCATCTAGCTTGCCATAGGGGTTGGGGGAGGGGTGCATATTATATCTTCTGGGAGGGTACTTTGGGGAAACTGAGATCTTAAAACATTTATTTCTTGTGTTTTTACACATTAGTTTCAACATCTGTTCTTTTTTGTAGTGTTTGTATTTTTTAGTATTGTTGCATACGTTTTTTTTTTTTTTAATTTTTTTTTTTTTTTTTCAACATTTATTTATTTTTGGGACAGAGAGAGACAGAGCATGAACGGGGGAGGGGCAGAGAGAGAGGGAGACACAGAATCTGGAAACAGGCTCCAGGCTCCGAGCCATCAGCCCAGAGCCTGACGCGGGGCTCGAACTCACGGACCGCGAGATCGTGACCTGGCTGAAGTCGGACGCTTAACCGACTGCGCCACCCAGGCGCCCCATTGTTGCATACGTTTTAAAAACACTTTTCATTGAGACACAATATATACATACAAGTGCACATATTACACGTTTGCATACCAGCGAGTTTTCACAAACGGAGCACACAAACAGCTCAGGAAACAGAGCCCTGCTCAGAAGTGCTCGTGGCAACCCTTTCCTGCTTAGTCCCTTCCCGTTCTGCCCTGGCTTCAAGCAGCGTAGAATGTTTGTGTCGGCTCTTTACTTTAATTCAGGGGAACCATGCAGTATGTATTCTCATCGGCACGTATATTTAAAAATGAGTTAGGACCCCTTCCCCTTCCCCTAAAGTTACGTTATTCTTTTTCCTTCACTTTTAATTCTTTGTAACGCTCCGGGAGGAAGGGTATTTTCTGCGTTTAGTTTTTATTCTGGCGACTCCCACTCACGCATTTGAGGGCCTCCGGAGGCCGCCTGTGCTGCTGAGAGGCCGGGGTCTCCAGCTGTTGAGCCGCTTGCGCCTCGCTGTATGGAGTCCCAAAGAGAAGTTGAGTTTTACGTGTAGGGACCATGTAAGGTTATCCCCTGCAAGTAAGTCCCTGTCCCATGATCTCCCGTGACTCCTGGCCCCTTAGCTCCAGAGCAGGTCTCTGCTCCTACCTGGAAGGATCCCAACTGCAACAGATTCTAAGGCTGTCGTGTGCAGTGTCAGTCAGTCGATGGACAGGTTGATTTGGGGAGGGTCCTATGCCTTTTGTCCTCAGATCTCCTCTGTCTGACTTTCTCTCGAGTACTGAGATTTCTGTTGGGCCGCTTTCTGAAAAGAAAGCGCTTCCGTGAGGGTCCCAGCGGGCCCGGAGCGGAGGTCTGCGGACCTGGTGCCTGGAGGGTGCCTGCAGCGTGGAGGCCCGACCTTATCTCGCTGCCAGGAGTCGGCGGCCAACAGGAAATGATGAAATGCGCTGGGAGAATTCGGCGGGGAGCTGGAGGTCAGACACGCCGGCAGGGCCGGGAGGAGGCAGGTACGGAGGGAGGCTGAGCTGCAGAGGGAGGCAGTCGAAGCTGGCGTTTGACAGAAAAACGTGAGTGTGCCATCTGAGGTGTGTATTTCCTTGAGGGGAGACCTTTGTAAGAGCAGAGTTGTCATTGACTTTTTTTCTCCCCCCTGGGTGCTTGGGTTTAACAGAAATCTCACCTTTTAAACACACCTCGTCTTAGAGCTTCTCGATGGAAACGTTCACCCGGTTCAATAGGAACCGAACTAGCGTGGAGTGTTCTCTCCAAGATGCTTTGCGAAAATGTCGGAGTAAATGTTTGATTTCTTGCTTGGCGAATAGATTTTTGGCCGAGACAAATGAAAGGTCGGGCTTTATCATCTTGACTCTGGTTTTAGAGCACACATGCATGCTTCATTCCCAAATAGATGGAATAAGTGGGAAACTTGGGCCTGGCTTAGACCAGCTTACACACTCCCAGCTGTATTTTTTTTCTCACCGGGTAGCAGATGAGTTCCTTGAGTTAACTGCTGACAGGGGTTGGTTCCTTCTCCTGCCGTCGGGCACATTCTGTCTTTGCGTGCTGCCCTTTCTTTTCTTCGCAGCCAAATCTAACCTGCAGACGTGAAAATGGGACTTGTGAGAAGAGGCGACCAAATTCGCTGCTCCGGACACTAATTGTTTCACGGCCGCCTGCCCCAGACTCCCACAGTTAGCCTGTGGCTCGCTCCAAGGGCCCCCCGCCCTCCTCCTCGGTCAGTTCTTTCTTATTCCTCCCCGCAGCCGGGCCCTGTGCGCTCGGCCCCTTCTGACTGCTGTCACTAGCCCCTGTGTTTTTATTTTTAGTGGATAGCGGAGGGCAAAAAGCTCCATTGTTTCCATAACCGAGCAGCCTCATGTGTGTATTGCGTTGTTTCCTATCTTGGAAGTCGTGTTCTGGAATTAAAAAATTGTGGCTTCCTCCTTATTGTGTATGCAGGACTCAAAGTGCTTCTGGTTAGAAGGGCTTTTAAGCTCCTGGCGCTTGAGTGATCGATTGCAAAGTGAATGTACTTTTTGGATTACCTGTCGCCGTGAACATTAGAAAGGCAGCGTCCGGGTCCTTTCTGTTCTCCAGAAAGTGCCCTGCTGGCTCAGCCTGTGCCACACAGAGAAGCATATTTTCCTGTTAGGCCGTCACCTTGTACGATTTGCGTATTTCAGACACTTTCAGGGTTATGCTTTCCTGTTTTTTGCTTTTTTGTTTTAATATTTTTATTTATTTTTGAGACAGAGAGAGCATGAGCGGGGGAGGAGCAGAGAGAGAGGGAGGCGCAGAGTCAGAAGCAGGCTCCAGGCTCCGAGCTGTCAGCACAGAACCCGATGTGGGGCTCGAACCCACAAATTGCAAGATCATGACCTGAGCTGGAGTCGGACGCTTAACCGACTGAGCCACCCAGGCGCCCCAATGTGCTTTCTGTTTTTAGAAATCTCCCAAATATATACTATTTTCCTCAGACCTTAATGAGGTCCACAGGTTTTGCCCTTCCTGTTGTAATTCTGGGTAGCTCCTCAAACTCTTTTCCTTCTTCACACTAAGATATCTTACTGAATTCTAGATGAACTTTAAATGCTGTGTTTATGGAAAGTAACAGAGAGGTGTCATAACTTCAGACTGAAACATGTCTTGCAGGTCTGAGATTGATGCCCGTAATAAAAATAAGCCTCCCCTCCCCCCCCACCCTTTTTATACATCATTAGTCCTCTGTTTCGTCCCGCCACATAATTCTGCTATTCATTTGGTGGCATAAAGAGATGGGAACATGATATTTAGGGTTGCAGTGGCTCTTGCGGGCAGTATAGTCAGGCCCTTCTTTTTTTTTTTTTTTTTTTTTTTAAAGCAAAGGAATGAAGCCAGAGGCAATGCGACACGCCTTGTTGACTTGGCCAAGGTCACACAGCTTGTTGTTGGTAGCTTGTGGGCCACTGGCCTCTCTTCTCCCTGCTTTCTCCACACATTATCTCACGATTAATAGGACTTGGTCAAGAATGGCTTTTCTCTTCTGATGAGGCCGTTTTCATTTGTCTCATTTTCAAGTATTCAGCTTTTTTGCAGCAATTTCCCAAAGCCAGCACCACCTGGTACAGGTCTACAGTGAATTACCTGAAGCCCAAAGTGAGCTGACATTTCTGTCTCTGAGAGAGATTTCTTCTTAAAACTAGAGTTCTCTATGGTATAAAGTTCTTGCTTCGCCCCTAAACCAGGCCTGTTATAAGTGTTATAAGTATACCTCATTATATGATCACCTGCTAGCTGAGAAATCGAAACTTCTAAAAGTTTATTTATTTATTTTGAGAGAGGGAGGGAGGGAGGGAGGGAGGGGCAGGGAGAGGGAGAGAGAATCCCAAGCAGGCTCCCCGCTGTCAGCGTGAGCCTGATGCAGGGCTCGAACTCAGGAACTGTGAGATCATGACCTGAGCTGAAACCAAGAGTCAGGCGCCTCCAACGACTGAGCCACCCAGGTGCCCCCAGAGATCCAAACTTAATAAGTTCACAAGAATACAAGAAACAGACAAAAGTACGTGGTTCTTTGAAAGGGGATTCTTGAGGATGTGGGGGAAAAAAACCAAAAAACAAACCTCAAGCCTGGGGACATCTTGGTCCCTCTGAGGGAGTTACCGATGGCGCTAAGTCTGGACAGCCTAGGTTTTGGAATGTGGCAAACTTTAAAACAAAAGGTTATCATGTTAAAAAAAAAAAGGGTAACAATTTAATATATAACAGTGGAATTCACTCACAGCTTTCCAGAATCAATTAAAACAGTCTCTCCTAAAAATGGAATTTGAATCCTGAAATTCAGGTATGCGAATTAGATGCAGATAGAGACCTACCGAGAGCAGTAGGTAACTAACTGTTCTTAGACCCTGATATGCTCCCACTGTCCAGAGCCACCTCCAATCCCTTGTAGAGGCTCACAGAATAGTACTTATCTGTATTTTTTGAAGTATTTAAGAGTATATGCCTTCAAGAATTTCTGAAACAAATATGCTACAGGGAAATAGGCGTTTTCTTCTTTTTTTCTTTTTTATTAAAAAATTTTTTTAAAAACGTTTATGTATTTTTAGAGAGAGAGAGAGAGAGCAGGGGAGGAGCAGAGAGACAAGGAGACAGAATCCCAAGCAGGCTCCACACCAGCAGCACGGAGCCTGACGTGGGGCTCGAACCCACGAACCTTGAGATCGTGATCTGAGCCGAAATCAAGAGTCAGACGCTTCACCCCCTGAGCCCCCCACGTGCCCCCAGAAACAGGCATTTTCATGAATACTCGTATTCGGAATTGTGGTCAGTAACTTTATGCGTATTTTAATTTATAAACCCTAAGTGTGAGTAGGACACGCGAGCAATGTTTTTACGCGGAGGTTCGGCGCTGTGTTTCCCTCCTGTTCTGGCAGGCGCCTTTGTCATTATCCTTGAGAAGCTGCTGCTTTCAGTGGCAGAGCCAGGCGACCTCACCCAGGGGTTAAAGAAAGGGTGAGCAGGGAGTGGCTTGGTTCGCTTCTCCCATAATTGAGTTCCCTTGGCTCCCCAGTTAGCATTTTACCTTTACTGTCATATTTTCGGTACATTGGTTTCCTTTTCTTCGTATGTATTGGCCTTCTTAATATACATGTGTGTATATTCGTAACTGTGTATATAAATACATGTATCTGTAAATATGTAATTTACGTACCATTGCCCTAGTCAGTAGGTAACTGGCATTCCTCCTTGCTCCTGGCTTCCGCTCACATTAGTGTGGACTCTGGTATACGTGAGAATTTAAAGATGTGAAACAGGTATGGTGCTGGCTTTGCTGCAGACCGAGGAGGGGTTGAGGATGGCCCCTGGGGCTGCTTTTGGCCCAGAAGCCTCTGAGACTTTGTGCTGCCGGCATGGGCCTTCCTCACTTCCGTCTCTGTCCGGGGCTTCTCTCCAGGACAGCTCTGAGTGGTCACCTTGGAAAACCTTTTTCCAGTATCCCAGCTAGATCATAGGTCCTAGAGCCAGGTAAAGAGGAGAGAGAGAGAGAGAGAGAGAGAGAGAGAGAGAGAGAGAGAGAGTGTGTGTGTGTGTGTGTGTGTGTGTGTGTGTGTGTGTGTGTGTGAGAGACACAGTATGAGGGGAAATAATCATGGAAAACACGGACTGTGGATTTGAATGAATAAACGAGTTGCAATGGTCCCCTTTCCACGGGAGTTGCCTTTGAAGGCAGTATAGTCCTGTGTCACCAGGCTGGTCTAAGTGCATTTGCATCTTGCATTCTGCCTGGGCACCAGGTGACAGACTGGGTGCTTATTTAATGTCTCCTCTAGCCCTGGGAATCTGGCCTCAGTTTTTTTCTCATTAGACTCTGTCATCAGTGAATCAAAAGAAGTGACTCTGTATGTGGACTCGTGAAGCATATCGTTCTATTTTTGGTTAACTTAAAGAGTCTCACGGAAAGTATCCTGAATATGAAATGTGTGCCAATGGCACACATATTATGGCCGTCATAATAGTAGGGGACTAAAATTTTCTTTTTTTTTTTAACCCCCCATGAAGCCAGTGCAATGAATTTCCTACTCAGTCTTGTTTCCCACCAGGACTGTTCCACAGTGGAGTCCTTAAGGGGGATCAGGGGAGAATGATTTTGCCTATTTGACAAGATGTTGTTGGTGTAATTAATAGGCTAATAAAATGTTGACCTTCCCAACTTGGAATTCTGTCTTTGTGTTCAGTACCGGTAGGGCTAGTACAGCGAGATAAATGAGGCACAGGGCAGCTCGGGGACGACAAAGTGACCTCTTTATGGTTCTTTTCACTATGAACCGACACACAAAGAAAACATAGCACAGGGCACAGTGGTCCGATGACCTAGTATCTGTTGAGCTGGAAGGCGGAAGTGTTCTGGTAACTCAGCGCCTGTGAGCCTGTTCCGTGCAGGCTCACTTAGGTCTGGCCTGCACTGTGCAGGGAGTGTGTCATATGCAGCAAGGCCCCGAGGCCGTGCAGAGAAGCAGCGGGGCCACTTGCGGGGGAGAAGTCTTTGCACGGTCGATGTTGAACTCCAAGCCTTACATTTCCTCCCGGGAGCAGCCAGTAGACTGCCGAGGCCGAAGAGTGCGAGGCCGGGATGGTGGCTGCTGTCCCGGCGAGGCTCACGTAGACCGTGGTCACCCTGGCACCTGACTGCTTTCAGTGATGGCCGTGCGGCCACCTGAGCGAGCTCCGTGCTTATTTCCAACTGTCCATCAGGGGACCACCCGGGGAGACAGGTCACCGGGCTGCTGGGTGGCTGCTCCAGGTGATTGGCTCGTTTGTGCCCGCGTGCGTTCATACGTTCAGTTCACCCACTTGGCAGAGCCTCTCGTCCCGAGTGTGCCTCCCGTCTTGTGCTAGGGCCCTGGGGTGCGTGATGGTAGAGACTGAGTTCTTGCCCCTGAAGAGCTCGCAGTCCGTTGGGCTAGAGACTTCCAAATGCCAGGGTGATAAATCTCCTTATAGACCTGGAGGGGCCTTATTCTACTGTGCGGGGTGGGGAGGTTGGGGAAAACTTCACAGTTTGTTGGTGGGTTTCAGAGAGAGGGGCCTGTCAGGCACACAAGGGAGCTGGAGGAAACAGTGTGTGTGGAGGCAGGGACATCAGAAGGCGTCTGCCACACTTGGGGTGTGACTCGGCTGGCCTGTGGCACACGTGTGGATGCCCTGCAGGCGCCTCTGACTTATCAGGCCCAAACCAGTTATTTTCATCCGAAACCAGTTCTTTCTTCTGAACCTTCTGTTTTCCTTTGCGGCATTACTTTCTACCTTGCCTCCAAAATTAGGAATTTTTAATCCCCATTACCCTCCCTGCCCCGCCCCCCCCCCCTTTCCTGGCATAATCGTTCGCGAAGCCCTCTGTTCTTCCAGACCGTCCTCAGTCCTGCTCTCCTAACCGTTTCTCTTGCTTCCTCTGTAACCTGTAGAGCTGCACTGCGCTAAGCACACGTGGCTGTTTATACGAAAATGAATGAAGAGTCGCTGTGATGAAGGGGACAGTTCCTCAGGTGTACTAGCTGCAGCTCACGAGTGCGGTGGCTGGTGGCTGGTGGCTTGGGCGGCTCGGCTCTCAGAGGCTCCGTGGTCTGGGCTCCACTCTCCGTCGGAGGGAACTTTTCCTTCCCGGACCTTGACCAGGTCCCTCCCCGCCGCCTTCCAGAGGAGCCCAGATCCCTAGTGTGGCCTCCAAGGGGCCCAGCCTCTGGCACCGGTTTTGCCTCCTGGTATCGAGCTCTTCCCTCTTCTCCTCCCCCATCGCCCCTTTGATCCTACCCCTTTGAAGGTACCGTTTTACCTTCGCGTCTGCACCCTCTCCCTGCAGAACGTCATTCCCCGCCTGAGCGTTCCTCTGCAGCCCGCAGACCTAGCGCCTGCTCGCTTGCTCGCTCGCTCCCTCCCTGCCTTTCGTCTTCTGTTTGTGTTCCGGACAACTGGCGGTCACACGAGAGAGTACCCACGGTGCTTACCCTGCGGTTTGTCTCTCTCTCTGGCAGCCACCGTGGTAGGCTTTGGGGACAGATAGACTTAATTGCAAAACCAACCCTTTACTTGCCAGGTGGCCTTGGGCATGAGATTTTAGCTTCCCTGAGTCTCATTTCTTCGTCGGTAAAGTAAGTGGTTCCTCCCTCGTGGTAGATGAAAGTGAATGCTTCCAGCCCCCGGCCCTGCGCTTAGCTAGCTCGTCCGTGGCGGCTGAGAGCCCTTGCTCTGGATGTCCTTCCGGTGCCCTTCAGCCCTGCTAAAACCACAGCATCTACGAATAGTGATGCTTTGTTTCTTCTTTTCTCATTTTACTGAGTTTCCTTATTGCACTGGCCAGTGCCTCCAGCATAGTTCGATTAGAAGTGGTGATAAGAAGCAGCCTTTTCTTGTTCCCTGTGCTTTCTGTTTGCTACAGTTCTGGTGAGGTGTTTTGTTTTGTTTTGGTCTTTTGTTTCGATTGAGTTCCATCATGCCCTCCACCTCCATTTTCTCTCTCAGTTTAGAAATTAAATTCTCTGGGGCCTCCTGGGTGGCTCAGTTGGTTAAGCGTCCAACTTTGGCTCAGGTCATGATCTCATGGTTCATGAGTTTGAGCCCCGCATCCGGCTCTGTGCTTACGGCTCGCACCCTGGAGCCTGCTTTGGAGTCTGTGTCTCCCTCTCTCTCTGCCCCTCCCCTGCTTGTGTGTGCGTGTGTGCGTGCGTGCGTACGTTCTCTCTCTCTCTCTGTCAAAAATAAATAAGTAAACTTGGGGCACCTGGGTGGCGCAGTCGGTTAAGCGTCCGACTTCAGCCAGGTCACGATCTCGCGGTCCGTGAGTTCGAGCCCCGCGTCAGGCTCTGGGCTGATGGCTCGGAGCCTGGAGCCTGTTTCCGATTCTGTGTCTCCCTCTCTCTCTGCCCCTCCCCCGTTCATGCTCTCTCTCTGTCCCAAAAATAAATAAACGTTGAAAAAAAAATAATTAAAAAAAAAAATAAATAAATAAATAAGTAAACTTAAAAAAATGTCTCCTTCTGGAACTTTCTTAGATGTTAAGTTAGGCTTCACTGTTTTTTCCAAGTCTTTAATCTTTGTTTTATATTTTCTTTCTTTGTCTCTCTTTATTACCTCAGAAGGAAAGGTGACTTATCTACTTCTCTTTCCCTCCCCTCCCCTCCCCCCCCTCCCCTCCCCTCCCCTGTTCATTTTGTGGGGGGAGAGGGAGACACAGAATCGAAGCAGGCTCCAGGCTCTGAGCAGTCGGCACCGAGTCCAATGTGGGGCTCGAACTCACGGACTGCGAGATCATGACCTGAGCCGAAGTCAGACGCTTAACCGACTGAGCCACCCAGGTGCCCCCTCCTTATATTTCTTCTTCAGATTTGCCTTTTTCGTGTCTTTGGATTCCTTTATTATATTTTGGAGCATAATCAAGTGATGCAGTTCTATTTTATTCAGCTTTTCAGTTTTTTCAGTGGGAAACTCATTAAGATATCTGGTTTGCCTTGCTGCTGAAAACAGAAGCCTGTCCTGTCATACTCTGTGTTTGTGCCAGAGCCTAGCACATTCCTTGACTCGTTCATTCCAGACGTGTTTATTTTTGCTCCTGTTGTGCATTAGTGCTAAGGATGCAGGGGTGAAATAGACACAGTTCTCGTTCTTCAGGAACTTGCATTCTTGTGGCTGGAGAGAGACAGTATATAAATACATAATTTGGCCTGGGAGCCTGAGTGTTATTTAAAAAATAAAGCCGAGTTTAGGGGCTGATGTGTCAGAGGAATGGGGACGTGTTAGGCTTTTTAAAAGAAGGTGATATGTGAGCAGATGTGTGATGATTTGAGGCAGCAAAACCTGTAGAGCCTGGAGGAGGGGTGTTCCTGGCAGAGGAAGCAGGTGTGAAGGTAGGCCTAAGCCTGGTGCATTTGGAGGCCCACAGGAAGGTCATTGTAGCTGGAGGAGCCAGGCAGGGGTCGCGGTTGGAAGGAACTGACGCCGGAGCTGGAAGCCCGGACCAGTTTGCAGGGGACCTTGTAGGTCAGGGAGGGGAGTGTAGATCGGTGATTAGCATTTTCCGGCACGCTAAAAGACACGGCCGGCAGCTCTTGGCAAGTTGTAAGTTCGCTGGCTTGACCCAGGCTAGCCGAAGCAGAGATGGTGTGAGGTGACCACACCGTGGCCCTGAAACAGAGAGATGTGGGGTGTGAGGGCAGGAGAGGCATCGGGGTGGCATGGAGGCATTTGTCTTAAGGAAGCAAAGGTGCGTAGGTGATGGGGCGCTTTACTGAAGGAGGAAGACTGGGTAAGAGCCTGTCCGAGGGGGGAGGAGCCAGGGCTGAGTTTTGGGCGGTGTGTCAGAGAGGCCCGTGGGGTGCCGAGGAGTTGATGCTGAGCCAGTGCTTGGGGCTGTGCTGGAGTGGAGCTCAGGGGAGAGGTCTGTGCTGGGCAAGTGAAGTCAGGAAGCATCAGAGGGGCCGGGGCTTCAAGTCACAGAAGAGGAAAGGCAGTGTGGGCACTTGTGCTGAGCGAGTGTGAGTGACACCGGGCCAATTATCGGTGACTTGAAGATAAGGGACATGGACTCCTTTACCAGAAATCTTACATTTCATGATTACGGAAGTTACAGAAGGTGCCTCGGTGCTGCCTTATTTTCCTTTTGAATTTTCAAAAGAGACCCAACCAATATTCTTAGGGCAGAAAAATTAAGAAATACAGATATACAAAAAACAAAAACAAAAACAAAACCCACCTC
Organism: Puma concolor; assembly: GCF_028749965.1. Classification (NCBI taxonomy): domain Eukaryota; kingdom Metazoa; phylum Chordata; class Mammalia; order Carnivora; family Felidae; genus Puma; species Puma concolor. The sequence goes on from NC_141673.1 coordinate 6,277,033, forward strand.
CCAAACTCACACGTTCCACCGTCTGGAGGGGTGTGAATAAATGTTAGCATTCATTCAACTATTTGCTCAAGTGTCTCCTTCTCAGGAAAACCTTCGCTGACCGCCATGCTGTCTACAGTAGATCGCAACACTCTGTCCCCTCCCCCCAACACCGCCTGCCACTGCGTTACCTCCTGGTCTGTCTGGAAGCGCTCTGGCCCCTGCAACGTCAGCGGGGACTGTCTCACCCCTTCACCCCCGTGCCCCATGTGCTTTGCCTCCCCCGTGCCTGGAGCTTCGTCAGCCTTCAGTACTCTTTGTTGAATGAAGCATTTCACATTTTGGTACATAACCTTCTGGACTGTTTTTCTGGGTAATCACCTACTCTTAAACATGTGTGTGTATGTACATATGTTTATATACATATATGTATTTTCAATGTTCATTTGTTTACCTTTGAGAGAGACAGTGTGAACGGGGGAGGGGCAGAGAGAGAGGGAGACATAGAATCTGAAGCAGGCTCCGCCACACGAGCGCAAAAACCCAACGTGGGGCTCGAACTCACAGACCGCGAGATCACGACCCGAGCCGAAGTCGGATGCACAACTGACTGAGCCACCCAGGTGCCCCTTAAACCCCTATTTTTAAATAAGCTAAAGTCATCAGCAATGTAGATGGCAGGTGCCACGGCATAGCCACCTGTGCCCTGGTGGGCGTTGGGTGCCCTCGCCAGTCTGTGTCCAGCCTCGGAGCCCATGCCTCGGTTGGAGTACCACATCCTCACTCTCACCTGGCCGCAGGCCTCCCCCTTCCTCTTCCAAATTGCTCTCCCGTCCACCCCTCCCCCGTCCTCTGGCCTCCGTCTTCTCTCCTCTCTGTCCCCGAATCAGGTGTGGCCTTGTCTTCTCTTTCCGGCTGCACTATGAGCTCCTGGACTGCAGGGCTGGTCTGGTTACGGACTCGCTTTGCTCCCTTCTCCCAGCCCCCAGCGAGGTTTCTTGGCACTCAGATAGTCCATGCTTTAAGAACAATAAAAAAAAAATTACAAAATAAGTAAAAGAAAGTCCACGTTTTTAGAATATTGGGATGAACGTACATGAAATTATAAAGAATATCCTTGTTTTGATTTATAATCTTACTGAGTTTATCAGAATAAATTACATATTTTATGGAAAACGTTTAAAAAGTTGGCTATTTCTTGAGCCAGCCAAACCAACAAATGCTCTTTATTCAGGATAGGCTCTTCCTGCCTGCCTTCCTGCCTGCGTGTGTGTGTGTGTGTGTGTGTGCGTGTGTGTGTGTGTGTGTGTGTGTGTGTGTGTATGTGTGTGTGTGTGTGAGAGAGAGAGAGAGAGAGTGTGTGTGCACATATGAGCATAGATGTGTGCCTGGTAGTATAACTGAAGTTAAGGTAGTAAAGCATTTTCTTTAGGGCTTCTCAGATAATATTATATATGGTAATTAAGTATTTTGTCATAAATGGGAAGGTCATTCTTTTCTGTAATCTGGTAACTGGAAATGTTTATTTGGCAGGTAGCATCGGGAAAAAAAATATAGAAGAGGCTTAATATTACAGCTTTTTGTTTTGTGTTCCTGGAGTTTTCTGTAGCATAACTAAGGAACGAGCACATGAGTCCTGCTTTACGCGAGTGACATCTGCCATGCGGGCCAGAGAGCCCAGGAGGAGCTGGACCAGGGACAGGCAGGTAGAGTGAACACTTACTGAGTGCCTCGTAAATGCGGCACTCACATGTGAAGTGTCATTTAAGTGTCTCATAACTTCCCCATCAAGTAGGTTGGCCATGTTTGTCCCCACTTTACGTGTACAGAGAATGAGGTTTAGGAGCTAAAAGTTGCACCTGTCACAGCTAGTTCAAGCCCTGCTCTTTCTCCCTGTCTGGTGGAGACTTTAGCTCTTTGTTTTGTGTTTGCTTGTAGCTCATTAGTTTCAGATTGCTGCTGGATAGGTTCCCTCTTCATTTTCCCAAACCACTGGAGAGTCCTTCGTATCATGTGAACTTTTTAAAAAATAAACTCACTGTCACGTTAGAACTCAGTTGTCAGCGTGTCATAGCGGCTCCAAGCTGGCCCTGTACCTTCTCTGTAACAGGCTGCTTTTTTTTTTTAATTTTTTTTTTTAATGTTTATATTGAGAGACAGAGACAGAGCATGAGCAGGGAGGAGCAGAGAGAGAGAGGGAGACACAGAGTCCAAAGCAGGCTCCAGGCTCCAAGCTGCCAGCACAGAGCCCGACGCGGGGCTTGAACCCACGAACTGTGAGATCGTGACCTGAGCCGAAGTCGGCCACTCAACCGACTGAGCCACCCAGGTGCCCCAGGAACAGACTGCTTTGACTCCGGCTGGTGCATCTGAATGAAATGGAAGACTGTCTTGAGAAAGTGACACCATAGCCAAGTGCATAATACTTAAAAACCAACTCCTTTTGTGGTTTGCATGACTTTGTTTTTTTTGTTTTGTTTTGTTTTTTAACTTCAAAGGCACATATTCACAGCACTGCTTGAGGAGTATTCTAGCAGCTTATTTCCTGACGGCTGTGACTGTGACGGGCTGTCACAGTGCTGTCTAGTTGGTGGTTTCCCGCCGACTCTCTTACCAGGACGGGCTCCTTTTTGTTGCGAGGAGAGGAGCCACACAGAGCAACACAAGTCAGTCTTCGTGCAGCGTAAGGAGTGACTCGTGCCGCCAGGCTGGATGGTGTGCCCCCCCCCCGGCCCCCTGCCACTCTTCGGCAGTTCCCTCTCCCTTCCTAAAGTCACAGCCGCTTCCCAGGGCTTGGCCCTCAGGGCCTGTGTGACCCTGGGCTGAAGTTTATCCCCTCCTCTTTGCCACCCAGGAGCCTCCATCCGGAGTGCCCTTCCCTACTTCTCTAGCCGGTGAATTGTCAGCCCTGCGCACTCTGTGTGGACCCTCCCGTGTCCCCACAGCGCCGTGTGCAGAATTCTGTCCTAGTGTTTGGCCCTGTGGTGGAGGCAGGGCATCTCCCAAGCCCGTGAGGAGGAGGATGCCTCCGTGATTGCGCCTGGCGTCATTGACCGAGGCTGGCCCGTAGTCACCCTCACTCTGGTAGCTGGCTGTCGTCGAAGAGCACCCCCCCACCTCCCACCCCCCACCCCCCGCTGGCACTGTGCCGGGTCTCAGACAGAGGCCATTTGATCCTCTCAAGCTCGAAGGAGATTGGATTCCATGTTACGAGAAACAGCATCCATCACAGACCTCTTAAGTATTTTGCCCGAGGTGACTGGGCCACGAAGAGGTCACGCCGGCGCGTCTTGTGAAGAATCCTAGATGCACGTTTCAGGAACCTTCTAGATTTATGCTTCCAGGGGTGCCATGTGCTTCTCTCTCGCTGTCCTTAGTTTCCAGGTGGGTGACTTTCGCCCTTCAGCCGGGGCCGCAGCCCCTGTAGGGGACAGGTGCTGCACTCGGGCTGACTTGGAGGGAGGGAAGACCGAGTGCCCCCGCTCTGCGCGGGAAAGGAGGCGGCGGGGAGCGGCCCACAGAGGCCCTTTGTGCCACAGGAAGTCCTCCTTCTGGAAGGGGCTGCCTCAAAGTGGAAGGGTTGAAAGCCGCCGAAGTGCTTGACCTGAGGCCGCTCTGACTCGTGCGTGTTGTCAGTAATGCCCTTTGTTGGATCTTGGGAACCTGCTTTACGGACCTCGGAGGCCTCGTAACCGTAACCGCTCTCGGCGGCCTGCGTGGCTCTTCCTCGCTCTCCCTATCTTGTCCGTCCTCGTTCAATGCTCCCATTTTCTTGCCTGAACAAAGGACAAGACCCATTCTATGTTTTTTCCTTCTGCTTTTGCCAGAAGACTCTTTCTGGCGTTCATCTGGGCCTACGTGTCTTTTCCTTTCTGGGGGTCACGTGTGTCTCTTGAGTTGGAAAACTTGCAGCTCAAGAAGAAGAGAGACGGAGTTTTCGGGAAGTGTTGGATGTAGCTGGAGGGCCGGCTGCGGCGGCCCCGGGGGAGAGGGGCCGCACTCTCAGGGTCTCGGGGGGTGAAGGCGCGATGAAGGGGCCTGAATCGACAGCCCCGTTTTCTGGAACTGCGTCGCGTGCTGTCTCTCGCATCTTTGGCCATCTGTCGCTCGTTGGGTCCTGCGGCTCGGGTGCGAGGACGCCCCGAAGAGAACGGGGAGGCGGTGGTGGCGATGAGCCGACGTGTCCTCACATGCTCTCCGGCCCTGACCGCCGGCGGGACGTGCGAGGAGCCGCAGACTGGCAGGAGCGTGTGCGTGCGCGTGTAGAACACGGCTTGTGTGAGGGCATTTCGAGATTCTGTTGGAATAACGCCGCTTCAGTCCCCGGCACGCGGTTTCTCGTGTTGCGGCGTAGCTCGGGCTCTTTGCTGGGTGCACACGGTGGCAGATCAACGGGTGCTTGTTCTTCAGTGCCTTGAAGTGAGTCTTTGTTGAACGTGACTGCCTGGGCGGCGGGTCTAGAAAGCTTCCATTCGTGAGGCAGAAGCCACATCTGCTGAATGTGTTTAACCGTGGGTGATAGGGACTTTGTGGAGATTTTGGTGACCACAGGTCATAACCCCTTTCCACATTCAGAGCGGTAGCAAATCGGACCCGTGGAGACCCTTGCCGTCTGGCCCACCTCCACCCCACGCTGTGGAGAAGGGAGAAGGTGGTGTCCGGAGGGCATGAGTGGGCCGGGTCCACAAATGACTCTAGCCCCTTCCCCAGTCAGGTGATGCCACCTGAGGTCGGTGACTTGGTGGCTCAGCCTGTGTTTGCGTGTGGGATGGGGCCTGCTGCAGACTTTTTTTTTTTTTTTTCAACGTTTTTTATTTATTTTTGGGACAGAGAGAGACAGAGCACGAACGGGGGAGGGGCAGAGAGAGAGGGAGACACAGAATCGGAAACAGGCTCCAGGCTCCGAGCCATCAGCCCAGAGCCCGACGCGGGGCTCGAACTCACGGACCGCGAGATCGTGACCTGGCTGAAGTCGGACGCCCAACCGACTGCGCCACCCAGGCGCCCCTGCTGCAGACTTTCTGTGAGTGTGAGGGGCCGCGTGTAGAATGGCCCGGTGGGGGGGGGGGGGGGGCACACAGCGTGCTTTTCCCATCACCAAGTCAGGAGCCAGGAGGGACCTGTGATGCGTCCCCCGCCCTGACACGTCCTGGGGCTTTATTATCTTTCTCCCTTCTTCACCCTCAGGCTGCCGCAGACTTGGGGCACTTGTGGTTTTGGAGGCCCCACCCTGGATTATATTAGATACGTCACTCGATGCGCTCTAGCATGCACTCACCCTCAGTTCACACATTTAGGCTTACACTACAGGTTGTCCGCTGTGGCTGAGCACAGCGTGACTGGAACGCGGTGGAATGGTGAGCTGGGGAGGGGCGGCGGTTGGGGCCGGGAGACCCCGCTGGCCACCTGACGAGTCTTGGAGGGATTCCAGGCGGAAGCTAACCTCGTCTTCCAGAAGACATGTCTGGCACCGCGGCAGCCTCACGGAGGATGAGAGGAGGGGGGACCAGACCCGTTGCCGTTAGCGATCTAGGCGGAAGAGGGTGGTGGCCTTACCGGAGGTGGCCATTGTCGGGGGGATGGTGAAGGAGGAGGGTTCAGGAGATGCCAAGGGCCTGGTGTTGTCAGGTCTTGGGCGCCGAGTATGTGCGCTGGGGTCAGGAGGGGCTCGGGTGTGGGAAGAAAAGGACTTTCTGGCTTGAGCGGCTGTGTGCAGCGGTGGCACCATTTCCCGATGCGGGAAACCCGAGGACCGGAGTGGTCTCGGGGAAGGCAGGAGGTGATTTGCAGGGACCGGGTGGCGACCCGGCGGAGGCGTCCGGAAGGCGGTGGGACGTGTGCGTCTGTCTGGACTTTTGGGCCGGAGCTGCAGATCGGGGGCCGTGAGGGGAAAAGGATGGCTCGACGGGTGGGAACAGAAGAGCTTGCTCAGGTAGAGCGTGTCGCTAGAGAGCAGCGCGTCGGAACCCTGGGGAGCCCCGGCCAGCATGCGGGGCCCGGGCGGAAGAGAGGGAGAGAGGCAGGAGGCCCGGCGCGGTGGACGCTGGGGCATGACTGGGGGGCGGGAGCACGCGGTGTGGGGGGGCGGGGGAGGGGGCGGCGAGAAGGCCCGAAGCCGCCCTGGGTTGGACTTGACGCCAGGGGGCCTGGGGAGTATCCGCCTCTGACACCGGGATGGTCTCGCCTCCTGGTCTGACCAGTTCTGTCAGAGACGGGAGAGGAAGCTGCGGGTGGACATTGGACCGGGCAGGGTGAGGACCGGAGAGCGGGCAGCTCTGGGAGGAAGGCGGGCTGTGAGGGCTGGGTGGGCGGAGTGAGGTTCCGCGTCCCGGGGGGTGGAGGCGGGATGGGGCGGGGGGGGGGGGGGGGGGAGGGTGGCCTTCCACAGGGGTGTGTGTGGCGAGGCCAGCCTGTGGGCGCCGACGCCTCCGGGCGGCACAAGGAGCGGAGGGGCTCCTGACTGCCCGCTTGCCCGTGTCGTGCGAGAGGGAGGGGGGTGGCCCGGGAGGAGGTCGCAGGGGCCCCTGGGGAGGGCCGGGGAGAGCTGCCCCAAGACAGGGCGGTGAGGAGGGACACCCCCCCCTCCCAGGAGGTGTGGCTTTTCTGCAGCTCCCAGCAGGCCCCTGGGGGCTGCGGGGGAGGCCCGGGTGGGCCTGCCTGACCGTGCGGGTTCCAGCGGTGTCTGTCCCGAGGGCCAGCCCGGGAAGGGGGAGAGGGAGGAGGTGTGGACACGAGGAGGGTGTGTCTCAGGAGGCGCGACTCAGTTGTTACCGCCCTGTGAATTGTGTTGAGTTTTTCCACGGATGTGAACGTGGGTCCAAAGGAAGAAGCGTGATCCTTCTAATCGCGGAGGGAGGTTCTGTGCTTACGGACAGGAATCCATTAGACAGCAAACACTGAGTGTCCAGGTGTCTGAACGAAGACACCCTCACTCCGTGTCCACTGCTCTGCCGGGCACGTCGGCACCCGCAAAACCAGCCAGGCTGTCCAGCAGCCCCCCGGGGGCCCGACCCCGCCTCTCCCTCCGCGCATCGCCGACAGGTGGCCCGCCGGCCTCTCCAGGGACAGCACTTACTGAGGATTCCTTCCTGGTACTCGAGAGCTTGAAGTTCAGTGAGTTTTTCTTTGCGTAACGTCACGCACCCGTTCCATTGAAACATGAATCCGGCTTCGTCACGTGAAGGATACGATTTCACCTCCCCCGATACAAATACGCGCGTCTGAAAACGTGCACGTTAAAGTTGTGTCCCAGAAATAAGGAGCACTCGACTCCATCACCACTCGGTCTCCTCCCGCCCCTGTCAGCCCCGACTGGGCTATTCGTTGGTTGAGACGTTCAGTCACTTTGCAAACATTTGAGCGTCTGCTTCACGCTGAAGCCGCAGGGTCACCAAGGCGAAAACACGCAACTCTTGCCTTTCAAGTTTATGTGTGATAAATGTCCCTGCGCGGTTTTCCTGCGCCTTTTCACTTGTACTCGGTTGTGAACCTAAGATGATTCACCTGCTTGTCCTTTAAAATGGCCGTGTGGTGTCCACTTTGTCAATTCACCGTTGTTTTCTCACTTTGTGAGCATTTGACTCGTCTCCAGTTTTTGCTGTTATAAATATCGCTGGGATGAACATTTTGTTCGAGTTATTTTTTTCTTTGACTTTATTTGCTTGGGGGCCTATTCCCCGGAGGCTGATAACTCCCTTGTTCTGGATTTCCAGATTTTTCCATGAAGCCTATCCGCAACGTTAGAGTACATTTGTATTTTCCTGTAGCCCTACCCAAACTGGCATTGTTATTTTAGTTTTTCTTATTTTGGCAAGTTATTTCCATTTTTTAAGGAAGTCGTGGTGTTTTGTCCCCCCACACGGTCACTTGTTGTGTGAGATTTGGCCAGGTTATGCTGCAGTAATAAGCCGAACCCCAAATATCAGGCTTAACGTAATAAGAATGTCTTACTTTCTCTGCATGTGCTTGTGGGGTGTCGGGGGTACAGTTCTACACAGTCAGTGGGAGCCAGGCCGATTCAGGAGGCTTCCCTGTCCTGCAGCTGCAGCATGATCCCCCTCAGTGGGTGACAGGTAGAAGTGAGGGGGCCGGGCGCTGTGAACAGGCTTCTCCCTAGGAATGTAGCCTGGCTTAGCAGATGGCACTTCTGTGAGCATCCCTGTCTGTGCCCCGGCTGTCTTTTCTCCTGTGTGCTCATCTCTGACAACCTCTTTGTGCGGTGGAATAGGATCTTTGGTTCTTCATGTCAGTCCTTAATATATGCTAGGCAGTAAGATTTTTATCAATTGCGTTGAATCCGTTTTCCTTTCTTTGCTTTTCACGTCACATTTTGTTGTACAGAGGTTTAAGTAATTGCATAAGTTTTGGGCACTATATCTTGTTTAATATTACAAATTTATCATTTTTTCACTTTTTTTTTTTTAAGTTTTATTTATTTTGACAGAGAGCGAGCGAGCATGCGCACGTGAGTGGGGAGGGGACGGCAGGAGAGAGAGGGAGAATCCCAAGCAGGCTCCACGCTCAGTGCAGAGCCCGACTCGGGGTTTGATCCCATGAACTGGGAGATCATGACCTCGGCTGAAATGAAGAGTCAGATGCTTAACCGACTGAGCCACCCAGGCACCCGTTTTCTAAGTAAGCTCCACACCCAACATGGGGCTTGAACTCATGACCCTGAGATTAAGAGTCACACATTCCACCGAGTCAGCCAGGCGCCCCCTACAAGTTTATTGTTTTCTTAAAGCCAGAGAATAAGCTATTTCTTTGAGTTGCTTAAAATAGATTTTTATTTGCCTCTAGGTGACCCTTCACTTCCTCCAAAGTATATAATGTCAGGTGGTTTTAATCTAAGTTAACTTTGGTCCTTGGTGATACCTGTTTGTTCTGCAACATTAAGGAAATCTGTGCAACACCTCTTCATGATAAAAGCACTCAGCAAAGTAGGACTAGGAGGGGACTTTGGCCTGAGAAAGGGCATGAGTGAAAACTCCTAGGGTTGGGAAATAGAAGACGGAAAGGACAAGGATGTCTGCTCTTTCTGCTTCTGTTCACATTGCACCGTGGGTTCCACCCGGGGCAGTGAAGCAAGAAAAAAATAAAAGGCATATCAATTGGAAAGACAAAAAATAAAATGATCTCTGTTTGCAGATGGCATGTCCTTGTATATGGAAAACCCTAAGGAGTTCATTAAAAAACTATTAAAACTAATATCTGGGTTCAACAAGGTTGCAGGATATAAGATCAATGTACAAAAATAATGGTATTGCTGTATGCTAGCAACGGATAATCCAAAGAAGTACAAGACTCATACACTGAAAACTAAAACGCTGTTGGAAAAAAGTTAAAGGTGATCTAAATAAATGGGAAGATCTCCCACATCCGTGGATTGGAAGACTTGATGTTGTTAAGGTGGCACCACTTCCCAGTCTCTACAGATTGAGTGCGGCCCCTACCAAAAAGCGCAGCTGCCTTTTGTTGTTGTTTTTGGTAGAAATTGACCAGCTGATTCTAGAATTCATACGGAAATGTAAGGTTCCTAGAGTAGTGAAAATGATTTTGAAAAAGTAGAACAGAAATGAAGCACTTACATTTCCTAACTTCAGAAGTTTCTACAAATCTACAGCATTTAAGGCAGTGTGGTATTGGCACGTAGGGTAGACATATAGATCAATGGGATAGAGTTGAGAGAACAGAGCGTAACTTTTTACGTTTATGGTCACTTGAGGGCACTAAGCCAGTTCAATGGGGAAAGAACAGTCTTTCAACAAATAGTGCTGGGACAACTTGATATCTACATGTGAAAGAATGAATTTGGACTCTTACCTCCTACCAAATATAAAATTTAGCTCTAAATGAATCAGAAACCTCAATGGAAAAGCTAAATCTATAAAACTCTGAGTAGAAAGCAACACAAATCATCCTCGCTTTGGACTAGGCTGTGGTTTCCTAGATAGGACACCAAAACACAGCAAGAGAAACAAATAGATAAATTGGACTTTATCAAAATTAAAGACTTTTGTGTTTTGAAGGGTGCTATCAAGATAGTGAAAAGGCAACCCGCAGAACGGAAGAAAATATTTTCAATCCTATATCATATTTGCTAAAGGACTTGTACCTAGGTCATGTAAAGAACTCAGTTAAAACCCAGCGATGAAAAGACAAATAACCCGATTAAAAACTGGGCAAAGGATCTGAACAGTTTTCCAGAGATGGTATACGAATAGTCAAAAAGCACATGAGAAGGTGTTTAACGTCATTAGTCATTAGGCAAATGCCCATTGAAACCACTGTGGGGTGTTACTTCCCACCCACTAGGATGGCTGTAACAGAAAAGACAGACAACAGCGAGTGCCGGTGAGGATGTGGAGAGATGGGACCTCAACTCAGGAGCAGCCGACTCTTGATTTCAGCTCAGGTCACGACCTCCTAGTTTGTGAGTTTGAGCCCCGCATCAGGTGCGGAGGCTGCTTGGGATTCTCTCTCTCCCTCTCTCAGTGCCTCTCCTATGCTCACTCACTCTCTCTCTCTCTCCCTCTCAAAATAAGTAAACTAAATTAAAAAAAAAAAAAAAGAACTAACTTTCAAAAACAGCTCCTCAAAAAGTTAAATACAACTTTAACTATGCAATATGACCCCGCATGTCCGCCCCCAGAATCTACCTGCGAGAAGTGAAGGTGTATATCCGCACAAAGAATTGTGTGTAAATCCCCAGAGCAGCATTTATAACAGCCCCAAAGTGGAAACGACCCAGAAGCGTCCATCCCCTTGGTCATGGGTAAACAAACTGTGCTCGATGCATAGAACGGAACAGTGGTGATCAAAAGAAATGAAGTACCGGTATGTGCTTCAGCGCGGATGAGTCTCGAAACCGTTGTGCTGAGCGAGGGAGGCCAGTCACAAAAGATCACACGCTGCCCGATCGCGTTGGTGTGAAATGTCCAGAATAGGCAAATCTGTAGAGACAGAAATTAGGTCCGGGTCGCCAGGGCCTGGAGGCGCGGGGACGGATGTGACTGCCAGAGGACGCAGAGTTTCTTTCGGGGTGATGCGATGTGCTAAAATCATCCGTGGTGATAGACGCACAACTCTGAACACACTAGAAATCATCGGCTACGCTTTAAATGGGTGAGTTGTGTGCGAATTATATCTCCATGTAAAACACATCAACATTTGGCTGTTAAAAAAAAATAGCAAAATTTCAACTGCTTAAACCGTTGTCCCTCCCACACACAACCTCTTCTGGCCCAATAATGCCACTCCTTTGTATGTTCTTGAGATGCGTTTGGGTCTCTCTCATTTATGTAAACGAGAGAATTATTTTAGGAGCCTCCTAAGTGGTGACTTCCAGGATTTAACACTGAGCCCCAAGGTGGGGGAGGAGGAGGCGGAGGCAGGGGTGCCGGCCTGAAGGGAACGGGCCAACCCCCTGTCCTCAGTGCAGGGCTCACCACTTCCGACGTCACCGGCTGAGCCCGCTGACTCGGCTTCTCCCTCCTCCCCGCCCTCCCACATCGGTTCAAGGAGGAGTGGATCTCGAGGAGCACGTGTGAAGAGTGCCCGCAGCCCGTAGGCCCTCTGCGCACCCCCTTTATTCTCCCACCAGGAGCCACTGTTAGTCAGCAAACGCATGTGGACCCTGTGCCGGGTGCAGCTTCTGAGTTTCAAGGTGAAGACACGGGCTTGCCCTGGGGCGGCATCCAGTCTGATGATTTATGGTGCGTGTTTTTCCTTTGTTGCATAGAAGATAAAAATCTGTTTTTGGAGTAAAATGCTGCCCGTGTTACGCGTCGGTAAGAAAGAATTTGAGTTTTTATGCCAGTTCTCTTTTTTTCCATTGAGCGTTCGCTTTGTGTGTTAGGCTGATCACCAGCGTCGCGCCCCCTTCCAGGGAGCTTCCCCCGGGCGGGCTGCACTCGGGCAAGGGCCAGGTTTAGAAACCTAGTAATTGGGTCTGGCGGGGCAGTCCCACATTCAGCACTTTAGCAAAGGCCTGGCGCGTGCAAATGCCACTGAAATGCAAGGTATAAAATGTGTCAGGGGCTTTGTCTTACACGCCGTGATCTCGAGTACCCGGAGCATGGTGGGTCTCAAGATGTGTTCTTTCGCGAGTGAGTGAGCCGAGGGACTGACTGCATGGCGCTGTGACACTGTTCAGGCAGCGGTTAGTAACAGCCCCTTCATCCCCGACCGAGAGCCGGGCAGGCCAGCCCCACGGCGGATCTGCCTTCCTGGGGACTGTGCGGAGCGGCGGGGGGGGGGGGGGGGGGTGTCACTGGAGTCCAGCTGGGCCCGCTTCCAATTATTTTCCTTTCAGATCTTGGGACTCTTCCTGTGCATTTTCTTGCACTGCTGTTTGCATTCTCACATTGATATCAGATTTGCCAATGTGTCGTTTTTGGTCTTTTTAAAGTAGCTTTTTCTATTTTTAAACCTGTGGAGCATCAAGTCAATATTTAGCTTGGGGAGATTTTCAGCCCCTGCCTTCAATGTTCCCAGGGCGCCTGCCAGCAGAGGGAGGTCTCACAAGTGTCACCGCAAAAAAATCAGTCCCAGGCACAGACCTGTCAGCTAATGTGTCTCCATTGCACCAGAGGAATGAGTTTTGGGGGTGTGGGTCCTCGTTAAATCGTGTGGGTGAACTAACAGCAGATGGGCTGGACGTCCCCCTCTGGAAGAGCCAGAGGGGCCGAAAACGTCCAGTGATGGGTGGCCATTGACTTGTTTCCTTTGAACTGTTAGGATGTAAAAGGCACCAGGGGTAAAGCAAAGTCATTTTAAGGGTTACTACGTGACTCCAAATCTAGTATTTTTTGGTGCTGATTTCTCGCACAGAAAATCTGTCACCTCTATCCATCAAGCTCTAGCTCAGACAACACCTCCTCTCTCCCCTGGTCTTCCCGTCACCCGTGGTCCTGTCTCATTGCTCCAGCACTTGTCGTGGGTTATACAGACCGATTCCCGCGGAATTCCTCATGGAGTGGAAGGACCTCTGTGAGCCTTGCAGATGGCAGGTGGAGGGAGTGCGGGAGGAGACGGGGGACGGACACCCTCCGCTTGGCGAGGCCTTCCTAGAGGGAGAACTTCCTCATCCACTTCAGAAGCCTGCTCTCTGTCAGAACAGCGTATTTTGAGATTTGAGTTCATTTCCTGTAAGATAATCGGAAAGGAGAGGTCAAGCCTTTTAACACCTCTTCGAGTATAACAAAGGGAGAGGCTTTATTACGCGTTTTCTGCATCTGGGGCTTTCCTTTCCTCTCCCTGCCAATTTTAAGGATAAAACAAACAGACACTCCTTTCTCTGGATCTTCAGAACCATTCAGTTTTCATTCTTAAGCCTTAGGAGTTCACTGCTGAGTATTTGCTGTCCGCCTCTTCTGCTTGGTGAGCCCAGGAGATACTTTAGAAGTGAACTCCTTAGCGCAGGTTGAGAGTGAGGTACTTCAAGAAGCCCTACCTGTGCTTACCTGAAGTGTCTACTTGCTGTGCCCCAAAACCATTCACATTCTGCTCGGGTCACATGGCATCAGTTCCGGGGCTCCTGGTGGCTCAGTCAGGTAAGTGTCCACCTCTTGATTTCGGCTCAGGTCATGATCTCACAGTTTGTGAGATCGAGCCCCGGGTCTCTGAGCTGGCAGTGAGGAGCCTCCTTGGGATTCTGTCTCTTCCTCTCTCTCCCTGTACCCATCCCCCTGCACTCTCTTTCTCTCGAAATAAATACATAAACTCTTTTAAAAAATGGCATCGGTTCTTAGTGCCGTCAGTGTGAATCAGCATGTAGCACGAGGATTTTGCTTTACTCTGCACACGGGTGGACTGGGGGTGTGAGGAAGTGAGCTGGGAAATGTCTGTTTCTGGAGGTGGGGGTCCAGGACCGCTCGAGCAGGATGGAGAAGCTGCTTGGGCTTCGTGTCTGTATAGCTGGCCTAGACAGTTTGGGACACTTGGGGTCGCCGGACTTCCCCGCAGCTGCCTGGGAAGGGCTCAGGGCCCGCGTCCCTGCTCATACCCATAGCGGGCCTCGGGCAGGTCTGGGTCTGGGGCGGGGAGAGCCCAGCTCGGAAACACAGGCACGATGGCCCCTGGGCACGTGATTGTTGAACGACTGAGCCGGGAAACCCCTGCGGCGGGTCAGGGATGGACACTGGTGGGATAGAAGTTGAAAGAGTGAGGTCATTTTCTTTTATGCTCAGTATTCTCTCAGAACTCACGCGTCATTGTTTCTGCTGCTGTCAGCCTGGCCTCGGCCACCGTCCTGTCTCACTGGGTGACACCGTGGTGGCCGTTTGGCCATTCCCCAGCCGGGCGGGCCTCCCGTGCCTTCATCTGTGAGCTTCCTTTTGCCAGGTGCCTTTCCCCTGGAGGCCCTCCTGGACTGCCCCTTCGCTTTTGTCTCAGGTGCCACCTGCTCAGTGAGACCTTCTCCAGCCGCTCCACCTAAAAGCGCAGACTCCTTTCCGCCTTCAAAAGCCTCATCCCTTTCCCTTGCTCTGTTTCTCCTCATAGCGGCCACTCTGGGTTCTTTTCCTTGTCAGTCACTTGCACTGGAGTGGAACTCTACCACAGGGGACGGATTTTTGTGTGCTCCGTACCCTGTTGGATTCCCCAGCACCCAGAACATGGGCTGACCGCAGGTATGGAAGGAATAATGGAAATTAAGTGGGTAGCTACCATTGTATTCCCAATGGATGTCCGCTAATTGAATGAAAAGCAAAACCGCCTTTTGATTGCTGCTTTTATTTAATAAAAAAGTCATCTTTCTTCATTTCTCGTTTTGACACAAATTGCATAATACGCATTTTCACTGAAAACTTCTAGCCAGCGCCAGCCCCAGCCCCAGCCCCAGCCCCAGCCCATCCTCTCTCGGCCTGCACTCCCAGTCTCCCCTAAGCACGTCCGAATCTACCTAGCGCCTGAAGATCACCTACTTTGTGAACGAAGAAACTGGAGGCCCAGGGAGTCTGTTGCTAAGTCCAAGGTCATGGTGCCCCATCTCATGACATTTGCACCAGAGCCAGGGAAGGGAACCGACATTTATCGTTGGCTGCATAAGAGAAGGGAAGGTCCTTGCGTTATCTAAGCTGATCCTCATTAAGAAGTCTGCTCCTCGTCATCCCCATCTCGTGAGTGGAATATCAGAGGCACCAAGCAGTAATGTGACGCTGGGGCACATGGCTAGCAAGACTTGGATGGCTGGGTCAGTCCCGTTCCTGGCCAGTTCTCTTGGGGACACCCCCGGAGCCCCTCACGGGATGCACAGGGGATCTCCTGAGCCATGGTGGTGAGCATGGATAGCACGCTTTCCAGATCTTTCATTTGATGCTGCTTCTGGCCTGTCACCTGTGTTTCCATTGGCTCAGCATATTCCAGCTTTCCTGCCACGAGCATGTTCTCACATTGACCTTCGTCTCTGTGGACGACACTTTCCCCTGCCCAAAGCTGGTGTGTGTGAGTGATTCTCCTGGGCTTTAGATCACAAACGAAACTGAAATCTCAGTGATTAAGGGACCTGATGAATAATTTCTGTTGCAGGAGATTTTAAAATCAGCCCTAAACAAAGTAAAATTTAAAGGATTGCCTAAGTACCGTTTCTTCACTGCAGCTGTTCACCAACTAGCAAAAGCTTTTGCAAACAAGCTTTTCTGGTGCTTGGACCCCAGACACGGCTGTAGGTGAGTGTGGTAGTCGGTCCAAAACGGGTCTTTGGGCAGGTGGGAGAGTGGCAGTTTGAGGAGCATAATTATTTTCATGGGAAAAAGGAGAGGTACAGTAAGTAGGGCAGGGGAAGGGGGAATAGGCTGGGAGGCAGGGCCTGGGCTAATGAGGTAATGGCACAGATAACTGCAGGATGGGGGTTTCCTAAGAAATTTACTCCCTGGCTCCATTCTTCCTTCAACAGTGTTCTCTAAGCAGCCAAAGTTACTGTGACAGGCACCGGGGTCCCCCCGGGAGCCAGCAGCTTGGTTGGGGGAATAGGGATATAACCAAATAATGGCACCATGGAGGGACGGTGGCGGGCAGAGGGTCATTGGTGTGGTTGGGGGGCTCCTCAGAGGAGGTAACACTCAAACTGGGCCTTGCAGGCTGGGTAGGAAGGAAGTGACTGGGAAGGATGGTCTCAGGCTGCAGAGCGCTGCACCTCTGGTTGTTCAGTGCCCGGCAGGAGGCCGAGGCGGGCCGAGCAGGTAGGGCAGGCCAGCGCAGGGCCCCCCAGGGCTAAGACCTGTGAGTTTATTCCATGTGTGGGCCCAAAGGAGTCTTGTGTGTGCGGCTGCCACATTAAAAGGTGTGTAAGTGTAGTTAGAGTACCTGCAGTGGAGGTGGGGAAGAAAAGGAAAGGTGATCACACACGCAGAATGCCTTAAAAGGTTGTACGTTAATGATAGAAATCGTGTTGCGGTTCATGACCACGTTCACTAGTATTTGAACACTCAGTATAGCACACTCTGGGGCCTCAGGCTTTTTGAATTTAGTTTGGCTTTTGTTAAAAGCCTCACGACAGTTCTCTCATCATGAATGTATGTTTCTGTGCTCCCATCAAACTGTAAAACTGTAAAACATATTAAGGTCTTATTCATATCAAGTTGCTGGTAAAATTAGAGAAAATTTTCAAAGCGTCTTTTTACTTTCTTTGTCTCCCGTTTCTCCAGTAGGGAAAAAGACTGGGAGACCGTCAAAGAACTGGCTGTTCTCAGAAGTATTTGAGGAGAACAGTGTGAGTCATTGTAGCTTTTTACTGGTATTTTAGTATCCGGTTTATTTTTAAACAGTTTTGTGCGACTGGAGTTTCTTCCGTGGTTTCTGTTACCATGGCTCCATAATATTTCCTCAAATTTGCTTGTTCATCCTTTCTCACACTCCAGCATCAAATCTCCAATTCCCTAGAATCAGAATATCTTATTTATGATATCCAAGAATGTTTCTCCAGCTGCAATAGCATTTTGCTCCAAACTGGGAAAGTTACTTGTTTTTCCCATCAGAGGCATTGGGAGGAAAGAAGGTTTGGTTCTGCGAAGGATAATGCGGTACGTGGGGATGGGCAGGGGCTCTTAGGAGGCTCCCGCTGGTGGTCTAAGCAGGGGACCAGTGTCATCTGTGTGGAGCCACTTCCCCTCTAGATCCCACAGTTGGGGGTACAGGATGGGCAAGCTGCCATATTTAGTTGGGACGCGCTGGCATTGGCCATTTTGGTCCAGACATCCAGCAGACTGTCGGTTCTTGGTTCTCCTGAGGCATCAGTGTGTCTCTTGTCACTCTATTTATTCATGTATTTTGGGACTTGATTGAGGCTTCCACTTTGGGAAGGCCTCTTGCTTTTTAGAATCTGCAGTCAAAAGGAAAACAGTGCTGGTCCTGGCAGTCACTGGCGAGGTTTGCCTTGCCCTCTCTTCCCGGCATTTGGGATTATTCAAGGAGCTACTTTTCTGAATTTCATGGCTTTGAGAAACGTGCATTTTCTTTTTTTTTTTTTTTATTTAAAAAAAAAATTTTTTTTTTTCAACGTTTATTTATTTTTGGGACAGAGAGAGACAGAGCATGAACAGGGGAGGGGCAGAGAGAGGGAGACATAGAATCGGAAACAGGCTCCAGGCTCTGAGCCATCAGCCCAGAGCCTGACGCGGGGCTCGAACTCACGGACCGCGAGATCGTGACCTGGCTGAAGCCGGACGCTTAACCGACTGCGCCACCCAGGCGCCCCGAGAAACGTGCATTTTCTTAAAGGAGTGTTCTGGATTTAAAACAAAGTCCCAGAATAATACGGAATCGTAGAGGTAGTTTGTTTCCAGTCTCTTAAAGTCTTTGACCTCTTCCAATTTTTCCGGGATAACGAGGTTTTCCTCTGACACGTGAACGTAGTATCAAAATGTAGGTTCTGGGTGTGTGTTTGGGGTTCATTATAGGGGAATCCGTCTGGCCAAACCTGTGCAAATTCTATAAATACAAATGTCGATACAATGATAGAGCAAGTCCTAATACTTGAGGATTTCAAGGGTGGTGTAACTGACTGGGCCTTTAGCTCCTAACACAGTTGTTTCCTTTGGTTCAGGAAGGACCTCTTTGCAAACAACAAAGACAAGATAAAACTGTGGTTCTGGGTGCTCTGGAGGCTGCCCAGAGAGCTCCAGGTGGGAAGGTCCTCTCACTTAATGACTGTACAGGCTGGCCATTGTGGAAGAAGTGACTTTTTAAGAATCACTGAAATACGAAGTTTTGCTGTCAGTTCAAGAAACGTTTTGTGGTTAGTCATATGAGTAGCCTTTTTTTTTCTTTTCTGTGTAATCTAGGAGATGTCAGCTACAGTTATGGCCACAGAATGTTACTGTTATGATCTTAGAGATCTTACAGGGTGATGGTGGTGGGAGGTGGGGCTGGATGAGAAAGGATGGTCAGGGAAGAAGCCCTGAGGACCTCTGGGCAAAGGCCCATATGGCGGCCATGCAGTTATCTTAGGAAAGAGCATTCTGGGGGAGAGGGAACAGCACTTGCAGGGGTCCTGAGGCAGAAAGGAGTTTAGTGTGCTTGGGAAACACAGGAAGATCACTGTGGCTGGGGCCAGATGGGGCCGGTCAGTGAGGAAGAGTGGAAGAGGGCGGACAGGGGCCAGGTCGTGATGGGACTTGCAGCAAAATTACGGAGTTAGGGTTTAACTCTGAGTATGATAGGTGTGAGCAGGGAAGTGTCACGCTTTAGGTCTTTTAAAAGATTGCCCTGGGGAGACTAGAAACTGAAAGTGAGATTGGGTTTTGTGATCTGCCTAACACTGGGGTTCTCTGAGAAAACATTCAGCTTTTGTTTTCATTTTAACTTTGTGGAGTTTTAGAGTTATTAATACCACCTGCGTTCCTTGTATTTGGGGTTCTGTGATGTTTTCTGTGCTCTTTTTTTTTTTTAATTTTTTTTATCATGTTTATTTATTTTTGAGAGGGAGGGAGAGACAGAGCATGAGCAGGGGAGGGGCAGAGAGAGAGGGAGACGCAGAATCCGAAGCCAGGCTCCGGGCTCTGAGCTGTCAGTACAGAGCCCGATGCAGGGCTCAAATCCACAAACCGTGAGATCATGACCTGAGCCAAAGTCTGACGCTTAACCGACTGAGCCACCCAGGCACCCCTGGGCTCTTTGTGCAGAGAGGTATTATGTAAGTAAATAACACCCTGGTTGTTAACAATAGTAATAACAAAATGATGTCTGCATAGGCCTACCAATTTAAAAATGTAACCATTAATAACATATAACATTGCTCTCAGCCCGGCCAGCGGCTGGAAGATTACAAGTTATGAGAAACTCCTCAAGTTTAAACCACATGGGGATTTTTATGTAGAAATGTGACCCCATTTCCTCCTTCCTTCCTCACTGTTTCTGTTTCAAGGTGGGCGTCGGGCCACGCTGAATGCTCTCGTTGACGCTGGCTGCCCGTGCTCCCTTCTTGCCCCCATCAGCCCACCGCCACCCTTCCCTAAGGATTCTCCTGTCTGGGGCACCTTGCCTTTACCCCTGTGCACCTGCCTAGTTCCCACTGGCTCCTCGGATTCAGCTTGTTGTCCCCTGGGAGGCTGCTGTGCTGAAAGTGCCGCCGTTCCGGGCCTCAGCATCCTGGCGGAGAGCAGGTTCCGCCTGTCACTGGGGTGTTTCATCCGCCAACAATGCCGAGGAGTAGCAGTGTCCGTTTTACTTTCTGGACGAGGAAACTGAGGCTCAGAGAGGTTAAGGAATGTGCCCATGGTTATCTAGTTGGTGCGCAGCAGGCCTGGGGGCATGGGTACTCACTCTGCCTCACATATGACTGTCCCGTTTGTGCTGGGCCCCGTGCCCAGCTCTGGGGTACAGCTTTGAGCGAGGCAGGCACAGGGTACGCGTCTGTGTCCCTCACTGCCCTAAGCCGTTTGAGCAGACGTGCTCCTAGGACAGGACCCCTCCACGGTGCTCAGTGAATGCCGAATGAGTGAGCGCATGCGTGCGTTGTCCCCTTACTGGAGTCCCGGCTGGAGTGCTGTCCCCGGGAGGCCCCCCAGCTTTCTTTTCGTCAGAGTTTCGCTCACATCACTCACCTCTGCCTCTCCTCGCAAGGGATCTTCTTCGCCGTGCCTCATCCCGGAGACCGTGTGGCCTGCCAGCTGAGGGGCAGGCTCTGGGGCGCCTAGTGTCAGGTTTGAGTCCCACCTTCGCCACCTGCCAGCTGTGTGGCCTTAGTCAAGTTATTTAAATGTACCTCATTTCTTCATCTGTAAAATGGGGATGATGGTAGCCGCCTCCTAGGGCTGTTCTGAGAATGAATGGGGCCTCGCACCTAGGAAGCACTCAGCAAATATGGCTGTTCTTGTGAATTCTGATGTCTGGTGGGAACAAGAACTGAGCCCCACTCAACTCTGAGGGCGCTGTGAGCCCCCCCCCCCCCCCTGCATTGCTCCTATCATGGTGTCTGCCACCAGATCAGGGCTTAGTAAATGTCAGGTGAGGGAGGGGAAAATGAGAGACTGTCCCGGGAAGAGTTCCACCCACACTGGTGCATCTGGGGGCTGTGGGACTGTGGGGCCCTGGCCCGGTGAGACCCTTGTGAGAACAGGATTGCTGGAACTATGGTCAGCTTCTAGCCCTGTTGTCCTGGCCTTTTCTCCTGGCTCTCCTAGGTTTGACAGCTTCCCTTGATTTGTCCTACTCAGCTTTTCCCTCCTGCCCACCGCGTCCCTTGTCGGACTTGCTGTTACATTCAGTAAGTTATGAAATTAGCTCGTGTGTTGTGTACCCCTCTCGTCAACAGTAACTGAGACGACCCCTCATCACCTGCTTTTGCCCACGTGCGTCTAGGAGGTCTTTGCTGCAACTGCTGTGGCCTCAGTAGTGATGTTTCTAAATTTATGAACTTCATTTGTTTAATATTTTCATGCTTTCAATCAAGGAAGTACACGTAAATACATTTAACTTGCAAAGAGAATAATATACCAGGAACTTGAATATTAGTTCAAATTACAGTCTTCAAGATAATCTGACTTCTCATTAGAAGCCATTGTATTATAATACATTTGTCATCTGTCTCTGAGATTAGGACTATCAGTAAGAAATAAAGTATTCTTATACTTTTGAATTTGAATTGTCAGAAACTTACATTTTATAATTTTTATTTTCTTTAAATATTTATTTTTGAGAGAGCAAACAGGGGAAGGGCAGAGAGAGAGGGAGACAGAGGATCCCAAGGGAAGCTCTGTGCGGACAGCAGCCAGCCCCATGTGGGGCTCGAACTCACAAACCATGAGATCGTGACCTGAGCTGAAGTCAGACTGAGCTACCCAGGTGTCCCTTAAAAAAAAAAAAAAAAAAAAAAGTGTTTATTTATTTATTTTGAGAGAGAGGGGAGAGCATGAGCAGGGGAGGGGTGGAGAGAGAGGGGGAGAGAGCATCCCAAGCAGGCTCTGTGCTGTCAGTGCTGAGCCTAACACAGAGCTCGATCCCACAAACCTGAGCCCACAAACCTCAGATCACGACCTGAGCGAAAACCAAGAGTCGGATGCTCAACCAACTGAGCCACCCACGCACCCCTCAATAAATTTAAAAGTAAGAAAGATAGTCACTTGCAAAATAGTGTGTCCTTTTATTTAGTGTGTATGAATGTGCGCATCCATGTGCTTCTTGGGTCAGGATTGAACTGGGAGCAGAAGAGAGAGGTTTATTTCTTTCACGCCTAATGCTCAGGGGTGGGATCCCAGGGGCTGGGCAGACCACAGAGTCAGAGGCTCCGACTTCCTGTCTCTTGTATTGAGCACAGCTCAGGGCCTAAGTCATGTCATGGTCAAGATGGGATAAGTAGGACTTTTGTATTCAGTACAACTGACTTTGTGCTATGATTGGGATACAAAAATAGACACCATGTGGTCTCTGCCCTCAAGGACCCTTTGTCTCTTGATGGAGACAGATAGATCTATAGATGATAGATGTGGATAGAGTGAGTCCTGTAGGAGAGGAACGTGCTACTCAGGGCAGGCCAGGCAACAAAGCTTGATATTAACTGGGAATAAAGGAAGGCTTCGTGGGGGAGGTGACATTTGATCTTGACCTTGAAGAATGATGTGGAAGGAGGTCTTAGGGCCCCAAAGGGCTGGGCTTTCCTGGGCCTTGGGGGGTTTGGGTGGGAGTGGCTCTGAGACCCAGAAGGTGGGTAAACCCCCTGCGCTGTCCCGGTCGGTCGGGAGTAGGTCATCCGCTAGAGAGCAGGTCACAAGATTGGCAAGATGTTCCCAGCCACGTGGCCTTTGTGAGATCCATTCTAAAAGGCGGGCAAACTAACCTTGAAAGAAAACCGGTGGGCTTCGGTGGCTCAGTCGGTTGAGCATCCGACTTAGGCCCAGGTCACGATCTCCCAGTTCTTGGGTTCAAGCCCTGCGTTGGGCTCTTTGCTGACAGCTCAGAGCCTGGAGCCTCCTTTGGATTCCTTGTGTGTGTGTGTGTGTGTGTGTGTGTGTGCGCGCGCGCGTGCGTGTGTGTGTGCCTGCCTGCCCCTCCCGCACTCATGTCCTGTCCCTCAAAAATAAATAAATGTTAAAAAGAAATTTTTTTTTAAAAGAAAGAAAACCTTGAGTTATCACTTGTGGGGTTCAGGGATGCTCTTCTGCTCAGAGTTTGGAAGCAGGATTAAGCCCTGGCAGGCAGGCTGCTCCCACCTAACGCTCCCCAATCTTCTGACATCCCCCCCCCGCCCCAGAATTGTCACTGTGCCTGACCTCCCAGCAGCCAGTGATGGGGGGTGGGGGGTCTTCTCGAGAAGCCCTGGGACATAGAGTCAGAGTGCCTGTCATGATGTACATGACGGTCGTGCCTCTTTTTACTCGTTTTGTAAAAGGCACATGTTAATTGCTATCGACTGTCCCTCTAAACTTCAGATTCATACGTGCAGGACCGTGACATCCTGTGTCCCTGGGAACACTGTTCAGTGATTTCTGTGATGCGGACATGCTCAGGAAGCATGGGCTCTGTGCTAACCGAGGCGAGTTTTGCCGTGAGCCCCTGCGAATGAGTTCAAGCGGGACTCTGGGGTCTGGGTGAGAATGTCCTCACAGGGTGGCTGTGAGGCTCAGATCTGATGAAGTGGGAAGGCACTTTGCAGCCGTGAGGGTCCCTGCAAGGACATATTCTTACAATGACTTGGCTTCAATTCACTCAAGTTCTCCCACAGTCTCTTGCCAGTAGGAGGTTCTTGTGAGACGTTCTACCTTCATCTGAAGGTAGTGAGATGCAGAGCCGTTGCCCTGGGTCCTGTCTGTTCAGTGGCAAACTTGGGCCGAGTCTTCCTAACACTGGCCCTGAGAGCCCTCAGAGTTATAAAACGGCTTCTAAATCATCCACAGGTAAGATGGGTTCAACGTAGTTTTGTTGGGCTGGTTTATTTGGGGTATGTGAATACGTGTGTGTGTGCGCACGCGTGCGTGTATGTTTTAAATTGGCGTTCCTGGCGGGCTGTACCCACACTGATTAACCGTGAACCACACTGATTGACCACCACCACCAATGCCTTCATTCTTGCCTCTTGAGGGGAACTGCATTGAGAGATGCACACTGGCCCACCGGCTGGACGCTGGCCCACCGGGATACCCATGTGTGGGTGACTGGTGTCCACGTCGGTTTGAACGGAGTCCTGAACTCTCGGCATGTTGATACGTCAGAGGCGTCTCATATGTAAAATTTTATAAGTGTTCATTTCCTTGAGGTTTCTTAAAAAGAAACAAGAGCCCCCCACCCATCTGATTTCTGTATTTACCAAGCAAGACACGAGAAGCCAGTGGCTCACTGTGTCCCCCACGGCTGAAGCCTCCTTTCCATGGGAGTTCCCTCTTCAGTTTTCCCTTTTCTGCCCATTTCTTACTTGTGTGCAACATCGTGCGACATTCGTGTGAATGCCTTCTAAGATACTCTGATTCACCAGGTAGAACAGGCCCCTCCCTCGACCCACCGCCAGACAGCAGCATTTTTCTGCCAAGATGTGTCTTGGGGCCTTTCATCTTTTCTCCTGTGCTTCTCAGGGTCTGTTCCCATCCCTTCTTGGCGGGTGTGATCTGGAGGAGGTCAAATTGAAATCCTGCTTTTTCAACTGTAGCCCAGAGGTCCGCCAAGTGTCGTTAGGGTGCATGAGCCTGATGAAGCGGCAGGACAGACCTGGGGAGCTCCCCGGTCTTGGCTCTGACTGGGAAGGACCCAACCCCTGGTCAGGCTGCGAGGCCTGGGCCATGGCGTGGGACCACAGCGTGACTTTGCACAACCCTTAGGACGGACAGGAAGACGGCCGGACAGCCGGGGAAATGCTTGCCGTGCTCGCGTAGAGGAAAGCAGACCACGGCTGGCTCGTTGGCCACAACTGTGGCAAGACAGACGGCGGGTGGCCAGGGAAGAAGAGCCCGAGTAGTGAGAGCCAGGGCGGGTGGGCCAGGCCCTGCACCAGGCAAGCGGGGGAACAGTGGGCCCGACTCGGCGCTGGCCGAGCGCAGCTGGGGAGGGGCCCTGGCCGCCGTGGGGGCCGCACTTGACGTTGCGGGAGAGCCTCCCTGGTTTCCTCCTTGCTTCCCCGACACGGCCTTCTCTGTGGGAGGAAAAGGGCTGCTCTGTTACGTCGCCTAAAACAGGACAAGATGAGCCCTTCCCCTGCTTTTTCTGTCTTCCGAACTGGGGCGTTCGGGAGGCTGGGCCGCGTCTGCTCGGGGCGAGGCAGCTGTGTGTCCTCACAGAGTTCCGGAGACCCCCCCCTTCCTGTCCCCAGCACCCCGGTTAGTCCTCCGCCGAAGTGCTGGGACCCTCTGCTAGTTCCGGGGACAGCTTGCACGGCCCCCCAAGCTGGCTGCGCACAGATGCCGGGTCTTAATCCCGCAGCCCCTTTCAGTGTGTTCAGCCCACACGGCCCACCCTGGCGGGTGCTCGTGGAGGACCCTGCCCTCCCTGCCCGGGCCTGTGGCTTGCCGTGCCACCGGCCCCCGGGTCCTTCCCCCGCGGGGGCAGCCTTTAAAACCAAGCATCCTGCCGCGCACAGGCGGCCTTCCGTTGTTGAAGTGAACCCTCTACACGGTGTTCCGGAGATACAAGTCACTTTATTTGCTGATCTCTATCTCTTCCTTTGAGGACTGTTCACTTTTCCAGATGAAATCACCGGAAACAGAATAGGCTGTGCCAGATATTTAAGCTATTAAAAAAAAAAAAGTTTCTGCTTTGTTAATGGTGCAAAGCAGGGTATTAGCTCAGGCCTTGCTCCCCGAGCGCCCGCCTCATGGGAGGTGGCTAGCGAGCCTGTCCTTTCTCACAGGGGGCTGCCTGGACACACGGAATGGCCCGAGCCGAGGCCGGAGGCCGAGAGGACCGGGAACCTGTGGGCCCCAGGGGTGGTCTGGCCCAGGGGGCTGAGTGGCAGAAGGGCCTCCTGTGTGGCCTGGGTGGGGAGGGGGACTGGTTTAACGTATGCAGTATTGGTAATAAAAGAATTCTAACCACTAGAGTTAAAACATCTTCACAGTCAAGCTCCGAGTATTTTCCACCTGTGGATCTTCAATCTGTGGAAGTCAAAATTACTGAGACTGTTTAGTTCAGCCTTTCTCATCCTGAATTCGTCCAGCAAGCCTTTAGGGAGCGACTGCGGTGTGTGGGACCCCGGGTGCTGGCATTTACCGCAGTGAACAAAACAAAAATCCCTGCCCTGCGGCAGCTCACATTCCAGAGGGGGAGACGGAGAGTAGACAGCGAGCAGAAGGATCGAGTAAATGATACATCTCCTCGGAAGGAAATGAGCGCTTGGGGGAGAAGGATAAGGTGGAGACGGGGTCTGGGAGTGTGAGAGGCTGTGGGGGGACCGCACGGGTCAGAGAAGACCTGCCCGGGGGCCCGAGGACGCCAGCCTCCCGCTGTGGGCTCCCCGGGGGAAGCTGGTCGCAGGGAGTGGGTGTGCGGGGTGGTGCAGGGCTCGGGGAGGTGACGCGGTGGGCAGTGAGCAGGGCGGGCTGCACTCTGCATGGGTGCTTTGGGCCTTTACCCTGCGTGAGGGCGGCGATGGGGTGTGACTTGAGCTGGGAGAGGGTCACACTGTGTTGAGAACAGGCCGGAGGAACAGGGCTCCCCGGGATACCCTTCAGGAGATGCCCTCCGTCGTTGCAGGGAGAGGTGGCGGTGGACTTGGACACCCGGTGGGCGGGGCTGGGGTGGGTGAGGAGGGGCGGTCAGTCCTCGGGGTGCACGTGGACCTCCTTTCTCTCGAAGGTGCGGGGCAGCCGTGCGGTACAGAGAGGGGACTGGCCTTCGTTCCGACACAGGCTGTTAATGAAACAAAAGGGCGTGTTTTTATTAACTAGTTTTTCTATTCTAAGGGTGTTACCTGCCCATAGTCAGAATTTTCAAATCGCTTAGAAGGTTGGGGGGAAAACCGCAAAGTCCCTTCCCGGCCCCAAGGCACTCCCTAGAGAAGTCAGAGAGCTCACTGGGACTCTGTGTGCGTGGGTGCACTTTGGTGGGCGCCTGATTGTCTTGTAATACCAGTGGGCTCGGACTGTCTGCCACGCGACGCCCACTGTTCCGATTGGTGTGGGGGGTGTCTTTCATGTCTGTACACTCTGTCCCCTCCCTCCTTCTCCTCCGTTCTGCTGGCATCTTTTTTTTTGTTTTAATGTTTACTCATTTGTGTGTGTGTGTGTGTTGTGTGTGTGTGTGTGTGTGTGTGTGAGAGAGAGAGAGAGAGAGAGAGAGAGAGAGAGAATATGAGCTGGGGAGGGGCAGAGAGAGAGAGGGAGACAGAGAGGCCAAAGGGGGCTCTGTGCTGACAGCAGTGAGCCTGATGTGGGGCTCGAACTCATGAACCCCGAGATCATGACCTGAGCCAAAGTGGGACGCTCAACCGACTGAGCCACCCAGGCACCCCTGTACTGGCATCTTTGATTCTTGACGGACAGTCAGAGGTTTTCAGGGTTTGTTTTTTTCTTTCTTTCTTTCTGTTGCTATTAAAAATAACACCATAGTGAATACCTGCGTTTGTCTCTTGGGTGAATTTATCTGTAGGATAAAGCTTTAGAGGAGATAGTTGGGTAAAAGGCCAGATGTTCCTCTTTTGTGAAATACACCACGCGTTGAGAGGCATGTGACAACACACGAGGACAGATCTGAGATGGCCGGGCATTCACATCGCTTGCTCTCCGAGAGCGCGTCTTAGAGGCACTTGAGGCTCGAAGTCTGAACCAGTCGCTCAGACAGAGGGATCTGCGTTCCATGCAGCTCACCAGTGGTGCCAGGCCATCCCTGCCGACCTCAGTGCTGCCTCGGGCACGCACGTGGGCTCCCACCGTGCTGGGTGCTGGAATAGGCCCAGCACTCGTGGGGCCTTTGCTGCTGCCCTCGCTCTTCTGGAAAAGCCTCTCTCCTGTCCGTTGCGTGCCCGCGTGCCCTCACAGTACGGCCGTTTGTACTTCACTGCGTGCCAGTATGTCCTGTTAGGGTGTCGGCTCCAGGGGCTGGGACTGTGTCCGTCTCATTCACCGCTGCATCCTGGGGACCTAGCTGCTGTGCCTGACACACGGTACATATGCACACATCAGCTCGTGGCCTGAACAAGTGAATCTGCCCCTCAGGGAATGAATCTCCCCTCACTCTGGGCCAGATAATGGCTTAGGAGAAATTGTGGTCACTTTGCAGTGAGTGAAGAATTTCCCACCGTGGATAACGAAGAAACCGACCTAGGTCTGGCGTGTGCTGTTGCTGAGAGGCCTGCAGGGCAGCACGGGGCAGGCCAGTGTGGGGTGGGAGGCAGCAGCGACGACACCTTCCTTCCGGGTCCTGCAGAGGACTGCAGGGGGCTTTCTTGCCCGTCCCCGCCAGGCCGACTCTCAGGGGAGATGAAACATGGTACCTTCACTCTGACTGTGCTTGCTTTATAGTAATAGCTTTTGGGCCTAATGACCCGTTCTCTTTTTCCTTTTTAGAGCAGATTAAAGCATTTTGAGCGAGCTAGATGTACTTCTGTAATTTGTATTTTTTGTTTACCTGATACCTGTTATCAGGCCCAGAGGAGAAGAAGGTTATGCCAGTTCCCAGCCTGGGCCAAGGACACCCTCGGCCACCTCCATTAACCTCTGAGACCGCCTACTGTCTTAGGAGTGGCTCTGACTCACCAGAGTTTACATATGTCAGTGGCAGAAGTCTCTGGAAGCCAGAGATCTGGAAGCATTACCCCTGCCTCAGTCGTTCCTGGGTTCCGGATTCCCAGATCTTCGTCAAGTGCTTCTTAGCATGTGCACTCAGCTAATATCTATTGAGGGCCTATCGAGGGCCTACTGTGTGCCCAGGACATGTGAGGAGGGCCACGGATATGCATTTCAGGAGGGTGGGGAGGAGAGGGGGTGATGATCTGTACACCTTTACACTTTACCCTTGTACATTTTTACACTGTAAAACCTTTTACAAGGACTTCCTTGCTTTTGAGTCATGAGCTCGCTGCTGATATACCTTTGCGGGACAGACAAGGTCTCAGACAGAAGCACACTGTCCCTGCCTCTTGAGCAGCTGGAATCTTAGGGTCTCCAAGGGGATCCTGCCTCGGACTGCACTGACGACCCACAGGTCACTGCCACAGAGCCACCTTCCTCCCAGGGGCCTTGGAAAGAGAGGAGGGGAAGGCTGTAAACCTGTTCCTCTCGTACTCAGGTCTTTGCTGAGCACCTTTGACGTGCAACACTGGGGGTGCTAGACGTGAGGGGTAAGTGAGCAACGTGCTGGGACTCCTGGCCCCTCCCAGCCTGTAGGACCTCCTGTCCCTTAACCAGCCTCCTGCTTACGTCTCTCTCTCCTCCTGTTTTATGTAACAGGAAATGCCTGTGGTCTTATCATCCACGAAGTCACTAGCTTCAGCCATAGTCTCGTCATTCTGTTATACAGACTATCCATCAAAATGTTAATTTTGGTAATAAGGTTCCTAAAAATCAAGAAAACAAATCTTATTTCTTGATTGCTCCTTTTTCATAGCAGCCTGTTCCTGTTTACAGCAAGCCTTGACTTTCTTGGAGAAGTCTTATCAGAGTTCCTTAGAGTTTCTGTCTCGTTCCCTGAAGTATCTGTGTTTTCCCTAGAGATCAGCTCCAAATGAAAGTTGTCCTGTTGATCTTGGTCTTTTCATGGTTTGGGTTTTTATTCCATTATTGTTTATTTCGTGGCTCTTCCGCCATTGGTCCTTCCCTTGGTTATCAGTTCATGTTTATGAAAAAAGAACAGGATGTGTAGGAACCTGTTCTGGGTTCCCAGGCAGGCCTCCCTGAAGGGAGTCTAGGCTTGCTGGTCACAAATGCAGTTTTAAAAATTCCTGTGATTGCCCCTCAGGGCCCCCCCTCCCTTGGCATTTCTCGGCCCTGGGCTTGGCACTCCTACCCTGGGAAGGCTCATTCCCACCCTGGCGTTTGGGCTGGTTTTCTTCTGGCCCAGACCTGTCTGCTAGTTTCTAGCATGTCCTCTAGCCTGCTGCTGTGACGTTGCGGGGTTACGGGTGTTACGCGTGTCTTCGTGCCTGCTCCGTGGGCCCTTGTGGGGAGGGAGGGAGACGTGTGTGTGCCTCTTTTGAACCAGCTGCTTTGTTGTGATTTGGGGGAAAGAAAGACGGTTCGAAGAAATACACGGGGAACATATTGTCTTCTCTTTGTCTTTCCCATTGTGATGGGAAGGAGTCAAGAATAACTGAGCACACACTACCTCGTCCCAGAGGTTCATTTCGGAATCCGTTGTCTGGCATGCTGTTGGCATTTTCCTGTCGCTGGGCTGGACCGTGAAAGCCTGTTGTGGTGACTTCGGCACATAGCGTACCCCAGGGGGTAGACCTGGCCGGGAGGGCATGTAGCGTTTGTTCAGAGCTTACGCCGGAGTATCACGGTTCAGTTGCTTCAGGAAGAAGTGATCAGTCCCCTGCTGGGTGCTGGACAGGGTGGCATATACTGAAGACACGCTCGCTTCCGTCCCATCCTCAGAAAGAGCGGCACTGACTCATTTGTCTGTCACCTCGCGCTTTTCCAGAGTTCTCCTGCATCTGTTACCTCCCCTGAGCCTCCTCATACCTCGGGAGGTCAGGGCGCCAGTGGTGTCCCCGCCTTAGAGGACAGGTGGGGCTCTCACAGGGGACGACGACTTGAGTCCACAGGGTCGGAGCTGAGATACTCGCTGCCTCCCCGGGACCTTCCCCTTCCCCTTGAGAAGCACCCAATTAATAAATAAATACACACTATATGCTTTTGGCATCAGTAAACATACTTCGGGAGGCATTCGGTACCCTTTGGCCTCAGAGGTCAATGTGTTCTGTAGCACATCCTCAAGCTTAGTCGTGGCTTAGGTTGGCTCAGGACCCTGAAAGAAGGAAGGAGGCAGAACCAGGAAATCCGCCTGACCCATCTCCTTTTGGAGGAACAGGCTTGCGGTTCTCTCGTTGTCCTCAGAGGCCTCAGTTGCCCCGACTTACATGTTTCTTCAGCCCGGGTGTGCTAAAACCAGATTCATTTTTACGGCTAGGGACGTTTGCGTGTGAACAAAAAATCTGAGCGATATCCCCTGACAGGCCGAGAACCACTGGGGATGCTTTGGGGGGTCAGTTTTAGACTAGCCTTGATAGCCTTCATTAGGCTATCGTGACAGCCCTGAGACTCAGGCGCCCTTTCTGAGGGAGCGGCCTCCCATCCACACAGGGTCTCCAGAGCTGGGGACGACTCTGGCTGGACGACCGGTGTCCTGCTGCGGTCGGGCCGCATGGAGTCACAGGGGCCGGGTTGAGTCCTTGCCTTTTGATTTGACACAAGCGTGGCCAACCTCGGCCGAGAGAGCCTACTTTGGGGGTATCATTCAGTCCTTAGATAGTTATTGAACACCTGTGTGGTAGCATTAGCCAGTTCTTCTGGTTCCTTCGTCGGTGGCCTTGGTTTCCCTGGGCGTGGCCTGGTCTGCAACTGGTTCCTACTCAGGAGGGCGCATGCTCAAGTGAGCGTCCACACTGGGAGCACTGGTGTCGGGCTGGACATTAGGGGGTTTTGTTCAGGAATCTCATTTTCCTTAGAGCACGGGCTGTGTCCTGGGGCCTCTCGTCTTACCTTAGAGTTGCTTGTCTGCGGCTCTAGGCGCTCGTACACGTGTCCACCCCCACAACGAAGTGATGCTGGGAAACACACTGGGAAGAGCAGGCCCTGTGCTGTCTGTGAGCGCTGGAGCTGTGGCTAATCCTTCTTCCTGCCTTTCCTTTCTCTGCCGGACTCTTCTCTGAGTTCTCTGCGGAAACGTGGGTTCTTTCTGTTTTCCGAAGCTGCAAATACAGTTAAAAAAATAAAAATAAAAAAGGATACCCAAGCTGATGGGTACACTGAGACCCCTTAACATCGGGTATTATCGCTTTTTCTTGTCTCATGTAAATTTGTAGAACAGACATTATGACACTTTATTTTGATTGCCATCAAGCATTCATTACCAATTTCACTTTATTTACAGCTCTGTAAAGGCAAAGAATATTTCTTCTGTTTGCATTCGACAGATTTGACGTTTGGATCTTCCCTAATTTTCCCATTGTTCTAGTCCAGTTTAGTTGTTTTCAGTTTCATTTAAAAGAAACCAAGGTCTAGCTCATGGGCCGTTTGCATTCCCGGCACTAATAAGCTCAGTTCTTTTTTTTTTTAACGTTTTATTTATTTTTGAGACAGAGAGAGACAGAGCATGAACAGGGGAGGGTCAGCGAGAGGGAGACACAGAATCTGAAACAGGCTCCAGGCTCTGAGCTGTCAGCACAGAGCCTGACACGGGGCTCGAACTCAGGGACCGCGAGATCATGACCTGAGCCGAAGTCGGCCGCCCAACCGACTGAGTCACCCAGGCGCCCCAATAAGCTCAGTTCTTGAAACTTAGATCTTTGTTGAATGAATGAACGAATGAATGAATGAGGCTCACCAAGAATAGGTGATAATGGCAGGTCTTCCCCTCTTTCCAATTTTAAATTGACACATGACCATGGCGTCACTGGGCCACGTGCTGCTTTCTGGGCGCCTTTCTTCCAGTCCCTTCCAGACCATCTCTGGGCCCGGGTATGGCTGGTGTGACTCAGGAGGTCATTTGGGCCAGGAAGAGTGGCTGATCGTTGTGCCTTGATGAGTCGTGGCGCCGGTCACATTCTGGTGGTAAAAACACGAATCTCTCTGTTGGTCAGGAGAACATTTCTTATGTGAGCCCTGAAGGCTGGGAGCTGATTCTGTTTTTGCAAAATCTGTTTCGTAAAATCACCAGTTACGGATTTCCCGGGAAATGAGATTTCCCTGGTCTCCCTTGAGCCATCTTGACCACCTTCTCCGCTTACAGATAGGAAGCCCTTCTCTAGCACACAGGAGCAGAGCCCAGCCGCCTGCCAGTCCCTTTCTAGCTTTTCCTATACCCCATGGAGGAAAGCATTCCTACTTTCTTGGTATTTTTATAGTATAATACCCACAAACAGCTAATTATATGTAACATACTGTAAAAGGAAGAACTTGGCATTTTAGAACCGCAGAACCTCGCCTTGAGTCATAATCTCCCCATTTTCCACCATTTATCACCTTAAACAATTTACTTGACCTTCAGTTTCTCATCTGCGAAAAGGGAATGAAGATACCTGCCTCATGGGACTATTACAAAAAATAAATGAGATTGTGGAATAGCTAAAATTATACTTGGGAGAGAAATATATAGTGTTAAATGCGTATGTGAGAAGAGAGGAAAGAAAACTTACTTATAAGCTGCACTTCCACATCCAGAGTCCGAAAAAGAACAACCTGAAGCCACAGATGTAGAAGGAAGGAAATTAACAAAGGGAAGAGATCGAGGAAAATGAAGACAGATATTCAGTAGACACTGAAAGAAAGCAAGCTAAAAGTTGATTCTTTGAAAAATAAAAATGAAAATTGATAAATCTCTGATGAGACTGATCAAGAGAAAAGGCACAAAAACCTAATGTCAACAATGAAAAGAGGGACGCTACTACAGTTGCCTCAGTCTTTAAATGATCATAGGAGGAATAATATGAACAATTTTATGCCAATAAATTTGAAAAAAAAAATCGCCTGGATTCCCTATAAAACCACAACTTTACAAAATCACACAAAGAAATAGAAAATACACGAATAGTCTTCTGCCTTTTAACTAGAATGTATGACGAAAAGTGCTTAAAGAAAACTTCAGGGCCAGGAGACTTCACTGACAAATTCTGCCAAACATTTAAGGAAAAATAAAGCCAGTCTTAACGTAAACATCTATTTGTGATCACAGCTCTTAGAAGAATTACAGTGGAAAGGAACTTTCTAACCTAAAAAATGATATTTTAAAATATCGCAGAGTAGACATCATACTTCATCGTGAAATGTCGAAAGCTCTGTCCTTGAGGCCAGGGGTCAGCTTGGTGCCGGGACCGCTGTCACCTGGGGACCGTCGCAGTGGGCTAGTGCAGTGCCAGGGTGGGCTCAGGACCCTGGAGTGACGGAGCATCACCACGTTGCCAGTGTGGGGCTCGGGTGAGGAGAGCTGGACTCGCCTTGTTCCTGCTGGTCGGCTCGGAGCATGCCTCCTCTCTGAAGCCCTTGCAGCTCCATCCAGTGTTACCTGGTTTTGTTACTTGGCGATTCAGGTTCTGGCCCCTAGAAGTCAAGTGTGTCTTTTTTGTGCTGTGTGAGCCCAGTGGCAACCTCTTCTTGGCTCCCAGCACTTAATAGGCTCTTAATAAATCTCAGGCAGAACTGACCGTCCATTTACATCTACACCATGGCTGAACCCCAGCCGAGTCTGAGTCCCTCCGTCTGAGCTCTTCAGGTATCGAGTTGCTTCTCCGTCCAGATCCCTGCAGCTCCTCCCTGCAGCTGTTCCTGGAGCTGGCCAGGCAGCCTAACCAGCGGCCGGATTGGACCACTTTGAGACTTGCCTGAGCCCAAAGCCCAGATATTTCCTGAGGAGCCTGGAGCAGAGACGGCTGGCCTGGGTAGAAGACTTTCTGCCACTGCAAACATGGGCCGGCGTGCTCCCAGGAGGGCCTGGGCCAAGAGCACACGATTGCGTAGATGGGGGTGCTGTGGGACGTGGCACCAGGGCTCAGCCAGAGAAGACGGTCGGCCTTTCTGATACCCTGGAGTTAAAATGACACGCTGCCCTGTGATGTTGGAGCGAGGTCCAGCCGGCACGCTGTCAGGAAGTGTGTGCATGTGGTGCCCGGGCAACCGCCTGGTTATAGCGTGCATGAATTTGGAGCACTTGGCTTTGAAGTACCATCATCCGCTCTTTGAATTTATTGGCTGTACAAGTGCTGTGTTCATCTTCAGAAGCTGTGACATCCATCACATGAAGCCTTTTTTTTTTTTTTAATATATATATATATATATATTTTTTTTTTTTTTTTTTTTAAATGTTTATTTATTTTTGAGACAGGGAGAGACAGCATGAACGGGGAGGGGCAGAGAGGGAGACACAGAATCTGAAACAGGCTCCAGGCTCCGAGCTGTCAGCACAGAGCCCGACGCGGGGCTCGAACTCACGGACCGGGAGATCATGACCTGAGCCGAAGTCGGATGCTTAACCGACTGAGCCACCCTGGCGCCCCTCATGAAACTTTTTTAATAGCCACTAGATCTTAGGTTATAGAACACCAGATTTATTTAAACTTCAGATCGTTCTTGGAAAACATCTTGGTGTGATGGAGAGAACATTACCGTAGCAAACTTGTCAAATGTTTGTCTCTGCCATTCGTGACTTGGGTGACTGTAGACAAGTTACTTAACCTCCCTTCCCTGAGCATCAGTTCTCTCAACTATAAAGTGGAGACGAAAGTAATGATAGTGGTAATTATTACTATCTAATGATGTTACATTGTAATTTACTGTGTCCATAGCGCTCACTATGGACCATGTACTGTTTGCCTCTGTGTGTCTGGCCTCATTTCACCCTCACTGTAATTCTGTGATGTACGTCCCATAATCAGATAAGGCTGTTGAGGCACAGAGAGGTTGGGTAACTTGCCAACTACTGGCCAGCTAGTGAGTAACAGGTCTGGGATTAGAGCCCAGGTAGCCTGACTCTAGAGCCCGTGTTCCTGTTCCTTACCACGCTTCTGGATTGTTGCTTCGGGGGTTGTAAGAATTAAATGTGGTAGCATATAGAAAAGGGTCCAGAACAAAGTCTTGTACCTTGGAGACGTAGCAGTGTGGGTCACCCTGCATCCACCCCATCCTACCTGGTCCCTCCCCGAGCGAAGCTGAAGCTTTGGACTCCTGACTCTGGTCGTGAGGGGAAGTTCCAGAACTCTGGCTGTGTGATCTGGACACAGGGTGATGGGAAGGAGGGCGGAGTCAACTTTTCACCAAGAAGCCAGTGAGTCTCACGTGGCCGTGGACGGGTCATGCATTGCTGTGGTCTGTGCTCGTGAACATCGTGGCACCTCCCTCTAGCAGGGGGTTAGTCACGCCTTTACCCTTGCCTGGGTTTAGAACACCGCCTCATGACCCAGAAGTGGTCACTTCCGCCTGTTTGTCTTTACTCTAGCTGACCTTCACACTGATGGTATCAGAATAAACTGGTCTGATCTGGGGCCTCAGTGGCTGAGGTGACATTGCCCAACACAGTGGCTGGGGACACACTGCCCAACACAAGTGAAACATGGGGGAGCCTGGGGGTGGAGTCAGGTGGCCAAGGCGGATGACTTCCACTCGTGTCTGACCGCAGGGCCTAGTCCTGCCCGGTGGGTGGGACAGGCTGGGGCAGGGCGAGTCCAGAGATGCAGCAATTCTGCCTGCTTTCGCTGTTCTCCGCACACGTGCTCTCTTTCTCCAAGCGACGAGGAAGCTTGTTTAGTAAGGTTATCAATCTGTTGGTCTAAGAACACGAACTGTTCTCCAGAAAGCTCTTTGAGCTCTTCAGTAAGATGTTGAGAAGGTTCACTTGTTAATACGAAATACACATGTGCACGGGCATATGACACATGCATATATATGTGTTTATTGATTTTCTCTCACCTAAAGGGAACGTTTGAGACTGCTCTGTACTAAGGCAGTAATGGATATGGAAGTCGTGTGATGGCCGTGACTTGCTTCTTACCTTAAGAATTTAAGGGGCGCCTGGGTGGCTCAGTCGGTTAAGCGTCCGACTTCAGCTCAGGTCATGATCTCGTGGTCCGTGGGTTTGAGCCCTGCGTCAGGCTCGGTGCTGACAGCTCAGAGCCTGGAGCCTGTTTCAGATTCTGTGTCTCCCTCTTTCTCTGACCCTCCCCTGTTCATGCTCTCTCTCTCTCTCTGTCTCAAAAATAAATAAATGTTAAAAAAATTTTTTTTTTTAAAAATTTAAAAACCACAATGACGTGCTTTTTCTTTGACAGGTTTGTCTACGGATTTTGAGCATCTGAGGTTGACCTCTGCGCTAAGCATTGGCCGCTCGCTGCTCCCTCACTGTCCGGAGAGATGTCTGTCGCTTACGACGACTCCGTTGGAGTGGAAGTGTCCAGCGATAGCTTCTGGGAGGTAATGCCCACGCTTTGCTTCCTCACGTGTGCGGAGAGCAGGCCGATGGGGCCTGACGGGCCTGGCTTCTCCCGGCCGGAACCGGGGGAGGAGATGAGCGTACCCCAGATAGGCCCTGTCTTCGGGGTCAGATCCAGGTGGCGGCAGGGGTGGCTTGGCTGTCGGTGCAGGTGGTGAGCCGACCTTGCCAGGAAGGACTGATAAAGCAGCGTTTGTCAGGGTCTTAGCGCCGTGTCCATTCTCGGATCTTCGCTTTCGTGCTTAGCCATGTTGTGACTTGGCTCTGTGTATGCTCGTTGCGGGGCTTGGCCCGAGAGGAGAGGCCGCGTGGCCTCTGAGTCGTGTGTAGAGAGATGGACGGTGGTGATGTGACACCATGCTGGGACAGTGCAGGCTGTCCAGGGGGCTGAGCAAACCGCCTTGAGCTGTCAGAGCATCTTCCCGTGCGTCTGGGCCCATGAGGAACTCCTTCCCTGATTAGAAATTTTGTGGAGGTGGAGGGGGTGGGGGGAGTTTTGTTTTCTCTGGAGGTCACTCTTCCTGAGCCCATTTACTTTTTTCTGCCTGCTGCTTAAAGGAAAGTCCATTTTTGTTCTTGGGGCAAAACCCCTGGAACTTTCCAGGCAGTGGTGGGCTTAGTGGAGAGAGCACCGGCTTTGCAGTTACAAAGATCCGGGTTCTGTTCCCGACTGTGCCATCGCTAGCTGTGATTTCGGGCAAGTGGCTTGACTGATAAGAGCCTCAGAATCTTCATCTCTAAAGGGGGGGTAAGGGGCGCCTGGGTGGCTCAGTCAGTCAAGTGTCCAGCTCTTGATTTTGGCTCAGGTCATGATCTCATAGTGTGTGGGTTCGAGCCCCACGTCAGACAACGTGGAGCCTGCTTGGGATTCTCGTTCTCCCTCTCTTTCTGCCCCTCCCCCACCGGCGTGCACGCAGTCACCTGTGCGCGCGCGCTCTCTCTCTCTCTCTCTCTTTCTCTCAAAACATATAAATAAACTTAAAAAAATAAAGAGAGGATACTGGCCTTCGGGGAAGCTGCAGGATGAAGTGAGAATACAGACGTCAGCACCCATGTGGGTGCTTTCCAGGCAACAGAGGCGCGAGTGGCGTGAGGTATAAGGAGGAAGCGCTGGGGTTTGCTGGGGACTCGGACGAATTAGTTTTATAAATGGAGATTGAGTACGTGTATCGTTTTGTCTGAGAACAAACACCATCTGATATTATTGTCTAGCAGAGACAGTGATCACAGGTGCCCAGTGTTAAAAAACGTGAGCAAGGAACTCAGAGTTCTGTTAACACTTTTCTTTCCTATGTGTTGGCCAAAAGGTCATTATTGACTTTTAGCTGAATACTTCATCTTCTGAAAAGTCTGTGTTTCATGAGCAGCTACTACGTGCTAGGTCTTGTGAGACTCCAGTGGGAAATGGGACAGTCCGAGTCCTTACCCCTCAGCCTTCCTTGTGGGTGTCCAGGCCAGAGCTCAAATTTCAGTAGCCAGAGAGGTACACCTGCCTCAGGAAACATTCCTCAGAAGGCCCTAAGAGTGATAGGGTGACAACAGAGTCACGGTTGAGTCCGGCCGCCGCAGCAGTGGCTTCCTGGCGTTGTTAGGAATGTCCTCACGGCGTGGGGGTTGTGGGGCGTCCGTGGTGGACTATGTGAAGCTGTGTTGGAACAGGCAGTTACAGAATACGGTCTGGAGGTGCCTCCAGGACAGCGCTGGAATTCAGGACTGCCCCCCCCCCCCCCCCCCCCCCCCCCCCGTGCAGGTTCAGGTTCACGGGCAGACGGGTCTCGCTCGCCCCCAGGAGGGAGACTGTGGCCTTGCCAGCTCACGGCCAGCCAGCGATGGCTGTGCGGAGCCCTCCCATGAGCGGTGAGACCGGGTGCATCTGGTGGGGACACAGGTCCTCGTTAGTTTCGACCCTGAACCCGAACTAGACAGAATCCTTTAACTGTGGGGAAACTTTTTGTTTTGTAACTCTGGTGACATTACCGTCTAGTCCTAATCAGCACCTGCCTTGAGCTGGATGACGGTGCAGAGAGAGGTCGGCACACACAGCGGGCTGGGCCTTGTGAGCCATTGGCCAGGAGAGGCACCGGGACCGCTTCAGAGGTGCAGCCTAGGCTCGACTCCTGGCTCGTCACTAACTACATAGGGGTGGAGGGTGGGGGCGCTTGGGGCAAGTTACTAATTTTTCTTTGCCTCAATTGCCCAATCTGTAAGATGGGGGTAAAAATGGTACCTATATCCCAGTATTGTCATGAGGGTTCCAGGAATGAGCGTGTGTAAAGTGGAAAGGGGGCTTCAGGACAAGTGCCGGCGGGGAGCTCTGTCCCTCCGATGTGGGCGCTGGGGGTCAGCACGCACACAGCACATCACCTGTTCCCGCAGGGTGCGTTTGGCGGCATCATTTGAGTTCCCAGTTGATGGCTGAAACTGCTCTGGAGACATCAGGGATCTACATATAGGGCTACTGCAGAAGCCTTCAGCTGCTGCTTTAAAAAAAAAAAGGTCGAAGTTGCCAGTATATAGTGTCAGCATATATTAAATTGAGTGGCTTTAACAGGTCCTGTTGCTGATTGAAGCTCTCAGGCTCCCTGTTAAATTCTTAGCTGCGATAACGTCCACAGCCAAGAACATCTTTTGCCCGAGGAATGCTAAGGCCAACGATTTATTTTCTAGGCAGGGTCGGCTCATCTTGTGATGCTGTCTCTGAAATCACTTTTCAGCTTGTATAACTACATGCTGCCCACCTCCTCCTCCTCCGGGATGGGTGTTCGCTGAAGGGAGGAGCGATCACTCAGGGTGCACCCGCCCCATCGGGCTCTGAGTGGCGTAGGTGCACGCGGCCAGCTGTGCATCTCTCCAAGCTGCCAGCAAGGTCGCTCTTGCCCACGAAAGGTGTTTTCTCGCTGATGTGACGACAGACCTGTACAAATCTCAGCACAGCCTTGTGGTCTCGAGGTGGAGAAGTCCTCATGCTCAGTCTTGCTCCTTTCTGCTGAAAGGTACTCACTGGAGTGGGTCATTCCAGAAACCTTTTCTGCGTGCTGGCCATGTGCCTGCACAGGAGGGATATGACCCCACCCTCCAGGAGCCTTTGGCTGTGACCTTTGGAGGTAAGCTCCCGTGGGAAGAGACCGACACTACACAGATCACTGTGTGGGCTGCCGGAAGGCTGGCTGGAGAGCGCGGCAGAAAGTGGGGCTCCCCCTGGGGGAGGGGCAGGAAGGGTGCTTTGGAAGACGAGCGGGATTGGTGCTCACTCCGCACTCACATGTTTGCTAGATGAGCGAACAGGTCCTGATCTGCGGGAGGACAGATCACCCACAGGAACTAATATCAATGGAAGTGCTTGTGGGTATTTGGAGGGGATATTTTGTGTACCACCCAACACAGAGTGAGCCATTTAGAGAAGAGGGGCCCCGCGGGGAAGGCTCTGGGTGGAGAACGGATGCTGGCCTCCATGGGGTCTGAGGGCCGTGGGACCAAGCCGCAGTCTGCCTCTGGGCGTCGTGGCGTTCAGAGGAGGAGAGCCTGCTGGCTGGAATCACCAGGGAAGGTGTGTGGGGTGGGTAGGGCTGGACTTTGAGTCGGGAGCAGGGAGATGGGGCAGGCTTCTGGGTTGGAGCAAAGTCTGGAGGCCGGAATGAGCAGGGCCTTGCAGAGGGCTGAAGACCGTGAATTCTTTGGAGGCGGGAAGTCATGTGGGATTGGGTAGGTTGGGGCCGAGGGGGGGCTGTTCAGCAAGCGGGTGGCTTCTTCGGCAAGTTGGAGCCTGGCACGTCCCCTCCCCACAGGCTTCCCGGCGGGGGTAGGGGGGCTCCGTTACCTCTGGCAAGTCTTCTGGCTCTGGCTCTGGCTCGCTCCAGAAGCCCGAGGGCCCTCCCACCATGTCTGCTGCTTCTAGGCCCTGCTCCTGGGTCTTCTCTTTGGCTCTGGGGCCGGTGCACTGAGAGCCTCGGCTGCAAGTTGTGGGGCTTTTCAAGTGTCCCCAGTGCTTCCTAGGAGAGCCTGGCCTCCTCTGTCTTCGGGGGCTTCGCACACAAAATGGCGGGTTTGTCACCTGCAGGCCTGCTGCTGCCCGGGTCTCCGAGGACCCCTTGGTGGCCGGGCTGGGAGGGCCTACTGCTAACTTCAGAAACTGGGCTCTGAATCCGCCTCATCCCCGAGGCAGGGGTTCTGCTCAGCCTCCAGTCGTATGTGCGCTTAGAGCTCACATCTCCCCGGAGAAGCCAGGCTGGGGCTGACCCGTACCGTGCGCTCTGTGGGCGCCAAGAGCCTTGGAGGAGAAGAGTATTTGGGGGATGAAGAGGACAGAAGTGTCTTGCTGTAACGTGTTCTGGGAACCTTGGCCCCCGAAGAGTCGGCAGGTGCCTCCTTCACGGAAACCTCCCCCTGCAGCCTCCTCTCGGACTGTGGAGATGGGGTATCACTTGCGGGCGTCTCCACACGCAGTGCCGTTTGGCCTGGAAAGTTGTCCGCGTGGAACGGGGTGCGCTTCTC
This sequence comes from Puma concolor, assembly GCF_028749965.1. Classification (NCBI taxonomy): domain Eukaryota; kingdom Metazoa; phylum Chordata; class Mammalia; order Carnivora; family Felidae; genus Puma; species Puma concolor. Next base: position 6,317,998 of record NC_141673.1, read on the forward strand.
CCGTCCCTCTAGACGAGTTTCGTAGGTAACATACTCAGAAGATGCCAGTGCCCTGTGTCCGTGGCTTCCGCAGAGCCTGATGGCGGCCGCCGTGGTCGGACCCTGGGCTGAGTCCACGGTCTTGAGACCCCAGAGCCAACATTTGCCACGTCGGGCGGTCACAGGGCAGCAGGGGGACGGTGAGCAGAGGCGCAAGGCACATGGAAACAACAACCTTGGTGCTCTGTGGCAGTGACCTATTCCACTCGCTCTCCGGCCACCGCCCTGACGTACGCAGGCCTGGACGGAGCTCTCCTCCGCGTGACGGCCTGTCTCTGGGTGCATCGGCTTTGTCGTAATCCCACCGTGCTCAGGCCTAGCTCCCGGCAGGCTGGTGGCAGGCCGTAATTGCCCTAAAGTGTCTAATTCATTCATTCTTTCAGGCAAACTAGTACCTGCTGCGTCATGATGGAGGGTCAGGGCCCTGGCCTCCCCTGTGCTGTGTTCAGTCTGTTCTCCAGCCTGAAGCCAGGGCGGCTCATCCAGAAAAGCAAACCTGTGCGATTCCTTGCCCTGGGGATGGGAAGCTTCTGTTTTCTGCATCACCTCCACAGTGGAGCCATACTCGTTAGCATAACTAAGACCTAAGCCCGTGCTGGCAGCTGCTGAACCACCTGGTCCTTCCTGAGCGGCACTGCCCTGGGCTCCAGCTAAACGGAGCACCCCCAGGCTCCTGTCCACAGGGCGCTGCCTGCCTTCCTCGTGGTCTTTCCTCCAGCCTGATCTCCGTTTCCTTCCAGCTCCTTCTCGAGGCAGCCTTCCCTGACCCCTTCTGGCGGGGCTCAGGCGGCCTTCCCGCAGGCCCATCCAGCGTGTAGTCTCACCGTGTGCGTCTCCCTCTGGGCTCTGAGAACCTGAGGGCGAGGACTCGATTCTCGATCCTCAAATTCTCATGCCTGGGTGCCTGGGACTTAACACGGTGCCTGACACGCTGAATGATCGTCGACTGGATGCATGAGTAAGTCAGAGAAAGGAAGAGGTTTGATGCTGGGTGGTAAGACCTGCTCTGCTCATAAGCTTGCGTGAAATATTTGGAATTAAAATATGTGTGCAAATAACCACAATAGTGGGCAGAAATCAGTCTTTCGGTGAACAGTTGTAGAGCGCTGCCATGTGCCAGGCCCCGTGCTAGGCCTTGGGGACATGGCATGAATAAAACAGATACAAGGGCCTTTTAAACGGTCCGGAGCAAATGCTTTGAGGGTGCGGAAAAGGCTCCCCTCCCCCCACCCCGAGTGGGCTTGCCAGGGCTGTGTTAGAGGTGGCTCTGGGCGAGCAGGGACGTTTGTCCTCCTGCCCCCGTGTCCCACGCGTGAGTGTGTACTCGCTGCTAAGTCACCCAGCTGTGTGCGCATAAGCTATGTGCTTACGGTCCGTGTACTTTTAGCAGAACGTGTTAAAAGGAACGTTAACCGACAACGAGAAGTTTAGAAATGAAAAACAGTGATAACGGCTGGCATTTAATGCACCCGTGCTCTGTGCCAGGCCCCTGCTCCGGCTTTGTGGGTGTTCTCGGTTCTTACAACTGCCTTCTGAGATGGTCATCTCCACTTTGCAGGTAGGTGGAGAAAGCGAGGCTCGGGTGGTTGGCGGATACCCAGCTTCCCGGAAGTAGTCGGTGGCAGAGCCGGGGTTTGGGCCCAGGCGCCTGCCTCTGGAACTGCTCTCTCGCCCCAGCTCTCAGCCTCCCGGGAGCTGCTTACGGGAGAGAAGTGTCCCTTTGCTCTGAGCGCCACACACTTAATGCTTCTGCTTCAGCGTGAAGACGGTTGGGTCCTGTCTGGTCGGACCCTGGCGCCACTGTTCGTGAGCGTGTGACCCTCGGGCTCAGAATAGAGAGACAGCTTGTCCGGGTTCCTAGACGGACCTCTCCTCCTCGGGATGCTTGCGGGGATTATAGGCAGCCTCCACAGGGCCCGGCCGTGATTCCCGAGCCCCGGGGAGTGTGGCCTCCTCGCTCACCCGCTTCTTGGCCCTGCACGTGCATGTTGCGTACACGGGAACGGGCTTGTTCCCCCCCCCCCCCCCCCCCCCGTCCAAACTGCACGTAAGGAGCCGTCTTGAGAGAATCGAACACTCAAGGTGCTTCGCGTGTCCTCTAAAGATAAATTATTTTCTTGTTTGATCTCATTGATGTGAAAGCAACTTGTTTAAGCCATGTAAGATACAACATTTTCCCTTACTACTCAGTAAATAAATAGAATTACCCAATTTTAGAGCTGGTGGGCTCTTGAATGCTCAATTAGGCCGTGCTGGCTTAGCTCCATGGAGACATTTGTATGCAGACGTTTGGGGCTGGAGCTGAGGGGCCCAGGCCTGGAGTTAGGGTGAGGCAGCCCTTGAGTGTGTGTGTGTGTGTGTGTGTGTGTGTGTGTGTGTGTGTGTGTGTGTTGTGTGGGGTGGTAGAACCAGGAATTCTGAGGCAGGGGACTCAGGGAGGGGTGGGGGGACTGTGGAAGCAGGATTTGGGGAGGGGCTGGGCCTGGAAGGAAGGGGGCACCGCCTGGAGGAAGTGCTGTTCTCACCTTTCCAGTCCGGCAGTCTCCCCCCCCCAAGGTAACTTGGCTTTGTGCCCCAGGGGTTCACCTGCTGTCAGCTCTCTAACTGTCCCTGCCCCCTTTCACTGTTAGAGCTTCCGACAACAGCTGCCAGCGAGCCCTGGCTGACGCACCTGGCAAGACCCGGCTCACCATCCAGGTTAGCGGCAGCTCTTAACGGCAGTGGGGTGCCCCTTGCCCAGCGCCTGCCTGGGGTGAGGGAGACTCAGGGAGGGTAGTGACCTAGTCACTGGGCAGCCGTGTCCTCGTGCCGTTTCCCGGGCACTCGGCTGAAGGGTGAGCATGTGTGAGTGCCAGGGTGGAGTCTTGGGGGTGATGGCTTGCAGGTGGGGCGTGTGCTGTGCTCGGGACAAGTCCATGGGTGTCGCCGGGCCTTTGCTGACGCTGAGCATCGCATGCTGAGGGCACAGAGCACAGTGAACCTAGCTGGCCACCCTAGGAGGAGGTCAGCTCTGAAGTAACTTTGTTTAAATACATCCTTCCTCTCGACACGATGTGTTCTGCCTTCGGAGTTAGACCTGAGAACTGGGATTTCTGGGATTCTGGGTCTTCTTTTTTTCGTTCGTCATTTGGGACATTTAAAGATCGTAAGCAGTTGATCTTCCACGGTGCTGAAGGCTGGGATTTGTGCTTTGAAACTGTCGAGTGGCACAGGGTGCCTTGGCAGGGTAAGGAGCCTCATTTCTTCACCCTCCTACTTGGTGAGCACAGTTCCAGGCACGGCTGGCAGGGCCGGTCAGCATTGGGAGCGAGAGCTGAAAACCGGATCCGGGACCGGAGTGAGGCCCCGGAGTGAGACGGGACTGGCGCTGGGTCAGAGGCAGCCAGAGCACAGATCGGGCTCCCGGAGCCCCGCCAGGTGAATGACATTACCCCGTTTTGAGGAGGCAGAGCCCGGTGAGATTAGGGCCGGTTCAGGGGAGCACCAAGGTGGGGAACTCCTAGATCCTCTGGTTCCAGTGCAGGGTGAGTTGGGAGCCCAGATGGTGGGTGAGCCCAGCTGGAAGGCAGCGGGGAGAAGTCAGGTGGAGCCCCGTAGAACGAGGGGCACCAGAGCACAGCTTGCAAGCAGGCACAGACTCGAGGGTTTTCCAGAGCGAGTCCGCGCTCCCCGGTGCTTTCAGGCGCCCAGCAGATTGCACAACCCTGAAGTCGATGGTGACCCCGTTCGGAAAGGGGGGTTCAGAGTACGGGCTGGGCTAGGCTGAGACAGGAGGCTCTGCCCTGGCACCGTGGGCCCCCCCCCCGCCTCTGTGTGCGGGATGTGGCAAATGACATGCGCCCCACCAGGCACGTGGGTGGGGAAGTGGCGACACCCCAAGGCCCAGGGCTGGAGCGCTCCAGGCCCGCCTGGGGCACGGGTAGACCTGGGGCCGAACTAACTCGGATCCTGGGTTTGAAGGAAAGCCTCGTCAGCATGAGTGAAGCAGCCACGGGGCTCTCTGCTGCTTTCTGCTTAAACGGCTCTTTCCAGATCGGCACGAGTGTTAGTGACATCTGTCATCCCTGGAGGTACTCTCTGGTGGTGCTCCAACAGTCCATTCCTTTTAGTTTTGTGAGGAGAGCTGGAATGGCTCACTGGATTAAGACCTTGGTAAATAAAGGATCACGAGTTACTTCATTGCCCGTGTGTCCAGCTGAGCGCTTAGCAACTTTGCCGTCCCTCCCTGTGTGCGTGGAGCAGGGATTCCCGCTCCAGTGGCATTCGGGCATTGAGAGGATCTTACGGGGTGCCCTCTGTGGGCCTGGCCTGGAGGACGGAGAATAAAGGCACGGTCCTTGCCCTCGGAACCCACTGTGTTACCGCATTTGGGCTTGTAGCTACATGTGTCCATACGGGAGTAACGAGGGAGGGTGAACTGGGGTGGGGGGGGGGCAGTTTCCCCGAGGGGGTGGCATCTCATGTGGCTCATGCTCCGTGGGGCCTTGATATCCTGCCTCAAGTCTTCAGAAAGCAGCCTTGCCCCTCAGAGTTCTCTTCTGCTCTTGCCACAGACACCCTTTCCTTCAGGCAACTCTGATGACCCAGGGCATTCCTTCCAGAACTTGTCACCGTCTGTAATTGTGTTATTTATCTGACCACAAACCCCAGGAAGGTAGGGACCACAGAAGTTTGTATCCCTCGTCCCTCCCACAGTTCTTGGCGCAGTTAGGTGTTGATGACACATCGGTGTGTGGCGAGAGGGTGGCACGAGGCTGTCAGAAATTGAGTTATGAGGGCTTCAGGGGCAGCCGGCCAGCTGGTAGCGTTGACAGACCCTTCCATTAGAAATCCTCTAATTGAGAAGGACCCTTGGAGGTCATTCGATCCTATGCCCCCATGGACAACCTGCAGAAATGGCCCGGTCTTGTCCAGCGATGCCTGAGCCCGGCTAAGAGTGCACCCGACCGGGAAGAAACCGGCCCGTACCGTAAACCCACCCTAGCCCAGTGTGTTTAGTCCTTACGGAATCAGTTCTACTTCTGCCTTACAGCTGAAGGAATAGAAACGTGGGGAGAGAGACCCACACAAGGCCATTTATTTCGGGCCAGGCCCAGATCTTTGCCTCTCCCTCCTGAGAGGCGGCCACGTCAGAGAGGGCTGGGGGCTGGGGGACTCAAACCAGGTAACAGAAGCTCATTCAGCCAATCTCCCCACCATCTGCAGGCCCGTAGTTAAGGAATCCCAACAGGGTCATTTTTCATCCTTGTCTTTCAGAATGTCCTGGAGCCTCTCCATGTACTTTATCAGCTTTGGATAAAACATTTGACTCTGATTCCATGGACTTGCCGGGAGGGAGGGACAACACCAAGGGCTTTTCCTTCTGTCCGGTCAGCTCCGCACGGCTGGTTCGCCCTTGAACCTGCCTTTCCAGGATGTGCAAGGAGCAGTTGTGGTGCCTGGGCCTTCAGTGTCCCAGGTTAAAGGGCATAATAAGCCTTCTGGGCGTGAAATCGAGGTCATCTTCGGCAAGCGGTCTTAGTAGTTTACAGATTTGGGGTTCCTGATGAGCCTCAGTGGCACACAGTGGAATCAGGAACAGGGCCCGTACGTTACCTCTCTGTCTTGAACTCTGCTGTGGCCTTCCCTGGGACCCATAAGGCTGGTTGGAAACACACACATCACTCGACATTGACTCGTTAAGTCTTGGCTTTACTCTCTCTCTTCTCAGCCCGAGGAAGGTTCTGGAAGGCGGGCTCTTCCTTTTTCTGGCTGCACGATCGTGGGCGACTCTGCCTCTTTAGACCCCAGTTTCCTTTCCTATAAAATGGAAACACTAATGGTATCCACTGCTGAGGATTGTCACAGGAGGGGACACATATAGAGCTGTTTTACACTGCCTGGCACAGCATTGACATGCTCTTTTATGATGCTGCTGCTGCTGAGAAACACTCATTGTGATGCCTGTGGCCAGCGGCTTGCAGTCCGGCTGGGGCAGGGAGGCGGCGAACATGCACGATCGTGACCCATGTGGGTCGAGCTGTGGCTGCAGGCCATGGGGACAGTGTTTGGAAGGGCTCTCGTGGCCCCCACGTGGACCAGCAAGCAGGAGCCTGTGGTGGGGAATTGGCCCCACCTGTCTGCAAGTGCAGGTGCTACAGGTGCTCCCCCTTGGTGGTCCTGCAGGGACAGCTGGTCTCAGGGAAGCCTCCCTGGGGAAGACAAGCTGCGCCTCATGAGACAGCTGGGACTGGTAGGTGGGATGCGACCCAACACCCACGTCCTTCACCATCTCTCTCCCTGCCTTTGACGCTAGTCCCTTCCCTTCTCTAGTGTCGTGGCTTGTGTTAGCCCGGGTTCTCGTAAACTTGATAGCCTTGCTTTGTGTGCGGCTGTTTTTAATTCACACCGAGGCTGTCATGCTGCCCACCGTTGCCGTTCTGTTTCCTTCTGTTCGTGAGGTCCGTGCAGGTCGCAAGGTCTGTACCCCAGTCCTGCACTTTTCCCGCCGCTTGCCTCCGCCTTGGTGTGCCACAGCTGGCGGCTTAATGACTTAATTACTGCCTGGTTGTTCTCAGGCCTGCCTCAGGCTACCTTCCCCCAGTGTAGACAGTAAGGGTCCCGTATGCCGTATGCCCCCCTGCCCCACGCTTGTCAGTTCCCACTCTCTGGGGTTTGCCAGTCTGTCAGGTGAAGAGCCTTGAGATCGTGGGCATTTCCCCAATCACACGAGTGTGAGCGCCTCGCTGCCGTCAGCCCCTTGGACTTTGCTTCTCTCTGAAGTTGCCTGTTCATACCTTTTGCCGGACTTCCCTCGGGGCCTTTTTCATGTTGGTATATAGGACTTACTGGGATATTCCAGTTTAGCGTGTTGTCAATTTAGACATAACAGATTGGGAAACAGTGTTTGTGGTCTGTTAACTTTGTCCGTGGTGTTGGCTTCTGAACAGAAATCCTTAATTTTTGATGCAAAAAAGATGTATTCATATACATACACACGCATGCATGTAAGCGCACAGCTTTGACTTTTGAAATTTTAAGGATCTTGCCCAGCCCAAAGTCACCTGTATTTTCTTGTAGTCACTTTCTGGTCCTATCTTACATTCTTACTGAGTGCCAGCTGTGTGGCAGACCCCGTGGAAGGCAATGGGGGAAGAGTGGTGGATGAGGAGGTCCACACCCTCTTAGGGCACAGTGTGAGACGCACGGTATTTGGGGGTTGACGTCCTGTGCGCTGCAGGTCTGGCCTGCACAGCTCGGGACGGCAGGAAGTAAAGCTGTCTGGAGGCATGGACACAGGAACTGGCTGGGGAGGGCAAGGTGTTTTGGGGCACAGGCTGCCACTCCCTCACTCTGTTGTGCATCGAGTCGGCAGTGAGGCAGCCACAACCTCACTGGGGCTCCTGGGGGGCCCCAAGTCCATTGGGAACGTTGGTAGTGTTGAGATGAGCCACGGGCAGGAGGGAGCCAAGGCAGCTCAGGGTAGGAGAGTGTGGGCTTTGGGGCGGCCCTGCCTGGCTCCGTTCTCACTTGGGCCATTGGTTTCACTCTGGGACTTGGGCTGTAACAGGTAATCTGTCTGTGATGGGTCTGGTGGTCAACAGCCAAAGAGGAGGGTACAAAGAATAAAATGGAAGGTGTATTTGAGATGACCAGTACGTGGTACCTTGTAGGTTCCTCTGACCCAGTGGCCTGTGGTTAGCATAGGTGATGGTAGCTGAGCCTGTACTGGGGCCCAGCCCTGGCAATGGGAGGCCGACAGGTGGGGGGCTCCGAGGAGCTGGGGGTTTGCCTTCGCTCGCCCTGTCACCTGCCTGGGAGCCTGGAGGTCTCACTGGGCTGCTTCCAAATCCTCCAGCTTTCCTGTTGCCTTTGGCCACCTGCTCCACAGAAGGGGATTGGTCCAGATAAGTTGGCTCTAAAGTCAGAGAAGCAGGCATTGTGCAGCGTCCTTGTGAAAGGCAGTTCCAGACTGTTTCCACCCAGAGGATAAACGAGGAGCTGGTGCGACCTGTTTATAAACAGTCCCTCCGGGCGCCCCTGTAATTATAAACCTGCTGGGGTTTGGACAGAGCCCACTGTCCCTGTTCTGATTCCCAATTTCCCAGATGTTTCTGCACAGGGATCACTGCACCACCAGCCCCAGATTCGTCTTAGCTGACTATAAACCCAAGGTGTGTCTGACGCTGGATTCTCAGCCCCTGGGGTGGAGGAAAACCCGAGGAACGACTGGAGTCAGACTTAGAGAAAGGGAGAGGTGGGGTGGGCTGACTGCTAGGGGCTCCCTCCAGGCCTCAGGGTAGGGATTTTTGAGTGGAGAGAGGATGGAGTGATTCTCTTTCCCCGGAGGACAGCGAGCTTGGTGGTGGGGAGGAGTGTGGCCCCCTAGGAGGAGTGGGGGCAGGAGAGTGGCTTCTGGAGGACTCTAGAAGGTGGTGGTTCTGCTCTTTCCAAGCCCAACCTGCATGAATTACAGTCCCCCCCGCCCCCGGCCAGGTGCCTGGCCACTGGGATCCTGCCCCCACCTGCCACCCGGAGGACAGAACGGTCCCTTGTCCTGCCTTTCCGCTCTCTGTCCCCACTGCTGAGGCCCCAGCCTGAGGAGGTTACGCTCGCACCCTCCTCTGGAAGCTTCGCACTCCTGAAACCTCCCCCCCTCCCCCTCCAGCCCCCCACCCAGCCCCTTAGCGTGAGGATGAACGCCTGACCCTCAAGATTTCTCACCATCTGATTCCCCCACCCCCAGCTGCACCCAACCCCCCATCGAAATGGCCAGTCGTGGGGCGCCTGGGTGGCGCAGTTGGTTAAGCGTCCGACTTCAGCCAGGTCATGATCTCGCGGTCCGTGAGTTCGAGCCCCGCGTCGGGCTCTGGGCTGATGGCTCGCAGCCTGGAGCCTGTTTCCGATTCTGTGTCTCCCTCTCTCTCTCTGCCCCTCCCCCGTTCATGCTCTGTCTCTCTCTGTCCCCAAAAAAATAAATAAACGTTGAAAAAAAAAAAAAAAGAAATGGCCAGCTGTTCCCTTGCGTTCTGTGTTCCACGTTCCATGCCTCATGGCCAGCACCCCCGGGTCTCCTTGCTGGCAGAGCTTGTCGCCCATACTGTTCTCTCTCTCCAGATGTGTCCCTCTCCTTCTCTCCTTGCCTTTAACCTGGCCAGCGTCCTACTGGTCCTTGAAAATTTGGTTTGGATGTTGCCTCCAGTAGACCTTCCCCACCTCTCGCCCCTCCCCTTGTCTGGGCAGCCCCTGAGGAAGGGGGGTGTCCCAGCCCTGCACCCAGGGACATGTGTGGTGAGTGTCTGCCTTTAGTATCTTGGTATCTGAGGGGGTGAGCCTGAATTTAGAGGAACTTGGAAACATAGGTGGCCTCAGACCCTACTGGGCTTTCTGTGAATAAATCAACTGATAATAAGGTTTGGAAGAAATCTTGTTAAGTTTTTAAATTTCTACATAAAGTCATCTGCCATTTGGCTATCTCAGAACAAACCAGTGTTTTTTGTTTTTTGTTTTTTTTAACATTTAGGAGACAGAGAGAGACAGAGCATGAACGGGGGAGGGTCAGAGAGAGGGAGACACAGAATCGGAAACAGGCTCCAGGCTCTGAGCTGTCAGCACAGAGCCCGACGCGGGGCTCGAACTCACAGACTGCGAGATCATGACCTGAGCCGAAGTGGGCCGCTTAACTGACTGAGCCACACAGGCACCCCATAAACCAGTGTTTTGAAAAGCTAGAGAGAGGGGCACCTGGGTGGCTCGGTCGGTTAAGCGACCAACTTCAGCTCAAGTCACGATCTCACGGTTCATGAGTTCGAGCCCCATATCGGGCTCTGTGCTGACAGCTGGGAGCCTGGAGCCTGCTTCAGATTCTGTGTCTCCCTCTCTCTGCCCCTCCCCTGCTTGTGCTCTGTCTCTGTCTCTCAAAAATGAATAAAAACATTAAAAAAAAAAACAAAAAGAAAAAAGCAAGAGAGAAACTTTTAAACTACAAAACTGGTAAAGCAAAAATAGCTAACCATGTATGTCCTCACTTTATCATACGATCGCTGTGTCACGTATTTGCAAATTAACTTTTCTCGCACTTCAAAAACCAGTCGGCGTTATACCTCAATTTTTTTAATGTATTGAAACAAAGAGAGCACACTCTGTCAAAGAAGACATGTGGGCGGCAGACAGGAGCGAGAAAAGGCTGTCAGCATCACTAGACGTTAGGAAAGTGCAAATTAAAATCACAGTGAGACAGACAACTGCCACGTACTAAACAAAATGGTAAAATATTACAAAAATAAACCCGACACGGCGCCAAGTGCCAAGGACAGCACAGAGCAGTCGCAACCCTCCTACCCTGCAGCTGGGAGGCGAAATGTGCAGCCACTTGGGGTCATGGTTTGGCGATTTCTTACAAAGTTGGATGTGTGCTTATTGTATAACATTCCCACTCTGAAGTGTTCGACCTGCCCAGGAATCTTTATAGCTTCTTTATTTGTAATTGCCCCAAACTGAAAACAACCCCAGTGTCCTTCAACAGGACGAAAGGGCAAGCAAGTACATGGCAGTGTCTCCACACGATAGAACAGCTCTTGGTAGTAAAAAGGAATAAACTACTGACCGAGACAATAACATGGAACCGGCTCAAAGGCCAGGCCACATGCTGGGTGGTTCCATTTATCCCGGACGTCTTGGTGTAAAGGGTGTTGGGGAGGAAGAATTTCCTGTGCCCTTCAAGGTCCTTCTGGCTGGACTAAGAATCAAATTGACATGAGGCAGATTAACAGAAGAAGAAAAAATTTAATTTGTACACTTGGGGAATCCACACAGACGTGGCATATTCCGAAGACAGGCAAAGCGAGGTGTGTCTGTCATCCTGAACGAAGGAGAAGGCGTAGGGGTCTGGGGCTTCAAAGGGAAGGAATGTAATTCACAGGTAAATGAAAAAGAGTCAATGTTTGGTGGACAAATGTTTGCCGAGCCGCCAGGAAACAATGGGACAGAGAGAACTTTGATCAGACAGGCCTTCCTGGGCCCTTCTCTGTCCACCTCGCCAAGCTCACAGAATAACGTTATCTGTGGCATACGATAGCTTTCTTCCTGGAGCAGGTCCTCAATCCAGATCCTTTTTAGGCAGTGGGGGGTCGGGGGTGGGGGAGGTAAAGAGCTTTTCCTGAATCTTTTGGGGTTTGATTGCTTTTTAACTCAAAATAATCTTCATGCCACAGTGGCCTGGCTTGGGGCGGCCTGACCTTTGCCCCCACAAGGGACGCCAATCAGATCAGTGGCTGCCGGGGCTGTGTGGGGCAGAGGCTGACTGCAGGAGGGCACGGGGGACAAGGCAGGGAGATGGAAGTTTCTGTACCTTGATACGGTGTTGGTATACACGGCTTACATGCATCTGAACTCGTCTAACTGTATCCCTGTGAAGGGTGAATTTTATTGTACGTAGATTATATTTCAGTCTAGAGAAACAGCTGTCAGCACCCTGACCGCCAGGACCTTGCTCAGGGGAGCGGGAAGGCCACATCGCTCTGTCACTGGGCAGTTTGTGCAGATGTTAATAGTACTTCCTGGTGAACGTCCCTGGGTGTAGACTAAAGGGATAGGCGTCTCGAGCCCATATGTAGCCTTTTAATGGAGGAAAGCCCAGTAGGGCAGACGTTCCTAGAGCATCTCAGTGCCTGTTGTCATGACCACTCCCTTCTCCCCTTGGCCTCAGCAGTGGTCACAGCGGCCAACATTTAAACCCAAAACACATGATTCTGGAAACGTCCTGCCTGCATTCCTTGCTGCAGCTGGGAATGCGATTTCAGATTTCAAGAGTTGTCCTTAAGTATGAACAGCGCCTGAGGTACTGCTCAGGACCTGGCTTGGACCAGCGTGTGCCTTCTTAACAGATACCCTCTTCTGTTCCCTAAAATTTTTTTATGAGGCTTTTGAAAAGCAGAGAGGTGGGTAGGTTTCTGGAGAGCCAACACGCTGTGATCTTGATTACCAGCTTGGATATTGTTGGTGACAGGTGAAAGCCAGCTCCGCATCACGGTCTCACGTCGCCTGTCGAGCCTGAATCGAGCTGCAATGATCTTAGCCCTTGTGGCCGCCAGCTCAGCGACACAGAGTTGTGTTTTGTTGGCTATTTATTTATTTATTTTTCCATCCTGCTGTAGATTTCAAAATGACAGCAGGGCCCTATTTTAAAGGGAAGTGAGCACTCGGCGTCACTTCCAGCTGGTTGTGAAACGCTTGCTTTTTGCCTTGCTAATGACAGGGCCTGCTGAGGATACAGTTGAAAGCTGCCCATCTTGGTCAGGAGCAACTGCCTGGCCGCGCGCTCCTGGAGCTGTGCGTGCACTTCAACATCTGGTGGAGAAGGCTGTCCGGGCCGCCTGGCCTCCAGGGCTCCTTGCTGGTCCCCATGGGAACGGGGTCCTCTCTGGCCTCAGCGACAGCCCTTCCTGAGGGGCCAGAGCTCCTCCCCTGTTGCCCATGCCCTTCCGGGGGCCCCCGTGTTCTGTCCCTCTTCAAGGACTTCACCACTGCCCCCCTCCCCTCGGTTAGTTCAGCTCAGGGCAGGAGAAACTCTAGTGTGAACTCTTCGTAAACCGGAGTTCAACGGGCTGTGCCGTTGTCGGTCTCCGCAGCCTGCCCGGGACAGCGAGGACTGTCCCCTTTTGTGTAGGAGTGGGACCTAGTCCTCTGTTCTGCAGGAGCTTCCAGACTGAGTCTAAACAGGGGTGAAATAGGAGAGGGATCAGCCAGCAGAGAGACCTTCAGAAATGGTAAAGTTGGTAAAAGTTGGTGAAGATTTTGGAAGCGAGTGGGAAGGAAGGGTTGGAGTGGCATGATCGTTTTTTTGCCACATTTCCTCCAGCGCCCCAGTGTCCGCGCTGCCCTTCTAGGTGAGGTCTGGTGAATGCTTTGATCCTCACTCCAGTGCAGCCACTAATATTTCTTAATTCTGTTATAATATAGATAGTTTATTTTAAAAATTTTTAATGTTTATTTTTGAGAGAGAGAGAGTAGGGGAGGGGCAGAGAGAGAGAGACAGAGACAGAATCCGAAGCAGGCTCCAGGCCCTGAGCTGTCAGCACAGAGACAGATGCGGGGCTCGAACTCATGAACTGCAAGATCATGACCTGAGCCGAAGTCAGATGCTTAACCGACTGAGCCATCCAGGCGCCCCTATATTTGATAATTTAAACGAGCTAGTCTCTCTTTTCATATGTGAGAGAATGTAGTCCAAACTCACCTTAACACTGGTCAAAGCAGAGAGGAGCCTGAGCTTTGCCATGGAGACGGTCCCACCCGGAGCCGTTTGAGATGCTGCCTTCAGCTGCTGCCCCCGATCTTAGTGACCTAGGTCATCCCCTAAGCCCTGTTTTTCTCATCTTCTTCCTACTTGCCATGGCAGGGCAGTATTTGCAGGTGCAAAACACCTGCTGTGTTGCCTGGCACATAGTAGGTGCTCAGAAGGTGGGAGAGTGTTGAGGGCTCTAATCGGGAAGTGATAATAATCCAGCATGGGATGATGTTAAAGTGGGAGGTGCCTGAAACCTGTTTATACCAGTGATTTTCCAAAGGTCTTTAGCCAGTTCTGTAATATTAATTATAGAATCATTTAGATCCGAGCCGCTAAATTATTTTATTATTATTATTATTATTATTATTATTATTATTATTATTTTTATCGCTCTAGTCAGACATCACTTGCTCCAGGAGCTGTCCCTGACCCCTTGGTCTACACGAGATGCCCTTCTGGGCACCTTCAGCTCGCCATTCCCTCCACCACAGCCCTGCCTGTGCTGGTCTGTCCCCCTCCCTGGCCCGTGGTGTCAGAGCGTGGATGCTGGCCACGTGGTTTTTGAGCTCTGAATTTTTTTTTTTCAATGTTCCTGCCAGTAATAAAAATGGGGAGCTTGTCAGCTAACAACGCAGGGCGCCTTTTGAGTGGAAGAGTGGATGAGCCCGGCTGGCACGGAGGCCATGCATGCAGCCGCGGGGGTCAGGCCTGCCCCAGTCCCAGGAGGGGGCCCCGGCCTCACCGTGTGGTTCTGTCTCCTAGGTTGGGAACTACAAGCGGACGGTGAAGCGGATCGACGATGGCCACCGCCTGTGCAGCGACCTCATGAACTGCCTGCACGAACGGGCGCGCATCGAGAAGGCGTACGCGCAGCAGCTCACCGAGTGGGCGCGGCGCTGGAGGCAGCTCGTGGAGAAGGGTAGGGAGGCCGCCGCCCCGGGGGGCAGCGGGGCGCCGTCACCCAGCAGCGCGGGCGGGGTGAGCTCTCTTCCCCTTTCTTTGCGGCACGGGGCTCCTCTCTGCAGACAGCACCCGAGCCCCCCTCTGCGGAGCCCCGGTCATCCGTAGGACATGCTCCGCTTGCCAGCCTAACCCGGACAGCGCCTTCGGGACCCAGACTCGAGTCAGCGTTCTCATGGCAGAGAGCTGGCTGCTTTGCACGGCGGGTCCGACACGGAGGGTTGTTTCTTCGTAAGCTTGGCTGTGTAGCAGATCAGGAAAGACTAGATGGTGACATCGCCAGGCTTTCTAATTTGGAATTTTAACAGGAATAACTAGCTAGAGGTGTCGTATGGTGCGCGTTCTGCCCCCGCTCCCTCCCTAGCAAAACGCTCAGAAGATTCTGGAGTTTGGTAACCGACTGCTGCTGGAGATGTGGATTGTGCTCAGGACGCACCTCCCAGCAGTAGAGGGGGGCTTGATGGCTTCCAGGGTTTCCTGCGACAGAAGCCGGTTGGTGGGGCTTTCTCAGGGTGTGCCGTGGGGCAGGCCCTTTCCCGTGGCAGCCCACCTCAGAGGATGGGGAAGTCAGGCCGCTGGCCTCGGGGTCCGGCGGGGAGTGGGGGGGGGGGGCCCAGGCAGCTTCGGCCCGGTCTAGACCAGCTGCCCGTGTCTCCCCTGTTGCTGAAACTGGTCGTCGGTCAGGTGGGGGTGGTTAGCGCAGTGCCTTGGTACAAGCAGGTGCCAGGGAGTGAGGTGGTCACGCACGGGTGACGAGGAGCCGTAACTTGTTACTTTATTTCCACCTCTTGGGGTCCAGCTGCCAGCACCGTCCCGTGTGTTGATTCAAAACTTGAGGCTCACAGAGCACCGTTGCCCCCCTCACCGCGTGGATCCCACCACCGCGTGGCAGACTGAGGCGGGACAGGGAGCAGCTTGTTCTGTAGACACAGGGAGTCGAGGTTCAGAAGGGTTCACACCCCCCACGGCTATCCACCCCTCCGGTGCCTCTCTGTGTCAGTACACAGCTCAAACAGCAATTGTCCCCCTCAGATTCCGTCACAGCTTCTTCCTCCCTCACCTGAGGCCAGCACCCCACACCCTCAACAGAGTGACAGGCCGATTATGAGCTTCCTTCCTGAGTGCAGCATGCGAGGGGACCACTGTCTAGAGATTTCCATCTGGCCAGAGCAGCTTCCTGCCTCCAACTCTCCTTCCTCTCCCCAAGACAGGGCTTCCATTCTGCTGAGGAGACAGTCCTCTGTTTGACGAGCAGCTCTCAAGTTCCTGCTCTGAGCCAGGCTCCTCCTGGGAGTGAATGAGAGAGGTGCTGGAGAGCCCCCCATGGGGAAGGGAGAGGTCAGCTCACTTCAGAGGCACCTCCTTCTCCAGCCAGCCATAAGCATATTAAAACTTTCAAGATGCTAGGGCGCCTGGGTGGCTCAGTTGGTTAAGTGTCTGACTCCTGATTTCAGCTCAGGTCACCATCTCCTGGTTCATGAATTCGAGCCCCATGTCAGCCTCTATGCTGACAGTGCTGAGCCTGCTTGGGATGTTCTCTCTCTTTCTCTTTGCCTCTCCCCCCCCCCACCCCACCCTAATAAATGAATAAACATTTTAAAAATATTAATTAGGAAAAAGAAAAACTTCCAAGATGCAGAAATTCGAGTTTTTACAGAGCTTAGTGACTCTAAAAAAAGGAAATGTGGGTAATCCCCTGATTTCCCTAACAAAAGAATGGCTGAGTCCATCCAGCTTCGCTTCCTTATTCTTTCTTCATCCCAGGCTGAAAAAGGAACAGCCACCGAGAGAAAAAGATCTGAAAGAACCCAAAGGAAACCTCTCGGCCCAGCAGCCAGGCTGCTGGGCCTAGAATCCGGTCCTCACAGCAGAGACAGGTTAACAGAGCAAATCCCCACGGCAGGGCCCCTCTGGGAGCCGCGGGCGAGTAACCAGCAGCTTCTCTCCTGTGCCAGGGCCCCAGTACGGGACGGTGGAGAAGGCCTGGACGGCGGTCATGGCCGAGGCGGAGAGAGTGAGTGAGCTGCACCTGGAGGTGAAGGCCTCACTGATGAACGAGGACTTCGAGAAGATCAAGAACTGGCAGAAGGAAGCCTTTCACAAGCAGATGATGGGAGGCTTCAAGGAGACCAAAGAGGCGGAGGACGGCTTTCGGAAGGCGCAGAAGCCCTGGGCCAAGAAGCTAAAAGAGGTGCATGCCTCCTGCAGGCAACTCCCTGCCCGGCCCAGCGCCCCTGCTTCCTGGCTGCTCCCCCTCTGACTGCTTTGGGCAGTGGTAGAGATGGGCCACCCCTCGGAGGCCCGTGGTGGCTAAGATTTACTCCAGTTCAAGACACCGGAGTCCCTTTGGGCTAGTAGAAAGGATTAATTTGAAATGTTTCTTTTGTATGTGTTTTTCTCTGAAATTTGCAAATGATACTGATACTGGTTTTTCCAAACGTAGCAACCGAAGCCACTGAGCCTTGCCCAGCCTTGGCTCGCGGGAGGCCCTCAGACACGCACCCCTGCCCTCACCACCTGCAGCTCACCAGCCCCATTCCTTGGGTGGCCATGCTGCTTCTTTCCTTGCCCGTCCCCCAGCTTTTCTCAGGAGCCATACTGCCTTCCTCCTCCCCAGAACCTCCCAGAACAGACCTCTGTCTTCGGGTTGTAACGACAGGCTCTCCTTTTCTCTGTTGTCTCGGCCTTCGCCACTCTCCTTTCTTCTCGTCCGCGGCCTCATTTGTAATGATTATCCCCCTCATGAGGCCACGGTTACAAAACTCTTTCCTCTCTAGAATGAACTCTGTGACTTTGGCTTAAGCAGGGAAACATCTGTGAAGTAAAGATACACACGTCCAGGGGCGCCTAGGTGGCTCAGTCGGTTGAGCGCCCAACTTCGGCTCAGGTCATGATCTTGCAGTTCGTGAGTTCGAGCCCCGCGTCGGGCTCTGTGCTGACAGCTCGGAGCCTGGAGCCTGCTTCGGATTCTGTGCCTCCCTCTCTCTGCCCATTCCCCAGTTGGACTCTGTCTCTCTCTCAAAAATAAACATTTAAAAAATTTTTTAAAACATGAAAACTTTAAAAAAACTTAAAAAAAAAACTATACAGACATGTGCACATATATGCGCCTGTGTGCGTGCATGTATATATGTGAGAGAGCCATGGAACACGTGTCCTGTGACTCTGCCTCCCAACACCAGCCCCTCACGTTAGCCCTGGAACTTCGTATTCGCTGTTCCAGCTGCCTGGCATGCTCTTCCCGCAGACAGCCTCACCTCCTTCCCATTCCTGCTCCGTGGCGTCTCTCTCGGCCGGCTCTCCCCAGCCTCCGAATGCAGCTCAGCACGGCGTCCCCTCCCCTCTCTTCTCTCCTCCTTGGCACTCATTACCCTCTGACTCTGTTCTTCAGCCGTCTCTTGTAGTCGCCTCTCTGGCTGGACGGAGAGCTCCGTGACAGCCCGGTGCCTTGGGTGCCGCACCCCCGGTGCCCAGGAGAGCACCCGGCCCCAGGCAGGCGCCGTGCCAGCGTCTGCTGGATGCCCTGTCGCGATCGTGCGGCGCGCAGAGCTCTGCACCTGCTCCTCCCTCTCGTCTGGGTGGCGCGAGCAGTCTGTGGAGCCTCTAGTCGGGACTCTGTGCTCCCGACGTGGCGCTCAGGCGCTCCCTCCCCCCGCAGGTGGAGGCAGCAAAGAAGGCCTACCACGCGGCGTGCAAAGAGGAGAAGTTGGCCACGTCACGAGAAACCAACAGCAAAGCAGACCCATCCCTCAACCCCGAGCAGCTTAAGAAGTTGCAAGACAAAGTAGAAAAATGCAAGCAAGATGTTCTTAAGGTAAACCGGGCACAGCTTTTCCACGCTGAACGCACGTGCCTCAGCTGGCCACCTGTCTGGCCCACAGCCTTTGTCGCCGCTGGAGCGGATGCGGGGGGAGGTGCCACGGCAGCGGAACCTAGTGCTGCCCTCGAGAGAGTTCCACAGTGAGCCCCTTCCTGCGGCCCCCCGTGCCCCGCTCAGGACCGGGGCGGAAGCAAGTGCTGGACAGGCAGGGGAACGGGCCATTCCTCCGCTTCGGGAAGGGCGGTGGGGCTGCTGCCAGCCAGGCGGGAACAGCTTGTGCGGGACGTGGAGGCGTGAACGTCAGTGGCAGGGAGCTGACGTCTGAGCTGGCACGGGGTTATGATGTCCAAATTGCCAGTGGTCTTGCAAGGCAGGTGGTGAGGAGCTTCTGACGCTGCTAACAGGGAGCCACTGAAAGAAGGTTCCAGAACCTGGGAAGGGCACAGGTGTGGAGGAGGACCATAGCTTACAGGGATTGCTCTGGTGATGAGGGGCAGGAGTCCCATGGCAGGACGGGAGTGCCTGGAAGGCCCAGGGCACTGTGGCCATAGACGGGGTCAAGGGAGCAGGGCCCAGCAGTGAAGGCCCCGGAGAGGTGCAGGCGCACAGGCAGCGTGGCATCCTGGGTGCCCTCTGTGCAGTGCCGTGGATCAGAGAGCGGACGGGAGGGCGGTGTGACCGTGAGGGCGCCTGCGGAGGCCAGAGTGATCCTGCCCGGAAGGCCCGGGGCACGCGGTGCCAACGCTGGACAGGTTCACGTCGTTTGAAAGTTCCCAGGAGGTGAGAGCTGACGTGAGCGAGGCCCCGGGACACCGCCTCTGCTGTGCGGTGAGGGTGCAGGGGGCCGGGGCCGTCAGGGGCTGCTCTGCGGCAGGGCTGAGCGAGGAGACGCCAGCCTGCGTCTGGGGAGAGAGAGACGCAGAGAAGTGGAGAGGCCCTGCGGCCGGGACAGGACGTGAGGCCGAGGGGAAGCAGGAGCCCTGAGCTGCTCCGTGGACACCCTCCACCGTGTCCGGCTTGGGTGAGCACCACTGAGCCCGGGGACTTAGGTGGTGGCATCTCTGTGTGTGACTGAGGAAACTGCGTTGGGAGAGGCTCAGTCTTGTTCCAGCTGGTGGTGTGAGCGGGGGACGGCCGTACCCCCTCTCTCCGCTCCTCGCTGCTCTGTCGTCAGCGTAGCGAGGGGGCGGGGTCGTGCAGAATGTCATCTGTGGAAGAGCCCATCCCTCAGAGCGAGCACCGGAGCCTCTTGGGGAGCAAGCCCCCACTCCCCGCTCCTGGTTCTGGGCCTGGGGCAGGGCCAGGAATGTGGGGTTTTAGAGCAGCTGCTGCCTCCGCTGTGGGATCGGGTCAGGAGCCTGGGGCCACGCGCCGAATAGGGAGGGCACCTGGGCTCCAGGAACGTGAGGCCGGCGGGGTGCTGAGGGCCGCTTCTGCCAGGTGCCCAGGATGGTGCCCAGAGGAGAGATGCGCCGTCTCTGCGTCGGGGTGTGGGTGTGAGGGAGACGTAGACACATACCTTTCCTGTTTTATTTCCAGCCGCTCCGAACAGAGTTCACTAAGTCGATGCTTCGGCAAAACAGACCCAGGGTCCGAGGTCAGATGTAAGGTGCCTGTCAGGATGACTGGGCCGCATTGTAGAGATTTCCCTCCTGGCTCTGCGGTCTGGTCGGTGACCTTGAAGCACGATGGTCCTCGTAGGCCGAGAGCCAGCCCAGAGAGGAGGGCACCCCCACCCCCACCTCCCCTTCCTGAAGCGGTTTCCAAAAACTAACACTGACTGGCTGCACACGCCCTTCTGTATTTCTTACCGGTCAGGCAGTGACTGCACCTCGCAGTATCCATCAGAAAGGAACTCCTCACGTTCAGTGCTAAAGGTCACCGTCCACAGGAGAGCGAAGGCTGCTTCTCGTTTTGCTCCACGGATGTTTACTGGGAACTTTCTAAGTGCTCTGTGCTGGGGATTCCCCAGTGGTGGTGATCACGCCCTCTATCTGGCCTTTGCTGGGGCCGGACTGTTTGTGAACACGGGCCACGTGCCCGGGGAGCGTCTTGTCGCCACCGGGTGCCCCGGGGTGCCCAGGGAGGCTGCTGTGTTGAAGTATCCCAGAGAAGTGGTTGCTCTGTGTCGCCCTGATGGTACCACTGGGCGCCGGGTGTTTAAACTAGAGCTTCAGGTCTTCGGGCCTCCGAGCTAGTGATCCCACACAGGGCCTCACACGTGCAGGCGGCCGATGAGGAGGAGGAGGAACAATCAGGGCAGTTGGTGGCTCTCTGTTCCTGCTGGGAATGCCCAAACTGGAAGGGATGACCTTTCTCTGGGGTCACAGAGGACCCAAGCCTAGCCAGGAGGCTCAGAAGCAGGACAAGGAACGGTAGATACGGGAGGGGGCAGGGGGTTGTTCCAGGGAGTGGACGGGGCCTGTTGGGGAAGTCTTTGAGAAGAGAGATCCCTGGGGCATAAAGGGGAGTTTTCCAGGGCATGAGTCACAGAAGCGTGTCTGGGAGGGAAGCAGTGTAGACAGTGAGTAGACTTGGGGTCTCGAGCGGGGGCAGAGAAGCTGCCCCCGAGGTTGCGGGAGACCCACAGGCGGGGTCCCAAGGCATGGCCTTGATCCTCAAGGCGAGGCGGCCTGTAACGGCTCAGGGAGGCTCAGCCCTTTCTTGGAAGCCCACTCTATCATCAGGACCAGAAAAGCCAAGTTCCTGCATGGCCAGCCCACCTGTCCGTGATCACCCTCGTGTCTCAGGATCTCCATAGTGGAAAGGTTTACAGTAAATATGGCCCCAGCTGGAAGGGCTTATCGGAAATATCACCCCAGCTCTGCTGTCCCTCCATTTGCCCCAGGATACTACCGTGGTCCTATCATACTTCCTTTCTGGTAAAATCCCTTCTCAGGACAGTCTCTGAAGGAACAGCTGTGTAGGGGAGTGTAGTGGGCTGGAGGACAAGGGGCCCAGAACTTTTTGAATTCCTGCTTTGTGCAACTTGGTGCCCATCTTGTGTTACCTCATTTAAATACCAGAATGTCGAAGTAGAAGTGCAGGCCCTGGGGTTTTGGTTCTGGACCCGCCGCAACGAAGGGAGTGTCACAGTAAAGCAAGTCAAATGACTGTCTTGGTTTCTCAGTGCATATAAAAGATACGTTTATACTATAGTGTAATTTACAAAGTGTGCAATGGCGTTACGTCTAAAAATGACGTACGTACCTTAATTAAATATTTTATTGTTAAAAAGTTCTAACCATCAACTGAGGTTTCACGGAGTCATCATTAGTCACAGATCACCATGACAAACGTCATAATAATAGTAATAGTAATAATAGCGGAAAAGGTTGAAGTATTACGAGAGTCACCTAAATGTGACGAGAGACCTAAAGTGAGCGAATGCTGCTGGGGAAGTGACACCGATAGACTTGGTCCACGCAGGGTGGCCACAAACCTTCAGTTTGTGAAAAAATGCAATACCCGTGGAACGCGATAAGACAAGGTTTGCCTGTACCTCATGTTCTGCGAAGGAAAGTGGGGCTGTCAGAAAATGGGGTGCCAGGACCCACCCCCAGGTCTGTCTGGCACTCAACCCCGTGATCTTGCCTCTGACATAACTTCTGAGTCACCGCTGTCATGGGCGAGGTCCGAGGCGCGTGGGTGACCTGGTAGCCCTTCCCCGGGGAGACAGGACACGGGTAGATGATGTGGGTGGGAGTCAGCGTGGCAGTGGTTGGTGCTCGAGACCACGCACCCTGGGCTCCAGAGTGAACACCCCTTCCCCAGCATCTACCTGTCTGGGCTGTTCTAGCTGAGAGGCCCAGCAGATGCCAAGAGTATGGTTTGCAGTTCAGAAGTGGGGGGGCTTGGACTTGAACTTGAATTTGAAAGTGGAGTCTGTGAGACTCCAGAGCTTGTGCTCTTTGTGCTTTGGAATCTGTAGAGGCCTGGGCGATGAGCCTGGGGGGGCCTGGCCACGTGGGGGTGGGAAGGGTGTCTTGCCCAGTGTTTTCCCCGCCCAGCTCGGGTGGGTGTCCCCTTTGGGATCAGGGGTGGAGCAGGAGTCCCGTGGGCTGGGACCTGAGGGGCGTTGAGGAAGTCGATCCTTGGACGCTGGGTCCCAGCTCCTCACCCTGCTTACTCCCCATGAAGTCCCTCAAAGCGTCTGCCCGAATATTGTCACCTGACGAGTCTAGATGCCGATGACGCCAGAAGTGGCGGAAAGGGACAAAGGCGGGTGAGGAACAGGGTGGCGCAGAGCCCGGCTGGCTTTCTCTGTGCCAGAGGGAGCCGGGGTGAGCGGAGATGAACCTTCGTCCCGTGGTGCCGGCCTTTCTTGTAGACCAAAGAGAAGTATGAGAAGTCGCTGAAGGAGCTCGACCAGGGCACCCCCCAGTACATGGAGAACATGGAGCAGGTGTTTGAGCAGTGCCAGCAGTTTGAGGAAAAGCGCCTGCGCTTCTTCCGGGAAGTCCTGCTGGAAGTTCAGAAGCACCTAGACTTGTCGAACGTGGCCAGGTGAGTTCCCGTTTAGAGAGGGAGCACGTCACCATGTGGTCAGTGGAAAGTGGCTTTTGCGTGCAGCTCAGTAACTGCTCTCCAGACCAGGGCTGGGGGTGGCCGTGTCTGTCCCAAGACCTCCTCCCCGCTGAGTTTTCCTGTCCGGGGAGGGTCTTGTGCCACGGGGTCGGCCTGTGTGGTGTACTCCCCTCCCCTCCCCCTGCCTGGGGCAGCTGATGGCCCACGGCTGGCCTGAGCCGGGGGGCCTCGGGCCACGCACCGCCAGCTCCACGAACGCGCTCTGGGCCAGGGTAGGAAGGGAGGGCCACGGCTTGGACCGACCACAGCGGCGTATCTGAAATCAAGCCAGGAGCATTTCCCCGTGCTTCCCGGGCTGGGGTGCCCCACCCTCAGGACCACCTTGCCGCGAGGCCCTTCCATCCAGAGCAGCTGGCCGCCTGCTCAGCCCTGGACTTCTCAGTGGCCCTTGGACGGCACGGGCCCTCAGAGACTCAGCTCTGAACCATGACGTGGACGCCGCGGTGTTTCTTCCACACTCGCCTTGTCCTTGGTCCCGTGATGCCTCCTTTGGGACAGAGGTCCGGGCTAACTGTGGACGTGGACTTCAGCCATCCATATAGCAGAGCCGTTCAGAAAGGACTCACAAGTTAAGGCTTGTCGTTCGCAGGAAATTACATTCTCTTTGTCTCCTGTGTGACACAATAGAAACAGTCCTCGCGGGGCTACCCTGCCGGCATTCATTAGTCCTTAGGAGAGTCGGTACAGTGGGAGGCACTATTTCCCATCTCACTGGCGACAAAACGGAGGCCGGCTGTGGAGCGTGACTTGCCAGGAGCTGCACCGCTGGCTGGGGAGGGGGGGAGGCGGGGGGCTCGCCTCCCTGGGGAGTAGATGGCAAGTGGCCCCCTGGGGCTGTCGTGACAGAATACCAAAAACCCGTGGCTTAGGACAACAGAAACTTACTCTCTCATGGTTGGGAGGTGGGACGTCTGAAGGGAAGACGTCGCAGGGCCGTGCTCCCTCTGAGGCTCTAGGACAGAGGGTGCTCCCAGCGGGCAGTCAGTCTGCTGCCAGGCCCCGGCCCATTTGGTTTAAAAGCCAGTTTGTGGGAAGGGTCCCCCGGGTGGCTCGGTTGAGCATCTGACTTCGGCTCAGGTCACAATCCCACGGTTCGTGAGTTCGAGCCCCGCGTGGGGCTCCGTGCTGTCAGTGCAGAGCCCACTCCGGACCCCCTGTGCCCCCCTCTCTCTCTGCCCCTCCCTGCCAAAAAATAAAAAATAACGACAAAAAGCCAATTTGTGGGAAGCCAAAGCTGTGGCTCACGCACCGTGATCGTTGTTTGTCTCCTGTGCACGCGGAGGCCAGGGGACCATCCCGCCGACCCAGGCAGCACCTCCTGGTCCGTACTATGAAGCTGATTCTAGTGTGGCTGGAGACCACGTGCCTGCTGTGGCCCGGCCCTTGGCTGGGATGAACGGTAGCCTTCCCTGCCTTCCAAGACGGTCCTGTCTCCTCTTTCTGATTTAGCTACAAGAACATTTACCGCGACCTGGAACAGAGCATCAAAGCCGCTGACGCAGTGGAGGACCTGAGGTGGTTCAGAGCCAACCACGGGCCAGGCATGTCCATGAACTGGCCGCAGTTTGAGGTAAGAGGAGGCTGTGCCCGTGACCCCGCTGGTCCGGCAGGGGCCTGGGCCCGTGAGGTTGAGACATGTGCTGACTTTCTCATTCAACTCTGTGCTGGCCTTTGCCCTGTTTGTGGGGCAGCCTTTAAGCATGGCTATTCTAGAAACCAGCTTCATGTTCAGAGTCCCCCGGGCACTACTGAAGGGCCTTCTGAATCTCAGTAAAGACCCTTCTCGTTAAGAATTCGGACGGTCACTGGGTGACCACCGGCATTCTCTTCTTGGTGGTGAGTGCCAGGACCCACAGGTCACGCGGGGGCCCCAGTTCCCCGCCCCACCCTGCCAGACGGCTGAGAAGGGAGCAGCCACCGTGCAGCTGGGCTTGGCAGGCCTCTGGTCCAGGACGGGGTGGAGAGTGGGCTCTTCTTCCCCCTCACACGAGGCACTTTGCCTTGTTTCAGACGGGAAATTCAACCAATTTTGGTTCAGGGTTAACTTTCCTCTTTTCCTGATTTCCTGGGTCCGAGCCTTCCAGTATCTTTACATGTAAAACGGGAGGCCCTGAGGCCCTCGGGTCTCTTCCAGACACAGGACTCGGTCGCCAGGGCCCATCGGGCCCCACGTGAGTCCTGCCACCCTCCTTCTCTGAGGGAAGGGATTCTCCGCGCCTTGTGATGAAGCGGGGGCCGGGAAAGGCTTTGCGGGCCCGCGGGTGCTGCCTTCTGGGAAGGACGCCTTGCGCGAGGGCCGAGCGGCCTCCCCTGCCTCCAGAGCTGCCAGGGTACAGGCTACGCTCAGGTCTGGCCTCACCACTTACCAGCTGTGGGATGCTGAGCGAGTCATTTGTTCCCACGTATCAAATGGGGAGGACCACGGGCGCCCATCTCCTCGGGCAGCTGGGGGTCGTGACCTGGTCTGTGCTGGCCGTTGTGTCAGGCCTCATACGTGTGCCTCCATCTTCTGGAGCTTCTGAAGAAAGCTGGGCGGGCCCCCTGCACTGTCTGCAGGAGCTCTCCCAGTAGGAGGCCGAGAGCAGACTGGGCCCCTTCCTCCGAGGCACCTGCACAAAGCAGAGCCCCAGGGCCCTCCAGGGTGGAAGCGGACCTACAGGAGAAAGCACGTAGCCTCCCTGCCCTCCCCCCCCCCCCCCCCCCCCCAGTGGCGGTGCATGGGGAGGAACCAAGTTGACCTGTGTCCTGTGGACAGAGCTGGGATTTTCCCCCTGCAGGGGGCGCGTGCTGCTCTCGGGAGCTGGCTCAGGAGGTCACCTCCCGCCAGTCCCTTAGGGAACGGAATGGTCGGGGAAGGAAGACTTGACAGGCCGTCCCACTGGGGTGGGTGTCCCGGCCAGAGCGCACCGTGGCCCTTCTGTCTGTGGATCCTGCAGGCCGGGAAGCAGCACCCCACGTGGCATGTGCTTAATGGTTCTTCCAGGGTCATGAAATTACAGGGTCTAATGAAATTATTTGTTTTTATTTTCCATGCCGCAGGATGAAGTAAGTTTCTGTTCTTTGGCTAATGTATTGAATTCCAAACCTTGTGCCGTGTGTGTCCAGCCCGCGTGGGCTGCGTGTGGGCTCCACAGCCTGGTGCCGGCAGAGGAGCTGAGGCAGCAGTTCTGCCCGTGCTGGTCATTGTCCTCGTGAACGGCCGGCCCTCCTTCCCCAGCCGGCCTGGTGTTGATTACGTGGGCCCTGGGGAGCCCACCCAGTCGGGACGGGTCTCTTTGAGTCAGCTGATTTTGGTTGAGAAGATAATTATCAACAAATAGGTGACCAGGATCTGGAGTCAGGCCCAAGTCTGCCACCAACTCTGTGTGGCCAAGGTCACGTTTTCTGTCTGGGCCTCAGTTTCCTCATCTGACAAGGTGACAGGTTAGACTTGGTGTTTCTAAGATGCCTTCTAATCTGGAGGCCCTACAGGTACATGTGGGCCACGCTGTGGCCTCGGTCCCACCAAGGGTGAGTTCAGTGGAGGTGGTTTGGTAACGGGTGGGGTTACCTGCCTTTCTGTAAGATCGTGTTAGGGACACGTGTTAGGGACGGCCCTTCTTCCTTTTTCCCGCTTCCAGTGTCCCTCAGTGCAGTTGATAAAAGCTGTTTACGTGCTGGGAAACTAGGGAACCTTTGGGGAGTCGACTCTTTGCTCGGTTAGCCCCACAGCACGTGCTACCAGTGAGGGAGCCACTCCCGGAGACCTGCGAGGTCGAGCCGGCTTATCTGCCCCTTTGGTGATGTGACATCCAGGCCCTGTGCGTTTGCACCCCGTGGTGCGGTCCCCACATTGCAGGCTTGCTCAGAGTCCTGTAGCCAGCCCTCCTGTTCCCTTGGGAGCCAGAAACACTTTAGGGAATAAATGGGAAGGATCTTTGCTGAAAGAGCTAATTTGGAAGGCTCAAGGAAACTGGCGAGGCCTCTGGCGACCCCTGGTGGCTTGAGGTGGCCGGAGGCTTAGTGCCACGTGGGCAGGGGCCGGATGGGGAGGCTCCCTGGACACCTGCGTGCTGGCTGGCCAAACTCTCCTCCCGAGACCAGGCCACCACAGGCCCAAGTCCCCACCTTTAGCAGTGAGGAGGGGGGAGTAGGAAGGTGCCAGGAACCTGAGGTCGGCTGGAAAACAAGGCAAAATCGAGGCAGCGAGGCTACGTGTCACTAACCAGGCAGGGCGGGCCACTGGCTGGCTGGCCGGTGTGTTAGACTGACGTGGCCTCAAACTAATGAACTTCCCTGTCTCTCTCCCTCGGTGCCTGCTGCCCAGGAGTGGTCCGCAGACCTGAATCGAACTCTCAGCCGGAGAGAGAAGAAGAAGGCTACTGATGGGGTCACCCTGACGGGCATCAACCAGACAGGCGATCAGGCTCTGCAGAGCAAGCCCAGCAGGTGGGCACTGGGGCAGCCTCCGTCCCCTGGGATAGGTCCCCTGGGTCCTCTGCGTGGGCCGGACACTCCCCAGTGAAGCCTTGTAGGGAGCCCCACACATACGTCTTTCCAGATGCTTCCAGGGCATCCGAGCTCTGCTGGGTAGTGGCCCAAGGGCATCCCTGGGAAGGATCATCAGCTCACCTGGTGCCAGAGCTGTGGAAGGACCCAGAGAAGGGAGCCTTTGCCACAGACATGCTTCTGGCCCCAAGTGAGGGCGGGAGCTGATGTCAGGGGCTGGTCGTTGTGGATCTCCACTGGCACACGGGCAGGTGGAAGTCGCTGTCGTGGCTCCCTCCGGTGGGACCGGGCATCCTGGCCAGGTTGCTTCCCTGTGCCCTGTGCAGGGGCCTGATTTGGGAGTGGGGGGCAGCACAGGACAGCATTGTCACGTGTCCCACCCCCCCCTTTTTTTTTTGAGAGCGAGAGAGACAGAATGTGAGTGGGGGAGGGGCAGAGAGAGAGGGAGACAAATAACCTGAAGCAGACTCCAGGCTCCAAGCTGTCAGCACAGAGCCCGACGTGGGGCTTGAACCCACGGAGTGCGAGCATGACCCAAGACGATGTCGGACGCTTAACCGACTGAGCCACCCAGGCCCCCACATGTCACCTCTTTGGTGAGAGCGTTGGTTATTTTATTTCCCACGTCACTGTTTGCTAAAACCTAGTTTGGATAGAAGAGGTGATGCTGAGGTCATTGGAACCTCTGGGAAAGTGTGTGCTGGACGAGGCCTGTCCCCGGGCCTCCGCGTCCCGGCGGGCAGGTGTTGCTGTCCTCTGCAGAGCTGCCCCTCCCAGAGGCCACTCCTGCCGCATGGGCTCCGCACCCAGAGGCTTCCTTGCCACAACGGTAATGATAGACCTCACGGTTGTGCCTCCTGGGAGGGTCCGTGAAGGTTCCGGAGCCCTTTCTGCATCCCCGGGCACTGAAGCTCCTACCCGGGCTTCCTGGGCAGACGTGATGGCTCACCATTCAGATGGCTGTGCCTCCGTCTGGACAGGTGAACTTGGTGAAGTGGCCAGAGCAGTATGAGCTGTCCCAGGGATCAGGCCAGCACCTGTGTGATTGGCGCAGGGGTGTGGAGGGTGAGACACCACCCCAGGGGTCGGGGAGGAGGGCGTGGGAGAGTCTAGGCAGCCGGGGCCGCTCAGCACCAGCCCCCTAAAGAAAGAGAAAGGTGCCAGGGAGGGAGGAGGGCCTGCTGGCCTCAGGCATACAGCCCAGGCTTGGGTCCGGTGCCCCTCGCCAGGCCACTGAGGCAGTGACTGGCCACCTGGGGTCACTGGTGGCATTTGTGCCCTGCCGCCCCCCCCCCCCCCACTCTGTCTGGGCCATCCATCCAGCGCTGTGGGTGCCGACCGCACACAGTCCCCTACTTGGCGGCAGGAGGCGGTGCTGGCCCCACAAGCCCCACCCTGCAGCTTAATTCCACAGTCAGGTGCCGGGGCTCTTAGGGGCCTGTCTCGTTTCTTGGCCATCCTGTTCTGCGCCTTGTGCCCACAGTCACTGCGTCCTGGCTGTTGGCCCCCGGGCCGGGCTTGGGCTCTCCAGTCTGTCCCCTCTGGGCCTGGCACCCAGTAGGCGGCTGATACAGTTGGGCAGATGGATGTTCTCTCTGTGGAGCACGAAAGGGCTCCTTTCTTCTTGGAAAGGGCTTGGAAAGGGCTTCAGTAGGCTTTGGTGCCAATTTTGGAAGCTCTAACCCCAGAAGTGGGGAGGAGGCCACCGGACCCTTTGTAGTCAGAAGGAGGAGAGTGCTGTGCTGTGGGGTCTGGCGAGGACCAGGGGCCTCCCTCCTGCTCTCTGCAGCAGGGCTCTGAGCCTCCCAGGCTGTCTGCTCCCCAGGCTGAGCCCCTCAGGCTGGCCCGCCAGCTCACAGCATCGGGAACGGGGGCCAGGTTGGGGGGCTGTGGGGAGAAGCCGAAAGCCCAGACATGACTTGTGCTCCAGCGGCAGCCTGTCCTGACCTCAGGGCTCCTGTTCAGGATAGCCAGTGTCCAGAGGCGAGGAGGGGAAATGGCAGTGTCGTTCTCTCTTAGATGCCGTAAGTGTGTTTAGCCACCAGAATATCACTAAGTGTTTTTGCTAAGACCATCTTCCCACTCAAACAACATATCCTCCTATCCGGGGCGGGGGTGGCCGATGTGTCCTTTCAGACCCTGGCCCTGTGATCCTGCAGCTGGGAGCATGCAGGCCCCGGGCGGGGTGCCGAGCTGGGGTCCCCTGAAAGCTGTCTCTCTCCCTGTAGTGACCTTAGTGTCCCGAGCAACCCCACACGGTCAGCACAGTCACTGTCCAACTACAACCCTTTCGAGGACGAGGACGACACGGGGAGCACCGTCAGTGAGAAGGAGGACGTTAAGGCCAAAAAGTTGGTGAACAAACATTTCCCTCCGGTTTCCACCTTGCTCGCTCTCTGTCTCTCGTCTCTCTCTGTCCAGGCTCCTGCCCCCTTGGCACTCAGAGCAATGCACGAGGCCTGCAGGAGGTGCCCGGCTGCCGGTGTGGACAGCCTCTGGCTCCTCTTTCTCTGGGCGGGGGGGCATCCGTTAATAATCCGTGCTTGCTTCTTTTCTGTACTCTGCTAACCCTCGTCGAGGCCCTCGCGCCACCACCACAGGGAGACAGGTGTGCCGAGGGGCTCCTCTCCTGCCGAAGGAGCCCCCTGCCCGGCCCCAGGGCTCTGCGGCCTCCCCTGGCAGGGGTGAGGCTCCAGGCAGGGCCTCGTGCCTCTGCCGGCCCCGTGCTCAGGGCGCCGGGTCAACCCTTCCTTTCTTGCAGCGTGAGCAGCTACGAGAAGACCCAGAGCTACCCCACTGACTGGTCAGATGACGAGTCCAACAACCCGTTCTCGTCCACGGACGCCAACGGGGACTCAAACCCATTTGACGAGGATGCCACCTCGGGGACAGAAGTGCGGGTCCGGGCCCTCTATGACTATGAAGGGCAGGAGCATGACGAGCTGAGCTTCAAGGCTGGTAAGTGGGCTTCCTGGCGGGCATCTGGGGCGGATGCTTCCGACCTGCTAGGGGCTTAGGGTTTAGGGGGTGTCTTTGTTTTTCTAAGTCTGGGAAACTCCTGCAAGTTTCGTTTGCCGGTCCTCCCCGCCACATTTCAAAAGCAGCAGGTGCTCGGTGCCACACGTTAGAAGGCATGAGGTGCCCTGGTGCCTTTGCCTGAGGCGCCACCCCTTGCAGGACCGAGGACCGGGCACAGCGGGGCACTGGGCAGGACATGCTGGTCTCCAGCACCAGCCAGTTTTCCCAGCAGCCCTGGGGGTCCCCAGGGGAAGCCTATCTCCAGAGACACCCCCAGCTGGCAGAGGAGCCCTTAGCCAGCCTCCTGGCCCAGACCCCAGAATAGCACTCGGTGTGCCCCTGGGCCACCTGGAGTCCCGTTTTAGGGTAGTGCCTTTTGAACTTACTCCTGCGGCCGCATCGTATGCGTTCTGTCACCAGCACACCTTTGTTGCCAGTAGCGGAAACTTCTGTTTTACAGAACAGTCTGGATCCAGATTACGGGAGCCCTGTGCTGCAGATTTTCTAGCCTTTGTCTTTTATTGTTTGTTTGTTTGTTTGTTTGTTTTTTAATGCTGGTTGCAATTTGCCAAAATGGGTTGCAACCCTCAGTTTGAAAGAGCCTATCTTAGAGCCTTTCAGAGGAGGCCCACAGACGTGGGCCCACAGAGAGCCAAGCTCCTTCCTTCTGCCTTGCTCCCTCCTCACAGACACCCCAGATCCAGCACCTACCCCTCTAGGTAGATGAGCTCAACCAGCGCAGGCTGCAGTGTGCACTGGGACGGACCCCCGTGCCCAGCTTGTGGGGCGGAGGGCCGTGTCGTGTGCTCGGCAGGCCGGCAGCTGGCCCCACACCCTCGAGCCCGGGGTTGGTCATCAGGTGCCCCTGGCCGCTTGTAGAGAGTCCTTAAGCACCATAACGCATCTCTGCCCAGTTTCTGAGATCTAGTGGTCATTAGCCCCTTACTTCATCTGTTCATTGATTTTTTTTTCCTTTTAAGTTTATTTATTGCGAGAGAGAAAGAGTGAGGGAGAGAGAGAGACAGAGAGAGAGAGAGAGAGAGAGAGAGAGAGAATATCCCAAGCAGGCTCCTTCCTGTCAGTGCAGAGCCCATTGTGGGCCTCGAATTTACAAATAGTGAGATCATGACCTGAGCCAAAATCAAAGTCAGACGCTTAACTGACTGAGCCACCCAGGCACCCCCTTGATTTAATCATTCTTAATTCCTAATTCTTTCTGAGTCCCACCTATTGGATTTGCCAACAGCTTTTAGATACAAACATTCTCTTTTGCTCTGAGTGAATTGATAAAAGCACACTGACTGAAACCCATGCTTTTAATCACCGATTCATGTTTCACAGCCCGAAAGCTGCCCTCTTCACCGTGTCTGTTTTCTGTGTTAGTTGTAACGTGACGTCTGCCCCCGGCTGCCACCGCTTCCTTCTGTCTGTACCTTGTGCTGGCGCTCGCTGCTCCTCGGGGTCTCAGGTGCCCCCGGAGCCTCTCCCTGGCGCCCTTGCCACCCCGTGCGAGTGTCACAGAGCTGGCCTCGCCGTGCACCCGCGAGCCTGGCGGCACACAAGGCGGAATGAGGGAAAAGCCAGTTGTAGAAGCGTCGGCCCTGCCAGGAGCCCACAGTGGGGGGCGGGAAGGACAGGAGAAGGTGGAGTTTACCGCTCGCGACGCTCACCTCCGCCCCGTGTTTGCTGCTGATGTTGCCGAGTCAGAGTTGCACAGGGGCCGGTGCTAACAGAGCGGCCCCGGTGCCCATCTTGGGCGCAGCGGCTGCAGGAAAAACCACCCCCACATGGGAGTGACGGCAGCTGCTCAGTGCATATCGGCCACCACCCGGCCCTTCCCCGATCTGACGCTTAATCCTCCCGGCACCCGGTCTGCAGATGAGGAAACCGGGCCCAGGCGCAGGGCGCTTTGCCGGGTCTCCTAGCCGGGCCGACCAGCTCCCACAGGCTCCCCGCTCCCGGGAAGTTCCGGGCTGCGGGTTCCCACGGCGTCTCCGCAAGGTGGCTCCTCGCCCGTCCCCTGGCTCTGGCCCCCTCTGGCCGCCAGGCCTGGACCTTCCCCCACCACGGCCCCGACCCCACCTTTGGTCTTCATCCCCCTGGTCTGACTCCTGGAAGGACCAGGCCTCCCTCTGTCCCCTCTCATGAGTGTATCTCCTCCACTGCCCGGGGCCTGGCTTGAATTCGTGGTTCCTCCGTGTCCGAACAGACCAGACGTGCACCAGCCACGTTAACACACGCGGCGAATGGCTTCCATTTCACAGTGTTTGGACGGGGGTTGAGGACAAATGCCCCGAGCTGGGCGCTGGGGACCGAGTGATGGGTCCCTGCCCTTCCCACAGCCTGCTCTGGACACAGATGAAACGAAAGCATGAGGCAGGGCAGTAAGTGCTGGAGGAGATACCAGACCGAGTGGGCCAGGGCCCAGGAGGGAGGACAGCAGGAGAGGGTGGAGGAGGGGTGGTGTGGACCCTCGGAAAGGATTCCTCTGACCTGGCCTGGGACAGTCAGGAAGCACGGGCCTGTGGCATTTAATTCTGCAGTGTCTGTGGGAGCTGCTTGTTTTAGGGTCACTGAGAGATGGCAGCCATGACACCTCTCAGAGGCCCCTGTGGCTGAAAGGACGGCTTCAGATGCAACCTGGTAGAGAAATAACCAGGCCGCAGGCCCTGCTTTGTCCCCCAGAGAACGCCTGCCCCTTCCCCCCAGGTCCGAGACCCTCTGTGGGCCCAGGGTGGGGGCTGAGCCACGAGGGCGACTCTAACCGGGCGGTCAGCCTGTCAGCCACCCGCTCACCAGGACCGCTCCCTTCTTGTCTTGAAGGGGACGAGCTGACCAAGATCGAGGACGAGGATGAGCAGGGCTGGTGCAAGGGACGCTTGGACAACGGACAGGTCGGCCTGTACCCCGCGAATTACGTCGAGGCAATCCAGTGACGGGCCAGCCGGCTGGCTGGCGGAGGCTGGAGGCAGCGGTCCCGGGAGCTCCGTCGGCCGTCGGGCCCGGGCAGCGACACCCCCGGCACCAGCCGGCCGTGTGAGCGTCCGCTCCTTTTCCTGCAAAAGCTGGCGGTTCCGTTGCTCTTGGCTTCATGGTGTCTCTCGAAGGCGGACGAGCCGGTCATTTCACCCGGGACTCGGCACCCTTCCCGCACGCGGTGCCGACAGAGAGGTCTGAGCGCAGGAAGCCACAGTAGGACGGAAAGCGCCCCGGCCCCCGTCCCGCCCGCTGTGCGTGCTGTGCTGGCTTTTCACGGATCTGCGTAGTCTCGCCCTCGTCTTTCCTCCTTTCCTCCTCCGAGTCGGCAGTGGCTTCCGCTGATCCTCGCTCCGCCGATGACTTTCTCCGACGAGTCTCCTCACCCGCAACTCAAGTGGACGCTTCACTCGAGTGAGGACTTTGAGGTCCTTCGTTTAAAGGCTGTGTACAGTGATGCTTTTTTTACATGCCTGTTCTCCCACTCATTTATGCTTAAACGATGGCACAGATTGATATACACCAGTCCTGCGGGGAGGGGTCTGTTCCCGTGCTGCCCGGTAGGTCCTGCCGCGGCTCATCGAGAGGGGCGGGCAGCCTGGGAGGCAAGAGAGAGCGGTGGGAAGGCAGGAGCGCATCAGGCTGGACACGGCCGTGAATGCTGTCCGCGTCGGGGTGTCCTCCATGAGTTTCGGGGATAACCTTACGTCGCACTCCCCACGTCGCCATATTTAAAAGCTATTTTCATCCTATTTGTGTTTAAGATTCTACTCTTGCCGGTTAACGATTTTGTCAGTGATTTGGAAGGTTAAAAAGTAAGACTAACTTTTCAAGCACACGCATCTGTAGCCGAAGATGCTTTACATCAGACTGTCTTCTCTTGGTGTATATCTGTATATATTATTTGATATTCAGAGAATCTAAAGAGTTTGCCTACTGTTTTAACGAGACGTAACGGCCTTTGACAGTGGGTTTAACTGAACTGCTTGAAGACTGTGACATTCGGGCACAGGCCTGGCCGGTGGGCCAGGCCTCCTCTGGGCTCGGGACGCGGCCCTGGGCCTCTGCAGTGGAGACAGCTGTGGGGAAGCGTGTCCTCGCCGGCCAGCTGTGGGTCCACCTTCTGACTAGCCTTAGTCCTTTCCGTAGCAGAACACTGTACAAACTCCCGTGTCTTTGCGGCAGCCGCAGGGTCCACAGTCCTCCTTTATTCCTCGTGAGTGCACGAAAGCTGGGTCTCACCCCAGAGCACGCGGGTCTCTTCTGAGCAGCCGTGGTCATCGGGAGCAGACGTGCTGGGGCAGGAGCCACACTGTAATGACAGGGCAGGGGAGGGAGGGAAGGAGGGAAAACCTTTATTTTGTGTAACTCAGACATTGTTGGAATGGCCGCCGCCATCACAAGCTATGCATTTTCTCAACGTTTCCAGTGAGCTTGAGGTCTTGCTTGGAAAGTGGGTGTGTGTCTGTTTTGTCATGAAAACTTACCAGCAGAAATCCTCATTCCTTTGCTACAGATCTACCAAAAATTGTCAAGTCTTTTCAGTTAGGAGTTTCTTTAAATGGATAGTATTTTAGGAA
This sequence comes from Puma concolor, assembly GCF_028749965.1. NCBI lineage: Eukaryota > Metazoa > Chordata > Mammalia > Carnivora > Felidae > Puma > Puma concolor. The sequence continues at coordinate 6,352,733 of NC_141673.1, forward strand.
AAAAATCAATAAACAGTTGATCTCGTGAGTGTGACCGTCTCAGAGCCGTGTGTGCCTCACGCTCCCATCAGTGGTGCGACCGTGTCTCCGTCAGCATTTACCAGCTCTGGAGCTGGGCGAGATCCCAGGCACCGGACTGCTGCCCAAAGGGTTATTATGTCCCCTGCAAAAGAAAGAGGTTGGGGATTTGAAGCACCTGAACCCCTCAGGGTTTTCCCCAAAACCCGCCACGCTGTGGCCTGGGCTTCCCCGGTGTAGACAGGCTGGCTGGACCCAGATGAGCGACCGTCCATCACCTGGGCTGCTGTGAACACACTTCCTGGGCCCTGTGCTCTGCTCATACGGTGCCTGCAGATAACATGCCCCTCTCCGGACGTCCCGCGAGCGGGATGAGGCTCCCCGTTGCATTTTGCAGCGGACACGGAGGCTCCTAGAGTCATAGTTACCAAAGGAGTCCCAGCCGGCCTGTGGCACTAAAATCCCTGTGGGGCCCTCCACCCTCCCTGGGGTGGCCTGAGTCGAAAGGGCAAGGCGAGAAAGAGCTGCCAGGGCTGCCACAGCCCCATACACTGAACCCTGGTAAGGCTCGTCCAGAAATGTGCCCGTTCTGGGCACTGGACCCTCGGAGTCGGAGGAGCGAGGCGGGCGCCTGCTGCCGCAGCCCCGCTCTGCCCAGCTCAGGAAGGCGGAGACCGAGCCTCGTCACCCGATGGGCGATGGGTCCCCTGCTCTCCGCTCATGAGGAGTTGGAGCCCACCGGAGCTGCCCCCCGGCTGCCGCAGAGACGCGAGGTAGGACAGGGCGGAAGGGAGGGGTCGGAGCAGGCTCCTGTCCCCGAGGCCCGAGCCGGCCAGTCCTGGGCACGTGGTGAGCTCGCGTCATGACAGCCTCAGGGGAGGCTGGAGTCCCCCTGCTTTGCAGAAGAGGACATGGAAGGTCTGGAAACTCAAGTTCTGCGACTTGCCTGAGGTCCCGTGACAGAACTGCAGGGTTCTCGAGGGCAGGCCCTTCCTCGCAGCCCCCACTGGCGGCTAAAGAGCAGGGGGTGAACAGGAGGAACCCTCAGAAGTCAGGATGAAACCCCCTCTGCTCAGCCAGGCCCTGTTCGCAGCCTGTCCTCTCAGAGCTCCTGCAAGAGATCCTGAAGGGCCCTCCCTGCCCACCTGCCCCCTCCCGTCCTGGCCCTCAGGGAATCCCAACCCACCCCTCGCTTGCCCAGGCCAAAGTGGTGCCCGCCTTCCTGTTGGAGGGTTAGAGGCAGGCGTGCAAGGCCCCGGGGGCCCAGGAGGTGGTAGCTGTTACTGTGGTGATGAGTGACACCCCCCCTCCCCCCGGTCCCCAGCCAGAACCTTCTGGCATCCTTGACTGCCCCTCCCACACCTTCTGTGCTGGGCCACCGAGTCCTCTTCGTCCCTCTGTCCTTCCCCCTCCATAGCAACCGCCGGGGTCCCAGCTGCCTCATCTCCGGGATCACTACTGCACGCACACCACCTTCACGGGGCCCTGGGACCCTCTGCTGCCTGCCTGGTCCCTTCCCCTCAGCAGAGGGTGGGAAAGGGTATTTCAGCTCCCGTCCAAGCCCCAGGGAGTGCCCCGAGGGCCAGCAAGCCCTGGCTGAGTGACCCAGGCAGAGATCCGCTCTGCAGCAGCTTGAGCTAAAACACTAGGTTTTCCGAGTTCCGAGCAGGCCCGTGTCCTGGGCTTCGCGGCAGGACCCTTTACCACCCTTTACGTGCCTGGTCTGGTGTTTGCTGGGTGACCTGTGGGCTTGGGCTGTGACTGGGGGCAGACTTGGAGGCGGCTGCCTGCAACCCGTCAGCATACTGATGGGGGAGGTTGGGGAGGGTCCCTGTGGGCCACGGGACCACCCCCCCTACTTGTTCACGGGGAAACGGGCCACGTCAGGGGCAGGAGTGAAATTCCCGCGGTCGCAGAGTGAATGGTTTGGGGGCACTGAGCGGCGCCTGACCCTGAGTAGCCCCTCCTGGCGGGGAGTCAGCTGGCCCTCTGCCTGGGTGATATTCACTCACCGAGTATTTCTTGAGCACCTACTGTATGCAAGGCTAAGCGGTGCCAGGACAGAAGCGAGGAAGGACACAAGTTTGCCTTGAGGGGACTCCAGAAGCTCAGGGAGGGACCGAGTCATTCTGACACCCGGGAGGAGGAGGTGCCTAGTGGACTCTGGAGGCCACCCTATAAGTCTCAGGAAATTCGGACAAACAAGGCCCCAACCCAGCTCCAAGGCTCTTGGGGGCACAGTACTTGGGGTCCTTGAGCTGTTGCCCCCACTTCCGGTGGGAAGCATCCCTTGCCTGGCAAGATGTCGGGATGGACTGCAGACTGACCGGGGAGGACCCCCACCCCTGTGCGGCCTGAAGCCCGAGCAAGTGCCTGAACCTCAGAGCCTCGCTCTCCATAAAATGGGAATGATCTTGGGGGGTGTCCGGAAACAGGAGACCTTGCTGGACCGGTGCCTTGCCCGCTGCGTCCCTTCCCCAGACACCTGCAGGAGGTGTGTGCCCCTCTCTGGACTCTGTTTTCCCTTAGAAGGCCAGGCATCGACTTCCGGGCTGGACCTCTGTGATCTCTGGTGGGAGTGAGCAGCAGGGCCCAGGCCACAGCGCCCAGTACACAGATGTGGGCCACTGGTGGAGGGATCTGGGGCTGGGATAGAGGCGCTCCGCTGCCCCAGGGAGGACAGACCCAGGCCAGACGGAATCTGGCAGGCTTGCTGTTGAGGCACAAGGTCATTCTGCACCAGGTGGGGCCACTGCCAAGCACAGAGTTCGAGGAGCCAGGCTGAGCCCGCACGGGCAGGGGACAGGCAGTTTCTCAGCCCACTGTTTCCATCCAGCCTTGGGCTTAACGTTTATCAGCTACACGTCGGGTCCAGTCCTGAGCACCTTTCTCGGCAAAGGGTCATACAAACCTCCTCGTTATGTCTGAGCGCCATTTTGCAGATGAGGAAACAAACCAGAGAGGTTGACTGACTTGCATGAGGCCACACAGCAGGTTAGGGGCAGAGCTGGGGTTTCAACTCCAGTGCCTAACTCCAAAAAGCAGGTGCTATTGAGCCCCTGGAGGACTCGTTACAACCCAGCTTCCTGGACCACGTCCCAGAATTTCTGAGTCACGAGGTTGGCGGTGGGGTCCAGAGTTTGCCTATCTAGCAAGTCCCACGGTGCTGATCCAGGACCACACTTTGAGAACCGCTGGTCCAACCAGCAAGTCAGAGCCGCCAAAAGTACCAGCGATTCCATGTATTCCTTGATTTGTTCATATGACCAGCGGATGCGTCTAACCCAGCTCCGGGGCGTGGAAGCTGAGCTCTGGGGACCCAGAGACTGATAGACCACGGTCTGGCCCAAGGAGGTGGGGAAAATGTGTCCAAAGAGAGCCCAGGGAGCAAGGGACACAGACCAATGTGACATCCCATCCCTGGCTATTCCCATGATTCCCATGCAAGGGGCAGGGGAAGGTTAAGGGGCAGCCACCGGGCAGAGGGAGAGATGTCCCACCAGGGTCAGATGGGCACCTCGTGTCAACCAATGAGCTTCAGGTCCTCAGGTAAGCCCCTCCCCCTCATCTGGAAAATGGGGAACCGGTTCCTACCTTCTCTTTTTTATGATCATGCGGGGCTAGAGTGAGAACCTGCTTGACAAACACACAAATCTGGGGAACACTGTTGCGGAGGCAGTCTAGCCCCGAATGTCATCCCGACTCAAGCCGATAATTGCCAAGGTAAGCAGATCTCAGATGGAGAGTCCAGTTCCTCCCCGACCAGTCGCTGGGCATGTGTCCTTCCTCCAGACCCCATGTGTTCATCCATGTATGAAACTGTATGCAAGGAGGCTGGGTTTTTTCTGCACCAAAATCTGAGAAAAGATTTTTGTTTCCCTGAAACTTAACAACAGTCTTACAAAGGCATAAAAATGAAGCTAGTGGTTAAAAGCGTGGACTATGAGGGGCGCCTGGGTGGCTCAGTCGGTTGAGCGTCCGACTTCGGCTCAGGTCATGATCTCACGATCTGGGAGTTCGAGCCCCGCGTCGGGCTCTGTGGGGACGGCTCGGAGCCTGGAGCCTACTTGGGATTCTGTGTCTCCTTCTCTCTCTGCCCCTTTCCTGCTCTCTCTCTGTCTCTCAGAAAATAATAAATAAACATTACAAAGTAAAAAAAAAAAAAAAAAAAAAAAAAAGCATGGACCATGAGGTAACAGTCCTTGTGCTCAGACTTGGTCCAACTGTGTGACCTTAATGAGCTACGTGAGCTTGATTGAAATACTTTGTCTCTCTAAGCCTTGGTTTGCTCATTGATAAAATGGGAACAATAGTGGTTCACATTTGTATTTCACTCTGTGCCAGACCCTGTTCTAACCTCTTCAGCGTCTGTTAACTTCCTGAATTCTACAGCAGCCCCATGAACTACGTGCATGAGATCATTCCTAGTTTTACATGTAAGGAGCTGGAGGCACAGAGAGGTTGGGGGAACTTGCCCAACGGGCCACAGCTGCCACCCGGCCAGGCGGGCGTTCAGACGCGGAGGGGTTGCAGTACAAGCCATTCCCGCTAGGCTGTGCTGTTGGACTGTGAGGGCGAGGAGGTGCCCGCCCCCGCCCCCCTGGCGGCGCTCAGCAAAGGACACGTCCGGGACCCAGTTCCCCAGCAGATCGCTGCCTGACCGAAAGGCCCTCCCCTGTGCTCTGGAGCGCCCCACCTCACTGTCACTGCGGGCAGGAAGAGCAAGCCGCTTGGTGTGGGGACTGAGCCTTCCTATCTCCAGCCCCGGAGCTTGTCTCTAGCGCTCTGGCGCTCGCGGAGCTAACCTGAAAAGATGAGATGACATCCATTCTGGACCATCCAGTGAAATTCAGGTTCTAGTGTTTTCGACCTCTTCGAATCCTTTGTGGAAAGGACTGGGAAATGAAGGAAGGGGGGAACGTGATTAGGGAGCGTGGGGCAAGCACCCTGATCACAAAGTACAGGCTAACAGCGCCCCCACCCCCACCCCCGGTAGAATATTCCTCGGAGACTCCCGGCCCCCCAAGAACAAAGCCAAGGGGTTTAAGTGCTTGCCCTGGTGCCGCGGGGAAACTCAGGCAAATGAAAAACTAAATTCCCTTGCTGCCTACAGCCCATCGACAAGTCCTTGAAACCAAGAGTGACCTCCCTCCAGGAGCTCAGCTGCCCCGATGATGACACTCTGCTGGGGGCAAAAGAGGGTCTTAGCCTAACATTATCCCCACCGAGGATCCTGTAAATGTACTTCCTTATCTCAACTGCCCCAGCATATATGCTGGCAATCCTACTCCAAGCTTACAGCCCCCCTCTCCCTTCTGCAGGGGTTTTACTAAGTAATAAATGACGTTCCCCTGGCCACAGCCAGCCCCTCAAGGTCCTGGAAACCTTGCTTCCAAAATACCTTAGAGATCTACTCTATCCCTGCCCCCTGCCAACCTGGGGGGGGGGGGCGTGTAATGAGTTACCCCTCACGACCCCAGCGCAGCTCTTCCTGCCCACGGGTCCTGTCCCCGGGCTTTAATAAAATCATCTTTTTGCACCAAAGACGTCTTCAAGAATTGTATCTTGGCTGTCGGCTCCGGACCCCTCCACCGTCACCCCAAAACTTCATCGGAACAGATGAACGAAGAACTACGTAAATAACACTGACCGCTTTGAGGAAAGGATAGGTAGCACTGTGAGGTCAGGTCCAGTGTGGCGGAGATGGCCGGGCCGCAGAAACCTGAAGGGCGGGCTGGCTGGGAGGTACCAAGACAAACAGCCCGGAGCCCAACGGCATTCAATCGCCAATGCAAAACTGACTGCAAGCAAACTGGGTGCAGCTAACCCGCCACTTCCGGGTCAGGACAGCCAGGCTGCTCCTGCCCCTTTATAATATTTGCAAATAACAAGGTTAATGTTTCTCGCTTCGTTGTAAAAAAGGAACGAAGGTTCAGCTGGACCCTGGAAAACCGGGCAAAAAGTATTCACAAAGACAAAGTCACCCGTGGTCCGGATGTCCATGCGTCGCACTGCTCACATTCCCGTGTATTTTTATCTAGTCTTTCTTCTACACGCGCACGTGTGTAGCGCACGTAGCGTGTCGTCGTTGCCAGCAGTGCGCACGCGTCTTACAAAATTGGGATCATACCGCAAATGTAGTTTGCCACCCTGCTTCATTCTCTTAACGTTCCACGAGCCTTTTCTCAGGACCCTAAATATGCTTCCACTCAAAATAGAACATTTAATGGCTGCGTGGTATCCCATGGGTCCTGAGTCCCATATTCCTGAGCTTTTGTTTCATTTCCTGTATCTTTTTTCACGGTTTAGGTATAATTTACATACGGTAAAATGCGCCCCATTTCACGTACAGTCAACTTCTGACAGATGCATATAGTCCTGTAACCACCACCACAATGGAGAAATGGAAGTGTCTCATCACCGCCCAAATTTCTCCTGGCTGCTCTGTAGTCAACCTTTCCTTATGGCCTCACCCCTTGGAACTCCCTCATCTGTTTTCCCTTTGTACACTTTTGCCTTTTCCAGAATGTCCTAGAAGCTCTTCCTGTCCAGGGGCCTGGTCCTCGTGCTTTAGTAAAACCACCTTTTTGGACCAAAGATGTCTCAAGAATTCCTTGTAGGCCGACAGCTCCGAACCCCAACGTTTCCACATCGATATGTAGCCTTTGGCCTTTGTCTTATCTTCTTTTGCTTCACATGGAGATTCATCCATGTGGTTCCAACTATCAGTGGCTTGTCCCTTCTTACTGTGGATGGTCTCCAATGAATGAATTCACTATGTTTTGCTAATCCATTTGTGTCGTTCCCAGTTTTGTTTTTGTTTTTATATATATTTTTTCAACGTTTATTTATTTTGGGGACAGAGAGAGACAGAGCATGAACGGGGGAGGGGCAGAGAGAGAGGGAGACACAGAATCGGAAACAGGTCCAGGCTCCGAGCCGTCAGCCCAGAGCCCGACGCGGGGCTCGAACTCCCGGACCGCGAGATCGTGACCTGGCTGAAGTCGGACGCTTAACCGACTGCGCCACCCAGGCACCCCTGTTTTTGTTTTTAAAGAGAGAAAGAGAGCATGAACAGGGGAGAGCGGGAGAGAGAGAGAATTTTTTTTTTAATGTCTATTTATTTTTGAGAGAGAGAGAGAGAGGGGGGAGGGGAGGGGCAGAGAGAGAGAGGGAGACACAGAATCCGAAGCGGGCTCCAGGCTCTGAGCTGTCAGCACAGAGCCCAACGTGGGGCTCAAACTCACGGACCGCGAGATCATGGCCTGAGCTGAAGTGGGTTGCCTAACCGACTGAGCCACCCAGGCGCCCCTTGAGAGAGAGAATCTTAAGCACGCTCTAAGCTCAGCATGGAGCCCAGTGCGGGATTCGATCCCACAACCCTGGGATCATGACCTGAGCTGAAATCAAGAGTAGGACGCTCAACCGACTGAGCCACCTGGGCGCCCCCCCCCCCAATTTTTGTTTTTGTTTCCAGTTTTTGATGATTGTAAATAAATCTGTTATAAACATTCAGGTACAGGTTTTGTATAAACATAGTTTTCATTTCGCTTTCCAATTATTTTTGCTAATGGTGCAAATATTATAGCAATGAGGATATCCCAAATTGTTAATCCCATTACAGGAGCTAAGGGCATCAGCTTAAATTTCTTTTTAAAAATCAATCAGCAGGGTGCCTGGGTGTCTCAGTCCATTAAGCATCCTCCTTCGGCTCAGGTCGTGATCTCGCCGTCTGTGAGTTCGAGTCCCACGCCCGGGCTCTGTGCTGACAGCTCGGAGCCCAGAGCCTGCTTCGGATTCTGTGTCTCCCTCTCCCTCTGCCCCTCCCCTACTCGCACTCTGTCTCTCTCTCTCTCTCAAAAATAAACATTGAAAAAAATACAAATAAAAAGTAAAAATCAGTAACATCAAGGCAATAACAAACATCGTTATTTATATATTTTACCTTTTAAAGCGGGGCATTTGTGAATTGACAAGTGTGCACTATCTGAGCATCATAGGCGTTCGTGGGAATCAGATAATGCTGCTCGTGATTTCCTGAGTTCATTTTCAGATGTATCTGACCTGCACAGAAATGGCGTAAGAGATAGCATTCCTATGTTTTTTTCCTCTTCAGCGCTAACCAAAGTTCACTGGTGTCCTCCAGGGGCAAGGGACAAGGTCTGTGCCTGTTCTCACTTTGTGATTCATCGGATGACTGTCTAGGCAAGTCTACTTTTTCCGTTGAGGGGCACTTGGCTTTCAGCAAGCTCCTATCTAACTGAATGAACTGAATAAACTAACTATTATTTCACTTGGCCACAGCCACACCAGAATGTCTTCGTAAGAGGTAAATAGCAAGGACGGTCCCCGGCAGGCCACGTGGACCTGCCTGTCGGCTGGTTCCTTCTGTTTTCTGTTATTCTTAAATCTGGAACACTGAATTTTTACCTGCCCTCTTGAGAGCGAGAAGCTCTCTTACCCTCTTTTGGATTTGGTATTACTGGGCTTTGGTTCTATTCCTCTCCGGGCAGCGGTGGGTCTTTGCCTGAACCCTGAGGGAGAGTGCTTGTCTGCCACTTTTGTTTTCCAGAAGGGATGCGGGTGGGGTTTTGCGCCCATCTCCGGACAGTTGGAAACCTGACTCACCCAGGGGTGAGTTCCCCTTGCCCACTTGCATGGCGGCCACCTTTCTCCTACGCTTTGCCAAAGGTGAAGGAGTTCTTGTGTTCCTTTGCTCTTTGGGGAGGCTCATTTCTCTTTGGAATTCAGTTTACTTGGTGGCTTTGCAACCTCAGCCATCCGACTGGCTTGAGAAAAGGTATGCTTTTGTTGATTATCCAGTCTTTTCTCATGATCGTGTTGGGAGTGGCGCTCTTTTTAGCTTCCTACCTTCGAAGTCTATTCCGCACATCTTTCGTGAATGTACACAATGTGCCAGGCACGTTCTAGGTGCGGGGGACAGAGGCAGAGACAAAACAGATCTGACCTCAGTAAACTTATATGCAGTCGAAGAGAGGCAATCTGTAGTATTACAGACCGTAGTGTTAGGTGCTAGTAAGTTCTACGAAGGACACTTAAGCAGATGAGGACTAAGAGAATGATGCGTGTACAAATGGTGGTTTTCCTTCCTTTATACCCCTGCCTATCAGCGTAGACACCGCACTTCACTGAATGGCTTTTTCTTCTCCTGGGGGATCTCTATGCCGTAGAGCAGATAATACTCCGAGTCTGATATGTAACTTGGTAAGTAAGATTTCAGTTCCAAAGAGTAAACAGTCCCATCAGAAAAGATAGGACAGCTCCTCATAAACATGCCGGGTGTTGTGTGTAGGGCCAAACAGGTATTGAGACAGGGAAACTGAAGGGACCTCGTTAAAACAAAAAACACAGGGCGCCTGGGTGGCGCAGTCGGTTGAGCGTCCGACTTCAGCCAGGTCACGATCTCGCGTGATCTCGCGTGATCTCGCGTGAGTTCGAGCCCCGCGTCGGGCTCTGGGCTGATGGCTCGGAGCCTGGAGCCTGTTTCCGATTCTGTGTCTCCCTCTCTCTCTGCCCCTCCCCCGTTCATGCTCTGTCTCTCTCTGTCCCAAAAATAAATAAAAAACGTTGAAAAAAAAATTAAAAAAAAAAAAAAACGAAAAACACAAAGCACAAAAACGCTTTTCTGCTCCTTTTCCTACTGGGACCTGCACCCCTGTCTTGCGCATGCCTTCGTGTACATCCTCTTTGTAAAGGTCAAGGAGTTAATGATTTCTTGAGAGCCTTCCAGCATGATAGAAACATCCAAGGAGTGACCAAGCAGGATCGTCAGGTACATTTTCCAAGACCACAGACTCCAGATACCTCGATGCCAAGACCCGGGGCTCCAGGGCTTCTGGAGGACGCCTGAGCCCCTGTCCTTGTTTTGACCAGTCCTGAGATGCCTAAGTCATGTACACCAGACCACGACCCTCCATTAAAACCCCAGACCGTCCGGGTGCCCAGGTGGCTCAGTTAAGTTAAGCGGTTAAGTGTCTGACCCTTGATTTGGGCTCAGGTCATGATCTCACGGTTGGTGGGATTGAGTCTGTTGGGCTCTGTGTTGACAGCATGGTTCCTGCTTGGGATTCTCTCTCTCTCTTTCTCTCAAAATAAACAAAACAAAACAAAACAAAAACACATTAAAACAACAACAACCCAGACCCCAAGCAAAGGAGAGACTCTCTTCTTTCCTTTCTGAGTCTCCCAGACGTTCCGTCTGCTATGTTGTATCACTTACGCTATGTAATAACCTTTGCTCTCACTTCCTCTCCCACTAGGTTGGGTTTCTGTCCTGTGCAAAGCCAAGGGCCCTCTTGGCTGGTCCTGCAGGACTCCCTCCAGGTCCTCTGAAGGGCCAGCCTGCATCAATACCAAGGGACAAAGGGTACAGGAATATCTACTTGGACTCAATAGAAGGAAGAACTTTCAGTCACAGCTATCTGCAAAAGCAACTCACTGTTCTGGAAGGTCATGTTTTCCTTCCTTGAGGAAAAGTTCCAACCCTGGGTTTATCTGAGTCCACATCCCAGCAAGCTGCCAACTTCCCCTGAGGGCATCTAACCACACAGGTTGAGTGAGCACTCCTGGCTTCTAAAAGCAGACAGGAACTGCCAGAGCCTTTTCCAGGGATCCCGGGGGGAAGCTGCTTCCGGGGGTGCCCTGATTCTTCATCTCCAGCCCCATTGTACAGATGAGCAAGCCAGGAGTCAAGGCGACCTGACCAAGGCCACAGAAGAGGAAGTAGCGGGCTGAATCAGGCTTGGAGCTAAGGTTGCCCCGTTTTCCTTGCACGTGCATGCACCACCCAGGTGCACCCCAGCCTCAGGTGACAATTTCCCAGCGGCTCGACACCCAGAGGGTGAAAGAGGCACCTTTCTCCACGAGTTTATTTATATTTTTAAAAATTTACTAATTTATTGAGAGAGTGGGGTAGGGGGTGGGGGGGTGGTGGTGGAAAGCATCCCAAGCAGGCTCCTCGCCATCAGTGCAGAGCCGGATCCCGGGCTCGATCCCATGAACCGTGACATCGTGACCTGAGCCGAACCCAGATGCTTAACTGACCGAGCCACCCAGGCGCCCCTCCTCGAGTTCAAACCCTCTGTAACGTCAGCCAAAGGGTGGGCTGCAGCCCGGGGCGCTGGGGAAAGTCGCGCTGCTTTTCTGGTCTATTCACCAGTTAGGGCTGAGCCTCAAGAGAACGGCCCTCTCTCGCTGACCCGATACCCAAACAGATCCTCTAAGAAAACCAATTTTCGGGCGATGAAAGCTTCCCCACCCCAGGGGTCGGCTTCACCTTAATGAAAAAAAAGATTTTTTTTTAAAGGAAGGAAGGTGACAAGCGACAAGCGTCGGGAGGTGGAGGGTCGGCCCTTTGCCATCACGTCTCCTCCTCTGCCACCTGGAGGGACTGGTCCTGCGCCCTCACGAGGACGAGGTGAGAAGACCTCGGCCAAGCACGCAGTCGGCCGTCGGTCGACGTGGCGATCCACCAGCCCGAGTGGCGGCGGGTCCCAAGCGCCAGCGCGCGGGAACCAAACCCATCCGCGCCCAGCTTCGCCTCGCACGGCCCCGAGCAGACGGCGGCCGGAAGAAGGCTCCCGAGACTCCTGCGCACGCGCGGACAGCGCCGGGGCGGGGCCCGAGCGGGCGGAGCCAGCGGCGTTGCCGAGCGAGGCCGCGAGAAGAGAGCGGTGCGTGAGCTCCGGTTGTGGGCGGGACAGGGGGCGGGGCCTGGGGGCGGGGCCTAGCCGTCACGCTCAGCCCCGCCCCCCTCGGCCACAGTCTATCTCCCGGAGGCGGCAACCGCTCCTGCTTGGTCCTTCCCGGTTGGCCGGGCCGGCGGCGCCTCGCTTCTGTGGTGACCATGGGGGACCCCAGCAAGCAAGACATCCTGACCATCTTCAAGCGCCTCCGCTCGGTGCCCACCAATAAGGTAACGGCTGCCGGGCGTGTTGAGGCTTGCTGGCCATCGGCGCCGAACCCCGCGGGCGGCCCCTGCTGCGGCAGTGGCCGCGGCCGCGGGAGGAGGGGCCGGCCCGGCCTGTGACACGTCGCACTTGCGGCGGCGCCTGGGCCTCGCTTGAGTCCGGGCCGCGCGCCGCCCCCAGCCTCAGCAAGGGAGAGGGGGAGGGGGCGCACACCGGGGCCCCGGGCGGGGCGGGCACTTGGGGGTCCCGGGCGCCGGGGGGGGGGGGGGGCACAGACCTTGTGGTTCCTGACACCGAGCGGGGGAGCACACACGGGGGGCAGGGTGGCGGAGTGGACCCCGTGAGTTCTGGAGAGAGCTGCGGGCGAGCTCGGGGCCCCGAGAGAGGGCTGGGGGGCATACACAGGGGCTCCTGTGAGCGGGGCGGACACCGCAGGCCACCTGTGACCCAGCTGGGACGCATGCACCGGCTCGGAAACTCCAGCTGGCAGCGCTGGGCGCGTGGGGAAGCTCGTGCGACCCCACTCCCCACCCCGCACCCCCCACCCCCAGCCCCGCACACTGGAGCTGACCGCTGAAGTTCCTGGGGTGCCTGTTGGAGCCTGCTTGCTTGCCCGTGGGTTTTGATGGCAGCCTCAGTTTCCCTGTCTGCTAAAGCGGCCAAGTGGTGTGTGTTCAATGGCCTCTTTTCTCTTGCTAAGAGGGCCCACCATACACCCCTTTCTCTTTCTTCCCTTTGGGTCTCTCCAAAATCTTTGGAGAGTTTGGAGATTGGGGTTTTCCTTTTTTTTTTTTTTTTTTTTTTTTTTTGGTCTCAGAGGTGGTTTTCTCCTCTGACTTTTACAACTTTTCGCAACCGGCTGGAGATGTTGTGATGACACATCGCGCTCACGTGACACCCTCCCCTGAGGATCACAGGTCAGCGTGGAACCTGGAGAGTGCAAAGGGCTGTCGGGGCGTCAGCGTGGACTGTCCCCTCCCCTCCCGTGGCAGCAGTTTGTCGGGCTCCCCACTGTCACCTCCAAAGTGAACAGCTGTTAACGATCATGGTCGTGAGCTGGGGCGTCCCAGCATGGAAAGATCCCGAGTTTCGCAAAATTAAGACGTCTTTGTCCTAAGCCTTGGAAGGGAGCCTGTATTTTTACAGACTAGGAAGATGAGAAAGGAAACGGCTTATTGGAGGGATTGTCTGATGAATGTAGGGAAGTCGGAGGAGGAGAAAGGCTCCGGGAATTCTCGAGTGCCCATTTCTTGGCCGTTTTCTTGATTTTCAAATTTAGATTCATCTGTTATTACAAAGAGTGGTTGCCCTAGAGCTAGACAAGGTTAGGGTCTGTGCCTGGCAGTGTAGAAGTTACACTTTTTGTCTGCTCTATCTCCGAAACAGTGTGTCTTCTCTTTGAATTCATTGAAGGGAAGGTGCCTTCTTTTTTTTTTTTTTATTTTTTTTATTTATTTTTTTTTAACGTTTATTTATTTTTGAGACAGAGAGAGACAGAGCATGAACGGGGGAGGGCCAGAGAGAGGGAGACACAGAATCTGAAACAGGCTCCAGGCTCTGAGCTGTCAGCACATAGCCCGACGCGGGGCTCGAACTCATGGACCGTGAGATCATGACCTGAGCCCAAGTCGGACGCTTAACCGACTGAGCCACCCAGGCGCCCCGAAGGTGCCTTCTTTTAAGGAAGAGCTCATCGTCTTTAGGACCCTTTGAGGGATATGTGTGGGCTTATTGGTAACTGTGTCACCTTGGGCAGGTTCCTTGGCCACGTTGTACGTCATTTTCCTCAGAGGAAAATGGAGACACGAGCAGGCTCTAACCCAGAGGGTTATTGCAAAGGATTAAATGAGAAAACCCAAGAAAAGCAGTTGGAACAGTACCTCCATGTGCCGGTCCCCACTAGTGTCAGCTAGTTGATTGTTACTGTTATTGTCACAAACCCACACACCCGTGGAAAATGTTATGTCCCGTAACAGGATTAATAAAAGCGTGGAGCAAAAATATTTTCTGGTAATGTTCCGCAGCATTGTGCTACCTTTCTTGATGAAGAATTTTTCACTTGATCTTTAGGAAGAAACCATTAGATAAGCAAAGATCAAAACTCGTTTTAGTGATGTGGAAGAGTTGAGGAACAGTAAGCATTTAAAAAAAATTTTTTTTAATGTTTATTTTTGAGAGAGAGAGAGACAGAGCGTGAGCGGGGGAGGGGCAGAGAGAGAGGGAGACACAGAATCTGAAACAGGCTCCAGGCTCTGAGCTGTCAGCACAGAGCCCGACGCGGGGCTCGAACTCACGAATCGTGAGATCGTGACCTGAGCCGAAGTCAGACGCTTCACCGACTGAGCCGCTCAGGCGCCCTAACCGTAAGCATTTTTAAGAAGGGGCTGTAATGGAGAGAGCTGTAAGATATACAGACGGAAGAGGTACTTCAAAAGAAACCACGTGGTTTACTTTAAGAATATGTTATCCGATGTCTCCTGCTCGTGTGCGACGAATATTTACCGTGGATCAAGGTTTTAACTCAGAAGGGTCTGTTTTCTAGTTTGAGAAGTCCTTCCCGGTCTCTCTGTGTTTTACTGCTCAAGTTTTACTGCTCGATTGCTTGAGTTGTTCTGCCAACAAGTGTCCGCTGGGCGGCTGTGGTCCACAGAGCGGTGGGGCACACTGAGGGATCCAGAGACAGGCTCCTGCCCTCAGGAAGCTTCCAGTCTGGCGGGTGGAAGACAGATAAAGGACAGCCTGGCCTGTGAGAGGGCAGTGTGGTGAGGGGTGAAGAGTGAGCCCTGGGGCAGACCGCTGGGGGTGTAGAGTCCCCAAGATCCCGCTTCTCAGCTGTGATACTTCACTTCGTAATTCCTTAGTTTTCTCTAAAATGGGGGTGAAAACCCACACCAAGTGCTTTGCGGAGAATACGAAATGTGCAAAATGAAAATGCAGGGCCCTTGTTTAAAAAGCGTTGGAAATTTCAGGGCCCCTGGGTGGCTCAGTCGGTTGAGCGTCCGGCTCGATTTTGGCTCAGGTCATGATCCCAGGGTTGTGGGATCGAGCCCCTGTGTCGGGGTCTATGCTGAGCGTGGAGCCTGCTTAAGATTCTCCCTTTCTTTCTTCCTCCGCCCTCTTGCCTACTCGTGCGCGCGCGCGCTCTCTAAGATAAAAATTAAAAAATTAAAAGTGTTGAGAATTTCAAGATGGGACAGCAGAGCATTAAGCAGCCGTGGGGCCCTGGGCAGCCGTATAGGTCACACGTGTGCCCAGAAGCTGGCCTCGATGGGGATAATAATAATGCCTTCTCGTAGGGTTGTTATGATGGTCCAGTTGGCCAATAGCAATGCCTGACGTGGAATAAACACTCAGCGTTAGCTGTTACTTCTCTAGTAGTTACTCTCGTCAGTAGGCAAAGCCAACTGTTAGAGGTAGTTGCTTTCCATCACCATGAGAAGTGATATTCTGCTTAGAAAACCGGATCTCAGGGCGCCTGGGTGGCTCAGTCGGTTGAGCGTCCAACTCTTGATTTCCACTCAGCTCATGATGTCACAGTTGGGGTTCGTGAGATCGAGCCCCGAGTTGGGCTCTGTGCTGACGGTGAGGGACCTGCTTGAGATTCTCTCTCCCTCCCTCTCTGCCCTTCCCCCACTCGTTCTTTCTTTCTCTCTCTCTCCCGAAATAAATAAGTAAACTAAAAAAAAAAAAAGAAAAAAAAAAAAGAAAGGAAAAGAAAAAGAAAACCATATCTCAGTTTTGCTGTGGGACTGCATATCACAACCAAGTGCAATCCCGCTCTCAAAGCCGCCTCCCGCTCCAGCATGTGTGAGAGCCAGACTTGCATCGCTAACCGCCTGCTGGTCTCACACCCCGCAGTACCTGATCTCAACCGCCCCTACACACTGTCCAACAACCTGTGTTTGCATTCAGCAGGTGCCTACTTGGTGCCAGGCTCCGTGCTCAGCTCGGGTGCACAAGATAGGACGCCTGCCCTCACGGAGCTACGTTCTGGCAATTTCTCATCTTAGCTGCTGGTCACGAGGGTGCTGAGACCAGCCTGTTAGAAGCCAGTCTGCGCTCTCCCCAGCCACGCGACAAGCCCACATCGGGAAGATTCTCAGTCTTGCCCGTTCTGGGCCGTGCACCATCTCCCTTGTCACCTCCCTCGCGGGGCGTCTCCTCCGCAGGCTGTTGCCGCTTATTGTGCCTTAAGATTCTGTTCTTGAGAGTCCAGTTGCCTCTTGGGCGCTGTCTAGAAAACTTTTTCTCTCTTGTCCTTGCTTACTAAGATTCCGCCTATAACTAACTGTCTTGCCTGCTGACTGTGGGTGCATGTGCGGACTCCACGCGAGCAGACTCTTCCTGAACCCCCTTCGGATGTCTGCTTCCCGTGTTTCTGGTCCTTATTTGGTAGTAAGTGCACAACTATTGGTTGAGTCAGTGGGGGACTATGGGTGGCCTCTTGCAGAGGGACAGCGCCATTGGCAGAGTTGGTCACACTGTTTGGGGTCCCACGGAAGGGGATTCCTTACTCGACTGGCTGTTACCACGGGGCATCTTAATTTCTGTGTCCTACCCTCCCCCTGCGCAGTGAGCTCCAGAAAGGCCAGCAGGTGGCCTGGCAGGGGACAGGGACCCAGCAGGTGTTTGTGGAATCCGTTCCCAAATACCTTAGTGCCTACCATGGTATCTGGCATACAGCAGATAGTCAGTAAACACTGGAGCGGACCGGCACCTTCCACGTCAGTTGTCACTCTAACCCTATACTTCATGTGAGCCTGTCGTGCTGAGGGCCTTTGGAAAATCCGCTCGTGTTCTCACTCTCGCGTTGCCCTCAGAAGGCCAGAAGCCAGATCTTTCTTGATGACTGTAGTTGGGACAAACTTCCCATAGGCGTCTCTGTCTATCAAGTGTATTTAAAACCTGGGACTCTTATTCTGGAAGAAAAGAAAAATGTTCTCTTATTAGTGGAGTTTTTGCCATTCTGTGGTTCTTTTTTTAATTTTTTAAAAATGTTTTTATTTTTATTTTTGAGACAGAGAGAGACAGCATGAGCAGGGGAGGGGCAGAGAGAGAGGGAGACACAGAATCCGAAGCAGGCTCCAGGCTCTGAGCCGTCAGCACAGGACCGGACGCGGGGCTCGAACTTATGAGCTGTGAGATCACGACCTGAGCCGAAGTCGGACGCTCAACCGACTGAACCACCCAGGCGCCCCGTGCCCTTCTGTTGTTCTGACTTTAATTAATTATAAATATTAAATCCCGTGACAAACTCTGGATATTTTAAAGTCGTTTGTATGCTCCTGTTGCCAGACGCTCTCAGATGAAGACTGTTTGACCTCAGTCAGTGTTGAGGGAGGAGGGCCCTGGCTCTCTCATAAGGGTGCCGTCAGGCCGTCTGCTGGGGCTGCTGTCTCTCCAGGCTGGGGTTCCCCACTCTCAAGCTCGGTCCTGAGGTGCTCCGCCGGCCCCTGCTCCTCACCGGCTCGTTGCACTCGGGGCGTCCGTCCCTCACCACTTTGAGCCTCTCCCCTGGGCCGCTCGAGTGTCCCCGAGACCTGCCAGCTAGCCTCCCCCAGAGCCAGTGCTCCAGGGGAGAGAGGTGGCAAGAGACAGAAAGGAAGCCACGGCATCTTTTATTATCTAATCTTGGAAACTTCTGCCTTCTTACTGGTCACAGGTCACCCCGCGCAAGTGAGGGTGGCTCCCGTCCCCTCCGCCTCAGCTGGCTGGGGGCCGGTGGAGAGCCACTGGCTGGAAGGCCACGAGGCCACAAGGCCTTGAGTGTTCCCACCAGGGGAACGTCCCTGGTTAGTGTTCATTCGCGTGACTGGTAGGGAGCCCTGCTGATGCCTAATTAATACATAATTATCTGTAACGTAATAATAAAGAGATTGAAAGTTCAGGGTTTTTTAAAAAAAATTTTTTTAGTTGACTTATTTATTGTGAGAGAGACAGTGATAGGGTGAGTCAGGGAGTGGCAGAGAGGGGGGAGAGAGAGAATCCCAAGCAGGTTCCCCACAGAGCCTGACGCGAGGCTCGAACTCCCGAAACTGTGAGATCGCGACCTGAGCCGAAACCAAGAGTTGGACACTTCACCAACTGAGCCTCCCAGGCGCCCCAAATGTTGAGGTTTTTTTTTAAAAAAAAAAAAAACCAGGTGAGATATTTTGTACTAACCCGTTTCAAATTGTGAACGTTAAGCAGCTTTCAAGCTCGGTCATGTATCGCAGCCTGTGAGATGGCTCATTTAGCTGATAGGGATGAATTAATAACTGAGTTTTGAAATTGTCTTCCAGGTGTGTTTTGACTGTGGGGCCAAGAACCCCAGCTGGGCGAGTATAACCTACGGGGTGTTCCTTTGCATCGACTGCTCAGGGTCACACAGGTCACTCGGGGTCCACTTGAGCTTTATCAGGTGAGTGAGTCTGTTTTCGTCATGGGCGGGAGCGGCTCTTTTCCCCTTTTCTGCTTTACGTTTGCTTTGCCGTCAGGTAGAATGAGAGGCCGACGAGGAGTCGCGGGGACCGAAATCTTTATAGTTAGGTAACCTGGAAGATGACTTATTTTCCGTTCGCTGACTGTTCCGTAGAGCTCTGTGTCAGAGATCTGAGGCTGTGGTGCTGCAGACAGAGTCAGGAGGGAGGATCTGAGACCCTCTTCCCTTCCCTTTATCACCTTCTAATAACCAGCAGATCAGCGACAGCAGGGGATTGGGGTGCTACAGGCCTGGAGGAGAGCTGATACAAAGGGCGAGAAGCAGGGCGCCTGGGTGGCTCAGTCGGTTGAGCGTCCGACTTCGGCTCAGGTCATGATCTCCTGGTTGTGAGTTCGAGTGCCGCGTCGAGCTCTGTGCTGACAGCTCGGAGCCTGGAGCCTGCTTCCGGTTCTGTGTCTCCCTCTCTCTCTGACCCTCCCCCCATTCATGCTCTGTCTCTCTCTCTCTCTCAAAAATAAATAAAGATTGAAAAAGGCGAGAAGGCTCGTTATAGCACAGGCCTACAGCTCTGGCTCCCAGGGCCGCTGACCTCACGAAGCCTGAGTGAATGATTGTGTTGGGAGTTTGAGTGGCAATTTCATGTGCTTGTAAAAAGAAAGTCTTTTTTTTTTTTTTAATCTGCAGACGTGGGCTGCCATTGGCTCCCTCTGGGGAGTACATATCTTCTACTCTGGACAGTCTGGTTGCAGCCTAGATGGGGCTTTTGCGTGTGGCCCCCTTGGACACAGCCCCACAGTCCGGTGGGAGGCTGAAGTGCCCTTGTGTGAAATAAAATAATCTGAAATAATAAAAGGATCTCCAGGCAGGCTCAGCACTTGGAACTGAGCGAGGCTTGCTCGTCAGCAACCCCCCCTCCATTCCTTATGACTTAAGGAACATCGATATAATACTATTACTATGAAGAACATTGGTTCCTATAAGATAAATCGATTATTATTTGTAATGAGACATTTTCTATGATGGCACAAAAACTACATAGTAAAAATAATATAATTTTCTTTTAAAAATATATTCACTTAAAAAAAAAAAAAAAACATTCCTGATGTACTTTCGTGAGTTCTTTTTTCCGGAAATCAGTTTGTAGAGGCTGATGGGCTAAATATTTATAGCCACGTAACTCCGTAGGCAATTACTTAGAAAAGGGAGTTCTTTTGTGTTCTTCCTGGTTTCAGAGTATCTATCCATTTCTTGTCTTTTTGTCTTAGATGCTGCTCCCAGAATATTTTGAATACACTGTCCTGTTCTTGTCCTTTTCTTTAAATGTTGAGGGATTTACTTGCCCGGGCAGGTTTCTTTTTGGGGTACTTCCCTCCTCTCCACCTCCCCCCCACCCCCCCACCCCCCGGATTGGTTGTTACCGGTTACCATAAGGTGAGCTGCTCTGCCCAGAGCTCATGAAGTCTGGACTCCATTGGTCTTCCTTTCTATCTTCACTGTGTTCTGTCCCTCTTCCTCTGTGCCAAGTCCCGCCCTTGTAATCTGGCCCTCCCTTTGCCTCTCCAGCAAAGCACACCTCCAGTATAAACCATTCCAGGCAATCAGGCGGTCTTCTGACGTGTTCCCTGGTGAGGGGAGGACTGACCCAGATCATAATGAGGCTAGACAGCAGGGTCTGTCTGGGCTGCTGTAGGTTTAATGACTAGCCTTTTAAAAGTCAGATAAATAGAACTATGAATCGCAGTGTTTATAAATGATTCAGAAACAACTGTCCAAAAGTCCTATACAACCGGAGGGCAGCAGTCTAGGATTTGGGCAAGAGGAAGTCAAGGAAGGTGAGAATACTCAGCAGGGTTTTTGTTTTTTAAGAGGCGGAGGTTTGCTCATTAAAATTTTTTCTTGGTGGGAAGAAATTACAAACACTAGGTCATTGGGAAAAAAAAAAAAAAAATCCAAGCAGTCCCAAAGTTCATAAAGTAAGTGAAAAGTCCTTCCTCTAGAATCCCTTGCCCCTCTACACCCTCTTCCCCTGCCAGACGCACGCACCGCCCCACCCCCCCAACAGCCCCACCTCCCAGTCACGAACAGATGAACAATTTGGCATGGGTGGAATGTTTATTTAAATGGAGGGTTTTTTTTTTTTGTTTGTTTTTTTTAAGTAGAATTTCAAGTCAACAATTTTACAAAGGAAAAAACCTATGAACTTTTGCCAACCAAAAAGGGAAAGGCGGGTTAGGCATCCACGGAAATGGCCAGCTGCCTTGGAGCTGACTGCAGAGGATGTAACTGTATTGGCCCCTGCCCACCACCTCCCGGGGCTTGAACTCCGGGCCTCAGCTCCTGGGGCATCTGCGCCTCCCCGTGCTCCTCTCCCTCCAGCTCTGTTTCCTCTCAGGTTCACTGTTAAGTATTTCATGAGCTTATGAAAGGTGAATGGAATCCAGTAGGAGGGTAGGGACAGGCTTCAGTACAGCATGAATAGAAAGATAGACTGTAGGGGCCTGGGTGGCTCAGTTGGTTAAGCATCCTACTTCGACTCAGGTCACAATCTCACGGGTTGTGGGTTCGAGCCCCACGGAGTCTGTGTCTCCCTCTCTCTCTGCCCGTCCGCCGCTCACACTGTTTCTCTCTCCTTCACAAGTAAATAAACACTAAAAAAGTAAAATTAAAAAAAAAAAAGAAACAAAAAGATAGACTGCAAAGTGCCCCATAGGACATGAAAACAGCACTGTCTCTACTTCCGGTTGGAAAGTCAGTCCAAGTTGACCACGAGGTGGTAACATTTGCAATGAATTTCGAAGTTTTGGTGAGATTTTGATCATGGAAACAAGGCAGGGGAAAGGAGGTCAGCAGTCAGGCTTTGAGAAAAGGTATGGGGCGCCTGGGTGGCTCAGTCGGTTGAGCTACTGACTCTTGATACTGGCTCAGGTCATGATCTCAAGGATGTGAGATCGAACCCAGCATCCCTGCTTGGATTCTCTCCCCGCCCCCGGCCTGCGCCCACCCCCCCCCCCCCGCCCCTCCCTGGCTTACGCATGCGCGTATGCTCTCTCTCCCTCTAAATAAATAAATAAATAAATAAATAAATATTTTAAAAAAGTATAGAGGCTGGAAAAAGTGAACTGTTTAGTAACTACTTTTTTTTTTTTTTTTAACATTTATTCATTTTTGAGACAGAGAGAGGCAGATCATGAACGGGGGAAGGTCAGAGAGAGAGGGAGACACAGAATCCGAAGCAGGCTCCAGGCTCTGAGCTGTCAGCACAGAGCCTGACGCGGGGCTCGAACTCACAGACCGCGAGATCATGACCTGAGCTGAAGTCGGACGCCCAACTGACTGAGCCACCAGGCGCCCCAAGTAACTACTTTTTTAAAAAATGTATTTATTGTGAGAGAGAGAGAGCGCAGGAGGACTAGAGAGAGGGAGAGAGAGAATCTCAAGCAGGTTCCTTGTTGTCAGCACAGAGCCCGATGCAGGGCTTGAACTCACGAACCTGGAGATCATGACCTGAGCTGAAACCAAGAGTCGCATGTTTAACTGACTGAGCCACCCGGGGGGCCCCTAGTAGCTCATTTGTCTAGGCAGAGGAAAATGAAGAGACATAGGATTTCAAGGGGAAGATTTGGGGGACATTGTGGAGGGTCTTGACTGCCAGGCCAAGAGCCTGTACTTAACTGCTGAGACCTTGAGGGGCGAACGCAGGAAGGCTGACCTGGGCCCCCGGCGTAGAAGGTGCCCACAGACATTGGCCAGGCGGTGCTGGGCAGGCGTGAGGAGAGAGGGCACTGTGCCTGGCTGCTGGGGGCTGAAGCCCAGCACCACCCCGACTGTTTCTGGGTGTGCTGCTTCCCTCTCGGTGTCTCTGTTTCCTTCCCTTGAACGTGGGGATGAGAAGCCGGGGAGTCACCGTAGAGGCTTTGGGAGAAGAAGGCGGATGAACCCACATAAAGCCTGGCACATGGTGAGTCCCCAGCAGAGGCCCCCAGCGATCAGGTCTGAGTCGTGTGTGTGCCCGCCCAGCGGATGCCGGAGGAGAAACGTTTGTGATGTTCGTGTAGGAAGGCAACGCCTTTCGTGGTGGCCTTCAATCGAGCAGCCAAGCCAGTTAGCAACAGGCGGCTCCTGAAGCTGTTCCCGGGCTTGTCTGTGAGCCAAAGTCTAGATTAACGGTGCTGGATGGATGAAATTGCATTTAAAATTTTTGATTACGTGATAGCTTTGTCATGTTTATTTGGTGAGATTCCTTCTGATTTCTAAAATCTATTTAAATGTGCTGCTTACTGACTCTGGCAGCCACTAGGGAAGCTCATTCATGCAGTTTTGGGGAGGTTATACTGGACTCATGTAAGGATTACAGAGGTTGTGGGAAACGTCTTTTCTCATTGACTTGGCTGTTAACAGGAGCCACTTTGTTAAAGTGTCACTGATTCTTCCACTTTTCTTACTGCCTCTGCTTTACTTTTTTCTTAGCGCTGTCACAGACTGTCAATTACCTTTCGTGTCTCTCAATCTACATTGGAGGGAAGAAATCGCCTACAGTGAAGTCACCTCCTCGTGTAGGAATGGGCACTCGTGAGCAATTAAGTTTCCTCTAAAGGTTGACTAGTTTCAGGCTCCACAACCCAGTTCAGGAACAATTCGTTTTAATCTTTTTTTCTAAGGAATATATAGAGTAATATTTGGAGAGAGAGAGAGAGAGAGAGCGAGCGAGCGAGCACGAGCCGGAGAGGGGCCGAGAAAGAGGGAGACAGAGGATCTGAAGCAGGCTCTACGCTGTCAGCACAGAGCCCAGTTGGGACTCAAACTCATGAACCGAACTGTGAGATCACGACCTGAGCTGAAGTTGGACCCTTAAATGGCGGAACCGCCCCTATTTTTTGTTTTTTTTTTGTTTTTTTAAGATCGTTTAAGACCAAAAGTTGAGGCTGATTAGCAAATCCAAGTAGTTGCAGCCTCAGTTTTAGGACCTAATTAAGTCAGCCCAAATTCAGGTACCTGTTATGTGCCTGTTGTAGGAGTGTGGCAGAAAAACGTGGGACATTCCTGTCCTCTGGAGCTCGCTGCTTCTGACCTGACGCAGCGTGACAGGGTTAACATGATCATGGTGATGGCGATGGTGAGAATTTTAGCCAGGCACTAAAATTTACAGGATTTACCGCGAGCCAGGCACTTTCCAGATATTAGCTTGTTTGATTTCTGCAAGAGTGAGATAGATAATACTATAATTATCACTGCTTTGCACATGAGGAAAGCCGGCACAGAGAAGCTAAGTAACTTCTCCGAGGTCATCCAGCTAGCCATGGCAGAGTTGAGCTTTGTTCTGTCTCAGTCTGTCTCCAGAGGCTGTGCTGTTACCTGCCATGTCCTCTGACAGCGTGGGATGGGGGTGGTACCTGACTCCGTCTGATGCACAGTCGTGAACATGTGGCTAAGATCCATCCGAAAAAGGATTTCAGAACAAGGTGTATCATTTAGTCACACTGCCTGGTCATCAAATTCTAAAAGATTTTATTTTTGTCTTTGGGAAACCTGCTGCTTATAAAGGGTAGATTAAATTTTGCTTTTTATGTATTGACACGGAGTGGATTTGTTACAGGTGCAAGTAATGATATGTATTAGTGTTGTTATTTTAGGGTAGCTGTTGGCTTCAAAATAACATTCTAACGTTTACAAAGGCTAATAAGCAATACAAATAGGCATAGAAATTGGCAAACAGGAGGGCAGTGTAAACGGAAAAGAGGCGTCTTTTCTTTTTACCTTCCTATTTTGTACAGGTGCTCCGCCTACACCCATTCAGAAATGTCCACGTTCCTTTACAGTTAGTGGGGGACAAGCTGTTGCATATGGGACAGCCTTGCTTTTTGCTCTTACCTGCGGATTTAATGTAAAGGCTTCCAACATTGTTGGAATATCACACCTTGCTTTACAGTGATCGCTCGGCGAATTGTTATTGTTGGGAAATACGGTTATTGCCTTTACCTTGCCTGGATTTGGTCTCAGGTTGCAGAGAAGGAGAGCACGAGGTGTGGTAGGGGAGAAGGCCCTTCCAGCTTTCACGTCAGGAGCACTAAATCCTGAGTTTTCTCCCCTCCCTGATGGCGGTGGTGTTGGTTAGGTCCCTTCTGCCTGCTGATGAGACTGTGAGCGTCCCCGAGGCCCCTGTGAGAGGTCGGACTGGACAAATGCATAGCTGATCTGAAAAATCAGAGGAGCACATCTGTTTTGAGCAGAGAGACGTTACCGATTTTTAGATCATAAGCCACTGAGAATGGGAGGCGAGGGAGGAGTCACAGTTGTTCCAACGGCCCAGGAAGCTCGTCTTGTCCCTGAGCCCCAGATGAGGCGCTGTCTGGAGCAGCGGAAGTGCTCCTGGCCTGGGGCGGCCCACCTGTGGTCACGCGTGGAGGGGAGCGTGTGGCTGGGCCACCGGAAACATGGCTGCCAGGAAGGATGAGAGGGGCCGGGAGCTGTTTGCATCACTATCACAGGCTCTGCAGGCCCAGCACATCCCCTGTCACTGTTAACACAGACCTAGAAGTCTTCAGGATGCTGAAAATCAAGGGAACTCTTGCTTCCAAAACTTTGGTGGCTCCGTTCTGAGGGAAGAACGTGTTAACATTTGAGAACATTCTCCCCATTTAGATCTACTGAGCTGGACTCGAACTGGTCTTGGTTTCAGCTGCGATGCATGCAAGTTGGAGGAAATGCTCACGCAGTAAGTTCATCGCAGACCTGCTGTCTCCCTTCTCGCTATCGGCGGGGAGGGAAGTTGGGTATTTGCATGTATGAGTTTGGGAGGCCCTATTGAGTAGCTAAGACAAGACGACGGGCCTGGGAGTGGATGGCCCTGGTAACTTGTCTATCCCCAAATCTTTTAAATACCTCGTAAGCACAAAGCTCTGGGCTGGGTGCTGAGATACAGTGCCGAACAAGACAAAGGAGATCCCCTTTCTTAGTAACTTCTGCGTAAAACATAACTTCTCAAGTGTCCAGTTAACTTATAGTTTTAAAAGAGCAGGTCTCTTTACCCTCCCTTACAAACCTAAATAAAGAGCCTCAAATATGTTAAACTTCATTTACAAACCCAGTATATCTGATGAATCCAGTTGGGTCAATACAAGGATTGCTCACACAGGTTTCTAGAATGCCTGCTTTCATTGAGATATGAATTCCGACCCTTATGAGGTGGTTGGAAACAGTTTCCTCTAACTGTTGAAACATTTATCTTATCTCGTGCTTATGCTGTGGTTTCTGTTCACGAAGAAACAGCACTAGACAAGGTGATGGTTGGCGTGGCCCCTGTTAACCAATTTGTCAGAAATTCCAAGTTAGAGGAATTCAAATTGAAATGAATTTCTCATGAGCTAAAAGTAGTCCAGAGTGGAAAGCGTCCCCCCAAATAACAGAATAATTCAGAATGACCAAAGTGGGTTGATGGAGAAATGAAGGGTCACAGCTTTGTCATTTTGTACCGTGAGCCTCATGCCCGGTTACACAAAAATACCAATGTTCAATGTGTGGAAAGCATTCCCTTTTACAAGGAGGAGTTGACTTTAAATTAGGTAGTACGTATTCTTTTTGTAAATTATGTGGTTTAATTACTTTTGTTTTCACTAGTATTTCCCAAAAACTCCTTCATAACATGAAGTAATGTTTTCAGTCACAGGTGAGATTTAATGCCACATTGCTATTAATTCATGCATTTTTCTCTGTAGTCTTCCTTTTTCCATCAACACGGCTGTGCCACCAATGACACCAATGCCAAGTACAACAGTCGTGCTGCTCAGCTCTATCGGGAGAGAATCAAGTCGCTGGCCTCCCAGGCAACGCGGAAGCATGGCACTGATGTAAGTCACGGGTGGGTTGGAGCGCCTCCGGCAGATGAACATTCGTTTCAGTACAAAAAGTGGTTTTGGGGGCTCCTGGGTGGCTCAGTCATTTGAGCGTCCGACTTCGGCTCAGGTCATGATCTGACAGTTCGTGGGTTCGGGTCTCGCGTCGGCTCTGTGCTGATGGCTCGGAGCCTGGAGCCTGCTTCGGATTCTGAGTCTTCCTCTCTCTGCCCCTCCCCCGCTTGCACTCTGTCTCTGTCTGTCTCTCAAAAGTGAATAAAAATGTAAAAAAGAGAATTTAGGGGCACCTGGGTGGCTCAGTTGGTTAAGTGTCCGACTTCAGCTCTGGTCATGATCTCGTGGTTCATGGGTTCAAGCCCCATATTGGGCTCTGAGTTGACATCTCAGGGCCTGGAGCCTGCTTCAGATTCTGTGTGTCTCTCTCTCTCTGTGCCCCTCCCCCACTCGTACTCTGTCTCTCTCATGAATAAATAAAAGCAGTAAAAAAAAAAAAAAATTTTTTTTAAAGTGGTGTTACCTATCCCAAACAGTAAAACCTTCTAGCTGGATTCTCTTGCAAGGAAACCATGTGTAGTCGATTCTTGAGGTTCATGGAAGTGATGCACTGAATGAGTAAATGCAGAAACATCACTCCTAGGAGAGATAGAGGGCTAGGTTCCTGTGAGTGTCTGGTCACAACATTCCCATCAGCTGATCAGTACATAACCTTATTTTACATGTGATACTATTTAAGGACACCTTATTGAATATATTATTAAATTTTTAAATTAAAAAAAATTAAGTTTATTTATTCTGAGAGAGAGAGGGAGTAGGAGGGGCAGAGAGAGAGAGAGAGAGAGAGAGAGAGAGAGAGAATCCCAAGCAAGCTCCGCACTGTCAGCACAGAGCTCGATGCAGGGCTCGAACCCACGAACCTTGAGATCATGACCCGAGCCGAAATCAAGAGTAGGATGCTTAAGCAGGCCGAGCCAGCCAGGCTGAATATATTATTAATATGCAATTAAATATATAATGATTAAGGGGCGCCTGGGTGGCGCAGTCGGTTAAGCGTCCGACTTCAGCCAGGTCACGATCTCGCGGTCCGTGAGTTCGAGCCCCGCGTCAGGCTCTGGGCTGATGGCTCAGAGCCTGGAGCCTGTTTCCGATTCTGTGTCTCTCTCTCTCTCTGCCCCTCCCCCGTTCATGCTCTGTCTCTCTCTGTCCCAAAAATAAATAAACGTTGAAAAAAAAAAAAAAAAAAAATATATATAATGATTAATAGTATATTAATATATATATCTATATAATAGATATATCTATAGATATATCTATAGATATCTATATATTTAGACATATCTATAGATATATATATATAATATTTAATATATCATTAATATATAATTATTGACTCATTAACATTGGACTCACTGTCCACAGCACTGTAACTCATGCCCGGGGGTGGGGGGTGGGGCTTACCTCATTCTGTGTTTTCTCTATAAGGCACATCACAGCCTTCCTGTGCTTAGGAACACAAGGTAGGACTTCGGCACTGGGCTTGGGGGCCATTTTAACCAATGAAATCACCAACAAAGCACAGCAATGTGAAAGATGTGTCGCTAAATCGACCACAAAAAAGGACACTTACTTACAGTTTGAGCTGAAACAAGGAGACAGAGAGTCACCTTGTTCAGCCTCAGCTGGGAACGTGCACCTCGGGGTGACCTACATTCTTTACTGATCCACACATGTCTATGAAGGACCGCAGAAGTGTCTTAAGTCCTGACTTGGGGGTTACAGATAAATTGTGGCAGGTAGGTGAATTTGCAAACATGGAATCCACTAAAAATGAGGATTGATGATACTCTAGATACAATATGCACTTGGATATTAAGTCCTCCATCTTTCCTTTTCAGAAACGGCTTGTGAACCTGGTCTTGACATCCTCAAGGCTTGGAAGCAAAAGTTACTGGGTTGATACATAACCAAAATGTGCTCAGGGGCCCCGTGTAGGCCTGTTAACTGATTGTATAATAGCGGAAAGTACCAATCATTAGCAAACAGGTCTCTAGAAAGGGAGTGAGAGTATTAAAGAAAAACTTTTAAAGCCAGGTGAAGGACTCAGCACACACTTTATGTTTTTGCTCTAGCTGTGGCTTGATAGCTGTGTGGTTCCGCCTTTGTCCTCTCCACCCAAAGAGGAAGACTTCTTTGCCTCTCATGCTTCTCCTGAGGTATGTACTCTGCTTTATATAATTTTAAAGTATGCTTACTCTTACAGTTATAAAGGGCATATATTGAAATGTTTCACTTAGGATCCAAGCTAAGCCGCTGTGATAAACCCGAAATAAGTCACTTTACACAAGATAGAAATGAATCCCCATCAGCAGTTCGGAAGTCGCCTGTCCAGGACTGACCGAGGGATTTATTTTGCTCTTCTCCACGTACTGGCTTCTATCTCACAGTCCAAAGTGTCTGCCCCAGCTCATGACCTTTCGCAGCAATGGCAAGGGGGCAAGCATCTAGGGAAGCGTGTGCCCCTTCCTTTTACTAGAACAATCTGGAGGCAGTGCACATCACTTCCATTCATATCCTAGTGGCCAGAATTTGGTTACAGGCCCATGCCCAGGCTCCAGGGGGGCCGAGCTGTTATTACTGGTGGTCTGCCATGATTCAGGTCACAGCTATGGAACTGACCAAGAACGAAGACAGGTTTTTTTTTTTTTTTAACCAAATTTTAATAGGGGTTTGAACCTCATTGTCCCTGTTTAGTCGTGCCCATAGAGCATACCGTATCTCAAGGCTGTTGTAAGAATGAAGTCAGTACAGATGCAAGGAGTTAGGAGCTGGCACAGGGTGAACAGTCAGTAAATGCTATCAGAATAATGATCTTTGTCGTCGTGGTCCGACAGGAGCCAAGAACAATCCCCAGATCTCTCAGGTCAGGGAACGTGAGGCCTCCAAAGCCTAAAATATTTACGGAGCGGTCCTGTGAGGAAACGTAGGTGGACCCCTGGCTCAGAGCCTCAGATGTCTGTTCACTGCCCTGCCTCTTCCCAGCCCCACTGGGGAGGGAGCATTGTTTGCTTAACCCGTTCTGTAACCAACTTCCAAGTAAAAATGTGGAAAGGTGTATACATTGCTAAGCCTTGATTTTTTTGTTGTTGTTATTATGATGTGCACATACACGTTCATTGACATAGTTAACAGTTACCAGAAACAATTCTCAAAAAAGAAGAGAACAGGGGCGCCTGGGTGGCTCGGTCGGTTAAGCGTCCGACTTCGGCTCAGGTCATGATCTCACGGTCCGTGAGTTCGAGCCCCGCGTCGGGCTCTGTGCTGACAGCTCAGAGCCTGGAGCCTGTTTCAGATTCTGTGTCTCCCTCTCTCTCTGCCCCTCCCCTGTTCATGCTCTGTCTCTCTCTGTCTCAAAAATAAATAAATGTTAAAAAAAAAAAAAATTAAAAAAAAAAAAAAAGAAGAAGAGAACAGAAAACAAAAGAAAAGATAAGGTGTTCTGTCATGATCTGTGCCTCTTGTTTAATATAGAACGAGATCTAGAACGTCCAGGACTAGTAGCCGAGAAGTGTTAGGAATAGAAGTGACAGGCTGGAAGGAGGAGACAACAGTTTGGTGCCTAGTGTGGGAATTCGTGTGGAATTAGCATTAACGTGAACTCACGTTTGTTTCAGCGTGTCTCTGTACGCACACTCACGCACGCACACACACAGTGGAGCACGATGACAGGTAGTGGATACACATGGGTCAGCAGAGACAGAACACGTGTATTACCCGCCTCTGTCCACCAAGAGGCCCAGAGACAGGGACGCTCCGGTACACAAGCACACCCAGCACCCACATCTTGGTTTCTAATTGCCAGGAGGACCCGGGGCTACCTTCAGAGAAATGGCCGATTCTAGGGCCCGGGCCACTGGGGAGCCTGGAGTGCCCTGGAGTGTCGGAAAGTAAGCAGGTGCTGGGCGGAGCGGGTGGCAGATAGGGGAGGGCATGTCTAAAAGACTCAGGAACCAACCGGAAAGAGGTCCCAGTGGTCAAAACTGGAATCATTCAAGCAACAAAATAAATAATGACAGTTCGGATTATAATCCAAAGAATGAAACAAATATCCACGAGTCCCCACTAATAATGATGAGATGATTGGATAAATAAGTGGAGAGAAGGGATGATTTTTCTTAGAGAAAAATTCAGTCATATCTGTAGATAGTCTGCCCCTCCACAGATGGAGCTTCACCCCCTCTCCCCTTGAGTGCAGGCCAGACTTGGTGACTTGTTCCCAAAACTAGGGAATGGGAAGGGGAAAACAGTGACTTTATCAGAGAAAAGCCTGGCAGTCACCACCTTAACCAAGGGATCAGGGTCCGCATCGCCCACGTTCAGGGAAGCTGACGTGTGGCAGTGAGAAGGGTACCGCAGCCCTGTGCCATTCCTCCCCCAAACTGAGGCTAAGCACGAGAAAACATCGGACACACCCGAACTGAGGGATATTCTACAAACTAGCCGATCACTACCCTTCAGAAGCTCGAAGGTCGTGGAAAACCAGGAAAGACTGAGCAGCTGTGACAAACCGGAGGAGACTCAGGAGACACGACCGATGCAGCATGGGAGCCTGGAACGGATCCTGGAACAGAAAAGAGACGGGGGTGGGAAAGTGGTGAAATCTGAATAAAGTCTGGAGTTTAGCTAATAACGATAGCTAAATCATTGATCCCTCCGTGATAATTCTTAGTTTTGGCAGACGTACCGTGGGTACTTTACCATCAGAGGAAGGTGGGTGAAGCGTATATGGAAACTCTACTATCTTTGCAGCATTTTTGCAAGTCTGAAGTTATCACAAAATAAAAATACGGTGGAGGAAAAATAAGGAATTGGAGCCTTAAAACAGAGACTTAAGAATATACGTGTTTTCGACACCATTTTTCAAGGAACTGAAACAAAAAAGTCCCAAAATCTGTGTGGAACCACAAAAGACCTTGAATAGCCAACGTAATCTTGACAAAGAAAACCAGAGCTGGAGGCATCACAATCTCAGATTTCGAGATATACCAGAAAGCTGTAGTAATCAAAACAGTATGGTATCGGTGCAAAAATAGACACACAGTTCGATGGAAAGAATAGAGAAGCCAGAAATAACCCCACACTTACATGGTCAGTTAATCTACAACAAAAGAGGTAAGACTCTACAATGAGGAAAAAAGTCTCTTCAACAAACGGTGATGGGAAGACTGGACAGCGACATGCAAAAGAGTGAAACTGGACCACCTTCTTACACCCTACACAGAAAGAAACAACTCAAAATAGATTAAAGACCTAAATGCAAGACCTGAAACCATTAAATTCCTAAAAGAAAACATAGGCAGTAATTTCTGTGACATCAGCCACGGAAACCTTTTTCTAGCTATGCCTCCTCAGGCAAGGGGAACAGAAGCAAAGTCAAACTCTTGGGACGACACCGAAATAAAAAGCTTTTGCGTCGCGAAGGAAACCATCAAGAAAAGGACAAGGCAACCTACCGAATGGGAGAACGTATTTGCAAATGATATGTCTGATAACGGGTTAATGTCCAAAATACGTAAAGAACTTGTACAACTCAACACTGAAAACAGTAAATAATCTGATTACAAAATGGGCACAGGAGGGGCACCTGGGTGGCTCAGTTGGTTGAGTGTCCGGCTTCGGCTCAGGTCATGATCTTGCGGTCTGTGAGTTTGAGCTCTGCATTGAGCTCTGGGCTGACAGCTCAGAGCCTGGAACCTGCTTCAGATTCTGTGTCTCCCTCTCTCTGTCCCTCCCCCACTCATGCTCTGTCTCTCTCTATCTCAAAAACAAATAAATATTAAAAAAAAAAAAAACGTAACTACCACAAATAACGAGAAGGGACCATTAAGATGCTGCTTTCAGGGGCGCCTGGGTGGCTCAGTCGGTTGAACGTCCGACTTCGGCTCAGGTCATGATCTTGCCGTTCGTGAGTTTGAGCCCCAAGTCGGGCTCTGTGCTGACAGCTTGGAGCCTGGAGCCTGCTTCGGATTCTGTGTCTCCCTCCCTCTCTGCCCCTTCCCTGCTCATGCTCTCTCTCTCTCTCTCTCTCTCTCTCTCTCTCTCTCTGTCAAAAATAAACGTTAAAAAAAATTTTTTTTAAAAATGGGTAGAGGGCCTGAATAAGCATTTTCCCAAAGAAGACATCCAGATGGCAAACACACAGGAAAAGATGCTCCACATGACTCATCATCAGGGAAACACAAATCAAAACCACAGTGAGCGATCACCTTACACCTGTCAGAATAGCTAAAATCAAAATCCCAAGAAATAATAAGTGTTGGACAGGATGTGAGGAGAAAAGAACCCTCACGTACCATGGGTAGGAACGCAAATTGGTGCAGCCACTGTGGAAAACAGAATGGAAGTTCCTGAAAAAATTTAAAATAGAATTACCATATGATCCAGTAATGCTACTGCTAGCTATTTACCCAAGAAAATGAAAACACTAATTCAAAAAGATCTATATCCCTGTTTATTGCAGTATTATTTACAGTAGCCAAACTCTGGAAGCAGCCGAAATGTCCACCATAGATGAATAGATAAAGAAGATCACACACACACACACACACACACACACACACACACACACACACACACAGGAATATTACTCAGCCACGAAAAAGAAGGAGCTCTTGCCATTTGCAACAACATGGATGGACCTAAAGGCTATAATGCTAAGTGAAATAAATCAGACAGAGAAAGACAAATCCGATGTAATTTCACTCACGTGGAATTTAAGAAACCAACCAAAGAGACACATAAAACAACAGACTCTTAAATACAGAGAACAGACTGGTGGTTGCCAGAAGGAAGCATGGGTGGGGGGGGGGGTGGGGGAAGGGTTGAAATAGGTAAAGAGGGACAAAGAGCACACTTATCTTGATGAACCCTGAGTAATGTATGGAGTTGTTGAATCTTTATATTGTATACCTGAAACTAATGTGATACTGTACGTTAATTATACTTCAATTAAAAACAAGAAAAAAGAATAGACATGTCTTAATATTATCTTTCCTTGCCGCTAACCCAGGTACCTGGAAGGTGACCATTCCATTATTAGCTTTGATTTTTTTTTTTTTTTTTCTTGCTTTGCTGACTGGTGAATTTTCTCACCTTCAGGTGAGTGGCACAGGCTGGACATCAGCACAGCCAGAAGCATCTTCTTCGTCACCAAGGAATGTGGAGACCACTCCAGCTAATAATGAAGGTAATCTTCAGAATTGTCGTGTGATGTTATCCTTTGGTTCAATGGCTATGAAACTATTAGAAAATAAGGTCCTGTGGGGCACCCGGCTGGCTTAGTTGGTGGAGCACGTGACTTTTGATCTCAGGGTTGTGAGTTTGAGCCCCACGTTGGTGTAGACGTTAGTTAAAAATAAAATCATTTTTGGGGCGCCTGGGTGGCTCAGTCGGCTGAGCGTCCGACTTCAGCTCAGGTCACGATCTCGCGGTCCGTGAGTTCGAGCCCCGCGTCGGGCTCTGGGCTGACAGCTCAGAGCCTGGAGCCTGTTTCCGATGCTGTGTCTCCCTCTCTCTCTGCCCCTCCCCCGTTCATGCTCTGTCTCTGTCTGTCTGAAAAATAAATTAAAATGTTAAAAAATAAATAAATAAATAAATAAATAAATAAATAAATAAAATCATTTTTTATCTTTTAAAAAAAATTTTTTTTAAATGTTTATTTTTGAGAGAGACACAGAATGTGAGCGGGTTAGGGGCAGAGAGAGGGGGAGACACAGAATCCGAAGCAGGCTCCAGGCTCCGAGCTGTCGGCACGGAGCCTGACGCGGGGCTCGAACCCGTGAGCCGTGCGATCATGACCCGAGCCAAAGTCGGTCGCTCTACTGACTGAACCACCCACATGCCCCTAAAAATAAAATCTTTTTTTAAAAAAAAAGGAAAGAGAAAATAAGATCCTTGTATTTAATGAAGGAAAGATGCCCATGGTACATTATATAGTGGGGGGGGAAGATATTACCAAACAGGAAATATGATCTCATTTTTGTAAAACACTGAAGCAAAAACATATACACACAGAAAACATTCTGGAAGGTACATACCAAATTGTTAACCAGAGAATAAAATTACCGAATGAATTACTTTTACTTTCAACTTGATATAGTTTTGATGTGACTGAACTTTTGTAATGTGTCTCTGTTACTTCTACGGTCAGAAAACAAGATTTCCATTTTATTTTATTTTTTTATTTATTTATTTTTTTTAACGTTTATTTATTTTTGAGACAGAGAGAGACAGAGCATGAACGGGGGAGGGTCAGAGAGAGAGGGAGACACAGAATCTGAAACAGGCTCCAGGCTCTGAGCAGTCAGCACAGAGCCCGACGCGGGGCTCGAACTCACATACCATGAGATCGTGACCTGAGCCGAAGTCGGATGCTTAACCGACTGAGCCACCTAGGCGCCCCAAGATTTCCATTTTAAAACCGATTCTATGAATAGTTGGTATCTAATGATTTACCTTTGGTGACTTTATTGTAGGATTGTATTTATTGTACCTGTACTTATGTCCGTTGCTCGCATTTAAAAACATCACTTATGTGATAGGAATAACAAGGATCAAGATGTCAACTTTTCTGGTTTAAGACTGAGCATCTTTTGTTAGCCGGAAGGCTTGAGCAAATTAACAACAAGGTGACATTTGACAGCTACGTGGGCACCCTGGAGCGTGGCCAGAAGGGCTGGCTCGCATACGCGGAGCCCGGAGCTGCTTTGGGGAACTTGAGAGAACCTCGTGAAGTAGCAAAGACCAAACACTCCACCAACTTTATGACTGAGATGCTTACTCGAGAAACTTCCTGGCGAGGGTTTTGCTGGAGGGTTGGAGAGAGTGACTGATACTTATCAAGAAGAGAGTCCTGGGGGAGTGGCCACTCAGGTCTCTGTGAGTGGGGTAGGGAGTTTGCTGTGAGGAAAAGTCGCTTCGTCTGCACTGAAGTGCAGGTGTAAGGGTGGGAGTGTCTGAGATTGCAGCAAACGGCAGATTTTGGGACGCCGGTTTTTTCATTTTACTGGTCTTAGGAGTAGACCTGTCAGTGAACCAGGACGGGAACCCTTTGCATTCTGGGGAACAGTGGATGAGTTGGGACAAGCGTCTAGCATTTTGGATAAAGTATTACAGTAAAGTAGAATTCCTTCTTTACTCTTTATACCAAACAAAATGCCGGTGGGTCAAGGATTTAAATATAAATCATGAAAGTATAAAGGTGCTGCAAGAAAACGGGTGGAGGTTTTCTGTCCTCTCGGAACCGGGGAAGCCTTCTGTGCGTGTTCAAGCCTCGTGAAAGGAAGAGATTAACGAATCTATCACAAATGCAACATTTCTCTTCTGAAGAGATGCTTTAAAGACAGGTGATAAGCATTTTGCAACTCATATATAGACAAAAAGCTTATTCCCTTCATATGCAAAGGATGCTGGCCTGGCTGGGTTTTGTATGATTTGCAGTCTGTGATGTTTTGGCACATTTCATTTTTTGTGCCTGTGACCCTAAGTGTCTGGTAAGAAGACAGACACCTTTCTTTTTTTTTTAATTTAATTTTTTATTTTTTTAAGTTTACATCCAAATTAGTTAGCATCTAGTGCAACAATGATTTCAGGAGTAGATTCCTTAGTGCCCCTTCCCCATTGAGCCCCTCCCCCCTCCCACAACCCCTCCCGTAACCCTCGGTTTGTTCTCCATATTTATGAGTCTCTTCTGTTTTGTCCCTCTCCCTGTTTTTATATTATTTTTGTTTCCCTTCCCTTATGTTCGTCTGTTTTGTCTCTTAAAGTCCTCATAGGAGTGAAGTCATATGATATTTGTCTTTCTCTGATTGACTCATTTCACTTAGCATAATACCTTCCAGTTCCATCCACATAGTTGCAAATGGAAAGATTTCATTCTTTTTGATTGCCGAGTAATACTCCGTTGTGTATACATACCACATCTTCTTTCTCCGTTCATCCATCGATGGCCATTTGGGCTCTTTCCATCCTTTGGCTGTTATTGATAGTGCTGCTATAAACATTGGGGTGCATGTGTCCCTTCAAAACAGCACCCCTGTATCCCGTGGATAAATGCCTAGTAGTGCGATTGCTGGGTCGTAGGGTAGTTCTGTTTTTAGTTTTTTGAGGAACCTCCATACCGTTTTCCAGAGTGGCTGCACCAGCTTGCATTCCCAGAAGACAGACACCTTTCTAAGTGACACGTAGCAACTCAACTCCTTAGACCCACACTGCCCTGTAGCCGCACTGGCCCTTCGGCCCTGTTGCTTGCAGTGGGAATCTGTCCTCGGTTGTCATGTTGCTGCCTCCTTCCTGGAGTCTCTGCGCGAACGCCTGTCCTCAGAGAGGGTGTGTCCACCCCACGGACACTCCCAGTCACGATCACATTTATGTGTGGTCTCCCTCTTAGCGCAGCTCGGCCTGGTTCTGGGAATTACCACGTCTGTGTGTGTCCCTTCCCTGGGCTGTGAGCTCCTCCAGAGGGGAATTGTTTTTTAAGAGAAGGAATCTACCTGAGCCATCGGCGGGTTTGTCATTGTCCAAAAGGACAGAGGAGAAAAAATAATCCCGACACTCTCCTGACTAACACAGAGACAAGGCGAGCGTTGTACCTTCTGAAAGTACCGATGGCGATTTGAATATTGTTACTGTTACAACTAGTTAGCATAAGAGGCCTTTGGAGGTTGAAGCATACGGGGCCCTGGAGGTGTCCCTGTGACCTCTGGAGTCCAGGTGTCTTCATTTGATTTGCTAACAGGAAACTGAGATAACTACATGCAGAACAAGATTCTGTTCTTGTAAATATTTTAAACCCTGCATTCTTAGCCGCAGAGTTTCTCCAAAAGGTTTTATTGTTTAGAATTCCACCTCCCCTAGGGGGCGCCTGGGTGGCTCAGTCAGTTAAGCATCCGACTCTTGATTTCCTCTCAGGTCATGATCTCAAGGTTTGTGAGTTCAAGCCCTGCGTCAGGCTCTGTGCTGACAGCGTGGAGCCTGCTTGGGATTCTTTCTCCACCCCCCTCTCTCTGCCCCTCCCTGACTCTCTCAGGTGCATGCTCTTACTCTCTGTACATAAATAAACATTAAAAAAAATTTTATAGGGGCGCCTGGGTGGCTCAGTCGGTTGAGCATCACGACTTTGGCTCAGGTCATGATCTCGTGGTTCGTGAGTTCGAGCCCCGCGTCGGGCTCTGTGCTGACAGCTCGGAGCCTGGAGCCTGCTTCGGATTCTGTGTCTCCTTCTCTCTCTGCCCATCCCCCGCTTGTGCTCTGTCTCTCTCTGTCTCTCAAACATAAATAAATAAATGTAAAAAAATTAAAAAAAAAATTCCTGTAATGGTAAAATAGAATAGGGAGCTAAAAAGAAAACCAATAATCGACAAACTTGGGTAACACGTGGTACCGAGCAAGTTGAATGTGTCGTATATTCAAAAGCACATTTAATGAGTATATTTTCTGCATTGATATCAATATGTTTAACTTTCAGGTGGACCAGAACAAGGACCAAGTGTGGAAGGTCTTAACGCACCAACAAAGGCTGCTTTAGGTAATGTGCCTACGACTCCATATTCTGATTCAGACAGTGAGATTCGTTAAGAGAGAAAGATGAATCCTGGCTTTCCATTCTGCCTAGAATGTGTAGAGTAATCTGGCATCATGATTGCTAATCTATTAATAAGATTTTTATCGAGCAAAAATGCCGTTCCCCTTTAGGACCAGCCTGAGGCCCGTGAGTGGCGGCAACCAGTGTGGGGTCCCTGGCTGAGCTGCTGAAACTGTTGATTTGCTCATCTGTGTTGAACTGGGTTATGTTCCCAGCATGAGCAGAGGGCAGAGCGACGTCTCCTAGAGTGTTCTTCTCTTTCTGATTTTACCAGGATCTTTAATTTTTCATCATCAGGGAATTATACTCTGAAAGGAGTGCACATTGCATGGCATTAATTGGAAAGCAAGTACTTTGGTGAAAAAATAGCTGAACTATTAGAAACGTTCCAGATATTTTCATCCCGAGTTAATAGCCTCGTAGGAGGTTGGGAGCAGATTATGTGAGTGCTTTAACATGGATCCAAAAGAAAGTGATGGAAAGAAAAACTTCCATAGATATCTTTTTCATACTTGGCACGTAATGATGTTATTCTCTCGTTAGGGCTAAATTTGAATCTTTAGTTGTGTGTGGTTTTATGCTGTCTTTTCTTATTTTTAAAAATTTTTTTTAATGTTTATTTCTGAGACAGAGACAGAGCCTGAGTGGGGGAGGGGCAGAGAGAGAGGGAGACACAGAATCCGAAGCAGGCTCCAGGCTCTGAGCTGTCAGCACAGAGCCCGACGCGGGGCTTGAACTCACAGACCGCGAGATCATGACCTGAGCCAAAGTTGGTTGCTCAACCGACTGAGCCACCCAGGCGCCCCTATGCTGTCTTTTCTTATTAAAGCACATTCTCATCTTTGTAAGAAAAAAGTTAAAATTTTATTCTTACTGGGTCTCTTAAACATAATTGTAGAAACAGAATGTGTAATCTATGATTGAAGTTTACCCAGAAAACGATTTTTAAGAAACTTTATCTTAAAGCCTCATCTGTTTTTGTGCAATTTAGAAAGCCTTGCTACTCAAAATAATGGAATGCTTTGTAATTCCCATTGATTAATGTGATAAATCTGTATACAAGTCAGGGTGAAAAACCATACCACTGCTTCCGTTGTGTGCATAATGCCTGGCTAACTTTATATCTTAAAATAATTCTAAAAGTTTTTGAAGAGCAGAGCTTAAGAGGAGAGTTAGTTCTAATGTATTTAAGAAATGCTCCGAAGAGAACAATGAATGGGGTGGGGTGGGGTGGGGTGGGGTGGGGTGGGGTGGGGTGGGCAAGGCCAGGCTCTTCATTTCTCTCTAGTGTGGTGTGCACAAAATGTTTTCTGTGAGCTTGGATCCTACGTAGAAGTGCCGAGAAACTCGATTTTAACAAAGCTCTCTTAATCTGCAATACACTCGTGTGCTTGAATGTTCTGGGTGACCAACTAAGGTGGAAAATGTTACAGTCTCTTACATAATATGTACAATATGTTAGAATTAAAAAAAAATACGCTAGAATTAGAAAAATTGCGTATTTCTATTGGTCTGACTCTCTACTTTTTATTTTTTGACAGAGGTGTCCTCTATCATAAAAAAGAAACCAAATCAAGCTAAAAGAGGAGTAAGTATTGCATATAAATATCTGGTAGTTTGGCTTTAAAATAGCCTATGTTCTCAAGAAAGCCACCTTTGTCGTTAAAAAATTTTTTTTAATGTTTATTTATTTTTGAGAAAGAGAGACAGAGCGTCAGTGGGGGAGGGGCAGAGAGAGAGGGAGACACAGAGCTCAAAGCATGCTCCAGGCTCTGAGCTGTCATCACAGAGCCCAACATGGGGCTTGAACCCACGAACCATGAGATCACGACCTGAACTGTAACCGACTGAGCCACCCAGGTGCCCCTGTCACTTTTTTAAAATTTATTTTGAGCCATATTGTAATAATAAATGTGACTTTTTTTTGGAAAAAGAGAGAGAGAGTGCATGCACACGAGCTGGGGAGGGGCAGAGGGAGAGGAAGAGAGAGAATCCCAAGCAGGCTCCATGCCCAGTGCAGAGCCCAACGAGGGGCTCGATCTCAGGACTATGAGATCATGACCTGAGCCAAAGTCAAGAGTCAGACCCTTAACCGGAAGAGCCACCCCAGTGCCCCATAAATGTGGCTTTGATAAAAACCTAGGTTTTGTTCCATGAGGTGAATGTTATACGTAGTGAGGATTTTCTAGAATGAGTGTTCGACAGCATTTCTTTTGCTAATGACAGAATTCTAAAAAATCAGGAGAGGCCCTTGTGGGAGTTCCTGTCGTGTTTGCGTTTCTAATAAGGGATGCTGTCACCAGGGTGTGATTCCTGATGTCTGTCATCTTACTGGCTGTGTGATCTTGTTCAAGTCAGTTAACCTGCACCAGACTTGAGTTCCTCAACTAACCTGGGGATAACAGTAGTGCCAACTTCACAGCGTTGTGAGGACTAAGCGAGAGAACAAATATGAAGTGTGGGTTGCACTGCCTGGCGGGTAATAGACCTCAGGAAGTGTTAGCCGTTAGCTGAAGCTTTCAAACAGCGTGGGTCGAATCTAATCTTCTATATCTTCTAGCTTGGGGCCAAAAAAGGAAGTTTGGGAGCCCAGAAACTGGCAAATACATGCTTTAATGAAATTGAAAAACAAGCCCAAGCTGTAGATAAAATGAAGGAACAGGAAGACCTTCTGGCCAGCGCGGCACCTAAGGAAGAATCAATGTAAGTTTGATTTAGTTATAGTAGCATGTGTTTAGTGAATAAGGCTATTAATCAAACAACTCTTGAGATTTGCTTTCAAAATGCCATTTAATTTTTTTCGGTGCTGGGGAGGGGGGAGTTGCCTGGATTGGTGAAATTGGAATGATAATGTGGGGTACCTTGAAGTCAGGCCAATCGTTTTGATGAAGGGGGTGTATTTTGGAAAGTGAGTTTGGTGATGAGATTAGGAAACTGGAAACCAGGGGCAGAAACTGGAAACCAGGAAGCCAGTCAAGAGAATTGTAAGTAGACATTTCAGGCTCTTGAGAGGTTTTTGTTTGTGTTGGAAACAGAGGAGCAGTGTGGCCGCCTGGAAAGTGCATGTGCTGGGTATAAAAACAATCGTAAGGAGAGAAGAAAGCAGAGTGAGCACAACACCTAAAGGAAAGGCAGCTTGGGTTCCTAGTTCTTATGTGTGCTTATTTTATTTATTATTTTATTTTATTTATTTATTATTATTATTATGGCTTGAGTTACTATGGACGGCATAATGAAGAAAATAATAATGCTTATTTTATGAGGCTTAATGCTTTGAGGGTTAACTTAGTTAACGTTTATTAAAGTGCATCAAACAGTGCCTGGTACAGAGTAAGTGCTCAACCGCCGTGATTTCTTGTTATTCATGCTAGCAGCTTGCTAAGGGATGTTCTAGTTGGTAAATCCAGAGAATTGGAAGTTGTTGTTTCTCATTGTCATTTAACTCCTAGAACATAGGGGGCAGCACTAAACTGTAGTTAGACTAAACGTGGTTTGAAATGCTTTATGTAAAATTTGCTTTGAGCTGTGGTCACAGACTTCACTGTAATTTCTCTAAGCTGGGATCCTGACCCTGAAAATGGGGGGAAGGTCCAACCTGAGGTTTAGACTGCTTCTCTTGGTGTTTGGGAGTGGGCTCTGTGCAGATTGTTCATGCGTGGTTTTCCTGGAGCGTGTACAATCTAGAGCCTGATCAGAACAGAAGACACGGAACACGAAGCACCTGCTCCCTCCCTGCAGGGGGGGGTGGATGGAGATTAGCGTATTGTTCGAGGCAACACCAGCCCTAACTCGAATCTTTCACTAGGACGGTTCAGTACAGCGTATACGCAAAGATGCGGGCCATGGGTGTTTATGAATTTGATTTGGGACCTGCTTTGACAGCCTTCCTGGCCGTGTTCAGGACAGCCGCGCCACTGTGCCCAAGACACTGTCCTCCCTCTCAGACCCGTCGCAGCCCCATCCCGCCAAGCCAGGGCTGCGCCAGCT
The DNA here is from genome assembly GCF_028749965.1 of Puma concolor. Taxonomy (NCBI): domain Eukaryota; kingdom Metazoa; phylum Chordata; class Mammalia; order Carnivora; family Felidae; genus Puma; species Puma concolor. The sequence goes on from NC_141673.1 coordinate 6,394,574, forward strand.
CCGGGAAAGCACACGTGTCTTATCCTAAAGACGCAACAGCGTTATTTTTCTGCAAGTTAATTTTTTAACGGCTGTAAATAGAGTTATTTTCAGTTGAGTAAACTGTCAAGGAACGGCTTTTTTCTCTGTCTTCAGCCTGTGAAACCCTAGCTGTCTGTCCTGGTCCTCACCTGCTGGCGGTTCCTGGGCCCGCCCTCAGAGGAGCCTGCGCACAGTGGGTGGGAAGGTGAGGGAGAGGAGAGCCGCCCCGGAGCCCCTTCCCTTGCTTGGCCTGAGCGGCTCGGGAGCCTCCCCTGAGCAGGGCCTGGGAAACACGGAGCCCTGACTCCTTCGTCCTGTGGGCGTTGCCATCCCCGCGCTACGGGAAGCCCAGGTCGGAGAGCAGGTGCTGCTGGTGGCGGTAGCCTCAGTCCCAGCCAGATGCTGAGAAGGAAAGCTCTCCCGTCTCACATCTTCCCAGTGGAACGTTTTCTTCCCGGCCGTTCATCTTCTCCAGAAGAATCTGCCGCTCCAGTTTTATCTGTTCGTGGTTTTCGGGAGATCTGTGGTCTTCCTCCAAAAAGTTGACGCAAGAGTATCATTTATTTTCTGAGTGATAAAACTGGGGACGTGGTCAGACCCGGCTCTGTAGGAATAATGGTAAAGAAAACAAAACTACCAGATTAAAACAAAACAAATCCTGACTAAGGAAGGAAACAGCAGCAGTGTTATTTTTTTTTTTTTCTGTTTTCTGTTTACTCTTTTTTTTCTAGTAAGAAATTTAGTTGTCATTCCCTGTTACTACAGGAAAATGTATTTATATTATTATGGAATTTACACGGTGCCTTTCTTATGAGAAATTCATGAGATTTTGCACAATTTTATGAAACAGATAATAGTTTAGAATTCCTGATAACATGGGTATATCACCTTTCAGGGCCCCCAAGTTTGGTTGCTGTCTTACTAGTATAAAATACTCTTGTTATTGCATAGTTTTCTTTATGAAAAATTAAGTATTTGTAACGTTTTTAGGAATCTGAGAGCAAGGGACAGTGTTGGATACCTCTTTTTACCCCTTTGGTACATCATTTGTAACAGGTATTTGATAAACAGATGATTAGTGTCTGACTAGTAGCACAGAAGGAAGGTTGGCTAAGAAATGAGTGCTCTTGGAAGCCTGATTCTGTAGCAGTCCTCTGAAGAATCTTTTGCAATTAAGTAACTCCGTCTTAATTTATATATTTGGTTTTTTAAAACGCTTATTTATATTTGAGAGAGAGAGAGAGAGAGAAAGAGAGCTCAAGCAGGGGAGGGGCAGAGAAAGAGGGAGACAGAATCTGAAGCAGGCTCCAGCCTCCGAGCTGTCAGCACAGAGCCCGACGCGGGGCTCAAACCCACGGACCGTGAGATCGTGACCTGAGCTGAAATCAGACACTTAAACCGACTGAGCCACCCAGGTGCCCCTTAATTTAACTACTTGTAAAGTCAAATATATGTGCAAACCAATGCAACTAACCTCATACTTTTGCTATGTAATGCAAAAAGTATAAATATTAGCTCAAGTAAGAAATTCTGCTTTTTACTGTCCTACGTAGACTTAATCTTAGCATGTATTACGTTATTATGCGGCAGGTAGTATATGGTGATGTGATGATTAATATATGATGATAGGTGATATGAACTAGAACAGTAAGGTAGGGTCAGCAGCAACCAAAAAGCAGGTGTAAACTCATTCAAATTTTCTTGAACGTCTACTCAAAAAAGACCTTTAGGGGAAAAAAAAAGCCAACTCGCCTTCATAGTTGTTAATTATGGAAAGAAGCACGAAGCTCAAATTATCAGTGACGTGTTTAATTTCACTTAGTGTTTTAACTTGAGAACACAGAATTAAAGCTAAATTAAGGAGCCTTTGGTTTTCTGGCAGCGTTTCATCACTGCGATTAGCCTATAAGGATCTTGAGATTCAAATGAAGAAGGACGAGAAGATGAACATGAGTGGCAAAAAAAAGATAGAGTCAGAGAGACTCGGCATGGGGCTCGGAAACTGCAGGAGGTACGTGGCTTCCAGAATTTAAACGTTGCTAATCGTGCATGGATTTTCCTTATTGGCGTCAACTGGGAAAGTTTTTTCTCATGATTCCTTCCTTTCTTCAATTGTTTTACTCCTCTCTAGTATTCAACCTAGCATGAAAAGTTCCAAAGTGAGTCAAAGCAAAAAGGAAATAGGCCTGACTCATTGTTAAGCAGATGCTGCAGACAGAACTAATATGTGTGACTGCATCTTGTGTAATTAGTTCCAGTCCTCACAAAGGCCCAGTATTTTTCGATGCTTATGCCAAAAACTATATATGCCGTTTTTATTGCTCATGTTTTTAACCCCACTAACGTTTTTGTTGAAAGTATAAAACGTTTATTCTTTGGTGAGCACAAGTGTCTTCCTGAACTGATATAATTCCTCTCCATTTTATTCTCTGTTTTCTCCAGTGGTATTTCACATTCCGTGACTTCAGATATGCAGATCATTGAGCAGGAGACGCCGATCATAGCAAAATCAAGAAAGAAGTACAGTGATGACAGTGGTGACCCATATTTTACTTCCAGCTCAAGGTAACCTGCCCCAAATCAGCCTTAAAGCGTTGTTTTAGAAAGTGGTCATTAATGTGGACCTACTCGCTTATTTGCATTAAGAGCAAATACAAATCAGTTTACTTCGTTGCTTTTACAAGCTTTGGCTGGAGTCAAGGGTGTCCTTTGGAAAATTATTGGGGAAAGATTCATAAGTGGACAATGCCTGCGAGATGTTTATAATAAAATCAGTGACCAAGAGTTGAAAATAGAGTAGGAACTTGCAGGGCGCCTGGTGGCTTAGTTGGTTGAGCATCTGGTTCTTGACTTTGGCTCAGGTCACGACCTGAATTCAAGCCCTGTGTCGGTTAGCACGGAGCCCGCCCGGGATTGTCTGTCTCCTTCTCCCATTTGCCCTTCCCCTGCTTGCGTGTGCTCTCTCTTTCTCTCTCTCTCTCAAAAATAAATAAACTTAAAAAAAATAAGAAGTAGGAATTGTGGGGCGCCTGGGTGGCGCAGTCGGTTAAGCGTCCGACTTCAGCCAGGTCACGATCTCGCAGTCCGTGAGTTCGAGCCCCGCGTCAGGCTCTGGGCTGATGGCTCAGAGCCTGGAGCCTGTTTCCGATTCTGTGTCTCCCTCTCTCTCTGCCCCTCCCCCGTTCATGCTCTGTCTCTCTCTGTCCCCAAAATAAATAAAAACGTTGAAAAAAAAAATTAAAAAAAAAAAAAAAGAAGTAGGAATTGTGTTTATCTAAGTGTGAAATTGGAGAACAAGGCAAGAGCCCAAAGGTCCGTATCCTTTAGTTTCAGAACAAATAGCAAACACTATTTGTGTGTGTGTTATCAATTCATGGAAAACACTAGTACACTCTGAAGGCTCTCAGGGTCAGCTAGGTGCCGGTCCTTCAGCCTCCACCATCAGATTGGGACCAGTTGCCTAACTTCGGTGTGAAGGCAACTGTGGCAAGTACCACGGTTCAGGTCCAGGGGCCTGAAGGGCAGGGAGAACAAGTTGAGACTTGAACTGACTCACCGTGTGAGGTTCTTCCAAGAACCTGACCCGTACAGGAGAGTCCTGCTAAAAAGGCACCATGTAAACCTGGGCTGTGAACTGGAGGTGAGCACCAGCTGAGAACACAGGGGTGAGAGTGTAGACCCCGGTTCAGACGGTCTGGATTTGAGTCCTGGCTGGGCCACTTAGTGACTGTGTGACCTTGGCCAAGTCGCTCAACCTCTCTGTGCTGCAGCTTCCGCCTCTGTAAGTTAGAGATGCTGGGGTCTGCCTCAGTGTGTTGTGCGATGGTAAATGAGTTGATGCAAATGGAGCACTTAGAATAGCGCTTGACTATTTGCGTGATGTTTAGCTGCGTTTATGACATAGGCGCTCAGTTCAAGAGACGTGACTCAGTCTAAATGTGTAATTACTGTGGTTAGATTCTTAACTACGCCGAGGGCCACCTTCACGTTTGGAGCTCGGGAAAATCGAGTGTGTGTCCATCAGTCATGGGCGGTGCGTTGAAGGAGGCGCCATGGCTCACGTCTGGAAGGCCATTACTGTCGTCTGGCGGTTACTTACGCAGGCTTGAAGCGGTTTCGTATCTCCATGGGCTATATGTTTCATATACATACGAGATACACACACATGTTAACTATTAACTGGAAGCTGATTGTGTCACACATCCTCCCAAAGTTCATAGCTTAGTACTCTGCCTAAAAAATTCTCCTCACACTGCTTCCCATTCTGTCAAGTCCGGATATTTTACCAAAAAAAGTTACTAGGTTAGTGGTGTTCCCTGTCAGTTACAGGGATGGTTTTGCACCTGTTGTGAGTCACTTGTATAACACACCAGGTGTGGTTTACACAGAGGCAACCCCCCAATCGTGCCTTTCAAAAGTATTTAGGGGCGCCCGGATGGCTCAGTCGGGTGAATGTTCGACTTTGGCTCAGGTTGGGATCTCGCGGTTTGCGGGTTCAAGCCCCGCATCGGGCTCTGCGCTGTCGGCACAGAGCCTGCTTGGGATTCTCGCTCTCTCCTCTCTCTGACCCTCCTCCACTTGTGCTTTCTCTCTTTCTCTCTCAAAATAAATTAATAAACTAAAAAAAAAAACACACATAAAAATATCTACATAGGGGCGCCTGGGTGGCTCAGTCGGTGAAGCATCCGACTTCGGCTCAGGTCACGATCTCGCGGTCCGTGAGTTCGAGCCCCGCATCGCGCTCTGGGCTGATGGCTCAGAGCCTGGAGCCTGCTTCCGGTTCTGTGTCTCCCTCTCTCTCTGCCCCTCCCCCGTTCATGCTCTGTCTCAAAAGTAAATAAATGTTAAAAAAATTTTTTTTTAAATTTACATATATTTTCTACAGGATAAAATTAAATTTCTAACTTGATTTAAAAGCTGCATGCATGTGAGATCATTTCTGATTTGCTCTTTATTTTTTTCATTAATTTCTTTAATGCTTGTTTATTTTTGAGAGAGAAGAGAGTGAGAGACAGAGCGTGAGCAAGGAAGGGAGGGCAGAGAGAGGGAGGCACAGAATCCGAAGCAGGCTCCAGGCTCTGAGCCGTCAGCACAGAGCCCGATGCGGGGCTCAAACTCACAGACTGGGAGAGCGTGACCTGAGCTGAAATTGGACACTAACTGAGCCACCCAGGTGCCCCATGAGTGCCTTTTCTAGCCTCCTTGGTTGTGACCACTGCTGGTAGAGAACAAGGGAGCTGTTAGTACTCTGGAGACTGACGGATCGTAAACACAGCCTCCAGGAGAGCCAGCCTATTAGCTCCGTGAGCAGCCTGCACTGCTTCCGAATTATTCATTAGCCCTTTAGAACTTGAACATTATAAATTATGAAATAGTGCTGTTTCTATGAAAAATAAAATCCACTATATCTGGGATTTTTCAAATTGAATTCCATTATATTCAGGATATAAACAGTGTAATTATATACAGAGTACAAAATAATGAAACCAGAGTGATTTGCTCAGCCTTATATAAGCAGTCAGCGTGGCCTTCACTGGGTAGACGGTTGTCTACAGCTGTAAATCAGATATGCACTGTTGGGGTACCAAGGGATTGCAAGGAATGTCCTCAGGGTTGGATGAAGACAGAGTGAGAGCAAAAATACAAGTGAAGAGCATTGAGAACCAGGATCTAGAAACCAGAACATTAGAAAGTCAGTAAAGGGACGCCTGGGTGGCTCAGTTGGTTAAGCCTCCCGACTTCAGCTCAGGTCACGATCTCACGGTTTATGAGTTCGAGCCCCGTGTCAGGCTCTGCGATGACAGCTCGGAGCCTGGAGCCTGCTTCAGATTCTGTGTCTCCCTTTCTCTGCCCCTCCCCAACTTGCGCTCTCTCTCTGTCTCTCAAAAATAAGCATTAAAAAAAAAAAAGTCAGGAAAAATGTGGAAATCAAGACTGCTGTGTTTCTAAGGTCAGGCAAGTGCCCCACAGCCATCAGGCATCAGTTAGCCCATCCTTCCAACCGATGGGACAGCTGTCTGCACCCCCAGGGCTGCTGCTCACCTCCCACATCTGTCAGAGCACAGAGAGCCCACCCCCCACGCCCACCTGCCCCACACTTAGAATGCTGCCCAGTGCTCCTGCTGACCAGTAGGATCCGAGCAGCATGGCTTTCTTTCTCCTGATTTTTGTTTTTTTGTTTTTTAATTTTTTTTAATTTTTTTTTTTTTTAATTTATTTTTGAGACAGAGAGAGACAGAGCATGAGCAGGGGAGGAACAGAGAGAGAGGGAGACACAGAATCTGAAGCAGGCTCCAGGCTCTGAGCTGTCAGCACAGAGCCCGACGCGGGGCTCGAACTCACAGACCGCGAGATCATGACCTGAGCCAAAGTCGGACGCGCAACCGACTGAGTCACCCAGGCGCCCATCTCGCTCCTGATTTTTGAATAATCCAGTCATTGAAAAAATCCGACACGCTTATATTCCAAGATGAGCACTTGGACTTATAAGAATGAAGAATATTTCCTTGGAGTGACACTAAATCTGCAAAATCCTAAGTCCCAGCAGCTCAGAGTTGCGAAGAGCCTGGAAGTTCCAACCACCCCCTGCCCGGTCCTTCCCACCCTCATGCCCCCAGCATCCTCTTGGTGAGCATCCTCCAGGGGACCATGCTGCCCCTCTCCCCACCCCACTCCTCTTCCTTCTCCTCCTCCAGGCAGCCATTCTGTCCTGGGGCAGCTCTGTGAGGAATGATGCCTTTACCTATGTACCTTGCTGGGTTTCTGAGCTCGGATCAGCCAGGCCCGTGAGAGCAGGGGCTGGATGTGTCTCCTTGCCCTGTGTCCCCATCTAGCAGAGCACCGGCTCCTCCTCGTAGATGCTTGCTAAGTCGTTTCTCAATTCCTCATCGACTTGGTCTTAACTCTCTCGCTTGGACCTTTACAAATAAATCTCTTGAATGATTGAAGATCACTTTCAGGCCAGTGTGCCTCCCACATCGGGCAAGCCCCCTTTCTCTGAGCCACTTAAAAGTCTGCTTGTCCAGGTCTCTCCTCCACAGGGACCGCTTGTCCCTGCTCCTCCAGGCAGAGCCGGGGCTCGGGCCCACCTGCCCATCAGCCACCAAGAAAGCCTGGCCTGTTTTTCGCTGAAACACGGATCTACTCTGAACCTGTGTCTTCCTTACATGGAAGAGAAGGCTAGCGGAAGGAGATTTGTTCTTCGGGACCGCCTCGCCAGAGAAGGCAGAGCCCCTTCTGGAAATTCTGCTTTCTCTCTATTATCCACGTAAAGCCACACCATCTCCTTCAAATAGCAGGTTTATCCCTTTCGCCTTTTTTTTTTTAACCCAGAAAAAGTATGTTTGTTCTTAGCATTTCCAACCCCCCAACTCTTAGCTCATAGGGGCCCTTGGCCTATTTTTTCCTACAGGTTCTTGCTGCCCTCTTCTATTCATCTTTGGTTACAGGCCCCTCTGACTGCCCAGGCCCTCCGTCTTTGTGCGACTTCTTGTGACACCCGAGCTCGGTGTTCACCATGTATCCCATGCGCGTCTTTTCTTACTCTGCAGAAAGCCAGGTGACATTTTTGAAAGGAAGCCTCTACATTATCTTCCATCATCCTTCCTTTCTCGAGACCTAAGCCTTGGAATCTGCCTCTGCTGAACTTCTTTAACTCCACATTTAAGGAGTGGGGGGCGCCTGGGTGGCTCAATCTGTTAAGCATCTGATTCTTGATTTTGGCTCAGGTCATGATCTCACCATTTGTTAGATCGAGCCCTATGTGGGCCCTCTGTGCTGCCAGCACAGAGCCTGCTTGGGATTCTCTCTCTCCCCCAACTCTCTCTCTTTCAAAATAAATAAATAAACGTTAAAAATATAAATAAATAGGGGCGCCTGGGTGGCGCAGTCGGTTAAGCGTCCGACTTCAGCCAGGTCACGATCTTGCGGTCCGTGAGTTCGAGCCCCGCATCGGGCTCTGGGCTGATGGCTCAGAGCCTGGAGCCTGTTTCCGATTCTGTGTCTCCCTCTCTCTCTGCCCCTCCCCTGTTCATGCTCTGTCTCTCTCTGTCCCAAAAATAAATAAACATTGAAAAAAAAAAATTAAAAAAAAAAAATATAAATAAATAAAAGGAGTGTGTATCTGGCAGGGCTCTTTTCCATCCTAAGCTGTTGTGAATTCTGACGAAGCACGGTCACTTCTTAAGGCTCTGGCACATCCACCTCGCCTCTGGGTCTCTGTCCTGTTCCAGGCAAACCCTGCTGCTCGTGGTCAGAGATTTTTCTGTCACCGCGCAGGACAGGAAGCTGCCGTGGAGCTTTGCTCTCTGAGCAAGGCCCGGCTCAGGGGTACTCGGCTGGTGAAAGAGTAAACCCACCTACAGGCTTACAGATCAAGTTCACGTCAAGCCCCAGGCTGGAAAAGCAGCCGCACACTGGTCCAGCCATTAGCCATCCATAGCTTTGTAGCTGACTCCGCCAAGAGGCTAATTAGCACCATTTACATTAAGTGGTCAGGGCTGTCGCCAGGCTTACCTGGCAGGGACTGCCAACAGCGAGCTCCTCGAGTGGGGTTTTTGTTGCGACTACCTGATTAGGCAGAACTGGACCCAGAGAAAGCAAAATACGTAACCTGTGGTGAGTAAAGACGCTCAAAGGCATCGTGTGCTATCCGGATGGGCTAGGTTATACTGCACTGACAAGTATCCACCCCCCCGCCCCGGCCCCCAACCCCGTCTTAAAAGCTTAACACAACAACGGTTTATTTCTTGTTCAGCTGAGGGTACAGGTGATTGTCCAGATTACCTGTCCTTTGGGTAACGCCTTGATCTTCCAGATGGATGGAAGCTTCTCCTGCCTGAGGCTGGAGCGCCTGGAAAACCACCTTATCTTTCATGTGGCACAGGAAGAAGGGACTGGGCGAGTTGAGCACAGGCACTTTAAAGGCCTTGGAAATGACTCTCCTCACACCTGCTTCTGTTTCATTCGGCAGCTCTCGTCACATGGCCACTCCAACTGCAAGGCCCAGGAAGTGTAGCCGCCGTGCACCCCATGTGAGCGGACATCAGTAAGGTCTCCCAAGTCACCATGTCCCTCTTTTTCATACAGGTACTTTGACGAGCCGATGGAGTTAAGGAGCAGTTCTTTTTCTAGCTGGGATGACAGTTCAGATTCCTATTGGAAAAAAGAGACCATCAAAGATACGGACACTATCCTGAAACCCACGGGCTATTCAGACAGGTATGAACAGAGAACAGTAGGATTGTAAATATTGAGGCCATGGGTCTCCAGGGAAATTCTCTAAGACTAGCGAATGATTTTATTCTACTGTTTCAAGAATATTCTTTGCATCCTGGTCTGTTTTCTGACCTTACAATCTTGCCTTTCCCAGAACGTCCTATAAATGGAATCATATGGCAACTGGCCTTTTTAGACCGGCTTCTTTGACTTTTCGTAGTGCATGTGAGACGCTTGTCATGATGTTCCTTCCTCTTCGTTGTTGAGTTGTTTGTCCGTTCACCTGTCGAACAACTACCTCCAGTTGTTGATTATGAATGAAAGACTTTACAATCTCCTGTCCAAACCGGACAAAAGTGCAGGGAGACCTAGTAATACGTTGGGACAACAGGCACAGCCTGGGATTATGCTGGGTGACTGCAGTCTGTGGCCAGCTTAGTCATTTTGTATCCTGCGTGATGCAGAACGGTGTCTTCCGTGCATTGCAAACAGTGCCCTCAGTATTCACCCACTTACCTCCACAGGGAGCTGAAGATCAAAATGCTGGGTCTGTTTAAATAGGAAAATTCCTTCAAATGTCGGGTGCTTTGGATATTTACTCATGTTTTTTTTAGAATTTTCAGGCTTTTTTAAATGGCCTGAAATCCTTTTACAAAATTACTACTGTCAGCTTTTTAAAAAGTAAAATGGCATTAGTATACATTATAAATGAGAAGTGCATTTGTCTCACCTCAAATTAGTTTAACCTATTTGGGCTGGGTTTTTTTTTTGTTTGTTTGTTTTCATTTTGTGTGCTGGCAACACTTAAGATCTGTACTCCTAGCGAATTTCACGTATATAACAGGGTATTACTTTCTCTGGTCACTCTGCCTACTTTACATCCCCAGAACTTACTCATCTTGTAAATAGAAGTTTGTACCCTCTGAACATCTGCCCATTTCCCCTACCTTGAAGGCTGTGGGAAAGAAACACCATTCTACACACTATGAGTTTCACTTTTTTTTTTTTTTTTTAATTTTAGATTCCACCTATAGGAACAAAATCGTGCAGTATTTTTCTTCTTTGTCTGGTTTATTTCACTTGGCATGATGTCCTCCAAGTTCATCCGTGTTGTCACAAATGGCAGGATTTCCTTTTTTTAGTGGCTGAATAATGTTCCACTGTATATATATTTTCTTTATCCATTCATCCATCAACAGACATGTATCTTGGCTATTGTGAATAATGCTGCGGTGAACATGGCAGAGATTTCTTCGAGATACTGATTTGTTTGTGTCAGATACAAATCCAGAAGTGGGATTGCTGATCAAATAGTAGTTCTATTTTTTATTTTTATTTTTTTAAATTTTTTAATGTTTATTTTTGAGAGAGAGAGAGAGAGAGAGAGAGAGACAGAGCGGGGGAAGGGCAGACAGAGAGGGAGACACAGAATCCGAAGCAGGCTCCGGGCTTTGAGCTGTCAGCACAGAGTTCGATGTGGGGCTTGAACTCACGAACCGCGAGATCATGACCTGAGCCGAAATCAGACACTTAACCGACTGAGCCACCCAGGCGCCCCTCTGTTCTTAATTTTTTGAGGGACCGACCTCCATAGTGTTCTCTGTATGGCTCTGCTAATTTGCGTTCTCACCAACAGCATACAGGGGTTCCCTTTTCCCCAGTTCTCCTCCATACTTCTCTCTTTTGGCACTTGCCATCCAAACAGGTGTGAGGTGACATCTCATTGTGGTTTTGACTTGCATTTCCCTGATGATGAGTGATGTGGAGCATCTTTTCAGATACCTGGTGGCCATGAACTTCCTTTTTAGAACTGCTTTTGCTGTGTTTCATGAGTTTGGGTGTGTTGTGTTTCCATTTTCATTTGTTTCAAGATATTTTTTTATTTCCCTTTTGATCTCTTCATTGACCCACTGGTTGTTCGGGAATGTGTTGTTTAATTTCCATATATTTGTGAACTTTCCAGTTTTCCTCTCCAATCACTGATTTCTACTTGCAACCATTATGGTTGGAAAGGACACTTTATATGATTTCAACCTTCTTAAACCTAACGTATGATTCAAATTTATTTTGTGACCTAACATATATTTGTCCTGGAGAATGTTCTATGCGTGCTTGAGAATGTGTGTTCTACTGCTATTGGATGGAGTGTCTTGAATGTGTCTGTTTGTCCATTTGGTCTAAAATGCTGTTGAAGTCCAGTTTTTCTTGATTTTCTTTCAGGATGATCTGTCCATTATTGAAAGTGGGATACTGAAGTCTCCTATGTGATTACCGTACTATTTCTCCCTTCTGATCTGTAAATATTTATATCATATATTTAGGTGCTCCAATGTTGGGTGCATATATATTTATAATTGATCATATATGTGTGTGTGTGTGTGTACACACACACACACACATATACACACACACACACACACATTTATATAGTTATATAATGACCTTTGTTCCTTGTTACAGTTTTTGGCTTAAAGTGCACTTCATCTGGGGCGCCTGGGTGGCGCAGTCGGTTAAGCGTCCGACTTCAGCCAGGTCACGATCTCGCGGTCCGCGAGTTCGAGCCCCGCGTCGGGCTCTGGGCTGATGGCTCGGAGCCTGGAGCCTGCTTCCGATTCTGTGTCTCCCTCTCTCTCTGCCCCTCCCCCGTTCATGCTCTGTCTCTCTCTGTCCCAAAAATAAACATTAAAAAAAAAAAAAAAAAAGTGCACTTCATCTGGTATAAGTGTGGCCATCCCTGTCCTCTCTTGGTTCACATTTGGAGCATCTTTTTCAGTCCCTTTACTTTCTGCCTATGTGTGTCCTTCAAGCTGAAGGGAGTCTCTTGGAGGCAACATGCCGTTGGACCTTGTTTTTTAATCCATCTGGCCACTCAGTGTCTTTTGGTTGGTGAATTTAGTCCATTTATGTTTAAAGCAACTATCGATAGGTAAGGATTTACTAATGCCATCTTAGTGATTGTTCATTGGCTGTTTGGTGGTTCCCTTGTTCCTTTCTTCCTCTCTTGCTGTCTTCCTTTGTGAATTGATGACTTTCCATAGTGGTATGTTATTATTTCTTTCTCTTTCTCTTTTGTGTGTATACTAGAGATTTTTGCTTTATGATTACCATGAGGCTTACATAAAACATCTTATAATTATAGCAGTCTGTAAACGGCCTATAGCTGTCAGCACAGAGCCCGACGCAGGGCTCAAACTCACGAACTGCGAGATCATGACCTGAGCTCAAGTCGGATGCTCAACTAACTGAGCCACCCAGGCGCCCCGATAACAGTCTATTTTAAGTGGATAACAACTTAACCTAGATTACATACAAGAATTCTACCCTTTTACTCTACCCCCTTTACATTTTATGTTTTTGATGTCGTAATTTACTCCTTCTTATGTTGTATATCAAGTAATAAATTAATGTAGCTGTATTTTTGCCATTTTTGTTTTTTAACTTTTATACAGAGGTAAGTGATTTATACGCCACCATTGCAGCATTCAAGTATTGTGAATTTGACTGTACACCTACCTCCATCAGTGAGTTTTATACTTTCATGTTTTTATGTTACTAATTAGCATTCATCAGTTCAGCTTCCAAGACTCCTTTTAGGATTTCGGTGACACACGTCTCTTGGTTGGCAGGGTTTGCTTGTTTGTTTGTTTTTCACTTCAAATATATCCTTCCCCTGTCTCCTGGCCCTGCTAGGTCTCTGCTGAGAAATCTGCTGATGGTCTCCCAGGGATTCCACTGTACGTGATGAGTTTCTCTTCTCTTGTTGCTTTAAAAATTCTTTTTCAGGGGGCACCTGAGTGGCTCAGTCAGTTAAGCATCTGACTCTTCATTTTGGCTTGGGTCATGATCTCACAGTTTGTGGGTTCGAGCCCCATGTGACAGTGTGGAGCCTGCTTGGGATTCTCTCTCTCTCCCTCTCTCTGCACCCCCACCCCCTGCCTCAGAAAACAAAAAGAAAAAACAAAAAAACTTAAAAATTCCTTTTTTTTCCCCCTTATGCTTTACCTTTACTCCCGTGACCTACTCATTTCCTAGCTGGGGGCCTGTATCCCCCTCTCCCCTTCACCCATTTGGTTCATTCTCCCACCCCCCTTTTGTCTGCCAACCATCATTTGTCCGTGTCTATATTTATACTTCTGATTCTGCTCTTTTTTTGTTTGTTTATTCATGGTTTTTTTTTAAGATTTCTTTTATGAGTTGAATCGTATGGTATTTATCTTTCTCTCTTTTTGTCTTTGATTTTTAACAGTTTTATTATAATGTGTCTTGGTAAAGATCTCTTTGGGTTGAATCCCTTTGAGGACTTTTGAGCTTCGTGTACCCGAATGTCCGTATCTCTCTCCAGATCTGGGAAGTTTTTAGCTGTTCTTTCTTGCAATAAGCTTTTTGCCCCCTTTGCCCTCTCTTCTCTTGATGGGCCTCCTGTAATGCGTAAATTAGTTTCTTACGGTGTCCCATAATTCATGTAGGCTTTCTTCACTCTGTTTTATTCTTTTTTCTTTTTTTCCCCTCTGACCGGATGATTTGAAATGACCTGTCTTCGAGTTCACAAATCCTTCTGTTTGACTCAGTCTGCCGTCGATGTCCTCTGTTGTATTCTTCAGCTCCAGAGTCTCTGTTTGGTCCTTTTTTGTGATTTCCGCCTCCGTGTTGAACTTCTTATTCTGTTTGCGTGTTATTTTCCCGACTTCGTTGAGTTGTGCATGTTCTCGTAGGTTGCTGAGCTTCTTTAAAACAGTTATTTTGGGGGGCGCCTGGGTGGCGCAGTCGGTTAAGCGTCCGGCTTCAGCCAGGTCACGATCTCGCGGTCCGTGAGTTTGAGCCCCGCGTCAGGCTCTGGGCTGATGGCTCGGAGCCTGGAGCCTGTTTCCGATTCTGTGTCTCCCTCTCTCTCTGCCCCTCCCCCGTTCATGCTCTGTCTCTCTCTGTCCCAAAAATAAATAAAAACGTTGAAAAAATAAATAAATAAATAAAAAATAAAACAGTTATTTTGAAATCTTTGTCAGCCAATTCTTTGGGATCGGTTATTGGAAAATTACTGCGTTCCCTTTGTGGTGTCGCGTTTCCTTGATTTTTCGTGCTGCTTGGCGTCTTGTGTTGCTGTCTTCGCATCAGAAGAAGAGTCACCTCCTCCTGTCTCTGCCGACTGGCCTGGGGTGAGAAATGCCTTCACCAGCAGCCCTGCTAGGGATCCTGAAGCTTTCTCAGACCTTTTCTATGGAAATACCACTCTATTCTACTCGCTCCCTTTTGGGGCTGGAATCTTCAGATGAATGCCGTCTCTCAATCCCACAAGGCCAGGCCAGGTGCCCGAGCCTCCTGTGTACTCTCCCTTGGTGCCCGGAGATGCTCCTTTGTGTACTTCCTCCCAGTCCCAGAGCGGGCTGGCTTTCTGCACACGCTCAAAGGCTTGTCCTCGCCGTCTGTGGGGGCTCGTGCAGGGAGCCGACTATGAAGGTGGGAGATGTGTGGGTGAGGTGCACAGAGCGTTGGAAGGCATCCATGGGCCAGCGGGGGGCTCCACGGGCAAAGTGTACCCAGCTGCTTGTGAGCAGGCTTCCTCGTGGCGTCCACAAAATGGTCGGTGGGACCTACGTGCCTTTGAGTTCTGAGCCCTGGCTGCTGTGCTTCCTGCCTCTCCCAGCCCCTAAGCCATGCAGATCACCTCAGTACTCCGGATGGGGTGGGAAAGAAGGGGCATTTTCTGCAGTGTCCCACCCAGCAGGGGAAGTCGGGCTCCCACTCACCAGCCTCTCACTTTCCCCCATGGGAGATATTGCAGGCCAGGGGGCTCTCTCTTGGTACTGAGCTGTGCCGCCCGGGGAGAGGGGTGACTCAGGGAAGGTGAAACTGTGCCTCTTACCCTCTTTCTTGTGCCCAGTCTTGGATCGTTTTACTCCCAACAGTGTGTTGGAATCTCTCTGCTGCACCCCTGCGTCCTGTCTGTGGACAGTTGTCAAAATCAGTGTTCTGTAGGGGGACGATGGTAGAAAACTCCCTACTTCACCGTCTTGCTGACGTCGCTCCTGTTCTGCCTGTTTTTAATTATAGACCTACTGCCCGCCGTAAGCCAGACTATGAGCCAGTTGAGAACACAGATGAAGCCCAGAAGAAGTTTGGCAATGTCAAAGCCATTTCATCAGATATGTACTTTGGAAGACAAGCCCAAGCTGATGTAAGCGTCCAGAGAGTTTGTGTGTGAGCCCTGTTGAGCAGGAAGCGAGCAGGGACCTGGGAGCCAGGGGAGGAGGTGAAGGCGCAGAGTGGGAGGGACTCAGACTGTGAGAGGCCCCTGGGCCCAAGATGATGGGGGCGGGACTCAAACCCAGGTCCTCCTGACTCCTCCCCCTCACTGCCCCAGCTGGAGAAGAGGCTAGAAGGTAGGGATCGTGTCTCACGTTTCTCTGATTCCTTTCTCAGTGTTTTGAACACACATCTATTTAATATGTTTGGGAAAAATTTCAGGCGATTTTTGATACAGCTGTAATTTACTTAACTTTTTAATTATTATTAATGAAGTTAAATGGCTTATATAGATATGTTCGGGGAGGGTATATATATTTATTTTCAGGTTGTTGCCTCTCGCCTTAGAGGAGTCTTGCTACACAGAAGGATCATACGGCAATGGAGAGGCCTAAGGTTTTTTCTAATGTCGGGGTGCTGGTGTGCTTTTGCCAAAGCTCTCGGAGGCGTGCGTCACTGCCAGGTTTCTTGGGCGACACAGGGAGCTGCTTCCTAAAGGCACTGAGTCTATTTCGTAGCAACAGAGCTTTGCCCGGCACTTCAGGAGCTTACAGTTACCACTTGCTCTTCCCACCCCCTAAAAGCTGCCTTATTTTAAAGCTGGCAACATTTAAGTCTACTTTGAAAGTCACAGAGCAGAGCCCATGTGGGCAGCCGTGCAGTGGCCTCTGCTGGCCGCTGGTGGGCACAGCGCCGCGACAGAGGTGCCCTGCTGCTCTCTGGTTCCCCTGCCCTGAGCAGCTGTGAACTGACAGCTCCTCGCTGATTCTTTTTGCAGAATTGCTCACAGCCTTTGGAGCCTGATGTTTCCTATTCCTTGTCTTCTCTAGTATGAAACCAGGGCTCGGCTGGAGAGGCTTTCGGCGAGTTCCTCCATAAGCTCAGCGGATCTGTTTGATGAGCAGAGGAAGCAGACGGCAGGTAATGGGGGGGCGGGGCTGCCAACAAGGTTGGTGCCCGCCGTGTCTACGGCATGAGTACGTTTTCCCTGCATAGAACTTTTTACTTTTCCAAGATCATCCGCAACCGTCACGTGATGCTCTTACCCGCTCTGTGAACAGAGCAGAAGTTACTGTTTCAGGCCCGGTGTGTGAGGAGACCGGGTCAGGACATTTAAGCGACATCCCCGGGTTGCCAGAGAAGTCATCTTCCTGGAACGTGTTTCCTGGTCCAGTGCAAAGGCCGTGTCCGATTTGTGTGGTATCACAGCCCCGCGGGTGGACGGCCCTGGGCTCCTAGCTGTCACTGACCGCTCCCTGCCTGAGACCTTGAGTGTTTCATGTCATTTTCCAGTCTTCCCAGACTCCTGCTCTGTGAAGCGGGTAGATACTACATCCCGCGCAAGGTGGCACTGAGGCTTAAGTGAGGTACTATGTGTGAAGTGCCACCTGGGTGCCTGGCACCCAGGGGAGACAGAGGCAGGTAGAACAGGGGACTTCACCAGGCTCAGTCTTCGAGGGAAGGCAGAATGTGGCTGTGGAAACAGGCAGGTGCAGAGGAATCTCCTGTCTCCTCAGCCCTCTTAGGGTGCAGACCCCATGGACGAGAGATGCCTGGGAGCCCCAGGGAGTGCACCTCAGAGCATGGGCCCATCCTGGACGTCCAGAGCCCAGCCGGTCTCTGCTTGTGCCTCTGGGTCCCTGAGCCATGACTGAGTCCTACCCAGGCCTCAGCCTGGCCAAAGGCGACGGGAAGGCTGTGTGTTCTTCCTTCGTCACAGCTCGCATTAAAGGAGCGGTGTCCTCTGAAGTCACTTCAGGAACCCACTCGGCGGGAGAGCCCAGGGGGAGGGGACCTCCAGAGCCAAATGCTCCAGGCCCAGGACCACCCGCTCCCCCTCGTCCCCAAACCTGGAGGAGCCAGGCCTGGGCACAGGTGACCAGCATGGGCAGCTGCAGAGAACAGCTGTTTTCTGAGTACAGCGAGAAACAGCCTCAAGAGAGAAGGTCGTGGGACAGACCCGAGTGCCTGGAACCTTCAGTGCTGGGGTGTGGGGGATGCTGGAAGATCCACTGTGGCCCTCAGGTTCAGTAAGCACACCAGGCTGCTTGCTGCCGTGGGAAGGAGCTCTCCACCCAGGGGATGCAGGGCCGCAGGGGCAGGTGGGGGCCAGGGCCTCAGCTGCTGCGGGGAGCCCACCAGGCAGGGGTGCTTGGTGGGGCTGCGGCTCTCGGGCCGCTCTCTGGGCTGCCTTCCGCACCGAGTCCGGGTGGGGCAGGGTGGCTCCTGGACTTGTATTCTTATCTCTTGTCGGGACTTCCTCTTGTGGCCGCCTTCCCAGGTGGAGGGGTGCTGGCCCTGCGCCCTTCGGAGGGGAGCAGGGGAGCATCCCCACAGCCCCGCCTCCCCCCCCAAAAGGGTATCAGGTCAGCCCCTCAGAACCTCAGGTGCTGAAAGTCGTCCCCCCCCAACCAGCTGTGTGTGATTTTGTAATTCAGGTTATTGGAAGTTTCACTCTGAAACCCTGTTTGTTTAAAAAAGGAAAAAAAAAACATTTGGAGATCAAATGAAAACTCTTTCCAATTGTTGAAGGAAAATTGTGGCCGGCCCATGTATGCTTTCCTGTCCCCTTTCAGAGAACAAAGGCTCTTTAATTGTTTGGGCCCTGTGTGGGTCCCAAACTCAGGGTCACAGAAAGGGTGCCACCCCCCCCCCCCACCCCACCCCCCCCCCGCCGGCCTTCGTGCTCCCTCCTCCATCCAAGCCCACGGCTCAGACCGTGGTCACCCTCGTTCGGCATCTTCCATCAAGCGCATCATAAAAGTTGCCTTCGGTAACGACCATAAGTGTAAGTGCATTGAACAACTCTTATTAAATATTTACTTTTTGTCAAGAGTGCATTTCGGCAAACAGCAAAAGCTGGTTAAGAGACTCTTCTGGGTTTCTTATCTTAGAAGCTTTCCCATCTGTGAAATCTCAGTCATTGAGGAGATCATGGTATACTTTATAATTTCATTGCGGTGGGGGGACTGGGGAATGACTCCAGATTCGAAATGCCTCCTGGTGAAACAAAATGCTTCCTGGGGATGTGTTTAATCCAGCAGCCTGGACATTTGTCAAGGGCCCTTCCCTTTCAGGATACCGGAAGGACCAGATGAAAAACACACATAAGCACCCGCCGCCAGCCTGGCGTAGCGCCGGACCCTGTGGCCACCCTCCCAGAGCAGGGTCAGCTGGGGGGGGTGGGACTGCCATCACCTGGGTCCTGTGTCGGGAGGCAGCCACTCAGGGCACTGAATGACAGAACAGAGGCAGCTTTGGGACAGCAGAAGCTCCAAGCCCAGTCTGTCCCCTCGGGGTTTTTCTTTTGAGAAAATGACTCTGGTTATTTGAATCTGAGCGTGTCCACCGGGAGGGCCAGAGACGCTGAGGCCCTTCTCTCCTAGGCCCCACTCGCTCATTTGCTCCGTGCACCTGTTTGCTTTGTCCCCTTAGGGCACCTTGGCTGCTCTCTTCTTTCCTCCTTACTCAGGCCCGCAGTCCAGGCATGTGACCTCTTCGGGGCCTGCAGATCTCCAAGCACTGGCCTCAGTCCGCAGCCACGTGATTTTGTTTGGTCAGGCGGTGAATGTGTTTGTCACAGCTGCGCCGTGGCGTCGCCGACCCGGCGTCGGCCGCCGGCCGGAGTCTCGTCACTTGGGCACGGGGCTGCTGTGCGGGTGGCAGAGAGGTCACTGCCGCGCTCTGTTTGTTATTAAACTCGTCACTCGTGTCATGTTGGAAACCCTTTCTTCTCTCCCTTCGTCCCCATTTCAGGGAAACGGGTACGTGACCGTCTACTGAAAATCGATTGTTTGAGGAGCTGGGGCACCGTCCTGGGCTCCTCGGGCTTCTGCAGCGCCACCCTCCCACCTCCTGCAGCTACCCCTTCTCCGGGCTGATTCTACCCAGAAGTCTCTGGTCGGCCCAGGTTTCACATCCTGCCCTTGCTCCCTGCCGCTTGGCTCTCAGCTCCTGTGGGCCTTTCCAGGCTCAGTTCCCAGCGTTTTCCTGCTCCAGCCCTGGGTGCACGCTCCGGGCATCCTCTGCTGTCACCAGGGTAGAGGCCATCTGATGACCCCCCCCCCCCCCCGCCCCGGACTGGACCCTAAGCCCTTCAGGGACAGGACCTGTCCGTTTTCATCTCCGTCCCCTGGCAGCTGGCATGCCTGGCACAGGGAAAGCCCTCAGGATGTGTCTTTTGAGTGAACGAATGGACGGGTAATGAAGGAGCCCTGGAAGCAGGGGTGCCGGTCAGCGGGTCCCTCAGCCAGCTGAGCGTGGGAGCCACGGTCCTCACTGTGCTCGTGCCCCTTCCAGCACACACAGGAACGTCCCCTGCCCCGGCTGTGATGTCACGTGGCCAGTGTCAGGCGCCGTGTGCACATTGCCGTGGTTCCTTCTGTGCGGAGGTGGCCTCCGAGTCTTCCACCGAGAGACGGCCCCATGGGTCCCCATCTTGGGTGACTGTGCAAAGCACACCCCCTGCCGGCCCGTGGCGGGCACAGTGAGGTGCTAGCACAGTGTCACTTGGCCTTCCCGACTGATACAGGGCCTCCACGCCAACCACTTAACACAGCGTGGCTCGGCTGGCCCCGTCCCCCGGCCTGGACACTCCGGGGCCTCTGTCTCTGTCTTGCCACCTTTTCGGTTGCTTGAGCCAGAAACCTGGGAATCAGCCTTAATTTCTCTCTTTCCCAGCCCCCCGCTGCCAGTTGGTCCCTAAGCCTTCTCGGGACACTCAGACTCACCCACCCCACTGCTACTGGCTTCGGCTCGGCCGCAGCCCCTTGTGCCTGGACTGCCTCGGTGGCCTCTAACTGCTGGCCAAGCTCTCCCGGTGCTGTTATCAGTTGATTGTCTGCCTTCCCCAGTAGGCAATAAGCTCTGGAAAAGCAGGTTTGTGATGATGTCCTCAGCACCAAGCCCGCTGGGGGTGTAATGGGGACAGATAGATAGCAGGGAGACAGGGCACCTGACCTAGACCATAGGTCAGGGAGCCTCTTCCTGAGGAAGCAGTTTGAGCCGTCATTTCCTGGAGCCCATTGTGTAGTCTGAGCGCACTGGGGCTCTGCTGCCCTGGGCGGCCCTCAAAGGAGACACGGCACCCAGATACGAGAGGAGGAGGGAGACCTCACAGACCCGGGAGACCTTCAATCAGCTTTCACAGGTTTGCAGGCAGCAGACCTACAGGCGGAGGGTGGGAAGCCACCTCCCTGCCAGAGACCTGACACCCGCTCCGGAGTTGGCAGGCTGCTTACACTCCCAGGACTTAGATGGATAGTGAGGATTAAGTAAGGAGTAAAGGTGCACGATAACAGAGGCTAAATCAGATCTGAGTTCGTTTCCCTCTTACATGGGACTCTGGGGGGGCAGTTCAGGACATGTGCTATGTTCCCAGATGCCAAGGACCTAGGCCCCTCTCCTCTTGTTGCTCATGATCTCCTCTCCATACTTCACCTCATGCCCAACATGGTTGCTCCAGCCCTAGCCATCCCATCTGCATCCCGGCTAGCGGGAAGAGGCAGGGAAAAGGGCAGGCCTCAGCCCTGGATGGCACTTCGGCTTACATCCCATTGGCCAGAACCCTGTCACCTGAACACACCTTGTTGCAAGGGTTAGAATTTGGGAGCTCTGTACAGAGAAGGGGAGGAGAGGAGAGGAAGGACTCTAGGGGACGGGCCGCCATCTCAGGGCACCTGGGAACTGTACCTAGTCGGTGAGGGATCATGGTCCCAGAGCTGTCCCGCCTTAGCTGTGCTCTCTTCTTTAAGTGCTTCTCAAGTCGGAGGGGCGCCAGGGTGGCTTTGTCGGTTCAGCGTCCAGCTCCGGCTCAGGTCACGATCTTGCGGTTCGTGGGTTCGAGCCCCGTGTCGGGCTCTGTGCTGACAGCTCACAGCCTGACTCCTGTGTCAGATTCTGTGTGTCTCTCTTTCTCTGCCCCTCCCCTGCTCATGCTGTCTCTCTCTGCTTCTCAAAACTAAACATTTAAAAAAATTTAAAAAATTTCCCAAGTTGGAAACCTGTAAGTGGAGGTGCTTCTGCTAAGGTCCCCCCTGTGACCTCTGGTCCAGACCTACCCAGCCACTGTGGACCTCTCCAGGTAGTGGCGTAGCCGTGACCCTGCCTCTGCACACTCAGGATCTCATACTAGCTTCCTGTTTGCTATGAAGACCCATCTGCAGGCCAGTAGCAACACTGGTGAGCGGCTGTGCTAGGCTTTGAACCCAGATCCAGCGTCCAGGCTGGGCCTCCACTCTTTTATTGGCCAAGGCCTGCAAAACTTTAAAAAGTCAGCTGGAGGGGTGCCTGAGTGGCTCAGTCGGTTGAGCATCCGACTTCGGCTCAGGTCGTGGTCTCAGCTCATGGGTTCGAGCCCCGCGTCGGGCTCTGTGCTGACGGCTCGGAGCCTGGAGCCTGCTTCGGCTTCTGTGTCTCCTTCTTTTTCTGCCCCTCCCCTGCTCACGCTCTGTCTCTCAAAAATAAAATGTTTGAAAGAAATAAAAACAAAATTAAAAATGAATAACAAGTCAGCTGGAGGCAGAGAGGGGAGGAACCCGCACCGGCGGCCCCTCCCTGCATGGTGGGCACGGGAGCGGTGCTGGAGATCCACACTGTCCCTTCTGGGCGGCGTCCGTGTGGAAAGATAAACACGTCCATTCCGTTTTTTCTTGGAAAGGGAACTGGCTTCTGTTGCTTAAGGGGCAGGTGGGTGCGGCTGGGTCGTTGCAGGGGTGGCTGGGCTTGGCACCCTGGGACCTGCAGGGTTTGGGCTCGCTCACCGTCACGGGGCCCCTCCAGGTTTCTGTCACACCTCTGGGACGGAGCCTCAGCCCGAAACCCTGGCTGTCTGCTCCGGAGCTGCCGCCGCTCAGGTGCGATACCACCGATGCGCTTCACTTGCACTGGTGGAAATAGGCTGATGTTTCCGCCGGCCGCCAAAGCCAAAGCAAAGAAATCCCACTGGTTCTGGCCTCAGGAAGCAAGGTGGGGGGTGAGCTTGGCTCCGGCTCAGAGTCAGAAAAGCCTCAGAGAGACACCTGTGCGTTTGGCTCCCCTCCCTAGTGAACCTCGTTCTCCTGTCCTGCAGGCTTCCCCTGCCCTGAGTGGCAGGTGACAGAGACAGCGGCCACTGCGGTGCCTTATCCCCGCCGGCAGCCCCAGAGCAAGCAAAGGCTCCTCTCCCTGAGAGATACAGGAGTCCCAGGAAGGCTCTGATCAGCCAGGCCTGGGTCACACGCCCACCCCTCTGGATGGAGTCCACGGGGCTCCCCAAGAGAAGGGAGGAGGGCTTGTACCAAAAGCGCGGGGGGGGGGGGGGATGTTGAGCACTCAAAACCTAGAGATGTCCGCCCATCTGCCATTTACTGAGTATTTACCTGTCAGATCTTGTGTTCAGAGGAGGAACCAGGAGCCCAGAGAGGGTGAGAAAGCTCCCCAAAGACACACAGCTTAGAAGAGACAGTGCCAGTATTTGAACCCCTGGTGGTCCCAAGACCCAATACGACATCTGCTCTCGTACGGTGTCTTACAGCTAGTTCAGGGTGGGGCTGGCACTGAAACAGGGTCCTGACCCCACCGCAAGGTTCTTCTCCCTTCGCCCCAGCTGCTGCTTGCGGGAAGCGGGAAGCGGGAGGGGAGGGGATTCTGTGCCCTCTAAGGTCATGGAGTGCCCTGGGCACCGGTTGTGCCGCCTGTCGCCACGGTCCAGTGACAAACGGCATCTGTTCTGTGTGCAGGAAGCTACAACCTCACGAGCGTGCTGCCCACTGCGCCTGACATGGCCCAGTTTAAGCAGGGAGTGCGATCCGTTGCTGGAAAGCTCTCGGTCTTCGCTAACGGTGTCATGACTTCCATTCAGGTCAGTGCCCCGGGGGTGACAGGAACGGAGTGGGGTGG
Organism: Puma concolor; assembly: GCF_028749965.1. Taxonomy (NCBI): domain Eukaryota; kingdom Metazoa; phylum Chordata; class Mammalia; order Carnivora; family Felidae; genus Puma; species Puma concolor. The sequence continues at coordinate 6,417,929 of NC_141673.1, forward strand.
TGGCTCCGGCGTGGAAAACGCAAATTGGACCGCTCTTCACCTGCTGGCAAATTCGATTTCCTGTTGTTGATTTATATATTTGCTACGGTGTAACCCGGGGCGTCATGAAAACCAGAAACTGGGCTTTTATCTTTGCTTAAATGTTCTCGTTGATGACTCTAGAGGAATTGTTACAGGAATTGATCGTATGCTGCGCTTCTTTCCTGTGTTGGAACAGAGAAACAGGAAGAAGAAAATAAAAACTGCCCATGATCCCAAGGACAGCTTCTGTTACTGTTTCGGCATATTTTATTTTAGTTCTTGATTTCTATGCACATCTTCTTAGAACTCAAAAGGATTAGGCTGTACAGATGATTTGACATTCTCCGTGGTGCTCTGCTATGAGCATTTCTGTGTAATTCTTCAGAAGCTACCTTCTGTTGAGCGAAAATGCAGAACATTTCTTTAACTCTTCCCTAATTTGGGGATTTACGTGGTATTTCGGTCTCCGAAGTAAGGCAAGGATGGGGCATCCTCGCGTACCACAGCGGAAGGCCATCTCTTAAGGCTTATTTCGTGAACCTTCTGGTGTACGTCCTGTTGTTCTAGGATGCTGCTACTAATGCGAAAACGTGGCCACGGGCGGTGGGACCTAATCAGTGCGGCCTCCGGTGCCTCTGAAGGGGCTTCCCCACTTGGGGGGGGGGCGGCCCCCACTGAAGAGAATCCCTTCCGCCCAGAGGTTCCTGCTGTCTTGGCTGCTGTTGAGAACAACCTCTGGTTAGAATTCACGGGGCTCTTTTCATGTCCCTGAGGTCAGCTGAGCCCCCATCAGTCCTTCCACGTAGGTGACATCCACATTTTAGGAAGGTCATCCCCCTTTATTTTATAGATGCAGAATCGGAGGTACGGAGGTTAAGTTGCTTCTGCAGGATCGCTCAGCTGAGCCAGAATTTCAGGGTTCAGACTCCACGTGTGCTACACCTGCCTCCCAGAGAGAGGCTCCCCACTTGGCTCCCCACCCCCACCCCCCAGATGCTTTGCGCCCCTCCCCCCAGACCCTCCCACAGCGCGGGAGCCGCAGGTGGCCGCGGGGCTCAGGGACAGGATGTCCTCCTGTCCACGGCCCCACGCAGACCTCGGCATCAGGAAGCCCCGGCTGTGGCCACGCCCCTTCCAGTTACTGGGCTCTTTGAGGGGATGGGGGTGGGGGGGCGGCGTACGTTCCAGATGCCAGACAGACAGTCGGTGCTCTGTGTTCACTGCGATGTCAGTTTGGGAACGCTGAGCGTTCGGTGCGCGTGAGAGGGAGAAACCGGCGCTGAGCGCGAGCAAACGTGCGTCTTGCTTCTCTCTCGCCAGGATCGCTACGGTTCTTAGCACCCACGCGGGGTCGCGCGTTTCCAGAAAGGCCTCTTGACGTGAACCAGTGAGCACGTCGCAGACCGCAGTGAAGACCGGACAGTTTTGCAGATTTTTCTGCTGCTTTTTCACATGGTATACATGCATTCCTGATTTCTAATATTTCCTTTGAGAAATTCTCATTTTTGATGTAGTAGAAGCTTTATTGTAATTTCTGTTTTGCGTTCCTTCCTGCCCATGCGCTCCTTTGGGCATATCTGAGTGTAGCCTTGCTTTATTTGTGTGGAATCTGGTTCCAGCAGCTGGGGGTCTGGAGACAAGGGCTTCTCCCACCTCTGGGGGCTGAGAGCCTTCGTTCCGGGACTGGGGGAGGGGGGTCTCAGTGCCGTGTGACCTGTGGGCTAAGGGCTACCCCAAGCAGTGATGCTCCAGGGGCCCGGAGAAACCAAATTCACCAACACACGTTTCATTCAAAAGGGAGCAAGGAATAAAAACAACAGACCAAAAATGTCTAATTTGGCAGGTTGCTTCATTTGTATTTCCACATGTTACAGTGATTTCAAAATAATGTTTAAAGCCGTCTGTCCCTTTGTATGATCTATAAATTCAAAAATAATTTACAGTGAGCACTTTTAACAAGGCTAAGCTTCTGCATTGCCAAGGGAATTAATCTTCTGACACGGTGTTGCTGTTTGAATTTATGGGAGATGTCAGCTGAGAATCTCCTGAGCGTGTTTACGAACCGACATAGTGGACAGAATTTAAAATGAATAAGGTAAGAAGACAGACCCACGGGAAATATCTCAGTACAGGGGAGAACAGTAGTTGTAACTGGGTAGTTTTGTTAATATTTTTTATCTTAATCTTGGTTTTCAAAAAATTACAGAATGTGTATAAATGAATAAAGAAAAATAATTTGGCTGTGTTTTAGACAGCGTTAGAATATATTGTTCAGCACAGTAAAATATATTTGAAATCTGATGAACCAGAAATGTGGTTTCAACTGAATATTTTGTGAATTTTTCTTAAAAGATCAAATTTGTAGACTTCTAAATATAATAAACCCTTGCAGCAGATCGTGTTGCCTTTTTTTTTTTTTTTTTACAAAAGCCTTTGTAATGAATCTTGTAAATCAGGGCTCATGATATAACATTGGCATGCATTTGAACTATGATATAATTAGAGATGGATCTGTTTTTCATGTACGTTTGGGGCCTGATGTGCAGCTGTCATTAACTGAGGTGTTGTCCCCAGGGCAGTGGCAGGTGGGGTGTCCTTGCTGAAAGTGAGGATGTGCACAGTGGCATGTCCCGAGCCCAATGTGTTGCTGTAACAAGATACTACAGTCCGGGGGCTTAACGGCTCTGGAGACCAGAAGTCCAAGACCAAGGTGCCATCAGGGGTGATTTCTGGAGAGAACTCTCCCCCTGGCTTGTGGAAGGCCACCTTCTCTTCTCTGCCCTCATACAGAGGCTGGGCTCTGTTCCTCTCCTTACAAGGGCACCATTCCTGTGGGATCTGGGCCCCACCCTTCTATGCTCACTTAACCTCAACTACCTCCTTAAAGGCCCATCTCCACGTAGAGTCACATTGGGAGTTAGGGCCCACACACACGAATTTTAGGAAGACACAATTCCGTCCCTAACAGTGTCCGTAAGAAATTTCCACACTGGGTTAGCCCTGCTCCAGCCAGGCTGGGGCCTGGGCTCATTCCACATCCAGGAAATCCTCCTGGATTCCTGCCCAAGGTGCTTCGCTTGCTCTAGCTCTGAAAGTGGCTTTTCCTTGAACTGCCTCACAAGGAAGGGCCTCTGCAGCCCCGCCCCCCAGCCTGGCTTGGGTACCTTTTCAGGGCCTTCTGGACCCCCTGTCCCAGGTATTCAGAGAAAACATCTCAGTGCCCGACACCTTCCCCAGCACGTGTGAGTGTGCATCGTGCGTGTGCAGGTGTGCCTCCTGCTGCACGTGGGGGGTTTTGTTTGTGTTCCTGGCCCGTTTATCCTTGGGCCTCGGTGTTTGTTTTGTTTCATTAGCAGTGTGAGTGCTTCGTATATAGTAAGGATGTTGTTAATCACCGTTCTAACAAAACATGTTTTGGACCTATGTATTAAAAAAGAATATGGGGGCGCCTGGGTGGCGCAGTCGGTTAAGCCACCCACTTCAGCCAGGTCACGACCTCGCGGTCCGTGAGTTCGAGCCCCGCATCGGGCTCTGGGCTGATGGCTCAGAGCCTGGAGCCTGTTTCCCATTCTGTGTCTCCCTCTCTCTCTGCCCCTCCCCCGTTCATGCTCTGTCTCTCTCTGTCCCAAAAATAAATAAACGTTGAAAAAAAAATTATAAATAAATAAATAAATAAATAAATAAATAAATAAATAAGAAAATGGAAGCAGGCCGATCCAAGGTCTGGTGGAAACCGGCCCAGCCTGGGCTGGGGGGTTAAGCCGTGGTGCTCTGCAAAAGGGGTTTATTGCGCTTTCATTCTTGGGAGCAAAGCCGGTAAGGACCGGATGACAGTTCTGAGAAATTGAGAAGGCCAGGGGGCGGGGCTAGTTTTACAAAGCGTTTGCCAGAACAAATTCTCCTTGGAAATGCAGAATTATTTAATCACCCTGGGGAGCGGCTGGGAACTAGATGTGAACCGAGCTGTGGGCGCGCCCCGATTGGTTTCCCTCCCCCGCGGGGCGGAGACCCAGGGGCTCCCGGGAGGGCGAGGAGGCGCCGGGCGCGGAGCTCCACCTGCTGGGCCCGGGAGCCCGGCCTCGGCCGCTCGGCTCCCACCAACCCCCGCCCGCACGAGTGAGCTCGGCACCCCTGCCCTGCCCTGCCCGCCGTGTCCTCCTCGCCCTTCTAGGCGCTCAGCCTGCAAACCGGGCGGTCAGAGGTGACCTCCCGCCCGGAATTCCGCGGCCCCACCCCCAGGCGCACCTAGAGCCTGACGCGCTGCGGACCGGGTCTGCTCGCTGGTCGTCCGCCCATCCCAGAGCACAAGCCCGGGTCCTCTCCCCTGGCCCCTCCCTGCGCTCCCCCTGCCAACCCACTGTGCCCCTTTCTCCCGCCCCAAGACCTTACCCCCAGATCTCTTACCCCAAGTGCAGTCTGTGCTCAAAAGTCACCTTCTCCATGACCCTGATCTCCCATTTGAAAACCGCAGCCCAAGCCCGGGCACTTCTTATCCCCCATCCTGCTTTCTGCTCCTTCCCGGAAGGTTTGCCTTCTTGTCACTCCCTCCTCTGCTGTGTGTTTCCTGCCCATTTGCCTTCCTGGCTCTGTAGAAACATCAGCATCCTGAGGGCAGGTTGCTGAGGGCCTGCCCGCCGATTCCCTGGTGCCTAGAACGGTGTCTCTCCCACGGAGTTTGGGGGAATTTTGTCCTGCCAGCCCCACCCCCGGGGGGGGGTGACAGGCTGCCCTTGTTAACCCCCGGCGCTACTGTGTTAGGCCATCTCTTCCGCTGTCACCCATTCTGGTTTGTTCCCAGCCCTTTCCCTGCCCACACCCGGCTCCCAAGGCCCGCAGAGAGCGCCAGGAGCCCAGCTGCTAAGGTGCGGAGGGGTGACAACCCCCAGAAGGCATGGTGGCCAGTGGCGTTGAGGCCAGATGAGGAACCAGGTCCGGGACCCCGGGTGACTGTGACCTCCAGGGTCAGACACTGAGGACCCGCCCCGCCCCCCCCCCCAACCAGCTACTCCGACCCTTGGGATGTGGGGTCACCGGCTTTCCTCCCCCTCCCCCGCCCCCTGCAAACTGCGCATCTCTGTGGCTACGAGGCTCAGGTACCCGTGTTTGCTCTGTGTCCTGTGATCGGTTTACAAAGGCACACACAGGCTTCCTCCCTTTCTTTCCACTCCCGGTCCATTTTCCTGTTTGTAGTTCTTATCATTCTGCTTGTCCGGGTCATTTGTCTCACCTGAAACAAGAGCATCGTGGCAGGAACACCGGCCGTAGGCCTGGCACGGACAGATGGATGGACAGACGGACGGAGACAGGGACGGCGAGGGAGCAGACGCCAGGGGACTTGCTGGTTTTGCAAACAGGCTTCCAGTGCCTGATCTCCCTCCCCCTGTCTGTGCTTCTCCCTCTCCTGCGCCTGTCCACCCCCGCCCCCCGCCCCGAACCTGGGTTTGGGGCGGAGGTGAGCCCTGCTGAGTTTGCCAGCTGTGTCCTGAGGCCCTGATTCTACCTCCTCCCCACCGCTCGCAGGGGACACCACCTCAGGCGCCTACGCCCTCAGTTCCTCCCTGTCACCCTCTGACCTTACCGTCGCCCAGTGAGCCGCACCCTTGTCTGCAGCACACACAGTGGGTGTGAGTGCTGGCGTGTCCCCCGGGGCTGTGCCCCAGCAGGTGCAGACGGCCCAGGGCACTGCTTAGGGAGGGCGCGCGTTTGCTCGGCACCCGGGGCTCAGTCTGAGTTTAGGCCGATACTGAGGCATTCCAGTTTGGCTCTGGATGTCCTTATGATACCCCTCCCTCGAGCCCCAACAATGCAGGCAGCCTCCTCCCTCACCGCCCCCCCACCTGGTCCTCCAAGGACACCCGTGAGAGGCAGCACCTGCCCGCACCTGCCTGCTGTTCCCACTTTGTGGCAGCAGCCCGTGGGTCTGTGGGGCCTACTTCCTGAGTGTCCCCAGCCCCACGGCCTCCGCTTGACCCACTTGACAGGAGCTCCTGCTGTCTCTGGCCAGGAGCACTGCACAGCCCAAGGGCCCCTCCTCTGGCCGGGCCCCAGCCACCCCCCTCTTGGCCCTGTAACAACTCAGGGCTCCCGTCTTCCCACCCAAGACCACCCGGCGCTCTTTTCCCCTCTGAGTCCTATACTCCTCGGTGTTGTCCAGGGACCGTGGGTCTCGGCCCCCGTGCCTCTCACAGTCCCGGGGCAGCCAGGCTCTGGGTCTCCTCCGGGCCTTTCCGCGGTTGTCACCTCCTCCAGGAAGGAGCCCTCAGAGCATGTGACCAATAGTTGGTCCGGCAGGCTCCCAGGGCCCGATTCTGTCCCCCGAGTGCATTCACCATTCGGACCTCTGTCCTGCTCACACCCTCACGTTCCTCAGGCTTTTGAGGGGCAGGTCTGAGAGGCCCAAGCATGGCCCAGAGACCTCCTCTCTGGCTCCGGTGTAGTAAGTGGAGGGAAGGAAGTTCTTTTTCCTTCTACCCTCCTAGGCTCTGGCTGGGACGCTGTAAAAGCAGACTGGTGAGGGGCGCCTGAGTGGCTCAGTTGGTTAGGCGACTGACTTCGGCTCAGGTCGTGATCTCGCGATTCGTGAGTTCGAGCCCTGAGCTCTGAGCTGACAGCTCAGAGCCTGGAGCCTGCTTCGGATTCTGTGTCTCCCTCTCTCTCAGCCCCTTCCCTGCTTGCTCTCTGTCTCTCAAAAATAATAAACGTTGAAAAAAAATTTTTTTTTAATTTTTTTAAAGAAGCTCAGGACATCAGGGAACATGCCGGGGGCTGGCCTCCGAATAAGCGGGTTCAGAAAGAGAGAACAGAGAGAACAGAGGGAAGGAAATCATCACAGAAACGATTCAAGGGCATTTCCAAGAAAAAAAGGACACGGACAGGGACACGAGGTACCCAACAACACAACTCTGCCCCAGTGTCAACGCTCTGTGCACAGAATCAGGGGGTTTAACCTCAGTCCTTCAGAAGAGGCAGGGTTGACGTTTGTGTCTAATAGAGGAGGAGACCCAGGTTCAGAGATATTAAGGAAGGGGCTTGCTCAGTCACGCTGTGCCCAGACCTCCTCCTTGACCCAGCCAGAGCCCCCGAGGCCTCCCTGCCCCTCCTGGTCACCTGCCGGGCACCGGGCTTGGCCTCGCTGGCTCCTAGACGGGACCCATCGTGCCCTGGGCTTCCTCCCATAACTGGGCCGAACCCATGCCTGAAACAAGACAGCAGGGGCCTCAAAGCCTCCCACCCTGTCCAGGTTCGCCCTCCCGCCACCCGTCAGGACCCAGGAGAAATGTGTGCCTCCCCCGCCCCCACCCCACCTTGTTCCACAAACCAAAAGGAAGCCTACAGAACGAGGCCTCATCCAGGCTTAAGACTCGAACACGGGTCTCCCGGTTCTTCCGAGGAAAACTTCTGTTTTCCGTGGCCTCTCACGGCCGAGCAGCTGTGTGGCTAGGTCAGATCATGGGGCTGGGGGTGGGGCGCGGGGGCATGAAATGCAGGATTGGAACTTGGATTCCTTGTATGTGACAGCAGTAGGGCCCCTGGGGGCCTGAGCCCCCTGTCAGAGAGTGGGGGTGGGGGCAAGAGCGGCCTTCAGAGGGAAACCGAGGAAGGACGTGAGCGAAGGCGGGAAAGGAAGGCAGAACACAGGCTTCGCAGGAGATCGGGGTGGGCAGAGAGACCCGGAGGGCCTGGCAGGGTGGTGTATGACAGGAGGCCCCGTCCCCGCATCTGCCCAGGAGAAGTCCCACCGCGGCGCACGCGTGCTCTCAGGGAGGAGGCGGGAAGAGTGGCTGGCAGGCGTCCAGGACTTTCCGTCGAGCTTTGACAGGGCTTGCCGGGCACCAGACACTATTAATTCAGCCCCTCCTCTAGAGGTCTGCGTGGCAGGCACAGTACCACCTGCCTTTATACACAGGGAAACTGAGGCACGGGGAGGCAGGTGCCCGGGCCAGGCCGCTGGCAAGTTGTGGAGTGTGATTTGGGGCCCTACCCGCCAGGTCCCCACCCTGCGTCTCTGGCAGGAAGTGAGTCATGCAGCCGGGGGGGAGGGGGGGGGAGCCAGGGGAGGGCGGAGGGTGAGGTTGCCCACCCTGGGCCTCGCTAAGCCTGGTTACATTCAGGGGCTCCTTGGGGCTCCTGAGCTCCCGGGCAGTGCTCGGCTGGATCGTGCATTAAATCAAGCCCCTTGGCGGTGAGCCAAAAGCAGACCCGCCCTGTGACCGTCAACAAGATGGGCAGAGACCGACCCTCCCCCCCCCCCGTGACCCTGGAGGGTCCCACATACCCTTGCATCTCTAGGGCAACGGTGACAGCTACTCCAGACCGGCAGTGCCCCTGCAGGAGGGGGGGCAGCTGGACAGGAAGGGGACTGTTCGGATGCCTCTTTATGAGAAAAAAAGATGCGAAGCTGTGACTATAAAATGAGGTATTGGGGCCCCTGGGTGGCTCAGTCAAGTAAGTGTCCAACTTCGGCTCGGGTCTTGATCTCTCGATCCGTGAGTCTGAGCTCTGCGTCGGGCTCTGTGCCGACAGCTCGGAGCCTGGAGCCTGCTTCGGGTTCTGTGTCTCCCTCTCTCTCTGCCCCTCCCTTGCCCACGCTGTCCCTCCCTCTCTCTCAAAGATAAATAAATATTAAACAATAAATAAAAGACTTTATAAATTATAGATAGTTTTGACCAGGCATTGGTGACAATTTAATTCCCTGCATACACTTTGACCTGCCTGGCGTTTGGGAGAATGTTCCGGCAACTAGCTTCTGACTCTGTACATTTCAACCTTTGCTGAACACCGCACGTCGCATGTTGCTGACAGTTGTACATTTCCCCCCGTTACCCGTATGTCCTCTGGGCTCGGCCTGGGGGACACCATCCTATCGCCCACAGGACACTATTTGGGTGGCGGGGACAGAGTGACGAGTGCAAACCACATGAAAGTATTCCACTCGACCCAAACCGTTATACACCCTGGACTCAACTTCTTTGTAGCTGGACTATCAAAACACTGTGCCCACACCAAAGCCAGCCCAGTGCCCACACCCAGGGAGAGATGGGGAAGGGCGTGGGGTCAGTCAGGGTGGAAAAACATGGCGGTCGGAACCACTCGCAACAGGAATGTGTCACTTCCTCAAATTTTACAAAAGAATTGTTGTGCGTGCCTTCTTGGGGCACCTCCGAGGGCTTGGTCACAAGGTTCAAGTTTTGTGGATTTTGCATAATTGCTCCTCTGGCTCAGCGCTGTGTGAAATCACTTGGTCAAGGAAGTTCAAGGAACTTTCCTGTAAAATCGTGGGCTGAGTTTAAGCCAGAATAACCACACGTCTTAAGTCAAACTCTGGGAGACTGTAGGTGGACAGAAGACATGCTTGGGTGGATGACTCAGGCCTTCACCGAGGCCCCTGAAAGGCAGCCCCACCCGGCTGAGCCTCGGAGCCTCTGACTGGCCCTCAGGCGAGTCTCAGAGGCCAAACAGAGCGAGGAGGGGAGGCCTCGGTCACCTTTAGAACTAAGCCCCCCAAATGTCCCCACATGACAGGGCTCAGAGGTACACTGGTGACAGATCACCAGGAAGGACTGGGGGCTCAAAGTCAGGAAGTCACGTCACGTCCCAGGGGCCCAATGCCCAACAGTTCTCAACAGGGACAGGCCAGTGTTGGGGCAATTGCTGAGAATCATGAATTTCTCTGAGACCAGAGAAAGCTGCAGCTAGCCCCAAAGTGTGATGGGGGTGGGGGGCCAGGGTGGAGAATCGGCCCTGGGAGGAGGTGGCCAGGGGACAGCAGTTTAGAAAGAAATGTCCCTAGGAAACTGGGGACTTTTTCAGAGACCCAGAAGCTACCCACCTTCTAACTTCCCTTGTCAGTGAGGCTAACTTAGGAAAAGGAGCAAGACGCAGCTGGCTATTGTGTGAGAACAAGCCCACATTTCAGGGGTGTGGTGGGAGCGGTCCCCGGGTGGCAGTGAGGCGGGCCCTGCGGACTGGCCCCCGCCGCCAGAACTCTCAACCTGAGCTTCTTCCCATGGGCAGGCTTGGCCACGGCCCACCCAGGCACCACCAGCCGAGTGCTCCGGGGCCCTGGCAGGCGGAAGACAAATTCAGGGACAAAGAGGGCTTCCCAGGCCTTGGAGGAGGGCACGCTGACTTAGTCCATTCATTGTGCAAGGCTGGGCATGATGTATGAGGCCTCACCCTGCGACCCGCCTTTCAGGAGCCAAGGGAGGGCCCAAGGGTCCGGAGCGTGGGGGTCAAAGACTCTGGGGAGACTGACCCCAACAGAAACGAATGCCACAGTCCCTAGAGGTTCCCCAGAGACTGGGCTGCCAGGCTGGGCCCCTTCCTGCCACCAACCTGCCCAGACAGGTTTAGCAGAAAGCACAGCCCCAGCTATTGGGGGGCGGGTGGGGGGAGGTGGGTGCGGGCTGGGCCTCAGATCAGAGAAGTTTCTGGTGCCCGCAAGCACACCGCACGGTCTCTCTGGGTGGAGAGTCCCAAATTCCTCCAGGGTGGGGCATCTGGTGAAGAGAGAAGCCAGGTTCCTGTTTGCAAGGCCATAGGCGGTCACCGTGGGGGGGGGACTCAGCCTGGTTTCAGTATTTGTGCAGCTGGATTCCCGCTTGCAGATGTGCAAAGAGGAGGGTCTGGGGGTGCCTGGGTGGCTCAGCTGGTTGAGCGCCTGACTCTTAATTTCAGCTCAGGTCACGATCGCAGGGTGGTGGGATCCAGCCCTATGTCGGGCTTGCACGACATGGAGCCTGCTTAGGATCTCTCTCTCTCTCTCTCTCTCTCTCTCTCTCTCCCTGTCTCTCTCTGCCCCTCTCCCCAGTGGTGTGCACTCGCTCTCTCTAAAATAAAATAAATTAAAATTTAAAAAGAGGAGGGTCTAGACGTGGTGGGGGGAGAGCCCGGATGTGTGTGGGCAGGGGCAGGGGTAGGGTCTGGAAAGACAGGGAAGATCAAACGGGAGACCGTGCACGGGAGGCACCTCTCCTGGTGAATCTCCTGGAAAACCATTATTCAGAAAAGCTTGGGGGAGGAAGACTGTGACAGGTGCCGAGGGTGGCCTGGGAGGTGGAGGTGCATGAGAACAGAGGCTGCCATGGGGGTTCCAGCAGACCCGATGGAGGGGTTGGGGAGTGAATCCGATGCTGGTGGAGGACGGAGATGCACCTTGGCCTCAGAGACAGCGGGAAGCAGGAGCGCCACCAAGGGCGCCCAGCCCGGTTCCCTCACTGCAGACTGTTGCCCGCAGCGGCAAGAGCAGCACGGCCAGCAGCTCTTGGACGTGACTTCCGGCCTCCGCCTCGGCCAGGAGCCCTACTGGCTCCAGGCTGGCGCAGACTCCCAAGAAAGGGCTCTGATTGGCTTTGCTCCAGCCAGGACCCGCCCCCCGACCAATCAGGAGTGGCCAGAGGGTGGTGTACTATAAGGACTGGGGCGCTGTGGGAACCACACAGTTGGGTGGGTAGGGGTGCCTTGGGAAGAAGGGGGAGGGTTCGGGGCAGCAGATTGGGGGGTGCCCTCCTGAGGTAGGGGGCACATTGCCTGAGTGTCTACTTTGTGCAGAGACTTTAACTCCCATAAAATATTCTCACCGTCAATTCGCAGATGCAGAAACCAAGGCTTGCACGGGGTATGGGATGGCATAGCCGGTAAATGGTGGAGCCGCGATCAGAGCCCCGGTCCCCGCATGCCAAAGCCTGGCTGGCCCTGTGGGGCCTCTCCTTCGTCTTTACAAACTCTCTTGTGCAGAGCCGCAAGCCTTTTTGCGAGATGGTAAGGCCTCGGAGGCGGAGACCACATCCCATCCCCAGGGCAAGGCGTTTCTGCAAGTTGAGTCTGGGCAGATCCCCAGATATCTGAGACCCCGAGGAGTTTGCGCCGGTAGAGAAAAGAACAACACACATTTGGTGACATAAATTTCACCAATGTGTGATGCAAGGTTGATAATGATGATTTTGCAGAAATCTCCCTGGTGCTCTTAATAATCATTGTCCTGGGGGCACCTGGGTGGCTCAGTCGGTTAAGCGGCCGACTTCGGCTCAGGTCAAGATCTTGCGGTCCGTGAGTTCGATCCCTGCGTCGGGCTCTGTGCTGACAGCTCAGAGCCTGGAGCCTGTTTCAGATTCTGTGTCTCCCTCTCTCTCTGACCCTCCCCTGTTCATGCTCTGTCTCTCCCTGTCTCAAAAATAAATAAAACATTAAAAAAAATTAAAAAGGGGCTCCTGGGTGGCGCAGTCGGTTAAGCGTCCGACTTCAGCCAGGTCACAATCTCGCGGTCCGTGAGTTCGAGCCCCGCGTCGGGCTCTGGGCTGATGGCTCAGAGCCTGGAGCCTGCTTCCGATTCTGTGTCTCCCTCTCTCTCTGCCCCTCCCCCGTTCGTGCTCTGTCTCTCTCTGTCCCAAAAATAAATAAAAAACGTTGAAAAAAAAAATTAAAAAAAAATCATTGTCCTAAAGGCTGCAGGTGAGCGACAAGGACTGTCCTGGCCCGTTCACCTCAGCCTGATGTATTTGCATATTATTTGCCTGTTAGAGTTTACATGTGTTAAGTTTGCATTTTCTTTATTACTATAGTATTGCATTATATCCCTCCAACTCAGAGCTGGAATCCATGGCTCAAAGTGACTCACTCGGGCCTAAGCGTGGGGGTGCAACGAGGCATATAAATTCTAGAACTCCGAGTGATGAGGTGACCGTAAACACGGGAGCAGAACCGTGCAAACCCAGTCGTCTGCGTGTTCTGGGCAGCAAATCCGCAGGTGTGATGCTTCCACAAAGCAGCTGGAAAAGGCAGAGGCTGATGGGCTGACAATGGGAGTAGACGCCAATTTTCTTGGACGCATCCGGTCCTGCCTCCCAGCGCAGTGGCTGATGAAGCTTTGCCAGGACGGGTGGCAGCTCGTTTTTTGAAGACGGCACCGTGGCTTCTCCAGGTACACCCCGGGTGCTATTTCTGGAACTAGCAGAAAAATCATTCTTTCCACTTCAGAACGGATCAATTTTGATGGCTAAAAGCAGAAGAGGTATCCAAACTATAGAGACACCATCGCACGTTCCAGCATATTCCACCAGAAACAGATCTGAGAGGGTAGGAAAACCTTGGGGCTAAATTGTGACCCCTCCACCCAGATTCACAAGTTGGAATCCTCAGAAGGCGATTGTATTTGGAGATAGGGTCTTCAAAGAGGTAATCACGTTAAAACAAGGTCAAGGACAGTGATTAAGGCGGGCCTGAATCAGTATGACTGGGGACGTTAGAAGACATCAGGGCACAGACACACACAGAGGTCAGGGAGAAGATGGCCGTCTACAAGCCAAAGCCATCAGAAGAAACCTACCTTGATGTCGGGCTTCTGGCCTCCAGGACCAGAAGAGCATGAATTTCTGGTTCTTAAGTGCCCAGCCTGTGGTGCCGTGATGGCGGCCCCAGGACACAAGTACACTGCCCAAGACAGACTCAGGTATTCTGTTCCGCAAGAACGAATTCCCTGATCCACATGGTTGGAGGTCACAGAATATCAGCTACATCCTGGGGGGGATGATAAGAAAGACCACGCGAGGGGACTAGTAGACATTTTTGTCGTTTGGGCAAAACCACCGACGTCTCCACTCTCGGCCTCTGTCCGACAGTTTGTAGATGAGTGAGAAGTGCTTGGTGCTTCTGTGTGTCACTGAGAACCCAGGCTCAGGAAAAGAGATGGGGTGTGTGTGTGTGTGTGTGTGTGTGAACTGCCCCCTCGGCTTCAAAAGAGGAAAAGCCTCATTAACACCAGCTTTGAGGAAGCACCAAACACACGTGGAATGAGAGGTTGTGCACAAATGTCTTTCTGTGTTTCCATTACTCGCAGAGGCCTCTGGGGGCTCAACGGTGCCCTCCTCCCCTTGCTTCGGTGGGGAGGGAGGTGGCGAAACACAAGGAACCAAACGGTAGCCGGCCATGATGCGTCTTTTTAGCAGGCTGAAACGGCGCCTGTTATAGAACTGGATTTCCACGGGCAGGTGCGAGCCTCACTCGGGAACTCTGGGAACTTGGGGTGGGATCCTTTTTCCTTTTTTTCTTCCCGACACTGTTAATTCCAGTAAAAAGCCATTTCCCTGATGCCAACTGATTTGAGAGCATGGCGTGTCTTGAGAGTATGTCGTTTGCACGGGTCTGTTTTGTGGCCAAGTGTCGCCATTTTCACGGAAAGACAAGCGAAGGAGACGTCTCGAAGATAGAAGTGTGGTACGAACAGCTCGGTCGCTGACAGTCTGGCTCTTTCCCGAATAATCTGTTACAATCCAACCAAAATCATGATGATTTTCGCTAGCGTTTGGCAAGGACTCAACTCCTGTGTGTCGTGCATTATTTTAAGCGCCTTATATGTTCAGACTCGTGGGATGCTTAGAATGAGTGTTCGGGGTGGCGTTTTATCCAGATTCCCAGATGAGGTCAAGTGACTTGCCCACAGTCACACAGCTGTGAAGTCGGGACTCCGGAAGCACCGGCCCTCTACTTCTGGCCACATGACCACTACCCTTCGTTTTGTTTACCAGGCCGAGGATTACATCAACCATGCAAATTATTAGCTATATCTAAATATTGTGGCAGAGCGTGAAGAAACCCACCAGAGAGCCTTAGGAGTCTGCGGGCCCGAAACACCCACAGGCCAGGTGGGCAACATGTGGTCAGTATAACATCTGGGGCCACACCGCAGGCAGTCTCCTGGGGAACTGTCCCCAGCTTCTGAGCCCAGATGTGACCCGAGCCCCCAGAGGGCCCCGTGTGAGTCAAGGTCTGGAACCCATAGGGCAGGTCCCCAGGAAGGGCAAGCAGGAGCCCTCGTGGGCTGGTTTCTTCTTCCTTCTGGAACCTTACTTTGGCTCTTAAGACCTCTCAGTTGAGGGGCGCCTGGGTGGCTCAGTCGGTTAAGCATCCGACTTCCGCTCAGGTCATGATCTCGCCGTTTGTGAGTTCGAGCCCCGCGTCGGGCTGTGTGCTGACAGCTCGGAGCCTGGAGCCTGCCTCGGATTCTGTGTCTCCCTCTCTCTCTGCCCCTTCCCCGCTCATGCTCTCTCTCTCTCTCTCAAAAATGAATAAACATTAAAAAAAAAATTAAAAAAATAAGAACCTCTCAGTTGATAGAATCAAGAATCCCCACTTCATCCAGGATAATCTCCTTTACATAAAGCCAACTGATTGCTGGCGTTAATCACATCTACAAACTACCTTCCCAGCAACAGGTGCATTAGTGTTTAATTAAATAACTGGGCCAGTAGTCCTGCCACGTTGACGTAAAACTGACTATCACAGGCCACAGGTCAACCCCAAGGGCCTATGGGATTTTCCAGGTTAGGGGGATTTTCCAAGATTCCGGGAATAATATGATCTAAGTAAGACTTAACATGCAGCCTACAGACGATACAGATGCATTTCGGACAAGACTGTCCACCCCGTCAGCCCCATCCCCCCCATCCCCCCCCCCCCCCCCCCCCGTCTCACCGGGGAACAAGGATTTGGAGTTGTTTTCCAAATGATTACTGTTAATCGTATTTTTTATTTTTTTAAGTTTATTTATTTATTTTGAGAGACACAGAGTGCAAGCGAGGGAGGGGCAGAGAGAGAAGGGGACAGAAGATCTGAAGCGGGCTCTGTGCTGACAGCAGAGAGCCCGATGCGGGGCTCGAACACCCGAGCCAAAGTCGGACGCTTCACTGGCTGAGCCGCCCGGGCGCCCCACCGTTCCTCTTTTAAAGTAAGTTTTTGAATTAAAGTATTCCGTGACTACAACAGCTGCCACAGGATGAATTTTCACAACTGCCCCGTGAGCGGCGCCAGGAACCCCCCCCCATGGGCCCCTCGGTCACCATCTCCCCCCATGGGCCCCTCAGACCCCCATCAGCACTGTCTGCTTTGCTCTTTTCGCGTGCCTGGCTTTTCTCACTATTTTGTTTGTCCGCGCCATTGCTGGGTCACTGTGGCTTGCTCCCCCTCAGTGTTGTTTGCGGTTCCATGGTGTGAACGGACCACAATTTGTGCACCCATTTTGGGTGCTTCCGATTCGGGGTCGTTAGGAATGAAGCTGCTGTGAACTATCAGGTCCGAGATTGGGGGGCAACGCCAGTGCGCTTTCTGTCGCATGTACCCGGGAGCGGGATAGGCTAGGGCAGCGGGCGTGTGTCTTTGGTGAATCTTCCAGAAGTAACCAGTGCTCACCCACCACCAGTGTGTGGGTGTTGCTGTCACTCCCCACACTCACAAGGGTCCACGGGGCTGTTCTTCTCCTGAACCCAGCTGGTGGTTGTGTGGCACTATGACCCGAGTGTGGTGCTTTTAGATTATTTTATTTTTAGAAAATTTTTTACACATTTTTATTTACTTTTGAGAGAGAGAGACAGAGCGTGAGCAGGGGAGGGGCAGAGAGAGAAGGAGACACAGAATCCGAAGCAGGCTCCAGGCTCCGAGCCGTCAGCACAGAGCCCGACTCGGGGCTCGAACTCACGGACCGCGAGATCACGATCTGAGCCGAAGTCGGACTCTCAACCGACGGAGCCACCCAGGCGCCCCCGCCTTTCTCATTTGCGTTGATTCTCAATCCACTGGGAATTAATTTTTACGTATGGTGTGGGGACGCGTGTCGAAACTCACTTCTGTCCCTACGGCTTATCCCATTGACTCAACACCATTTATTAAACCTATGTGTTACTGTTGCTATCGTTTGTTTTTGAACACTTACGCTTTATTTCTTTTATCTCAACAATTGTGAGTCTTCTTAAAAACTTACTTAACACCGGGGCGCCTGGGTGGCTCCGTCAGTTGAGCGTGCCGCTGGTGATTTCGGCTCAGGTCAAGATCGCGGGGTCGTGGGATTGAGCCCAGTGTCGGGCTCCAGGCTGAACATGGAGCCTGCTTAAGACTGTCCCTTGGGCGCCTGGGTGGCGCAGTCGGTTAAGTGTCCGACTTCAGCCAGGTCACGATCTCGCGGTCCGTGAGTTCGAGCCCCGCGTCGGGCTCTGGGCTGATGGCTCAGAGCCTGGAGCCTGTTTCCGATTCTGTGTCTCCCTCTCTCTCTGCCCCTCCCCCGTTCATGCTCTGCCTCTCTCTGTCCCAAAAATAAATAAACGTTGAAAAAAAAAAAAAAAAAAAAAGACTGTCCCTCCTTCTCTCTCTCTCTCCCTCTGCCCCTGACCCCCTCTCCCCTGTGGATGCGTGTACTCTCTCTCTCTCAAAAAAAAAAAATTTTTTTTTTTTTTTTGGCTTACCACTGAAGGGCCACAGTGCCCTGGATTGACAAGCAGGGCAGCTGATACCACTGAGACCAGCCCTCTGAGCCCGTTGCACTCACCTTCCCGTTAACAGCTCACCCTGCCTGCTGTCCGTCACCATCCCCATTCTGCAGGGGAGGAAGACTGAGCCTCCGAAGTCCGTCCACTTGCCCAAGGCGCACAGCTAGTACTTGGCAGCTCCAGGGCGGCTGTGAAGGAGAATGATGATGAGCCTGTGCCTTTGGGAGGAGGTTGCAGTTTTCAGAGCACTCGGCGACCAGAAAGTCCCCTGCGGCTCTGGTGCGCCGGCCCTGGCTGGCCCTGGCCAAGAAGATAGGAGCTCAGGGCCCAAAGCGGGAGGCGGACCCACCGGAGTAGGGCACAGGCCCGGGGGTCTCCTGGAGGAGGCGTGGACGGGGCTTGCGGGATGAGTCTTGCTGGAACGCGGTCGCCCAGAACACCGAAGGCACTTTGGAAACGGCAGGAGTCTGCCTCTTCGATTTCATCCTCTCACTTAGAAAAATCCCACCTCGGGCCAGGAAAACCCAGCCATGGGTCACGGGGACATAATTGGTATTTAATCTGCTTGTCGTATCCATTTGGAGAGGGGCAGAGCAGCAAGGGAATCTGCCAGAACTGGAGCCAGATGCCCAGATAATTTGGTTAGGGCCGAAGCTGTGCAGACAGACAGCCTGACAGGTGTCCTGGGAGGGCCCAGGGAGGGAGGCCACCGGCTACAGAACCACAAGTCCTCGTGGCTGACGGGGTCTCCCTGTCCGCCTCCATGGTGCCCCCTGGACAGGCCCCCCAGGTAACCAGCGCTGCACGCTGAGCCTGCGAAGGAAGGATGGGCATCCTTCCCGGTTCTCGGATGAGGAAACTGAGGCTGGGAATGGCCGTTGTCTCCTGGAGGACGAGCAGCCAGGCATACCCAAGGCGGGGAAGACCATGGGGTGGGGGGGTGGGGGGAGTCTGGCCTCCAGCTCCTTCCCCCCTACTTCCTCCTCCAGCCTAGAGGGACTGAGGGGCCCTGGCGTTTCTGCCCCTCCTGTCTCTCCCTGTCCCCCAGGAGGAGACCCAGGGACAGAGTCAAGTCCCGGGAGTCGGTCTCTCAATGCTGCCTGAGGGCATATGGGAGGTGCCTGTCACCTTCTCCCACGTGTGTCCGTGACTCAGGAAACAATTTGGTTCCCAAATGACTGATGCACCCTGGGCAGGGTTGTCCTTTGTCCTCCTTTCCTGGGGAACAATTCTTAAGTTGACTAGGGGACATTCCTATCTCCTGATTGTTTTGTTTTGTTTCACATACAAGGTCAAAGCAGCTTGGACTGGGGCCTTCCTTGGACTGGGGCCTTCTGGGAGAAAGTCACATACCACCCAGGGGGCCAGCTTCACTCTGCCAGTTGGTGGGAGATGGCCACAGCCCTGCGGAGGCCTGCTGATGGGGGTTGGTGGGTGCGGCCGGCAGGCCCCCCACTCTCCACTCACCCTGGCCTTCCCCCTTGTTTTGGGGTGGAGGAGGCCTCTACTTCCTGGGAGGAATATCCTAATGTAAAATGTTGGCCACGGGAGGGGCGTGGGGAGGCTCCTGCTGCTTCCTGCTGGGTCCGGCCCCACCTGCGCAAACCCGGCGTTGAGAAAAAAAGCCTGGCCCTTGGCTTTCTCACTGAGCCCTGGGGTCCTGGCGCCTGGTCCCTCGTTGGCTGCAGCCTGGGTCTCTGTCCCTCATCTGCGAAAGGGACAGTTGTCCCCTCCCACCTTGCAAGCCTGTGGCGAGGGGCAAAGCGACCTGGCTGTCATGCTCCCTCCCATGTGTGCTCATGGTTTCCCCTCCCGGAGAGTCATCCTTTTGATGAACAGATGCCCAGAAGACACTGGAGCCAAGCCAGCCCCCCAGCGGATGCTCCCTGGCCGAGAGCCATAAATGAACGGCGGGAGCCAGAGCTCTGGCCGGCGGGAGAGCAGGACTCATGACATTATAGTTTATAGTGATGATGGACCAGCTCTCCGGGCGCCAGGCGGAGGCCGTAGGTCATTGGCCGGCTGCGTGCTTTCACCCGCAAGAGGCCTGGCTGGGTCTGTGCCCGGCCTTGGACAGAGGCAGCCAGGCACCTGGAGAGACCACCCAGCGTGACGGCCATGCTGGGGGAGACACCGTCATTCCAAAGAGAGAGGAGGGGGCTGGGTGGTGCGCGGGCAGGAGCCTCGGTGCCCAGGACACTCAGTGCTCTCGAGCCCACGCCACCTCCGTCCCGGGGCCCCGAGACCGTGACCGTGCGGACGCTCCTGCAGCCCCCACGGCCCAACGCCACCGCACCTGAACTTTGCGAGGAGACCCTACCGTGAGGAAGCCGGGCGCCAGCTTCGCGTACTGAGCTCCTACCCCAGGCCAGGAGCCCCCCCCCCCCCCCCCCCCCGCACACGCAGAACGTGCTGGGTGGCAGCCGCTGAACTTATTTCTGCTTGCAGAGGTGAAGGGATGGCCGAGGTCCCACAGTGGAGGGCCGGCCCCGTGGGAAGAGCCCGGGCCGGAACATTCCTCTCCCTGTGTCGCCCCTGCTGACCTGAGACCCCCGGGGCTGGAAGGACTCATTTTAAACTCTAAGGGAGGGGGCGCCTGGGTGGCGCAGTCGGTTAGGCGTCCGACTTCAGCCAGGTCACGATCTCGCGGTCCGGGAGTTCGAGCCCCGCGTCGGGCTCTGGGCTGATGGCTCAGAGCCTGGAGCCTGTTTCCGATTCTGTGTCTCCCTCTCTCTCTGCCCCTCCCCCGTTCATGCTCTGTCTCTCTCTGTCCCAAAAATAAATAAAAACGTTGAAAAAAAAAAATTTTAAACTCTAAGGGAGGGCTCAAGGTCAGCGCTCCAAGCTCCTCCCTCCTTCTCCATCAAAGAATCCCAACCTCCCTCCGGGCTGGGCGGAACCCAGGTTCATCCTCCCCAGGGCCTTTCTAGCAGGCAGGAAGCTGGGGAGCCAAACTGTATCCTCAAGAGGAGAAAGCTAAGGTCCAGAGAAGGCAGTGGGCTTGGCCAGGACCACACAGGATCAGGAGCAGGACTTGGACCCAAGCCCCCTGGGGTTGAGGACAGAGTAGGCCCAGAGGCCATGGGGCCCGACAGTGATGCAAGGGGATGCTGGCGGTAAGAGCCAGCCACCGGGCCCACAGGGCTGGGGAGGTCACACAGGCAGGTCTCAGGAGAGGATGGGGTGGGGGGGCAGCAGAGTGGTCCCTGCGGGTCCCTATCCCTGCATGCTGCCAGGCTCTGAAGCCACGGGAGCTGGCCACGACCAAGGAAGCTACATGTGGATGCACAGGGCCACGGGAGCCCGGAGCAGAGCTCTGACCCTCCCGGCTTTGTGAAAACATATGCAGGTTTAGACAATTCTTAGTTACTCCGCTCAATATATGTCGTGAATCCTTTATTTGTAGATTCATGACTTGCACCATTTCTAGAAAATTCTCAGCCGTTATCTCCTCATTTGCCACCCCTCTTCCAACCCTGCCTTCTGGGACTCGGGCTGGCCTCTGCTACACCTTACTCTTCTCGGTGTCTCAGCCTCCTTTACTCATTCGATCTCCTTCTCCCCGTGTTTGTTCATCTCTGCCTTCCAGCCCATTCTTCATTGCGTTCTGGTGGCCGTGGAGACCCTCTCCGCTGAGAATTTCATTTTAAAAATTATATTTTTAATACCTACCGGTTCTATTTGGTTTACTTTAACTTAAAGTTTTTTAATGTTTATTTTTTCTTTTTTTTAAATTTTTTTTTTTCAACGTTTATTTATTTTTGGGACAGAGAGAGACAGAGCATGAACGGGGGAGGGGCAGAGAGAGAGGGAGACACAGAATCGGAAGCAGGCTCCAGGCTCTGAGCCATCAGCCCAGAGCCCGACGCGGGGCTCGAACTCACGGACCGCGAGATCGTGACCTGGCTGAAGTCGGACGCTTAACCGACTGCGCCACCCAGGCGCCCCAATGTTTATTTATTTTTGAGAGTGAGAGAGAGACAGAGCATGAATGGGGGAGGGTCAGAGAGAGAGGGAGACACAGAATCCGAAGCAGGCTCCAGGCTCTGAGCTGTCAGCACAGAGCCCCACGCGGGGCTCGAACTTACGAACCGTGAGATCATGACCTGAGCCGAAGTCGGACGCTCAACCGACTGAGCCACCCAGGCGCCCCTATTTGGCTTAATTTTAAACCACCCCGGTCCCTTGTTCCCTGATCACCATTTTATTTCATCTTTTCTACTTCTAAGTGTCTGGAACTTGGTTGTTTTATATTCTGTATCTGATGTCGCCTATCTGTAGTCCTTGGTGGGGGCGGAGAGTTATGTCTAAATTCCCAATCTGTTTTACTTCCACTGACTCTCATTCGTAACGCCTCCTGTGCGCGTGCGTGTGCGTGTTTTGTAAACTCCTATGTTGTTGAACTTAATCTGGGAATCCAGAGGGGCCCAAACCAGGCTTGCTTTCCCGCAGAGAAAGTTTGCTCTTGTTTCTGCCAGGGGCCAGGAGCCTGGGTCCTTACTAACTTGGGAGTCTAGAGCCCTTGGAAGATCTGCGCTTCCTGCGGGGGATGGGGCCGCCTTCCTTCTCTCACACCCTGTGGCTCAAGGCCCAAGGTTTCTCCCAGGTGTTCTCCCGTCCCTCCGCACTCACTCTCCACTGTGTCCTGTTCCGTGCCTGGCTCTGGCCTTGGCTCCTCTCCTAACTTGAGAATTCCGAACGGGAAGGCAATTGTTTCCCGCCTCTGGGCCTTTGCCCGGATCGCGTTTTCCAGCCTCTTCTTTCTCACCAGAAAGCCTTCCCCAACATGCCTCGCTGGATCAGCCATCTCCTCTGGTCTTCTGTGTCCCCTGGACACACCCCGCCGCCCCTGTCTGTCGATTGGCCCGTCCCCCTCACTCTGGTGTGCCTGGTCCCCAAGAGGCAGTGCAGGGCCTGCTCAGAGGATTTGCTGAAGGAATGAGTGAGGCTGCTAATGATCGTACCTTGTGCTGCCACCCACCGAATGCCTCGTCCTGTGGCCCCAACCCTCCCTTCGGCAGCTCCTGAGTGCCCTGTCACCCTGAGGGAGCCGCGGAGCCGGTAGCCAATGCCTGGGAGTGCTGTGGTCATGGCCCATGTGATGTGCAGCCTGGCTCTGTCCAGGAACTCGTGTGTTCCCATCAACGTGTCTATCCCAGGAGGCCTGAACCCGAGTTGCCACTCTCAACCTCCCTTCCTTCTGGGCTCTGGGGACCAGGAGAGGCACCCACGGATCTTCAGGGTCCGGCCCAAACAGCGAAAGTCCTCAGCCTGCTCTTACCTGGGAGTAGACTGGGGGGCCGAGTCCGTCTCTGGGGCCCCCTCCCTGTGGGCCTGGCATCTGACCCTTTCCCTGTGCACCCTCGCTCTCCCCCCATCTCTGGGCCTCTGTGTCTCTTTAGCGGCATTTCTTGCCGCCTCCCGTCTCTCTCCCACCCATTCCATCTCTCACACTGCCCGGCCCCCTCTCCCCCTCCTGGCTCCCCTGTGCTCTCCGGGCCCAGCCAGGGCCCCACCCAGCCTCCAGGGATGCTCCCAGCACACACACCACCCCCCCCCCCCGCCCCACCCCCCCAGGCCCGAGAGATGCACAGATGGGAGTGTGGATCTCTCCGTTCAGCTGAGACCAGCTGGAATCTCCCCTAAAGCAAATTTCCTAGGAAACTGGGGGCAAACAGAGGCCAAACAATGGAAAGAACAGAGGTCCCAAGAGGGGGAGGCCAAGCAGGCCCCCTGCCAGGGCTTCCCCAGGGCTGAGCCTGAGCCTGGCTCCAAACGTCCGGCCCCCTCCCACCATCAGGGGCTTCCTGCCCCAAGCCCCAGGGAGGACGTACTTCAATGGGGCCCCAGATGCCCTCTCTGTTCCCTGGGGAACAGATGTCCAGGGGGAGAAGAATAGGGTCGGGGGGCAGGGGTGAAAGCCCCTGGAGGGTGATATGAGAGTCAGCAGGGCAGCCCAGGACACAGGACACTCTGCCCCCCACCCCTCAGTCTGAGCGTCCCCGCCCCAGACCCTCACAGACGCTGGGCGTCGTGCCACACCAAGTGACCACGCCTGGGCCCGCAGGGCCTTCCCAGCGGGAGAGGAGGCTGTTCGGAGAGGCCCCAGAGTGTCCAGATCACGGGTGCGCTGGCCCAGAGGCGCAGACGGGGAACCGGCCTCAGGGCCCCGCGAAGCACCTTGGTCCGGCGGGAACCGCATCCCAGCTGCAGGCCGATCAGAGCCCAGACCCAGGGCTGTGCACACGGAGCTGGGGACGAGATTTTAATTTTTCCCGGTGGCGGAGAATGTCACTGGTGGAACCTGGAAGCCTCTGGCAGTGTCTTTCTGACCACGTAGAAGAAGCCGGACCCCATGTGAGATGATGTCACCCAGGGAGAGAAAAGACACAGGAGCCTGACCGGGGGTGGGCAGTCAAGGCCCCACGCTCGGGGGGGTTTCCACCTGCCCCAAGATTTCGTTTTGAAGGAGTTCAGAACATACCATCCCAAAATACACCGCTTCGCATATGGCTTCTTCTGAGCTGAAGGTGTAGCCGGGGCCGGGGGTGTGAGAGCGCCTGGCTCTGGGGTCCTCGGCAGGTTCGGCCACTGCTGCTGACGAAATCCAAAGGCCGAGAAACAAACCGTGGGAAAACAAGAAAGGAGTGTTTTTCAGTGAGGCTGACACCGGGAAGACAGAGGACTAACGTCCCAAAGACTGGCTCTAAGGAGCTGAACCTACTTCCAGGTTTATAGAGGGAGAGTGTGGGATAAAGGTCGGTGGGTGCGTGCAGGTGGGCTGGACAGTCAGGTCGGTCAGTGCCACGGGGTCAGTCACATGCTGGCTCAGGCAGTCCCTACTGCTTGAGGGGGGACTTTCGTTTTTGTCGCAGATGCTGTACCCGCCAGCCTTTTGCCCAAGTTAAGAGATACACTGGAAAGAAGAACTCAATCAACTGGAAAGTTTGAGGTGAAAATGGAGGTAGGTGAAGCCTTCTTTTGTTTTTTGTTTTTTTGGGGTTTTTTGGAGATTTTTAAGAAAATTTTTTTTAACGTTTATTCAATTTTTGAGAGACAGAGTGTGAGTGGGGGAGGGGCAGAGAGAGAGGAGACACAGAACCCGAAGCGGGCTCCAGGCTCCGAGCCGTCAGCACAGAGCCCGACGCGGGCTTGAACTCACGAGCCGAGAGATCACGACCTGAGCGGAAGCCAGACGCTCAACTGACCGAGCCACTCAGGCAACCCCCCTTTTCCTTTGAAATTAAAAAAATTTTTTTTTTAGATAGCACGGCGTAGGGCAGGGGGGAGGGCAGAGAAAGAGGGTGAGAGAGACTCCCAAGCAGGCTCTGCACGGTCAGTGCCGAGCCCGATGCAGGGCTCGATCCCACAACCCCAGGATCGTGACCTGAGCCAAACTCAAGAGTCAGAGGCTCAACTGACTGAGCCACCAGGCGCCCCCGGAGCTCTCTATCAAAGGTGCTTGAGAAGCAGCAGACAGAACAAAGCCCTCTGCCCTCCCCCTTTCTACCCAAAAGCCAGTCCTAACATTTCCCCAGAGAGAAAGGTGCCCTCCCTGCAGCAGGAAGAGAACGTTCTTATCATCAGAGGCTGGGGTCGGTGCGGAGTCAGATGTGTGCAAAGCTACTAAAACAAGGCTCTGTGTCTCCCCATATTTTTCCTAGTGACTGTCCCACAAGCTACTGCCCCAAGCTCTGGGGCCTAAGGGCCTCTTAGATCCTTCTGTTTCTTCCAAAGACTCCTGTGTACAGACAGAAACATTATATAAACTTGTACGTTTGTCTCCTGCTAACCTGCCTCAAGTCAGCTAATTCTTAGGCCAACCGTGGAATCTGAGGGGAGCAGGAAGTTTTGCCTCCCCAACAGTTTGGAGACGCTCCCGGCCACTGAATCCCCTTTGTGTCTAAGTGAATGAGTTGGGTTGCTGACTCAAGGCCTCCCTACCCTAAAACAAAAGAAGCAAATAAAAAACCTTGCTAGGAATATATCAACGTGAAAACCTGGGCACAGCAAAGGAAACAATTAACAAAACTAAAAGGCAACCTCCTGGATGGGAGAAGATATTTGCAAATGACATCTCTGATAAAGGGTTAGTATCCATAATATATAAAGAACATATACAATTCAACACCGCAAAACCAAATGATCCAATTAAAAAAATGGGCAGAAGACACGAACAGACATTTCTCCAAAGAAGACATCCAGATGGCCAACAGACACATGAAAAGACACTCCCCATCACTCATCATCAGGGAAATACAAATCAAAGCCACAATGAGATAGATATCACCTCACACCTGTCAGAATGGCTAAAATCAACAACACAAGAAACAACAGGTGTTGGTGAGGATATGGAGGAAAAGGAACCCTCGTGCACTGTTGGTGGGGATGCAGACTGGTGCAGCCACTGTGGAAAACAATATGGGGGTTCTGCAAAAAATTAAAAATAGGGCCACTTTACGATCCAGTAATTGTGCTACTGGGAATTTACCCAAAGGATACAAAAAATTCAAAGGGAGACATGCACCTGATGTTTATAGTCACATTAATTTATAATAACGAAAATATGTAAGCAACCCAAGTGTCCATCAACTGATGAATGGATAAAGAAGATGTGGTATAGGTGCGCCTGGGTGGCTCAGTCGGTTGAGTGTCTGACTTCGGCCCAGGTCGTGATCTCGCGGTCCGTGAGTTCGAGCCCCGCGTTGGGCTCTGTGCTGACAGCTCGGAGCCTGGAGCCTACTTCGGATTCTGTGTCTCCCTCTCTCTCTCTGCCCTTCCCCCACTCCTGCTCTGCCTCTCGCTGTCTCTCAAAAATAAATAAATGTTAAAAATGTTTTGGAAAAAAAAAAGATGTATATATATATATATATATATA
The DNA here is from genome assembly GCF_028749965.1 of Puma concolor. Lineage (NCBI taxonomy): Eukaryota > Metazoa > Chordata > Mammalia > Carnivora > Felidae > Puma > Puma concolor. Next base: position 6,444,080 of record NC_141673.1, read on the forward strand.
TATATATATATATATATGGAATATTACTCAGCCATATTACTGAGTGGAATATTACTCAGCCATAAAAAAGAATGAAATCTTGCCATTTGCAACGACATGGATAGAGCTAGAGAGTATTGTGCTAAGTGAAATGAGGCAGTCAGAGAAGGACAAACACCATGTGATCTCACTCATATGTGGAATTTAATAAACAGAACAGATGAGCAAAGGAAAAAAAGAGAGAGACAAACCCAGATACAGACTCTTAGCTACGGAGAACACACTGATGGTTACCAGAGGGGAGGTTGGGGGGGGGGAACAGGTGAAGGGGGTGAACAGGACACTTGTCATTAGGAGCACTGAGTAATGTGTAGAGTTGTTGAATCACTAAATCACTAAAAAAACCTGAAAACCTTGTTCCTTGCCCTCTGGCTCCTGACCATCCCTTGTCTCCTTTCTGCATTCAAACGTCCCGAGAGAATGGTATATATGTTTGCTGTCCCCCCGGTCCCTCTGGCCTCTCCTCCCAGAGTCCCACATTGCAGGGATGTCAGCCCTTGTCTTCGTGGACCCCTGCAGGGTCTGAGGCCTCGACACCCTCCCTCCCCAAGGCCTCTCCCCTGGCCCCGCTTCGGTCACCCGAGGGCATTCTCCCTCCACGCTGGCCAGTCCCGGACTGTTGCAGGGCTCCTTCCAGCCCTATTACTTCTTCTCGTCGTTCTCATCACTCCCAGGACCATCAGAGCCACCAAATCCCCGCCCCACCAGCCCAGCCGGCTCCCCTGACGTCCAGGTTCACAGGTGCCCCTGGGCTGTCCCCCGGAGAAGTCACACCTCAGATGCAACACGACAAAACTGAACTCACCGTCCTTCCCGGAACAGCTGCTCCTGCCACTGCCCCTTTGTACGGGCTGTGCCCCCTGCCAGGGACGCCCTCGCCACACCGACCTGTGTGTGGCCTTTCGTGCTTCCCGACTCAGCTCCAGAGCAGAGAGGGTCACTGCCCCCCTGTAGCTGATTGGATTTCAGCATCGCTGACATCAGTCACCTCTGACGATGCCTCCGTCCAGGCTGGAAGACCAGGTGCCCAGAGGGGTGCTGGTTCCTGCTAGCACCTGAGCGGGTGGCTTCACCCCCCACCCTCCAGCGCCCGTGTCTTCATTTGCAGAACGGGGACAGTAACCTCCAGCTCACCTGCCTCCCCGGGCTGGCCCGGAGGTCACCATTTCGAGTGGGGCTTGTGGTTAGCGTTGTCCTTCTGAGACACCAGCAGGGGGATTGAAACCAAAGAACTTACAGGTAGAAAGGCACTTTGAGCTGGCTTTTTGGGAAAAGCCTCAGTTCATTCATTCATTCATTCATTCAACATTGCCAGGTATCCAGTATCTTCCAGGCCCTGCGCTTGAATGGAACCCAGGCCCTCCCTCCAGAAGCCCTTGGCCAGCGGGGCCGAGAGAGAAGAAAGCAGACCATGTCTCTGCTGTGTCACCAAGGCCGGGATGGGGGCAGGGAGAGGTGAGGCAGGGCCGACACGGAGGCCAACCCATTGCTGTCCCCACATTGGGAGGCAGAACTGGAACACAATCCCGAGTTTCCTCTTGCCTGCCAAGTCCGGGCAGGGCCTTCCCCCGAACAGCTGGACACTGCCATTCACCACCCAGGGCCAGGGGCACCCCTGGCAGGATTGTGCAGGAAGCTGCGGGGCCTTGGGGGTTAGGGCAGAATAGGATTCCGTTTCTCAGAGTGGGGTTCCCGGTCGAGCAGCAGCAGCAGCCCCTGGAAACTGCTGGAAAGGCAGCCGCTCAAAGTCCCGCCCCAGACCTACCGAATCAGAAACTCCAGGGATGGGGCCCGGCTGTCTGCGGGTTCCAGGAACCCGAGGGTTCAAAAGCCACTGTCCTGGAGTCCCGAAGACCGTCCAAGGGGACGGTAACAGGTGTCCGGTGTGGGCTGGGTGCCCAGCGTGACCCCCGAGGCGGGACAACGTCACAGGTTAGCCCAGGGCAGGATCAGCACTCGAATCAGGTTGCTGTGCCCAGGAAGCCCGAGCTTTAACCGTCAGCCCGAACTCTGGGCGGGAACCAGCCCGTACATAGCCCTGGCCAGGCTGCCAAAGGCCCTCTCCTGCCTGCTTCTTCTGTTCCGTGTCTCTTCTCCAAGTGCTCCGGGCGGGAAAGCAGCTCTCTCTGTGCCGCTGGATTGGTCGACCAGTGAGTCACAGCCAGAGGCTGCCGAGTGAAAGAAGGAGGAGGGCAGACAGATTTGGGGCCACGTCCCACATCTGGCATAGTGACCTTGGGCGGGTCAAGGGACCTTTCCGGGGTTCAGTTTCTTTATCTGTAAAGCAGGATGATCATCCCTCCCCAGGAGCTGGCAGGGAGATTGAGATCATATATGGAAGTGCCACTTCTATTTTCTTCCAAAGCTTAACCAAAGTGACACAAAAAGGACGCTTTTAAAGGCACAACACCTCGGGGCATCTGGGTGGCTCAGTCGGTTAAGCGGCTGACTTCAGCTCGGGTCACGATCTCACGGGTTCGGGAGTTTCAGCCCCATGATGGGCTCGCTGCTCTCAGCACGGAGCCTGCTTCAGATCCTCTGTCCCCCTGTCTCTACATCCCACCCTCACTCGTATTCTCTGTCTCTGTCTCTCTCAAAAAATAAACATTAAAAGCAAACAGGGGCGCCTGGGTGGCGCAGTCGGTTAAGCGTCCGACTTCAGCCAGGTCACGATCTCGCGGTCCGTGAGTTCGAGCCCCGCGTCGGGCTCTGGGCTGATGGCCGATCTGTGTCTTCCGATTCTGTGTCTCCCTCTCTCTCTGCCCCTCCCCTGTTCATGCTCTGTCTCTCTCTGTCCCAAAAATAAATAAACGTTGAAAAAAAAAATTAAAAAAAAAAAAAGCAAACAAAGGCACAACACCTCGAGGGCAGAACTAACAGGGAAGGAGACGGTGGTTACACTTTGGAAGCTGGAAGGCAGAGAAGGAGCCTAACTCATCTAACAGACCCCAAAAAAGATGAACGCCAGGCTGTTGTGGTGGCCAAGCCCAGGAGCTGCAGAATCCAGTAGGATTCCGCTCAGAAAGCAGGAGTGATGGTGCTTGGAAAGGGGGTAGATCGGGATTTCTGCTTCCAGCTCTGCGGGAGAAGGTTTGCCTCGGAGTGAGGATCCGCCGAGAGCTGGGAAAACCAGGTGGAGTGCACACACAGGCGACCCGAGCCAAGCCACGAAAGCATCTGCTCACCCGAGAGTGGGGCGGGAAGCCGGGGGTACGGCCCGGGGCAGAAGTTCTGGAGACAAGGCAGCAGAGCTTTGGACCATCTTGGGAAGCTCGGCAGCAAATTTTAGCGCCTCGACAGCCAGGATCCCAGAGGGAAGGGAAGGCAAGAATGGAGTCCAACAGGAAGGACCCCTGCCTCCCCCTGAGATCCATAGGTTTCTGAAGTCGTACAGGACAGTAAGTGAAGAGGCCAGGCAGAAGCCTCTGACCAGCAGAGCGGAGAACAGGTTGGGTAGGCGGGGAAAGGGAGGCTGGGCCTCCACATCGGCCGCCATATTGGGTAATGAAGAAGCTTAGCCCTTTGCCAAAGCAAGGACCCTTGTCACTCCTGTCCAGCAGGAGCTGGCCAGGGATCCAGGGCCATGCCTCATTCCCTTCCCCTCTGAATGAGGATCTTATTCACTGCATACTCTTGTACACTGCAAGTTCTGAAGTCAGACGCTTGTCTCTTAGCCTTCGTACTAATTACCTCCCATGACAGGTCCAGTAGCAAAATCAGAAATAAAACTAAATGAGTAACGATGTGGAAGACAGAAATGACTTGATCAAGAAGGGTGATGTCACCGAGCTTATTGAGGGGCGCCCGGCTGGCTCTGTCAGAGGAACGTACGACTCTTGGTCTCGGGGTGGTGAGTTTGAGCCCCCCCACTGGGTGTAGAGATTACTTAAATAAATAAATAAACTTAACAAAGATTGAGATGATTAAATTCTAGACTCTGAAAACGAAACACACTTCCTTTCAGGCACCACCGGGACATTCGCAAAAACCTAACATACGCACTGGCAGATAACAAAGGAAAATTTGACAAATGCCCTCGCTCCAGGCTCCGAGCTCTCAGCACGGAGCCCAATGCGGGGCTCGAACTCATGAACCATGAGATCATGACCAGAGCTGAAGTTGGACGCTTAACAGACTGAGCCACCCAGGTGCCTCTGTCTCAATCTCTTTATATAAAGACACCAGTCGGTTGGATTAGGGTGCACCCATATGACCTCATTTTATCTTACTTACCTCTGCAAAGGCCCCATCTCCAAATACAGTCACATTCTGAGGTCCTGGGGATTAAGACTTCAACCCATGAATTTTGAGGGGGACACAATAAAAGAAACAACCCTGCTTCCCGGCAAAGGTCCTACCAACCGGCAAATGTCAAAGCCTCTTAAATAACACTTGGGTGGGGGTGGGGAGGAAATCAAAATCCAAACTGCAGAACATTTAGAAAAAGTCTGTAATAAAAGCACATGTCAGAACCTTTGGGATAAGGAATAGAGCAGTGGTCTCGACGTATTAAAGGACAGGACCTATTTATGTTAACAAACAAGAAAGAAAGAATGAAAATCTATCACGGCCCAGAGAGGTTATTGAACATGCCCCAGAACAGACATGTCTAAATTGCAGCACTGTTTGTAGTAGCCACCCCTTTCTTGAAAAAAAAAAAAAAAAAAAAAGAGGGTGGAGGGGAAGAAAGAAAAAGAAGAAAGGGAGAAAGAAGAGAGAAAGGAAGAGGGAGGAAGGAAGGGAGGAAGGAAGGAAGGAGGGAGGGAGGGAAGGAAGGAGGGAGGGAAGGAAGGAAGGAAGGAAGGAGGGAGGGAGGGAGGGAAGGAAAGAGGGAGGGAAGGAAGGAGGGAGGGAAGGAAGGAAGGAGGGAAGGAAGGAAGGAGGGAAGGAAGGAAGGAGGGAAGGAAGGAAGGAAGGAAGGAAGGAAGGAAGGAAGGAGGGAGGGAAGGAAGGAGGGAGGGAAGGAGGGAAGGAAGAAGGATGGAAGGAAGGAAGGAAGGGCAAGACACAAGGAGAGAAGAAGTGGAGAAAGGAAGAAAGAGAAGGAACTAGAATCATGAATTCACTTTTCTCCTATGCATCTAGGAAGGTATCAGCTGTGTCCCATCGCTGGGTCAGTTGAGAAAACAGACCTCCAAATCATTTTCTGTAGATCTCTCAGGGAACCTGGTTGAGAGACTTGGCTGATTGTCCTGCCATGAAAAACCTCCAAGGTGTGTTGTTAGGAGAAAAAGCAAGATGCAGAATCGGGCATCCAAAATACTACAGAGTGTGTGTGTGTGTGTGTGTGTGTGTGTGTGTGTATAGTTTTTTAAAATTTTTTTATAGTTTTTTTAAAGATTCTTAAAAAAATTTTTAACCCATCTCTACACCTAATGCGGGGCCCAAACCCACAACTCCAAGATCAACAGTCACATGTTCCACCAGGCGCCCCTATGGTAAATTTTTAAGGTTTTATTTTTAAGTCATCTCTCCACCCAATGTGAGGTTTGAACTCACAACCCCGAGATCACATGCTCAACTGACTGAGCCAGTCCGGTGCTCCTTGTTTTTTATAGTATTTTTCAAATTAACAGATTTTATGTTTTAGGGCAGGTTAAATTTGCAGAAGTTTGGGCAGATTGTAGATGTTCTCAGTCAAGCTGAGGAGGTTCCCTGCTATGCTAGTTTGCTGAGTAGGTGTTGGGTTTTGTGAAATGCTTTCTCGGCAACTATTGATATGGTCATATGATTTTTTCTTTAGCCTGTTGATGTAATGGAATACATTAATTGATTCTCAAATGTTGGACCAGCTTGCATACCTGGAATAAATCCCACTTGGTCCTGGTGTATAATTCTTTTCATGCACTGTTGTATTGAACTTGCCAATATTCTGCTGAGGATTTTTGCATCTATGTTCATGAGAGATATCGACCTATTGTTTCCCTTTCTTGTAACGTCTTTGTCTGGTTTTGGTTTTAGGGTAACGCTGGCCTCATAGAATGTTAGGAAGTGTTTCTTTTGCTTCTATTCTCTGGAAGGGATCATAGATCATTGGTGTCCCTTTTTCAAATGTTTGGTAGAATTCACCAGTGAAACCATCCGGGCCTGGTGCTTTCTGTTTGGGAAGGTTATGGGGAGAAGTGTTCTATAATCTTATAGTTAAATCTGCCTGGTTTTTGTTGTTGTTGGCAGGCCAGAGTCCTGTCCCTGGGCTATGACCTTCAGAAGAGTTTCTTAGTTGTTTGTTTTTTTTTTTTTTCCTTATCATATATAAGACTGGAAGGTCAGAGCACGTGGAGTTGGCTAATTTCCCTTTCCCAGGTGGGATAAGGTTCTGGTAAAGTCCCATCCTTTAAGGGCTGGCTTTGCTGCTAAAGGAGTTCAAAGCACCCCCCTCCTTCCTCCCAAATGTGCTGCTTTGGCATATTGATTACGTTGAATTAAAGGCACTTGAAAAACAGTGCATGCACACAGGGTACACTGTGACCTTCCCTTTTCCCTTTTTTAGTTCCAGGAGATAAAATGCCCATGTGAAAGGTGCCTTCTCTGTACCAGGAGGAAGAAACACTCCTATCATGAGACAGGAAGTTAAGGTCAAGAGAAATTTGCACAAACACACATTGTTCGGATAACTCTTAACCTTCCTTTAGTCTCCCCACGTATTTTAGTTACTTTTCCACAATCACTACTCCGTCTTCAACCTAGTATCTAAGTGCTTGGGCCTTATCGTTCTTGGGGTCTTCATTTGTCTTGTGAGGGCATCCAAGTACATGTAAATATAATATGCTTTTCTGCTGTTAATCTGTTTTATGTCAGTCTCAGCTGGAAACCCGAAGAGGGTAGAGGAAAATTTTTACTAACTGGGCACTAGAGAGCAGAAAGAAGAACAAAACCCTTGTGATATATTTCAAAATACAGTAAAACCTTGGTTTGCGAGCGTAATTCGTTCTGGAAACATGCTTATAATCCAAAGCACTTGTATATCAAAGCGAATTTCCCCATAAGAAGTAATGGAAACTCTGATGATTCGTTCCGCAACCCAAAAACTATTCATATAAAAATGACTCCAATACTGTAATATAACATAGCGTTACTAAACTTTTGTCATGTACTATATTTAATGTAACTGGCAATAAGGGAGCAGAGGAAAGGGTCTATATCCGCAGGCAGCCTGACCTAGAATGAAGCAAAGCATTCCTAAGTTTACTCTTGGGTGGAAAAGCACAGGACTGTCCGTAGGTGCTTGGAAGTGACAAAAAATACACTGGTGCCAGTTGTGGGGACCTTTCAACGTTCTGAAAAATCACTGATTTCTGCCAAACATCACGGCCTGAGACCAAGCATCCGAGCGTGACCACCCACAGAGACACAGAGAGAGAGAAAACCACTGGCTCAGTTGCGATCATGTGACGTTCGGCATCCCATACTGCTCGTATTGCAAGGCATCGCTCGTTTATCAAGTTAAAATTTATTAGAAACGTTTGCTCGTCTTGGGGAACCCTCGCAGAACAAGTTACTCGCCATCCGAGGTTTTACTGTAGTTGGTTCGCCCCTTTCCCTGCCCAAAGCTCTGCATGACAGTGTGGGGGTCTCCTTCAGCTTTTCTCTCTCGAGTTTGCCTACTCGGAGCCTCCCGCCAGTGGCAATTGCCATTGAAGTGTTCCTACCACTATCAGCTCCAGCTGGGGGCTTCTGTTCCGAAGCAGCTGTGATTCCCCGGACCTGCCTTTCTCTCCGGTCTTTGGGCCCCGGTTTGCCCTGTGACCCCAGTTCTCTAATGGATCTGAGAAAGGTTGTTGGTTTTCAGTTTGCTCACCTTTTTCTTGTTGTGAGGATGGGAGTGATGACCTCCCAGCTCTCTACGGGCTGCGCCGGAAATTGAACATTCTCATTTTCTTTAAGAGGGGGAGAAAAAAACCAACCCACCACTCTGAAGGTAAATATTTGACAACGCTCTTTCGTCCTTTGAACCCTGGTGCTGCTCAAGGCTCCGTCCAGGCACCCATCATCCCTGCGCTCCGACTGTACGTCTCCAGCCCAGATCTGTCCTTGGAGCTCTAGCTCCAATGTCCATCTGCCTTTGACCTCCCGCCTGGATGTCACCGGTGCCTCGATGCATCTCAAGCACACCCCCAATTTGAATTCATCCCGATTCCCCCCAAAGCCAGCCACAGCCCAGGCTTCCTATCACAAACGACAGGCATCCAGGGGCCCAAGCCAGAAACCTAAGCTTCCTTCCAGATGCCTGCCTCCTCTTGCCCCGCATAGCCTGTCAGCCCCCGGCTCCTGTGGATTTTGCAGCTGGCCGGCCCCCCAGCCCCCAGTCCCGGGGGAGATGCCTTAGAGTGGCCTCAGTGTCTCTCCTCTGGGTTGTCTCAGTGGCCTCCTTATCAGCCCGTCAGCACCCTCCAAACTTCCCACTGCTATAAGAGAGATATTCCCCTAAAACATTCACTTGTGTCCCACCCCTGCCTGCCCCCAGGCCCCCAGGCGTGTGCAGGATAAACTCTAAACTGTTTCTCCTGCGTCCCAAAGCTAGGTTAGCTAGGTTAGATGGCCCACCGGTGTGACCTGAACTAAGTGACCCAGCCTTGTTAAGCCTCTGATTGGTCATCTATACATTTACTTAGTTCAAATTTTAGCGGGAGAGAGAGAGCACATGCAGGGGAGAGGTGCAGAGAGAGAGAGAGAGAGAGAGAGAGAGAGAGAGAGAATCTTAAGCAGGCTCTACACTTAGCTTAGAGCCTGACATGGGGCTTGATCCCATGACCCTGGGATCATGACTTGAGCCGAAATAGAGTCAGATGCTCAACTGACTGAGCCACCCAGGTGCCTTATTTATTTATTTATTTATTTATTTATTTATTTATTATTTTAGAGAGAGAATGCGAGCAGGGGAGAGAAGCAGAGGGGGCGGGGAGAGAGAGAGAGAGAGAGAGAGAGAGAATCTTAAGCAGGATCCATGCTCAGTGTGGAGCCCACGAGGGGCTCAATCCCACGACCCTGGGATCATGACCTGAGCCAAAATCAAGGGTTGGATGCTCAACCGACTGAGCCACCCCAGTGCCCCTGATTTGTCATCTCTAAAATGGTCAAAATCATATGTTCTCCCTAAGCTTGCATAGATATTAAATAGATGTAAACAGCGTAAAATCCTGTTAAGAAACTCAAGGGTCAGTCAAGGAGAGGGGAAGTCCATTCTAAGGCTGAGGACCAGCAGGGGCGAAAGGAGAAGCAGGAAGGAAAAAGGATGTGTGTCCTTGGTTGGAGGAGCCTATAAATCCAGGGCTCGAAGGCAGAGGGGAGGTCCAGGAAGGTGGGCTTTGTTAGATGGTGGGCCATCTAACAGGGCCGGACCTCATCCTCAGCCCCGGGAGCTTTGGGAAGTTCAGAAGGAAAAGTTGGACCAGGTTTCCTAAAAGCAGGAGACCCATCAAGGGCTGCTGGGAGTGGGCATGAAGCTGGCTGGGGAAAAACCCTTTGGGAGTCTGGGGCTGGATGTAATGACAGAGGAGGGGGTTGGGGCAGGGGCGTTTGTTTTCTTCCCCAGAGATGGGTTGACAGCCTTGGGGATCTTGGTTATCAAGCTCAGGAGGCGAGAGGCTCATTAAGCATCATGGGAGATTTCCTGATGCAGCCAAGAGTGGGGGGAGGGCCCATCTTGGGGAAGAGGCTTTGATGAAAGAAACCAGGGTCTATTGCACTTGCCGGGAAGGTGGGGGGGGAGCCTAAACTTCAGTTTCATCAAAGGACCCTTCTTCTGAGCCCCCTATGCTGTCTGCTAATCCTGTTTGGCAAGACCCAAAACCCCTGTGTAATCTGGGACCTCACTACTCAAAAAGCGGGTCTGGGGCCACCAGCAGCGGCACCAGGAGCTTCTCAGAGATGCAGACTCACGGGCTCCAGCCCAGACCCGCAGCACGAGAGCCTGCGCCGTAACCAGTCCCCCGGGAACGGTGCGCGCGGTAGGGCTCTCGCAGTGCTGGCTTAAGTCCCATCATGGCAGCCCTTCGTCCATCTTGCGTTTCTAGGACCTCAAACATTGCGGGTGCTCAGAAAGGACCGAGGGTTGGACGGATGGCTGGCCGAGGGCTGCTGTACGGGGTGAAAGGAGCAGGCGTATTTGAGAGCCTTGGGGTGGGGTGGGGGGTGGGAGATGGGCCGGACCTGGTGGTTGACTGCGTAAGGAGGTGGCGGAGGGGAAGGTGAGGGCCCAGGAGGGTTGACGCTGCCGTTTCCAGAGGGTGAACAGGTAGATGGTGTCTCTGGGTCCTGCAGCCCCTTTGTGGGCCGGATGAGGGCTCGGCTTTGGAAGAAGGCCAGGGTACCCGGTACCCGGAGGCCAGGCCACATGCGCATGAGATGCCTGAGGGGGGCCTGGAAAAGGGCCAGGGACTCTAGAATGGACGGGACAGGTGGAGAACGTAGAGTCCTCCCGAGGATGACAGTCAGAGGGCAGGAGGCTAAGAAGCACAGAGAGTTTATGGTCAACAGCCAGATGGCACCAGAAAGTCAGAAAGGCGGCCTGGAAACCGCCCACCGAATTTTGCTGATGGAACTGTCAGGAGACCTCAGTCCCCGGAGGGGACAGCCACAGCTATGCGGACTTCCTTCCCGAAAGCTCGTCTCTAGATAAACGAGACTTAGAAATCCAATTCTTCTGGAGTATTCCATCCTTGATTACAAACTTGATGAAATCCCTGTCAACTGTTTGAGCCGCAATTACAGACGTCCCGAGGCGAGGTCTGAGAACAACTCTGCCATAACATTTATCCTTAAAAGCTTCTAAAATGTCAAGGCCATAGGCATCATTTCCATCCTCGCTTTTGTTTCTTCTTGGGGCTTTGGTGATGAAATTTGGATACCATCTCATGTTTGTGACAATCTCGCAGGACAAGCTGAGGTCACTGGATGTGGATGTTTAACTGTGTCCTCGGCTGGGACACGGGCCTTAGCTGCCTCTCCTGGGATGACACTTGGCTAATTGACCACTGTGGACATGCTCTGTGATGCCCCCTTCTCCTGGACAACTGACGGTGACCCCGTGCAGTGCACCTGAAGAAACCTCTTCCACCCCGGCGGTTCTGGGTGGTCCCCGGGACTCCCCAGGGCCAGAAAAAGTTTATTCTTTTTTTTTTTTTTAAGTTTATTTCTTTATTTTGAGAGAGAGAGAGAGAGAGAGAAAGAGAGAGAGAGAGAGAAACCACATGCATGCACGCATGAGAAGGGCAGAGAGAGAGAGAGGGAGAAAGAGAGAGAGAGAGAAAGAGAGACAGAGGGTGCACAGACCAACACATCCCAACTTACTAAGCTCAATAAAGAATCCAAACAAGTCACAGGGCAGCCATCTTTCACAATTCTCTTGGAATGCTTATCTTGACCTTTCTCTTCTGGGTATCATTATAGCCCTGACCTTTCACAGAGTGAATTTTTTCAAGCTGACTGTAATTATTTCAATTAATAATTTTTGAAGGTCGTATTATTACAGCTTGGCTCGTGTTGGGGGAGACTGGATCGTTCCATCGTCTTTCCTCTGCTCGCCGAGTACTTCTGAGGGTGGCTTTCCTTTCTGGCCACAACAGGGCATCCTGGGCCATTCTCATTTTCTTTTTATGTTCCAAAGAATCCCAGTTTCCTTTAGTGGAGAAGGTCTTCGAGGTCAAAGTCTGTGCACCGAGGTGTCCTTGAGATGTGGGGATGGTGGTCAGAGGCTCCTGTGGCTTTTAGGACACTCTGGTCAAAAACAAAACAGGAAATACTTCTATGTATATATATTTTTAATGTTTATTTATTTTTGAGAGAGAGTCAGAGTACAAGTTGGGGAGGGACAGAAAGAGAGAGGGAGACACAGAATCCAAAGCAGTCTCCAGGCTCTGAGCTGTCAGCACAGAGCCCGATGCGGGGCTCGAACCCACGAACTGTGAGATCATGACCCGAGCCGATGTCGGACGCCCAATCGACTGAGCCAGCCAGGCACCCCGATACTTCTATATTTTTAAGGTCATACAGTAAATCCTTTCAGTCTGTGGTTTTATTAACGAAGGTTAGCAGTATTGTTGTTGATCCTGTATTGACAAGTAACTGTGACACTGACGAGAGCCCCCATCCACAGATGGGGACAGGAAGCAGCTGAGAACAGGCACGGGGCGGGAGGGGGCTGGATGAGAGGGGGGACCAGGAAGGGAAGGGTCACAACAGGGCGGAGATGAGTCTTTTGAGAAACCAGGCTGGAGGTAGGAGAGAATTGGAGGTCACGGAGGCGGGGGTCGCTTTGCTTTTTGATTTCTTGTCTTTTTTGTGACGATGGGGGCGCCTCCAGTTTGCTTCTGGGTGGAGCAGGTGTCAGTGGTGAAAGCTGAACAAATTAGGATTCTTCTACGTACAAGGAAAAAAGAATCTAGCTGATCTGGTTACACCAAACTATACAATGGGGAAGCCTGCGGGCCAAGAAGTTCAGGTGGGGGGGGGGGGGGGACAGAGAGGCTCCAGTGATGCCCCGCACTCCCTGGCAGCACTTTACAGATGGGTAAACTGAGGCCAGAGCAGGGCTGACATACGGGCTCTTCCATCCCCACCCACTTCCTCCATGCCTTGCCCTCAGTGCTCCCAACAGTCAGGCCAGGGCAGACGAGAGGGGTTTGACCTCAGAATCCGCCCAGGGCTTAGGGTGAGGCAAAAGTTCAAGTTCCAATCTCTGTCCACCTTGACAGGCTCTGTGAGCTGGGCGAGTTCCATCTCAGCCTCAGTTTCCTCATCTGTAAAAGGGAGTTCGTGGCAGCATGATCTCAGAGGGTCATGAGGTTAAACCAGCTGCTGGAGGAGGGGGGGTGGGGATGGCTCTCGGTTTGTGAGTTCAAGCCCCACATCAGGGGTGGGGGGCTTGGCAGTGTGAAACCTGCTTAGGAATCTCTCTCTCCCTCTCTGTCTGCCCCTCCCCTGCTCGTGCTCTATCTCTTTCTCTCAAAATAAATAAACTACCATGAAAAAAAACAATTAAAAAGAGAAAGAAAGAAAAAGGATTGTATTACCAGTGGTGAAATCATACAGGTTCATTCATTCTACACACGTTTGCTGAGTGTCCAGTTACTCTGTTCCAGACACTGTTCCAGGAGGGAGACGTAGCAGTGATCAAGTCAGCAGGACCCCCTGCTCTGTGGAACTCACATTCCAGAGCACAGGACTGGCTTTAAAATAAATACATACGTGGGGCGACTGGGTGGCTCCGTCGGTTGAGCAGTTGAGCGTCCGACTCCAGCTCCGGTCATGATCTCATGGTTCATGAGTCCGAGCCCCGCACTGGACCCCCTGCTGTCAGTTGCAGAGGCCGCTTGGGATACTCTATCCCCCTCTCTCTATCCCTCCCCTGCTCGTGCTCTCTCTCTCTCTCAAAAATAAAATGTAAAGCATTAAAAATTAAAAAAGAAAGAAATGCATGAGTGAAACATAAAGCATGGTGGTAAGTGTCTGGGGGAAAATCAAGGAGTGCAGGATGTGTGGGTCTAGTTTGAGATAGGGAGGTCAGGGAAGCCTCACTGAGAAGCTGACATCGAAGCTTGAGCGTGAAGGAGGAGAGAGCCACGGAGATCCCTGCAAGGCTGTTGCTAGCAGAGGAGCTGTGAGAGCAAAGGCCCTGGAGGCGGTGAGTGCCAGCAAGGAGGCCAGCATGGCTGGGCAGGGTCCCCATGGAAGGGATGGGGCCTGGGTGAGGCAGGGGGGGAGGGGGGGAGGGGGGCTTTCCCTCTGAGTTCTGTGAGGAGCCACTGGAGGGGTTGGGGGGGGAGGGGCGGAGGGGAGGGAACTGGTCTGACCTCCTACCATCATCCCTCAGGCTGCTCTTTGGACAGGGGAGTGGGGGAGGCAGGAATACCAGCTAGAGGAGGTGGGGGCGGGGAAGAGGGGGCTAGTGGCTTGGGCCGGGGGTGGGGGGGTGGGGGGGTGGAGGATGAGGAGTGTCAGATTCTGGCCATATTTTCGGGGCAGATCGGATCAGGACTTGCTGTTGGAGTGAGCGTGGGGAAAGTGTGCGGTGGGCACAGAGGAGTCACGGTTTGGGGCCCAAGTATTTGGAAAATGGAACCGTCCTCAGCTGAGATGGGGAAGTCGCAGGGCAGCATGGGCAGAGATCAGGCCGCTGGCTGGAGCCTTGTAAGGGAGCAGTTAGGTACGTGCGTGCGGGGAGAGGTCTGGGCTGCGGGCCACACCTGGGCGTCATCAGCAGATAGATGTCTCCGGAAGCCACGAGCCTGGACGACAGCATCCAGGTAAAGAGTGGGGAACGGAGCAGAAGATCAAGGGCTGAGCGCAGCCCGTGGCAACTTCTAGAGGCCGGGGAGAAAAGGGAGTCTGCAAAGGAGGAGAAGACCCAGTCAAGTGTGGGTCTGGGAGGCCAAAAGAGGAAGGTGCTTCAGGGAACAGGAAGTCCGCAGCACTGGCGGGAATTGCTGGAGGGACGGAGAGACAAGGACCAGTCTCCGTGTGGCTCCAGTGACACGCACGAGGTCGCTGGGGACCCAAAAGGACGGCGTTAGTGGGCTGGTGGGGGGGGGCGGGGCATAAGGGACAAAGGAGGAGAGAGACTGGAGACAGGAGGAGAGAACTTTTTCTGGAAAGGGAGGCACAAATGTGAGGCAGCAGTGGGGGCGGTTTCCGGGGGGCCTGGAAGGGTTTCCCTCGTCTTGTTTCGGTTTTATGATCGAAGTACCGGCAGGTGGACCGAGAGAGAGGGCAGAGTTGCTGAGTCAGTGCGGGCGCCAAGGGTGGGAGCCTGCGGACAAGGGGAGGGGGCGTAGGGGGTCAGCGGGTCCTGGGAGGAATGGCGGCGTCTAAGTGCCAGGTCGGCGGAGACCGCGATGGGTGGCGGGAGCCTCGAGGAATGTGCTTCCGATTCATTCATTCAAAGGCACCTACTAAGTGCCAGACCGTCCCGGGGCCGGGGTGGAGAGTCTCCCGTGTCTCAAGGTGGTGGCCCTGGGGGTCACGGGCTGACGGGGAGGCTGGGCCCAGAGGAGGGGGGACAACAGGGCGAGTGGGGGGTGGACCCGCAGGAGGGCCCGGTGGTGGGGGGTGGGGGCCAGGGCGCAGCAGCCGCGAGGACCCTCGGAAGTTGTGAAGGTTCAAGCACATCACTGAAAAATGCCTGCACGGCGTTTAGCTCGGGTCACAGCTGGGGACGGGGGCTGGGGAGGTTAATGCAGATGTTCCAGGCCCGGGTTCCAGTCCTGACGCTGCCCCGACTCGGCTGC
The DNA here is from genome assembly GCF_028749965.1 of Puma concolor. Lineage (NCBI taxonomy): Eukaryota > Metazoa > Chordata > Mammalia > Carnivora > Felidae > Puma > Puma concolor. The sequence goes on from NC_141673.1 coordinate 6,459,343, forward strand.
ATGACCTTCAAGGGACAACCGTGTGAGCCTCGGCTTCCTCATCTGTTAAATGGGGCAATCGGATTATAAAGCCCTAGGGCGGGCGGCCGGGAGGCCCGGGAGCTCCCCATGCCCGTCGGCCGGCGGTCCAGCCGCGGCGCCGGGAGCAGCGGGGACGCGCGGCCCGGGGAGCCGGGACCCAGCAGGGGCGGCGGGCGGCGGGCGGCGGGCGGGCGGGGCGGCGCTGACCACGCCCGGGCCGGAGGGGCGGCGCTCCGGCCGCCGGACTCCGGGCACTGCCTCCCGCCGCCGCCCCGCGGGGCCAGCTCGTCCGCCGCCGCCGCCGCGGGAGCCGGAGGTACCGGGGGCCGCGCGCAGGGGGCGGCGGGCGGGGGCGCCGCGGGGTGGAGGGGGGAGGGTGGGCTGCGGGGGGGGCGGGGAGGGCCCTGCCGCCTCCCGGGCCACCTGTTCCGGAGGGACGCCAGGGTGCGCGCCGACTGGGCGCGGCGGTCCCCGGCCAACTGCGCCCCGAAGTTGAGCGCGGCGGCGGGACCCGGAGCCTGGCCGGCGAGGGGAGGGCGCGCCGCGCCCGGGAGCCCTCGGAGCAGCGCCGCCCGGGCCCGGGTCCTGCGCCCGCCGAGAGGGGCCGAGGGGGCGGGAGGCCCGGGGCCGAGCCCCGCTGCGCGGCGACCTGGGGCGCGGGGCGCGGCATCCCCTCGGGAGGCCTGGCCGCCGGGCGGGGCTCGCCCCTGGCCCCGGAGGGGGTGCGGCTGGGAGAGGGGCGGGAGCGGCCGGCTGGAGGGGAGACCGCCCGGGGCGGGAGGCGTCGGCGCGGGGTGGGGGGAGGATGCTGAGGCTTCGGCAGCGCCCAGGTCGGGGGAGGGCCCTGCAGGTGGAGAGAAGGGCCCGAGCGCTTCTTCCCCGGGGATCCGGACCCGGCGACGAACCGTCTTTCCGGCTTGCTTCGCCCCCTCCCTCTTCTCCAGACGGGAAACACTGAGTGGGATCTGCTCTGTGCTCGGGAGAGGCTCTGGCGGGGAGGTCCAGTCCCCTCCGCTGCTCGCGGAGCCCCCTTGCCTCAGTTTCCTCACCTGACACCGCGGAACAGAAGTTCCCACCTCCTTGACAGACTCAGCCGAGCCCCTGGCACCGAGAGGGTTAAAAGCCATCTTCCCCCGCACCCACCCCTCTCTCTGGAGGACACCGTTTCCGTCTCCCCCAGATCCTCAGGGATTGCTCCAGCTGGCCACTTGGGGGTCCCCAAAAGCAGGGCCCACGTTGGCCAGGACTACACCCTGCATACCTAGGCCTGCACACCCTGTTCCCACAGGGATCCCCTAGGGGTGTCCCCCAGTCAGGTCCAAATACAGAAGGAAAGAAAGGGAGGAGCTGAAAGGTGGAATCTTCTCGGGGTTCATCTTCCTCCCAAACTTGTGCCTAGTGTCTCGAACGCACGTCCCTGCTTGTGTGCCAGGACAGCTCTATATTGGAGTCCAAACTCCAAAACAGAAATTCTTAAACATGCACCTCCTTTCCTTGTACCAACCGAAGCCCTTTCAGCTGCCTAGAAAGGTCTAGGTGAAAGGTCCAAATTGGAACGAGGGCAGAGTAAGACCAAGTGGCCGCCGGGGACGTTTGCGACCAGACTGGAAGAAAGGGCAGATGAGAAAGGGAAGCTTGAAATGTGGAAACAGCTCTTTCCTCCCCTATCTCTCCCTCCCCGCTGGCTGCTGCCCCTCCCGGCTCTCCCTCCTCTCCCTCTCCCTCTCCCTCCTCTCCCTCCCCGAAGGGCGGGTGGGTGGGTGGGGTATGCGTTTCCTGGCCTCAACCAAGATCTGCGCCTGCTGTGCTCTCCTGAATGCATTTCTTCCCAACCGTTACCCCCTAGGTGAGCTCTCAGCTCCTGCTAAACACCATCCCCCCCCCCCCCCCCCCCCCCCCCGTATTTTCATTGTTCCCCTCCTCTTCCTGACTGGAAACTTCTGGAGGGACGGAACCTCGCCCGAAACTCAGTGCCCAGCCCAGCACGTAGTAGGTGCTCACTAAATGTTGCTTGAGTGAATTAACTGTGAGAAATAGGGGACGATTCCATATTTGCATCACCTGGAGATACCTAATCGTTCACATTCACCATTTTGCCAAACTTTCAAAAATACTTTTTTAACGTAGTTGAATATACCTTGTCTATATGAAAACTTCAAATGCCTCACCTCTCGCAAACACTTTTTAAAATATTTTTCAGCACTTGGATACGTTACATCATGTTAGTTAATAGACCTTATTTGAAATTTAGGTGCTTTTCAATATTTGGCTCTTTGGGATGACGTTACATGGAACTTTCGCATTTATACATTGCCAGATCTTTCCTGGAAAGAGAATTACCTGGTAGTCACTGCATCTGATGTATAGGAAGTTCTAGAAGGGCTCTACCTAGAGCCAGCTGGCTCTGTAGAGGGCCTATACCATTCTGTACCTCCTCAGGCTGTGAGTATGCATTTCTCGTTATTTCCTAGAGGTGAAATTACTCTGAGTCAAAGAGTATGAATGTCCGGGATCTTTGTGTGGTTTTTTTCCCCCAGTTTTTTTTGTTTTTTTTTTTGTAAATTTTTTTTTTTTTAAATTTTTTTTTTTTTTTCAACGTTTTTTATTTATTTTTGGGACAGAGAGAGACAGAGCATGAACGGGGGAGGGGCAGAGAGAGAGGGAGACACAGAATCGGAAACAGGCTCCAGGCTCCGAGCCATCAGCCCAGAGCCTGATGCGGGGCTCGAACTCACGGACCGCGAGATCGTGACCTGGCTGAAGTCGGACGCTTAACCGACTGCGCCACCCAGGCGCCCCGTAAATTTTTTTTTTAATGTTTATTTCTGAGAGACAGAGAGAGACAGAGCGGGAGCGGGGGAGGGGCAGAGAGAGAGAGGGAGACACAGAATCGGAAGCAGGCTCCAGGCTCTGAGCTGTCAGCACAGAGCCTGATGCGAGGCTCGAACTCCCGGACTGTGAGATCATGCCCTGAGCCAAAGTCGGATGCCCAACCGACCGAGCCACCCAGGCCCCCCCTCCACCCTGGTTTTACTGAGATATAAATGACAGGCAGGACTGTGTCTGTTGAAGGTATACAGCACGATCTGGCATGCGTGAATTGCGAAATGGTTATCACCATATGTGTGTTTCTTATTCATTTGTTGGAGCTCATCCGTGAGGTCTTTGCCCCTCGTCTGGTCTCTTGGTGGCAAAGACCTCCTCCCAGGTTATCATTTGCCTTTTGCTTTTGCTGCCACTGGTGTGTGTTTTTGAGGAGCACGTTTTTTATTTTTATTTTACTTTATCTGCTGTGGTGCTTTTCAATGATGGAGATGGCTGCATTTATGAGCTGACGGGAAGGAGCCAGAGCACGGAGCAGCTGAGTCCCGGAGGAGAGGCGGGTCCGCAGGTTGAGGTCCCAGAGATGCAGGAGGTGGGGGTGTCTGGCACTGGTTGAGGGACCTTCTGAGCTGGTGAGGACAAGAGGCGAAAGGGAAGGGCTGGACCGACACCTTAGGGACCGGCTTCGATCTTCATGTAGAGAGAGGCGGAAGAGCTCAGTGGAGAGAAGAGATTCTGGTCCTGAGGTCCCAGCTCCCAATGCTGTTTGCCAGCCTCATCCCCTGGGGTCCTCCCTGCTTCCCTGGGAGGTAGCAGGTGTTATCACCCCCCACTTACAGACTGGGGGGAGGGAAGGTGCCTTGTTCTGGTTCAGTCAGCTGATGAGCGGCGGGGATGGGTTCAACGTTGGCCCTCCAACATTAACTGCGCGCCCTTGAGAACCGCTCTCCTCTTGGTGCCTCCATTTCTGGTAGGTATCAGGAAGCCGTGCCCATCTTAGTCCGAGCGAGTGTCCTTTCCTCTCCTGTCTGCCTGTTTGCTTTCCCTCTGGACGGATCCCCGTGGAAGCTGAGCTGGCCACGGGACTAGAAGAACCCCTCCCCTTCTGCTTAGTGCCTGCACACTCTCCCCTGTGCCCACACCCGCACCCACCAGGAGCTGACTCCAGCAGGACACAGAGCACTTCCTGGAAGTCCCACCAGCGCCAGGTCTGAATGGACAGACTGGGGGGGGGGGGGGGGGGGGGGAGGGGCGCTGGGTGAGGAGGCAGGCACGTGAGGGTGAAGCGGGAGAAGTGATCTTCACGTTCACCCAACAGACTCGGTTTGGAAGAGCAGAATCTGTTGTCCCGGGTGTAGACACAGAGCCCAGAAAGGTCCCCACGGCCGCCCCCCCGCCCCCACCTCTCTGGGGTCATCTGCAGTCCTCATTTGCGCCTTCCTTCGGGTCTCCAAGGCAACCTCCTGATTTGGGGGGCGGGCTTCCACGATTGAGCCCTTACCCGGTGCCAGACGCTGTTACCTGACCTTATTTAACCCCCTCGGTCACCCTGTGCCATTCTGCCCATTTTACAGGTGAAGAAACTAAGACTCAGAGTTACGCGCCTTTTCTTTATTGCGGGGGGTGGGGGACGTTTGAGGCTCCGGGGCCGCAGCACTCCCAGCTGAACTTGGCCACAGGCAGACCCCTTTCACCTAGGGGAGGGGGTTTGAACCCCAGCGGTTCCCTCAACTCTTAAAACTGGTGGATACGAAGAGTGCCCGCTGGATACGAAGAGGGCTGGCGGGAGGCTTAAGTGGGTTACCGTGTGAAAGCCACTCTGCCCCGTGGCTGTGCACAGGAAGTCCTCAGGAAGTGGACGCTGAGCACGTAGCTCCGCGCCTGTCACGGGGGAGCCAGTCACAAACGTCAACTCAAGCGCGCTCACCCCTCCCCATGCTGAGGGGATGACAACGTGAGCTCTGGAAAGCCTTTCTGGAGGCCAGTTAGTGTGCCGCATCTGTAAGTGCAAATTCCATTTCCTTCGGCCCAAGCGGCTCATTTCGAGGAACCAGTCCTCCCGAAGCAATTAAGGATGTGCTCAAAGACAGTCACCGCGGTGTCGCCCGTAAAAGCAGAAGGATGGAAACCACACTTCCGGCAGCCCGGACGGGAAGCAGGCGGGACGAAGGATGCGACTAACCACGCGAGGTGACGCGCGACCCTGGGAACTGAGGGTACGGGTCTGCGTTTGTGGGCGTGATAGGAGGGCAGAGGGCACGTGTGCTCTCGAGCGGGTTTGTTCCAGAACCGTTCGCGCGGCTCGATGAGTTTCAGGACGTGGATGTCGCCCCGTATGCACCACCACTATCTGGTTTGAAAATACAGGGGCCCGGCGTGTCTCTGGGTGAAAAATAAAACAAGGTATAGAACAGCGCGGGGAATAGGGTCCCCTTCCGTGCGTATGCGGCTCTGTCTGTCCACGGCAGCCCTGTGTGTGGCAGGTGCGCGGAAAGGGACCGAAAAGGCTCCACCGGAACGCCGACGCGGGCACTCGAGGTGCCAAGGTCACGGGGAGGCTGACCGTGGCACGTGCTTTCGCCTCAGGCCTTTAGTGACGTCACACTACCGTCCGCAAGAGAGAGTAAAGCAGGAGGTGTCGCTGCAGGGTGGTGACTGGACACGTCCCCCTCTCTGTGGACACGTGGGGACAGTAGCCGCAGGCACGAAGACACAGCTAACGTCGCCCGTCACCCTCGCCGCCAGGAATGGCATTTGGGACTCTTAGCAAACGGCAGCTCATCTTACCTACTGTGGCTGGAGGCCTGCTGGGGCAGGGGAGGGGATGGGGGGCTGGCATTCTGGGAAGCAGGAGGCACATTTTACAGAAACTCGGAGTTCCCAGAGCCTGGCGGGTTTGAGCCATGGAGTTGATTTTCCTTCCAAGTTTTTACCGTCATTTTCAAGGGCTCCTGGAGCGTCAGGATGGTTTTCCTTTATCCCTCGGTCATCACAAGTTTATGGTCCACCTGCTGTCGCCAGGCCCTCCCTAAGTTCGTCAGGGTCACCTACAGCCTCGGGAGAGCGGCATCTGGCTCAGTGCCCCGAAGGCCCCAAGGCCAAATCACCCTGGCCATTCCCAGCGGGACTCCCCCGGGGCCCTGAGGGTCTGCCCGGGATCCAGGCTGTGGGCGAGGCCAGGCCTTGGGGTGAGTGCTGCTCATTTGGAAGGGAACCACGAGGGCCTACTGTGTGTGGCGCGGGAGCCCCACCCCACACCCCACGGTGGGAGCTGTGCCAAAATCCAGGCAGCTTCCTGGAGGTGGCCTGCCCTGCTCGTCTAGGTCGGGAGAGACTCAGGGAGGAAGGGCTGTCTGAGAATTTGGGGCAGATAGAATAACCTGGGTGCAAATCCTCCCTCCCATGCTTACTAGCCCCGCGGCATTGGGTGGGTCACCTTTCCTGTCGGTCTCTCTGTTTTCTCATGTGTAAAATGGGGCCGTGGTGGTAGATACGAGGACACAGTAAAGGGTGAACGGTGCTTGGCAGGATGCCTCACACGTGGCACATTCTTGGCAAATGGCAGCTCTTCCCACATATTTCGGTTAAGAGGTTGCTGAACAGGGGAGCGCGGAGGGGCGTTTTAGGGAAAGGAGGGACGTATTGCAGAAATCCGGAATTCCCAGAGCCTGTTGGCTTGAGCAATGTGGCAGAGGTCAGCTTGGCTGGTCTGGAGGTTGTGGGCCTGGAGAGGGGCGGGGGGTGCTGGGGAAGTGCCCACAAGGCATGGGTGTTGCGGGGTGGGGTGGGGTGTGGAGACCTGCTGGGGTTCAAGGCAGAGGACAGAGTCCTGAGCTGGGCTGTGGTCACAGGGCTGAAGATGGGCAGGAGAGATGTGTCAGAAAGGTGTTGCAAGAGCCGCTGTCCCCCTGTGTCCCAGCCCTGTGCCTCCCTCTCCTCTGGATTATCCCCAAGAGCCTCGTAACTGTTTTCTTGTTGCCACACGTCTCCCTTGGTTTAGTTTCAAAAAGCATCCAGATCCTAAAGATCTCTTTAAGCATAAGGTACATTGTAGCCCCTTCCTCCTCAAAATCTCCCAAAGGCAGGTCTCCCAATCAGAGAGACAAATCCTTCCAGTGGCCCTCAAGGCCCCCCATGACCTGTCTCCTCATTATCTCTCTGACTTCCTGTCCTTCCTGCCACCTTGCTTACTCTGCTATTCCACCAATACCTCGGGCACACATGCCCCAGGGCCTTTGCACTCACTGATTTCCCTCCCTGGACACACTACCCGCCCCCCCCCCCCCACCCAAGGTAGCCCTAAGGCTTGCCCCCTCACTTCCTTCAGGTCTCTGTCGGCTTTTCAGAGAGGCCATCCCTTGCTGGTCTATGTAAAGTAGCACCCCTGCCCCTGGTCCTCCAGTCCAGTGTTCCTGCTGTATTTCTCAACCCAGCACATGTTATCGCTTACTGTATTTCTTTATCCGTTAATTTTCTCCGCTAGGATTTCAGCTCCATGAAGCCGAAGAGTATCTGCTTTGTTCACTGCTGTCTGTGTTTCCAGACCTTGGAGTGGGGGGCGGCACATAGTAGGTGTTCAAGCATTTGTTGAATGAAGGACCAGGGTGCTCTGTGTGATGCCGAGGGCTGGCTCGGTTTCTTTCCAAGAAGACTTTTTGGTATCAGCTTCAGCAGGAACTCTCTTATCTGTGAATTATCAGCCCCTTGGCCTTATTATCTGCCTGCGCTCTTGGCCTGACACCAAGGGGCAGGTGGCCCTGAAATACTCTGTCTAGAGAGGCCGATGCTGGCCATGAACCGAACTGGTGCTGGAGAAACCAGATTTGGAAGTTCTTTCTAGAAGGGTCCTTAGAGATGGTCTTTTCCAAGCTCTTTATTTTACGGGTGGAGAAATTGAGGCTCAGAAATGGTGGGGGAGGCCATACCCCAAGATCATAGAGCAAGTGTGTAGAAGATAGAAACCAGGTCCCTTGCTCAGGTAATGTGCAGTTAGCAAAGACTGTTAAGAATACCGAGTGTGAGCTTTGCTCAGTGGCAGTATCGTAGCCAATGAGGTTTATCGGAGGCGCGATTATTGCTAATTGAAAGAATACCGAGTGTGGGCAGTGCTGTGTGTGTGTGCAAACCGCGTGGGGCAGGGTGGGCACTGTCTTTTGCTGCCAATTAGCTTTAATCTTGAATACAGTAAAAGAGGAAAAAGTCAAGCAACATGGAAACTTTCTTCCAAGTAGGGTGAACTCCAGACTCTTAACTGAGGCCAGCGTTTCTATCTTTCTTTTCTTTTTCTTTTTTTTTTTTTTAAGTTTATTTATTTACTCTAGGAGAGAAAGAGTATGTGTGAGCGAGAGAGGAGCAAAGAGAGAGGGAGAGAGAATCCCAAACAGACTGTCCGCCGACAGCACAGAACCCCATGTGGGGCTCGATCCCACAAACCGTGAGATCAGGACCTGAGCCGAGATCAAGAGCCAGATGCTTAACTAACTGAGCCCCCCAGGCCAGAGTTTCTAAATGCCTTTTCCATGGGCATTGCATTTGCAGGCGTGATTTTTTTTTTTTTTTCACAGAGTGGAAGATTTAATATTGTTAAGATAACAATTCTCCCCAAATTGGCGTACGGATTCAGTGCAATCCCCATCAAAATCCCAGCAGTTTTTGGTAGAGATTGATCGGCTGATTCTAAAATTGACACAGAAGTATGAAGGACCTATCGTGGCCAAAACAATTCTTAAAAAAAGGACAAAGGGTGGGAGGGATACCTGATTTCGAGACTTATCATAAAGCTGCAGTTATGAAGTCCGTGTGGTCTTAGCACAAGGGTAGACCTGTCGTTCAATTAGCAGAATATGGAGTCCAGAATCAGACTCCCGCTCAAACAGCAGATTGATTTTTGACCAGAGTGCCAAGGTAATTCAGTGTGGGAGCAGACATTTCCGGACCAGCGCTGGAAAAACTAACCATCCCTACGGAAAACAATGAGCCGCAGTCTTCCCTCATACCACACACAAAAATTAACCGAGAATGTAGCCTAGACCTAAGTGCTAAAGGCACCAGTCTTGCTTAAAGCCGGGCATGATTTCATCCGATGAAGAGTTTTCTGCTACCTGATCCTCTGTGATCTCTGGGCAGAGCAAGCGACCGACGCAGAAAGCTCACCACTCCTTGCCACCGGGGCACTGCAGGGGGTCCTGGCAAGTGCATGTGTGGACATGCCAAGACAGCAAAGGTGTAGGAATCCAGACTCGTGGTGGCTTGTGCTGCCTGAACTGAGCAGAGAGCTCGGGGACGGTGACTTCACCCTATGCTCCTGAGAAGCCAACCCCAGGCAGCCCGATCTTCAGTCCAGCCTCCGGTGCAGAGGGGCAGTGACCCTGGCAGGGAGGGATGGCCTCGGGAAGAGAGGAGAGGTCTAAGACTTGGGGGCAGATTTCCCTAGGTGCAAATCGTGTCTCCCAGGCTTTGGGAAGGTGGCCTTTCCTCTCTCGGGACCCGTGAACACTCAGGTACTTTAATATGAAAAGTCAAAGGCGTGTGACCTTAATTTGTACCCACAGATGGTGAGGCAGGACGTGTCAATTACACTTTCTACCAGCTGTAATCTGCATCCACACATAGCTTACAGTTTGCAAAGGGCATTTCCCTGGTCAGTTACCGTATCTGATCTTGGCTTTGTGGGCCGTTTAGGGATCATTTACTCACTCGTTCAGAATATATATATTTATCTATCTACACCTATCTACCTATATATCGAGCCCCCGCTTTGTGCTAGCGTCCGTGCTGGCCACGAAAGACGCAACAATGAGTCACAGCAGACTTGGTCCCTGCCCTCTGGGAGCTGACATTGTTTTTCATGGCATCAATGTGTAATCAGTGCCTTCGAGAAAGACCTTGGGTTGTTTTTCATCGTTTGCAATCGAGAACCAACCTGTGACCTGTACAAATGGCACTTATCTACGGAGAAATTCACAGACTGGGATGGCGTGGCGAAGGGGTTTCGGTGGATGTCATTCAGCTGCCCTCCACCACTGGACTGGTACCATCTGGAATGCCTCCCGGCCGTGTGCGAGATGCCTGTTTGCTCCCAGCCTTGTCGAAGTTTTGGATTTTTGCCAATCTGACAGGTGAGAGATGCTATCTGAGTGTTTCAATTTGCATTTCTTTTACTTACAAAAAGATCCTCCCTCTCGCTGACAGATTAAGGGTCTGACAGATTAAGGGTCGTGTTTTGCCTGTGCGAAAGCTGCCCTTGGCCTCTTTTTCTTCTCTGTGTTGTTGGTCGTTTTCTCCTTGACTTCTGGGAGCTCTTTAGAGGTTAGGAAAAGTGGACCTTTGGGATCCGAGGGGCACAAAAGTTCTCCCAAGTAGTTCCTTCTACTTTGACTTCCCTGATGGTGTCTTGGAGGAGGACACAGATCAGCTGGCATTTTCAAGGAGTCGAGTTTATTCATCTGTTCTTTTATGGCTTCTGGATGGATTTCCTACATAATTAAGAAAACTTTCCCAACTCTGAAGTTACAAAGGAATTCACCCATGTTTTGTTCTGCATGTTTATGGGGTTTATTATTTTCCATTTGGAGTTTATCCTGGGGCATGTTCTGAGAGGTGAACCGGGCTTCTACTCCACCTGCCCAACACCTTAGAAGACCCATTTAACTTTACTGATTGGAGATACTGCCTTTACTGGATGTGCAAGCACTTCATTGTTGCTGTGATAGGTTTTGTTTCATTGTCCTGTTTGTTCCTATGCTAAGACTGCACTGTTTTTGTTTTCTGGTGTGTGTGTGTGTGTGTGTGTGTGTGTGTGTGTGTGTGTGTGTAAGACTGCATTGTTTTAGGGGTGCCTGGGTGGCTTAGTCTGTTGAGCATCTGACTCTTGGTTTCAGCTCAGGTCATCATCTCATAGTTCGTGAATTCGAGCCCCGCATAGGGCCCTGTGCTGACAGTGTGGAGTCTGCTTGGGATTTTCTCTCTCTTTCTCTCTCTGCCCTCTCCTTCTCTCTCTCTCTCTCTCTCAAAATAAATACATGAACTTAATTTTTTTTCAAAGACTGCATTGTTTTAATTATTGAAAATTTATAGGAGCACGTGGGCACAGTCACGTCTGACTCTTGATTTGGCTCAGGTCATGATCTCACAGTTCATGAAATCAAGCCCCTCATGGGGCTCTGTGCTGACAGCAGAGTCTGCTTAGGATTCTCTCTCCCCCTCTCTCTGTGTCCCTCCCCAGTTCACGCATGCACACTTGTACTCGCTCTCTCTCTCAAAATAAATAAACATGAAAAAAAAAAAACTTTAGAGTGTGTTTTAATATCTAAAGCACTCCAGCCCTTCCTCATTTTTTCCTCCTTCTCAGGCTTTTCCTATGGGTCTTGGCTTGTTTATTTTGGTATATGAACTTCAGACTCAATTTGTAAATTCCAGACTCACACATGTGTCTTTGGTTTTGTTTCCCTTGCTTGTGGAGAGGTATCTAGAAAAGGGTTTCAAGAGCTGAGATCAAAGAAATTACTGCCTGTGCTCTCTTCTAGGAATTTTATGGTTTTGTATCTCACATCTAGCTCTTTGATACATTTTGAGTTTATTTGTGTGCGTGAAGAAAGCGGCCCAGTTTCATGCTTTTGCATGTGGCTGTCCCGTTTTCCCAACACCATTTCTTGAAGAGACTGTCTTTTCCCCGTTACGTATTCTTGCTTCCTTTGTCAAAGATTAAGTGGACATACGAGCGGGGGGTTATTTCTGGGCTCACTATTCTGTTGCATTGATCTAGGAGTCTGTTTTTGTGCCAGTGCCATACTGTTTTGATGATGACAGCTTTGTAGTGCATCTTGACATCTGGGATTGGGAAACCACCACCTTTGGTCTTCTTTCTCAAGATTGCTTTGGCTACTCGGGGTCTTTTGCAGTTCCATACAAATTTTGGCATTATTTGTTCTAGTTCTGTGAAAAATGCTGTTGGTATTCTGATAAGGATTGCATTAAATCTGTAACTTGCTTTGGGTCGTGTGGACATTTCAACAATATCGGTTCTTTTGATCCATGAGCATAGAATACCTTTCCGTTTCTTTGTGTCATCTTTGATTTTTGTCATCAGTGTTTTATAGTTCTCAGAGTATCGATCTTTCACGTCCTTGGGTAAGTTTATTACTAGGTATTTTATTCCTTTTGGTACAATCGTAAATGGGATTGGTTTCTTAATTTCAGTTTCTGCTACTTCATTATTTGTGTGTGGAAATGCAACAGAGATTTCTGTGTATTAATTTCTGTATGTCTTATGACTTCACTGAATTCGCTGATTAGTTCTGATAGTTTTTTGTTTTGTTTTGTTTTTGTTTTTGAAACTTTAGGTTTTCTCTTTATAGTATCATGTTATGTGCAAATAGTGAGAGTTTTCCTTCTTCCTTACCAATTTGGATGCCTTTTATATCTTTTTCTTGTCTGATTGCTGTGGCTAGGACTTCCAGTACTGTGTTGAATAAAAGTGGTGACAGTGAACGTTCTTGTCTTGTTACTGACCTTAGAAGAAAAGCTGTTTTTTACCATTGACATGATGTTAGCTGTGGGTTTTTCATATATGGCCTTTATTATGTTGAGATATGTTCCCTCTAAACCTGTTTTGTTGAGCGTTTTTTTTTTTTAACGTTTATTTATTTTTGAGACAGAGAGAGACAGAGCATGAACAGGGGAGGGTCAGAGAGAGGGAGACACAGAATCCGAAACAGGCTCCAGGCTCTGAGCCATCAGCGCAGAGCCCGAAGTGGGGCTCGAACTCACGGACCGTGAGATCGTGACGTGAGCCGAAGGCGGACGCTTAACCGACTGAGCCACCCAGGTGCCCCTCTTGAGGGTTTTTATCATGAATGGATGTTGTACTTCCTCAAGTGCTTTTTCTGCATCTGTTGAGATGATTGTATGGTTTTCATCCTTTCCCTTGTTAATAGGATGTGTCATGTTGATTGATTTGGATATTGAGCCACCTGGCATCCCAGGAATAAATCCCAGTTGATCATGCTGAGTGCTTTTTTTCCCCTGCCCCTCCCAAGGATTTTTTAAATATATTGTTGGATTCTGCTTGGTAATATTTTGTTGACAATTTTTGCATCTATGTTCATCAGAAATATTGGCCTATAGTTTTCTTTTTTTGTAGTAGTATCTTTATCTGATTTTGATGTCAGGGTAAGGCTGGCCTCATAAAATGAATTTGGAAACTTTCCTCCCTCTTCTATTTTTTGGAATAGTTTAACTATTTAAAGAATAGGTGTGAACTCTTTCTTAAACCTTTGGTAGACTTCGCCTGTGAAGCCATCCAGTCCTGGACTTTTGTTTGTTGGGTTTTTGTTTTTTATTTATTTATTTATTTATTTTTATTACTGATTCAGTTTCATTGCTGGTAATCAGTCTTTTCAGATTTTCCATTTCTTCCTGATTCAGTTTTGGAAGGTTATATGTTTCTAGGAATGTATCCATTTTTTCCAGGTTGTCCAATTTGTTGGTATGTCATTTTCCATAGTATTTTCGTATAATTCTTTGTGTTTCTGTGGTGTTGGTTGCTATTTCTTCTCTTTCATTTCCGGTTTTGTTTATTTGAGTCCTCTCTCTTTTTTTCTCAGTGAATCCAGCTAAAGGTTTGTCAGTTTTGTTTTCAATTTTAGTGAACGCTTCATCAACTCTTGAGAACAAAGTGTGTTGCCTATTATGAAGATAGAGAGTTTGATACAGTGTAGAACCTCACTGATCCTTTATTTACATCTTCTGAATTCTTATTTATATTTATTTCTTGGGTTAAGAGTGGTGACTTAAGGGGTGCCTGGGTAGCTAGCTCTGTTGGTTAAGCATTCGACTTTGGCTCAGGTCATGATCTCACACTTCGTGGGTTCGAGCCCCGTGTCGGGCTCTGTGCTGACAGCTCGGAGCCTGGAACCTGCTTCAGATTCTGTATCTCCCTCTCTCTCTGCCTCTCCCCCACTCCTGCTCTGTCTCTGTCTCTCTCTCAAAATTAAATAAACATTTAAAACATTTTAAAAAAAGAGTGGTGAATTAAAATCTCTTATTAGTGTGTTTCAATCTATTTATCGTAGCATTCTGTAATTTCTAATTCCTGAAAATTGCTGCTGGTATGTTGTGAATTATACCTTTTAGCATTATTATTGGCCCTTCTTTGGCTCAGTTACTGATGGTTACTTGAATTCTCAGTCTGATATTAAGATTACGGCCCCAGCTTTCTTTTTGTTTATACTTGTTTTTATATTTTTGCTCTTTCTTTTGCTTTTAACCATTCTAAATCATTTTGATGTATATCTCTTAAATACAGGATAGAGTTGGGTTTTGTTTGGGATCTAAGTAAAAAAATCTTTCTCTTAGTAAAGGTAAGCGAGGCAAGCCTGTTTATATATATTGATGCGACACGTGTCTGGTGTTCTTTCCATCATGTTGTGTATGTATGTCTATGTCTTTGCACATGTGGGAGGGCTATATTCTTTATTCTTCCACTGTGTTTAAAAAAAATCCCTCTGATATTCGGGATAGCTTGTATTTTTGTTCTAGTGGCTACATTTATATTGACACCCTTATATAAAATACTCTTAGTTTCTTTTTTCTTTAGAGAGTCTCTGTTGTTTCTCTTCTATGAACAACAATAAACTTAACGGGTTTCCCTTTCTCTTGTGGCTGCCCCATTTCAGCTGATACTGTACTGAGTGATTAAGGCATATCTTCTGTCAGTTCTAAAGCCTCAGAGGGGCCTTTAAGTCCTTTAAAGTACCTTTAAAGTCCAGAGATTTGGGGGCACCTGGGTGGCTCAGCTGGTTGAACGTCCGACTTCGGCTCAGGTCACGATCTCACGGTTCGTGGGTTCGAGCCCCGCATCCGGCTCTGTGGAGACATGCTCAATGTCTGCAGCCTGCTTCCGATTCTGTGTCTCGCTCTCTCTCTCTGCCCCTCCCCTGTTCGTGTTCTGTCTCTGTCTCTCGAAAATAAAATAAAACATTTTTTTAAAAAATTAAAGTCCAGAGATCTTACTATTAGACGTCTCGGGATTCACGGTTCCGGGCCACTGCTGTCTAACGCACGGTGTGCCTTTCCGTCTATGGGATCAAGTCTCCCCCTATTTCAGGTAAGTTCTCCTGAATTATAATCGCAAATATTTCTTCTAGCCATTGGCGTCATTTTCTTCCTCAGGAGCCCTGGCCGCACGTTTGTTGGCTCCCCTCTGCTGCCTGTTCCACCTCGTGTCTTCAGTTCTAACATCTCCTTGATGATTTCTGTTGGATTTTCTTGACTTCTTCTCCCTTTCCTGTTTGTATCTCTTGCGATACTTTGTATGGAGCCCGTGCTCCCGTGTGTCTCCGGCCGTTTGGTTTTCATTTCCGAAGTGTTTTTCTTATCGCCTTCTAATTCTTTCCTGAGGTCTGTCAGTCCTCACACATCATCCTCTTCTCTTGCTGTCACTTTGCCTAATTGTTTCTTCTCCAGCTCTTGTACCTTCTGCTTTTTGGTCTGCCTTCATGGCTAGAATTACTTTTTAAAGTTGTTGTTGTTCTCATTGTTTTAAATTCATGCTGTAATTTTGTATTCGAATTTTTATTTGTTTTGTGGTGATTTTTTTTTAAAAAATGTGTATTTATTTTTCGAGAGAGAGCAAGCTGGGGAGGGGCAGAGAGAGAGAGAGAGAAAGAGAGAGAGGGAGAGAGAAATCCCAGGCAGGCTCCGCTCTGTCAGCACCACCCGGATGCCACGTGTTTTGTGATTTTTTTTAAGTTTATTTATTTATTTTTGAGAGAGAGAGAGAGAGAGAGAGAGAGAGAGAGAGAAAGCACGAGCAGGGAAGGGGCAGAGAGAGAGGGAGAGAGGGAATCCCAAGCAGGCTCCACGGTCAGTGCAGAGGCCGACACGGGGCTCGATCTCACCAACCGTGAGTTCATGAGCTGAGCCAGATCATCATCAACTGACTGAGCCACCCAGGTGCCCCATGTGGTGATATTTTCACAGTGAATTTTCTTAACTGTAATGAATTTTCTTAACTATAGTGAATTTCTTTTTAAAGTTTATTTATTTTTGAGAAAGAGAGAGACAGAGTGCTAGTGGGGGAGAGGCAGAGAGAGAGGGAGACACAGAATCCGAAGCAGACTCCAGGCTCCGAGCTGTCAGCCCAGAGCCTGACGCAGGGCTCGAACTCACAAACTGTGAGACTGTGACCTGAGCTGAAGTCGGCCGCTTAACCGACTGAGCCGCCGAGGCGCCCCGAACTATAGTGAGTGCTTAAACTATAGTGAATAGTTTCTCTACATAGGAGAACATTAGTGTTCCTTCTCCTTTTCATTCTTGTAGCTTCCTTATATGGACACTGTGTTTATTCCTTTCACCATTGTTTTTTATATTCAAATCGGTTGAATTTTTCCGGATCAGCATTTAACAGGAGGTTTTGGTAGAAATTGGGAGACAGGCCAGGCAAGTTCTCTAAGTTTCTCTGTTGAAAGACTCCCTCCTCTGCTTTTATGGAAATGGGTTGTTCCTTTAGAATACAACCCTTCTCAGGACCCAGTGCTCTTTTGCCTCACAGAACCCAACCGGGTTCAAGGGGACACCTGCCTGCATCCTTGAACTCTCCTGGTTCATCCAGGCTACATCTGTCTTCTGACTTACTCGTCTTCCTTTTAGAAGTGGCGATCTCTACGATCTTCCACTTCCGGCCCCCCCCCCCCCCCCCCGTTCCTCCCCACCTCACCGCTGTATCTGCTGGACTCGGGTCCAGCTTTGCGAGTTGGAGTTTACGGGTTTTTCATGCCCCGGTTTTGCTAAGGCTGTAGCTTGTGGCTTATTTTCTCTTTCCTGTGTTGCTCTGTATGACATCAGCAGGGGGGAAAGATCCAGAACCAAGAATCTACCATATTCCTATTGGAAAAAGAAGTCTCTACCTCCCTACCTCCCTGGCTTTAGAACATCTTATAGGCTCTGGAGGAGGAACATTTTATAACCTCCATTCTGAAAACAGCCATTTTTACGAGGATCACTTTCTAATAACTGCAACTCCTACTCCTTCAGTAGAAATATTCATTTACTGGGGCACCCGGGTGGCTCAGTTGGTTAAGCTTCTGACTTCGGCTCCGGTCATGATCTGGCAGTCTGTGAGTTCGAGCCCCATGTTGGGCTCTGTGCCGACAGCTCGGAGCCTGGAGCCTGCTTCGGATTCTGTGTCTCCCTCTCTCTCTGCCCCTCCCCCATGCACGTGTGTGCTCTGTCTCTCTGTCTCTCTCAAAGATAAATAAACATTTAAAAAGTTTTTAAAAAGAGAAGAATTTATTTATGCCCTGAAAGATGGGAGGGGGTGTGCAGGGACAGGACAGCGGACCCTTCAAGCAGGGTTTCCAAGCTCTAGTATTGATTTTTCCCATCAAAGAGGGTCTGAGTTCCTGATCCTGTCCTGTCTCCAGAAGTGTCCCTGCTTTCAATTTGGCAGCCTCTTCCCACGTCCCCCCCACCCCGTCTCTGTGTCTGTGGAAAGTGCAGGATGTACCAGTTTCAAACACAGCGGGATCCAGATGTAAAGATGATGTCATCGTGCCTCTCTCTCTCCGTCTCTTGGCTCTGTTGCCTCTGGGCCGGCTTCAGCCTCAGCCAGGCTCTCCCCTCCGGCTCGGGCCTCATCTTAGAGACCCCACTGGAAAGCTCCTGACTCTGCTTGGCCCGCACTGGGTTACATGCCCTGCCCCCAGCTACTCACTGTGGCTGGAGAACGTGACAGTCATTAGGCAGATCTGAATGTGTGCCGCCCCCAAGAGCTAGAGAGTGGGGTCTGTGGGGCAGAGGTGGTCCCTCAAAGGCAATCAGGATATTCTTATCAGCAGAGGGGGGACGGATGCTGGGCAGGCAAAGCCTGCCACCCCATGTCCACTGGGACTCCCCAGTGCTGTCCTGCCACGCAGAGAGGCCCCCCCCAGGCACATTCTCCACGGAGCTGCCGTTTCAGGGATGTTCCAGGCAGTGTGTGACCTGAGAGGGGCTCTGAGTCTCCAGGACAGAGAGACACAGAAAGGAGGTGTCGTGGGATGAATAGTGGCCTCAGAGAAGATTGTCACGTCCTAACCCTGCGACACGTGAATGTGACCTCCTTTGGGAAAAGGGTCTTTGCAGGCGTTACTAAGTTAAGGATCTCGAGTTAAGGAAATGATCCCGTGTTAGTGAGGTGGGCCATAAGTACAATGACAAGTGTCCTTGCAAGAGACAGAGGGGAAGACCGCGTGAAGACAGAGGCGGAGATTGGAGGAAGCGGCCACAAGCCCAGGAATGCCTGGAGCCACCAGAAACTGGGAGAAGCAAGGAACGGTTCTCCCCCGGAGCCCGAGAAGGGGCGTGGTCCCGCTGACACCTTGGATTTAGACCTCCACTCTGCAGAGCTGTGAGAAGATACGCGTCTGCGTTCAGCCTCAGAGCTGTGGTCATCAGTTTCCGCAGCCACAGGAAGCCGATACAGGATGCTGATCAGAGTCTCGCACATCTCCTTGGTTTTGTGGTTTGAGACTTCTGCTGGGCTCTCAGCCTCCTGCAGCAGCTCGAGGAAGGCCCGGGGAGGGGACGTTTCTTGCAGAGGGGTAGGAAGAGCTCCCTGAGGGTGCCAGTTCCACTCTCTGCTGCTGCGAGACCCTGGCCAAATCCCTTACCGTCTCTGGGCCTCTGTGTCCCCCTTGGGATATCAGACTCTCCAAGGGCCTAGCTCTGGAACCCCAGGGACAGTGAGCACCTATCCTGGTAGTAAGTCGTTCAGGAAGCGTGGACTGTGTCTGACCATTGCCGCGACCCTGTTCTGTCTGGGTCGTGGTGAGCCAGCAGTGGGCTGAGCTGGGCTGGACCTGGAAGCCGAGGGAAGGACAGAGGGAGATGCCCCTACTGTGGGCCGTGAATGAAGGACAACCTTCAGGTAGTGGGGCCATTCCAAGGCCCTGGGCTGGTCCCTGATGCTGACGCTCCTGACGTGGGGCCCCCAAAACTAATGCAAGGGCCAAACCCACAGGGAGCGGTCAGGCCTTTGGCCCTTTGGCCTGCCGGCTGTGTGCTTCTCGCCCTCGCGTCCTGCCTGAGATGGATCATGGGGGGCTGGGAGGGTCCCTGAGGATGGGGAGCCACAGAAGAGCTCAGGGCAGGGAAGTGGCCACGGTTGACCAGCTAACTGGAAATCTCTCCCCGGTGCAGGGCTGAAAGCGTTAGGCAGGGAGGCAGGAGGAGGAGCAGTGTGCCAGGCTCCACTGACAAGGGTCAGGACTTGAGCCACAGCTGCGAGGCCCATCCAGGGGGGCCAGGAGCATGCTTCGGGCCTGAGGTCACACGGGTATTTGGCTGTGGCCAACTTGGCCCCGCGCGTCGTTTCTATTCCTGGGTCTTGGGCTCGAGCACCAAATACGGTGTTGCTCGGGGCCGGTACTGTCCCCTGCGGTCGGTGCGGGCTCAGGTGGCAAATCCCGTCTCCCCAACAGGCCCAGACCCCACCCCACCCCACAGAAGGCCCAGATCACCCCAACGCCTCGGGACCCCCGAGCAGCCAGGACCTTGCTCGATCCAACTGTCTGTCCCCTGCTCGGTGTGGTTCACACTGGGTTAAAAATACTCAAGACCAAAATAGCCTCTCCTTGCAGGCGAAAACCAGGGCGGGGGAACGCAAGGTTCTTGATGTATATTGGCCCTGCCACTCCTGACCCAGCCGCCGACCCCCAGGTCCCTCACACAGGCGCTCAACTGCTTTATTCGGTCACGTGCTGATTTGCTGGCTCGCTGACTTATTCACTCATTCATTCACTCATTCGTTCATTCAGTCGCTCCCACCTTCATTCACCCACCCGCCGAGTCACTCACATCCCTTGGTATTTGTTAACTACCTTCCAAGCGTCATCTCTTCTAGATGCTGAACAAAAGGCAGAAAATACCTGTCCTCCCTCGTGGGGTGATGCTCCAAATAAGTAACCCAAACAAACGAGTGCCGAATGTCCAGGATGCTCGATGAGGTGCCGCGAGCTCCACAGGGGACTATGGAAGGGCTGGGGAGGCATGATTTTTGAGGACGAGAGGGAGGTGAGGGCACGAGCCGGGTAAACACCATGGGAAGAGCCGAGGGAACAGCAAGTGTGCAGGCCCTGAGATGGCAGCACGGGGGTGGGCCGTGGGGTTGAGAAGGCGTGAGGAGGCCAGGCGTGGCTGGGGTAGGGCAAGGGGGGTGTGAGGTCAGGGATGGGGGCACCTGGGCGACCGGGGCCTCCCACATCACTGAGGGTCTGAACAGAGGAATGACGTGACCTGGCTTGTGTTTTTGAAGTGTCCCTCTGGCGGCCAGGGGAGTGAGTCAGTGAGTGAGCGGGTCCACGAGAGGATGAGTCAGGTTGTGTGTCCCTACTATGCGCCAAGGACTGAGCCGGGCTCTGGGGAGGGCAGGTGTGCAGGCGCCCTTGGCGGTATGGAGGCCCATCTGGCTAAGGCCCCTCCATCCGTGTGACCTCTCCAGAAGCCACCTTCCCTGGCCCCGCTGGGCCCTTTGCTCCATTTCAACTGTGACTAGTGCATTTCCAGATGGTCCCCCCACACGCTGAGAGCTCCTCCAGGGCAGAGCCGCACCCAGCTCTCCCTTTCTCCCAAGTACATTCCCTGTGGGGCCGAGACAGTCAACAAATCAATGAACATCCCCCCTGTGCGGCTGGGGGCTGACTCCGTGAGCCCGCCACCCCCCTCACTCTGTGTCTCGCTGTGTCTTACAGATGGATTTGTGGACGCGGAGAGCTTGTGGAAGGGCCGTGTTCCTGTTGGCAGAGAAGGTTGGCTGCTGAGCCAGGGCGTGTCTCCAGGAGGGCTGCCCGGCTGCCCAGATCCCCACCTCGCCGCCATGGGCCGCCCAGGCTGGTCAGTTACCAGCCAGTGACGTCATCGCGGTTCCCGGCCCTCCACCAGGAGGGCCGGCCAGTTGCTCAGTCTCGCTCTCCGGCCAGGAGATCCGTCTGTCCTGGGGAAGGGGTGACTCCAGCTCCCCTTAGCCTGCGGGCCGCACCCAGTCCCCCCGCCCCTCTGTGTCCAAGTTTCCTGGCCGCTGAAGGAGAAATGATACAACTACCCCTGGGGTTACTGAGAGCCAGAGGGGGTGTGCGTGGGGCACCAAGAATTTAGAAGGCACTGAGTACACGGTGGCCAGGATCCTGCGAAAAGCGAGAACAGCCCCGGCGAATGTGCACAGAGTCCTCAAAGTGCCAGGTGCACTCCCAGGTCCCCTCTGCCGGTTCTCTCCCGGGCCGGATGGTGCAGTGGTGAGAGAGTGCACTCTGGAGCCAGATGGCCTGGCTTCCAAGCCCTGCCCTGCCACTTGTCTACCGTGGGACTGTATGTGAGCTTACCAGACTTCTCAGTGCCTCGGTTTCTTCACCTGTAAGATGGGGGCGATGATCGCCTCTGCAAAGGGTGGTTGTGAGGGTTTAAGAAGTTGACTATGTGTGAAGTGCTGAGCACGTCACCTGGCACGTGTGTGGTGACGGCCAACCCTTTAGTGGGTTCCAGTGTTCCCGTCCTGAAGGTGGCAAATCCGAGCTGAGTGCATTGCCCCAGGTCTTAGCTGGTTCAGGTACACGTCAGGTCCTGTGCCTCCCAGATGCTCCTATAGTCCTACCCTTGGGGACAGAGCCCAAGCCTGTTTTGTTCCCCCAGCCACCTGCCAGGCCCCCAGGATGTTCTTAGCTGCTGGCCAAGTGGACATCACCAGGAGAGGGTGAGGGTCCAAGGGCAATAGTCCTGGGCAAGGTTACGGGCTACGGCACAACCTCCCCGCCCCTCTCCCTCCAGACCTGCGTCTGTAAGTTGCACAGCCCAGGGCAGGGGCTGGGGAAGCCAGGTGCCCAGGAAACCCCACTGCGTCTGAGGCAAGGGCTTTAGGACCCAGCACGCATCCCCGTGTGTCTGGAGCCCACCCGTCCTGCAAGCTTGCCAGCCAGCCCCTTAGCAGCCAGCGCCCAGGCCGCCGGAGCCCCAGGCTTCTCTGCAGAAAGTCCCCAAGGCTGCTTGGCCGTCTGCCTCCTCGGCGCAGTTCCAGCCGGTCTGTGGAGCTGAATGGGGCTGAGGGGTAAAGCGCTAGGCTTCGAATCACAGGCTGCCAGCGGCCCGAGGGGGACCGGCCTCACCCGGCAAAGGGGCCTGTGTGCCGCGTGCAGGAGCATCACCTCTGACAACCCTCGTGGGTGCCGGAACCCCGGCCTGGGCCCGCGATGGCCACGTGTCGTAGATAGCACTGGCTGCGTCCTTGGGAAGCTCACAGGTGTGTCACAGAGAGCGAAAGGGACTCTGCCCAGACCTTTTCCAGCTTTCCCAGGTGAGGAAGGAGATGGGACTCTGCGACCAGCGGGCCCCAGGGCTTCGGAAGCCAGCATCGGCCGTGGCCGGTGTCTGTGGGAAGCGTTTTCTCGGGCTTAGGGAGGTGGCAGCCTGCCCTGATGTGCTGCTCGTCTCTTGCAGACCAGCCAGTTCCCGCTGGAGGCTCCTGGGGTCATCTGGGGAGAACATGTCCAGGCCCCCTGACTGCCTGCTGCGGCTGCTCCGGGGAGCCCCGAGGCAGCGGGTCTGCACCCTGTTTATCATCAGCTTCAAGTTCACGTTTTTCGTCTCCGTCATGATCTACTGGCGCATCGCGGGAGAGCCCGGCGGCCAGAGGGAGTTCTCTAACCTGCCTGCCGACGTCCCCTGCCCCCGGCTGGTGCCCCCTACGCCGATCTCCAGCACCCCGCCTCCGGGCAACATCTTCTTCCTGGAGACCTCAGACCGGACCAACCCCAACTTCCTTTTCATGTGCTCCGTGGAGTCGGCGGCCAGGGCTCACCCCGAGTCCCGGGTGGTGGTCCTGATGAAGGGGCTGCCCGGCGGGAACGCCTCCCTGCCCCGGCACCTGGGGCTCTCGCTTCTGGGCTGCTTCCCCAACGTCCACGTGCTCCCGCTGGACCTGGAAGAGCTGTTCCGGGACACGCCGCTGGCGGCCTGGTACGCGGCCAGGCGACGCCGGTGGGAGCCTTACCTGCTGCCCGTGCTCTCCGACGCCTCCAGGATCGCGCTCATGTGGAAGTTCGGGGGCATCTACCTGGACACGGACTTCATCGTCCTCAAGAGCCTGCGGAATCTGACCAACACGCTGGGCACTCAGTCCCGCTACGTCCTCAACGGGGCCTTCCTGGCCTTCGAGCGCCACCACGAGTTCATGGCGCTGTGCATGCGAGACTTCGTGGCCCACTACAACGGCTGGATCTGGGGCCACCAGGGCCCGCAGCTGCTCACGCGGGTCTTCAAGAAGTGGTGCTCCGTCCGCAGCCTGGGTGACAGCCACGCCTGCCGCGGGGTCACCGCCCTGCCCTGTGAGGCCTTCTACCCCATCCCCTGGCAGAATTGGAAGAAGTACTTCGAGGACATCAGCCCCCAGGAGCTGCGCCGGCTGCTCAACGCCACCTACGCCGTCCACGTGTGGAACAGGAAGAGCCAGGGCACCCGCTTCAAGGCCACGTCCAGGGCACTGCTGGCCCAGCTCCATGCCCGCTACTGCCCCACGACACACGAGGCCATGAAGATGTACTTGTGAGGGCCGTGCCGGGCCCCCCCACCCCCACCCCGCGCCCCACCCAGGCATCCTGATGGAGAGGGGCACCCGGTCACCTTTCCCCGGGGGAGGCAAGACGGGGCGGGAGGCGGGGGGGGGGGGGGGGGGGTGCGGCCTGGGAGAGGGAGGCCCGAGTTGCTGCAGGCCAAGATTTGGGGCAGGCTGGGGGGAGGGCGGGGAACTGTTGGCCCAGGAGGTGTTCTTGGAGGCCTTGCTGTAGGTCCCTGGATACACTCCCTTCAGTGTGAGGCTGGTGGGACACCCCCAGGCCAGTGTGCTGTCTCAGGGTGGAGGCAGCCGGTCCCGGGGGGCGGGGAGGGGGGAGCGGCAGCCAGAATGAGCTAGAGTGAGCCGGGTGAACATCTGGGTCATCTGGACGGCACACCAGAGCCGTCGTGAACACCAAAGCGTCTTCCAGGGCATCACAGGGAAGCCAGGCTGGTGGGGGCTGAGGTGCCCACCACGGGGGCATGGAAAAACCCAAGAAAAGGGGATAGGAAGGAGAGGGGAGCTCCTGAGGAGCAGGGGGAGGCAGCCTGTAGGAGAGCCGGGGGTGCAAACCCAGCCTCGTGAACCCAGGTAGGTGCCTGGCTCTTTTCTGCCTTTGGTTTCTTTCTCAGCAGCACTGAGACATGCAGAGCTGGCCTGGGGAGCCCTTTGGGGGAGGCCTGCCTGCCCACCCCATTCTTTCTTCTTTCCAGAGTTGTTGCAAGGGTGAGATGTGCCAGCTGGCCACCCCAGGGCATGGGGGCGTGGAGTTCTTTTGGCTCAGGAAAAGCATTTTAAGGAAAACACCCCCCCCCCACCCACGATCAACACACAATAATAATAAATATAATAAAAGTGACGCCCTGACACCAAGTGCTTGGTGGTTGATGAAACGAACCCGCTCACACAGCCCACATTAGCCCCATCCTGCAGATGGGGAAGCATCTGGGGCTGGAGGGGGTTGGTGACAAGCTTGAGGTCACTCAGCCTGCCCAGAGAGCAGAGTCTAGGGACCCAGCAGCCAATAAGCTGACAGCCTGGGGGTGGGGTTGGCGTGGGGAGCCTGCGTTCCTACCCTTTACCCCCGGTGCATAACCTAAATGAGGCCAAATGAGATGCCCCCAAGAGCCCATTACCAGAGTAGGGCCATGCTGCCCCCCGCCCGTGGGGTCCCTCCTGCCTCACCTTGGATGCCTGGCCAAGATCCCGGGAGAGACCAGAGGTGCCCTGCTGGCAGCCCCAGGGCTGGGCCAGAGGAAAATGCTCTCTGCCAGGTGAGGCCCCAGCTGGTTGGTGTTGAGGAAGCCGTCTCTGAGAGCTGGGCATTCTGGTCAGCCTGGAGAAGCACTCCCCCCTGCGGGGCCACGATGCTGCCAGGGACTCGGGCTCGGCAGGCTGCACCCTGGCAGCCAAGGGGCAAGTGTTTAGAGACCCCTGGATTCTGCCTGCAGACCCTCTTGGGCAGCCTTATTAGGAAGTGAGCTCCCTGGCTCTAGGGGTACTCAAGAACAGGAGATATTTTGGTGAAAACAATGGATTCTATGTAAGTAATTTCTCCAACCACAACATCATTCACCTATCTTTTAATTTTTTTTTTTTAGAACGAGCAGGTTTTACTTCAATAATGGAAATTCTATAACTGTATATACTTAGGCAGGTAAGGTGCCCTCCTAGGATCAAGCATTGGTTAATCAGCCATTTAGCCATCGTGTGTGAGTGCCTACTGGGTACCAGCACGCAGAGGTGAACAGACGACGTCACTTGCTCACCCTCAGCGCCTCTGTGGGCCTAACTCGGGCCCAGCATTACTGATCGCTGGTCCTGCAGCCTTCAGCATGGCCCTCCACTCCAGCTAAACTGCATATGCTTCACTATCCTTCCTCTCTATTGGCCACTCTGTGCCTGTATTGCCCTTCCCATCCATCTTCACCAACAGACTCTTCATGTTCCTTCCCATAAGGCTGATGTCCCCTCTGGGAAGCCTTCTCTGACTGCCCTTCCTGCGGCCCCACAGCTCCCAGGCATCTTTGACTACTATTGGATTCTTGGCCCGTCCCCAAAGTCTTGAAGGGCAGCGGCTTGTCAAAGCCTCTCAGGGCTATCGCTGGGTTTGGGCTCAGGCTCCCAGTGAGGCACATCCATGTAATTTTCGGCGGGGGTGGGCACGGGGGTGCCTCAAGAGGTTCCCAGAAGTCCATGCAGAGCTGAGGGACCAGCTCTGGGTCCCCTCTCCCCGGGGAGGGGTGCATCAGTAAGATCGTTGGGGCCTCGGCCACCCTTGCTGCCTTCTAATCCGCCAGGCCAGGCCAGAGAAGCTGAAGCCAGTTCTGCAAGAGCACAGCCTGGCCAAATGTTCACAGACCTCCTAAGAGGACCCCATTCTGGAAATGGGGCCCAGGAGGCAGCCTTGGCTTCCAGACTCTCCTCACATCATGCCAGGCAGGGCCAAGAACGGGAGAACTCTCAGATGCTCCTGGCATCCTTTCTCTGAGAAAGTGGGCAGGGGAAGGCGGAGGGGGCACACAGGCGATTTTTCCTCTTCCGCGTTCTACAAAGGACCCTCCATCCATCAGCCTGGCAGTTGGGGGACTACACCTCACTGAGCCTGACCCACGCCCAGCCTCTTAATGCGGCAGATATAAACCAGTCAGGATCCAGCTGGCCAGAAATAACAGCGGCGGCCTGGAGAAAAGAGGCCGAGAGGATGGGTGTGGGCAGGCAGAGGTAAGGGGAAAAGGCTGATTCATCCCCTGGCTGTGAGGCCGGAAGATGCCACCCTCACCACCCAGCCTGGAGGACCCCAGCCTCCTCCACCCTCCCTGGTGCTCTGTTCTTGCATGGTTGTGACGATCAAATGGGCCAGCGCGGCGCCTGGCACGGAGTATGTTTCTATGTTACACCCCTCCCCCAAAATGCTCCCTGGGGAAACTGAGGCTTAGCACGTGGGCAGCAATACCGAGATTCGAACCCAGCCCTGGGCTGGCCTGAGGCCTGAGCTCCAAGCAGGGAGGAGGTAGGCTGGGGACGCTGGAGAGGGTTCTTCCCTTTTTTTTTTGGAGAGGGCTCTTCCTGACCTCCCAGGGCAACACCCACAGAGCAGAGCTCCCGCCTCCCCACCCACCCCCTGCGGGCTCCTCTGCCTCCACCTGATTCCCCCCGCCCCTTGGTGCTTCGCTCAACCCCATCCCAAGCTCACAGCCTTGGGCTAACCCCCCTTCTTAATAGCCGGAACATTTGCTGGGCAACTGAGTTCTCCAGTTCTCGGAAAGGGGAAGGGAGGGGCGGGCTCCCATGGAAGGCTGCCCTGGGGACAGTAATCAGATCCTAGGAACCCTGCGGTTGGTTTCTGGCTGTGTGTTTGCAGATGCTTTTGTTTGGGAGTCTAGGAAGATGAGGATCCAGCCCTTTACCGGGGGTCAAGAGGGGCCCAGCAGGGCCTGAGGCAGGTAAGCTAATGAACCTTCCTGGCTGGCCAAGCCCAGGCAAGGAGGACAGTAGCTTTTCCAGCAGCTCTGGGCTAGGGGAACAAGTCCCCTCGCCCCTGTATCAAAATTCAACTTCTTGTTTAAATATTAAATTGGGACGTCCTCCATCCAAGTGCCTGACAGACGCGGAGGATGAGTAAGTTAACTAAGAAGTGTGTTCCTGGAAGTCTGGTTTCATGGTTCACTTATCCCTCAACCTCTGCTAGTCCTGACGTGGCCCAGCCCAGTGCAAGGCATGCTGGGAATTCCGCCGTGAGGTCGGGGCTTGGGACGGCCGTGGACTCAGGGGTGATCTGGGCTGTGGCGGAGGGGAACCCACTTTCCTGGCCTTGGGCCACAGCAGGGGGGAACCAAGGTGGTGGGTGAGACTGAACTGGGGTGGGGGGAGGTCCCCAAACAGGAAGACATTCGTCACAGCCATGGTCCACCACCCACACAAATCAGAACCCCGCCCCAATCCCCACCACCTTCCAAGGAGAGAACCAAGATCAGAGACTCAACAACTCAGGGTGTCTCCATAAGGTACTCAGGAAGCTGCTGTCTTGGAAAGACTCCAAAAGTAGGGTTGCTTAAACAAGGCAGGAAATTGTTCCTCTCTCACATCATGGCCCTAGGTTGAGCACTGCAAGGCCCGTGGGCCTTGATGGGGCATCCAAAAGTCTCCAGAGAGAGAGGGAGAGAGGGAGAATCCCAGGTAGGCTCCCCACTGTCGCTGCAGAGCCCTTTCCCTACCCCAATTACTAGCAAAGGGAGGAGAATGACAAAGACTGGCTTAGACCAATTGAGATTTAACCCCCCCCACCCCACCCCGGGCCTGGGAAGGATGCCCCACTTCCTTTCCAGCATTAGACAGCCTGGGGGCTGAACACAATCAGGGTTCCCTTAGCAAGAAAGAAGAAGGGTAGGTGTGGGTGTGGGTAAGGAGCTTCCCTGGGAACTGGCATTTCCCGCCCACCTGCTCTGCCCAAGCCCAGCAAGAGACACTTTCCTGCACACGATTTCATTCGCCCCACTCGACACCGGCTGCATTTCCTGTATGAGGAAATGGAGACTCAGAGAGGTTAGGTGACTTGCCTGAGGCCACACAGGCAACACCTGGAAGAGCTCAAGTTGCAGCCCAGGTGTGTGGAACTCAAGAGCCAGGCCCTTCCCACTGTGGGAGGCCCCGGCAGAAGTCCGGTGACGGGAACCTCTTAGTTCTATGACCGGCAAAATCAGATCTTAAGCAATATTCCATGCTGATGTAAATGGCGGAGTATTTTTTTTTTCCAACATTTATTCATTTTAGAGAGATAGAGCCCAAGTAGAGGACGGGCAGAGAGAGAGGGAATGGCGGAGTATTTTTGCAGAGACATGGGTTTTATTCTACACCAAAACTGAAGGCACATTTTAATAGTATCCTAAGGCTCCTTGCAAAATCGTTTTTTTGGGGAGGTATCTGTTTTCATTAGATGCAGTGCACAATTTTACTCTTTTTGGCCTCTCACTTGTCCATGACTGGTTGGCATTGAGACCATTTGAGGGTTCATTAATCACGAATGAAATGAATCTGTCAGGATTCATCTCAATGGTAAATAGCAACAACAAAGTAAGAGTGGCTTAAACAGGTTAGAAGTCACTTTCTCACGGGGTGCCTGGGTGGCTCAGTCAGTTGAGCATCCCACTTTGGCTCAGGTCACGATCTCATGGGTCGTGAGTTCGGGCCCCGCGTCGGGCTCTGCGCTGATGGTGCAGAGCCTGCTTGGGATTCTGCATTTTCTCTCTCTCTCTCAAAATAAATAAATAAACTTAAAAAAAAAAAAAAGGTACTTTCTTCGCTTGTGAAGAAGCCCAAGGAGGGCAGCCCAGGGCTGGTCACCACAATGTCAGTGAGCCAGGTTCCCATCGGCTTGTGGGTTGTACCACCCTCAGCACAGGGCTTCCACCTTTCAGTCCAAGATGGCTGCTCAAGCGCCAGCATCACGTATGCATTCCAGCCAGAAGGAATAAGGAAGGACTGAAGCAGGGCACTCTCTGCCCCTTAGAGGGAGTCCCCCAAACTGGCATGTGATATTTACACCTCACATCATTTGCCAGAACTTAAGTCATAGGACAACTTAGCTGCAAAGGAGGAGTTGAACCGTGATGCCCTCCCTTTACAGCCTCAGCACCCACGGGGCTGGACGGCCCTGCAGGATTGTCCCGAGTTAGGGCAAGGGGCTGGGTCTTTACAGCTCATGCTGACGAGTCACTGGATGCAGGCAGTCCCTAGAAGACATGACCTTGGGCAAAGCAGCTTTTGTAGCCCCCAAAGGGCCAAGAACCGACGACCATGTTCCAGCTGCTCTCCCAGAAGCAAGTTAAGTTCTCCATTCCAGGAGGGGAACCTGGGCAGTTCATCACAGCACCCACCCCAATACTATGAGATTCTACTCATGCGATGCTCAAAGACAGGCAAAATAATCCATCGTGTTGGAAGTCAGGATCACGGTCGCCCTGGGAGGGGGCTCGGGGCTCCGGTTACCATTTCTTGATCTGGTGATCAAGAAAATCCACTGGTCTTACATTTATGGATTATGTGCTTCGCTGGAATAACAGGATGGAGGCTCTGAGGGCGGAGGGAATGGGCTGGGGAGGCTGTTATGCCGCAGCGCAGGAAGACGTGGGGACCTGGGGTACCGCCTGTCCGCTGGCCTGGTGGGAGCGTGAGCAGACAAGAAACTCAGACGAGACTTGAATGTGAGCGGCCCCTGGAGATGCGGCTCGGGCTCCACGACAGCCCAGACTGAGCTCACCCAAGGCCCTGGCCAGGGATGGCTTAGGATGAGCTGGTCCCAGGCAAGAGTGTCAAATAAGGACCTTGGAGGCCAAAGACACGCTGGAGGGGGATGCCTACCCCTCGGAGAGCGAGTCCTGGAGAAGTAGCTGGAGGAGGTGGAGCGAGGCCAGAAGCCAGCAGTGTCCCGGAAGTGAGCCGGGGTGGGGAAGGGGGGTCAGTCCTTCTGGGGCTCAGAGAGGCCCCTGGTGCTAACAGCTGGGGCCTCTGAGCCCCCAGGCCAGCAGTCCCGGGCTCTCTCCCTCCAGGCACGGGCAGTGAGCATTTACGAAGAGGGTCGGCAGTAATCAGGGAGGCCTTGCAGGGATCCCAGGCAGAGGAGGCACTGGCAGGCTGATGGGGACTTGGCCCCTCTTTGCCAGCCCAGCCCATGCTCTTGGAGCAGAGGATGAGCAGAGGGCCCAAGCAGTCTGGGCCAGAAGCGGCCGGGGCTGCATGGGGACTTGGCCCTTCTTTGCCAGACCAGCCCATGCTCTTGGAGCAGAGGATGAGCAGGGGGCCCAAGCAGTCTGGGCCAGAAGCGGCCGGGGCTGCATGGTATGGAGGACAGAGCCGGGCTGGGCTAGGACTCCAGCGTAGCCAGGAGGGAGAGGGCTAGGCTGGGCCCTGGGATTCGGGGCCTTTGGGATATTCAGCCCAAATGTTACCTTAGGAAGTCGAAAGAGTTAGCGGTGTGCAAAGCATACTTGATAAAGACCCCTTGGAAGGCTGCCTTGCAGGGTAGTGGGAAGAAATGTGTTCCATGGGCCAACAAACCTCCCGTGGGACTGAAGAAAGTCACATCCTCTCTGGGCCTCAGTTTCTTCATCTGCAAAGTGGGGACAAGGTACTAAGGAGCCCGTAAGCAGTTTCTGGCTCTAAAATCCCCAAACAGGGGCGCCCGGGTGGCTCAGTCGGTTAAGCATTGGACTTCAGCTCAGGTCATGCTCTCATGGTTCGTGAGTTCGAGCCCCACTTTGGGTGAGCTTGAGTCCCGCTTCGGGTGAACACCGCTTCTCTCTCTTCCTCCCTCTTTCTCTCTCCCTCTATGCCCCTTGTGGGATTCTCTCTCCCTCTCTCTCTGCCCCTCGCTCACTTGTGCCCTCTCTCAAAAATAAATAAATAAATAAATAAATAAATAAATAAAATCCCCAAATGGATGAAAAACTTCAAGGGGCCTCAGGGGCTAGAGTTGGGATGTGGCCACAGGACCTTTGTGAGGCCTGGATGGGACAGGGGGCTCTGACCCAGCTGCCCTGGGAGTACCTGTAGCAGCACCTGGGAGGAAGTTTCTGGATACAGCCTGCAGAGCCATTATAGGGCATCCACGCCAGGAGATCACACACCTCAAAGCCCGGAGGCAACGAAGGCCTGAGACAACGTGTCCCCAGATTGCAGGAAAGTGTCTGCCTTATGTCACCTCACCCAACTCTCTGGGGCGGGTATCACGACCGACCGTCATTTTGCCAGGAGATGGGCACCACAGGGGGCCAGGGATTCCCAGCGGGTTCCTGCCACCCGGAACAGATCCATCTGGAACACAGCCTGGCCCCCTGGCCCCTCTCTGCCCCCTGTCCCTCCCGGCAGTTCCCACACACAGCACTTTCATTTCCCTTGCAGGCTCTGAGAGCTTCAAGGACAAGGTCATCACACGACCCTTTGCATGGGTGCAGGATTTGACGTTTCACAAAGCGCACCGTCTTCCTGTGAGGCAAGTGTGAGCCCTACGTCACTGCGGAGACACCCATGCCCCGAGAAGCCCGGGCCCAAAGTCCACAGCTGGTGGGAGGCAGAGCCGGACGTGATCCAGGTCTGTCTGAGCTGGATTCCTGTCCCAAGCCCAGGAATATGCCGCTCGGCCGTCCCCTAGGGAAACCCAAGAAGGACCCACTCATTATTGCGGTGGGGGGCGTGCAGAGAGGGTCACAGGACCTGTTATGCCCAGAATTCGTGATCCCCAAAGACCACTAGGGAGCCGAGTCCGATGCAAAAGCAAAGAGCCTTTATTCGAGCTAGCTCGAGCTCAATCCCCTACCTGCACCGACGCAGCGGTGAGATACCAGGGAAAGAGAGCGAGTTTCAAAAGGACAAAGGTTTTATTGGGGCCTGGGGCAGTTGGTGAGGTAATGGCTATGGCCTCAGCCGATTGGCTGGGGAAGGGTCCTGGGGAAGGGTCCGAGTCCTGTTAGGCAGGTGAGGGGGGGGTTACTCAAGGGGAGGAGGTGTGGTCAAGGTGAAGGACACAGAACAAGATGGAGTCGGCTGGCGTAGGCCCGCCCTTTCATTCCCCCCTTGTCATGTAGCTTAGGGACCCAATCATGGGACCGGCTGCATTTATGGTGACAAGGGGAACAGAGTTTGGAGGTTTATGCAAAGTTCTGGGAACCAAGTGTCCCTGGGGTGGCTCTGGGACGTCTGATTAAGTATTGTCCCCAAGCTGGTGTCTATGATCTGCCAGGTGATGTTTTGGGGGGGCGTGGGGACTCCCGGCAGCATGAGCAATGACAAGCAGTTAACAGAGTTACCAATATTAGGTAGGTCAAATGCGCTGTAGCTTGAGCTTGAGCGGGTTGTGTTGGTCCCGACTGATGGCCCATCGCGTGACAACATCCTTCCGGATCAAGGAGGGGTCCGCTGGCTGAGCGTGGGTGTGATGGACCCAGGTCGCGATGCCGTCTACCTTGAGAGCAGTGGGGGTTGTCAACACCACGATGTAGGGTCCCTTTCAGCGCGGCTCGAGAGTCTCTCGGTGGTGCCTCTTGACGTAGACCCAGTCTCCTGGCCTGTATTGATGAGGTGTCGGGATCGGGCCAGCCTCGTAGATGGCACGGAGACGCGGCCAAATGTCCTCGTGCGCCCTCTGGAGCCCGCTCAAGGAAAGAAAAAGTTCTTGATCTTTAAATTCAGCAATAAGTTCAGCTCGAAGGCTGGGAATAACAGGGGGTGGCCTGCCAAACATAATCTCGTAGGGAGTAAAACCCAGAGTGTAAGGAGTGTTTCTAACCCGGCAAAGGGCGTACGGTAGGAGAGTCACCCAGTCCCCGCCAGTCTCCATGGTTAATTTGGTAAGGGTCTCTTTTAGGGTTCTATTCATTCTTTCTACCTGTCCTGAGCTCTGGGGCCTATAAGCACAATGTAATTTCCAGTTTGCCCCCACCGCCTTGGCTACTGCCTGTGTTACCTGCGAGATAAAAGCTGGTCCATTGTCTGATCCTACCATGGCAGGAAAACCATACCTGAGTAAGATGTCTTCTAGTAGCTTCTTAGCCACCGTCTGAGCCGTTTCATGCTTGGTTGGGTATGCCTCCACCCAGCAGAGAAGGTGTCTGTAAATACCAGGTCCTTGTGTAGTGCCTCGTCGAAGATGGTGGGTGAATTTTTGAATCCCTGAGGTAGCCGTGTCCAGGTGAGTTGCCCACTGGAGCCCTCCTCCGGATCATGCCACTCGAAGGTGAAGAAGGGTTGGCTCTGGGGTGCCAGCGGCAGACTGAAGAAGGCGTCCTTTAAATCTAGTACAGTATACCAGACCCTAGAGGGCGCTAAGGAGCTCAAGAGAGTATATGGGTTGGGAACAGTTGGGTGTATGTCCGCGACCCTCTTATTTACTTCCCGGAGGTCTTGTACCGGTCGGTAGTCATTTGTGTGAGGCTTTTTGACCGGCAGTAAGGGGGTGTTCCAGGCAGACTGGCAAGGAACTAGTACCCCTAGGCTTCGTAGTCTCCGGATGTGTGGCTGGATCCCCTTCCGGGCCTCCTGAGACATGGGGTATTGTTTGATCCTTACCGGACTCTCTCCTGGCTTGAGCTCTACCAGGACTGGGGTCCTGTGAGCGGCTAGTCCCATGCCCCCCGTCTCTGCCCAAACCGAGGGGAATTCTCGTAGCCATCTGTCTATATTATCCTCTCTCGGGAGCGCCTCCTGGTGGAGGAGGTATTCATCCTCCAGTTTCATGGTCAGGACCTGGATGGGGTGGCCCTTGCCATCGGTGACCTGAGGCCCCCCTTGTCTGAAAGTTATCTGAGCTCCAATCTTGGTCAGTAAGTCCCGTCCTAACAGCGGGTAGGGGCATTCTGGTATTACCATAAAGGAGTGGGATACCCGGCCCGTTCCCAAATCTACTGTTCTTCGGGTAGTCCATGAATACTGGCTCATACCAGTTGCCCCTTGTACCCAGGACTTTTTGTTGGCTAGTTTTCCTTGTGGGGTGCGGAGGACCGAATGTTGTGCTCCAGTGTCGACAAGGAAGTCAATAGGGGTCCCCTCCACTTTAAGAGTTACCCTGGGTTCGGGGAGAGGGTCCGAACCCTGACTCCCCTAATCACTTAGTTCATCCAGCTCTAGGACTTTTACTCGATCAGTCTTGCTTCCCTTCCCGCCAGCTCTTTTTGGACAATCTCGGGCCCAATGCCCTATCTCCTTGCAGTATGCGCACTGATCCTTCTGCAGCCTCTGCTTCCCCCCCTTGGTGGTTCCTTTACCTTTTCTTGCGTCGTCTGCCAGCTGCCGGAGACGGCGGTCTCGTTCCTCGGGGAAGTCAGCAGTGGTAGCTAGTAGTATTCTGGCCAGGTCTCGAGTCTGCTTACTGCTGGCAGCCGCCATGGCGCGAGCCTGCTTGTCCTCAGGAGGCTCCCGGTTATTATATACCTTTTCGGCTACCACCAGTAAGTCCTGCAGACTTTTTTCTCCTAGTCTATCTATTTTCTGTAATTTTCTCCTAATGTCTATGGCCGATTGGTTTACAAAGGCCATGAGAACAGCTGCCTTGCTTTCCGGAGCCTCTGGATCCATGGGGGTGTAGGTACGGAATGCCTCCATGATCCGTTCTAAAAAGGCAGCCGGAGATTCATCTTTTCCCTGTTGTACATTTCCTACCTTGGCCAAATTGGTTGGCTTTTTAGCAGCCATTCGGAGACCCCCCATTAGAGTCTGGCGGTAGACCCGGAGCCTCTCCTTACCTTCTGCCGTGTTGAAATCCCACTGGGGCCGAGTTAAGGGGAAGGAGGCATCTATCTGAGCCTGGTTGGTGGTGGGATTTCCGTCTGCGCCTGGAACTAGTTTTCGGGCCCCACTGAGGATTCTTTCTCTTTCTTCAGTCGTGAACAGGACCTGCAAAAGCTGCTGGCAATCATCCCACGTGGGCTGATGGGTAAAAAGAACAGAGTCTAATAGATCAATAAGCCCTGCCGGTTTCTCGGAAAACTTAGGATTCTGAGCTTTCCAATTGTAGAGGTCACTAGTGGCGAAAGGCCAGTAGTGATGGGGCTGATTCCCCTCCGCGTCTGGGGGTCCGGTGGCTCGCAGGGGCAGAATAGTGGAGTCGGCGGCAGAGGCGGATTGCCCCCTCTGAGCCCTTTGTCTGGTAAAGGGCGGGCTTCCCCCTGGAGCGTTTCCGCCTCCCGCTCTCGGAACAGCGTCTGCCTCCCCCGGAGGGGGAGGATGGTGTTCTTCCGGCATCCTAGAGGGGTTATACGGGGGAGGAAAAATTAATTCTTCTTCAGCACCCCCCTGTAGGACAGGGTAGAGGGGTGCTGAAGGCTGGGTAAGACTTTTCCTCTTCTCTGTCTCCTGCAAAGCAAGAATGGGTTTTGGCTCCGGAGGGAGCAGGGTTAGGAACGGCTTAAGCCAAGAGGGTGGGTCTTCTACAAGGTCCTGCCAAGTGATAATGTAAGGGAGCTGATCAAGATGGCCCGCCTTAGGCTGAGAGATGATACTCCTGACTCGGTGGATGGTAGGGAGGTCGAAGGTCCCCTCTGGTGGCCATCCGACATTGAAAGTTGGCCACTCGCTAGAACAAAAAAACTGCATCCGACCCTTTCGGACTTCCACACTGAGGTTGTTAGCTCTTCCCCTCACATCCTTAAAGTGATCAATCATAATACTTAGAGGAGTAGTCTGAGTCTGTCCCATAACGTCCGTCCAGTAAGTCCACAGAACAAAACAGAGAAACACAAAAACAGACAAACAGAGGGCCCCTAGAAAGTCTTCCAACTCCATGGAAGCAAAACTGCAAGCTAGCTTAGACCTTTGAGGGGATTCCATGTCCCTCCAAAACCGATGAGGGGATTCCACGTCCCTCCAAAGACGACGGCCTCACGCCGACCAGCGGGAGCGACCCGCCTCGTCTCAGACCTTTGAGGGGATTCCACGTCCCTCCAGAAGGGAGAATCGGAACGTCTTCCGAAACTCCCGGCCCGTGGTCCTCCAGTGCGTCCACTTAGACCGCGTCGGGCACTACCAGAATTCCAGAAATGAGCTCACACAGAAAAGACAGAACAGACACTAACCGTGGCCAGTCAGGCTCTCCGGGTCGGGGGTCCCTCGGGGTTCTTGGGGATCCCGGACGAGCCCCCAAATGTTATGCCCAGAATTCGTGATCCCCAAAGACCACTAGGGAGCCGAGTCCGATGCAAAAGCAAAGAGCCTTTATTCGAGCTAGCTCGAGCTCAATCCCCTACCTGCACCGACGCAGCGGTGAGATACCAGGGAAAGAGAGCGAGTTTCAAAAGGACAAAGGTTTTATTGGGGCCTGGGGCAGTTGGTGAGGTAATGGCTATGGCCTCAGCCGATTGGCTGGGGAAGGGTCCTGGGGAAGGGTCCGAGTCCTGTTAGGCAGGTGAGGGGGGGGTTACTCAAGGGGAGGAGGTGTGGTCAAGGTGAAGGACACAGAACAAGATGGAGTCGGCTGGCGTAGGCCCGCCCTTTCAGACCACCCTCAGATCCAGCCCACTGTCCGGGCCATCCCATCAG
Organism: Puma concolor; assembly: GCF_028749965.1. Lineage (NCBI taxonomy): Eukaryota > Metazoa > Chordata > Mammalia > Carnivora > Felidae > Puma > Puma concolor. The sequence continues at coordinate 6,495,791 of NC_141673.1, forward strand.
GTAAGGCTCAGGCCTTTCTGTGCCAAGAGACCGAATCTCTGATGGGGGAATCCAGGCAGAACGACGCTTCCTCCCCTGTGGGCAGCCACTGCCCACCCACCCCACCCCCCCCCCCCACCCCACCCCCCCCCCACCCCCGGCTCCTCTGAGAGGCCTCAGGCCTGACTCTGCGTGTGCTGGAACCTGCTGTGGCATCTGGGTCCCATTAGCCTGCTGTGGGCTGGCTTGAATCTCAGCAGCCCCCGGGGGACCCCAGCCAGGCTGATGCAACTCACATCTGTCCCTACTCCCCCCAGCAGCTCCCAGGGGTGAGAGCCCCCACCCCCAGAAGTCTCCCAGGACTGGACAAGGAGGAGACAGGAAGCATGAAAGGCTTACATGGGTCTTCAAACTGTGGTCCTGGTGTTCCTTGGCAGCTGGTCTCGGGACTCTCTCTGTGTCCGTGAATGCCTCTCCTATCGGCCTGTGAGCTCCTCAAGGGTAGAACCATGTCTGATTTATTTTTTTTAATGTTTATTTATTTTTGAGAGACAGAGAGAGAAAACAAGCAGGGAGGGGCAGAGAGAGAGAGGGAGACACAGAATCCGAAGCAGGTTCTAAGCTCTGAGCTGTCAGCACAGAGCCCGACGCGGGGTTCGAACCCACGAGCTATGAGAGATCATGACCCAAGCCGAAGTCAGACGCTCAACCAACTAAGCCACCCAGGCACCCTGAACCACGTCTGATTTATCCGCGAGCCCCCAGCTTTGCCCTGCCTGGGCCCCATCACAGAAGTGTGAACTGAGTGAGAGAATGAATGAATGAAGAATAAATGAATGGAAGCATGTATCTGCGAGGGTCAAGTCAGGAAAACAGAAATCTTAGCAGTTATTTTACTCATAAAAAATGTTATATTGGGGGGCACCTGGGTGGCTCAGTCGGTTGAGCACTCCACTTCGGCTCAGGTCATGATCTCCCAGTTCATGGTTTCGAGCCCCACCTTGGGCTCTGCACTGACAGCTTGGAGCCTGGAGCCTGCTTCGGATTCTGTGTCTCCCTCTCTCTCTGCCCCTCCCCTGCTCACGCTGTGTGTGTCTCTCTCTCTGAAAATAAATAACCATTAAAAAAAAAAAAACGTAAAAAAAAATAAATTAACGTTGATATTTCTTTTTTTTTTTTAAGAATTTTTTTTAGCCAAAATGAACTTCTGGGACCTCATCAAAATAAAAAGCTTCTGCACAGCGAAGGAAACAATCAGCAAAACTAAAAGGCAACCGACAGAATGGGAGAAGATATTTGCAAACGACATGTCAGATAAAGGGTTAGTATCCAAAATCTATAAAGAGCTTATCAAACTCAACACCCAAAACACAAATAATTCAGTGAAGAAATGGGCAAAAGACATGAATAGACACTTCTCCAAAGGAGACATCCAGATGGCCAGCTGACACATGAAAAAATGCTCCACATCACTCATCATCAGGGAAATAGAAATCAAAACCACAATGAGGTACCACCTCACACCTGTCAGAATGGCTAACATCAACAACTCAGGCAACAACAGATGTTGGCGAGGATGCAAAAAAAAGAGAATCTTGCATTGCTGGTGGGAATGCAAGCTGATGCAGCCACTCTGGAGAACGGTATGGAGGTTCCTCAAAAAACTAAAAATAGAACTACCCTACGACACAGCAATTGCACGACTAGGCATTTATCCAAGGGACACGGGTGTGCTGTTTCGAAGGGACACATGCACCCCCATGTTTATAGCAGCACTATCAACAATTGCCAAAGGATGGAAAGAGCCCAAATGTCCATCGATGGATGAATGGAGAAAGGAGATGTTACTCGCCAACCAAAAAGAATAAAATCTTGCCATTTGCAACTACGTGGATGGAACTGGAGGGTATTATGCTAAGTGAAATTAGTCAGAGAAAGACAAAAATCATATGACTTCACTCCTATGAGGACTTCAAGAGACAAAACAGATGAACACAAGGGAAGGGAAGCAAAAATAATATAAAAACCAGGAGGGGGACAAAATATCAGAGACTCTTTTTTTTTTTTTTTTTTTAATTTTTTTTTTCAACGTTTATTTTATTTTTGGGACAGAGAGAGACAGAGCATGAACGGGGGAGGAGCAGAGAGAGAGGGAGACACAGAATGGGAAGCAGGCTCCAGGCTCTGAGCCAGCAGCCCAGAGCCCGACGCGGGGCTCGAACTCACGGACCGCGAGATCATGACCTGGCTGAAGTCGGACGCTTAACCGACTGCGCCACCCAGGCGCCCCTAGAGACTCTTAAATATGGAGAACAAACCGAGGGTTGCTGGAAGGTTTGTAGGACGGGGGGATGGGCTAAATGGGGAAGGGCACTAAGGAATCTACTCCTGAACTCATTGTTGCACACTATATGCTAACTAACTTGGATGCACATTTTACATAATTAATTAATTAATTTTTTAAAAAGAATTTTTTAAATTATTTTTTGTAAGTTTATTTACTTTGACAGAGACAGAGAGAGCGTGAGTGGGGGAGGGGCGGAGAGAGGGAGACAGAGAATCCCAAGCAGGCTCTGTGCTGTCAGCGCCCAGTCAGGGCTTGAGCTCACAAAACTGTGAGAGCACTATCTGAGCTGATCAGAGTCGGACACTCAACTGACTAAGCCACCCAGGTGCCCTCCCCCCCTTTTAAAAAGCTTTCAAGTGGTCTCTACACCCAACGTGGGGCTCAAACTCACAACCCCGAGATCAAGAGTCATATGCTCCACCTACTAAGCCAGGGGGGCGTCCCTAGAATGTTGATGTTTCAAAGGACACCCAATTGGGATAGTGAAAAGAGGACCCACAGAATGGCAGAAAATATTTGCATATCTGGAATACACAAAGGACTGTTACAACTCAAAAATAAAAAGACAACCCAATTAAAAAAATGGGCAATGGATTATGAAGGCATTTCTCCAAAGAAGATATGCAAATGGCCAATAAGCACACAAAAAGATGCCCAACCGGGATGCCTGCCCCCCGGGTGGCTCAGGTCATGATCTCACGGTTCATCAGTCTGAGCCCGGAGCTGGGCTCCACTCTGACCGTGCAGAGCCTGCTTGGGATTCGCTATCTCCCTCTCTCTCTCCCCCTCTTCCCTGCAAAATAAATAAATAAACAGTTTTTTAAAAAATCAATAGGAAAGTATGCAATGAGATCAGGAAGCACTACGGCAAAGCCTTGAACTTGAAACCCATCCAAAAGACATGTGTCAGTGCTGACTGTGCTTACGAGACAAAAACCCCAAACCTAAAATTCCTCAAATCTCGGGGAAATTGAAGTGGCTTCCTTATTTGCCTTTAGCAACCCACTGTTTTAATAGCAACATGAAACTTGGTTACGACAAAGCCTTTCTTGGTCATGAAAGGCCACAGCGGACTCCAGCGACTATCTATTTAAAAGGGGAAATGATGATGATGGCCATGATGGCGGGGGTGGCCACTGACAGTTTCCCAGCCCTTGCTGTCAGCCAGCTGTTACATGTGTAACTCACTTACCCTCACACTCACCCTTTGAAGAAGGGGCATATTGACCCACTTTGCAAGATCTCGAAGGCTCTTCTGGGTTAAGATGAGCCATTTGTGGTCAAGGTCATTCTGAGGTTGGCCTTTCACGAATTGCTACATCTCCCATGTTTGGCCAGTCTGACTCCTGACTCCTCTGGTGAGACACATCAGGCACGTCCCTTTGGACAGAAGCACGCCTTCCAAGAGACGCCCAAGACGTGGGGGACTATGCCCCTGGAACCAGCTACCTGGCTCCCTGCCCTCAGGCCTCTGTCGTCACCAGCACTGCCCTGTTCCCGTCTCCTGCATCTGTGTTTCTGCCCGAGCCTCTCCCTGTGGCTGGGGCTCCAAGCCTTATCCCCTGGCAACCCCTCCCCCTTCTCAGGGCCGCTTTTGTCTCCCCCCACTACTGAGCCTCCTCGTCCTGTTCCCTGTCCCAGGAAAGTCCCCACATGCCCACATGCCCAGAGAGGCCAAATCAGCTGAATATTTCTTCACCCGAAAGCTCCACATCCTAGCCATGATGGGGAAACAAAGCTTTTTTTTTTTTTTTTTTTTTCCTAATCAGAGTAAAAGGAAAAAAAAAAAGTCCCAAACGACTCCATGATGTTTTCGTAGAGCAAAAAGACACACACACACAGCATTTTACAAAGTAGATTTCTGGCCATTGCAAAATGATCATAAATTGTCTCAACCTCCCAAAGAGCCTGAAAGGAAAATTTATCTCAAACAGCTTCTTACTTTCCACTGGGCTTTAAATGTAGTCCAACGCGTCCGTTCGACCACAGAAGGCCAAAGCGAGGTTGCGGGAAAATAGTTCACATGAAGAAAGGGACAGAGCCTAGAAACTACTGGAAGTCCTCAACCCAACTCAACCCTTTCCCATCACAAAGCCACAGAATTCCAGGACTGTGAGGGACCGCAGACCCACAGGCCCAGCGGCGACATCCCTGGACAAACACTCACCCTCCCATTTGAAGATAGCCTGTAAGTTTTGATGCGATTCCAAATGCAGAAACAAACGCTGAAATTGACAATGGCTTAGAGAAAGTAGCATTTTATTTCTAAAAGTAAGAAGCCAAGGGCGGCAGTCAGGGCTCAAGGATTTAGCTGCTTCTCAAAGTCATCCAAACACCCAGGCTCCTGCCACCCTGCTCTGTCCCTCCATATCCAGCTTTCATCTCATGGTCCAAAGCAGCTGCTCTAGCTCCTGCCATTGCACCCACACTCAGCCAGCAGACTCAACCCAGAGCTTGTTCCCATCACTTCTGCTCTATCCCATTGGCTACACCCTACTCCCATTAGTTGCAAGGGGAGCTGGGAAAAACAGTTGTTAGACGGGGTGCCAGGTGCCCAACTAAAAAGTCCATTGTTATGCATTAGACAGGGAAATAGTTATTTGGGAGAAACTGGCCATTTCTGCCACAGAGGGTTCCTGTGGGAAAATACAGATCGTTTTATGGCACAGTTTTCCAGAATGCACCACGCTAAAGCATGACGAATGTCAAACTTTGTTTTCTTTGGAACTTGCTAGCATCTTGGGCACGGTCCCACTTTGTTGTTAATGCCAAAACCGTGTCCCAAGATAAAAATGTAATGTTTTTTGGACTCTGCTACTGGATCCAAGGATGAGTTCTGGAGTTTGACTCTGGTTTAACTACTCAGGTATGATTCTGGGCCTTCTTCCCATAAACCATATGGCTTTGGGCAAATTCCTTACCTGCTTGTCACTCCATTTTCTCATCTGTAAAATGGGGATAGTAATTGTTCCTGCCTCGTATGATTGTGAGAGTGCATGGCCGGCCCAGTATTGGGCATGTAGGAAAAGGTCGGGAAACGCTGTTATTTCATTGTTACTCCCCCCGTCCCTTTAGCCTCCAGTCCCACTGCTCAGTCTCACTTTGCTCATCTATAAAATCATGGGTGTGCGGGGCGCCTGGGTGGCTCAGCCGGTTAAGTGTCTGACTTCGGCTCAGGTCATGATCTCTCGTTGGTAGGTGTGATCCCCTCATCGGGCTCTGTGCTGACAGCTCAGAGCCTGGAGCCTGCTTCGGATTCTGTGTCTCTGCCTCTCCCTTATTCGCAATCTGTCTCTCTCTCTCTCTCTCTCTCAAAATAAAATAAAATAAAATAAAACATTAAAAAATTTTTTTTAACTCACGGGTGTGATGGCTAGTCTCCAAAGATGGCTCCAAACAGTCTCTCCCACTCAAGGCACACACACCACATGTCCTATCAAGATGGGGAGCTTACTAGTCACTCCTTGAGTCTGGGCTGGGCGGAGGGCAGCGGCAGAAGGCATAGTGTGCCACTCTGGGCCTGACTTTTAAGAGAACAGGCAGCTTCCACTCCCTCCCTCTCGGAACCCGCATGCCAGGCGGTGAGAAAGCCCAAGCAGGTGCAGGGACAGGCCCACAGGCAAGAACGAGGCTCCCGGCTGTGTGAATGAGCCATCAGGGAAATGGATCTTCCTGGCGGTCAACTATCCCAGTTGATGGCCAGTGGAGCTGAGACATGATCCTGCCGACCCCACGGAATTGCAAGGTGTGAGCAAATAAATAAAGGATCTTTGTTCCAAGCTACTAAATTTGAAGGGGATGGGTTACGAAGCAACGGGGGACCAGCAGACAGCCTGTATGTAGAAGTAGGATGCTGTTGAAATAAACATTTTCTAAACATGTTTATTTATCTCTGAGAAAGAGGAGAGAGAGAGACAGACGGACAGAGTGGGGGGGGGGGGGCAGAGGGAGAGGGAGACACAGAATCCAAAGCAGGTTCCAGGCTCTGAGCTGTCAGCTCCAACACGGGGTTTGAACTCACGAACCACGAGATCATGACCTGAGCCGAAGTCAGATGCTTCACCAACGGAGCCACCCAGGTGCCTCTCCCTGAAAGAAGCATTTTATACGTGTGGCACTGGTTTGGGGACCAGACGGTACGAAGGGTCTTGTGCAAGCACAGTGAGGAGCTTGCGGGTGGCTGCTGAGGAAATTGGGACCCCGGTGATATAACCCAAGTTGACTACAAGCACACACTTGTTTTAATGTCCTCCCGTTCATCTCATGGGTGAGACGGGGGATTACGGGATGGCTGAAAACACGACACCCCTCACCGGACAGGTGGGACAGACAGCAGCGTATGAGTCACCGCAGGCCAGGCAGGGCCACTCGGGGCTGGACCCGGGCACGGCGCGACAACCAGGGGCGGTGGGAGGCAAGCTTTGTAGTATCGAGAGGGTGGAGTGCCCCTGGCTCCCACGGGAGGATGTGACGGGCTTGTTCGTGTAGCTCCCTGGGGCTGCCAGGGAACCGAAACCCGCTACGCACACGTAAGTGGGAACTGTACCTGGTGCAGGTGATAAGGAGGGTTGTCTGGCTAGGGGACCTTATCCAACCACAGGAGCAGAGCTGAGGTTAGGGGGACTTGCCGTTAGGCCATTTGAGGGCCTTCTGATTTCACCAGAAGTCAAGGCGGTACGCAATATTGGCTTTAATTTTAGTCTTTATACCACAGCACTTAGCCCAGCTGTTGTAGAACATAGGAAAGGTGTCTAAGGGGGGCGCCTGGGGGGGGGGGGCTCAGTCAGTTTAGGGTCCGACTTCGGCTCAGGTCACGATCTCACACTTCGTGAGTTGGAGCCCCGCGTCCAGCTCTGTGCCCACAGCTCAGAGCCCGGAGCCTGCTTCGGATTCTGTCTTCCTCACTCTCTGCCCCTCCCCAATTTGTACTCTCTCCAAAATAAATAAACATTAAAAAAGAAGGAGAAGAAGTTATTTTCCAGGCAAAGTTAATTTTTTTTTGGGGGGGGGGAGGGTCCTGCCGCAACAGCCACAGCATTATTCCCCAGAGAAAGTGGTCTGTTTCATTTCACCTTGCAGGATTTCTCACCTAGCTTTCTTGTTTATTTCACACAACCACCTTACTAAGTTGTAATAAAGATTCCCATTTTATTTTAAGTAGGCTCCACATCCAGTGTGGAGCCCAATACAGGGCTTGAACTCACGACCCTGAGATCAAGACCTGAGCTGAGATCAAGAGTCAGATGCTCAACTGACTGAGCCACCCAGGTGCCCCTAAAGATTCCCATTTTATTTTTATTTTTTTTATTTTTTTTTTTTTAACGTTTATTTACTTTTGAGACAGAGAGAGACAGAGCATGAACGGGGGAGGGTCAGAGAGAGAGAGGGAGACACAGAATCGGAAACAGGCTCCAGGCTCTGAGCGGTCAGCACAGAGCCCGACGCGGGGCTCGAACTCACGAACCGTGAGATCATGACCTGAGCCAACGTCAGACACTTAACCGACTGAGCCACCCAGGCGCCCCAAGATTCCCATTTTAGAGATGGGGCACTTGAGGCCTCAGAGAGGTCCAGGCTTGAATCACTGTCTCAGAGGACAGAACTCATGCTCGGTCAACCACACCAGACAGTCCCAGGCTTTCGCTCAAAGCCCCTGCCCTGTGACTACCCAGGGGACCCAGATCTCAGATGGGGATAAAAATATATGACAAATCCCATCCTTGCTTGTTACAGCGCAAAAACCCGCAATGCTCATCTGTGTCCGTGTGCAGGCTGCAGTGTGGACCCCAGATCCCAGTCTGACTTAAGCGTGTCCGAATAGCTGGGCCAGCTCCTCTCCCTGAAGGGCACTTGGGCGGTGCCCTTCACCCCACCACTATTTGACTTGGCTGTACAGCAGTCCCTGGGGGCTGTGTCCAGAGAGGCACCTGCCAGGCCAGACTGCCTGGATCCCAGCTATGTCAGTGACGTGTTTTCTCTGGAATGGTGGCAATACAGCCGACAGCCCAGACCGGTCGGGAGGAATGGACGTGTTACAGTGTGTCTATAATGTCCCTTATAGCATACAACAAGCACCCTCCTTTCCTTATTATTCGATGAACAGATGGATGGATTTAATTACAACGCTATAAGGTAGACAGGAGAGGCTATAATTAGCCCCATTTTACAGATGAGAAAATTGAAGCTCGGAGCATTAAAAAGTTTGCCTGAGACAGAATGGGTATAATTATTCTCATTTTACAGACTATAAAACTGAGGCTCAAGGGAGCTAAGTAATGGGCTTAGGGTCAAAGTCAATGTCAAAGCCAGGTCCAGGCCTAGACCTCTCTGCCCTAGGCCTCACCTCTGCCCTCAGTAATATCCCCCGCTTTGAATTCTGCAGGATTTCACACAGGGCACAGGTGGCCCCAGAGGACAGGTGGCCCAAGATGGTGTAGGTACCACAGTAGCCTGCCTCCTCCAGGCTGCCCTGCTCAGGCCTCACCTGCTCAGGGCTGTGCAGAAAGTCCTCTGGGAAATGTTGGCTCTCCCTCTGGGCTCAGCATCTGTGTCTGACTGGGTGGAAGGAGATGGGGTCTGGACCAGAACACCCCAGGACCCCATCCTCCCCTGGCTGGGTTAGAGGGCCTGGCTCTGTGCCTGAAAGTCTGTCATAATCACTTCCTTTGGGTTTAAGTTGCTGTGTAGCCGGAACTTTCTCATAAAATAGAAATGCTACCCAGAGGGGAGACTTTAGGAAGTCTTAACAATCGGGTAGAAGACAGCCAGGGAGGGGCTAAGGTGTCTTTCCTGATTTTTAGTAAAAGGCAGCAGTCTGTTTTGAAAGGAGGTAGGTGGAAAGGGACAGAAGAAAGTTCCAGAGTGTGAAATTTGGAGGAGTTAACGGGAGGTTTGGGGGAAGACAGCTATTACCAAGCGCTAACGTTTATTAAGCACCTTCTTTGCCCCAGGCTCTGTCCTCAGTACTGACCGCAGGACCTCCTTGAACCCATCAGGTGGGGACGCCTAGGGGATGGGCCCTGCGTGCGCGCCCCCGCGGATGCCATCCGGACCCCAGTTCTAGAGTTTCATCCTGCCGATGCCGGGAGCCTCCGGGGCGCTGGAGAACTAGGGGCAGGGCTAGAAGTGCTGAGCGCGGCGGGGGAATAAGCCGAGGAGGGGATGGCCATGGAAGGAGATGGGCGGGATGGAGGGGAATTTCATCTCGAGCGCTGGTGGCCGGGTGCCACCGCCTCGAGGCTGCGCGGGGGACCAAGACGGCGACCCTGAGGCTCCAGAGGGCGCCCCGCAGCCCCTCCGGGTGTCTGAGACTCCCCGGACAGAGAGCGCGGGGGGGGGGGGGGGTGGGGGTGGGGGTGGGGACAAGGGGGGCAGCTCTCCGCAGGCTGATTCGGCCCCTCACCAGGCCCCCCAGCTCTCCCACCTCCCGGCCTGTGTTCGAGCCACGCCCTCGGCCAGAACACATTCTCCAACCCTTGAACTCCTGCCGGTCCTCCCAGGCCTTCCCGGGCAGCCTCCCCAGGCCGCCCACCCCGCCCCAGGACAGAGTTTCTGCTCCGCCCTGCGGCTTCCCCGGAGCCCACGGCCCGAGGGTACTGCACGGTTCCTAGAGGGGCCGCGGCCTCTCCTCCCCGCCGAGGGGTCTGCAAGGGGGACAGACGCCGGCTTAACGGGAACATCTCCTAGAGCGGTGGAGACACGAGTGCGCGCGCGCGCACACACACACACACACACACACACACAGCGGAGATGCACGCACAATTCGTAGGGAGACACGCCCCCGCCAGGGGTAGCTATTAGGGGTGCAAGAGGCCGCAGGCCCGCAAACCCGCGCAGGGAGACTTTTCTTGGCCCTGGGCGCCCCCTGGTGGCCGGGGCCTGCCCGCGGGCGCGTACCCTGACTCTGCGCGCCCCCCACCGCTGACTCAGGGCCGGGTAGCCTCCCGGGGCCCCTAGGCCGGTGTCCCCTGTCCTGCCCCACCCCACCTCTCTCCAGCGTCTTCTTGGTCTGGGAGGACCGGCTGGGAGTCTGTGAAGAGCGTGCGCCTCCTCCAGGAATACCGGGGTCGCAGGGAGGGAGCGGGCAGGGGGAGCCGAAGTCCGGCAGATCTGAATCCACCACCACCAGACAGACCTTTCCGTCCCGATCCCCACCTCCCCCCCGCGCCCCACGCTGGATGGCACGCGCACACCGTGGGCACACACGCACGTGCCGGGGGCACACACTCGCCCCACCATACTCCTGCAAACACGCACTCACAGGTGCGCACGACACGCGCGCGCTCACCCACCTACACGTGCATGCGCGCACACGCTGACTCGCCGCTCTTTCTGTTAAGTGTGGTTCACCCTTTGCTCACTCCACCGGGTTCATCACCGGGCTTGCCGGTGCCCGCCCCGCCATGATCTAAGATCGAGGCCTTGGGCCCTTCCGCCCCCCAAATCCCATCTGCTGCTCAGGTCAGCTGCAGGGCAGAGCTAGTATTCCTGAGCTGCCCGGAATCCCGAGGTGGTGCCACCTTCTGGGGCAGGCCACTCAAATCCCAACGCACACAGAGCCCCCTCGTGTGCCAAGCCCTGGGCTAACAGAAGATGGGATGAGCTAGCACTGCTGTAGGAGTGGGGTGGGTTAAGGGCTGCGGTGACCACACCACACCGCAGCGCGAGTGGCAGTGATGGTGGAATTTTAGGTCCAGTGACAGGCTGGAGGGGAGTCCCAAGCCCACTTACTGAGTAATTCATCACTGCCTTCCTAATTTGAAATGTCACCTTGACACTGGACTTCAAATGTTCCCCTGATGTCTATTCTGCATTGGACAGAACCAGGGAGCCTCGGCCCCACCCCCTCTGTTTCCCAGCAGAGGGGAACCTTGCTACCTGCCTGGGGTATTCTCTTGTGCTGCAGCTGGCCTGAGAATTTACTGACCTGAGACAGGTTATCCCGAAGGAAGCATACAGATTTATGTAATGTTCCTATGTGTACACAGGAATCTCTAGAAGAAAAAAATAAAGACCCAAAGAAGCCATTGGGCCCCAAAGCTTGTATACCTTTCTTTGCATAAAGAACGAGATACCTTGGGGAGCCTGGGTCGCTCAGTTGGTTAAGCATGGGACTTCGGCTCAGGTTATGATCGCACGGGTTCGTGAGTTCGAGCCCTGCATCTGGCTGTCTGCTGTCAGCACAGAGCCTGCTTCAGATCCTGTTTCCCCTCTCTCGTTGTCCCTCCCCCCTCTCAAAAAGAAATAAACATTAAAGAAGAAGAAGAAGGAAGTACCGTGTAGGGATGCGACAAGACAAAGGGTTTTGCCTGGGGCAGTAACGCTGTGGGACAGTGAGTAGGAAATCTATGGGGAAACTCTTGGAAGAGGCGGCTTATTTTAGATTTGTTTCTATACATCCGATGTGGCTTGGACCCCTAGTTTCCGGCGATAAGAATGTTCTCTTCTCAGTGCAGGGAGGGCCCGCTTCTCTTGGCAAATGTTAGGAGGGGCTTTTAGGTAGGAAGGGGGTGGGCAGGGAGCCTTTGCTCCAGCTGCTGCTTGTTAATTGCCTTCGGCTCAACCTTGTCAATATACCAAAGCTGCATATTTTGGTGTAACTTGTTCTGAACCTGTCCCCAGTACTTAGAGCTCTGGCCCCAGGCATGGGACCAGGATCGGTGAACTGGGATGAGGACAAAGCTGCCAGTATCTGTCCCATCGCCCTCGACCACCCCAGTCCCCAGAGAGCCCCTCCCACTCCTAGGTATGGGGGGTTGGTGGCATTCCCAGCTGCTTGGCTGCTCGTGGCTGGATGGGGAAAGCCCGTCCTTCTCTGGGTTGGTTTTCCTTACCTTTTTTTAATGAATAGAGTTTGGTTTTTGGAGCAGTCTTAGATTTACAGAAAATTGAGTAGATAGTAGAGAGTTCTCATATACCCCCCTCCCTTGCCCACTGCTCCCCTGTTATTAACATCTCACATTAGGGCGATGCATTCGTTACAACTGATGGACTGATACCGGTACACGGTTATTAACTAAAGTCTGCAATTTACACTGGGGCCCACTGTCTGAGTTGCACAGTTCTGTGGTTTCAGATAAATGCATCATGTCATGTATCCATCATTACAATGCCAGATTGGCCTCTCTTTGACTAAGCAATATGTGGTTTTTTTTTTTTAACGTTAATTTATTTTTGAGACAGGGAGAGACAGCATGAACGGGGGAGGGTCAGAGAGAGAGGGAGACACAGAATCTGAAACAGGCTCCAGGCTCCGAGCTGTCAGCACAGAGCCTGACGCGGGGCTCGAACTCACGGACCACGAGATCATGACCTGAGCTGAAGTCGGATGCTTAACCGACTGAGCCACCCAGGTGCCCCAGCAATATGTGTTTAAAGTTAGTCCATGCCTTTTCATGGCTTAATAGCTAAGTTTTTTTTTGTTGTTTTGTTTTGTTTTTAGCCCTGAAGACTATCCCATCGAATGGATATACATTCCATTATCTATTCATCTACTAAAGGACATTTTAGTTGCTTTCAGTCTGGGGCAATCATGAATAGAAATGCTATAAACATTAATGTGCAGGGATTTGTGTGACCAATAAGTTTTCAGATCAGCTGGGTAAATACCAAGGAGTGTGACTGCTGGATCACACGGGAAGGCCATTTTAGCTTTGTTAAGAAACTACCAAAATGGGGCGCCTGGGTGGCGCAGTCGGTTAGGCGTCCGACTTCAGCCAGGTCACGATCTCACGGTCTGTGAGTTTGAGCCCTGCGTCGGGCTCTGGGCTGATGGCTCAGAGCCTGGAGCCTGTTTCCGATTCTGTGTCTCCCTCTCTCTCTGCCCCTCCCCCATTCATGCTCTGTCTCTCTCTGTCCCAAAAATAAATAAACATTGAAAAAAAAAAATTAAAAAAAGAAACTACCAAACTGTCTTGCAAAGTGGCTGTACTGTTGTGCATTTCCACCAGCAATCAGTGAGAGTTCCGTTGATGCACATGCTCACCAGCATTTGGGTATTTTTATTTGAGTTTTTTTTGGGGGGGCCATTTTGATTTTAATAGTTGTGCGTGGTATCTTGTTGTTTTAATTTGCAATTGACTAATACATGTGGTTTTGGTCATCTTTTCCTACACTTATTTGCCAACCTGTATGTCTTCTTCGGTGAGGTGTCTTTTTAGATCTTTTGCCCATTTGTGGGTTGTTCATTTTTCTTACTATGGAGTTATAAGAGTTCTTTGTATACTTTGGATACAAGTTCTTTATCAAATATGTATTTTGCACATACTTTTTCCCCGACTCTGACTTATCTTTTCAATCTCTTAATGGAGTTCTGCTTTAAGAAGCTCATTATTGGGGCGCCTGGGTGGCGCAGTCGGTTAAGCGTCCGACTTCAGCCAGGTCACGATCTCGCGGTCCGTAGGTTCGAGCCCCGCGTCAGGCTCTGGGCTGATGGCTCAGAGCCTGGAGCCTGTTTCCGATTCTGTGTCTCCCTCTCTCTCTGCCCCTCCCCCGTTCATGCTCTGTCTCTCTCTGTCCCAAAAATAAATAAACGTTGAAAAAAAAATTTTTTTAAGAAGCTCATTATTGGGGCACCTCCAGCCAATAGAGCATGTGACTCTTGATCTCCAGGTTGTGAGTTCAAGCCCCACGTTGAGCATAAATCTTATTTTATTTATTTTGTAAAATGTTTATTTTTGAGAGAGAGAGAGCAAGCAGGGGAGGGGCAGAGAGAGAGGGAGACACAGAACCTGAAACAAGCTCCAGGCTCTAAACTGTCAGCACAGAGCCCAACGTGGGGCTCAAACCCAGGAACAGTGAGATCATGACCTGAGCTGAAGTTGGACGCTTAACAGACTGAGGCACCCAGGCACCCCGGCATAGACCTTACTTTATTTTTTATTTTTTTTATATATTTTTTATTTTTTTTTCAACGTTTATTTATTTTTGGGACAGAGAGAGACAGAGCATGAACGGGGGAGGGACAGAGAGAGAGAGGGAGACACAGAATCGGAAACAGGCTCCAGGCTCCGAGCCATCAGCCCAGAGCCCGACGCGGGGCTCGAACTCACGGACCGCGAGATCGTGACCTGGCTGAAGTCGGACGCTTAACCGACTGCGCCACCCAGGCGCCCCAGACCTTACTTTAGAAAAAGAAGAAGGGGAGCCTGAGTGGTTCAGTGGGTTGTGTCCGACTTTGACTCAGGTCATGATGTCAGTTCGTGAGTTTGAGTCCCATGTTGGGATCTCTGGTTTCAGATCCTCTGTTCCCCCCTTCTGCCCCTTTCCCACTTGTGCATTCGCGTGATCTCTCTCTCTCTCTCTCTCTCTCAAAAATAAATAAACATTTGGGGGAGGGGAGGAGGAGGAGAAGGAGGAGGAGGAGGAGAAGGGGGAGGAGGAGGAGGAGGAGGGGGAGGAGGAAGAGAAGCTCATTGTTGCCACCACCTATGCCTCGACCCCGAATCCAGCTTCTGTCAGTAAGAATGATGTGTCCCTGACTTCTCTGTCCTTCTCTCAGTGGGTTTGAGTTTGGGCAGGGGGAAAAGAGTACCTGTTTTGAACCCCTAAAGCCCTAATATTTATTACGTCAAATGTTTAAATGAGGATCAAATGGTTGTTTTTACTGGAATATATTAAGTGCTCAATTAACTTAGATAATTATAATAAGCACTACATCTTTTGATAGCTAATGGAGTCAGTCTTTGCTCATCACACTTCCTTTCCAGAATTTTTCCTAGCTATTTTCATACATTTACTCTTCTGGATGAATTATTTAAATAATGTTTTAAGTAATTTGTTTGGATTTCATTAAATGCATAAGGAATTTAGAAAAAAACAGACATTTTAATGACAGTGGGTTTCTCTCCAAGAATGAAGCTCGACTTTTGATTTAGGTCTTGCTTTTTGCCCCTTTTCTTCACATAGAACTTACACAATCCTTGCTAAATTTATTTCCTGGTACTTTCCTGTTTTTTCTTAAATGCTATTATGAATCAAGTCTTTTCTTCAGATACATATCCTAATCGATTACTATATATAGGCAATTGATTTTTTTAAATAGCCTTTATTATTTGGAACAGTTTTAGGTTCACAGCAAAATTGAGTGGAAGATAACAGAGATTTCTCTAAAACCCCCAGCGCTCACACATGCACAGACTCCCTGTTATCAGTGCTCCCCACCGGAGTGGGACATTTGTCACAGTTGATGAACCTGCATTAACATGTCATCGTCACCCAGTCCATTAGGCTTTCTTCTTGGTGGTGTACCTTCTATGGGTTTGGACAAAAGCATAATGACGTGCGTGCACCATTAAAGTATCACACAGACTAGTTTTCGCTTGATTTGTAAGTAGTAATTTTTTTCTAATCTCCTTAAAGTTTCTAATAGTGGTTCTAATTGATTCTCTTAGCTTTTCCAAGTAATAATGTAAAAACGGAGGAATTTGGCCTCTGCATTTCCAACACTTATCCCTTTTATTTATGTGCCCTGTCTAATTGCATGGCTTAGTTCCCCCAGAGCAGCATTAAATAGCGGTGACAGGAAATACTTGCCTTGTTCCAGAAGTTAATGGGAATGCATCTAGTGTTTCGCCAGAGAACATAATGCTGGCTTTTGCTGTCATACGTTTATACATATTTTATCATGCTGAAGCATAAAATCTATTCCTATTTTAATAACATATTTTTCTAAAATTAAGAATGGAGGGGGGCGCCCGGGTGGCTCAGTCGGTTGAGCGTCCAACTTCGGCTCAGATCATGATCTCATGGTTCGTGGGTTCGAGCCCCACGTCGGACTCTATGCTGACAGCTCAGAGCCTGGGGGCTGCTTCGGATTCTGTGTCTCCCTCTCTCTCTACTTCTCCCCTGCTCATGCTCTGTCTCTATCAAAAATAAATAAACGTGAAAAAAATTAAAAAAAAAAAAAGAATGGAGGGGTGCCTGGGTGGCTCAGTCGGGTAGGCATCTGACTCTTGATTTTGGCTCAGGTCATGATCCCAGGGTCGTGGGATTGAGCCTCACATGGGGCGGCGGGGGGGGGGGGGGGGCAGTGTGGAGCGTGGAGTGTGGAGCCTGCTTGAGTGCTCTCTCTCTCTCTCTCTCTCTCTCTCTCTCTCTCCCCCTCTGCCCCTCTCCCCCCCCCTCTAAAAATAAAAAAAGGGAAAAAATCTATTAAAATAAAATTAGGAATGGATGTTGGCTTTTATGAAATACCTCCTTAGTATCTATTGAGACACTCATTTGCTGTTTCTCCTACAGTCAATTCATGGTGGAAGACAGGTTCTGTACAATTCGGGAAACAAGGCTCAGGCAGGTCAGGTCATTTGCCCAGGGTCACACAATGGGCAGGTGACAGGGCTCCTCGAAGCCCGTGCTCTTTATCACCTGCCTGCCCCCCAAAGCTGCCTGCTCTGAATGCTTGTGACCTTGCAGCTCCCAGGAGGCCACCCTGCACCCCTAGTCCCCTGCCAGGCCTTACCCACAGTCCTCACAGCCTTTGTGGCCCCCACATCCCTGCTCTCCTGCAGGAGATGCCAGCCCAGGGCAGCAGCCACCCGTGTCTCACACATAAACACAGGTTAAAGCCACAGGAGACAGGCCTGGGCGGAGCAGGGGGTATTAAGCAGTCCCAGGGTCGCAGAAGGTAGAAGAAAAAGCTTTTTCCACCAGGCTTGATAAAAGAGGAAAGGGCATATAGCTGCCCTCAGGCAGAGGCATGGCTTCACAGGGGTGGGTTTAATTTTTTTTAATTATTTTTTTAAATGTTTGTTTATTTATTTTTGAAAGAGAGAGAGTGAGCTTGTGAGGGGCAGAGAAAGAAGGGGAGAGAGAGAGAGAATCCCAAGCAAACTCTGTACTGTCAGGGCACGGCTGGATGCAGGGCTTGAACTTGCATCGTGAGATCATGACCTGAGCCGAAACCAAGAGTCAGACACTCCACTGACCGAGCCACCCAGGCGCCCCTCACGGTGTTGACTTTAAAGCAGATACACAGGGGCACCTGGGTGTCTCAGTTGGTTCAGCATCTGACTCTTGATTTCGGCTCAGGGCATGATCTCCACGTTTGTGAGATCATGCCCCTCATTGGGCTCCATGCTGACAGCACAGAGGCTGCTTGGGACTCTCTCTCTCCCTCTCTCTGACCCCTCCCCTGCTCTCTCTCTCTCTCTCTCAAAATAAACTTAAAAATAAAATAAAATAAAATAAGATAAAATTAAAAAATGAAATGAAATAAAATAAAGTAAAATAAGATAAGATGAAATGAAATGAAATGAAATAAAATAAAATAAAGTAAGATAAAATAAAAAAATGAAGTGAAATGAAATAAAATAAAATAAAGTAAAACAATATAAAATAAATAAAATAAGATAAAATAAAAAAATGAAATGAAACGAAATAAAATAAAATAAAGTAAAATAAAATAAAATAAGATAAAATAAGATAAGATAAAATAAAAAAATGAAATGAAATGAAATAAAATAAAATAAAGTAAAATAAAATAAAATAAAATAATGAAATGAAATAAAGTAAAATAAAATAAAATAAGATAAAATGAAATGAAATGAAATAAAATAAAATAAAGTAAAATAAAATAAGAAAATAAAAAATGAAATGAAATGAAATAAAATAAAATAAAGTAAAATAAAAAAATGAAATGAAATGAAATAAAGTAAAATAAGATAAAATAAAAAAATGAAATGAAATGAAATGAAATAAAATAAAATAAAGTAAAACAAAATAAAATAAAATAAGACAAGATAAGGTAAGATAAAATGAAATGAAATAAAATAAAGTAAAATAAAATAAGATAAGATAAGATAAAATAAAAAAATGAAATGAAATGAAGTAAAATAAAATAAAATAAAATAATGAAATGAAATGAAATAAAATAAAGTAAAATAAAATAAGATAAAATTAAAAAATGAAATGAAATAAAATAAAATAAAATAAAGTAAAATAAAATAAAATTAAAAAATGAAATGAAATGAAATGAAATGAAATAAAGTAAAATAAAATAAAATGAAATAAAGTAAAATGAAATAAAATAAAATAATAAAATAAAATAAAATAAAATAAAATAAAATAAAATAAAATAAAATAAAAGTAGGCACAAAGAAAGCATCTGGGCTCAGAAGAAGAGCCTCGGGCTCTGGCTCAAGCCCATCCTGGCCATCCCAGGACCCTGCCCCTTGCCGTGCTGGGTGACCTGGACAGGCCCAGGCCCGTGAGTGCTGAGGCACAGAGCCCCACGAGGAAGCCTCTCAGAGCTCCGGGCCGGCCCACGAGGCAGGCAGCAGGGGAAGAGCTGGCCGCTCTGCCTTCCGCCCTGGTTGCCACCTGCACCTGCTGCCTCTCTGGCCCGCACGTGGAACAGCTGAGCCCGGAGGTGGCTCGGAGTCCCTGCAGGACCAGCATTTAGTAGAGACGCTGCGGTGGCCACACGCTGTGTTCATTATCCCATTTAATTTAAATTAACTTACTGTAATTAAATCCTTAGAGTAATCCCACCTGGAAGACGACATGGTCTTCTCAGTGTTGAATGCTTTGCAGACCATCTCATTTACCCCATTTTACAGATGAGGAAGTTGAGGTGAGGGAGGGAAAATAATGTACCCAGGGTTGTTGGTGGCGGGGGGGGGGGGGGGGCGGTGGCAGGGAGGTCAATCAGAGCCAGGGCCCCTGCCTTTGACTGCAATGTTAATATTTCAGCCTCCTGTAGATTTTCTGAGCCCTCTGAGGTCACCCTGTTCCCAGCTGACCACACCAGTGAAAACAGGTCGTGTGGGGGAGGGGGAGGAAACTGCAATTAGCCGAGGGCCTCCTGAGACTGAAATCCATGTTTACTTATGACAAAACCGAGAATTCGGGTGGCCTGAATTGTCCACCTGGGGGCGCTGGATACCAAGCCGGGACAGGAGCTTTGCAGAGATCTCTTTCCCAGCTGCCTAGGACATCTCCCCTCTGGGCCCCAGGGATGCTCTCCTCCTGCCTGCTCACGTGGGGCTCCTCCTCACCCCCCCCCCCCCCCACCCACCAGAGTGTGGGAGGCCAGGCCTGCGCCGATCAAGGTGACACTTCTGGCCCAGATCAGGGCCTGGGCAGTCTGACTCCCCGACCTTGCTGGCCTCTCGCCTGGCCAGCTGCGCCCTCGGCCATGTCCCTGCCACCTCTTCCAGCTCCAGAATGTTTTCTTTTCCTTCTTCAACTCCACTCTAAAGCAGGGACCCAGAGCGGGGGCTGGTCATTCTATAACAACCTGCTTCTGGGCCTGAGACCCCCAGACCTACAGCGTCTCAAGGGCAGGCCCGCGGAGGCCTCCGGGCGGTGTGCTGAGTGCACAAACAGCACGAGGTCCCTTGTGGGTGGTGCGTCCAGACAGGACAGGGCCTCTGGGGGACCGGACATCCGGGGATCTGCGGTTGTAGCAGGATTCTCGCACAGAGAGTCGTGACTCTGCGGCTTTTCTTTCCAGGAAGCAACTTTAGTCGTGCCGGCACCGCTCTGTTGGCTTCATACCCGAAGAACTGAGCCCTGAACGCCACGTAGCGTCGTAGTTTTTTATATATTTTCTACCTCTTTGTCTCCCATCTATGGTAACACGCAAACAGGCAGTCTGATGAAATGGTCTCCCGTTACAAGGTCGTGAGGGATGTTGTCACGTATGGTCTAGCCAGGTTGCCTTGAGGTTTTTTTTTTCTCTTTCCTTAGGGGTGGGACCCTACCACATGGTTGGTCCTCTGCCCCTGCTGTTCCCAGAACGGCCGGAAGTGGACCGTATGGGACTTGACTTTCTGCTAACCAGACTCCAAGAAGCTGACCAAGAACCCAGAGTAGCCAGGTGCTGATTCACAGAGATGGTCACGTGTGTGGGGTGGCCTGCCCAGGGGAGCTGCTGAGGGGAGCGGGAGGCCTTCAGCCACAAGCCCAACACCATTCTGCACAAGGCACTTCCAGGTTCATCAAGCAAGCCCTTTGCCGCTCCACCTGGTGCACCCGTGACCCACTGGGACTGGGGATCCGGGGTTATTTAGCGCTATGTGGACATGCTACGTTAACTAATGTGGACTCCCACGGAGAGAAAGTTCTTGCCTTTTCAAGTCTCTTTCCAGCCTTCTCATCAGGGCAAAAGAAAGCCTCGATTGGGTGGATGGCCTTTACGACCCTGGCAGAGCACTCTTTTCATCCAGACATGAACACCCCTACCCCCAGCCCCACCCCAGGCCTCCAGGGCAACAGCATCCGGCTAGAAATGAATCACATGATTTCCATGGTGCCTATCTTTATGGTTGCTTTTTTTTCTTTTTTAAGTTTTATTTATTTTTGCAGAGAGAGAGAGAGAGAGAGAGAGACAGAGCGTGAGTGGGGGAGGGGCAGAGAGAGGGGGAGACACAGAATCTGAAGCAGGCTCCAGGCTCTGAACTGTCAGCACAGAGCCCGACATGGGGCTCGAACTCACGGACAGCGAGATCATGACCTGAGCTGAAGTCGGACGCTTAACTGACTGAGCCACCAGGTGCCCCAAGTTACTTTTTATTTCTTGTAAGTGATACTTGTTCTCTACTTGGGATGACACAAGTTTTTTGTTTTTGTTTTTCTAAGTTTATTTATTTAGAGACAGAGACAGCACGAGTGGGAGAGGGCAGAGAGAGAGAGAGAGAGAGAGAGAGAGCGAAAGTGAGAGCGAGAGAATCCCAAGCAGGCTCTGTGCTGTCAGTGCAAAGCCTGACATGGGGCTTGAACCCACGAACCAGTGAGATCATGACCTGAGCTGAAACCAAGAGTTGGACACTTAACCGAATGAGTCACCCAGGGCCCCGACACAAAGTTTTTTGGGTTTGTTTTTTTTGTTTGTTTGTTTGTTTGTTTTAATTTTTTTTTTCAACATTTATTTATTTTTTTGGGACAGAGAGAGACAGAGCATGAACGGGGGAGGGGCAGAGAGAGAGGGAGACACAGAATCGGAAACAGGCTCCAGGCTCTGAGCCATCAGCCCAGAGCCCGACGCGGGGCTCGAACTCACGGACCGCGAGATCGTGACCTGGCTGAAGTCGGACGCTTAACCGACTGCGCCACCCAGGCGCCCCTGTTTTTGTTTTTTGAGGAGAATAGTAAATCCATTCGAGGACATAACAGAAGAGGTGGGGCTCAGATGGGCCAAATCGGTCAGAATGCCCTGGAATGCATGGAGTTGGGGGAATGGAGGATGCATTCCTCTGACCCTCTCAACTACCCAGGAGGTGACCAGAGCTGGGGGATTGTCACCTTTGTACAGCTGAGGAAACAGAGGTCTTGAGAGGGGAAATGACCATGACAGACAAAGCCCCTAGACCAGGTGGGAACCTGCCGTGGCCATCCCACACACCCCCATGCCCACAGGGCCTGGGCCCCTTCATCTGCGGCCAGGAGCCCATACCTTGGCTGGCAGCCTGGGCCTCGAGAGCCAGGACGTAAGGCTCTTGAGTGTCAGGGGCTTGAGCAACAGCTCCGTCTCCAGAGCACTCACCACTGACCCACGTGGCCCTGCGAGGTACCCCCTCCCGGAGGAGGGAGCGTGGCCCCACAGACGTGGTGTGTGAGGCACACAGGCGTCATCGTCTCCACACTGCTAATGGGGAAACAGACTACAGCCAAGTGATGCGTCCAAGGTCACACAGCCAGGAGGCGGGTGGACGGTCTGGGCCTCGAACCCAACGCCATCTGACAGTGGAGCCTGTGTTCTGTCCTCTGCCCAGCTTCTGCCGCATCGAGAGTCTGAATCCTCCTGAATCTGGGAGGCCGGCGCCTTGGGAACTCACCCCGGGACTCTCTCTGGACTCATTTCTTGTTCCCATGATGCTCTTTGTTGGGGCCACAGCCAGAAGCGTGGGAAGAGGCCGGGACTGCTAGTCTGGCAGCCAGCCGTGGGGCGTCTCCGGCTTTCCCGTGAGCCTCAGTTGTGGCCTCTGGGAAACCCTGCCCATATCCCACGCGGGGCTGCTGTGTGCGTCCCCGGGCCCTCACTGTGCTCCCTCCTCTCCTTGGCCCTGAGTCTCTGTCTCCCCACACTGTACCTGCAGCACAGGAAGCCTCACACGGTCGAGGTGTCTTGACCTCTGCAATCAGGACCACAGACAGGTCAGTTACTGAGGAAGTTCACTGAGTTAGCGGACCCGAGTCAAATGGAGCACCGTACCTTCAACGGTTGACTTTAACATGTGTAAGCGGACATCCCCTCGGGATCTGCTGGTGAGGACCCCAGACCCTCCTGGAAACTGGGGCTGCCGCTGGAGACGGGATCGTGCTTCTTGCCTAGCCCACCCCCATCAAGCGGCCTCTGTGACTTCCAGGCGTGGCCCCCACAGCGCTGCGAGAACCTCCAGAGGTTTGCCAGCCACGGGCACACAGATCCCTCCTGGGTTTTGCTGATTTCCTCCCCGTATTTCGTAGCCACCTCATCCACCTAATTTGTAGAAGTGGTTTAAGCAACTTGCTTGTATCAAGCCTTCCCGTGGGATTCAAGTTTATTCTCATGGAAACCACCACGCTTTTTCTGTTTTGCCCAAGTTTCAACACCTTACATAACACTTAATTCCTGGATCTCACTCGGGTGGGAGTGGCCTCGAGAGAAGCCAAATTGGCACTCCAGGCACCCTGTGGGCACGGAGAGATGGGGTGCCCACCAGGGGGGCACCTTCTCCCCCTGTTTTGTGTCAGCTGCAGGGACTCCGGGAGCACCTTCACAGCCAGAGTGGGATGCATCTCCCAAGGGCCAGTGCATAAACAGGTGTCGCTGGTGGTCCCCGCTCCTCGTGTCCTGTGGGTGACGGCCCAGCCTCTGGCCCCTTCCCCTCCCCAACACCAGGACACCCACCCACCCAGAGTTAGGGCCCCTTCTCCTTGTCGCCCCACTGTCATCCTGCACCTGGTCACTGAAAGCCTCTGGGGATTGATGAGGCACCCCATTACTAAGCCTCACGGAGCCCCATTCTTTTCTTTCAGTCAAGGCTGGGACTTGGGTAAAGCGAGAGAAACAGAGTCATCAGGCCCCAAATTGAAGGGGGTGCCCCAAAGCAGTCATTAGGACAAATAACCCAATGAACAGGGGGCACAGGGTCTGAATAGACATTTTGTCAAAGAAGATATGCAAATGGCCAACAAGCACAGGAAAAGACGCTCAACGTCACTAATCATTAGGCAAATGCAAATCAAAACCACGCCGAGGTAACACCTCGCAGCTACCGGATGGCTGCAATCAAAAAGAGAAGCAAGGGGGCGCCTGGGTGGCTCAGCTGGTTAAGCGTCCGCCTTCGGCTCAGGTCATGATCTCACGCTCCGTGAGTTCGAGCCCTGCATCGGGCTCTGTGCTGACAGCTCAGAGCCTGGAGCCTGTTTCAGATTCTGTGTCTCCCTCTCTCTCTGCCCCTCCCTCACTCATGCTCTGTCTCTCTGTCTCTCTCTCTCTCCCTCTCAAAAATAACAAAATAAACATTAAAAAGAATTAAAAAAAAAAACTGTGAACGACCTAAATATCCATATACAGATGAATGGATAAATAGACCATATATCCAAGCAACAGAATGTTCTTCAGCCAGACCTTGGTTTCTAATGCCATTCTTCAGAAAGAGGAACCAAAGCTTCTTGGAGAAATGGCTGATTCTAAGCCTGGGGAAGGATTTATAGGAAATAAGCCTGGGGCACCTTGTAGCACCAGGAACCAAGGAAATGTTTAAACACACACAATGCTGTGCTAAAGGGACGTGGGCCAACTGGAAGAGTTACCAATGGCCAAAGAAAGAAGGAGAGAATTGGACGATAACCCAAAGCAGGAAAATTTCTTTAAAAATATAGCCATGAGGGTCGCCTGGGTGGCTCCGTTGGTTAAGCGCCTGACTTCGGCTCAGGTCATGATCTCGCGGTTCGTGGGTTCGAGCCCCGCATTGGGCTCTCTGCTGACAGCTCAGAGCCTGGAACTTGCTTCAGATTCTGTGTCTCCCTCTCTTTCCGCCCCTTCCCCGCTCCCTCTCTCAGAGATAAATAAACATGAAAAACTTTTTTTTAAATAAAAATATAGCCACAAGTCCATACTGTTATAAATCAATGATTGAATAAATAAATGAAGAGGGGAGAGGAGACAAATCTCACAGATAGAACAATTCCAAATAACTTATGCAGCTGCCCTGAACTTGGGGAGGTGGGGCATAACTCTCGCTCGAGTGTACAGGTGCATAGAGGCTTCCTCCCAGAGTGTAGATGATCTGATTGGATCCTTTCAAGAATGCCATTAGGAGCACGTCGTTATTGTAGCCATTTTACCGATGATGAAACTGAGACTCGGAGAGGCCAAGCTCTAGGTCACCCAAGTAGTAAACAGGGAACTTTGCAGCTCCTTGAGGGAGTCCTAGCCTGTTCCCCGCCATATGCCCTCGGATCTCACAGGGACTAGGGGTGTGATTGGCACTCAAAGAAATTGTCAAATGAGGGGCGCCTGGGTGGCTCAGTTGGCTAAGCTTCTGACTCTTGATTTCGGCTCAGGTCATATCTCCCAGTTCTCGGGTTTGAGCCCCGCATTGGGTTCTACGCTGACAGTGCGGAGCCTTCTTGGGATTCTCTCTCTCCCTCTTTCTCTGCCCTTCCCCCTGCTGTCAAAACAAACAAACAAACAAACATTTTAAAAAATTGTCAAATGAGTGAAAGCAGAGGACAGGATTGGAGACTGAGAGATCACAGTAGAGACTGGGTGCTCCTGAAGCCACTGCTGTGGGGCTGTGTGATCCCAGGCAGCTCCTGGACCTCTCTGAGTCTGTCTCGGGATCCTCATCTATAAGAAGATGATAGGCTTTCCTGCCTCAGAGGTTGCTGTGAGAATAAAGTGAGGTCACTGGTGTGTCCTCATATGAACCTCATTCAAGACTCTAGAGGAAACACAACCTCAGCTCTAGAGTCTTCAGGAGTTACAAGTGGGGGGCTGGGGGGGCTGGTCCACAGGTTGTGGCCAAGACGCCCATCTTCAGAAATCGGCATAAGGTGGCTGAAAGTGAGCAGCCCCCTGCTGCCTCCTCATCCCTGTGGGGCCCAGGGGCTTTTCTAGACACCACCTGGGTCCGTCCTCTGGCAGTGTGGCCCGCTCAGGAAGCAGATGCCATTAGAAACGTCTTGTCCCGTTGTCCAAGAACCAAGCAGAGGTGGGAGTGGAAACCCAGCTTGAAACCCAGTGCAGCTGCCCACCAAAGCCCTGGATCCCAGCGTGGGGCAGAGAAGGGCCATGTCCCAGAGGGGGACCTCCCTAGGCCTCCCGCGCCTTGCCCCAGCCCTGGGTCCACCTCTCTGGTCAGGGCTGGGAGCCTTTATTCCTCCGTGTGTTCTCAAGGAGCCCTGACCATGCTGGAAGCCCTCTTCCTCTCACAGACAGGCTGCCGGCTTTCTGCCCCCGCCCGGCCCTTCCCCCCGGGGCAGCCAGCGCAGGGAAAGGGAAGGAGGAAAATACAGGGGAAGACAGAGCCCAGATCACCATCTCTGATCCTATCTCTCCACAAAGGCAAAGCACCTGGCACCCGGTGGCTCCCTTCCTCCTTTGCATAGTCACCCAGCCTTCTGAGGTTCTCTGAGCACCTTGCCATCCTCCCCTTGCCCAGGTCACACAGTAAGTCAGGAACGCAGTCTTTTCCAGCTCTAGGACCCAGTGGTGACTCCCAGCGGGTGGCAGTCAGCTCACTGCAACTGCCCTGTGGTCACTGGCTCGCTGACCCCTTCTCCTGGGGACCCTCCTGGGCCCACCGCTCACCAGCCCTGCGCTTTCAGTGGGAGTTACCCCGCCTCCAAGCCCGCCCCCACCCACCCCACCCCTGCTTGACTCCACCTCCCTCACCAGAATGGTGGCTAAGGGGAGGCACCTGACCCAAGATGGGCCAATCGGAGAGCGCCATTCCCCAAGAAGGACATATGAGAAAACGGACCAATCAGGGCCCTTCCCTAAGATTTCTTTCCTCAAACCAGTCTGGTGGGTGGCGGGAGGCGCATCCCTGCGGGAAGGGGCCCAGAAGGACTGGAGAGAGGAAGCTCCCTGGACGAGAGAGGGAAAGATGTGCAGGAGCCAAGTCCTGGCAGCATCCAGGCCATTCCCAGCCTCTCCCAGGGCGCCTCCTTTGATTTGTTGAGCTCCTTCAAAGAGCCTTTAGTAAAGCCCTCCCTGGTTAGTGAAGTTTGAATCGGGTTTCTGCTCGGGCGGTAGGTAGCACATCACGCGTGCTAAGATCATGGACTCTGAAGCCAGCCAGCACTTAACCTTGGGTGCGTTCCTGAATAGCTCAGGAGCTCAGTTTCCCCCACTGTAGCCCACACTTACCGCGGGGGTTAGCGGAGTTACAATAGCACCTGGCCACACCTGGAAGGCCAGACCCCCCCCTCCCCGCCGGCCGACAGCCCACGATGGAAACTGTGAGATAGACTCAGAATTGCCCCCTCTCTCAGTGGCTAACTTTGTTTTGGGGTGCAGCTCACCACATATGGGACCCAGCACAGTGGTGCTGGAAGGTGCTCTGGAAGGGTGAAGGCTGTCATGCCCGGGTGCCCACCTCCTGCTCCCAAGGGTAGCTCCCTCCCAGGGCCTCTGGCTGCTCACACAAACAAACAGCCATTAGCCACGGGGTTGGACAGATCCGCCCAGATCTGCCTGAGCCCCGGGGTGCCCCCAGCTTGGACTCGGGCCGGGAATATCCTGTGCCCAACCCGGCTGTGCCAAGGAGCAACGAAACAGCTCTGTCGTGGGTTGAATAGTGTCCTCCAAAAAGATGTGTCCCCCCCGGGGGCACCTGGGTGGCTCAGTCGGTTAAGCGGCCGACTTCAGCTCAGGTCATGATCTCACATCTGTGAGTTCAAGCCCCACGTCGGGCTCTCTGCTGACAGCTCAGAGCCTGGAGCCTGTTTCAGATTCTGTGTCTCCCTCTCTCTCTGACCCTCCCCCGTTCATGCTCTATCTCTCTCTGTCTCAAAAATAAATAAATGTTTAAAAAAAAAAAAAAAAAAAAAGATGTGTCCCCCCGGGAACCTCAGCCTGTGACCTCGTTTGGAAATAGGTCTTTGCAGATGTAATTATGTAAAGATTTCGAGATTAAATCATCCTGGATTTCGGGTGGGCCCTAAATCGAATGGCTGGTGTCCTTATGAGAAGAGGGGAGGACACAGACGCAGACAGAAGGCGGCGTGAAAATGGAGGCAGAGACCCCAGTGCCACAGGCTGAGAAACACCAAAGAGTTCAGGCAGCCGCCAGCGCCTAGGACAGAGGCGTAGGAACTAACTTCACTCCCTCAGGTCCTCCAGAGAGAACCAAACTCAATTTCAGACTTCTGGCCTCCTGAACTGTGAGCGAATAGCTTTCTGTTCGTGGAAGGCAGCCTGTTTGTCGTCATTTGGTAACGGCCACCCTAGAAAACTCTCACCTGCTCACACGACGTGCTATCTGGCAGTCTGGCCGTGTTGCCAGGAAGCTTTGAACTTTGCTCTTTCTTTGCCCACGCAGTTCCACGTCTAAGCACGTACCTTTTACAAAATAATCGGAGAAACAGAGATACAGGCAAGGGCATTGCCCACAGTATTGTCCAAAATGGTGACAAACTAGGAAAGAGCTAGATACCTATGCATGGAGCTTAGTCAAATAAAGGCTAGTACTCCACACAGTGGGACATCGGGCAGCTGTTAAACACCATTATGTGGGACGCCTGGGTGGCTCAGCCAGTTAAGCATGGGACTTTGGCTCAGGTCATGATCTCCCGGTTTGTGAGTTCGAGCCCCGCGTTGGGCTCTGTGCTGACAGCTGAGAGCCTGGAGCCTGCTTTGGATTCTGTGTCCCCCTCTCTCTCTGCGCCTCCCCTGCTCACGCTCTGTCTCTCAAAAATAAATAAATGTTAAAAAAATTAAAAAAAAAATATATATATATAAAGTAAAAAATAAGCACCATTATGTGTTAATGTCCAAAGATATTATGTAGTCATATATGAAAAAAAAAATGTTTCGAAACTGCCTATCCACACAAAACAGATTTACTGTAGGAAACGATCGCCAAATTGGACTTCATTAAAATTCAGAACTTCTGGTCATCAAAATACAACATAAAGAGGCTGATTTCAAAGGCCAGTTCTCCCACTAAGGGGCTATGAGACGTTGGGTGAACTATTTCAATCCTCTGCGCCTCAGTTTCTCATCTATAAAATGGGGAGGCTGTCTTCGTGAGGTTTGTTCCAGTTAAATATAATTGCGTGACCAACCACTCTAAAACTTAGTGGTGTAAACCAGCAATGGTCTTCTTATTCTCTCACCTGTGTGAAATTAGAGCAGGCTTTGCAGGGGGTGGCTCAGCTCTGCTCCTCAGGGCGCCGGCTGAGGTGGCCCAACGGGGGCTGGAGGACCTGCTTCCAAGATGGCGTGCTCACATGGCTGGCAAGTTGGTGCTGGCTGTTGACTGGGAGGTCAGGTGAGCGGAGGGCCCGAGGCCTGGGCTCCTCTCCACGGGGGCTTCTCCATGGGCTGCTAGGACTTCCTCACAGCATGGTGGCCGGGTTTCAAGAGCAAGCATCTCAGGAGACGGGACGTGGAGGCCACCCATTTCCTATGGGCTGCCCCTCCCACCCCCGCCAATGGTAGAGTGTCACTTTTGCCATATTCTTTTTTTTTTTTAAGTTTTAAATTTTTAATTTTTTAATTTGCATCCAAATTAGTTAGCGTCTAGTGCAACAGTGATTTCAGGAGTAGATTCCTTAGTGCCCCTTCCCCATTGAGCCCTTCCCCCCTCCCACGACCCCTCCAGGAACCCTCAGTTTGTTCTCCATATTTATGAGTCTCTTCTGTTTTGTCCCCCTCCCTGTTTTTATATTATTTTTGTTTCCCTTCCCTTATGTTCATCTGTTCTGTCTCTTGAAGTCCTCATAGGAGTGAAGTCATATGATTTTTGTCTTTCTCTGACTAATTTCACTTAGCATAATACCCTCCAGTTCCATCCATGTAGTTGCAAATGGCAAGATTTCATTCTTTTTGCTTGCCGAGTAATACTCCATTGTATATATAGACCACATCTTCTTTATCCATTCATCCATCGATCGACATTGGGCTCTTTCCATACTTTGGCTATTGTTGATAGTGCGGCTATAAACATGGGGGTGCGTGTGTCCCTTCGAAACAGCACACCCGTATCCCTTGGATAAATACGTTTGGTATTTATCCAATCCTCTGGATAAATAGTCGTGCAATTGCTGGGTGGTAGGGTAGTTCTATTTTTAGTTTTTTGAGGAACCTCCATTCTGTTTTCCAGAGTGGCTGCACCAGCTTGCATTCCCAAAACAACGCAAAAGAGATCCTCTTTCTCCGCATCCTCGCCAACATCTGTTGTTGTCCGAGTTGTGAATGTTAGCCGTTCTGACAGGTGTAAGGTGGTACTTCATTGTGGTTTTGATTTGTATTCACTTCTGCCATATTCTATTGGTCAAGAAGTCACAGAACCCACATTCAAGGGGAGGGGACCCAAACCCCCAATCTCTCAAAGGGTGGAATGTCAAAGAATTTACAGACATATTTTAAGACTGTCAAAGGGCTGCTTATGAGGATTAAGTCAAATCACGTAATCACAGTCTCAAAGGATCATCCCATAGATGACTTCTTAAATGCAATACGGCTTTACAGGGTAAAGCCTGGCCGTCGGCTGAGCCAAGTGGTCAAAGCTAGCCTCACAGACATGGAATAAACCGACAGGATTGCTGCTTCTTAAAGAAGCCATGCATACTCCTGCCTCAGGGCCTTTGCACTTGCTGTTCTCACTGCCTGGAATGCTCTTTCCCCGGTTATCCACAGGGCTTGCTTGCTGACTTCCTTCGGGTCTCTGCTTCAATGTCATCACCCCAGGAAGGCCTCTCTGGCCCCTACATAAAATTGCTACCCCCGTCTCCTTCTGGCCCTGCTCTGCTTTTCCTTTTCCACCAGACATTACATGTCTTTTTTTTTTTTTTTTTTTTTATTGTTTCTGCTTTATTCTGTTTTCCCCCATGAGAACGCCAGCTCTTCAAAGGCATTTTTGTCTTGCTCACTGCTGGACCCCCAGCACATAGAATGATGCCTGGAACATAGTAGGTGCTTGGTAAAGATATGAGGAACGAATACATGAATCTGGTGGTGGCAGCCCAAATGTCACCTCTTTTGTGAGGTCTCCCTTGATTTCATCCGCAAGTGAAAGGCCTTGACCTGGGGTTCCTCCCCACTGTTTTCAGCTTGCTGCTTAGGTGTGTCCCTGGGGACTGAGCCACATTCAGCTCTCAGTCCCCAGCCTGCTCTCAGCATACCAGAGACACTCAGGTAATCACATTTCCAGTTCTCATTTCCACCTGCCCACAGACCCAGATTTGAGAAGCAGTTTACATGTGGCATCTCAGTTAACCCTCAACATGGCCTTCTGAGATATGCGGATCACCCCTGTTTGTGGACGTGTCCCGGAGAGGAGTGGTCACTGGCCCTAGACGGCTGGTTTGGGCAGAGCCAAGCCTAGAACCCTCGACTCCTGCTTTCCAGGGAGCAGAGTGCATGAGAATTACACACTGTCGGAGCACCTCGGGAGGACCTGAACCTCAGCCTCATCAGAACCTGAAGGGCCCCCAGGCTGGAAGCTGACACGGCAAAAGCCTCGGATTTATCATAAGAAGCCAGAAATCCTAAGTTGGCAATTAATTCAAATGAAGCCAAAACCCAGAACAGATTCTCCCGTGGGCTGGATGCCACCCTTCGGCCAGCACTTTGCGACCTGCGTTCTGGCGAGGTTCTATCTAGATTCTAGATGGTTGTCTATTTTGTAGGCAAGAAAACAGGCCTAGAGAGGGGAGTGATTTGCCCAAGGTCACATGGCAAGAGCCAAGATTTTGAAAATTTCTGGTCTAGGGGTGCCTGGGTGGCTCAGTCGGTTAAGCATCCGGCTCTTGGTTTCAGCTCAGGTCGTGATCTCATAGTTCATGAGTTCGAGCCCCACGTCAGGTTCCACACTGTGCAGAGCCTGCTTGGGATTCTCTCTCTCCCTCTCTCTCTCTGCCCCTCTCTGCTTGTGCTCTTTCTCTCTCTCAAAATAAATACACTTTAAAAACAAAAAAGGAAAGAAAATTTCTGGTCTAGAGAAGGCAGTATTTTATGGGGAGTGACCCGGAGCTCCCCACCCCGGAGTCAGTCCCTGCCACTTGCTGTAAGGCAGCCCAGGCCAACAAGGACGAGGGAAAACAGATGCCTAATTCCAGGGTCAGGCGGCCATGGGGAGAGCTGAGTTTCAGAAGCAAACAGACCCGGGTTCAAACTCCAACCCAAACCCCCATCAGCTGTTGTGACATGTGGCCTCGGGCAAGGTTCTTCCCTCTCTGAGCCAGGCCTCTCCTCCGTAAGCTGGGCACACGATACCCTGGGTAAGAAATGACTGGCTCCCGAGCTCGGCTGGGACTGTGCTTCGAGTACTTCCGAGGAGAACTGATGAGGTTGCCACATAGAATGCACACCGCCCCGATTCCTGTTTCTTCAACCTCCCAGGTGCCCACACAAAGACTGTGCCAGAGCAGGCTGCTTGGCTTCCAAAGAGGCCTCGGCAGAACAGGTCTGGTGACCCTGGGGCTGACCTCCTGTCCCAGCACACCCTCCCTGTCCCAGCACTTTCACACACGGAGCAGGCGGTTGGATTCCACCAGTAATGCTTCGGCCTCTGGCTAGGCGGCCACCCCAGCCCTGCAGCTGCTGCTACTATGTTCCCCTAGTTCCTCCTAGGGCAGGAAGTAATTTGGGCAGAAATGCCTCCCGGGTCCCCGCTGCACAGCCCCCTGCCCCACCCTAGCCCTGTGTCCCTCTTTCCCCGCCCCGGAGCCATTCTCTCCTCGGGCCTGGCCCCTTCTGAACTCCAGATGCCGGACCCCATTGACTCTCAGGCCTTCCCCGCCCCCTCTCCCACAGCCCCTTAAACTTACCCCGCTCATGCCAGGCCAGAGGCCTCCTGCCCACGTTCCTGAGCTGGTGGACCTCAGGCCCCATAGGTCCTGCCCCCTGAACACTCTTTACATCCCCTGAGCATTAGTCTGAACCTTATGGCATGTCACTGGTCACTGCAGCTGCCCCCTGATTGGTCCCTGACCTTCAGTCTTGCTCGCCTCTGCCCACACTCCCCGCCTCCCACAGCCAGAGGAAGCTTTCTCTTTGGGGCTTGGACTCACGACCCGAGATCGACAGTCGCATGCTCTACCAACTGAGCCAGCCAGATGTCCCCAGAGGGAGCTTTCTAGAACTGTCTGGCAAGGGCCTTCCAAGCTCAAGTCCCTTCTTCCAGGGGTGTCATCTACTCTGACAGAAGGGCAGCTCATCCCAGCATTCAAGGCCCACCAATGTCACCTGCCTCATTTCTTGCATCTGATAACACCTGCCACACATACTTTTATTCTTTACATCTGAGTTTAAAAATTATTCATCGGTACCCTGAAATTAGAATTGAACTGGATGTCCTATATCTTACTTGGCAACCCGACTGTCAGTCCAAACATCCTAGACATCATGAGGTTTTAGTGTAATTTTTGGTGCAGCAACTGGGACATACTTAACTACTAAAAAAAAGTTCATTGTTTAACTAAAATTCAAATTTAACTGGGCACCCTATATTTTTATCTGCGAAACCTGGCAACCCAGATCTTACACAGATAACAGGGACCGGGGAGGGGGGCTGTCAGGGGTCAGAGAGCCCCAACCTGGACCCAGAAACCCTGCCCATTATTCTGCCTGAAAGTCTCCTTCCCAAACGCCCACCCTCGTCCATGGAGCCCAGAGACTCCTCGGGAGGAGCTATTCCACTACTGGCCGCTTCTCTCCTCTGCCTGGGCCTCAGCTTCCTCTTCTAGCAAATGAAACTAATGGTTTCTCCATCCTCTCAGTCTCTCCCAAGGATCAAACACCTGATTAGAGTAGGGGATTCCCAGCTGGCAGGGCGTGCCCAGAAGGCAAGCAGGCTTGGGGGGAGTTTCTGTTCTTTGGCCCATGGAAGGACCTTGAGGAATGATTAGGATGAAGGTCTTCCCCCAACCCAAAGCACCTTGTAAACCAGTTAAACCACCTCAGTGATAATTGATTCAGGCAAGCAGCATCCGCACATGCTAAAACCACTGGATCAAAATTTGTTGGGGACCAGGGCATTCACACAGCATCCAAGGAGAAGTTACCTTATTGTAGGTAGACCGGGCCGGGCAACAACAGGGAACAGTCCATCACCTGCCCTTGATCCGAAGGAGACCTGCCAGGTAAACTCCACGCTTAGCCTGGGATTAAACCCTGAACCAGAAAAAAAAAATAACAGCCGGAAAGGACATTACAGGGGCATCTGGGGCAATGGAACGTGGACCCGGGACTAGGTAACAGTATTGTATCAATGTTAAAGTTCCTGAACTTGATCACTGAACAGTGGTATGTCAGAGAACAGCCTTGTTCTTAGCAGAAATGTGGTGAAGTATTCAGAGGTGAAGGTCACATATCTGCAATTCTCTATGGCTCAGCAAAAGCAAACATATAGGGAGGATGGGAGAGAGAGAGACAGGTCAAATGGTAACAGCTGGGGAATCTGATAGTTCATTGTACTATTTTTGCAATTTCTCTGTCCGTTGGGTATTTTTCCAAGCCTGAGGGCACACCCAGAAATAAAATATCAGAATTAGAAGTGGTCTTGGGGCTCCTGGGTGGCTCAGTCAGTTAAGCATCTGACTTTGGCTCAGGTCATGACATCTGACGGTTTGTGAGTTCCAGCCCCACGGCCGGGTCACTGCTGTCAGCACAGGGTCCTTTTCGGATCCTCTGTCCCCCTCTCTCCCTCTGGCCCTTCCCTGAGCGCACACACACATACACACACACACACACACACACTCTCTCTCTCAAAAATAAACATTAAAAAGAAAAAAAAAAAGAAGTGGTCCTAAAGACACTGTGCCCTCCCCCACCTCCCACAGAGGAAGACCCTGAATGGGGAAGGCCTGAGCCTGTCACACCAGTGAATGGCAGTTAAAACTACCTGCTTGATTTGAGTTCTTTTTTTTTTTTTTTAATTTTTTTTTTCTCTGTTTTTTATTTATTTTTGGGACAGAGAGAGACAGAGCATGAACGGGGGAGGGGCAGAGAGAGAGGGAGACACAGAATCGGAAACAGGCTCCAGGCTCCGAGCCATCAGCCCAGAGCCCGACGCGGGGCTCGAACTCACGGACCGCGAGATCGTGACCTGGCTGAAGTCGGGACGCTTAACCGACTGCGCCACCCAGGCGCCCCTTGATTTGAGTTCTAACAGCAGGAGGGGGCCACCTAATCAATGTCATCCCAGCCCCTCTCTCTGCTCCCCACATACCCCTCGACACTATGGCCGCCCTACTGTCCTGCAGGAGGTGAGCAGTTCCCGTGGAGTCTGGGGAGAAATCTAGCCCTCCCTCTCCAAAGAAACAGAACTACTGTGATCTTAAAATTGTGATCAATAATTTTGATCAGTCGGTGGCTGGCTCAGTCGGTGGAGCATGCGACTCTTGATCTCAGGGTTGTGAGTTTGAGCCCCATGTTGGGCATAGAGATTACTAAATAATAGTAATAATAATAATAATTAATTTTAAAATGTGACCAATACAACTGAAATCATGCCTAACTGATCTGCTGTCACGTTTACCCTTGTAGTCTAAGGCAGCAGATCTCTTTCTCTGTCCCTCTCTCCATTGTCCCCAGTCCTCTTTTAAAACCAGCTGTTCACTGCCCCACAGGCCTAAATCTTCCCCACAGTCCCCCACATTCCAGTTCTCTCCACCCAGGCCCCCATACTGCCTCATCCCGACTTCACATCACACCATTGTGCCCCCAGCTCCGCTGTTCCAGTCCCTCTGGCTTTTGTGACCTTGTGTCTGTCCACCTTGTTCCTACCTCCTGGCTCTGCCCAGTTCCTTCTGCCTGGAAGGCCCAGTTCTCCGCCTGGCGAGAACCATGCTGCAGGAACACATCACCTGGCAGCCTGACCAAGTCAGATTATCAGGAGCTCACATCCGGGTCCAAGACCATTCCAGGAGGCTAGGGCCAGAGAGCCCCCCAGGGACCATCGTGGGCCTACACAGAGGAGATACTGTTAAATTCACTCATTCAACAAGTATTGAGCACCTACTGTATGCCAGGCTCTGTGCTAGGCTCCGGGCATGCATGCAAGGGACTTCAGAGCAGAGTCCTGCCCCCAAGGAGTCCACAGTCCACTGGGATGCGGTGGGGCTGGGGGCAGACCATCCCCGATACAACACACGGGATGACTTCAGCTCCAAGCGAAGTGCTACGAAGACACAGGGTCAGCCTGGAGACGGGGGTGGGGGGGTGGGTTAGGGCAGGACTTGACTAGGGAAAAGCTGACCTGACAGCCAAACAGTAAGCCAAGGCTGGCCCTGGGGCAGCTGGGGATAGTGTCCCGGAGAGAGAGAACAGCACGTTCACAGGCCTGGAGGGGGCCTGAACTAAACCGAGTCGGGAATATGGAGGCCTGTGAGGCCCAGCACCGCGCTCAGGGCCACCCTGCGAAGTTAGGCCAGGCGTGGCCTGGTGGTTTCCGGATTTTAAGTTCCGGATCTCATCGCGGGAGGGCGCCACCTTCCCCCTCTCTGGCGACGAGTCGGGGGGGGGAGGGGGGGGCCCTGGTAAGGCCGACGTCCCACCCGAGGCCGCCCAGCGGGCCCGAACCCGGCCGAGCGCTAGCGGGGCGACCCCACCCCGGGCCACGTGCCGTGCGCGGGGTCCCCCCGCCGCCGCCCCTTCCTCGCGGCGGCGTGAGGGGCGGGGCCGCCCGCTCGGCCCCGCCCCTCCTCCGAGGGTGACGCCGCCAGGGGGCGGGCCCTGGGCGCGGCGGCCCGACTGTCTCGGCGGCGGCGGCGGCGGAGAGAGCGAGGAGCTGCGCCACCATGGGGGCCCAGCTGAGCACGGTAGGCGGGGAGGGGGCGCGGGGGGCAGGGACGGGGCCGCGGGGTCGGGAGCTAGGGGCCCCCCCATCCGCCCCGCGCGTGCCCGGTGGGCGCCCGTGACTCACGCCCCGGCCCTCCATGGCCGGGACCCAGCCCTCCTCCCGAGGGGCGTGCGGGCGGCGGGCACCCGGCTGACGGGCACTGGGGCGCCCCGCCGCCGCCCGCATCCCTCCGGGTCCCGCCCCGTGGAGGGCGGAGCGGGCTGCGCGTGAGCCCTGCGAGCGAGGGTGGGAGAGAGGGTGTGGCTGGGAAAGTTGGCGTGTGCCCGAGTGTGCGAGTGTGCACGAGAGTGCGTGTGAGAATGCTGGTGCACGCGAGTCGGTGAGTGCACGTGTGTGGCCGAGTGTGAACATGACACGGCGGGGTGTGCTGTGAACTGTGAGCGTGCACGAGAGTGCGCGAGCGCCCGCGGGTGTGTGTGTGTGCAGATGTGTGGCTCAGTGTGAGCATACGGAGTGGGTGTGGTGTGAGGTGCGAGTACAGGAGAGTATGAGTGAGTGAGAGGGTGTGTGGCCGAGTGCACGTGTGTGAGAGTTTCTGCGAGCGCGTGAATGTGGGAGGGGGCGCGTGCGGGCGATGCGGCTGCATGGCAGGGTTCGTGGCTTCTCCGGGCACCGGTGACCACGCTGCACCCCTGCCTGCTGCTGCGGCGCTGCAAGACTTGTGAGGCCCTCGCGAGGAACCCGGTTTCACAGATGAAGAAACTCGACTCACAGTTGGCCGCCTTCCCATGCTGGGGGTGGTGGTGCTGAACTTGTGGGGCTCCAAAGTCCACCATCATGCTGTCACTTTTGGGACTCCCGGTGCCTCCCTCCCCCACCTCCCCCGCCCGCCTCCTCTCTGGGATTTCTCAAAAGCCACAGTGGAGGG
Source organism: Puma concolor (assembly GCF_028749965.1). Lineage (NCBI taxonomy): Eukaryota > Metazoa > Chordata > Mammalia > Carnivora > Felidae > Puma > Puma concolor. Next base: position 6,532,947 of record NC_141673.1, read on the forward strand.
CCTGGGGACGGGTGCTCCAGCCTCCCTCCTGCCCCCCACCCCCGGACGTGCTCTGGTCCCGGGAGCTGGCTGGGCACGGGGAGCAGTGGCAGGGCGGGCATCAAGAGGATTAGGCCCAGAGCCACTTGCGTCCGCAGCCACCTCCACCCCAGGCGCCTGCCTCTTCCCTCTGGCTCTGTGGGGCTCCTGCTCAGGATGAGGCAAATGGTTCTCTTGGCCTCCGTGTGTTTGTTCCTGCAGTTGTGGCCCAGCCCAGGACTCTGGGGGACATCCAGACCTAGGAGCAGCCTTGCCCAGGGCAAACCTGTGGGCATTACTGAGGGTAACGTCCTGATCCTCCTCCTCCTGATCCTCCTCCTTCGTTACTCAACCCCGCCCCCGGACCCCCACCCCTGCTGTTTTCCCACAGTGCTTCTCACTTTCTAGCTGGTGCTGGTTGGATTTGTCACTGTGCCCCCAGCATGTGGCCGCTCCATACATTTTGCCAAGGCCCCCTTGCAACCCCCTTGTGAGTTAGGAGACTCACCAGCTCCACGGCCCCCTCTGTCCGAGAGGTGGGCAGGGATTGACCTGCTGGGGTCCCCACGTAGCCCAAAATGCCCACAGCAGACCCTAGCCGGGCCTCCTGGCACACCAGCTCCACAGGGTCTGCGGGAGGCCGGCTCAGGCTCTGGGCACCAGACTCTTATCTGGGGTGTACAGGCTCTGCAGGAGGCCTCCTCCTATACTCCAGGGGGCCCCAGCTCAGGGACTGGCACTTGGGGGAACATCGGGGGTTTGGCCTGCCAGCCGGGACCGTGGCTCCCCTGCCCCCGGCACATCCGTGAGTGCTCAGTGGGCCCCGATAGACCGCCACGACAGGTAGTCCCAGGCTCCCTCGCTGCCCCCGCAGCTCTGTGGCTCTTCCGTGGCCCTTGCCCCTAGCTCCAGGGGAGCCGGACTGTGTCTCCTCCACGGAAAGTGGCTCTGCTGTCCACCTGCCCCTCCTCCTGGGTGCACTTCCCCCACGGTTCCGAGCCAGGAGCCCCCCGCTGCAGAACTTCCTCCACTCCCTCCCACTTCCTGAGAAGGGGACCCAGAGGGAGGTGGACACTCAGATCCCAGCGGGGCGGCTGGCGGGCGGCAGGCAGGTAAGCCTCAGCACCCGGAGCCGGCCCCCCGGGAGGGCTAGGCCTGTGCTCAGACCCCACCTGGGTACAGTGGGTGCCCGGGTCCCAGTAGGGAACTCCACGGAGTGGGGCAGCTGGGCAGGGTGCCGTGTGGGGGGCAGCAAGGCTGCCCATCCCCTCAGCAATGGTGGGTGAGTGGGGGCGCCCCGGAGACACCCTGGGACTCTGGCTGCCCCTTTCCCTCTCTCTTTCTGTGTCAGCAGAGGTGAGGAAAAGCAGGTGGTGGGTTCCCCGGTGGGCCGAGCACAGCCTGTGGGGCACCAGGTCAAGGCCTGGGGGGCAGCTGTCCCCTAGACCCCCCCGAGGGGCTGTGGTGACTGTGTGTGTGTGCGTGTGTGCGCGCATGTGTGCATACACATGTGTACGTGTGTGTGTCTGAGCAGCAAGGCTGAGGAGGAGCTGGGGTGGGGCCTTGGCTTCCACCATCTGCCTCCTGTTTACTCTGTCCACGACTTGCAGGGGTGGGGGTGGTACCGTGGACTAGGAGGGGCTGCAGAGTTCATTCTGCCCCCAGGTTGTAGGAACAGGGCATCCCTACCCCTTGTGAATCTGGTAAAGCCTCTACCTTTAACTTTCCATGGCTCCCCTTCCCCGGACTGTGTCTGTCTTCCCCACCGGCTTGAGCTCCTCAGGGGCAGGGTCCCCTGGCTGGTGTTCCCCGAATCCCCCGTGAGTCCCGATAGGTGTGCTCACTGGGGTTTATGGCCTGAAGGCCTGACTGACAGCGAGGGTCTGCCCACAGCTGCCTCCCCAGGTAGGAGTTCGTACATATGCAGAGTCCACAGGCGCAGAGAGGCAGGGCGGTACGGTGACTCAGTGCGTGGACTCGGTCACGTGCCTGGGTTCACATCCTGGCCCTCGGGCCAGGTCTTTCACCCAGGCCTCTGTTTCCTCGCCCGAAATGGGGGTGGTATCAGCTCCCGTCTCCTAGGCTTGAGGATTATGTGAGATAAAGGAGCAAAGCAGCTGTACCTTGCTCTGCATAGCCCAGTTTTGGGGACCGGAGGCTGGAAGGAAGGCTGCTGCTGACATTTATCAGCTGCCCACACGGGCGACTCCTTCCGGCCATGGCTCTGATCCCAGCATCCCTCCACGCGGTAGGCGTGCCTCACAGATGTGGAGCCGCCAGGAAGCCAGGATCGAAGCTAGGATCGTAGCCACCCTGGCCTGTGCTCTGTGGAGGACTGTGGGTCTTCAAAGGGACAAGATGAGCTGGTGCCCCGCCCTCACCCGGGAGGGATCTGGCCTCTTGCCCTGACTCCTGAAACTTCCAGGCAAAATAAAAAGAGTCAGACAGAGACCTGGGGGGGGGGGGGGGGGGGGCTTGTTGCTGTCCCTTCACGAATTTATCCACACATGTTTACTGAGTGTCCCTGCTCTGAGCTCTGGGGATGCAATGGTGATGAGACCACAGATTCCCCCACCCCCCCCACCCCTGCCCCTTCTGGGGCTTCTGATCTAGGATCTGCTGTTTCACGGCGACTGTGACCACACGTAGGCTCTGGCCCAGCCGTTTGAGCCACGGCTGGCGTCCCGGGTACGCGAGGCTGGTACTTAGAAGCTGGAAGGTCTGGGCTAGGGCTGCGGCCTCCACCCAGGGCCTCCCTGAGCCTCGGTTTCCTCATTTGTTAAATGAAGAATGCAGTTGGCCTATTTCCTACCGCTGTGGGTCAGTGAGGAAATACAGGGGAAGGTTCTCTGCAGATTGTACAATGAGCTGCAGGCCAAGCGGCTGTGTTGGGGGAAATCAAAACTCCGGGGAGCACCAGACACAACCCCAGCTGGCTCCCACTGTCCTTCGAGTTCATCTCCAGGGCTCCCTACGATGCAAACCTAACTTCACTCCACTTTCTCCCCAACCAGTGTTCCCCATGGATATGGCTTCTCCGCTTGACATGGCAGGGCCCGTAGCAGAGGAATCTGCGGAATAGTCCTCAGTCCCAGGGGCGTTTAGAGAGGGGAGCAGGGGCTATGGGAGTCTGCTGAGGGCCTGATGAGCTAGGGAGGGGCCAGCCAGGGAAGATTTGACATTTAGACTGGGGTCTGAACGATGAGTAGGAGTTTCCTGGCTGGATGAGGGAAGAGGAAGGGCATCTGGGGCAGAAAGAAGAGTGTGCAAAGGCCTGAGGAAAGGCTTGTGGCCAGCGTTACAGCCACATAGCAGGGGCCTTGAGTGGAGGCAGGCAGAGGGGAGCCATCGTGGGTGTTTGAGGAGGGGACGGTGGCCTGTTGGTTTGCAAGTTGGGGCCTCATCACGAGAGGCAGGGTATGAGGCTGTGGGATTCGGGCCTTGGGCTCTGTGGCTGGGGCACAGAGAGGGCACCTGGCCTGGGAGGTGGCTCCGGAAGGGCTAGACGGGCCTGGGGTTGAGTCCTGGCTCCACCCTTGACTGCTGTAGGACCACGTGCAAGTCACTTAACGTCTCTGAGAAACAGGGACAGTAGTATCACTTGTGAGTGTGGCCCCCCAAGGATCGGCTGTGGTGCACCTGGGGCAAGACACTGACCTTCTCTGGGCCTCAGTTTCCTTATCTGTAACCTGGTGATAATCACAGCACCTACAGCCAAGGTGAAAACGAGGATTATCTCAGGGAGCTCACGTCCCACTCCTGGAGCTGTGCCAGCTTGGGAACGTTTGCTGCGTCTGCTCTGTGCACGGCCCTCTCACCTGTCTTCCTGTCCTCCCCAGCCCTGGAGGAGACTGTCCTCTTGCACTTGAGGGGGGTGGGGCCTGGAGAGGCCACGATTCTCTCCTGAGGTCCTGAGCTGGGGCTTTAACGAGGGCCTTTAACGAGACCCAGGATGGGTGGAACGCTGTGCGGTGCCTGGGACACGGTAGGTGCTGGTTAAATGTGCGGCTGCCAGAGACCCCTGCCGCGTGGTGGGTGGGGCTGGAGAGGGGAGCCTTGGCTGGCTCCCACAGCCCGTTCCTTCGGACCCATCGATCACAGACCAGGGGCTCTGTGGGGTGAGGCCTGGACCGCACTCAGCCTGGAGGCCCTGCCTGGGAGAGAGGCACCTTGTTCTAAGCCCGACAAAGCGCGCCTGTAACCACAGCCCACAGCCGCAACAGGGTAACTTGAAGCCGCCGGGCCGGTTTGGGGAGCAGGGGCCAGGCCTGGCGCGGGATCTTGGTGCTTCTGCCCTTCCTTCACTTGGGTATTCCGTCTCCCCAGTGGTAGAGGCCCACCGAGGGTGTCAAGAGAAGCTCCTGTGTGTGCGCCCACATCCCTCTGTGGCCTGGGTACCCTTATCTCATCTCATATCTTGACTCCCCCAGGAGGTGGGCCGAGCGGTAGCTCTTAACCTTCCTTCTACAGATGAGACACTGAGGCTCAGGTACTCGGCCAGAGCACCCTCCCTGGGTTGACACAAAGTGGGAATCCTGGCAAGGCTTCCAGGAAGCCAGGGAGCAGTAGGGTGGGCCTTGAGAGAGCGGGGTCCTCTCACCCAGCCCTGAGTAGGGCAAGGACCACCTCCAAGTCTATTCACTACCTCAGGAAGCCCACAAAGGAAGCAGAGAGGCCTCCGTGCCAGCAGAGAACTTTGCTCTGAGCTTCCTGGCAACCAAGGCAAAAAAGGGATCTAGTAGGATTATGATAAGAAGAACACATGGTCGTTTGGTGAGAGAACCGAAGTCAGGGAGGTGTACTGGTCATGGGTGCCGAACAAAAACCAAGACAGCTTTCTGGAGAAGCAGTGTTTTGTGCTCCCAGCCTCACTGTTTGAACCACTATTGTGGCCTTCTCCCCACCCCAGCCCTAGTTTTATTTTGAAGTTATTTCAAACTTACAGTGAAGTTGCAAGAATGCACGAAGAATTCTTGTAAACTTTTTGCCCAGATGGCCCAACTGTAAACGTTTATTGTATTTGCTTTGTTAGGTGTGTGTGCATATTTTTTTTTTTTTAATTATCTGAGAGTAAGTTACAGACACAGTGTCCCTAAGTACTTCAGTGGGTGCCTCCTAAGAGCAGGGATGTTCTGTTGTGTAATTACAGGGCAGTGATCAAATCAGGAAAGTAGCGTTGATCCAATGCTCGTGTCTAATCTGTGGGCCTTAATTCATATTTTGCCAATTGCCTCAGTATTGACGTTTATAACTATTTTATTTTTGGCCCAGGATTCGATCCAAAACCACACATCACATTCCGTTGTTCTGCCTCTCTGGCCTCTGTGTTGGTTCCCTAGGACTGTGTAAAAAATCACCACAAACTAGCGTAAAAGAAATGACTCCCTTACGGTTCTGGAGGCCAGAAGTCTGAAATCAAGGTATTGGCAGATCACCTGTCTGTCTGGAAATCTAGGGGAGGGTCCTTCTTGTCTCTTCTTGCTTCTGGTGGCTGTCGGTGACACTTGTCACGGAGTTTAGGGCCCACCAGGGTATTCCAAGATGATCTCGTCTCAAGACCCTTAGTTGAGTTGCATCTACAAAGACCCTTTTTCCAGGTGAGGACACATTCCCAGGATCTGGATGGATTTATCTTTTGGGGGCCACCGTTCAACCCACAAGAGCTTTCTTTAATCTGGACCGGTTCTCCACCCTTTCTTTGTTTTTGTTTTTTTTTGTGTGTGTGTGTGCCATTGACATTTTTGAGGAGCCCTGGCCAGTTACTCTGGAGAATAGCCCTCACTGTTTCCTCATGGCTGTAGACAGATGAAATGATCCCGTTTCACAGATGGAGAAGCAGCTGGGAGAGGCTAAGTGATTTGCCCAGGGACAAAAAAAACAGCTAGAAAGTACAGGTGGCCAGTCGTCTTTCTTTGCAAGGTTGTTCTCTCCAAATGAACCTAAGCAGTGAGCTATCTGCCATGAGATTTGGGTTTTGTCTGTTTTTCAAAAATCGAAACCACCTCTTAGGGTCTTTCCGAGGTCGAGATGTGGGGGGCAGGGCGTTGGCAAGGAGGAGCCTCTGAGGGTCACACAGCACGGTGAGCATGGGCCGGTAGTTGAAGAGTGTGACTGGGGAAGCAAGTGGACTCAGGTTCAAATTGCAGCTCCCCACCCACCAGCTGTGTGAGTGTGGGCAAGTTGCTTCACCCCTCTGAGCTGTTTGCTCATCTGCAACCCTATGAGGGTTGTCCTGGGATGAACACCTGTGTGGGGCTCAGCATGGTGCTGAGCAGTAGACTCTCAGAGCTTCAGGGGACCTTGCAGGTCACCTGGTCCAGTTCAGAGAGGGGAAGGGACTTACCTAGGATCACACAGCCAGCAAGGAGCAGAGCTTCCCAGTGTCCATTTCAGTGCCTCAGCTGTCCCCCACACCTGAAGGCGGAATCCTGGGGCTCAGGGGTTTGTCTGTCTAAATAGAGCTAGCACTTGAGATCACTTAGTAGGACCAGGGAAACTGACTAAAGGAAGGGAAGGAGGGAGGGAGCACAGGCACACAGTGCTCAAGGTTAAGCATAATTACTTGTGAACTTTACTCTGAGCTTCCTAGCAGCCAAAGTGAAAAGGGATACATGCCCAGTTAGGTAGCTTTCTTTGTCCTGGTTCATCTGGGAAATGGAGCTTTTCCAGTGACTTAGGAATAACTGATAGGTTTCACGTGTCTTGTTTTTGTAAGTTCTCCCAGCTGACGCCAAAGTAGGTGATGGGGTTCCCTGGATGAGGATGGTGGGGGAGAGGGTGCTCCTGGAAGAGGGGACAGCATGAGCAGAGAGAGGCCTGGAGGTGTGAAACAACTGGTGTGTTTGCGGGAAAGACAGGTGGCAGGCCCCTCCCCGTGCCCACGCTGACCTCGTGGGTCTGTCACTGTCATTTCAGTTGGGCCACGTGGTCCTCTCCCCAGTCTGGTTCCTCTACAACCTGCTCATGAAGCTGTTCCATCGCTCCACCCCGGCCATCACCCTTGAGAGCCCGGACATCAAGTACCCGCTGAGGCTCATCGACAAGGAGGTGAGTGCCAGTCACCATGGGGGCAGGGTATGGGCCCCCGGAGGCTCCTCTGTCTCCCTGCCTGCATCACAGTGTTTGTTGGCACCTGCTGTGTGCCCAGGGCATGCCCCCCCCCCCGAAGTAGGTCCTATTGTCTGCCCATCTCACAGATGGGAAAATTGAAGTGATGTCCCTTTCTTTTAAATGTTATTTTTTTTTTAATGTTTATTCATTTTTGAAAGACAGAGAGACAGAGCACAAGCAGGGGTGGGGCAGAGAGAGAGGGGGACACAGAATCCGAAGCAGGCTCCAGGCTCCGAGCTGTCAGCACAGAGCCGGATGTGGGGCTCAAACCCACGAACCATGAGATCATGACCAGAGCTGAAGTTGGACACTTAACTGACTGAGCCTCCCAGGTGCCCCGAAGTGATGTCCCTTTCTAAGGCTACTAGTAAGCTGCAAAGGGATTTGAACCTATGTCTCTGACTGCGGAGCCTGTTCTCTGAACCCCACTCTCTAGCCCACAGAAGGTCAGAGCAAGAGGGACCCCTCAGGACTTTTGGGTCTAAGCACCCATTGAACAGATGGGAAAACAGAGGGCAAAAGAGGAGTAGGGGGGTATCGGAGGTCACACTGTGTGGTAGGGGAAGGACCAGGACTCAGGCCTGCCCCTTGCCTTGGTCCCGCGGGCTTCCCGTCCCGGTGCGCCTTTCCTTAAAGCTAATGACTCCTCCTCGCCCCCACGGCCATCGACTCGGGGCCTGGTGCTTCTTGGACTCAGATAACTTTCGCCTCTGTGCAGATTCCCTGCGTGACCGCATGATCCCTCTGTGTGGCTCCCCCTGCCTCTCTGGAGGGCTTGCTCCCGCCCTCCCTGTTGGACGCTCTTCCGTTTCAAACTTCTGATCGTGATTTAAAACCGCCCTCTCCCTCCCTTGCCCTGCCTCCCTTTAGCGGCTGCTCTTCTGTCATCAGAGCCCCTCCCTCGTGCTATTTCTGGCCACCCGCAGCTGCCTCGGAAGGGGTGTGACAGGGAAAACTGAGTCATGGAGCAGAGAACGTCACCTGCAAGGCCCTGAACCCTGGGCCCCTGCTCCGCCCTGGGCTCCACATCAGTCCCAAGTCCCCGAGGCGCAGAACTGGGGCTTCCTGAGCGGCTTTCGTACCAGGAGTTCGTTGAAAAGTCAAAAACCAAAGAGGAAAAAAACCCGCCACTTCCCAGATGAGACCAGACTTACCCTTTCAATAGGTTTTGTAGACATTTTAACAATTTATTTTTATTTATTTATTTTTTTAACGTTTATTTATTTTTTTGAGACAGAGAGAGACAGAGCATGAACAGGGGAGGGTCAGAGAGAGGGAGACACAGAATCTGAAACAGGCTCCAGGCTCTGAGCTGTCAGCACAGAGCCCGACGCGGGGCTTGAACTCACGGACCGCGAGATCGTGACCTGAGCCGAAGTCGGCCGCTTAACCGACTGAGCCACCCAGGCGCCCCATCGTTTTAACAATTTTAATTCCAGAAGTAACGTATGATTTATATGTGTTCACTCTAAAAATCCTGTTTATAAAGTATGAATGCCCCATCCTTCCCATCCCCCCCACACCACCCCTGTGCAGAGGGTCCCATTCATGGGCCAGTGTGAGCCTTCTTCTGGGCATCACATTCGCGTATATATGACGTATGGAGTTTTAGGTGTGTACTTACTTTCTCTTTCTTTTAATAGCCTGATTAAAAAAATTTTTTTTTATTATTTTTGAGAGAGAGAGAGAAAGCACGTGAGCGGGGAAGGGGCAGAGAGGATCTGAAGCGGGCTCGGTTGATAGCAGTGAGCCCGACATGGGACTCGAACTCACGGACCGCGAGATCATGACCTGAGCTGAAGTTGGACGCTTAATCGACTGAGCCCCCCAGGCTCCCCTGGTTCATTATTATTATCTTTTAAATTTATTTATCTTTGGGAAAGCACAAGCCGGGGAGGGGAAGAGAGGGGGACAGGAGATCTGAAGCGGGCTCTGTACTGAGAGTGGAGAGGCTGATGTGGGGCTCAAACCCACGAACCGTGAGCTCATGACCTGAGCTGAAGTTGGACGCTTAACCGACTGAGCCCCCCAGGCTCCCCTGGTTCATTATTATTATTTTTTTAATTTATTTATTTTTGGCAAAGCACAAGTGGGGGAGGGGAAGAGAGGGGGACAGGGGATCTGAAGCGGGCTCGGTACTGAGAGTGGAGAGGCTGATGGGCTCGAACCCACAAACTGCGAGGCCGTGACCTGAGCCGCAGTTGGGCGCTCAACTGACGGAGCCGCCCAGGTGCTCCCCTAGTTCATTGATGACTGTCTCGTATTTCCTCATAGGGACGTCACACAGTGGACCCCCCCAGTTCCCTTTGACCGGGCCTGTGGCAAAAGTCCTAGCAGTTAAATCTGCCCCATGCCCGTTATAGCCTAGTGGTGGCTTTTTGGGGTCAGCAGGTGGGTCGACTTTGGGAAACTTTCGCCGAGCTCCCCCACAGGCACAGGGAGGCCCCCACCGCCTGCCCTTCCTGGGCCCACTGACTTGCACGGTCCCCTTGAACCTCTGGGGCTCTACTGCTCAGCTCATCATGGCCAGCAGCCGAATGCCGGCACCGTGCGGAGCTCTGCACCGATGTTCGCGTGTGACTTTTGCTGCGTCTTGCTAGCGTTGGCCGGCACAATAATTATCAGTGTTTTCCCCTCGTTTCTGTTCTTCTTCCAAAAACTGGCATGTGTGTTTCTGACCTGGAGCCCCAGGACCAGTTGAGAACCCTGGGCTCCGTTCCCAGAAGGCCTGGGGCTCAGTTTGCATGGAGTGCAAGGTTTCTGGGGGATGCGGCTTCGGGCCTGGGCTTCTGGGGCGGGGAGACCCCTGGCTGCCGAGCCCAGTGTCCTGAGAGGTGGCTGGGCTCTGGCTTCCTGAGATCAGACCCCCGGGCTCTGCTTGCACACTTCAGGGACGCTCAGAGTGATGCTCTGTGCCTTCGGAGAAGTCTGTTGTCCCCAGTGATGACACCGTGTCCACGAGCGCACGTTGCCACATCGCCTAGTCTCACGTGGGCGTGAACGTGTGCCCGACAGCTGCCTGCCGTCCGAACGACCCCTCCACACCCACGCTCCTGGCTGCACTGGGTGCAGGGGAGACCCCACAGAGGCCTTGTCTCGGCCCTGCCCCTGGTTTGCCAGCCCGGGGCCCGAGCTCTTCCTGCCACCCCAGGACACTGTCCAAGCTGATGGCAGGCTTGGGTCCTCTCTCTTGCCCCCAGAATTTCCTGAGCCATCTGGCAGCCTTCCTTTGGGATCCGAGTTCATTCCTTACCCCGACCACCTTGCTGTGTGGCCCCGGTTGGGTCCCTGCCCTTCTCTGGGCCCGTGAGAGCAGAGGCACACCCAGCGTTGGCCCACGTGTGTGCAGCTTGTGAGTCCACGTGAATCAGCATCGCTTCTCACACTGGGCGCTGGGAGCTCGGCGGTCGGGGGTCCCCCTGCCCCGGGTGCCGTCTAACAGCTCGGGCCTCCCTGCAGGTTATCAACCATGACACCCGGCGGTTCCGCTTCGCCCTGCCGTCGCCCCAGCACATCCTGGGCCTCCCTGTCGGTGAGCGCAGCCCTGACCCAGCCCGAGTGGAACCGGGTGCTGGGCCGCAGGGGTGGGAGCTTTGCCCTCGAACTAGGGAGAGTGGGGAAGGCTTCAAGGAGAAGGTGACAGCCATGGGGGCCGCCAGGGATGAGCGTCAGCCAGAGAGGGGAAGTCGCTGCTGTCCCCGGCAGCGGTACCAGCGTGAGCAAAGGTGTGGCTGCAGGAACTGGGACGTGGTGGGAATCCCCGTGGGGGCGGGAAGGGGGTCGTGGAGCCGAAGCCAGGCCAGGCTTTCAGTACGGGGTGGGGCAAAGGGCGGTGAGTTGACTGGCCTCAGTGGACCCTGCAGAGACAGTTGGCGGCCCCTCCAGAACTCCCGGAATCACCCCTCCTCGTCCTGCAGGCCAGCACATCTACCTCTCGGCTCGAATCGATGGAAACCTGGTCATCCGGCCCTACACTCCCGTCTCCAGCGATGACGACAAGGGTTTTGTGGACCTGGTCATCAAGGTGAGGTCTCGGGGCCATGACCGCGTGGGGGCAGGGCTGACCTGGTCTCTGAAGGCCCAGTGCCCCCTTGCACCTGGTTTCTGAATGATTGGCAAACTCTGGCTCCCCAGCAAAAGCCAATATGGAGGTCTTGGCAGAGGGCAGGTGCTGGGGCTCAGGATGAGTGTCTTCAACTCAGGACAGATCGTCTGCAGAAGAGAAACCAGGAAGGTCGAGCAGCTCGTGCAGGGCTCACCTTCCCGCTCTTGGATGGGCAAAGCCTGGGGCGCTGGGTCCCTGGTGGTGGCCCCAGGGTGCTCGCTTCACTGCACTCGGTCACGCGGTCTTGTGACCAGCAGGTCCTTTCCTGAGCACACTTTCCTGAGGAAACGGCCCACGGGCCCCTCAGGAGCAGTGTGAGGAGCTTGGGGCTGTTGTCTGGAGACCTGGGATCCATCGTGGGTAGGGCTGAGCACACACTGTGGAGACGCAGCCTTTAGAACCAGAGAGGCGCAGAATAACCAACAAGGATCTTAAAAATCATCGTATTGAGTGGAAAAAGCAATGCCAACCACAGCACAGTACACTTTTGTGAAAGTTAGAAGCACAGGCTTTCCAGAATGATCCATGTTCTTGGATTACACGTCCAACTACTGTGAACCAGCCCAGGCCTGGATGTGGGCTGTCGGAGGCCCTCCCAGTATGGGCCCCAACCCCCATGGCCACCCTGGCTCAGCGTTCCTGTGGACCAGGCTTACTGTCCTACCTCTGCTGCGTGGGTCCCCTCACTAGGTGCTTCATGGTGGAGGGACCGGCAGAGACCCCCTCTGGGCCAGAGCTGAGGCCCAGGGGCTGTGAGGGCAGGAAGGGAGCAGGGTCTGTCAGTCCAGGCTGTGGCCTGGGTCCCTCCTTAGCTTGGGGTCATTTTGATCGTGCTGGGTGCCCAGGCCTAGCCTCAGGAGCCTGTCTTTGCCTGGAGAGCGGACCCCCTTGCTCCAGGGGACAAACATGTGAGACTGAGCGCCTGGAATGGCACCAGAGGTGAGGCAGGTGGGGTGATGGGCGCTGCTCCCCTGGGCAGGCAACAGGGGGGGTGAGATGTGGGGGCCGAGGACACGTTGTCCAGACAGAGAGGAAGGAAAAGGACCTTCCCGGTGCAAAGGCCCTGAAGTCAGAAGGAGGCTTTTAGACTGACGCAAAGGGCGGGGGCTTCAGAGGACAAGAAGGGGGAGGTTGGGGGGCAGGCAGGGCCTTGGGGGCCCGGTAAGGTTTGGGCCTTTATCCAGAGGAGAGGGAAGGCGGTCCGGTTCGGACCTCTGTTCTTGTTGGAATCACTCTAGCCGGATGTGGAGAAGGTGTCGGTGGGGGGGATCCAAGTAGAGGATGGGAGACTCAGGAAGACCAGACCCTCCTGCCTCAGAGACCTTGCTCCCTGCTCCCCGTTGGCCAGAGTCCTGGCCCACATGCCTCTCCCTGTCCCCGCACCCTCCCCAGCCGCCCCCTCCCTGCCCATCACTCCTGCTTGCCCCTCGAGGCCCAGCACCCTCAGCCCTGGCCAGGGCGAGCTGTTCACCCTCGGTCTCCCCGTGTCTTTCTTGTAGCCCTTCCCTTCTTCCAGAGGGGAAGTCCCAAAGGGCACGGCGGGGTAGGGGGTGGCGGTGGGGAATTGTTCCAGGAGCGCTGTCTCTATGACAGCACAGAACGGAAAGAGCTGAGGATACACAGGAGGGGTGGGGCCCAGCCCATCTCCCCAGAGGCTTTTCTGCGCTGACCTCGTGGGAATCTCCTGCAGGGAGGGGGCATGGAGACAGTTCTCCGCAGAACGTTGATGCAGCAGGCCCTCGGGTTGGTCGCCTTGTGCAGCAGGCCGAGGCTCTGTGTTCCCGGGGGATGTTGGGGAAGGGCGGACTCCAGGGGGGCTGGCACGCAGACGACTGGCCGGGGCACTGCGTGAGAAAGCCACACACAGGCTGCAGAAGAAACCTAGAAGAGGTTCCTCTCTTGCCTCTGTGGCCCAGAGCTTACCCTGGTGACCCTGCGGACTGTGGGAATGTCTTGCAGGTTTACTTCAAAGACACCCATCCCAAGTTTCCTGCTGGGGGCAAGATGTCCCAGTACCTGGAAAGCATGAAGATTGGGGACACCATTGAGTTCCGGGGCCCGAACGGGCTGCTGGTCTACCAGGGCAAAGGTGATTTGGGTTGGAATCCCGGGGCCCCGCGGGCGCGGTGAAGGTTGGGTGCAGGGCCCCGATTCTGCCGCTGTCTGGGTGGGTGACTCTTGTTGGGCAGGCCGTCTCCTCTCTGGGGCCTCGGTTTATTCGGCCATAGAGGAGGGAGATTGGCCAGCACAGGGCCTGCACACGGGCTGCCCTCGGGGGCCAGATGTGGCCCCCAGACCAGCTTGGTTTGTCTGAAAACAAGTGAAAGCTTCGAGCTGGAGCACGTCCCGCTCCCCAGCCCCCCCGCCGCCCCCCAGTACCGTCTGCGGTGGGAGTGAGGGGCTCACCCTCGCGCTCCCCTTGGCCTGTAGCTCCGCCTTCCCATCGTCTCCCTGCCCCCAGCTGGCTGCCCACACCTCAGGCCCCCGAAGCGGGAGCGGGTTCCCCGGCCCGTCCAGCCCCAAGTACCGCCTGTTTGAGAGCTGGGGTCTCCCCGTCTCCTTCTATCTTCTCCTCTCCCCAGGAAAGTTTGCCATCCGTCCAGACAAGAAATCCAACCCCGTCATCAAGACGGCGAAGTCTGTCGGCATGATTGCGGGAGGCACCGGTATGTGGACCCAGAGCCCTTCGCTGAGCCCCCAGCAGGCAGATGTCACGGGTCAGGGTCAGGGCGCAGATAGAAGCAGTCGTGAGCTCCCCAAGGTCAGGAGCCCGGGCCTGGTTGTCCTGGCACCTCCCCTCCACCCCACCCCGTGCCTGCCTGGCGCTGCTGGGCCTGTGTTTTGCAGGCATCACTCCGATGCTACAAGTGATCCGCGCCATCATGAAAGACCCAGATGACCACACCGTGTGCCACCTGCTCTTCGCCAACCAGGTCAGTGAGTGTTCCCGACACAGATGCGCGGGCCCGGCTCCCCCAGAGGGGGTGCCGGCCCCTGTGGGGCACCCATCGGGGGCTCTGCACGGCTCTGTGGCTGAAATGTGAGGGTCCTCTGAGCGTCCTGTGCACAGGTAGCTTTCGCTGTAGCTGGTGGGCGTCAGGCTTTACAGTCCAGAGCCCAGGGTCTGACCTGAGTGGTGCTGCTCGGGGCAGGGGGGGGGGCGCGGAGGGGGTGATGCTCCTGGAGCACCCCCCACCCTGGGGTTTGCTCCCTGGCTGCTTCCTCTGAATCTCAGAGCTCACTCCACAAACAGTGAGGAACCCGGCAGTGAAGGGCAAGAACACTGGGCTGGGTGGGGGCTGGCCTGGAGCCAGAGGGGCCGAGAGCACACGTGCATGCCATCCCTGAGCTGGGGGTGTTGGGGCGGGGTTTGGACCCGGTCTCTCTGGCTCCTGAGTGCGTGTCCCCCTGCCCAGGCCTGCCGTGTGGCCTTGGGCAAGCCACTTGCCGTCTCTGGGCTCTGCTCCCTCATTGTGGAATGAACTGATGAAGCCAGGTCATCCCAAGGGTCTTTCTAGATTCACTGTTTTATGACTGAATGTGTGGGTTTTGCAGAGTGATACCCCTTTGGGGCAAAGCCAAGGTGAGACACCCATCCCCCAACAGTGGGGGGGCCATGCCCAGCCCCCTGCGCCTCTCGGATGTGGTTCAGGTCAGCTTGCCCCAGGGCCCATCTTTGAGGAATGAAGCTCAGAGGGGGAGGGGCCTGCCTGAGTCCTTGGACCCGCACAGCTGCAGGACACAGCTCTGAGGCCCACCGAGGGGGCTGCGAAGGGGCCCGGGGATGGGTGGGAAGAGCCAGTGTTCTGAGGTGGTGGGGATGGGGTGAGGTGGGATGGGGGGACGCTGGTTCCACTTGGTGCTGCTGGGTTAGTCTCTGGAGGCCGTCAGTCCTCTGTCACCTGAACAAGACATCCTCACGCCTGTCGGCCCACTGCGCTGGGCGGTAGAATGATCTCCACTTTATATAGCTCTGGGCTCAGAGACCCGGAGAGGTGCTGGACCTGCCAGTCGCACAGGAAGGAGCGCGACCAGGACTCGAGGCAGAGCGTAGTGTACGAGAGTAACTGTATTTTAGGAAATACTGTCTTGTTTTACGTTTTTGCAAGCCTTTGTGATGTGTGGCTTAGTGGAAGCCGCTGGATCCCGTATCTGGTTTTGCGTTCCGTTGGGGCAGCGTGGCAGGTCACGGAGCCTTCGGGAGTCCCAGTGTGCGCAGTGATAGAAGGAGAGTGAAACGTGCACACAAGGTGCTAGTGTTCTGGGAAGACAGAGTGTCCGTGCGCAGCCAAGAAAGTTTGAAAAGAGAAAATAACAGGGTAGAATTGATCGTGCTACTAACACATCTGTGATGGAAACAGTGGCTCCAAAGCCACACACGAGAACTGGGCTTACTGGGGCTTAAGCATTTCCAGGTGACACGATGGAAAATCCAGACTGTGCCGGAACATGCTAGAACACGTGGCTATTTACATTTAAGTTAGCGAAGATTAACTAAGATGGAAAACACCCTCTCTCATGGGTTCCGTAGCCACGCGTGGCCTGCGGTTACTGTGTTGGGTAACACAGATCCGGAACATTCCCACATCCATCGTGGCAGAAAGTTCGGTTGAATAGCACTGGCCGAGGGACAGGGCCGAGCATACAGGAGACTGTCCAGTTGGTGCAGGTGGCGTCTCAAACCCGAGGAGAGAGATGGAAAGGAGCGTTGGGTCAGCTGCTATGACTTTGGAAAGTGCTGAGTAGACCCTACTTTAACCTTAAAGTAAAATGATATTTAGGTTAAAAACGTACGTGTAGAAAAGTGGTGCGTTAGAGGCGCTAGGTGAGCCTTTTTGTGAGTGTTGAATGAATGAGTGGGGATGGGCCGTCTAAACAAAACACCAAAGGAGAGCCCATCTGCTTAGAAATGGAAAAAAAAAACCCTATAAATGAGGTAGATAAACAGCTGGGGAAGAAACCCATGCTGCAGCACCACTATAGAAAGAGTCTTTTCAAACTAAAGAGATAGAGCTAGGGATACAACGTCTCTCTTTTTGAAACGATAATAAATACGGGCACCTGGCTGGCTCAGTTGGAAGAGCGTGAGACTCGATCTCGGGGCCATGGGTTCAAGCCCCACACTGGGTGTAGAGATTGCTTAAAAGCAAACAAACAAACGTGAGATCGACGCTCCGTGCCTCTGATGGGCAGAGCTGTGAAACGGTCATTACACAGTGCTGGCAAAGCTGTAGGAAGACAGACAGTCTCGTCGCTGCTGGTGTGAGAGAGGCCCACCCAGGGAATACGGGGCTGCGGGTATTGAATGCCATACCCACGTGGAATTTTCTGCCCCAAACTCCACTTTCTCAGATTCATCTAAGAACTTAGGGCAGTGAGGATGGTCAAGGAGACATTGTTTGTGAAGGAGGGTGTTCAGAACGATTTAAATGTCCTTCAGCAGGGAACAGTCCGTTGGTCCAGCACAAGCTGGGCAGCTGGTAAGGGAAGCGTTGGTGCTCAGAGGCCGGTGACATGTGGGGGGTCTGCGGTGCGTTCTTTCCTTAGGAGAGCAGGTGGCGGGGCGCCTGGGTGGCTCAGTTGGTTAAGTGTCCGACTTCAGCCTAGGTCACGATCTCGGTGTTCCCGAGTTCCAGCCTCAGAGCCTGAAGCCTGTTTCAGATTCTGTGTCTCCTTCCCTCTCTCTGCCCCTTCCCCACTCATGCTCTGTCTGTCTCTCTCAAAAATAAAGAAACATTTAAAAAAAAAAAAAAAAGAGCAGGTGGCAAGGTGGCCTGCACGCCCTGGTCCTATTTTTGTTAAAAAAGGATATGTAGTTATTAGAAAACAAAGTCTAGGGGCGCCTGGGTGGCTCCATCAGTCAAGTGTCTGACTCTTGATTTCAGCTCAGGTCATGATCTCATGGTTTGTGAGATCGAGCCCCGTGTCAGGCTCAGTGCTGATAGAATGGAGGCTGCTTGGGATTCTCTTCTTCTCTCTGCCCCTCCCCTGCTCTCTCACATGCACTTGCTCACTTTCTGTCTCTTAAAATAAATAAATAACGTGCTCACTCTCTCTCTTTAAATAAATAAATAAACAAACCAACAAACATGAACAGAAAAAGAAAACAAAATCTAAAAGATACACAAAAAATTCTATCTCTATCTCTATCTATCTGTTATCTCTATCAGGTAATAGACTGACCTGATAAGACTATCAGCTGATTTTTCTTTTCTCCTATATTTTCTATAGTTTTTCACACACAGATTGTCGAGCCTGAGCCCTGGCCCTGTTCTCACTCCCATCAGCACAGGCACGGCCCCCTGCCCCCCTTAGAAATGGGAGAAACGATCAACACCCTCCTCCCCGAGACACTCAGAGGCTCGTGCTTCCTGCCTGCAGCCCATTTCCCAGAGGGGAACACTGAGGGGTCAGGACTGCGGGGTCCTTATGAGAACAAGTACGGCTGGGTCAGCCCCTCCTGTAGCAAGAAGCCCTCCAGGCAGCAGGTACTCAGCAAATGTTCATCGCTGTGGCTTCGAATTATTTGTCTTTTCCTGCCCACCTCTCGATGCCACTAAGCGCCCCCAATAGTCCCTTTCGCTGAGCCTGTCCGGGTGCCGTTGGTCACGTGGGACAGAGAAAATACATCTCCGCATCTCTCGCTGTCTGCCTCCGTGGGGAGGGCCATTCTGCCCTGGCCCAGGGGCTCAGTAGTGCTTTGTGAGTGGGCGATCCCTTGGCCCCCAGTTTAATAACAGTCCCATGAGGTCAGTTAGGCTGCCCACTGATTGGAGGAGCCCCTTCTATCTTCTGTGATCTGTGAACGCATGAGGCAAAGGCCTGTGGTCAGAGGGCCTATGTGAGGAGCACGCTGATGCCCCTGGGGAGTCTGGGAAGGCTTCCTGGAGGAGGTGGTACCAGGCTGAAGTACACGGTCACGTGGGGCCAGCCGGATGAGGCCGGTGTGAGCAGAGAGTGGGGAGCTGTAGGTCGAGCAGGGGGTCAGCATGGGCGAGGCTGTGGAAGGAGCCGGTGTGACCTGGGGAGCAGTGTCTCCGTTTCCCAGTTTACGGATATACAGCCCGAGACGCCAGAGCACAAAGAGGCTTGGCCGAGGGATGAGGGTGGCGGGACGGTTGGCTCTTTTAAGTGGACGGTCAGGATGGTCCGTCCCTGCTCTGCGGTTGCGTGTGCCCGGCCTCGTTTGCTCGCTCTCCCCGCTCCCGCTTACAAGGGGCACGTCTCCCACAGTGCTGGGCGCCTTCCGCAGACGCCGTTTGTAATGAACGTCTTGTCTGCAGCTTTGATCCGCTCCTCCGGCGAGGTGGGCAGAGCGGGGCGGGGGTTTCTGGGAGTTTCTGGGAGTCTGGCTCGGCTCTGCCGGGCCGCTCCCCAGCAAGCGCCGCCAAGTGCGTGGCCCCCAGCGGGTGGATGACGAGCCGTCCCTGCTGACCACTGGGCCCTGTCCCCCGCAGACTGAGAAGGACATCCTGCTGCGGCCCGAGCTGGAGGAACTGAGGAACGAACATTCTGCTCGCTTCAAGCTCTGGTACACGGTGGACAAAGCCCCCGAAGGTGAGGGGAGGAAGGGCTGAGGGGGCCGGGGGCGGGGGGGGGGGGGGGCGGCGCTGGACCCTTCTCAGGGTTGAGCCTTCTGCACCCTTCGTCTCCAGTGGTGCTCAGGGTGGCCGTGTGCGAGGGAGGTAGTATGATGCCCTCTCACAAAAATAAGGAGGGATCAGAGAGGGGAAGTAAGTGTCCCACAGCACACAGCTGGAAAGCACCACAGCCGGGGCTTGAACCCACATCCTCCTCCCCCAGAGCCCAAGGCCCTCCCTGGCTGCCCCACCCCCCACCGGACAAAGAAAGTTGGCCTTTGTCCCCTTGGTGGGGGGCTCACTCTGGGGCAGGTCTTCAGGGTCACTGCTGGGGTTGGGGGCAACTGCCCCCGCTTTGTACCCTCTAAGGCACGTTACACCCATTTTTTCCCTGGGCAGCGGCTGGGGTCAGGCCGACGCACCCTTACCCTCATTCGACCTGTCCGGGTAGGCTGTTTGCCAAGGTCATGTAGGAGGCAGTGGATGAGGGCCACCTCCAAAACCCGAACCGAGGCTGCCCCCTGGGAGTTAAATTCCGCTTCATTCTCCCGCTTTAGGTAGAGACGTGGGTACGGGAAATACCTGAGTCTCTTCTTTGCTGTGAGAAAAGCAGCAGGTTGGGCTTCTTGGCCGGTGGTCCTGATGGCGTCTGGCTGTAGGGTTGGGAGCCTGCAGGGAGGTGGTGCAGCCTCGGAGACCCCCACTCCCTCCAGAGGCCCCTCAGCCAGCCGTCCTTCCGTGTCCTTCCTTCGTGTCAGGCTGCAGCCCCACGGGCCGGGCCTTTCCGCTTTTCAAGAGAAGCAGGGCCCTGCATTTTCATGGGAAACTTCTAAGTGGTGGGAAATGGACATTTTTGAAGCATCCTTAGGGCACCGGCGTGTGATGTCATTCGCATCCACCCCCCCTCCCCCCCCACGGCGTCTACCTCCCCTGGAACCAGGCAGACAGGCTCTAGGGGCAGGTGCCCATCTCATGAGTGGGAGGAGCCACCCTTCAGGGTTGACAGATCGGGTCCTGGGCCTCCTGGCTGAGACCTAGGCTGGGATATAGGTGAATTGTGGACCGGACGGCAGTGCCCTGAGGCCCCTCGCTGGCCGGCCGTCCTGGACCAGCCCATCCAGGCTCCTGGTGGAGCCCTCGCTCTGTTCAGGAAGCCAGCTTGGCCCCGTGAGCTGACGCTCTCGTGGAGGAAGATGAACACGAAATAGGTTTATTAGCACGTTATAGAGCAGAGGACCTAACCCTTGGGCAACAGCAGGATTAGGGGCGCTGACCGTGCCGTCAAAAAATCTGCATATAACTTTTTTTTTTGATGTTTATTTATTTTTGAGAGAAAGAGAGACAGAGTGCGAGCGAGCGGAGGAGGGGCAGAGAGAGAGAGGGAGGCACAGAATCCGAAGCAGGCTCCAGGTTGAGCTGTCAGCACAGAGCCCGACGCGGGGCTCGAACCCATGAACTGTGAGATCATGACCTGAGCCGAAGTCGGACGCTTAACAGACCGAGCCACCCAGGTGCCCCAGCATATAACTTTTGACTCCACAAACACTTAACTACTAAAATAGCCTACTGTTGACCAGAAGCCTTGTCGATAACAGCCAATTAACACATATCGTGTGTATTTTTACACACCGTATTCTTACGATAAAGTAAGCCAGAGAAGGTGGTATTAAGAAAACCGTAAAGAAAATATATTTACTGCGCTAACCGGAAAAAATGTACATGGAAGTGGACCCGTGCTGTTCACGGGCAAACTGTAGAGTCCGGCAGGGAGGGGTGGCAGGAGCACTGGTTCCTGGAGTTGCTTTTTTTTTTTTTTACAGTAAAGAAAGCAACATTTAGCTTGTATTTGTGTCTCACTGGAAGCCGGGGGCGTGGGGGGGGCGGGAATGAGAGGAACGGGAGAGGTTTACTCCCTTCTGGTTACAGTTTCTAGTAGCGTCGGAGGGTAGGCTCCACCCGTGGCGGGGCCTCCTTGTCCCCGCTGCCTGCGGAGGAGGGGCCGGCGCTGACCCCTGCTGGTGGCACACACCAGAGCGCGGCCTCCTGGGGGCTGTTGTAAGGGGCACCCGCTACCCGCCGGAGGAGGAGCTGGGCTGGGTCGTCTCCTGGCACTTGCGTTTATTGTTACCCTGACCCACAGTTCAGGAGGAGTCGAGGTGTTGCCACAACGTTAGGTAGAAGCTGAAATTCTAGGTGCCACAAGAAAGACGGTGTAGCAGGTGGGCAAGGGCCGTCGTGGAACTGAGTGAAGGAATGGGGCCTGGGGCCAGCTCACGTGCAAGTGCGGCTGGCCTGTGCAGTACACGTGTAAAGGAAAACGCACCATTTAAACAAAATCCGTGTCAGTTTGCGATGTCTTCTATCGCCGCGCATTTTACATACTAGCAAATACAGCTTAGTCCCGTGCGTATTTTTAAAAAATAAACTTGGGGCGCCTGGGTGGCGCAGTCGGTTAAGCGTCCGACTTCGGCTCAGGTCACGATCTCGCGGTCCGTGAGTTCGAGCCCCGCGTCGGGCTCTGGGCTGATGGCTCAGAGCCTGGAGCCTGCTTCCGATTCTGTGTCTCCTTCTCTCTCTGCCCCTCCCCCCTTCATGCTCTGTCTCTCTCTGTCTCAAAAATAAATAAACGTTAAAAAAAAATAAATAAATAAAAATAAACTTATACCGGAGCGCCTGGGTAGCACAGTCGGTTGAGTGTCAGACTTGGGATCAGGTCATGATCTCGCCACTTGTGGGTTCGAGCCCCGCGTGGGGCTCTGTGCTGACCGCTCAGAGCCCGGATCCTGCTTCGAATTCTGTGTCTCCTTCTCTCGCTGCCCCTCCCCTGCTCGCTAGCACTCCGTCTCTCTCAAAAATAAACATTAAAAAGTAAAATAAACTTATACCAAAAATAAAGTCAAAAGAAATTTCTACCTCCTCCACCCACCTCTGCCAGCCCCCTCCCCTGCCTCTGGCAGCCAGCAATCCGTTCTCTCTGTGAGCTTGCGGTTTTTTGTTTTTGGGGTTTTTCTTTCTTTCTTTTTTTTTTTTTAAAGATTCCACATGTAAGTGACTCATACGGTGTTTGTCTTTCTGTCTGACTCATTTAGCATAACACCCTCGAGGTCCATCCATGTTGTCACAGATGGCAAGATGTCATTCTTTTTATGGCCGAATAACATTCCATTGTATTGAAGGGGTTCAGGTCTCACCCACACCCCTCCCCTCCAGAATGTGCCACTTTGGCACGTGGGTTATTTTGAGCTGAAGGCACTTGAGACCCTATTGGGCTCAAGAGAAACTTCTGTCCCTTCCTCAACCACACAGAAGAATCTAAACTGAGGGTCTTTCCGGGGCGCGTGGTGGCTCCGTCGGTTAAGCATCTGATTCTTTTTTAAAAAAAAAAAAAATTTTTTTTTTTCAACGTTTATTTATTTTTGGGACAGAGAGAGACAGAGCATGAACGGGGGAGGGGCAGAGAGAGAGGGAGACACAGAATCGGAAACAGGCTCCAGGCTCTGAGCCATCAGCCCAGAGCCCGACGCGGGGCTCGAACTCACGGACCGCGAGATCGTGACCTGGCTGAAGTCGGACGCTTAACCGACTGCGCCACCCAGGCGCCCCAAGCATCTGATTCTTGATATCACCTCGGGTTATGATTTCTTGGTTTTTGAGTTTGAGCCCCACATCGGGCTCTGCACTGACAGCACAGAGCCTGCTTGGGATTTTTCTCTCTCCCGTTCTCTCTGTCCCTCCCCTGCTTGCCCTCTCTGCCTCAAAATAAATAAAAATAAACTTAAAAATAGTAAATAAATAAATAAATAAATAAATAAATAAATAGGGGGTCTTTCTCAGAATGAGGGCTATTATCAGAGGTAAATTTTATCTGAGTGACTCATCTGTATGGCAGGGCAAATATCTAATAAACAAACATCCCTTCTTACCCTGCCATGCAGGGCAAATATCTAATAAACAAACATCCCTTCTTACCCTGCCATGAAGTACGTTCCCTCCCTCTGAAGTCTCAGACGTCTGCCCCCTTCTCCCGGGTTCACAATGACATATGGACCTCATTTTGCCTGACTGCCTTTGGAATTTCCATGTCTGTGTGGATTCCCTGTATATAGGCTATTAAATTTGATTTTCGCCTATTCAGCCCTCTCATGTCAACTTGATTCTTAGTCCAGCTAGAAGGACCTTTCAAGGGAAAGGAATTCTTGCTCTGTGAAAGCATTTGTAGCACAATTTCTTTATCCATTCATCCATCAGTGGACAGTTAGTTTGCTTCCATATCTTGGCCACTGTAAACAATGCTGCAGTGAGCATAGGGTGCATATATCTTTTCGAGTTAGTGTTTCACTTTCTTTTTTTTAATATTTTATTTTATTTTTGAGAGGTGGGGAGAGAGAGAATGGACCCGAAGCAGGTTCAGCACTGTCGGTGCAGAGCCCAGTGCAGGGCTCGAACCCATGAACCCTGAGATCATGACCTGAGCCAAAGCCAGCCGCTCAACCACCTGAGCCACTCAGGCACCCCAGTGTTTTCATTTTCTTCGGATAAATACCCAAAAGTGGAATTGCTGGGTCATAGGGTAGTTCTATTTCTAATTTTTTGAGGACCCTCCATACTGTTTTCCACAGTAGCTGCACTCGTTCGTACTCACAGTACACAAGGGTTTCCTTTTCTCCACATCCTCTCCAACACTTGTTTCTTGTCTTTTTGATGGTGGCATCCTGACAGATGTGAGGTGTGCTTTTGGATGGAATGTTCTGTAAACGTCTGTTCGGTCCATCTGGCCTAATGTGTCGCCTGAGGCCAATGTTTCCTTACTGATTTTCTGTCTGGGTGACCTAGCCATTGACATAAGCAGGGTATTAAAATCCCCCACTCTTACTGTATTGCTCTCTCCTTCTCCCTTTAGATCTGTTAGTATTTGCTTTATGTGATCAGGTACTTCTATGTTGGGCACATAAGTGTTTACCAATGTTACATCATTGTGGGGTTGACCTCTTTACCATTATGTCTCTCCCATCTTTGTCCCTTATTTACTTCAGCTTTCTTTTCGTTTCCACTCGCACAGAACATCTGTTTCCGTCCCTTCACTCTCGGTCTGTGTGTCCGCCCAAATGTCTAAAGTGCGTTCTTGTAGGCAGCACATAGATAGGTCCCGTTCGTCTGTTTTCGTGCAATTTCAGTGTCGTTAACGCAGTGTTCTATTAGTTTCAGGCGTACAGGGTAGTGATTCGGAAGTTCTATACGTTACTCAGCGCTCATCACGAAAAGTGTGCTCTCCATCCCTTCACCATCACCCATCCTGTCACCCAGGCCCTCACCCTCCCCTCTGGCCACCATCACTGTGCTTCCCACAGTTAAAAGAGTCTGTTTTTGGTCTCTCTTTTTTTCTTTGTTGGTTTTTTCCCTAAACTCCACTATGAGTGAAATCATATGGGATTGTCTTTCTCTGACTGCCTGATTTCACTTGGCATAATACTCTCTAGCTCTATCCATGTTGTTGTAAATGGCAAGATTTCGTGGCATCTCATGGCTGAATAATATTCCCTCGTATATATGTACCACATCTTCTTTATCCATTTATCCTATCAATGGACGCTTGGGCTGCTTCCCAAGGTATCTTGGCTGTTGTAGAGAACGCCGCTATAAACACTGGGGTGCATGTATCCTTTGAATTAGTGTTTTTGTATTCTTTGCGTAAATACCCAGTAGTGCGATTTCTGGATCATAGGGTAATTCTGTTTCTAATTTTTTGAGGAACCTCCATACTGTCTTCACAGCAGGTGCACCACTTTGCATTCCCACCAGCAGTACGCAGGGTTCTCTTTTCTCCACGTCCTCGCCAACACCTGTTGTTTCTTGTGCTTGGATTTTAGCCATTCTGACAGGTGTGAGGTGACATCTCATTGCGGTTTTGATTTGCATTTTCCTGATGATGAGTGATGATGAGCATCTTTCCATAGGTCTGTTGGCCATCTGGATGTCCTCTTTGGCAAAATGCATATTCACGTTTTCTGCCCAGTTTTTAGTTAGATTGTTTTCTGGATGTTGAGCTGTATCAGGTCTTTATACACTTGACACTAACCCTTTATCAGATAAGTCCTTTGCAAGTATCTTCTCCCATTCAGCGGGTTGTCTTTTAGTTTTGTGGGCTGTTCCCTTTGCTGTGCAGAAGCTTTTTATTTTGATGTCATCCTAATAGTTTATTTTTGCTTTTGTTTCCCTTGCCTTAGGAGACATGTCTAGAAAAATGTTGCTATGGCTGATGTTAAGAGAAATTCCTGCCTGTGCCTTCTTCTAGGAATGCTATGGTTTCAGGTCTCACATTTAGGTTCTTAATCCATTTTGAGTTTATTTTTGCACACGGCATAAGAAAGTGGTCCAGTTTTATTCTTTTGCATGTGGCTGTCCCGTTTTCCCAACACCGTCTGTAGAAGAGACTGTCTTTTTCCCATTGTATATATATTTTCCCCCCTCAGACCAACAGCAGCCCAGTGCCCTGTCGAGGCTTTATTTGACACCACTCCCATTGTACATTCTTGCCTCCTTTGTTGAAGATTAATTGACCATATAATCATGGGTTTATTTCTGGGCCTTCTATTCTGTTTCATTGAACTATGTGTCTGGTTTTATGTTGGTATAGATAGGTCTTGTTTTTTATCCAGTCACTTTTTTTTTCCTCTAATTTTTTTATTTTTACATTTATTTATTTTTGAGAGACAGAGACAGCACAAGTGGGGGAGGGGCAGGGAGAGAATGAGACACAGAATCCGAAGCCAGCTCCAGTCTCTGCGCTATCAGCACAGAACCTGACGAGCGACTCGAACTCACGAATCGTGAGATCATGACCTGAGCCGAAGTCAGACGCTTAACCGACTGAGCCACCCAGGCGCCCCCACTCAGTCACTTTTGATTGGAGAATTTAGTCCATTTACGCTTAGAGTAATTATCGATAGATACTCACTTACTGCCATTTTGTTAATTATTTACTGGCTGCTTTGTTCTGGGTCAGCCAGGCTGGGGCAAGGGATCAGGGCAAATGTTTGCTTCGGATCAACCTCTTCATTCTTCAATGTTTGTTGAAAGAAGGGAGGAATTCACAGCACAGCAGTTTAATGGTCAGGGGGAGGCGGTTTGGGGTAGGTGGGCAGTCGTTGGTCAGTCACACGGCCACACTGGGACTCACCTTGTCTCCCGCCTGCAGCCTGGGACTACAGCCAGGGCTTCGTAAATGAAGAAATGATCCGGGACCACCTTCCGCCCCCGGAGGAGGAGCCGCTGATACTGATGTGCGGCCCCCCGCCCATGATCCAGTATGCCTGCCTACCTAACCTGGACCGCGTGGGCCACCCCAAGGAGCGCTGCTTCGCCTTCTGACGGCCAGGCCCTGGCTGCTCGCACGCCTGCCCCGCACACTCACCGTGCCCCATCCACAGCCACCCTCCCCGCCGTTGTTCTTTAACGTCATTTCCCGCCACATCTCCCGCTGCGGCCCTGGGTGCAGCCCGCCCTGCCTGAGCTGCGGTGGTGACCCCGCTGGGCTGGTTCCCCCGAGGGACCCCTTTGGGAGCAGGGTGCTGTTATAGGCAGGCCACCTCCAGCCACCATCTGGCCCTCTTCAGTTCTTACCCGTGATGCTCAGCCCTGGCCCCGCCCTGCCTCCACCCCACCCACCCACACACTACTAGGCCAAGGCTTCCAGCACTGCGATCCACCAACCCCTCCCAGAGCAGACCGCAGTCTGGAAGCAAACACAGGTGTATGGGCAGCCCAGAGCTGCAGGTGCCAGGGACCCCCCCCCAGCCACCGGCTCGGGACCCTCACCTGCCACCCCTCACTACCTGCTCTGGGTCACAGCCACCTGACACTACATAACAGGTAATGCCAAAAAGTGCTCTCGGCAGGGACTGTGGGGATGAGAGTCTGCCCCCCTCCAGCGCCCAGGCAGGCCCCGCCAGCAGGGAGCTGGGCTCTCCCCGGGCTGGAGCAGGAGGAGGAGACTGGCCCACCGGCCCAGGGCTCCTCCCGGGGACACGCAGGCCCTCCGGAAGCCTCGGCATTTTCTGCAACACACCTTAACTTCGGGCAGCTTTGGGAGTTCCAAGCTGTCGGCCCAGCAGTCTCATGGGCTGCCTCTGGGCCCTGGGCCCCCAGCCCTGATGGCAGAGCTGAGACAATGTTTATTTATTCCTCTGCCCCAAACCCACCCGTCCTGCTGCCTGCGCCCCAGCATAGGGGAGTTTGTCTGAGCAGCGTTCTCAGTGACCTCGGTGTTGCCTTTAGACGAGGGTGGGTGAGCCTCTTGCGTATCAGCTTTTCCAGAATCATTTATGAGCAGAAAAGACATTGAAATAAAACTTTGCTAATACTAACCCTTCTGGGGCTCCTGGAGGCTCTGTGACTTGTGTCATTGTGGGGACGGTGGGGGGGGGGGGAGGGGAGGAGACAAGAAGGGGCTCGGCACTTATTTCAAACGTGTGTTTGTGTTTGTTGTGTGAAGTTTGGACAGTACGGAAAAATATACGCGGGAGAAAAGACACCGGACGTCCAGAGGCAAACGCCGACCGCCGTGGTGAAGCCACGTGGCCCACCCGAGGCCGCTGCTGTTGCCCCGTGTCACACGGTCTCCATAAGCCCACGTGGATCATGATTCATTATGTCGCAGATCCCCTGGGGTTGGACAGCTGGATTGTTTCCCACCTGTGGATTTTGAAAATGACAGCAGCTCTCTTCACTCTCCTGTCAGATGACTTGTTTTGTTTTTTGAGGATAGATTCCTGGAGACAGAAAGCTGGGCCAGGGCGCAGGGACACTGGGGTCCAGCCTTTCAATGGCCCCGCTTTTGCCCAGCCTTAGTCATGTCATCTCAGCCATGCAAGAAGCCCTCTCCAGCCCTGTGTTGTACAACTCCATGTGTCTGCACTGTTTTCCTTTTTGCTTTCCCCTCTGGTCGGCCCTGAGAAGCAGGGTTCATTTGAGGCTCGGCGACGAATGGCCTTCGGGTTGGAGGGGAGTCCTGAGTAAGGCAGGTATTGCTCCCCCCGTGGAGGGCTCCAAGGGGGTCCACTAGCCCCCTCGTGCCTTTGTGTCCCATTCAAGTGCTGGGGACTCGGCCGCGGCTGCCCCAACACACCCTCCCCGACTACTGGGGCACTGGTGAGAAAGTCCTAAGCCAAGTACCAGATGGTGTCATGAGTGAAACGGTAAATGCCAAGACAAATTAGGCCACAAGGCAACGTGGGAATGAGGGCTGGTTTCTCTGAAGAGACAACGAAGCTGGCTCTGCAGGGATAGGTGTTCAAGGTGGCAGGAACGGGGAGTGCAGAGGCGTTGGGTTTGGAGCAAGCTTGTGGGATTAACGTCAAGAAACAGATGGAAGAAAGCAGGTGGCTGAGGGGACAGAGGAAATGAAGCTGGAAAGGAGGCAAACTAGCAGTGTTCTAGAGGGTGTGACCAGCAAGTCCAAAGGCCCTGGGGCAGAGGTCTGCCGGATGGCTTCAGGAACACTGTGAAGGTCGGTGTGGCTGGAGGGGAGTGGGGGTGGGGTGGGGAAGTGCACTGGAAGAAACGCCTGAAGCCAAGCCACAGGCCCGGGAGCCCCTTTTTCCTCTCTTCTCTTACCTCTGTTCTGGCCCTGGCCCGCATCCTGGAGCAGGGCTGGGCTCGTTGGGGCAGCAAAGGGCTTGGCCTGGGAATCCCTTCTGCACCCCTACCATGTGCTGGGGACTCTGCAGAGCACTGGACTCGCGTTAGGTCTCCTCAATTCTGGTCCCTTTTGGAGGATGAGAAAACAGGCCTGAGGGTCAGAATGTACACC
Organism: Puma concolor; assembly: GCF_028749965.1. Taxonomy (NCBI): domain Eukaryota; kingdom Metazoa; phylum Chordata; class Mammalia; order Carnivora; family Felidae; genus Puma; species Puma concolor. Next base: position 6,561,568 of record NC_141673.1, read on the forward strand.
TGCCTGAGCTCACGAAGGGCTGTTCCCAGGAGCTGAGAAGGGCATGGGTTGGACCTGGTCTCTACCCTCTCACCCGGTCTCAGTTTCCCCACCCATAAAATGGGTGAGTGATCATGAGTCTCTACCCTCTCTTGACTCCCACCCTTTCAGAGTAACATTTACAGGGGCACCTGGAGGGCTCAGTCGGTTAAGCATCCGACTTCAGCTCAGGTCATGATCTCACAGTTCATGGGTTCCAGCCCCGCGTTGGGCTCTGTGCTGACAGCTTGGAGCCTGGAGCCTGCTTCAGATTCTGTGCCTCCCTCTCTCTGCCCTTCCCCCACTCGTGCTCTGTCTCTGTGTCTCTCTCAAAAATAAGGAAACATTAAAAAACAAATTAAAGTGACATTTATAACAGACCCTTTTAGCCTCCTGAAGTGAATTCGCAGGGAATATCACCAGCCTACACACAGAATTTTAAAAAATCAACACAAATCTCCAGCTATATTATAAAAGAGCAAGAAAGGAAAGGAACTTACAAAATGATGCACATTTCAGTGTGTAAATGCTGGCCCATGTCCCCCAGAAGGAGGGTGGGCAGGGGTGTGCCCAGGCGCGGAGTCCCTGGACTGTCACAGCCCCTAAATGCAACCTGACTCCCCCCAGTCCCCGCTGACAGGGGCCCGGATTTCCCAGGCGGGGCAACGTTCTTGGGTTTCCAAACAAAGCAGGACCCAGTTCCTCTGGCTATGGCGCGGCTGCATTCCCGGCAACCCCGTGCCTGTTCACACTGGGCAAAAAGTCCTGCGTGCTCTTCTTAAGCGAAACGGAGCGAAGCCCGGGCTGGGAGAACCATAACAGGCCCCACCCCTCCTGGAATGCCGCAGGCGTGGGGAGGGCCCACGCCTCAGGACTGCCACACCCTAGTCCCCAACCGCCACGTGACAGGATTCCCGGATCCCTGTCCCGCCGACCAGCCGACACCACCCTACGGAGCTCCGAAATGCCTCCGGGGAGGGCCACCCGCTGACAGCTGATCTCAATTCTTTACCTTACTGAACTGGCTTAAAAAATAACCCCTCGGTCACTGTTTTACATCGCCCTTAAGGCGTGTCGGGGCCTTAACTCCCGCGGTCCCCTGGCCCCTCCCTCGTGCCTCTGCACCTGCCCAGCAGGCGAGCCTGGGACCCTCCCTTCCTCTACCTGGTCCCCCTCCCCGCAATTCCTGGAAGGAGGAAGGAAGGGAGAGGCTAGAGGTCCCGCTCTAGAGCTAAGAAAGGGAAGGCCAGCCAGCACCCCACCGCGGCTGCGCTGATGGGACTTGGATTCCCTTCCTCGGTCTGGTGCCCAGCCCTCCAGCTTTATCAGCCCTTGCCCGCAGAGCTTCTGATGTCAGTCTGAATGGTGGCGTGTTCTGTCGACAGTAACTCCGCTGGCATCACCGGACTGAGAAATTAGTAACTCAGCACAGTACGTGCTCTTGGCTGTTCTAAAGACGTTGCGTGTATTATAATTATTTTCTTTTTCTACTGATCAAGCAACAAACATATTGGACACTTACCTCGTGCCGGGCTTAGCGCTGGGTCCTGGGGCGGCCTCTTCTATAGCAAAGGCAATTCCGCGTGTCCAATATTTTCAGTCTATCACGCACCCCTCGCAACGACCTGCTATTTGCCCCATTTTATAGATCAAGTAAACCGCAGCATAACGAGGAGAAGCAATTTGCTGGTGAAAGCCATACCGCCAAGAAGCGCGGCTCGAGGGGACCCAAGGGGTCCTCCAGCTGTCACCCCGTGAGCTGCAACGCGAGCGCCTACTGTATACAGCCGGTAGCCGCAGGCATCTTTCGCTCTAACCCACAAGTAGGCAGCTGTCCTTATTCTAGGATTCCAGGGGCAAGAAACTGGCTACGGTCGCCAAGCGGAAGGCAGTCCGTGAATCACTAAATCGAAAAACCGGGCCAACTTATTAGCAAGACAAAGAAAAAAAAACCGGGGATAATAAATGCCAAGTGCGGGGCTGACAGGCACCGAAAGACCTTTCTGCAGCCCAAGCTCTTACTTCGCAAGAAACCACCTACTCTTAAAACTGATATTTAACCAGAGAACACCGGTCTGTTTTTTCAGTGATTAGAGGGAGGACGGGCAGATCGCGACTCCCAGGCATCCCGCAAAGTAGGCGGGTCACCTTAGGGGCAACCTTTACCCGCTCAAAAATTCGTCTCACATTAGCAGTGAGGATTCGGGCGTCACCCCGAATCGTTATTTTCCTTACTCATAAGTTTAAGGCATAAAGAGGAGCGCATGTTACTCCCAGGGTAATAAATTCCATTCTCATTTGCCCTACGGTGAGTATCAGAGTCGAGCATTGAACTAAGAGCCCGATTCTTTTGCAGTTCGTCTCATTCACTAGTTAAGTTTTTATGTCGCTTTCCATTTTATTTCTTCGTCTGAGGAGAACAGGGAGCCGTAGGCCCCCCGACCGCCGTATGCAGATAAGTAGCGGCGTCGCAAAGGCTCACGGGGAGCTCTCCGCCCCTTCCGGTTTTTGCCCTGTTGGAGTTGTCGCGAGAGTTCGTCGGCCGAACGCCGGAAGCAGCTAGTTGCTCCTGAGCGGCCGAAGGGGCGGGCTCGAGGGCTGGAGTGTAAGCGGCTCGCGGCTCGCTCGGCGGTGCAAGATGGCGGACATCTCCCTGGACGAGCTCATCCGGAAGCGCGGAGCTGCGACGAAGGGGCGGTGAGCAGCCTTTTCTCCGTTCGGTGCTCAGGGCCCGCGGCCTAGCGGGGCTCGGGGCGGGGGAGGGAGCGGCCCGGGCGCGACGCGGAGCGCCGTCTGCGCCCGCCCCCTGCCGCAGCCGCGCTCCTCATTGGCTAGGCCCCGCCGCCGCTGCGGGCCCGGCCGCCCGACCGTCCACTGGCTGGAGGCGCCGTCGCCCTGGCGGGCCAGGGAAGCCGCTGGCCGCGGCGGGGCCGGGGCGCCTGGTTCGTGGGAGCGGCCCCGGGGGTTGGGGTGGGGGGTGGGGGTCGCGCTGGGGCAGGTCGCGCGGGGGGAGGGGCCGTCCCCGCCGGAAGGGTCTGGGGGGGGTCTCCGCGCACGGCCCCCTCCCGTGGGAAGACCGGCACGTGGGCCCCGCCGCTCCAGGATATCTGCTCGGCCTTAGAGTTAGGACGACTGAAGTGTAGCGGGGAAGTGAGTTGCTCGGACTCCTCCGATCTGTTACCGCCACCGCCGAAGCCGAGTCTCAAACCCAGAGCTTCACTTCGAAATCCTGCGTGCGCTTCCCGGCCCCGCTGCCTCTAACCCTCGCCTCCGAGGTGCGGCGTTTCAAGTTCTGCAAGCGCTTTCGAGTGTCTCTTGTCCCATTTGCTCTTTTCGCAACCGTACCGGCCAGGTACTGATATTTTCCCCATTTTGCAGATGAAGAGCTTGAGGCCGGGAGAGGTTAGAGAGACTTGCCCGAGGCCATTAAGAGCTGAGAATCGGGGCTGAGTGCCCTTTAGCAGCTGGCTGAGTTGACCTCAGGCCTGGGGGGAAAAAAAAAAAAAAAACAGGTGGAACTGGCCGGAGGTTAGAGCTTCTCGATGCTTGTAACTCCCAGTTGTCAGAGTAGACTGTTCTGGATCTGAGTGAGGAGACGATTTGCAGTGATGTGCCCCAGACTTCCTCTGGACCCTTAAGTATTGTTAGTCCTTTCCAGCTTTTATGGGCTCCAGTTCAGCTGTATGAAGAAGTGAGTGGGAACGTGGCCAACAGTTCTCCCGCACTAATTCAGGTGTCTTCCTAAATTGGCTGTAAAATACTGGCTGTAGATATTGTTTTCTCCCATGTCATTCACCCAACAGATGTTTGTTAATATCCCCCTGGTGCCTGTGGCTAGAAACTAGATCCTCGCTGTTGCTAACTGAAAGGGAGATTCCCCCCCAGCCCCCCACCCCCACCCACATGTCCACTACACCTGCTGCCTCCTCTGCAGAACTCAGCAGCCAGCACTCCACCTGGCTACTCCTTTGCAACAGGCGCACAGGAAGCATTCATTTGCTCAGCTGTTCTCTCCCGGGTCTTCCCCTCCAATAACTGGTGTGGAATTGGTGCTGGGTCCTCTGGCCACTTGTGAATCCACCTGGGTTTCATAGATTTGCTGGACGGTTGCTGAATGAACCAGCTTCCCAGGACACGCGCATATGCCATCAGCTCCCCCACGGCCCTGACTGCAGGCGGTCTGTACCGTCTGTTGGGTCTGTACTTTTTTTTTTTTTTTAGCGTGGAGGTGCACAGAGTCTCATGTTGGGCATTGGGTGGGGGATCCGTGGGATGAACACCTGTCTGCGAGCAGGCAGGCCCGGTGCCCTTCTGGGCCCATTGTTGGGTTCTGTGCCTCCCTGGCGAGATGACTTCTGAGCTGGGCAGCTCCCTCGTTTGTAAGACTGGTTCCTGGCAGGTTGCTGAGAAGATTAGATAGAATACAAAAACGTATATTTTAAAGTTTGTACCAGGTAGTGAGCATTCAGCAAATGTTGGCAATTATTGTGGATCTTTCCTTAAAGGAGTAGATGCCCAAACCCCTCCCCCCCCCCATGCGGGGTGGGGGGGGCGGGGGTCGGTAGGTAACCCTGGAGTCAAACTGTGAAGTTTGAGTTCCCTTCTCTCACTGTCCACATGAGCTTGTGCAAGTTACTTAACCATTCCTTACCTCTCTTATTTATAAAATGTGGATGATTCTTTTCTTGGGTGACTGTCAGGACTAAGTGAATTAATCTGTCTACAGTACTTTCAGAGTATTTGATGGTTCTAAGTGTTTGATACATGTTAGTTATGGTCATCATTATGGAAGGCTTTTAAGAAGCAACATCCAATTTTGTGTCACGATACGTGAGACAGTATTACTTTGCTATCATGTGAACATTGGAGGGGGGACCGTGCAGACAGAGACTAGTATGCGTGCTGTGTTTGGATTAAACCTGGTGGAAACTTCATTTTTATTTTACTTGCAAAGCCAACAGAAACTACAGCCAGGGTGTCCCTGTCAAGAACTGAAAGGTCTGAGCTTATTTCAGTGAACAAATGTCATTTCCTACAGTAACTGTATCCTGTCCTACATGCTTGCTGGAAGAACTGTCCCCTTCCTGGGACTGTGGAATGATGGTGCATGGAGGTCCCAGGAAGAACTTTGTGCTTGCTGGTTTATGTGGAACCTGTGACTGTCCCCAAAAACTTTCTTCTTAGTGGAAATAGCAAAAGAACCGGCGGAGATGTAAATCACCTCTTTCCCCACAGGTCATGGAATGTATTCATTCTTTAGAGCAGTCTTTCTGTTTTGTGTTCATCACACCTTGTGAGCCAAGAAAGGGGTCATTCTTGTTACTACCTGCCCCCACCCCACCCCCATTAATCAAAAGATTTCCATGATTAATGTGAAAATAGAGAAAGGGAGAGAATGATACTTCACTCAGCCATGGCGGGGCGCTGTCCTTCCCCCTGCACAGGACTCCCTGGGGACTTCAGTTGCTCAAGGCCCACGGATGAGTCTCCCCAGGAGGGCACTGGGCACCAGCTGCAGTGCGGGCCCGTTCTCGTCGTTTTTTTTCCTTAAGATCTGAGCATACTGCTGGTCACGTTAGCAAAGTCGCCCGCTCTGAGTTTAGCTCGCAGATGACAGCTGTCCGTCCACTGCCGCCTCCTGGTTAGGGAAGGTTCATCTAAGGTGGCAGGCAGCCTTAGTGGGAAGGTTGGACCTTGAGTATGCTGGAGTTGAGCAGCTCTGGGCCGGATGCCCTGTCTGGGGAGTCCTGGGAGCCACGGGGAAGGAGGTTGGTCTGCTTTTCAGGCCAGGGCTCTCTGTTCCTGGTACTTGGGGTTTGTTTCCTTGTTGAAATAAGATAAAGGAATTGTAGACCTGAGGCAAAGAGGAGGAAAGTTAGTCGTTATGTAACTTGGAGGGGAAGAATTGTGATTTAAAACAAAACATCTGCACAAGAGTCTCTTGGAGGGTAAGGGGATGGTACCTTGTTTCTTTGTGTCCGTGAAGCCCCTAATTCAGAACTGACTCTCGTGTAACAGAACTAAAGTGTGTTTCCTCCACATAAAGATGACCTCGACACACATGAACCGTGACCCAGAGATGCCCGTGGATTAAAATCCACTTTATAATAACAACCCAGGGCCCCACTAATGGGCCCGGATCCTTGGACTAGACATCTGTCCAGAGCCGGCTCGGGTCAGGGTGTGGGGGAGAGCACCCGGGGCTCCAGTGAGGTCTGGGGCAGGCGCTGAGATTCCAGGGTGGGGGCATTGGCTCTCACCCACAGCGCTCTCCCCAGGACCCCGTGGGGCTCCGGAGCCAGGGCAGAGCCGGGTGGGGCAGTTCAGAGTCCAGAGACTTGCTCAAAACCTCCCCTGCCCCTTCCCAACAAGTGCTGAGGCCAGAACGTGTTTCGGGGACCTCGGGCGAGTCTGCAGTGAGGCTGCAGGCGGAAGCCGGGCCAGACCAGAGGCTCCGCTGAGGGGCTGGGCTTTGTTAGGGAGCCCTCGGGCGGTTCTTGGAACCGGAGGGTAACACCGCGGACTCTGTGTTTTGGAGACCCGGACCTAGCAGGAGTGTTTATTTGAAAAATTCCTGATGACTAATGCCTGCCTTGTACCCAGCGCTGCTGCCCGCTGGGATGAATGGCTGTCCTTTCATGCAGGAGGAGGGGCGGCGATTATAAAAAGCCTGCACACTGAAGCCCCTAAAGCTGCTGGGAAAGGAGCTGAAAGGACTGGGGATTGAGTGCGGGGGACTGCGGGGAAGCGGCTCACTCGCGCTCCCACATCCACAACTACATGCCCTCCCTCCCCGATGGACCTTTTGTGCTGTTCACGGAGATAGAAAGACCGGCCCGAGGCATCTCGGTGGCCTTTCCTGCCAGACAGGCAGTGTGGCACATGGGGCCAGAGTGAGCACGCTGTGCCACGCTCGGTGTGTGTGTGCTCACCCCCTGGTCACTAGGGAGTGTGCTGTGGTCCTGGACGGGTCTGGGGGCCTAAGATCTTCCTTAGCCTGGGACAGCACTCCCCCTTCTTCAACTCCTAAGTCTCTGGTCTTTATCCTTGACCCATGCTTCATTTATTGGTGCTTTAAGTAGATGCAGTGAAGACCAGCCTTCACCAGGACATCGTCTGTGAAATGTGGATAATAACCTAATCCTCACAGTTGTGAGCGTGAAAGGAGAATATACGGGGGTGGGGCAGCTGTAGGGTCCCTGACACCACTTGGCGGGAGCTCACAACTGGAAAGCTCTTTGAGCCTTTTTTTATTCCCCTGGTGCAGGGCTGACCCAGGTGAGGAGATGGCAGGGTTTACAGAGGCTCTTAGTGCTGCAGGAGGTGCGGGCTTGGGAACAGGTCCTTGTGATTCAGCGCCGGCAACTGGGCTTGACCTCCCCCAAGGAGGGAAGCTTCCGGCCAGCCGGGAGGCGAGGAGGGAGTGCTCAGGAGGGCAGGAACCGGGGAACCCACCGGAGCTGTGAGGGCAAAGAGGCTGCAGGCTACGGTGGGCTGTTTGTGTGACCTTTGACACCCTCTGCTCTTCCCAAACACCCGGGGCCGCGTCTAAGTTTTCTTGCTGCCCCACAGGTGTGTCTGGCGGCTCGTGGTGTCCCCACAGGCGTGAGCCTTCCTCTCCTAGAGCGGGAGTGCTCCTCACCATGCTCTGTGTGGTGACTTGATTCCCCAGCCCAAAGCCTGTGGCTTCAGAGAGGTCCCCTGTGTGGTAAGCAGACAGTTTTATCTGGAGTGCTTTCCATTGACACTGGTTTCTCCTGGATCTGGCCAGTAAAGGTTGATCAAAATCCTTTTCCCCATTTTATGAGTAGGCCTTCAGTCGTAGCTCCTGGTCTGCACAGACAGCCTGTTGCTTTTCTTTGATGGGTGTAGGGAGATGTAGGGAGCTGAAGGCATTAAAAAACAAACAAAAACAGTGGGGTCACCTCACCAGCTAGTTGGGCCTGCGGGTAGGGCTTTATTAGGAAGCGGGTGTTGTTCCCTCCATAAACACCAGGGGCCCCTCCAGTAGCTGTGGGTTTCGGTGCCGCCAGAAAGCCCAGCTCCACTATTGCCGAGACCTCGCTGACCATGAAACTGAGGGCAGGCCACTCCAGGGGGGTGGGGGGTGCTGTCTGTTCCTCTCTCCCTCGTCGTGCTTGCTGGCCTCCCTAAACACCCCAGCCTTTTGGCTTTGCCTTTTTTTTTTTTTTTTTTTTTTAAGCCCCTGCCTCTACAGGAGAAAACGGGACAGGGACGGACAAGCAGCCCCACCCCCACCTTAAACCTAATCGGATCAGTTCTGTAAATGATCCTTTCTCTCTCTCTTCCACCCAGTTCCTGTATAGACCCACTGGAAAGTATTTAAATCCTAAAATAATTTGCTGTTTTCCAAAGAAAATTGGTCCGCGCATCACGGTCTCGGGCAGTGTTCTGGCATGCTGGGGGCAGCAGGTGTGTCTCCTCCAGTCTGAGGATAACCGGGTGAAAGTCCAGGCTTGCCTTGGCTGGTTCTTTGGGTACGCTCCTGCTGTGAGCACAGGAGCTGCGGGACAGTCCCCAGGCGGCTGCGGAGGCCCGCGGGAGTACTAGGAGGCCTCCTGGGAGGCCTGGACACAGATGTGGGAGGCCCTACGGGAACTTGTTTATTCAGCAGAATTTTGCCTTCTGACCCCAGGTCCGAGATTCTGAACACTGCCGTCTAATCCAGGACCACCTATGGAGTCAAAAGTGCAGATTCCCAGGCCTTCACCCAGATTTTGGATTTAGGAGCTGTGAGGACGGAGTCTAGACAGCTGTGTTTTTAAGCAGCTCCACCAGAGTTTCTAACTTAGCTCAGCCAGGTTTCAGCACCGCCTGTAAAGCACCGGGCCCTGAAACAGAATGAGCCCCGATCTCCCCTCCCAGTCCAGTGGGGAAGAGAAAACTAGCAGATGGAGTTGGAGGCACAGAGGAGGGCTGTCCCGGAACAAGCAGAGAAGGACGGTTTCCCTCAGAGGAGATGTTGCCTTGGGAGCCAGAGTCCCAGGCAGGGCACCCGCCGCGAGGGTGGGGGCAGTGGTGGTGGCGGCAGCGGCTGGAGTAGACCGGCCTCGTGGTGTGGTGGGCAGGGGGGGTGAGGGAGAAGCTTGCGGACCCCAGGAAGGACTTCCAGGATTGTACTTGGAAGAGCCTTCTCTTTACTCACGAGCCACTGAAGGGCCAACAGAGGAACCCCGCAAGCAAATGAGGCCTGTGTAATGGAGTTTGGTTCATTTCCGATTTTAACAGTTTCTGGATTTGACATTCTTGTTGTTGCAGAGTGTGATAAACACGTACTTGGTTTTATCCCTGGTTCCTGGCCCACGGTTCCTAAAACCCTGAGTTATAAGGGTGGTAGGAGCATCTTTTGTTCTAATGAGGTAGCTTTTGCTGGGTCCCTGGCTAGCTTCAGAATGGGGGCTGGTCACCAGGAAGACCTAGGCATGGTTCATTGGAACTTGCAGTCCTCCCCGCCCCCCGCCCTCCAGGGAGACGGAGGCTGTCCTCAATGGCCAGCCATTCAACCTTGCTTATATAATGGAACCTCTATAAAAACCCCTGTACAGTGGAATTTGGGGAGCTTCTGGGTTGGTGAACACGTGTATGTGCTGGGAGGGTGGTGCACCCCAAGAGGGCATGGGAACTCCGCACCCCTTCCATTTGGCTGTTTCTGAGTTGTATCCTTCATAACAAACTAATGGTAGCGCGTAAACTATTTCTGCTGCATTCTGTGAGCCACTCTAGCAACTTACCGAACTTGAGGAGCGGGCGTGGGTCCCCCTCAGTTTTAGTCTGTCAGAAGGATGGGAAGCCCAGGACTTGGGAGTGGCATCTGAAGTGAGGGCCGTCCTGGGGGACTGAGCCCGTAACCTGTGGGGTCTGCGCAGACTCTGGGTATGTTGTGTCAGAGTTGAATCATAGGACACCCGGTGATGTCTAGAAGGTTTGAGAAGCGTTGATGTCAGAAGAACACCCACACTTTTGGTGTCAGAAGTGTTGTGAGTGGAAACAATTCAGACAAAGTGGCTGTTTTTCTTTTCTACCTGTTAGCGGGTGGCTCCTGCTCCCAGCCCAGTGGGGATCTTGTGCTGGCCCTGGAGACCTGGACCACCGAAGGCAGGCTGGTGTCTTTTGTTTATCATTGAATCTCTCCAAGCCTGTTTGACCCACCCCACAGGGTGCTGAGAGGGCTGACTGAGAGCAAGCCTGTGAAGAACTTTGGAAACTGAAGTCGTTCTTCCCCTGTGTGGGGTTACAATATTTGGGGGATATGCCTTTTTTTGGGACCAGCATCATTTGGAGGTTATTGTTCCTAATGACGTCTCAGAACACCTGGTCTAGGGAGGAAACCAGTGTGTTACCTGGTGATCGAAACCGCCAGGCCCCTCTTCCGAATTTTATTTGCAATGCAAAGTTAAAAGTCATGAACCAGAAAAGAAGTTTCAACATAAGCCTGTTTGCTCAGCGAGCAGACTTCTGGTTTCTCCAGAAACTCCCTCTCTTCCCAGTATTACGATGGCTCTACTTCCATGGGCCGCTCTCGACACCCAGATCCACTTAAGGTGCAATTTGTACTTGCAGTCTCAATGCCAGACCAGGAATTGGAGGTGTTCGATCTCGTGTTGGGACCCAGCAGAGCCTTCTCAGCCAGCCAGCACGCACAGCCACCTTCCAGCAGAGGTTTGATGCCCGGCAGAAGATCGGCCTCTCAGACGCCCGGCTCAAGCTGGGGGTCAAGGATGCCCGGGAAAAGCTTCTGCAGAAAGATGCTCGGTTCCGGATCAAAGGGAAAGTGCAGGATGCCAGAGAGATGCTGAACTCCCGCAAGCAGCAGAGCGCGGTGCCCCAGAAGCCCCGCCAGGTGGCCGATGCCCGGGAGAAGATCAGCTTGAAGCGGAACTCCCCAGCCGCCTTCATGAGCCCACCCATTGGGACAGTGACCCCTGCCCTGAAGCTCACCAAAACCATCCAGGTAGGCGTGGCTCTCCTGGGAAGGCGGGAACAGGCGGTGGGGGCCAGGAGTGTTTGGGCAAAATGACAGCTCTCCCGAGTGTTTGGATAGTAACCCTGTGAGGGAGGCGGGGTTTTCAGCGAGTTTCGCGGAGAGGAAAGGGGGCTGCGGCAGAAGTAAGTGACGTTCTCAAGAGAGCTAGCGATGGAGGGAAGAGCAGGGAGAGGACGGACGCCGTGGAGCACGCGCTGTGTGGCAGGCACTTACTTATTTCTCCTGCAACTCTGGGATCATTACCCCAGTTGTTTGTTTTGTTTTGTTTTTAATTTATTTTTGAAAGAGAGAGGGCATGAGCTGGGGAGGGGCAGAGAGAAAGGGAGATACAGAATGCAAAGTGGGCTCCAGGCTCTGAGCTGTCGGCACAGATCCCGACGCGGGGCCTGAACTCACAAGCCGTGAGATCATGACCCGGCCTGAAGTCAGACGCTCAACCGACTGAGCCACCCATGCGCCCCATTACCCCAGTTTTATAGAGAAGACTCGAGGTCTCAATTGTGAATTATGGTGCCCAGGGCTAGCACAACCGGTGAATGGGAGGACCGGGTAGGAGCCTGGTCACACCCGACTCCTTGTCCCATGCCCTGGCCGCTAGCACAGCTGCCCAGGGGGTTGAAAACAGTATCCTTCAACCTTCGCAGCAACCTTGGTGACAGGAGTAGCGGCTGCGGATGTATCGAGCCAGGCTCGTCGAGCAGGATGACGAGGCTTTCTGTCACTCCTGCTTTGGACATGAGGCACTCTAGGGCTTTTTACCACAGACCCAAACTGAGCGCTACCATACTTCACGTTCAGTGATTCCTGACGCATGGAAGGACACGTGTGGACCCCAGGGGATGAATTCTGGTCTCTGGGTTTTCTAGGTTCCACAGCAGAAGGCCATGGCACCCCTTCACACCCATCCTGCTGGAATGAGGATCAATGTTGTCAATAACCACCCGGCCAAGCAGGTGAGAGAGAGAGAGTGTGTGCACACGTGTGTGTTTTGATGGACTCTTCTGAGTGGATGAACTGAGGCCTGGCCAAGGTTCCCAGTGTGAAGAATTGGAGAAATTACATTTAGCTTCTTGCAGTTTATGACTTTTAAAAAGAAACTTCTTATGGGGGTGGGGGGGGTGAGTATTTAAGGGGCAGAGAGGCAGATTGAAAGTCTTCTCTTTTTTATTATAAAAGTAGTGTGTGCGGGGGGCGTCTGGGTGGCTCAGTTGGTGAAGCGTCTGACTTCAGCTCGGGTCATGGTCTCACAGTTCGTGGGTTTGGGCCCCGTGTTGGGCTGTGCGCTGATGGCTCAGAGCCTGGAGCCTGCTTCGGATTCTGTGTCTGTCTGTCTCTCTGTCTCTCTCTGTCTCTCTCTCTCTCTCTCTCTCTCTCTGCCCCTCCCCAGCTTGTACTCTGTCTCTTTATCTCTCTCAAAAATAAACATTAAAAATAGTAGTATGTGCTTAATACAGAACACTGCAAAACAGAGAAAGATTAAAAAGGAAAAAAAAAGTCCCTCTTGGTCCTGCTCTCCAAAGCCAGCTGCTGTTGAAATTCTGCCCTGGTTCCTTTTAAGTGTCGTTATTGTTTAGTTAATGCATAGCTGTAGTTGTGGTTATATTATTATTCGATTTTCTGTCATTCTGTTTGCACTTTATAACTCAAGCACTTCTCTGATTCACATTTACTGTGAACGTTTTTAATAACTGCATAGTCCTTTGAGCTGATGTTCCAGTTTACTTAAGCCATTTTCCTGTAATTTTCACTGTTAGAAATCCTTCTGTGAACATGGTTGTGGCTGGAGCTCTTTCTAGGGGTTGGATTTATTTCTGTAGGCCAGACTGCCTGGGATGGACTTTCTAAGCCAAGATTGTAAACAAACATCGCAAGTGTTTCTAGGTGTTGCCCACTTGTGGAGAGGAAACTCTAATGTACCTGGAGGTTGCAGCACTTTCGTGGGGTCCTTGTGGGTGAGGAGCCAGCCTATCAGGATTTGAACCCTGGCCTCCCGGGCCAGTCTCCCCAGGCACCCCCCCCCCCCCCCCACACACACACACCCGCTTTTCCATCCATCATTCACCTCCATGTCTTGCTGTCCTTGTTCCAAAGGTCTGTCGAGAGCCCGTAGGCCACGTTAGCTGTTCTTTCTTTTCAGAACGTATACGACCTGGAGGACGATGATGACGCTGTAGCTCCCATTCCCAGTAAACAGATGAAATTTGCAGCCTCAAGCAGCTTTCTCCACCACGTGGTAAGGCATTTTATGTTTTTCCTGCACTCGCCATGCATAGCAGATCGGGTGGGTGGGAGACGTGGGCGAGTGTATGGCCTTTCGGTTCCGAAATCTTTCTTCCTTTGGGTGCTAAGGTTTTCGGAACTGGAACTGATCCAGTGGCTGGTTTCATAAGTGCTGAGACCAGAGTGGCCGGTGATCGTGTGCAAGGGCCCGCAGCTAGTGAAGTGTGAGGCTACACCCTCCAGTTGCTGCTGGAGGCACTTCGGGGGAAGTGTGAGATCACACGGGAGGGAATCCCGTTTTCTTTCCTCTGTGGCAGAATGTTCTGTGTGTTCTCCTTCCCTCCAGTTCCATTTTTGAAACTGGACTCCCCCAGTCGGTGTGAGCAAGAATAAACGACCTTGCCTGTGCTCTCCACCACGTGCAGCCCGCTTGCAGGGCAAGACTGGGTGCTGGTCAGATGCCACGCAGAGAAGCAGAGAGAGCAGTATCTGGAATGGCAGGGAGGCCGGCGTCAGCGGGTATAGCCGGTTACGGGGAGGGCGGCCAGGGGCCACCCGAGCCAAGGGCCTTTGTTTGGCCTGCAGAGACCCAAAGACTCCGTGTTGTCACTGCGTTGAAATGTGTGGACCAGTTTGCACCTGGTTACCACTGAAGTTCTTAAAGTGATGCGTGAAGCTGAAGGTTGCCGATTTGTTACAGGCACTGGGCCTTTGCACTGGTTGCATTGCTGAGGTCTGCTGCCGGGGGGGTGTCGGCTGGCTCGGTTTGTGGCTCACCCTGATTGAAAAAATGCAGGGTTTGTGTGAACCAATTTAAGACTCCCCTTCCCACCCACCCGGTGAGGTGGGTACTACTGTCGTTCCTGTTTTACAGATGAGGAATCAGGCACAGAGAGGTTAAATACAGTCAGTATCACCCAGCTTATAAATAGTGGATCTGAGATTCCAGCTCAAGCAGTCTGGCTCCCAGGCCCTGCGTATGACCCCTACACTCACTGCACTGGCTCTCAAGACTCAGCAGCTTGAGAAATGTGGAGTCGAGCGTGAGGAGTGGACACGTCATTTGATTCAGAGAAGCTGGTGAATCAGCCCTGCCGCTTCTGCCTCCGACATCTTTTTCCTCAGACGCGCTAACACCCGGGAGTTGACTGGCTTATATATCCAAGGGACCACATCCCCCGTCAGGGACAGCAGGGGAGGGAGGGAACTGCGTCTGCTGGTCTGCACCTACCAGCTCTGGCAGCCTGTCCCTGACGGTCTGGGAGCTGATCGGGCCAGGGCTCTGCATGGTGCCTCTGTGTGGTCGAAACGGGGACCAAAAAGCTGGGAGTCTGGGCCTTCTTAAGAGTGGGTTCCTGTGCCTAGCCAGCGCAGAACTGATAATCAGCCCATTGTGTGAGAAGCAGGTCTGGGAATGAACTTGACCCCAAACTCTCGGCCTTCTGCTTAGCCCCAAATCATAGGGTTTTCATAAAGCCTACACGGTATGGGTCGGCCTGTGGCTTCAGATCAGGCCTGCATGGAAGTTTCTCACCAAGGACTTCTGCACTAGAGAGTGGCTTCTGTGAGCACAAACTGTGTTTCTCCCCTCCCGCCCGTTCCTTGGGGGAAGTCCCTGGCAACCTTTTTTGGCTCCAGACCTCTAAGGGAGTTGTGGAGCCGGGAGGGCTCGGGGGTGGCGGTCGTGAGCCCCTTAGGGCTTTTCTCTCCCCTTCTTCTCTAGCCCCTCAGATTCCTGTCTGCCTCTTGTTTAGGCCGGGCTGAGCAGTTCCAAGTTCTCCGTGTCCAAGGCCCTCCCTCTCACCAAAGTGGTTCAGAATGATGCATACACAGCTCCTGCCCTCCCCTCCTCTGTTCGAACAAAAGCCTTGACCAACATGTCTCGGACGCTAGTGAACAAGGAGGAGCCTCCCAAAGAGCTGCCGCCTGCTGAGGTGAGGTGAAGGTGAAGGAGAGAAAGCGAGCATACCAGTGGAGAGTCAGGCCGTGCTGGGTGGGCAGTGTGTTGTGCGTACCGTGTCGCGTCCTCACGGCACCTCCGTGAGGTAGGCAGACGTGGCCACCTCCATTTCACAAGCGAGCAGACCGAGACCCGGTGGCCCCTGCCCTTCGGTTGCCTGCAGGCGAGTGGGGAGGACAGAGGTGCAGACAGAGCAGTTTTGTCTGGCGGTAGAACGGAGGTCTGTCCAGAGGAGAGCTGCCGGGAGCACTGAGGACAAAGCATTGGTCCCCTGGGCAAGCGAGGAAGGCTTCAAGGAGAAGGTCCACCTGAGCCGGGTGGGTCTTGAAACATGAGTGGCATTCCGTGGAGAGGCTCAGAGGCCTGAAAGTGTCTGGCATATCTGGGAGGTGATGAGAGGTTCCGGCCCTTAGCGTGGGGTGGTGGGGCCTCTAGGGGGGTTTCCTCTGGGCCTTCCTGGCCGCTGGCCCAGAGCACGTGCTGCTGTTGAGCGCATAGCTGTTGTGTGACTTCTGGTAACTGTCTTGTCTGGCAGCCTGTCCTCAGCCCCTTGGAAGGCACCAAGATGACAGTGAACAATCTGCACCCTCGAGTCACTGAGGAGGACATCGTGGTGAGTACTGTATCCTGCCAGAATCTTACATCTCAAGCCGCTTCTGTGTCAGGGGCCCCCAAGACCACCGCCAGGTTTGCTGGTTCTTTAGGAGGGCTCACGGGACTCCGCGTGGAGTCACGTTAGGCCCAGGGTTTATTACAGGATCCAAAGCAAAATCAGCAAAGGGAAAGGCTCGTGGGGCAAAGGCCGGGGGTCCAGGTGCAAATTTCTGGATTCTTCTCCTCGTGGAGTCAGGACGCACTCTCTTTCCCAGCAACGAGTTGTGACGCGTGAAACCAGGGAAGCTCATTACAGATTCAGTGCCAGGGTTTTTATTAGGAACTAGTTACGTAGGCACCCTCTGCCAGTGCGTACCAGCATTCCAAAATGCCCCGGAGGAAAGCAGGTGTTCAGCATAAACCACATCGTTTGCACAGTTTAGGCTCAGTGAACCACTCTTATCGATTAGGGTGGTGGGAGTCCCAAATTCCAAGTTCCCAGACACCAGCCAGGACGCAGCCTTGGAAGCCGGTCTTTGAGAAGATAGCAGTCGGACCGGCTGTGTCAACTCTCTTCTTCACAACTTCTAAATCAGGGCCAGGGCACCGTGCTGGATGGGTCTCAAATGAGATCCTCTTGTTCCGTGGCGTAAAGTCCGGTGGTTCCTATCTTCCTGTGAGCCTTTGGAACTTCTGCCTCCTCCAGGGGTTTTCACGATGATTCCAAAGTAAAAGGAATGGGATGGATTGGTGTTGCTTGGTGGTTGGCTTTTCTAGATTGCCCTGGTCTGTCCTGTCCCACCCTTAGTTCATGGACAGAACCTAAACCTGGGAAGCAGGCGGCCGGGTCCAGCCGGCACTGCTTGTCTGCCTCGTTTTCATTTGGGCGCCAAAAAACCCCACCATAAGTTTAAAAGTCCAGGTCCCCTTTTAGCTGTGAACTGTCAGATCACGGAATGAACGCACCAAATTCAGTCACAGCCCATAGTGGCCGCCTCGCTTGACAGTGGTTTCGGTTGTGAAACGTGACTGCTGTGTGATGGCTTTGAGAAGGAAGCAGGCTCACCAGGGAATGGTATGCACGGTGGAGGTTGTAGCCTACTTTGTCTAATACTTCATGAATTAATAAGGGATTAAAACATTTTTTTTCCTGATTACAGAAGTAGTAATAGCTACCATTTATCGAACACTTGTTTTTGTTTTTCTTAAATTTATTAGAGAGAGAAAGGCGCACACACGCGGGGGAAGGCCGGTTGGGGGGGGTGGGGGGGGAGGGGTGGGAATCCAGAGCAGGCTCCGCATTGTCAGCACAGAGCCTGACACGGGGCTCCATCCCAGGACCATGAGATCGTGACCTGAGCTGAAATCAAGAGCCAGACGCCTAACCGACAGCCACCCAGGCGCCCCTATTGAGCACTTACTAGGTGGCAGGTACTTTGTATGCAGGGTTGTGGAAACTGACTGCCTGTGCTCACCACCACGCAGAGTAAACTGCTGGTAGTAGCCACCCTCCCGTCTTTACCGACACAGGTAACGTGTGGAGAACAGCAGTAATGAAGTTGGGATCACGCTTAGTATTCGGTTCCACATTTTGGTTTTGGAATTTAACATTTTCCACTTTATCATTAAAAACAAATCATTCCTTGGGGTGCCTGGGTGGCTCGGTCGGTTAAGCGTCGACTTCGGCTCAGGTCACGATCTCACGGTTCGTGGGTTCGAGCCCCGCATCGCGCTCTGTGCTGACGGCTCGGAGCCTGGGGCCTGCTTTGGATTCTGTGTCTCCCTCTCTCTCTGCCCCTCCCCTGTTCACGCTCTGTCTCTCTCTCTCTCAAAAATAAATAAACGTTAAAAAATTTAAAAAAAAAAAAAATCATTCCAGGGGCGCCTGGGTGGCTCAGTCGGTTAAGCGTCCGACTTCGGCTCAGGTCACGATCTCACGGTCCATGAGTTCGAGCCCTGCATCGGGCTCTGTGCTGACAGCTCAGAGCCTGGAGCCTGCTTCGGATTCTGTGTCTCCCTCTCTGTGTGCCCCTCCCCCACTCGCGCTCTGTCTCCTTCTGTCTCAAAAATAAATAAACATTTAAAAAAAATTTTTTTAAATAAAATAAACCAAATCATTCTGTGACTTTTTTGTAAGCCTTTTTGTCCTCATAACAACCTTGTGAAGGGAGTTACTAGTGCAGAAACGGCATGGGTGGGAGTCGGCCTCCGTGGGCCATTTCCATGTTCCTTCTCTGGCCTCACCTCCTGCTCTGCAAGACACGATGAGGCGTCAGAGGACATGGTGCTGGCAGTGACACGTGTACAAAGCACTGCCCTGAAAAATGACTTCACTTGGGCTTTCAGCAGCCCTGGGAAGTAGGTGAGACCTTCCTTTTTTTTTTTCTTTTTCCCCCAGAAGAGAAAACTCATTGTCAGAGAAGTAACTTGCACATTCCCAGGGGACAGCAACCACTACCTGTGATGAGCCTACATGTTCCTTTTCATGACAGAGCTCTCAGAGAAATTCTGTTGAGACAGTGGATGCCGAAGCAGGACTTTGGGATGCCCTGGTGGGGGCGGAGGGACTCCAAGGCTTATAAGCCCAGACCCATTTCTTGCCGCCAGCTCAGCTTGTCCCCTCATCTGGTCCCACAGTGAGAGGCACCTAAAATGGCACCTCCCTGAAATCCTGGGCATTGGGCATATTCAACTGGAGTGTAGCCACCAGTCTACCCAGAGTCCCTTGGAGTGTGTGAACGGCAGGCAGGCAGTATAACGGCCCCAAATTCTCCTATGATGCTGCTAACCCCTCTTGTTCTTTGCAGGAGCTTTTCTGTGTGTGTGGAGCCCTCAAAAGGGCTCGGCTGGTCCATCCTGGGGTAGCAGAGGTGGTCTTCGTGAAGAAGGATGATGCCATTACGGCATATAAGAAGTATAACAACAGGTGTTTGGATGGTGAGTCCGGGAGAAAGCAGCCACCTTACCGTCCTGCTGCTCGTTGGTATCAAGCAGCAGGCCATCAGAGTAGGCCTTCCTCTGAGATGGGGGGTGGGGAGGGGCTCCTGGTTCGTTCATCCCTCTGGGATTTCCTCTGCACCAAGAACATAGGGACGTGCAGTACCCTGGGCTGCCTGTTTTACAGGTTTTCATCCAGCTCTACTCCATAACTCTAGCAAGCAGAGAAATGCCATTTCTCCATGGATAGTTCTCTTAAGAGGTCTTGCCGGGGAAGCCAAGAGTCCTAGCCTCCTCCTTCCAGATGTTGGTCTGATTGCTGCTAGGAAACAGGTTCCTAAAAGGCCTGAAGCCTTGTCTAACTGTTAGCACCTGGGTGAGCTCTGCTTCTAGGGAGTAAGCTACTGATTTTACTGAGTTCAGAGTCACATTGTTTATCTCGGGTTAGCCTGTAGAGAGAAACTCTGTCTGCCATGCCACTTTTCTCCACTGTTCTGTTCTTTCTGTGTTTATTGAATAATTTGTGTATTTATTGTGTACATCGATGCAGAGACTAATAGACAGCTGGTGGGGTTTTGACTTGCGTTTCCCTGATGGTGAATGATGTTGAGTGTCTTTTCATGTGCATATTCACCATTTGTATATCTTAGAGAAATGTATTATTTGGGCTATTTGCATACTTCTTGAGTTTAAAAGAATTTTTTTTTAATGTTTGTTTCTTTATTTTGAGAGGGTGGGGATAGAGGGGTAGAGAGAGACAATCCCAAGCAGGCTCTGCGCTGTCAACACGGAACCCAGTGCGGAGCTCGATCTCGTGAGCCGTGAGATCACGACCTGACCTGAAATCAGGAGTCAGATGCTTAACCAACCGCGCCACCCAGGCACCCCTAAAAGAATTCTTTATATATTTTTAATATGTGTCTTATCAGATAAGTGATTTGCCAGTAGTTTCTCCCATTCTGTAGGTTGTCTTTTCACTCTTGTGTTCAATGTATGCATTTACAGGTGTATGTTTTCCTCTAAGCAGGGCCTTAGCTACATCCCATATATTTTCGTATATTGTGTCTTTATTTTCATTCACCTTTGAGTATTTTCTGAATTCCCTTGTGATTTCTTCTTTGACCCGTTGGTTATTTAGAACTGTTTTGTTTAATTTTCATATATTTGTGAATTAGCCAAATTTCCTCTGTTCCATAAGTGTTCAAGGAGAATATGTGCTTTGCTGCTGGTAGATGTCTCTTAGGTCTAGGTGACTTACAATCTTCTGTTTCCTTTTTGGTCTTCTGCCTGGTTGTTGTATCTATTAATGAAAGTAAAGTATTGAAATCTTCAGCTATATTGTTCACTTATTTAAATTCTGCGGTTTTGCTTTGTGTATTTGAAGGTCTGTTAGTTGCATTTATGTTTATAATGGTTTTCTTCCTGGTGAATTGACCTTTTATCATTACAAAATGTTCGTATTTGTCTCTAGATAACATTTTTTGTTCTAAAGTCTGTTTTGTCTTATATTGGAATAGCCACTTCAGCTTCCTAGGGTTGCTATTTGGGGAATATGTTTATTTCCATCCTTTCACTTTCAACCTTTTTGTATCTTTGAATCTAAGGTCTGTCTCCTATAGGTAGCATATTGTTGAATTTTTTTTTTTTTTTTTTAAATCCGGTCTGACCGTCCCTGCCTTTTGATTGGATTATTAATCCATTCGCATTTAATGTGGCTTTTTTTTTTTTTTTTTTTACATTATATGAATATTTTCTAGTGTGGTATTTTAGTTCCTTTAAAAATTTTTTCACCATGTTTTTTGAGTCACTATCTTACTGCTCAAGGGTTCATAGTGTTTGTTGTAACTTCTCAGAGTCTATTTCAGATAAATACCGAATTCTAGTGAGATATAAAAGTGTTACTCCTACTTAGCTGTATTCCTTCTTCCCCCCTTTCTTGTGCTGTTACTGCAGTGCTAGTCACATAGCGTGCAAAGTAGCAGCGCAGTACTTGTCACAGTTAATTCTTCATAGACGAAGTAGAAGTGTGTATATTCACTTTTGAATTCTTTTTTCACTTAGTTTCGTCACGTAAACATTTTCCTTTACTGCTTCACAAAGAAGTTTAGACTGCGTCACAGAGTTCAGTGTCTCCCTTCCTTTCGGTTCTCATCTTCTGCTAGAAGCAAGGAATGTTGGCCACTTTGCATTTTGGTGCTGTCATTGCTGAGGTTTCATAGCCCTCAGCCTGGGATCCCCAAAGCCTGGCCGCTCCACCCCCAGTCACGGTCACGGTCACGGAGCCAGAGCTGCCAGTGGTGGGTGCAGAGGTCACAGCCCTTGGCCTTTTGTCCTAGGCCGAAATCTCATGGCAGAGCTTTCTCTTTTTTGCTCTTTTTCAGGACAACCAATGAAGTGCAACCTTCACATGAATGGGAACGTTATCACCTCAGACCAGCCCATTCTGCTGTAAGTTCCAAAGGCAGTGGTGCTGGGGACAGAGTGGAGCTTATCTCCTTGTTTACTCTGTGTGATTGTCTCCTCTCCTCGGGGTAACTTGCCTGCAGAACCGCTTTCCTCTGTTCCGTTTCCTCCGCTCTGCTGGCACGTGGTCAGTCGGAGTGCTGAATTTTGTACAAAGTGAGACATCTTGTCATTTCCGCAGGGGTTGACCCCACAAGCTAGCGTTAAGACCTTGTCCTCAGCTTTATAATTTAGAAATACCTCAGAAGGAAGTGGAGAGCAGGCCACTTGTGTCCTTTGTACAGCTGTGTGCACCACCCAGGTGATTGGAAAACTCCCACCTCCTTGTCATTGACCCTGATGGAGACAGTACCCGGTGCCAGCCCTGTTTTTTTTTTTTACACCTGCACATACATGCCTGGCCCAGGACTGAAGATTTTTCAGAGCCTGAGATGCATAAAATGTAGCCTGGCAGGATATCTTTTATAGGTGAGGAGACAAAAACCTCAGGAGGATATTAGACTTGCCAAGGTCGGTGGGGCAGGCAGACGGACGTTGAAATTTAGAAGGACCAGGATTTGAACCTTAGATATTGAATTGTGTGATTTGGACAAGTTTTTAAAGCTGTATTCCAGGAATAAGTTGTATTCTGAAAAATGAGGGTTTTAATGACCTAATAAGTTTGGGAACCATTGCGCTAAACGGAGTGAATTCAGTTTCTGTACTTCAAGTCTTCTCCAAATCCATACTAAGCTGACGTGTGTGACCACCCCTCAAGGACATACGGAGCGTTTCCTAAACCTAAAACCCCTGATCACAACAGGCTACAGAATGTAATGAGATCAAGGGGTGTGGAGAGCGTTATGTTCGGCGCCCAGCTTTTGTAACCTGCTTGGTAAATGGTGGGTTCCCTCCCCATCCGAGGGAGAACTGACAAGGATTTTGACTCTTCTCTGCTCTCCACAGACGGCTGAGTGACAGCCCCTCAGTGAAAAAGGAGAGTGAGTTGCCTCGCAGGGTGAATTCTACTGCCTCCTCCAACCCTCCTGCCGAAGTGGACCCTGACACCATCCTGAAAGCGCTCTTCAAGTCCTCAGGGGCCTCTGTGACTACACAGCCCACAGAATTCAAAATCAAACTCTGAGCAGGGGAGTGAGGCAGCCAGAAGCAGGGGCAGAGGAGGGTGGCTCTGTTTCCTAAAGCGAAGCTTGTGACCAATGGGCCGTCGGACTGGAGGCCCCTGAGCGTGGGAAGGGTCGCCAGGGGTAGAGAGCTTCCTCGCTGGACGGAACCCACCTTTCTGTGTTGTGTTCTACCCTGTGCTCCTCTGTGCGTTAATGTTTCCTGTAGTCTGTCTCTTCTCCCTCCACCTCATCACCAGGGTAGGCTTGTGTGGCTCAGAGCGTCTCTACCCCTAATTTGAGCCCCTAATTTGAACTGATTCCTTGTCTGAAAATGATACCCTAAATTCTCTGGGTGGCTTTCGTGTGGCCCCATGCAGTGCAGGGAAGGGCCTCTTTGAAGGACACTTTTTTTCTCCAGGAGGCGAGGAGTTGCCTCCCCTTTCTTGTTTTTAAACTTTCAAGCGGAGTGAGGAAGGGCGCCCCTGCCATCCTAGCGGAAGCCAGGTCCACTCCGGAGCTGGGCCGCTCACCTGCCTGGTCACTGCAGGCGGCCTGGGTGCTCTCACAGCCACTGGCTCTAGACCCGTGTGGTCGGGCGGGGCCACGCAGCAGGGGCGGCAGGGGGTGCTGCTGCGCCACTAGGAAGAGCCTTCCCGGCCCTTGGCTTCGAGGGCCTGTGCCGTCTCAGGTGACTTGGTGACTTCTCCAGTTCACAGTTCCCATTCTTTGGGTTAAGCCTAGTGCCCCGCCCCAGCTCTCAGCCTTCTCAGTATCGTTGCGGGCAGGGGCTGGCCACCTTCCCAGTGCTCACCTGGCACGGCCCTCTTCGTACCTTGGGTGCAAGGCTTGGGTGCAAATGCCAGCTCTCCACTAGTTGGGTTTGTCTTGTTTTTTTATATAAAGGTCTGGCTATTATTGTTCTGTGACACTGAGGGTCTGGGGGATTATTTGAATGGGAGTAATGTCTTGCTCCTGGCTTTTTCTGGCCTCAGATGCCTGCAGGACAGTGGGGATGCTGAGAGAGGCACAGATCCAGCCACCACCAAGGGGCACTGTTCCCATTGTTGGGAGTGACCCATCCATTCGTGACCAGAGGGGTCTTTTCCTGCCTTGGCAGTAAAGGGCACAGGAGTGGCGGGTGGCCTTGGTGGTGGGGGGTGGGGGGTGTTGAGAGAGCAGAGCAGCCCTTCCAGGCAAGCTGGTAGGTTGTTCCCTCAGCGTGGTTCCAGGCAGTTGGGGCAGAACCGTAGCCCCCAGGGGCAGCCCCTGAATACCAGGACAGCATGGCTCCAGGGGCATTCTCCATCTCCGCTGCTGCTTTGTTGGGACTTTGAGGGAATCCGGGCTGGGAGAGCTGGAGCGAGCTGGGCAGCAGGGCTCTGGAGCGCTACAGAATCCGTAGCGAGTGCCGTGAAAGGCACAAGTCTAGGAAGTAAAGGGGACCTGAGACACTAAAGAGTCTTTCATGGCCTGCTTGGGGCCAGCCCAGTGAAGAAGAGTCTGGAAACTCATGTTTCCAGAGTTCTGTCGGTAAGCAGGAAGGACTTGGGCTGTGAACACTGTGCAGCCCTCCAGCTCTGAGGTCCCTTGGGCCTTAGGAGTCCAAGGAATGTACCTGACGGTGCCCCAGCTTCCAGCTCTCTAAAGGATGCTGCTTTTGTTCCTTTCTTCCCTTCTCCCCACTTTGCACGGGTGCAAACTTAGTTCTCAGCATCTGGAAGACATTCCTCCTACACTTTCCCCTTCTTGATCCATGAGAGCACCCAGAAGGCAGTAGGACCTGGTTTTTCAGGTACTGCGGACAGTCGGATCACTCCTTGGACTCTGCTTCAAGTAGGGATGGTAAATCGCCTGCCTGCATATGGCTTCACCCCCCCCCCCCCCCCCCCCCCCCCCCGCCAGTTCCGGGCCAGGTGCTCCGGTGATCACAGAGTTCACAGAGCCCAGCTGCAGCCTCTTGGCCATCTGGGCCCTGTCCTCCGGACGGCCGTGTGGTCCTTCGCAGGGTGGAGCCTGTTGGCCTCCCCTGCTTCGTAGGGTGTCGTCATGGGAAATGGAAGAGAAGGTGATGGGCCAATCCTTGTGTCCCTCCACCTCCCACCCCTCCACATTCCTCACGTGTATCTCTTGTTCAGAAGGAGAGGAAGAGACATTAAGGGATAGAGGAGACTGTATGTTACTTACCCATTTCTGAATAAATATTTGTTATTCCTACCTTTGAGCTGTCCTTTCTTAAAAGATTATGAGTGGCCTTGTGGGACTTGGCTCTAGAAAACAGGAATCGGCCTCTGCTTTACTCCTCACCAGCTATGACCTTGCGCAGCTCCTCACGGGACTTGCCGAACCCCAGTTTCCTCAGCCCGGGACGTGAGCATGAGTCTGTGACGCACCAGGCACGGTGCCTCAGTACATCCTGGGCCTGAAATGCCTCGCTGGGTATCCGGCATCGTCAGCCCTAACGTAGAATCAGGTCTGTTTGTGGCGAACAAGAGAGCCCAAATTTGGCCTTGGTTTGAAGTTCAGCTCATCGGCGAAATTGTCCTTAGACCAATTACGCATTAGAAAGAAAGTAATTCGTTGATGGTTTGTGTGTGTGTGTGGTAAAATACACATAAGATTTACCATCTTAACCATGTGTGAGCGTGTGCTTCCGTGGTGGTAGATACATTCACATTGTGCACCTGTCACCACCATCCTCCCCATAACTCTTCCTCTCGTAGAACTGAAACGCTACTCACATGACACAGCAACTGCCCGTTCCCCGCCCCTCCCCCCCCAAACCCTGGCAAGTATTAGCATACTTTCCGAGATTCTGACTACTCGCATAGGTAGAATCCTGCAGTGTGACTGGCTTATTTCATTTAGCAAGATGTCCTCAAGCTCAGAATTTTCTTTTTAAATTGACGAATCCTACATGGTACGAGTATACCACATTTTTCTTACTCATCTGTGGACCGACAGCTGGATTGCTTCCATTTTGTAGCTATCGCGAAGAATGTTGCTGTGGACATGGGAATACAAATTTCTCTTTAAGACCCTACTTTCAATTTTGGGGGTCCATACCCAGAAGTGGAATTGCTGAATCACGTGGTAATTCTATTTGTAATTTAAGGGACTGCTATTTCAGTTACCACGGTGGCTGTACCGTTGTACATTTTCACATGGTTTTATTATGGTATTAAAAGTGGAACAGCTCCTCTTCTGGAAAGGTGGGATGGAAAACTTACCTTTATCCTTTCCACTAAATACAGCCCTGGTAATTTTATTTTATTTTTTTTAACGTTTATTTATTTTTGAGACAGAGCATGAACGGGGGAGGGGCAGAGAGAGAGGGAGACACAGAATCGGAAACAGGCTCCAGGCTCTGAGCCATCAGCCCAGAGCCCGACGCCGGGCTCGAACTCACGGACCGTGAGATCGTGACCTGAGCCGAAGTCTGACGCTTAACCGACTGAGCCACCCAGGCGCCCCAGCCCTGGAAATTTTATATAAAACAAGCATAAGCCTGAAAGGTGGAGAGAAAGCAGATTACCTGCACCGAGTTCCATGGATTTCTTTTTGCTTCACATCTCCCAGCCAGTGCTGGAGAAGCAGACAAAAGCCCAAATAAGGGCCAGAATAGGGATGGCTTAGCAAGACTAAAAACTCCAGCCAAACCACAGAAGAAACCACCCTGACTTTGCCAACATACGCCAAACTGGGAACCTAGGCTTCTCTCCTAGCTAGGCTGTACTGGGGACACCCCAAAATTCCTGTTGGGGTGGTATCAGAGGCCAGGCAGGGAGCTGGAACTTGCAGTCGGTGTCACGGGAGGCCACCTGAGAAATGAGGCCCCCCCCCCAGCCCCTCCCAACCAGGGTGTTGTAAGCAGAGGTGTAATGGATGATGGGACTCACCCCACAAAGTAGCGACTGGGAGGCGCTCCCACCCTGGGCATCAGCAGACATCAAGCAAGGAACCTGAACCTGGCAGTAATTAAGTGGTGCCTTTCCATCCCTATTGGAGGGGGTGTGCCGTTAACAAGATGAAATGGGATTCAGTCTTCGTAGCAACCCCAAGTGTCCATGTTTCAGTCAAAACTCACTCCTAGAAAAGGTCAGGAGAATCTCAAAGGGGAAAGGACAACACTGAGATGACAGAGATGTTAGAATTCTCTGGCAAAGATTCAAAAGCAGCCGTCATGAAAGTGTCAACAAGTAATTGTGAACACACTTGAAATAAATGAAAAAAAAATCGGTCAGCAAAGAAAATCGAAATCGTTTAGAGCTGAAAAGTGTAATTACTAAAAAAGAAGCAATGGAGGAGAAAGAATCCTTGAACTTGAAGATAAAACAATAGAAATGACCAAATCTGAACTCTGAACAGAGAGGAAATATACTTAAAAAAAGATGGTGGGGGCACAATGGACCTATGGTACTATAACAAAAAATCTAAAATCTGTGTCATCATCAGTACCAGAAGGAGAGAAGAAAAATCGGGGCTGAAAAAGTAGTTGAAATAATAACCATATACTCCCCAGAAATGGCGAAAGATTTAAACCTATAGATTCAAGACGCTCTGAAAATCTCAAAGGAAGTCTAAAGAAATGAACACCAAGACTCATCATAGCCAAACTTCTGAAAAGCCAAAGCCAAAAATTTTTAAAGCAGCAAAAGAAAAATGACACCTTACCTAGAAAGGAAGAACAATGTGAGTGACAGGTTTCTCACCAAAAACCGTGAGATGAGAAGAATGTGGTGTATCTTTCACATAGTGAAAGAAAAGTGTCAACTGAGAATTCTGTGTCCAGCAAAGAAAAATCTCAGGGATTAGGGGGAATTTAGACATTCTCAGATGAAGGGAAACTAGGGGAATTGGTTGCCTGCAGACCTACCCTAAAATAATGGCTTTAAATTTCTCTAAACTTAAAGGAAAAACTAAAAAAGGAAGAGGGCCTGGGTGGCTCAGTCAGTTGAGTGTCCAACTTGATTTCCGCTCAGGTCACAATCTCACAGTTCGTGAGTTCAAGACCTGCGCCGGGTTCTACGCTGACAGTGCAGAGCCTGCTTGAGATTCTCTTTCTCTCCCTCCCTCTCTGCCTCTCTCTCTCTCTCTCTCTCTCTCTGTGCCCTCCTCTCAAAGTAAATATTAAAAATAAAATTAAAAATTAAAAAGTAAAAGAAGGAAACTTTGTCTCTCTAGAAAGGAAGTTAGAACAACAGAAATAGTAAAACTATGGGTAAATAAAAATATCTTTCCCATGAGTTTTCTAAATTGTGGTTAATGGTTGAAACCAAAATTATAATATTGATGTACATAGAGGAAATGTACATAGAGGAAATATTTAAGGCAATTACTTTATAAACAGGGGAAGGCGAGAGGGGAATAGAGAGGTTTCTACACTTAAAATGGTAAAATGCCAACAAAAATATACTGTGGTAACCAGTATATATGATGAAATTCTTAGAACAACCACTCAAAAAAGATAATGCAACCAAAACACTACAGATGTAAATATGTAATAAATAAATAATAAGTAAAAAGGATTGGGGCGCCTGGGTGGCTCAGTCAGTTAAAAGCATCCTGACCTTTGGCTCAGGTCATGATCTCACAGTCTGTGAATTCAAGCCCTACGTCGGGCTCTGTGCTGACAGCTCAGAACACGGAGCCTGCTTCGGATTCTGGGTCTCCAATCTTCTCTGCCCCTCCCTCCTTCTCAAAAATAAATAAACATTTTTTTTGTTTGTTTGTTTTTTTAACGTTTATTTTTTTGGGGGACAGAGAGAGACAGAGCATGAACGGGGGAGGGGCAGAGAGAGAGGGAGACACAGAATCGGAAACAGGCTCCAGGCTCCAGGCTCCGAGCCATCAGCCCAGAGCCTGACGCGGGGCTCGAACTCACGCGAGATCACGCGAGATCACGCGAGATCGTGACCTGGCTGAAGTCGGACGCTTAACCGACTGCGCCACCCAGGGCGCCCCAATAAACATTTTTAAAAATAAAAAAATAAAAAGGATTTCTTTAAAAATGTTCAAGTAACCCACAGGAAGGCAGAAAAAAAAAAATAAGATGGGAGATTACATAGATCACTGAGATCACTAAGTACGGTGTATCACATGTAAATGGTCTAAATATATCTATGGAGAGGTTGGCGAAGTGGATGAAAGAACATGACCTAACTGTATGCTCCCGCAAGAGACTCACTCCAAATATGACGATATAAGGCTGAAAGTAAAAGGATTGAAAAGTATCTATCATCCAAGTAGTCCCCCAAAAGCAATTATGTAAGTATCAGATATATTACACTTCAGAGCAAAGAAAGGTACCAGAGACAGGGGACCATTATATGGTGAGAAAAAGAGTCAACCCACCAAGAAGATACAATCTGAAATATGTATTTACCAAATCACAGAGCTGCAAAACGTGTGATGCTAATCTGGTAGTATTGAAAAAATAGCAAGTCCACACTTGAAGACTTGAACACCCCTTGCAACAACAGAACAACGAGACAGAGAATCAGCAAGGATGTAGAACTTAACACCATCAACCAACAGGATCCAATCAACAAAGACTATTCCACCCAGCAGCAGAAGACACACTCTTTTCAAATACCATGGGATATATGCCAAGGTAGACCATATCCTGGCCCATAAAACAAATCTCAACAGATGGAGAAGAATTGAGATCGTACAGTGTGTTCTTTGGTCACAACGGAACCCATAATCCCTGGGTTAAAAATTGAAAGTGTTTCCTCTAAGACCAGAGACAAGGGCGTCTGCTTTTACCCCTTCTTTTTTGTGGTTGTTTTGGGGTGGTTTTTGGTTTGTTTGCTTGTTTATTTGTTTTGTTTGTTTTTTTTGCTTTTACCCGTTCAGTTTAACACTGCACTAGAGGTTCTAGCCAGGGAGTTTGGGGGTGGGGAGGGAGGAGTGGGGGAGTTCTAGAGAGAAGCGTGCAGATTGGAAAGACAAAAGTAAAATGATCTCTCTTGGTAGATGACGTGGTCTTTATACAGAAAATGCTAAGGAATCCATTGAAAGACTGCTACAACTAACAAACGTAGCAATGTTGCAGAATACGAGATCAATCAATATACTTACAATGAAAAATCTTAAAATCACATTAAGGGGCACTTGGGTGGCTCAGTCGGTTAAGGGTCCGACTCTTGATTTTGGCTCAGGTCATGATCTCACAATTCGTAGGATCAAACCCTGCATTGGGCTCTGCCCTGACAGCATGGAGCCTGCTTGGGATTCTCTCTCTTTCTCTGTGCCCCTCCCCTGTGCACGCACACACTCTCTCTCTCTCTCTCTCTCTCTCTCTCTCTCTCTCAAAATAAATAAACTTAAAATTTTTAAATGAGCGAGTAAATAATCTTATTAACATGGGGTGGGGGTGTCTGGGTGGCTCCGTTGGTTAAGCATCCAACTCTTGATTTCAGCTCAGGTCATGATCTCAGAGTCTTGAGATCAAGCCCCTCATTGGGCTCTTCACTGAGTGTGGCACCTGCTTAAGATTCTCTCTCTCCCTTTCCCTCGACCCTCCCCCCACTTAAGCACAAGCTCTCTCTCTCTCAAATAAATAAATAAATAAAATCACACAGAGATACCATTTTAAAAAAATCACATTAAGAAAAATAATTCCACTTAGCATTGAATCAAACAATAAAATAGGATAAATTTAACAAAATAAGCATAAAACATATTCTGAAAACTCCAAGGCATTGTTGAAAGAATTTAAAGGGATTCTGAGTAGCTAAAACAGTCTTGAAAAAGAGGAGAGTTGAAGAACTCACACTTCCTGATTTCAAAATTTAACTATAAAGCTACAGTAATCAAGACACTATGATACTAGCATAAGGATAGACATACAGACCAATGGAATAGAATGGAGAGTCAAAATTAAAGCCCCATATATCTGTCCATTAAATTTTCAACAAGGGTGCCAGACAATTCAGTCAGGGAAAGAACAGTCTTCTTAACAAATGGTGAAGACAACGGATACTCTCAAAAAAAAGTTTAACTTCATCGAAGTTAAAATCTTTCATGCTGTAAGGAATACCTTTAAGAAAGTGAAAAGATAACCCACAGAATAGGAGAGAATCTTTGCAATTCATATATTTTATGAGGTAATTGCATCCAGGAGAGATAAAGAACTCTTACAATGCAACAATGGAAGTACAAATAACCTAATAAAACATGAGCAAAGACTTTGAGTAGACATTTCTCAAAGTAAAAAAAGATACACAAATGGCCAATGAACACATGAAAAGGTGCTTAACATCACTAATCATTTGGGAAATTTAAATCAAAACCCAATGAGAGGGGTGCCTGGGTGGCTTGGTTAAGCATCTCACTCTTGATTTCAGCTCAGGTCAGTCAGGATCTCACATTTTGTGAGTTCGAGCCCCAAGTCAGGCTCTATGCTGACAGCATGGAGCCTGCTTAGGATTCTCTGGCTCCCTCTCTCTCTCTGTGCCTCCCCTGCTCGCTCTCTCTCTCTCTCTCTCTCTCTCTCTCTCTCTCTCTCTCTCTCTCTCTCTCTCAAAAATAAACATTAAAAAAAAAAACCAATAAGATGTCACTCTACATCCCCTAGAATGGCTATGATCAAAATATAGGCATAACAAATAATGGCGAGGATGTGGAGAATCTGGAAACCTCATGCTCCGCTGGTGAGATTTTAAAATGATGCAGCCTTTGGAAAACAGTCTGGAAGTTCCTCAAAAAGTTAAACATAGAGTTACCATATGATCAAGAAATTCTACTCCTAGATATATATCCGAGAGAAATTAAAATATGTCTGCACGAAGTTGTATAGAACATTTCACGGCAACATTATTCACAATAGTCAAAAGTAGAAAAACCCAAATGTCCGTAGACAGATGGATAAGCAAAATATGATCTATACGTACAATGAAATATTATTCAGCCTTAAAAAGGGAGGAAATTCTGAGACATGCCACTACGTGGATTAATCAAGAAAACATGCTAAGTGAAATAAGCCAGACACAAAAGGACACATATTGTATGATTCCATTTATATGAGGTACCTAGCTAGAATAGTCGAGTTCATAGAAACAGAAAGTAGAGGGGCGCCTGGGTGGCTCAGTCGGTGAAGCGTCTGACTTCGGCTCAGGTCCTGATCTCACGGTCCGTGAGTTCGAGCCCCGCGTCGGGCTCTGTACTGACAGCTCAGAGCCTGGAGCCTGTTTCAGATTCTGTGTCTCCCTCTCTCTCTGGCCCTCCCCCGTTCATGCTCTGTCTCTCTCTGTCTCAAAAATAAATAAACATTAAATTAAAAAAAAATTAAAAAAAACAAAAAAACAAAAAACAGAAAATAGAGGGGGTGGTTACCAGGGGCTGGGGGAAGGAGGACACGGGTAGAGTTTCAGTTTGGGAGGATAAAAAATTCTGGAGATGGATATTGAACACGGTTTGCACAATAATGAGAACGTATTTAATGCCACTGAATTGTACGCTTAAAAAATGGTTAGTTAAAACGGTCAACTTCAATGGGGCCTCCTTTGCCATTTCTGGAATGGATGGATGGTGGCGTTCCATCCTCATCCGGACCTTTACTCGCACGTTTACGTGCTGACTTTGCTCAGAGCAAACAAAGGTTGCGCCCTCAAGGTACAACTAGGGCGGGAAGGCGGGCCTGGAGCCAAGGGGGCGGGCCCGCACGCGGCGCCGTCGTCATGGAAACGGTCGGGCTCGGAGCGCCAAACTGCAACTCCCAGCGGCCCCCGCAGCTTCCGGTTGGCAAGATGGTGGCGCGCAGGAGGAAGCGTGGGGCGCAGGGCTCCGAGCAGGGGATTCCGAGCCCGCCCGGGTATTCAGGTGAGGAGCTGCGGGTCCGGGGATGGCCAGGCTTCTCCGGGAGTTGGCTCGGGAGGCGGCGGTGGCAAGGGGACCCCGGGAGCGGCCGCGCTGTTGGGTGTGAGTCCCGGAGTGCCCGAGGTCCGCGAGCTCGATGCTGCGCCCTGCTTGCGTCTGGCGGCGTTCTCCAGGGATGAGCCCGTTTGGGGCAACGCTTCCCTTAGGTAAACAAACCCATGTCTGTCCACACTGTTCCCCAGGACAAACCCGTGTCCGTCTTCACACCTCCACCTCCCCCGCCCCGCAGGTGAGCCCAGCCACTTCCTATCATCTCTTTGCGATTCCTAGTCTGGCCCCTGTCAGCCCTCACCTGGCTGTGCCCTCCTAATCGGTTCTCATGCTTCTGTTCTTGCCTCTGCGTACCGTTCGCCCAGGTGCCAGAATGTTCTTTCTAAAGTCAGACAGAAGTAGTATTTTGCCTCACAGGCTTACTTGTGTTTCCATACCCACAGAACTCACTCCAGTGGTTTTACGAGTCAGCACCTAAAACAAAATCCAGACTTCTTACCGTTGATTTGTGTGGACCCCCCACCCCCACGTTCTGGCTCGGCTGACCTAAAGCTTGTTCTGTTCCTCTGAGACAACAAAGTCTTTACATCCTCAGGGTTTGTGCACCTGCTGTGCCCTCCTCTACCTCACCCAGCTGTGCCTTCTGGCTTTAATGTCAGTTCCTCAAGGAGGCCGTTCTGATGGCCTGTCTAAAGGCCTCTGCCACCCGACCACCCTGCACTGTTTTCCCCTTTCTTTCATATTTGATAGAATCTTGTTATGTGCTTTCTTGTTGATTGCCATCTCCCGCTCCCATGGGAGCTTCCTGAGCACAGGTACTGTGCTCTGAAGGAGGTGGTGAGAAGAACAGAACACAGTCCCTAGCATTACAGAAATGTCAGCGATTATCCAAATGATCACACAGATGGAGGCTTAGAGACCATGAGAGGTGTTGGCAGGGCACAGAGCAGGTGGTTCTAACTTGGCATGAAAGGCTCTCCATGGAAGTTAAAGCCTGAAGGATAGGGGATGCCAGGGTGGCTCAGTTGGTTAAGTGTCTGACTTCAGCTCAGGTCATGATCTCACAGTTTGTAGGTTAGAACCCCGCATTGGGATCTCTGCTGTCAACACAGAGCCTGCTTCAGATCCTCTGTTTCCCTCTCTGTCTCTCCCCCATTCGTTCTCTCTCTCCCTCTCCCTCTCTCTCTCTCTCTCTCTCTCTCTCAAAATAAATAAACTTAAGGGGTGCTTGGGTGGCTCGGTTAAGCATCTGACTTTGGTTCAGGTCATGATCTCACGGTCCGTGAGTTAGAGCCCCGTGTCGGGCTGTCAAGCTCAGAGCTGGGAGCCTGCTTCGGATTCTGTGTCTCCTTCTCTCTCTGCCCCTCCCCCGCTCGTGCTTTCTCTCTCAAGAATAAATAAACATTTTGGGGGCGCCTGGGTGGCTTGGTCGGTTAAACGTCTGACTTCAGCTCAGGTCATGATCTCACGGTCCATGAGTTCGAGCCCCGCGTCGGGCTCTGTGCTGACCGCTCAGAGCCTGGAGCCTGTTTCAGATTCTGTGTCTCCCTCTCTCTCTGCCCCTCCCCTGTTCATGCTCTGTCTCTTTCTGTCTCAAAAATAAATAAACGTTAAAAAAAAAATTAAAAAAAAAAAGAATAAACATTTTTTTTAAATCTTAAAAATAAATAAACTTAAAAAGAAAACCTGAAGCACGGGTGGAGGGAGGAGAGTTGATGTTTCAGGTAAAGGGAAATGTGTGAGCACAGGTGAAGTCTGGGCTTCCTTGAGGAATAGGGAGAAGGTGGAGTGGTGGGCCCACACAGTGGTTGGGGAAAGAGGGGATGGAAAGAGGTGAAAGGTGGTCAGGATCTGGCAAGGGCTCCAGCCATTGTCGGGATTTTAGTGTTGACCCCAAGAGCAGCAGGGTTTGAACTCCCCTCTCATTTCGCTCCCCACCTGTAATAATTGCCCGTTTACATTCTCTCCCCCACCAGCTTGGGAGCCCCTCCTGGGCAGGTTCTCTGTTCGTTCACTCTCCAATTCCTGCACAGGCCTTGCCTAGGGGAAGGGCTCAGTGATGGAATGGATAGACAGAACTAGAAAGGGACAGCGTGAACTTGATTTTCACGCCATCCACCCCTGCCCCCATTTTCCGTCCAGCCATCCCGATCAAGTTCTCGGAAAAGCAGCAGGCTTCTCACTACCTCTATGTGAGAGAACACAGAGTTCGAGAAGGCACCAAGTCTTCCTGGCCTCAGAAGCGGACCCTTTTTGTCCTCAACGTGCCCCCATACTGCACAGAGGTGAGTGGGTGTCTGGGAGGGAACCTGTAGGGCTGGCCAGGAGTCCCAGGCAGGGCTGGGCTCCCACTGGCCTTCACCAAGTCCTTAGTGGTGAGTTGGAAGCATCTAACTGAAGCCCCAAGGGAGAATCTAGAGGTCTGCCTCTGTCTCTTGATAGGGAGTGGCTTTAAAAAAATTTTTTTTTTTTTTTTTTTTTTAAGGAATCCCTACACCCAACATGGGTCTTAAAAACTTACCACCCTGAGGGGCGCCTGGGTGGCACAGTCGGTTAAGCGTCCGACTTCAGCCAGGTCACGATCTCGCGGTCCGTGAGTTCGAGCCCCGCGTCAGGCTCTGGGCTGATGGCTCAGAGCCTGGAGCCTGTTTCCGATTCTGTGTCTCCCTCTCTCTCTGCCCCTGCCCCGTTCATGCTCTGTCTCTCTCTGTCCCAAAAATAAATAAACGTTGAAAAAAAAAATTGTTAAAAAAAAAAAAAAACTTACCACCCTGAGATCAAGAGTCACACACTCTGGACCGAGCCAGCCAGGTGCCCCGGAAATGGCTTTTTAAAGCTGTGTTTTATGGGGCACCTGAGTGGCTCAGTCGGTTGAGCTTCTGACTCTGAGTTTCGGCTCAGGTCTCATGATCTCGTGGTGCATGGGTTCAAGCCCCACATCAGGCTCCACTCTGGCAGTGTGGAGCCTGCTTGCGATTCTCTCTCCCTCCCTCCCTCCCTCCCTCCCTCCCTCTGTCCCTCACCCCCCAAATAAGTAAATAAACTTAAAAAACAAAATTAAAAGCTATAGTTCTGAGGAGCTCAAAGCTTCTTATTATTACCCAGAATTGTTTGAATTACATGTTTTTCCCTGATTGTAAAAGTGATACATCTCCATAAGAAAAAATATAAGAAGATAAAAGTACTTCTCAATCTATCCAGACATTAACTTTCTTTCACAAAAAGCAGTGAAGTTTTGCCTTCCATAACTTTATAGAAGAGAAACTAAGGGAGTTGCTGGATTTTAGATGACTTGGGATTCAAAAAAGAAATACTGATTTCTAAAAGATTGTTCTAGAGAAAGAAGCAGAGGAGAGGGCGTCATTTTTTACCTTTTCCTGAACCGTATTGTGTATACAGAGAAGGGCCTGGGCCCTAGCGCACAGCTCGCTCCATTTCACAGACGGAACACCCCGTGTACTCAGCACCCAGAAACCGAACATGACCTGAGCCCAAGAAATCCCTTCATGCCCCTCCCCCCCCCAAGGGTCACCACCAGCCTGAGTCCAGCAACTACAACATTGATTTAACTTCAGTTTTAAATGGCTGCTGCGGGGAGGAAAAGTTAGCTGGTTGTCTCCTAAAATCAGAATGTTCCGCATAACCCCCAAAACGTCCTCACCTATTCTTGTAATAGAACCTGGTCCTACTTTGGGGATCACTCACCCAGAGAAATTGGTAGGGAAGGACTGATCTTTCAGCGAGATGGCCTTTCAAAGTGAGGAAGCCCTTTCAGGGACAAACCAAACCCGTCCTGGGCATGTGCTTCCAGCAAAGCCCCAAAAGGCTTATACCTGGATTCTGTCTCGCACTCTGCCTCCTTCTTCCCACATCCCCTGGCCAGCGGCGCTGTGGTTTTCTGCTCAGTTTTGAACATGAAAATTCACAAGATTGACGTCTTGGGCCACGGGAGGTAGGATTGGGACGGTGCCGAGGAGGATGTGGTTTGCCCGGGCCTGTGTGTGCGCCCCCCTCGTTGGGCAGACATGGACTCTGAGACCCCGCCCCCAGTGGTGCTGCCCTGGGCAGAGGGGGTTCCAGAAGGCCCTGCTGCCTCTCATGCCGAGCTTCCCCCCTCCCTAACCCCCTGCCCCCGCTTCGGCAGGAGTGCCTGGCCCGCCTCCTCTCTCCCTGCGGCCCCGTCCAGTCTGTGGAGTTACAGGAGAAGCCGGACCTTGCTGACCGCTCAGAGGAACCAAAGTCCAAGTTTTTTCACCCCACGCCCGTTCGGGTAGGCATTCAAGTTCTGCGGTCTGCTCTCATGGGGCGCGCGGTGGGGCTGGGACAGCGTCCGCGGTGTGCGTGGGGCGGTGGTGGCAGGGTGACAGCAGGGCGGCTGAGCGGTCCCCGTGGTCCTAGGCCAGTCCTCGCTTGTGTGGTTGAGGATGCCTGTTGGGCAGACGGCGCCCTGCTCCTTTCCCTGCATCTGCCACCATCCCTTAGCTTCTTGCCTAGCTCTTCCCAGCATCCTGGGGGAAAGCCTCTCTGAGCTCCCGAAGTCCGCCGAAGTCCATTCCTCCCTAGGCCCCATGGCCTGGTCTCGTTTCCCCTCGAGGAAGCGTGAGGCACCTGCTCCGGGCATAGCGCGTGTGAACTGGTGTCCGCCTGTGGTGCTTGGTGAGCTCGCTTTTCACAGAGTCCCTCCCATAACTGGGAGGAAGGTCCCGAGTGTCTCACCTCGCCTGGGTCGCTTCTAGCACCAGTGAGAAGATCAGGAGCGTGGCCGTCTCTCCCCAGGATTACAGATCACTTTCTGGTTATCTTTGTGGCGGAACAGCCCAGCACACATCCCCTGGTCCAGCAGCAAGTCAAGCTGAGGGCAGGTGGCATCCCTGGTGCTGGGTGACTGGGAGGACGGGAAGGGCCCTGGCATTCTGACCTCTCTCCTTCTTCCCCCAGGGGTTCCAGGTAGCCTACGTGGTGTTCCAGAAGCCAGGTGGGGTGTCGGCTGCCTTAGCCCTGAAGGGCCCTTTGCTGGTCTCGACAGACAGTCACCCTGTGAAGAGCGGCGTTCACAGTCAGTACCGCGGCGATGTCGGGCACCTCCGTCCCGGGCCCTGGGTTGGCGGGGAGGCGCTGGGAGGCCTGGGCCTGGCACTCAGGGTGGCCGGAGGTGAGGGCCCAGCTCACCGCCACTAGACTCTTCTTAGCACCTGAAGCTTGGGCCACACGTCGCCATCCTCGTGGCCTGTGGAAGGAGATCCTGACTGGGGGGCGCCCGGGTGGCTCAGTGGGTTAAGCGTCCGGCTCTTGGTCTCGGCTCAGGTCTTGATCTCAGTGTTGTGAGTTCAAGCCCCATGCTGGGTATGAAGCCCACTTAAAAAAAAAAAAAAAAAAGATCCTGACTGGCTGGCCCTGAGGGATCAGGCCTGAGGAGGCCCCGTCCCTCACTCCTTTCTCCCTCAGAGTGGGTCAGCAACTACACAGACTCGGTGCCGGACCCTGAGGCCTTGAGGGTCGAAGTGGACACATTCATGGAGGCGTATGACAAGAGGATAGCTGAGGTGGGGCTTCGGGAGAGGCGGCTGCGTGGCCACAGGGAAGGAGGTGTCGTGGGTGTTGTGTGTGGCTCCTGAGGAGGAGGGGCGGTGGCAGCCTGTCCCGGTTACTCCTCTTTTCCCTTCTGAGTCCTGGGTCACCTAGCTGGGTGACCTCTTGTCTCCGAGTGGTCTGTGGAAAACAGTCTGAGGGAGGAGGCAGCGTTGGCACCCCTGTGCTCCCCCGTCCCCCCGTATTTAGCTACTGGGAGGGAGAGGGCGCAGCAGGTGGTGATGTGTGCCCGGGGAGGTTCCGGGCGCAGGAGGGAGAGAGCCACGAGAGGAGGGTGGGTCCCAGGCGCCTGCCCATCACAGGGTCTGTTCCTTCCAGGAGGAGGCCAAGGCCAAGGAGGAGGAAGGGATTCCGGACGAGGAGGGCTGGGTGAAGGTGACGCGCCGGGGCCGGCGGCCAGTGCTACCCCGGACGGAGGCGGCGAGCCTGCGGGTGCTGGAGAGGGAGAGACGGAAGCGCGCCCGCAAAGAGCTGCTCAACTTTTACGCCTGGCAGCACCGAGAGACCAAGATGGAGCGTAAGGAGCGCCCCAGGCCCCTGTGCTTCAGCCCCGCTTCCCTCGGGGCCCGGCCCGGCCCGTGGCCACTGCTACCAGCCGCGGCCGGAACTCAGATCTGGAGGGCGGCCAGACCTGGGTGCGGGGTGGGGGTGTCCTTGGGCACAGACTTCCTGATAGGCTCTGGAGTCGGGGGTCCCAGCCTGCAGCATCCCCCGTGGTGGTCCCCTCGTGGCTCCCCAGCGGCAGCTGTGGGGGCCCTTGGGTTGCTTAGAGGCTGCAGAGCCCTGAGCAGTTGGTGCTGGAACTTGTCAGCCTCCAGCAAGGGGCCACGTGGCAGAGGGTGGATCTCAAGTGCTCACTGGGTGCAGAGAGGGCCACTGCTGGACGTGATTTGGGGGCGGGGGGGGGGGGGGTCTCGAGTGAGCACCGTGCGTGTGTGAGTGAGAGAGAGAGAAAGAGTGTGTGTGGGCGCCATGCGTGGGCGGGGGGGGGTGCCCACAAGGAGAGTGTTGGGGTGAGCGATCGCCTGTGGTTGACTCATGGCCATGATGATGCTGAGCTTGCTGCCACGGCCCCCGATTCCCCTGCTTGCGGGGCAGCTGCCCGGGGGCCTGGGGGAGAGGGTGCTGGCCCTGGCCCTGGCCCCGGCCTCGGCAGGGGGACGAGCTCTGCAGCAGGTGGTAACCTGCCACCCGGCACACCGTGCCCTCCCCGGCCTCACTGCTGCTCCCCACTGTGTCCTGCACCCCCGCTCCTGCCCTTTTGTCTAGATTCACTGACGGCGGGCCTCTGCCAGCCCTCCCTCTGGGCTCCTCGGCTGCTCACCTGGTGACAGACCTGCCATCTGGGTTCCGTGGCACTCTCAGGGCGGAGTCCCTTTACTTCCCGATCTTGTCCCCAGTCTGAGTGCTGCAGCGGGGAGTGTTTGGGAGAGGTGCCCCGGGGGCTCCTGACACCCCCAAAGCCACCTTCCTTCACCTTGGGTCTGTGGGGTAGGGGCGGGAAGGGAGCAGGTGCCTTGCTTTCTCCGTGCTTTTTCTTTTACTGAGGAGGTTCCTCTGAAACCTCAGGTGTGCTGCCCTGTCTTCAGCTTCCACCCTCTGACTAGGCCTGCATGCTAGTCAGTCTCCATGCAAGGTCCCAACCGTTTCTCAGAGCAGAGGCCAGCAGGCTTGGGGGCCACGCGGCACAGCCCCACCCCCACCCCCCCACGGGCCACACTGACCGATAGGGCCCCATTTCCCCTTGTGCTTCCCGCCCTAGATCTAGCCCAGCTGCGCAAGAAGTTTGAGGAGGACAAGCAGAGGATTGAACTGATGCGGGCCCAGCGCAAATTCCGACCCTACTGAGCTGAGTTGGCCCACGGGCCCCACGGAGCAGAACGGTGAATGGTGACGGTGTGCGGTTGGTGAGGACGCAGAGGTCTGGAACAGCTCGTCCCAGGCTGCCCAGGCCGAGGGGCTACCGTGTCAGCCAGCCCCCGAGGCCGGAGTCCCCACGGATGGGGTGAACGACAGCTCCTCCCTGGGCCCTGGTGCTTCTGCAGTCTCGGGACCCCATGCTGGCGGGGCCTGCCCGGTGTGAGGGCTTGTCAGGACGCCACCAGCCTGGGGAGCGCTTGCTCCCTTCTCATCTCTGTTCCCGGCCTGTTCCTGGACTCTCCTCTCAGGCTAAGTGTCTGCTGTGTTCTCCCCTTCCCCCATTGGAAGGGCCCCCGCTGGCAGCGAAACGGCCTCGGAAACAGTGCGAATACAGAACATTTTATTTTTCATCCAGCTGGGCAGTAACCTGGCCCTTCCTTCCTCCATCCGCTACCCACTCACTGCCGATTATCAGCCACAAAACGGACAACCCTCCAGGTCCAAACAGTGTCTCCTCCTTGAAGTCTCAGATACCAAAAGTCAGAATCTTGGCCCCATCCCTCCAAACCCTGCCCCAGGTTTCTCTGCCTCAGCCCCTGCTGGTCTCCAAGACCCGTGAGGCCTGTCCCCACCGCACCTGGCCTGGCTGTGGGGATTGGGAGCGGGGAGTCTGGGGGGTGAGTGGGGGGAGCGGGGCAAAGCCCCAGGCCCAGGCTACAGCTGGTTCAGGGTACCGCTCTTCAAAAAGGAGCCGATGATCCCGGCCACACGCTGGGGTTGGTTCATGTGGACGTAGTGATTGCCCGGGACTTCTGTGTACTGGAACCACTGGAGAGGGAGGGATGCGTGGTGAGGTGAGGCCTGGATGCGGGGGCTCCGTGGGCCCCTCTTCCCAGGGCCTGCTGCCTCCCTGTGTCTCAGGAGGGTCCCTCACAGTGGCCCTCGGGGCAGTGACTGACCTGCAGCTCCAGGGGCACCCTCTGGTTAAGTCAGGGCCTGGCTCAGAGCCAGCAAGAAAGGCCTGTTTGGGGGGGTAAGTGTCCAAACCCTGGGCTTCTGGACCGTTCTGAGCGGTGAGGTTGTAGAGCGAGGCTGGGGAGGGACCCGGGGTGCTGTTCATTCTGCCACTTTAAGGTTGGCTTGAAAAATGAGCAGCCTTTCAAACTTGATCCTCTTTGGGAGGCAGGAAGGCACTGCCCGCTGACCATCCAGCCGGCCACTCCGGTGCCGATGCCGAGATGTTAGCAGAGGCCCCCAGGGTCAGGTGTTTATGGTGGGTGATGGTCGGAAAGTGCCAGGTGCTCCCAGGGACAAAGCATGAGTCTCAGCTCCCCAACTGGGAGACCCACCCTCACCTGCAGCCATCACCCACTGATGTAACTGGTCACCTGCTCACCCTAGAAATTGTGGGATGGCCTCTGGCCCAGTTGGGCTTGGCCTACAGGATATGTGAGGACAATAAAACTGGGAGATTCTGCCAATTAAATGTGTTTCCTGTGCCGAGTCACATGTGGCTCCAGGGACTGGCCACAGTGGGGAGTGAGGCCTGGTAGTTCCTGGCAGTCCACCCATTAGACCTGGGGCCAGACCAGAGCCTGGGTGAGGACCCTGCTGACCCCCAGCCTGGCTGAGCCCCGCACACCTACCTCCTTTAGGACAGATTTCAGTATGTCCTTCACCAAATTTAGGGCCTCCTTGTCAGCGTCGTTCTCTCTTCTCACGTTATAAAACCCTTGCATTGCTCTGGAAAGCCAAAGAAAAATCAGGGCTCACCTTAGGGCCACCTTGCGGTGCCTCGCCCCTGCCCTGGGTTCCAGGCTGAGAGGAGACAGGCCCAGGCTTGCCTCCGAGTTTCCCTCAGAGCCCAGGTGTAAATCAGGGTCGAGGCCCTGGGCACCTGCGGGCACTCGGGGCTCACTGGCCAACGTGAGCCAAGTGCTGTGGGTTCAACTCCATCGGGTTGCAGGACCTGCCTGTGGCCACAGCCTCTGAATGGCAGGGCCAGAAGGTGATGACAGTCTCTTAAGTCGATGCTTTCTCTCCCGACATCTTTACTGAGAGAACTTCACCCATTTAACATGTAATGTACCATTGCATGTTTGTTAGTATATTTGAGTTGTACAACCATCACTACGGTCAGTTTTAGGATGTTATTGTCTCAAACATCCCAAACCCGTAGTTCTCTCTCTCTCTCTCTCTCTCTCACACACACACACACACACACACACACAGTGCCCAGTCCGTCTTCTGCAACCACTGATCAACCCTCTCTAGACTTTCCTCTCTGGACTTGCATGTGAAGCAAATCCTACGTGGGTACGTGGGTTCGTGTGGCTGGCTTCCACTTTACATAATGTTCCCAAGGCTCGCCCGTGTGGCCCGTACAAGTTCGTTCCCCTTTGTGGCTAAAACATAGCCCACTGTATGGAGGTACCGTACTTGGCTCATCTGCTCGCCGGCTGACAGACGTCTCTACCTCTGGGCCATTGTGAACAACACTGCTCCGAGCCATCACGTGCGAGCTGTCGTGTGGTCCTGTGTGGGGCACACAGATGCCCAGGGAGTGCAGTTGCCGGGTCCTGTGGTAACACTGGCTTGAGAAATTGCCAGACTGCTTTCCAAGTGGCTGCTCCGTGTTATAGCCCCCCAGCACGAGGGTCCTGGTGTCTCACATCCTTGCCGACACCGGTTATCTTTAGTCTGGCCGTCCTAGTGAGGACGTGCGGCGTATTTCCCTGTGGTGTGGATTTGCCTCCTAAACCCCCGTGCTCAGCACCAGAGACACGTGTGTCCCCAGAAGTCGGGGTTCCTGCCTCAGGCGTGCCACAGTCTAGGCTGGCCGCAGCAGAGCGGAAAGCGGCATCCAAGCCACACGGAAGGATGTTCACTGCGGGACTGCTTCCGGCCGGGCGCCGGCAGTGGGGAGGAAGGCAGGTGAGCAGCCCGGATCTGGGGCCGTAAGGGGTCTGGTGTGGCTGGAGAATTTGGTAGAGCGAGCGTCCCACTGTCAGGCCCGCTGGCCCCTGCCTCGCAGACCCCTGCTGAGAGGTGCCTTCGAATCCGCCCCACCCGCTGCCCGAGCCCTCCCCTTGCTTTGCCTTCCACTGCTTGGGGCAGTGGGAGCAGCCACCCATGAAAAATGACGGCCAGGTCTCGCTGGTAGAACTAGGAACCTCCCCCTAGAGCCGCGGAGATTCCTGACAGTCGAGCCTCTCGGGCACATGGCTCCAACTTACTTGATGAGCAGGACGTGGGCCTGCAGCTTCCTGATGAAATGCACAAGCAGGTCCCTGCTGACGAAATCGATGCTGTGCTCTGGCTGCAGAGACAAAACCACAGTGAGTCCTCCCACAGGTTAGCGGGTGCTGCCGTGGGTGCAAAGCCCATCTCTCTTGGGGGCTGCGGGGGCCTCATGGGGCCACCATGGCCATCTGCCTCAGTACCCAAACACATCACCTCAACAGAGGCCTCTCTAAACCCCACGGGTCAGACTGGTTTTCCCCCTAAATCTGTTCTCCCTCTTTCTGGGCTAACGGCTGCCCAGCCAGACGTGTCCAAATCCCTTTACCTCCTGGTGTGCTTGTGCAACTAAATGCAGAGAAGTGACCCGGGCTGCTTCTGGGCCTAGATTTGAGGACTAGGTGTGGCCCCTCGCCCCGAAACCCCTTTCCACATCCACAGGCCGCCCTGTAGTGCTGCCCGGCCAGGCAGCGGCCCGCGTGCCCGCACCAGCCATTTCCACGAGAAAGAAATCTGCTTAAGCCACAGGGCAGAATGAATATACCTCGATGTCCCCACCGCCCCTGCAGGCCTCCATCATAGCCCGGACCACCCTGTCTTATGACCATTGAAGGCGTCATATCTGTGCTGTCCCACAAGGGACACATACGTGGCTATGAGTGCTCGAAATGGGCCTAGTCCAAGCTGAGATGTGCTGTAGGTGGAAACTGGACAGAGGATTTCAAAGACAGCACGAAAAAATGCCCAATATCTGAAATGTTTATACTGACTACATCGCGGATACATGGAGTTAAAAAATGCGAAAGTTGGTCTCACCTGTTTCTTTTTACTCTGATATGGCTACTCCGAGACGTGAAATTACGTGAGGCTCACGTTATGCTTGTACCGGACTGTGCTGCCCCCGCCCCAGAACTCGAGATGTGCCATAGGAGGAGCTCGATACAGGGGTGCTGAGCGGATGAATTCCACAAAGCTCCCACGAGGACTGACTGTGTCAAGTGCCCGACACTCCTCCACCCCCTTGACGAGTGTGAAATCCTCATGAGAGCACACACGTGCACACAAGCACACCTCCAGTCACAGCCACGAGAGCACACTGCCCTTGTTCTGCGCCGACCTCCCAGCTGGTTCCCCTCCTCGGGCAAAAATGACCTTGGGTGCTCTTCAGAAACAGGCGTTCCCAGATGAACGGTCTACAAGGACCCGGACATGCTGCACCCTCTCCTCCAGGCAGAGCGCCCAGCTCAAGGAAAAGCACCAAGGTGGCTCCTGCCCACAGAGGGGCTCCCCGGGACCCGTGCTGATGGGCATATTAAAACGGTGCTTTGGTGGAGGATCACACGGGCTAAAGATGCACGAGAGCAAACAGGAGATGGCACCAGGACTCGGCTCAGGTGTCTGCCCCCAGCCCCCATCCTCTTCGTCTTGCTTCCATAGCCTTCTCTGGCCGAACTGGGGCTCTCCGGCTTGTGGGCTCAGGCCCTCGACTCAATTCTATGTTGGTCCCCAAGGCAGAGACTGAGGGATATTCCCTCCACATACGTCTCCAGGTGTGAAAGCGCAACACAAGGCTGGGGTTTTGCAGTGGTTTCTTCCAAGGCTACGATAGGAGGATATTTCTCCAAGAAAGTCTTTAAGAGCAAAGGCTATTGGGTGTGCTTGTCTTTTTTTTTTTTTTTTCGGTTGTCTCTGCGTCTACATCCCTCTCCTCTTACCTTCTTTCCCTAGTCCACTTTCACTTCCCAATGTATATTTTTCTTTTGTAAAATTTTTTTTGACTTTTTTTGTTTGTTTTTGAGAGCGAGTACGTGAGCTGGAGAGGGGCAGAGAGAGGGAGACGGATCCAAAGCAGGCTCCATGCTGTGAGCAAATCCGTGAACCGTGAGACCGTGACCTAAGCT
Organism: Puma concolor; assembly: GCF_028749965.1. Lineage (NCBI taxonomy): Eukaryota > Metazoa > Chordata > Mammalia > Carnivora > Felidae > Puma > Puma concolor. Next base: position 6,606,328 of record NC_141673.1, read on the forward strand.
GAAATCAAGTCGCCCAACCAGCTGAGCCACCAAGGCACCCCACATTTTCTCTTGTAATTCAAGTGTAACTTACGGCAAAGTCCCCAGATCTATGTGTCGGTTCATGATGGCCCTTCACATATAAATGCTCCATGTGACCCAGATCGAAGCCTGGAACATCACCAGCACCCAGCAGGTTCCCCCCTGGAGTATTCTCCAAGGACGTGACTATTCAGACCTCTAGCCCCAGAGATCAATTTGCCTCTGCTTGAGCTTCAGGTAAATGGAATCATACAGAGTGCTCTCTTCTTTCTGGCTTCTTTTGCTCTGTGAGTGTGTTGGTTTTCTCATTCCTGTGTGGTGCTCCGGCGTCTGAATATATAACAACTTACGCATTCTGTCGTTCAAAGACATGTAGGTGAGTTCCAGCTTGGGACTGTTACGAATGAAGCTGTTATGAGCATCCTCACACGTGCCTTTTGTGCACACGGCACGTATTTTTGCTAGGTTTACACCTAGGAGTGGAATTGCGGGCTCACAGGATTCGCCTATATTTTGCTTTAGCAGTTCTGCAACAATTTTCCAAATGGTTGCATCAATTTGTATTTCCTCCTGCAGTGTAGATGAATTCTGGTTGCTCCATGCCCCGAGTAAGACTTGGTGTTGTCAGGGGGCGCCTGGGTGGCTCAGTCCGTGTCTGACTCTTGATTTCAGCTCAGGTCATGATCTCACGGTCAGTGAGTTCAAGCCCCACACCAGACTCTGCGCTGACAGTGCAGAGCCTGCTTGGGATTCTCTCTCTCTCTCTGCCCCTCCACTGCTCGCTCTCTCTCAAAAACTAAACTTAAAAAAAAAAAAAAAAGAGTGATGTCAGGCCTTTTGATTTTGGCTATTCCAGTGACGTAGAGGTGTCTCATTGGTCTTTTGATTTGCATTGCCCTAATTAATGATGATGAGCACCTTTCATGTGTTGATTGGCCACTTGGATAGCCTTTTTCTTTTTCTTTTTTTTTTTTTAAAGTAGCTGAAGTTTAAATTTTTTTTTTTTTCAACGTTTATTTATTTTTGGGACAGAGAGAGACAGAGCATGAACGGGGGAGGGGCAGAGAGAGAGGGAGACACAGAATTGGAAACAGGCTCCAGGCTCTGAGCCATCAGCCCAGAGCCCGACGCGGGGCTCGAACTCACGGACCGCGAGATCGTGACCTGGCTGAAGTCGGACGCTTAACCGACTGCGCCACCCAGGCACCCCTGGATAGCCTTTTTCTTGAAGTGCCTGTTAAAATCTTTTGCCTGTTTTTAAAAATGAGGTTGTTAGTTTTTACCTTATTGATTTGTCAGAGCTCTTTGTATATTATGTGTATGAGTCCTCTAGTAGACCTATGCATTTAAATATCTTCTTTTAGTCTGTGGCTTGACTTTTCACTCTCTTAAATTGTCTTTTGATGAACAGAAAGTATTGTTATTATTTTTTTTCTTTTTGAGGGAGAAAGAGAGTGTGCATGAGCACAAGTGGGGGGAAGGAGCAGAGGGAGGGAGAGAGAATCTCCACTCAGCATGGAGCCAAATGCATGGCTCAGTCCCACAACCCTGGGATCATGACCTGAGCCAAAATCAAGAGTCAGACACTCAACCCACTGAGCCACCCAGGTGCCCCCATGATGAACAGAAATTCTAAATTTTAATAAAGACCTGTTTGTCAATATTTTTATTGATTCACATGTGTATGTTGTTTTATTTAAAATGTATTGTCGGGGTGCCTGGGTGGCGCAGTCGGTTAAGCGTCCGACTTCAGCCAGGTCACGATCTCGCGGTCCGTGAGTTCGAGCCCCGCATCGGGCTCTGGGCTGATGGCTCAGAGCCTGGAGCCTGTTTCCGATTCTGTGTCTCCCTCTCTCTCTGCCCCTCCCCCGTTCATGCTCTGTCTCTCTCTGTCCCAAAAAAATGAATAAACGTTAAAAAAAAAAAAATTAAAAAAAAAATAATAAAATAAAATGTATTGTCTATGTCAAGGTCATGAAGGTACTCCCTGTTTTCTTTAGAACCCTTACTGTTTTGCCTCTCATGTTATGATCTGTGATCCATCTGGAATTATTTTTGTGTGTAGTGTGAGGCAATGATCTAGGATCGTACTTTTTCATATGGATAACCCATTGCCTGAAAGCCACTAAATTGAGGTGGTGCCTTTATTATGAATAAGTGATACCCATTCATAATTTTAACAGTAACTAAATTCCCAAAGTATTCTACAAACTCAGTATTATCCCAATATAATCTTTTTTTAAGTAAGCGTTATGCCCAACATGGGGTTTGAACTCACGACCTCAAGATCAAGAGCTGCATGATCTACCAACTGAGCCAGCCACGTGCCCCATCCCAATATAATTTTTAGCAGAAGATGATCATTCCAAACTTCATTTGGAAGTGAAAATATGCAATAAAAGCCAAGGAAATGTGTAAAAGAAGAACAAGGAGAGAGCACTGGTTCCACTAACTATCAAAACAATTAGAAGGAAATAGGAATTAAAATAAAATGGTATTTCTCAGATGGTGACAAGATCAATGGAACAAAAAATGGAATTCTAAAATGAAATTTTAGAATTTGTATCTTTTGTAATTCAGTTTATGTTCCAAACGTAAACTTCAAATCGGTGGGCACTCTTTCCATTTTGGGCACTGTGACTGACCATGACCCCGCTGCAGAACAGCTGTGTGCTCCTAGGAGGGAGAAGGGGTGTTTCCAAATGCCACAAAAAGTAACCAGCCCAACCCACACTGTGGAGCAATGGAGAGTTGGGGCCCTGCCCTGCTGCCTAGAGGGTTGCCTGGCTCAGGTCAGGGGTCCAGCCAGGATCACTCTTTCTGGAGGGAAGCTTTCCAACAGGGGCCTCCAGGACCCCACTGGTTAGAATCTGGCAATTAGCTCCCAGCCTGAGGACCGGCACACAGAAGACAAAACACGGTGAGTGAGTCTTAGTGGTTAGGAGGACCCCCAATAACTGGTAATGGGCCAACTGGCTATTCATCTGGGGGGAAAATGAAAATGGATCCCTACCTCACACCATATTGAGAACAGATCCCAGTTGGATCAAAACCAAAAGTCAAACATTCTCATCCCTTTGGCTAATGCCCTGGTCCTGGCCTCATGTCCACATCTGGGCCTGGGTGACGACTCTCAGTGGTCTCCCTGAGACCACCTGAGGCCAGAGGTTCCCACCTCTAATGACAGCATCTCACATGTGCAAAACAAGTTACTCTCTTAAACAATCTCATTAAGAGCACCGTCTGTGAGCACCTAAAGCAATGTGCTAGAGCACTCAACACACAGGCCTTAACTAATCTACACAGCAACCCCACAAAGGTGGGCATAGGGGCTGGTACCTCCTAGCTTTTCATTAACCAGCTGCATGGATGAATAAACGAATGAATGCACTTCCTTTTTGCACACAAGACAGGTTCGGAGGGGGTAAGTGGCTTGCCCAAGGTCACACAGCCTCTGTGGTGGAGTTTCTGAAAATGCCCCTGTCGCACAGCTCCAGGCTGGCTGCTGGCTTCCAGGCCTCGTGTTATGCAGCCCCTCTCTCCCCTTCTGGTCTTCACACCCTCCATCAGGAACCCCATCTCAACACATGCGCTAAGCCTATTCTAAGCCCCTATCTACATGGTAAGCAGGTACCTGGAAAGTCTTCCCCTTCTTACCCAGGTCGATCCCGCCACTCTGGACCTGGCTCATGTCCCACTTCCTCCAGGAAACTCCTCTGACCGCCCCCTCCCCCCCCCCCCCACCAGTGTGCCTTTCCTGAACTCCCGCTGCCCTTCCAGTTAATCCACATCCACGGAAGCATTTGCAACCACTTATGTGAAAGCCTAAACGAACAGCAAAAACAAAGAACCCTAAAATAGGTCGGCGTCTATGTTCATAGTCACGAAAACACAGATGGGGCTGCAAAGTCTGCCCTCAACGTGGCCAACGGTGGGCCTTGATATTCACGTTTTGCTCTGTGGGCACCTGTGTGTCAGTAATGGTTTTTCAGTCGTTCGTGGGTGTGCAGCCCCCACCGACGGTGCTGCTGGATCACAGGCAAGTCGTCAGGCTGCCTTCGTGTCCTCGCCTGCGGGGGCCGACAGGTCCCTCCTCTGGGGCTGCAGTGAGGACTACCGGGGCACACGTGCAAGGCGCCTGGAAGGACCAGGAGCGGCTGCTGCACCGTGGCCACCTCCCGCCGGCGTCCCTCCATGTCTCCCAGGTGCAGGGCAAATCCCGGTGCGGCCCCGACTCGTGCCGGCCCCCCTGGGGATCCCTCTCCACCTCAGCCCTTGCCACAAAGAGACCAACGATTCGAAAGAGGCTGTGCACCACCTCACACCCGCCAGGACGGCTGAAAATTTTTTGAAAAGGAAAGTAACGCGCGCTGGTGAGGTGGCGCAGAAATCGGAACCCTTGCCCGTGGCTGGTGGGAACGAAGACGGTCGCCGCTGCGCAAAACAGTTTGGCGGTTTCTCAAAAAGGTGAAACACGGGATCGTCATGGGACCCAGCAATTCCACTCCTAGGTGTAGATCCAAAAAAATTGAAAGCAAGGGCTCAAATCGATATTCATAACCCGTGTTCACAGCAGCATGGTTCATAGTCACCGAAAGGGGGACACAACACAAGTGTCGATCGATGGATGCGTGGATCGATCCAGACAAACGGAATATTACTCAGTCACGGGAGGAATGAAATTCCATCACCTGCCACAACACGGATGAGCTTTGGAAACAGTAAGTGAAATAAGCCGGACACAGGAGGCCACGTTTTGCATGATTCCACTTAGATGAGGTCCCTAGACCAGCCAAGTTCATACGGAGAAAACAGAACGGTGGCCACCAGGGACGGGGGGAGGGTGGAGAACCGGTGTTCAGTGGGGACAGAGTTTTTCTGGGGGCAATGATGGTTGTATGACATTGTGAATGTATTTAGTGCCACTGAACTGGACACTTACGAGTGATTTTAAAATGGTGACTATTGTGCCACGCATGTTGGACGGCGATAACAAAAGAGAAAGAGAGACGGCCGCACTCACCAAAGAGATCCTCCGGTCTCTGCTCAGCACCAGACCTGGAACGGAAGCACAAAGACGGGGGCCTCAGTGCTGCCTGTCTGGGTGAGGGACTCGGCGCGGCTTCCCTGGGGACCCGGGGCCCTTCCAGCCGGGGCGCACTTCTTCAGCCTGCACTCGTGTCCTCTTGGGACCGAGCCAGGGCAGCAGAGCTTGGCCACGGCCACCCGGACACGGGCCAGTGTGGCCCACCCGGGCACGTCCCTCGGGCCACCCCAGAGAGCGGTGCAGGATGGTGATGGACGGTGGCTGTCATCTCTGAGAACCTTAAGGTGATCGCGTGATCTTTAAACCCCAGGAAGTACCCAGTGGCATCAGTGCCATCAAGTGTCAAAGAGAAAAGAAGGTTGGCGGGGTTGGGAGACCCGTGGTCCCACCTGTTGGCCAAGCCTCGGTTCTCTGTCGCAGCCTGACGGTGGACCGGAAGGATATGAGCACGCTTAAAAAGCGGGTTATCCTGGGGGGTGAGCTGAGCCACAAGGATGGGAAAGGGGTAAGACACGGCGAGACACGCAGAGCTGTTTATGGTACATTGTGTTTCAAACTACGTCATGTAGGGGCGCCTGGGTGGCGCAGTCGGTTAAGCGTCCGACTTCAGCCAGGTCACGATCTCGCGGTCCGTGAGTTCGAGCCCCGCGTCGGGCTCTGGGCTGATGGCTCAGAGCCTGGAGCCTGTTTCCGATTCTGTGTCTCCCTCTCTCTCTGCCCCTCCCCCGTTCATGCTCTGTCTCTCTCTGTCCCAAAAATAAATAAAAAACGTTGAAAACAAAACAAAACAAAACAAAACAAAACAAAACAAAACAAAAAAAACAAACTACGTCATGTAGCACCTGTTCGAAAAAGTAATATTCACGTAAAAAGCAAAACCAAAATGGCGACTAGGTTGGCATCCGTGCCCAGCCCTTTGTACACCCCATCAGCTCTGGAGGAAGGGGTACTTGGGCAGGACGCAGGGGTGGGGGGTCCACCAGGGGAAGGGCGTGAGGTCTCCCTGCTGAAAACCTGATGTTTGAATACAAAATGGCTTTCCGAGAAACAATTATGGGAACATTAAGGACAGCTCTTTTCCATAATTATTAGGTTTCCCCCTCTAATTAGAGATTATGGAACTTTTAGACATAGTTTTAAATATAGACGATTAACTGTTGTTAGAGGTTCTTAGGCATTTGGGACTCAAAATACTTGGGAGGACCGTGTAATCATCTCGGCCTAATGAAACCAAGGCTGAGGCCTCTGGGTGACCTTCGGCTCTGGCCGTGACCTCCCTGCACAGACAACCAGCCCCCGCTGCCCGTGCAGGACCACAGGCAACCCCAGGACCCCCACCTGGGCTCGCTGCCTCCTCCTTCCTCCAGGCCTGGGCTCCAGCTGCTCAGAGGATGTGAAACAACTTTGAAAGGGGGTTACCTTAAGGGTGGGGTGACCCCCAAGGTACCTGGGGGTTCCTACCGAGCTGTTTTCTCTGCCCTGGGCCATGGCTTCTCTTCTCTTTGGCCACATCCTCCTCCTATTCCAAGACTCGCTTCCACTGGGCACATCCTAAACAGGCCCCAGCAGGCCCACAGCCTGGCTGCTTTTCTGTTGCTCCCCCCCGCCCCCCACGAGACAGTGAGACTTTCGAAGGCCAGAAATGTGTTTCTCAGACCAGCAGGCCAGCACAGATATCCCTTAGAGGAGTTCCACGAACAGATCCAAGAGCAAGCAGCCCTAGCTTTTTTGGAAGGCTGCTTGGTGCTCTTCTCAGACTCAGGTCCCACGACATCAGGGCCAGCAGCTGCTCAGCGGGGCTTTGCACTGACTTAACTCCCTTAACAACCTGTTTCATTGGGAAGGAACTGAGAAGGATGAGGCCAGTGTGAGCCCCGGAAAGAGGAGAGACTGGGATTGGCCTGCCCAGAGCCTGCTGGGGCCCCTCGGGCTAGCCGGGCCAGCGACTTGTGAGCCAACACCTCCTCCAAGACTCTTGGAATCCCTAACAAGTCGCGGGAAACATACAATTCATAAGAAAATACTTTCGAATGCGGAAGATATGATCAGAACCCTAGACCGCCTCCCACCCGTCTCCTGCCAGAGCTCCTAAAGCCTGTGTAATCTAAGTAATAAAGGTGCTAGGAGCATCTTTTGTTCTAATATCTGGCCTTTGAGGCCAGGTCCTGACACAGAGCTTCAGAACCCCTTGCAATTTCCTAGGTGATAGGAGCATCTTTGGTCCTAATGAGGGGACTCTTGGTGGGCTCTAGATAGCCTCAGGGTCAACCTGTGATTAGAAGCCTGAAATGTTACGTCTACCTCCCCATCCTCTGGGAAGGGGAGAGGGGCCAGAAACTGTGATGATGGACCATGTCTACACGGCGAAGCCTCCATTAAAAAAATCCCTCAACTAGGGGGTTCAGGGAGCTTCCCAGGCTGGTGAACACATTGGTGCTGGGAGGACGGTGCACCCAGGGGACGCGTGGACGCTCTGCACTCCTCCCTCACACGCTGCCTTCTGGATCTCTCCCGTCTGGCTGTTCCTCAGGTGTATCCTTTATAATGAACTGTATCCTAGGGAGTAAATGGGTTTCCCAAGTTCTGTAAGCCTCTGAAACTGAGGAGTGGGTGGAAGGAACCCCAGATTTTTTTGTTTGCTTTTTTAAAAACATTTTTTTTTTTTAAATTTACATCCAAATTAGCTAGCATATGGTGCAACAATGATTTCAGGAATAGATTCCTTAGTGCCCTTCCCCCATTTATCCCCTCCCCCTCCCACAATCCCTCCCGTAACCCTCAGTTTGGTCTCCATATGTATGAGTCTCTTACGTTTTGTCCCCTTCCCTGTTTTTATATTATTTTTGTTTCCCTTCCCTTACGTTCATCTGTTTTGTCTCTTAAAGTCCTCATGTGAGTGAAGTCATATGATTTTTGTCTTTCTCTGACTGACTAATTTCGCTTAGCATAATACCCTCCAGTTCCATTCGCGTAGTTGCAAATGGCAAGATCTCATTCTTTTTGATTGCCGAGTAATACTCCATTGTGTGTGTGTGTGTGTGTGCGTGTGTGTGTGTGTGTGTGTACACCACATCTTCTTTCTCCATTCATCCATCGATGGACATTTGGGCTCTTTCCATACTTTGGCTATTGTCAATAGTGCTGCTATAAACATTGGGGTGCATGCGTCCCTTCAAAACAGCACCCCTGTATCCCGTGGATAAACGCCTAGTAGTGCCATCGCTGGGTCATAAGGTAGTTCTATTTTTAGTTTTTTGAGGAACCCCCATACTGTTTTCCAGAGTGGCTGCACCAGCTTGCGTTCCCAGGGAACCCCAGATTTATAGCCAGTGAGTCAGAAGCACAGGTAGCAGCCGGGACTTATAACTGGCATCCACAGTGAGGGCAGCCTCGTGGGACTGAGCCCTTAGCCTGTGGGTGGATCGTGTCAGAACTGAGATAAGTGAGTCACAGGACGTCCAGCTGGAAGAGTCGATCACTGTGAGAAACACCCACACACTCAGTGTCGGCTCCGCAGGACAGAAACGGTTCTCCCTCACAGAGACAAAGTCATTTTCCGTGCCCAGGGCCCCTGCTTTGGTTCCCCTCTCATCTCCAGACCCAGCTCCCGACTCCAGCCCCACTTGGCCTCCCCTGCCACCTTCCAGATTGTTCTAGAACTGGACTCTGCAGAGTCTCACTGGGGGTGGTGGCGGCAGGGGGCGTGGCCTACACCTTTCAGTGGCTCCCCACCCACCACCTTGGGCACCTTCACCTTCACCACCTGTTGCTCAGCGTGCCCACGAGGTCTTCCCCTCTGTCCTCCTCCAACCTCCCGGCCACCCTCCTTTCTCCTGCCCCTGAGCCCACATGCTGTCCAGAAGGACCTTCACCAGGTGACTGCTCCAGCCCACCCCCTGTCTTCCCGTGCTCTCCCAGGGCGGGCGCTCCTTAACAATACGCTTGGGAAGGAAGGAAAACCATCACGGAGTAGATAGTTATCTTCTGCATCTGTTTTCTAGAAACCAGCCCTCCCTCTTTCTACAAAATGGGAATATTCACCCCTTGGGCTAAGAACCCCCAGGAATAAGAGGAAGATGCCCAGCAGACCAGCCACCAGATGGTCCCCTCTCTGCACCCAGTGGGGGAATCCCACCTTGAAACACTCCTGGCATTTTCCCAAAGAAATGTGTAGTTTCCAGGCATCCCCAGCGGAACCAGGTCCCGGTGACTCCTTAAAACCTTCAACCAACCGCGGCAAGAAAGCAAAGAGCTGGCCAAATAGCACCTGCCGTTGCCACCCTGACCCCAGCCTGAGCAGGGGCCCACCCTACAGCCAGTGCCAAGTTCAGGCGGTTCCACCCCACCTCCCCACCCTTCAGTGAAAACTGTGCCAGAGCCTCCCTCTTGTTAAAAAGAAAACCATGATGAAGGAAATGTTCGACTTTGAATCGCTGTGGGCCCTGCCCCTAGGCTCCCAGGGAAGCTACGCTTAGAGCTTTGACTGAGGTCAGAATGGCTTCACTGAACTCCCAGGCATGATCTCTATTTCTGCCCCGAGCACACACTGGGCAGGTGCATCAAGAGCAAATGCCCTAAAAGAAAATACCGGTTTATTCGCGTTGTGTTAACAGGTCTCGGCGTGGTCGGCAGGATATCAGAGCAGCTCGCCTGAGCGCACCCGGGGGTCCTCAGGACTCGGTGCTGGGTGCCCGCACAGGCCCCTCGTCCCCGCCCCTGACTTCTCAGCACCTCACAGGTGTCTCTGGCGAGCTCTCCCGATACCCGGACCTCCTCAATTTGAGTTGACGGTCCTGACTTTTATTTGAGCTGTCAAAGGTGATCTGTAACCTAGAGGGTGGAGTGGACGGACGGTTTGAAGTTGGCCTTATACTAATGGATGTTATTAATGTGAGGCTTGAGTCAGTTTTCTGGCTAGAATTAGGAGAGACTGAGTCACTCAGCTCCGAAGAGAAGGGACACTTGCTCCTTGCGGCCTAGCGGAAGCGTCTGAGGCTGTTCCTCCAGACGTGTGGCGGTCCCACAGCCATTTCCATCTCGTAAGGTAACTAGTGATTGGCTTGGCCAGGGATGTACATGTAAGGACCGACCGTCCGGTGCTCCGAGACCTCGCTGGGAGAAACCCAGACACGTGAGAGAGTGTCTCAGGGCCCTTTGGAAGCGACACTCATAAGCAGCATCCCCTGGATCCGCCACACTTAATATCCTTAGATCTTATTTCAGCCTTACTCTAAAAATAAAACTGAAACTAAAAGGCACAGGGAACCGCGCTTCAAAGGAGGGAACGGTCCCGCGAAAAACTAACAACCCCCCACGGGCCACTCCAGGAAGTCACTGCGTGGTACACGTGAGTCTGTACTTGTAAGTGCTTCTTACTTAAATGGGGAAATTTAAGGAAAACCGGAGTCTCAGACGGCCACATGGCATTCTCTTGATATGTCTGAATTAGTTTCTTATGCGCGCACAAGTAGAGGAGACCGGCCCTAAGACTAAGCAACCGGAAACCAGGAAGCTGTTTGGGTTGATCAGGGAAGCCTCCAACTTTTGGGGGAAAACCAGCACTAACAGAGGCACCCTGGGCTTCATTTGGTTTGTTGTTGCAGGTTCTGGTAACTTGGCACAAACCTGGCCGTATTCTAATTGGAAATGACTAATTCATAGACCCATAAACTATAAGGCTGTCTTACAATTAGATTTGTTTTAGTAAAAGGGGGATAGTTGGAAATTGGGTCTTTATTTTATTTTTATTTATTTATTTATTTTATGTTTATTTATTTATTTATTTATTTTATTTATTTTTTTTTTTTAATTTTTTTTTTTTCATCGTTTACTTTTATTTTTGGGACAGAGAGAGACAGAGCATGAACGGGGGAGGGGCAGAGAGAGAGGGAGACACAGAATCGGAAACAGGCTCCAGGCTCCGAGCCATCAGCCCAGAGCCTGACGCGGGGCTCGAACTCACGGACCGCGAGATCGTGACCTGGCTGAAGTCGGACGCTTAACCAACTGCGCCACCCAGGCGCCCCTATGTTTATTTATTTTTGAGAGAGAGACAGAGTGAGAGCAGGGGAGGGGCAGAGAGAGAGGGAGACCCGGATCCGAAGCGGGCTCCAGGTTCTGAGCTGTCAGCACAGAGCGCGACGCGGGGCTCGAACCCATGAACCGCGAGATGGTGACCTGAACCGAAGTCGGACGCTTACCCGTCTGAGCCCCCCCGGCGCGCCTTCTTTTTTTTCCATTCCCAACGTGGGGTGGCACTCACGACCCTGAGATCAAGAGTCACACGCTCTAATGACTGAGCCTGCCAGGCACCCTGTCCGCTAGTCCATTTTGAAAAACCTCTTTTGAGTCACGCTGCCTCAAACCCTAGCCTCGGACACCAGCACCCGCCACACGGGCCAGCACAGCATGGCTGGAACATTCCCCAACGTTCAGTCCGAAGACACCTGACGACTCTCAGCTGCCTGAGCTGGCGTGAGTCACTTGGCCTTTCCGAGCCTCAGTTTCTCCGGCTCTGGAGGGGGTGAGTATAGGGCAGCAGGGGGGTTCCATGAGATACTGTTTGATGAGCACTTAGCGTGATGCCAGGTCCGGAGCAAGCAGCCCTGGTGCTTAGCTATCGCTCCTCAATAAGAACAGTGCCAGTAAGCGGCGGTCTCGGAGGATGACAGTCCCTACCTGTGGCCACCTGGGTGGTTCCTCTCTGCAGGAGGAGCCGTGCGCATTCCTCACCCACGTGACTGTTGTTCTTCAGGAACCTGGGGAAGACAGAGGGACGCTCAACGTCTTGGGGCAGGGGAGGTCAGATGGAAAGGAGAGGAGGGCCGCCCCACGGAGGACACAGGCATGTGTCGGTGGGGATGTTCGCATCAGCAGGGTGCGTATGTGAGTGTGCGTAGGTGTGTGTATTTTCACCCCTTTAGACCACAAATATTTATAGATCCCTGACTACCAGCGACACTTTCAGTGCCGGAGGGACAAAGGCAACCCGCCAGCGGCCACCGCCACAGATCTTCAGTTGCCTACGGGGCAACTGGACCTGGGGGAATCAGAGTCCCAGCGGAAGAGGTAGCCAGCCGAGGCCGGAAGGAGGAGTGGGGAAGTTAGCCAGGTGCCTGCAGAGAGGACCAGGGAGGAATTACAGGGCGAAGAAGCGGGGCAGAGGACATGTGGAGAGGGGTCCTGGTACATGAAGGGCGTGGCTATAGAGCGGGGAGGGTAAGAGGCAGATCAAGTCCCGGCTGGGGTGTCTGAAGAGTGCCAGGCAGCCTGGTGCCCAGGGGGAGCACAGAGAGAAACAGGCTTGCTGCGCATCTGAGAGGAGACAGATGCCCCCTCTGTGCCCCAGAGATGTCCTCCCTTGGTATCCCATAGCTCCTCCAGCTCCGCCACAGCCCCGTCTCACCGGATTGCACTCACCCCTGCAGCATCTCCTCCGGGCTGAGCACTCGCTGGGGCTTCTGGGAGGCCTCTATCTGTAGCATGTGCTCTATCATTCTTCGCTTATAGGTCAGCAAGTTCTCCGATTCCTGGGGGGTTGCAGGTTCTGCTGGGTGGGCAGGACTCTGGGCTGTAGACAAAGGGGCCAGCTCCTCCCCCGCCCCCCCCCCATGCACCCCCTTTAGCCGGGAGTCCTTCTGACCCAGTGAGGGGGTGGGGCACAGGATCAGCCGCTGCTAGTCAGTCCTGTGATCAGGGCAAGTTGTCTGCCTTGGTCACAGCCAGGCCAGCCCTGCCTGGGGTCGGACAGCTGCAGGATCAGGTTGGAGGAGGATGGAAGAGAAAAGAAACCTCGATCAACTGCCAGAGCTTTGCAAAGGTGCAGCGGTAGGTCCGGAAGTCAAGCACCACCCAGGGTCGGCAAGTTCATCTGGTTTAATTAATGCTCTCACTCGAAATGGTGGAGAGGAGACTGCCACTCCAAGCAGAGCACTTGGGGCTTCCAGCCCCCCCTTCGAGTGTACCCATTCCCAACCCAGCTCCCTCTGAGAACAGCCCAGCCCTGCCCACGGTCGGCTCCGTGAGCAGCAGTGGGAAGTGACGCTCCCAACCAACCCCCTGAGAACGCAGGACAGAGAGGACCAGATACCCAGACCCCCGGGAGGAAGATCCTGGGGCACCGTGTTTGGTAACTCAGATAAGGAAGGAAGAGCAGCCCAAGTCTCACTGGATCCTCACGTTAACCCACAGGCCATCTACTCATGAAACCAGCACCTACTGAGCGCTTACTGTATGCTGGGATTGGGCATGTGGTAATAAAAAGACAGCGTGGTTCATGCCCTTTTGGCATCTGTGGCCATTTTACAGATAAGAAACTGGAATTGGTGACAAAGCTGTGTCCTCACCGAGAGACTGAGCCCTCGGGAAGCAGGATGACCGAATGTGAGAGGGGGGGCAGACACCTCTGAGGTCATCTAGCCCAACCATCTCATTTTGGTCCGGATAGGCCAAGTCGCTTGCCCAGGGTCACCCAGCAGGTCAGTGGCAGAGCCAGGACCCAGATGCAGGGATGGCACTGTTTGTTGTCACTGGTGGCGGCGGTGAGAGGGATCGGCACTTTCCCATTGGTCTGCACTCGGGGCTGCTGTGTGCGGTTGTCCAGTGTGTGCACAGCGCAAAAGCATGCAACCGAGCATGAGTGCGGGTGGCCTCGCCAAGCTGTGTGCCCCCAGAGCTTCCTCAATCCACCGTTCCTACCCTCTCCGTCCCCTGCCACTTCGTGACTGATCTGGCATTCTGTAGCCATGCCACATACAGGGTTTCCAAGGATCACAAAGACCCCTGCAACCCCCTTCTCTGCCCACTCCTTGGGGTATAGGCTGCACAACCCTGTCCTCTGCGGGGATCCTCTCTGATCCCCCCTTGTCTACCCTCTGCCACCTTCTCCCATCTCCCTGGTACCCACCAAAGAGACAGGGCTGAGGACACTACCGGGGGGCCTGGGTCTCCCCCATGACGGTACGCACGAAAGCCTTTGTTCTTACTTTATAGTCCAGGGCACATGGCAACGTGTCCAGCAAGATAAGTTTATCCACCATCTCGGGGAAGGTACAGGAATACTTGATGGGACCCAAAAAGGAAACAATGAGTAGGAGAGGAAGAAGGCAATGAGACTCCAGCTTTTCCCTGGGGACACTGGTATTTCCAGTGTCTTTGTCCCCTTCAGGGTAGCCCTCCTCTCCCCTCCCCCCAAGGTCCACACTCAGACCAAGGTCCAACCTCCTGCTGTGGCTAGATTCCAGGGCTCCCTGGGGATGAAGGATGTGGAAACTCTGAACTCCATCAGGAATCTCCAGTTTCAGCAACCTCCCCACAATAATGATTACTGCCAGTGACAGAGCAAACTGACACTAGGTCATAAAATGCTGGCTTCAAATTTGTGATAGGAGGACACACTTCCTTTCCTGGCGCCTTCCCCTTGTTTCTCCCGCTCTCCCCCTCAACCACCACCTCCCCCCGCCCCCCGCCACCTGTCAGGGCGCCCAAGGTGGCCAGAGGTGGTCGCTGCAAAGCCATCTACTCACCATTCCGCCCACAATACCACCTGGGGGGGGGGGGGCAAAAGAAGAGTGAGCTGGTATTCTCCCAGCTCTTGAAGTCCTACGAAAACTTCCTCCCAAGGGCTGCCCCACCCCAGGCTAGGGGCCTGGCTCCTCTCTCCCCCTGGGGCTCTTAATTCACTGTCAAACTTGGGGTTCCCTCCCTGGGGCCATATGGCCCCTTCGTCAGACCTAACCACTCAAAAGGCCACGTTTCTCTTGTCACGTTGGAAGACAGCCACCCCTGGGGCCGTATGTCCCTTGGGGGAGTTGCCTCAGGCCAAAGGGCAGAGCGCCCATAGTGCCCGCACACCCCTTCCCCTCTCCTTGCAGTGCCCAGAAGTGCAGGGTACTGGTGTACCGACTTTCTCCCTCCCTCGCAGCCCCCCAGCCCAGTCAGCCCCCCGCCCGCCCAAGTGTAACGTGTACTCACCAAAACTGTGGCCCATGATGGAAAAACGATTCCATTTCAAAGCTGAAAACATACGGAGCCAGCTTTGGATGTGCCCAGCCTCCCGCAAACCTCTGTCCTGCAGTCCCTGAGGTCACGACGTCCATCTGGGGTGCCCCACTCAGGAAACTAGCTCAGAGGGACCCCCAGCTTCCCTGAGGGAGTGGAACCCACAGGGGGAATAGAGCTCTTCTTTGGCTAGCCCCCTCCAGCTCTCCCAGAGTCACCCATGAATTTGTGGCAGGACTAGGGCCAGACCCCAGGTCACTCCCAGGCCGGGATCGCTACCTGGTTACCACACCCCGCTCCAGAGAGGACAGGGGATGTCCCCAGTGCACCCCTCCACACACACACACACACACACACACACACACACACACAGACACACACTCGGCCTCTTATTTACCTGCTACAACTCTCTGGACCTCAATCACAAAGTTTTGCTGGTAATACGGGAGACCTGGGCTGTAATGCGATGAGAGCCCATGTCCCCCGAAATCCATGGCAACGTAATGAAAGTCTGAGACGAGAGACAGGGGTTAGGAGAAGGCACCTAGGTCAGACGTCTCCCCTCACCTCTCACTCTCCTGCAGTCTATGCCCTGCTGCCCCTCAGCTTCCCTTCAGCCCTACCTTTTGGGAGCAGAGGGATGAGTCTGTCAAAGGAGTTGGCATTGTCCAGCCAGCCGTGCAGGCAAAGAACCGGGGGGCCCTGCTGGGAGCCCCAGAGTTTGGCAGCGATGTGTCCCCAGGGCACAGCCAGCTTCATCTCTGATGTCAGACCTAGAAGACAGCCACCCACCCACTCACTCATCCATGAAGCCGGCACTTTCTGAGCCCCTCATCAGTGTCCCAACGTGTCGGGGCACCAGCACAGCCCAGGGAGGCTCAGATTCCCACACTGCCCTCTGGGGCTTACCAGGAGAGAGCGTGAGGTGGGTTGGGGCATACCCAGAAGAAGGAAAGGTAAACTGGGTCCTCTGAATGAGGAAAACCGACAGAACTTTATGGAACTGGCTGGGGAAACTGGCTAGACCCCGGCTCTGCCACCTGCTGGCTGTGGCAGGTGGGCCAGTTAATAAAAAAAACTTCCTGAGCCCCAGGTTTCTTTTCCGTAAAGCTGGCGTCAACAGAGTACCAACAACATACTCTAAACTTTCAGAAGGGCAGATGGGATGGCCCCTCTCCTCGCTTCCTCATAGTAAATCTGATCATGATCACATTCCCTTCGCAAACCGGTAAACCGAGGCACGGGGAGGTGCGGTTCATGCCCAAGGTCACCAGGGAGACTGAAGCAGGGCCAGGATCTGGCGCAGGCGGCACAGCCCCAGGACCCCAGTCCCGACCACCCAGCCCCACACTGTCTCTGTTCTGCTCTGGGCCGGGCTGCCTTCTCCACCGCCTGGCGCTGACCTTTTCACCCTGCTAGCCCACCCGCCGGGCTGGAGACCCGTGAACTCCCCGCGCCCCCGCGCTTATTTCTTGGGCTCCCGGACCCCTGAGAGGCCACGTGTAGCCCTGTCCTGCCCCCCCCCCCCCCCTCCTGCGGGTCGGTCCGGCCTGCTCCCACTTCCGCTCCGGGGTCGAGGGTGCCAATGGTGGAGTCGCGACACCCGGGAACGCGTAAGTAAGTGGTCAGTCGTAAGTAGCTGGGGCAGGTGGAAGGGCACGCGTGGCCTCCCCCATCCCACTCCGGCATAAGGGGCCCGGGGCGCGGCGTCTTCACCCATTACAGTCGTCCTGCGGGGAGCACGGGGCCGTCACTCCGCCACGAGGTCGCCAGCGGTCGTCAGAACCGCTGAGCTTCAGACCCCGCCCCCGCGGGCCGGCCCCGGCCTGGCCCCCGCCCCTCTGCCCAGGCCCCGCCCCCGACCGCCTGCAAGGGCCCTGCTGGCGCCGCCTGCCAGAGCTCGTGATCCGCCTGGCTCCTTCCAGGGTCCCTGAGAGCCCGGAGACTCACCCACCGGGCAGAGGCTGTGAGCAGAGCGGCTAGGGAGGCCTGAGGAGGTGGCCAAACCTCCTCCAAATTTTTGGGCTACGCTCGGGATGATGTCGAGGAGAGTGAAGTCTCTGCTTGACACGTGGGTGCCAGACCCTGACCCTGGGAAGTCACCATGGCTGGCCTCGCTCCCGTGCGGGACCAGGAGCGGGCGGAGGCCCAGGGAGCAGTCACAGCGAGCGGGGCTGCCAGGTGGGTCCTCCCTGGCTCGCTCCGTAGGACTAAAGGTGGAGTGATTCTTTAATGGTTAAATGTTTGCCTGGAAGGCAAGGCTGCCTCCAGCGTGTTCTCACTGTGTCCTGGGGTCACCAGTAGTGCCTGGCACGAACCAGCCTTAATATTTGTTGCACAAATGGATGAATATGTAAATTGGGGACATGGAGAACCTCCCCGGGCTTGGAAGGACAGTAACATTGAGCTTGGGAAGGATTGAGATCCCTAACTCATGAAGGGGATGTTTGGGGTACTAAACGCTATAATAAAGTCACTGAAGTCCATCCTCTGAGTCAGAGGCAAGTCTCCGACAAATAAGGGAAAGTGCCTCCTGAACATCCACCACCGTTTGCTAATTGGAAGGTCTGACCCCTCAGAGGTCACAGTCCAGCAGAGTCCCTAAATGGTCAACTATAATCCAGCAGATGGGGGCTGGAGAGTGAATTCTCCCTGGGAAATGATAGGAGATCCAGGCCCTGAAGGGGGGCAGGCGGGGGTGTGCCACAAAGCAGGGAACGTTGTTGGTGGCTGGAAAATGTGGGGAAGGGGGCCACTGGGGCTCCGTGCAGCCCTAAGGAATTTGCACCTTACCGAATGGTGGGAGTCTGGGGGAGGGGCTTGGAGCTGGGAGTGATGAGTCCATTTCTATAATGGGTACATGCACAGTGGTGCCTCAGTTCCGGAAATGCTTTGGCTTCCTTGACACGTTATGCTGGGGGTCCGAGATCGTGGGGTGACAGAAGCAATGCCTACTGCCACCAACCTCCCTCCCCCACCAACAGCACCGTGGCAGCTCTGGTCTTGCTTCCTCGGGGAATCACACAGAGAAGTCACTATTCTACACAAATGTACACCTGGTCACAGGGGCCCTGACAAAGGGTGACCTGCATTGACTCAGCCTCCGGACAGTCCCCCTTGTCCCCCGCCCCACCGCTAGACTGGACTGGGCTCCAGGCAAATGCCCTGCACGCTGGGCGCGAGGGAGCCAGTGAGCGCAGTGCACTCCCGAGGCTTCAGGACGGAGCAGACCCTCCTTTGTTGGGGCACAGATTCAGGAATGCTGCTGGTGAGTTAGGGGACTGGGTGCGGCCAGAGCACTGAAACGGTGACCGGGTGGTGGCCCAGCCTACCATGGCGGAGGGGCCGCTGAGCTGGGCATCTCAGCAGCCCGAGGGTGCAGAGGGGGCTTCAATGCCTGCCAGCGGGGATGGGCAGAAATGCCGGGTCATTGTGGTGTGCCTCGTCCTGGTGCGAGTGGCTTCAGAGTGAGCGCCATCCTCCAGGGAAGCTTGGCAGTCGGGAGCTGTTAAAAAACTCTTTGCCGGCACGAAGTCCTGGCGCGCAGTCCTGGAGCCGGTAACTCAGGCTTTGACGCTCCCTGCCTGTAGTCATAAGAGCTCTCCAAGCTCCACTGTCCACAGGCTAAACTGACTGCTGGCCTGCCAGCCCGCCCTGTGCCAGTAGGCCTCACCAGGCACAAAGTGCCCTGAAGTGCCCTTTGCGAGGTCAGCTGTTCCCTCCGCCCCTTCCCTTCATGCCCTTCCCTGACCTGTTTCCTTAGAGCCCTAAAGGGACTGATATGGGAGAGGGAGATGACTCTATATCTCTTTTAAACAAACAAACAAACAAACAAACAAAGCAAAGCAAATAGCCTGTCCTGAGAATACCCACAGCTTCTCCTTTTTCTCTTCTTTGGTCCAGAGACAGTGGGTTTTCAGTTGATTTCATTTAGGGCTTAAAAGTCACAAAATAGAGGGGCGCCTGGGTGGCTCAGTCGTTGAGTGTCCGACTTCAGCTCAGGTCATGATCTCACCACTTGTGGGTTCAAGCCCCGTGTCGGTCTCTGTGCTGTCAGCTCAGAGCCTGGAGCCTGCTTCGGATTCTGTGTCTCCCTCTCTCTCTGTCCCTCCCCTGCTCATGCTTTGTCTCTCTCTGTCTCAAAAATAAATTAATAAAAACATTTAAAAAATTTTTTTAAAAAGTCACAAAATAGGGTTCACTCAAACCAACAGATCTTGACTCAGCGAAACCCTCTCCCCCTGCAAACTCACCGTTCTGGAGTGATAGTCAAAATGTGGGGTGCCCGGGCGGCTCAGTCACTTAAGCGTCCAACTGTTGATTTCGGCTTGTGTCGTGGTCTCACCGTTTGTGGGTTTGAGCCCCATGTGGGGCTCTGTGCTGACAGCGTGGAGCCTGCTTGGGGTACTCTGTCTCTCCATACCTCCCCTGCTGGCTCGCTCTGTGTCTCTCAAAAGAAATAAATAAGCACCAAAACAACAACAACAACAACAACAACAAAACACAACGAAAAAACGTGCAACCACCTACCAGACTAGAGGGTTCTAGCCCCTTGTGGCCAGGGAGGTCCGCAGGGAGTCTCTGGGAGGAGCGTGGAGAGACCCTGGACCATCAGGTGTGAGCACATTTCAGGAGTTCAGCAGCTGGTACAGCCACGCTGTCAGCCCAGCCA
The DNA here is from genome assembly GCF_028749965.1 of Puma concolor. Lineage (NCBI taxonomy): Eukaryota > Metazoa > Chordata > Mammalia > Carnivora > Felidae > Puma > Puma concolor. Next base: position 6,626,067 of record NC_141673.1, read on the forward strand.
CCCTGTCCTCCTGTTGCCTCGGGTTAGAAAGGGAAGCCACTTTCTCTCTGCCTCCCTTTTTTTTTTTTTTTTTTTAAGATTTTATTTTTAAGTAATCTCTACACCCAGTGTGGGGCTCGAACTTACAGCCCTGAGGTCAACAATGGCATGCTGAACTGACTGAGCCAGCCAGGTACCCTGCCACTCGAGGGGGATCTTAGGGTTCATCTTGTCCCCACACCGTTATGTTTGTTTTCAGATTCATTAAAGAAACATTTCCTGAGCAGGCAGTTTGCATAAGATCACGTGCTGGGAGCTAGACTAGAGAAGCATGTCTGGTGTCGGGCAGGGTTATGTGACAGGAAGTAGAAGAGGCACTGAAGAGGAAGGGGGAGTCTGGAAGAGGAGGGTGACTGCCAGGATTCTGACCCTGGGTGACTGGTGGGTACTGGTGTGTGCCCTCAAGATGAGGACAACAGAAGAAATGGCTAGGAGGCTAAAGGTAAAATTCACTGAGCCGCAGGCTACAAAGAGGTGCTCTGGGGAGCCCCCTTCCCCAGCAGCTTGTGTCAGAGGATGTATCAGTCTTCCTCCCTTTTGTTGCTGTAGCCCCAGGAACTGTGTTGACTTCCCGCGATTACGAGTCCTGCAGTCTTTCTTAGTGTGCTCTCCCTTCCGTGCCAACGTCGCCCTGAGCCCTTATTTCGTTTCCACTATTAAATTCTTCCTGTTGAAAAGCCTCTGCTCACTTAGACACTGACTGATACCTTTACGTACCTGCCAGATGGGCGAAAGAGAAAAAGTCTGACGACATCAAGCACTGGGTAAGGTACAGAGCGGTTGAAACCGCTGGTGGGAGGTCTAACTTGAGGCCCCCTGAGAAACAGTTTGGCTTCAACTGTTGAAGTTGAAGGTTGATACGCTGTGACCCAGCGGTTCCACGCGTAGGTGTAGAACCTGAAGAAACCGGTGCACGCGTGCATCAGGATGATATGTGCTGGCGAAGGCCAGGAGCTGAAAGGATCTAAGTGCCGTCAACGAAGACATGGGTAAGCAGATTGTAGTATATGGATTTGATGGACTTGAATACAACAATGACAAAAGAAGGAATGCTCTACACGCCAGCATAGATGCTGTTACAAAGATAATGTTGAGCGACAGAAGCGAAAGAGAATGACAGGGCAAAGCACTTTATAAGAAGGTCGGGTCAGTAGAGCATGAGACTCTTGATTGCGGTCGTAAATTCGAGCCCCACGTTGGGTGGATAGTTTACTTAAAAAAAAATGAATCAGTTGCATCTTAAAAAAAAAAAAAAAAAAAAGAGGTTCAGAAACAGGACAAAGCTAAAAATACATCACAGTAGGTAGGAAAAAGCCTCCAAAAGATGTGCACGTCCTAATCCCTGGAACCTATTAATTCTTACTCTTGGGAACGTGATCAGGAAGAGACACACAGACTCCTTCTAAGATGATGGCAGTATTTCATCTTAACCCATGTGGTGGTTATTTGGGTGTTTGCCTTATTATTTTTGCAAGTCTTTATAATGTCGTAGGTGTGTTCTACACTCTTCTATATATGACATGTAATAAAAAGACAATGTTCAGTGCTCTTAAGGACGGAGATATAGAATTGGAACTGTGGGCATCCAGGCGGCAAATGACGCCATGGAGTTGAACGGAGTCTGCTGGGAGGGCGTGTCACGTGAGAAGGGAAAGGGTCCCGGAGATCCTGGGGAGCCTTGGGATTTCCTGGACAGACAAAGGGAAATTGAGGCAGCGTGGGCAGACCCGTGGCAAGAGAAGCAGCCGTGCGTGGTGCGTGGGAAGCCGAAAAGAGGAGAACCTGTCGAGAAGGGAGTGGTCAACAGCGTCAAGAGCCGCAGAGAGAACAACAAAAATGGAAGATGGAACCACGTCCATGCGAGCGCGAGGCTAAAAGATCACCCGTTTCAGTGGCAAGATGGCGTCAGAATGCTGGCATGGAGAATTGAAAAGTGAATGGGAGGTGAGGTGGGGAGGCAATGAGGCCAGGCTGTGGTTTCCAGGGGCGCAGTCTCAAGGATGGGGCCGGGGACGTAGCCACCTGAGAGTATTTGGAAGAAACGTGCTATAAAACTTAAACCGAAAAGGGTAGAAGAGGAAAGAGAAGGGTCGGAAAAAACAAAACAAAACTTTGAAATGAGGTCACACCTTCTGTACTCTCTACCGTACTCCGTTGATTCTATCCCAGTTTAAACGGATTAGGGCTTATTTCAAGATTGGGTTGGAGGAGCAAAAGAGGTGCCTTTACTTCTTGTGCTCATGTGGTAATTGGGTACCTTCAAGGATCTGGCCACGGTCTGGAGTGAGTGTGAAAGCTCAGGGGAAGTTAATAAGGCTCATTCTGGCCCCTGCAGTGGAGAGGACCACACTCCGTCAAGGAAAGGCTTGTCCAAACCTGACTGGCCATTAGTAAGACAACTGAACCGTTCTAGTTCTTCTGCACGATCTTCCCCGGGCGTCCTAGGGCCACCGTGGCACCCATGCTCACCCCAGCAGAGACATTGGCCTGGGATGGCTTTCTATTTGGAATGTCTCTTCCTCCCTACTTTTGCTTTTTAAATCATCTGAGAAGTGGGTATGGTTGGAGATGAAGTTCGGTGATGGGCTGTATGAGTTTGCCTGGAACAAAGAACCACAACTGGGGACTTCAAACGACAGAAATTTCTTGCCGGGCAGTTCTAGAGGGTGGATGTCCAAGATCAAGATGTCGGAGGGGTTGGTTCTTTCCGAAGTCTGTGAGGGAGAATCTGGCCATGCCTCTATCCCAGCTTCTGATGGTTTGTTGGCAATCTTTGGCATTTGTTGGCTTGTAGATGTATCACTCCAATCTCTGCCTTCACCTACACACAGTGTTTTCTGGCGCTTCGTGTTGTCTGTACTCCGTGTATGTCTGCCTCTGTGTTCAAATTTCCCTCTTTCAAAAAAAATTTTTTAATGTTTATTTATTTTTTGAGAGAGAGGGACAGAGAGACAGAATGCGAGCGGGGAAGGGGCAGAGAGCAAGGGAGACACAGAATCCAAAGCAGGCTTCCAGGCTCTGAGCTATCAGCACAGAGCCCAACTTGGGGCTCGAACTCACAAACAGTGAGATCGTGACCTGAACCGAAGTCAGATGCTTAACCTACTGAGCCACCTAGGCAGCCCACTCTTTTTTTTTTTAATGTCTTATTTGTTTTGAGAGAGAGATGCACACGTGAGCAGAGGAGGGGCAGAGAGAGAGAGAGAGAGAGAGAGAGAGAGAGAGAGAGGTTGAGAGAGAGAATCCTAAGCAGGCTATGCGCTGTCAGCACTGAGCTGGATATAAGGCTCGATCTCATGAACTGTGAGATAATGACCTGAGCTGAAACCAAGAGTCGGACACTTACCTGACTGAGCCACCCAGATGTCCCAAATTTCCCTCTTTTATAAGGGCACCTGTCATATTGGATTAATGACCTCCTTTTAACTTCATTATCTTTTTTTTTTTTTTAATTTTTTTTTTAACGTTTATTTTTTGGGGGGGACAGAGAGAGACAGAGCTTGAACGGGGGAGGGACAGAGAGAGAGGGAGACACAGAATCGGAAACAGGCTCCAGGCTCTGAGCCATCAGCCCAGAGCCTGACGCGGGGCTCGAACTCACGGACCGCGAGATCGTGACCTGGCTGAAGTCGGCCGCTTAACCGACTGCGCCACCCAGGCGCCCCTAACTTCATTATCTTTATAAAGACCCTGTTTCCAAATAAGGTCATGTTCACAAGTAGCAAAGGCTAGGACTCCACCATAGCTTTTTCAGGGGGACACATTTCAACCCATAAGATGGGTACATGGGGACTTGTTGTACTCATCTGTGCTACTGTATATGTTTGAAATTTTCCATAATAAAATATAGAAACAAAACAAAAATAAAATCTATATATAGTATATATACATTTTTGAGATGTTTTACATTCTTCTTTTCATATTAAGTCTTCAAAATCTGGTGAGTGTTTTACACCTACTACACTTAAGACAGCTCAATTCATACTTGCCACATTTTATTTTATTTTATTTTACTTTTTATTTTAGGGGGGAGAGGGGCAGAGGGAGAGGGAGAGAATCTTAAGCAGGCTCACACTCAGCACAGAGCCCAACACAGGGCTCAATCCCACGATCCTGGGATCATGACCTGAGCTAAGATCAAGAGTCAGACGCTCAACCAACTGATCCACCCAGGTGCCCCTAGACTTGCCACCTTTTAAAGCTTAAAAGCCACATGTGGCTAGCTGCTCCCAGACTGGACAGTGCTTACTCCTCTGGTTGTGGTACACAGATAAACAGTATCTGTCTCATCTGGAAGCTTGCTGGAAATGCAGACTCGCAGACCCACTCAATCAGAATCTGCCCTTTAACAAGATGCTGAAGTGATTTGCATGCATGTTAAAATTTGGGAAGCATTGGTGAACTACTGTTGGGTTTGTCTCTGAAAGTGTACGTGCATTTTTTAGACCACACGCCTTAGTTTTGACTCTGAAAGCACGACCGCTTCCCCTGTAATGGCATCTATTTCCATCCTCAGAGAAAGGGACATTCTTTTTCTCACCAGTGTTGATCCTTCCTTGCGGTTCTTGACATGCCTTGGTCTCCTGCCTCTCCTTAGACTCTGTACCATCATTTTCCCCTTCTTTCCATGGCCACCTCATCTTTCACTTCAGAGTACCTTTATCTTATTTTTTTTTTTAACGTTTCTTTATTTTTGAGACAGAGAGAGACAGAGCATGAATGGGGGAGGCTCAGAGAGAGAGAGGGAGACACAGAATCTGAAGCAGCCTCCAGGCTCCGAGCTGTCAGCACAGAGCCCAACGCGGGGCTAGAACTCACGGACCGTGAGATCATGACCCGAGCCGAAGTCGGACGCTCAACCTACTGAGCCACCCAGGCGCCCCCAGAGTACCTATATCTTAAATAAACAAACCTACCTTCCTCGCCCTCTCAAGCCATGATTTGTTCTTTCTCTTCTCTTTGATCCTCATATATTTTTAAATAAAGTTTATTTATTTTGAGGGGGGGAGGGCCAGAGAGAGATGGAGAGAATCACGCTAAAGTGACCAAGGACCTCATGCAAGTCTTCTTTCAATCACTTCTTCCTTGATGAACTTGGCTTCATAGAAGCCCTGGACATCACTCACCACCTGTGGACTCTCCTTAGTGGTCCTGTGATGCCTCTCCTGACTCCCCTCCCCCTCTTCCTACCCTTGCCTCTCCAGCTGGTCATTTTAAATCTGTTGCGATCTCTTCTGCTCCCTCCCTTCCTCCTGCTCCTCTGTAGTCCTTACAAGTAAACATTTGCTGGTGTTTCGTCCTCGGTCTCGCTTTCTTGCTGTGTGATCTGCCTGGGTGAACTTCGACATTTCTGTAGCTTCAGAGGGAGCAGTGTTCAACCTCACATGAGCATCTCCAGCACTGATCCCTCCCCGAGTTCCAGCCTCATATGTTTGCCAGCTGTGTGTGTGTGTGTGTGTGTGTGTGTGTGCCCGCACGCGTGTGTATGTACGTTAAAATATATGTAGCACATTTATCATTTTAAATGTACAATTGAGTGGCATTAAACATTTAAAATACTGTACAACCATTATCACTATATTCAAACTTTTTCATCATCCCCAACAAAAACTCTCTCCATTAATTAATAACTCCCCAATCCTTTTCTTCCTCAAACCCTGGTAACCTTGAATCTACTTTTTGTCTCTATGAATTTGCCAATTCTAGGTGTCTCATGTAAGTGGAATCATATAATAGTTGACCTTCTGTGGCTGGCTTATTTCACTAAGCATGTTTTTAAGGTCCATTCGTGTTGTAGCATATATCAAAATTTCATTCCTTTTTATGGGTTTTTAATATACATGTATATATTTTTAGATATATAGGTATGTATATGTATATTACATATCTATGTATGTATATGTATGTGTATATGTATATACATACGTATCTATGTATGTATATATATGTGTATATATATATACACACACACACAAACACACACACACATTTTGTTTATCCATTCATTTGTGGATGGACACTTGGGTTGTTTTCACCTGTGGCTATTGTGAATAGTGCTGCTGTGAACATGGGTGTGGCAGTTCATCTGTTCAATTTCTTGCTTCCAGCTCTTTTGGATATACAGCTAGGAGTGCGATTGCTGGGTCACATGGTAGTTACGTGTTTAACCTTTTGAGAAAGGGCCAAACTGTTATCCACAGTGGCTACACCATTTTACGTTTCACCAGCAAGGCCCAATGGTTCCAGTTTCTCTACATCTATGACAATATTTGGTATTTCCTCTATTTTTGGTGTAGCCATCCTAGTACGTGTGAAATGGAATCTCACCGTGGTTTTAACTCGGATTTCCCTAAGGACTGATGCTGTTGAGCACCTTTTCATGGGCTTTCATGGGCCACTTGTATATCTTCTTTGGAGAAATGTCAAGTCCTTTGTCCATTTAAAAACATTCTTTTTAATGTTTATTTATTATCTTTGAGAGAGAGACGGAGTGCGAGTGGGGAAGGGGCAGAGAGACAGGGAGACACAGAATTCGAAGCAGGCTCCAGACTCTGAGCTGTCAGCACAGAGCCCCACGCGAGGCTGGACCATGAGATCATGACCTGAGCCGAAGTCGGATGTTTAGCCGACTGAGCCACCCAGGCGCCCCAATTTGTGCGTTTGTGAATTGGGTTGTTTGGTGTTTTGTTGTTGAGTTTTAGGAGTTAAATATTCTGGATACCAACCCCAGGTTAATGCAGTGGGTAGTCAATAGGTTGCCTTTTCTCTTTCTTGATAATATCCTTTGATGCCCAAAAGTTCTTAATTTTAAGGAAGCTCAATTTTAGTTTCAATTTTGTTGCCTGGGTTTTTGGCATCCTGTCCATGCAAATGTCACATCCAGTGTCATGATTTTTTTTTTTTTTCTTCTAAGTCTTCTTCTAAGACTTTTTCAGTTTTAGCTCTTCAGTTTTGGTGTTTGAGTCCCTCAAACCCATTTTGCCAACTGCCTCCCAGATAAATTTTCCCGTGTGATTTAGCAAGTACTTAAAACGTAACATGCCCATGATTAAATGTAATACTTTCCTCGTGAGCCCCAAACACCAGTGCACAGCCAATAAAGACGATGCAGGAAGATTTTCAAAAGGTGAACTGATTACATTTCAAGAAAGGCCACGTGTCCTGAGATTATGACTACCTTCCCTTTCTGGTGTTAAAATAGCCCCCCCTTGCAACAATGAATTAGCTATGGGAGGTCTACATGGAAAGGAATTTTTAAGGTTTTTTTTTTTTTTTTTGAAGTAGAACATAATACAGAAAAGTGCTCTCACTCCTCAGCGTACAGCTTGGTGAATGGTCACAAACTCAGCGCATCAGGAAGCGATAGGTGGATCAGGAACCAGAAAAGGAACCAGAAAAGGCCCCCATGGGGCCACTGGTGATTCCGGCCACCATCCTCCCTTCCAGAGTTGCCACCGACCTGACATCTGACAGCATAGATTGGGTTTACCTGTTTTTCTACTTCATATAAATGGAGTCACAGAGTAGGGATTCTTTTGTGTCTGGCCTCTTTATTCTTCATTATGTTGGTGAGTTTCTGCCAATCATTCGGGAGTCTTGTGTGATATGTTACAATATGAATGTTGCACAATGTACTTATTCTACTGCTGATAAACCTAAGTGGTTTCCAATTTGGAGTTACCATATTTTACTGCTAACAACAGTCTTTTCATGTCTTCTGGTGAATACATGTATGGATTTCTGTAGGGTAAATACCAAGGGGTGGAATTGATAAGCCATAGGAGGTATGGCTTAGCACTTAAAGAGTTTTTGGTGTTGTCACTGCTGTTGCTATTGTATTGGCCTCTGCAATCCTAAATCCGAGGACCATTACTTTCCAGCAGACGGATTTCTGCAAAACGATAATCTTGCCACGTCATTCCTCGGCCCACAAACCTCTGGGGCTTTCCCATCACAAAGTCCAGACTGACTACCCAGTTTGGCATGAAAGAGCTTTCACAGGTGGGGCCCAGAATATTTCTCCAGTCTCTTCTCCTGCAACAACTCCTGGTGTGGCCCACCCTCCAATCCCACAGAAAGCCAGGCCTTGCGAGACCTGGCCCTGCCCCTTGGTGACCCCATTCCTCCCAGTCTCATTAGCCTCCAGGCTCTACCTCAGGCACACTGAGCATGCTCTTCCTCATTACGTTGACCTCCCTCGGGTCTTTGCTCAAAAGTTACAGCTTCCCTGACCCTTATATGAAGAACAAGCCCCACCCTCACCTGCCATGACCACTCCTCCCTTCCTGGCTTTGTGCCTCTCTGTGGAACTTATTGCCACCTGATAGACCTGCATGTTTATGCAGTGTCTGTCTTCACGGTTGCATTTCCAGGCTGAAATTGCATCCGGTATCTAGCAGATGCTGAGTAAATATTTGTTGAATGCATAAAGTTGTGACTTTTCTGACAATGTCACAATGTTTCACTCTCCCAAGTCTTGCGGACGTTATGACGTCAGCCTAGAAACTCCTACTTGTCACAGGAGATCCTCCTTTTCTTTTTTTCTTTACTTAAAACAATTTTTTTTTACTGTTTTAAATTTTATTTTTGAGACAGAGAGGGACAGAGCATGAGCAGGGGAGGGGCAGAGAGAGAGGGAGACACAGAATCCGAAGCAGGCTCCGGGCTCTGAGCTGTCAGCACAGAGCCCGAAGTGAGGCTCAAACTCATGAATGATGAGATCGTGACCTGAGCCGAAGCTGGACGCTTCACCGACTGAGCCACCCAGGCGCCCCCCAAAAGAGGTGTTTAAAGAGCTGAGGAGAATGCAACAGGCTGCTCTCAAGGAGCATAGTGGGTGCTGTGCCACCCAGAATCCTTCCAACGCAAGGCACCATCCTCCAGCTTGCAGGGTCCAGCGTCGCCTGTGACAGATCAAGTTCAGCTGAGTTCTTCCCTGAGACTTGCCCTTCACCCAAGGGAGCCGCCATGCCCTTGGAGTATGTCCTCCTCAGGGCAGTCCTCGGCCCTCACCGGTCCCTGCAGGGTTACAGATTCGGTTTCCCGGGGAACCCAACCAAAGACGAGAGGTGTACAGCTGAAAGGGGCTGGTGGCCTAACAACTGACGGTTGCCATGGCGGTGCGAGCAATTATTCCCATTGCGCCTCTCTGCTTCCCTGCCGGCCCGAACGATGGGCCTCGCTAAATTAACGTTTACTAAATGAAAGGTCGGCGGAGGTCAGGGTTGGTGATCAGGCCGCCTCGGGCATAGGTGCGGGAGGTCAAGTTTGGCCCTGGCACCTCCTCCTTTATGGGACCCTCCCTCACGCCGCCCCGCTGCCCTGGAGCCCAGATGGGACGGACGTGCCCCCCGCCCCGCTCGGTTCATTCAACAAGCGCGTCGGGCCCACGAGGTGCGGGCTCGAGTCTCTCGTGCGCCCCCGTCTGGGTCCCTCGGGTCAGCGCCGCACACGTGCAGTAACCACCGCCAGCTGCCGCTGAACCCCGGCCCCTTGCACCTCGCGCCTGCTCCTCGTCTCGGCTGAAAGGGCCGCGCGGCCCCCACGTCGTCTGCAAGAGTCTCCAGGCTGAAGGCGGCGTAGACGCGCAGAGGCCCTTCAGGTGGGCTCCAGAAAAAAAATGTCAACCAAGGCCCTCGGGTAGCAACTGAGGAAGCAGGGGTGAGTATTTTCACCCCTCCCGCAGCCCCCGGGCGGGCGGGGGGGGGGGGGGAAACGCTTCCCACCTGCTGAGGTCTGACTCAATTCGTTTCGATTTTCCCGCCACCCTTCGCCACCCGCCCCTGGCCCTTTGGACGGTTTGGGGGCGCTGATTTGCCTCCCAGTGAGCTAGGGGCGCGGGGAAGCGTGGCGAGAGCGTGCGAGCGGGTACGCGCCCCTCGGGGGCGGGGCCGGACGAGAACGCGCGGGCGGGTACGCGCCCCGGGTGGGGGTCGGGAGGGCGTGGCTAGTGCCGAGCGCGGTGGCGGGCACGCGCCTCGGTGAGGGGAGGGCGTGGCGGGAGGAGAGCAGGCGGGCGGGTACGCGCCCCAGAGGTCGGTGGGCGGGGGGGTGGGTGGTGGCGGAATGGGAGCGCGCAGGCAGGCACGCGCCCCGGGGGAAGGAGGGGTGGAGGTCGGGCGGGGGGTGGGTGTAGGGGTGTGGCGAGAGCGCGCGGTGGGCACGCGCCCCGGGGCGCCGCGGCGGGGCTGTCACTGAGGGGAGCTGGGTGTGTGTGTGTGTGGACGCGTCCTCGCTGCGCCGCCTCCTCCCCGGTCTTCCTCCTTCTAGAACTCCTTCGGGAGCGGGGCCCATCTCCGTGCTGGTCGAGATTTGTGCCACCCTTTTCTGGCGAAAGAGAGCCTCCTGAAACGAGGACCGCGGGGCGGTGTCTGCTGGTGGCTTGTTGCCCTGGGGGATGGGAAGTAGGTAGAGGAAGATCCCGCCGCTGCGGACTCCGAATTCAGCCCTATTAAGCGGCTCGGGATGGGCAGGCGGTTCCCGGGTGCGAGGGTGGAGGCGGGAATGCGAGCCGAGAGGGGAAAGACGGCGGCGGCAAAGGGCCGCTGCACAGTCCGCGACGGCCGGGGGCACAGCGGGACCCCAGGCTCGCGGGACCGCGCAGATCTCGGGCGGCGGGGACCTAAGGCGCCGGCGATGACCCCCTTCCGGGAGGACCCGCAGCAACTCCTGCTGGTCCCCCGCCTGACTGCAGCCCCTGCCGGTCCTGGGATGTCTGGTTTTTCCGGAACTATGTCCAAGTGGGACACATGGTTGATAATTACGCTTCATCAAAGTCAAGTAAGACAGAAAGGGGCTTCCGAATGTAACCCATTTAGTGGTAAGACCCACCTTACCGGCGTCATTTAGAAGAGCATACTTATTGGTTGGTCGATAAAGGGCTAGATAGGAACAGATTTCTATTTCCTTGGTCTCATCCATCCAGTTTACCGTTATGGGAAGTACCAGGTAGATAGGAAAGGAGAGTGCATCGCTTGTCTTGTCCTTAGTATTTGATTATATAACATTTAATAAGAAAATAGGAAAACTGTAAGAAACTGCCTTCTGAACATCTGAAGTTGTAACCCTAGTCCCTGGCTCAGCGCCCTGTTTGTTTTCATGTCCCAGTTTGCAGGTATTTTGTTTGTCTCTGTCCATTTTGCCACTTGGCTGTCAGCTCTCTGGGGGCAGTCAGCAACCCCTAACATTCTCCAGCTCGGTGCCATGCCTGGTGCAGAGCCGGGTCTGAGCACACGGGGCGTTGGAGGCACGAGCCCTCTCAGAGGCTGTGTGCAAGGTACAACCAGTTTTCCTGGCTCTCTGCACCCCGTGTCCCCTCTCCCCGGGATCACCTCCAATTCCCAGAGGGAATGAGTTCTCCAGACCACATGGAATCTACATTATGCCATCTATCTGAACTGGACTTAGATTCGGCCCTGTGTTTTTTGTCAAGCCACCAAGTGTAAGAGACAAACCTGACCTCGGCTGGGCTCTGCCATCGACCATCTGGGTCACACTGGACAGAGCACCACGTCGTCCTTCGTGGCGGGGCATAATAATCCTTCCCTCGTTAGGAATTGTTAGGTGTGTGAAGATTGAGATCATAATAGCCAACATCTACTGAGCACTTGCTACGTCCAGCAGGGTTTGTACAACTTTGTGTGTGTTCAATCATTAAATCAATACGATAATGCCAATAAGGTGCCTGGCTCAGGGTCCAGCATAGAATAAATGGTAAAAAATAGGTTTTTAAAAAATTATTCAACGAGAAAGATTATAGATGGAAAACTTGATAATGCCACATTAGCCGATTGGTGGTAGCACTTTTTTACAGTCAAAGCACTTCTGGTTTACTACAATTCCTATGTAGCTGCAAATTGATGTATAATGTTCAAAATGCATTTTTAATGGCTTTTGAAGCCTCTTGGTGTGATATATTTTAAGACTATGTTGTTTTTATGGTAAGCTGTATACCTTTCATGTGAATATTTATGTTGTGGCATAATTTATAAGGCATAGGTATTTTCTAAATCAAGCTAAATACCTAAAAGCTACTGTAGGATTAAACCAAATAATTTAATTTTTACTAATTTATTTTAATATGCAATAATTTTCTAACATGTATACAGTATTTAGCGGTTTTGATATAGTTCGTGCTTTCTATGTAGCAGCTGTTATTATTATTATTACCGTTATTAGCTTGACCTCTGAAGTAAACAAACTAAAAATATTCAGGAGATATACAACTTATTTAAAAATATCCTTGGGGCGCCTGGGTGGCTCAGTCGGTTAAGTGTCCGACTTCGGCTCAGGTCATGATCTCACAGTCCGTAAGTTCGAGCCCTGCATCGGGCTCTGTGCTGACAGCTCGGAGCCTGGAGCCTGCTTCGGATTCTGTGTCTCCCTCTCTCTCTGATCCTCCCCTGTTCATGCTCTCTCTGTCTCAAAAATAAATAAACATTAAAAAAAATTTTTTTAAAATATCCTTGAATTAGTTAGGGCCAGTAAGTAAATTGTGAAACATGAAATAGGAAACACTAGCTTGCTTGGCATTCAATATAAGAGGACTGGAGCGTCTGGGTGGCTCAAACAACCAACTTCGGCTCAGGTCACCATCTCGCGGTTCGTGGGTTCGAGCCCCACATCAGGCTCTGTGCCGACGGCTGAGCCTGGAGCCTGCTTCCGATTCTGTCTCCCTCTCTCTCTCTCTGCCCCTTGTCCGCTCGCACTCTGTCTCTTTCTGTCTCTCAAAAATAAATGTTAAACAAACAAACAAACAACCCCAGTACCAAAAGAGGTGCATCTAACTGCTCTATGAAGGCGGTAATGTTCATTTGTACAATTGGGAAGAGGTTTACTGCATCTGTGGTTTCATACCCCGGATGCAGGCCCTCCTGGGGAAAGTTGGCATGTTTCATCTCGGTATGGCTTTTTGTGTGTTTAAACACTCTTTGAAATGAGTAATCAGAAGCGCTTCAAAATATTTGCTCCTCTTAAGAACGCAGGGTGAGGCTTGCAGGGTTGTAAACTTTGCAAAGGCAAGAAGTCTCACATCTGTGAAATAAAGGTTAGTTTATTTTGGAGGCCGGAGTGAGCCGGTTTTATGGCTGCTTTACTTCTGTTAATCAACAAATTTCATAATTAAAGATAAATCTAATTACGACAAAGGAAGCATGTTTACTTAAATGCCAAATGTATCCCGTTTCCAGGAATTTGGGTTTTTGTTTAACTTGCTTTTGTTAGAGAAATTACTGAAATCTTCAACAGGCAGCCTGTGAGGGACACCTTTGTGAGGTTTGTCCGGCCCTCCCCCCTTCTTCATCTCCCTCCACCTCCTCTAGTCCTCTCCCCCACTCCCTCCTTTCTGTCTTCCCCCACCCTCCTTCCCCTTTACATATTTTTTTTTGTTTCATTTTCTTTGTGTAGAAACATACCTACAGAAGCTTAAGCAATGGATTTAAAAATTTTTTTATTTTATTAAAATTTTTTGTTTTTCAACGTTTATTTATTTTTGGGATAGAGAGAGACAGAGCATGAACGGGCGAGGGGCAGAGAGAGAGGGAGACACAGAATCGGAAACAGGCTCCAGGCTCTGAGCCATCAGCCCAGAGCCCGACGCGGGGCTCGAACTCACGGACCGCGAGATCGTGACCTGGCTGAAGTCGGACGCTTAACCGACTGCGCCACCCAGGCGCCCCCAAAATTTTTTTATTTTAGAGAGAAAGAGAGCAGGAGCAGGGCAGAGGGGCAGAGGGAGAGGGAGAATCTTAGGTAGGCTTCACGCTCAGCAGGGTGGAGCTGGATGCGGGGCTCAATCCCACGACCCTGGGCTCATGACCTGAGGCGAGATCAAGAGTCAGACTCAGCCGCTCAACCGACTGAGCCACCCAGGCGCCCCACAATGGATGTTCTTTATTTGGCTTAAAATGACTGTGCACGCCATACTTTACTTTCTTCAAACATAACAAATTTGTTACCAAGTGACTGTGGATGCTGTCCCCATGTCCTTATGAACAGTCTTGCTCTGCTGGAGACTAAGTGGGGTTCAGGCCTGGCTCAGCCACTCACTAGCTCTGTGATCTTGAGCAAGGTACCCCGCCTTTCTGTGCCTTAGATTCTCATCTGTACAATGGGTTTGACAGAGTTAGCAGTCTGCAGGAGCCATGAGGACGGAATGGGTTAATCTGGCGGTTCCTTGCAGTCAATAAATGTTACCTCCGATTACTGCAATATTTGTGCTGTGACTTTGGAAAGCATGGCTGAGCATGCTTTAACACTGACAAGCATGAAGGGGCACTTGGGGACGTGTGGCCTCCCCCACGCTGTCCCCAGCCACCGTGCCCCACCTTGCAGTTTTCAGTCCACAGCCACAGTGTGCCTCATCAAAGATAAAGCCAGACGTTAGTTAATATGGTAAAAACAGGTTTTATTCGGTAACCACTGCATGGGCAAGTTCAAGGGTGACGGCGACATTTTAAAGGGAGAATGAGGGAGCCAGGAGAGGGAGAGAGTCAGACATGAAAAATTACAAAGTGAGAGGTTGCTCAACGCCAAGGCGATTAGGCTGGCTGACTGGTGATTAGCCTCCCACAGAGACTGGGAGATAGGGGACCTATCCCTCCTAATGATTACATTTCAACGGAATGGCCTTCAGTCCTTGAGAGTGACACTCCTGGGGTGTGGGAGGTACATATTGTCTCAGAGGGACAGAGGAAGGACTTACGATTGTAAACTTTCTCAAGTAACTGCTCTCCGGGGGTTCGAGGGGTTCGGAGGTCTGTCTTCAGGTGCCTGTTGCAGGTGGAAGGCCTGAGCTTTCTCAGGCAGGCATTTGAAGGGGGCTGAGGTCCTCACTGCCAAGGGCAGCCTTGGGCAGCTTGGAACCCTGCCTGTGTTTGTTCAAGTCTTTTAGTGTGCGGTGGGTGAAAGAGACTGTGCTGAAAGTTACCGTTCTTGCAGGCCAAGGTCAAAGCCTGGCGGAGAAGAGGGGTCAGCAGAGCCCGACCAGAGTCACGTTCTGCGGCAACCAGTAAAGCCACCGTGGTCCTTTTCATGGCCGCCGGTCCCCTGTTGATGGACACGTGGGTATGGCGTGTTGAAGCTTTTATAGACCCCAGTTATTTTCAAGAAAACAAATATTTGATGGACAAGGAGTTTCCAAAAATGATTAATGCAGCATGTAAAGAAACGGGATAATAATCAATTTGAGGCTGCGTTCTCTTTAAGGCCCCGGAACTATCTAGGACTCACCTCAGAAACACGTGAACTGGTTATTACCTCACGCTCTGTGCCCTTCTGCTTGGGTCTAAATCCTGGCACTGACACTGACGACCTGTGTGGTTGTGACAAGTTACCCTGACCCTTGTTACCTGACGCCGGGTCGCCTCTTGGTGGATGACAGCCAAAAGATACCACCGAGCCAAAGAATAAGAAAAGGGAGAGTTTTACTCACAACTGTGGAGAACCCTGGGGATATTTCCCAAAGCAGTGTCTCCCCCCACAACAAACTGGGGACATTTTATTTTTTTTTTAAATTTTTTTTTTTCAATTTTTTAAATTTATTTTTGGGACAGAGAGAGACAGAGCATGAACGGGGGAGGGGCAGAGAGAGAGGGAGACACAGAATCGGAAACAGGCTCCAGGCTCCGAGCCATCAGCCCAGAGCCTGACGCGGGGCTCGAACTCACGGACCGCGAGATCGTGACCTGGCTGAAGTCGGACGCCCAACCGACTGCGCCACCCAGGCGCCCCCAAACTGGGGACATTTTAAGTTGAGGATGCAAACGTATTCCTGAAGGGGCCTGTGCAACGGGGACTACAGCAAAGAACGCAGGTAAAAGTCATCTAAGGTGACGGAGTCCAGGTCAGAAGTCCCCAGGGTTGGCAAGGGTCAGCATCGCCAATTCTCTGGCTCTAGTTAGTCCTTAGTCCAGCATCTGAGTGCTCAGAGGGGTTTAGATCCTGCAAAGGTAGCTCAAGTCTTCGCTTTATGATTATTTAAAAAATTTTTTCTTTTAATGTTTGTTTATTTTTGAGAGAGAGACACAGAGTGTGAGCAGGGGAGGGCCAGAGAGAGGGAGACACAGAATCCGAAGCAGGCTCCAGGCTCTGAGCTGTCAGCACAGAGCCCGACGCGGGGCTCGAACTCAAGAACTGCGAGATCAAGACCTGAGTCGAAGTCGGACGCTTAACTGACTGAGCCACCCAGGCACCCCAAATTATTATTTTTTTAAGTAATCTCTAAGGCGGTTGGGTGGTTCAGTCAGTGAAGCATCTGACTTCGGCTCAGGTCATGATCCCACGGCTTGTGAGTTTGAGCCCACATCCCCTCCCCAGTTCCTTCTCTCTCAAAAATAAACATTAAAAAAATTTTTAAATAATCTCTGTACCCAGTGTGGGGCTCAAACTCACGACCCCGAGATCAAGTCTTGGCACACTCCACCGACTGAGCCAGCCAGGCACCCCCAGTCTTCACTTCTGAATATGATTAGGTTATCCCTGGCCTGAAAGAATGTTCTTACATTCTTTCACAAGATGGCCAGGGTCCTACAATGACTTTTCTTTTCTTTTTTAATTTTTTAAATGTTTATTTATTTTTGAGAGAGAGACACACAGAGTGCGAGAGGGGCAGAGAGAGAGGGAGATACAGAATTCGAAGCAGGCTCCAGGCTCTGAGCTGTCAGCACAGAGCCCGATGTGGGGCTCGAACTCGTGAGCCGTGGGATCATGACCTGAACCAAAGTCAGACACTTAAGACCATCCAGGTGCCTCTACGATGACTCTTCTTATGTCAAGAAAGCTATGGCTTATCTTTTTCCCTGGGGACCCCTAACTCTTTCTACCTATACCCTCTTTTTTTTTTTTTTTTTTCATTTGATTTAATATTGATTTCTAAGTTCAGGTAACATACTTGGACACATAAAAATATTCAAGTGTAAAATATTTTCTGTTTATATCTGACTTTGACCTCCAACAATGAATCAAAATTGAATTAAGTTTTAAAAAAAAAAAAGGTAGATTTGTAAATTTACTCCTTGTAAATTTTTTCTTCTGATTTTTCTACATTAGAAACATCACTAAACTTTACATTCACTGGATATAGTAATTCACTGCATATAAACATTTAATACGATCTCAATCCAGTTATAGTTAAAAATCGCTCATAAAGATTCAAACAGATCCCAAAATTAGAGAACTACAAACCATAAATCAAATTATCCACTTTACTTACTGAAGTGCTATCAACCTTTTTTTTCTGGATCATTATTTTATTTTATTATTTACATTCAGGGCTCCTGGGTGGCTCAGTCGGTTGGTTGAGCGTCCAACTTTGGCTCAGGTCATGATCTCTAGGTTCCCGAGTTTGAGCCCCACATTGGGCTCTGTGCTGACAGCTCAGAGCCTGGAGCCTGTTTCGGATTCTGTGTCTCCCTCTCTCTGCCCCTTCCCCACTCACGCTCTGTCTCTCTCGCTCTCAAAAATAAATAAAAATATTTAAAAGAATAAATAAATGAATGAATTCAAGTTAGTTAACATACAGTGTAGTCTTGGCTTCAAGAGTAGAACCCAGTGATTCATCTCTTATAGAGGACACCCTGTGCTCATCCTGAAAAGTGCCCTCCTTAATGCCTGTCACCCATTTAACCCATCCCCCCACCCGCCTCCCCCTGAGCAACCCTCAACTTGTTTTCTGTATTTAAGAGTCTCTTATGGTTTGTCTTCCTGTTTTTTATATTATTTTTGCTTCCCTTCCTTTATGTTCATCTGTTTTGTACCTTAAATTCCACTTATGAGTGAAGTCATATGATATTTGTCTCTCTCTAACTGACTTAGAGAGTGGCTGCACCAGTTTGCATTCCCACCAGCCGGGCAAGAGAGATCTCTTTCTCCGCATCCTTGCCAACATCTGTTGTTGCCCGAGTTGTGGATGTTAGCCATTCTGACAGGTGTTAGGTGATATCTCACGGTGGTTTTGATTTGTATTTCCCTGATGATGAGTGATGTGGAGCATTTTTTTTTTCATGTGTCAGTTGGTCATCTGGATGTCTTCTTTGGGGAAGTGTCTATTCATGTCTTTTGCCCATTTCTTCACTGGATTATCTGTTTTTTGGGTGCTGGGTTTGATAAGTTCTTTATAGATTTTTGGATACTAACCCTTTATCTGATATTTTATTTGCAAATATCTTCTCCCACTCCACCGGTTGCTGATTGTCTCCTTCTCTGTGCAGAAGCTTCTTATTTTGATGAGGTCCCAGTAGTTAATTTTTGCTTTTATTTCCCTTGCCTCTGGAGGCATGTTGAGTAAGATGTTGCTGCCACCAAGATCAAAGAGGTTTTTGCCTGCTTTCTCCTCGAGGATTTTGATGGCTTCCTGTCTTACATGTAGGTCTTTCATCCATTTTGAGTTTCTTTTTGTGTCTGGTGTAAGAAAGTGGTCCAGGTTCATTCTTCTGCATGTCGCTATCCAGTTTTCCCAGCACCACTTGTTGAAGAGTCTGTCTTTATTCCATTGGATATTCTTTCCTGCTTTGTCAAAGATTAGTTGGCCATATACTTACGCTCTCTCTGTGTCTAGATGTCCACATCTGTAAAAGGGATAATGATGTCATAAGGCTGTTGTGAAAATTAAGTTAGTTGATCCATGTCAAGCCCTTAATAATTGTTAACCAGTTTAATCTAAAGTTTTCTTACCTCTCACACCCAGGCCTAGAGGAGTGTCAGGTAGGTTCAAGGATAGACATGTTGCACTTTTTTTTTTTTTTAACGTTTATATATTTTGGGGAGGGAGAGCACACACAAACGGGGTAGGGACAGAGAGAGAGGGAGACAGAGGATCTGAATTGGGCTCTGCGCTGAGAGCAGTGAGCCTGATACGGGGCTCGAACTCACTAACCGTGATCATGACCTGAGCAGAAGTTGGACGCTTCGCCGACTGGGCCACCAGGGCGCCCCTGCAGCATCACACTTTCATAACTTCAGTCTGGAATATCTTTCCCCTTTGCATGTCGGTTTCATCTTTCACCAACATTCGCTGGTGATTTCCAACGTACCTGTTCCCTAAACTGCTCGAGAATCCCACTGACTTGCCATTAGCATGCAGGAATATTTTCGTTACCAAATGTCGTGCTCTACGTATTACAGTTTGGGGGTTCCTGTCTATTCTCGGCTACTCATCTTTTTGACCCCTTAACCCGAGTGTACCTTTGAGCATTTGCTGAGGGTCTAGGCCTGTGTGGGACACACAGACCGGGTAAGATGAAGTTTCCTTGTGCACAGTACACAGTCCCACTGTGGCTAGTGGATCGCAGAACTCCATCAAGTGTCAAAAGGTAAAGGGAGGGCACAGGTAATGGCTTTGGTCCTAATACGTGCCCTGAAAATCTGGAGGAGTCCGAATCTTCCAGGAAGGAGGAGTGGTTTTGAGGTAGGTGGGCAAGGATGCTTGGAGCTTATAGGTGGTCTTGGCAGGAGACAGGTGTCACAGGAGAGTGAGGAGCCACATTTGCCTGTGGGAGAGAATTCCTGTTTGGGGTCGGAGGGGTAAGGTGGAACCAAATTACGTGGAACTTTAGAAACTAAATACGTCTTTGGAAATGACAAGAGATGGGGTACCTGGGGGGCTCAGTGGGTTGGGCATCCATCTTCTGCTCAGGTCATGATCTCACGGTCTGTGGGTTCGAGCCCCACGTCGGACTCTGTGCTGACAGCTCAGAGCCTGGAGCCCACTTCGGATTCTGTGTCTCCCTCTCTCTGCCCGCTCCACTCACTCGCTCTGTCTCTTTCAAAAATAAATATTAAAAAAAAAAAAAATGACCAGAGAGGAAATAGCCCCTGTGTATCTTAAGCAAAGTCCTGGATAATTACCGCCTCCTACCACAAGCGCCTGTATTAGGATAATAAATGAGATTCGTGGCACTGGGGGCCTGGGAATTTTTCCTGAGAAGCAAATTTCCTTGTAAGTGTTGCTGAGGTCTCAGTTTGTGTCCTCAGCCAGGAGGAATCGTGAGTAAAATTGAGATTGTGACATGTTTTAGTCTCCTCTTCGGGAAAAAAGCGCTAACCTCCCGACTCCGGTGACATCTGACATTGGCCTTTCTTTTATGGCTGAGTCTCCTCCACGAATCAGGAACCCAGTGCGTCTTCCCTTTCAATCACCCATCGCCATTACTCAGCAGCGAGGCGTTTGCCCCATAAATGTTGAAATTCTCCTCCGCGCTGGATGCAGTATTAAGGGCAACAGATAAACAGGGAATTGCAATACGTTTTTGTCTTTGTGGCCTGACGCCTAGTGGAAAACTGACCTATAAATGCATAAATAGAGAAGGCCAGGGGTAGGCAGACTTTGTGTATAAAAGTAGTAAAAGACCAGATAGTGAACATTTTAGGCTTTGTGGTCGCCTGGTCTCTGTCACGGCTGTTCACCTCCGTCACTGTAGCGTGCAAAGCAGCCGTGGACAATGTACCCAAGCAAATACATGGGTGTGCCTTTACTCATGGACACTGACATTTCAGTAGAACTTTCGCATAATTCCGTAGACATTTCATACAATTCTCATGGGTCACAAAATACTCTCTTTTTGATTTTTTGTTCAACCATTTAGCAATATAAAAGCCATCCCTCGCTCACAGGCCATATTCAAACCGGTTGGCAGGGTTGCCCGAGTGGCTCAGTTGGTTGGGCGGCCGACCTCGGCTCAGGTCATGATCTCGCGGTCCGTGAGTTCGAGCCCCGCATCGGGCTCTGTGCCGACAGCCCGGAGCCTGGAGCCTGCTTCCGATTCTGTGTCTTCCTCTCTCTCTGCCCCTCCCCTGTTCATGCTCTGTCTCTCTCTGTCTCAAAAATAAATAAACATTAAAAAAAAATAACTAATAAAATAATATCAAACCAGTTGGCAGAGCAGATTTGGTCCGCGGGCCAGCGTCTGTTGACTCCTGGAAAGAACTGTAACAGATGGAGATACAACAGGCAAGGAACACAGGCAGAGGTTCACGGTTCCTGCGGGACCGAGTTAGGCACAGAGGATGC
This sequence comes from Puma concolor, assembly GCF_028749965.1. NCBI lineage: Eukaryota > Metazoa > Chordata > Mammalia > Carnivora > Felidae > Puma > Puma concolor. The sequence goes on from NC_141673.1 coordinate 6,647,110, forward strand.
TTCCAGGAGGAGGCGAATTGTACTCAGGTTTTGAGAGTTAAGTCGTTGTTTGCACGAGGCCAGTTAAGGGGGTGGGGAGATGAGGGCAAGCCACAGGGCAGCCGGGTCGCAGGCTACTGAGCAAAGGTACAAAGTCTCAGGCCTGAAGGGCATGGCGTGCTTGGAACCTGCGAGAAGTTGGTGCGGCCCCAGCAACGGCGGCAAGTGGGCAGGGAACCTGAGCCAAGTTTTGCTAAAGGCCTTTATTGCCGCGCCGGAGTGGATTTCATTCGGAAGCAACGGAAGCCTTAGAAGTTTCCCAGCAGGGAAGTGATTCAAAGCCGCTCCGGATTTTACCCAGCCCTGGAGTGGGGAGGCCAGGTTAGAGAAGCAGGCACGGGAACACTGGGTGGGCGGGTGGGCTGGCAGCGTGAGAACCGGGCTGAAGGCCGTCCCCACACGAGGTTGTGGGCACTGCAGAAACAAACGAGGCTTCAGATGGAGTCCAGGGAGTGAAGCCAAAGGCTGGGAGCCAGAGACATAGCCTGCAGGGCACCGTGGGGGCCGGACGGGGCACAGAACTGTCAACATCCAGAGCAGGAGATGGAGGGCTGGGGAGGGGGGCAGAGCTGCTCCCCAGCACCTGCAACAGCGACCGGGGTCCCAGGGCAAAAGATATAGGACCGTGCCTACCTATAGCTCTGTAGAGACCCGCCTTTTGTCCTCCCCTTCCTTTTTTTTTTTTAAAAATTTTTTTTTTCAACGTTTATTTATTTTTGAGACAGAGAGAGACAGAGCATGAACGGGGGAGGGGCAGAGAGAGAGGGAGACACAGAATCGGAAACAGGCTCCAGGCTCTGAGCCGCCAGCCCAGAGCCCGACGCGGGGCTCGAACTCACGGACCGCGAGATCGTGACCTGGCTGAAGCCGGACGCTTAACCGACTGCGCCACCCAGGCGCCCCTGTTTTAACCATTTTAAACGGACACTTCGGTGGCACCGTGTGCGTTCCCGCTTTTGGGCAACCGCCACCACCATCCATCTCCACAACGTTTCACCCTCCCAAACTGAATCTCTGTCCCCAGTTACACACCAGCTCCCCGTGCTCCTGCCCCTCCTTTGCTCGCAGTCTTGTCCAAATAATAGAGCCGGCCCCCGGCTTCCTGGACCCGTTTTCCCTTCCCCTTCGGTAGTGTCCCCTTCGGACGTTTTGCATGCCGTCCACACGACGCCTGGTGCAGGTATTCAAGACGCAGAGGACACACTCTGCCCTCAGGTAGCTTAGTTTTAGCCAGACGGAAACACACGATAAAATGAGATTTATGTGAAACTGTGTGTTCGTTCAGAGAATACTCGTTGACTGCCCTCTCCTCGCTTAGGCGCACACACATGGGCGCTCTCCCTCTCAAAATAAACAAAAACAAAACTTTAAAAAAAAATTTTTTTTTTTAACGTTTATTTATTTCTGAGACAGAGAGAGACAGAGCATGAACGGGGGAGGGGCAGAGAGAGGGAGACACAGAATCCGAAGCAGGCTCCAGGCTCTGAGCCGTCAGCACAGAGCCCGACGCGGGGCTCGAACCCACGGACCGCGAGATCATGACCTGAGCCGAAGTCGGCCGCTCAACCAACTGAGCCACCCAGGCGCCCCAAAAACAAAACATTTTAAAGAAAGAAAATGTTCGTTGAGTGTCGTTTTTTTTTCATTGATTGTAAAATGCCCGTTTTTTTTTTTTTTTTCATAGTTTAGCGTCTCTTAAATTGGGATGCATGTCACTGTCAATGGATATCATAGTTCAATCGTCAGAGTTTTCTCTTTCTTAGTGGTACATAAATTAATGGGGCATTTTACAATCAAAGGCATCTTAGATGTGATGGAACACAGCGTGTGTCAGGTTCTGTCCAAAGTGCTGGAATCCAGCGGGCGAACAGGAACAGACCAAAGGGAGCCGGGAGGGTGGGGGCCATGGGTGAAATAGTTGAAGGGCAGGAAGAGCGCACTTTTCGTGATGTGCTCAGAGCAATGTATAGAACTGTTGTTCAATCCCATCGTGGGGGCGCCTGGGTGGCTCAGTCGGTTAAGCGTCCAACTCTTGAGTTCGGCTCAGGTCATGATCTCTCGGCTCTTGAATACGAGCCCCCAGCTGGGCTCTGCGCTGACAGCGCGGATCCTGCTTGGGATTCTCTCTCTCTCCCTCTCTTTCTGCCCCTCCCCTGCTCGCTCGCTCTCTCTCAAAAGAAGTAAATTAAAAATAAAAAAAAGAATTGTTCAGTCATGTGATATTGTACCCCTGAAACTAATATAATGCTGTCTGTTAATTATACTTCACCAAAAAATTAAAGATGAAATTCAAAAAAAAAAAAAAAAAAAGAAAAATATAAGATTTATAGATTTCAGGTTTGGGGCAGTCTGGGATATCTTATGTCAGAGGTAAAGGAGGATTCATGGGGTCATATCAAAAGGATACAGCTTGAGAGGTGCTTATGTATTGAACTTGAGAAATTTTGAACCTATAATTATTATAAATAATAGGTGAAATTAATGGTGGAAAGAAAAACAAGGGAGAGAAAAGCGGGGAAAAGCATTTACCACCACCGGGGGTGATCAGCAAACCATCTCCTTATTCCAAAACTTGGTAGTTCAATGGAGAGAGTTAAACATCTGCTCTGACTTTTCAGAAACAAGCAAAAGCCTTCTTACAGGGGTGCCCGGGTGGCTCAGTCAATTGAGTGTTCCGACTCTTGATTTCAGCTCAGGTCATGAGATCGAGCCCTGTGTTGGACTCCAACACTGAGTGTGGAGCCTGCTTGGGATTCTCTCTCCCTCCCTCTCTCTCTCTCTCTCTCTCTTTCTCCCTCACTCTCTCTCTCTAAAGTAAAATTAAATTAAATTACATTACATTAAAAAGTCTTACAGAAGCATACGAGCTGATTAAAAAAAACTGCCACCAACAACATAGAAAAGGACAGTGGATCATACGTAGCAGGCACTCGCCAATCTTTGTTCCTTCCTTCTTTTAAAACACTGCAAGGGGCACCTGGGTGGCTCAGTCAGTTAAGCATCCAACTTCGGCTCAGGTCATGATCTCGCGGTTGGTGAGTTCCAACCCCACGTCGGGCTCTGGGCTGACAGCTCGGAGCCTGGAGCCTGCTTGGGATTCTGTGTGTGTGTGTCTCTCTCTGCCCCTCCCCTGCTCATACTCTGTCTCTCTCTCCTTCAAAAATAGATACACGTTAAAAATAAATTAAAAATTAAAAACTAGCAGGTATGGCCTGGCTGGCTCAATCAATACAGCATACGTGACTTTTGATCTCGGGTTGTGAGTTCAAGCCCCATATTGGGCATAGAGCTTACTTTTTTTTAAAAAAGAAAAAACCAGGGGCGCCTGGGTGGCGCAGTCAGTTAAGCGTCCGACTTCAGCCAGGTCACGATCTCGCGGTCCGTGAGTTCGAGCCCCGCGTCAGGCTCTGGACTGATGGCTCAGAGCCTGGAGCCTGTTTCCGATTCTGTGTCTCCCTCTCTCTCTGCCCCTCCCCCGTTCATGCTCTGTCTCTCTCTGTCCCAAAAAAAAAACAAAAACAAAAACAAAAAAAAAAGTTGAAAAAAAAAAAAAAAGAAAAAACCAGCTACTATGTACCTAAAGCCTCAGTAGGACTTTGTAGGCGACTGTTCCCCTCTCCGCTGATGACTCAGCGTGCTGTCACCCTCAGAGAGCTCGGAGAGCTGTAGGGTGAGATGCTCATGGCCTTTGCTGAAAAGTGACAATGTCTTTCACTCAGTCCCCATTTCACAACGTACACAGCATTTCTACCTTCTTAACTTCACAAAGATTTACGGAGTGAGGGATGTTCTCACTGGATCACGGCATCCCTTTGAGACAGGCCAGGAAAGTGACATCACCATCTGATGGGGAGGAAGGACCTCTCCAGCGTCACCCCTCAAATGCAGGGCAGGCCCAGGTCCTCGGACTTTTGCGGGGAGACGCCACTCGCCCCGCTCTCGTGAAGAAGTGTCTCCTGGGTCTGAGCAGTAAATATGCAGGAATCGTGGCTTTGCGTCCCTTTAAGCGAGGCTCGTTCTAAGATGCCTTCCAAGCTTCACGGTAAGTGGAAGGACAGTTCAAGGATGGAGACCACTCTCTCTAAAAGAAGCCATAGAGGCTTCCAGAGGTAATCCCCTTTGAAGAAGATCTTTTCAATATGCGCCAGGCGGTAGCACTGATGATCTGATAATTTGATTTGGGGCCTCGAGGTGGAGTTTAAGAGCCACTGTTCTTGCCCTTTCTTTGTTGCTCTTTTTACTGGTCTGGTAAATGTGTTCTCTTTTCTCTTTATGCTTTTGTTCCTTCCCCAGGCTTTCCCCATCGTTTCTGACTCTCTTCAAGTTGATCTGTTTCTCGTTTTTAATCAAGAAGAACCACAAGAAATAAGAGATGTAGGCCCAGAGCCAGGGAGCCTGGCTGGAGCCGTCAGAGGCTGCCCGGGCAGGTCCACAAATCTCCCGGCTTCACTCCAGTGCCCAAGAAAGCGGGTCAGGCGTTCCGCGGCAACGCTTTCCTACACACCTCACGGGTGTTTTCAGCATCAGATCAGATCATGGGTGTAAACTATTAAATGCTACAAGAATGCAAGTTTATCTTAAAATAGATTAAAGTACATTATATTCACCTTCCCTGATCTGATGTCAAAAATTTACCAACCTTCGGGGCGTCCGACTTCGGCTCAGGTCATGATCTCGCGGTTCATGAGTTCGAGCCCCATGTCAGGCTCTGGGCTGACGGCTCAGAGCCCGGAGCCTGCTTTGGATTCTGTGTCTCCCTCTCTCTCCACCCCTTCCCCATTCACTCTCTCTCTCTCTCTCTCTCTCTCTCTCTCTCTCTCTATCAAAAATAAATAAACACTAAAAAAAAAATTTTTTTTTAATTTCACCAACTTTTTAGTTATTTGGAGAGGCCAGTGTAATTCTCAACTGCATAAATTGGACAGATAATCCCGGCAGCCAAGCCAATCTAAGATGCTACCTAAAGTTTTACTCTTCCTAAATACTGATAAGAATAGGATCAAGGGAAGGAGGCCCAGCAAAGAGCTGAAAGCTTCACCTCCTCCATTACAGCTTGTACCAAATTTGTACGTGATAACTGGGTTTTCCTCAAAGTCCTAATTACCTGGTTTCTGGCCTTCTCCTTCTCTGGATGAAATGAACAAACATTTCTGCAGGAAGCAGAAATTGATTTTTTACTTCACCTCTTGCCTCCGCTTTCTCAGGGTTTTGCTTTGCCACCTACGCCTGACAGCCCCCACCTTTCTTTCTATCTCTGGCAGGAACTTCTCCCCCGAACGCCCTCGCACGCTCCCGTCCCTTCCCAGCATCCCTGCTTGCACGTGCGTCTCGCGCTGTCCCCATCCCCGCGCCTCCTCTTGCCCGCAGGCCTGCTCACCTCCCAGCCTTCCCCACTCGGTCGGCTGCGGCTCTCCTCAGGCCCAGACCCCACAGTCATCCAAGTTTCCTTCTTCTCTTTTACTCCAGAGCCACGAGACACATTGGCTCTGAGTTACAATCAAGGCAGTCTGATCGGTCTGTCTGATCCCCGCCATCTCGGTGCTGCCAGACATCACCCTCACCTCCCCTCTGAAACACTGCCGTGGTGCCTCAACCTGTCAACCTCCTTCTCCTTTGTCTCCTAGGATCTATTCTCAACACAGCAGCTGGAGTGATGCCCTGTTCAAAACCTTGCAGCAGCCCCTCCTTTCCATAATGTTCTCTCCCTCTCTCTCTTAGGTTTATTTATTTATTTTGAGAGAGAGAGAGAGAGCCCCAAGCAGGCTCTGCAGTGTCAGCGCAGAGCCTGATGCAGGGATCAAACTCACGACCCTCAAGATCGTGACCGGAGCCAAAGTTGGATGCTTGCCCGACTGAGCCTCCCAGGTGATACCAGTGTTCTTAAACAATGGTTTCTCAAGTGGCTCTTGAGGCCCCAGTGCCTCCCTGAGCTCCTCTGCTGACCTTGATCTTGTTCCTTGGTCTCCAGTCACACTGGTCTCTGGGAACGTGCTGGGCTTATTCTGCCCTTACACTGAAGACAGCTCGAAGGGAAGCATGTCCTTCCTAGTTACCCAAGTGACCAGCTCCACCGCCTCCTTCGAGGATTTGCCTGAAGGTCACCTCCTCAACCCGGTCTACCCTGACTACCTGACTGAAAATTGCTCTGCGCCCCGACATCTGGATCTCCCTCATTCCCCCTTGAGCTTTTCTTTCTTCTTCGTATGATCACTTTGTATCATCGCTGCAGATCCGACTTTAAGGACTTTTCATGTCTATTCTTTGCTGTTTGTCTCCCTCTGCTGGAACGGAAGCCCTGCAAGGGGAGGGGTCTGTTTCATTCCCAGTGTTTTCTAAGCACCCGGCACCTAGTAGGCACTTAATGAGTTGAGTGAACAAATGAATGAGGCTCCCAGCCAATCAGCTCGGGCTCTCCCATCTGCTTTCAGCACCAGCTCCTTACTGGGGTCAAGCCTTGGGTTTCAGACAGATATATCCTCAGACTTCCATGTTTTTATTGGGGTGGAGTTTGGTGGGATAAAAGGAGACAGGATTTTGCACAGGACATTTGGTCTTGAAGAACACGGTGATTTCTTTTTCCAAACTTTTTGGTTATTGGAATCAGGGAATCGAGAATGCCGAAGCTTGGGGGCCGGTGGGGGGGGGGGGGCGCCTGTGAGGCTCAGTCGGTTAAGTCCGTTAACTCTTGATTTCAGCTCAGGTCATGATCTCACGGTTCGGTTCGTGACGCCCTGAAAATAAATACACTTTAAAAAAAAATTTCTAAAACTTTGGATAAGGAGAGATGCCGCTGGGGTGGGGGAGGGGAGCAGGCTATACTCTTAATCAGGATCCCGTGCACTTTAGACAATCCATGGCCTGTGCAAAGTTCTATGTGTGTGCGCGTTTGCAGAGAGTGTTCCGGAGGCCTCACTAAAATCAGAGGACCCGTCACCCACGGAAGGTAAGGAGCCCGGGTCAGGACAGACCCAAAAGTGCCTACTGAGTGCCGCTGACCACCTGCCACCTTGGCACCCAGGAGCGTTGCTGTTGGCGCTTTCTGCCGCACAGAAACTTTATTGAAACGGCTCAGTAGCTTTATTGACAGCTATTTTGTGAGGGCGCAGCATGGATACGCATTCAGGACCAAGAGCTCTACTGCCCGGGTTTGGATCCTAGTGCAGTGGGGCCTGTGCTGTGGCTCTGAGCGAGTGCCTCACCTCCGGGAGCCTCAGTTCCTTCATCGTAGTGTGGGGGTGAGTCACGTGCACAAGTTAATTCACGTGAGGATTCAGGCTGTCCCATGGCACACGCGGGAAGGGCGAACATGTACATTAAGGGCCTCCTTTACCGATAACACGACACTTGGGGCAAAATGTCCTGTAGAAAGGTCTTGTGTTTCAACTCGAAAGGTGATTGGATATTGCACGATAGCACCGAGTGCGAAGGGCCCACTCAGAATGCACAGGCCTCAGTTCTGGAAACTTGACAATGAATCCATACCGTTACAGAGAACTGTACTGTGCCAGTGTCTAACCCCAGGACTTTGCACTTCAGTGAGTATCTGACTTGGAAAATTTGGTTCCTGGAAGGCTGTTAAAAACTAGGTAGAAAAATGGGGCACCTGGGTCACTCAGTCAGTCAAGTGTCTGACTTCGGCTCAAGTCATGATCTCGCGGTTCATGGGTTCGAGCCCCGCATCGGGCTCTGTGCTGATGGCTCAGAGCCTGCAGCCTGATTCACGTTCTGTCTCCCTCTCTCTCTCTGTCCCTTCCCTGTTCATACTCTGTCTCTGTCTCTCAAATATAAATGAACATTAAAAACCTTTTTTTAAAAAGGAGTCAGACACTCAACCAACTGAGCCACCCAGGCGCCCCACTGGATATTGGTATATTTAAAAATCGTTTTTAAAGTTTTTTCATTTACTTTGAGAGAGACAGAGACAGTGCAAGTGGGGGAGGGGCGGAGAGGGAAGGAGAGAGAGAATCCCATGCAGGCTCCCGGCTGCCAGTGCAGAGCCCGACACGGGGCTAGAACCCATGAACCCATGAGATCATGACCTGAGTCGAAACTGAGTCTGGCACTTAACCGACTGAGCCACCCAGGCACCCCTATTGCTATATTTTTAAATCGTGGCTGTTACACATACGATTTTAGAAAGAAGGCTGAAGGCATGTGTTTGATCCTAACAGATTATCCCGGGCCCTTCCTGCCATCCCCGTTGAGGGTTTATGGCTCTGCATTCAGCATAATTAATTCCTTTTCTCCTTTATAGCTTTTGAAAGGGCGAGACGGGGATTTTGTGAGCGCTGGTATATTTTTCTAATACATACCTGCAAAATTAGACCCAGACCAGAAACAGCGGGGAATCAACTTTTATGTAGGACTCGATCAGTGGTTGGTACACTCCATTTTCCTATTAAAGACGGCTCCTCGTGTGCCTTTCTCAGACAGCCCGAGCAGATGTGCACTTCACCATGCTCGTGGCAAGCTGAGATTGGGCTCCCGCGTCCGTCCCAGAGGAAACCTTTGGTGTCCGCAGAAGCACACGCGTAGCTCTAGGGTTTCTCACCTCCCACTATCCCTCTCTCCTTTGCTCCTAGCGAAGTCAGCCCCAAGTAGGAGATTGCAAAATACGTTAACGGGTAGATAGAAGAGAGGAAGGGTGAATGGCTTTAAAAGTCTGGCAAGTGTTCTCTTTAATGGCAGTGCTTTACAGTAGATGCCTGTTCCTTTTTCCTCACGATACCACAACTGCCACATCAGAGTAATTTGTCTGTGCTTTCCAGGGTCACTGATTCATTTAGCAAAAGTGCTTTGAGTCCGCGTGGAGCAGGCTTGCTCCTGTGGAGAAGGCCCATAGCATGAGGCTGACCTTAAGCAGAAAAGGAAGGTAATTTTGAACGGTCTTCCCCAAGTGAGGCTTGGGGGTTGGACAAAAAGGCTCAGCGAAAGGTGAGGTCGTAGATCCTGGTGTGAGCTGAACCCTAGACCCCAGGGAACGAGGAGTTAAGGCCTCGAGAAATGAGATGATTTGTCCAGGGTCTCCTGACTTTAGCCTGGAGGTTTTTCTCTTACACTATGCCTGCTGAATTCTTGATTTAATTTTTTAAAACTTGGAGGAGGGGCGCCTGGGTGGCTCAGTTGGTTAAGCGTCTGACTTCAGCTCGGGCCACGATCTCGCTGTTCTTGGGTTCGAGCCCCGCGTTGGTCTCTGTGTTGACAGTGTGGAGACTGCTTCGGGTTCTGGGTCTTCCTCTCTTTCTCTGCCCCTCCCCCACTCAGTTTCTCTCTCTCTCTCTCTCTCTCTCTTTCTCTCTCTCAAAAAGTAAATAAACATTAAAAATTTTTTTGTTTAATTTTGAAGGAAAAGGAAAAAAATTTCATACCCTTAAAACTCATTGGATTTATGTGAAAATGCCATTTCCCAACGTGCATTTCATGGAATTTTAGTCCTATGAGATATTATTATATATTCCTGATTTAAAAAAAATTCTGTCTGACTTTGGCTCAGGTCAGTTTGTGGGTTCAAGCCCCGCATCGGGCTCTGTGCTGACAGCTCAGAGCCTGGAGCCTGCTTCAGATTCTGTGTCTCCCCCTCTCTCTGCCCCTCCCCTGCTGCACTCTGTCTCAAAAAAATAAGTGAAATGTTAAAAAAAATCTTTTTAAATAAAAAATAAAAATAAAAACTAGATAACCTTAGTCAGCCTTTTAAGAGAAGCTTGCATATAGTTACTGAATTGTTCAGCTCTTCGTGTATCTAATTTAGTCCTACAGACAGACGAGTGGGTGTGTGTGGAACGCTCGAGGGCTTGTGGCTTCACAGAGGAAAAGGACAGCTCATGTGGTCTTGACCACTTCTGTTCCTGGCTCAGTGCATGGCCTCTGTGCTTTAGTTGTTTTCTCTGTAAATTGGGTATTGACAGAGAACTTTGCAAATAGAAAACAAAAGAGACCAAAAACACAACTTGGGGTTAGTTAGGTATTGAGATATGAATTATCCCATAATCTTTCCCCAAAATGCCTTCTGAAGATAACAATTTTAAGCAGGGTTTGGCCCCCATTTTCTGTAATTACACAATTATCCGGCACAAAGATTCTGGGAAATGTTTCTTTTGCATGGGAATATTTTTGAAATTTAAAAACCACAAAGAGGGACACCTGGCTGGCTCAGTCAGAAGAGCTTGGCGACTCTTGGTCTTAGGGTCGTGGGTTCGGGTCCCACGTTGGGTGTAGAGATTACCAAAATAATAATAATAATAATAATAATAATAATAATAATAATAATAAGTGAACTTTAAAAAACACAAACATACGTCCCGTATAGGTTGTCTGTGATGCATGTCAGCAGACTTAATGGTTTTCCCTTAAAGGTGTTTAATAAATATTTTGCAACTCATAGCGGGCAGCTCAGTCTTGGAAAGAGTCCTGATGTTCACTCAGGATTGGTTTTTGCCTTAGTAAACTTTTTCTGCAGAAGCTTGAATAACACAAGTTAGATCCAGATGTAGACATTCTCAGAAAGTCCTACCTGCAAAGAACATTTAGCAAGAGATGGTCAAAGATCATGGTTAAAATGATTTTTCTGGTGTTGGGAACTTTATCTTCTGGGTAGGAAAGGATACTTTGGCTTCTAAATAGCCAAATACCAATTAAAATTTTATATATATATATATATATATATATATATATATATATATATATATATTTTTTTTTTTTTTTTTTCATCATTTGGTCATGTTTCCACGGATGTTTTATTATGCTGCCTTGTAAGTTTAGTGAATGAAAGTACACCTTTCTTTACCTGAGTGCCTGATGGTAAATATGCATCTTCATTTCTCCTGGGTGATAGCCTTGATCGGAAGTTGAAACGATTTACTTTGGTCCTCCATTGTATTTATAGCGTGAGCCAAAACATTTCATGCAACTCTGAGAGATAGGTACCAGGGGCCTCAAATTTACCCTAACGAAGCTTTTCTTTGCAATATGCGCTAGTAGCTTTGAATAAGATGGTAAAGAGATCATTTAAAATGGTTGCATTTTGGGGCCCCTGGGTGGCTCAGTCGGTCAAGCATCCCACTTCGGCTCAGGTCATGATCCCACGTTGTGTGGGTTCGAGCCCCGCGTCAGGCTCTGTGCTGACAGCTCGGAGCCTGGAGCCTGCTTCGATTTCTGTGTCCCGTCTCTGTCTGCCCCCTCCCCCCCCCATGAATAAACATTAAACAAATTTTTTAAAATAAAATGGTTACATTTCATTACACTTTGTTTAATTCAGACTTTTCATGATTCAGCCGTTCTCCCAAGCCAAATTATCAGATCGTCGGACACCGTGGTCATCAGCACCAGCGTGTAGGACTGGCATTAATTCCTGACCCGGCCGGTTTGCAGATCAATGATCAGAACAGCCTTGCTGGTTTAGCAGCCCGTTCAGAGCGAGTAATTTCAAGCTCTCGGTTTCTAAAGTTCCTGCTGGCTGGAACCTTTGGGGGCTTATTTTTTTGCTCGCTTCCAAGAGGAATTCTTAAAGCATGAGAAATGGAAGTTCCTTTGGGGGCTTCACGCTGGAGACCCCGTAGGGAGCCATCCGTCAAGCGTCAGTAGGGGTCGCCGCAGCGCGAGGTCCTCCGCCGAGCGCCAAGGGTACCCGGAGCCTTAAGGGCCGGCCCAGCGGGGACAGAAAGGAGAGTGACAAACAGCGCTCTGGGGATTTTGTCATCATGGTCCTTCTCTGCGGAGGGCGAGTTCAGTGGGAATAAACAGAGGCGACTTCAAAACAGGAAGGGGCATGAGCGGGGGAGGGGACACTGGAAAGGGGGGGACACCAAATAGAATGCACGCGTTGCCCAAGGGCTGCACGGCCTGGGACCTGGGCTCATTTTCTTTCCTTGCAAAGTAAATTCCCCAAAGGGTTCCCGTGCTTTTGCTCGGCAGACCACGGAGAAAGACATTCAAAATGTATTCCATTGTCTTTCATGGTGACAGAGTGGCCTCCCGCAGCACCCAGCACCGAAGCAGGTTTCCAAGTGTCTCTTTGTAACCATGGGGGATCGGCCACTCCCTTACCCTCTTAAAGCGCAGCAGTAAGGAGTAAGAGGAAAAAGTAAGAAGGAAAAGCGCTTGTTGCAAAGTGCTGGTTATTATAGGTTCTCCACGCGCTGTGCGTCCACCTGCTGAGGAAATCGTGGCTTTGAAGGCGGAGGAACTTGGCGCCACGCAGTTCATTTGCAAGTTCAGGAGGCCGGAAGGATAGGAACTGACTGATGACTGAGCTACGAGGCCAAGCTGGCAGGGTTCGCAGGCATGCGACATGATTTAAACGTTTGAAAATTCTTCTCTCCCGCTGTCTGCTGCCCACCCCAGGGGCAATGATGTCCCACATCCCCTGGGCCACGGACTGGCACATTTTCTAGGACCTGAGCTACTTGGAGGCGGGACCCTTGCTTGTTACAAGGCCAATGTAGACCCACTGGTGGGAAGTCCTTCTAAGACTTGGGTGCAGGCGGCCTCCCTCAGGCAGGGTGGGAGATTAGAAAGACAAATAGAGGCGATTCCAGAGCCTTCCTTTTGTCACGTACTTGTTATGGCCGTGAGGAAGTCCTATGAACTTCCAAGGCCCCTTGGGGCACTTGGCTGGCTCAATAGGTAGGGCGTGGGACTTTTGATCTCTGGATTGTAGGTTCTAGTTTTATGTTGGGGGTAGAGTTTCTTAAAAACCGAATCTTTTTTTTTTTTTTTTAATGTTTATTTATTTTTGAGAGAGAAAGACAGAGGGGAGAGGGGGAGGGGTAGAGAAAGAGGGAGACAGAGAATCCGAAGCAGGCTCAGGCTCTGAGCTGTCAGCCCAGAGCCCGACATGGGGCTCAAACCCACAAGCTGTGAGATCATGACCTGAGCTGAAATCAGACGCTTATCCAACTGAGCCATCCAGGCACCCCAAAAACAAAATCTTAAAAAAAAATTTTTTTCCAAGGCCCCACTGCCTCCTTTTCCAGAGGAGGATGGCCAGTGGCCTCCCTGGGTTCTAGGGCTTTCTGACTAACAGGATACAGCAGTGAGTGTCCACTGGGGGATGGCATAGGACAACTCAGAGCATTCAGTGTCCCCCTCCTTCCCGGAACCTCCTGTGCACTTTAGCCTGAGTCAGCCAGCAGCCTGGGGCAGTTCTAACCATTTGGTAGAGGGAGCTTGTGTGTATACTAATTAGTTGGTTAAAGATCAAACTCCGATTCCACCCAGATTTTCTAAGATAAGCACTTTACGGGGAGAATGACCCTGAAAGGAGGTACCTGCATTCAGTCTGCTGGGAAACTGTTGGAGAAAGACTTACTGATAAAAATAGTTGTGACTGCAGTCACGGTCTGGGGGAAGGGTGATGGGGACAAAGAGGAGGGACAGCTTATGTGCAGACACACAACCAAGAAAAGTCGGTCTGAGAAGGTGGCTCCAGGCTAGGGCAGCTCCAGGAGAGTGGTTTGGGGGGACCAGAGAGGCCAGTAAGAGAGGTCATAAGGAATAGAAAATGCCCTGGCTTGAACCTAGTCCCTCAAATATGCGTGTCTCAGGGTACCTGGGTGGCTCAGTCGATTAAGCATCCAACTCTTGATTTTGGCTCGGGTCATGATCTCGTATTTTGTGAGCCCCGCGTTGGGGCTGACAGTGTGGAGCCTGCTTGGGATGCTGTCTCTCCCTCTCTCATCGCTCCTCCCTCGTTCTCGCTCTCTCTCTCTCTCTCTCTCTCTCTCTCAAAATAAATAAACTTTAAAAACAAAAAACAAATATGCATTTGTTACCCTCAACGTGCAAAGGTGTCCTCATTTAGAAATAGGATCTTTGCAAGTTAATAATGAGGCCCCACTGGGTTTGCGGGGGTTCCCAATCCAATGACTGGTGTCTTTATAAAAGAAGGAAATTTGGACACAGAGACACTGACACAGAGGGAAGAAGTCCGTGTGAAGACGGAGGCAGAGAGTGGACTGAGGCTCCCACAAGTCAAGGATTGCTGGCATCTAGTTTGCTTGTGCCTCTGTCATAAAACACTGCAGACCAGCAGCTTACACAGACGTTTATCTCTCACTGTTCTGGAAGCTGGCAAGTTCAAGATCAAGGTGCTGGCAGATTCAGTTGGTTAAGCGTCAGACTTCAGCTCAGGTCATGATCTTGCGGTCTGTGAGTTTGAGCCCCTATCTGGGCTCTTGTGCTGGCAGCTTGGAGCCTGCTTTGGATTCTGTGTCTCCCTCTCTCTGTCTCTCTCTGCTCTTCCCCTGCTCATGCTCTGTCTCTGTCTCTCTCAAAAATAAATAAACATTAAAAAATTTTTTTCAAACTGGGGGCCCTAATCTATCTCATCACAGGCCTCCACCCGTATGTCCTCAACTAAACCTAAGTACTTCCCAGGGGCCCCACCTCCTAACACCATCACATTGGGCGTTAGGGTTTCAGCATATGGTGGGAGGGCACAGACATTTCATCCAGAACAGCCCCAGGAACCACCAGAAGCTAGAAGGGGCAAAGAAGGAGCCTCCCCCAGAGCCTGAGAGGGGGCGTGGCCCTACTGATACCCTGATTCGGGACTCTGACTTCCAGAACTATGAGAGAATAAATGTCTGTTGTTTTCAACCACCCGGTCTGTGGTCATCCGTCACCAAGGCTGTTGTAGGAAGCTAACACAGGAGGAAAGGAGCCTTCAGAGTAAGCTGGGGGGCGGGGGGGAAGCACACATCTGTGTCTCACCAACCACCCCCCCACCTCTGGTCACTGCAGGGGTCCCTTTCCCTCCTCTGTCCTCTTCCACCAGGGTCTATGGACCATCCAACTGCAACCCGCACCCCCCCCCCCCCGCCGTCCCCAGGTGGGAGGTGACTCCCTCACAGACTTCACACACAGGACCTCACCTGCTTTCCGGGTACAAGTCCCCAAACCCTACCTGCTCACCGAGAAGGGCGGCAGCAGCTAGCAGACAGGGCACGTTTTTAAGTTGATGCCTGATAGAGACCTTCTCGTCCTGAGCAAGTGAACGTTACCTCGTAAGAGCTGCGTGGACATTTTCCCAGTAAGATACCCGTCATCATCCCAGATCTTGTTCCGTTCATTTCCCCGCAGCCCGATGGGTTTGCAAATAAATCCGCCCCTTCTCTTCGAAGGGTAAGTCCGTCCATTCAGCAAATTTAAAAGGTGACCTTATCAATGAAGAACAGTTGCCTGCTGTAGACTGTCAGATCACAACCTCGCAGAGCAAGCCCGCAAGAATCACACATTATTAACGTGCAGCCGCTTCACACACAGAACCAAGACACCAGCATGGGTATCGTACATGACCTAGATTGGGAGAGAAATCCAGAACGTCTGCACTATCCGGTTCCTGTGTGAATATATCGTGTTCCACACAAGGGGGAATTATGGCTGCACAGAGAGTAAAATTTGCTCATCAACTGACTTTTTTTTTTTTAACCTTTTTTAATGTTTATTGATTTTTTTTTAACATTTATTTATTTTTGAGACAGAGAGAGACAGAGCATGAACAGGGGAGGGGCAGAGAGAGAGGGAGACACAGAATCCGAAGCAGGCTCCAGGCTCTGAGCTGTCAGCACAGAGCCCGACGCGGGGCTTGAACTCACGGACCATGAGATCATGACCTGACCTGAAGTCGGCCGCTTAACCGACTGAGCCACCCAGGTGCCCCTGTTTATTGATTTTTTGAGAGAGACAGAGAGTGAGTGGGTGAGGGGCAGAGAGAGAGAGAGAGAGAGAGACAGAATCCGAAGCAGGCTCCAGGCTCCGAGCTGTCAGCACAGAACTCAACGTGGAGCTCGAACTCACATGCTGTGAGACTATGACCCAAGCCGAAGTCCAATGCGCAACCAACTGAGCCACCCAGGTGCCCCTTGAGAGAGAGAGGATCTTAAGCAGGCTCCACGCTCAGCCCGACGTGGAGCTCAATCTCACAACCATGAGATCATGACCTGAGCTGAAATCAAGAGTGGGGCACTCAACCGTCTGAGTCACACAGGCGCCCCAGGAACTGGTGTTTTAATGGTCAGTGTGCCAGTAAGAAATGTGAAACGAAATGAATCCAACAAATGGTTTACCCAAAGTCATTATAGATTCAGGGGCAAAACGGGGCCTCAGTCTGGGTGCCCCGATTCCACCTCTGCAGCCCCTGGCCAGGGGCGTCTGCGCCTCACATCCTTGGTCCGTCCCTTGCCTTTGTCTCTAATCTGGCGCCATAGTGAAGTCATGGCCTCGGGAGCGCCTGGGGTAGAAAGCAGAGGCACCAGTGACGGGGAGTTGATCTCACAGAGCAAAGCTCTAAGAACTCCTGATGGGAGAGAGGGACCTCCACCAGGAGCATCGAGATGGGCGGGAGACTGAGGGATGGGTCTGCCGAAGTACCTACTTCATCCCTGAAAGGGCGGGCCTACGCCAGCCGACACCATCTTGTTCTGTGTCCTTCACCTTGACCACACCTCCTCCCCTTGAGTAACCCCCCCTCACCTGCCTAACAGGACTCGGACCCTTCCCCAGGACCCTTCCCCAGCCAATCGGCTGAGGCCACAGCCATTACCTCACCAACTGCCCCCAGGCCCCAATAAAACCTTTGTCCTTTTGAAACTCGCTCTCTTTCCCTGGTATCTCACCGCTGCGTCGGTGCAGGTAGGGGATTGAGCTCGAGCTAGCTCGAATAAAGGCTCTTTGCTTTTGCATCGGACTCGGCTCCCTAGTGGTCTTTGGGGATCACGAATTCTGGGCATAACACCCGATTGCACAAGGGCAGTCTGGCCAAGTTATCTGTCCTAATAATTTAGGAGGGAGCATGAGTTTTTCTGAATTGTGTTAACCAGCTCCTGTTCCTCTTTCGTTAATTCTCTGTCCTCCATCGGAATTCATCCAGTAGTGCCGCCTGGTGAGATGCTGCGTGGAGCCCAGACAGGGAGGGTGGGAAGTCAGGAGCCGCGCGCAGCTCTGGGAGGAGATGCCACGCTGGTCTCTCCCCGTCTAGTTCATGTATGGTCTCCACCCTGTTGCCACACACAAGCTTGGTTCTGTGTGTGAGGCAGCTGCACTTTAAGAAAGGGTCATTTTTGTGGATTTGCTCTATGAAGTTGTTTGAGATCTGACAGTATTTTTTTTTTCTTTTTTCTTTTTTTTGATAGAGAGGGCAAGCAGGGGAGGGACAGAGAGAGAGGGAGACAGAGGATCTGAAGCAGGCTCTGCTCCGACAGCAGAGAGCCCGATGCGGGGCTCGAACCCACGAACCATGAGATCATGACCTGAGACGAAGTCGGATGCTTAACTGAGTGAGCCACCCAGGTGCCTAAGCAGATGACTGCTGCTCACTGAGAAGGTCACCTTTTAAACGTGCTGAATGGACAGATTTATGCCTCAGAGAGAAGGGATGGACATATTTGACCAATTCTTACATAATTATCCTGAGACACTGAATATAAAAATGGGCAATGGCCAGAGCATATATAAAAATAGAGCTTTGATTCACAGGCTGCAGCAGCCTGCCCGGGAAACCAACCCCCTTACCTATAATAAACAACGGGGGAAGCCAGGCTGCTGTAAATCAGACTTGCAGGAAGCCGGATTCCTATCTCCAGTGGCAATCCAGGAAGCTAAACAGCTTCTATAGCAATTGACCCCAAATGGCCAGATCTAGATTAATAACTGACAGCTTCCCTAATTTTTGCCCCCCCTTCCAATTTAGGACCAACTGGAGAAAGCCGAGCATATACCCCTAACCAATCATATACGACACCCCGTTGTAGTTAGCCGCTTCCCAGGCTAACAGCTTCCCCGGGGCCAACAGCCTCCAATCAGGTCACTCCTAAAGCCTTCCTTTTTTCCACTATAAACCTCCCCCCACGCTGCCTGCCTTTGAATCTTTGCCAAGATGCAAGTGACTCTGGCCCACTCCTTTGTAGCAAGTTCAGGAGAAATGACCTTTGCTTTTCCCATGTGGTTGGTCTTTGTTTATTTCCACAGCTAACAGAGGAGTGATGAGGCTTAAGTACACACGCACGTGTGCGTGAAATGTGTATGTGTGAATGCATACGCACACACATACAAACAGGCAGCCCTGAGTTAGATATTACTTTAAAAGTCAGTTTTGGGGGGCGCCTGGGTGGCTCAGCCGGTTAAGCGTTCGACTTCGGGTCTGACAGGTCATGATCTTGCGGTTTGTGGGTTTGAACCCCGCATCGGACTCTGTGCTGACAGCTCGGAGCCTGGAGCCTGGTTCAGATTCTGTGTCTCCCTCTCTGTCTCTGCCCCTACCCCACAATCTGTCTGTCTCTTTCTCAACAATAAATAAACTTAAAAAAATTTTTTTTGTTTTTTTAAATTTTTTTTTTCAATGTTTATTTATTTTTGGGACAGAGAGAGACAGAGCATGAACGGGGGAGGGGCAGAGAGAGAGGGAGACACAGAATCGGAAACAGGCTCCAGGCTCTGAGCCATCAGCCCAGAGCCCGACGCGGGGCTCGAACTCACGAACCGCGAGATCGTGACCTGGCTGAAGTCGGACGCTTAACCGACTGCGCCACCCAGGCGCCCCAAAAAAATTTTTTTTGTAATAAAAATCGGTTTAATTTGCAAATGACCGAATTTTAATTCCGGGATTCTTTGGCAAAGATCTCCGTAAAAATGTGTCTACACAAAACGCAGGCACTTTCCCAGGAACTATTGTACTCCAAAGGTCACGGTTCTAACTTTGCAGAGTTATCATCAAAGTGTGGTCTCTGCTTTGTTTGCAAATGAGTGGCGAGGAGGGAGGGGCTGGCCCTTGGCTTGAGGGTGAACTGAGGGCTGAACCCCATCCCCACCCCACCCCTCCACTCCTCCTCCGCAGGCTTAAGGGCTGTGACAAACCACAGGTGGGTAGAAAACCCAACGACTCCAGGCACTATGGAAAAAGAAACACAGAGAGGGACATGGGGTCAGATGGGGAAAGAGAAGACTGGGTGAGGTGGTAGTTGCTGGGAGGGAGGGGGGAATTAGTCAGCCTTGAAAATGAATCGAATGAAATGAATTGAATGAAAATGAATTGAGCCCCTGTGACTGAAAGAAATAGAGGTAGCCTTCCAATAAGTCAGCTACAGCCAAGTACATAACATTTTTATTAAAAATCTAAACTCTGGGGCGCCTGGGTGGCTCAGTCGCTTGAGCGTCTGACTTCGGATCAGGTCACGATCTCACAGTTCGTGGGTTCGAGCCCCGCGTCGGGCTCTGTGCTGACAGCTCGGAGCCTGGAGCCTGCTTCGGATTCTGTGTCTCCCTCTCTCTCTGCCCCTTCCCTGCTCACGCTCTGTGTCTCTGTCTCAAAGATAAATAAACATTAAAAAAAAGAAAAACAAAAACAAACTCTTTAAAAAAAAAAAAAATCTAAACTCTCACTCTGGCCTCTAAGCCAACCGGATTTAGCAAATGACTTCCTGGGATGGGCATCATTTGCTTAGAGTCAGTGTCCGGCCGTGGTAGGCAGTGGAGACGGGGGCTGCTGCCTGGGCTTAACGTGCGTTGGAATCCTAAGGGCCTGGGACCGAGGTGAGCGATCTGATGCTTTGGGATGTGTCTGTGCCACCAGCCTTCTGACACCACCCCTGTGTTCCTGTGTCCCAGATGCCCTCCCTGCCCTTCTCCATCCCAAGGCGGGCGCCCAGCCTCACCAAAGCTCTTCAAAGTGGGTGCTTTGTCACCATAACGTTATTGATTCAGTGTTTCCTTTTGTCTGGGACAATTTTGGGGGGGCAGGTGAAACTCCGTGTTCAGCCCCTGCGTTCAGGTTTCCAGCACGCCCTCTCAGGTGTCTGTGTTTTATTATTAAAATTGCTATTTTCAGGGCGCCTGGGTGGCTCCGTTGGTGAGACGTCAGACTTCAGCTCAGGTCACGATCTCACTGTTCATGGGTTCGAGCCCCGTGTTGGGCTCTGTGCTGGTAGCATGGAGCCCGGAGCCCACTTCAGATTCCGTGTCTTCCTCTCTCTTTCTGCCCCTCCCCAACTAGCGCTCGCTCGCGTGTGCTCTCTCTCTCTCTCAAAAATAAACATTAAAAAAGATTTTTTTTTAAATTTCCATTTTCCCTGCTGAGGTTCACATCCTGCCTCCACCCCCTTACTCATCCACACCCTCCTCATGCAGAATGGCAGAGCTAAGTGCAAATTTCATTGGGGGTGATGAGAGGTTTAAGTGAGTCAGTGCTTAGTGGGGCACCAGGCACACAGTAGGCACAGCAGACGTCTTAGCTAGTGATATACCAACCTGTGCTGATGGGGATCGAGGCGCCCAGTGGTGCAACACTCTCTCGGGCCTCGCGGGCTGCGGGCAGCTCTGGGCAACCCCCCCAGGAAGGCCTTGGAGATGTTACTAGCCAGCGCCCCGAATCTGGCCTCCGCGTTTCTAAAGCCCCACTTTGACTGTGACGCTGGGGTAGCCTAGGAAACAGGGCGGTGCCTTTTGTGTTCTGGCCATCAAAGCGGTGGCCTGCTAGTTAGTGATGGGCCAGCCCAGCCAAAGGCCCAGCAGGCTTCCTTCCTGGCAAAGATTCCCGGCTGTCAGGGCCGGCTGCTTGAATTTTGGGGTCCAGGGTGCGCTGGAAGACGCAGGCCTCCTGTTCAGAAAGTAAGAAAAAGTGCCGTGAAAGACACTAATGTACAAAGCTTTTTCTTTTCCTCTGAGGCTGGACAGGATGCTTTTTTTTCTTTTTTTAAATGTTTATTTACTTTCGAGAGATAGGGAAGAGCACGACCAGGGGAGGGGCAGAGAGAGAGAGACACAGAATCCACAGCAGGCTCCAGGCTCTGAGCTGTCAGCACAGGGCCCGACGCGGGGCTCGAACTCACCAACCGTGAGGTCATGACCTGAGCCGAAGCCGGAAGCTCAACTGACTGAGCCACCCAGGTGCCCCAGGATGCTTTTTGTTTGTTAATGTCGTGCCCCCGCAGGCATGAGGGTGCTCGGTGCCCACCCTCAGAGGCTGTCAGGATCCCCCTCTTGCCATAGTGGGACCACGGTGCCCTGGCTGGGGGCAGGAAGTCAATCTCCCTTCCCATGAGCCTGCCACCCCAGCTTTTGTGGATGGGGAACCCCAAGGGAATGCAACTTGGTGCCTGGATAAGGAGCTGGGCGGATATGTGTCCACACCGAGTCAAACCACAGCAGAGGCACCCCAGGACAAGGACGGCTGCCACCATGTCTGTCCTGAGGCCTCTGCTAGGAACAGAGGGCTAGAGCAATCCACTGGGCTCCCCTACGCCCTACCCCCCAACTTCCATCAACATGACTGAGTCACCGGCCTGGGCTGAGAGCAGAGCAAGCTGGAGTGGAGAGGGGGAAGGCCAGGAGGCAGGTGGCTGAGAACCGTCTAGTGCAGAGAAGCAATGGGAGGTGGGACTGTCTGTGAGCCAGGACCCCAAGTCCCCACACTTCCATTGTCCCGTTAGACTTCACGTATAAAACACAGATTCAAAGGTAAAATTATTAAGAATTTCAAGATAGTCACCATGGAGCATAAAACTCTAAATACAGGCCTTTCTGGGGCTGAGGCCCTGCATGGCTGAACGCCCATGAACCTGGCCCCCTGACACCCAGCCCCCCTGGCTCCTTGCATGCTGTGCACGCCTCCATCGTGGGATAAAAATCTTCATGCTGTAAGCAGAGGTACACAGACATATAACTGAAAATGATATGTAACTGATTCTGTCTGGCTCACAAGTCCCCATTCCCACCAAGGGCAGAAAACGAACAAAAAAATTAAAACACCATGAACTTGCTAATCAAAGCTAACTGCCTTTTCAGGCTTCAAAAGCTCCTGCATTAACTCAGATGCATCAAGATGATAGTTCAAGTACATTCAGGTTCAGGTTCCCTGTATTGATTGATTGATTGATTGGACAGACAGAACCTGAGTGGTGGGGGGGGGGGGGGCAGAGAGAGAGGGAGACACAGAATCTGAAACAGGCTCCAGGCTCTGAGCTGTCAGCACAGAGCCCGACGCGGGGCTCGAACTCACGGACCGTGAGATCATGACCTGAGCAGAAGTCGGACGCTTAACCGACCGAGCCACCCAGGCGCCCCACCGTTGCCATTTCTTAAAGGGGAACTTTGGAATTTAGAAAGTCCCTTTCTTCTCTGAAACAAGCTCAGTTTCAAGACTGTTGTCTTGTGCACTCAGAGTTGCTCTAACACTCAAAAGGCAAAAGGTCATTTTTTTTTTTTGTCTTGTTACATTCCTTCCACGGAAATCACAATCCTCCCTGAGGCAAACAGATCCCGCTGGTTGAATAAGAGAATGAAAAAATATTAAGACATTAAAAAATGATTCCTCGTTTACCTCTAGCATAGCGCTTACTTGCCACAAATGTATTGAAATTGTTTCCTTATCTGTCTTCCCAAATAGTGTAGCTACTTAAAGGCAGGGGACAAATATCACTCATTTTCTATGTCAAGTACCTAAATATTGTGCCTGGCACTTTATAGGCTCTCAGAAATGACGGATGAATGGATGGGTGGATGGATGGATGGACGAGTGGATGGATAGATGGATGGGTGGATAAATAAAAAAATGTTCAAAAAATATGCCTAGCAAATGTCTATTTATAACTCATTGGCCAAAACTGTGTCACATGCCACCCTGAGATGCAGGGGAACCTGTAAATATAGTATTGTAGTTGTGGTCATTAAAAAAAAATTGTTCTAAGTTTATTTATTTTGAGAGACAGAGAGAGCAGAGGAGGGGCAGAGAGAGAATCCCAGGCAGGCTCTGTGCTGTCAGTGCAGAGCCCAATGCAGGGCTCGAACTCATGAACCGTGAGATCATGACCTGAGCCAAAACCAAGAGTCAGACACTTACCCGACTGAGCTACCCGGGCACCCTTAGTCGTGGTCATTTTATTTTTTAAAAAAAATTTTAATGTTTATTTATTTTTGAAGGAGAGAGAGACAGAGTGTGTGTGGGGGAGGGGCAGAGAGAGAGGGAGACACAGAATCCGAAGCAAGCTCCAGGCTCCGAGCTGTCAGCACAGAGCCCAACATGGGGCTTGAACTCACAACCCGTGAGATCATGACCTGAGCCTAAGTCGGATGCTTAACTGACTGAGCCATGAAGGCACCCCAGTCCTCATTTATTTTTCAGTTTATTTATTTTGAGAGAGAGAGAGAGAGAGAGACAGCGAGTGGGAGAGGAGCAGAAAGAGAAGGAGAGAGAGAATCCCAAGCAGACTCCACACCCCCGGCACAGAGCCTGATGCGGGGCTCGATCTCACCAACCGTGAGATCATGACCTGAGCTGAGACCAAGAGTCGGACACTTAACCCACTGAGCCACCCAGGTGCCCCTGAGCTATCCTTATTTTTCAGTCTCTGCTCTGGCTGCGTTAGGTTCTTTTTGTCTGTTCCCAACATGCCTGGTGCCTTCTCCTTTATGTCCTCAGCCTCTCTTGTCAGAGCTCTGCCTGGTTGACCGGCCTTCTCTGAGACCCGGCTGTGGTTTTCCTCCCTTCATTTCCCCCTTTAATTTCTGTCCTTTATTATTGCCTTATTTCTTTCCTTCTACTTCTGTTTTTGTTGTTTTATTTTATTCTCTTTCTTTTCTGGGACTGGACACTCAGCTTATTCATTTTGAATGTTTCTTCTTTTCTTGTGTGTGTGTGTGTGTGTGTGTGTGTGTGTGTGTGTGTGTGTCGGGCTGTAAATCTCCCTGTGCACACTCCTTTAGCGGCATCTGTCTACTTTGAGCCCATGGTGATCTAATTATCTTTCAATTCTAAATATGTTCTGATTTCCCACATGATATCTTTGACCCTTCTACTGGATGATCTATAAGTTTAAATTTCAATACATATGGGTTTAAAAAAATGGTTTGGGGGGCGCCTGGGTGGCGCAGTCGGTTAAGCGTCCAACTTCAGCCAGGTCACGATCTCGCGGTCCGTGAGTTTGAGCCCCGCGTCGGGCTCTGGGCTGATGGCTCAGAGCCTGGAGCCTGTTTCCGATTCTGTGTCTCCCTCTCTCTCTGCCCCTCCCCCGTTCATGCTCTGTCTCTCTCTGTCCCAAAAATAAATAAATTAAAAAAAAAAAATGGTTTGGGATTCCTTTCTAATCTGACTTCATCATGGCCAACTCTCAGTTCTTTGTATGGGTTGGAAGTGGCTTAGTGACCTGCTACATGCGTGATTTTTTAAAAAGTCCCCTGTGCTCTTTGTAAGGTCTGTTGTCTAATTCCTGGACATAGGGGTCTATTATTGTCCATTCGTCTTTAGGAGAACATCTCTATTTTGGCCTGCTTGATCTATCGGTGACTGAGGGCCTATGTTATGTAGAGTCTGACATTCTACTGTGATGGTGTCTGTGGCAGCCATGGTCGAATGCCGCTCAGATTCAGAGGAACCCGCCACAGGGAGTGGGGTCCACGGAGAGCTTCCAACCACGACACCTTCACACCTACTCTAGCACCGAAGCCCAAACCACATCCCCTCCTCCCACCTCCCCGGGCTGCTCCTGGCCAGTGGCTAATCACCAGGGGGTACGAGAGCCTGAGCGGGGACCACTCCCACCCCAGTCTTTGCGTGGGGACAACCCACCTGCCTGGACAAAGCTTCCTCTCAGTCACCGCGGTCCGCGGCTTCCTCCTTCCCTCTCCCATGTCACACTTGCGTTAAGTGGGCTAAGCCTTGCAAGCCTGCTTCCGTACCTTCTCCACTTGGTCCTTCACCGATGTTGCCCCCGACAAATGTCTTGCGCAACTGACTCCATCTGGGCATGTTTCTTGGGCGATCCGAACTAGCACAATGGACTTGTCAACCTCTCCGTGTAATTCTGACACTTCGTGACATGCTGTCGGGTGCATAGGGGTTCAGACTGCTTATGTCTTCTTGATGCTCGATTACCATATGCAGCAAGCCCGTTTATTTATAGCACATTTTGTTAGAAGTGTCCGTACCCCTGAACAATATGTAGTGTTGTTTTACATTTTTTAAACTTTAAGTAAAATTATCGTTCTGAAGGATCCCTCTGCCATTTACGTTTTTTGAGATGTATCCATGTAGATACATGTAACTGTGGTTTATTGTGACTGCTCTGTAGTGCTTGGTTATATGGAGAAAATGCAATCGATTTATCTTCTCTGCCACCGAAGGACATTTGACTTATTCGCATCTTTTCTCGATTACACATAGTGCTGCTGGGAACGTTCTTACACACAGCCTTGTGCTCCTACATAAGTTTCCTTAGTATACTTGCCTAGAAGTAAAACTTATGGGTCATAGCATGTTACTAGATAATGTCAAAAAAAATTTTTTAAGTAGGCTCCACACCTGCCATGGGGCTTGAACTCACGACCCTGTGATCAGGAGTGGGATTCTCTACTGACTGAGCCAGCCGGGTGCCCCGATAATGTCAAATTGCTCTCTAGCGTGGCGATCTCTCTTCTGTGTCTTTTAATCTCTCTTGAAGCTTTTCACATATTTACCTCTCTACATTCTGGATATATATTCTTTGGGTTCATTTATTTACTTTGAGAGAGGTGGGGAGGGGCAGAGAGAGGTAGAGAGAGAGAATCCCAAGCAGGCTCCACACTGTCAGTGCAGGGCCTGACATGGGGCTCAAACTCACAAACCATGAGATCATGACCTGAGCTGAAATCAACAGCTGGATGCTCAACCGACTGAGCCACCCAGGTGCCCCACATTCTGGATAATTTTTTATATCTTCTGGTTCATAAAATCTCTCTCTCTCTCTCTTTTTTTAAGATGGAATACTGATCTTTTTTTTTTAATTTTTTTTTAACGTTTATTTATTTTTGAGACAGAGAGAGACAGAGCATGAACAGGGGAGGGGCAGAGAGAGAGGGAGACACAGAATCTGAAACAGGCTCCAGGCTCTGAGCTGTCAGCACAGAGCCCGACGCGGGGCTCGAACTCGTGGACCGCGAGATCATGACCTGAGCCGAAGTCGGACGCTTAACCGACCGAGCCACCCAGGTGCCCCTGATCATTTTTTTAAAGTATTTTTTTAAGTTTATTTATTTATTTTGAGAGGGAGAGCGCACACACATCGGAGAGGGAGAGAGAGAGAATCCCAAGCAGGCTCTGTGCTGTCTGCGCAGAGCCCGACGCGGGGCTCGAACTCACGAACCACGAGATCATGACCTGACCTGTGTACACTCTGCCTTCCAGACCTGCCCTGAGTTTTACATTTCCTTACTTCTCTTGTTCATTTCTAGAAATTCTACCTGGAGATTTGCATTTTGTTGTTTTTTTAATTTTCGTTGCGGACATTTTCAAGTGTATTTAAAATTAGAGACAATTGAATAAAAAGCCCCTACGTACTTCTTACTATCCACCTTCAACAAGTATCAGCCCGTGGCCGTTCCTGTGGACCTACGGCTCCCCACGGCTCCCCACCAGCAGATTATCTGGGGGCAAATCTCAGACACCGTATCATTCCATCTGTAAATGTTGTTCAACCCTGTTTATTCTTGCCTTCATTTCTTGTTGCCTTCATTTTCTTGGGAGTTTGACTCTTTCGTTTCGGCCTTCAATCACTCTACACATGCTCTCGTTTGCCAGCTCTTCCTCTGTCTCCGCGTCTTAGGGCTCTAATCCTCATGTTTGTGGCCCCTGCTGACACGTTCGGGACGACCTCCCTTTCTTCCCACATCGTCCTGCGACTTGATGTTGTGAGCTCATCTTTGGCGGAGCTTGTTTCTTCTGTGGGACTTGGAGACTGCTACCTGAGGTGTAAGAGGGTCCCTCTAAAGCCACTCTACATCTGCTTTACCAGGTGCTCTAGGATTATCACCCGCTTGGGATCATTTTTTTTCTCTCGACCTGAGAATCCCAGACGACGCATGCAATCTAAATCTGGACCTCCAGCCCACTCACGGCAGACAGGCAGTTTGCAGTTTGCAGTTTGCAGAAGATCCTTTTGGAAGGCGCCCGCTGCTCTGTGGTAGACAAGCCTCCTGTTGTCCCCTGTGCCCTGTGATAGGGTTTGCCTAGCCCCCCTTTCGCTGAGCGATCAGCCCCTAGAGGATCTCTAAGGAGCCTGATTTCACAAAAAGTCGCGGTTTCGACTCTCCGGTCAGCTGGAGATCTTCCTTCCCGTCTCTACATTCACCTAAACGTGGAGGCCAAAGCTGGGGTCCTGGGTTACTGGCTCTGATACCCTTCCACCCCTCTCTCACATCTCTCCCTGAGGGAGTCGTGGGTCAAATCTCAGGATTACCGCTCTGGTTTTTCCTTTCTCTGTTCTGGACCCTGGGGATATCCCTTTCTTGCTCAGCCACGTAATTACAATTTCTTCGCGTGGTTATAGTTTATCATGCATTTCTGTTTTTGTAGGGAGAATTTTTTCAGGTTATCCTCATCAAGATTTTGTCAGAACCGAGTCCCCTTTATTGTGAAAGCTGGTTTCATTTGCTTTTGCTTTTGTTTCTGACTTGCAATTAATAATAATAATAATAATAATAATAATAATAACTTATTCAATTGTCATAGCATTATGCTGGGATCAGACTCACTGTCCCCAAAGCCACTGCAGAGAAGTCCTCATTCTCTCTGGGCCTTGCCTTGCTAAGGACTCTGGGTTTGAATGGGCCACCGGTGCTACCCAGAGGCAGGCCTGTTCATCGCCCTGGTTCACAGTGACCGCGCATTGGTCACCCTACAGGGCCTCTGAGGACAGAGCCCCTGCCCTTTTGTTGGGACAGACTGGCTGTGGGTTTTGCTACATAAACCATATGGATCGTGCCCTGTGCTGTTCCCATGTTGCAGAAACTTCAGAATTCTGGATTTTGCTGCGATATGGCCTCTCTGTCCATTTTTCTTTGTAAATGGGTAACATTTATCTCTAATACTGATTTATATCACTGCCACTAAATAGCCAGCCGGCAAAAACTGGCCCGCATGTTCATAACCCAGTTCTCTTCCTGCCAAGGAATAAGAACCTAAGAGATAGACTGAATTTGCCCCCGTTGCTGTCACAAATCTTTAACCCTTGTGCGCAGTTGCTACTGTGCCCATCACTTATGTCCTAGGCTCCACGAAGGGGCCAGGCTTGCCCCTCCAAACCCCTCTCCTCTCTGCTGCCAGACTGATGGGTGGCATAATTTGGCCGGGCCAGGCCCCCATCAAAAAACCTGCTCAGAAGGTTTTTCTTTGGGGGATGATGAAAATATTATAAAATTAGGTTATAGTGACTGGGGGGTGCCTGGGTGGCTCAGTCAGTTAAGCGTCCGACTTCGGCTCAGGTCATGATCTCACGGTTCATGAGTTCGAGCCCCGCATGGGGCCCTGTGTTGACAGCTCAGAGCCTGGAACCTGCCTCGGATTCTGTGCCTCCTTCTCTCTCTCTCTGCCCTCCTCTGCTTGTACTCTGTCTCTCAAAAATAAACATTTAGAGACGGAGACAGAGCGTGAGCAGGGGAGGGACAGAGAGAGAGAGGGAGACACAGACTGTGAAGCAGGCTCCAGGCTCTGAGCTGTCAGCACAGAGCCCGACGCAGGGCTCGAACTCATGAGAAGGGCTATATATATATATATATATATATATATATATATTTTTTTTTTTTTAAGTGCATGAAATTATATGGGGGGAAGACACCTGCTTGGGTACCCAAGCCCTGCTGTGACCTGGTCCTCCACATGACCTTAACCTTCTGCCAAACCAAGCTCCCCACCCCTCCTCCAGTGCACCACCCTGCTCCGTGTGCCCGTGACTGCACAGACTGTCCCCTCCACCCGGGACACCCCTCCCGCTGAACGTTATTCTGTATGGTGGGCCTGTGGCCTGGCTTTCTCCAGGGAGTCTCTCTGACCCTCTGTGAGTCTCTGGTATCCTGGCTCACCTCTGCCACCGCTCTGGTCACATCAAACCGTTGGCCCCAGTACATCAGTTGGTCTCCTGGAACCCCTTAGTCATGCTGGCTTTCTAGGACGTGTGTTGGTGCCTGGCACCTTCCACACGCTCGGCCGAGGCTTCGCCTAGACCCAGCAGGCTTCGCGGGTCTCCCCAGTAAGTCTGAGTCCTCTGTAGTACGAATAAGCTTAGCCTGGGAAGGGAAGAGCCCGTAAGGAACTGAGTGCGCGGGTAAAACTCCCCCTGTGCAGCCCCGTTTCGCTTCTTCTAAACCTCTGGTTGAGCAGTTTCCAAAGAACCACCTTCCTGGTCTTTCTGGAACGCTCCTCTGCTTGGGGTGGGGACCAGGGGATTGCCTGTGCTAACTGAATGAGAGAGGGGAAAGGCCAATTAACATTCAGCTGAGAGAGAAAATGATTTCTCCCATCAGCAATAAAAACTGACAGCTTTATCAGAAAATGAACCAGGGGAGCCACAGAGCCTGGCGAGGCAGGTGGGGAGGGGAGCCGGGGGCAGGCCTCGCCAGGCGCGGTAAAGAAGGCCGAGGGCTGCTGGGAGTCAGGGAACGGCTCGGCTCGGGCATCCAGGGGAGTCGCCTCGGGAGGTGAACCTCGTTCTCGCTCCCTGCCCCTCCTCTCTGATCCAGCCCCCAGGCGTGAGGACTAGCACTGTTCAGGTTTTAAACCGAAACTCAGAGCTCTGACTCTCCTAACGGCTTCTCCCTGTGCACTGGTTTCCTCTGACCTTATCATAAAAGGAAGCCACGTGATGTCTATTTATGGTAGCGGTATGGTCTGGGGAGAGGAGGCTCACAGTACGTGAATTCCAAGGGCTGATGAAATTGCTCTGGCCCTCTGGATCTCTCCATGCCACGAATGAATAAACGGGGGTGGGGGCAGGGCGGTGAAATCAAAGTCCCGCGTTATCCGACAGACAGGTTCCTTCTTGAGCGCACGGAGGTAATTTGTCCTATAAATCAGAGCTTACAAACCAGAGAGGAGTTAATAGAACTCAAATTGCATAGCTTTCGTATGAAAGGAAGTGCAGAGAGAAAAGACGGGGGAACCGCCC
The DNA here is from genome assembly GCF_028749965.1 of Puma concolor. Classification (NCBI taxonomy): domain Eukaryota; kingdom Metazoa; phylum Chordata; class Mammalia; order Carnivora; family Felidae; genus Puma; species Puma concolor. The sequence goes on from NC_141673.1 coordinate 6,677,049, forward strand.
TCATTTGGCCTGGTAAGGAAGAGATTTCTCTTTTAAAAATACCACCCTTCCCTTCCTATTTTAAATACAATACACTTGGCTAAAAAAGAGGAGGCCAAGGAGACAGATACAGCAAGTGATACAAAAGAGATCTAAGACCCCAACAGGGTCGCTGTTGTTGTTAAGTTTATTTATTTATTTTGAGAGAGAGCACAAGTGGGGGAGGACCAGAGAGACAGAGGGAGAGAGAGAGAGAGGATCCCAAGCAGGTTCCACACTGTCAGCTCAGAGAGGGCTCGAACGTGCGAACCCTGAGATCAGGACCTGAGCGGAAGTCAGATGCTTAATCCCCGGAGCCCCCCAGGCGCCCCCAGAGCAGGTTGTTTTAATTGCAAACACACAGAGAGACCATGGGGGGGGGCGTGTTTTGTATGGGGTTCTGGACCCCGTCTTCTGTGATCTTCAAAAACGAAGCATAAAGACCCGAGAACAGTCTCAGTGCCTAGAAACATTAGCTCCTTCCCCAGGCGTCTCCATGCCCAGTGTGGCGACACGGGAAACAGAAACAATCTAGTGAGACACTTCAGGGATTCTCATTTCTCCAAATGTTTGTCTTTCGCAGACATTAGTGGGGCGGCTGGGGAAGGAGCGGTCCAGGCTGGTGATGTCAGAGATGATAGCTCCGGAGCTGTGCTTTTCCGAATCACTCCCAAATGGTTTTGAACTGGGAGTTCTGATGAGGCCTCGTGCCCAAAATGTTCTTTTTTTTTTTTTTTTTTTATGTTCTCAGTATAGTAGCTATAACAAGGCAATAAACTTAAGGCCTTTAATACCCAAGAATTGATTCTGGATAAAATCAGTAAGTTCAAGTACATTCACAGATGCATGTCCTTAATGTGTTATTAGCAGGGATCTTTCAAGTTCCGCTGCTGAATTTTGAGGTTAACGGCAAAGAAATACTAGCTGTTGTTAGCACATACATTCCAAACTACTGGTGGCTTAATTCAAAAGACATGTATCTCACTGACTCAAGAGACCCATATGAGTGTTCACGGTTAGCGGAAGGCTTTTCTCCACAGTAATTCAGGGACCTTCCGTCTTTGGACTCCACTAACTCTGAAGGCTTTGTCATCATTGCTTGCCTCTGTTAGAGGAAAGGGAGAGGGTGGACAAAGAATATTTACTTCTTGGGGCACCTGGGTGGCTCATTTGGTTAATTGTCAGACTTGATTTTGTCTCAGGTTGTGATCTCATGTTCAGGAGACTGGGCCCTGTGCAGGGCCTGCTTGGGATTCTCTCTTTCCCTCTCTCTTTCTGCCCTTCCTGTGCTTGTACACGTATGCTCTCTCTCCTTCAAAATAAATCAATAAACATAAAAAAAAAAAAAAAAAAAAAGAATATTGGGCCCCTGGGTGGCTCAGTCGGTTAAGCGTCCCAACTTCGGCTCAGGTCACGATCTCGTAGTTAGTGAGTTCGAGCCCTGCGTTGGGCTCTGTGATGAAAGCTCAGAGTCTGAAGCCTGCTTTGGATTCTGTGTGTGTCTCTCTCTGCCCCTCCCCTGCTCGTGCTCTGTCTCTCAAAAAACGAATAAACATTAAAAAAATAATAATTTACTTCTTGTCTACATTGGCTTGGAAGTAACATACAGTACTTCTCAAACTCCATTGGCAAGAGCTGTTCATCTTTTCTCACCAAAGGCAAGGACAACTTGGAAACATAATTGGACAGCCACTTCCTGGCAACACGTCTGTGCCATTGAAGGTTGGAGCATGACTTTTGGTAGATAGCTGTCTTTGTCTCCTCCAAGCATCTCTTGATCACTTTCAAAAATAACCCTCTGCATAGTGCTGAAAATGAAAATATACAGCACCTGGTGGGATGTGGGTAAGGTAGAGCTGATAGGGAAATATCTCACACAAAGTGTTTACGTTTGAAAAGAGGAAAGTCTCAAATCAATAACCTTAAATTCCTACTGCAAGAAACTAGAAAAAAAAAAAAAGACTAAAATAAATCCAAAGCAAGCACTAGGAAAGAATGATAAAGAGTAGAAATCAATGCAATTGAAAACAGGAAAACAAGGGAGAAACATCAGTGAAACAAAAACTGGTTCTTTAGGAAAAAAAAGAATAACATGTTATAAACCTCCAGAATGACTGACAAGGTAAAAGGACGGAAAGCACAAATCACCAATATCAGGAACAAAACAAAGAGTATCACTACAGATCCTACAGCCGTTAAAAGGATAATAAAAGAATACCGTGAACAACTTTACACTTGTAACTTGATCATTTATTATATGTTTTTTTTATTTGAGAGAGAGAGAGAGAGAGAGAGAGTGCAAGCGGGGGAGGAGGGCAGAGAGAGAGAGAGAGAGAGAGAGAGAGAGAGAGAGAGAGAGAGAGAATCTTAAGCAGGCTCCATGCTCAGCACGGAGCCCAACTTGGGGCTTGATCCCAAGACCCTGGGAGCATCACCTGAGCTGAAATCAAGAGTCAGACGCTCAACCGACTGAGCCACCCAGGTGCCCCTGTAACTTGATCATTTAGATGAAATGGACCAATTCCTTATAACCACAGACTACCAAAACTCAACCAAGGAGAAATACATAATCTGAAAAGTCCTATAACCATAAAGGAAATTGAATTCATAATTGTAGATCTTCCTTAAAAAAATCTCTATGTCCAGGTGAGTTCAACAAAGAATTAGACCAAACATTTAATGAAAAATTAGCATGAATATTACACAATCTCTTCCTGAAAATAGGAGAAATAATACCTCTTGACTCATTTTGTGAGGCCAGTATTACCCTGATATCAAAATCAGACAAAGATAGCATAAAGAAAACTACAGATTAATATTTCTCATGAACTTATGGAAATCCTCAACAAAACGTTAACAAATCAAATTCAGCAATATATAAAAAAAGAATTACATAACACGACCAAGTGGGTCACATTCTATGTGTGCAAGGCTGTCTCAATAATCAAAAATTAATTAAACTACCAGATCAACGGGCTGAAGAAGAAAAATCATATGATCATATTAATACAGAGAAAGCATTTGATAAAATCTAACACCCATTCATAATTTAAGATACTTCCAAACTCTCAGCAAACTGGGAATAGGAGGGATAATTTGATAAAGAGCATCTGCAAAAAATTGAGAGCTAATACTCCCACGAATTTTGGTATATCATGTTTTCCTTTTCAGTCAGTTCAAGATACTTTCAAATTTCCTTTTGACTTCTTTTTTGACCCATGAGTTATTTAGAAGTGTGCTATTTAGGGGTGCCTGGGTGGCTCAGTAGGTTAAGTGGCCGACTTCGGCTCAGGTCTTGATTTCACATTTTGTGGGTTTGACCCCCGCATTGGGCTCTGTGCTGACAGCTCAGAGCCTGGAGCCTGCTTGAGATTCTGTCTCCCTCTCTGTCCCTCCCCTGCTCATGCTTGTCTCTGTCTCTCAAAAATAAATAAATGTTAAAAAAAGAAAAAGAAGTATGCTATTGAATTTTCAGACATCTTTCCATTTTCAATTTCTAATTTAATTCCATTATGGTTAGAGAGCATACTCTGACTTGAATCCTTTTTAAAAATTTTTTTTTAACATTTATTCATTTTTGAGAGATAGAGATAGAGCACAAGTCTGACCGTCCCTCGTTCATGCTCTCTCTTTCTCTCTCTCTCAAAAAAAAAAAAAAAAAAAATATATATATATATATATACACACACACACACATTGAAAAGTAAATAAATGAAATAAAAACTTGTTTAAAAAAAAAAAAGTTGGACACTTAACTGACTGAGCTACCAAGGTGCCCAGGGTGGGGCAGTGAGAGAGACACACACAGAATTCGAAGCAGGCTCCAGGCTCTGAGTTGTCAGCACAGAGCCTGACGTGGGGCTCAAACTCACAAACCGTGAGATCATGACCTGAGCCGAAGTCAGACACTCAACCGACTGAGCCACCCAGGCACCCCTGACTTGAGTGCTTTGAACTGTACTGAGACTTTTTAATGGCCCAGAATAGTGTCTGTCTTGATAAATGTTCTATGGGTACTTGAGAGGATGTACATGCTGCTGTTGTTGGGTAAAGTTTTTATAAATGTCAATTAGGTCAAGTTCGTTGATAATATCAAAGCTTCTAAATCTTCTAAGTGGTTTTCTGTCCACTTGTTTTATCAGTTATTTAAAAAAGGGTATTGAAATCTTCAACTGTAATTGTCAACTTGTGTATTTCCCTTTGCAGATCTCCCAGGTTTTGCTTTAAGGATTTTGAAGCTGTTATTAGGTGCGTAACCATTTGAAATTGTTATGTCCTCTTGATGGATTGACCCCTTTATCATAATTACATACCCTTTTTATCATTGGTAATATCGTTTGCTAAAAAATCTCCTTTGTCTGATATTAATATAGTCACTCCAGCTTTTTATTTTGATTAATGATAGCATGGTATATCTTTTTCCATTCTCTTACTTTTAACCTATATGTGTCTTTATATTTGAAATGTGTTTCTTATATATTTTTTAAAGTTTATTTATTTGAGAGAGAGAGCACATGCAAGTGAGGAAGGGGCAGAGGCGCGGGGGGGGGGGGGGGGGGAGAGAGAATCCTAAGCAGACTCCACGCCATTAGCACAAAGCCCAACGCAGGGCCTAAACTCACAAACTGTGAGATCATGACCTGAGCTGAAATCAAGAGCTGGACACTTGAGGGGCACCTGGGTGGCTCAATCGGTTAAGCATCCAACTTCGGCTCAGGTTGTGATCTCGCCATCTGTGAGTTTGAGCCCCGCATTGGGCTCTGTGCTGGCAGCTCAGAGCCTGCTTTGGGTTCTGTGTCTCCCTCTCTCTCTGACCATCCCCCGTTCACGCTCTCTCTCTCTGTCTCTCAAAAAAAAAAAATATATATATATATATAAATAGATAGATAGATAGATAGATATAGATATAGATAGATATAGATAGACATAGATATATAGATATACATTGAAAAGTAAATAAATGAAATAAAAACTTGTTTAAAAAAAAAGAGTTGGACACTTAACTGACTGAGCTACCCAGGTGCCCAGAAGTATGTTTCTTATAGACAGTATACAGCTGAATCTTGCTTTTTTAATCCAGTCTGACAATCTCTGCCTTTAAATTTGAATATTTAAACCATTTATATTTAATATGGCCATCATTATGGTTTATTTGGGTTTTTTAGTGTTTATTTATTTTGAAAGAGAGAGGGAGAGAGTTAGTGAGCAGAGGAGAGGCAGAGAAATGGGGGCACAGAGGATCTGAAGCAGGCTCCATGCTGACAGCAGAGAGCCTGATGGGGGGCTCAAACTCACAAACCATGAGATCATAACCTGAGCCAAAGTCAGACACTTCACCAACTGAGCCACCCAGGCACCCCTCGTTAGGTTTAAATCTAACATTTTGCTATTAATTTTTTATTTGTCCTATTGTTTTTTTGTTTCCTTTTTTCGCTTTTTCTGTCTTTTGGCATAAACGAATGTTTTAATGATTCTATAATATCTCATTTGTTGACTTATTATAACTTTTGTTATTGTCATGGTTGCTTCAAGGTTTATAATACAATTTCAATTAATCAGTCTACCCTGGGGCACCTGGCTGGCTCAGTCAGAGGAGTATGTGACTCTTGGTCTCGGGGTCATGAGTTCTAGCCCCACGATTGGTGTAGAGATTGCTAAAAAATAAATAAACAAAATCACAGTCTACCTTTAAGTGATAACATACCACTTAGTGGAAAGTATAAGAACCTTGCAATAGTTCCTCCATTTCTCTCCTCCCATCTGTTAAAAACACTTTTGGTCTCAGCATTACTACTGACAATGCCAGTTCAGGACTACTGAAGTTATTTTAGCTTTTCGTCTTCTCATGCTTATATCTCCCTTCTCTGACAGATGGAAACTTGGCCCCAATTATTTCAACCCCTCCGTTTGACATTTATCTCCAGACCTTGTGGGCTGCCATTCACCTTGAGTGTGGGACTGCATACACACCCCCAACCTGATTTGGGTTGCCCCCCACAGCCTACCTTGTTCACATCTGCCTACTGGCTTTTTGGTGAAGAAAAAAAGGAAAAAGCCAATGAGTATTTGCTAAAGCAGGGAAGGAAAGAGGGACAGCTGCAGTAGTCTGGAAGAGCTTTCTTGCTTTCTAGAATGACCAGATATTCCAGGCTCAAGCTCTCTGTTTTGCCCAGACTTGGAATCAACCAAGAAGCTCTAACTTCTTTTAGTGGAAAATCGTGTTTAGAGACCACAGTCTGGGAGCTGAGTGCTTTGCTACTGGTTAGTTATTAGTTTCTAGGTGTTTTTAGTGGATAGAGCTGAGAAATACTTTTCATTTTAAAGGGAAAATGCACAATGAATTTATGCTTATATTTCCAGCTTAAATTTAGGGTTATAGGTTTCTACTTATCTTCTTTGATTTTATATATTTTTTTCTCATGAAAAATCTTGGTTCTTAAAAACATTAATCATGTTACTTATTTGTTGTATCCGCATGCATAACTATGTGTAATATACATTATATGATATGTGTTATAAATATAACGTATTTAATTTATACTATATATTTCAGAAAAATACCAAGATTATTGCTAACAATGTAATTACTGAAAACACTTTATGATTTATTTGCTCTTTTAAAAATGTTCTATTTATTTTATTTTTAAGTTTATTGTTTAGTTTTAGTAATCTCCACAACCAACATGGGCCTCGAACTCACGACCCCAAGGTTAAGAGTCTCATACTCTACCAACTGGCCAGTCAGATGCCCGTACTGAGCATTTTATATGCTGTATCAGTTACCTACAGCCGTATAACACACAACAGCCAACATCTTAGTTTATTTAAAGCAACAGACATTTATTATCTCATGGTTTCTGTGGATGGCAGTCTGGGCATAGTTTAGTTGGTTGGGTCCCCTAGCTCTGGGTGTCCCGTGAGACTGCAATTGAGGAGTCGCCAGCCAAGGCTGTGGTCATCTTCAGGCTCGGCTGGAGAAGGACCCAGGCCAAGCCCACTCGTGTGGTTGTTGGCAGGATTCAGTTCCTGGCAGACTGGTGGCCGGAGGCTGTCCTCAGTTATTTGCTGTGTGGACCTCTCCGGAGAGCCGCTCGCAATATAGAATCAGAGTAACCAAGTGAGCAGGAGAAGGGGAGGGGGAAGGAAGGGAAGATGGAGAGGACCAGCAAGTCTTTTACAGCCTGATCTCGGAAGTAACACCCTATCAGTTCTGCCACGTTCTGTTGGTTAGAAGTAGGCAGTAAATCCAGCCCACCCGCAGGGGGAGGAATTACACAAGGCTGTGAACGCAGGAGGAGGGGGGGTTCCGAGAGCCTTTTGGAAGGTGACTACTACCCATGCTTTACGTCTTCAACAATCACAGCAGCCTCATGAGGGAAGCATTACTATCCCCACTTGATGGATGAGAAAAATGAGGCATGGAGAGCACAGGCAATTTATGCAGCGTCCCAGAGCCAGGAGAGGGCGGAGCGGGGTCTAAGCAGCAGCCTGGCCCCAGGAAAGTATCAGCAAGGATCACACAGACACTCTCAGTGCCGGGTCCGCCGTGTGCACCGGCCACTTCAATAAAAGCGTCTTGGAATTTTGACCCAGACCACGTATCTCAGAGCATCTGACTCGGCAGAGCTCCCGCTCAAGTCTCCATTTTTCTGTGATTTACGTGCGGTTCTGGATTTCCATCAGGAATCATCGGTCCCCATCATCCCTGCCAAGGATGCAGAGAATCACAGCGGACGGGGTTTTCTGGTGCTCTCCTTTCTGAGTTAGTCCGAAAAGGCAAAACGCTGCCCTTCCCATGTGCCTGCAGAGATGCATGGCGTTTAAACTTTTTAATCATTTACATGAAATTCTCAAGTGCAATTGTAGTCATTTTTCTTCATCTAGCACATCTTTGCGGGGACTTATTATGTACTAAATACTGTTCTGGTAGTGAACAAAAGAGATTCTGGCACTTTCTAGTAGGGGGGAGACAGACAGACAATCAATCAATCAATCAATCAATCAAATATATAGTGTAAAAGGTGATGACAGCTTCCGTGGAGGAAAAACATCAAGGAGGGGGTGGGAGCAAGCTGTGCAGATACAGGCGGGGGTTGGGGGAGCATTCCAGAAATGGGGAACGGCCCGTGCAAAGGCCCCGAAGCAGCAATGTCTGGCTTGTTCCAACCCAGTGAGGAGGGGGGCGTGGCTGGAAAATATGGAGGAAAGTGTTGGGCCTGGCCGGAAGGGAGGGCCTGGTCCTTTGTTGACATGGGGTGGTTGAGAGAGGAGCATGTTGGTGAGGGAGGGACACAGCGATGGGCTTGGCAGTGGAAAGTCTCAGGAGCCCACTGGACCCCAAGTGGAGGTTTTGAGTAGGACACTGGGCAGTCATGTCCAGACTCAGGGCAAGGTCCTGGCCAGAAGTCTGAGGCCGAGAGTCCAAGCCCTCCAGTGAGATTTATCACGGGAGCGAGTGTGGGCAGAGTGCGCTCGGACTTGCCCCCATTTGGAGCTTGGGGTGACCAGAAGGAGCGGCCACCAAGAGATGGCAAACCAGGCGGGAGGGGATCCCTGTGCCATGTAGGGTGTGGCCTGGGACAGGGCTGCTGGATCACAGCCCCAAGATCACTGCACCTTGCCAAGGGCGTTTAGGAGAGAGGAGAGGGGGAAAGCCCCTCAGAGAGAGATCTGGAGAGAGCGGAAGGAGGCGGAGCAACACAGACAATGCGGACATTCTTTCAAGGAGTTTTCTAGATCAGAGGAATGGCGCACTTCTTGGAAAGCGATGCTGGGCCGAGAGAGGCTTCTGTGGGGTTTTGGGTTGGTTTTTGTTTTTTTTTAGGCAGGGAGAAATGACAGGACGTCTGCGTGTTGGCATACTGACGGGAAGGAGCGGGTGGCGAGGGGGAAACGGTGCAGGATCGGGAGCTGCTGAAGCATCGGGCTGGAGTCAGCAGGAGGGGGTGGGATCTGGACCCAAGTGGAGGTGTGGGGTGGGCAGGGACACCGGAGGAGCACAGAGTCTTACTGGGTTCCCGGCACGTGCCAGACATGGTTGTAGACGGGGTGGGGGGTGGGGGAGCTGGAAATGAAATAATACATTTGTTCGTTAAGTCAATGAAAATAACGAAGTAAATGAATACATGAGTATGAATAAATGAAACGAAAACTGTGTGTTCTCATGGAGCTTGCATGACTGTATGGGGGGACGTTCACAAAGTAAATAAAGATTTAAAACAAGACAGCGCCCTAAATGCCAGCGGGAACCCACAGCAGGGAGGGAGATGCTGGGTTCAGGGAGGGACGCATTTTAGATGCAGCGGCCAGGAAAGGCCTCCCTAGGACGGTAATACTTTCTAAAAGCTGGGCAAACAGGGGCACCTGGGTTTGACGCCTGACGTCAGGTTAGACGCCTGACTTTGGCTCAGGTCATAATCTCTTGGTTCGTGAGTTTGAGCCCCGCGTCAGGCTCTCTGCTGTCAGCACAGAGCACCCGCTTCAGATCCTCTGTCTTCCTGTCTCTCTAACCCTCCCCCACTCCCCCTTCCCCCACCTCCTGCCCATGCCATCTCTCTCTCTCTCAAAAATAAATTAACATTAAAAAAAATTTTTTTTAAAGCTGCACAAACAGCGACAGGAGGGACACTCTTGAGTTTGAGGTTGGGGCAGGGCTCCAGGCAAAGGAACAGCAAGGCTCAGATGGGAGCGTGTGCCTGGTGAACCAGTAAGCAGGCTGGCTGACCAGTAGGCGACCTGAGAGAGAAAGGGCAGGGGGGAACTGGGCACTGGGCAGAAGGTAATCTGCTCCCAGCATCGGCAGGTGGCCGAGGGAGGTTTGATCCCCAAAGAGAAGAGAAGCCACCGCTAGGGTTGGCAGAGGTGATGTGACCCGGCTTGTGTCTAACTCCACCCCTCTGGCCGCTGTGTTGAACAGGCTGGGGAAGGACACCGAAGCAGAGAGCCTCGCAGGCAGTGGGAGGCAGGGGTGCAGAGGGCCTGTATCCTGGTGACATTTTGCAGGCAGAGGCGGCTATGTGAGAGATGGTTCCGAGGCCCCTCTGGACAGACAGAGAAATGTGGTCAGGAGAGCCTGCGGGGGGCTCTTTGCTGACGGACCCCCTTTTCTTCAGTGCAATGGAAGCAGGCTGGGGCAGGAGAGAAGGGCAGACGGGAATATTCTCCGAAGAGCGGAGCAGGGACTGGGCCAGGAGGCAGTGGGTCCCAGGAAGGAAGGTGGCCTGGGGGTGGGGGGCACCCAGGTGAGCACTTTTGGTTGCGAATGAGACCTGTCAGCGGGAACGTGTGCGTCTTCAGCCACTTTCGGGAGCACAGGGCGGAGGGTGGGGGGTCCCCCAGGTGGTGGGATGAGAGTAGAGAGAGGGGTCCAGGAGTGAGGACCAGGTGAGGGCACCTTAGGACTGTGGTTCGCAGCTGCTGAGGTGGTCAAGGATTGCTGGGAGGCAGGAATCTAGAAGCAAGAAATGGGTAGTCGGAGATAGTGGCCTGAAAGTGCCAGAAATTGGGGGTCTGAAGGATCTGGGTCCACTTGCCAGGCCTAGTGTGTGCTCAGGAACCAGTTACTGAGCTGTGAGGACGACCAAGCCATTGGAGGAGAGGAGGTGAAGGACGGAGGCCGAAAGACCCTCTGCCAGGATGCTGGCGTCACCAAGAAGTGAGCGGGGCCCAGCACTAAAATCTTCCAGGATTGAGGGGCAGCTGGGTGGCTCAGCAGGTTGAGTGTCTGACTTTGGCTCAGGTCATGATCTCACGGTTCATGGGTTCGAGCCCGGCGTCAGGCTCTGTGCTGACAGCTCAGAGCCCGGAGCCTGCTTCGGATTCTGTGTCTCCACCTCACTCTGCCCCTCCCCCACTCGTGCTCTGTCTCTCTGTCTCTCAAAAATAGATAAAACATTAAACAAAATTTTTTTGTAAAAAATAAGATAAAATCTCCCAGGATTGAGAGTAGGTGGACTGGAGGTCTGTAGGTGGCCGGGGTGAGGAGAGGTAGCAGGTTAAGAAGATCTGACAACAGGAGGTTCAGACGTCAGCCTTCATGAGGAGGGTGGAGGAGAATATTCCAGAAGCAGCACTGAGGAGCAAGGATGGCACAGACCCTATTTCCAGGCTCAGTAGCAGCACGGGACTAGGAGGAAGCAGGTCTCCTCAAGAAGGCTGCAGCAGAACCCTGATGGAATGACCCTGCAAAACTCGTGTTTATTCCCCGAGGGGACAGGGCTGGATGCAGGGTTTCTGCCGACAGGAGCCGGTCGCCGGCTGCCCACTACCCTTGACCCCAGCTTGGCCTGCTGTCCAGCAGCAAGACCCAGGCACGGCGCCGGCAGCCAGGCCTGAGAAGGCGGCACCCGGTGGCACACTGCCTGGGAGGGCTTCGGGCCTACCTAGCAGGTAGGGGGCCCCCGGTTCCTGCGATCAATGATCGATCGTTCGTTTCACCCGTGACTTGATTGAGCCATGAGCTGGGGCGGGGGCTGGGGGCTCAGATATTTGAATCAGTTGACTGAGTAAAGCGGATGTGGGCCTCCCTGATGTGGGTGGGCCTCCTCCAGTCTATCGAAGGCCTGAATAGAGCAAAAAGGCAAAGGAAGGGGGAATTTGCTCTCTCCGCCTGTCTCCAAGTGGGGACATTGGTTTTTGTCCCTCCTTTGGACGAAGATTCAGGCTGGGACTTACACTAATCGGCTCTCCTGGCCTCCAGCTTGCCGCCTGCGGGTCTTAGGGCTTCTCAGCCTCTGTAGTCATGTGGGCCAATTTTGTATTGTCTCTTACACACACACACACACACACACACACACACACACACACACACCCCCTATCGGTTCTATTTCTCTGGAGACTCCAGACTAAGACAGTTTCCAAGACTCTTCTAGCAATAAGAACGGTTTGAAAAATGGCCAGAGCTGTGGAGACAGACAGGGAGGCCAGATGTCCCCCCCACCTCGAGCCATGCCAGGGCACGTCTGGGCAGAATCGGGACCCCGGGGGCAACGGGGCAGATGGCTGTGGCTCCAAGCGGGAGATTTGGAGCGAGCCCAGCAGACCGAGTCTCCTCGTCCGGGAGCCCTGCGCAGGGTCACCCCGACCCAGCCTGCGGGTCCCCTGCTGTCATGACGCTGTGCCTTCATCTGACGTGGGGACACGGCCTCTTCACCACTAGAATGTCCCTCTGCTGTCATGTTCAGGGCAGGATGGAAGTGCTTAATGTGTTGTGATGGAGGAAAAAATCAGGATATAATGACGATTTTCTTTAAGACTTTGTTTCGTTTGTTTGTTTTGGGGCTTTTTTGGCTTTTAAGGTTGATGACCAGTTACTTGGGACTTGACCATCCTGTTCAGGGACTATGGACCCTTTTCTGGGCTGTTTTGATCCCCTTTTGCATTCTTTCACCGCTCTCAGGCATTTCTTCACGTTTGTGGAACTAAAAGAAAACCAGAACAACGATGTCACGTTCTGAGGGAAAAGGCACAGAATCGGAGGAGGCTGAAGTGACCGCTAACGTGGTGATTGACCTTTGTCATCCCCATGCTGCTGACAGGGCCCCGGAGCTGACCATGTGGTGTTCTCCCCAACCTAACCTTTTAGCCAGCCTGACGTGGAGGTCATTCGAAACCTGACGGGGACCCAGAACCTCACCGCCAGGGGTCTACCCCAGAGAAACGAAAACTTAGGTTCACACGAAAACCCAGACATGAATGTTTCTAGCAGTTTTGTTCATAGTCACCAGAATCTGGGGACGTGGCCCACATCCTTCACCTGGTGAAGGGACGAACAGAGTGGGTGGGACGCACGGTTTACTCAGCAAGATGGTGGGATCATATGCGATACGAGGGGGTCCCCACAACAGCACGGAGGAGGCTCGGGAGCATTACGCTTGGGGAAAGAAGCATCCAGACCCCCAAGGCCACATGCGAGTGATTCCGCTTCTCTGACACCGGGGAAAAGGCAGGAGGAGCACAGACCGGTGGTCGCCAGGCGCTGGGGGAGGAGCTGACCTTAGGGGACAGAGAAAGGACGTGGGGGGGGGTGGTGACAGAGGGTTCTTTATATCGACCGTGGTAGTGGCTCTGCATTTGTCAAAACCCAGAAAGCTACACCAAAGGAGGTGCACTCCACTGCATGCGAATTCAAAAATAAAATTTCAAAAGTTAAAAAAGAAAAACCATCATTGTTTCCAAATAAAGGAAGAAGAGAGTTGTGATACATCCAAATTTAGGGATTTTAAAACGAACCAAACTTTGTCATTTTGGAGTTTTTTGTTTTTGTTTTGTTTTGTTTTTTTAATCAGGGAGGGGAAGGAACTAGGAATCAGTGAGCATCTTAGTATGCTTTGGTGAGTAACCAGGTGCATGCTGGGAACTCTTGAATGCTAACAAATTTGGGACGGCAGCTAACTATCCCCATTTTACAGGTGAATAAACCAAGGTTCGGAGAAGTGACTTAGCCCCAAGCCAAAAGGAAGATGACAGAGGAGGGATTTGAACCTGGGTCTTGCAGGGTCCAGAGAGGGTGTTAGGGGATAACGGATACCTGCTCTCTTCTATTTTCCAGACTCAGCACAAGGTTATGTGGCTTTACAGTGAAAAGTTACTTCTTTCCTTCCTCCAACTCATTGCTTGTAAAAGAGCTGGTCCTGTCGTGGCCTCAGAAGTACTTAAAAGTGTTCACCTGCCTCCTGGTAAGGAGATTCGCCATTTTTTCTGCTGGTGCTTGCTTGGTTTCTCTATTCAGTGCATTCGTTCCCTGAGGCCACGGTAACAAAGCACCACAGACTGGGTGGTTGAAAACAACAGAGGCGCCTGGGTGGCTCAGTCGGTTAAGCCTCTGACTTTGGCTCAGGTCATGATCTTACAGCTTCTGAGTTCTGAGTCTGAGCCCCGAGTCGGGCTCTGTGCTGACAGCTCGGAGCTTGGAGTCTGCCCCGGATTCTGTGTCTCCCTCTCTCTCTGCCCCTCTTCCGCTCGCGTTCTGTCTCTCTCTCTCTCTCTCTCTCTCTCCCCCTCTCCCTCTCCCTCAAAAATACATAAACATTAAAAAAAAATTAAAGCAACAGACATTCCTTCTCTCACAGTTCTGGAGGTTGGTTTTGGAGTCTGGGAGCCCAGGATCAAGGAGTCAGCAGGTTTGTGCTCCTGCTGAAGGTTCTAGGGAAGAATCCTGCCCCCAAGGGCTCCTTGGCCTGAGGCTGCATCCCTCCCGCCTCTGCCACGCATCTTCACACGGGGTCTATCTTTCCTGCCTCTCTGTGTGTCCCCCTCTTCTTATAAGGACAGCAGCCATTGGGTTCAGGGCCCACCCTAAACCCAAGATGACTTCATCTCGAGATCTATCTGCACAGACCCTTTCTCCAAATAAGGACACATTCACAGGAACAGGGGTTAGTACTTGAACATATCTTTTGAGGAACTTAACCGTGTTCAGTGAGACTTTCTCAATGAGGGCAGAGGCAAGCCGGAGCCCTGATGCTCACTGGGGGGCCTGCAGCCCTTCCTGTCCTCCGCTGTCACCCTGGAGTGGGGAGAGGGGGGCTGAGGAGGTGAGCTAGAGTCTCTACTTAGCGGCAGAGAATCACAAATTCCCCTTTCCTAATAAACCCCATTGCTTCTCCCTCCTGCCAGCAATCTCCCCAGTGATGTCTGCGGTGAAACCAGCTGACCCGGAGAAAACGGAGGGAGATGATTATGGATTAGAAAAGTGCCTGACACAACATCCTTTTAGGAGTGGAGTGGTTCTGCCAGTTGTTGCCTGCCTGGCGTCCTCCCCCAACCCCCCAGGAACAGCCTAGATTTTCTGGTGGGGACTCTTGGCCTCCCAAGGTCATTTGGTTGGGCTGGGCCAGCCCCTACCCTCAGCAACTACCTCTGGCTTTTTTCAGCTCCCTGCCCTCTCCTTCCCCACTGCTGGGTTGCTCTCCCATAGCCTTACCTGGCCCTCCCCGCCTGACTAGCCGACCCGACTAGCCGACCTGCCCGGCACTGCCCCAAGCAGGATGCATTGAAATGAATAGAACAAGATTGGCCCCCAACTGTGGCTTTATTTATTTGCAGAGTCAGGAGAGTGAGGAAGGCTGCAGCTGAGTTTGAGGGTGTAGATGCTTTTGGGGAGAGGGACTGGGAGTGGGAGAATGGGGGTGATGAGCTTTTCTTTATAGGTCTTTGTGTACTGCACTCTCTGAGCTCTGATATCGCGCTGCCCCGCCAGCAACCCTGGCTGGGTCCTCGGTTTCCTTTTCGCTCTGTTCTGCCTCCTTCCTCACCCTTGGGAAATATTTCCGGGCTGTCGTCCTGAGCCCTGGTCCAGAGTCCTGCCGCCCACAGCCCTGCCTTCCAGGAGCCCTGGCTCCCTGGCCCTGATGCCCGCAGGCCTCCACCAGGTGCCCCTGACCTTTCCCATCGCTTGACCGACTGACCAAGGCCCTCCTGGATAGTGACTCATGAACTTGGCAGTTTCTCACATCCCCGTTCCCTTCTCTGAAAACACAGGGAGCTGCCACCCCACAGGGTTCTGTGCGCAAGGGAGAAAATGGTTGAAAAAATGCTCCGTGAAACTGGGATTTGCTACCCAATGAGAAAGCTTATTATTAAAGACACAGGATGCACATCACTTAACCAGCACTCAGTCGGTGTCCTTGACTGTCAGGAAGGCTGAGTAGAGCAGCTCTGGGTCCAGGAGGTCAGGACAGGGAGGCCACCTTATCCTTCGGCACCCAACTCCCCCTCCTACCCCTTCCTGTCTGACCTCCAGGGGGCACCAGATCTCCACCCAGTGAGGGCAGGTCCCCGCCTCTCTAACTCCCTCCTAAAGGCTCAGGCAAAGGTGGAGGGGGCGGAGCACTGGCTGGCACAGAGCAGGGAATCCACCCAATGTCCGATTTGGGGCCACACCGA
This sequence comes from Puma concolor, assembly GCF_028749965.1. Taxonomy (NCBI): domain Eukaryota; kingdom Metazoa; phylum Chordata; class Mammalia; order Carnivora; family Felidae; genus Puma; species Puma concolor. The sequence goes on from NC_141673.1 coordinate 6,692,952, forward strand.
TATGTTCTCAGGGCGCAACATTTGTAGTCCTGCAAGATTCAGAATACCCCTAAATCCCACATTTTCAGAAAATGGATGAAAAGCTGATCAAACAGACTTTGATGCCAGGATGAAGGGCCGAGTCCCCGCGTGATTGAGCTGGAGGTAAAGTGTGGGCTGGAGTTCTCTTTGGCTGGAGGAGGAGTCTCCTGTCATCTGTCAAGCCTGAAAGAGAAAATGAAATGGGGCCTCCCCGTCTCTCCTTGGAGCCTGGCTTGCTAGTGTGGCCTGAGCTGGCTGGGTCAAGCACCGCCAGGTTGTGCCGGGGCAGACTCAAGGCCAGCGCGATGGGGATTCTGGGGGCCTAGCTTGCTGGTAAACCACAGTCCAGTTTGGGATTTGGCTCCGAATCCTGCTTCAGAAACACCGTCCCTTCTCCGTACCTGGGGAGGTGGATGAGCTCCGCCCAGGAGAGCCCTACAAGGCCTTATTCCCCCTACAAGGCCTTATTCCCCCTACAAGGCCTTATTCCCCCTACAAGGCCTTATTCCCCCTACAAGGCATTATTCCCCAGACCCGAGCTGGCTGCCTCTCTAGGGAGCATAGCCCCAAACATATCCACGGTCTCTTGCTTTTCTGCTCCCAATAGCCTTTCCTTCTCTCATTAGCCTGGCCCGGCAGGGGAATACGAACTGCTCTCAGGAAGTGCCTGGCGAGGAAGAAGGTGAGCCTCAGAGGCCCTCATGACTGGCCCGAGCCCCCTCAGGTAGGAAGGGGCAGGCCCGGGCCTTGAACTCAGATCTCCCGCCTCCAAGTCCAGGCTCGGGTTCCCCTAAGGCGGAGGCCACACCTACCCACCCGCAAGCGTTTTGTCGAAGGCTGGGCCTTAATGAGTGAGATCAAAAACTAGCTGGAGTTTGGCTGCCGGATCCTCTTTTGGAACTTTCTCTCTGGACCAGCCAGGGAGTGGCTTGGTTCCACCTGCCTGCGTGTACCTGCTTAATCAGCACCATTCGATTAAAACAAATCCCCCCCCCCCCATCTTTTTTTCTTTGCCACCGCATCGCAATGTGTAATTGCAATGTGTTCACGCGGTCATACGTGTCTATCAAGTTTGCAAATGTTGAGCCATTTTAACCTCCGGTAGGTTTCCTCTTTCCATCTGACTCCCTCCCTTCCCAAACCTCTCCTCCAGGCGGGTGGCGTGGGACCGGCCGTGGGCATTCAGTTGGGAATGCGTTCGGCTTGGGCTCGTGGGATATTTTACGTGGTTCACTTCCACCCGCAGTTCGGTTACTGGGCAGCCGAGGGTATGGAGGGCTTCCACAAATACTCACTGACACTGATGAATACAAGAAAAGGGGACCCAGTGAACACAGTAGAGAAAGATTTACATTTCTTGCTGATTTGACACGAAATAGCCACATCAAACAAGGATAACACAAAAGTGACTATAGGTCCCTGCAAAGAGGGCGTCAGAGCCACGCTGCATGCCCGGTGCCGTCTGTCCAAGGGGCCTTTAAAGTTAGTCCCAGCATGAGAAAATGTGGCGTGCCCTGAATTCTTACAGCTCATGTATGAAGGAAACTCGGCCGGAGTTTATATTCTCTCCGCAGAACTGGGCATCGTAGAATCCTTGTCGGAAAAGGAGGTAATCAGAGTGGGCAAAATCAGCGGTGGTAGGGGGTCAATATGAAATATCCTGTCATCCTGAGTCGCTTGATTGTTTGTGGTATTTGTCAGCCTTTTAGAGTCTGTAACTTGTGAGTTCTAGCTCGTTAGAAGGGACGCTAATATTCACTGGCATACCTAATTTAGGCTTTGTAATTTTTGGTCTTTTTTTTTTTTTTTTTTTTTTTGCAATGAGACCCCCCTCAAAACTGCGTAAGCCTCAGACCACGACTTTCTCTCTGCTGAAAACAGGTGGTTTATAGAGAAGAGAGGTGCTTGATCCTGCCACTTCCTCCCTCCGGGACGCTGGCTGACTTACTTTTCTCAGCCTGAGTTCCTTCCCTATCAGTGAGTCAGGCCCCCTCAAGGGGGCCATGAGATCGCACGTATAAAGTGCTCATGGTCGTCCTGGATCCTTAACAGATGCCAGTTCTGGGTCCCCTTCCCTCAATCTTTTCCTGATGTCCACAAAGACGCTTTCAGTTCCTCCCATGGGTCGTGCTAAGTGTGGGAGTGCTGTCCTCGCCTACACTCGGAGCTTTCCCACAGAGAGTGGGTGCCAGAGCCTGAGAGAGCCTTTTTCCCAAATCAGAATCACCAGTAGACGATCTCAGCCACTGATGCAAGGCACTGGGCTGAGAGAGGGGCAGAGGGGGTGGGGAGGTGGGTCTTCTGAAACAGTCCCGCCCCAACAGGCCATCCTGATGGGCCTCTTCCAGAAAGGGCAGGGCTTTGCCATGCGGGAAGCAACTGTTAGTCACGTCATGGGTTCCTGGGAAAGAGGACCCACGTCCTGGTGGCTCCCACATTCCTGGTGGAAGGAAAGGCTTCCCTCCAGGGGATGCAACAGAGGGTCAACCAGCAACTTGGAGGAAATGGGGGACCCAAAAGGAGCTAAGCGCTTTCAGGAGGCATCTCCAGAATGTAGGGAAGGTCATGGTCCTACTGACCTGGGCACCAGGGCCATGCCGGCTGGAGGAGCCTTCTGAGGGGAAGGGTCTGGAAGCCAGCTTGGGGGGAATGGACAAGACTAAGGATGTCTTGGCCTGCACGAGGGGAGGCTGGGGCCACACATCCCTGTCCTTAGCTGTGGGAAGGAAAGGGTCATAACCCCAAGGGAAGACCTTTCATCCGGGGGAGAGCTGCTCTGCGAGGTTCGAGCCTCCAGTCACTGGGGACATGAGCAGAGAGGAGTGGGGGGGGGGAGGGCCAAGAGAGGGACGGGATAGAGAGGGGAAGTGGCAGGAGCCCCAGGTCAGGACCCCAGGAAGCGCACTGAGCCCATCCCCACCCTCCTCCTTCCACCATGTTCCCCAAACAGCCAAGGCCTCCTGCTCCTGCCCCTTCCCACCTGTCCCCTTGGCTGCCCCTGTGCCCAGACTGTTCGCTAGAGCCCCCCCTCCCCCTTAGCTTCCACACTGTGTCCCTGAGAGTGGCCTCTGTGACAGGAGGGAAGGGTTGGGGGGGATCTTATTTTTCCTGTATTCTCACCACTAAGCTCAGCTCCCACCCCCACCCCCACCCCCCATCTCCACCCCTGCAACATTTCAAACACATGCAGGACTGGATTGAAGGAAGAACTTCGTTCTGAGGCCGACTTTCCTGTTAACTTCATATTTCTACATGTTAGCCAGTTCTTTCCTAAGTTGGCCCAAATTGTTTTCACTCTCTGACGTGCACTTCCTGCAAGTTCAAAACCAAGGTCATTTATTGACTATTAATGTGATGAGAATTCCCTGTGGAGCCCGTTTCACCTGTGTTAGAGAAAGGGCCTCACACAGGGACTCTTCCCAATTCCTTCCTTCCTTCCTTCCTCCCTCGCTCCCTCCCTCCCATTTTTTAAATTTATATTTGAGAGACAGAGTGCAAGCCGGGGAGGGGCAGAGAGAGAGAGAGGGAGACAGAGGATCTGAAGCGGGCTCTGCACTGACAGCAGAGAGCCTGATGCGGGGCTCCAACCCACAAACTGTGAGATCATGACCTGAGCCACAGTCGGACGCTTAACTGACTGAGCCACCTGGCTGCCCCACCCCCCAAATTCTCATTCATTCATCCATTCATTCAAGAGGTACATGTGCTTGGCCTGAGCACCTGCTAAATGGAGGTGTCCTCACCTGGGAAGGGAGGGCGGCTGCAGGTAGAACAGGTTGGGGAGGCTGCAGGGGGCTGACAATCTAGCCAGGGAGTGCACACCCCCAAGGTTGTCACAAGGCAGGACCAGCTGGCAAACTGGATTCAAACCCCAGCTCTGCCCTCACCGGCTGTGTGGCCTTAGAAAAGTGACTTCCTGGGGCACCTGGGTATCTCAGTCGGTTAAGCATCCGGCTCTCGATATCAGCTCAGGTCACGATCTCCGGGTCGTGAGACAGAGCCCCGTGTCTGGCTCGGTGCTGTGGAGCCTGCTTGGGATTCTGTCTCTCCTTCTCTCTGACCCCCCCCCCCCCCCGCTTGTTCTCTCTCTCTCTCTCTCTCTCAAAATAAATAAATAAACATTTTAAGATGTATTTTTAAAAAAAGAAAAGAAAAGCGACCTCCTGTCTCTGAGTCTCAGTTTCCTCATCTGCAAGATGTGAGTGCCATAGAGCTGAGCCGGCAGGGTAGCTGAGAGGGTGGCACTCTCCAGCATCTGGGCAAAGATGACTTTCCACTTCCTCCTTGGACTACTCCCCCCCTACACCCCCTGCCCTGCCCGCCTCCAGACACCGGCCGGGCCCAGCTGCCGACGGCTGGACGCCCCATGAGTGGTGGTGTCACACGAAGCTGGGGGTGAGGAGTGAGGGGACCCCTGTGTGGGTCCAGGCGACAAAGGGCCTCCTGCTGCACACCCAGCAGGGAGCCCAGCCCCGTCCCATGGGCAGCTCAGGGATGGCCATGTCCTCTGCGCGTCCCCAGATGGTGCTGACACAAAGATCAGTAGACAGATGCGGGAGGAAAGGCAAGCGGGGGGACAGCTTAGGAAGACTTTCTCCCAAGTCAGAGGCAAAAAGCCTGAAAATACTTTCCTTTGGCCCTGGGTGGGGTGGGAGGATTCCCCTGGGGAAGAGGCTTCCGGATGAGAGAAATCTGCAGTGACCTACCGGGAATATCACGGTCCAGCGAGCCCAAGATCTCCACTCAGCTGATGTTTTCCCTTCCTCCTTCTTTCCGGACGAAGAACAGACCATGGTTATTGTTGATCGGCTTGTCCTCTGGAGACTTCTGGTCCTAAAAAGACTGCCACGTCCTTTTGGGGTCGCAGGGCGTTTTGTCCAGAATGGGATTTTCACCCCAGTGAATGCCGGGAGTGTCTCAACTTCCAGACAAGCTGTCTTGTAGAGAAGGTCTTTCTACTCCGAAAGCCTATCGTAAATGATGCCAGGCTTCCGGGAATGGCCAGAAAGCTGCTCGACTCAGATGTGGCTGAAAATCTGTACACGTGAAATGAAAACAGTAGAAATCGATACCAGTCGCAATACCGGTAATCTTTTAATAGAAAAATAAATGGTTTTTATTCATCTGACCGTTGTCATTGGAGAGCGAAGGTTCTTTCAGCAAAGGGTGGAGACGACCGAGGCCTTCCCCGGCCCGGCTCCCCTGGGTCCTGCTCAGGACGTGACACCCCAGTCCCTCTGGCCAGCTCATGCTGAGAAGCTTCTCACTGAGTCCCTGTGAATGCTGTGGCCTTGGCTTCAGTGGCAGGCTCAGCCTGGTCTTGACCTACGACCCAGGTCTCCCCAGGCATGGAGTATTTGAGGGAAATGGCCCAGCACAGTGCACTGAAGAGAAGTGGGAAGAAGAGAACCTATTGGGCAGAGGAGAGAGACAGCTTTCCCGAGGAATCAGGCCAAGCCGGTGGGACAGTCCCCGGAGAATCCTTTGCCCCTGCCCAGCCCCCTGCCCCCATCTCTGGAGCCCTAACACGGGCCAGCTGGAAGTCCAGACTCGGTGTAGGGAGTGGGGGGGAACCTCCTCTCCTGCCCCTCCTCCTGTTCCCACCTGCCTTCCCGAATGTCTCCCTGCTGCCCCTCCCAGACCTGCCACCCTCCACCGATTCCTCGTCCATGACCACACACCCTCGAGGTCTGTGCGTGCCCCATCACCCCTTGCTGGACCCTTGTGGCTCTCTGCCAGTTCCCCATCCCCACCTAGAGACCTACGCAGCTCCTTTCAACCAACATCTTATTCTTTGCAAAGCGATTTCCCCTCTGTCACTCCCAACTGTTTGTCATCAGGTCCATTCAAGGCAGCTAGTTCACCCCCATATGGTAGATGAAGACACGACTCCCGTTGGCTTAGAAGATGGGGGCGGGGGGAGAGGCACTCGGAGGGGGCCGGGGCTTGCTCTACATTCCCAGGGCACCTGCTGGCCTTCCAGGGGAGGGGGAAGGAGGAGAGGGGAGGAGGCGGGGGATCAGATCTCTTTGAGGGGCTCTCCCTGGTCCCTTCAGAACGGGCCTCCTGGAAGGCTGCCCACGGCCCTGCCCACAGCCCCTTGGGAAACTGCCTTGAAAGTGCTTCAGGCAGTTTCTCCAGTGTGAGAACCACAGGATGTCAAAATACTGATCCCCTGGGCTCTCTGGGGTGGGGCCAGAAATGCACATAATTACTGGTTGCCACACACACCCCTCTGCCCATAGGACACGGAGGCCCTCTGGCTCCTGAAACCAGACAACTGTGAGGGGTGACAATGCATGAATTAGCCTCAGGGGAGGCTGTTTCCTTAATTGGCTGATCTCACTGTGGGAGCCCAGTTGTCCCTGCAAAGCCGGGGGACTGGTTTGCCTGGTGGCCGATAGCTGGCTCCAGTCAAGTTTCCCCAAGTGGATTTTACAAAGTGTTCCCAGCAAAGCAGCAGCCTGTTAGATCACAGAGGCAGGTTGGGGGGTCTACATCCAGTGTGCCCTGCACTCCGTTCCCACAGACCACTCCCAGCACACTTCCGGTCCTGGCGGCCTCTGACGACCCCCCTTCTCCGTCCTGCTCCCTCCGCTCTATCCCGTTGCCTCTAGCTCCAACCTGAGCTTGCTGGGAAGTGGCCTCTGGCAGCCCAAGACCCTAGGAAGGGGAAGAAGGGGCATGGAGCATTCCCCCATGTGCCACCAGGTGGCGCCATTGGCACAGGACAACCCGGGGCTGTCCCCGGTGGCGGGTCGGGACAGGGGTGGTGCCATTAGCACAAGACCTTCAAGGCTGCGGTGCCTGCCACCTGAGGACCTGCAATGATTAACCTCCTAGTCGGTGCTTATGTCTCCCAGGGACGCAGTTGTTCCAAGGGTCTGAGCCTAACAAGGCCTTGGCACATGGTGATCGTGGAACAAGTGAAAAATGATGCCATCTTGGTTTTCCATTCCACCCCCCCCCCCCATCTTCAGGACTGTTTTCAGCATAGCAGGGGCTGAAGAGGGGCCATTACCTCCTTGCCGCCTTCCCCCAACAGAATTAGCGGGGAGGGTCTTGTCTAACTGTGGGCATGTGTCCATTAGGAAAACCCCGGCCTCTGGTCCCAGGTATGCCTCTGAGCCCCTCTGTGACCTTGAGCAGGCCATTTACGTGATTTTTCTCCGTCACTAAGTCTGTAAGATGAGAGTTATAATACCAGCCCTGTTGGGAGAATCAAAGCGAATTGCAGGAGAACATAATGATTGAAAGCACAATCATGGGAGCTCATCTCCAGGCTGCCTCCTCGCTGTGTGGCCTTGGGCAAGTGGCTTACACTCTCTGATCTTCAGTTTCTTCACCTGTAAGATAGGGGCCCTAATGATACCTACCCACATGAGGTTTCTGTGAGGACTGAAGTCAATACGTGTAAAACCTTTAGAACCACGTCTGGCGTGAAACAAATACTTAACAAACAGGCAGAAATACTGGCTTGAACCGAGAAGGCACTTTGGAAATGTGCCCTGTGAACCCTCCATCCAGGGCGGGAATCTCCTAGCAGCGTGCAGGGACAATGACCTCCAGGTGGGTGTGCACGCGTCCAGTAACAGCTCATTTTCTCCCGAGAAAGGAGGCTGGTCTCCTGTGGGCCAGGCCAGCTCACGATTAGATGGGTCCCCTCAATTGACTCCGGGCTGGATCATGTCCCTGGCTTAGTTAGTGGTCAGGTCTACTCCTAGGAGGTTGGCACCCAGGCTGCTACATGATACAGAAAGGGGGACCCCCGAAGGCACAGCTGGGTGGTGTTAGGAGAGGACCCAGAGAGTGGACGCTCTCCATCGTGGCCACCAGGCCAGCGCAGAGGGTGGTCTTGAGGGGGCTCCTCCACGGGTGGGCCTCCTGGTGCTGGAGTCTGTGGGGAGGAAGGAAATGACTTCCTGCAGCTGCTCGCTATGCACGCAGCCGGCGGAGGGAACACAGAGAAGTCGGGCAGCTCCTGAGCAGGAACCGACCGAAGCAGCCTGCCCAGGGGCCTCACTGTCACTCGCTCACTCCCCTTTGCTCACTCAGGGCGGCTGGAAATCCTGCCTGGGGGTTCTGTTCTCTTCTCTAGAGGGGAATCAACTGGAGGGCAAAACGGTGGCTTATGTTCTGTGCTTGCACGGCCTGGCACACACTAAGCACTTGATAAGTGCGTGGGAACTACACAGAAAAGAAAAGAGCCACCATTGTGGTCCAGTTCGGAAAGCTGTAGTCTTCGGGGGGTCAAGGCACCTCCGGGCTGCAGGGGACTTCTGCGCTCTCCCATTTCCTCCTTCTTCAGGCCTGCCACTTCCTCCACGAAGCCCTCCTTGGTACGCCTTCGTTCCCACGCCCTGAGTAAATAACCTCTTCCCCTCTACCCCCCCACCTCCCTCTTCGCTCAGTACACACTTGTGCCATTAAGGCAGGCTGGAAGAGGGGTTAGGGCCCCAGACCCTGGGGCTATCTTCAGAGTCACTCCCCCTGGATACCTTTCTCAGCTGTGTGACCTCAGGCAGATTTCATTTGAACGTCCCGGTGCCTCGCTGTTCTCATCTGTAAAATAGAATTGATCATAGTACCTACCTATGGGGCTGTGGTGAGGATTAAGTTGAATCGTAGATTAAAAGTGTCTTGAAAAGTGCTGTTTAGTGACCTGCTCCGAACCGCTATGTTATCGCTCAGTTATGCCGGGATGATTACTCCTCACCCAAACGTGGGCTTCTCGAAGCCTGGGTCTTTCACTTCTGCATCCTCCTGCTGAGGTCAGTGCCCAGTGCAGAACAGGCGCTCAGCAAAATGTGAAGGGACGGAGGGACGGATGGAGGGACGGACACAGGGACATATGTCTGGATGAGCACAAGTGCTCCAGGGACCTCACCCGCAAACTCAGCCGCGGAGGCCTGGCCCACGGATACCCACCGGGGATGCCACCCGGGCTCGTGTCCCCTACCCTCCTGTCCCTGCTTACCCAAAGCTTCCACTGAGTGTGAGGAGCGGGGACTGAGAGGGGAGGGAATGCCATCAGATTCAAGTCCGGCAGGTTCACTGCGCGGCGACCACGTGGGTGAGAGCAGGTGGAAAGTATTGGTGAAAATGAGGTTTCTGGATGAGCTGTGGTTTCATTTCCATCCTCCGGTTCCTGAGGGCCTGACGACAGCACAGCCTGGGCCCGCCGGTTCCCTGCCCAGGGCCCCTCCCTGCCTCTCGCCAGGAGCCCCCCTGAGGCCTGTTGGGAGCCTGCTCTGTGTCAGGGTTGGGGTTGGGCACCCACCCTCATGGCAAGCTTGGGAAGAAGGCACTGTACCCCGTCTTAAAATTTAAAAAAGTGTTATTGTTTATTTTTGAGAGAGAGAGAGAGAGAGAGAGAGAGACAAAGCTCGATTCGGGGAGGGGCAGAGAGAGGAGGCGACACAGAATCCGAAGCAGGCTCCAGGCTCTGAGCTGTCATCACAGAGCCCGACGCGGGGCTCGAACCCACGAACCGTGAGATCACGACCTGAGCCGAAGTCGGACGCTTAACCGACTGAGTCACCCCGGTGCCTCAAGTGCTGTATCCCATCCTAAGCTCATTCATCCGTCCATCGTACACCAATATTTACTGAGCACGTACTAGGCGCCTGCACTGTGCCGAGCACAGAAGAGTCAGAGGTGAAGAGGTGAAGATCAAGGCCTGCACCGTCTGGGGGCCCAGGCTGCAGAGCAGCACCTGCCAGGACAGATGGGCGCGGGGGCAGAGCCCGCGTCCGCGTTCCGAGGCGGCTTGGCGCTCGGCCGCCTCCCAGTGCCAAGTCGTAAAGAGACTCCTAGAGGCGCAGACCGATGCCTTTATAATGCTCCCTCCGTGCACAGAGGCATTAACATGACGTCTATCACCATGGCATCGAGGTGCTTAGACAACCTGCTCCCCCCGGAGGTCGGAAACAGCGTGAAGCAGATTATGTGTCTCCCTGTGACATATGCGATCATGTATCACCGTGATGGATCAACAGTCAATACCGCCGGGGTCCCCGCCGCCCCCCCAGCCAGTAGGAAGTGGCTTGCGTTTATATGTCTTCCTCACCTGGTGGGCAGTCCCTGCTCCTGGGGGCCGCCCTCCCGGTGCCGCCCCCGGAGTCGGTGGGAAACCTCTGCCGGCTTTCATTGTTCATGTGCAGAGCCGCCGAGGGGAGAGCATTTGGAAGAAGGACGGAAACCGGACCCCTCGTGTGCCGTCACTGGGGGCTGCATGGGGCCGGGCGGGGGTGGGGGGCAGGCTCAGCTTTCACACCGCTGGCCATTAAAAGCTGGCCCCGCGTACCTGCCCTGATCTTGAGCAAGCTGCGTTGCCTCTTGGGGGGCGTAGTTTTCTCTTTTGTCAAACTGGGGGCGTCACGTTTATCTTGAGGGTTCATGGACACCGGTGGAGAAAGGAGGTGAAAGGCTAGCAGGTGCCGAAACCCGGCCGCATTTACCCCAGCCTCCTCTGCCAGCGGGCATGCTGGGATCCTCCCCACGGCCCCCAGCCCCTTTCCCTCTGCCTCTCCGGATATGCAGGCAGACGTCTAGCCCCCTACCTCATCCAGCTTGGCCCAGTGCCGGGCTCCTGAACGCCAAGGGTAGAGGCTCCAGCCTGCTGGGGAGAGGGGTGGGGACAGCAAACGTTACTGTCCCAGAGGCAGTGCCTGCTGGAAGTGAGGAAAGGGGCTGTGGCTCCGGGCCAGATGGGGAAGCAGTTCATTTGTCTCCTGGTGGGGGAGGGGATGAGCTCAAGCCGAGGGCCGCTTCAGCAGGGGTGCGGGAGGGGGGGGAAGACATCTCAGGTGAGTCAGGGAGGAGGCCTCCGCTGGGCCTCTGCGCTCCTCCCACGGTGGCCCTAGCTGTGCCGATGACGGGCAGCCGGCCTTCTGGCACCATTCAGGGCTGGGACCGGGCAGCCGGCCTTCTGACACCATTCAGGGCTGGGACCATGTAGTTCCTGCCCTCGCCCTCGCTGCCGGCCCCTCCTCCATCATGCGCCCGCCCCACCCCGCCCCTCCCAGCCCTCTCCACCTGGAACCTGGCCCTTGGATGAGCACATCCATCAGGGGGCCCCTGGACCATCTCTGAGGGGAAGTCTGTGTGAACACAGTCATTTTAAGCGTCAGACGTGAGTGAGCAGCTAAACCAAACCCTGGAGTCACTGGCGGGAGGGAATCCTGTGTCACCAGTGTCTTCGGGTTGGGCCACCGGCTAGAAGGGGGCCGAGGAGGGGAGAAGCACACCACATGGGGTGGATTCGGAGGCCCTGTGGGGGGGGGGGGAGTGTGAGCCCCAGACTCCTCACCTAGAGGCCACGCTGCCTGGGGCTGTTCCCGCGACTTGCTCAGAGAGTCCAGGGTTATTGTTCAAAATGTATACTCATTTATTTTGAGACAGACAGAGAGCAAGTGAGGGAGGGGCAGAGGCAGAGGGAGAGAGAATCCCAAGCAGGCTCCGTGCTGGCAGCACAGAGCCCGACTCGGGGCTCGAGCTCATGAATCGTGAGATCACGGCCTGAGCCGAAACCAAGAGTCGGATGTTTGACTGAGCCACCCAGGCGCCCCAGGTTATTGAGAGGAGCAGGCCCAGTGAGGCCCCGAGGAAGCAGAAGGGTGGCCAGGGTGGAGCTTTGTGGGGACGCAAAGGGGAACTGACAGCCAGCAGGCCATCCCCTCCCGTGAACCAGAGAGGAAGGAGGAACGCTGACCAGGAGGCCCGGATGGAGAGGCGGCCTCCGTGGTGTCGGGCCCCGCCAGACCCGCTCTCGGGCCCCCAGCTCCTGGGTTTGCTCCTGTTTCCCTGGACCCTGCAGCTCGCAGGTACGGCCGCCTTCCTTCTTCCCACGCGCTCCCTGGCTCGCACATCAGAGTGACTTTCATCTGCCCGAGCAGCTAATTCCTGGGGACCTGTCTCGGGAGATTTGCTGGTTGCGTTTGAACATTGCAGACTTCACAGGGGAAGCCTTCAGGGACCCAGGAGATGTTTAGCTAATGCCTTGCCAAGGTGGCTTTTGAAGGGGTGGGGACGGCGCTCCCCCCCACCCCCCCGCCCCCACTGCTATGCTCACAGCCTTCTTCCGACAGCCTGAACTTTGGGCCTTAAGGTGGGAGGCAGGCATGCTGAGGCCAGGGGGCGTCAGAATAGGCGTGGGGTCAGTGGGGAGGGACAGCTCACCCCTAAGGAATCTTACGGTGGAGCCACAGAGTTGACCCTGCAAAGCCGCAGAGCCACCCTCAGCGTTGTTCCCCATGTTAGCCAGGGAGACGAGGGGCAGCCAGGGGCTGGCCACCAGGAACACTGTGCCCCGGGCCACAAAATTGTCACTGTTGCCAGAAAGGGTGGCACTCTCCACTTCCTCAAGTCCAACCAGAGGCCACAACGGGAGCTTATGCCGTTCCCAGGACCAGCGCTGTGCCCCCTTTCCTGGCCCCAGATCCCCTCAGAAGCTGGGTGGCCTGGATCCAAGCCACCCCCAGGAGTGTGCCTCACTGGGCTGTCCACACCGGGGTCCCTCTTGGATTCCCAGGCTCCCCCCGCCCCACTGTGCAGCCGAGGAATGTTTCTTCCTCTTCGTCTAGACTTTTATGCCCCCCTTCTGCTTCGTCCTCTACCTTTTTCTTTATACCGTAAACAACGGCAGCTATCCTTATTGTCGTGAATTAGCCTCTTCGAACACTTAATCTGGGCTTTACTCTCCCACTCAGCCCCGCTCCAGCCTGCCTTGGGGTACTGTCCCTGCCAGCCACTCAAAAACAGGGAAACTGAGGCCCAGGGACGCCAGGTAGCTTTCCTGAGGCCTAGAAGGTGAGGACAGGTCAAGGTTAGACCTGAGTCAGCCTGAAGCCCAAGCCTGGACCCTTGGCAGCGGGCTCGTGGGGCTCCTCTCCGCTTTCTTTGTAAAGAACATTCCTCATAGAAAAAATTCTCTCCCCTCCCCCCAAAAAGGCAAGAGCCGACTGTGGTACCTACTGTAGGTTTCCTGGGCTGGGCCCCTTGCGACATCATCCCCTTTAACCTTGTGCCCTTTGCACCTCTCCCGTCCCCCAGAGATGGCCGGCTCGGAGATGGCCCGAGGAAACGCAGCCTGCTGGTGGGACCCACGCTTAGTCATTTCTAACTTAATTGCCTTCCAATTCCCTTCATTTCTTTTTGTGCGGCCCCTCCTCCCTCGAAGGGACCCTGCACGCCTGGGTAACAGTGGATGACACTCTGCGGGATGCTGCTGTGAGGAGCGCTTTTGTAACTGTCTTCACTGTCAACACGCAGCACCTTTCCCCCCAGTGTTGCAGCGAAGTTTGTGCAAAAGAGAAACTCTGCTCTTTCACAAGAGGTGGAAAAGCCTGGGGGTCCTCCAGCACCTCCTGCAGCAGCAGACGGCACCCCAATTCTCTTGGTCCTGCCCCTGCGGGTGCCTGGCTCTCTCTGTCACTGACGCCCAGGGTCACCGTGCCATTTTCCTGAACTGCAGAAAGATGCAGGGTTGAGTGCGTGCGAGGGCATTCAGCCTGAGTTTCGATCTGAGCTCTGTAATTCGCCCCAGGACCCTGGGCACGTTCCTAATGTCGCTCTGCCTCCGCTGCCTCATCTGTTAAATGGGTGGGATGGTGGTACCTGCACCTGGTTGGGGCTCAGAGAATGTCCTAGCTGAGCCTAGCAGAGCCCATCGAAACTCAAGATTCAGTTGGCCAGCTGGATATCTTGGCGAGCCCTCTGGCTCCTTGGGGTCTTTCTGACTTTTCCAGTGGCCTCTAGCACAGCATCCCAATAGAATGGTGTCTCAGAACCGCTATTGTTCCCAACCCTCCTCCCATCGTGAGGCGGGACTCAAGCTTGCTCTCCTCTGGTCTTCTGAGCTCCCTGCCAATTCTGCTTTTCTCAAAGGGTCTGGCAGCCACTGTGGTCTCATGGGCAACTGCTCTCCCCCAGGGGTGGCTCGTCAGTCACCTGCCAGGGCTTTGGGGCCAGACAGGCCAGGTTCAAGTCCTACCTTCTTCTATTGACTGCTGTGTGACCTTAGGCAAGGGACTTAACCTTTCTGAGCCTCCGTGTCCTCAACAAATGTCAGTCCCCTTTCTCTTCCCGGCCTTCCCAGAACTCTGGGCTATAGTGATTTCTCAAATGTCCTTGGAGGAGGACCGCTTCTAGGCACTGGCGGTGGGGGGGGACCCGGAGGTGAAGAACCCGTACCCCGCAGCCTGGCAGAAACGCTGAGATCTGCCCAGAGGACGTGACAGGACGTGAGCCAAGGAGGGAGTTGCCGATGCCGGCTCGCCCCTCTCCCCCTTGGCTCTAGACTCAGGTGTCCCCGCTCGCTTTGTTGTCCTAAAGATGTTCAGGAGCCTCCTGCCTTCTTGCTCGCAGCTCCGAGCCTCTGTCAGGATTGGCCTCTGCTTTTCATCTTTGTCTAATCCCAATAAAGAGCTTGCGAGGCAGGCGGAGAGAACCGCCAGAGGTGGGGCAGGGGGAGGGCTGGAGGGGGCAAGGGAGCCGAGATGGGGAGGAGGCGGAGCAGGTGGGTGGGTGGCAGACACAGCGTGAGAGGCCAGAAGGCAGAGGCAGGGGGAGGGACCGGGGAGAGGTTCAGTTTGACTGGAGAGGAGGGGCTCTCGGCGGAGCAGTGGGTTACGAATCCCACTGGGTGGATTTTAAATGCCTGTCAGGTAGGGGTTCCGGTTGGCCCTGTCGTCATTGCTTTCTCTTTTTAACTCGTGAGCTATAATACGTACACGGAAAAGTACAATCAGTGTTCTAAAACAAAGACCTGTGCGGCTCCCACTCAGAGAACGCTGCAGGCCCCCGCAGCCCCTGGTCCCCCTCCTCCCCCCACCAAGACACCCCTCTCTCCCACCCAGACTTTTAGGGCAATCGTGTCCCGGCATCTCTTTATAGTTTTGCCCTTCGGTATGTGTTCCTGAATGGTATAGACTGGACTTGCCTGGTGTTGAACTTTGTATGATCAGAACGATGCCGTCTGTTCTTCTGTGACACTCCTTTCGCTCCGAGTTACGCTTTTTAAGATATATCTAGGGGCGCCTGGGTGGCGCAGTCGGTTAAGCGTCCGACTTCAGCCAGGTTACGATCTCGCGGTCCGTGAGTTCGAGCCCCGCGTCGGGCTCTGGGCTGATGGCTCAGAGCCTGGAGCCTGTTTCCAATTCTGTGTCTCCCTCTCTCTCTGCCCCTCCCCCGTTCATGCTCTGTCTCTCTCTGTCCCAAAAATAAATAAACATTGAAAAAAAAAATTAAAAAAAAAAAAAAAAAAAAAAAGATATATCTAGTTGACGGTGTGGCTGTGGTTTGTTTATTTTCATTGCCACAGAGCAGGGATCACAAGCAAAGGCCCCAGGGCTAAATCCAGCCCGCTGCCTTTTGGCCTGCGAGTCGTGAGTGGCCTTTCTGGTTTTTAATGGCTGGAAGAAAATCAGGAGAAGACCATGTCGTGACGCGTGAAGATTATACAATAGTCACATGCCAGTGTCCATAAGTAAAGTTTTATTGGAACAAACCACACTCGTTCATTCGTAGATCGCCTGTGACCGCTGTCACCCTACGTCGGCAGCGTTGAGTAGTTGCGAGAGAGACCATCTGGCCCACGAGGTGTAAGATGTTTACTCTCTGGCCCTTTACGGAGCACGTCCGCCAGCCCCCGCTGTGGAGCGTCCCATTGGATGAACTCACCGCAAGTTAGTTATGATCCACACTTCACGCACTTCCTGTCTGTGGCTGTGAACACTCATGTGTGGTCTCCGGCCCTTGTGTGTTCAGTGCGTCCAGGGGACACGTTCCCGTTAAGGCTGCTTCTTTCCAAGCGGACTGTGAGCTTCGGGGAGGCTGGAAAACGTGCGGACTTTCGTGGTTCGAATCCTCGATCCCCAGCTCGGTGCCTGGTCCTCGGGGGATGTGCCGGAGATACCACAGCAGGAAGGACTCAAGTCCTCAGCCACAGACAACCCCGGGAGGCGGTCCAAGAAGGCTGGGTGGAGACTTGATGCCTCCAGGAGAGGGAGCTGGGTCCAGGGGCAGGAGGTGGGCCCCGGGCTCCTCAGCACAGGTAGAGGGACGAGACCCTGATGTCTTGGGAATAAGAGTGTGGATACTGGAGTTCCGGATAAACGTGGGCCCTGAAACAGGATCTCACACTTGTTGTGGATCTAGGGACCCTGGTGGGAGTGCAGGCCTGAGGCGCTGGGGTAGGGGGCCGAAAGCAGAGGAAGGGAAGGGGGTGACCTGAGCCTGGAGAGGGAGTAGGTGTGAAATTGGCAGGCGGAGCTCCTGAACCCCTGGTGAGGACAGTCTGGCCGGCCTGGGGTCCAGTCATGGAAGATGTGGCCAAGTCACCTGACCACGCTGAGCCCCCCACTTCCCCGGCAGGGCGCTCGGCACCCTCCCGTGCAGACCTCTTGCTGGGGTGACAGGAAGACACCTCCAGGACCACCGGTGGCCCTGGGACTTCCATCAGGGACCCCTCAGGAAGGGTCCGTGGGGCGGGGTGCCTGTAAGAGGTGGTGTGTTGAACCTGATGTGTGTCTGCTCCCCTCAGGGCCGCACGGGGGCCGTGCGGAAGAAGGTGAGGTCAGAACCAGGTCTGTGCTTGCTGTCGGTGGCTCAGGGGAAGGGGACGCCAAGCCAGACCAACCCACAGGCTGGTATCCCACAGCCGGCGGACGCCTCGCCTGCCGCTCTGCTCATAGGGCCCAAGGCCTATTTCTGAAGGCCCCTCGGCAACTCAAAGCAAAACTTAAAAGTTTAAAAGGGTACATGCTTGGACCAGAAAACCTTTATATACGAGGATGGTCGCTCACGGGTCCGTGGACCACGGCCGGAGACTAACTCACTGACATCGGCTGGCCCCTTGCTGCGGGGGGTTTGGATGAGACCCTCTCCCACCCCCTGGCCCTGAGCTGTCCTTTCCTCCGGCTCCTGCCTCCCACACCCACAACCCACTTTGGAGCCATGCTGGAGGACTGCCTGCCACTACCCCTTTGCTCCTGCTCCCTTTTCCTGGGAGGGGTCCTCTCACTCCCCCACCTGGTGACTCCAACCTGTCAGCCAAGGTCGAACTGTGCTACCTTCTCTGTGGTGCCCATTGTGGCCCACTCAGCCAGGCCCCGACAAACCCAATGGCCGGCTTGCCCTACCAGTTCACCTGTGGTTCTGAGCCTCAGGAGCTCAGAGGTCTGAAGGGCACGACTGGGCTCACCGGGGCAGGCGAGGGTGCCGATGGCACCAGGGAACACGTGCCCAACCTTAAGAGGTGAACTGTGTACAAAAAGCCAGAGAGAGGCCTGAGAGAGAAGGTGCAGGCTGGGGAGCTCTGGGGAGAGGAGGAAAGGTCAAAGAGGGAGGCACCGGCAGGTTAGGGTCAAGGCCAGAAGCTGCAGGAGCCACAGCTTAGCCTCCAAGGTCTTTGCTGAGCTCCGCTGGTGGTGGGAGGGGAGGAGGCCTACAGGAGGCAGGGACAGGGCTGGCCCAGTGGAAGGAGAAGGTGGGGAGGACAGAGGGCAGTGAGTGATTTTGTGCCTGGAGGGTACCGGGTCTTTGGGGAGATAGAGATTTAAGAGAAGTCAAGATAAAAGTGATCTGGGGAAGGCGTCTACAGGAAGGAGTTAGTGTGTTGACAGCCAGAAGCATTTATATTTTAAAAGGAGGCTGGAAGAGGAGGGGGTCCCAAGCCCTCAGACCGAATCACTAATGCAAGGGGCTTAGGCATTCGAGGAAGACTGGAACTCTGTAGTATTTCTCTTGTCTTCCTTTTCTTTAAAAATTTTTTTTAACGTTTATTTATTTTTGAGACAGAGAGAGACAGAGCATGAACGGGGGAGGGTCAGAGAGAGAGGGAGACACAGAATCTGAAACAGGCTCCAGGTTCTGAGCTGTCAGCACAGAGCCCGACGCGGGGCTCGAACTTACGGACCGCGAGATCATGACCTGAGCCGAAGTCGGCTGCTTAACCGACTGAGCCACCCAGGCGCCCCTCTCTTGTTGTCTTTCTAACACAAAATGTGACTGCGTCAATTCCCAATCCAGAAGCCCACAGAGGCTCCCCCGGGGTTTCCAGGATGACTTTTGCCACCTTCCACCTCCCGCCTCCCTGAGCCCCCAACCCTTACGACTCCACTGCGCCTTGTTGAGCCCCCCAACTACCAACAGGACGGGTGTCTGGTTTCCAGATTTCTCGAAGCTTCATCCGAGAGGTTTTTGCACTGAAAACCCCCTCCCCGCCCCCCCTCCCCCACCCGGCTGCCTCCGATTCCTCCTTCAAAGCCCAGCTCGTAAAGGGATGTGCACGAGGTCCACAGCCGTGATGTCACGGCGGCAGAACCGCAGGCCGGTTCAGTGTTCTTGATCTTTCGCTGCAGTGTCTAGAATTTCTACAGTGAGCATGTCTCGTTTTTATAATGGGGGGAAGAGGGCCTAAAGAATCATAGTTTGAAAAACAATGGACCCCATCCAAGGGTCATGCCTCCAGGAAGTCTCTGCCCCCTCCCGGCTGGGTTGGGTCCCCTCCTCTGGGTTTGTGCAGGCTCTGAGACGTCTCTTTATCTCCCCACTCTCCAGCTTCACCCGTCAGCTCTGCCTAGGCGCAGGGCCCGGTCCTCCCTGGCAGGAGTTGGAGAGAGCATACTGCGGTGGGTGCCGTGGCGGGGTCTACCCTCTCACCCTTCCTCTTTGGTCCACTCCATCCTGATGCCCGTCTTTGCTGGCAGAGGAGGGTACAAAGGGAGAAACGGAGTCCAAACGAGCTCCAAAGTTTGAACAACTTGCCTCTTCACAAAGCCGAAGGAGAGGTGATGCCGTAAAAATGCCAATTAAGACCCACGAAGCTTCTACATTTCTGGGACCAAACATTTGACATCCTGCACTTGGTCTGTGTCCCCTCCTGGCCGCGGTGCACCCCGGGGTCCAAAGATTGGAGGCTTTAGAACAGAACGCAGGCGGGCTGTGCAAATGGCCCCCGAGGCAAGCCACATCCGTATGTAGCTTTGTAATTCGGAGGTGTTGAAAGATGTGACAGCCAGTCTGATGGCAGTGTTGGAGGGCACCAGCACTAAAAGCTTCATAACACACGCTCTGTTCAAAGGTTGCCTTCCAACGCCTGCTATACGCTTCTCCCTAATCAGCCACTTGGCCACGCGCCGTTGTGTTTGATGCCCGTGTCCTGAAGGACTCACCCGTTTTTCTGCGGCATCCTGGGATGCGTGCTCAGGCAAATGGCCGGAGCCCTGTGATAAGACCAGCAGCCCCACTTCTGTGTCTTCCCGGGAGCCCTTCAGATGGGCCTTGAAAAAAAAAAAAAAGGCATGGTCTGAGAGATGCCAGAATTAAATTGGAGGGCAAAACTGCATGCCTAAAATAAAGACCGTGGGAACGGCTTTCTTCTGTAGCTGGGGAATCAAAGTATTTTCCTTTAAAATCGACCTGAGTCGGGATGGATACCTTTGATCGGCACGTCTGGGCTCTCACACCCCTGGTTGACGATGCTGATGCTTGGGGGCTGTAGAAGGGATTGAGTTCCGGGCAGAGCGGGGAGCTGGGGCCAAGGCCTGGCCTAGGAGTGGGTGGGTCAGAGGGGCCTCGAGGCCAGAGCAGATGGAAAGAGTGGGGAAGGAGGGAGCACCAGATTTTGGGGGTGGAGGGATGTCGTTGCTGGAGTGAAGGAGGGACACCGCTTGTCTCTGCCACCGGACCAGTCTGTGGAGGGCTCCTGGGGCCCCTTGCTTTTTGCTCTGGGAGCCACAAGCTCTCCTTGAGCTGGACAGCAGTCGCTGTCCCCCGTAAGCTGCAGGGTCATTTCTGATGAGTACCTTCGTCCCCAGATCCCATAGGCTGCCAGACATGTCTGCCTATTAGATGACCCAAATCTAGGGAAATGGCCTCCGAATTTTTAGCTCCCTTTAAAGGGGTGCAGCTCTTGGGGCACCTGGGTGGCTCAGTGGGTTGAGCGTCTGACTTCAGCTCAGGTCATGATCTCACAGTTCAAGAGGTCGAGCCCTAAGGCGGGGCTCACTGCTGTCAGTGAGGACCCCCCTTCGGATCCTCTGTCCGTCCCCCTGCCTTCTCTGTACCTCTCCCACTCGCACTCTCTCTCTCTCAAAAAAATAAATAAACTTAAAAAAAGTAAATAAAGGGGTACAGCTCTTTCATTTGAGAAATGTTTTCTTTTTCTTGCTCTCAGATTTTAAAACTGTAGCATAGACCAGTGGTTAAGAGTGTGGGGTTAAGGGACACCTGGGTGGCTCAGTCAGTTGAGAGTCCAACTTCGGCTCAGGTCGTGATCTCGTGGGTTTGTTGAGTTCGGGCCCCACATCGGGCTCGCTGCTGTCAGCCTGTCAGCCTGTCAGCGCAGAACCCACTTCGGATCCTCTGTCCTCCCCTCTCTGCCCCTCGCCCACTTGCACTTTCCCACCAAATAGGTAAATATTAACAAGAAAAAAGAAAAAAGAAAAAAAAAGGGTGTGGGTTAAGGACCAGCTTAAAATCACATCCCCACTCCTGACCAGCTGTGATGCTGGGCAAACCTCTTCCTTTCTCAGAGCCTCAGTTTTCTCATCTGCAAAAGGGGAGGGTGCCCCCGGGGACATTAATGCGTCTCATCACGGGGCTTACCAGCAATGCCTGAGAAACTGTGCCAAGCAGGGGGAGTCGGGCACCCAGGAGTGGCTCAGGAAGGAAGGAAGTCCTGCAGATTGAGAGGGTGACGGCACAGTCCTGGGAGAGGAAGGGGACAGGAGGGCATTCTGAGCAGTGAGACTAGCGTGGGCAAAGACTCAAGAGCCTGGCAGGCCTGGTATTTGGGGGCGAGTGAGCAGAGGGCAGCTGAGCTGGGCCGCGCAGGGCCTGGAGGCACGGCTTGGATCCTCCAATCAAGGGACTTGAAATTTTTATTTTTTAAAGGTGGCCCAAAGCTAAGGGACGCGTGTTATAGCATGACCCCGTCTGAACCCAGTTATGTGAATTTAACTGAAACCAGGAGGTCACAGAAAGTGCCCTTGTTATGCACAAAATGCTTCGTGTTCTATTTTCTTTTTAGCTGCTGGTGTTCACCATGTAAATTGGTTTCAGTCTCCTTCCTGGGTCTCCCCTGGTGGGGCAGCCCAGCAGGGTGAGCAGGATGGTTTGTGGCTCCCTCGGGAGCAGTGCAGGGCAGGTCTCTGGTTGCAGGGGAGAGGAGCCCAGGGGAGGGGAGCTGTCCGGTGAATGGGGGCGTGCGATGTGTGGGGTGTGGGGAGGGCAGATGGAGCGGGCACCCTTCCTGCATCGAGTCAAGTTCTTTGACCGCGAGCCCCTCCCCCAAGGGACTCAGCACAGGGTCGCGGGGCCAGGGTGGCAGTGAGACCCGCGGCTCACGCGGCCACAGACTCAAAAGAAGAACCAGAAAAGGAAGGATCTGGTGACAGCGGGTGGCAGACAGACTCTTTCCCAACAGGGGCAACAGATCCTCAGGATGGGGGGAGGACAGAGGGACACTGCCGGAGGGAGGGCTCTCCGGGCTCTGAGCCCCTGCACACCTGGCGGGGGGGCCTGGGGACGAGGCCCAGGGTCTGCACCCCGGGGTGTCACCCACTCCCTTGTGTCCAGGCCAGGCCAGGGCCCGGGGAGCTAGACAGGCTGTCGTGCTGGCAGGCCGCCCCGCTGTGGGCCTGTCGCTTACACAGGCAGAGGGTCGGGCTGCATTTGGCCTTCCAGGCTCCACGAGGACTCCTCTGACCTCCTCGCCTCTTTCTGGTGCCCGGGGAAGAAAGGCAGCTCGGCCTGGTGGCCCCTCTGATGTTCCTGGCCCCACTTAATCCCATGCCGACCCTCTGCTGCTCTCCCCGATTTTCAGGGGCAACACCAAGCTTCGGAGAAAGAAAGCCACCCGCCGGAGGTGGCACAGACTTCGGGCAGCAAAGGCAGGATCCAAACCCAGGCCTGATACCTCAAGAAACTAGGCTTTTCCCAGGCGCCCCCACCCACATTTTTGGCCAGGCCCCAGACTTCCTAGCAGTCCTGGGAGCTACAGAGAAGTGAGGGGTGGAGGGTGTGCCATCCCTGAGGACACCCCTCCTGCCAAGGGCTGGTGGCGGGGCGGGTGTGTGTGGGGGGGTGGCGGAGGGCTTAGCTGTAGAGCCTACGCTGCCCAGCAAACCGGCTGTGCTTGTAATGGTGTGGGGGTGGGGAGGGGAGATCTTGGAGATGCCTTGGAAGTAAGCAAGCTCCGGGGCAGGGCTGGGCTGGGCTGGGGGCCCTAGGGAGCGGGGTCCTCTCAGGCTGGGGTGGTGGCCCTTCGGAGTGGGGTCCTCTCAGGCATCACGCTATCCGACTATTTCCCAATCCCATCTCTGGCCGTCCTCTCCTCACCACCGCCCCACCTCTGCCCCGGCTCCACGCGAGCGTCGTCCCCAGGCCCTTCTCCCTACCAGGCAGGGAGCTCTGTGACTTGGACGAACCCATCTCCCTACAGAAAACAAGCCAGGCTTCTCCCTCCTCCCTGCCTGAGTCCTGGCCTGGGCTGCACCAAGAACCCACCAGCCTCCCAGAGGATTATCCAAAGAGCGACTTGGCGGGGCTCCCGCAGCCCCGTAGACCTTTCATCGCAGGGAGATGTTGCAGGGGAAGCCAAGCCAGCCTGGCCGCTCCAGCCGCTCTGCCCAGCGGTCACTCGCAGGCAGACTCGAAGCCCCGGTTCTTGGTCTCTCCAACCAGGGTAACAGCCAAAAGGCTGAACTCGGTGCATGCTGAAGCAGCATCTGGGGCCTGTGTGAGAGTGAGGGGTGAGGGTCCCTTTTTCTTCTCCCCCCTGGAGCCCCCTCGGCGTCCTTCCCCGTGTGTCAGCTGGGTCGAGACGGGGGACAGGGAAGGGGCAGGGAGAGGGCAGAGGAGCCCTGCTGGTGGGTGCTGTGACAGCTGGCCCAGTGCTCTGGGTACCCACAGGGCTGGCAGTGGGTCCCCTCGGGCACTTTTGTGCACCGGCTGTGCTCCTGCGGCTCTGCCTCCCTCCTCAGCCCCAGGAATTTAAGTCCCGCCCTCAAGTCCTCCTCCCTGGGCCGCGTGCCCCTCTGGGCGGCCCATGAAATGCAAGAGGGTCCCCAGGGAGCTCGCTCTGCCCCAACCCACCTCGTTCGGTGGGGGACACACTCCAAGCTTTGGGAGGGTCCCACTGAAGCCCCTCTGGGTCTGGGGTGAGGGCTAGGTGCCCAAAGGGCAGGCGGGCGCCCTCTCCAAGCCTCTCGGCACCCATGCTCTCTGTCACGCAGCCCCCTGGCCTCCAACTCTGGGAAGCTGGGACTTGGGCCGGGGATCTGCATGTGGCATCGGTGCCACCGTGAACCAGCCCCAGGCCAGGCCACACAGGACTGTGTCCCTGACTCGACTACCCACTTTGTCCGGGGGCTGGTTTCACATCCTCAGCATGGACAAAGCCTGGGCTCAAATCCCGCTTGGCCACTTAGGGACTCCGTGGCTCTGGGCCTCTAGGACCCTCTGGGGTCTTTGTCTGCAAAATGGGGCTGCGGTGGTGGCCTCAAAGTGTTGTCGTGGTGTTTAGCTGTGCCCAGCCAGGGCAGGGGCTGGCACGGCCTAGGTGGCAGCCGGGCTGCTGTGGTCCGGGCTCCGGGGTTGCTAACACCCCAATAAGAGTAAGAGGCCTTGGAGGCGGTGGGCTGCACCATCTGGCCAGGACCCAGGCTCCTTCTCGGCAGTGACAGGCCTGCCCCCCTCCTCCTCAATTTTTACCCGCTGTTCCCCGGTTGTCCGTCCTTCCTGGTCAACAGAGACTTGCCTCCTTCTTCGCTGCTGGAGAGTGTGGTTTCTCTGAGGTCTGGGCCTCTCCTGTCCGAGGCAGACCTGACCCGGGGCCACACGCTGTCGCGATCCTAACCTTCTGACCGTAAAATAACGAACCCTGGCAGAATGCAGAACAAAGGCCATCTCTTTTTATGGATGTCCCCCGAATTGTAAAGATTGGCCTAATCACACTAGCACGTTAGATCATTTTCTAGAAGGATACCTCAAACGGGGAAATAATTTTGAAGACAATTGGATGAACGTCTTCCTGCTTGGACAAACAGGAAGGCGGCCTTGGAGTAGTGACAGCGTGTCTGGCCTCCCCAGGCCTCTTAGACACACAGAGAAGAGACGCGGAGGCCCCGGGGTGGGCGGGCGGGGGGGAGGAGGAGAGGCCTCCTCAATGGCCCTGGCGAGACCACTTTCCTGGTGGTTTTGGTTGGCTTCCAACCTCCCGGCCCCCAGGAGGAAGCACTGGCCTGGTGCCGTTGCCTGGAGGGCCAAACGGGACAATGTGGCTAAAAGGGTGGATCCCGCGCTGAGTCTGGGGACTGGGTGGGAGGAGGCCAGATGAAGAGGTGGGAGTCCCAGGCCCAGGGGCCTCAGGGGTGGACGCAGAGCGGGAAGTGGCCTGTGGTGGGAGTGGGGGGGAAGGACTCCAGCGTGACCTTGCTAGGCAGGGCAAGGAATGTCCCGACAGAATCTGGGTGCGACAGATGACACCTCCCTCACAGAGTGACGGTGGGACACAGATGAGAGCAAATGCTCCTTCCTTCCTTCCTTCCTTCCTTCCTTCCTTCCTTCCTTCCTTCCTTCCTTCCTTCTGGGGAGCTGGGGATCCAGAAAACCCAGGACAGGGGCTCCTGATCTGGGGAGCTAGAAATGTTGGCATGTGGGCTCGAGGGTTCCACCAGATACCCAGAAGGGCCCATGACCTGGAAAAGGCTGAAGAGCCCTGGTTTCGAGCAACGAGATCGAAAAGCAAGGAAGGGGTCCCTAGTGCAAGAGGCCAAGGCTCACTGGGACACCGCGCCCCTGAAGCCGCAGGGAACGGGGTGGGGAAACCGCCGCTGGGTGCGACAGATTCAGGGCAAGGTTTGTCCCTCCTGATGCCTGGCGTGCCTCCTCCTTCAGGCCGGGGAGAGCCATGGCTCCCCTCTGTGTGTCTTCTGCCAGGAAGGGTTTCTTGATTTTTGTCTCCTGCCTCCTTCCTCTTTTACTCCTTGTCCTTCGGCAGCTTTGGGTCTTTTCCAACCGGTGCTCTTATCCAACGTGGCTTCCTGGCCTTTGAGTAGGGATGCGGTTAGGAATGTGGGGTCTGGAGTCTGCCTGCCTTGGGCAGGGCTACAGCTCCACTCCCTACCCGCTGAGAGATTGAAAGCTAGCAGGGTGACCTCCCTGACCCTCGGACTCTTCCCCTCTGTGAACTGGAGCTCTTACACACTTTGCCTTGGGTGTGCTGAGAGATGCAGGGTTGTACGGACAAAGCACTTGGCTTTACCGCACGCCGTGGCTGCGTTGCAAGGTAGGAGTGTGAGCTGAAGCCTTCAGGAGGGAGAAGGGACTGAAGCGGCCCGGAGGGTAGGCTCCCGCTCTCTCCTTTTCCTTCCCCTGCAGGAGGACAGTTGGTGACCCACATCGGCGCCCCCATCATGGTCTCTCTGGCCAACGAGGCCATCTCCTTTGGCTGCAAAATCTCCTACCCGCACACCCCCGAACTGAAGGACTTCACAGCCTGGTACTTTCACGTGGACCTTCAGAGTCAGAGGAGCTCCGAGAAGCAGATCAACTGCTCAGCCCACCCGGTCCAAGAGAACCAGATGCACAGCCTGAAATGCTGGGTCACGCCCCAGCTGCCCAATGCGTCAGCCACCGGTACCTACTACTGCTCCGTGCACTGGCCAAACTTGATAAGAATCAGCAAAGGAATCTTCATCCTGGTCCGAGGTGAGGCTCCCTCCCGGGCTCTCCCCAGGGCGAAGGGCCCAGAGAGTTCACACTGCAGGGTTTGGGGCCCCGGACCTAAAGCGGGGAGCACCTCCTCTATCAGCTTTGGCAAAACAGAACAGGGTGTCCTCGGGGAGCCCCTGGCCGCACAGGCGTGCCGACACCCACCTCGGTTCGGGAAGGACGGAGGCCTGGGATGGAGCTATGCCTCTGGCCACCCCACGGGTACCCGAGAGAAACCACTGGGCCCTAGGTCTCGGTGTCCCTCCGGCACAACGTGGGGGGGGGGGGGCTGGGCACAAGTTGGGCTGCTGCACGTGTGTGTCTGTGGCAGCCCGTGACTGAGCGCTGGGCTCATGTGCGTATTTCTGGGAAAGCTTCCTAGTTTCATCACATCCTCAAAGGAGCGATGACTATAGACAGTTACGAACAGCCTATCAGCAAAGCCGTGACTCTCTGACCTGCCCCGGGGCCTCCCACCAGCGGGGGCTGGGGGCTGGGAACGCCACGGAGCTGGGCTGGCCAGGGTGCGGCTGTGGGCCCGGCCTTCATGGCAAAACCCTGCCCGTCAAGGGCTCTTACGGGGAAGAATGAGATGCCGTGTGCAAGGGCTGGCGTCTGGTGATAGGAAGTGTTTGATAAATAACAGACACTGATGCGCCTGGCACGTAGTTGGCACTCTGCAGTTTTCTGCCAGCCAGATGGAGGGAGGGAGGGAGGGAGGGATAAAAGGATGGACTGTGCCCTTCACCTACCCCTGGTGCAGGCCAGCCACCGGCTAGGCCCAGGACAAACCGGGCCCCTCACCCTCACCGCACCTGCCCGCGTGAGCCCCGTCTCACCTGCGGCACACCGGTGAGGAGGCCCTGGGAGATGACATGACTCGCCTAGGGTCCCACAAGCGGCCATCGGTGGCACCAGTTCACCCCGAGACAGGGGCACTTGAGAAGCAAAGACGTGGTCCTTGCCCTTAACCAGAATCAAGGCGGCAAACACAGAGAGGGGCTTAGCCAAAAGCGAGGACCTTGGTAGAGGTGGGAGCTTGGTGGGGGGGGGGGGGGGTCCCTCAGCAGGGAGCGTTGTGAGTGGAGTCCTGGGTAAAGGAGAACATGGGAATTGGGGGCCTGGGGGTTGGCCGGGTGGGGTGTGCCCCAGCCTTTCTCGGGGAACTAACCCTCTGCTTCCCTGCCCTCCTCCTAGACACAGGGTACCGAGAGCCCCCACAGGGTGCCCAGAAGCTTCTGCTCTTTTGCTTCACGGGCCTCCTGACCCTGCTGAGCATCGTGGTCACGGCTCTGCTCCTCTGGAAGAAGGTAGGGGACGCACGCACCCAGCGGCTGTTTCCCCACCCCGTTCCCTGCGGCTTCAGGGGCGCGGTGTCCCAGTGGGCCTTGGCCTCTTGCACTAGGGACCCCTTCCTTGCTTTTCGATCTCGTTGCTCGAAACCAGGGCTCTTCAGCCTTTTCCAGGTCATGGGCCCTTCTGGGTATCTGGTGGAACCCTCGAGCCCACATGCCAACATTTCTAGCTCTCCAGATCAGGAGCCCCTGTCCTGGGTTTTCTGGATCCCCAGCTCCCCAGAAGGAAGGAAGAAGCATTTGCTCTCATCTGTGTCCCACCGTCGCTCTGTGAGGGAGGTGTCTCCCCACCGTGCAGCCCTGGGAAGTGAGACCCAGAGAGGGGGGTGACTTTCCCCTGGTCGTGCAGAAAGCACGTGGCCGTCAGGGCTGGAGGGCAGGTGGATTGGGCGGTTTCGTCCAGCTCCACGCCTGGCCGACTCCTGCTCGGGGTGCCTCCCCACAGGGGTCTTGTCGAGGTCCTTGTCACCCAGCCCTGTGGTTTCTCGTTCTACGCCTGCCCGCCCTCCCTGCCAGGCAGCAAGTGCCATGAAGACAGACACCAGGGCAAGCTTGTTTCCGTGGCTCCGCGCGTGCCCAGGCGTGGTGGGTGCTCGGTAAATGCTGGGTGAAAGAATAATGCGTTACCCAGTGGGTGCCAGGTTCTGTGCAGCTCTGGGGTACAAAGATGGCCATCAGGGCCCCGGGCTGTGGTTTGGACCCTCTGTCCTGGCTCCTTGAAGGCTTTAATCAGAGCAGCTCAGGCCACTGCTCCCCTCTCTAGGGACCAAGAGCTTCTCTGCTCCTCGCCTTGGGGGCCGAGCCTGGGGAACATCTCAGTCAGCTAAGGCCCTGAGTGTGGGGCGAGGGCTCTCGCACAGCCATGTGGGCTCCTTGGGTCAAGAAAGTTTCAGCGGCTGCACCCAAAGTGCCGGTCCCTATCTACACCCAGGGAAGCACCCCCCACCGAACCCTGAGATGGGAATTCATGTGTTCATTCATTCAACACTTATTTATCGAGCACCTACTAAATTCCGGGTCCTGTTTAGGCCCTGGGGCTACAGCAATGACTAAAATGCATCCCCAGGAAATCACTGCCTTCATCGAATTTGTATTCCAGCTGAGGGGAGACAGACTATAAACAAATACACAAATAAGTAGCATAACGGCTGCGATCAGTGTTGGGGGAAAATATAGCAAAGCGAAGAGAGTGGTGAGTGTGGAACGAGGGAGCTTGCTATTTTAAGCAATAGCCAGGGAGGACCTCCCCACAGCACACCCGGAAGGATGGGGGACAGGCAGACATCAGAGAGAGTGTGTCCCGCAGGGGAACAGCAGGCGTGGCTGCTCTGAGGCAGGAGCTGCAGGGAGACCCACGTGGGTCGTGTGGCCTGAGTGCAGGGAGGTTGGGGGAGAGATGGCAGGCCTGGGACTTGAACCCGGGCCTCAGTTTCCCACCTCGTTTCAAGGCTGGAGACACAATCGCTCTTCCAGAAAAGGCTCCAAGGTCTCAAAAAAGGTGGACGCGGCCACTTTATCTGCCACTAACTTCCAGAGGCTGCCTCTCCCGCCAGCTGTGGGCCAGAGCCTGGTGACAACCTCAGCTGCCCCTCCAGTTCCTCTCCTGTCCTGTGATCTGCTTTGGGACGCCACAGATGGGGGCTGTGGCCTTGGCATGACCTGTTCCTAATGTGGCTCATCCTGCCGACAAGCTGCAGAAGGGGTCCACTCTGCTCTGGCCAGGTGCGGACTCTGCCATGAGGTACGAGAGGGCCATGCCGGCTCCGTGGGCCCTTGCCCTCCACCCCCCACCCCCTGCCCCTGGCCTGGCCACAGGGACAGCTGAGCAGTGAAGGCAGAAGATGGCACGAAACGCTTCTCTGGGCCTCCCAGGAATCCCAGGATTAGGACAGAGACCCACCCGCCACTGGGCCCACTCTCCCTCCCTCAACCAACACGTGCTGAGCACCTACTGTGTGTCCAGCTTGGCTCTCATCCTGCACCACTTCTGCTCTTCCCATGACGGCAACGGGCAGGGCGGCTCTTGATTGGCTTGCCCCTCAGCGAACATCTACTGGAACTGGGGTGTGGACCCAGAAACCGTGCTTCAGGCGGGGGTGGTGAGGGACCCACACTCCGTCTGCGGACCCCCACGCCAGGCTTATGTGAGTGACCGCACAAGCGGCTTCTGTGGGCGCAAAGCACAGCAGGTGGAGGGCAGAGCCGGGTCAGGGCGAGACCTTGACCCTGAGCCTCCGCTTCAGCCGCTGTTCTGCAAAACAGGATTGTGATGAGTGGGTCTAGGGTCCTGCAAGGCCAAGGAGGCACCAGGCACAGAGTAGGTGCTCAGGGAAGTCTTGGGAGGCGGGGTCAAACTCAGCCGATCCCAGTTTGACTTCCAATCCCAGCCCCTCACCCCGCTGCCTGGCTTCAATGACTCCTACCTTCCCTGCCTCCTTCCAGGAATAGCTCTCGAATATCTAGTATATGCCAGGCACTGGGCTGAGTGCCAGACACAGTGGAAAGCAAGACAGATGCAGTCCCTGCCCTCGCTTCGAGCCATAGCCCTCTCTGAGCCTTGGTTTCCTCCTCCAGAAATCGGGAGAAGGATAGATTTTCCCCCTCACCTGGCCAGGGTGGAAAAGACAGCGTCTGCGAGGCACCAGCTGGGTGCCTGACCCCCAGGGGAACGAAGTGCTTAGACACGTCCTGTCTTCCCTCCGTGCACATATGGAAGGAAGGGCTGGTGCAAGACCCGGCCTTGAAGGAGAGAGATCTCGGAAGGCCACAAGTTACTGCTGCCTTCGTGTTGTGTCCCCAGAGCTCCCTGGAACTGGATCCAAATTTGGGATGCAGACCCCGTGGATGCCGCTCCAGAGTTGGATGGCCGCCAGTGGCCCGTCCCCTCGCAGGCCAGCATGGTTTGAACCGAGTGCAGGAACCGAGCGTGCAGGGGGCCCTCCCAGCCCGTGACCAGGCCAGGCAGTCGGCCATGGGGGCCAAGAGGCAAGAGGAGAAGGGAGGGGGAGGCACAGAGGACCCCAGGAGCACAGGCAGCTGTGGAGAAATGAATCGAAGCCGGGAGCCACTGGCCCAGAAAAGGCCGATGATTTCCTACCACGAGAGCAGGCTGGAGGGCTCCCACCCGGCTTGGGGATGAAGGTTGCTTCCGGGAGCAGGCTGATCGGTCCTCAGCCCTTGAGGGCATGTGACACAGCAGGTCTCCCTCCTCCGCCACAGGCTTCTTCCCCGGGTTCCAGGACCCCTGAGCAGCCCTGGGCTGGTCACACATATCTAAACATTGCACGTCTCAGGCTCCTTCCTCAGCGCTCTCCCTGCTCGGTCTACACTCCCTGGTGACGGCTTTGCTCCTGAAGTGATGTTCCTCACCCCTGACGCTGCCCAGACTCCTCCCCGGGCTCCAGATCAGGCCCGCTGTGTGAGGCCCACAGGCATCCGCACCCCCTGCCCCCAACATCACTCTTTAGCATCCAGATCTGCCCTGTCTCTGCAAATGGCACCATGCCCCCAGATGCTCAGCCCAAAGCCTTAGAGCTGTGCTGGGCTCCTCCCCCTCCCCCACAGCAAGCCCTGCCCACAATCTGTCTGCGATCCAGCCCCTTCTCCCCTGCCCCGCCCCCCAGCCTGGGGCTGCCGTCACCCCTCACCGGTCTCCCTGCTTCCACTCATATCCCCTCGGCCTTGCTCCCCACACCTGTGCTTTGTGTTTGCCACTGTTTCCGCCACCATAACTTAAGCCCTAGAGGGCAGGGACTTCGTCTCCCCCTTGCCAGGGGGAGCCTGACACATGCTCGGTGTTCGTGGGAGGAGCGGCTTAGTAAGTGAGCACTGAGACCTGGAAGGTGAGTCGAAGATGGCCAGGCTGTGAGGTAGGCAAGGCGACGGGATTGTTCCCATTTCACAGAGGGGGAAGCTGGGGCTCTACAGGTTTCCCGAGCTGCTGGCGGCCACACGGATTGGTGTATTCATTTGAAAAGCCCAACTGGAAGGGCACGTGTTGATGGCAGGGAACAAGGCACCTGGGTAGGGCAAGGCTGGCTCCAAGGGGCGGAGCATCCCCAGCCCCGAAACAAAATGCGCTCATCTGATTTTTCGAGGGGGGCACCCCCTCTGCGCCACAGCCCAGGACTCCCCCCCCACCTCACTCCTGGAGATCTCTTGCCTCTTCCCCTTACCGCCCCTGGCCACTTGCAGCCCACCCAAACCGGCGGGAGTGGAGAAGCCTTAGAAAATGCAAATGTCACCAAATCTGGTGGCTTGTGGACCCCGCCTCGTGTGGCAACGCCCTCGCCAGCCTCCTGCTCATGGGCTTCCTCCATCTTTCACTTCCATCAGCTACTTTCCTTCAGACAGTCTGTCCTCGAGCGTGTCCCCGACACCTGATATTCCTGCCCTCATGCTATTCCGTGCGTTGTCCCCGTGGCCTGTGACACTTTCTCAGACTCTTCTCCCATCCTCAGGAGACACGGCAAGCCCTCCGAAGTCTGCCCCGGCCCCCTGGCAGTCTCGGGGCTCCCTCCCACACCCCCACGATGGTACTTACCTGCCTGGTGGCCCCACGGGTCTCAGGAGAAGCACCACGAGGACAGGTTTGGGTCTTGCCCCTCCCCCCCTCCCCCCCAGGGCCCAGAAGAGCCCCTGCCCATGAGCTCGCACCCACCAGCCTTGGCAGGGTCAGCGAGGGGAGAGGCACCAGGCCCCCGGCTGTCTTGAGGTGAGCCATGGCCTCTGTGACAGATGGTGCAGGGGAAGGACGCTAGATTTGGAACAGGACGTCTGGGTTCCGTGCAAAGGCGGTCATTGACTAGCTAGACATGCCTCAGTTTCCCCCTCTGTAGGGTCTACTTCCGAAGGCAGTAAAGAGAATCAAACAAGGGCAGGTCTCGGGGCTGTGTCGTAAGCTGTGAAGTGCCACGCGGGTGCCAACGCCTATCTAACCGCCTACGAGACCTGCACGTTAGGACAAAACAGAGAGGTGAAAACTGATACTCTCAGGTCGGCCATCTTGGTGAATCACATGGACCTGGGTTCAAATCCTACCTCTGCCCCTTCCGGCTCTGGGGGGGGGTCGCTCAGGCGGGTCGCCTGCCCTTTCTGAGCCTCCCCGTCCTCACGTGGGGAACGGAGGTGACTTGAAAACCTGTCTTGCCGGTGTGTTGAGGAGCACATGAGGTAGGGCGGGGGATGCGCGCAGAGACGGCCCCACCTGGCATCCGGTGAGCCTTCCTCTCCTGGGCGATGATTAGGCTGCGGCCGGGGTGGCGCCGGCTTCTGCCTGACAGTTGGGGAGCTCTGGAGAGCTAATCCGAGTAAACGGGCTGGGGACGGGCAGGCGGCCAGGATTTTTAATCAGCCCTTGCCCCGAGACGAGGCCGCCGTGGCTCCATTGGTGGCGGTGTGGTGCCTGCCACGAGGAGGGCCGTCCTCCCGCTGGAAGCGCTCAGATGTTTTCCACTGAGACCACACTGTTGGCTCAGCCCTGCTTGTTGCGGCAGGTCCGCCTCTCTCTGGCCACGTTGACCCTCTTGAAGTTCCCGGAGACCTCAGGGCCTTGGCACACGCCGTTCCCTCTGCCTGCCTCCCCTCCCTCTCTTGCCCGACGTAGTTCCTCAGCATTCAGGGTTAAAACCCCCTTTCTGCCAGGTGAGGGGCGTGCCCCCCCCCCCCCCCGTGTGCGCCGGAGGCTCTCTGTCCTGTCGGTCAGCGCATGAACCCTGCTTTGGCAAAGCTGGGAGTTCATCGTCCGTCTCCCCACGGGGTCCTCGGTTCCAGGAACGCGGGGACAGCGTCCACCTCTTTGGACCACCTGGCCAACAGGAGGTGGCTGACGGGCATGTGTTGGTTGGCCGAGGACTGAGTGCCAAGTACTCATGCCCTGGTCGCCTCCCCGCCTCTCTGCAACAATCTCGCAGAAGAGGGTTCTTGCTGGAGGAAGTGAGGCCCGGAGGGGGGAAGTGGCATGAATGAGGCCACAGGGCCAATGAGGGGCAGAGTGGCACTGGACATCGGACCACCCACAGCAGTCAGCTCCGTAGCCAGGGGCCCTGTCACCGTGTCCTGCACTGCCTGTCTCCCCTGAGCCGGGCACTGGCTGACCCCGTGGGGGTCTTGACCGCTCCATAAGCGCAGGCAGACGGGTGGCTCAACGTGGGTCTTGGAGGCATCTGCCCCGTTTCCTTGGGGAAGGTGGGTGGGAGGAGGTGCTGAGTGATCAATTTCTGAGCGGCCTGGTGACAATCTGCTATTTTTTCCCAAGGGGGGGGGTCTGCGCGGTGGGAGCTGCCCATCCCCCGCCCTGACGCCCGACTCCTTTCCTCGCAGGGACAGATGCGGGCTCCCCCGAAGAGCCTGGACCCCGGCACCGCCCGCGGCCAGGAGCAGCCTGTGGCCGAATCCATCTACGCGGTGAGTCTTGGGGCCTGGGCTCCCTCTGCCTCTCTCAGGCCTGGCACAGGGGCCGGGGCCGGCTCAGCCATGTACCGGCTGCGTGACCTCTGAGCCTCCAGTTCCCAGCCCGCAAACTGGGGACAAGAATTCTAACCTGGCGGGATTTCTGTGAAGATGAGCAAGCGTGTGTGGCCCCTGGCCCCTGGCGGGCAGGGAGCTGTGAGGTGGCACCGAGCCCCGCTCCCTGGCACGCCCCTCCGCTTCTGGGACAAGGGCCAGCCGGGGCACGAGGTGGGGAGGAATGAGTGACGTTGACGGGCTCAGCAGCTCTTTCCTGTTTTTATTGCACGAACAGCATCACAGCAAACAGCAGAAAGAGGGAAAGGTCAGGCGCCATCGCGAGCCCTTAACACATCAACGCTTTTCAGTTTTTCACACCTCCCTTCCCCCACACGCAGGCATCGCTTCTTCTCCTTAAAATCAAGCAGAGACACGAGCTGGGATGAGCTGGGATGTCTGTCGTGTCATAAGCATTTCCTGTGCTGTACCTGTCTTCGTATCTACCTGGGGGAGGCTCAGCCTGGCGCTCCTGTGGGGTGTGAATGAGCCCGCCCACCAGTCCCCACGGGTCCCCACACAGCCCCTCTCTGCCCAGCGGCCGGGAAGGTGACTTTTCAGCTACGTCTAGTTTAGTTCCACAAGCAGCGTATGCTCACTGTAGAGGAAGTGAATAAATGCCACCCAGTGTCAGCTGGGCTCTCGGCACCATGAGACCGACAGCTGCCAGGTCAGGATCTCGGCTCCACACCTGGAGGTACCAAGCCCTGCCGGGGACCTGCGGGCTCCCCAGGGGCGTGTTCGAGGGCTGCCCCTGCACGTTTCTGCCGGGACCTGCTGTCGCTGGTCTGTTCCCACCACCCGGACACGCAGGAGACTTGGGGCCACACAGAGGGCATTCAGAGTATGGCCCTACTTCCTGAGGATGGGGACAGATGTCCTATGTCCTGAGGGGACAGATGGGGATGGGGCAAAGGCAATGTCCCTCCAGCGCCAACGGCTCCAAATGAAACAGAACACGGCCAGCCCTCCACTCCGGGGAATTTCCACCAGCCACTTTCCCACGTGGTCTCAGACTTCCCCATGTCCCCTCTGCTCTCTCGACGACTCAGGGTATTTTCCCTGTGAGGGATTCTGGTGTCAGCTTTTGAATAAAAACATTTCTCTCTCTCTCCACACACACACACACACACACACACACACACACACACACACACAAGATCTTTCTGTCTCTCTCTCTCTCTCTCTCTATTATATATGTATGTATGTCTATGAAGAAAATAACCATCATCCTAAGCCTATTTTCTTCCAGGATAAATACTAGTAACATCGACTTCTATACCTTCCAGTCTTTTTTCTATAAATACATACAAAGAGACCCATATACACACTCACACGTACTTTTTTTTTTATTGGAGTAGTGCAGCTATTTTTGTTCGTGTTGCAATATCTCATGAACATCTTTCCACATGAATAAATATCCTTCTACCAGCGTGGTTTTAATGGAAGAGACTCACTTCTGCACGGAACATCTTTTTCCTGCCCGTGTTTAGATTACTCCGAGGCTCAGGCAGACTTCTCCAGGGTGTGCGGAAGAAGCCCAACGGCCCCGCGGGGTTAAGTGGGTGGTTTCAAGAGATTTCGGGACAAGAAAGGAGACGTGAAGGGAGGCCACAGACTTTGGGAGCCCTTGAGGCTGGTCCCTACCAGCTGGGCAGGTAGGCATGACATTAACGACAGGGGTGATGACTTCAGGAGCATTTGTTGAGTGCCTACTATGTGCCAGGCACTGTGGTGGGATTCTACACCTGTTATGTCATTGAGTCTCACGTTAGGGATTTCACATACAGGTGCTAGCCCCATTTCAATTTTATTTCCTAATTGTCTATCGTAAGTATGTAGAAATATGATTGGCTTTTGCATATTGACTTTATATAGAGTGACCTTGTTGAATTCATTAATTCTGTTTTTTTTAACGTTTATTTTTGAGAGAGAGAGAGTGAGCAGGGGAGGGGCAGAGAGGTGGGGTGGGGGTGGGGGACAGAGGATCCAAAGCAGGCTCTGTGATGCAGGGCTCGAACTCACGAACCGTGAGATCATGACCTGAGTGGAAGTTGGACACTCAACCGACTGGGCCACCCAGGTGTCCCAATCTTTCTTCTTTTCTCATCTATGCACTAAAAGCTATGAACTTCCCTTTAATTATGGCTTTAGCTGTATCCCACAAATTTTGATATGTCATATTTTTATTATCTTTCAGTTTAAATTTTCTGTTGGGATTTCTTCCTTACCCCATGGGTTGTTTAAAAGTATTTTGCTTCATTTTCAAATGTTTAATTACTTTCTAGTCATTGTTCCATTTTTTATTTCTCGCCAATTCCACTGTGATCAGGGAATATAGTCTGTATGATTTTAATCCTTTGAAGTCTCTCGAAACTTACTTTATGGCTCAGCCTGTATTGTGTGCACTTGCAAAGAACTTGCATTGTGCACGGCTGACTAGGTGTTCTACGTGTGTTAATTGGGTCAAGTCTGTTGATCGTGCTGTATAAAATATTCCATTTCCTTATCAGTTTTTGGTTTTGGTCTATCAGATGTTAGGAGAAGTGAGTTAAATCTGTCCATCTCTTTGTATATTTGTATATTTCTCCTTTTAATTATGTCAAGTCTTCCTTTTTATTCATGTGGGAAAATACTCATGATATATTGTGGCATGAGGAAAAAAAAAAGCTGTACCACTCCAATTTGTTTTTTTAACAGTAATCTATTCAGGGGCATGGATTTGGAGTGGGTCAGGCAGACTGGGGTTCGAAGCCTACTTCTTTTGCTTGTAAAGGTTCTGTTAAACTTTCTGAGTCTTGGTTCCCTAATCTGTAAAGTAGGGTTTAACAGTAGAATATTGCATTTACAGCTTGCAAACGTGCTATGGTTTCTTCCATCCTGGATGTCTTACATCGAGCCCACGTCCCTCTCCAGTGACCCTGCCCTTTCTCCACGACTCATAACAGAAATGTCAAAACTCTCTGTCTTCAGTTCCTCTCTCTCCTTTTCCGACCCCCCTCAGGAGGGCTTCCTGCCCAGGTATTCATCAAAATCTTCCTCCTCAAGGTCACCATCAGCCTCCACTTTGTTACATCCAAATGTCATTGGATTAAATCCTGGTCCTCATCTTCCTTAATGAATCAGCAGCATCTGACACTACCAAACTCTCTTCCCTCCTTGACACGCTTTCTTTACTTGCTTCCAGAACATTCTACACCCTCGCGATGCCCCCTCCTCAGACTCACTGCTGGGGCCTCCTTAGCTTCTTTCACTGGTTCCTCATGGAACCCTGACTTCTCAACATCAGAGTCCAGTCCTGGGACCCTTTCTCTTTGATCTTCTTCCCCACCTTCAACCCCTGGGTGATCTCACTCAGCCTTGAGGTTTGACACCATCTATATTCTGACAACTCTCACGTTTCTACGTCCAGCCCAGACACCTCCTCTGAACCCCAGAGTCCCTCCATCTGAGTCACCGGTTTCTCTCTCAGACCAGCCTCCAAGTCTTTACCCACTGAGGTGCCTCGACTCATGGTCCTCGTTGTAGGGACGGACTACTCCAGCCTTCCAGTTGTCCAGGCTGAGCCCTGGAAGTCGTCCTTCCCTTGTTTCTGTCACGGCTCATATCTGATCTGTCAGCGCGTCGCGTTTCATAGCATGTCCGGAATCCCCGCCCCCCCACCCGGTGCTAACGCTGGTGGGAGCCACCACCGTTTCTTGTCTGCTGCCTTGCAGTTGGTTTCTGATCAGCTGGCCTATTGTTATCCTTGTCCTTGGGCAGCAGCCAGAGGGATCTTGCTCGAGCACAGATCACGTTCGCTCTGCTCGGGGCCCTTGGGGAGTCAGAGGAGCAGCCACAGAGCTGGGGCGAACCTGAAACGGTCTTAGTAAGGAAACCACCTGTGGGAGAAAATGGGGAAGGCTGGGCGGGCCATCAGACCAATGCAGAGCTGGTCCTGAGTGAGGAAAGTGGGAGGGACGGCAGAGAGGAAGTCCCGAGGCCGCACGGTCTAGAGAAGGCTCGGCAAGGCCGGTGGGCGTGCGCACGCACGCGAGAGGAGGTCCTTTGCCAGGGTAGGAGGCTGTGCGGGCACCCCCACTGTGCTTGGCCACCGGCTGGGAGGAGCCCCCAGGGCCTCCGTGGCTTCCGTGTACCCATGATGATGGCTTCCAGAGCCCCGCAGCCGGGGCCCCTGGTCGGTACTGGTCCCTGGGCCTGGAGGTCTGGGGAGCACGTTCTCACAACTGCCACCGACCTCCCAAGGTTCCTGCCTCACTCAGAGTTGACGTCAGAGCCCCGGACAGAGCCTCCACGAGCTCTGCCCTCATGGTCTCCCCCTCTCTCCAGTCACACTGGCTTCCTTGCTGTTCCCAAACACCAGGCATTCCCTCACCACGGGGCCTTGCTGTCGGCCGTGCCCTCTGTTCCGGAGTGTCCTTTCTGCAGCTGTCCATGGGGGCTGCTCCCTCCCTCCCCAGCACCCTGCTCAGATGGCACGTTGGCCATGAGGTCTTTCCTGACCTCCCTTTTAGAATACAAGCTCCCCACCCCCTCCACGACCCCAACCTCCCTATCCTCCTTCTCCGTGTCCCTCTGTGGTCCTTATGGCCACCTCTTACTTTTGTGACCGTGGTTTGTCTCACACAGTGGGTGCCTAGCAGTCAAGTGCCATATGGACAAGCGGAGGGCCGTTCTTACCCTCCAGATGCCTGGGTTTCCACGGGGCTCGGTGCTGGGCACCCCGGGGCACATGTGGGGCATCTGCTCTGCGGAACACCTCCCTCAGCTCTGCTACATCCTCAGCCTGGCCTGCTGCCTTCCTTCCTGCCCACTGCAGCGGGGGGACCTCACTAACACGCCATCGATGCGGTCGCTTCCCACTCAGAAGCCTCCAGGGACTCCCCACTGCCAGCTCTTCAGCCCGGCAGCCTTCGTTGGAGGGCTCTTCCGGCCCTGCCTCCCCGGACTCCTGTCCCCTCAGTGGACCATTCATTTCAGACATGCCAGGACCTTGACCTACAGCAGAGGTACTTCTTCTCCGATGAGCGCTGCCCCTTTTGGCACAACACCCCCAAATTGCCCCCAGCTGCCCCCAGAGTGCGTTGTGCAAGTCCCTAAGTGCAGGTGCCCGCGAGAGTGCAGCTCCTGCGTCTTCCTGGTCACAGGGAGGGGTAGGTCTTACAGGGGGACCAATGTCTAGAACCCTCGTACTAGGTCCTGGCCCCGGGGCAGCTGACTTCAGCTTTGGCTTCAGCTGACCTGGAGGAAGGCTTTGCCACTGACTCCACACTTCAGCACTGACAGCCATTTGGGTCAGCACTGTGGCCCACAGAGCAGCAGGAAGCAAAGGACTTGGGGGGCCCGGGTCCCAGACAAACAGCCCTGGCCCAGCGCAGCACAGTACGTACGGCCTGAGCACAGTACGTTCCCGAGCCGCCCCAGCTCAGGCCAGCCTAGCTCAGCCCAGCCCTGCTCTAGCCCAGCCCAGCCCAGCCCAGCCCAGTGCAGCCCTTTGAGAGGCCAGGGCAGTCCTCTCCCAGCAGGCACACCCCGAGGGAGGCAGTTCCCATCACCACAAAGGAAGGCCAGGAGGTGCGGAGGCCCCCCGAGGCCGCCAGGCATTTCACAGCCCAGCGAAGCGGGTCACACCCTGAATGCAAATGCAGCCCAGCAGGTCAGGGCTTGTCAAAGGCTTCACTCAGCAGCTGCTAACTGGCAGCGACCCCTGCAGCCTGCCCTGCCCTCAGCCCCCCTGCCTCTCCTGCCCTCAGCAGGGTCAGAGGCCTGGTGGGGTCCCGTGACGGGGTGTTCTTCCGTGTCTCAGAAGTCCCCCAGCCGCCGCCTGGCCCAGGGGGAGTGCGTGGAGCTGGGGCAGGAGGCCTGAGTTTTAATCCTGGCTCTGCCACCCAAGGGGGCTGTGTGACCCGAGACATCTTTGAGCCTCTCTGGGCTCATGTGTGACAGGCAGCCCACGTGGGCTGGACGTGAGGGAGAAGGGAGCCACGTGTGGGACCCCAGACCGGCTCCCCTGCTGAGATGTCAGCAGGGAGGCCCTTTTTTCCCTTCACTCTGTGACCGGAAATGTCCAGCTTGGAAGGCCTGCCAGCTCGGAGGAGATCCAGGTCTGGCGGACAGAGGCTGGGGGCACAGGGCTGCTGAGTAGCAGATGCCTATTCTGTGTGCCAGGCAGGCCTGAAGACCAGAGAGGCCTGAGCAGGGGCCCTAGAGGTCGCCTTCCACTGGAGATGGGGCTTCTCCTTGGGGCAGTCTGGCCCGCTTCCCTCCCCGGAGGAGGGTCAGAAGCCCCTCTCCTCAAGACCCCTGACTCAGGGCCCCTTGAACTGATCCCCAGGGCTGCCTAGCCATCTCTGTGTGTGATGCCCTTGAAGCGAGGGTCTCCGGAGCGCCAATGGTTTATTACTCGGGTTTTCATGCACTGCTACCTCTCAGCGCCTCCCTCCCTCCTCTCCTCCCCACCTCCCCCCTCCCTTGCCTCAGAGCACCACCTGTCTCTCCAGCCTGCCTCGGCAACCCCTGCTTGCCTGTTGCCAGGGAAACCACCTCCTTGGCAACCAGCCGGCTTCCATATGACATGTACGCGCGCGGGAAGGGAAGGTTCCTGCCTCTCTGAGGCCGTTGGTGGCTCTGATGTGCCAACCCCGAAGAACAGCGTTTGCTCCTCGCATGGGACCCGGGTGCCCCGCAGAGTCTGGAGGAGGGTCCAGGCTCTGACCGCAGAGAGGGGAGGGAGGCACCAAGCCTCCCCGGACAATTGCTCAACTCATAGTCATTCAGTAGGTGTTCAGCACCTACTATTTGCCAAACCCTGTGCCAAACATACAGTATCTCATTTAATCGTGCTTTGAGCCTGCAAGGTAAAATATGATTATTCCCATCTCACAGGTGAGGAAACTCAGACACAGAGAGTTCCAGGGGCTGTCCAGGGCTGGCACATGGTCAGAGCTGAGAGCGATGCTTACTCTTGTCTGATTTCAAGGCCTAGCTCTTTCTACCGTCCTGACACCTCTGGCCAGGCTGTTCATAGCTAGGCCAAGAGTAACTGTGGCCTCAAGGCACACGCCCTGGTGAGCAAGGAGCCCCCTCATCATAGCTCTTGTGGTGCCAGTCTCCAAGTATGCCCAGCAAAAGCTGTAGGTTCAGTGACCCAGACACGCACCGGGTACAGCTTAATGGGAGAGGTGTATGACCCGGCAGGTGCCTAAGTCATCTGTGAGCAGGGGCTGCGGTGGGGGTGTCAAAGGAATCCTATAGGGGTGGATGGGTGGCCAGGACCCTCATGGGTGCAGTGGCTTTGGACCCAGGGAGTGAGGACAGGTGCCGGGAGGGCATCCTATTGGAACCACGGCCATGGGTGTCATGGCCGGGACTGCTGGCAACCAGGCTCTGGAGGGCCTAAGGACCAGCAAGGACTGTGGGAGTGGATCTGGGCCCCTGGCAGAAGCCTGTAGAGGGCCCACCCAGGCTGAGCAGAAGACCTTGAGATGGTGTGAGGCAGATAACAGGGGGCACAGAGAGGAGAGTCTCCGTGAACAAGTGGGAAAGGGCAAAGCGGTTCCGCGCGAGAGAGGAGGGCAGGTGCAAAGGTACAGTGGTATGGCCGTGCATGACGTAGCTGGGCGAGGTAACTGTCCCCTCACAGGCTATGGCCCAAAGGGCCCTGTTTCCTGGGTGCCCGCAGGCAGAGGTGATCACAACGGGGAGGCCTGGCTGCTGGGACCCAGTCCCTGCCCCCCAGGTCACCTTCCTCTGACCCTTGCCCTTTCCCACAGTCTCTACAGGGCAGAGACACTGAAATCTACTCCTGCATCCAGACCGTGCCCAGCAGCCTGCCCCCCAACCCAGAGCCTTGTCTCCCAGGTATGCAGGGGGGTGGGGCAGCGTGCCTGGCTCCTCTTTTTACTCCATGAGACCTTCTCTCCTCATCTGTGAAGTGGGGGTAAATAGGACCACAGGAGTGAACCTCTTGCAGTCGAATCAGAGCCCTCTCCCCTAGGCAGGCAGCCTAGCG
This sequence comes from Puma concolor, assembly GCF_028749965.1. NCBI lineage: Eukaryota > Metazoa > Chordata > Mammalia > Carnivora > Felidae > Puma > Puma concolor. The sequence goes on from NC_141673.1 coordinate 6,734,562, forward strand.
GTTAAGGGGACTAGTGGGTTTGAGCCCCTGCTCTGTCCCCAGGCAGCTGCGCAGCCCTGGCTGAGGGGCTTACCTCTGAGCCCGAGTCCCCTCCTCTGTAAACTGAGTCACAGACTTGCCATGAGGGTCAAACGTGGTACTGGGGCCCCGTAGGGTTTTGCGGTGTGAGCAATGTCTACACTGGTCGATCGGGCAGGGCTTATTAGGTTTCCAGCTGTCCCCAGGCTGACACTGGCTAAAGTTGGAAGCTGGTGTCGGGGCTGGTGCCAGCCTGAGCTGGCCCGGTCAGGGGTCCGTGTTCATCATGAGGGAGGCCAAGGCATATCACTTGATCATTATTCTTTCTCTCTCTCTCTCTCTTTTTTTTTAATGTTTATTTTTGAGAGAGACAGAGCACAAGCGGGGAGGGGCAGAGAGCGATAGAGAGACAGAAACCGAAGCAGGCTCCAGGCTCTGAGCCGTCAGCACAGAGCCCAACGCGGGGCTTGAACCCACGAACGGGGACATCATGACCTGAGCCGAAGTCAGACACTCAACCGACTGAGCCACCCAGGCGCCACCGGTCATGGTTTCTCTGAAACCTGTTTGCTCATCTGTAAACTGGATGAGTGACCCTTTCCTACAAAACCAACTGCCCTGAATTCGAATGAGTTCCAGGTTAAGTAATGTCGACACCCGAGCTTTGGGCATCATAAGGTGCAGGGGGTTCATCGAGCCAGTACAGGAGCCCTTGGGTAGTGGGTGGGCCCTCGGGCATCTTGGAAGAGCCGTCAGAAGTGAGGGAGCTGGAACTTGGCCTCCCCCCAGCCCAGGAGGCCCAGGCTGGCATTGTTGACTCCTCTTCTCCAAGCCCGTGCTCTACTCAGCCCTGAACTAGGCCCTGACTGGAAGCAGGGCTTCCCCATGCCGAGACCCCCAAGGATGTCTGGGCCATCCTAGGCAGTGCCCGCCCTGTGCCAGGCTCTGAGGTGTCGCCAGGACGGCTGGCCCCTTCGGGAGCCTCGGGTCTGCAGGAACACTCACTGACAAACAGAGGCATTTGCAGCCCCCTGTGAGGGGTGTGCTGGGGGGAGGCATCAGACTAGGGCCAGGGGAGGGGGTTTTCGGGGGTGCTGAACCAAACCCTGCAGGGGGAGTTGGTGGGGTGGGGGAACACCCAAGGCAGAGGGAGGAGCATGTGGGGAGGCGGAAGGGCTGGAGGGCAGAGAGCAAGGGTGGGTGGAGTGGAGGAAGAGACTGGTGAGGTGGCCTTGGGGACAAGGACAGGCCTCCCAGTCAGAGCTGCGCCTCTGACTAAAACTGCATTGGTACAACTTTGTTCTCTTCCTACCTATTCTTTCTCTTCCTTTCTCCACTTCTTCTCTCCTTGTGTCCCTTCCTTCCTTCCTTCCTTCCTTCCTTCCTTCCTTCCTTCCTTCCTTCCTTTTTTTCCCCAGGAGAAAATGCACAGATTTACGAATGACAGCGAATTTAACCTGGTCTATGAAAATCTCTAGGATGAGCTCCACGGGCCCTTCGGTCTCGCCCTGGATCAGATGCCCCACAGCAGCTCCTCCTTCCACAGGACCTGTCCTATCCCAGGAGTGACGCCCCAGGGGCATCCCATCACCTTGCCCCCACATTCAAGGCACTTCCGGCCTTGGCCTGCCCCCTACCCCCTCCTTCTGTGTCCCAGCCAGACCCACCGGTCACAGCGTTTCACATCTGGCCTTTGCCCAGACTGTCCCTTCTGCCCGGGAGCCCTTCCTCAGTCCTCACAGGCTCTCCTCGACACAGCCCCTCCCCAAGCCCTCCGCACCCTTTCATGGGCTCTCTGGGCGCCAGCCTGCACCACGGCCTGAGCCGGCGAGGCCAACCGTGAGCTCCTCGGGGAGGTTCCCAGCAAAGGACCCTTGGTGCCGTGAGCGCGAGCATCCGCGGGGATGAATAAAGGAACGACTACACAAATACCCCACCTCCGTGCCTCTACCCGGCTAGGTCAAAGGCACAAGGCGGCGGCCGCACAAAGTAGAGGAGGGGGCTGGCGCAGGAGGAATGGGGTGTGGGCCCGAAGGAGCTGTGCAGAGGCGGGGCTGGGCTCTGGGACAGAGCCAGAGGCCAAGGAGGTGGCTGAGTGCCGGTCATCAGGCTGGGGGCCTGGAGCAGGGCAGCTGAGGAAGCAGATCCGGCACGTTTGGGGCAGATGCTGGCCAAACGGGCTGAACCTCCTGAAGCTCTCCATCCCCCAACGGGGACCCCAAAGCCGTCTCCCATTGGCCTGGCCCTTTACACGCTCTGCCAACACCTGCAGCCCTCCTCCACCCTCAGGGCCTCAGCGACTTCTCCTTACCCCAGAGCCCTCACCGTCTGATCCACGCGGACCCCACCCATCTCCTCCCTCTGTCTGCCTTGTGCACCTGCCCCAGTGCTTCGGGGCACTTCCTCACACGCTCTAGCCGAGTGGTTTGGTGCCTGGGGCTCCTCTGGGCTGCAGGAGGGCCCCCTCGATGTGGCCGCAGCTCAGGCCCCGTGCAGACAGTGGCCCTCAGTGCTTGCACAGAGCCGTTTCTGGGGCTCCAAGTCCTCAGCAGCCCATTACACAGGCAGGAGGGGGCTAAGGTGGGGATCACCTGGCTGTTGGGCTCTGCTCCTTCCCTCCCCTGCTCTCCTCCACCCCTGCTGCTCTCCCCGATCTCATTTGTAAAATCCTCCCTCCCCCCCCTCCCCCCCCTCCCCCCCCCCCCACGCTCTTCCCAGAGGTCCTTGAGGGAGGGGCCCTTGCACACAAACCCCAAACGTGTCTAGGGACGCTGGGGGGGCCCAAGGCATGAGCCCTGGCCCTGGTCCCTGTGCCGCACTGGGCAGCTTGAAGGCAGCACTGGGTCCGCAGGTCAGGCCCTTCCCTCAGGGTAGATGGGCTGGGGGGTCTTGGGGGAGGGGAAGCAGTAGACTGACATTCGAAAGAAATCCCGGCCCCTCTGCTAGGCTGGCCCGCAGCCTCCTTGGGCCCACAGGACAGGGCAGCCCACAGCCTCCAAGCTTGGTTCTGAGCCTGGTCTGTGAGCACAGCGCAAGGAAGGCTCTAGTGGGATTATAAGGCTGAGTGGAGAGGGCCCTGCTCACCAGGAGGCTGGAGTTGAATGAATTCCTTGCCTGTTCAGGGGGCGAAGCTGCCTGCAGAAGTGTCTTCCAGGCTCCGGACTCCAACAGGCAGACTCCAACAGCCAGAGGCAGAGGCCAGGGTTGGGAGTTGGGGGGAGGGGAGGCATATTGGGGGGGGGGGAGGGGAGGCATGCTGCTCAGGGGACAGCAAGCCTCCCCAGAGACACCAAAGCCAGCAAGACCAGGAGGAGGCTACCTGCTGGGCCTGGGCCTCTCTCTCCTGGCCCCAGGACCCCAGCCCCTCAGGCTGGGAGTCAGACTTTTCCAGCCAGCCCCGGGGGTACCGGGGAAGCCTGAGGGGGCTACACCTGCTTGCCTTGGTCCAGGCTGCCCTGCCCCGCCCCCTGTCTCTTCTCCACAAAGGGATAAAACCTACATAGGATCTCGTCCCTCCTTGGGCTCAACAGTTCCCACCTGAGCCCGAAGGGCTGGTGTAGGTGGAGGGGTGGCAGATTACTTTAGGGGGGTGCAGGTGGCAGTAAGGGAGGAGAAGGGGACAGAGAGGGCTTCGAATGGCGCTCCTTGAGGGCAGGCAGGCTTGTGTGGCCTCTGGACTCTGAATGGGCACAGGGGGGAAGAACCAACCACACTTGGGAGCCCTTTGAGGCCGGGTGGCTGCTGGCCTCTCTCGAACCCCACCTCTACCTCCCAGCAGCCATGTCCCCCTGAGCCTCGCTTGCAGTGACAATCAAGACCACTGGGCGTGGCTCAGAGGGGACAGAGGGGAACTCTGCTCCTCCAGAGGCTCAGCGGGTGTGCGTTTTCTTCCGCACTCAGCCTCCAGGAAAAACAGGCTATCACGGAGCAGTGTGGAGGGGGTCTGCTAAAAGAGGGGTTAGGACTCCCTGGGGGAGATGGGGACCCAGGCTCTGTAGCCCCCACAGGGAGCACCCGGGGTGGGGGCAAGGCAAACAGAGAGGGATGGCATGGGGAGGGCTGTTCCTGGCCCAGGCGGGACAGGAGTGGCCGGAGGAAGAAGGGTCAGCTGGGAGCACCCTGAGGGAGTCGGATCGGAGGGGAACAGGTGAGACCCTGGTGAGTGGAGCCCTGGGGGGCCCTAGACCCAAAGGGTGGATGGCCACATCCTGAGGGCGGATTCCTGGCCTAGCGCTGTGGACCCCCCCTCCCCCGCCCCCACCCCGCGGCCCCTGAGGGCCAGGCCCTGGGCACAGCCTCTTCCCACCCAGACCCTGCCCCAATTCAGGGGGACAGTCTCCGTCTAGCCTGCCTGGCTCTGACGGGGATTTCCTTCCAGCTCTCAGCGGAGCCCCCCCTGCCCTCCTAGGTCGGGCCTTGACACCCTCTTCTCAGCCTCAGGCGTCCGAAACAGTTCAGCTTACTTCTGGCACCCTCCACCTACTCTGGGGCAGCCACTCAGAAATGGCCCCGGCTGCCTGTTCCTTCCGGGTTTCAGCCTCCAACCCCCTTTCTGCTCCTGCTCCTCTCAGGTGCTTGCCTGAGAGAATCATCCCTGGAAACCAAACCCAGGAACACAAAAATGGGTGTGGGAAGCGGCTGCCTCTCCTCAGTGACAATTTCCAGAGGATTCTGCAAAGCAGAGTTTCCATGGGAACATGTGCGGTTCCACACAGAACCTCGGTGGGGCCGGGGTTCCCCTCACACCCAATACTGCAGGACCGTGTGGCCTGGGGGCCTTGGCCAAGCAGAGCCACTGCGCTTTGGCCATCAGCCCTCGCCAACCTGAAATCAAGTTACTGGCAAATCTGCCTTTTTTTTTTTTTTTTTTCCCTTCTAATTTAAAGGCGCCCTCCATGCTAAGGATGCCTCTGGGATTTCCAGGATGGATTTTTATGTAGCTCAATAGGTTCCTTGGCAGACTGCTCAGCCAGGAGAGGTGGGCCATGGCCCCAGCCCCGCCAGGCTGCCACAGCGGCGTCTCTCTGTCCCTCCTTCGTGCCAACGGACATCATTTACCCGCCTGAGGGGCTTCCTCAGACCTGGATTCAGACTCCAAGAGTTTGGGGACATCAGCAGCACAGGGCCCTGGGACACTTCCCTTACTAGGCTCCTCCCTTGACCTGCGGTCATAATCACGGCCTGCGAGCATTGGCGGGGCACGGGGCCGACCCTCCTCTCTGCACTCTGCGTTTAGGATGTGTTTATCCAAGCAGGTGATGCAGGTGTAACAGGCATAACTCAGGCTGTAAAAGTCCCCCTGATGCTCCCGCCAGTTACAGCCTCCATCCCGGTGCCCCCGCCCTGAGGTGACCACTGGGTCATTTGGGGGTGTGTGTGTGTGTGTGTTTTCTTCCAGGCTGTTTTTATTGCATCCACGTACATATATGCATGTACACGAACATATAAAATGTATGGTGCTTGCGGGGGGCTCCGAAGAGCTTACATGGAATGATTCTGTAGGTGCTTGCTTTGTTCATACAGCCCCACGTGGTGGAGATCCGCCCGTGACAGCCACGCAGAAGCTACCAGACTCTTTAATTACAGCAAAGGATTCCACAGGACCGATGGATCCTAATTTAGCCAAGCCCCTAGAAACGGCCTTTTCCGTTGTTTACAATTTCCAACCTCACAGAAGGGGCCGCAGGAAACATCCTTGGGCGTCATTTGCAAAAACTTTCTCCTTGGGGAAATGACGAGAAGGAATCCCCGGGGCCTAGAGCGTGGACATTCACTGTTTTAACAGAGGCTGCCAGAGGGGTCACGCGTGGAGTTTGTACCAGTTTCCATTCCTCAAGCCTATCTACAAGAGCTCGTTGAACCCTGAAAACACCCTGCCAAGTGGGGGGGGGGGGGTCTTCCCGTTTTACCAAAGCAGAAACCACAATTCAGAGAGGCTGACTGGCTAGAGGTTATATCGCACAGAAGGGGCAGCGCTGGGCTGCCTCCAACTGTGTGTGGCCCTCCTGACTCCATGGGTCAGGTGAGGGGGGGGTTGCATAAAGTGTCTTAGATGGACTCACGGCCCCCAGGGCTGGGGAAGTCCTTGAAGGGACAAATTTCTGCCAGAGATCAACGACCAGGCTTATATCGCTCAGAATCGTCGGGGCGGGGGCTGGGGGGTCCTCTTTGGGGTGGTCTGTCTTCTTGGGGAAACAAAGGCAGGTCAGTAGAGGTGATGGAGTAGGGGCTGCCCAGCAGCCCACCCACACTGCGGGGCCTGGCTTCAGGCAGCCTAGACATTTGGATCCCTTAGCCTCCCCTGGAAATTTCCGGGCACGACATGCCTGGAGGTGTGAACTGCCTCCTGGAAGCTTCATAATCCGGGATAATGCTGCTGTAATTGGCATTGTTTTTGCATTTACAATCCTCTCGTTACCTGAAAACCTGCTTGCGATGGCTGTGTCTGGAGGGGGTTTAATTTTACCACTTGGTGGACCTTGAGGGGCTGAGGAGCACAAGCTTTCCCTCTGGGTCCCTTGGCCCACCCCCCGCCCCCATTCAGATTCCCCAGTGAGTGCCACAGGGCTTGGGTGGCCCAGGCTGGCTGACCTCGCGGCCTCGGTTCAGGGTACAGCCTCCCCACAGGAGCCCCAGCCTGATCAGGGGACTGCTTTTCTCCCCAATTCCCCTTCCTTCCTGGGTCCAGCCCACCCAGCTCGTCTCCCTTCAATCCTTTCTCCTTCCAGGGGCTCCTGGGTGGCTCAGTCAGTTGAGCATCCGGCTCTTGGTTTCAGCTCAGGTCATGATCTCACAGTTCGGGAGCTCGAGCCCCGCGTCAGGCTCCGTGCTGACAGTGCAGAGACTGCTTGGCATTCTCGCTCTCTCCCTGTCTCTTGGCTCTTCTCCTTCTCTCTCTCTCTTTCTCAAAATAAATAAAGAAACTTAAAGAACATCCCTTCTCCTTCCAGCCCTTCCCAGTCTCTACCACCAAACTGATCTTCCAATCGCACGCATCTGACCACACCTCTCCCCTCTCTCAAAACCCTGCAATACCTCCCATTTATTCATTTCAACAAAGGAGCCGAGATAATTCAATGGGGGAAAAAACAGGCTTTCAGCAGATAGTGCTGGGAGCGATGGACGTCCACATGCGGAAGGAGGAAGTTGGGCCCCTTCCTCACACCCTCTACGAAACCTCACGGTGGCTTCCTCTGTCCACGGGATGGAGCCTTGACTCCTCAGGCCAGTACTCAGGGCTCTTACAATATTTGTCCAGCTCCAGTGCGTGTGCGGAGTCTGGGACAAGAGACAGATGCTTCTGTCCTGGTGATATCGTCGGCCTCATTTCTGACCAGCTCCCACCGGCCGGGGCACCCCAAGCCCCAGCCATGTGGCCATCCGCAGCTGCTGTTCCCCAAGATGCCAAGCTCCCCCACCTCCCAGCCCGTGCTTCTCCCACTTTCTCTGCCCCAAGGCCCTTCACCCCGTTCTTTGCTCGAGGAATTCCCGCTCAAATCGTACCTTCTCTGTGAAACCTCCTTCAAACCCCCCCCCCCCCCACCGAAAAGTTTATTCGTTTCTCACCTGCTCTGACCCCTTTGAGTTGAAGCCCTTCACCCACATCCATCTCCCCGACCCCCGGCCGGCCCTGAACCTTCTGAGCGCGGCGAATGTGCTGTGCGTTTCTCTTTGCGCCTGACGCATTGCAGGGGCCCAAGAACCATTTGTTTGAAGAATAAATGAACTTCTTCCCTTGCTGGCAATTTAGCGCCCCAGTTCTCACTGCAAGAGGAAGGACGACTGTATTTTCCAATTCCCAGGAAGTGAGCCCTAGTAGGTGATCCATTTTACGTAGGTGAAAATCGAGACAGGCATGTTGCTCCATCCGCACCAGGAGAGGGGAGACTGAAAGCGCGGGTCCTGGAAGCCTCTAGCACCCTCCCTCCAGACGGGAGGGGGCGGGCTCTGTGTGGAGCTGTGGGAGACCAGGCCGGGGCACGTGAGAAAGAGGCGAGCAGCGGGCCCCTGGCTTCACCTCTTGGCTCTCAAAGCTGTCAGAGGCTCGATCGATGCCACGTGCCTGTGGAACATGCGTCAGGGCCCGAGAGCCCTGTTAGGGTGGTTCTGTTAATTGATCCCAGAAGCCCCTGTCGCTGCCAGGGAATGCTTCAGCCGGCTCAGCAATGTTCTGACCACTGTCCCTCGCCTCACCAGATGGCCTTCCCTCCTGCCTCAGCTGCCTCTAGGCTAGGCCAGACAGTCCTGACCATGCAGGGCCTAGGCCCCTCCATGCGGCCAGCAGCACTGATCCCATGGCAGCGTGCGGGGTGGGAGCACAGAAGACGCCCCTGCTGTGTCCTCGTGTTCCGGCCAGGTCAGAGTCCCCCCCCCCCCCCCCCCCCCCGACAATGGCTGGATGGGTAGGGGAGCGTCAGGGATGCTCAGGCCCTAAAAAGGCCCCGTACTGGGGCGCCCGGTGGCTCAGTCGGGTAGGTGCCCGACTTCAGCTCAGGTCATGATCTCGTGGTTCGTGAGCTTAAGCCCCACGTTGGGGTTGGTGCTGACAGCTCAGAGCCTGGAGCCTGCTTCAGATTCTGTGTGTCCCTCTCTCTCTGCCCTCCCCCGTTCACACTCTGTCTTTCTCTCTGTCTCTCAAAGATAAATAAACATTAAAAAAAAAAAAAAAAAAAAAGGCCCCGTACTCCGGCCTCTCTGGACCCAACCTCAAATGCTCCCCACCTGCCTCCGGCAGCCTCACAGCCTACTACCTCCTGTGGGCAGGAGCCCTGAGGTGCTGTGTATTGGGGGTGAAGCCAGAAGAGCTACCGGCCCCTTTGACCTATTAGGAAAAGTCTGTGTGGGTGCGGCCTAGCGGGGAGAGAGACTCTGGGGCCAAGTGACCAGGCCCAGGAATAAAAATGATAACTGTGGTGATGGAAAGTGAGCCCTGAGCTCCCACACCCGGGCCTCCTCAGCCTTGTGCAGTGGGTTACCCTGCCTCCCGGGATGCTGTGAGGAAGCCGGGAGAGGCTGAGGAGAGAGCTGATCCCAGGTCGGCCTGGCCCTGTGGCCGGTGCCCCAACCCCACAGCTCAGGGCTAGAGGGCACGCTGTCTTCTCCCTGGGTTCAAGCCTGGAGTGGGAGATTGCAGAGAGCTTTAAGATGCCCCAGAAAACTGCTAATGCCTACGGGCCTTCTTTATGGGGTGATGAAAATGTTCTAGAATTCGATAATGGTAATGGGTGCACAACCTTGTGAATATGCCAAAAGCCACTGAATCGTACACTTCAAAATGGTGAATTTTATGGTACGTGAATTATATCTAAAGGAGACACAACAAAAGTAAACAAAAACTGCCTTGTTTAAACACTTTCTGTATTCCCTGTCCACGACCCCCAGGACAGAGGACCGGGTGCACGCGCACACACACACACACACACACACACACACACTTCTTCCCTGGGACCCGGCCCAAGTCCACCACCCACCCCTCCACCCCAGCCTGCCCTCCCTCCCTCCCTCCCTCCTACGCAAGGGTCCTTCCAGGCTCTGGCAGGTGTAGTCCCCTCTGCCTACCATGAACTTGCATGCCTACTGTGTTCTTATCTGGAGTTAGACACTGTTCCCATTTTATAGATGAAGAAACTGAGTATCTGAGAGATAATAGCACCTTGCCCAAGTGCTCACAGCTGGCAAATGGTGAAGCTGGGATTCAGATTCAGGGCCCGGAAGTCACCTCAGAGCCCACGATCTGAACCTCTTTGCTCCGCGTTGCCTTCTGCTGTCGCCTGAATAGTGGGCCTCGCGGAGACGTCCACACCCTAATCCCTGGACCCCGCGAATGGTACTTTATATGGCAAAGACTCTGCGGGTGCGATTAGGGATTTTAAAATGGGGAAATTATCCTGGTTATTACAATCACAAGCGTTCTTATACGAGGGCGCGGGGGAGAGGACAGACAGAAGGCAGAGAGCAATACGACGATGGGAGCAGAGAGATGTAAAGTTGCTCCATTGCCCACTTTGGGGGACGATGGAAGAAGGGCTCAGGAGCCAAGGAATGCAGCTCCAGAAGCTGGAAAGGGGGACGAGGCAGATTCTCCTCAAAGATCTGGAGGGAACATGGCCCTGCCAACCCCTTGGTACCCACCTGGTAAAACTGATTTTGAATTTCTGGCTTCCGGGGCTGCCAGAGAATCAACATGCACTGTTTTAAGACACCTGAGTTTGTGGCAATTTGTTACAGCAGCCCTAGAAAATTAATACACTTTTTGGGGCACCCCGGTGGCTCAGTCGGTTAAGCGGCCCACTTGGGCTCAGGTCGTGATCTCGCGGTTCGTGGGTTCGAGCCCCGCATCGGGGTCTCTCCTGACAGCTCAGAGTCTGGAACTTGCTTCGGATCCTGTGTCTCCCTCTCTCTCTCTGCCCCTCCCCTGCTCACACTCTGTCTCTCTCTCTCTCTCAAAAATAAATAAACATTCAGATCGCCTGAGTGGCTCAGTCAGTTGAGTGTCTGACTTTGGCTCAGGTCATGATCTCACAGTCTGTGAGTTCAAGCCCCGCGTTGGGCTCTGTGCTGACAGCTCGGACCCTGGAGCCTGCTTTGGGTTCTGTGTCTCCCTCTCTCTCTGCCCCTCCCCCACTCACACTCTGTCTCTCTCTCTGTCTGTTAAAAATAAATAAACATTAAAAAAATTTTTAATAAACATTAAGGGGCGCCTGGGTGGCTCAGTCGGTTGAGCGTCCAACTTTGGCTCAGGTCATGATCTCACAGTCTGTGAGTTTGAGCCCCGCGTTGGGCTCTGTGTTGACAGCTCAGACCCTGGAGCCTACTTCGGATTCTGTGTCCCTCTTTCTCTCTGCCCCACCCCTGCTTGTGCTCTGTCTCTCTCTGTCTTTCAAAAATGAATAAACGTTAAAAAAATTTTTTTAATAAAAATTTAATTTAAAAAATTTAATAAAAAAAAAAAAAAAAGAAAATTAGTACACTTTCCCTACTGGAAAGGTCTATTCAGCCTTCCAGTCCCCCTGGTCAGGTGGCTCACCCTGTGCTCCTCGTGGTTGCCTCTCACAGCTCTGACCCTGGAGGTCGCCGCTGCCACAGCCGCTGTGCTAACCCCAACCTTGACCTCTTCCCTCACTCCTGGCATTGACATTGCCAGGCTGGCATCATCCTTCAGTTGCCCAAGGGTAGGCAGCTCTGGGGCATGGCAGAGGAGAAAAGTGAGACTCAGAGAGGGGCAGCAGGTGCCCAAGGTCACTCAGCAGGCAAGAGGCAAAGCCAGGTTTGAACTTGGACCTGGCTGATTCTTACTGTTGCTACTAATAACTCTCCTCTCAGTGGACACTCAAGAAATGCCCCTGAATGAGTGACAGTCAATAAAGTGTTCCTGAAAGACAGGAAGACACAGAAAGCCAAGGAAAACACATTGTGGGAGGGCTGTGGGAGCCTCAAGGAGAGTAAACCAAGCTTGAGCTAACCAAGGAAGGCTTCCTGAAAGAGGGGACTTTAAAAGATGAAGGCATTCCACACAGAGAATATCATGAGCTAAGGCCTGAAGGTAGGAGGATGTGTGAGGTGTTTGAGGGAGGCTGGGGAGATGACACCAGTCCCAGGTTGTGAAGGGCCTTGGGTACCAGACTGAGGCCTGAGGGGCACACAGAAGTCGGGGAGCAGGAGAGCAAAACCCCCTACACTGTTCTTTAGGAGGCAACTTGAGCGAATGTCTCTGGGGAGGCCGGCCTGTTTCATTTGGAGGCTGCTGAGATCGGCAAAAGTTTGGAACTGGGACTGAGGCCGAGGAGGTGTGGGCTAGGGCAGGGGACCAGACTCCAGAGCCACTTTGGAAGGGAGAGGCCGACAAGACCTGGTGATCTACTGGTCTCAGATGTCCATGCCCCATCCAGTGGACAGAGGCTGGTTCAGTAAACACAACCAGAAGTACCAGAGTGCAGCACCAACTTGGGGAGAAATCCAGGTGACAACCAAGAGGAGGCGTCCTGAAGGCAGCCAAGAGAATGGGTCAAGACTCAGGAGACAGGTTGAGGCAGCAGACCCATGGTGAGGAGAAACCGGGAAGGCTCTGGTGGCTGGAGCTGTGGGAGGAATGAGGTAGTTAGGGAAGATGTGCCAGGAGATGACAAGTGTACCCATGGTCAAGGACTCTTAAGAAAAGGCCCTTTCCCTCATCTGTTGCTGCTGCGTCGGGACACCAACCCCAGCACCCATCCGGGCCCATATGGAATTGGACCTTTCCCGGTGGGCTTCACTTTAGGCAAACCTGATAGCAAATCCTAAGCCAATAAGAGCAAATAAATGAGGGGTGATTACCGACAATAGAAGAGGGTACACCACGGGGTGCCTCCAAATAGCATCTCCTCCAGTACATTTTAAGTGCTTTATAGGTCATTAACTACTTGACAGAGAGAGTCTGACACTTAAAGCCAAGAATTCTGCGCCTCTGCCGGGGAAAATCAATCAGAAATGAAGATCGAGCATTGCCGACGTTAAGATGTTCGGTGGGCAAACGGGATTTGATTTACACATAATCTTAAGGCCCTCTCCATTGGGTGAAGTGGCCACACTGGTATCCGAGGCTGTTTATACATCCCAAACTTAACCTCCCCCTGCGATATGTTGTTGTTGTTATTGCTAATGAAATATTTCAAAGACATGGGAAAGCACGGGGACGAGCTTAAACGTCTAAGCCTGCCACCCGACTCTGTCAAATAAAACATTGCATCTGTGGTTGGAGTACCTACTTTGTAAAAATGTGACTTGCTTTTTCTTCCGTCTTTTCAAATCCTTTCTGTCTTCCAGCCCCACCTTTTCAGGGAGACCGAGGCTGACCACCCATCCCTGCCCAAGACATCGCTCCTTCCTCTGAAATCTGAGTGTAATTACTGCCTCTTTAATTAACTTGGCGATTAATCACCACCTGCTTGTGAAACAGCTTTTATTGTCCTTGTCCATCTCGCATGTGGGATGTGGGTGGGGGTGGGGACCAGGCAGGCAGAAAGAGGAGGGACAGGCAGGCTGTGGAGAGTCTGCTAGAAGGCGAGGCCTGAGAAGACTTGATGTCCAGAAGACCAGCTTGCTCCTGGCTCCATTTAAGCAGTTGCCAGGTATCAGGACCTGAGAGAGGCTGGAGATACGACCCCAGAAAGCAGTGGGCACTAGGAGGGTAATCTGCTATTGCCGTTCCCCTCTGGCCAGAATGTTCTTTCTTCATTGAGCCTTGTTGCAGGCTGAATTGTGTCCCCCCAAAACATATGTTGAAATCCTAACCTGTGAATGTAACCTGATTTGGAAACAGGGTCTTTGCAGATGTAATGAAGTTAACGTGAGATCATACTGGATTAGGGTAGGACCTACAACAAATGACTGGTGCCCTAATAAGATGGCCGTGTGAAGACAGAACCAAGGAAACTCCCTGTGTCACCAAGCCAGCTCCTCTGCCTGAATCTGAACATCCAGGATCTCAGGTAGCATTTCTCTGGCCGATTAATGCTCTCACCCAACTCCAGGAACAGCTCCTACACCCGCTTTTATCAGAGGAAGCCTTTTCCCCAATCCCATCTCAGATACCACCCTTCAATCAAAAGGACCAGCCTAGGGGCACCTGGGTGGCTCAGTTAAGCCTCTGACTTTGGCTCAGGTCATGATCCCGCGGTTTGTGAGTTCAAGCCCCGCGCGGGACTCTGTGCTGACATCTCAGAGCCTGGAGCCTGCTTCAGATTGTGTGTCTCCCTCTCCCTCTGCCCCTCCCCTGCTCACACTCTGACTCTCTCTGTCTTTCAATAACAAATAAACGTTAAAAAAAAATTAAAAAAAAAAAAAAAAAAAAAAGGACCAGCCTGGGACAGGGTGGGGTTTTCCAAGGACTCGCTTTACCCCCAGAATAGCATGTCTGCTCAAGTCAGTTTCCCTGTGGCTCCCCCCAGAAAAATCCTCCCACATGCTCCCAGACCCTCAGTGCTGGGCATAGTAGCCTGGTTGGAACACAATGCTTTTAACTTTCCCTGTGATTTGGGGAGGAGGGGGTCCCAGCAAGGGAGAAGACCCAGAATTTAACATGGAGGCTAGGGATATCTCATTCATGCTGCCATCCACAGTGCTGCGTACAGCACGTGCACTGAAATAATCTTCCAAACCACCGTTTAATCACTCCAATCCTTGGACAGATGGGAAACTGAGGCCCTGACACTCCACAGAGCATCGCTGTGTAGAGATCTGAGGTCCAGTGATGTAAGCATGTCCTAATATCAGTTCAGCCATCACTCCCAAGTAACAGCATTTCTCTGCACGTCAGTCTCCCCATTCTTGAAGAAGAAGAATACTATCTTCTAAAGATGTTACCAACCTTACAGACAGCTCTAAAAACCTGTATGCACCTTTTCCGTTAATTCAATCAACACATGCGTTTGAGCACATCCTGTATCCTGGGGACACAGTGGTGAGCACCACAAACCCAGTGTCCCGACCTCAAGGTGCTACCTATTTGGTAGAAAAGGGCAAAGAAATGCAGCTATACTCGGGTGGTTAAGTGTTAGATGGGGTGCACGGAAGCAGCGATGAAAAGGCTGCGGATCTCAGGAGGGCTCAAAAGAGCAGCGGCGGCCGCAGGAAAGAAAAGGCAAAGAATGAAACCCGCAACCCCCACCCACTGCCTGAGCCCCTTCTTCATCTCTGCCAATCAGGCCTCAGCACCGCCGGCCGGCCGACCAATCAGAGCTGGAACAGGAGCGCTTGGAGCAGGGCCCGGGCTTCCCGCGGGAGGGCGGCTGGGGCCCGCACGCCCCGCCCAGCCCCGCCCCGGCCCCTCCCCGCCCCGCCCCGGCCCCGCCCAGGCCCCGCCCCGCCGCGGCCAGCCGCGCCTGCCTGGAGCCCCCTGGCCAGCGGCCGGCCGCTGGGGCCGAGTATTGTCCCAAAGGCCGAAAAGAGACGAAAGCGGGGAGATTGGGGGACAGCCACGTGACCGGGGGAGGATTTACAATATTTTCTTTCTCTGTCGACAATATTGCAAAATGTATGGAAGGGACCGCACGGCCAGGACAGGAGCGTGAGCGCGCGGGCAAGGTAAGAAGCCTCCGGCCGGCTTCGCGGGACTTGGGGACACCGGGAGGAATCGCGGCACCACCGCGCTCACTGAGCGGCTGTCGCGGGGTCTGCGCCCGAGGGCGCGCTCTGAGCCTCGTGAGCCTTGAGCGGTGTAGACGCGGCCCGGGCGCTGAGGCATCTCCGAGGCGGCGTGGACGCGGCCCCTGAGCCGAGGAGTCCTCGGTGACCCGGGGGCTGCCGTGGCGGTGTAGACCGGCGCAGGCGGTGCGGCTGGGGCGCCTCCGAAATCCCGACGTAGTCAAGGCTGAGGTGGGCAGTCAGCGCAAGTCGCGGCGGTGAGACCGTGGAGACGCGGAATGTGCCCCGGGCAGCCTCCAGCCCCCCGGGGGCAGGAGGCGCCGCCGGGCCGCGTGCAGGTGTAGACGCGCGCTGGGGGCCGCCGCGCAAAGTTTGCTGGAGTGCGCTGGGCGGGCGCCAGAGGCTGGGCGCTGGGGCTGGGACGCGCTGCCGGCGGGTCCCCGCCGCTCCCCGCCGCCGGCGCCGCGGGGGACCCCCCCACTCCCCAGCCTCAGCAGCCGCGGCGGGGTGGGAGGGGGCGGTGGGGGGCGGGGACTAACTGAACTGAGCGCTGGAGGGAAACGAGAGGAGATTGACTCGGAGCCTTTCAGACAGGTTCTCGAAGCGCCCGCGCTGTGCCCGCCGGAGCCTGGGGTCTCTCCATTTCACCCGGGAGGAATCTGAGGGGCAGAGGCCAGCTTACCGACACGACACACGCTGAGGGGACTCAAACCCGGTCTGGTCCAAGCCCGGAGCCCAGCTCCTTCCCTCCTTCCACTTCTGTCTCAGCGAGGAGAAAGGCGTGGTAGCGGAGGGGGGCAGTTGGGACTTGGGGGTGGGGTGTAGGAGGACTGGGACTGCCGCATCTGCCTCCCACTGCCTCTCTGTGGCTCTGGGTGGCCCCTCAGCACCAGTGGAGGGAAGAACGGAGGAGGGAAGGCAAAGATGGGAAGGAAGGGTACTGGGCAAGTGATGCCATTCCCCCACCTACCTGGTCCCCAGGGGTGCTGTGCCCGGGGCGGATCAAG
Organism: Puma concolor; assembly: GCF_028749965.1. NCBI lineage: Eukaryota > Metazoa > Chordata > Mammalia > Carnivora > Felidae > Puma > Puma concolor. The sequence continues at coordinate 6,750,707 of NC_141673.1, forward strand.
TGGGCAGAGCACCTATGTGACACTCCCCTGTAGGGGAAGAAGGACACCCCAACCCAGTTTCTGCCACAAAGGCAAGGCAGAAGGGAGCCCAGAGGAGGGAAGAGATACCTGTACACCCAGGGTGGCTCTTGGGGTGGCTCAGTCCCCTCTCCCACCACTCCCTGGGACTTTTGCCCCCCCCCCCTTCTTACTCCTCCACCCTCCCAGTCTCTGTGATCCCTCCACTGCGGGTCCTTTGCACGTGTTGTTTGTTTGTCTATTGATTGATCGACAAGTAATCATCAAACATCCCAGGCATAGGCAACTCAGTGGTGAGCAAGGCAGACCCAGTCTGGGACTTCCAGACCAGCGCAGGGACACAGATGATGAACGATAGTCCAGAAGGGAATGAGGCATAGGAATGGGAGACAACCTTGGGTGGGCATGAAGGAACGGTTCACTGGAGAGGTGACAGTGAATCAGAGGGATTAATGCCTCCTCAAACTTTGGGTCCCAGTCACCTCCTCCTGGAAGCCTTCCCTGACCTCACTGACCTGACCCTTCCCCTGTTGACAGGCTGTCGTAACCTGGGGACCACTCCCTCCACGGACATTTTTATGTCACTATTGGGTTAATGTTTGTTTCCCTCCATCAGATGTAAGTGTCACGAAGGCCGGACCTGAACCTCTTTGGGGGCAGACGGTAGACAGAATGAATAAAGGATGGGTAGAATTTCCCCAGAAAAGCACAAGAAAAAAAAAAAAATCTCAGCCAGGTCAGGTATCCAGATGACAGAAACTTTTCTTTCCCCTTCCCTGGACTGAGTCCTGGGCTCCACACCCCATTTGCAGTTCACAGAAACAAAGTAAAAGAAACCAGCAGGCCTGGTAAGGAAGAGAGCAGGGAGAGGCCTGGTACAGTTGGCCCACGGAAGCTCCGAGGCTGTTCCACTGGAAGGGAAGGAACCTGCAGAAGGGGAGGCCTGAGGACAGGCGCCTGTCCTGTTCAGACCAGGCAGGACCAACCTAGTCATTCTTCTGTCCCAGCTCTCAGAGGCTTGGTTTCCTTTAAATGCTACTCTGGAGAAGGTGGTGGCCAGCAGGGTCCCCAGGATGGCCACCGGACAGGGCCACAGCAACTGCCCGCCCTCCCCTGCCCCTCCCCCAATCTGGAGTGGACAGGCCCCGGGGCAGCACCTGTCTGACCCAGAGTCCGGCCTCTGGGCCACAATTAGCTGTCCAGGTTACCTGCAGTCCGTTTAAACTCCTGCCTGGAAAATACGACTCGGGCTTAGAGGGACCGACTTTTTATTTTTCGTAGTTTCTACACGCAGTGAATTTCTCCCTCCCCTGGCTCTCTCAGACCTGTGCGCCTGGCACCTTTCCTGTGGCAGATTATGCTCTCACAGATGCCCAACAAAGCTTTTAGCTTCCCCCCCTCTCCACTTCAGGGGATTGAACTGCCTCCATGCACGGCTAGGGAGAGTGTCTACATGCTTTTTTAGGCTCTGGCAGGGACAGAATAAAAGCGGCCTCCCCAGCCAGCCAGCCAGCCAGCCCTCCTGACTGGAAGTGCTTTAAAAAATTAATTTGCAATGATTTACGTCCTTGCGTTCTGCGGGGATCACCAGCATTTTAAATATGTATTTAAATCAGATTCACTGCTCCTGGTTAAACCTTAACTACCCCCCACTCCCCGCACCCCACCCAGCAGAAAGGCCACTGGATTTGGAGTTGGTGAAACGCAGAGGTTCAGGCCAAGTTCTGCTAATGACAAGCTGTGTGACCTTGGGCAAATTACTTAACCTCTCTGCGCCTCCATTGGCTCCTCTGGTAACTGAGGTTAATGATAATCCTTCCCTCACAGGGTGTTGTGAGGATTAAATTAGATAACGTTCAGGGAAGAGCTGCGCAATGCCAGGCCTGTTTTCTGTTCCCCAGTACAGGCTGTCCCGCTAATTAGCCCGGTGACCTTGGATGGGCCACTCAGCCACTCCTGGCCCTCAATTTCCCCATCGGAAAAGCACAGGGGTAGTTCTAGAAGATGATGAGGCCGCAGAGCCTCACCACCTCCATCCCTGAGCCCCCTGTTCACCTCCTCCGGCCCTCTGCTAGACACCCTCCCCTTGGCCACCCCCCTTTTTACATTATCCAAGCACGCAGTTCTAACTGGAGATTGCTCCCCTCCCCAGCTGCCTCTCCTCCTGGCTCCCCGCGAAGCCCCGCAGGGTTTGGGCCCCGGGGGCCTGCAGTTCTTGGCTCATTTTCAGGAGCAATTAGCCGTGATGTCACAGGCCTCCGTGGTGGCCTCCGTGGGCGTGTGTGCCTGGAAGCCTGGAGGGGCGCTCTGCGGCCTTCGGGACTCCCCTAGGCCAGGGGGTCCCCACTACCAGTTGTAGGGAGGCAGCTTCCCAGGCAAAGCCGGTTCCATGTCTGTACTTTATGACTCCTTGAAGCCCCGAGTCTCAGCGTAAATTAGTTCTACCCTGTGCTTTTGTTGGCACTGTCTGTTCCTTGGAAGCGAGGGGCTTTGTCAGGAAGAACAAAGCTGTTTGGTGGTTTTCTGATTTGGGGGAAGCGTGCTCCTGGGGGAGGGCACATCGCTTCTCAGTGTCAGTCTCGAGTCCTTGATTCTCAGACTCACTGGTTTTTGTTTGGGGTTTTTAAGTCCTATGGCTTAAGAGTCACATATGTTTGTGTGAGTGTTGGCGAGGGGATTTCTTTCCTCCTTTTTGGCGGAGAGAGTGTGTTCTGTGGAAGCTAATTCCAGGGACTGAACTTTTCAAATCACTGCTTCAACAGCTTTTAAAAATCTGGACCTAGTTACTCCTGTCATCCATGTGTAAAGATTTAGAAGAAAATTCCAAACCCGAGGGTGGGCAGCCTTGAGGATGTACAGCTCCCAGCAGCACGCACGAGCTGTAGACCTGAGGTCAAAGCTGAAATGTCGAGTGCCTCTGGGGACAGGAGCGGGGGGGGCGGGGGTGGGGGGGGAGCGTGGTCTGCTCAGTGCCAGACATCTGGATATTCAGAAAACATCTGGGTGGCTGGATTTTTCAGGTTTCTGCCTGACATTTAATATCACAAACACGGAGCCTGCCTCCCGTCCCTCACCTCCCAAACACACCCAGCCCCTTCCCCGCACCCCCCCCCCCTTCCCTGACGGGTAAGAAACATCCATTCTTTCCAATTCCCCAGCGTTTCCCCCCTACCGGAAATCTGATGGGCTTATGACATCATGGCTGGCTGCTGAGCGATGAAGTGGATGCCACAAAGAAATCCGACATATCAGATGGATTCTGAAATCAGTTTCCCTCTGGCTGCGGTAACAGGCGTGAAGTCAGGAGAATGTGAGCTTTGTTTAAGAAACAAAAAATAAAACTAAGCCCTGTCCCGTATTCGATACAATTTTTTTTTTTTTTTAAGCAAACAGACCTTTTGGACATCATCCTATTTTAATAAAGACGCTGGCGTGTATGAAATGAAAGCGGCTAATAAATCAGACCTGAAGCTGCCTGTGAACATTCCCTTTTGGCTGAGTTTTTGTGTGTCCTTCTTCACTAATAAAAGAGGAACTGGGAATGGTTTATCTCCCTTCGTTATTCAGATGGGGTCGTTTGGGGGGTGTTTGTTTGTTTGTTTGTTTGTTTTGAGGCCAATAAAATTCATCAGGTAAATTGCTGCTTTATGTTTTTTTCAGGATTCCATTTTTATAGAGTGACCGTGGACCTGACCTGGTCTGCAAACATTGTATTTCCCTCTGCTGGTTTTTCTAGCTGGGAAAGTGTGAAGGGGATGCAGTTCAGCCTGCTTTTCAGTCTCCCCTTCCGCAGGGCAGGGCAGGGCAGGGCAGGGCAGGCAGGGCAGGGCAGGCAGGGCAGGGCAGGGCAGGGCCAGGACCAGTGCGACAGGGTGGTTTGGGGGATGAAAACCTCTCTGAAAGGACAGACAGTAAAGGGGCCTGTGACACCAGTCCAGGCAGCCCAGGAGTAGGGGAATCTACTGTCTTTCTCTGTCCCTCCAAAAAGGATCTCAGACCTCAGAAAGAGCTCCAGACTGAGGGAACTCACCCCCGATGCAGGCCCAGATTAAAGGAAGCTCAGGGTTCCGTGAAACTTATGTGCCGTGCCCACCAAGCCTCCAGCGCGGGGATTTGGAGTCTAACAGATCTGGAGTGGAGTCCCAGCTCCAACGTGGACAAGCTGTGGGGCCCTGGACAAATCACATCACCTTGTTGTCTCTGCTCCTTTGAACTGACCCAAGGACCCCACCCCACCCGATGGGAGAATCAGACACCCCTCTGATGCCTGGCCACTTTGTAGGGTTCTGGGGTCAGTCTCGGAGGCAAGGGAAGCCAGTGTAGATTCTGGACTTTATACCCTGGCTCTGGCAGCTTCTGTCTGCATCATAGTAATAGGACCAGCCTCACACCCGGAGCCGCTGTGAGGACCGCGTTGTAAGCGATTGCCCAGCATAAGCTGTTATTGTGAGATGTGCCCCTGAGCCCAGCAGGCGGGTTGCCAGGCGGGACTGTAGGGCACGGGACGGGAGGGGACGTGTCCAGCCGAGCACAGGTGGAGGATAAGCGAGGACTGAAGAATATTCCTCGTTGCTCTGCACAGAACTTTCCACGGGCACCCATTGCCTGAAGGGAATAAAGCTCTCCTCTTGATCCGATCCGCGGGTACCTGACGCTTGGCCCTTACACATTCTTCTCTCCCCTTGTTTGGTGGTCCTCCAGGGCTGGAGGACGCTGCCTTCTTTGGACGCAATACTAATGGGTTTAGGTCACATTTTTGAGCACCTGCCATCATTTTATTTGGGGCACTTTACCTAGATTAACTCATTTGATCTTCATAGCAATCTATGCAGGGGGGACAGTTATTCCTATTTTAGAGGCCAAAACAGAGACGGCAAGGGTCTTGCCCGAGGGCGCAGAGCCCAGATCGCGGCCAGGGCTGGGTGCCTGCGCCCGTCCACTTCACCCCTGCTCCACTGGCTCTGTTGAGGCTTCCTCTACTTGTTCCCCCCTCCCTGCTAAAGCTGGAGCACCTGCCCTATCTCTGCCAAGAGTCTCCCACTACCCCACCGAGAGGCCTTCCTAGATTACCCTCCAGCGATGTCATCCAAGGAATACGGGCAGGTGTGCGTGGGCCCCTCACCCGGTGTGGCTCTGTGGTAGGCCCCGGGGCCCTTGTCTACCTCTCCTAGAGGCCAGGAGTGGGGCTGTGGCCAGTTTTGTGTCCCCCCACAAGGCCCTGAAGGCCAGGTGAGCCACCATTTACTAAGGACCTACTATGTGCAAGACATGGGGACCCATACAACAGGTGCCCACACCCAGCTTGGACTCCTCTCCCAAACTACAGACCCACGCAGCCAGTGCCTTCTGCGCTCCAAGTGCACGGCCACTGAGCTTTCTACATCAGGACGTCAGCCCCAAACCCGCCCCACTACCAAATCTTACCCATCTCAGGTAATGGCACCTCCATTTTCCGTGACTTGCTCAGGCCCCGAACCTTGCAAATGTTTTGCTTTGTTTTTTTTTTTTTTAAGTTTCGTTTTTTTATTTATTTTGAGAGAGAGAGAGAGAGAGAGAGTGAGCAGGGGAGGGGTAGAGAGAGGATCCGACGCAGGTTCCGCACTGTCAGCGCAGAGCCGGATGCAGGGCTTGAACTCATGAACTGAGTGAGATCATGACCCGAGCCGAAATCAAGAGTTGGACGCTTAACCGACTGAGCCACCCAAGGCGCCCCACCTTGTGAGCATTTTTAACTACTCCCCTCCCTTTCTCTCATTCTCTCTCCCTGCTCATCCCTCATTCAATCCATCAGCAAATACCACTGGTTGTATTTTCAAAATATACAACTTGGGGCACCTGGGTGGCTCCGTCAGTTAAGCATCTGACTTCGTTCGGCTCAGGTCGTGATCTCACGGTGCTGGAGTTCATGCCCCGTGTCGGGCTCTGTGCTGACAGCTCGGAGCCTGGAGCCTGCTTCGGATTCTGTGTCTCCCTCTCTGTCTCTGCCCCTCCCCCATTCATGCTCCGTCTCTCTCTGTCTAAAAAGAAACATTAAAAAAAAAAAATCAACAACTTGACCATGCCCACTGCCACTATGCATGAGTATAGCAGCCTCCTCATGGGTCTCCTGCTTCCCCCTCGGGCCCCTGGAATCCATTCTCTGTGCAGTAGCCAGAGTGATCCTGTTAGAACTTAGGTCAAATTCTGTACTCCTTAGCCCAGAGCCCAATGGCTCCCGACTCAGTCAGGGTCAAAGCAGAGTCCTGCCTGTGTCCCCAGCTGGATCCCTCTCTGACCTCGATTCCTGCCACCCCCATCCTACTCATTCACCTCCTTGCATTTCCTCCACCATCCCATGCATATTTCCACCTCAGGACCTTTGCACTTGCTGGTCCCTCTCCCTGGTAGACTCTTATATCACTTTCTATTTTGCTTCAGAGGGCTGATCAAATGTCACCTGCTCAGAGACACTTTCCCTTGCCACCTTCCCCTGTCCTTTTCCTATTCTGCTATCCTTTCCCTGCTCTGTCGCTCCTCCTAGCACTTATCCCCTCTTGTATGTGTGTGTAATGCAGGGCCCTGCCTGTCTTCTCGTTGCTGTATCCCTGGTTCTCAATAAGCATTTGTTGAATGAAAGGATCGACGTATGGGCGCCGCGCGGGAACAGCAAGCATTGAACACCTGTGCCCAGGTTCTGCGCTGGGTGCTGAGGCGAAACATGTGAACAAGGCCCCTCCGCTCCCACCCCGTCCCACCCCCAGAACCCTCATCTAGAGAGATGGACACTGAGCAAGAAATCGCAAAGCAGGTGGAGGGGGGTGGTGTCGGGGAATGAACTCAGTGGAGACATGGGCCCAGCTGGCTGGAGGGCATACACGAGGTGACCGGAAGGGGAAGAGGAATCAGAGGGATGGGGGTGGGGTGGACCGGTGGGGCGGTACACCCTGGGGGCCGAGGACAGGGCTGTGGGCAGGGAGGAGTAGTCGGTGGGGCCTTCAAGGTCAATGAGAACCTGGTGGGTGGAGAGAAGGGCAGGTCTTCCCGCCTGGGGTTTCCCGAGGCGGGAACGTACAGGGCATGTATGTGCACAACTTGGCTGGCGGGGGACAGATTGGGAAAGGCCTTAAGTGCTGCCTGGAGAGGTGAAGAGGAGCGGCCCAGCCCGCATTGGGATCCTGGCTCTCCCTCTGCACCCATGTGATCCTGGACTCGTGGCTTCTCCTCTCTTGGGCTCAGTTTCCAGTCGGTGGACTCCTGACCACGTACCTTTCCTACTTCACAGAGAGGGAGAGACTTAAGCCTGGAGGGACCCAGGGTAGAGAGGAGTCTGCCTAGAAGAGCAGGCAGGGGGAACAGAACATGCGAAGACATGGGGCCCTTCTCCGGGCTGCACTTCTCCCTCAGTGAGCGGAGAGTCAGGGAAGGCAACGAGGGGGGCGGCCCGGCTGTCCCCAACAGGGGCCTGGGGCACACCTGTCTCTGTGCTCAAGGAGCCGGCCAGCCTTGACCTCAGACTCTGCTGAGCACTGTGGCCCTTGCTTGGAGCTGAAGAAGCCAGGGCTCAGAGAAGCGAGGTGACCAGCAGGGACATTACCAAATAGCTGGTAATGGCAGATGAGGGACTTGATCCCACACCCTGCTGTCCTTCAAAACCAAGCACCTTTGGGTGGGGCAGGTGAGCTCTTGCGAGGTCTGGGGGGAGCCAGAATCGTACAGGTGAGGAGCCCCTGCCTGGCTCAGTCGGTAGAGCATGCGACTCTCGATCTTGGGGCTGTGAGTTCAAGTCCCATGTTGGGCGTAGAGCTTCCTTAAAAAAAAAAAAAAAATTGTATGGGTGAAACCCTGCTCCTGGCAGGGCCTGACATTGAGTCCCGGCTCGCCCACCATGAAGCTGCCCTGATCATGGCCACTCCCTCCTTTGGGGAAGGTGAGTCAGGCTCTGGAGACCACCCCCCTGAGCCTCTTTCCTTGGCTGGAGCTTCTCTGAAGATTCTGCGTGCTCCTGGAAAATCCCCGAAGCCGCACAACCACCCCTCACGCGGGGGCTGCTGTTATCCCCGTTGTCCAGCTTGGGAAACTGAGGCTCAGAGAGAAGCACCTGTCCAAGGGAGGCATGCTGGTTAATTGGGGGACATCCTGCTCTGCTCAGTTTCTGAAGGCCGCCTCAGGGAGAGAGGGCCTGGGTCCAGGTGCCGCTGACAGCTGGTGCTGGGGCCTCAGGTGGGAGCTTCTGGGGGCCAGTTTCAGCCCACACCGAGAAGAATGTTCTCTCAGATATGCCCGCGATGAGGCCTTTGTGGGCGTGAGCTCCCCATCACCACTGAAATTCCAACAACCTCTGCACTGGGTAGGAAGGGAGATTAAAGTTAGAGGGGCTGTTGGACCGAGGAGTTCAAATTTCTCTGACCTCTCCAAGGTTCAGTTTCCCTACCTGTGAAATGGGAGTATTAATACTTAGCTGTAAAGCACCCAGCCCTTTTCTGGCCCACGGAAGATGCCCAGTAAGTGCCATTGTCCCCTCCTGAGACTCCCAGACTTCTTCTGTAATGGCCAGGCTCTGAGGGCTGGGTGAGAAAGGGGCCCTGTCACCAGCCCCGCTTCTGTGGAGCAGCCCCACAGACCCCTGCTGCTTCCCCATATGGGGACCTGAGGGGTCCATGCAGAGAGTGAACTTCCCTGGACATCTGCCTCCCAGTCTCATCTGTCAGATGGGCCGGGCCATGATGGAGTAACAACACGGTGTGGGGATGGTCCCCACAGTGACTTTGGGGACAGAGTGGACCTCTTGCGACCACAGACTTCCTGGCCCCCGTGAGAGACAGGGCTCACATTTTGTCTTTGTGATAATTTCACTGCTCAGTCATAGACCCACCCAGGCTACACTGAGAGCCTCGCTACCCTCCAGGGCTTCTTGGTTCCTGGCTAGGAAATGGCTCAATGCCAGGACCCAGAGGGCTGGGGGAATCTCACCCAGAGATGGTGCTCCCGGCAGCCGGTATTTACTTGCTGAGCATCTACTCTGGGCTGGGGAGTTTCCTTACATCTGCTTGAATAATTCTTGAGGAGGGTGGCTACAAGATAATTATTGAGGCGGGGGGGGTGGCTACAATCTCATGTGGTAGGTGAGAAGGCCCCACATTTCAGGGAGACGAAAAAACTGGGCTGAGCAGTATGAGAGTCAGAGTTCTATCCCAGGGTATGAACATCCTCTGTCTATACCCTGCCATCCCCTGGGCGGGGCGGTGGAAGGAACATTGACTTCAGAGCCCTGGGGTGTGATGGGGAGACTCTGAGCTGTATACCAGGGCAAAATCCTGACTCTGCCCTCATATCTTTGCACATTCTGTTCCCTCTGTTCAACTTGCTCTTCCAGACAGACTCCCCTCTACCCTGAGTCTCTTCAGTCTTAAGTCTCTCCCTCTCTATGAGGCAGAGCAGGGCAGCAGGAAAGGCACCCTGTTGGGAATGCACAAGCCTGTTTTCAAATCCTGCCCTGTCACCAGTGGAGCTGGAGGGAAGTAGAAGGGAGGTGGCATGCAGACAGGGGACCGTGTTGACGAAGGCAAGAGGGTGTGAGTGTGGTCGCATCAGCTAGGAGGGTGGAGCCAGGATCTGGGGGGGCAGAGAGGGTGGGGCTGCCCTTTCCTGACTCCAGGCTTTTGCTCGGGCTTCCCTCTCCGCCTGGCAGTTCCCCCTTCTCCTGTTCAAGCCTTTGTACCTTTATTATGTTTTAATTTTTCTTAGTGTTTATTTTTGAGAGGGAGGGAGAGACAGAGCACAAGCAGGGGAGGGGCAGAGAAGGAGACACAGAATCGAAAACAGGCTCCAGGCTTTGAGCTCTGGGCACAGAGCTCGACGCGGGTTTTTTAAAAAAAATTTTTTTAACGTTTATTTATTTTTGAGACAGAGAGAGACAGAGCATGAACGGGGGGAGGGTCAGAGAGAGAGGGAGACACAGAATCGGGAACAGGCTCCAGGCTCTGAGCGGTCAGCACAGAGCCTGACGCGGGGCTCGAACTCATGGACCGCGAGATCGTGACCTGAGCCGAAGTCGGACGCTTAACCGACTGAGCCACCCAGGCGCCCCTCGACGCGGGTTTTGAACCCACAAACCATGAGATCCTGACCTGAGCCGAAGCCAGATGCTCCACTGACTGAGCCCCCCGGGCACCCCTACCCTTCCTACCTTTAAATCCCTGCTCATTGGTCAGTCTCTTCTTGAGCTACTCTTGTCAGCACCCTCCTTCCCCAGTGCTCCCACAGCGTCAGGTGCTGTCTCGATTTGAACAGTGACCGGGCTCATGCTGTCCTGCCTGAGTGTGGGGGTAAGAACCTTGACTCAAATCTTGGCTCTGCCCTTCATCTGTTGGGTGACCACGGACAAATTACTTCACCTCTCTGTTTTCCCATCTGCAGGGTGACAGTAACAGCCCCCAACTCACAGGATTCTCTAGGGGATTAAATGAGGTTGTGCTTCTAAAGCAGGAAACCACGCTGCCTCCAAAAGTCAGCCAGCTGGGACCCACATGTTCGCCCACATCATTATTATTGTAAGTCAGTCCCCTGAGGGCAGGGCCTTGTGTCCTGTGCCCTGCTCACAGCGAGGCAGAAAAGGGGCTCTAGGATAGCTTCTGGAACAAATAGGAAGCCTGTTCTCCATCTCAGATGTGAGCTCTAATAAAACTACCCGTAACCTAAATAGTTATCACGTTCTGAATACCTACATCGTCTCGTCTAATCTCGACCACCCTGCGATGTGGGACTTAGACCCATTTTGCAGATAATGTAGTTGAGGTTTGGAGAACCAGTGAGGGGTAGTTGAGTCGGGTTTTGCCTCTGGGTCTGGCTGACTCTGCTGTGCTGTGTATTGGTTAAGACGCTGCTGTCCCGTGATGCCCCTGGCTGAATGGTCCGGAGACCTGCTTCTCTCTCTCCTGGGCGCCCTTCTCCATCTCCAGGCCACCCTCTTGGAGTCAGTGGGGTGAGGCAACAAGGATTTGGGGCCTCGAGGCAATTGGCCTGTTCGTGCGCCCTGTGCCCTGTAATATATGCACACACAGGTGCACACACACGTGCAAATGCACACATATACACACGTGCGCACGTATACATGCCGCCTCCACAGCCACCAAGTCCCCCTAGTCTCCAGAGTCACATGTCTGCAACTGCAAACCTGTGAGAGGCCCCTGTGAGACGCTGCAGGTCAAGCTGTCACTACTCATCTGCTGGTTGGCCTCTGTCCCCAGCCGTCGTCGGCACTGGGGCTCGAGCTGGCTCCGTGCTCCTGAGGTCTGACGGGGCTTGGAGACTCCCCGCCCCCAGCTCAGCGTCCCCTGTGCGGTAGGAGCGGTAAGGGAGGAGCCAGCACCCTCCACCCAGTCTCATTAGGCCCGATCACCCCTGGAACCTTGCTGGGGGCCTTGGGCAGCTCATGTGACCTCCTTGAACCAGTGTCCTTAGTGACCCTACAGCTGCACTCTGTCCACTGGGTCTACCTAGCCAGGCTGGGTTGGAGGCTCAATCGGGAAAAGGAATGGGGGAGCGGGAGAATGTGAAGGGGTGGAGGCAAGGGAGCCATTCATAGGAGTACTGGCTGCCGGGGCCCCCCTGGGCCCGCTGGGGAATGTCCCACAAGAATGGTTCTCAACCACGTGGGGGACAGGTCTGCCCTAGACTGTCTTCCCTTGAACTCAAATCTGGGAGCCACCCGGGGCTACGGCCACCCCGTCAGCCCTTGAGAGAGCGTGGGCAGCCCTCTTAGGGGTGGAGGGACACAGTCCCCAAAGGGCTTGGGGACTCTTTAAGTGGCCCCTGCTGGGCTAAATCAGCCAGTGGCCAAGAGGACAGGCAGCGACGGAGCAGCGAGAACCTGCATGGACGCTGGGCCTAGGGCAGCAGTGAGAGCAAGCCCGGACCCCAGAGAGGCTCCTCCATTCATTCAGGCTGTAAATGTTTATTGAGCACCTCATCTGTGCCTTGCAGACTTTGTGCTCAGTGCTGGGGACACAGCAATGGACAAGATCCTCATGGAGATCGCGTTCCAATGGAGGAACACAGACAAAACACATAATCGGGAAGTAAAATATATCGTGGTCCAGAGTGATAAGCTCTGAGAGGAAAAATAGAACAGGAAAAGGAAGCGCGGGGTGGATTTTTACGTTCGTTTATAAATAAGGTGTCCGAGGAAGGTCTGATTGAGAAAATGACACTGGAGCCAAGATGGCAAGGAGGTGAGGAGGTGAGTCAGAGGGCTCTCTGGGGGAACAGCATTCCAGGCAGAGGGAACAGCGAGAGCAAAGGTCTGGAGTGGGAGCGTGCCTGGCACAGTTAAGGAATAGCGAGGAGGCTGAGGCCAGTGTGTTTGGGGGGGGGGGGGTGAGGGAGGGGGAGGCGGTGGCAGAGGAGCTCAGTGAGGAAATGGGGGCCAGATGGTGAGGCCTCCCAGACTCACCATTTACAAGGATCCCTCTGGCTGCTGAGTTGAGAGTAGGCTGGGGGAGGGGCAAGGGCAGACCAGGGAGCCAGATAGGAGGCCGTTGAAAATAATCCAACAGGATCCGCTGATGGATTGGTTGGGGGCTGGGGGAGAGAGAGAGGAGGAGGAGGAAGGGAAGAGAGGGGACGGGAAGGGAGGGGAGGAGGGGGAGGACAGAAGGCATGAGCAGAGATGTCAAGGATGGCTCCGGTGAGTTCTGGGCAGGTTGCTGGAGCGGCCAGCCAGGCTTAGAGGCTCAGTGGAGGCCCTCAGGGAGACTGGAGACTAGGGAGTGGGCTGGGGTCCGGCGGTTCTTTCTGTGTCCACAGGTGCTACGTGGATGGCAGCCCAGCCCTAGGAAGAGCCGTCCTGTCTGTACTCTGGTCTAAGGGCTGGGCTTAAAGTGGTCCGTGGTCCTAGATGAATCCTCCGCTCCCATCCATCCATCCGTTCACCCCCACAGCTACCTGGCCTCCTCCCCACCCCTCCCTGTCTCCTTCCTGTCTTTCTACCGTCCCTCCTCACATCCATCCAGCCCCTCCTTAGCACCCCAAACTATCCAGGCACTGCCCCAGGCACTGCGGCCGTATCCAACAACTCGGCAGATGGGGCCCCTGCTCTCTCGGACTTGCCACGCAGCGTGTCCGGCCCTGAAGCAACTTCACAGGACAGAATAAGACCAATAGAGACTTAATTCTTACCCATCTAAGATCACGCAACAAGTTTGTGACTACATGCGATTTCATCGTTAACCATTTCCTAAGTCATTTCAAATAAAGTCACAAGCGCTGAAAACCCGGATCAGGTCATGCCTCCTGATTTGTGTTCCAGAAAAGACTGGCAGAGCTGAGAGCCCCATGTTGCCAAGACTCAGGGAGGAAGGGCGCCCCCGGAGGCAGGGAGGGGGTAGAAGCAGGGCGCCCCCTACAGGCAAGGGTCGGGGAGAGTGTATGGAGCAGGACCTTTGAGTGCGCGTGGGATGTGGGGAGCCTGAAAAGCCAGGTGGGGCCCACTGGAGCATCTGGCCTTTGTGCTGAAGGCAGCAGGGGAACCACTGACAGTTTCTGAGCTGGGGAATGACCCACCTTGCCGTGCCCCCAAGAGAAAAGGCAAGTTGCTGGAGGTGGGGAGACCAGTGAGGAGGCTGTGGTCCTGGCCAGTGCAGCATATAGAGACCTAACCCTGAGCGTCAAGGGGGTTGAATCGGGGAAGTCTCACAGGAGTGACTGGTTGGGTCTGGATGAGGGGGTGATGCTACCCACGGGGTTGCCCTGAGGAAAGCCCACCCAGCACAGGGCCTCCTCGGCCTACCTGTTCCCCTCTGCAGCCCCACCCCTCCCTGTATGTCCAGCCTCAGACTGAAGATTCTGGCTTCACTCGGGTGGCTAAGGTCTATCACGTGCCTGCTCTGTGCTGGCACTGTGCTCGCATCGAAGGTTGGAAACTGCGCCGGAGAGAAGAGACTCCGTCACGGGGGCTGGGATCAGGTAAGGCCTCTGTGAGGACCAGGCATCCTAGCTGAGATCCAAGCAGTGAGCAGGAGGGGAGGACAGAGTGTTTCAGTAAAGAAGGAATCTCCGGAGCAAAAAGGCCCGAGGCAGGCACGGGCTGGACTGAACCGGAGGAGGCAGAGTCCTGCGCCCGTCAGGGACATCAGGGGGTCCACTGCCTGGCACCCCGCCATTGTCCCGGGAAGGCAGCTTGGAAGGGGCAAGGGCTGAGCCCGGATAGGCACCGAGGCCAACTTCTGGGGACCTGTGGGGTAGACTGCCCTGTGGGGACCTTGCCATGAGAAGAAAAAAAAAAAAAGCTTTATTGAGATATAATTCATGTACCATAAAATCCACCCTTTTAAAGTGTACCATCCAGTGGTTTTCAGCATATTTATAGGGTTGTGCAACCATCACCACTAATTCCAGAACATTTTTATCACCCCCCAAAGCAACTCTGTACCCGTTACCGGCCTCTCTTGATCCTTCATCTACTTTCCGTCTCTCTGGATTTGCCAGTTCTGGACGTTTCATATTACGGGATCAGAAAACATGAGACCTTTGGCGTCTGACTTCTTTCACTTGGCCTCGTGCGTTTTTAAGATTCACTCGATCGTGTTAGAGCACAGATCAGTACTTCACTCCTTTCTCATGGCCACATAATATTCCACTGCTTGGGTAGACCCCATTTCCACATTTTGTTGCTCTATTCCTCAGTTGGGGAGCATTGTGGGTTGTTTCCACCCTGGGGCGATTATGCAAAGGGTGCTATAAAGATTCATGCCCAAATTTTTGTGTGGACGCGTCTTTTTACTTCTCTTGGGCATGTGCCTCCAGGCGAACTTGCTGGGTGGTAGGGTAACCGCGTTTAGCCTTTGACAGGTGGCCAGATGTTTTCCGCAGTGGCTTTCACCATCTTGACATTCCCACCAGAATCGGGGTTCCGATTCTCCACATCCTCACCAACACTTGTTATTGCCTGACTTTTCATTATAGCCCGGCCAGTGGGTGAGAAATGGTATCGCATGGTGGTTTTGACTGACGACTGAGTTGAGCACTTTTTCCCGTGCTTATTGGCCGTTTGTTTATCTTCTTTGGAGGAAGGTCTGTTCATAATCCCGGCCCATTTAAAACCTGGGATACTTGTGGAAAGCCAGGCCCTGGGGCTTCCCCAGAGTCCACACTCCTAGACCCAGAGTCTGTGTCCCAGGCCTCACAGAGGGACTCCTTTATTCCCGGGAGGGTGGGCACCTCCCCCATGAGTCACCCTCCACCTCCGGCTCCCTGGCGTCCACCGCCTTGACCCGCTTCAGACACCACATGACGAACACTTCACAGGGACCGTGGAGCCTCCACCCATCAGGGCCCGGGCCCAGCAGCTGGTTTTCATATCAAAGAAAAGGGAAAATGCCGATCCTCTCAGAGGTGACCGCAGACAAGTCAGCACCTGTTCCGCACCCGCTGTGACACTGCCACAACCACAGCTGCGACCGGCCGGCCGCCTCCACAGCCCAGAGGTCGAGCCCACAGCTTACCCGGACGCCTGCCCGATGGACAGGCGGCAGAGGGGGGAACACAGCCCCCGGCGCGCTGTGCTGTGGGCGGGATGCCTGCCAGGCCAGCCGCAGCCCCCTCGGGCCAGGCCCTCCCTCACCCTGCTTATTTAAACTTTCCTGAACTTTCCACAGTTTGTAAGTTGAGCTCCTATAACTTTGAGAATCAAGGGAAATGGTAAAAAAAAAAAAAAAAACAAAAAAACAAAACAAAACAAAAAAAACCAACCGTGGCTGCTGGCTGATTTGGCTTAGACATTTGGGGGTTTCTTTCTCTGTGGCTGCCCAGGGCTGGGTACTAGGCTGAAAACACAGGGGCAGTGCTTGCTGGGCCTGTCATGTGGGGGTCTCGGTACCTCCTACAACTGTCTGGGCTGGGGCGTTTGCCCAACCAGTGACCCCCAGCCTCATGCCATTGCTTGTGACCATATGTGGGGATGTGGGGGGGGGGGTGAGGGTGGGGTCTCGGCCTCTGTGAATTCACTGCCCTTGGGGGGCACAAAAGGTACAGAGAGGGGAAGGGGCCTGGCAATTTAGGGAACAGAGACCAGGCAGAGCTGTGGGCCTGAGGTATAGCCTCTGGGAGCTGGAGAGGGACCTACAACTGGGGGGATTCTGAACTATCCTTCAAGGAGGGTTAGGATTTCTAAAAGGCAGTAATGGCATTCAGACAGAGGACAGCATGCACAGAGACCTGGCACACACGGGAGATGGTTCAGGGCTGTTTTCTAGGGGGTAAAGAAAAGCAGGTGAGAGGGAGGCTGGGGCTGCGTGTCCCTGGGCCCCTGGTGCCTGGCCACCAGCCTACCTCCCTGATGGCTTTCCCAAGTACTAAGGAACCCTCTGGTCCTCTCCCTCACCTTTGCCCGGTCTCCGGGTCCTGTAAACCTCTCCCCTCAAGCCTCACTAGCTGGCTCTCCCAGACAGCATTTCTCTCCTTCGCGGGATTGGGCCTCGGGACCTGCTCCCCACTCCCACAGCGGCCCAGCTGGGCCCGCCACCCGCCACCTGCTACCCGCCCACATGGATCCCCCTCTGCCCCTGCCGCCTTCAGCTTTGGCAGGCTCTGGGCCCTGAGGCCCCTCTGCTCACTGATTACACAGCAGCCGGTGGGCTCCGGAGCCAGAGTGAGAGATTTATTGTGGTTTTTAGGGGGCGTTTAGGAGCCGATGTGATAATGTCTGTGAACGCACTTTGTAAACTGTAACGGGGGAGTTCCACGCACACGTGAGGGGCTGTGGCAGGGGAGGGGGTGGGAGCCCAGCCCCCGGGTGGGAGCCCAGCCCCCAGATCACATCCTGGGGCTCAGCTGGGAAGCCCCTCCAGTCCCGGGGGTGGAGAAGCCCTCCTAGGCTGCAGGGCAGGAGTCCCAGTCTGCATCTACTGGAGCAGGACCTTCCTGGATCCGTCTGTATCACCAGGCAGCACTGGAATGAGCTGTGAGCCAGAAAATTGCCCGGGTCCCTCCCTCACCCCAAGAGGCCCGGTTACACTGCAGTGACAGTGACACGCTTCCAGGCTGCAGTGTGGGAGAACTCAGGCCTCCAACCCCCGCTGTGGGGGGGGGGGGGGGGACTGAGCTAACAAGGGGACAGCAGCTGCACTGGGCTGTCTTCTGGGAAGGGGAGCTGCCCACAGGCAGAGGGGGTCCGCCATCCTACCCTTCCAGCTAAATGTTACCAGTGGAGAATTTCTCTCCGGGGCCAAATGTTTGTTGAGCACCTACTGTGCGCTCGGCACTGCTCTAGATGCCGGAGGTACAGCAGGGATCAAGACAAATAAAGATCCCGGTTCTCCCAGGACTTAGGTCCTCGTGGGGGAGGGAGAGTGAAGACAGACAATACACAGCCGAATCAAGATGATTTTAAATGCTGGTTGTCACCACAGAGACAGGAAAATAGGACTGGGAACTGCTGACGCTGGGGGAGGAGGCAGGGAAGTCCTCGCTGAGGAGTCTCTCTCCAGGTGGGCCCCTCTCCATGGCCTCTTGGACAATCCTGAACCCTGAGGGGCTCAGCTGGTCCTCCCAGGACCTGCCAATCGCTAGACCAAGGCTCAGTAGGCTCGGCAACCTTCCAGGCCCGCGGTCAAGGGGCTGACAGGGGTCAGGTGCTCCCCATCTGGCCAAGGTTGGGGGGCTGCCAGAGTCCCCGGCCGGGCTGTCTGCATTTCATCCTGGAGCTGGTGGGAGGCAGTGGGCGGGCACAGCCCGAGGACACAGACACAGCTCGTAGAGGTGGCCTGCTTCACGTGTGGCACCGTCCGCCCCCATTTTCCGGCTGAGGAAACTGAGGCCCAGAGGGCCCCAGCTGGCAGAAGGGGAATGTGAACTTAGATCTACTTGTTTTCTAAAACCGACTACGCTGGGAATCATGCCCGTGGGCTCCTAAGGACAGCAAGAGAGTCTCCTTGAGTTTGGGGCTGGTTGCCTTTACCAATCTCGAGAGTAATGAGAAGTGAGCCAATGCTGTTGGAGCGTTGCTGGTGCCAGGCTACTCCTACCAGAGCTGAGCTATCTAATCCGATCCCCAGCACAACTCGACGATGTGGGAACGGTCAGAGATATTCTCACTTTACCCACAGGGAAACTGACGCCCCGCACGGTCGTGTAGCTTGCCCAAAGCCATACAGCTGGTATGCCCTCAGGGCCCACGCTCTTAACTGTTCCTTTCTGTCTCCCTCATAAAGGTCACACACCTTGAACCTTGTGATTGCCAGGCTATGCTGAGTGGTTCTACAGGCATCGTCCCACATCAGCCTCATTACGGTCTCTTAGGTCAGGTGGTCTTCCTATGATCTGCCCTACACTTTTTACAGAGAAGGAAACTGAGGCTTTGAGCAGGTGAGTCACAGCAGGGAGACTGGGAACTCAGGACCGGAACTCGGGCCACCTCACCCCAGAACCCAGGCACTTAACCTCCCGGCTCTCTCCTCTTTGCCTCCTGGTCTGCTGTCTTGTTTGTGCCCCCTGAAAACCACCGAGGCTCAGCTCTTCTCCCATATCGCAGATGGGCACATCGAGGCTTAGAAAGGTGTTCTGTGATGTGTCCATGGTTGCTGGCTATTGAACTAGGCCTGCCTTCCGGCCCCTTCTCTGAGGGGGCACCTGGCTGGGTCATTGTGGCCAGGAGATGGTCAGGAGGGGGATGACAGGTTCCTGGACATTTGCCCAGGTGTGCAAGGCTCTGGGAGGGAGGACTGCTCAAAGCCAGCTCAGGGATCCAGGTCCCTGCATCTCCTCCAGCACCTACCGGTCCTACCTCTTAGACTTAGCTCTGGAACTCGCCCTGAGGTCTCACTTCCCAGCAGGGCGGGGGCACTCTGGAGGGCCATGAAGGCTTCTGGCTTAGTGTTCTATGAACCTGTGACCTTAACAAGGTCATCTTCTCTGAACTTGTTTCTTCTTTGTAAAATGGATCCTGGTGTCTGTTTGGGTTTTGTGACACAGGTTTTTAATGAAACCTGGGATGTGTCTGGTGGCTGGAAAGGGGTGGCTCTTGCCTGCCCTCCCCCTCCCCCCCCCCATCCCCTTCTCTGCTCAGGAAGCAGTAGGATGAAGGGATACTGGAGAAACCTGCCCTGGGGAGTCATCACAGCTGCCTTGCCCAACAAGGGCCGTCTGGGCTCCTCTGTCCCTCCCATGGGCACTGGCCAGCTGCTGCCCTCCACCCCCTGTGGCCCTGAGACCTGTTGGGACCTGACAGGTGCCAGGGAGGCACAGTTGGACCCTCCCGGAGCTTCCTGGACATTCCCCAGGTGGACTGTACCTTCTGGGAGGGATCTGATGCCAGTCTGAGGGCAGTGGCAGCAGAGGCCCCGAAGCCTTGGCAGTGGGATTAAGGTGGAGAAAAATGAAGCGTGGAAATCATTAGCTTCCTTGGTTGGCAAGAGCCACCCTGAACAAACATTTGAGGCTTTTAAAATGAACATCAGCTGCAGGGACCGGTGCCCTGTGCCCGCCATGGCCCGGGCCGCCTAGTAGAATCCCTATCCCGGCCTTTCTTTGGTTGCCACTCAGCCAACACTTACTGAGCGCCTACTGTGGGCCAGGCCCCGAGCCAGGATAGGAGGGAGAATTCAGCCAGAGAGCAGCAGCCCTGTGGCGAGAGCGCAGCCGCAGAGGCCTGTGGTGCCAGCCAGCAAGGACTCAGACAGGGCGGGGCAGGCGCCACTACCTCCTGGGGGCTGTGGGGGCAGGGAGGGACTGGGTGGCCCCCTGCGGGGGATCAGTGCCAGGAGATTTCCCAAAAGAGGGGCCTTAAGCGGCGGGGGTGGGCCTCCCATGGAGAGGGACCTGCAAAGGCACTGGGGTCTGAAAGGCTCCAAACAAGAGAAAGCACATGCCTCTGGGGCCAGGCAGGTGGGCCTGGTGGGGACTGGTGCAGACTGCAGGCTGGTGTTTGTCAAGACTGCTGCCAGTCCGAGGGGGCAGGCTTCTGCCTGAGCTTCCTCTTTTCCAAACTAAGCTGGAAATGTGGATTTTTATGTGAGAATTCCCGATTTTTAAATGTTCGGGATTAATGTTCATTAAAACCAAAAAATACTACGGGGTCAAACCAAGCTGGCTTTGGCTGGATCGGGCCTGTGGGCCAAGTTTCTGATCTCCAGTGACAGAGGTGATGGGGAGGAGGCGTGGAGGTGGAGCAGGCTGGTTAGAATGGGGGGGCCGGGAAGGGGGAGGAGGCTGGGCCGGGTGGGCCGGTTGGATGGGGGGGGTTGTGAAGGGGGAGGTGGGGTAGGGTGCGCCAGTTAGTTGGATGGAGGGTTTTTTTTTTTTTTGAAGGGGTGGGGTGGGACCGTTGGGTGGGGGGGTTGGCCTAACCCCTACCAGCGGCGCCACTGCGTGGAAGGGGGGGGGTTGGGCGCGGGTGGGCGGGAGCTGGAGGCAGGGCCCCCCCCCACCCCAGCCCCGCGCGCGGCGGCCGCCCGCCGCCTCCATCCGGGCCTCTCCCCACCTCCCGCCCGCCCGCCCCCGCCCGCGCCCCTCCCCCGCCGGCGCGCACGGCTCCCGCCGCCCCTCCTCCGCCCGCCCGCCCTCCGCCCGCTCTCCCCGGCTCCCTCCCGGTCTCTCTTAAGTGCCATCGAGGGGCGCCGGGAATTGCAGCCAGTAAATCGCGTCCCACCACTCAGCAGCGGGGCCACCGCAGCGGCGCCGCCCGCGCCCGCCGGGAGCCCGCGCCGCCCGGGCGCCTCTCCAGGGCCCACGAGGCCCGCCCCCCACCCGGCGCGGCGCTGCGCAGGGCCTGCCCCCGGGCCGGCCGGGGCGCGCGGGGCCCGCGCTGGAGGCGAGGACGCGGCGGCCGCGGGGCGCACGGCCCGGAGCGCGCGGCCCGCGCCCCCGCGCGCCCTGCCCGCGCCCGCGCCCCGCGCTCCGGAGCCCGGCCCCGCTGCCCGGGCTCTCCTGCGGGACCGATGCCGGCCCTCCGGCCGCCAGGGTAAGGGGGCAGCGCGGGCGCGGCAGGGTGAGGCGGGAGGGCGGGTGGGCGCCCGCCCCGGGGTCCCGGTGCCTGCCCAGCGCCAGCGTCTGGCACGTGGGGGCGTCTCAAGTTCCCTCTGGAGGCCGGACAGGTGGCGAGAACGCGGGGGTGTGATGCTCTAAGGCTGGCACTTACTGCGTGCCTACTGTGCGCCAGGTATGACCGGCTCTTCCGGAGCGGGGGGGTTTTGTCCCCATTGTACAGATGAGAAAACAGAGGCTAAGAAAGGGCAAAGAGCTCGCTCAGGGCCCCCAGCTAGGAAGTGGCCAAGCCAGGATTTGAGCCCTGGGCTGCTTGACGCCAAAGCCAGAGCTCTCCCCACGAGGGCACACACAGCCACAGAGCGAGGGTATGAATATTTCATTGTAGGAAAGAAGAAAAAAAAAAAAATCAGCCATTGTCCCACCACCATAATGCAGCCACTGTAAGCATCGAGGTTCTTTATTTCGGCCTTGTTCTTTTTCCCCCTTTCTTTAAGAGTGTGTGCTTTGGGGTCATTTGGACCCATTTCGTTCCATCCTGGCTATAGCACCAAGAAACTGAGAGAGGCTTTGAGCAAGTCCCTTAGCTCTTTGGGCCCGGGTTTCCAGCCTAGGAAAATGGGGACACTCCCAGGGTTACTGAGGGGATTCGATGAGACCTGGTGGGGAGCCCTGAAGGAACAGTGGGAGACTGGGAGGGGCGGGGGTGTGGGTTCAGCAGAGATTTGTGGAGCACCTAGTAAGTGCAGACCAGCGCTGGGCACTGGGGGCGGTGGGGGCAGCCTGGCCCACATGCTTCCAAGCAGGAGGGCTCTGTCCAGCACAGTGGAGCCACCTCACCTCACACCCTGCCTTTGCCAGGCTCCTGCTTCCTCCCCGGAGTGTCTGGGAGGGGAGCAGCACCTCCCGACTTCACCTCCTCCGGGAGGTGAATTGGCTTTAGGAGGGGGAGTCCAGCACTGCTCAGAATTTTGCACCCAGGGTCAACACTTGGGGGCTGGCTTCTCCTAAGCCCAGGCCTCGGTTTGGGGCCCTGCTGGGGCCTTCTGGGTTCCCACTCCTTCTCTTATCCCAGACCAATGACATCACCTCCACCAGCACCCAAATTGGAGACCCCAGGCCGGTGGCCTCCCAGACACCTCTACCTGCCCATTTATCCAAAGCAACCACAGAGTTCTGATGGTCCTGCCCCTTCAATGTCTGTCCCTCCTTTTACCCTCTGGCCTGGACATTCCCACCTCTCCTCCCCGGCCTCAACCATCAGTCTGGGACACGATGGCCTTTCTAAAGGCAGCTCTGGGCTTCTGAACTCTTCAGCTGTCCATAGACCTAAACTAGGCCACACTCCCGAGCTGTCCCTTGAGGCTGGCCTTCGATGTGGTCTGCCCTGCCCACTTCTGCAGCCTTACCACTGTCAGCAGGATGCCCCCTAATCACAGAGCCCCTGAACACCGCGTCTCCTCTGAGACGATCTCTGCCCCAAACGTCCCTTCCCTTGGGTCTTCTCGCCTGTTGAACTGCTCATCCTCAGGGCCCGGCTGGGTTCTGCTCCCTGGAGTCCTCCCAGACCCTCACCTCTCTCAGGCGGGTGGACTCACTGCCCCTTCCCACGGGCACCCCTGCTCTTGTCAGGTCCCACCATTATGGCTCTCACATGGTGCAGCATGGTGAAACGTGCTTCTGTGTCAGTCAGCCTCCCCCGCCAGACTGGGGGCTCTGGGACAGTAGGGGCCTGGGCTGATGCGTGCCCAGGGCCAGACCCAGAGCGGCTAGCTCGGTGATCTTTGAGAGAAGAGCATTGGCGAGTCTGGCAGAAGTAGATGAACCGAAGCTCCTTAGAGGGGCTCTCAAAACCCCACGGGAGTCAGTGAGGAGTGGAAAGTCCTAAGCCTCCTGTCTCCTTGGGGTCTGCTACGGGTGAGCAGGGTGCCCTAGATTGGGGAGCTGGGGACCAAATTTGCTCCCAGATACCTGCAGGCCTTGACCCTCAGCCCATCGCCTTCAGGGGCCAAGGTCCCTCCTGGATTTGCTGGTGCAGCGATGGTGGGCGTTCAGGTGGAAGGGCCCTCCCTGCCCCGTCCCCTGGGTTCGCCAGCCCCCTCTGCCCCATGGAGCCCACCCCCGACGTCCTCCCGGGGAACAGGGAGAGTTATGTCAGGCCCTCTGGCCAAGTGCCAGGGCTCCCCATGGAACTATAAATTGACCTGTCGGGAGAGGGAAGAGATTAATGTCGGCCATCTTCATTAGCGCGTCCCCCAGGGTGACGGCGGCTGCCCTGAGCTGGCTGATTGGAGAGGGTGTGAGTGAGTGAGGGGATTGAGGGGGGTTGCACTCCCCCCAGAAAGGCAAGGGGTAGGGGCCAGGGCCTGCCCGAGAGCCGTGGCCTCTTCCTACTGTTAGAAGGGCCGTCCCTCTGGCCTCTGCTCCTGGCAGCAGGCGTGCGCTTTGATGGAGGACCTGTGTGCTAATTGGGAGCAGAGATGCGCGCCCCGCAGCTCCACAGGGCTCCCAGGCTGACACCGCCAGCATCTGCTGGGCCTTCATTAGAGGCCTTTCCCCTGACCAGAAAGGAGCCTGCTGTGGGCTGGGGGGGAGGCTTTTCTCCTGCCCCTCCCCCTCCCCTCCCTCTCCCCCTCCCCCTCCCCCTCCTCTTTACTGCGTTGATGATGGGGAAGGAGGCAGCTTTGGTGTGCGGAAGGGACGATGAGGATCGGGAGATGGGAGAGGTTTAAGACCTCATGCTTTCTGGTGACCATGTGACCTTGGGTTGGGCCCTATGTTGCGCTGCACTTGAGCGTCCTGGTCCATGGACGGGCACGGTCATGCCCCCCGGGGTGAGTGGGGATCGGATAAGGGAGTGCGTACGGATTCATCTTTGAAAATGAGAACAAGGCAGAGCCTGGGGATGAAGCGCAGACTCAAGCCCAGCCACTCGGGTTCAAATCCTGGTGCTGCCACCTCTCACGAGGCCCTGGGCCCTCTGAGCCCCCGTTTCCTTGTCTGGGGATGGTTGGGGGCCAGGGCTGGTCTTGTGGGATGGGAGTCCCTTTTGGTAGGCAGAGGCAGAGCCTCCTTGCTGAGCGCAGGCTGCTGTGGGAAATGGCTACAGCAGCAGATCAGGTGGTATTGGCTTGTTCCATCATTCATGTGGTCACTCATTCATTCATCCAGGACATGCCTCCTATTCTGGGGTCTTGTACCCACAGAGAGGTTCGGAGGTGGCCTTTTCCCCTGGTGGCCTCTCTGGGGAAGTAAGTCCAGGAGCAGATGGGGACGGGGCCACATGAGCTGCTGGGATCGCTAGGAAATAGTCTTTTTCTAAGGCCGGGGATATCTGGAAGGCTCTACAGGGACACCCATGAGGTCAGCCTTTCCTTATAGCCTTTCGTTGCAGATCTTGTCTGCACCAGACTCTGACGTGAGGGGCACCCAGCTAGTCACCAAATTGCTGGCCCCTTGTGTCCCTCGGACCAGGCTGTTGACCGGGGTGTGGATAGGGGACGCTTTGCTGAGTATCTGAGGACTGATAGTCCCTTCTCCATGCCCACTCCTCAGACTGCCAGCCTTTCCTGTGCATCCAGGGCCGGGGAGGGGCGGGGGCGGGTCCAACTTGGTACCTAGTATCCCTGGCCTCCAGCCCATCCCTCACATTGGGTTCCAGGAGCACCTGGTTAGCCAGATGCCTGCTCAAGGCTGGGGGTAGGCAGCAGCTGGGCCGGGACCACCCCATGGGATGGTTGAGTTATTTGGGCTGTGCCACTCACTGGCTGAGGGTCACTGTGTGAGGCACGTGACTTTGCTTCTCTGAGCCTCAGTTTCCTTGGTTGTGCTCACTGCGTGGCACACACCTGATGCAGCATAGAGCACAGTGAGCACTGTTTTGTGGTCATTTCTGCCTCAGGCAGCCGCCCTGACTCCTGCTTGCTGCGCAGAGAACCTTGGGCTTCTCTGTGGCCCCAGATCTCTCCATCAACGTACCGGGGAGTACTGTGCACCCACTGTGCCCCTGGAGTGTTTGAACAAAAAGTGCATGGTTCTGGAGTCAGAAAACCCAGCTCTGAGTTACTGCTCTGTAGCCAACCAGCAGTGTGGCCTTGGGCACAACACTTAACCTCTCTGTGCCTCTGTTGTCTCATCTGGAGCTGAAAGGAGATGTCTGTAAACTGAGAACCACAGAGCAGTTTGCACTGATGTGTCCTTGCGCGGATGATGGAGCATCGGGCCAGGACTGTGTGCCCTGGGTGGGGGGTGGGGGGGGAGCTCCTGCCCCCTTGGCCTTGCCTTGTGACTTTGGGCGCATCTGCTAAAGGGGGCAGCTGCCTACCTCACAGAGCTCTTGGGAGAATGAAAAGACATGCGGAGCCGGGGAGAGGGGCAGCTCGTGGGAGGGATTAAAGGGCTGGATGCTCTCTTGGAACAACTCTGGCCCCGGAGAGGTGGATAACCTCCTGGGGCCCCAGTTTCCCAACCGGAAAATGGAACCAGACACCCCGCTGCCCCTGGTCCCTAGATCCCCGCGATTCTGCGTCCGATCAGAATCCTAGCCGTTCCGTTTCGCACGCATCCGAACGGACTGCAGCCCGATCGAACGGGAGACGTGTCGAAATCTACCGTCATCCGGACTTTAATATATTAAGATCGCCCTTTGGAAGTCACGTGCCGAGAGGCGGATGATGAAGAGGTGCCTATTGTTGCCGCCTCGCGCCGTGCCCAGCCGGTCCCGCCTGGCAGACTCCGTCGCAGGAGCTGGCAACATGGCTGTCTGCCTCCGCCTTTCCCGAGCAGGCAGGAATCACTAACGCGTTAGCAGTTTCATTAAGCCTCTCGCCAGCCTCCCCGCCTCCCGCCCCGGCCTCCTCGGTAATTATTTTCCCAGCCCTTCCACTCGCGGCCCCTTAGCGAGCTCTTCGTTATTGGCCGAGTGGCCCCCGCAGGCCGGGCTGCTGGGACCGGGCTCTGCCGAGGGCCCCCCTGGGCACCCCCCTCCCGCCTGCCTGCGTTGCCATTTAAGCTTTGTGTCCCCCTGAGGCCTCCGTGAAAATGCAGATCTGCTGCCTGCCAGGGGTGACGGTTAACCCGTTATTACACACCCAGCACATGGAAGTCTCCTCGGCACAGCCCACCTCCACTGAATCGGGCGAAAAGTTTCTTCTGGGGCTGTCGCCGGGTGGACCCGGCTGTGAGGGAGATGGGGTTTCTTGTGCCGTGGAGCCGTGAGCAGCCAGGGCCCCGGGGGTGGGGGTGGGGGTGGACGGCACCCGCAGCGTGGGGCATGCGTGGAGACCGGGGGGCGGGTGTGTATGGCATGGGGTCGGGGCCCAAGAGCGTTACCTTCCTGGCACGTCGAGGTCCCGGGACCCACGGCGTGAGACCCAGGTGGGCCCAAACGCCCCGTGCTCCTGGCCGTGACGATTGCCTGAGAAATGGGCACGGGGCCTATCTGGGCCCGTCAGAGGCTGCCCTGGAACTTTGAGAGTGCTGGCTGTGGCTGCTGAACCCAGAGCGTGTGGCGGTGGGGCTTCCAGCTGCTCTTCTTCCAGCCACGTCTAGGGTAGGGAATCTTATAAAGTCGTCACACGGAGGGAGGCAGAGCGTTGGTGGAAACATCTTCTACTTCTTTTGGGCCCCTGGTTCCAGCTATGCCTGAAACCACCCCTGGGATTGTCCGTTACATAAACAGACAACGTTCCCTTCTTTGCTCACGCCATCTGGAGTTGGGTTTCTTTTTCTTGCAACCAGTAGGGTCCTGATTGATGGGAAGAGCCAGCCAGGATTCTACACCAGCGGTGACATTTCCAGTTGGGTCTTAAAGGATGCGTAGGAGTTGTGCGGCAGAGGAGAGGAGGAAGAGCATCCAGGCAGAGGGAACAGCAGAGGTCGAAGGCTTGGCGGGGTACGAAAGGGCAGGATGGGGGAACCCCAAGTACCGGCAGTGGCACCAGGGCTCACACGCATATGTAATAAGAGAGGGCGTGGGGGTGGGAGCCGATGCCAGGCTGTCAATGGCAGGGTGAAGAGGGGTAGAGGCTGAAAGGGCCGAGAGCCGTGGGAGAGACAGGCAGGAGGAGAAGGTATGGGTTTCAGCAGGTCCGAAAAAGTGAGGGCATGAGAAGGGTTTGCTGGGAGAGAGGGGGCAGGGAGGGCATCCCGACAGAGCGTGGGCCTGGGAATCGGAGGAGAGAGGAGAACTCCAGAGTCAAGCCTGGAGACATAGTTCAAGGCCTTGGACGTGAAGCAGCAGCATCCAGAGGGTCCCAGGAGCCCCTGGTGTGGTCGGATCCATCTGTACCACGGGGATCGGCAGTTCGTTCACTCATTCACTGAACAGATTTATGAAGCACCTACTATGTGCCAGGCCCTGAGGATATGGCAGTAACCACTGAGATTTAGGCATTTCACCCTACAGCTCCCATGCTGTTGGGGAGACGGAGAATGAGCAAGGAAGAAGGTACAGACTGTGAAACTGTCATCTGATGGTGACTGGCCATGAGGCCACCACTGGCCAGGGTGCTCTGGGGAGGCGTCTCCCAAGAGGAGACATTTGAGCTGAAGGACGAGGAAGGCTGGTCATGAGGAAATCAGGAGGAAGGGCATCCCAACTAGAGGCCAGCGCGAAGGCCCTGTGTCAGGTCTGAGTTTGGCTCGTTGAGGGGCAGAAGGGAGGTCGGTGTGGCTGGAGCCTGGTAGACACGAGGTGTGGTAGGGGCCAGGGGCCAGATTGTTCTTGGAAGGGCTTGGATTTTCTCCCTGTGATAGAGAAGGTTTAGAGCAAGTCTGGAGGTACAGACAGGGGTGTGAGGGAGATCAGTAGGGCTGGAGCTGGGAGAGTGGCATGGAGAGTCGGCGGGGGGGGGGGGGGGGAGGCCTGGATGGGGCCCCAGTTCCTGGAACGAGCATTTGGCAAGGGAGTGGAGTTGTCATTTAGGGAGATGAGATACCTGGAACAGGCTTAAGCCGGGTGACATCTGGGTGGAGGGGCCCAGGGGCAGCTAAGACTGGGGATTAAAGCTGAGGTTGTCCAAGGGGAGGGGAGGTAGGAGCCAAGGCCTAGGGAGAGGGAGGACATCTGGAGTGGTTTTCCCCACCTGACCACCCCAGCTGTGCCAGGTGGGGCTGGCGTGGGGCGTGAGAGCTGTTTGCTCCCTTGGATGCAGCCAGTTCTCGCCACGGCCGTCCCCCCTGCTGGTCCTGGCTGCCACACGTGAGTGACATAGCCTGCCGCCTGCAGCCATGCTGGCCTCTGCAGCGAGAAGGCTCACCCAAGCTGCTTGTCTCTTGGTGCCAGCTCGTTTGCTTGGCTGGAGCAGGCCACACTAACGGGGCCAAGGTCACAGGCTGCGGTCCACGTGGGTGGTGGGCTGGATCCCTGACCTACGGACGGGTGCCCAGGACCATGCTCCCTAGTGCCTGTGGGTAACAGACGTGATGGTTGGCCCACAGACCTGGGTTGCTCATCATGGGCTGCTCATCATGGGCGGGCCTCGAGGTGAAGGTTTGCTGGGGCCAAACTAATCTGGGCAGGTCTGGAAGGTGATCTGAATGCTGGGGGACCCCTGCCCCAGAGCCGGAGCCCTCTAAGGGCTCCCCGTCACCGCCTCCAGGACGTGCTGGCCTCCCAGTCTCACCCTCTGCAACCCCCATGCCCAGTAACTGCACTTGGAGGTCCCCAGAGCCCAGGGCTTTCTTGCCACCAGGCTTTGCCACTGCTGTGCCTTCTGCCTGAAACACTTCCTCATTCCCCTCCCCCTGCCCAGCTCAGGGGGTAACAGATGCCCCCACCGTGTCCCCACAACCTCTAGGCTTTTCCCTCTGCCAGTCGACATTCGTCCAGCAAATTTTTCCAGTTAATAACGTTATTGGGGCCCTACTAATGCACCGGATCCAGTGCTGGGGGGTGAGTTTAGGAGGGATGCATTTGTGAATAAAACGGACCAGGTCCCAGACTTCATGGTATCACAGGAAAGACAGTCAACTAGTAAACATGAAATACATGTCTAATACCAGACTGTAGACAGCGCTGGGTAGGAAAGCTGTGGGGCGCTAGACAAGTGGGCACGGGGGCAAATGCTGACGGAGACAGTGGTCAGGGAGGCTTTCATCTGAGACCTGAGGGAAGAGAAAGTGCCAGTTAGGGGAGGTGGAGCAGGGAGAGCATCCCAGATGGGGCCGTCTGCTTTCTTGTCTTACTCCTCGTGTGTCACGGGGACCAGCACAGAGCTAGGGTCTTCGCTGTGGCTAAGCTGGTTCGGGTAGGGTCCCCAGGGGCAGGGATGGTCTACGGTGGCCTCACCGACCCCAGATCCTGGGAGTGTAGGCAGAGACCACAGCCGTGCTGGGTTACCGGGCCGGAGGGTATGCAGCTCTGGGCGGTACACTTAGCCAGGGCCTGGACCTGACACTTGGGATGGGCACCGAGTCCTGTGAGCTCACGCGTGTGAAGGGCTAGCACCCGTTCGACAGGCGGACGAGATTGAGGAGGCTGCATGTTTAGGGTTAGACCCCGTCCCCCTTCGAGGCTGTGAGACAGGTCATTAAATTGGAGCATCTGTGATCTGTAAAGCGGGCATGACGGTGCCTCCCTCCTGAGGCTGCTCGGAGGCTTAAATGAGATAGTGGTACTCAGTGCAGCACCTGGCACGGGACGGGTGCTGGGTGTGTTGCCCTCCCCGCCATGGTTATTCTTGGCATCGGCTGAGTGAGTTAACAGACGGGGCTGTTGTTGATTTGGAGTCTATACCCCGGCAGGCTTGTCCACTGTTCCACCTTCAGCTCCCAGAACGGTGCCTGCAACACACGTGGGTGCTCCGTCGATGTTTGTTGACTGACCATCTGACTGAGTGAACAGGCTGCGCGCGTGGGTGGCCCCCAGGTGGTGAGGAGGACAGGGCACAGGGCACTCTGGCTTTACCCTCCGGGAACTTGGGGCGTGCCCGGTGGGTTGACTGTGGAGATCCCAGCCACTTAGAGTAGTCCTCGGACACTAACCCTTTCCGAGCCTCGGTTCTCCCCTCTGTGAAATGGAGCTGCATGTGCTCCTGACCCCTCGACCTGTCCCCAGGTCATTGGCAGACTCATGAGAAGGTGATATTAAGGGACCCTGAGGACAGCTGAGCCTGCAGGAATATCGGCAGTGACGCTGGCTGTCCAGGGTCTCCGGGAGGCCACTGTGATGTGCAGGCTCCAGCCAGGGAACCAGGCCTCTCCCTCCTTCCAGCGGCCTGTGGTATGACAAGCACCTGTCTGTGCGGCCCCTCCAGTGACATGTACATTAAATCGGCTTTGTCTGCTTGCTCATCCGGGGTCTCGTGGAACCCATCTCACAGGAGTCTGCCCTGAGCTCCAGCCCGGGCCCCTGCCTGGGCGCCTTGGCCTGGGTTCCCACTGCCCCCGTGCCTGTGGCCTGTATCCCAGGGTCTGGCACATGGTGTGCAGGAAGGGCCCAGTTTAGAAGCAGGCACCTCGAGGCCTGATTCAGCACCCACCATGTGCAGAGCAGGGAGAAAGAACCATGGGTCCCACCCTCTGGATTCCTCTTTTATGGCTCGGAGCAGATAGGCTCACGGTGGGTTGGGTATGAGGGCTTGTACCCCTTTTCCTTAGCTGTCCCCGAGGCGGTGAAGACCACTGGCTCCTTGCAGATGGGGAAACTGAGACCCACAGAGGGCCAAGTGTGAGGGAAGCCAGATGCATTTCTGTTCCGGTGTGCTCAGCGTTCACGGTGTAGGGGCCATTGGCCAGGCCTGTGCACAGTCTGGGTACGCCTCACCCTCTCAAACCCTGTGCGCAGTGAGGCAGGTCCTGTCACCATTTTTGCAGATGCAGAAATGGAACACATTTCGTTCATGATGGAGACAGGATTTTGTGCTTGTTGATTTTTTTTTTTTTTTTTTTTTTTTGAGGTGTAACTCAATACAGAAAAGTGCACAAATCCTAAGTTTGCAGCTGGGTGGATTTTCACATCCACATAGAACTCTCTAGTTCCCGTCCAGGTCCACACCTCGAACAGCCCCGGTGCCCCAGGAGGCTCCCTCATGCCCCATCCGGTCCTCACCCACCTGCCGCCACCTGGCATCTGACAGTGGAAGCTGGCTTTGTCATCTGGGCATTCCACGTGAACGGAGTCCCCCCGTGTCTCCTTTCGCGTCTGCGGCTTTCACTCAGCGTGATGTCTGTGCGAGTTGTCCGTGTTATTGCTCTAGAAGAAGTTGGCAGAAGTGGGATTTGAACCCTCCTGCTAACTCTCCGCCTGGCAGCAGAAATCACTCCTGCTGACACCCCACCGGCGGCTCCTGTTGCCCTTGGATGAAAGATCCCGATCCTCCCCCTGGTCTTGCCTGTGTCAGCCCCTGTCGCTGCCCTCCAGCCACATAGGTGAATGGACCTTTTATCCGCAAAAGCCCTAAGCTCCTTCCTGTCTCAGGACCTTTGCACATGCAGTTCCTTCCTCCCGTCTGCCCTCAGCTTCCCTTCGCTGCTCGGCTGGAGTGCCGCCTCCTCCAGCTTGTCTGTCTGGACCTCCCCAGACATGCTGGGCCCTCCTGGTGGATGTCATCAGGCTGGTTCATGTTTTTTCTTCACTGCCCGTGTCATTTGGAATTAATTGTCTGTTAAGCATCTGCCTCCCCCCACTAGACCGTAAACTCCGGGAGGCAGGCGTGGTGTCTGTTGCGTTTACGGCTGCAGCCCCGGCGCCATTCATTGATTCATTCATCCATCCTTCTCGTCATCTGCTCATTTCAGCAAACACCGGGGCCCTGCCACGTTGCAGCCTCTCAGCTAGTGTTTGTTGAGTGAGTGGATGGGTGGACGGGTGCACGGGTGACTGTGTCCCTGCCTCTAAAGCTCCTACGCTTTCCCGTACATTCCACCGTCTCTGATACTACTTCTCTGAGCCTCATTTTCCCCAGTTGTTGAAGGAAGGAGCCAGACCTGGCCCTTCGAGCCAGGTTCTGATGCTGAGGGTGTGGGGCTGGCTTTGGCCAGCAGGTGCCTGGTGGGGGGAGTGGTCAGCTGAGCAAGGAGGTGACCCCACACAAGGCAGATTCTACCCCAGACGACAATGCCTGTTGGAGCATCAGCTCCAGTGTGTGGCAGCACGCTTTCCCCCTAATGTCCCTGTTGGGGTGCAAGGCTCGAGGCCTGGATCCACGGAGGGGCTCGCCCAGGCCACGCAGCCGATGCAGCGTCTGAGCCCCAGGCTTGGCCTGCTGGGCCTTGGGGAGGAAGGAAAAAGTGGGGGTGCCTGGGTGTGGGAGGCAGTGGGAGTGAGAGTGGTGGGGGCCCCCGTGGACCTGGGGTCCAGCCTGCCTTCCCCCACCTTATAGCCGTGCGGCCTTGGCCGAATCGCTTCCCCCGTGAGCTCAGTTTCCCCAGCTGTGAAAAAATGGGAGTGATGGTCGCGATGGTCTCGCCCTTACGGGGCCTCTGAGGTTCACGGGACCGGGGGGGGGAGCGTGCGGTGGGTCTCTGCGAGGCCAGCCTTCTCCAGGGCCCAGCTGGACCGGGCCTCGGCCCGGAGCTGTGCCGCGCAAGGTGGCTCAGCAGCTTCGCAGCTTGTCAGCCAGGCGGGCGGGTGTCCCGGGGCCGGGTTTGATTAGTTCAGGTTGACAGTCGCGCTCCGCGGCGCTGCCGGGAGGGGAGCCCGTGATTACCCTAATGAAGCTTGAACGCAGTTTGTCATCCAAACAGCTGGTTCGGAGCTGGGCTGCTCCCAGCTGCCCGACTCAGCCATGCAGCCGTTCAGCCAGCGCTGCCCTAGCCCTGAGCGGCCCTGCCATCAGCATGGCCAGGACAGGAGGTGGTGGCCCTGGGTGGGCCCTGGGTGGCCCCTGGGAGCGGGGTGGGCCACCCGGGGTGGGGGGAGGGGACTCGGCAGAGCCTCGAATGTGGAACAGGGTAGCTTCTCAGGACACTCACAGGGCAGGCCCCTGACCGTAGACCTCAGTTGCCCCGTCTGGAAGGTGGGTGTTGGGGGCCTTGCAGCTTTAAGTCTCAGATTTCAGGCTGAGGTGTTACCTCCTCTGGGAATCCTTCCCAGACCCCGGAGGCTAGGTCAGAGGCCTCCATAGGCACCCACAGCCCTCAAGGCCCCATCAGCCCCGGATGGCCCTGTGTTGTCACTGAAGGTCTGGATGGTTGTCACTGTGTCTCATTCGTGCATTCAGCAAATATTTATGAGAACATACGGCAGCGGGCAAACCAATCACCATCCCGCCTTCATGGAGTTTACATTCTGGTGGGGGAGACTCATGGGGCCTTGACTTTAATCGGGGGAGCCACAGAGGGCTTCCTGGAGGAGATGGCAGCTGAGCCCAGAACAACCAGGAAAAGTGTTCTGGGCAGGAAGAACAGCATGTGCAAATGCCCTGAGGGAGCATGCTGTTGGGTAGGCATGCAAGACATCTGGTGACATACTGAAGGTGCCAGTGCTTCCCAGGGAAGGAACTAATTTCATGCCCTGCATTCTGCAAGTGCACTGTGCAATCTTTCTGTAGGCCCTGGGAGGAAGGAAGGATCGTTGCTCCATGCTGCAGATGGGGAAGCAGTTTCATGGCATGGGAGGGTGGTGTCCTACAGTCCTCTGTGGCTTCAGATCTACCCGGTGGCTCCCAAGAGGCCCCAGACCAGCGGCTGTCTGCTTAGCTTGGGTTAGAGTCCACACGGACACTCAGATGAGGAGGGGTGTGGGCTGGGCCCTGGGCCCTGTCCAGGGCTTAAGCCCTTCCCCAGTGGAGGAGGGCGAGGAAAGGGGCCAGCAGGCAGTGAGGACCTATAGCTCCTGAGCCCACACTCCCTCTACGGCCCACTGAGCCATTTTTTTAAATGTTTGTTTATTTTTGAGACACACACACACACACACACACACACACACACACACACACACAATGAGTAGGGGAGGGGCAGAGAGAGACGGAGACACAGAATCCAAAGCAGGCTCCAGGCCCTGAGCTGTCAGCACAGAGCCCAGCATGGGGCTCGAACTCCATGACCTGAGCCCAAGTCAGATGCTTAACCGACTGAACCACCCAGGCTCCCCTCCACTGAACCATTCCGAACCAGCTTGAGGCTACCCTTTCCCTAGGGCTTGGCTTGGATGGGGAATGGGGGGGAAGGAGGGTGAGTGTGGGAGGGCACTGGCCTCCCCACAGGCCATCCCTTGGCTGCTTCCCAGTTTTCCGTGCCACTTCTGAGGCCAGACCCCATCTCCACCCTTCTGCATGCCCACAATGGCCTCCTAGGTGGCTTTCCAGCATGTATCTACTGTGGCCATCCTGTTCCCGTTGCCCCTTCGGTCTCGTCACTGCCTCCCCCTATACGGTCCAAGGCTTCCTGCCGTTCCAGCACAGAGCCCAGCATTCATGGCTTCCCAGCCTCGTCCCCTCTCCTCTCCTCGCTCTGCCCCTCGCTGTGCTCCCTCTTTCTCCTGGAGAGGGGAGTGTGGGTTCCTGGGTCCCGCACAGCCATCTGTCCTGCGGCCACTTTCGAAGCGAGTGTGTCCAGGCTGGGTGCCAGACTCGACAGCCGCTCCCCGCCGTTGCCGGGCAGACGTGAGCAGCCCTTGGCAGGCTGAGAGCTGGGATGAAGGACAGGTTTATGGCCTCCCGGCAGGAAGGGAGGCATTCCCACTGCTCTGCTCCCTCCTTATCACTGCTGCATGGTGTGACTGCTATGCTTGCGACTTGCTTGCTGCTGCCTGCCGGGTGGCTCCGGGAAGAGGAGACCCGGCTCCTCAGATTCACCTGCCTTGCTTCTGGGGGACCCTACCGGCTCTCCGCCCTGGATCAGAGAGGGATGCGGGGAGGTGGAATGAGCCGGGGGAAGAGGCTGGCGGGACGTGGGTGTGGACAGAGCAGGCCCGAGGTCAGGGGTATGGGTGTCCCAGGCCTCATGAGCGGTGGGCTGGGAGGCACGGGCTGGACTCCGGCGTTGGTGCGGGCCGGCCCAAGAGCAGCAGTGTGCCCGTGGGTCCCCTGCCCCATCCATGCTCGTGTCCCTTCCCCCACCCGGAATGCCCTCCCCTGGCCGAGGCCTGTGCCGTGGGCTTCCTCTGGAGGACGGGCCACAGCAAATGAATTCCGCGAGAGTAAATGATACTCCCGAGGGTGCGTCAGGCCCTTGCCGTGTGCTGGGCTCAGGTTAAATATTCCACTTGACTCCGCTCACAACCCTGTGAGGTAGAGCGGTCCCTCTCCCCATTTTACAGATGAGGAGGCGCAGAGAGGATCAGTGACTTGGCCAGGGTCCCGTGGCCAGGGAGTGAGTGAGCTGGGGTTTGACCCTGCACAGTCTGAAGCTAAGGACTGGACTTATAACCAAGGGAATAGGGATGGGAAAAGGGGCTGGACCAGACTCAAAGTGGGGTGTGGCATGGGGGCCGTGCTGGAGAAGGGGTCTGAGCCCTGTGGGTTGAGCGCTGCTGGGTTCTTGGGGCTGAGCTGCCTCCATACACACCCTTGGTGAGGACTGGACCTCGGGACCATCAGACACCTGGATCCTGAAGGCACCCATCTTGTCCTGCCTCGGGGAGGTTCTCCAGGACACCCCTCAGGGCGGCCAGGACCCCAGGCCACCTGCCTTCCCAGGCCACCCTGGCTATTTACTGAGGAATATGTTCTGGAGAGCTGGACTCTGCAGGAGGTGTGTCCAGTTTTGCTGAAGGGAACATTGGGACAGGGCAGCCAGAGTGGTACAGAGGTGCTGTCCTGACCCAACCACAGTGACGGTAGATTGGGTGCTCACAGTTGTAAAAATAACAGTGGAACTGAAACAAGGGCTACAAAGATGGAGGGAGATCAGAGAGGCTTCCTGGGGGAGGGGGCCTAGCACTGTGATTGGAGGGATAGATAGGAACTAAATGGACAGATGCAGGGAACAGTGACAGTCTGGGGGAGAGCCTGTGCAAAGGCCCTGTGGTAGGGAGTGCCATACATTCAAGGAAGTGGAAGGCAGCACATAGGTTGGAGCAAGATCTAGGGGCAGAGGCCTGGTGCCTGATGAGGCAGGACCTTCAGGGAGTGGGACTTGGCAAAATCAGATGTCACGCATGCACTTTTCTGCGGGATTCTGGGAATCAGTGGAGCCCTCATAGCCCCAGGTGTGGAACTCTCAGCTTCACGGCCTAGCTCCATTCCTCCTCTTTGTGTTCTCTTGGGTAAGGAAAGTGGTGTCTCTGAGCCCGTTTCCCTATCTGTAAAATGGCTCACCACCCGCCCCCCATCAAAGCCTGAATGTAAGGACTGTGGTGATATGTATGAAATGCCTGCGTGTGGTGCCTCCCCTCGAGCCTTGAAGGTCCCAGTCAGAAAATTAGAGAACCTTCCTCTCTCCTCATTTCCTGGGGTTCCCACTGACCCTCGCTAGGTTGGTGAGGAGGCCTATCCCCCAACCTTTGGCAGTTATCTCATCAGCAGGTTGGGGGAGGGTAGGTCCACGGCCAAGCTTCGAGGGGCCTTCCATCAGGCAAGGTCTTCTGAGGGCCATGGCTCCACCACTCCTTCTGTTCCTTCAGCACGGAGCCTGTCCCTACGTAGAGACACTGTCAGGAAGGGCTGCATCCAGCAGCGTTCTCTGACATTCTGCTCGGGGCTTCCCCGCGGCCCCACTGCTGCAGTGCCAGCTTCAGGGTCAAACAAGAGGAGAACCCTGGCTCGGCTCTGTGGCCGCTCTGTGCCTCAACCCCGCCCCCCCAGGTCGGGAGAGGACCCCCGGCTTCATGTGGCCATTGTGAGGGTTAGAGTCCCTTGGGGACGTGCCGGCCTACAGTAGTCATTGAATGCATATAGATTTCCTTCCCCTTCCTGATCCAGTGCCACGGGGATTCATTTCAGGCCGTGGAGAAAGACTTGCACACTCCTCACCAGAAAGGACACTTGGCAAGTGCTCATTGAAACACTGAGTGGCCAGGTGGGCATTAGCAGAGCCAGGCAGACTGCCCAGGGCTCTGGCTCTGGGATTGCCTGGCTGCGGGATGTTGGCGGGGGTGGGGCGGGGGGTCGTATGCCCCCTCTGGGTTCCTCTTCTGAAGGTGAGCAAGGCTGACGCAGCCCACCCCCAAGCGAGTGGAGGTGGCCGCTCCGCCAGTTTAAAAGCCCCATCCAGACCGCAGTGGTGGTTTTACAGATGAGGAAACCGAAGCCCAGAGTGGGAAAGTGCCGGGCCGGGGATGCTGCCCAGCTCCACGGGGCTCTGAGCGCATTGCCGCATCACGGTGCTGGTCGCTCTTGGGGATGTCCCCCATCCCGGCTCAGGGATGGCACCAGCCATCTGGGCACCAGCACACGCCCCCACTAGAGCGAGTGAAGGTGCCCTGTTTGCATGTCTGCTGGGCATTTACTCCGTGGCCTCGTGCCGCAACTAAGAGAGAAGGCGCCACGTTGTCACAGGCTGGCTTCGCCCGGGCGTCTGTGCAGGACGTTTACTGGGGAGCACTCCTGGCACAACATCTGTAGGGGCCAGGGGGTGAGACTGGGCTGCGATGGAGTCACAGCAGAGTTCCTGGGACCCCACCGGTGCTCCGGAGCCGGGGCGGCCCCGCCAGGCTGCCCCAGATCGAGGCCGTTGTGCCGCGTGTTGCCTGATGACCGGGGCAGCCGTGTGCCCTCAGCAGCCACACCTCCAGCAGCCAGGGAAACCCTTGCCTTGGCCCAGAAGGGTGTCCGGGTGGGGCACCGCTGCAGGCATCCTGTGGCATCGACAGCCAGGCGCCAAGCAGCCTCATCTCTGCAAGGATGACAGTAACAGAAGCCCCTGGCCTTCCTGTGCCTCTGAGCCCCTCCCCGCCCCCCAGCAACCCTCTGAGGTAGGGCCACTTTCAGCCTGAGAAACTGAGGCTCACAGAGGTGCACGGGCCCCACAGGCCTCAGAGCGAGCAGGGTGGCAGAATTGGAGCCTCGGACGTGGTACCCCTCACCCCACGGCCTCCACCTCCCTCCCAGCGCACCACGCACTTTCAGACTCTGGGCCTTTGCTCCTGAGGTCCCCTCTGCCAGGAGTGGCCTCTTTCTCCGTCCAAGGCCATCTCGGTTCCTCTAGACCTCTTCCTCCAAGCCCTGGCTTGTGAACGTTCTGTCCTGTCCTCAGGGCCTTTTCCTCTGGTGCAGGCCCTCACTGGGGTTGTGTGTGCCTGGCTCTGACCCTGGTCTGGACCGTGAGCTCCTTGAAGGCAAGGCTGTGGCCCCTCCTTACCATCCTGCCCACCTTGGCCTGGTATGATGCCCGGGCCCATAGCGCCGCACAGACATCAGCAGAATTGGGTTAAATTTTTAGGGCCCCCCTTCCACCCGCTGGTGTCACTCGCAGCCGAGCGAGTCACCGTTTGGGCTGGGGGCAGCCCCTGCTTCTTGGTGGTGCTCACGGAGGAGGAAATCAGGGTTTGCCGGGCAGGGAACGGTGTTGCTGGGACGGTCAGGTGGGCCTGGCCCTGGGAGTTCTGCCTGGTGAGGTGAGAGGGGGGAGGCTGACCAAGGGCCAGCAGGCAGAGGGGACATCTCAGGGGACTTCTCTTGGAGGTTTTCCCGTCCCAAAGCTGGCCAGGGAGCTGGTGCTGTCCTGGGCGTCTGGGGGAGGAACATCCCCTTGCCTGACCCTGGTCCTGGAACAGCACGGGGTGCCCAGCAGAGATGGCTGCTGTCCCCAGCACCTTTCAGTGGCTCCGCTGAGCACCTGTGTGCCCTGTGGGGAAGAGCCCAAGAGAAGCAAAGGTCCCGTCGGGGAGGCTGGTCAAGGGGCCTGATTGCTGCGAGAAGTCAGAGCTGCTGGCGTGTGGCCTGGTTTACGTATGCTTGACGTCTGTTCATTCGTTTGTTCATTCGTTCATTCGTTCATTCATTCAGCAGTGGTGTCCTGAGCCCCATCCCTGTGCAGAGCATGAGCCAAAGAGGGACCAGACCAGGGACAAGGAGAGAACCAGGTGCTGGATTCCTCTGGTCTTCCCTCATCCATGGGTGCACTGGTGACCTTGAGCCAGCCATCTCGCCTCTGTAAGCCTCAGTGCCCTCACCTGTAAAATGGGGGCAATGATACTCTCCAGGTGGCCGGGAGATCACAATGGCTGTGAAAGGACATTAGCGAACCACATGATTCAGAACCAATAGGGCGGATGATTTCTCAAATTGGAGATTATTTTCTGATATCACCGCTTCTGTTTGTCTTTTAGTTTCCATGCCTCCCAGATCTTCATCGGGCCTAGTGAGATTAATTCACGTTTACTTGTTTCCGTGGCTGCTTTGCACCTCCTTCATCCCGTGTCCTCGGTCCCTGCCCCGTCCCATAGAAGTGATAACAAGAATAATAACACGCTGGAGTGGCACCTTCTCAGGGGCACAGTGGCTCGTTAATGCTCACAGCAGCCTCCTGGAGTAGATCTAGCTGTCATCTCCATTCTGTAGATGGGGAAACTGAGGCTCAGAGCTGGCTTCAAACCCCTCGTCGTGGGGTCTGTGCTCGGAAGCACAGTGCCCGCTGCTTCTCGGCTTTTCCTGCGTCTGCCTCGGTGAGGAAATGTGGCCGTCCTCTGCCAGCTGGCCGGCGTCGGGGGGCCTAGTCTGGTCTTGTTCAGTGCTCAGCCCGCCTACCTCTCTCCTGTCCCTCCGTCATGTCAGGCTCATTTCTGCCCCAGAGCCTTTGTACTTGTGGGATCCCTGCTTGGAATGCTCTCACCCCACGACCGTGCAGGGCTTACTTCAAGTGTCACCTCCCCAGAGAGGGCATCCCCACCTCTCTCACCATTATTCTGTCCCCTCACCGAGACACACAGCTCCTCCCTGGGCTGCCGGTCACTTGAGGCAGGTGACAGCTGAGGGCCTTCCGGCTCCAGCGTCTCCACAGCCCAGCCGCTCCTGTCTCATGGCCTCCCCACAGGTTGCCCTGTTCTCTCCAGCCACCCGGCCTTCCCCTGGCATCCTGAGGCTGCGGCATCTTTGGCCGGGTTGTGCAGTGGGCACCTCAGCCTCTGAACCGGAGGCCAGAGAAAACTGAGCCAGGTGAGTGGTGTGAACCTGGGCTCCCAGAACACACGTCCGTTCGCTTGCTCAACACCAACGTGCTAGGAATTTTCCCGTGGCCGTAGTCCGCGCTGAAGGGAGGCTTCTCCAGCGAAGGAATGAACATCGGCCCCTACGTCTCCCCGGCCTTCCCTGGCCCATGTCAGGCCCTGCCTGTTGCACACAAGCCCCTCCTTGCAACCTCTCCAGGGGGGGACCCTGGGCCTTCCCTGCTGACGTTCAATGTCGTGATCAGGAAAGGGCTACTTGCGGCTCCGATGTCTTCGAGCCCACCCTTTGCTCTCTGTCTCCGTGTGGAATGGGGGCCAGATGCCCCCAACAGATTTGTAGCTAGCTTCTGGAGGACCTTACAGTGTGTGTTGAAGTACGAGTTAGGACTCCATTCCCCCAAGGTCATCTTGTATCAATCTCCTGAGGGTTCACGGCTGCCCCTGCCGCCCCCGCCCCTAGTGCTTAGCATAGGGCTTGA
The DNA here is from genome assembly GCF_028749965.1 of Puma concolor. Lineage (NCBI taxonomy): Eukaryota > Metazoa > Chordata > Mammalia > Carnivora > Felidae > Puma > Puma concolor. The sequence goes on from NC_141673.1 coordinate 6,791,150, forward strand.
CACACAGGAAGCCGTGGGTAAGTCTACTAGCTGGAAGAAAGGAGGGAAAGAATTCTTTTTATTGCACTTGCTGAGGATCCAGTGTGTGTCTCCCGCTGCCTCAGATTCTTTTTGAATTAGAAGGGAAAACAGTAACGATGGCAATAATCGTTGCTCATGTTTATCGAACACTTACTATGTGCTAGGCGCTGTTCTAAATATTTCCCGTGTGTGAAGTCATCCAGTTGTCCCGGTGCCGTGAGGCAGGTGTAAGTGCCCCCGTTTTCTGTGAGGAAACAGGCACAGTGAGCTGGCAGCTTGGCCAAGGTCACAGGGCTCGTAAGCGGTGGGGTTGGGAGAAACCCAGCAGTGTCCCCAGAGCCTGTTTTCTTGAATCGGTAATTATAGACAAGAATCAGTTTTGCTGAAGAGGAGACCGGAGGGTGTGGGAAGCTGTCGCCTGGGACGCGTCTCTGTGGATGGAGTAGACGGGAGTGCAGGCTGCGTGTGGACCCCTGAGCCCTCAGAGTGGGCTGGCCGTAGAAGCCAGATTTGGGGTGTGGGTGTGGCCAGAGCTGGGGGGGAGGGGGAGGCCGAGTGCCCAGCTCACAGGGCCACAGGCCCCCGCCAGAGCCTCTCTCTCATATCCCCAAACAGGCTGTGTCCAGTGAGCCCTGTGGCCTGAGTTGCATGTCCCCGGTGCCCCGGGGACCATCTGTCTGAAGCCTCTGTCCGTCATCGACAGGTCAGGCCGCCGCAGCCCCTGGGTCTGTCTCTGCACAAGAAGGCCTTAAATCCATTCCCAGCCCTTGCTCCTGAATTGCTTGTGCGCTTTTTACAGTTGCTTGGGGAACTGTAAGTCTGCGTTGCCTGACTCCTGTGTATTTAAATTCTCAGCCATAATGTTCTATTAACTCATTTTTTGCAGTTTCCTGGGAGGCTGTGTGTACGTTACTGGGGCAGTGGGGGGAGTGGGAACGGCCGTGCACGTGGACAAACCCAGCTGGGAATGTGCCCGGCCCTGGAGGCTGACCAGGGGCCCCCACCTCCAGGGGGCCCCCTGTGAGAGGCGTTTCCTGCCAGCTCTAGGTATTCACAGTGCCCGAGTCCCCCCAAATTTGTGGTTGCCACCGTGTGGCTGGTGAACTCAGACTCCCAACTAGGGATGGCTCTGGAGCCCGGGGGAGGCCTGTGGATCACATGTCCGTCCTTCATCTGTGTCCTGGCGCACCCGTCCCTCCCTCCATCCCCAGACACGCACCGAGCGCTGACCATCTCGTCTTCCCCGGATGTTGTGCCCGACGGACATCAGCCTGCCAGACAGATGTTGCCAGGGGCCAGCATAGCCTTGGGAGGAAAGTGGGTAAGGGGATGGGAGTGGGTGGCGGTGGTCAGGTTGGGGGGCCAAGGTGGAAGGGCACGTTGGGGCAGAGACCTGCAGGAGGTAGAGAGCCAGCCATGCAGCTGTAAGGTGGTCCCAGTAACAGTAGCTGACTGCGACCGACCCAGGCACTGCTCTGCATCTGCCATACAGCAAGGCCATGGGGGTCATCGTGCCCATTTCACAGATGATGCCCAGGCTCAGCAGGTGCTAAGTGGCAAAGCTGGCATCAAACCCAGGCTGTCTGGCTTCGTCAGCCAAGTTCTCAGTGTTCTCTTCCGAGCTCTCTGGAGAAAAAGGCATTTCTAATGGGTGGAACAGGACGTGCAAAGGCCCAGAGGCCCGAATGTATCTGCTGAGATTGAGGAACTGCTGGAAAGCCAGTGTGGCTGGAGCAGAGTGAGCAGGGGTGAGAATGGAAGATGGAGTGGTGGTGGGGGTGGAAAAGTTGAAGGGCCCAGTTTGGAGGACTGTGACGAGGAATTGGGGGGGGGGGGGGGCGGTGCTCACGGTGCTCCCTTGTCCTGTTGCTGAACTGAGGCAGCAGTGGTGGGACAGGGTGGTAAACAGGGGCAGGCAGAACTGTGTGGTAGGGCAGGACCTGGGCGCCCCTGTGGGGCAGGATGAGCGAGAAGGGAGCTCCCGGGAGAGCCCAGGGGCCGGGCGGGGAGCCCCATTGCTCTGGGGCCCTGCCTAGAGGATCAGAACACTAGGACTTGTCTGCTGGCTTCCTTGCTGCCCCCATGGGGTGTTTGTCTAGGCCTCTGCACATGCGAAGGGGAGGCTCAGATGTCAGCCCTGACGCTTTATTTACGTGTTCACTCCTTGCCTCTTTTCTTCATCTGGGAAATAGGGGTCCTGATGCTCATGAGAATTACATACGATGGTTGTAATGTTCTGGCACCGGTGGAAGGTTAAAACTCTGCTCATTGACTGCTTGTTCTCATTTGCCTCTCTGGGCTCTGGAGGGAATGGAGGTCAGGAAGGGAAATGACTTGCCCAGAGCCCCTCCGGGTCCTAGCATGGCCAGGCCCAGAAGGCTTTGGCACGTGGTGGAGAGAGACCCGGGGTGAGGCCCCTGCCCCGCTCGGCACACACAGTGAGGCCCCCACAGCCTTCCACCGCTGCCTAGCCGGGAGTGGGGCTGGGGAAGCTCAAGCTTGGAGCACCGGTGGGTGTGCCTGGCCCTCTGGTCTCCTTGCATGTGGGCACAGGGCAGGGCCGGAGGAGCACTGTGCCAGTCTTCACTCCTGCTTGCTTGCTGCCCGGAGTGCCCTCCTGCTCTAGCCAAGTCCTCACCCGGTAAGCCTCCGCTCAGGCCGGCACCTCCTCCAGGAAGCCACCTCTGATTTTGCCCCCAAACATCACACACCAGTTTGGTGCCCCTGAGGCCCTGTGCTCCTGTCACTCAGCGTGGACTTGGCCTGGTGTCGTGATCTGTCCTCCCCAGCCCAGCCTGGGGGCTCCCCGCATGTGGAGCCGTGTCCCAGCCCTCTTGCAGCCCCCAGCACCGCTTACAGGGCACGCTGAAGCTGCTGTCAGGGAACGCCTGCGGAACGGAGCCAGCAGGACTCCAGGCAGCGGGTCAGGGGTATCCTGCCCACTCGGGTCTGGAGGTGGCCAGTGCCCCCTTCTTGGGACGACTTCTGAATGGCAGACCCTGGTGCCAGCAAGACAGTAGCCTCGTGGTCTCCCAGAGCGAGGCTGTCACCTGCACCTCGGGGACTTGGCCTGGAGTCGTTCCCCACTTGAGGTCCCTGATGAAGGCTTGGCCAGGCGGGGCTGGGGGCCCGGGAGCAGAGGGTGGCATCCTGCCTGCCTTAGCAGGCCTGAGCCCAATCCCTGGAATCGTCCCTAAATGCCAGCCCCTGTTCTTCTTCTTCACGAGGAAAGCTCTTCTCTCCTCCCCGTCGTCTCCCCTTCTTCCCAAATGGATTTACCATTCTGCTGCGCCATGCTCCCCCCCCCCATCTCCTCCTCCCCTCCTCTTTACAGGCCACCGAGGGAAGTGGAGGGTGTTGTTGTATATTTTAGTCGATTGTTCCCCATACGCCCCAGTCTCTTTGGGGTGGGGCTGGGGGGATGGGGGAGTAAGTAAATTATATATTGAACTCCTAACTGGAGCTGAGGCCTTGTGGTTTCCATGGCAACCAGGCTGGAAATAGCTTGGCGTGACATCAGCACGGTACAGGTATAGCCGGATCCAGCCGTTCCCCAAACAAGCTGGCAAGGGGAGCAAGGGATGTGTGGCCAATTAGCATATGCAAATCATGCCCGGTGAGCCCATTGGGGCCTGGGATGCCCCAGCAGGGCCTTTGGCCATGGCCGGGGCCTCTGGCAAGTAAGTGGGCCAGCGGTGGTGGTGGGGTCAGAGTCCACGCCTCCCCTGGCACATGTCCCTCTACTGGGGCTGGTAGGGGCCTCCGGTGTGGGCCCAGGCTGCCTGGGCTTGCCTGCCCCGTGGGGCTCTGGGAGCATGGCCAATGGCGCTGCCAGGGGACGGGCAGGCGCACGTGAGCAGAGCAGGGATGGTTCCCCGCCCGGGCTCGAGTGGGATCTGGCTCCTCTTGGCTCATAGATGCCTTTGAAGCCAGCTACCCAATTGGGCCTTGCTGGCTGGCTGCCATTTTTCTTTCCAGGTCCGTGAGGGGGAGGGGTCATCCTGTCCCCTCCTTCGCCCCCCCCCCCTGCGGCCATGGGAAAGGCCCGCAGCCGACCCTCTACGAATTTCTCCACTGCTGTGTGCGGTGTCCCCTTTCCTGCCCAGACCCAATAGGGAGGAAAGAACAGAGCCCTTCGTTTGTAGCTTGATATTGCCCACTGGTCACGTGGCCCCTGAGCCTCAGTTTCCACCTCAGTGAAATGGAGGTATGTTTTTTTTTCCCCCTGTCGCCTACCTTGCAGGACAGCGAGGTGGCCCTGGGGAAGGGCCTGGGTGAACCTGACAGGCCAGAGACCCATTTGGAGGAGGAGGAGATTCGCAGCTCTTGTCACCCAGCACTGCCCCACCACACACACACACACACACACACACACACGCACACACACGCACACACTCGTGAGACTGGAGAACTCGCAGTAAATTTCTGGGCGAGGTGAAATATTGCCACCTTCATTGTGGTGATTTCCACACGAGGGCTCTTGGCTGAACTGCCGGCAGTCGAGCTGGGCGTGCTCTGTGGCTAAATGAGATAATTTATTCATTTCAGCAAATGTTGAGGGTGTGCCGCGCGAGGGCGGGTGGGGAAGGTGGGGGATGAGTCAGACGGGGCCAGGCACCAGGAAAGCTCTGTCAGCCGTCTCAGGAGGCACACAGGTAGTTTGGCCAACGCTGCCCAGGGCCTGGGCTGTCTGGAAAGATTGTTGAGGGCGAAGGACCTTTGAGCGGGGCCTCAAGGCCGGGTCAGAGTCCACTTGTCTAGGAAGGATGTTCCAGGGAGAGAAGCAGGTGGGCACCGAGGCTCAGAGGACACCCAGCATTTGGAGGAAGGGCGATACTTAGCTGTGACTGGAGTACAGTGATGGGGAGGACACCAGAAAGTTCCCCAGAGGGGCCGGGATGTGGTCCAGGAGGCAGTGGAAGCCATCAGCGGCACTTGAGCAAGGGACTGATGCGATCAGATCCTGGTTTTCAGAAAACAAAAAAAAGGCTGGAGAGGGCACGAGGCGTCCCAGAGGAGGCAGAAGTAGGCATGGATGGTGTTAAGGACAGCTGTGCCAGTTCCGGTCCCTTTGGGGAGCCCCTGTAGCCAAGAATGGCGCTTCCCGTGGACACGGGATCAGGAAAGACATTCTGTCTTTGGGCCTCGGTTTGCTTCTCTGTCAAATGGAGCGATTCTCGTGGTAGGTCGTGGGGTCTGTATTAGCCAGTAGACGTGAGCATTTGTTCTCCTGGGCCCCAGGAGCAGTGGGGAGCCGCAGGAGGGAAGAGCTACGGCCCCGTGTATTCTGGAAGGAGGGGACAGCAGCGGTGGGCAGCGGTGCTGATTTCTTGCCAAGGCTGGGGGTTTCGCCGGTTGTGTTCTTGCCTCGGCATGGGCGTGGCTTCGTGTATCTTGCGGCAGGGAGTTTTGCCTGGGCCGCCCCGGAGGCTCCCGGTGGCCAGTGAGGGCCCCTGTTCTCATTGTGTTTCTGTCCCTGTCCGCAGACTTGGTTGGCTCTCAGTTCACAGTTGTGGCGGCCCCTGCTTGGTGCCAGGGTTGGACCCCGGACACCTGCGATGGCCAGGTGTGGCCCTGCCCTGGAGGAGCTCCCCAGTGGAGCACTGCTGGGGTGAGGTCAGCACTGAGGAGGCCCTCACCCAGCCCTTGCTGGAGGAAGGGACATTTGGGCTGAGTCTCGAGGCAAGAGCTGACCAGACGGAACGAGATGGCATTCCGGGCAGAGGGCACAGCAGCAGCAAAGGCACCGAGGCCAGAGCAGTCATGGTTTGCCCGGGCCAGGACACCGCCCGGGAGCCTGCCTCCACCGCCAGCCCATAGAGGACCCTTCTAGGTTGGAGGGAGTCTCACTCAGCTTTGGCCCCCCCCCCCCCCACCGGCCAGCTCAGCACCTTGTCTGGAGGTGGAGTCCGTGAACGTTTGTTGAGTGAATGAGCGAGTGGATGTTTTCTTCCTGCCCCTGGCCAACCCATTCCACCTGCCTGGCTGCTACCCCCTTCCCCATCCCCCCGCCCCTCAGAGTCTGTCCCTGAGCTTATGCTTTTGCCTCGGCGCCCCTTCCACGGGGACTCAATAGAGCCCACCAGGATGGGGGTCTGTCCTTCTGGACCCCAAGCTTGGTGCCAGCACCTCGAGACCCCAGCGGGCGTCTTCCACTTTCCAGTGTTAGGCGGTCGGTGATCAGTGATGAACTGACCCTTTCCAGAGCTTTCCTCCTGGACAGGACTGGGTCCCGTGGGAGTCTCTGTGGGTGGGCTACAGCTGCCCATCTGTCCCCAGGTCTCCTCAGGCACTCCCCAGAACTGGATGTTTCTAAAAAACTATGGAAACAGCTTTGCAGCATCAGATTCAATTTCCTGTCATTTTAAAAAAGAAGGCCCAGCTAATTTAAAAGCGAATATTCTGCCAGGGTATGACCTGAAGACCGTGCGAGGAGGGCTGCGAGGTGCGGTCTGGCCCAGGTTGGGCCATTCTCCCCTGCCGCGCTCCCTCCCTCACTGGGTAGGTGTGTGGATGGGCGGGCACTGGGCAGCCAGGGTCCTGGGCCCTCCGCCCTCCTTGTCCATTTGCTGAATCCCTTCTCCAGACGCTGGTCTGGTGTCCCCTGACGCTTTCTAGAATCGTTATTTATTACCTCATTTATTCAACATTCACCGGGTGCTTGTGCTGTGCCCAGCTCGGCGCTGGGCTTGGAGGTACAGATTGATTTAAGGGGGTACAGGCAGGAGCCCCCACTCTTCCCCAGAGGGCAGGGCCCCCTGCTGCCCCACAGCCTCTCAGCGCGGCCTCCCGGGTGCCGGCCCTGTAGGCTTCTCTTGTCTCCTGGGCATCGCGGGCTCCCGGCTTTGGGAAGCAGCTGGGCCAGGTGCGGGCCGCCCGCCCGCCCCAGGAGACATCGCTGCCTGGGATTTGAGCTCCTCCGAGGGCTGGCGTCAGGCCGTGGGGAAATCATTTTCTGACAGTGGCCATCAATTTTGCTGAGAGCCCATCGGCGCTCCAGCAGCCTGTCCCTCGGCGGCGGCAGCTGGTCCTTGTCAAGCCCCTCCGTGTCCTGATGACAGAAACGATTCGCGTTAGGTATCTGCCCCAGAGCATTCGTCCAGAAGAGATGGGTCCCGGCCCGTTCCGGATACGCACTGCGTCACCTCCAAGTTTATCTTTAGGTCCGTGGGTCAGCGGAGGTGTCTACTCATTGGGGTGACCACACGGAGCCCTTGGATGGGGCAGCACCAGCAGGAGCCTAGGCCCCTTCACGGAGCATCCCTGCTGTCCCCGTGGCCATTTGTCACAGGCAGTGTTCTAGGTACACAGGTTACAGCATTGAACACAGCAGACAGAGCCCCTGCCATTGCCCTGAGAGGAAAAAGAAAGGAAGGAGACTGCCTTGTATAAGACTTGGGGAAAAGCATCCTAGGCAGAGGGAACAGCCCCGTGCAAGACTCCTGAGGTGAGAGTAAGCTTGCTGTGTTCACGCACAGGGTTCTATTTAAACTGGAGGTGGGGTGCCTGGGTGGCTCAGTTGGTTAAACGTCCACCTTCGGCTCAGGTCGGCTCTCGGGTTCTTGCGGCTTGTGGGTTCGAGCCCCACGTGCTCAGCTCTGTGTTGACAGCTTGGAGTCTGGAGCCTGCTTCGGATTCTGTGTCTCCCTCTCTCTCTGCCCCTCCGCTGCTCACACTCTTGTCTCTTTCTGTCTCTCCAAAATAAATAAACCTTAAAAAAAAATTTTTTTTAACTGCAGTCAATCTTGGTTGACTGGGAGTTATCCAGGATTAGAGCCAGGGTCCTAACAGCACTAGAGGCATCTAGAGGAAGCAAGGTGAATTCTGGCAGATGACCGAGGAAACCCCTGGAGGAGGTAGTGGGTGTAAGGCGTGAAGGGGAAACGGGTTTGCCTGGGAGAGTTAGATTCGAGGAGGAGCCTTCTGGGAGGCAGGCGCAGTGTGAATGAGGTGTGCAGGGGTGAGACGGGGGTGTGCCAGGCCGGGGAGTCCCGCCCACATCCCAGAAGCCACCTACTAAGTGCCAGGCGCTGAAGAGACTCTGGATGTAACGACTCACAGGTGGGCATTTTCACCTGCACTTCCAGGTGGGGAAGCTGAGGCCCAGACGAGTGGAGAGGCTTGTTCAGGGGTCACGTGCGGTGTGAGCCAGGCAGAGGAACCTGCGCTGGGAAGGTTGCCGGCACCTGGTTGTCCTGATCACCACCCGTCGGAGGGTGATGAACCGCCCCCGGCCCCCCACCGGCAGCGCAGGAATCCAGCTGTCCTCCTTCCCTTGAGCTCTGTGGATGTGGGCCGGAGGCCTGGGCATCCGGCATGCAGGGTGTGGGGCCTGGTGAGGTGGGAGGCCAGGGGCTGGGCACCCCACCCCCTCACCTGATGCTCAGACCCCGGGGAGGGGAGGGCGACTCTCCGTGAGTTTCCACGGACCTGCCACCTCCCGGTTCTTCGTGGCAGAGGTGACCATTCACTTCTCTCAGATGAGGTGCCCACGGTTCAGAGCAGGGGCCGAAGGTGACTGGGGCCTCACAGCAATTGGGTGACCAGGCCCAGGGCAGCTGTTGGTCTTTCTGTCCCCACAGGACACACATCCATGGGGGAATGAACAGTAAAGGATGCTGGTGGCTGTGAACGTGGGCCCTCGCTTTAGGCTTTGGTCGTGGCGATTCTTTTATCAGGGCAGGGAGTGTGAATTCCAGAATTGAAGCTGTTTCACTGCTCCCTTCACGGAGTCTTCTAGGCCTGGGGTCCCACCTGGCATGGCTTTGTCAGTCCTCATTAAAGACGTCGAGTCCACGCAGGAACCCATCCCATCCACTGTGCCCATGGAGATCCCCTTCCCAGGAGAGACTGGGCTGGGCCACGGCTGTGCATGCTGTCCTGGTGCCACGTAGGTGGCCTACTGACCGCTGGGAAGCAGCCAGTGGTCGAGTCCTTGGTGCTGTAATCCTCAGTTCTTGCTCATGCATTCATTCTTGATGGGCACCTCCTAGGCATCGGAGATTGCTGTTTTCTCTGGTCCCTGGTATAATGCCGGCCGTGTAATGCATACCCTGCAAATACTGCACGTCTCTGCGGGGTGACTTCAGAACTCTAGGAAGGACTTTCCTCTATCCTCAGTGTTTTTTCCCTTCCTTGCCTCTTGGCAGAAATTTTACCATTAGGGATTCATTGCTTTTGCATAACTATTGTCCTGTCCAGGTTCCTCTTCTAAGATGCAAACCCCTAGAATCTCATACCGTCTCCAGGAAGTCTCAGTTTCTGGACTGGAGGCTGAGACTGACTGAACAGGGCTTTGGTATAGGCGCTTGCAGGAGAAACATGGAAAAGTGGCAGGTCCTGTGTGTCTGCAGAGTGCCTGGGATTACAGTATTCTTAGACCGACTGACACACAGCCCTGGGCTGAAGGTATTTTTATTTGTTTGACAAGGAAGGGGACTGAGGCCTCAGCAGGTTCCCCAGCTGGGAGGAGATGGGGCCAGGACTGGCGACTGTGTGGCTCCCATCCAGGCCCTTTGACCGCACCTCACTTCTGTCCAACACGTGGTTGTGTGACACTGGTGTGGCCCCCACAGGACACCAAGGGCAGCTCCTCGGGGTCACAGCTGCTAAAAAGGAGGGCTCGGTCCTCACCACCTTCTGCACTTGATGAAAGGTAGTCAACGCCAGAATCTGGTTGGGGCCTTGCCATCGCCCTCTCGGGCAGAAAGGCCCTCCTGTCTTCTGATGAGGAAACTGAGGCACAACGAGGCCTCACTCACGGCCTTCCAACGAGAATGCGTTGGGGCCAGAGCAGCCGCTGGTAAGGCTCACCGCCCAGTGCGTCCCTTCCCCCCCCCCGCCCCCCGCCCCCGGCGTGTGGAGTGAGGGGCTTGGGTCTGGTCTTGGCACCAGGAGATGAAGCATTCAGGCAGCCCCTCTTCTGCATCTCTGATCGCGTGTCCAGCCGCAGGCCCTGCTGGGACCCCTACCTGGGGCCTCCTGTGGACAGGAAATCGGGCCTGGGGCAAACAGCGCGCGAGCAGCAGTGTGGTGGCCTGCCCCCCCCCCCACCCCTTCCTGCCCTTACGTGTCTGTCTTCCCGAGAAGAGTGATCCCTGGACGCTGCTGCGGCCGGCCCTTGCCCAGCTGTGCAGCTCCGAACTGTCCACCCTCCGCCCCCCGGACGGTATTTTCTCGGGTATTGATGAGCCAGACCCAAGATGTGGCCACAAGCTGAGCTGAACTCAGGACGGATCGGGCGCCCACCTCATCCATCTGCCTGTGGCCGCTCTGCTGGGGAGGAGGGCGGGCAGGGGGGCACCCGGCACGTGGGCGGGGCTGTGCAGGGGTCCCGGCCTCTCCGGGCCGACACTGTGGTCGGCCACAAATCTACCTATTGGGGCTGACTCATCGCTCTCTGTCCAAGAATTTGCAGGGTAACTAACCAGGACCCGGCAGCCTTCTCAGGCTCCTACCTGGCTCCCATTGCCTAGAGGATGAAACCAAACTGCTCCCCACGGTCCACACGCCCTGCCCCTCTCCGCTGCGTTGCCACACGAGTCCCTCCCCCCCCCCCCCCGCCATCCTGTTCTGGCCACAGGCTGCCACCTCCTCCCACGGGCCACACACTGCATCCCACTCGGGGCTCTGCCCGTGCTGTTCACTCTGCCTGGAATGTTCTCTTCATGCTCCGTCCCCTCCTCTCTCTGCTCACGCCTTGTTGTTAAGATCTGTCTGAAACACCGCTTCCCCAGAGCTCCCACACGCACCGGGCTGGCTTCCTGTTATTGTGGAACGTCTCATGGCACCACTTACCTCTCCTGCTGAACCCTCCAGACAGCTGGACTCGATGAATTATTTATGAGATTTTCTGTCACTCTCCGTCTCCCTCACTGGAACGTCGGCTCTGTGGCCCCATGATGTTGTTTCCCACTGTATCCCCAGGACTGGGACATAGTAGGCCCTCAGGAAATGTTGGGTGAGTCGGTATCACGTGACTGTCGTTGCCCTAACGAAAAGGTTTTCGCTTCCTGCTCCCGCCCCGGCGGCCCTGCCCAGGGTATCTCCCCGCCTTCTGCCAGTCTCCGCCTCATCTCTGCTCACCCACATCTGACCAGGGATGAAGTCCAAATGCCTCAGGGTGGCTTCTGAGGCCTGCAGGGTCCCGCTGAGAGAATTCCCTCTGCCTGGAGTTCCCTCCTTGTCTGTTCTCTTTACTTGGTCAACTCCTACGCACCCTTCAAAACCTCAATTAAGTACCACCTTCTCTGTGAAGCCTTCCTGGCTGTGCCACACCGATGGGTTCTGCCCTCTGCTGGTCACCCAGCAGCTGCCGGGCACCAGGCCCCGGGCAGGACACTGGGGAGACAGGGCAGGGAGGGGTGGGGAGTAGGAGTAAGGTGGAGTCAGCCCTACGGACGGCAACCTCGAAGCATCCAGATAGTGATGATGGAGACGAGAGCCAAGCGCTGTCCCCAGCAGTCTTCTTACATTTTTCTTAAAACCATGGGGCGCCTGGGTGGCGCATTTGGTTAAGCGTCCGATTTCAGCCAGGTCACGATCTCGCAGTCCGTGAGTTCGAGCCCCGCGTCGGGCTCTGGGCTGATGGCTCAGAGCCTGGAGCCTGTTTCTGATTCTGTGTCTCCCTCTCTCTCTGCCCCTCCCCCGTTCATGCTCTGTCTCTCTCTGTCCCAAAAAAATAAATAAACATTAAAAAAACAAAACAAAACAAAAAAAACCTTAAAGGGGCACCTGGGTGGCTCAGTCCGTTAAGTGGCCGACTCCGGCTCAGGTCATGATCTCGCAGTTCCTGAGTTCGAGCCCCACGTCGGGCTCCGTGCTGACGGCCCCGAGCCTGCAGCCTGCTTCAGATTCTGTGTCTCCCTCTGTCTCTGCCCCTCCCCTGCTGGCGTGCTCACTCTCTCTCTCTCTCTCAAGAATAAATAAACATACAAAAACCAAAAACCTCACACTGTGAGGTGCTGGCGTGGCCCAGCTTCACGGATGAGGACAGCAGGGTTCAAGTGGCATGGCTTGCCGCTAGTTCATGAAAAGCTGGACTGGAACTCCAGCTGCATTCCGGGTTGTTTGCGTCTCTGCAGCCAGTGAGGGGCTGTTAGAATATGGTGGAGTCCCCCGCGCTGCCGTGTCAGTGGGGCAGGAGGTGAAGTTCACAGAGGAAAAAGATGACACTGGAAGGAAGCATACAGTCTTTCAGGCCAGGAGGGGGCCAGGAGGGCCCTGCTTACTCTGAGGACTGTGTGGGCCCAGGTCTGGAGGAGCGGGGGGCTGGGGGCAGTGTGGGGGCATGCAGGGGTGGAGGGGTGGGGAGCTCTTAAGTGTGGGGAGGCCCAGGACCCGGGTGCCTGCCGGGGGCCTGGGTGATGGATGGAGGCTCTTGGCATGTGGTCTGTCCTGTGGTCCTGGCATGCGGCCACTGCGGGCTCTGGTTTCTGGCGGCTTCCAGGCTCCGTGGTCCCTGCTTGTCCCTGTTTGTAGTTTCTGCTTGTCCAGCCTCCGCTGTTTCTTCCCAGCTGACAAGGTGGGCGGGGGTCCCCGGGGAGTGTTTGTGGCGTATACATCCTTCGGGAAGAACGTGAGAAGGAGTCCAGTGACTGTCACACGGGGTGGGCGGGGTCCCCCTGTTCCTGTTTTTTCGTTTCCAGAAGAGATGTGCCACCTGCCCCTCCCAGTGCCGTCTGGGGTCACTTCTCTGAGGCCCATGGTCCCTGCTTGTCACGTGGCCTCCCAGGCTGGTGGTCTGGGCCGGCCAGCCCCTCCAATGTGTCCCACCAGCCCTCCACACCAGGCTGGAGGCACTGCGTGCTCCACCCTGCGTGCTCAGTGGACAGCCCAGCCCATTCTGTCCTCACCGCTGCCCAGCAAGGCAGGTGTCCCTCCCCATTTCACAGGGAGGGAAACTGAGCCTCAGAGAGATTAAACAACCGCTTGTGATTACCCGGCCCGTGAGATGGAACCAGGATTTGGACCCGGGTCTGGCCGACTCCACAGTCCTGTCCTGCCCTGCCCGGCAGGGATCCCCCTCTCCCGGCCCCTGCCTCATCTCTGCTTCCCAAAATCCAACCTTCAGGGCTCCACCTGGAAAGACCAGACTCAATTCTGGCCCATGGCAGAGGCTAGCGCTCCCTCCTTTCCCTCCTTCCCAGATACCTTGGGCCCACCCCCTACCTTAGCCACCCTTCTCGGCACTGGTGACCCTACATAAGGTCCATGCTCTGGAGCTGGATTTCATGGCTTCACCCTTAACCAGCTTTGGGACCTCTAATTAGCTATCTAAATCTCAGTTTCTTCATCTGTAAAATTGGAGGTGGGGGTGACATCGGTGCCTGCCCCCTGAATTGTTGGTAGGATGGAGTCCCTGAGTGCAAAGTGCTGGGAATGGTACCTGGCACATAGTAGGCCCTCTATCCATATCCCATGTTTTGATGGGCCCCCTCCTCCAGGAAACACCCCCAGACCCTCCAGGCTGGTGAGCGTCTCCTTCCTCCGAGCTCCCGCTCACCTGCTTTGTGTCCCAGTGGTGAGGTCTGAGGGTCAGGTGGGTCCCTTGCCTGACTGTAAGCACCTTGGGGGCTGGGGCTGCTCCCCCCCCATTGCCCCTTCACCCCACCCCAGCTACCAGACCAGGGCTCTGCACATAATAGACACTTAATACATGTTTATGGAATTGAATTAACGATAAAACGAGATAATGGCCTGGAAGGAGCCTGAGTTGTTAGGAGGGAATGCACAGCGTAAAAACCAGGCATATTTTTTTAAGCAGATTAATCTGGTCTTAACTCATTCTAATAGCCTGCGCCCCTATTGGCCAAGGCCATTATAATAATATACGGCCAGGGCCGTGGAGCGGGAGATAGCAGTGCCTCAAAGTTTGCCTTCCGGAGGATACCACAGCAGGCTGCCTCCCCACTCTCCATGCCGGAGCCGAGGGAGGGTAAGGGCTTACCTGGGGTCACTCAGTGGGAGAACTGAGAAAGAACAGACTGAGGCTCAGAGAGGGCATGGGGCTTACCCTAAGATGCACAGCTAAAGGAGAAGGAGCTGGCCTTCCTCCCAGGTGATGGCGTTCCATTTGTCTTTGATCTTGGTGCCAGGACCAGAGCTTCCAGATTCTCATCCCAGAGAGCTTTTCGCTCAGCTCCTCACTCCTGTGAATCAACATCCTCACAGTTGGGAAGTCAAGTTTAACGCCTCAGAATACATAAACCCGAGAGGAAGCTGGTATCAGCCATTCACACCTTAGTCTGAATTCACTTCCTGGTGAGGGCTCAGATCCGAAGGAGCGAGAGATCTATGGGCTATTGGAAGAGAGAAATGGTCCAGCTCCTGTCAGATTAGGTGGGGCAGTGGGACCCAGAGCAGTGGCTCCAAAGTCACCCTTCCTGGCTGTCTACTGCCCTATCCCTGAGTACAGATGGCAGTCTGGGAGTCAGGGAACTTGGCTTGATTTCAGAAGGAGAGGCTTGGGGTGGTGACCAGTGCCTTTTTTCATAGTCCAGCAGGGAGTGGCCGTGCCGCTGGTCGTGTGCAAGTCCTAGCTACTGCAGTGGATGTCCTGTGCGACTGTCTTCCCTCTGCTCATCTCAGGAGCAACCCTGTGCTGTCACCAGAGCCCCATTGTTGTCACCAAACGGCTTGGCACCCAGCTCTTGCTCTCCCTCATCAGCAGCTTTGGACAAGTGTTGCTCTCTGAGCCTCCATTTCCTGGTCTGTGAAATGGGCTAGTGGTCCTATCCCAGTGGCTTTGAAGAGTCACTAGGTGAATGAATCTCGGGGGCACCCAGCACAGCCGAGGAATGAGTGAAGCCCTGTATGTGCCATTTCCCCAGTTCCCCCACCAGCCTGCGGAGAGCCCAGCACCTGGGGTGGGGGTGGGGGTGCCTCGTGCCCTTTAATCCACGGGGCTGCGCAGGTTACGGCAGGGCCCGGGCCACCGACTGCCTGATGATAAAAAGCGCTGCAGGGGAGAGGAAGTTTCTTTTTGGCTGGAGGCTTCCCCAGTTCTGCCGAGTCCCCTAGCTGTCCCCACCCCCGCCCCCCGCCCCAGTGGCTTCCCACCTGTCTCTTTCCAGCGGGCAGAAGGTCCTCAGCTGCTGGCCCAGCCTGGCAGGGTGGCTGCAGCCTTAATCAGCCAGCGCACCGCTTTCCTTGGAAGGAGAGATTGCAGGTGGCAACTCGTAATTTCCCAGGCTTCTCCCTTTCATTAATTTCTCTCCGCAAAATGGAGGCTTTTCTGCTGAGCCGGGGAATCGGCAGCCGCGCTCTCAGCTCGAGGTGGGGGGGGGGGGGGGGGGGACGGCCGTGGGGGCTGCTCTGCTCGCACTGTTTGCCGTGCCCCCTCGCAGAGGCCAGAGGTTCGTTCTACGCTCAAATTGGCTTGCCGGGGCACACCAGGTCTGGAAAATTGCTTGGCTCGTCCCGTGCTTGCTGCTCCGTCCCTGGTGGCGAGGGGAGGTGGGGGCGGGGGTCAACCTTCAGTGGACGGTGAAGGGGGCAGAAGTCTCTGAGCTCCCCGGGGGCACCCCTGTCTCTGCGTCTGATTCCTGATGGAATGAGCACGGGGCTGCCAGTGCGTTGAGCATCCCTCCCGAGGGGTTTTTCCTGCCTTCCAGAGTCGAGTGCCTCGGAAGTCCCCACTCAGGAGTGGGCATGATGTAGATGAGGGGCAGACACCGCCCCGGCTTCGGGGAGCTCCTAGCCGTGGGGAGGCAGATAGCTCAGCAGTGATGACGCCTGGTCAAGGGCCACTGTTGGACAGGCCAAAGGGTATGGAGGCCAGAAGATGGAAGCCTGGGGGGGGGGGCGGTCCAGGGTCTGGAAGGACGGATGCAGGGGTGGGGAGGACGGGAGAGGCGTTCCCTGATCCTGGAACGGCATGTGCCAAGGAACTGAGACCTCATCCATCCATCTATTCGTCCCACAGTTACGGTTAAGCGGTGGTGCGGAGATAACACGGGATCGCAGGGCAAGCCAGGTGTCCACCCAGGGCGGGGAATTTGGTGTCCCCTGGGGACTGGGGGAGACTTGGTTGTTAGGTGTGCAGTTTAGAGAGAGGCCAGTGGGGCAACCAGTGTGGAGAGTGTTTGGGAAGGGGCATAGGAGGGCCAGGAAGAATGCTGGAAGTTGAGTGGCCGGGATGGCCCCAGGTTGCTGGCCCCAGGTAGCTGACGGTGCCATTTCTTGGGAAGGAGGGAAGGAGACACAGGGAGAGGAGTGGTTTTTTTGGTGGGGAGGAGGGATATAGTCCTTATTAAAAGGGAGGAGTCAGTCACCAGCTAATATGAATTAGGGAGTTGGGCCAGCTCATTAATTTTCACCTACAGCCTTAGGGTCCAGGAGGCAGCCCCGAAGGAGCAGGGCTGATGTTTGCCCCAGTTGTTTCACTCTTTGTGCGAACAGCGGGCACTGGGCCGCCCAAACCCGCGGCTGCTCACCGCCTCTGAACTCCCGTGCCCCCTCCCCAGCTGCAAACCCAGATCCTCCTGCCCCCCTCGAGGGATGGCTGTGACTCCAGTGATCGCCAGAGTGCCTACCTGGCATGCAGCAGGCCTGAAGCTGGGGTGTGCTGATTACAGTCGATACAGATTAAGCCACTCGTATCACTCACCTCCCAGGACTTGCTGTGAAGCCAGGGAGAGTCTCAGAGGGCTGTGTATGGACATCAAGTGCAACAGGCTCTGTGAGCCAAGGGGGTGGGGAGTTGGGAGGGCTCTCCTGGGTGGGGCGGGGGTGGACAGGCCAGGTAAGCACCCAGGGACCGGAGTGAGGTCTGTGACTCCCCTCTCTGAGCCCAGGGCTGCCCCCCTCCTGCCAGGCTCCTGACCCAGCCGCCCCAGCACCCATCTGGAAGCCTGGACCCACCTGCACCCCCTCAGCCTCCTCCCTTTCCCATCGTCACCACTGTGTGGGGCCCTACCTGCCTCTCCCCCGGTCTGCATTCTGGTTACAGACTCTCTAGTGCAGCTTTGATCTTTTCGGAGGGAGGACTGGGCAGCTGAGGCCGGGCGGGAGCTGGCTGTATATTTTCTTCTGTAATGGGGTATTAAGTAGACAGCCCAGATGGGGATCTTGGGCGGGAGGGGGTGGGGTGCAGCCTGCTTTGTATCAGCCTGAAATATGGCCCCATCTCTGCCAAACCTCAAAGGACACTACCTTGGGGTTGGCTGGGAACCAGCTTTGATGTTCTTGTAGCAGGGGGACCGGGCAGATCTTCCCTGGCACAGATCTTCCCTGGAATGTGGCCTGCCAGGCCCCTGGGGGAGAGTAGCCCCCTCCTCCCTTCCCTCTCCCTCCTTCCCCCTTTTCCTCTTCCTCCTCCCTCACCCTTGTTCCCCTCTTCCCTCCTCTCCCCCTCTCTTTCCCTTCCCCCTCATATTTCCCTCCCTCCATTCCCCTCCTCTTCCTCCTCCCTTTACCTCCCATCAGCAGCCCACCCCACCCCCCCAGCATCCCTAACGGATCCCCTCAGTGAATGTGTGGAAAGGGCACAGACCACAGAAACCAGGACGCTGATTGCGGGGAGAAGCTGATTAAAGGTGTGGACTGGGGCCAGATACCCCGGGATCGAATCCCAGTTCTTGGGCTTATCAGGCAAGTTACTTAAATTCGGTATGTAGCCAAGCCCTCGTCTGGAAAATGGGGATAGGGTAATAGCTGCCTAAGGGGTTGTTGGGAAGGTTAAATGAGTAAATACTGCAAAGTGCTTGGATTTGTGCCCTGCACGGAGCAGGCAGTGTTTGCCAGGATTAGCTGTTTCTGCGTGACCAAGAGTGAGTGGCTGGACCTCTCTGGGCCTCAGTTCCCTCCTGTGTGCGGGGCTTGAGACCCAGGTTAAGCCAGTAGTGGGGGAAGACCACCCACGTGAGCGGAGCACCCGGTGAACCGGTCATTCCAGAACTGCAGGGTGAGGGGGGTGCCGGGCACACCACAGTTTGAGCATGGAGGCGCTGCGTCCTGGATGAACCCGCTTGGGGCGGGGCCAGAGGCAAGGCCAGTTCCCTTCCTGTCCCTTTCCTTGTCCACCTGCCCCCACCCCGGACATGAGACACCCAGGAATTCTACCAGTCAAAGCCCTGGGAGTGGAGGGCCTGGCTGGCTTTTGCCTCTCACCGGCTAGTGACCTCGGCAAGGCATCTTTCTCTGGCCTTGGTTTCTTCATCTGTAAAAGGGGGGGTCACTACTGGCTGGTGGGTGTGGTGGCAGCTCTTTGAGGATAGAGGTGGGTCACCTGAGACCACTCACCCCTCCTCAAATCCTGCCCCAGATGGAGGTGCAAGTGACGACGCGGGGCCACATGGGTGGTGTCCCCTCGATCCCCCACCCCCACCGTCAGCTGTCCTGTGGGAGCCCCAGCCTCAGTTTCCCCACTTGGAGAATGGGGCTCATGACACCTTACAGCGTTATTGTTGGCACCAAGGCACCTGCTCAGTGAGGGGTACCCCCCAGCTCCCCCAAGGATGGCTTCTTTCTCCCCATACCCTCAGCCACCCCTCTGATGCCTGCTCCAAGGTCAGGATCAGTGCCATGCTAGGTCCGCTGCAGGGTCCTCTCTAGGTGCCCTGGCAGGTCCTCTGTAGGGACCCTTCCTCCAGAGGCTCAGGCTGAGGGACTTGCTTGAGGTCTTCGGCTGCATTGGGGGCCCTGGGCTTGGAAAGTTCTTCCTTGACTAAAACTGAAGTCAGCTTCGCAGGAACAGCTGCCTGTCTGCTCGGTACCGCTGATAAAAAGAGAGGGGTCCCTTCCCCCACGACTTCAGAGAGCCCAGGCCTGTGCCAGTGCCCCCCCCCCCCCCCGCGCCCGGCATCAATTCCCTTGTTCCCCCACCCCCACCCCACCCTGTGGCCCTTGTGCAGAGGCTACATCACCTTTCACCCTGGCCTGCGAAGCACTTTTACACCTTAAGAGAAACCCCACCGTTGCTCGTTGGTGGGCCTGTGCACGTACTGATCCCACAGGTGGCCTTCTGCTTGGAGGCCCAGGACAGCCCCCCCTGTAGTGGGTTCCTCACTCAGGGTTCCCATTGGCTCCCCCGCCACCACCTGGGGGCCGCACCGCATCCCTCTGTCTCTCTCTCCGCCTGGGGCAAGGCACAGAGTAAGCGCTCAGTAGATACCTGTTGAAGTTGAACCAAAGCAGGAACGAATGAGTGATTTCCAGAGCAGCCCGTCCAGCCCCACACCGTGACCCCAAAGGGGAGATCAAAGCCCACCTCTCCTGCTCAGCCACGTCCAGAGGCTCCCCGGTGCCCTTAAGATAAGGGGTCCAAGCTTTTGAGCCTGCGAGTCTCCCCGCATTCACACCTCACCCAGCCTCACCCCTGGCCCCCAGCAGCCCTTTATACTGATCCCTGGCAAGCACAGACGCTGTGCGTCTTGCCCAGAGTCCTCTGTGCCTGGCCCTGGAACCTTCCTTTGGGGGAACGTTCTGTCACCACCTCGCTGGGGCAGCTGCTGCCTCCTTGGAGCTCCTGTGTCTCTGCCCCCACCACGGTCCAGCACCTGTTCCCTGTCCTGGCCTTGCTTGTGGGTGGGGCCAAGGCTGCTCCAGGGCCTGGTGGGAGTGGACAAAGGGGTGGTTGAGCGAATACCTGACTGTGACAGGGCATCATGGTGGCGTGCTGGGGCCTGCGGGCGCGGAGGACTTGGCAGGATGGGTCAGGACAGAAGTGGCAGCATTCTGAGACATCCCCCCACCCCGCCCCCTCGCCAGGAACCCTTTCTTTCATCAGTCAACGGCTTGCCCGCCCCTTGGGCTCCTGACCCTTGGGCTGGCCTGTCTGCCTGACCCTGAGGTTCCAGCCTGCGAGTCCTGAGATCCCCAATTTCTAGCCCCTGCCCCTGAGTGCCCACCAGGTGACCTTGAGCAAGCCCCGTTCTCTCCCTGGGCATCAGTTTCCCCAGTTTCCCTTGTGGGACAAGTGGGTTGGAGTCCATCAGAAGTGACAGACCAAGGTCCTAGACGCAAATCAGGACGTTCTCTGTTTGGCCCATGTGGTGTTTTTTCCTTTCCTTTCTTTTTTTCCTCTTTCTTTCTTTCTTTTTTTTTTTTTTCCACTTGAGCCAGTATTGAAAAGGGGAAGCTTTCACAAAAAATCCAGATTTCCAGCTTCTCTTGATAACGGGGCTGGCCTTGCCCAAGCCTCCCACCAGTGGGCTCCAAGTAGCTGGGTGGTCCTCACTCTTGGCCACCTGCCCAGTCGCTGACCAGAGGCCCCTTCTGCCCTGACACTCTCCTCGGAGGGAAAGGTTTCAAAACCTGCCTGGAGATAAAGCTCTCTGACTGCACCCCCCAACCCCCAATATTCCAGGCAATCTGCCTCGTTTTAAAATTCCTTCAGCAGCCCCAGGCCCAGCGGCTTCTCCCAACGAAGGAATGAGAGCGACGAGGCCGCACGCACGTGACTGTGCTCTGCGGCTGGGAAGGCTTTGATGTTGCGGGAGATTTCAGACCGCCCTTCTGCCCCTCCCCCCTCCGGTCCCTCCCGTCCCCTCCCCCCCTCCTCGTTCTCTCCCCCTCCCCTCCCTTCTTTCCCCTCCATTCCCTCTCCCTTCCTCTCCCCCTCTACTTTTCCCTCTCACCCCTTTCCCTCTTCTCCCCTCCCCCCTCCTCCCTTCCACTTCCTCCTCCCCCCCTTTCTCCCCTCCCCTCTTCTCCTCTCCTCCCGCCTCCCCCTTCCCCTCCACTTCCTCTCCTGTGCTATTCTCTCTTCCCCCTCCTCCTCCTCCTCCTCCTCCTCCTCCTCCTCCTCCTCCAGGGTACCTGCTGATTGCCCTCCGCTCTGGGTTTTACACACCTGGCTGGGTCAGCCCAGGGCGGTTGAAGTTTGGGGGAGAGGGCTTCTGTGCAGGGAACGGGGTGGGGGGTAGCGAGTTGCTGGCTGGAGAGAGAGAGGAAGAGTCACCCACCACCGGGCTGCATCCACTGTGGAGGAGGGACAGGCCTCTACCCCCTGCCCCAGTCCTCTGATGATCCTGGATGATGCGCCACGGTCAGCCTCTTTTATTCATGAGGTCTTGAGGCCAAGGCTGCCTGGTTCAGGGCTGTAGCCCTTTTGTCCTGGGGGAAAACTGAGGTCTGGGGCATTGGAGGTCCCCTGGCAGGAGGGAGTGGGGGCGGGAGGATCAGGAATGTAGGAATGGGTAGTGCCAGTGGGTGGCTGGTGTGTAAGAGGCAAGTGGAGAAAGGCCTTGGCCCCGACCCCCAGTGGGACCCTCCCTCCCTCACCTGCTGCTGCTGCCTGCTCTCTCCTGCCCTGTAAATGCTCCCTGGGATCTGTAGTTGGTGGCCCTGGGAGCCCTTGCTGTCTGTCCACCAGCCTCTCCTGTCCGTCTCTAGCTTTCTGAAAGCTGAATCTGCAGGGCTTGTGTCGGATTTATCTCTCTGGCCAGCCCCCACTTTCCTCCGCACCCACAGAGGGCAGGCCGTGGGTATGGGAAGCGACCCCCTGCCGCGTGTAATTCACGGCCCAGGGTGCTGGTCCACAATCAGGTCGAGAACACACTAATCGGGGCCATGGGGATGGAGTGCAAGGTGTGGGGCTGGCAGGTTCCGAACTCCCTGAGGGGGGCGATCTGTGCTTTGTGGGGAGAGTCCCCCCACCCCCACCTGGCCCCTAGGCCCCTGTCCCTGCTCTACTTTCTGTGCTTAAAAAAAAAATCTGGCAGGCTTGTTCATGAAAGGCGAGCGGAGACAGCAGCAATTAGGGCAAAGCTGTAATTGTGCCAGCAGGCTGGTAGTCCTACTGGGTGCCCAGCCCTTCCTAGGGGCAGGGAGGGTCTGTCCCGTCCTGCTCCATGACTGGCAGAGGAGGAGTCCAGGTTCAGAGAGGTGCCGAGACTCACACGGTCAGACAGTTGGGCTGGAGCCCAGACTGCTCTGCCGCCCCCACCCCACTCTGCTCAGGGCACCATCTGCTGGCTGGGTGTCTGGGCAGAAGGGCACGGGGCAGACTTCAGCGATGCCAGGAGGGCTTTGGCAGTTTCTTGCCAGCCTTCCCATTGTGGAATACCAGGAGCACCCACTCCTGGCATCTGGCCGGTTTCCCTCCTCGAAGCCCCAGTCAGTGATGCTCAGGCTGCTTCCCATCTCTCTGGCTGCCTTCTCAGCAGCTGCCCTCATGTGCCGTGCTCACGGGGTGCCCCGCCCGTCAGGGTGACTGCCAGTGTGCCGGCTCTCTCGTCTGCCCTCTCTCTAGAAGACCTCCCAAACCTGTCTGCCCTCCACCCTCCCTTGCACTCCTCTGCTGCTCTGGGAGCTCAGAGTGGCTCCCCCGGATAAAGAAATCTGGTAATAGGGGTGCTGGGGGCCTCAGGACCCCCTTGTCTGCATCCTAATGACCTGTGCCACCTCGGGTAAGTCGCTGTCCCTGTCTGGGCATACGGAAAATAGGGTCAGCAGCAATACGGACGGCAGTGCCTTCTCTCCCTTTGGGCTTGTTTTGAGTTGAAAGGAAAGAGGTAAAAATAAACAGTACTTTGTGCAGATGTGAGCAGCTGGGCTGAGTGGTTGTCTTTGCACCCTGGCACGTGCTCACCAATGCCCCCTCTGTGCAGGGGCCAGTGACCCCAGTCTTTTCTATGAGACCTTGAATCAAAAATAGCGGGCCCCTTCCAGCGAGCCCCCGCCGATAGGGGGCTGCAGAACCCAAGCCTTTCCGTGGACTGAGGGGCGAGAGAGATCCATACCAGAGACGGGTCTACACACGTTTGTCTGGCCGAGGCCCATGATTCTCTGGCCGGTCCTTTCTGAGTCTGCCTTGTCTAGGAGTTGGGAGCGGTGGTACAAAGGGGCACTTCCTGGGTCTGAGCCTCAAGGCCCTGTATCAAGGGGTTTCAGTCAGCCTTAGGAACCGCCCCTCCCCAGTGCCCACCCAGCTGTGCCCCTCGCCCAGCTATGCCCATGGAGGGTGCCCAGAAAGCTGTGGGGGCAGGGGGGGGGGGTCCGGCACAGGCTGGCAGAGGCTCCGATGAGATGGGCCTTTTCGTCCTCATCACTCCCGGAAGCCCAGTGAATCCGACCAACCACTAGCCATATTTAGGGAACATGTCCTTTGCTCAGGCCTGTTTTTTTGTCTTTAGCCCCTGGTCAGCTTTGCAGTGTGACTTTCTGACAAGTGTCCATTTGACAGACGGGTGACCTCTTGGCCCAAGGCCATCCAGTGTGGGCACCTAGGCCTGCCTGAGCCAGTGGAGCGGAGAGGTTGGAATATAGGTTCTGGAGCCTGAGTTCAAAATCTGAGTCCTCCCCGCCCCCATCTCTCCCCCACCCCGCCCCGCTTGCTGTGTGGTTCGGAGTGAGTTACTGCACCTCTCTGAGCTCAGCTGCCAGTCTGTGGAGGAGGGATAAAAACAGCATCTCCCTTTGGGAGGAGTCAGTGCAGCAGCACTTAAAACACCTGGCACAGAAGAAGTGCTTGCTAAATGTCAGCCGTAGTTGTTGCTGTTTTTATTATTATTTGACTTGAAAATTCCCCTGCTCCACGTGCTGTTTCCACTATAGTGAAAAGCTGAGCTGAATAAATGGGGATGAAGCCTCCTGGGCACCCCCTCCCCCCCCCCCCCCCGGTGAGATTATGTCCCTGAGCCCTGTTTGGGGCTGGCGCTCGTAGTGTCCCCTTAGAGGTGTGGCAGTGAGAAGCTTGGCCCTGTCCTGGTGGCCTGGCCAGGGCCCCGTTCAGGGGCGGGGGTCTCTGCCCCGCCTGGCCTGCCTCCCGGCTGACAGCTCGGGCACTGTGAGCTGGCTGACAGCCACGCTGCCTCCTCTCCCGGCTGGCTGGCATCCCGGGCCCGATGCCAGGGGGCCGGCTGGTGGGCAGCAGCTCGAACACCGCAGGGCTGTGATCCCAGCCAGGAGGCTCCAGGCGGGGCTGGCTGTTGGGGCCTCCAGCCGCCCCACGCGGCCCTCGGGAGCCAGGCACAGCTGTGCTGGCTCTCAGTGCCACCCCCACCCCCTCCCCAGGTTGGCGCCTCTGCAGAGCTGGGAAGAGCAGATTCGCAGAAGCAGCAGCGAAAAGAGCAGAGCACAGCCGGGGCAGCAGGTCCACAGGAGGCTGAGCCTCCCACAGCTTCCATTTCCTCATCTAGAAAATGGAGCCAGGTGCACCTCCCTGGCCAGTTGCGCAGGGTCAGACATTCAGCCGGCGCCCACGGAGTATCCGTGTGTCCGGGGCTTGTGCTGGGGGAGGATGCTGGGGACACACCGGGCGCTGTGCTAAGTCCCCCACAAATAGGGGGCTTACCCCCATTTTATAGGTGAAGAAACAGGTCCACAGAAGCCCATACAGCTGGGAAGTGACTGAGGCAGGATTTGAACCCCAGCAGGCTGCTGCCTTCAGAGTCCACACCTCAGTGACGCCTAGGGTCCGAGTGTTGAGGGCAACCTGTACCGTTGGGGGAGCACGTCAGTCTTTCTGGGGCACGGGAAGGCTGCCCCGAGGAGGGGATGGTTGTGTGGGTTGGGACCAAAGGCTGCACGGCGTTTCTGCTGGTGGGCACTTGGCCTTTGACAGAGAAGGCCCTGGTAAGGAGGCAGTTCAAGGAAAGCTTCTTTAGGGAGGTGTGCTGTTTGCGCTGTGACCTCAATGACATGGACCAGCCCAGATGTGCTGGAGTAAGAGCATCCCAGGGAGAGGGAACAGCCAGGGCCAGGGCGAAGGTCCTGAGGCAGGAAGAGGCAAGACAAGCTGGATGGGGCAGAAGGCAGGCCCCTGGATGGGACTGCGGAATGGGTGGGGGCTGATGAGGGCAGGGCCAGCTCACAGAGGGTGGGGAGGAGTTTGGGGGTCATTCCGGGAGGGAGGCACTTCAGGTGTTACTGCCTTTTCCCTCAGTCGGAGAGGAAGTGTCTGCACGGGAGTTAGGAGGCTTGGCTCGGTCACTAGACCTCCCCTGCAGTGGCTTCCCCTCCCTCGTCATTTCCCTTGGTGGTAGTGGGGATTCCTCAGGGGGGTCTCTGAGCCCCCTTGCCCCGTGACTGTCCGTGTTCCAGTTCCAGGCAGGACCTAGCCAGGCTGCTGCTGCCTTTAGGCGATTGGTTCTCCCTGGGCAACCTCTATCCAGCCAGCTGCTGGCTGTGCTGTCTGCCTCCCCAGCCCAGCGCATCTCACTGCACACCATGAGACCCCCTTCCGGAGGGCCATCCCTGTGCTCTCAGACCCTCCATTCAACCACATCCCTGGTTCATATTTCCTGCTGCAGACAGCCAGGCACTCTGCCTGACGCCAAGTGTAACTGGACAATCTGGGCTTGGCTGTGTAACCACAGCATGTCACTGCCCCCCCCCCCCCCGCCCCCGCCCGCCAGCCTCATTGTCCTCATCTGTACAGTGGGGATATCAGTTTCTGCCTTGGGATTGGTCATAAGGCTCAAATGAGGGAATCTCTGTCAGGTTCCTGCTGGGAACCTAGCCTGGCCTCCATCAGTGGCCGCTGTTGCAAATATGAATCCTAAATCCTTGTGACCGCCAGGCCCAGCACCCTGGACAGCAGCGGCCTGGCCGTGCCCTCTTCCCGAGTCGGAAGGGACGCCCGCCCACTGCCCTACCTCTGCCTCACCGACCTCCATCAGCCTCCCCTGGCCTCCCTCCTGCTCCTGGAGTCTTTAGTCTTCAGCTCAGTCTGGTAATTAAAAACCTTCAAGGGGGACTTTATTGAGTTAGCATTAGTTATTTTGTCAGGCTGGGAGAGCGAGAGAATTATCTGTCCTCCGGGAGAGGGGGGCTGGGGCGGGGGCCGTGGGCTGAGATTGGCAGGTGCCTGCACAGCATTTGTGCTCCATTGACGCACTGCACTGCAGGAGGCTGGCGGGACGCTGGCAGGGGGTGGTTCCCCACCAGGAGGCTCATCCTGAGGGGATGTTCCCACTTCCCAGCCCCTTCCTGGGACTGATGGGCTGATGGGCTCCTGGCTTTCAAAACAAGCCCCCGCCAGAGCCCAAGATGGCTGCAGGCTCCGGGAGGCTGGGGATGAGGGGCTCTCTTCTTCCCGAGCTGGGGTGTGGGGCCAGGCTAAGCCCTGGGGTTGGGCTGGTTCACGGTGCCCAGGCCTCCTCCCTGCCCACCCCTTTGAAAGCCCAAACATACGTACTTACAGAGTCAGGCAAGACACCTGGGACATGGGGCTCTATGACCTTGGGCAAGACCCCTCATCTGCCTTTCAGATCCTCACCTGTAAAATTAGAATATATTCCTTCCCTCTCCAGGCGGTCCTGAGCAATAAAGGAGGTAAATGTGAATTCTCTTGTCCGGGAGAAGACCTGGTTTTATATCCCTGGGTCTTTTTTAAAAGCCCAGCCCTGTGGAAGGAGCCGCTTACCCCTTCTGTTTGTCCCTCACCTGGAGACCACTATCACTCAGAGTCTTTGCGGTAACCTTGCAAGATAGGCGTGGCCAGTCCCTGTTTCAGATGAGCAAACTGACGCTTGGAGAGGGAGTGGTTTGCTCAGAGTCCCAGCAAGGAGTGGGGAGGTTGGGCCCAGATCAGGGTCTTTCCCCTGCTGGAGGAGCTGGGAGCCAACACTGGAAACTATTGAATCTCTCGGAGGGAGGTGCCCAGGAAGGACACTTGTCAGCCTCCTTCAGGGACGTGGGCCTGACCAGGAGGCTTCCTGTGGGGGAACAGGCCTTTGGTTCATCCCTGCTTCATGCCCTGCCCCCTGCCTTGCTCCAGAAGGGAGTCTAGGAAGAGCCCAAGGGCCTGACTCCCTGGTCCATCAGCCCTGCCTACAGGCTTAGCAGCTGAGACCCAGACCCTGCCACTCCTGGGCAGGTGGTGCTGAATGGGAGGGAGTGTGGGGTCTGGAGACTCAGGACACAGCAAGCACCTCTGCGCTACCACGATCAGACCAGTTGTCATTTAGGAGGACTTTCCTGGGACCGGGCCTGCACTGGCACTGGCCACAGGCATAGGACTGGCCTGGAATGGGGCTGGTTGGCAGGAGAGAGTGGTAGAGAGTTGTGCCTCCCTGAGACACGGGGCCCTGTGTCTCATGTGCGTGGCCCTTTACAGCTGACGCAGGCCTTCTTAGCGTCTAGGTTCCTCTCTTCCAGGAAGCCTTCTGGGACTTTCCCAGGCTGGCTTGATGCCCACTCTGTTGGGGTCTCAAGACCCACCGTGGTCAGTTGACCTGCTGGGATGTTATCTCCTGAGGGCAGATTTGGGGCCCTGGCTTGTCCCCTGGTCTCTTGGTATCTGCTGGCTCCCAACCGAGTCCCGGTTCTTGGGATTTCTCATCCGTAAATTGAGGCTAAGGCATGGACCCCATGGTGCTTGAGGACTGTGAGAGGAAGAGGAGGGCAAGAGGGGCTCCTTTTTACTACATTTTTCCTGGCCCCTGTGCACATGTTCTCATCAGGAACGAGAGGCAGAATGTGGAGGGCAGGACACTGGACACGCAGGCCCAGACCCGGGAGCCAGAAAACGCCGCCTGCTGCTACCTATGGGACTTACTTGTAATCCCACCCTGTGAGATTGTAGGCAGAGACCACAGCATGGAGGAGGCCCATGGGCATTGGTTTCTGCCTTGTTTTACCTCCAAGTCTCAGTTTCCTTATCTGAGAAATGGGTGAGGAACCCTTTGGTTTTCCAGTGGTGTGAGACTCGAGTGTGAGGGGTAATGTACGAGAGGGGCCTGCCACCCACCCGGGTCACACACCTCAGGTCCATGGGGCATAGGGGAATGACCAGTGTCCCTGAGGCTAGACAGGTGTCGGCTGCCGTAGGGGAGGCCAGAGGCTTGAACTCCATCCCCTCCTTCTGTGGTTTAAATGTAAATCTTCATTCTCTTAACCTCTCTGTGCCGGAAAGTAATTGAGTTGAGCCCCAAACCCTCATGCAGCCCCCTTCTCACTTGTTAGTGTGGACCCACTTTTTTTGGTGTTCTTACAGTTTCTGCCTCCTAGAGCACTGGACCTGGAATCGGGAGACCTGGGTTCACGAGGCCCCCTCTTCAGTGTCCCATGGCCCGAGGGCCCCCCCCCCCAGGTGAGCCATGCACAGGAGACAGCCCAGCCTACCTGGACCCACACCCAGCCCTGTCCTGCCCAGAACAGCACCCCTGTCAGCCACACCCTTCCTGTTCTCATCTGACCCCCACCCCCCCAGAAGCCACCTTCACTGCACCACTCGCAAAAACTGCCCTTGGCCTCATCTGGCCACCCTAGGCCAGAGTCCAGTGTAAAGATCACCACTCTTCTCCATGTATCCTCAATGCCTGCCTTCTCCAGCAAGCCCTCCCTATCCCCCAAGGCCATGGGAGATAGGGCCCCTTCCCCTGGGGCGCAGTCTGGACTGTGGTCATTGGTTTATCTTTCCTCCCACCAGACTATGAGCTGCTTGAGCAACCTTATGCATTTCTGGAACCCTGGGCCTGGCACACAGTAGGTGCTCAATAAATGCTTTTGGTTGTTAGGATGTGGGTGGGAGCAAGAAGGGCCTTAAAGGTCATTTCAGAGAAGAAGAGCTGGAGTCCCAGAGAGGGGAGGGACAGGGCACGGAGTCAGGCTGTGCGGTGGAGAGGGGAGGGTACCGGCTCCGAATTCTGACAGCCTGGGGACTGATCTGCTGGGCCATTTCCTTTGCTTCTCCGTGCCTCAGTTTCCTTATTTGTAAACGGCAGGTTCAAGCTGCCTCCTGTGGCTGTACTGAGTTTGAACCAAGGCAAGAGGGTGCACTTTGCAAAAGCCCTTGAAGATGTGCCTCTTCCCAGTGCCGCTCTAGAGGCCTCAGGGTCAGAGTGAGCAGCAGGTTCGCTCCCGGGGCCTGTGCTCAGGGAGGCTGGCATCTACCTTGAGCGGCTGGCTTCCCCGAGGCCAGGCCAGGGGCTCATTCCCAGGCCCAGCAGCCCGTGCTGCAGCCAGAACCTGTGGGCTTGGAATAGAGGTGTGCTCTCTCTCCTCAGGGATCCTCCAGAAACTAAAAGCCATCCTGCCCTGGGCCCCCCTTATTAATGGTCACGCTGTAGGAAGAGGGTCCCCTCCTTGTGCTAATAGGGTTAAGAGTTGCCAGCAGCGGCGGCCTGCCCCCTCAATGCCCCAGCCAGGCCCACAGCAGAGCCCAACCTTCCTTTACCTGAGTCTCCTCCAACACCCACGTTTTTATATTTTGAGCAGTTGAAAGATTTTCATTCCTTTCTGTGTGTGTTTTCTTTTCTTTCTTTCTTTCCTTTTTTTCATCTTTGGCTGGGATTAGCTGGTCCCTAGCTGCCCATTTGCTCAAAGCTCTGTTGTGTGGAGAAGACAGCACAGGGCCCATGCTGTATGGCTCCTTGGGGGCCCTCAGCCTCCCGCAGGTCCTGGGGCAGGGGGCTCAGGGGCAGGACTCGCAGGGTGAGCGGTGGACCCTCACCGCAGGCACGAGCCATCTCCAGCCCTGCGGTGGCTCATGTTAAAAGGTCAGCCGAGCCTTGGGGCCGCCGCTGCCCACCAGGCGGGCCCCGGCCCCCGGGGAGGGTTTTGGCCTGTGCTGTGCCTCCTGCTGGCCCCCTGTCCCCCAGTCTGGCCCCCCGATCCCCGAGCAGCAGCGGGCGGTGCAGGGGGCGCATGCGTGCGGCGGGAGTGAGCCGGCTGTGGAGAATTAATATTCCTGGAACATCGCCCCGGCCGCCTGCACACGCCGAGGAGAATATTACGGCGATTAGCGGTGGGAGTTCGGCCTGCACGCAATATCTGGATGGAGAATTCGGTGTGATTAATCTGGCGCTAAGTAGCAGCCTCCGGGGTCCACGGGGCTCTGGCATGTTTGGAATGGGAAAAAAGCTCGGGAGTGCAGTGATTTCTTCAGGGGGCTCTTTGGGGGTCTGCCAGGGCGGCAGCTGTGCCCAGGGCAGGCTGCAGGCCCCTGATGGCCCCCCCCCCGGGCGGCCAGATCACCCCTCATTTGTGGCCATCGGCAGCCTGCCCGTGGATGAGAGCGTGTTGGGTTCAGAATCTCAGCTCACCCGACACCCACCCCAGCCTTTTCTCTCCTCTCACCCTCCTCTGTTCTGACCCATGTTCGAATTGAGGCCTCGCCTCTCTGTGCCTCAGTTTTACTCATCTGTAAAACAGGAGGCGTGATCCCTGTCCTGCCGTCGCAGGGAAAGATAAGTAGTGGTATTCCCATTTTATGGAAGAGGAAACTGAAGCTGTGAGCATTTGCACAGCCAAGAAGTGGCACCATGCTATGCAGATTTGGGATATTATTATTAATTATTCTAATAACCTGACTGCGGCAGCCACCCAGTTCTTGCTTTGTCTCTACCCTTTGGGCAACAGTGGATGATGTTCGGAACCTCCCGGAGCGCGATGGAGGTGCAGTGGCAGGGAGAAAGCGCTGATCCGAGAGATTTGAATCTATAGCTCCATCTGTAGAATGGGTATAAAAATGCCTCCTCTCCCTGAAGTAGATGCCTGTTTTAAGATCTGTGGTCCTAGAGCTTGATTAACTTGTAGGGTACTGGTGGAGGGGAGAGGAAGGTGGTGGTGGTACGGGCTGAGAGGCGTCTGCCTGGCCGTCCTTCCTGTCCTCAGCCCCAGGCTTGCAGCCTCACCAGATGGGAGCACTGAATGCCAGGGCCAGAAGGGGGTTTCCTGCTCTTATTCCCCTATTTCTTCACTTTAAGGAGGAGGAAATGGATTGGAGAAGGAACGAGCCTGCTCGGGGCCGCACTAGAGTAGCAGCGTCGAGAGGGGATCGCGGTCTTTGAAACCAGCTGGGTCCCTGTTGTCCTTGGGCAAGTCTTCCTTTCTCTGGGTCTCAGTTTCCTCATCTGAGGAATGGCACAGCCATGCCAGCCTTTTGCGGTAGAAGAGTGCAGTGGGCCCGGAACAGAGCAGGAAAAGGTCTGGGTCTTCTGGGAGCCCAGAAGGCTATCTGAAAGATTGCCCAGCACATGTGATTGGGCTCCCTCCTCTCTGCCCGGGGAGGCTGGGCATATTGAAAGCTCTTGTGGTGGCAGAACTCAACCATTGCACTTTTTGGCTCGATTGTTTCAAGCTTCATGGACTGAACATTTCCAGATCTGATTTGCAGGAATTATTTCTGCCAGTGAGGCCCCAGACCTCCAAGCAACTCACCATTCTGTCCAGAAATTGATATTGGACCAACCAACCGTTCTTTTCTCCCCCTTTTCTGAGCAGACGGCATAATGGCCTTTGAAAGGGGGCTGGTTTGTGGTTTCCCAATAGCTGAGTGGTCTGTGGTCTTGAGCAGCTAAATTTGAAGCTGGGCTTTTCAGGGGGAAGGTTTTTAGTAAGCTCTGAAGCAGCTCAGCACAGTGCGGGGCTACAGGGGTCACGGACAGGTGGGCGGAGCCCCGTGGGGTTGGCTCTTCATTCATTGCTAACTCCTCAGTGCCTGGAACAGCAGGAGTTCAAATAAAGCACTGCTTGAATGAATGCATGCATGCTTGAATGAATGCATGCATGCTTGATTGGGTAGCTGGGTGCATGCATGCATGATGGGATGCATATGTGCTGTGATGAGCAGCAGCCAGGGTATGTTGATTAAAAGCCCAGGCTCTGGGGCCACATGAGCCTAGCATTGAATCCTGGGTATGTTCTTTATGAGCGGTGTGACTTTGGACAACTCCACTCAGTTCTCTGGGCCTCGGTTTGCTCATCCGTAAAATGGGGGTAATGGTAGTGCCTCACCAGAGGTTAGTTGCGGGGCTCAAATTAGTTCATCCTCCTAACAAGCCAAGACAGGGGTGTACTCGGTAAGCACAACGTTAAGTATCATTAACTGTTGTTATCACTGGTATCATTAAAAGAATTCTGACCCAGGGGTCATGGTGCTGAGCATAGGCCTTAGCTCTGCCACTGATCTTCCGCGTGACCTTGGACAAGTCCCTTCATCTCTCTGGACCTCAGTTTCCATGTGTATAGAATGGTTGGGCCAGATGATTCCAGCGTATCCCTCCCAGCTTGGTTGTTCTGGTCCCCGTGCTCTTGGCCTTGATCCCTGACAACAGGCCCAGCTCGGCGCTCACGGAGCCCTCCGGCTCAGCCATCATGCTACCAAAAAACCTGTGCTTCCAAATGGAGGCAGAGGAGCCCCCTCCGCCCAAGGATGCGTGCAGGTTGCTGCCTCAGAAATGTGCCTTGCTTCTGGGGGGTTGTGTGCCCCAACTCTTCTGCCCTTGCCTTTGCTCCCTCTTCCCTTCCCTGGGGATGCTTCTTGACCCTGCTCACACACCTCCTCCTCCCGGGAGCCTTTCCTGTTGTCCCCTCCCAGCTGCCCTTCCTTGTAAGCTGCTCTGTGGCTTGTGATCACACTTCACCCGTGTCGGGATGTTCGTGAACAGTTACTGAGTAACTGTGCTTGGGTGTCCACGCTTTGAGGAGACTGAAGGGAACCCACGTTTATTGCTTCTCTCCTAAGTGCCCGACCCTGTGCTACGCACTTTCATATCCGTTGTTTGCAGGTACCCACTGGAACACTCAGCAAAGGAGAGCTACCCTGCTTCAGGAGTGGGAAACTGAGGCTCAGTGAGATTGTGCGGGAGCCCAGCCTCTGCTCCTCTAAAGCCCACTTCCTTCCCACTGTCCCACCGCATCTCTAGTAGCTTCTCTCTGTCCCCTGTGGTACCTTGCAGGCCCCGATCAGGTAAATAATGATGGCAGCTAACACAAGCCTGGCTCCTGCTTTAAGAGTCTGTGCTGTTTTACATCCCCTCTCGCGTGTAATCTTACAACGACCTTATAAGGTAGATTCTATTCTTATCCCCATTTTACAGGTGGGGCATATAAGGCTCAGAGAAGTTAAGTAACTTGCCCAAGATCACACAGGAAGGAAGTGGTGGGGCCAAGATTTAAAACCAGACGGCCTGATGTAGGTGCCTGCTGAACTGAATTAAAATTCTCCAATCCACCGTTTCGACCAACCTTGCCTAGGTTCCTCAGTGCGGGCACTGTGCCAGGGCTCAGAAGACAAGACCGACCCATGTCCTTGGCTGATCTAGCGGCCCAGCTGGGGAGGCAGGCGGATGAAAGAGCAGGAACAGTTCTCCTGGGGTCCAGTGAGGGTCTGGACTATGCCGAGACCCCGTAACAGCACTGTAGGGATTGCCCCCCACTTCACAGAGGAGGAAACAGACTTACGGGGGTCAAGTCACTTGTCCAAGGCCACACAGTGGGCAGCCAGAGAGCTAGGGTGTGAGGCCAGCCGTTCTGTCAGAACCCCCATCCCTTTCCACCACTTCTTGCCGGGCCCGGACACCGTGAGTGGGAGCGGTGGTGGGGGAAGGACGCGGAGAGCAGCATCGAACTTGGACTCGAGGGTCAGGAAGTGCTTCGCAGAGGAAGTGATGTCTCAGCTGAGATGCCCGTGTTACCAGGGAAGGGGTGGGGCTGGGCCGAGAAGGTATTCCAGGCAGAGGGAACAGCACGGGCAAAGGCCTGGAGGCACGGGAGCGCCTGGAAGGAAGGTGTTTGTTCTGGGCGTCCTGGTCGGTGTCGGGAGTTGCACACCCGTCTTTTGTGAGTAGAGTCCTTTTACTACAAGGGCTTGCTGAGCGCCTGGTGTGGATTCTGCACCATGTTGGGTGTTGGTTGGGGAATGGGCTTGGTGCAGAAGCGTGGCAGGAGGCCTGAGATGGGAGCATCAGCTCTGGGCTTTGGTGGAAGCCTGAGAGAAATGGAAGTACTTTGCAGACAGTGGAGGAGCCCTGTGTCCTGGCCTGTAACCCTGCAACCCTGACATCCTGCACGTGGAAAAGACGAAGTGAGAAACCAGAGCCTGGTGCTTAGTGGGCTCTCACCAAGTGCCAGGTCTAGAAGCTCAGACGGTGTGTCAGTGGTCAGCAGCCCATGTACCCCGTGGTGCCAGGAAGAGGGTGCCGTCCACGCTGGGGCCTGGAGGGGCCCTGGGCTGGCCTAGGGTCTCAGGCCGAAGGGAGCACAGCAGAGCGGGCTCTGCTCCCTCCCATCTGAGGGCAGAGGCTGGAGCAACCGTGGTTTTCTCAAAGGCGGTGGGCATAGGACCAGGGAGACCCTGCCAGGCTGGGGATAGGCTAAGCAGCTGTGGCATAGGAAGCTCAGGCCAAGGGCATTGCGGGGCCGGGGCTCTGGCCATGTCTGGAGTCCAGGTACTGGACACCTGCGTCCCTGTTTTGTCGTATCACATTCTTGGGCCTCGGTTTCTGCATCCTGATGTGGGTGGGGTTTGGGCACCTACTTCTCAGGCGGCGCCAGGGAATAAAAGAGGAATATGAGGGCCGGTGCTGGCTCAGCCCGGGGCAGACCCCCTGCTGCTGCCAACCCCCCCCCCCCCACCGTCCCCCCACAGTGGGACTTGGATGATTGGGACTGCTCCAGCCTGCCTGCCTCCCCCTTCTGAAGCCCACCTTTGTGGGGTGTGGCCTGGGTTGAATCATCAGACCCAAAGCCTCATTCCTGCAGCTGGTGAAGGCGTCAAAACTCCCTGAAGCTGCCTGGCTGGCCCTTCAGGCTCTGGACCCCTTTACTGGCCCAGACCAGCCCTTTCCCACCTTCTAGTGCCTTTGCCCGCTCAGATCCCAGCTCATTTTCCTGCTGTGCAGCCTCAGGGAGACCCTTCCCTCTCTGAGCCTCCCCTGGTCTTCGTGATCACTGCCTGAGGGGTTGTTGAGTCCCCGGCCTGTGAGCGGTCACGCTGGCCTTTACCCCGTGGCTCCAAGAAGAGCAGAGAGCTGCGATTCTTGCCTTTGGTGGGCGGTCGCCCCTTTTAAGCCATTCACTCTGGGGCCAATTATAAATAGACACATAATCGCCCCTATCTATAGAGATAAAACATATTCTTCAGAGATGAGCCGCCCCCCTCCCCTCCCCTCCCCTTCCCCCCCCCCCCACGCTGGCACACGCTCTCCGCAGTTGAGGGTGAAGGAAGGATCGGTGCTCCCCTCCCTCCTCCATCCATCCCCTCCTCCCTGCTGCTCTTCCATCTCCACCCTGCAGAGGTGAGATCCGGCAGGGGCCGTGATGTCAGAGGCTCAGCTGATGTCACCGCCCCAGCCCTGTGACTTCACTTGCCGGCTCGGGCAGGAGGAGCCGCGAGGAGGCTGAAAGACGAGAAACTGCCCCCCTTTTCCTTTTCCTTCTCCTTTTTCCCTCTCCCCTCCTCCCCAGCCTCGGCTTGGGGCTTGGGAGTTGCTTTCCTCCCCACCGGTCTGTCGGAGGGTCTGGGGCAAGTGCCAGGAAGGATGCTGCTGCAAAGGTAGCGGGCGTGCGCGGTGCTCTCCCTCCGGTCGTGAAAGTTTGCTCTGGTGCGCGAGGCGTGCCCGCTGGGCGCTCCGCCGCGCCGCGCGGCCCGGCCCGAGGCTCCCGGGGGGCGGGCGGGGGCGGGCAGGGGCGGGCAGGGCCGGGCCGGGCCAGGGCAGGGCGGGCAGGGGCCTCCCGGGCCGCCTTCCCTGCCTTGTCCCCATCAAAGGCCGCAGCTGCTCGAGTGGCGGCTGCAGCTTTGAAACTGCCATAAAGAGCGATGGAGGGAGGGGAGCGCGGGGGATGTTCGGAGCAGTGCCCAGGAGGGTGGCCGGGAGAGGAGGGGCGGGAGGGGGCTGCCCTGGGAGAGCGCGGGCGGCCGGGCAGCAGCAGGGGCGTGAAGGGCAGGGCCTTGGGTCAGAGTCCCAGGGGCCGAGTCACCATCACTGCCCCTTGTCCCCTCGAGTCCAGCCAGCTTCCGCAGCCAGGACCCCAGCAGGGAGGGTGCAGAGGCGGTGGGGCGCAGGGGCTGGCTTCTCCCCCCCCCCCCCCCATTATTTCCAGGCATATTCTTCCACCTCCAGCAGGCCATTTGTCAGCGGTGATTCGGGACAAAGGAGGGGGCAGTGGG
Organism: Puma concolor; assembly: GCF_028749965.1. Taxonomy (NCBI): domain Eukaryota; kingdom Metazoa; phylum Chordata; class Mammalia; order Carnivora; family Felidae; genus Puma; species Puma concolor. The sequence continues at coordinate 6,826,953 of NC_141673.1, forward strand.
TGGTCTGCTGCAAGTTGGGCGATGGGCACCGAGCGCAGCGCGCGGGCCAGAGAGAAACGCCAACAATTAAGAGGCAGATCGAGGGCTTTGCTCATTCAGGCTGTCGAGGGAGCCGTCATTTTGTGTTAGCGTGTGTGTGTCTGAGGTGGGAGGAGGAAGAGAGGGGAGAATGACAGGAGAAGGATTATGACATTGTGTTGTCTCTGTTTGTGGTAAATGCAAATTCGGCACCAGCAGCTTCCCGGGAAAAGCAGCAGCAAGTAACCCAGGCCAAGGCCTTGGCCCAGACCCGCCGAGGGAGCCCATGTGGGGCGGTTGGGGGTGTTTTTTTTTTTTTTTTTCCCTTCCCTTTTTTCTGTCTGGCGTGTGCTTCTTCCATTTATTTTTACAGTGAAATGCTGGAGACAGACAGGCCAGCATGGCAGGGAGGGGCTGGTCCTCCCTCCTCCCTGGCATGGCAGCCCCCTCCTCACTCTGCGGGATGCCCAGGCTGCTCTTCCGACCCCCAGCCATTGCCCCATCTTGGCCATCTCCCTGCGAGGTCTCTGTCCCCGGCGAGGGTCGCAGTCCCATCATTCTCTTCGCCTGGGCAGCCCGAGGTCTCAGAAGGCTAATTCTGCCCACAGCTGCTTCCTGAGGCTGCCTGGAGACCGGGGGCCTGGCACCGAGGCTGAGACGGGGCTTCAGAGATACAAGGCCGGGCTGGCAAAGGGTTCTGTGGCCAGGCTGGTGTTGGCAAAGTGTCCCAGGACCGTGACTCCTCTGACGGGCCCATGAGGGCAGGGAGCTTGAACTTGACCTGGCCCGGAAGCTTTAAAGCCCTGGGCCGCAACAGGGCTCAGGCAGGCACAGTAGCATGCATACAGGTGGTCAGTCTTTGGAGCAGATCTGCAGAGAGCATACAGGGTGGGATCTACAGGGTCAGGCCACCGCTCAGGTCCCAGCAGGAACAGAGGGTTCGGAGCTGAGAAGTGGAGGCAGGATCCCTTCTCAGATGGAGGGTCAGGGAAAGGCTGTGTGGCCAGCTGGGTCCAGCCTGTCACACACTAGGCCTCGGGCTGTGCCCCTCGTACTAGTCCTCCTTCCCTGGGAGCTGGTTCCTCCTCTTCTGCCTGGTTAAGTCCTTCCGGACTCCCTTTACCTCCCCCTGCCCTCCACTTGGATGGGCTGGGGGCCTGTGCCGTGCCCACCCCCCAGGCCCCCGCTCACAGCGCTGATCACACTGTGGTCACTGTGAGGCGCTTGGGTACGGGGACTTTCAGGGCATGCTCCCAGTGTTCCCAGCACCTGCCCAGAGCTGAGCACAGACAGAGTTTTGCCTGGAGGCCAGGGGAGCAGATCCAGACCCACAAATCCCCCAGGAAAGTAGGCCACCAGGAACAGGCACCCTGCCTCACACCCTGGGAGTGGTGATGGGCTCACTTCCTTTCGGGCAAACCTGCCCAAAGAGAATTTTTCCCCGTGGAGCCTGACACATGAGGGCAAATCACAGCCATGCCGGTGAGCTCTGTCTGCCCTGAGCTGCAGAGCCTCATGTGGCTAAATAATGTCCCTTCTAAAACTGGTGGTGGGCTTGTTTATCTACCCTGGCATTTCCTTCAGGTCCTGGGCGCACAAGCCAACCTCCACAGGGGAGCCAGGAAGTGCTTCAGAGACCATGGAGCAGCTGCCCGCCTGGCCTTCGTACGGAGCTTCCTTTGCCAGATGGAAAAGGCAGGAAGAGTGGATAGGCTCTCCCCAAGGCCAAGATGCCGGGGCTGTTCCAGGTCTGGGCTTGAGACCCTCCCCTGGCCAGGGGGTGTGGAGAGCACCAGGTGGGGAGCCACAGCGAGGGCCACCCGGCCGGTCAGCTCCCTTCACCCATCCCAGGTTCACGGAGACTGCCCTCGAAGCCGGCACCCTTCTGGCATGTAGAGATGGGAGAAGCATAGCAGGCCCTCTCTGGGTGGGGTGGGGTGGGGTGGGGGGGCTCTGGATGCCCCCAGTCTCAGGAATCCCGGGAGCTCTGGAGTCAGACAGTTCTGAGTGTTCCACGCCCAGCACGGAGCCCAGCGCGGGGCTTGAACTCACGACTCTGAGATCAAGACTTGAGTTGAGATCGAGTTAGGTGTTTAAGTGCCTGAGCCACCCAGGCGTCCCTGGAGTCAGACAGTTCTGAGTGGCAGTCTTCCCTGGCCGCTTCCTGTCTGTGTGACCTTGGGCAAGTCACTTAGTCCCTCAGAGCTGCAGTTTTAAAAGGCGGTGCCCTGGGGGCCGTAACCTCTACCTGCACACTTGTCTGGGGACTAAGAGACTGCAGGCACAGCACCTGCCCACAGCAGGTGTTCAGCTAGTGGCAGCTGTGGTTATGAGGGAGCTGGCTGTCCCAGCAACCCAGAGGCGCAGTGAGAAATGTTCTCCGTGGGGTACCCCGGTGAATTCTCATAGGACAGTTGAAAGGGGCTTCAAGGAGGAGGTGGTATTTGAAGGCCTTGAAGAATGAGTGGGACTTTGCCAAGCTGAGGCAGGGGAGGCGGTGTCACCAGAGGAAGAGCAAGCACAGAGCTTCCAGGGGTAAAAGGGGGGGTCACCTGGTGTGGCCGAAGCTCGGGGAAGGTTAGGGGGAGACAAGGCCCGTTCCCTTTGGCAGTGGGAGCCAGTTCTAGAGGAAGGGAGGAAGCTGAGTTGATGACAGAGTGGGCAGGTTTGACGCAGACATCTGGATCACCGCAAACTTGACTTCCTGGAGGCATTCATGGCTTAGGACGTCGGACAGTTCTCTAGGATCCTGGAAAGCAGGCTTGTTTTAGCTGCTCTCAAGTCAGGCTTCTCAGGCTGGTCTTGTGGTGTTGGGATTCGCAGACAGTCGCATATTTGAGTTTAAGGACTGGCCTGGATCTTCTTCTAATTTGAAGTTTCAGGGCTCCGGGGGTCCAGGACTGGCCCAGGCCCCGCTGTGAGTTAGGGCCGACATTGCCGGGGAAGTAGAATGGACGCCTGGTCTCTGACTTGGGTGAGAGTTCCTGGAGCAGGCTGTCCAGCCTGGGACCCTGAGGTGACTGGAAGCCCCTGCAAGAGGCCAGGGTGGCTATTCCCTTGAATCTACCCCAAGGGAGATGGCGGTACAACCAGAGGCAGGCTGTCTGAGATCACTGTGGCTCTGCCATTTACCAGCTGTGTGGCCTCAGCCAAGTCGACTGCCCTCTCTGAGCCTCAGTTTCTTAGAGTGATCCCAGTTCTTTTTAAAAAATTTTTCTTCTTAACGTTTATGTGTTTTTGAGAGACAGAGAGACAGAGCATGAGTGGGGGAGGAACAGAGAGAGAAGGAGACACAGAATCCGAAGCAGGCTCCAGGCTCTGAACTGTCATCACAGAGCCAGATATGGGGCTCAAACTCACAAACGGTGAGATCATGACCTGACCCAAAGTCGGACGCTTAACCGACCGAGCCACCCAGGCGCCCCAGGGTGATCACAGTTCTTAAATCACAGGGCTAGGGTGAGGATTGTGTAAGATAAATCTCACAAAGCAGTCAGCCCAGAGCCTGGCTCCCAGGGGCACTCAGTAACCATTAGCTAAAAGAAAAGTCAACCCAGGAGAGTGAAGGCTCTAGCACCTCCCGTCTATGGGCCACTCAGTCCCTCCGAGCCTCAGTTTCCCTAGCTGTAAAATGGCTGGTAATCGTGCCTGGTAATAATAGTTAACATTTATGTGCACTTACTGGGAGTTAGGTGGGATGTTTTAATTGTGTAACTGTGTGGTGGCTTATTGAATAAGTCTCCCCAACTCTGCCCAACATGCGAGGGGAGTGTGGGGAGGGGGGTGGGGCACCCAAGAAGCCAAAAGCCTACGGGGAGGAGCATGAGGGTTGGTGTTTTCTGGGTGAGGCTAAACTGGCATGCTTGGCAGTGTGGGCAAGACCAGAGGGGATCGGATGGCCGGGGCGTGAAGACCAGCAAAGGGCCCACTCGCCGCGGCCAATGAGCCACCTGGCAGAACCTCCAACACACTGTGGGGCCTCGAGCAAGCCATGGCCCCACCTCAGGCCTCAGTTTCCCCATCTGTATGACGTGGGCTTGGGCTTACTCACCTCTCAGGTCCCCACCTGCTATCAGGGGCTTTGATTCTCTTGTCTCGGGCTTTTTTTGGATGGCCTCCATGCAGATTGGGACTTCGGCAGCATCGGCTGCCCATTGAATTTTCCGGAAAGGGTGCCATCTTCCCTTCTATTCTGCAATCAGCCACGGTGCCTAGCCTTTCCCATTGCTCCTCCTGCCCCCACTCATACAGCTCACCCGGCCTGGGGTAGGGGGCTGAGAACATCCGGCGGGGCAGGCCCCGACACCATGCGACATGTGCTGTGTTGGGGGGATGCCCCGGAGTGTGAGCATACGGGGCTGGGAAACCACATCTGGCCCACACCTGGCTGTGCGCGGCTGAGCTGCCAGGGAACACCCAAGGGGTTCATCGACACTGTCTCCTCGGTGGGAGCTCTGGAGTCGGACTGTCGGCTCACCCCTTGTTCCACTGTGCTCTTTGCTGGGTGCTGGGTGCTGGAGGGCACCTTACTACCCGAGCCTGCTCGCTCCCTGGACCAGCAGTTTCACCTCAGGGGGCACCTGGGGCCAGAGTGGTGGAAACAGTCCTCAGGTGCAAGGTCATTGATTGAGCACCGTGTGGACAGCCCTCCGTGGCAGGCGATGTCATGACCCCGTTCTGCAGGTGGAAAAGCTGAGGCTCCAAGAGCTTAGGGAGCTTGCCCAAGGCTGCATTGTCTTCCGCTTCCCCTTTCTTTTTACATCACGCCTACTACCAAAAAGGAGCCGAGGCGGATTATAATGCAGGGAGCCCGGACGAGGCAGGACAGGTAAAGGGAGCCCAGAGACCACTAGGGGAGAGAGATTGGAGAGACAAAGAAGCCTGTGACAAGGCAGTTACCTGTCAGCTTGTCATTTCTTGCCCACACAGGATCTATGGGGATGGGACTAATGGTCATCCCAGGTGCGGGGGAGGGGCGCCCCACATGGTCCCAGCCCTTGAGGAATGCACATCCTCCTGTCCTGCCCACCTCCACTCAGGGCATGGGGTTAAGGGCTCTGCGTGGGTTCAGATCCTGGCTGTGTCACTCCCTGGCTGTGTGATCGCAGGCTAATTATTTATTGCTTTGAGCCTCAAGTTTCCTTACCTGTAAATGGGGATAATTGTCATACTCTGTGAGGGTGACCTGAGTTAATGCAGTAACTCAGCTCGGTGCCCACAGGAGAGCTGTAGGAATGTTCTCTATTGTTATCCCCTCAAACCAGTGCAGATGCCCCTCAGACGCTCAGTTTGCTGAGCACCTGCTCTGTGCCAGCACCAAGCCCGGGGAGCCAAGGATTCATCACACAGGCCCCTCCTGTGCTCTGGGCTAAGCTGCCAGCCTCAGGGCCTGGGGCTGAGTGTGTGGATCTGACGTGTAGTCGGAGCGGCCTGCGAGAATTGGTGTGTTGGCTCCCACTGCTGGCGTGACAGACATCCTGATGAAATATGTCATTTTGAAACATGTTTAAAAGAAATTTCTGGAGAGCTTTCTTACCCCCACGGGGCCATAAGTAGCCTGATTGTTGTCAGGTTCTAGACTCGGCTTTGGCACAATTTGCCAGGGTCCCTTCCTTTCCTGGGCCTCAGTTTCCTCATCTGTATAAGGGGGCAATAACCATATACCCTCCCGGAGAGGGTTGACCCCCTGTGAGACTGCTCCTGTGAAATGTAGTTTGTAAGCTCAAAAGCACCTTACGGCCGTCGAGATCTTTCGGTTCTGTTTCTGGTCATTTCGTGAGACGGTCATGGGCAGATGCCTGAGCCATGCCATGCATGCTGGATGCCGACCGACATCAGTGGGATGCTGCCCTGCTCTCAAGGGCTCCCTGAGTAGTGGCCTCACTAAACCCCTTGAATTTTGTGATTTCCAGAGAACGTGGAAGGCCCCTCAGGCAGCCTGGCCCCTTCCAGGGGAAATGCTGGTAAGTGTTTTGTTCTGTCTGTTGTTAGTTTGTTCCACAAATGTTTTTGGAGCAGTTGCATGTGCTGGGGATGAGTGCGGGATAACCAGAGGTCTGCCCTACCCTCGAGAGCTCAGTCCGGGAGGAAGGATTTGAAGACTCCATACGCACCTGACCGGATGCCCTGGGGTTCAGGGGTGGCCGGACGCAGAAGTATGCATTTTTCAGAAGATGCACATCCTCGGGGCCCCTGGCAGGATCATTTATAAATGAAATATTGACTGTTTCCTCTGTTCGGAATGTTTCAGTGGCTCCCCCTCTTGCCTTGGGATAAAGTCCCCGTGCCTCTTGTGGCCGACACAGTCCTCTTCCAGCTGCAGCTCTAGCTTTCTCGTTTCGCTTAAATTGCATTGGCCTTTTTCCCCTTCCTGCACATCCACTTGCTCCCTCCTGCCTCAAGACCTTTGCCTGTGCTGTGCCTGCTGCCTGGACCGCACTTCCAGCCTCAGCCTGTGGCTCCTTCTTATCTTTCAGGTCTCACCTCAAATACCCTGGATCCCCAATGCCCAGGGTCCCATTATACACCCTCTGTGCACCTGCCATGCGTTCTTACTAACGGGTACCTCACCTTTACCAAAGGATTGTTTATGTGTTGACTCGTTCTCTCTAGTGGCCCCATGGTGGGACTCAGCCCCGTGACAACAAGGGCCCTTGGACTCAGTGAATGTTTCTGGGGGGAATTTCTGATGAGTATTAAGGTAAGGCTCCGTGGAGGTGGTGGCCCTTGAGTGAGTCTTGAAAGAGATCGTACTTTCAGTCTCTAGGCAAGAAGGAAGGGCTTCCTGCTTTGGGCAGCAGAGAGGCACGTGGCAGGAACACAACTCACTTGGTTTAGCAAAGAGGCAGAACGGGACATGTGAGAGGGAGGGTTGGAGAAGTGAGCTGGGGCCAAACAAGGGCTCTGCGTTCGAGGTGAATGAGAATCGACTAGGATTCTGAAGCCACTTGGGACCCTTTGAAAACTTTTTGAGCCAGGGGCAGGAGGGTCGAAGCTGGCTTTGGGTCACTGTAATGAGTCTGCTGCAGGGATGGGGACGGGGGAGGGGGAGGCCGGGAACAGAGGCTACAGTCAAAAGGACCGGTTGGGAGTTGGGAGAAACCATCGACTGCTGTTTTCCGTTTCTCCGGAACCACACACGTGCGTTGTCCCTCGTCCTCCAGAGCCAGCAGGGAGCGCAGGGCAGAGACAGGGAACCTCACACGACATCACTGCTTCCAGAAGACAATCCTCCTGGTTGCAGGCCAGTCATTCCCGAGTCACTGGAGGGAGAGATGGAGACGGGGCAGGGTAGGGGTGCATCCATGTCCACGTTTTCTCAGCTTCCCCAACCCAGAAGGCAGCACCTAGCTATGTCTCCCTACACCTGTGTCCTGGTGCCTTCCCAGTGGCCAAGGGATTGTGACACAGAGGGGACTGGCCTGTGCCAGAAGATGGATAGAAGCATTTCTGTCAAAGCCCAGCAAACAAGACAGCACCTCCTTGCTCCCATGGGGGCACAGCCCACGCGGTCAGAAGAGCCAGGACTCTCAAGTCCCAGATCTTCCGCTTGGAGGCTGTGTGCCTTTGGGCATCTTGTTAGCAACTCTGGGCTTCAGTTTCTTCAGCTGTGAGGTGGGGGCTGTTCGGGCATGGTGAAGGTTAAACGTGAGGACACACATAGAGCCCCAAGCACAGCGAACACTGGGGGCTCAGGAAGTCGTGGTCGTATCATGGCTGCGTTTTTCTCCGCAGTCTGAATTCTTTGCAGCAAGCTTGGGCTTCAGGCTTAAAATGAAGAGCATGTCAACAAAACAGGATGGAACAAAGTCCTTTCCCAGCATGCCTCAGCATGTGGCACTGCCTTCCTGTGGAGCCCAGCAGTGATGAGGCTAAAAGTCTTGAGCTTTTCAAGCAGAAATAATCCCAACGGAAAGGAACCTCCCTATTGTCACCATGTGATAAAGCGATTGCAGGGGCTCTGCGGCCCAACCTGCCTGCGTTGATTCCAGCCCTGCCCCTTCCTAGCTGCTGTGTGCCTCAGTTTCCTCATCTGCCAAACAAGGTGACAGTATCCACACCGTAGGGCTGTTGTAAGGGTTAAGCAAGTTAATGCAGGTGCAGTGCTTAGAACACTTGTGTCACTACCGTTGCTAGATCATTTCATCTTGCTTTAACTCTTTGTGGTGCTGGAAGTGACTCAGGGGAGGCAGAAGGCTGAGTTCAGATTCCAGCTCTGTCGCTTGCTAGCTGTGTGACCGCAGGCAAATCTCTTAGCATCTCTGCGTGTCCATTTCCTGCTCTGTCAATGAAGATAACAGTCCCTGCCTCATAAGGCTGTTTGGAGGAGTGAATGGGGTTGCCCAGGTAAAGGGACCCGACTCCTCGGAGGCAGGCAGACCACTCAGCCCCTCCTCCCACCCATTCCGATTTCCAGAGGGGGAGATGGAGATTCTGAGCCATTGGATGATTTACTGAAGGACGTACGTTGTTGAGACCAGGCTGGGCCCCTAGTTCAGTGACCTGTGCTAGGCTGTCATGCCAGGGGCTGCCCAGGGAGAGCGGAGCCACTAGGGAAAGAAGTGCCAAGTGGGAGGGATGATCTCCCCTGTGGCCCGGCTGCAGGGGGCCTCCAGTGGCACAGCTGTGTCTCCTCCGGTGTTTTCTCTCTGCTCACCTGTGGGAGGAGGGAGTTGCTGCACAGCAGCTGCTACTTGGGCGGGCCGCGATCTTCTGGGTGTGGGGTCTGAGAGCCCATCGCCTGCAGACTGTCCCGTCTCTGGGGCGTTGGCGTGTCACTATGGGGAAAGACTGGTGCTGACCCGGTAGACCCTTTCACATCTCTTTCCCTGTCCGCCTGTAGATTTTGGGACTCTACGACTGAGTCTGCACCCGTCCAGTGTTTTTCAAATGCTGGGAAGCTTGGTGGTTAAGAGTGCAGCCTCTAAAGACCTGGGTTCCTATCCCAGCTTGGCCTCTTCCAAACTATGTGACTTGGGACCAGTGAATCTCTCTGGCCCTCTCTGTAATGGTGGTGATAACAATACCAACCTGAACTCACAGTGCCTGTTCCCAGTAAGCTTGGGTCCCTCTGGGCTGTGATTATCGTTACCATTTTTATGGATATGGTGCCCTGCCCTGCATAGGCTGTCCCTGCCCTGCAGATACGCACAGCCCTGTGGGAGAGATGGATACAGTCACAAACGGCGCCACGCAACCAGTGGGAGCTGAGGAGGGGGCCACAGCTTTGATCCTGGAGGGCTGGGGTGGAGGGGAGGATTGAGGAGTGCACCTCCTAAGCAGAGGTCAGTCACCGTGAGACCCTATGAAACAAATTCATGCCAAGGCCCTGTAGGAATCCACCCTCGCCCACCTCTGCATCCTCCTTGCTCCTTCCTTGTGTCTGCGCCGGGCAAGGCCCTCCTGGGAACAGCAGGTGGCCGTGCACACACTGATGTGTGTTCATATGCCCTGGACCCGTTTGGAGCTTTTCCTATCCCCTTAGCCTTAGAGCCTGCCCTGCCCTTGTCCCAGAAGGACTTGCTCTGTCTGAGCCCCTCCCTCCCTCCATCAGGACTTAACAGCCTAGCACACAGCCAACTGCTCTGTGTGCAATGAAGGCATGTCCACAAAGGATCTGTCCACTCCTGCTGTTTTGTGCCTGGCTTGAGACCGCCCCCCCCACCCCCCCTTGCAGGACGCTGTGGGGGGTTTCTCACTCTGTTAACCCGAGGCTTTTGCAAACTGCTGTCTCCTGGAGGTCCGTGAGCCGAGCCGGCATTCCAGGCTTCCCACTTGGTGTGCTAGAGTTAGCAGGAGGGACCTCCAGAGAGGAAGGAGAGCTGGGGACCGGTGAAGGATAAAGGTGAGGGTGGTCACACGTGTGCCTCAGAGCCAGAGAGGGAGGGAAAGGCCATCCGCCTGTCGCTGAAGGCACTGACACCCGGCTCACTTCGCACAAGTCACTGATCTGCCGAGCAGGCCAGTCTCCTCAATCAATCCGTGCTGACAGATGGTAGCGGAATCAGTGACCTAGAGGCAGAAGCCTCCATTTGTAATCCCGGAGTGGCCCAGGCGCCTGGAGGAGGGCAGAAGAGTTTGTAATAAAGGGAGTGACACAGGGTTTCCAAAAGCCATCTCTGCGCTGGAGGAGGAGGGAAAGGATTAATTTTGCTTCTGGAATTGAAACCACTGATTCAGTTCAAGAAGTATTTTTTGAGTAGACTAGGAGAGAAGAGAAAAAACAAAAAAAACAAAAAAAAAAAAACAATCTACTGTCCTTTCCTTAAAGTGGTAGGAAAAACATGATTCTCTAGATGAGACAGGAGAGAACAATAGACGTACTCTAACGTGATCAAAGAGGAGATCCCCAGTTATTGGGCTCCGGCCACTGTGGGGTCTGGGGCAGTCACTTGCCCTTTCTGAGCCTCAGTCTGCTCATGTGTCATATTGTGGCCATATCATAGAACTGTAGTTAATATGTGCCTGGTATTGTACTGAATTGTCTCTCTCTCTCTTTTTAAGTTTATTTATTTTGAGACAGACAGAGGCAGGGCGAGTGGGGGAAGGGCAGAGAGAATGGGAGGCAGAATCCCAAGCAGGCTCCACGCTGTCGGCACAGAGCCCGGTGCGGGCCTCAAACCCAAGAAACCGTGAGATCATGACCTGAGCCAAAACCAAGAGTTGGATGGTTAACCGACTGAGCCACCCAGGTGCCCTGTACTGACTTCTTTACGCAGATCTCTTTAGGTTCCCATGATACCTTATAAGTGAGGTCATACTGTCCCCCTTTTACAGCTGAGGAAACCAGAGCTCAAAGAGGTGAAGTGGCTTGTCTAAGGCCACGCAGCCCAAGAGCAATAACCCTTATGTGTCTGTGGGCCATAATGCCCGCACGTTCTTTTTCCAAATGGTTCTAAAAGGAAAAGTGACAGGCCACTAGGGGTGAAGAGGTCCTGGCTGGCCTGGCCCTAGGACTGGGGAAGTTTCCAGGTGGAGGTTGGCTGGGCAGTGTTCTGGCAGGGTCCAAGGGGGTGGGGAGGGGGCTAGAGAGTCCGTCCCAGGATGGGACTCGAGGCAGGAGCAAACAAGATCCTGGACTCAGGTCCTCTATCTGCATTCCCTCCCTTCTGAATGAGGCTCTCTGCACAGTTCATCACCATACATTCATGTTTTAGTCCCCTGGGGGCACCTGAGTGAGCTGAGGAAGAGGGGAAGGGAAGGAAGGAGTGATGGGGCAGGAGACTAAGGAAAAGGGCTTCCCTTCATGAGTTCTCTCAAGAAACTGAGGGTGCCCCAACACCCAGTGTTTAGAAAGCTCCCCTGCATCCTTCCACGTTGTCCAGAAAACATGGGTCTGTGCTGGGAGTCCCCCCATCCTTTCCCTCTGCAGCCCTGACCCAAGCAGAAGCCAGCACTCGTCTTCTAAGTAAGTCTTAGTGCCAAAGAATTTGAAAATGAAACTCGCAGAACAATGGAACAGCCAGAGGGCAGGGCCTAGCAGCCTCTTCAGCTCTGTCCCAGAAGAGCCGGACACCCCGCTTGGCATGCAGGAGGTGTTGGGGAATCAAGTCTCCAAGAATAGCCCTGACCCACATCGGAGCCAGCCCCCACTTTGTGAAACTGGACAGAAGCCAGGAAAAATCACTGCCTTCCCCGACCACATCCTCCTAGGGGTGCCAGAACCAACTGAGGCCCTGCCTCTGATCCCTTCACTGGGGGGCAGGTGTTGCTCCAGCCGGGGACCCTCCTTGGGTGGCCCAAGGCAAGGCAAAACGTTTTACATTTCTGGCTAGGTGAGGCTAGAGGTGAAAGGGTAAGTCCAGGCCCAGGGGAGCTTTGCACCTCAGATATACTGAAATCTGGGTCCCAGGCCACACCTGGTTCCTATCAGCCTCCACCTGCTGCCCAAAGCGCTCTTCCAATTCCAATTTACTTTCAAGTTGGGTTGCTTCAGGAAAGGAAGCCACATACTCCCCTAACATCTAGGGCAGATGGGGGCTTAATTTAGAATCAGCAATTTCGGCCAACATAAGGGACATCTAGTTCAAACTCTCCTCCTTCTGATTATACCAATGGGAAACTGAGGCCCAGAGTGAGAAGAGAATTTGGCCAGGTCTCTGGGTGAGTCAGAAGTAAGATCACAAACACTCTAAACACATCTCACCCCCACTGGCCGCCTCTCTTTTGATAGCGGTGGGTCACAGGGAACAAACAAACATCTCAGTGGTGGTTCTACAACTGAGATTTTCTTTAAAAAAAAAAAAAAAAAAAAAGGCCAAGCCGTTGCTTTGCTCCATAAAACATACATGAGGTTTGTAAAGGAAGACTGGGAACGGCCTGAGGCCTTGGCACCGCAAATCCTCCACCTTATATCCAAATTAATTCTGGACCCTGGGTCCAGCCAGCCAGGCGTTGCAGCGTTTTAATGCCGCCACAGGCGAAGGGGAACTGGCACTCGGTGAGTATGTATTTTACATGCGAGGTTGGTGGGCCTCCCAGCGCCTCGCTTTTTTTGCAGAGGAAACTGAGGAAGTTATCTGTTATCTAGAGAGCCTAAGTCATTCATGCAAGGGCACGCGGCGCTAAGGGGCGGAGGAGGCAAGTGAACCAGGCCTGCCGGGCCGAGGGCGCTTGGCGGTCAGGAGCTGCCCCCGTGCCCGGCCCCACTAAGCAGGTTGCCCGGAGGAGACCAGGCCCTTGCCCGCGGGCTCCCTCGGATGCCAAAGGCGCGATTCAGGCGTTGGAGGCTCTAGGGAACTCCAGAAATCCCAGGGAGAGATTCCGGGCCACCAACTCCCCAGAAAGTTGGCTCGCGGCCACTCCCCGGACGGCCCGGAGCCGCCGGCCAAGATGGCACTGTGCGAGCGGCGAGCTACACGCGCGGCGCCGGGCTGCTGCCTCGGGGGACCCCGCGTGACCCCAGCCGCCAGGCTGGGGTCTCCGTGGCCCCGGCCCCACGCGCGCAGGCCTCGGCGCCGCCGCACGCGGGTGGGCACGCGCGCACCCGCCGGCCCCGCCCCCTGCCGCCCCGCCCCCGCCGCGCGCACCGCCCCGCCGCGCGCCCTCCCGCCCGCCCGCGCGCCGCGGCCCGGAGCCTCCCCATTGGCCGCGCGCCGTCACCTGACGCTCTGTTATTTCCTGTGTGTTGGGAGAATGGAGAGAAAAAACCCGGAGCCGAGCCGCTTTCGGCCCCTGCGAGGCGGCCGCGGCCTCCGCCGGGGGAGCCCGCCCTGAGGCGTGCCTGACCGGGGAGCGAGCGCGCGGGCCGGAGCGAGGCTCGAGGGGCCACGGCCCCGGCCCGCCCCGCCGCCGGCCCGGGCGCCCGAGCTGGAGGCGGCGGAGGCTCCCCCACCCCCACCTCGCGCAGCGCCGCCCGCCGCCGCCGCCGCCGCCGCTCCCTCCCCTCCCGCCCCCGGCCGAGGCCGAGGGACCGGGCGGGGGGCTCCCGCAGGTAACCGCCACCCGGGCCTGAGGGGGAGGGGCAGGGGGCAGGGCTGAGGGGCTGGGGCCAGGCCGGGGTGTCCGGCCTCGGGGGCTGGGGGCAGAGGTCCTGGCCCGGCCGATCTGGGAGTGCTGAGCCCCCTCGACTCCGAGGCCAGGGCACCGGGTGCTGAGGGGAATGTCCCTGCCTGGCCCGACCGAGGAGCGGCCTGGCCTGGCCTGGCCTGGCCTTGGGGTGCGGAGGGGCAGGGGCCCGGCCTGGCATCTGGGCGCTGAGGGGTCTCGGTCTGGCCTGAGAGTCCGGCAGGGCTTGGGCACCAGTCCTAGCCTGAGGGTGTCGCGGGAAGGTACCTGCCCGTCGCGGCCTCGGGTGCAAAGGCGGCGGGTGTGAGCGGGCGGCGCCCACCCCGAGACCCCTGGCAGCCCCCGGCGTCCCGCGGCGCTCGCCTCTCGGTGGCGGCTGGGGGCGAGGCCGGCGGGCGAGGGCTGGGCTTGGGACGGGAGCGGCACGGGGAGTCGGAGCGCGCCCTGCCGCGGGAGGGACGGGGGCCCGTTTATTGCCATGTGAACACCTGAAGCCATGTGGACGCAGCAGCTTCTCGCCTGTTGGGGGCGGAGGACAGGTACCGGCTGGCGGGGCGCAAGGTCCCGGCGCGGGGGGGTTGGCGGGGAGCGGAGCGCGGGACACACTTCCTGCGTGGGGTTTTGTCCGCCTCCCCCGCCGCGGTGAGCGGGGCCGGTGTTTGATCCGGTAGTCCCGGGTGCGAGCGAGCGCCCGTTTGGGGGCCTGAGGCTGCAGCTCCTCGTCTCTTTTGGGGCGGGGGAGTGGTGGTGGAAGGAGAGTGGTCCATCCGGCCCAGCTCGCTCTGGCAGCGGCAGGAGGTGGAATGTCCCCCCTGCGCCGGGATGGGAGTGGAATTTAGTGCGTTGGGGGTGGGGAGGGGTGCCGAGGAGCGGTCGTTTTCCTGGGCCTGTGGGTGGGGATTATTGTCTGTTTTCGTGGTTGTGGATGCTAGCGCTGTCTGCCTGTCTGTAAGCGTCCCTTGAGTTTGCCCTTAGGGGACAGATCAGCGTTAGGACTCCCCCCCCCCCCCCCACCCTTTTCCTCTTTGCTTTTTCTCCCCCTCCAAGATTAGATGACTCTGGTAACTGCTGTAAAATGGATGGAATTTTCGAGCTATTATCTAACAGGCAGATCTTTGAATGATAATTGGACCCTTATGTTAACAGCCTCAGTGAAGACTTTCATAAAACATCTTACTTAGGGTGGCAGCGGAACGTCTTACATGGTGGAATAAGAAGCTGCTCAGAAGTCCGACCTGGGAGACCAGGAATCTCCTTCCAGCTTTGCTCCCAAATACCCTGTAACCCTGGCCGAGTTACCTATCCTCTCAAGCCTTCAATTTCCTTATCTGTTACTTGAGGACTCCCTTCCAGGTCAAACACTACAGTGGTTTTGGGTAGGGTTTTATTTATTGTTGTTGTTTTTGGGTTGTTGTTGTTTTTTTTTTTTTTTTCCTCTTGGTTTGTTTTTGGTTTCCTATCTTGTGCTTTTGTTTAAGTCACAGGCAGCCTTCTTGAGAAATGCAGGATGTTTCTTACCTGGCCTTTAAGATCCTGTCCCACTTTTTAGTTACCAGCCTCTTCCTTCTGCAACAGAGCATAAAACTTGGTTACAATGATAATTTTTCTTCAAACCTCAGATTCTGTTCTGTGCTTCTCAAAGTGTGTCGTATTATAGTCTGTGCTGAAGATGCCTTATGTTTTTTTGTCTCTGTGCAAAGAGAAGTTATCAGGAGAAAGATTTCAGAGAAAGTTTGACTACTTGGAAGTGTAGAGAATGCAGGTGTGTTTGGGGCTGTGTAAGTTGGTTGGCTCGAAGGAATTCCAGGATCTGTTTCTGCAGGGGATTGTGGAGGGACCTTACTTGAAATTCTTTGATGGGATGTTTGGCATTTGGCTAATTTTTGAAATTCCCAACCTCAGTACCCTCCGAGTAGGGATAAAGAGGAATTCCCTAATACCTCCTGTGAGATGGCGTGCTCGTGGGATTAACTGTCACCTCGGGGTGCACTAATTATTTGCATCCCCAATTTATTCCTTAATGGTAGCCGGATGCTTCGTCTCAAATGCTGCAGAACCCCAATTAGTTTCACTGATTTTATGGTGTGTGAGAGCCTTAGGCCATGCTTTTGACTACTTAGCCCTTCTAGACCATCCTCAGCCTTGGCCTTGTTGGTCTTAAATTTCTGGTACTGTGATGCTGGAAGGACATGTGCCTAATGTGGTGTAATATGTCCTCGGTCACTTTTTTATTCAGTCTGTACTGATTCACGAAGGGTCTTCTCAGCATTGGGAGGTGTGCTCCTAATGTTGACTCTGGAGATGGACTGGTAGAATTTTTCTCGTGTGTTAACACCAGACCTGTCACACAATAGGCAGACACTTTTATATGGCTACACAGATTATTTGGAGTTTCTCAAAATAAATAATTTATTTTGTGTTGGTATTTGGAATATGACCTTGTGTTTGGTGTGGGATTTTACAAATCCTGGTTACTTAAGTTATAAGTAGTTTTCATACTCACATGTGTTTACTTCTGCATTATAACTTACACTTAACAAGGAAAAGATTATAAAATTCTTACTCTGTAGAGTTAATTTGTGTGTGTGTGTGTGTGTGAGAGAGAGAGAGAGAGAGAGAGAGAGAAGGTTGCCAAGGGAGCAGGATGTTAGGAGACATGGGTTTTAGGTTCCATAACCTTTTAATGGTATACTTTTTTTTTTTTTAATTTCATGAAATGGAATGGAATGGAATTGAAATCATGTCTATCTAGACCAAGAAATTAAACTTGGACTTCTGGTGAGTGTAGCTTGTTCTTCATATGGATAGGAAAGGACGCTAACATTTGAGTGGGCTTTTTTGTTGTTTTTTTAAATCCAGTGTGCTAGGTTCTGTCCAAGGTATTTCAACTTGTCTTGTAAAAATCTACCCAGCAGACCTGAGAAGTAAATGAGCTCTCTTTTTTCCTGAGAGGTCACGGCTAGTGAGGGTCAGAGAGTGGATGTGACTGTCCTCCCCTTGGCTCCAAAGCCTTTACTAGATCTGTTACAGCTCCTTGCCTGCTCAAGGCACAGATCAGCTGGTGGTGGATTGGCCTTGGAATCCATACTTCATGCTTTGCCCATTCTTTTGTTTGTTTGTTTGTTTAACGTTTTATTTATTTTTTGAGAGAGAGCACGAGAGAGCACAAGCAGGGGAGGGGCAGAGAGAGAGGGGGACAGAGGATCCAAAGCAGGCTCAAGTGCTGACAGGCTGACAGCAGCGAGCCCAACGTGGGGCTCAAACCCACGAACCACAAGATCACGACCTGAGCTGAAGTCAGATGCTCAGTTGACTGAGACACCCAGGTACCCCTATTTATTTTTTATTTATTTATTTTTTTAATTTATAACAAAATGGAAATCTGGGCTTGGGCAGAGTAGTGGAAAGCATGATTTTTGCAACAATGCCACCAAACCAGACTCTGGTTTAGTGACCCCCTGGGAGTTTTGTAAACTTTCACTTTCCCTATACCTAGTCAATTTTATTAGTGTACCTGAGATAGAATGTAAAAAATTTCTTTTTCTGGGCACCTGGGTGACTCGGTTGAGCGTCTGACTTCGGCTCAGGTCATGATCTCATGGTTCGTGAGTTCTAGCCCTGTGTCTGGTTGGCTGCTGTCAGCTCAGAGCCCGCTTCAGATCCTCTGTCCCCCTCTTTTGCTGTACCTCCCCCTCTCGCACTCTCTTTCTCAAACATTAAAAAAAAAAAAGTCTCTCTTTCATTCCCAATTCTGCCATTCTGTCTTGAGCTGGAAACTTCTTGTATCAGCTCAAAGAATGATATCACAGGTAAGGGGCTGTCTCTTTTCCGGTCTGTGCTACCGCACAGGAATCATACTATGTGGTGACCGCTCTGTTTGACCAGATGGGACTCAAAAGATACAGTTACAAAAGACAGTCCCCCATATGCCTTAAGCACTCTTCCTCATGGGTGCTTGTATTCAAGGCACCTTAGTGCTCATTAGATCTGTCTGGGGTTTCTGACTCTGGTGTGTTCATTTTCTTTTTGTGGAGGTAAAAGTAACAAAATAAAGCAAAATGGTAAAAACCCTATTTATGTTGGAGTATAACCGTACACCAAAGTTATACATTTGAAATATAAGGAAGTCAAGGCTTTCATAGAGCATAATTTGGTTACATTGTACTTAGACTGGATGGCTTTTTTATTATTAATTAGGCTGCTTAAAGTCCTCTTAATACCTGTGATGCCTGCAGTATGGGTGAAAAGGTTCTCATGGTGACAAACACAATCAGTACTTTCTGCGTTAGAGCTGTGTTTGCTTTGTAGGTAATGTGTGAAACCCAGCAGGAAGATCAACTAAAAAGTGACTTATTGGTTTATCTGTGGCTTGTTATCTGATGCTTCATTGTGGGGAAGTTAAGAAAGAGAAAACATTAGCTATAGGGGAAAATATCCTTATTGTCATGTGCACTTGAGAGCTGTCCTGTAGGAAAGAGTGAAAGTTCATTGGAACACTTGAATGCCAGCCTGAAGGGAAGGTGGTTTCCATGTTTGAACATCACATTCCTGAATGAGGACTGAAGCCCTCTGTGTATGTTCCAGTTTTCATTAACAGGTATTTATAGACACTTTTCTAAGCATGGGGGATGCAGTGGCGGGCAAAATAGAAAAGGAAACTGCTCTGAAGTTGGGCTGTAAACGTTGACTAAATAAGAATGTCTGGAGGTGATAGCTACGAAGAGAACAAAAAGACATGATAGTGACTCAGGGTATGCTAGTGAGAGTAGAAGATTTCCCCTCTTCTGAAGCCTTTTTTGCCAGCAGGGCAGTCGGACTTGATCTGGGGGATGGATGAAAATGGCATTAAACAAAGTAAATAATTTGCTTTAGCCCTGAGCATCTTGAGACGTTAATCCAAAGAATAGAAGTGGGTTGGTGGAAATCTTTCCTCTGTTTATGTCTTCATGCTTGTGAATGGGGGCTTGGCTCAAAAGAACTTAGGATGGATCATCAGTGGTATCCTGTAAGGGGTAGGAAAGAAAGAAATGATCACACTTTGTAAAGTAGAGATGTGTTATATTGATGAGTGCTAGGCATTATTAGAAACGTCCTTTAGTTGTGTTTATCTTTCTTTGTTGGGAAGTTGGATTGGGGGTGTTGTAATCATCATATTTTGCTAAAGCTTCCAATGAAGCCAGCAAATATTAGTGACATCTGCATACAGGGTACTTTGCTAGGTATTGCAACGAATGGAGAATCCCAAGTGACTGAGTGGAACTTGGGTTGGGGGCTGTTGAGGGCGACAAGGATAGCTCACAGTTTGGGGGGAGAGTGGGGAGGGGAGCGCTGGCAGAGAAGGAAAGAGTGCAGTTCCGACTGGCTGTTAACTTAATCGTAGCCTGAAGGGTTCCTGCCAGCCTTTCCCAGCTAGCCTGCCGCGTCCTAGTACCTTCACTCACCCTCTCTATGCTCTCTAATTGTAGAATTCTATAGAGACCTGAAAGAATCCTAAGACATTAGCTAGTCTAGCTCTTTGGCTTTATGGCTCTGGAGAGATGCTGATGCTTTACACGGACAGAGTCAAGGCTGCGACCCTGTTCTTTGCCAGCTAAGCTAGTGTTCTTTCCCCCGTAGCCCATGCCCTCACCAGAGGATTGATAGTTAACAGTTGCTCCTGAGTGGATAAAGAAAGGAAGCCTCTGGGTATTATTGTACCCACTTAGGAAAAAACCTGTGTAGTTCCGAATTTAAGAAGTCAGGGCAAAGACAGTACATTTATCTCAAAAGCAGAGTATGGAAAATAAAGAATACCGTACCATCGTTAGTTTTCACACAAATATGTAGTATTGGTTTCTCAGGCTCCACCGAGACATAATCTCGTCCTGATCATGTCTTGGTCTGGAAAGGATGCCACCACGTTCTGCATTAGTTGTGAAGTTAGAGTAAGGCCCTTTAGAAGTAGTGATGGGCGCCTGGGTGGCTCAGTAGGTTGAGCGTCCGACTTGGGCTCAGGTCATGATCTCGCGGTTCGTGACCTGCGTGACCTGGGTTTGAGCCCTGCGTCGGGCTCTGTGCTGACAGCTCAGAGCCTGGAGCCTGTTTCAGATTCTGTGTCTCCCTCTCTCTCTGCCCCTCCCCTGCTCATGCTCTGTCTCTCTCCTTCAAAAATAAATTTAAAAAAAAAAAAAAAAAAACATTAAAAAAATTAAAAAAAAATAGAAGTAGTGGGAAATTTCTGAAATGTGGCTAAATTAAGTTCTAAAATTAAAGAGTTAAAAAGCCCTAGGAGTCCTGTTTTTTGTTTTTTGTTTTTTGTTTTTTTCACCTTGAGACCCTGGTGTCATGGGAGATTTTGCTTCTACATTCAGAAGCACCCTCTGGGAGCCTGGAGATTATTCTGTGTGCCTGACGAGCAGGGATTCTTCCCTGGCATCTCCCTGACTTAGCGCTCTGGTGGGCCAGTGACCTGGGGGCAGCTTTTGTATACCTTTGGCAGGAATGTGAGAGGGCACTCCTGCTGTAAAGAGTTCACACGATGGGCACTTTATGGAGGCAGCAGAGCACGTGACAGAGGATGTGTGTCTTCCCTCTGGCTCCGTCACTTACTAGCGGTGACTTTGGGCATTTTGCCCTAGCCACAGTTTCTTCATCTGTAAAATGGAAATATACTTTCTCGGGGCTATTGGGAAAAGGAATGAAAATAGACAAAGTGTACGATCTATAGATGCTACTCAGCGGATGGTAGCGGTCCGTTACACCAACGTCGTGCTGTGTCAAGACGCGGGACTAGAGCAGGGCTGGTTCCTACTGAGTGTATCCGGTTTATAGAGTACACTCCCCTGTCTCAGACACCGCCTGGCAGAGAAGGCACAGAAACAGGGGTGTCAGATGTGCTCTGATGAAGGGAGTACAGGGGCTCTACCAAGATGTGTAACCCTAACTTGAAAGGTCAGAAGCAGCTTCTCGGAAGAGGACCACTTACTTCCTCATCCACCCGCTTTTCTCTCATCTGTTCCTTCCCACTCTGCGGCTCCCTCCTTCTGCTTGACCGTCGGTGTTGTCTGCAGCCTCGTATTTTGGTGTGCCTTCTCCCTGGGTGCTCTCGCATATCCCCAGGTGCTCATGGTTATCCGCGAGCCGATTGATAAGTTCAGCCAGGTCTCTCCTGGACCCTCCAGCTCCGGCTTGACACCACTGCTTGTCTATGTTACCAGTAACTTGAGCTTCCCAAGTCCAAAACTGAACACGTATTCCTTGAAAGCTCTTTGTCCTTCATCTGTCCCCTTCTCAGTAAGTGGCTTTACCGGCCCCCCATCTTCCCGGGTTAGTGACCTCCCTTTCTGTCACCACCCTCTGTGTGTCCCCCATCGCCAAGTCAGTGCCGTTTCTGTACCGTGACTGGAATCTGTCTGCTCTCCTGCCACTGCCCTCTGAGCCGCCATCATCTCCTACCTGGCACACTCTGATTGCCTCTCAGCGTGGCCTCTCCATTTCCAGTCCTGTTCGTGTCTCCTCTACTTTGCCTGGAATGGCCAAGAGTTGCCTCTCTTTCCTCCACTTAAAAGCTTCACGGTTTCTCCTAGCGCTCAGAAGACAGTCCCAGCTCCTTCCCCTTTCTCACAAGGCCCTCGGTACCCTGGGCCCTGGCCGCCTCCCTGACCTCCCCTCCTTGCTGTCCCCCAGCCACATTCACTTTCAAGTCCCCCGAAGGCACCCAGCTCTTTACCACCTGAGGGACTTCTTTATATGCCACTTGCTCTGCCTCGAACACTCTGGCCAGGCCAGCCTTTTTCTCACCCTTCAGGATATGTGTTGAATGAATAAATAGCATGAGACAGGCAGCAAAGGGGATGATGGAATAAGGAGGAAAAGTGTCCTTAGAGTCCATCTATAAAGGTCTAGCAAAGAGATACAGAAATGTGTTTGAAGAGCTGACAGACCGAGAGTTTGGTTGTGGCCTAGAACTCCACCTATTCAAGCAGAACACTAGGAGTCAGGCGGCCACAAGGCACATGTAATGCTGATGAGAATATAAAGTGATGCCACCACTTTAGAAAACTCTTTGGAAGTTTCTTCAGAAGCTGAATGTATGTCTACCCTGTGACCAAGCAGTTCCATTTCTAGGTCTTTATCCAAGAGAAATGCAAATACATGTTCACAGATAAGCCTTATACAAGAATGTTAATGTGAAGCAGCTTTATTCATGGTAGCCAGAAACTGTAGTAGTCCAGCTGTCCATCAGTGGGAGAATGGATGAACAAACTGTTACTTTCATGCAGTGGATGCTCAGCAGTAAAAAGGAACAAACTACCGAGACATGTAGTAAGGGTGAGTCTCACAGGTATTAATGCTGAGTGAAAAACCAGGCACAAAAAAATACATAATGGATGATTCCATTTATAAGACCTTTCATTTCGTTGAAATGAAAAATGATGGAGAAAAGAAGATTGGGCCAGGGTATAAAGTGATGAATTTCGTTTTGGTCTTAAGTTTGAGGAGAGCATCAAGTGTTTGAGGCATGGATCTGACATTTAGGAGAAGGAACTGGTCTATAGACTAAGACTCAGAGGTTAGCACTTGTGGTCCAGCCCAGGAATAGATGAGGTTGCTCTCAAGTGGTCAAGGGTGTGGGTATGTAGAGGCAGAGAAATGGTTGCTTTTTCCCTGCCTGGGTGGTAAGCATCCCCCACCAGTAATGAGGACTTTATAGGGCTCAGCCCTTATGTAGGAGGTTTTGTAGTTTTAGGAGCACACCCCCACCCCCTCATCACTGCTAATAGTGACAAATGCTCAGAGAACAAAACTCCGAAGAATGTGAACATTTAAGGGAGTAGAGCACTGTTTCAAGAGCAGAGAGGATGCCACCGGACTGGTTTGGAGGAGAACCCAAAGAGCATGGCACGAAAACAGAAAGTGTTTCAGACCAGAGGTGGTAGCCAAGGTCACCAAGTGTCAGTTGGGAGGGGAGAGGATAAGTGAAGCCAGCTTGTTGTGTGTTCATGAGAAAGTGAGGTGAAGGGGCAGAGTAAGTTTGGGGTCAAATCTTCCTAAAATTTGGCTGTTACAGAAAAGTGAAAAATAGCTGCAGAGGGAACCTGAGGTCCAGAGAAGACATTCTTTAACATGTCTTAGAACCTTGAGCGAGCGTAAGTGGAGGTGGGAAGGAGCATCGCTGGACAGTGTTGAAGATGCAGGAGGGCTTGCTGGACTGGGCACCTTCCTGGAGAACTCGGAGCCCACTGTGATCCTGGGGCATTGTTTCGATGGTAAGAATAGTACCTCCCGGAGGAGAGCAGAGGTGTGTGGGCAGGAAACTGATGGGCATGAAGGCTGGAAGGTAAGGAGCACTTTTCTGTGTGTTCTCTGAAGATCCTGCTGAGGGACAGGAGTGAGGTGGGGAGTTGGAAGCTTAAAGAGCGCAGGAAAGATTTGAGGAGACTGCTGTGGCAGGCAGATAGAGCTAACAGAGGAAACGGGAATCAGGGGGAAGTAGAAAGTAGTTAAGATGAGCTTTCCACCTCCTGGGATTTGAGAGAAACTGATCAGACCTTTCCACTTCTCTGTCTAGTTTTACATTCCAATGACTTGGACTCAGCTTTTCCTGCCTTGTGTCTGGTGATCCCACTCCTTCCCCTTATGCCTCTGCCATTCCCATTCACTAGACCAGCAACTTGTAAATTATTCCAGACCTCTCATATTTTATTTAACCAGTACTCACGCAGCATTCATGGTTAGGTAGGTGGCAGTGTTCTAAGTGCTCTGTTGAAGCAGCAGGGTTAGGTGGGGGCACTCAGAATCCCTTGGAGCTGGACTGCCCCAGGTTTGCAGAGGTGGCTGGGGCCCAGGTGGCCTGGCTGGGGCAGAAGAGTGAGACTCGCCTCTCCCCAGTTCAGTCTCAGCAACACCTGTCCATGCTCTCTTAACTTTGGGGTGTCGGTGCAAGATTTTTGCTGGAAAAACTGCAAAATGTTCTTGAACACCACTGTACCAGGTGGTAAGATCCTTGCAGTCAAGGCTGTGTTTTGTTTTATTTTATAACCCCAGCATCTGGCATTTTGCCTTGTCAGTGCATTGAGAGTGAATGTGCTGGCTTTGCCTTTGAGGCTGTGCTCTGGAACACCCTGTCTTTATCCTCCTCTGTCTTTATCCATATGTTACAGTTAATGTATGTCTACTTACAGTTGATGCAGAATGTGTCTGTTTCACCACAAAATTGTGTATTCTTAGGTGGCCACCGTGCCTTGATAATCTTAATTTCTTCATATCTCTTTTGCAGAGTAGGTATTAAAGTAATGTTAAATTTGGATTCCTTGTAGAAAACTTGAAAAGTATTCCTAAGAGTAACTCAAATGGTTTAAGAATGGGGAAGGAGGGCCTGGGTGGCTCAGTTTGTTGAGTGACCAACTCTTGATTTCGTCTCAGGTCACGATCCTAGGGTTGTGGGATCAAGCCCCATACCAGGCTCTGTGCTGAGTGAGGAGCCTGCCTAAGATTCTTTCTCTCCATCTGCCTCTCTTCCCCCTGCACACTTGTGCACACTCTCTCTCCAATTAAAAAATAAAAAATGAAAAAATAATGGGGAAAAAAATCAGAGAATATATCATCCAAATAACGGAGTTAATTTAGCCTGATCAAGTTTTTTTTTTTTTTTTTAAGTTTATTCTTGAGAGATAGAGACAGAGCATGAGCAAGGGAGGGGGAGAGAGAGGGGGAGACACTAGAGACCTTGGAAGCAGGCTCCAGGCTCTGAGCTGTCAGCACAGAGCCTGACGCAGGGCTCAAACCTACGAACAGCGAGATCATGACCCAAGCCGAAGCCGTACGCTTAACCGACTGAGCCACCCAGGTGCCCCCTGATCAAGTATTCTAAACAGTGAGTTAATGAAGGTTTTAGGGTGTGTTAAAGAGTGATGGTCAACTGTTTCTCAACTCTGAGAAGGAAAACAATAGCAAATGAGGTCAGATGGAGTATGAGTGGCTTAGGTGAACAGACCGGATAACTCCCTGCCTTGTAAGGAACCCTGGGAGTTCCTCCTGGAGAGTTTTAGAACAAGTGGAATAGACTTACTTGTGTCCAATAATCCCTACTTGATGGCAGAGGTGTAGCGAACATGCTCTCAAGATTTCTGCCAAATGGTTCCTGTAAACTCAACGTACTCAGGGTAGATGAACCTAAACAGATGTACAGGTACCTGCACATTAGTGAACAGACATAAGCACAAATGTACACATTGCATCGACTTCAGTGCCTCTTGTTTTGTTTTTTTTCCTGGTGGATATATAAGATTAAACATAATGGGAATAGAATTTTCATCTTTTAGTAGAAGTCTTTGTGGGAGCAGATTTAAGTTCTTACATATTGAATAGGAGAAATTTGAGTTGGAAAGAAGGACATTGCAGCCTGCAGCATTTATTAAATGTTTCTTTCTAAAAAAAAAACATTAACTTTTTTTTTTTTTTACATTGGCTAGCAGAGTGCTGAAAGTTGACTATCCCTAAAAAGAAGGGACACAGAGACACAGGTCAAATGAAGCCTATAGGAATGAACCATCAGAGAAAATACAAGAAAAAGAAAATTCCTACTTCACTTCAGCCAAGATTGCTAAATATGTACCATGCTAGGAACCAGAAATGCAAAACAAATAAGACCTCTTCCTTTCCCCTGGAATGCCGTATCTATAGAAGAGTCAGACATGGAAGCTTCCCACTTATAAAAGCTATGTGGGATCTATAAAGCTAAAATAGTGGTGTAGCCAAAGTTCTAGGAGAGAACTAGTGGGAGGCTTTACTTCTGCTTAAATATGGGAAAAATATCAGAGAAGGATATAGAGGAAGGGACAGACATATGAGCAGGACCCAGAAGGATGGAGAGGAGCATTCCAAGGGGAGGTCCTTCAAGAACCAAGGCTTGCAAGTATGTGGCGTATTACATGGAAAAGCGCAGGATCTTAGGGAGCCTGGAGATTACAGAGAAGGGATGTCAGAAGGGGCTGTGGGCTGAGAGTGAGGCCCTTGGTGATCGGACTTGAATCTGGCCCAGGGCACTGGATTCTCATAAATGGAACAAGGTTTTGTGAAGAGAGGTGTGCTATTGAGAGACAAGTGGGAAGGAGATGGGAGGGCTAATGAATTGATCATCTGTGCGTCTTCCTGTTCAGGTTTTCCTAAGGCTCTAGTATGCATGAGAAAGATCTGTAAAATTTAGCAACTGGTTGAAATAAATGGATTTACAGGAAATTTTGGCATCAGTCCACTTTGATTCTAGAACAGATCGACAAGGATATTCTATTTACCAAAAACTGGAATAAATAATACTAAATAAAAACTAACATAAATACTTTATATAAATAATAAATTCTAAGTGCCAGATGTTCTAAACACTTGAAAAATAGTAACTTGCTTAATTCTTACAAAAATTCTTTGAGGTAGTATTATTATCATCATTGTTTAGATGAGGAAACTGTAATAGAGAGGTTGAGCTATTTCCTCCAAGGTTTCATCTAAAAAGTAGCAGAGCCACGGGGCTCCTGGGTGGCTCAGTCAGTTGAGCATTTGACTTGAATTCAGGTCATGATCTCAGGGTTCGTGGGTTGGAGCCTCATGTCGGGCTCTGTGCTGACATCTCAGAGCCTGGAGCCTGCTTTGGATTCTGTGTCTCCCTGTCTCACAGTCCCCTATACCCTCTGTCCGTTTCTCTCTCTCTCTCTCTCTCTCTCTCTCTCTCTCTCTCTCTCAAAAATAAACATAAAAAAATTTTTTTTAATAAATAAAAAGTAGGAAAGCCAGGATTTGGAACCGAGCATCCTGTCTCTGGACTCTGTGCCCTTAACCCGTACACAGTGCAATTCTGTGTTTAAATGAACTGGAAGAAAACTCTTGCAGAATAAGTTTATGACCCCTTTGAAGAGGAGTTTGGGTTTGAATTGTAGAAAAAGAGCAGCATGGAACCCAAGAATTGCCATCTGGGGACCTGCTTGTTAGAACATCATTTGTGTGAAGGCAGGGACTTTCTACTCTGAATCATATCCCCAGTGCCCAGAACAGTGCTTGGTATGTAGTTAGTGCTCAGCAAATAGTCTTTGTGTAGATTAATAAATAAATTTTGCTGCCAGCCCTCAAGGGAATATACCGTGGAGACTTCAGTTTTTTTTCTCCCTTTGACTCACCGTTCGCGATCCCTTTCTGAATTAATGAGTTCCGTGAATTTATTGCTTGCTTGTTCTTATTGAACTTACCTTGCTCAGCTTTCAAAGGATGCCAGCTCAGTCTACTGTTTTGGGGATTTAAAAAAAATCAGCAACTTATTTTCAAAATCAAAATATTGGGTTTTAAGATTTTAGCAATCTTTATGTAAATGTGATTTCTTTTGTTGATGCATTTGGCTTTTCATATGCCTGTGTTGAAGATGTAAACCTTGGAAATATCATTAAAGAGAATTAGGGGGCACCTGGGTGGCTCAGTCGGTTGAGCATCTGACTTCGGCTCAGGTCATGATCTCATGGTTTGTGAGTTCAAGCCCCATGTAGGGCTCTGTGCTGACAGCTCGGAGCCTGGAGCCTGCTTCAGATTCTATGTCTCCTTCTCTCTCTGCCCCTTCCCCACTCATGGTCTGTCTCTCTCTGTCTCTCGAAAATGAATAAACATTAAAAAAATTTAAAAAAAAAAGAGAGAATTAGAAGTGCTGAATCACTCACTGTATTGCATACCTGAAACTAGTATGACACTGTGCATTAACTAACTGGATTTAAAATAAAAACTTAAGGGGCGCCTGGGTGGCTCAGTCGGTTGAGGGTCCGACTTCGGCATCGGGCTCTGTGCTGACAGCACGGAGCCTGGAGCCTGCTTCAGATTCTGTGTCTTCCTGTCTCTCTGCCCCTCCCCCGCTCATGCTCTGTCTCTCTCTGTCAAAAATAAATAAACATTTAAATAAAATAAAAACTTAAAAAAATAAACAAAAAATAAAACACTAATATCTAAAAAACAAAAGAGAATTGGAAATGACTTCTAACTATAGTAGTTGAGATTATATATTTATGGAATCCTTCTTAACAGACCAGGCATCATCTCTGTTTCCCTTTGTTTTGTTTTTTTGCCAGTGTTCTTAATATTTGATACTGGTCTACCTGTATCTGCCACAGAAGTTCCCTCAGTGAATGAGTGGTTAGGAAATCTCTTCCAGGAGCCCAGTGGTGATACAACTCTGGAGATGTCTCTGCTAATGTAAAGCTTCAGCATCAACCATGTAGAAGTCATATATCTGATTTCATTAGCAAATTACTAGGTGATAATAAGTTCCTAAGGAGGAGGAGACTAATGTTTTCTATTTTAGTTCATTCTAAATTAAATCATTTGAGAATGGGAAAATGGGAAATATTGTCTCTTTTCATCTATAAATATTCAGACTTAGTTCTGTAAGCCAGTGTATTGTTTCTCGTGCTGACCTGATTCAGCTTATTAACATTTTATTTAAATACATACCTCATAATATTTTATTTTCTTTTAAGAATAAGATTTGACTCTACTACATTACAAATTTGAAAAAAATCCCGCTCGTCCTAGAGATGAAATGGTCATATGAAAATCGTTACTTTTGTTGAAATAGTTATACATGGAAATAATTATATACGTTAGAGAAAAAAATGTCAAGGATGTTAGCATTGTATTTTAGTTTAACTTTTAGAACTGTCTTTTATTGGGGCGCACGGGTGGCTCAGTTGGTTGAGCATCAGCCCTTGATTATAGCTCAGGTCATGATCTCACGGTTTGTGCGATTGAGCCCGGGGTGGGGCTTTGTGCTGTCAGCGAAGCCTGTTTGGCTCATCTCTTTGCCCCTCCCCCGCTCATTGTCTCTTTCTGTCAATATAAATAAACTTCAAAAAAACCCCACAACTTTCTTTTATTGAAATGTATCTTTTTATTATGAAATTAGTGTGTGCTTATGGTATAAAAACAATACAGAGGTGTATAACCTTACTCTCCAGAGATCACCGTTCTTACAGTTTAGCATGTATTTTTCCAATTTGTTTTTATTTTTTAAATTAAATTTTTTCTAATGTTTATTAATTTTTGACAGAGAGAGCGTGGGGGGATGGGGTGGTACGGGGGTGGGGGGGAGAGAATCCCAAGCAGGCTCTGCACTGTTAGTACAGAGCCAGACACAGGGCTCACTCTCTCTTGAACGGTGAGATCATGATCTGAGCCAAAGTCAAGAGTCGGATGCTTAACCAGCTGAGCTACCCAGGAGCCCCTCTGCACTTGTTTTTAAAAATTGCCTTTATTTTTTAGAATGGTTTTAGGTTCACGGCAAAATTGAGAGCAAGGTACAGGGATTTCCTGTACACCTCCTTCCTACCCCTCCCACAGCCTCCCCCATTATCAACATCATCGACCAGAGTGGTGCATTTGTTAAAACTGTGAACCCAAATGACACATCATTGTCCCCCAAAGCCCATAGTTTACATTACAGTTCACTCTTGGTGTTATGCTGTTCTGTGGTTTTGGACAATTGAGTAATGACATGTGTCCTCCGTTACAGTATCATCCAGAGTAGTCTCACTGTTCTAAGAATCTTCTATGCTCCGCCTCCTCATCCCTCCCTCTCCCCAACCCCTGGCAGCCACTAGTGTTTTTACGGTCTCTTGGTTTTGCCTTTTCTAGATGTCATATGGTTGGAATCATAGCATGTAGTCTTGTCAGATTGGCTTTTTTCACTTAGTTATATGCATTTAAGTTTCCTCCATGTTTTTTCATGGCTTGATAGCTCATTTCTTTTTATCACTGAATAATACAACTGTCTTCTTATGTGTAGATGAAGGTAGTTCTTAAGACTGTTTAATGAAGTATTCCCAGGTTTCTGTTATAGTTGGTTCATATCCCAAAGACTTCTTGTATTCAACCATTTATGCCAAATTATTACCTAGTTTTTAGATAACAGCAGCAAAATAGTTTCTATGTCTGTTAAGCCACTGATCTAATGGCTAACATATATCCTTTACCAAGTGCACAGTATTTATATTCATTACTTTATTTAATTCTCACAAAAGAGCTTTATAAGGTTAGTACTTTATCTGTGAAATGGGGGTAAAGAAATATATTTAGGAGAGATTAGGTCATCTTCAAGAGGTCATTCAGTCATTAAGTGATAGAATCCAGGCTTGAACCCAGCTCTTTGTGGCTCCAAAACCTGTTTCTCCCTTTTAATGTAAAATGTGTACCTTGTGAAAATGCGTACTGCCTGGCTGCTTCCCTTCCTCACCCACCTGAGCTCAGGCAGCCCCCATGCTCTCTGCCTCGCTCTCATCACAGCATTTGTCTGACATGTTTGTCTTTTATCTCTTTCTTCCACTAAAATGTAAAGTCCATGGGATAGAAAGTGTCTCCTTCACCTTTGCAGGTCTGCTGCCTAGAGCTGTACTTGGTACACGGTAGGAGCTCACATATTTGTCTTAAGGAGTCTGTGCCATAGATCAGCCCATAAGATTTGCTTTTAACCACTTTTGTAGGACAGACTATTATTTTCCTTTTTAGTTAGTGATTTAGGCGAAGGGGTTCAGAGAGGGGTCCCTTGAGAAGATGCTGAGGAACCAGCTGAGGAGGAGACAGGCTGCCGTGGAAATAGAGATTGGAGGTAGTTTGAACGAAGGAGGTGCTGCTTGTCAGAGCCTCCTGAGGGTAACTCTTCCCCAGTTCTTGGTCCAGTCTCTAACCACTGCCAGGGTCAGCTCTTCCCCTGTCCTTCTCAGTTGTGTCCTGAATTAAAGGTGGGTGCCTGCCTTGTTGTTCAGGGTTCACGGTAGGTAGGATGCTGTCCTGCCTTTCCAGCCCCGTCTCCTAGTTTCCCTGTGTGTGTATCCTCTCCTGCGGCTTCTGTGTCCCCAATTCCATGCATGTGCCCATGCCTTCTTTGCCCCTTCTGCCTCTGTTGAGATCTCTGTCTTTCAAGGCCTTTCTTTAATGCTCCTTCTTCCAGGAAACCTAACCCCCTCTTAACTGGGCGTTTCTCTCATGGAATTTTATAATTTTCTTGTGTACATTTAATCTTTGCTTTTTATTATGTTCTTCAACGTGTTCTCGCCCTCCTTCCCCAGTCCTCTTTGAAGGCACGGATTATAGTGTCAACACTCCTTATGTTCTCTGTGGTGCATTGAATATGTGAGCCGACTGAGAATAGTTTTTGAAGTAGAGAAGAACAAAGGTAGACAAAAGACAGAATTAATGGCATTTAGTTTTGGCACAGGGAAGACTTGTTCTTCATCAAGGATTGTTTTGGTGGTCAGGAACCTTTTTGAAGAGAAGCTGAGTTTGGGGTGGGGTGGGTAAAGAATGAAGTGTATAGTGAGTGGGTCTGATCTGGAGGAGAAGCCAGGAAGCCAGGTGGAGAAATGACTAGATAGGAGCAGCACTTGTTTTTCAGAGTTCTGAGGTGAGTCCCAGGACTTGTCCTCAGGGTGTTCCGCAGTAACACAGACATGTTAGATCAAAATTAGTACATTATGAAAATGTAGCCATAGAGAAGGGAAGGCGCTAGAAAACAATGGTTGATTCTAGAAAAGTGTTTGGGGTACCGGCCAGTGACCTTAGCAAGATCGAGGTCCTGAGAAGGTGGGCAGAAAGGTTGGCATCATGCTGTAGGAAGCAGTCTTAGGGTTAAGACAGTGGTTCTGTCCCTCTTAAATGAGCATTGCAGAAGGTGTCACAAAGATATTTCAGGATGACGGTCATAAAAGGTTAGCTTTTAGTGTGTGAGCTTAGATTTATGGAGGGGGGAAGTAGGTCGTGGTTGAAAGAAACAATAGTGAATTTAGTGTTTGAAACTTACATAGCAGCTTGTTCAGTGTTTCACAGGTTTGCGGGGCTCGGGATTGAAAGTATTCAACTATTCAGTACAGGAGCCAGCAATAGTGCAGATGAGGAGTGGGGGGAGATAAGTCACAAATTGCTCACTCTTGGGTGTCCTGGGTTCTTTTAGACTGAGATGCCTCCTTTGGGTTTTAAGATTTTATTTTTAAGTAATCTCTGTACTCAACATGGGACTCAAACTGACAACCCCAAAATGAAGAGTCCCGTGTCCCCCTCGACTGAGCCACCCAGGCGCCCCTTGTTTTCTTTTTTTAATTGATGTGAAGTTCCCACAAAAGTAGCCATTTTAATACAATACATTATTAACCATAGTAACCATGCCGTATTAAGTCTCTAGAATTTATTCATCATACCACTGTTAAGTTTGTACCCTTTGACCAAAATTAACCATTTTAGAGTGAACAGGAGAGTTCAGTGGCATTTAGTACATTCATGACGTGCATCTGCAGCCTGTGTTTAGTTCCAAAAGATTTTCATCGCACCCCAAAGAGACTCCATACCCCGTAAATAGTTAATCTCCTCCCCACGTTCCCCAGCCCGTGGCAGCTACCAATCTGCTTTCTGTCTGTCGATTGACCTATTGTGATGATTTTGTGTAAATGGAATCAAACAATATGTGGCCCCCTTTGCCTGGCTTCTGTCACTGAGCATGTTTTCGAGGTTCATCCACATTGTAGCATTTGTCAGTACTTTGTTTGAATACCTGTTTTCAGTTGTTAATAATAAGTTAATAATAAAGTATCAGTATCGGTTCAGTTAGAACAAGTATAGGACACTAACTGAGGTGTACTCCCCTGCTACTAACATTTCAAGTTAGTGGGATACATTCGCTACAGTTGATGAACCAATATTGATACCACATTGTTGACTAAAATGCACAGTTCATATTTGAGCTCACTCTTTGTTGTACGTTCTGTAGACTTTGACAAAGACATAGTGTCATGTATCATCCAGAATAATTTCACTGTCTTAAAAGTTCCCTCTGCCCCACCTGTTCATCCCTTCTCCCCTCCCCTTGCATCCCTGGCAACCACTAGTATTTTTACTGTCTCTATAGTTTCGTCTTTTTCAGAATATTATTTAGTTAGAATCATATAGTTATGTAGCCTTTTCAGACTCTGATCTATTCACACAGCAGTGTGCATTTACGTTTATTCTGTGTCTTCTTGTGGCTTGACAGCTTGTATTTTTTATCACTGAATAATATTTCATTGTATGGATGTACCCCAGTTTATATCCATTTTACCTGTTGAAGGACATTTCTATTGTTTACAGTTTTTGGCAATTGTAAACAAAGCTGTCAACGTTAATGTGCAAGTGTTTATGTTTACAGAAGTTTCAACTCATTTGGGTAAACGTCTAGGAGCACGGCTGCTGGACTGTTTAGTAAGAATATTTTAGCTTTGTAAGAAATTGCCAAATGATCTTCCACAATGGATGTATATTAACTTTTTTTTTTAAACTATAGTACAAATTTCCATTTTAACCATTTTTAAGTGTATATTTCACTAGCATCGATTACTCAGTGTTGTGAAACCACCACCACTGTCTCCAAAACCTTTTTATCACCCCCAAACAGAAACTAGGAAACTATTAAGCAATAACTACCTCTTCCCGCCTCACCCCGCCCCCAGGCTGTAGTACCCCTAATCTATTTTCTCTATCTGATTTTGCCTGTTCTAGGTATCTCTTGTAAGTAAAATCATACAATATTTGCCCTTTTGCATCTGACATATTTCACTAATGTTTTCAGGGTTCATTCATGTTGTAGCAAATACCAGAACTTCCTTTCCTTTTTGTGATTGAATAATACTTCACTGTGTATATCACCTTTGATTCATCCATTCATCTGATGGACACTTGTGTTGTTTTTACCTCTTGGCTGCTTTGAATAGTGCTGCAGTCAACATGGGCATCCAGGTATCTGTCTATGTCTCTGTTTCCAGTTCTTTGGGGTATACACCTGGAGTGGAATTGCTGGGTCCTATAGTAACTCTGTATAAATTTTTGTGGAAGTGCTAAGTTGGCTTCCAAAGCCTCTGCACCATTTTACATTCACCACAGCAATGTGTGAGGGTTCTGATTTCTCCACATCCTGGCAACGCTTGTAATTTCCTGTTTCTTGATTATAGCCATCCAAATGCGTGTGAGGTGGGATCTCACTGTGGTTTCGATTTGCATTTCCCTAATAATGTTGAGCATCTTTTCATGTGCTTATTAGCCATTTCAGTATCATTTTTTGAGAAATATCCATTGAAGTCCTTTGTTTATTTTTTAATTGCACTGTCTCTTCAGTGTTGAGTTGTAAGAGTTCTTTATATATTCTAGATACTAGACCCTTATCAGATATCAGATAGTGCTTTTCATTGTGGGAATTTGGAGTTCTTTTCTGCTAGTATCAATTGAACAAGTTAGTTTAGACACATTAGCTTAGATCTGAATAAGCCTATGTGCAGGTTTGAACAATAGTGGAATCCCAGAAATAGAAGCAATTTTGAACAGTTTTGAAATTTGATGCCTATATTTTTATTTAGTCATTGTATTTTTTTTCCCTGGTATCTTTGAAGCCTGTACAGCTCACAAGACTCATGAGCTCTGGAAAAACCCAACATACGTAAAATATCGTAAACCACTTTATTCCTAAGACCGAGACATTTAGAGTTATGTGTTGAATCATGTCATGTTAATTGACAGTCATACTCTAAATCCAGAATCACAGGAGCCCTCCCAGTAATTGACAGCTTGTCCAGAAACTTCATTAGAACTTTGCTTCAGAAAGGGTTTATTTCATTTCATCAACACAGTGGTATATGTACCACCTGCTTCTTTGCAGGTCGGCTTGGGCACAGGGTTTTATGCTTCCCTCTTTCAGCCAGTTCCACTCCTACCTGATTCCCTATATGGGAATGTACTGTGTTACAGAAGTTGTGGCCCTGTATTTTACCTTCTTGGCGGAGAGGGTTCATTTAGCAGTTTGAGCTTAATAGAAAGCAGAGATCCTTGGGCTTTTTACACAATTGATTTCCATATAACTTAAGGATTCTATGAAATATATACTTGTTTCCTGATTATCTGCTAAGTGACCATAGGTATTCCCTACTCCCCAGTGACTGGTCTTTGCTCAGCTGGCTCCTGGTGGAACTCTTCCTTTGCCTAACCTTTCAAGAGTCAGCTCCTCCATGTTGTCTTGGAAAAAGCGCTTGTTAGAGTGGTTTATGGTACCGTGAATAGAGCGAAGTAAGAGCTGTCTGTTCAGACTTACCATTTTTTAAAATCATTTATTAGGTAGGGTTGGGGGGTGCGGAATATGAGGAAAAGATTCTTTGAGTTTCTCATGCCAAGGATTTTCAGTTCAGATAGTGAGGTGTGATTAATTAGCACTGTAAAAGAAATGGAAATAGCTTCTAGGCCTGGACTTTGGATCCTCCTTATTGTTATTACTCCAGTGCCTTTTAGTTTTATTGTTTTTTAATTTAATCCATTTTCCTTTTAAATACTTTTCTAGCATTTTCTTCTTGCCTTTTCCCTTTTTTCCCCTTCTTTTTGGTAGCACATGAGGTGAAGTGTTTTAGATTATTATGATTTAACATCTCTCTTCTAAGTGCTTGACTTTTGTGCCGTGCCTTTGTATTCCCTGTGTGTAGCCCCTAGTAGGACCATAGTAGGTACTTGTTTGATTAGCTGTGGCACTATGCTTAGAGAACAGGTCGTGTCATTTTTAGAAGACATTCTAGGTTTCTTGAGTCTGTGTCTTTGTGTCTCTTCCCTGTTCTGGAGAATGCCCAGCTGTTCTCGTCCACAGGACTTTGTACCCATTCTTTTCTCATTCTGAGACTCCGGGGACACCGATGTGTTAGACTTTCTTTTTTTGTCCTTTTTGTCACTTATCCTTTCTCCTGCATTTTTTGTCCTTTTCAGTTTTTCATTCTGGGTAGTTAATTGTGACCTGTTGTCCATTTTAACCAATTCCCTCTTTGACTAATTGCGTTTAATTGAAATTAAGAACTCAGTGGATGAGCTTGTTGTATTTTTCAGTTTTGGTTCTTTTCAAATCGGCTAAGTTGCTTTTTATGGATTCCTGTTCCCTGCTAAATTTTTCAAGCTTGGCTTTTTTTTTCTAAAACAGAGTAAATATAGTTGTTTCATAATCTTCTCCTCACTTCCATTATCTGAAGTCCCTTTGGGTCTGTGACTGTTTTTGATGGTTCTTACTCATGGTGTTTTGTCTATTCGTATGTTTGTGTGCTGGACGTGGTATTTGAAACATTATTTATAGAAATGATTAGAGGCCTTAGATGTCTTTTTCCAAGGAGGATTTTTATTTGCTTTTTCCAGGTGCCTGAGGGTACTAGCAAACCAGGATCACTTTAATCCAAGTTGAGAGTTTGAGATTTTCTGGACTAACCAGGTGATTTGAAGCTGAGTCCATGGGAAGGCTGACTTCCACTTCACTCCTACTCATAGGATGCTGCCCTTTAGGGCCCCAATCCATTGACTTGGTGGCGGGCAGCTGTGGATCTCCCTACAAGGGTCCTGGAAGGGCCAGACATGGCATTGGGC
The DNA here is from genome assembly GCF_028749965.1 of Puma concolor. Classification (NCBI taxonomy): domain Eukaryota; kingdom Metazoa; phylum Chordata; class Mammalia; order Carnivora; family Felidae; genus Puma; species Puma concolor. The sequence goes on from NC_141673.1 coordinate 6,862,878, forward strand.
CTCTTGGCCGCCTCTGGTAGATCAGCAAGTGCCCCAGGTCTCACTTCTTTGGATATCTGTTCTTTCCAGGGTAGTAACATGGTAATTCCTCACGATCCTGTTAATTTGTTACCGATCTTAAAAAGAGGTATGTAGGGGCGCCTGGGCGGCGCAGTCGGTTAAGCGTCCGACTTCAGCCAGGTCACGATCTCACGGTCCGGGAGTTCGAGCCCCGCATCAGGCTCTGGGCTGATGGCTCAGAGCCTGGAGCCTGTTTCCGATTCTGTGTCTCCCTCTCTCTCTGCTCCTCCCCCGTTCATGCTGTGTCTCTCTCTGTCCCAAAAATAAATAAACGTTGAAAAAAAAAATTTAAAAAAAAAAAAAAGAGGTATGTATATATCATCCAGTTTTTGTGTCAGGTTATTTAGTCCATCATTATTGGATGCAGAAAATGAGACCTTATTTTCATGGGCTCATGTTATCCTAATACTCACCTGGAAACAAGTGACCATAAGGTGAGAGATGCTACCCTGTGGCCTTTTTTACAACTCTGTGGTGCTGAGTGAGGAGGAGATCGCAGAATGGTTGGGTAAACCAAGCAGTATTTGTTGGAGGGTTCTTCAAGAAGCCGCATCTAGAGCAAGCAAACTACCTGACTTTTAAATCCCAGTTTTACCACATGTTAGCAGTATGACCTTAATCCAATCACTTCTGTGTCTCTGTTTTCTCGTCTAAAAATGGAAATATTAATTGCGCTTACCTGTGGTTGTGCTGCTTAAATTAGTTAATGGCTCAAACTTAGGGTATTGCCTGACTCCTAGTAATCACTAGATAAATTTTACCTAGTATTAAACCATCTGGAAAATTTGATAGTATCTGATTTTTCAGAAAATGTTCATGCCCTTTTGGCTTTTATTGTCAAAATTTGGGATTGCAAGCAGCAATGCCTTCTCATCAGCCACCTGTTCTCTGCGGGCTTATTTTGGAGTGACTGAAGTTAGTGTTTGCTGATTTCATGCCAGTGGTTAGGGGAGGAAGAGTTACACTCTCTCCTGCCCTTCAGAGACCAACTACCCCCCAGTGCATCTCCAACAGTCAGGCCGCTGTCCCTCTGTGGGGAGGGGTGGGGATTGGTCCTATGGCTGTGGCTCTCGCGTATGTAGTGAGAATGTGCTCTGTTGGCATTTTCATTGTGAATTAGGAGGGCTGGTGAGGATTTAACCCTGCTGTGATTTTTATGAATGGACTGTAGATCCCAGGGTGTGGGAGCTTTTTTTAATTAGAGAATGACATAGGAATTAGCTGTCCACAGCGTGGTTTTCTATCAGTCGTAGCAGTGACTTGTTTTTTTTAGGGTTTTGTCGTATTTCATTTGTTTGATTGACTGATAGTGCCTCTTCCAGCTTTTTTCCTTGTTGCTTATCTTTTGCCTGATTTTTCACTGGTTCAGACATTTACCTGGGAAAGTCAGAGAGGATGGTAATACTAATAACGATCATTTTAATTTATGTGGTACTTAGCAGCTTACACATTTATCGTGGAACATTTCTGTGAGGCAGCAGGTTAAGTAACTTGCCCAAGTCACAGAATAAGTGACAAAACCAGTAAGTATTTAAATATAGGTTTCCTGGTTCTAAATATAGTATTTTTCCAGTGCATCACCCAGGAGAATTATTGAAAACAAGTTTAATAGGGGAAGCAATTGTACCTTGCTAAAATAAAGTTGTATTTTTGCTCATTTTGCCTGCTGAAACAAAATTCTATTTTCAGATGATTTTTTGAAACATGTTTTTCTTGGTGTCTTTCTTCAAGACATGTAGTTTGACTGTAGGTAAGAAAGTGCTCGATGCTCTCATGGTCCCGTAAGTGGAGAGATGAGGTGGCCGCATCGCATGGCTGTGTACTGATTGAGTCCAGTCTCTTGCTCTTCTCTCCAGTACCATACACACATGGAAGGAGGCCCCCCTGGAGGAGGGTTTTATTGCTACTGCTTCCCGAATTTCTTGGGAAAGAGCAAACAGTTGCCAGTAGTTTCTTTTGTCTCTAGTGCCTGTTATGGATGTATTTGGCATCCTCGTTGTTACAGTTACAGCTCCTCCCTCATCTCCCCTCTTTATGAAATGAAATGAAAACCTGAAATACCGTCTACAGCGAAAGCCACTCACAAAGACCTTAGGCTACTGAAGTGATCTTTTTATTTCTTTAAAGTCATCCAGGGGCGCCTGGGTGGCGCAGTCGGTTAAGCGTCCGACTTCAGCCAGGTCACGATCTCGCGGTCCGTGAGTTCGAGCCCCGCATCAGGCTCTGGGCTGATGGCTCAGAGCCTGGAGCCTGTTTCCGATTCTGTCCCTCTCTCTCTGCCCCTCCCCCGTTCGTGCTCTGTCTCTCTCTGTCCCAAAAATAAATAAACGTTGAAAAAAAAAAATTAAAAAAAAATAAATAAATAATAAAGTCATCCAGCCCCAGGGGTGCCTGGGTGGCTCAGTCGGTAAAGCGTCGGACTTCGGCTCAGGTCATGATCTCACGGTTTGTGAGTTCGAGCCTCATGTCGGGCTCTGTGCAGACAGTTCAGAGTCCGGAACCTGCTTTGGATTATGTGTCCCTCTCTCGCTCTGTCCCTCCCCTGCTCATGCTCACTCCGTGCGCTCTCTCTCTCAAGAATAAATAAAACATTAAAAAAAATTTTTTTTAAGTTGTCCAGCCCCAGGTTAATTTGCTAATTTCTTGAAGCACTTCTTGGAGATTTAGAGGTGACTCTTTTAGTTCAGAGTTGAAGTTTCAAAGTTTGTAACATGTTTGAAACAATCTGTTGAGCTATTTATAGGTGTAGAATTTTGTGGGGGGGGGGGTTGTTTGTTTTCCTGTTTTTAAGTGGGAAGTTCAGTAATCCTTAGAAGGACACTTAGTTTATAGATGCATTTAACAAGAACTAACACTATTCCTTGGGATTCTGGAGTCGTGGTAAATTGGAGGCAACAGTGCAAATTGTGGAGTGAGTCAGCTCAGCTCCGCTTGTGCTCTTCCACAGGAATTCATCATCCAGACAATATTCCTCCCATGCCTGCACCCCTAGCCATACGGAGAGGACCCCATAACCTGTAAAAAGGTCCATTGGCTTTTATCTGGAGTGGACTCTCCCCATAGAACTCAGTCCGGCCTCTTGCTTCATTTGACAGGTTGACCTATGGGGTTGGTACCTCCAATAAAATCAAGTCTTAATGCTTTGGTTGAGTGCATTTCTCATTGCTTTGCTCAAGAAGGCCAGGGACGCATTAAAACCTGTTTGTCCCATCCTGTATTTCCTTTCTTAGGTTGTTGGGGCAGTGCTTTTGTCTTATGTGTTATTTGTTTGGATTCAACTTCTGTTCCTAAACTCAGGATGTGGTCAGTTGGTGTTAAAAGGTCATTTCGCATTTTAAACATGTCTGATTCACTAGCTCATGTGTCTCCATGTATATGTGAGTTATCTTTTCATATTTTTGCATATCTTTGTGTTGAACTTAAAAAAGTGCTTTCTTTCAAAGTCAGAGCCTTTGGAAAGAGGCACCAAATTTTGAAAACCCTTTGCAACATTTTAAAAAACCTTTTAATTTATGTTATTTAATAGTAAGTTAAGTTGTTTTTATTTATCAGAAATGGTAGCTATTATGTTCAGTCACCCGAAAAGCTGTAGATCAACCCGCCTCTCCTTAGGCTTCAGTGAGAGGTGAGGCTCAAAACTGGGAGGGAGGGAGGGATTATAGAAACCTGTTCTCAGGATTAACTTCCCTCACAGATGAAAACTTTTGGTCTCCATCTGTTATCTTTGCTTCTGTCAGAAGGAGAATTTATATTGTCAACTTAATGCACCCAGCATTTGCATGCTTGCTATGTGCGTGCCAGTAGGACAGCCAAAGTCCCAAGCTGTGGGAGAAACAGAGGGTAAATGGCTCTCAGATAATGCTGACCCCACGTGGTATGTGCCTAGGGAGGAGTGAGGGGGATAGCTGAACTTGGACTAGACTTTAAAGGGGAGCGGTATGTCAGCAAAACTAATTATTACTCAGGCAGAAGAACCAGCTAGAACAAAGGAAAGGCTGTAGAAGGTACACACGGGGGGCACTGGGGAATACACAGAATATGTGTAAGAATAGGAGAGGTAAAGGGCACATTCGTTATTAGACCTGGGCTTAAAAGCCAGCATTTCTTCACTAAGTAGCTGTGTAACCTTGTGAGAGTTCAGCTCTCTGAGCCCCCATTTCCCCATCTGCAGAATGGCTGGTAACTACATTCAAAGGCTCGTTAAGATTAAACGAGACTAATATATTGCCTGGCACATAATGTAAGCACTCAATAAAAATAGCTGCAAATATTAAATTCCTTTGCTTTTTAAATGGTATTTCTTACTCTACTTACCTTTTAAAGTTTGTTTGTTTGTTTGTTTGTTTGTTTGTTTGTTTGTTTGTTTGTTTTGAGAGGGGGAAATAGAATCCCAAGCAGGCTGCGCACTGTCAGCACAGAGCCTGATGGTGGGCTCGTTCCCACAAACCGTGAGATCATGACCTGAGCCGAAATCAAGAGTTGGACACTTAACTGACTGAGCCACCCAGATGCCCCAAATGGCATTTCTTATTTTTAAGTTCACATGTTCATTAAAACAGCTCCTAGAAGATGACTATCCCCCCACAACCCCACCCTAAGGACAGCTATCATCAACAGTTTGGTGAATGTCTCCTTTTTACTTTCATTTCTGTTCATCTTTGTTTTTTTGTACACACATACCTCGGAGTTATTGTGTGTTTGGTTCCGGACCATCTCAAATAAAGTGTCGTGATAAACTGAGTCAGACGAATTTTTTGGTTTCTCAGTGCATATAAAGGTTCCATTCACACTGTACTGTATAGTCTCTTAAGTGTACAATAACATTATGTCTGAAAGGGACACTGTACACACCTTAATTTAAAAAAATACTGCTGGGGCGCCTGGGTGGCGCAGTCGGTTAAGCGTCCGACTTCAGCCAGGTCACGATCTCGCGGTCCGGGAGTTCGAGCCCCGCGTCGGGCTCTGGGCTGATGGCTCAGAGCCTGGAGCCTGTTTCCGATTCTGTGTCTCCCTCTCTCTCTGCCCCTCCCCCGTTCATGCTCTGTCTCTCTCTGTCCCAAAAATAAATAAACGTTGAAAAAAAAAATTTAAAAAAAATAAAAATAAAAAAAAAAATACTGCTAAAAATACCATCATCTGAGCTCTCGGTCAGTTGTAAGTAATCTTTTTGCTGGTGGAGTCTTGCCTCCATATTGATGGCTGCTGACTGACCAGGGTGCTGGTTGCTGAGGGCTGGGGTGGCTGTGGTGATTTCTTTGAATGAGGCAGTAATGAAGTTTGCCACATTGATGGACACTTCTTCCACAAATGATTTCTCTGTAGCACGTGATGCTGTTTGACAGCATTTTACTCACAGTGGAACTTTTTCAGAATTGGAGTCCATCCTCTCAGACTCTGCCCCTGCTTTATCAACTGTGTGTCCTGTTCCAAATCCTTTGTTGTCATTTCAGCAGTCTTCATAGCATCTTTGCCAGTAGATTCCATCTCAAGAAACCACTTTCTTTGCTCATCTTGGAGAAGCAGCTTCTCATCCCTTAGAGTTTTATTATGAGACTGCAGCCATTCAGTCCTGTCTCCAGGCCCCACTTCTAATTCTGCTTCTCTTGCTGTTTCCACCCCATCTGCAGTTCCTTCTCCATGGAAGTCTTTGACCACTCTGAGTCATCCATGATCGTGGGTTGGAATCAGCTTCTTCCAAACTCCTGTTCGTGTTCATATTTTGACCTCTTCCCATGAAACATGAGTGTTCTTAATGGCATCTAGAATAGTGAATTATTTCCAGAAGGTTTTCCATTTACTTTGCCCAGATCCATCAAAGGAATCACTATCTATGGCAGCTAGCCTTATGATACAGGTTTGTTAAATAATGAGATTTGAAAGTCACAGTTATTCCTAGATCCCATGGGCTGCAGAATGGATGCTGTGTTAGTAGGCATGAAAACAACATTAATCTCATTGTATACCTCCATCAGAGTTCTTGGATGACCAGAAGTATTGTCAATGAACAGTAATATTTTGAATGGAATCCTTTCTTGTCTTTTTTCTTTTTCTCTTCTTTTTCTCTTCTTTTTCTTTTCTTTTCTTTTCTTTTCTTTTCTTTTCTTTTCTTTTCTTTTCTTTTGTCTTCTTAAAGTAGCCTCCATGCCCAACGTGGGGCTTGAACTCAGAACCCTGAGATCAGGAGTCACACTCTCTACTGACAGAGCCAGCCAGGTGCCCCAGAATCCTTTTTTTCTGAGTAGTTCTCAAGAGTGAGCTTAAAATATTCAGCAGACCATGTGAACAGATGTGCCATCATCCAGGCTTTGTTGTTTCATTTATAGAGTACAGGCAGAGCAGATTTAGCATAATTCTTGAGGGTTCTAGGATTTTCAGAATGGTAAATGAGCATTGGCTTCAACTGAAAGTCACCAGCTGCATTATCCCCTAACAAGAGAGTTGGCCTGTCCTTTGAAACTTTGAAGCCAGGCACTGACTTCTCCTCTCTAGCTATGAAAGTCCTAGATAGCATCTTCTTCCAACATAAGGCTCTTTCGTCTATATTGAAAACCTATTGTTTAGTGTAGCCACCTTCATTATCTTAGCTGAGTCTTTTGGATAACTTGCTGCAGCTTCTACGTCAGCACTTGCTGCCTCACCTTGCACTTTGATGTTTTGAAGCCAGCTTCTTTCCTTAAACCCCACGAACCCATCTCTGCTAGCTTCAGACTCTTCTTCTGTGGCTTCTCTCAGCCTGCATAGAAATTGAGAGAGTTAGAGTTTTGCTCTAGGTTAGGCTTTGTCTTAAGGGAATGGTGTGGCTGGTTTGATCTTCTGCCCAGACCACTAAAACTTTCCCCGTGTCAGGAGTAAGGCTGTTTCACTTATCATTCCTGTGTTCACTGTAGTAGCACTTCTCATTTCCTTCAAGAACGTTTCCTTTGCATTCATGACTTGGCTGTTTGGCCAAGCAAGCTTTCAGCCTGTCTTGCCTTTTGACATGCCTTCTTCATTGAGCTTAATCATTTCTAGCTTTTGATTTAACGTGAGAGGCGAGTGACTCTTCCTCTCACTTGACCACTTACAGTCCATTGTGGGGTGATTAATTGGCCTAATTGCAGTATTGTTGTGTTCCGGGGAATAGGGAGACCTGAGGAGAGGAAGAGAGAAAGAGAAGGAATGGTTGGTGGAGTAGTCAGAACACATATATGCCATCACATGTGGGTGTGGTTTGTGGTACACTGAAACATTTACAATAGTGACATCAAAGATCACTATAACAAATATAATCAAGATGGAAATTTTTTTTTAACGTTTATTTATTTTTGAGACAGAGAGAGACAGAGCATGAACGGGGGAGGGTCACAGAGAGAGGGAGACACAGAATCTGAAACAGGCTCCAGGCTTTGAGCTGTCAGCACAGAGCCCGACGCGGGGCTCAAACCCACGGACCGTGAGATCATGACCTGAGCTGAAGTCGGACGCTCAACCGACCAAGCCACCCAGGCGCCCCGGAAATTTTTGAAATATTGAGAGAATTGCTGAAATGTGACAGACGTGAAGTGTCAATGTTGAAAAAGTGGCACTGGTAAACTAGCTTGACACAGTTGCCACCAACTTTCAGTTTGGTAAAAAAAATAAAATAAAATTCAGTATCTGTGAAGTGTAATGAAATGAGGTATACCTGTATTTGTTTTGATTGCCATTGTTTCAGCTTTAGGGTGTTTGGTGTTTGGGAGGTAGGGAAAGGGAAGGGTGTGGCGTGCCTGGAAGACATGACTGGGCTATACATGTATTTACTCATAATTAGAAGCCAGTGAAGGTTTTAGAGGTCAAAGTGACTTGATCAGACCTGCTTCAGGAACAGGGCTGAAATGTAAGTTGGACTGAAGTCTTGTAGTGGGGAAGCAAGTGTTTGCTTAGCTGTTAGAGTGCCTTGTAGATGTCAGACATGTTTGTTACAAGCCTTCAACATGCATGTCCTAGTTGGAGAAATGAGGGAGGGAAGTAAGGACAAGGCACGGACCAGGCACCAGGGAGTGTTAGGTGGACAAGAAATGCTGTAGCTCTTCAGGAAAGGCCAGATCGTCACTGATCTGAGCATTTCTCTCTCTCTCTTTTTTTTTTTTTTTTTTTTTTTTTTACATCTTATTTATTTTTGAGAGAGAGACAGAACACAAGCAGGGGAGGGGCAGAGAGAGAGGGAGACACAGAATTCGAAGCAGGCTCCAGGCTCCGAGCCATCAGCACAGAGCCCGATGCAGGGCTTGAACTCACAAACCACGAGATCATGACCTGAGCTGAAGTTGGATGCCCAACCAACCGAGCCACCCAGGCGGCCCTTGAAGGCCTCCTTGAAGAGGTCAGCTGCAAGCCAGGCCTTGAAAAATTGATTCAGATTTGGGAAACATTTTTGGGAGGGGCAAAGCACAAGTCAGGAGAGTATAGGTATTGGTTGAGTGCACGGTCTGGACGGTGGTGGATGTGGGTTGGCCAGTCGTGAGCAGTATGGTGCGAGGGGAAAATTGCAGTGCCCTCACCAAGCCCACCGTCTGCCTCTCAGCCCTGATCTCGCTGCATCGCACTTGTCTTGCTTCTCGGCCACAGTGTCCTAGTCGTGCCTATATTCCCAGGCCATAGTATACACCAAAGAAAACTTGAACAGCTGCATATTTGCTCTTTATGGAAATTATAGACTGGATATCCTGCTGTCCCCTCAAACTCAGAGTCTAAAATAAAATCTTAATCTTCTCTCTGTCCGTTCCCCCTTTCATTCTGTTCTCAACTAACAGACCTTAAACAGGTCACCCTCCCCTGTGCTCCCACAGCACTGTCGTTTCCCTCTCCATCCCATAATTACTTCTGTGCACCTGTTTGGGATCATCCCGCATGAGCTCACCAGCACATCGCTGTCCAGCATGTCACACTCACCTGGCTCTGGGGACCCATGTTCCCTTTCTTTTGCCTTCTCTAGTTGTTTTTTCTCTTTAAATTCTCGTTCTCTAGCCGCTCTTCCTCTTTCCCGTCCTCTAAATGCTGGAGTGATTCAGAGATCGATCCTGTATGGAATCCCTGGACCCGTATGTGGCTTTAAACCTTTCTTTGACCAAACCAAATGCCAGCCTGGTACACACACTGCACTCGCTTGTGCACAGACACAACTGAAATAGGAGTTGCACAAAATAGTTCTTCATCTTACTTTGGGCCCTGGACTCTGTTATTTTCCATTCTGTTCTATTTCTTTTCTTTTTTCTTTCCTTCCTTTTTTTTTCTTTTTTTCTTTTTTTTTAAGTGCTGTTCATGACCCACTAAATTGATTTCACAACCTTCAGTTTGAAAAACTGCTCCGGATGATCTCATCTACTCCTTTGGCTTTAAATACTGTCTTTCTGCTGATGACCATTTATAGCTCCATCCTCATCTTTCCCTGACACCAGACATGCCCGATGTCTACCTGACATGTCCACTCGGATGTCCACTAGGAATCACAAAGTTAACCCGTCCAGCAAAGCACTCCTGATCCCCTTCCGCCCATTATGCTCCCCACCGCTTCCCCCTCCGTACACGGTGCTGGGTTCTCAGCGGCTCAGTGGAGGACAGTGCTGGAGTACAGGCTCCAGAGCCCTCTGCTTGGGCTCAGACCCAGGCTTCTGTCTGATAAGCTTGGAGGCCGTGGGCAGTTACTGAGCCTCTCGCCGCCTCATTGTCTTCGTTTTAATAAAGTGGGCTTGTTGGCTTGTACCTTCCTCGTGGGACTCCGGTGAAGATTGACTGAATTTTTACCTGCAAAGGCTGTAGAGCAGTGGCTGGCATGTGGCTGGTGCTCCGCTAGTGTTGGCGGCTGCTGTTTGTCATCGTTGTGTCCCTTGCATCCACTTCTGATCCGTTAGCAATTTCCTTTGGCTCCAACATCAAAATATGTCCTTTATTTGACCACACATCACCACCTTCATCAACACCACATTCGTCTGTGCAGTCAGCATCCCTTCCCCAGATGACTAAAATAGCTTCTTAACTAACTCCCTGCTTCTGCCCTCGCCCCTCCCAGAGTCTGTTTTCCACAGAACAGAATGGCCGTTTGAGAATTGAAACCAGAGTATGTCGCTTTCTAGCTCAGACCCCTCCAAAGCCTTCTAATAAAATCCAAAATTCTTTCATAGCTTACAGGGCCCTTCGTCAGGACATCTCAAACTGTAGCGTACGTGAGCCTCACTGGGGAGCTTGTTCATGCGGATTCTAATTGCTCAGGCCCTCACTGCCCGCAACGCTGCGTCTCCTGCCCGCACCCAGATGGCAGCGCTGCTGCCCTGTGGCCCCCGCGGCAGCACGGCCCTGTGCTCGGGGCCCCCTTCTCGGACTGCACCGCCCTCTGCTCTCTGCGTTTGGCTTTTGCCACATCAGCCACTTGGTTATTCCTGTCCCCAGTTAATTCCTGCCTCTGGCCTTGTGCTCACCTTTCCATGGGCCTCTGCATGGTCTTTTTCCCCCAGCTCGTTCAAGTCTGTGCCCACACTTCCCCTCCTGGAGGAGGCTGGTCCTGGCCATCCTGTTAACATTCTGTCCTTTCCCTTCTGTCCTTCTCTGTCCCCTCAGCCTCCCTTATTTCTTTCCCAGTATCTCTTGGTCCCTATTTGTTTATTGTTTTGTCCCTATTTGAATGCGTGCATTTATTTGTTTATTGTTTTGACCCTGTTTGCATGCTGTTTTCATGGAGGGTCAGAACTTTATGAGTCTTGTTGAAATCTGTATCCCCAGAACTTAGAATTGGTGCCTGGAATGTGGTATTTGCTCAAATGCGTATTGAATGGTGAATATTTGTATGTGTAAATGTTTCCCCCTGTGAGAAAGGAGCTCTTTGAGGGAGCACCTGGATGGCTCAGTCGGTTAAGTGTCCGACTTCGGCTCGGGTCATGATCTCATGGTTTGTGAGTCCGAGCTCCACATCGGGCTCCACGCTTGTGGTGCGGAGTCTGCTTGGGATTCTCTCTCTGTCTCTGCCTTTCTCTCTTTCCCTCTCTCTTTGCCTCTTCCCTGTGTGCTCACAGTCCCCCTCTCAAAAATAAATAAACTTTAAAAATAAATAAATAGATAAATAAATGGGTCTCTTTGAGAGGAGGGACCTTCCTTATGGTTTTCTTTGTTTTGAATTTTAGGTGTTTACCCTGAGTCCTCACTCTGGTACCCTCCTACCCTTCTTCACCCTCAGAGCTTCAGTAACACATGACTGTGGTCTTTTTTTTTTTTTTTTTTTTTTTTTTTTTTAACTTTCTTAGTTAATATTTTGGTATGTGACCTTTCCAGCTATTTTCTGCATTTATTGTTTTGAAATTTATCAGTAACAAAAGAAAAGGTGGAGTGGAGCTTGCTTCTGGTATTGGAGGAACACTTACTTGGCAGAATAATCGTGCAACGCATTGTTCGCTTTATCCGGGACAAACTCCAAGGCCACTTCTTTTTGACAGTTGAGGAAACTGAGGCTTAAAGAAGTGAGTAATTTGCTCAAGATCTCACCAGCAGTGAGCTACAAGACCCAACTCAGAATGTGACGTGGCTGGGTTCAGAGTCCTTGCGTGCCATTTCCACTCTCCGTGCTGCCTGGAGAAGGGACTTTCAAGCTGGTCTTCACGGAAGAGTCGGGTTAATCAGGTAGTCAAAGTGGGTAGGGTGCTGGCATTCTAGTCATGGTAACAGCTTGGGCAAGGACCTGGAGGTCTAGAGCACACGTGGGGAAATGGAGAGAAGGCCATTGTCACTGGGAATAAGAAGTGTCAAGGGAGGTCATGAGAGGTGAAGATGGAAATTCTGTTGGTGTCAGAAACACGGAAGGATCTTGAATTCCATGCTGTGAACTGTCATACATTTTCAAGCTGGTCAGATGGGGAACCACAATTTTGTTTATTTGCAAGATATGTCAAACATATAGAAAAGCACCCAGACTAATGGTGCCTGTGTACCCATCGCCCAGATTTAACATCCTTCTGAGTACTTCTCTACCTCCACTAGACCCAAACCTCCAAATGACGTGCCTGTTTCATGTGTATTGTTTCTAAAGTTTATCCATATTGACACACACAGACCTAGGAGCTAACTTGGAAAAATTCCATTGTTAATTCATCTAATATAGTAAAAAAAGAGCTTGGTCCTACCTAATCTCAAGTTACCCCCTCAGGCTTGTTTGACACGTCTCCCTTAGGCTGAAAGCATGTCTCACCTTTACGGTACAGCAAAGTGTTACAGGTGTGCACCTCGGACTTTGCCTGCCCCTTGGAAAACCAGCCATTTTTCCAAGAAGCCCTGATTCCATTTAGTGAAGGAATGACATTTGGAAATCCAAAACTGAATGTCAGTTTGGTTCCGTAAGATGTATTAGCGTTTTCTTCCAAAAACAACTGTGTGTGTGTGTGTGTGTGTGTGTGTGAGAGAGAGAGAGAGAGAGAGAGAGAGAGAGATATGTTTGGCTTTTTCATTCACCTGGAGGTTGTTTTTATGAATATTACGAGATGAGAGGTCTCACAATTATTTTTCTTCCAGAAAGGTAGCATGTTATCCCAACACCCTTTAATTTAATTATAATTTAGAAAAAGTTATGGTGCACGGCAGGGCAGATGTCTCCTGATTTTTCATAGTTTCCCACATTTTCTTGCCTGGCTTTGCACATTTTCTTTATATGAACTTCAGAATTTATCAAAACCTGTTGGGGGGGGGGGTTGCAGTGCAGAGGCAGTGGCACATCCCCTTGCTGAGGAGGTGATGGTGAGGGGGTGAAGGATGAGGCTGCAAAGGTTGGAAGATTGGTTATGTTGAGCAAAAAATGTAAGTTGATTCAGCAGGTATGTAAATGAATCTTGAGGACAGTGGGAGCCAGGTTTCTTACAGTCTGAGGAGAGAGTTACAAACATGGGAAGATGGAAGGTTGGGAAGAACCCTGAGGGTGTTGGATTAGAATTGGAGGTATCGAGATGAACTTCTTTAACATACAAACTGCACATACAGAAGTAGTTCTAGGTGTGGGTGTTCGTGTACGTGCATAATATTTTCCAGCTAGAAGCAGTGACATCCTGGTAGCAGTGAACAGTGCTAACACTCAGATCTTTGTTTCTAAATACTTTTCTCCTCTAAAAGGGATCAGGTGTTCTTGGAGAAATGGCTAGTTCCAGGGCTTGAAGAAGGGAAAACACAAGATGAGCCTGAAATGTCTTGTGCCGGGGAATAAGGGAATGCTCAAAAAATGGAATGTGTCAAAAAGGAAGTAAGGGCCTGTTTGAGGAGGTTTCCACTGGTCAGATCTGGGACAGTTTGAGCATCAATGAATGAATAAATGGGTGAGGAGGGAAAGGTCTGCCTACTAATGATGAATAGAGAATCACCATTTGGCAGCCATCATAGAAGTGGTTGAATCATGGGAGTCATCAAAGGTGGATGTTTGACAAAGAACAAGATACTGGCCTAATCTCAGGATTTCTCCCACAATATGCTTACAGGTCACGAAGAATAAGGTAGTAGCTTTACAGTGGGGAAACCTGGCAGAGATGGACTTGACCAGGTGACTGTGGTCAGCTCACCCTGCATCTCGCCTGCCCTGACACACTGGAAAGAGCACAGCACCATGCCTGTGCTGCTGAGAACATGAGAGCTGGGTCTAGACACACAGGTTGAGGTCCATCCCACGGAATGCAAGGGGTTCACTCTATCAGGGACATGGAAGTCAGGAAAACCCTGAGGAACCCATTCCAGGTCAACAAGACACAGTGAGAAATGACAGCTTGTGTTCCTGGATGGGATCCTGGACCAGAAAGGAAGAAAATACTGTTTGGGCAGCTTATCAAATTTGAATGGAGTCTGTAGATTGGATTGGTGGTGTAGTATGAATGTTGATTTTCTGATATGGAGGGTTGTGTGCTGGTTACATGGAAGAGTGTCCTTGTTTTTGGAAATATGCATACTATTTAGGGTCGATAGGGCTCCGTATCTTCAACCTGCTTCCAGAGAGGTCAGGAAAAAGCTGGTTGTGTGTGTGTGTGTGTGTGTGTGTGTGTGTGTGTGTGTGTGTGTGTGTGTGTGTGTGTGTAGGCTATATATAGGTAATGAATATGCGTAGATAATAGAGCAAATGCTATAAACCATTGTCAGTTGGGGAATCTTGTTGAAGGGAGTATGTGAGCACCGTACTATTCTTGTACATTTCTGTGCATTTGAAATTATTTCAAACTTGTTTTCTAATACACTATTGAGATTTTGACTGGAACTGTTAGTTTTATAAACTAATCTGGAGACTTGATCTCTTAACCATACTGGGTCTTTTTGTTTAGATACATTGTGTGTTCTTCTGGTTTGTCTATTTTGTTGTATTTTGAGCTCTCCTTTTGGGTCCTTCAGTAAAGTTTGTAATTTTCATCACATAGCTTTTACCCACTTCTTTGGATTAGCCCACTGGTATCTTTTTAATTATGTTGCTATTGTAAAATGAAACACTTTTTGCCTGTTAAGTATCAATACTAATTGCTTTATGTGATCCTTTTGTATGGGAAGGCTTAGAAATTATGTACTCATATAACCTTTAAATGGGAAAAGAATTTCAGTAACAACTTTAAAAGCCCTCAGGCTCAACAGTTAGGAAAAACCTGCAGGGAACCCTAGCTGGCCCCTCACCCTGTTCCTGCTTCTTTTCTAAGAACTGTTGGCTATCCTGCCCACACTTGTGGCCATCTAAATTGATCTTGCGATGCCCCTGTGAATATGACAAGTAGCCATCAAACGGGGATGGGATCCAACCTCTTTGGGCCAAGCCAGGAACAAATTTATGGCATTTCTGTGCAGTTCTAGAAGCATGCAGTTGATAGGATGCTACAACCTCATGGCTGTTTGAGATTATGTCTAAAAATAGGCCTGCCCACTGTGGAGTGGAAATCGGCTGTTTTTAGGCCTGATTCTGAAAAGAAAAATAGCTCAGAGCTGGTTATTTTTGCATGTACACTCGCCTGAGCGCCACAGTGTCCAAGGTGCATGTGTGGTATTGGTGCCAGGTTTCCCAGAGCAGAGATTGTGCCTGGCAAATGCCTCTCTCTCTCCAACCTGCTCTGGACTTGTGGGGTCTTCTGTTCCTTCCTTTCTTCCCCATGAGCAGGGAAGTGCTTTGCTGTCAGTAGGAGCAGATAGAGCAAAGATATTTTTGAGATAGTGTGAGGGGTATATTTTTTAAATGAGGTTAATTAAATTTTAAAGTGATTATTTTCTACGCAAGCATTAATGTAAATAGAAATTAAAAGGAAGAAAATGCAAACCACAGTTCTGCCACCCTCAACAGTCACAAGGTTTTAATTTTGCCATACTATTCTCTGGCTGTGGGCCAAATGAACATCTAATATCTAGACCACTGTAACCATAGCACAGGTAACAAATTTACGGGCATACCATGTTTTATTGCACTTCATTTTATTGTACTTTGCAGATACTGTGTACTTTTGGAGGGGGGTTGTTTGGGTTTTTTTACAAATTGAAGGTTTGTGGCTATGCTGCATCAAACAGGTTAATCGGCACCATTTTCCAACAGTTTGCTTCACAATGTGTTTCTGTGTTACATTTTGGCAGTTCTGTAATATTTCATACGTTTTCATTATTATTATTATTATTATTATTATTATTATTATTATTATTGTTTGTTATGGTGATCGGTGATCAAGATTATGACTGGCTGAGGGGCGCCTGGGTGGCTCATCAGTTAAACATCTGCCTTTGGCTCAGGTCACGATCTTGTGGTTTGTGAGTTTGAGCCCTGCGTCAGGCTGTCTGCTCTCAGTCCAGATCCTGCCTTGGATCCTCTGTCCCCCTTTCTCTGCTCCTCTCCCACTTGGATATTCTCTCTGTCTCTCTCAAAATAAATAAATAAACTTAAAAAAAAAAAAAACACCATTATGACTCACTGAAAGTTCAGAAAATGGTTAGCATTTTTTAACAAAGTATTTTTTTTTTTTTATGTTTATATTTGAGAGAAAAAAGGAGAGAGTGCAAGCAGGGTAGGGGCAGAGAGAGAGAGAGGGAGACACAGAATCTGAAACGGGCTCCAGGCTCTGAGCTGTGAGCACAGAGCCTGACATGGGGCTCAAACCGACAAACCGTGAGATCATGACCTGAGCCAAAGTTGGATGCTTAACCAACTGAGCCATCCAAGCACCCCAACAATAGAGTATTTTCAAATTAAGGTATGTGTACTGTTTTCTTAGACATAATGCTATTGCGTATTTAATAGACTATAGTATAAATGTAACTTTTTTTTTTAGTTTATTTATTTTGAGAGAGAGAGGGAATGTGTATGCAGGGGGAGGGGCGGAGGGGGAGAGAGAGAGAATCCCAAGCAGACTCTGCGCTTTCAGTGCAGAGCCCCACGCGGGGCTTCATCTCACCAACCGTGAGATCTTGATCTGAGCTAAAATCAAGAGTTGGTTGCTTAACCAACTGAGCCACCCAGGCGCCCCCTAAACATGACTTAAAAAAAAAATTTTTTTAACGTTTATTTATTTTTGAGACAGAGAGAGACAAAGCATGAACGGGGGGAGGGTCAGAGAGAGGGAGACACAGAATCTGAAACAGGCTCCAGGCTCTGAGCTGTCAGCACAGAGCCCGACGCGGGGCTCGAACTCACGGACTGCGAGATCATGACCTGGGCCGAAGTCGGCAGCTTAACGGACTGAGCCACCCAGGCACCCCTAAACATGACTTTTATAAAATGCACTGGGTAGAACATTCGTTTGACTTGCTTTATCGGAACCGAACCCTCACTGTCTCTGAGGTACATGCCTGTATTATTCTGCTCTTCGCCGGACTGTGCACATAACGAGCATTTCCCGTGCTGCTGGCATCTTTGCAATTACTGTAGTTAGTGTGTCCTGTTTTGTTAAGTGGATTTACCATAATTTGCGTAATAATTTTGAAATGGTAAAGAATTAGGTTCTTATTGGTAGGCCATCTCAGCCAGCCTCAGTGACTGCAGGGTGGGAGCCCGGAGCAAAGTTTTCCTCTTCACTCTCCCCCTGCCCTGCCTCTTTTCTTCATATAGATATCGCTAGAGCGAATATGTACTTTGATTTCTGTTTGATTGTTTGTTTTGAGATTTCCCTAAGATAAAAGTCTAGTAAATAGAATTAGTAGGTCAAAAGTATTAGTATTTTTAATACCAAATTGCTTTTTTTTAATTTTTTTTTTTAACGTTTATTTATTTTTGAGACAGAGAGAGACAGAGCATGAACGGGGGAGGGTCAGAGAGAGGGAGACACAGAATCCGAAACAGGCTCCAGGCTCCAAGCTGTCAGCACAGAGCCCGATGCGGGGCACGAACTCACGGACTGCGAGATCGTGACCTGAGCAGAAGCTCAACCAACTGAGCCACCCAGGCGCCCGCCAAATTGCTTTTTTTAAAGAGTTGTGGAAACTTATGCTGCTTTTGTTAATTGTTTGTACCAGGTTCACCCCAACCTCACCAGACAGGGTATCATCTCTTAATTTTTTTTTTTTTTTGGAAAAATTAATAGCTATAAATTTGTGCCCCTGGATTTTATTATCATTAATTTCATTGTGGTTGAAAGTAGATATTTTTTATAGTTTACATGACTAATTAGAATACAGATTTTTGACCCTCAGAGAGTAAACTTTTTAGGCATTCTGGGTGGGTTTCTTTTCCTCTAGATGACAGACATCTGAGTTGGTTTCTTAAGTTGCTTTCTGGGCTTCTCAGCCAGGGAGCCAGTCAGCAAGCACTGTCAGTACCTTGGCTTATTCTAAAGGCCTAATTGTGCTGAGACCTATCAGTCACTGGAAAAATCTAGACTGTACCTCTGCAAATAGGACATAGAATTTGAATTATCAAGTCATTGGGCAGGTCTTTGGGCCTGATTGATCTATTTAGGAAGATCCCTCATTTGCACATGTGTAAAGCAAATAGCATGGATATATCCAGATACAAGCAGTGCAGTTCTAGCAAATTTCAAGATTTCTTAAAAAAAAATTTTTTTTAATGTTTATTTTTTTAGATAGTGTGTGAACGGGGAAGGGGGAGAGAGAGAGAGAGAAACACACACACACACACACACACACACACACACACACACACACACACACAGAATCTAAAGCAGGCTTCAGGCTCTGAGGTGTCAGCACAGAGCCCCGTGTGGGGCTCAAACTCACAAACCGTGTGATCATGACCTGAGCCGAAGTCGGATGCTCAACTGACTGAGCCACCCAGGGTGCCCTTCAAGATTTCTTTTTAAAATGCTTTCCAGGGGCTCCTGGGTGGCTCAGCTGGTTAGGCATCTGACTCTTGATTTCAGCTCAGGTCACGATCTCACAGTTAGTGAGTTCGAGCCCCACATCAGGCTCTGTGCTGACAGCGAGGAGCCTGCTTGGGATTCTCTCTCCTCTTCTCTCTCTGCCCCTTCCCTGCTGTGCACATGCGCTTTCTCTCTCTCTCTCTCTCTCTCTCTCTCTGTCAACATAAAAATAAACAAATTTTAAAATGCTTCCTGGTTTGTGAGTGTCTTGCTCCTGGTTCAAGGCAGGCTTCTGCCAGAAGTACAGTGGGGTTTGGAGAGTGGCCATTCCGTATCTCACCTCTGTTTACTATGAATGTTTTGCTTGTTGAACTTTTCTGAGCCTCAGTTTACAAAAAGGAGCACTAATACTTCTTAGAGCATGGTGAGGATGAAAATACATTAACATTTACGTAAAACGCCTGGTGCAGTGCAGGACTTGTATTAGATGTGCAGTAAATAGGAGATTGCTGCAGGTATTATAAATCTGACACAAAAGTTGGTCAGGACTTTTAAAAACCTGGACTTGGGTGCTCCTTACAGAATTTGTGATGTAATGCCAGAAAGATCATGGACTTTGGAACTGAGTTATAGAATATCAGCTCCAACTTATCCTAGAAGGGTGACTTTTGGCAAATTACATAATTTGTTTTTGTTTCCTCATCAGTAAATTGAAATGTATGTAAAGCATACAGTGTATGACACGTAGAATAAATGGTAGTTATTACATCAATAGCACGTGCCTTGGATAGTGGTTAAGGGCAAACGTACTCCACTATGTTTGTTGTTACAAAGCAGAGAAAAGCCAGCAAATTCTCTGTTTTAAGGAAGAATTGTAGAGAAGATCACGTTTCAGGAGTTCTTTAGGTTCTGAGAGCCATGTGACTGACAAAGGAGGAAGGAATTTTTGGACCTAGGGATGCTTCAGAAAAGGAAGAGCACATGATGGCCTAGACGGGACTGAGCAGGTTTGTTTGGGTGGAGAGGAGCAGAAATGCAGTTGGGAAGACATCAGAGGGCTTCAGGGCATGTGGGGAGGGGAATACCGTCAAGACGTTGGTGAAGCAAAGCTGTTCCGGGTGATGGGTGCTGGGAAAGAGAACTTCTGGACGTGTTCTTGTCCGTCAAGAAAGGCGAAAGCGCCAGTGACAAGGCTGGAGAGGTAAAGGACAAACACAGGAAATGGAGAAGTGGCAGGATTAGGTGACATCTTAAATACAAAGGGTTAAAGGAAGAGTTGAGTTTGGGGTTATTCTAAAGCTTCTTGCTTAGGGTAGCTGAGAGCTGATTGTGGTTTTCCCGGAGGATGGGAAGTTGGGTCCATTGAGGAAAGAACGTTTTTGTCATTGAAAATATGAGTTGGTGACGGCCTAAGAATAAATCTATTTTGTCATCTTTAGAGAAATTATTTTAGCCACAAGTGACGCTGCCCAGAGTCTTTACATGCAGAAGTGACTATTCTTCCCCACCCCCCGCCACTGGAGGCCTTATCTTCTACCCCCGCATGGTCATCAGAACTGTGGCGGTGCGGTTGATAAATGCTGCAAACGCCTTCCTACCCCATCCCTGGCAGTCAGAGCCTAGCACCTGCTTGCCACTCTGTTTTTGGTATTCCATCCAATTTTGAACCCTGGACATATCTTATTTGCAGCTTGGCTGTGCATTTTCTCTGACATTTCTAGGTGTTTTGTTGAGAGGAGATTTCTTTAGTTCCTCTGGTATGCCATATTGCATGAAATAGAAGTCTCTCACTCCCCAAGTGATAATAATCTACTCTGAAATCCTAGGAATAAGAGAAGAACTATATTAGTCAGGGTCCTGCAGGAAACAGATGGCATACTCAAACTGGGTAATTTGAGGAGCATTTAATTGTATCATTCAGGAGAGGGGAAGCTTTTCTGTTCCAGGTATGAAGAGAGAGAGAGAGAGAGAGTGTGTGTGTGTGTGTGTGTGTGTGTGTGTGTGTGTGTTTAATTTTTATTTATTTTTGAGGGACAGAGACAGAGTGTGAATGGGGGAGGGGCAGAGAGAGAGAGGGAGACACAGATCCGAAGCAGGCTCCAGACTCTGAGCTGGGTCGGCACAGACCCCCACGTGGGGCTCGAACTCACAAACCATGAGATTGTGACCTGAAACTGCCTGAGCCACCCAGGTGCTCCTGAAGAACTTTGACAGAAGAATTAAGGTTTATCCTACTGCCGCAGGACAGCTGGGGTTGAGAAGGTCAGAGATGCTGCTCCTGCCCATCTAGGGCCGAGGTACCTTAGTGAGTGGTTCTCATGAGCTCACAGGGAAGCCACTATGCACCTGTGTCTGTTGTCACCACTTCCTCTGGGGTAGCAATCTCTGCTTTCTCTTCTGTCTTCCAAATCTGTCTTGTGCTTCTCTTTGCGACCATGCTGGAAAGGGGGTTATGGAAAGTAGCTCCCAGCTTCTGATCTACAGAGGAGGGCTTAGAAGAGAGTCATCATGACACGGAACTGACCACAGTGCAGGATTGGGACTGTTCACAGTGAGTGAGCAGGGTTGGGGACACCAGTGGAGAAAGTGGAGTCTCCGGGCCAGCAATAACAGGAGTTGTTACTCTCCCAGGCCTGAAGGGCAAGAAGAGGAAGCAGTTCCTGAGGCCTGGAGAAAGTGGCCGTTCAGGTTGCCCAAATGGAGCGTGGCCATTGGCGCACCATCTCAGCCAGCCTCAGTGACTGCAGGGTGGGAACCCGGAGAACAAATCCCCCCTCCTCACTCTCTTCCTGCCTCGTCCCAGCCAGACTGGGCCAGAAGCCACAGGGGGCACCGGAACCTCTTCGGGTCCCTACTCTGCCTCCTCTCCGGGCCTGGAGTAGGGGGGAGATGGGTGAGGAGGGAGGCTGCAGGGCAAGCAGAATGGTCCACCAGGCAGGGGCCATAACTAGAAGCATAGGTGGTGATTTTGTCCTGAGAACTGAGGCAGTTTTTCAAGGCAAGGGAGGAGAAAGGGCAGAAACAACAGTGGTTAAGCCAGAACTGAGAAAGGAAGCAGGTGCCTGGAGAGACCTCCAAGGAGACGGTGTTGAAGGCAGTTTGGAGGCTTTTGTGGGGAAGACTGGATTGGGGAGTGGGGTGATGCACGTGCAAGGAAAGGAGGACAAAACAAGCCACGGCTCTTTTCTGTGAGGTGGCAATTCGTGGCCCTGCGACAGGCTGGAGGGCGGGCCACAGGCAGAAGCGGTGCTTGCGGTGGAGGTCGGCATGCAGGCTCTGGGCTGTGAACGTGAGGGCACTGAGTTTGGGACCTCACTAGTGCCACTCCACGGCCCGCTGAACCCATTCAGAAAGCTAGGAAATAGGAGAAAACCAGAAAAGGGGAAGTCAGGGAAAGGGAGAGTTGGGGAGGGA
The DNA here is from genome assembly GCF_028749965.1 of Puma concolor. Taxonomy (NCBI): domain Eukaryota; kingdom Metazoa; phylum Chordata; class Mammalia; order Carnivora; family Felidae; genus Puma; species Puma concolor. The sequence continues at coordinate 6,884,591 of NC_141673.1, forward strand.
GGTGCATTGGCAAACCTTTTCAGAGCGCGTCTACAAATTCCTCATGGGTGACTGGCTTCCTTTGGAGTGTCAGTTTTTCTCTAACCACATCTGTATTCATTCAAACAAGGAAATTCAGGCATTTGTCAGTATTAATCATGATGTTCAAAACTGTATTTGCATTTTTAAAATGATAGGATGGTATCTTTCAGATACCATCTGAAAGATCTCTATTAGCTTATTTTATAAGGCTGATACTAAAGTTACAAATATTCTGGCTGACATTTTTTTTTAAGTTTATTTATTTTGAGAGAGAGAAAGAACAAGCGGGGGAGGAGCAGAGAGAAAGGGAGAGAGACAGAATCCCAAGCAGGCTCTACACTGTCAGTTCAGAGCCCAACGTGGGGCTTGAACTCACAAACCGTGGGATCATGACCTGAGCCGCAATCAAGAGTCAGCCGTTTAACTGACTGAGCCACCCAGGAGCCCCTCTGGCTGACATTTTTAGTTGCTGGTATACTTGGTTTTCTTCTTGTTTTACTTGGAACTCCCAAAACAGAGGAACTTGTGTTCACTTTCTTATGGACCGGATACTTCATATATATTAAGAATGTTTAGCTTGACTGGTACCCTGCAGGAGGTATTTGGCTGGGAATTTTTTTTTTTTTCGTTTGGTTCATAAACCAGAACTACAACGATAGGGAGGAGGAGGGCATCCCACAGGACAGGGAAGCTCCAGGGAAGGGCTGAGAAAGACCTCTGAGGAATTGTACCCAAATCTCTTTCCCTCTGGAGATAGGGTTTTCTCAGGGAGCCACCGGCCTGCGGTGGGCGGGATTGGCCAGCGTTAAGCTGGTCTTCAGCTCTTAGGAGCTCCTGCTAAGGAAAACTTTGGAGCAAGTGACATTTAGATTTACATGTAGATTTTCAGAAGCCTGATTTTATTTACAGAAGGATTAATTAAACAGCATGTAAAATATTTATTTGTGGAGAGAGTATCTCTTGAGAGAACTTTTCATTAACCTACCAGATTTAGTCTTTTTGTTCAGTGGAACCCATCTCAGCCACCTTCGATTGTTTGGAGAAGGCCACTGGCATTGAGAGCCAGGGTAGAGGCACAATCACAAACAGGAGAAATACCTGTGTGGACAGAATGTTTTCGGCGGTGCTGGAAATAATGGGGGAGGTCCTTGTGAGAGGGAGGCAGAGAAGGGACACACTGGAATGTGTGATCTCTGACAGGACAGATGGCACCTGTCACTGGCTGCATCACGGATCCTCGGGGTAGTGTAATATTAGGAACGTGGCCCGAGAGGGCCTGCTGCTCAGGAGCCTTGTGAGCTCTGTGCTTTGGTGTCCTCATCTGTAAAATGAGGGTGTCCGTGCTGTGAGGGTTAGTGACGGTGCGTGGGAGGGGCTGGTACTGTAGCGAACACTACAGTAAGCTATTGTCTGTTGCCCAGCAGCAGATTCACAGGAACACAGAAAAGAGCAGTCTGTTGCAGGAGTTTGAAGATGATGAGAAGCGGTTTCCTTTAGATTCTGAGATTATTTGTACTTGAATGTTTAAAGATGACTTTGGGTCATGTGATTATATAATCAAGCTTAATATCAAAGTAGTAGACACTCGTCTAGCTATTTTAGACTTAAGATATTTCGGGAAGAAGTGGGCCAGCTTTCTGAGTTTGGAGTTACTGACCATCTTCAGCTCTGACCCACGTTTACTCTCCAAAGCCTCCTCACGGCTCTCTTGTGGACTCAAGTTGGGTGTTCCCTCCTTGGGACTGGGCCTGGAGGATTTTACAGGATTGCAGGATGTTCGGCACCCTCCAGCTCTGCTTTTAGATTGATCACATTCTGTTTTCTCATCCTGCCACTCTCTCATCTCCCCGCCACGCTACCACCTCTGAGTAGGTACGTTCTAGCCTAGTTCTCTAAAGCCTAGTTCTTCCACCGTTTACTGGTTCACGGAACGCCTGCCGTGTGCTCTTTTTTTTTTTTTCCAACATTTATTTATTTTTGGGACAGAGAGAGACAGAGCATGAACGGGGGAGGGGCAGAGAGAGAGGGAGACACAGAATCGGAAACAGGCTCCAGGCTCTGAGCCATCAGCCCAGAGCCCGACGCGGGGCTCGAACTCACGGACCGCGAGATCGTGACCTGGCTGAAGTCGGACGCCTAACCGACTGCGCCACCCAGGCGCCCCTGCCGTGTGCTCTTTAATGACATGAAGATTACAGCAAGGGACAAGTCTGCCCTTTAGGAAGTTTACATTCTAGTGGGGGGGAGAGATGACTAGTACCCAAGTAGCACATCTGTGTCTGTTGGGAAATAAGTGCTGGGGAGGGAGATCGGGAAAGCCCAGCCTCGGCTGTGGAGTTAGCTGTTCTTAATAGGATGGCCAGGGAAGGCCTTACCGGTCAGTTGGCCTTTTGCCCAGAGACTGGAAGGAAGTTAAGAGGGGCAAGCCATGCGTCTACAGGGGAAGCGCATCGCAGGCAGAGCAAAATTCCTCTGTAGAAATGCCTTTGATGGTCCCCAAAGCAGGATACCACAGGACCAGAGCAGGGGAGGAGGTCAGAGAGTTAATGGGGTGGAGACAGGGACCCCCCCCCCAGCAGCTTCACTTGAATGAGATGGCAAGTCGAGCCCGCCCCCCCCCCCCCCCCTTAGGGCTTGGAGATGCGAACTCCAGCTTAACTTTGAAAAGGATTGCTGACTTACCTGCTAGCAGCATTATTGTCAGCTCCCTGAGCAGGAACTAAGAAGAAGAAACTAGCTTAATAAGCCATTGTAAGAAAACTTTGCCCTCACTTACCCTAACTTAGATGTGTTTCACAACTTTTTTTAATTTAAAAAAAATGTTTATTTCTGAGAGAGAGAGACAGACAGAACACGATCAGGGAAGGGGTAGAGAGGGAGACACTGAATCTGAAGCAGCCTCCAGGCTCTGAGCTGTCAGCACAGAGCCCGACGCCGGGCTCAGACCCACAAATGACCTGAGCCAGTCGGACGCTTAACTGACTGAGCCACCCAGGTGCCCCTCACAACTTCTTTAAGTAACTGATTTTATTTTATTTTTTTTTAATTTTTTTTTTTTTTTTAACGTTTATTTATTTTTGAGACAGAGAGAGACAGAGCATGAACAGGGGAGGGTCAGAGAGAGAGGGAGACACAGAATCTGAAACGGGCTCCAGGCTCTGAGCTGTCAGCACAGAGCCCGACGCGGGGCTCGAACTCACGGACCGCGAGATCGTGACCTGAGCCGAAGTCAGCCGCTCAACCGACTGAGCCACCCAGGCGCCCCTTTAAGTAACTGATTTTAAAGAGTTTTGGAGCTCTTTGACCTTGTTTTACTCAGCTAACCCTGAGAAGTAGACAGGCCCAGGCAAAAAGCAAAAAAATAAGATCCTCTCTTGATTGACTAAGAAGAGTAGTACATTACATGCTAATTACATCAGCAAAGGTAATGCAAGCTGTTGACCCAATCGGATGACTTTGAGAAGAGTCTAGGTCCTAGCTGATGAATTTTTATTTTCCTCTATATTTTGTACTGTCTTCCAAAGTGACTGTTTCAATTTCCTGCTTCACAGTAATGGCCAGTTATAACTCTGTGAATACTAGATTGGCAAATAAAAATCTGTGTGGGTGTTAGAGGTGCTGGAACTTCTTGCAGACCTGCAAAAAGAATCTGGAAGAAAAGTCACTGCTGCTTTGGCTTATGCTGCCTAGTCCTTTGTCCCTGGGAGTTAAGGACAGATGGCTGAAAGGAGGAGTGCCTTGCACACAATTGCTTGTCAAGAAAGAGGTTAAGCCCTAAGTTTGTGAGGAATGACTGCAGCAATCAGGGGATCCATACACTGATCAGAGTTGAGTGTCCTGGGGTCACCAGTCAGTAATTACAGGAAACCTGCAATAGCATCCATTTGGACATGAGACTGAGTTCTGTTGCTCAAAGTTGGGGAGGGTGGGACAGCCAGTGGAGTGACTGCCTCATCATTATTTGAGACTCAGTTCAGCGATCAGACAAATAATAACGAAAGCAAATAAATGAAAGTTTTTTTCCTCATACTCCCCCACTGTAACTGGAAGACTTACTTAAAAATTGCTGTTTTTTTTTTTTTTTTTTTTTTTTATTAATAGTAATAGCACAGCCCCATATTTTAGCCCGATAGAATGTTGGGGGCTCATTTATTTAATTATGAGGTTTTTTTCTGTATTAAATTTGTATTTATCCAGACTGTTTCTTTTCATGCTGCCACAGGCTTCTGCCTCACTCCTGAGGCCATTTCCCCACTTATTTGCATTTTCAGAAAGGGATAGGATAAGAAATCAAAGGAGATGAGATTCAGCCCAGTCCCCTTCATCTGGGCGTCTGAATGATTGTATCCCCTCCATCATCTAGACTTGATTTTCTTTGTACGGAGGAGATGCGTGTCTGATATTTTCCTGTCTCCTCTTCCATTTCCAGGAGGGCTGTTGGCCTGCTGCCGTGCTGCTGAACAGTATGCAGTCCTTCCGGGAGCAAAGCAGTTACCACGGAGACCAACAGAGCTACCCGCAGGAGGTACACGGCTCATCCCGGATAGAAGAGTTCAGCCCTCGTCAGGCCCAGATGTTCCAGAATTTTGGGGGTGCAGGTGGCGGCAGTGGTGGCAGCGGCGGCGGCGGCGGCGGTGGGCGACGAGGAACGGCGGCTGCGGCAGCGATGGCTAGCGAAACCTCTGGCCACCAGGGCTACCAGGGTTTCAGGAAGGAGGCTGGAGACTTTTACTACATGGCGGGCAGCAAAGACCCCGTGACGTCGGGAACCCCGCAGCCGCCTCAACGAAGGCCTTCGGGGCCTGTGCAGAGCTACGGACCCCCCCAGGGGAGCAGCTTTGGCAATCAGTATGGGAGCGAGGGTCACGTGGGCCAGTTTCAAGCACAGCACTCTGCCCTTGGTGGTGTGTCTCATTATCAGCAGGATTACACGGGGCCCTTCTCTCCAGGGAGTGCTCAGTACCAGCAGCAGGCCTCCAGCCAGCAGCAGCAGCAGCAGCAGCAGCAGCAGGTACAGCAGTTGAGACAACAGCTTTACCAGTCCCATCAGCCTCTGCCGCAAGCCACTGGCCAGCCGGCGTCCGGTTCGTCCCATCTGCAGCCGATGCAGCGGCCCTCAGCTCTGCCGTCCTCTGCTGCCGGGTACCAGCTCCGAGTGGGTCAGTTCGGCCAACACTACCAGTCTTCTGCTGCCTCCTCCTCCTCCTCCTTCCCTTCGCCACAGCGTTTCAGCCAGTCGGGACAGAGCTACGACGGCGGTTACAGCGTGAACGCCGGATCCCAGTATGAAGGACACGGCGTGGGTTCTAATGCACAGGCCTATGGGACACAATCAAATTACAGCTATCAGCCTCAATCTATGAAGAATTTTGAACAGGCAAAGATTCCACCAGGGACGCAGCAGCCGCAGCAGCAGCCGCAGCAGCAGGCGCAGCAGGCACAGCAGCACCCCCCTCAGCATGTGATGCAGTACGCCAACGCTGCCACCAAGCTGCCCCTGCAGGGCCAGGTGGGCCAGTACAGCCAGCCCGAGGTTCCTGTGAGGTCCCCCATGCAGTTCCACCAGAACTTCAGCCCCATCTCGAACCCCTCCCCCGCGGCCTCAGTGGTTCAGTCTCCGAGCTGTAGCTCCACCCCGTCTCCTCTGATGCAGAGTGGGGAGAGCCTCCAGTGCGGGCAAGGCAGTGTGCCCATGGGTTCCAGAAACAGAATTTTACAGTTAATGCCCCAGCTCAGCCCGACCCCCTCAATGATGCCCAGCCCTAATTCTCATGCTGCAGGCTTCAAAGGGTTTGGACTAGAAGGAGTGCCAGAAAAGCGACTGACAGATCCTGGGCTGAGTAGTTTGAGCGCCCTGAGTACTCAAGTGGCCAATCTTCCTAATACCGTTCAGCACATGCTACTTTCTGATGCCCTGACACCTCAGAAGAAGACCTCCAAGAGGCCCTCCTCGTCTTCTAAGAAAGCAGACAGCTGCACAAACTCCGAAGGCTCCTCACAGCCTGAAGAACAACTGAAGTCCCCCATGGCAGAGTCGCTGGACGGAGGCTGCTCCAGCAGCTCTGAGGATCAAGGCGAGCGTGTGAGGCAGTTAAGTGGCCAGAGCACCAGCTCCGACACCACCTACAAGGGCGGAGCCTCCGAGAAAGCTGGCTCCTCACCAGCGCAAGGCACTCAGAACGAAGCCCCCAGACTCAATGCCAGTCCTGCAGCCGGAGAAGAGGCTGCCTCGCCAGGCGCTAAGGACACACCATTGTCCTCCGAGGGCAACCCAAAAGTCAATGAGAAGACGGTTGGGGTGATTGTCTCCCGGGAAGCTATGACAAGTCGGGTAGAAAAGCCTGGTGGGCAAGATAAAAGCTCCCAAGAGGATGATCCTGCAGTCACTCAAAGGCCACCCAGCACTGGTGGGGCAAAGGAGACCAGTCACCCATCAGTTCCACAGCCAGAGCCCCCGGGGGGAGGGAGCAAAGGAAACAAGAATGGAGATAATAACTCGAACCACAATGGAGAGGGAAATGGCCAGAGCGGGCACTCCACGGTGGGCCCTGGTTTTATAGGCAGAAGTGAGCCCAGCAAATCTCCTGGAAGCCTGCGCTACAGTTACAAAGATAGTTTCGGGTCGGCTGTGCCAAGAAACGTCAGTAGCTTTCCTCAGTATCCTACGGGACAAGATAAGGGTGATTTCACTGGCCACGGGGAGCGAAAGGGTAGAAATGAGAAGTTCCCTAGCCTCCTGCAGGAAGTGCTTCAGGGCTACCACCACCACCCTGACAGGAGATATTCTAGGAGCACTCAGGAGCATCAGGGCATGGCTGGTGGCCTGGAAGGAGCCACGAGGCCTAATGTCTTGGTCAGTCAAACCAATGAATTGGCTAGCAGGGGCCTTTTGAACAAAAGCATTGGGTCCCTACTAGAAAACCCGCACTGGGGCCCCTGGGAGAGGAAGTCAAGCGGCACGGCTCCTGAGATGAAACAGATCAATTTGGCTGACTATCCGATTCCCAGAAAGTTTGAAATAGAGCCCCAGTCATCGGCTCATGAGCCCGGGGGTTCCCTCTCTGAAAGAAGATCAGTGATCTGTGATATTTCTCCACTAAGACAGATTGTCAGGGACCCGGGGGCTCACTCACTGGGACACATGGGTGCTGACGCCAGACTTGCAAGGAGTGAACGGCTCAATCCAAGTTTAAGTCAGTCGGTCATTCTTCCGGGTGGGTTGGTATCCATGGAAACAAAGCTGAAATCCCAGAGCGGGCAGATAAAAGAAGAAGACTTTGAACCACCCAAATCTCAAGCTAGTTTCAACAACAAGAAATCCGGAGACCACTGCCATCCTGCTAGCATCAAGCACGAGTCTTACCGCGGCAATGCCAGCCCTGGAGCAGCCCACGATTCCATCTCAGACTATGGCCCACAGGACAGCAGACCCACGCCAATGCGGCGGGTCCCTGGCAGAGTCGGTGGTCGGGAGGGCATGAGGGGTCGGTCCCCTTCGCAATATCATGACTTCTCAGAAAAACTGAAGATGTCTCCTGGGAGGAGCAGAGGCCCAGGGGGAGACCCTCATCACATGAACCCACACATGACCTTCTCGGAGAGGGCCAACCGGACTTCTTTACACGCTCCCTTCTCTCCCAACTCAGAAAGCCTGGCCTCCGCTTACCACACAAATACGCGGGCTCATGCTTATGGGGACCCCAACGCAGGCTTGAATTCTCAGCTCCATTATAAGAGACAGATGTACCAACAGCAACAAGAGGAATACAAAGACTGGAGCAGCAGCTCTGCTCAGGGAGTAATCTCTGCGGCACAGCACAGGCAGGAGGGACCACGGAAGAGCCCGAGGCAGCAGCAGTTTCTCGACAGGGTGCGGAGCCCCCTGAAAAACGACAAAGACGGTATGATGTATGGCCCACCAATGGGGACTTACCACGACCCCAGCGCTCAGGAAGGCGGGCGCTGCCTCATGTCTAGTGACGGTCTGTCTAACAAAGGCATTGAATTGAAGCATGGCTCCCAGAAGCTACAACAAGAATCTTGTTGGGATCTTTCCCGACAGACTTCTCCAGCCAAAAGCAGCGGCCCTCCGGGAATGTCCAATCAGAAAAGGTACGGACCCCCCCATGAGGCCGATGGGCACGGGCTCGCCGAGACCGCACAGTCATCCAAACCCGGCAATGTTATGCTCAGGCTTCCAGGCCAAGAGGATCATTCTTCTCAAAACCCCTTAATCATGCGGAGGCGGGTGCGTTCCTTTATCTCTCCCATCCCCAGCAAGAGGCAGTCACAAGATGTGAAAAACAGTAACACCGAAGATAAAGGGCGCCTCCTTCACCCACCAAAAGAAGGCGCCGATCGAGCATTCAATTCCTATGCGCATCTTTCTCACAGTCAGGATGTCAAGTCTGTCCCTAAGAGAGAATCCTCCAAGGACCTTCCAAGTCCAGATAGCAGGAACTGCCCTGCCGTCACCCTCACAAGCCCTGCTAAGACCAAAATACTGCCCCCTCGGAAAGGACGGGGGTTGAAACTGGAGGCTATAGTTCAGAAGATCACGTCCCCAAATATTAGGAGGAGTGCATCCTCGAACAGTGCGGAGGCCGGGGGAGACACGGTTACTCTCGATGACATACTGTCTTTGAAGAGTGGCCCTCCCGAAGGTGGGAGTGTGGCTGTTCCGGACGCCGAGATGGAGAAGAGAAAAGGTGAGCTGGTATCTGACCTAGTCTGTCCCACAAGCCAGGACTTGAACGTAGAAAAGCCCCTGGCGAGGTCTTCCGAGGAGTGGCGTGGCAGTGGGGACGACAAAGTGAAGACCGAAACACACCCAGACACGGTCACCGCTGGAAAGGAACCCCCTGGCACCATGACGTCCACCACCTCACAGAAGCCTGGGAGTAACCAGGGGAGACCAGATGGTTCCCTTGGTGGGACTGCGCCTTTAATCTTTTCTGACGCAAAGAATGTACCTCCAGCGGGCGTGTCGGCCCCTGAGGCAAACCCCAAGGCTGAAGACAAGGAGAGCGATACAGTGACGATTTCCCCCAAACAAGAGGGTTTCCCCCCGAAGGGGTACTTCCCGTCAGGAAAGAAGAAGGGGAGACCCATCGGTAGTGTGAACAAGCAGAAGAAACAGCAGCCACCACCTCCACCCCCTCAGCCCCCTCAGATACCAGAAGCTTCTGCAGATGGAGAGCCAAAGCCAAAAAAGCAGAGGCAAAGGCGGGAGAGAAGGAAGCCTGGGGCCCAGCCAAGGAAGCGGAAAACCAAACAGGCGGTTCCCATCGTGGAACCCCAAGAACCTGAGATCAAACTAAAGTATGCCACCCAGCCACTGGATAAAACCGACGCCAAGAACAAGTCTTTTTTCCCTTATATCCATGTAGTAAATAAGTGTGAACTTGGAGCCGTGTGTACAATCATCAATGCTGAAGAAGAAGAACAGACCAAATTGGTGAGGGGTCGGAAGGGTCAGAGGTCTCTGACCCCGCCACCCAGCAGCACTGAAAGCAAGGTGCTCCCGGCTTCGTCCTTCATGCTGCAGGGCCCCGTCGTGACAGAGTCTTCTGTTATGGGGCACCTGGTTTGCTGTCTGTGTGGCAAGTGGGCCAGTTACCGGAACATGGGCGACCTCTTTGGACCCTTTTATCCCCAAGATTATGCAGCCACTCTCCCGAAGAATCCGCCGCCCAAGAGGGCCACGGAAATGCAGAGCAAGGTTAAGGTACGGCACAAAAGCGCGTCCAACGGCTCCAAGACGGACACTGAGGAGGAGGAAGAGCAGCAGCAGAAGGAGCAGAGGAGCCTGGCCGCCCACCCCAGGTTTAAGCGGCGACACCGCTCGGAAGACTGTGGCGGGGGCCCTCGGTCCCTGTCCAGGGGGCTCCCTTGTAAGAAAGCAACCACCGAGGGCGGCGGCGAAAAGACCGTTTTGGACTCAAAGCCCTCCGTGCCCACCACTTCCGAAGGTGGTCCCGAGCTGGAGTTACAAATCCCTGAACTACCTCTTGACAGCAATGAATTTTGGGTCCATGAGGGTTGTATTCTCTGGGCCAACGGAATCTACCTGGTGTGCGGCAGGCTCTATGGCCTGCAGGAGGCGCTGGAAATAGCCAGAGAAATGGTGAGTGCAAAGCCCCTTCCCAGCTTGCTCTTTCTGTCCCTTCTGCGCGGTTCCTTCCGCCTTCGCTTGTTCCAGCCCTGTTGTTCTGTATCGCATGGTAATTCCTCCAGATTAAAGCCCCTAGGCTCAAACGATGGACAGAGAATGAAGTAATTTGGAAGATTTGTTTAACGTCTGTTTTATCAGTAAGAAGGGTCCCTGGGTTACAAAGTCACGTCGGTGTGGCACCGCTTACCAGAACACACCCCTCCTCGAACCCGACCGCCCACTCCTCTGCCAGTGTCCTGTTTGTAAACAATAAGCTTTTACCGCTATCTGTGTTATTCACGGATCCTTTTCCCCCGTTTTTCAACATCTGACTCTGTAACGCTTATGAAGTATACCACGGTTATATTTCCTTTCTTCTAAAACTCTTCCATTTCTCTAGAATTATTAATTCATGTTTTTATGGCTTTCCTTGGACCACATCTCCCTGACCCAAACCTGACAGTCAGGGTATTTACTGTTTAGGACTGTTTGGTAACTGTTGTCCTGGGGCATTCGTCGTCATTATCACTCACTTCTTTCCTCCAGTGAACGCTGTTTCCTCAACCCCATGTCTTCGCCTTTCTTAGCCTGCGCCCTCAGCTCGCACGGGACATCATCATCCCTTAGGAGTTTGCTGAGAAGGGTGGTGGGAGGTAAATACTCTGAGATCTTGTCTTATGCAAAAACATGTCTTTATCCCATCCTCTTGCTTAATCGAGGTTTGGCTGGGTATAGAATTCTAGATTTGGAATAATTTTCTCTCACTGCCTTCAAGTCCTGACTCCTGACTTGTCCTCTAGCTTCTAGTGCTGCAGTTGAGGGACAGGAGCTGTTATGATTCAGTCTTTAGTGTGTGTGCTGCCTTCCTCCTCTGGAAGGTTTGAGGATCTTCTCAGTTGCCCTTGGGGTGGGTCTCTTCACTCACTGTGTCAGCCCTTGCTGACTGTAAACTCCTGCCTTCCAGTTGAGGAAGTTTGTTGTGTGTTGTTTCTTGGATACTTTCCTTCCTTCTCTTTTCTCTGTTCTTTCCAGAATCCTGTCAGTTAGGTATTGTACCTCTTGAGTTAATCCTCCGGCTTTGCCTTTTCTCTACTGGGTTCTCTCTCTCTCTCTCTCTCTCTCTCTCTCTCTCTCTCTCTCTGCCTTTTTGTTCTAATTTCTCCACACTCTCTTCAGCTCTAAATAAAGATTTATTTATCTTTATTTCTGATACTCTCAAGAAACTTCTCTTTTCCAGATATCCTTCTGGGAGGTGGACCATTGACTGCTTGAATTGGGTTGGGTTAGAGGCCTAACTCCTCTTAAAATTTTGAGCCAACGACCTGGTTGCTGGCCCCACTTTCTGAGACGCCTGTGCCTTTCCAGGCTCTGTGCCACAGTGGCTGGCATTCTAGTGGCTCCCCCGCTGCACTCGTTCGTCTCTGTGCCTCTCAGACCGTTGGCTCGCACCCTCTTTGTTCGATTTCCAGCGTCTGGAAATTGGGACATCTCTCATGTGTTTGTTTCCTCTCCCATTCTTCATGTCCTTGTCCTTCATGTCCATGTCATAGAAGCTATTCCCTTTATCTTTCTGGGAGGGGAACAGATGTGGGAAATGTATGTTGGGTCTACGATATTGAATCACGTAAGAGTTTTTGTATTCATATATATTTAAATTTTACCACGCTGGACAAATATACTGATGACTTTTAATCATCGTGAAAAAGGATTGTGTCAGCCAGGATCATAGTATTCTTGGACATTCTTTTCCTCTCCCCCTACGTTTCTCCCCAAAGCAGTATATTTTATCATTGTATTGTCTCCAGAATTGATCAGTCTCTGATAAAAAGGAAATCAAAACTGTAAACTGTAGTAAAGAATGTAATTAATGGGAAGTTTATATATTTTTTAATTAAAAAAATGTTTTAATGTTTATTTTTGAGAGAGACTAAGACAGAATGTGAGTGGGTTAGGGGCAGAGAGAGAGGGAGACAAAGAATTTGAAGTAGACTCCAGGCTCTGAGCTGTCAGCACAGAGACCGACACAGGGCTTGAACTCACAAGCTGTGAGATCATGACCTGAGCCAAAGTCAGACGCTTAACTAGCTGAGCTACCCAGGTGCCCTGTGAAGTTGATAACAGAATTTAAATTAGAACATTCTGATTCAGTCACACGAGGGGCTTGCCTTTCCCTCTCAGACCTTTTCCCCCCACGTGAGTTTTTTCTCCCTCCTTTCCTCTCCATCACCAGAGTTGCTCCCAATCCCCAGGCTTGAAACACATTTACTTCGTACACATGTGACATTTTACAATGCACAAGTCCTAAAGGGACCTAACATTTAAGACCCTTAAGTACAAAATTCTGTAAATAGTCAATCCTGAGTATTCAGTACTCTATCAGCTGGTGGCCTCAGTACTCATCTTGCTGGTGGCCTGCCTGCCATATTTGGTGGTTTGTTTTGTTGTGTTTGTTATTTTAGGTATGTGTCCCTGCCCACCTATCAGTGTTTTCTTCCTTCCTTCCTTCCTTCCTTCCTTTCTTTCTTTCTTTCTTTCTTTCTTTCTTTCTTTCTTTCTTTCTTTCTTTCTTTCTATGTTTGTTTATTTTGAGAGAGAGCACATGTGCACTTGCACTGGCAAGCAGGGGAGGGGCAGAGAGAGAGGGAGAGAGAGAATTCCAAGCAGGCTCTGCACTGTCAGTGCAGAGCCCAGTGCAGGTCTTGATCTCAAGAACCATGAGATCATGACCTGAGCCAAAACCAAGAGTCAGAAGCTTAACTGACTGAGTCACCCAGGCACCCCTGCCAGTGTTTTCTTTATTACAACATAGAATATTATTAATCTCTCTCAGAGTAACTTTTTTAAATGTTTATTTTTGAGATGGCACCGGTGGAGTAGGGGCAGAGAGAGAGGGGGACAGAAGATCCAAAGCGGGCTCTATGCTAACAGCAGCCAGCCCCACGCGGGGCTCAAACTCATGAACCCTGAGATCATGACCTGAGCCGAGGTCGGACACTTAACCAACTGAGCCACCCAGGTGCCCCTCTCAGAGTAACTTTTATGTCTAAACTGTTGAACATTCTGGGGCAGTTATTGGTAACCGGTTGTCAGCAGGTGGATGGACTCCTGCCCAGCAGATCCCTAAATCCTGTGTCTCAGTCCACATCTAGTTTATAGAAAGTAGAAGACACCCGAGAATAATGTGACCACACTAAATCACAAGTCCCTCCACCCCAGAAAGGTTGGTGACCAGCAAACTTGCCTCTTAAAATTCCTAATTGGGAATCTGTGTCTTCAGAAAGTCACAATTTAGCTTATTTACTACTTGTCAGCTTTGATCCCAAAGTAAAATCTGGCATGTTATATAGTGGGAACAAATAGACTGAATATGATAAATCATTCTCTCTGGCCCATCCCCATCCCACCGCTGCCATGGACTAGGTGGTTAGGAGAACATGAAGCACTTTAGATGGAGAAAATTGAAAGTGGTTTCTGTTTTTTAGAAATAATTTTAGGGACGCCCGAGTGGCTCAGTCAGTTGAGTATATGACTTGGGCTCAGGTCATGATCTCGAGGTTCGTGGGTTCAGGCCCTGCATCGGGCTTTGTGCTGACAGCCGGAGCCTGCTTGGGATTCTCTGTCTCCCTCTCTCTCTGCCCCGCCCCTGCTTGTGCTCTCTCTCTCTCAAAAATAAAAAAAAATAAACATTAAAAAATAAAATCTTAATTTCAGCCTCCGCTGTTTCAAAAGTACTTCAAATTAATCATCTGTCCTAAGGGATAAAAAGTTGGAATGCTCCATTTAAAGGTAAAAGGCATAAAGGCAGTAATTTTGTCCCTATGCTTCTTCCATATAGTAGAGGCTCTAAATTAGATTTTTGGGTTCTCTGGTGGCCCCATCAGGGCTGCAGATTCCACCATCTCCTTTAATAACAGGGTTCAGACAAATAGCTGACCAATCTTATTTTTTTAATTGAGGTATAATTGACATAGAACATAGTAGTTTCATGACAGATCTTAAATATACCTCATACTACAGCTGAATCTTTATCTTCTTATGTTGCACTCTCAATGCCATCACCCTTTAAAAATTACTAAACTTTTTCTTCCCTCAATTCCATTCTGTTTATTTAACATCCATTTTGGAGTAGAATGCTAGCTTTGTATATTGAATTTAATTTCTCTGTACACTTGCATATCTGTTTTATTCCCACAAGCCACCCAATGAGATAGGAAGGGAGACAGCACCATTCCATTACCCTCAGAATAAAGAATGATTTGGCTTTAGTGAAACACACTCGGATGGATGTGTTGATTTTAAAAATGGTTTAAAAAATTATGCTTCTTTAGCTTTTTGAGCTGACCGATGTTCCACTATGACTACAGGCTCTTTTTCTGTTTTATTTGCCCGGTTTTTATTCTCCTTTTCCTTATGTACTTGAGAACAAATTAAAATTACACTAACTTGCCTTCTCTTATTTAATTTGATAGATGCTGTTTCAATTTGTCAAGGCCACTTTGAGTCTAGTTTTATCTTAGGTTTTAGCAGATGCGTTCAATTGCAGTGTGCTTAACAAGCATCCTCTCAACCCTATCATGTTGAGATAAGGCCACATATATTTCATTAGAGATCCATTTTGGCCTATGCATTTATCAGGTGTTTTGACAAGCATAATATTATAACAAAATAATATGAAGTCCTCGAGAGACAGCAGTTCCCTCCCTGTAAGTGTCACACTGTGAAAATTGCTGAAAACTAGAACATTCCTGTTCAAGCAGATGGCCTTTGCTCTCCCTCCTTTTCTGAGTGTGGGACTTAATCCGTTCATTTCTGCACAGTCCTCTGGTTTTGTCTGACTCTTACCTCTGTTTATTTACCTTGGTCTGATTGTATATGTGAGCCCACAGTGACCTCTGATCTGACACGATGTTGTGACAGAGGCAGTTGCCTCGAAACAGACATACGCATAACTCGGTGTACAGAAACCATGTTTGATACTTTTAGAACGTGAAGGCCTTCAGGGTTCAGGGTTGTGGCAGCAGACAGGGATCCCTGGTGTGCCCTGCTCTGGGGAAGAGCTGGCCTGCTTGTTCCCTCCTTTCCTCCCCCCCCCCCCCCCCCCCCCCCCCGCCCCGGCTGACCACTCCCCTTCCAAACAGATTCTTAACAACCTCCATGGGAATTTAAAAAGTTTTTACCCCACAGTGTGTGTTAACTAGATTGGGGCTAATATTTTTTTTTTTAATCAATGTATTAAAGATTCCATTTAAAGTTTTGTTTTTTCTTTTTTAAGTTTTACCTAAGTAATCTCTACACCCAACGTGTGGCTCGAACTCATGACCCCAAGATCAAGAGCTGAATGCTCTTCTGACTGAGCCAGCCAGGCGCCCCTAAAGTTTATTTTTAATACAACTTTAAATAGATCCTTCCACCATCTCTAACAGGCTAATATTCTCCTTCATTTTTAAATTGTGACAAAAAACATAATTTCACAAGTGTAAAAGTATTAATATATCTATTACATTATGAAAACGTAACTGCATGTTAAATGATCAAAAACAGGTCAGTTTGCCTCTCTGGTTATGTGTGAAATAAAGGCGTTGTCCTATGCTCCCTGAACTTCCGTTTGTGTTCCCTGAGTGAGTAATGGACTGTCACCCACCCAAGGAGGCTGCCCAGGTCCTGCTGAAGGTTTCCCACTAGGCTCCTGGTCTCTGCTCTTGACTCACTGTACATGCATGCCCCCCCCCCCCCCCCGGTGACAGTCCCTCCCCTGGACCCCTCCCCCCCCCCCACCCCCTGCCCTGGCTTCCTTACACTGTCTTCCTCTCTGGTCCCCTTTCTCTGGCTGTCACTTCATCATTGTTGCCACAAATCACACCTCTGTCCCAGCCTGTCTGTATCACCCATTCAGGCACCGGGGTTCATGCATCTCTCTATTCCTGTGACTTTCAGCAGATAACAGAGTTGTGTGATTACCTTATTACCTGTTTTTCTCAACACGACCTGTGATGACCTTGACACTAACCTCCAGAGGAAGGTTAACTTTCAGGATTTGGTTTTTCTAAATTCTAAGGAGTATCATGAAATTTGCAGTTTTGAATTTTGTTGCTTATATTGTGTTACAGAATACATTGTGACAAATTGAAAGAATTTTCCTAAAATCTGTTTCTTTTAGAGGTGGAGGGATAATGAGAGAAACTTTACACCTGATTATAAAATAAAAGCTATAAGGAATAGACTAAATGCCAAAGGTAAAGGACCATAAACAAGAATATCGACAGGTTACTCCATACTAGGCCAAATAAGTCATCCCTGAGCCGTTGAACTGGTTACTGCTGATGTGTTAAAAGAGCTAAGGTGATGAGATAGCACGCAGAAGTAGGCATTCGTTTCACATCAGCAGCTGTCTGGGTTCCTCTAGAAAACCGGTACAGCTCTGAAGTTTGAACGCTGGAAGCGCCCCTCACTCCCTCCTCAGCGTCGGGGAGCCTTGGCCCCAGGTCCCACACTGGTGTATGGGAAACGGCACTTGGCAGGAGGGCTCCCGGCCTCTGTCAGGAAGGGTTCTGTGATTCACGCATCGTGCCACACGGTTCCCTGCACGAGAGCTTGGATTTTCCAGGACGTGGGGCTTCCTTCATGCCATACTGTCCTCCACCCCTTGCCCCAGGCCAAGGCCAGTTTTGTAGGACCTGAAGGCCTCCAGCTGCAGGCCGGTGTCTTCCCATCTTCCTATTGAAAAGAAGTCTGATAAGGGAAAATCCAGTCAGCCTAATGGTACCCTCAGAGATCCTCCTCGCCTTCGTGCCTTTGCCATTCTGCTCAGCGGCCGGGGAGGTGGCGGTCCCGTGAGAGCCCTGGAGTCCTGTTGCCTCGTGTGAATCCAGGACTTGGCATTTCCTAGCTAGTCACTTGCTCAAGGCACTTACTTAGCTCGTGTGCTTCACCTTCTTCATCTATAAAACATGGAGACTGATAGTGCCTGCTGTGAAGACGGTTGTCAGGAGCACGAGTGACTCTTTGGAAGGTGCACCGAGTAATGTTTGGCAAGGCTGTGGGCCAGTGTCTGCCCTAGAGTGGCGTTCTAGTGCTCTCGTGAAGATGCGTTCCTGTGAGCTCACCCCGGGAGCTGTAGTCCGTGGGCCGTCAGTGCTTCTTCCAGGAAGGGAGGCTGCCCTGCATGTGAAACAACCATTTTCTTTTCATTTTTACTCTTGTTTGGGGAGAGCAGGGTGTGTGGCATTTCAGGTGCAGTATTGGTTAGTGTCTTCTGATATGGCAGCAGCCCACGCGGACGTTCTCAGGAATTAGATTATTCAAAGGAGAGGAGATGGAAAGAAGGGAATAAAATCTGCCTTGTACATTAAATAAAAGCATTCATGTTCTTTTTTGTGAGTTGGTAATTTTTCGATAGTGATTACCTAAGGCCAAAGTAAAGAGTCTACCCAGTAGTAAAGTTTTTTTTTTTAATTTTTTAACAGTTTTTAATTTATTTTTGAGAGACAGAGAGTGCGAGTGGGGGAGGGGCAGAGAGAGAGAGAGGGAGACACAGAATCCGAAGCAGGATCCAGGCCCTGAGCTGTCAGCACAGAGCCCGACACGGGGCTCAAACTCACAAACCGTGAGATCATGACCTGAGCCGAAGTCAGATGCTCAACCGACTGAGCCACCCGGGCACCCTTAAAATTATTTTTTAAATAAACATTTTTGATGGGTCAGCACCCAGAGATCCAGAATAATAAAGAATTCACAGAATGATTCAGAACCATCACACTCCACCACCCGCCCCCCCGCCCAAAAGGTAACATGTATAGTATATGAAGACTGCAGAGGGCTGTACTGTAGTCTGAGGATTGAGCCTGTAACTTAAGGGCAGTGCGAAACCACTAGCAGTTTCTGAGTGTGTAACATCACACGATTGGGTTTGGTCTTATGAGGGCAACTCAGGAGAGATGCAGGGAGAGATGAAGAGGCAGGTCTCTGGTTGAAGGGCTGTGGCATTAGTCTACATAGAGATGACACGGGCCAAAGAAGTGGCAGAGAAGGGAATCGGAAGGAGTGGATAGATAACGACGATCACTTTGGAAGTTAAAGTCGATAGAATCCAAAACCAATTAGGTGTGGCAGGTAAAGGAAAGTGAGGAATGATGCTGAGGCTTCCCGTCCAAGCGAGCGGGTCAGCGGATGGGGTGGGTAAGACCCCAGTAGCAGCAAAGAGGGGATGAGGAAGAGAAGGGAGACCCTCGTTTGGTAGCTAACGTGTTGTGGGCAGGAGGGAACACTAGGCGTGAAAGCTCAGCCGAGTCTGCGTGTTCGGGGCGACCGTGCTCCGGGTCTCCAGGACGGTACTTTCTCCTAAGGACTGGCTGGTTTTTATTTAGCTTTTTGGATATGTGTAAAACCAGTAAACTTAATCCACGTTGCAAGAAAGTGGGAAGAAATAGGAAATCATGAGATCTGTGTCATTAAAAAAAAAAAATCCTTCATAGAGGATTCTCTGAAAAGCCATCAAAGAAATTAAGCTATCATTTTAATTATTGCTACAATATGATTGGGGGTGGGAGGGGGCACAGAAGAGGTAATTTGCTATTTTTGGCTTTCTAATAATTTTCCAAGACATTGACATTATTGACAACACAGTGAAATACCAAATTGCATTTAATTATAGTGAGAAAGAGCTGATATGAAACATTACTTTTGGGGGCCTGGAAAAGACTCTGTTGTGCACAGTGTAACACCCCATTTTCTCAGAGTTCCAGGGTGTAGCTGAAGGCCTGTATGTGCTGAACTGAGATGAGACAAAGTGCATGCACTTTACTTTGAGGTCACATGGGTTCTGAGGTTCAGGTTGTCACTATGCACGGACACTTATTTTTGGAGGGTCTGAGAAGTTCCACTCACAGGAAGCAACAGGAAAGCCAAGAAAGGACTAAAGAAGAACAGGTTTAGCAGACTGGCCACACGAGCTCTACGGGGGGCGCTGGGTGCGTCCACAGGCTGGAAGCTCCGTCTTAACTCCTGAGTCATAAAAGGGCAAACTACCTTCTATGACAGAATTACATGTTCTCTACATAAGCGTAAATAGAAACAGTGTTATTCATATCGTAAAACTAATGGAACAGTAGGTAAAAGAAAGGCAAAATCCTGACAGCCCAGTAGATTTGCCTCTTTTCCAGATTTTGTCCATGTGCTTGTTTTACTAGATATAATAATAGTGTAGTAACAATTGTTGACATGGATGGAGTGCTTTCCAAGCGCTGTGCGTGAATTATCACATTTAAACCTCACAGCAGCCCTCCGAGGTGGGCCTCCTTGTCCTCCTGGACAAAACTGAGTCCAGGATCCAGACCCAGAGAGGCTCTGCCATTAACTATAGATACAAAGCTGTGTTGCTTTTTTCACTTAATTTTGTAATTTTAGCTTGCATAGTAAGTTAGGGTATTTTGTTTTAATACGTGTATAAATGTAATTTAGCCAAGTATTCCTGCACTGTTAGACATTGAGGATTCCAGTTTATTTACTATTTCTTATGCGGCGGTAAACATTTCTATTCATGGAGTTTTATGTGAGGGAAAACCTCCAGATGTTAAGCTGCTAAGTCAAAAAGTGTGAATATTTTAAGCGTTTTGCTAGGCATTATCTTGCGGTTTAACCAAAAAGGATCGTATTGAGCTATGATCATCCACAGATACAGGAGAGCCCACATTTTACTATGAGGCAAACAGCATTGGGTATTTTTAAATTTTTAATTTTTTCCTTTAAATTTTATTTCTTGGATTAGTGATATTGCGGTCGTCCCCTATTAATTTTAATGTTTCTCCTCAGTTTGTCATTTTTGTGTGCATCATTTCCCCAGTCTGAATAACTTCAGTTACCTGGGAAATGGGGACCCATGGAAACCCTTTCTTCAGGAGGGCCACCTAAAGGAGGCATTTAGGAGAGCACCTAGATAAAGTTTTCTCATCTATAAATAGGACGGTGACCGAGGACTGTTGGTACAATTAACTTCGTTGGAGATCAGGCAGCTTCGTTGGTGGACACTAAACTATTCCTAGAAGCTTTGGCGTCGAGGTAGTTTTAAAGGAAGCAAGTACTGTGAGCTGGTGTCCGGCCTGGAAAGTGTCCTCACGTGTCCTTTTAGTGGAGGTATGTCCCTATCAGTAAGCTTATTGGGTAGAATTAAGCTGAAGAGGAGAGTCAGCCCTGGATGACCCTGTCCCAGTAAACCAGGTACGGTG
The DNA here is from genome assembly GCF_028749965.1 of Puma concolor. Taxonomy (NCBI): domain Eukaryota; kingdom Metazoa; phylum Chordata; class Mammalia; order Carnivora; family Felidae; genus Puma; species Puma concolor. The sequence continues at coordinate 6,904,985 of NC_141673.1, forward strand.
GGGTGATTTTGGCCGCTGTGCTTATGAGCTGACACTTAATTTGAATATGTTGCCAGCAGACTGCTGTCAAATGTGCCTTAAGAGAATAGAACTGAAGAACTGCCACACAAGCAGATGCGTGAGACCAAGGTCAACACAACGTCGCGTTTCCGTCTGAAAGAACAAACTTCAGGATGGGAGAGGGACCCAGCTGCAGTGACATCAGTTTTGGAGGCATTTCATTTCTTACGTGTTTCACTGCACAGCCTGTGGAAGAGTTTCTAGTAAAACGTCTTTGTTCATTTCACTCGCAGGCGTACTCATGGTAACTGGCTCCACAGAGATGCCAGGTGGCTCCAGGCTTGGAAAACTGTCTCTGTGAAGTTTAAATCTTGGTTGAGCCGGATGTCAGGTGTAGGCCTTTGGTGTGCTTGTAAGTTGTATTTGCTGCTGTTGTTGAAAAAAGCTGAGTTGGTGGGATGATAGTTCGTTAAGCAGTAGGATAGTCGGCCAGTTGGTTCTCTTTGCTTGTTTCTAGGTAGAGTTCCCTCTGGAAGAAATCAAAATATATTAGTGCTTTGAAAAAGCAGCCCCTCAAAAACACTGTTTGTGTTTGCAGACATGAGACTTTGCACCTCCCAGCAGGCCTGGGCATTTTAATCCACTGTTGTTGTTCTTGAAAAGCACATTTAAAAAACCAGCTCACCTGTCACCTGGTCCTCCAGGCAGCAAGTCCCCAGCACTCCCGTCATACCTGTTGTGCCACTCAGCACCATGTATCATGACTTTTCCTGACTGAACCGACCATAGTGCCTGACACATGGCTGATCAGGGCAGGGTGAACCTGTGTCTAGCTGGCTGTCCTAAGAGACCTGTAACGAGCAACAGATGTTTGGTGGTAGGAGGTGGGCCTTTGGATGCCATTTAAAGTACTTACTTTATCTTATGTTTTTAAATGTTTGTTTATATTTGAGAGAGAGAGAGAGTGGGGGAGGAGGGACGGAGAGAGAATCCTAAGCAGGCTCTGCACCGTCAGTGCAACACAGAGCCCGACGCAGGGCTTGAACTCGCAAACTGTGAGAATATGACCTGAGCCCAAACCAAGAGTCATGGGGCTTGAACTCAGTGTAGTATAAGATCATGCATGACCTGAGCCAAAATTAAGAGTCGGATGCTTAACCAGCTGAGCCACCCAGGCCTCCTACGCTGCAGTGATGTTTCTAAAACCCAAGCATAGCCATGCCCTGCAGGCTTCCAGCCCCCGTTTACTGGCACCTTACACTTGTCCATTCAGCCAGTATTAGTTGGCATCTGTTCTGTGCCAGGAACAAATCAGTGCACATAGTTAAAATGAGATGATGTTATAGACAGTGACTAGGTAAGCTGCTTCAGATTGGGGGTCCAGGTAAATTTCCCTGACGGGCTGAGGTGGGAGTGGTATAATGAGCCACTCATTATATAATGAGATCAGAGGGCACTGTAGACAGAGCATACAGAGGCCGTAGGGGGAAACCGAGCTTGGTGGATTTGAGAAACAGAAAAGGCAGTATGGTGAGGCAGTACTGGATACAGAGAGAGGGTAATGAAGTTGGAGAGGTGGGCAGGAGCTAATTCCTGTGGCCTGTGTGAGCAGGACTGGCACAGAACAATGGGGCAGACACGATGCCGTTTCTTGACGCTGGAAAGCCTGGAGGAGGAACCGGTTTGGTGGGGAAATCAAAAGGTGTACTATGTTCATGGTGAGTCTGAGGTGCCTCTTAGCCATCCAAGGGAAGTACGACCCTTTCAGAACTAAGGAATTTTGATGGATGGTTTCTTGTGGCTAAGAGCAGCTCTAGCTTCGCTTAGATCAGCACTTATGAAAAGTGCAGTGAGAGCGTGGGGTCTGTGCAGGCACCAAGAAGCCGCGCACGTAACTTGAGTCAGGAAGGCTCGTGCCAATAGGTCAGAGTGACTTGGGGGATTTGAAGAGTGAGTGGAGGGAGAAATAGGCACATATTAAGAGCCACACCTCCCTGCTTTCCCAAGCCCTGCTCCCATGCCCTCTGACACCCACAGTCCACCAAGACCACTCTTCATTCTCTACTTCGAGTAACCCCTTCACCTGGCTCTCTCCACGTGCTCCTGCCCCTTATCCGTCACAGGTGGTCATAAATGGTCATTAGTAGTTAGCACACTCACTGTGGGCCAGGTACTGTCCAAGATACTTTCTCTCCACTGTGACATGTCAGACCAGGGTTGTGTGCTGAGCACCCACGGTAGAGATGGAGAAGCACTGTGCAAGGTGACTGTAGGGTTGTGGTAGGTGTCTTTGTAAACTGCTGTTGTTTCAGCTTCGCCTCCTGGCAGGGCTAGGCTTTACAGGGACTTAGACACCTTTCTTCGGTAAAGTGAATCACTTCCAGGGGTATTAATCTCTCCAGCAAGGAAATTCCATTCTCCCAGATGCATCCTTCCCCCTCCTTTGGAAAAAAGAATTCCATTTACTGTGAATATGCCAACAAGATTTTGTTGGTGAGTTTTAGAAGATCACATTCAGAATTAGCTTCCAGATTAACTCTAGGGAACCCCAGGAAATGATACACACACGCGCGCGCGTGCACACACACACACACACACACACCCACCCACCCACCCACCCCTTGGGCCCTCAAAGGCTCTGAGACCACGAGCAAATACCAATGTTGCCTTTAGCTCTTTAATTTGACTTGGGAATTCTGAAGCGCCGTAGTCATTGATATATTTTCAAACGGTTTCAGTAATTTTGCCAACGCCATCATGTATTTGTTGCCCTTGTAATCTTACTCATGAAAGAGAACCCACGTGATGGAGCCACCTTTTTATCACATAACCACTGTGCACTGACCAGGCTGCCCAGAGAAAAAGGGACTCTTGCATTTATCCAACAGAAGGTCTTTGAAGACACCAGAAGAGATTGTTGGCAAGGGGTAATGATTACAGACTCTTGTAGGTCTCATTTTATTCTTGAATTATTCATAAGGATTGGCTGCTTGCAAAATTGTAATGGTAGACAAGTCATTTAGCCTCTCCCCACCTAATTTTCTACCCAGTAAAAAAGGAGATAATAACTGGACCACCCTATCAGGTTGTTTTAAGGAATAAAATGAGATTGGCCGTAACAGTCAATTGTCGTTTAAAAATTGGAGGTGGGGGCACCTGGGTGGCCCAGTCAGTTAAGTGTCTGACTCTTGGTTTTGACTCCGATCTTACAGTTCATGAGATCGAGCCCTGTATCAGGCTCTGTGCTGACAGCATGAAGCCTGCTTAGGATTCTCTCTCTCTCCTCTCCCTCTTCCCCTCACCTGCATGCTCTCTCTGTCTCTCTCAAAATAAAATAAACGTTAAAAACAGAATTAAAAAAAAATAAAGCTTGGAGGTGGAAGAGGTAATCGTTGAATTTAGTCAGTATTTCTAATCTTAGTCATATTACATCTGAGTTTCCATTTTCTTCCTCTGTTGAAGTTAAGATTGGCCTTTTGCTGAGTATCTTCCATTCTGGGATTAAGCTTCTAAAGTAGAAAATCAGGAAGAAAATACACATACATATCCATGAAGATGGACTGAGCCAATAGTTCTTAAACTTTCTTGGGGATAAGAAACACCTGGGATGATGGTGCACCTTCGGTCCTTCTGGGTCGTGGCCATAGTCTGTATTGTTAACACATGCTTCAGGTGACGGGCCAAAATCAACTCTGAACACTCCGTGTGTTTGAGCTAGTTCACGGAAGCTAGATCATGAGCCAGTCAACCAGTTTTGGTTACAGTTTCCATGCCAGGTTCGTACCAATTTTTCCTTCCAGTGCAAGGTTTCTGGGAAGGAGGGCATGAGGCTTTGGACCTGAAGTGAGGTGTCTCACACATTGTCGCTTCATTAAGTGGCCCCATAAAGCCCTCAGAGAGGATTGTTGGGATCTGGCACCTGGCTTTAGGGTGCGGGGACCAGCAGCCCTGTGGAGAGTTACACTGGCACTAGTTTAAATACACCCAAGACATCCTAGTTTTCTCAGGTTCCTTTCTGCCTTTTTTCTGGATGAAGGTGCCTCCTCTGTCCATTTTCAGGCTGGCCTTGCCCTTGAGGAACCGGCCGCTTCGGAAGTGGGGTGGCTTTGCAGACAAGACAGATGCGTGGGTGAGAGGGATGGTGAGGTGGAGGCGGATCCGGCAGGAAAGGATAAAACAAGCCAAGTGGGAAGAGAGGCAGTAAAAATACGGAAGAAGGCCTCCAAGGGTTGGGAACTTTGCAGATTGAAGCTCCCGTGGAGACTGTGCAGATTCAGAGTCCTGTTAAAGGAGGCCCGTGGGGGCAGCACGTTTGTCATTTCTGTTACCGAAATCGTCAACAGTTAGATGCGAGCATCTTGTGAATGAGCGGCTCCCTGTAATTGGTTTTCTGGAAGCATAGACTCAACTCCTGGGATGAGCCGGGGAGAGGAGGAGGATTATACAGAGTCCCTTTCCTGGCAGGCAGTTTCTTTAAAAAGATGCCTTGCTAAACACAAAAGGTAATTATTACTCCTTAAATCCAATCCACCGTTTGAGCAAAGGGGAAAATAAAATTCCGCTAGTAAGTAGTCTTGTGCAACTTTAAGTTCAATGTTTTCAACTCTGTCCATAAGCATTTATCTCTATACTTCAAGAAGAGGCTATTCTCTTTCTTCTCCCTGGGCTGCCGGGGCTCCTGCTCCTGCTGGGTGCAGCCTTTTCTCAGGTTCTCAGCTGCCACTGGGAGCAAACATGCTAATTACTGCTTTAAAAAACCTCCCTGACCCAAGCCCCTCCTTTCTCACTTCCTAAAGGGCACAAATCTCTTTCATTTGTAATATTTAAAAATCCCCCTCAACAAAATGTATAACGTTTTATCAAAGCCACAGCTTTCTTCCCCAGCTATAAAAGATGCCCTCTGATTAGAATTATTTTAATGGAGTGTATGTACTTGTAGGTAAGCTAAAATGTAAACTATGTGTAGGATAAAATTACAAACTGGAGAAAGCCAAGGTCTGATTAGCCTAAAGACACATCATCCTTAGCGAAACCTGTGTGGAGTTTTTGATAGGTGGAGTTATGAAGAATGTATATTAACATAACTGTATGTTTTGTGCAAAAGAAAAACGATTAAGCTAACAGTTTTTTAACAGTTTAATATTCCAGAAAGTGGGGGGATAGAGATTGGTTTTAACTTAAATTTGGCAAGTGGATGCATTTTGTTAGGGAAATTGCTTTATATTGCTTTGTCTTGCCTTTATACCTTTATTATGGCTGAACTTGAAGACTCTAAGTCCAGGAGAGGGAATTCTAGAACATTTAAAACCCACAACAGGTAGTCAGTATCTGCGCCCACCTCATCAACTGTTGAAGTTCATTCCACACGTGATCGTTATAAACTGTTTCAGCTTTGCGGGCACTTGGTAGAAATGGTTACTAGGACCTGTATGTGTTCAGAGACCACTGTCATCAGTAAAGTGTTTATATGAAGACATATAATTGAGAGGGGGTAAATACTGTTCCTGATCTGTTAAAAATGTTCCAGTGAAAAGATAAATATTCAAAACAAGCGCACATAAGTAGTAATAGCTGTGTTTAATTGCTAGTGGTGGATTGTGTCAAAAAAATTTTTTTAATGTTTATTTACTTTTGAGAGAAAGAGAGACAGAGGCATGAGCAGGGGAGGGGCAGAGAGAGGGAGACACAGAATCCGAAGCAGGCTCCAGGTCCAAGCTGTCAGCACAGAGCCTGACACGGGGCTGGGGGCCCACAGACCACGAGATCATGACCTGAGCTGAAGTCGGACGCTTAACCGACTGAGCTACCCGGGCGCCCCAGTGGTGGATTGTTTTAAAAGCCAGATCTTCCTGGAAATCTGTGCTGCTGTCCATCTCCAGCTTCCCGTGGCCTTGCAGATAAGCCCAGGGGGGGCTCTGGTTGTTCTGGAATGGCTGTCCATTCCCTTTGGGATCACTGCTGGAACTTTTTCCTTCTGTTTTTATGCAGGGTGTCTTAGGAAAACCTTACATGTCATTTACAAAACACTCTTCCCTCATTGTCAAACACATTTAGAGTTTTATATGGTTTGAGTTTTTTTCCCTCTCATCAGTTTTCTTTCTTTTTTTTTTAAGTTTATTTATTTATTTTGAGAGGGAGAGAGAGAGAGAGAGAGAAAACGAACGAGTGGGGGAGGGGCATAGAGAGACAGAATCCGTAGCAGGCTCCACGCTGTCAGCATGGAGCCGATGTGGGGCTCAATTCCACAAGCTGCATGATCATGACCTGAGCTGAAACCAAGAATCAGACACTTAACCGACTGAGCCACCCAGACGCCCCCACCCCCCACCTCATTCACCAGTTTTCTTAAAAGATTCTCCACCTCCTTCCTTTTTTCCCAGTGGGATTTTATCCCCGATTTACTGTTGAGAGAATCGAGGTTTAAATAGATTAACTGGGCCATGCTCATCTGGCTGGTGAGAGGCAGGGCCAGGGGTTGGTTTCCTTTCTCAAGGAAGGTCTTTTTCCAACCTGGCTTTCTCTCCTTTTTTCTCATTTCATGTTTTCATCTCTTTTTAGACGCCAGTATTTGAGGCAGGAACCAAGATTCCCCACTGAATGCAAGGAAGGCAAATATAGGAGATGTCAGCTAACTAACTGGAACATGTCTTTCACTGCATTCTTTTTCTCCCCTCCACTTTAAAATAAACAAGAAAATGGGGCGCCTGGGTGGCGCAGTCGGTTAAGCATCCGACTTCAGCCAGGTCACGATCTCACGGTCCGTGAGTTCGAGCCCCGGGTCGGGCTCTGGGCTGATGGCTTGGAGCCTGGAGCCTGTTTCCGATTCTGTGTCTCCCTCTCTCTCTGCCCCTCCCCCGTTCATGCTCTGTCTCTCTCTGTCCCAAAAATAAATAAAAAACGTTGAAAAAAAATAAATAAAATAAACAAGAAAATGATAAAGAAAAAAAGCTTCCCAGCAGAGATTTACTTTTTTGTAATGTTTTCTATTATGCGTTCTTTTTTTTTTTTTTTATGTTTATTTATTTATTTTTGAGAGAGAGCACAGGTCCCAGAGGTACGGTGAGAGAGAGGGAGACAGAGAATCCGAAGCAGGCTCCAGGCTCTGAACTGTCAGTGGAGAGCCCGACACAGGGCTCGAACCCATGAGCTGTGAGATCTGAGTGAGATCTGTGTGACCTGAGCCCAAGTCAGACGCTTAACTGACTGAGCCACCCAGGTGCCCTGAGATTCATTTTTAGAAGCAAGTTTTTAAGTTCTATCTTGGGGTCACTTTGATAACGCCTAGTCTTTACCTAGTATCTTACAAGAATATTCCTAATAATGGAATCATCACTCTGAGGCAATAGAGATTATGAATTTAATTCAAAATAGTGTAATGTGTTCCGGAAAGGGTTTCTAGCTTTATCTTCAGTTACCCCAGAAAATGTCATTTGAAATTAAACCCATTCCTGGTTATTCCAGTCAAGATTTTGTTCTAGGTCCAAAACATTCTACTCTGTAAACAGAATGTTTTGAAGGTAAGTCACTTGTAGAGCTGGGGCTCTGAGAGTCCTCTGCTCATCAGAATCTTGCTGTGCTGATGCCCGAAGGGCTCCCCTTCCACTTCATGCACCAAGCGAAGGCACCGCCACGCACCAGGGCTCCCGAGACACGACTCACAGACTCCTGGCTATAGCTTGTCACCAAGTCCTACCGGTTTATCTTCAGTGTCTCTAAGTGCAGCCTCTTGTATGCATTTCCTCACCCTCCCACACAAACTTCCATGATATCCCTAACCTGGCAGTGACGTTGGCCCCACGTTCCTGCTCATCTGGCTCCACCCCTTCAGAATCCTGTTCCACCACATGCACCTTCCACACCCTGACTGCCTGTTCCTGTTTGTTCCCCCTGTGGTGGACGCCTTCCCTGCCTTCTTTGCCCCAGTAGCTCCTGCTCCTCCTTCACAGCTAGACTGCTCAGGCAACACCCCCTCAAGAGTGCTTTCCCGACCTTAACCAGGTGGGCATCCTGCCTCTAAGCTGGAGAGTCCTATTTACATCGTAACACATCCCAGTTCTTCTGGAAGTTTCCTGAGGGCCGACACTACCTGACTTTGGGTCCTCAGTTTGGGGGCCTCTTTGCCTTGCCCATAGGCATGTAATAAAAATGTGTTGAATGAATAATAAAAAAGGAAGGATTTTTACATTTCTGAAGTTGACACCATTTAAGCAAACTTAAGTATCAAAGCGAAGTCCCCTGAGGATCCACGGCCCCTTGACCACACCTGTGAGGTACCTTCCAGGGAAGGTAAGGAGTAAGCAGCCCCTAGGGACCAAGGGATCCAGTTCCTACTCACTTTCCTCCAACCCGTGTTCCCAGTTTCTGGACTTCTCAGTTTTGTGCCGTTGACTCAGAATGGACACGGTAATGAGGCAAATTAAAAGTCCCAAGAAGGGCTCATCAGGAAGTCAAAATCCTTTCATCATATTCAGTAGAATAACTTGCATTCCGTGATTCTGTAAAGAAGCACCAGCCTGACTTTCACCTGTCAGCCAATACTTCCCTTCCCGTCTGACGGAGGGAAACAGGTGTACCTTGCTTCGGCACACTGCCATGTGAAAATCTAGATGTATAAAACAGCAACGACCAAAAAGGTGTATGTGATAGAGTCTTCTAGAGAAAAGACACCCTTGCCCAGCTGCATCTTACCCCTAATCTTTTATTTGTTTGCTGAATGGTAAAATCACCATATCTGTTGTATAAAGGCATGTGTACTCTAAATATATTGTTCATGTGCTCAAGGTTGTAGCTAAATCCTGGCTTCCTCTGTTTGGCAGATGAAGTGCAGAAAGACAAGGAAGGACACTGTTAATGAAGAGAAAAGAGTCCTTTAATCCCAAGCCCTCTGGCCTCATTCAAAGCAGCATAACTTTACTGTAAATCCATCTGTGAGTACAAAGACAGTAGGAAGGGGATTCAGGGAACAGACTGTCCTCGTGGATCAGGGATGTAACTAGGAGACTGCTAGAACAGCTGCATGTTGACTTTGACCTTGATCATGCTGTCTTGTGTTTTGCTCCACCTCCAGGACCACCCACCCCTCAACCCCTACTCGGCCACAGAGACCCTTATTACTATAGGTTTATCGTGTCGTTTGAGAAGCTTTCCCAAAGAAACTAATAATTTCAGGGCCAGCAGCAGAACCACTTTTTGATTGGGACATGGGAGGGGAGTGGGGGGGGGGGTGGTCTAAAAGTATTTCAACTTCTAGATTATTTTTATACCTGAAAGATAATGATCAGATGAAGGAAGATTGTGCATGTGTATGTTTCTTCTCTTGGTTTTGGTGGGAAGCAGATGACTCTCCCAGGGGACAGAGATGAGCCGTTAGGCTCTAGAAGTGTTGGGAGGAGCATTCCCACCTGCGGGCCCTCAGCCCCTTGTGGCAGGACACCCAGAAGCAGCAGGAGAAATTATTCCAGATCATTCCACCGCGAGTGAGTGGGGCTGCATAACAAGGGTGGGGGTGGGCTGGGAGAACTGTGGCTAGGAGCGTGCGGCTCGTGACACTGGCAGAGGCAGCCTGGGCCTGCTGTCCACGTAACAGGAAGGTGTAAGTATCTGCAGATGCAGGGGACCAGCCCGCAGGGCACTTTTCCTCGGTCTGGTTGTGCTCAGTGTGTCTGCTTTGGGTACGTTAAGATGCTCTTGATCTCCTGCAAGTGTTTAATTTGTACTTGATTGTGTGTGGTTTTATTCCTCCTTGTTTACTTAGTACCTTCCATCGCGAAAGTGCTGCACAGAACACCACAACTAATTGCCATTATTTATAGAGAAAAGCTGACCATACACACCCCCCGAAGCAGCAGTACGACTGTGTGGCGGGTGTTCAGGACCACCTAGGGTCGGCTTGTTTCAGGCAGGATTCGCAAGGGAAGTGTTTCAAAAAATAATTGTTTGACTTAGTTTGTCTTAATAGACTCTACTTGGTTTGTGGTGGGTCTAATTTTGACATCAGTAACTGTCAAAAATATGACACGTTATAGATGAAGGTGGGTTTTCCATGTTTTTATAAGTCCTAGTAATTACATAACTCTAACTTATAAGACATTTCACAGTTACTTCACATAAGAACTTTATGAGGAAGTTAAAGCAAATACTGTTATCCCCATCTTACAGATGATAAAATTGGTGTGCTGACTTTGGCTTTGGTACAAGAGCTGACACCCTCAGGTTCTTTTTCCACCGGCCTTTGCGCGGCTCCACACCTGGATGATAGTGACATTGGGCTGTCCGCATGTTTTCTGAAAAGCTGGTCAAACCTGACACTTTGTTTTCAGGTACACACACCCTTTAGCCAGTGAGTGCTGCTAATGTGACCGACTGGCATTTACAGTGGTGTCGTCCCAATTTACTGAGAGGTGTATTTAATGGATTCAGTTACTAAAATTGATGCATTTGCTAGAACAGCTGTGGGACACAAGCACACCTTTCAAGCCCGTGTGCTGCGTGTCTTGTAGAGCTGGAAAAGACCTGGGCATCTCCCTGGCCCTCCAAGGTTGGCTTTGAAGCCTTGGTGGCGCTCTGGGCCATGGTGTGGGTTCCAGAGGCTGTCGCCAAGCCCGTCTCTGGAGTCTGAGAATGGCGAGCAGCAGGAAAATGCTCTAGCTGGTCTCATGAGCTTTCGTGAGAGAACATAAGGAGATTATCTAGCTCTGAGGAAGCAAGGACCCAAAACATATAAGGTTTTATATGGATTGCTTCGGCCGACACCTTGAAGTGCTCTTGAAAGAAAATTGATAGGATGCAGAGTTGCGTCAAAGAAAGCTGCTTTGAGGGCCTTAAAGGGCAGCTCCTTGTGTATCAACCATGTCGCTGCCACGTAGCTAGAGTAGATTGCTCCGGCAGCAGAGGCTTCTGTCCTAGATCTAGAAGGCATAATTAAAAGAGGGGGGAGAAAAGCTCCTGCCGGTAGCCAAGAAGGAGCACACACCTTGCTCCACATTCTCCAAGCGCTACCAGCATCGGCTGTTTAACTTCTCTCGAAGAGTAGCCTCATTCATTTTTCTCAAGCTCTGGAAATCGTCAGACCTCGCGCTCACTCCGCCAGCTCATATTCGCGGTTCCTGCGGCGTGCTGTCCTGGGGACACAACAGTGAGTCTCACGGTTGAGGGGAGGTGGACAAAGAGGAGTGGGTAAATAACGTGAGCACGCATAAAAGCGCGTGCAGATAAAAGCCATCTCGGGCACGGTAGAGGCGGCACGTGTGATCTTCAAACCTTGAACGGGACCAGTTATCACCAACACTAATAATACTCTGACCCAAATGCTTCGGTGCTCTGAGGCTGCTTCGAGATGCTCATTAAACAGAGCGATTATTCAGGTCGCCGTTACATCTCCCAGGAAAGAGGCTTTCTGTGAATGAAGAGGCACGCAAAACTTTTCCTCAGAGCCCCTGGCAGATACGGATTAAACCGCTCTTAAGCGGTTCAGCTCCTGCAGTTTGCCACCTCCAGTCAGTGAGCCCTGCCTCTGGGACAGCGAGAAGGGCTGGTGAAAGGGTCGGGGTGGGTGTTTGGCCACTTTCTGTTGTTTAAGTGTGCCCCCAAACTAAGGATACATTTTACAATCCATTTGCCAAGATAACAACATCAGAAATGACAAGAGTTGCTTAAAAATAACCTTTATTCCCTTCAATAATAAACATATTTTCTAAATGTTTATTTATTGTTGCGAGACAGAGACAGTGCATGAGCAGGGGAGGAACAGAGAGGGAGGGAGACACAGATTCCAAAGCAGGCTCCAGGCTCCGAGCTGTCAGCACAAGAGCCCGACACGGGGCTCAAACTCACAAACCGTGAGGTCATGACACAAGCCGAAGTCGGACCCTCAACCGACTGAGCCACCCAGGCACCCCATTCTCTTCAATAATAAATGAAAATTTTGCTGTTGAGAAGATTGGGCTGTTGTTTGTTTGAAAACCTACCTTGAGGGGCACCTGGGTGGCTCAATTGGTTAAGTGTTTGACTTTGGCTCGGGTCAGGATCTCATGGTTTGTGGATTCGAGCCCCTCGTTGGGCTCTGTGCTGACAGCTCAGAGCCTGGAGCCTGCTTCAGATTCTGTGTCTCACTGTCTCTCAAAGATAAATGAACACTGAAAGGAAAAGAACATACCTTGACTTGGGGTGCCTGGGTGGCTCTCGGTTGAGTCTCTGACTCTTGATTTCAGCTTAGGTCATGATCTCACAATTCATGGGATTGAGCCCCAGGTCAGGCTCTGTACTGACAACACGGAGCCTGCTTAGGATTCTCTCTCTGCCTCTCTCTCTCTCTCTCTCTCTCTCAAAACAAATAAACATTGGGGCGCCTGGGTGGCGCAGTCGGTTAAGCGTCCGGCTTCAGCAGCCAGGTCACGATCTCGCGGTCTGTGAGTTCGAGCCCCGCGTCAGGCTCTGGGCTGATGGCTCAGAGCCTGGAGCCTGTTTCCGATTCTATGTCTCCCTCTCTCTGCCCCTCCCCTGTTCATGCTCTGTCTCTCTCTGTCCCAAAAATAAATAAACGTTGGAAAAAAAAAAATTAAAAAAAAAAAACAAACATTAAAAAAAAAAAAAGGCATTCCTTGGTTTAGAAATGATGATTGAAGCCCCACTGTGTATCTCACTTGTGTGGAGAGCAGTATTGTGTGGCCTCAACCTCCCCTAGGAATGAATATCCCCAAATTTGTAACAACAGTGTAGTCCAAAACAAAGGACGTTTAGCTGTGCAGTGACTTTATTGTATTATTTGCATTGTAGGAGAATGATAGTGTAAACAGCTTCTTTAAAAGGCAAATAAAAATCCAATTGGAAATGGTATTAGCCTGGGTATTGATTTGGGGTATGGGATGGAAACTGAAGACGCTGTAGAGAGAGGTCTTTCTGTTCTGTCTTTGGCACCTGGCATGTAGGAAGTACTTTTCAAAGGTTGGAGAGTTGAGTGGATGAAGGGGACTGGAAGGCCATGTGGTATAAAGAATGTCGAGCTTGGGGTTCAGAAGAAAAAGGGCTGCAATTTGAAGTGCTGGTACTTCTGGTTACGTGATCTCCAGCGGGCCACTTTGCCTCTGTTTCTTAAACCAGAAACAAGGGCACTGATGACAGAGCCAGTGTCCCTTCCAGGTCCAGTGTCACTGATGACGCCAGAATTTGTCTAATAAAAAGCGAGGAAAGTTGTGGGTGTTGCCATGAGGGAGAAATCTGTTACATTGAAGAACGTAAAAGGAAAATGAAGAGTCACTTCCTTCTTGTGAGATTTTTCGCAGGAAATCCCCACTTCCTAGTCTCCTATCCCTGCTGTAGCACATTACTGTAAACTTGGGGGCTGGAAGCACAGACTTGTCATCTTATAGTTCTGTAGGTCTCAGGTCCCGCACAGGTCTCACTAGGCTCACACTCGGTGACACTAGGTGCCGGCAGGGCTCTGTTCTTCCTCGAGGCTCTAAGGAAGCATTTGTTTGCATGTCTCACCCAGCTTCTAAGGCCCCCCCCCCCATTCTTGGCTCATGGCCCCTTCTTCCATCTTTGAAACCAGCGGTGTTGGCATCTCCCGAAAACCCTCAACTCTCACTACCTCTGGGAGGAATCCTTTGCTTGAGTGGGCCCATGACTAGATTGGGGCCACCTGGAGACTCCAGCATACTCTTGCCCATCCCAGCGTCCTTGACCGAGTCACATCTACAAAGTCCCTTTGCCATGTAAGGTGGCAGGTTCTGGGAATGAGGTTGGACATCTTTGACATTTTGGGGCGTAGTTCTGCCTATCACCCCCCCCCCCCCCGCCATAATCTACATTGGTATTGGTCAGTAGGGGACAGAAGTATAGTGAGGGAAGCACTAAATGGCTCCCAGGACACCTGAAATCCTAGCTCAGCCAGTTCTTGCACCTCTCTGGGTCTTTGTTTTCCTCAGCTAAAAAGTTGGAGAGTTGAAATTGGACCAAGGGTTCTCACATTGTACTGTGCGTCAGAACTGCGTGGACACTTGTCACGGCACAGACTGAGATGGGCCTTGAGAATTTACATTTCCTTTTCCTTTTCCTTCTCCGGAACTCTTCATCTTGCAAAACTGAAACTCTGTGCCCATTAAACACTAACTCCCATTCTCTCCTCTCTATCCCCAGATCATGGCAGCTACCATTATGCTTTCTGTGTCTTTGATCTTAACTATTCTAGCTGTCTCATGTAAGTAGAATCATACAGTATGTGTCTTTTTCTGACAGGTGTAATTCACTGAGGATGGTGTCCTCAAGGTTTCTCTGTTGTAACAGGGCATCAGAATTCCTTCCTTTTTAAGGCGGGATGATACTCTGGTGTGTGTATACACCACATTTTACCTATCCATTCATCTGTCAGTGGACACTTGAGTTGCTTCCACATCTTAGCTATTGTGAGTAGAGCCACTGTGAACATGGGCGTACAAATATCTTTGAGACCCTGCTTTCATTTCTGAGTCTATATGCCCAAAAGTGGAATTGTAGGATCATACAGTAATTCTATTTGTATTTTTTATTTTTTTAAGTTTACTTCGAGAGAGAGCACGCGCACACGAGTACAAGCCAGGGAGGGGCAGAGAGAAGAAGAGACAGGATCCCATGCAGGTTCCACATCATCAGCACAGAGCCCAGTGAGGGACTCAAACTCACAAATTGTGAGATCGTGGCCTGAGCCGAGATCTAGAGTCAGACGCCTAACCAAATGCACCACCCAGGTGCCCCGATAATTCTATTTTGAATGTTTTGAGGAATTGCCATACTGTTTTCCGCAGTAGCTATTCCTTTTACGTTCACACCAACAGTGCCCAAGGGTTCTACTTTTCTCCACATCCTTCCTATCCTTGCCACATTGTTGGTTTTGGGGTTTTGTTTTGTTTTGTATGGTTTTAATTTGAGAGAGAGGCAGAGGGGGAGAGAGAGAGGGAGAGAGAATGAGAGAATCCTAAGCAGGCTCCGTGTACTGCACAGAGCCCTACATGGTGCTCAATCCCATGACCCTGGGGTCGTGACCTGAGTTGATTGAAATCAAGAGACGATCAACCAACTGAGCCACCCAGGTGCCCTTGGTTTTGTTTTTTGTTTTTTGTTTTTTTTATAGTAGTTATTCTGATGGGTATGAGGTGACATCTTATTATTTGCATTTCCCTATTGATGAGTGATGTTGAACATCTTTTCATGTGCTCATTGGCCATTTGTATGTTGCCTTGAGAACTGTCTGTTCAGGGCCTCTGCCCATTTTTGAAATAGGTGGTTTTGTTGCCATTGAGTTTTAGGCATTCTCTGTATATTCTGAATTTTAATGCTTTATTCAGTATATGATTTGCAAATATTTTCTCCCATTGTGTAAATCACCATTCTTACTCTGGTGATGGTGTCTTTTAATGCACAAATTTTTTTTGATTTTCACGAAGTCCAATTTCTCTTTTTTCTTTTGTTATATGGGCCTTGGGTGTCATAAACCACAGATCACTGACAAACCCGATGTCATGAAGCATTTGCCCTATGTTTTCTTCTAAGAGTTCTATTGTTTTGGTTTTACATTTAAGTTCTTAACCCATTTTAAGTTAATATTTTAATATAGTGTTAGGGAAGGGTCCAACTTCATTCTGCTGCATGTGGATATCTAGTTTTCCTGGCACCATTTGTTGAAAAGACTGTCCTTTTCCTCACTGAATGGTACTGGCACCCTTGTCAAAAATCATTTGACTCTATATGCCAGAGTTTACTTCAGGGCTTTCTGCTCTGTTGTCTTGGTCTATATCCCTGTCTTTATGCCTGGACCACACTGTTGATTACTGTAGCTTTGTAGTAAGTTTTGAAATCAGGAAGTAGGAGTCTTCCAGTTATCTTCTTGTCCAAGATTATTTTAGCAATTTGTGGTCCCTTGAGAGTCCAAATGAATTTCAGGATAGGTATTTCTTTAAAAAAAAGGGGGGGGGATTTTTTTTTAATATGCAGATCACGTTGGGTAGTATTGACGCTTTAATTAAATATGAAGTCTTCTAATCCATGAAAATGGATGGATTTCCATTTATTCATATCTTCTTTAATTTCTTTTAACAATGTTTTATAATTTTCATTGTACAAGTCTTTCACTTCTTTAGTTAATTCCTAAATATTCTGTTGATGCTATTGAAAATCAAAAGTGTGTGTAATTTTTTTCAGGTTATTCAGTTTGTGTATAGAAATGCAACTGATATTTTGTGTATTGATTTTGTATCTTTCTACATTGCTGAATTCATTTATTCTAGCAGGTTTTTTGTGGACTCTTTAGTGTTTGTTTTCTACATATTAGGTCATAACATCTACCAACAGATCATTTTACTTCTCCTTTCCAGTTTGGACACCTCTTATTTCTTTTTCTTTCCTAATTGCTCCGGCTAGAACCTCCAGTACTGTGTTGAATAGAAGTGGTGAAAGCCAGCATCCTCTCTTTGTTCCTCATCTTAGAGGAAATGCTTTCATCTTTTTACCTTTAGGTATGATATTCCCTGTGGGTTTTTCATATATGTCTTTTGTTTATATTGAGGTAATTTCCTTCTATTCCTATTCTGTTGAGTGTTTTTATCATAAAAGTGTGTTGAATTTTGTCAGATGCTTTTTCTGCATCAATTGAGTTGATCTGTGGTTATTTCCTTCATACTGTTGTGATGTATTACAACAAACAGTTTTCTTATGTTGAACCAGCCTTGCATTCCAGGACTAAGTCCCACTTGGTCATGCATATAATCCTTTTAATATGCTGCTAAATTCTGTTTGCTAGTATTTAGATTGAGGATTCTTATATCATATTCATAAAGGATATTTGTTTTTTGTGTTGTTGTTATTGTTGTTTATATATATATACTGTCTTTGTCTGACTTTGGTATCAGGTAATGCTGGCCTTGGAATAATTCTGAAAATGTTCCCTCCTCTAGTTAGGGGGGAAAGTTTCACAAGAATTGATATCAGTTCAAATAGTTCAGTGTTGAAATAGTTCAAAGGTTTGGTGGAATTCACCAGTGAAGCCATCAGGTCCAGGGCTTTTCTTTTGGGGGGAGATTTTTTACTACTGATTCAATCTCCTTACTAGTTACATGTGTATGCAGGTATTTTATTTCTTTATGATCTAATCTTGGTAGGTTTTGTGTTTCTGCAAATCGGTCCATTTCTTCTAGGTTATTCAATTTATCCGCATACAGTTGCTTATAGTACTGTTTTATAATCCTTTTCATTTCTGTAGAATCAATAGTATTGCCCCCATTTTCATTTCTGATTCTAGTAATTTGAGTCTCCTATCTCTTTCTTAGTCCATTTAACTAAAGGTTTGTTGATTTTGTTGAGTGTTGCAAAGAACCAACTTTTGGATTCACTGATTTTTCTCTGCTGTTGATCTCTGTTTCATTTATCTCCATTCTAATCCTTTTTATTTCCTTCCTTCTGCTAGTTTTGGGTTTAGTTTGTTCTTCTTTCTATAGTTCCTTAAGTTATAAAGGTAGATAGTTGCTTTGAGATCTTATTTTTAATGTAAGTGTTTATAGCTATAAATTTCCCCCTTAGCACCACTTCTGCTGAATCCCAAAAGTTTTAATATGTTGTGGTTTTATTTTTATTCGTCTCTAAATATTTTTTATTTCCCTTGTGATTTCTTTTTTGATCCACTTTTTGTTTAAAAGTATGTTAATTTCCACAGTTTTTTAAATTTCCCAGTTTTCCTTTGGTTACTCATTTCGAACTTCTTTGTGCTCAGAGAAGATACTTTGTATGATATCTTTTTAAATTTGTTGAGACTTACTTTGTGGCCTGACATGTGGTCTGTCCTGGAAGGTGTCCTGTGTGCACTGAAAGAATATGTGTTCTGTTGTTGGGTAGTATGTTCTGTGTATGTCTGTTAGACTGGTTGCTTTATAAGGTTAAGTCCTCTATTTTCTTTCTTCTGTCTGGTTTTTCTATCCATCAAGTCTGTTTTGTCTGATAATAGGATACCACTCCACTCATTTGGTTACTACTTGCATGGAGTATCTCCATCCTTTTACTTTGTCAATTTTGTCTTTGTATCTAAAGTAAGACTCTTATGCATAGCATATAGTTGAATCATAAGTTTATATCCATTCTGCCAGTCTCTGTTTTTTGATTGGAAGGTTTAATCCATTTACATTTAAAGTAATTATGATAATGAGCCCCTTCTGTCATTTTGCTATTTTGTTTCTAGATGTCTTATGGTTTTTGTGTCCCTCATTTCCTGCATTACTGTCTTTTTTCTGTGTTGTTGATTTTTTTTAATGGTGGAAAATTTAAATTCCTTTGTCATTTCCTTTCCTATATATTTAATAGCTATTTTTTTGCCAGTTTAATTTCCATAACATGCAAAAACTCTGCCCCTCTGCAGCTCCAGTCCTTTCTGTTGTTGATGTCCCCCAGTTACATCTTTATACATTGTGTGCCCCAAAACATAAACTAATAAGTTTTTAAATGTATTGTTTTCTTAAATTATGTAGAAAACAAGATTTGCAGTCACAAACCAAAGTTAACAGTAATACTAGCTTTTACACTAATTGGGTTTTTTTTCTTTAGCTGTATTAGTCTCTTAAATCATGTAGAAAAACAAAAAATGCAGTTACAAGCCATTGCTCCCATAGCACCTGTATTTATAATTGCCAGTGTGTTTACCTTTATTAAGCTTTTTATTCCTCTGTACAGCTTCACCCTGCAGGGCTCCCTGGAGTATATCTTGCAGAGCAGGTCTAGCAGCCATCGGCTCCCTCAGTTTTTGTTTATTTGGCAGTGTCTTAATTTTTCTTACATTCTTGAAGGACAGCATTGCCAGATATAGGATTCTTGGTTGATAGTTTTTTTCTTCTTTAGATTTTTTTTTTTTAATTTTTTTTTTCAACGTTTATTTATTTTTGGGACAGAGAGAGACAGAGCATGAATGGGGGAGGGGCAGAGAGAGAGGGAGACACAGAATCGGAAACAGGCTCCAGGCTCTGAGCCATCAGCCCAGAGCCCGACGCGGGGCTCGAACTCACGGGCCGCGAGATCGTGACCTGGCTGAAGTCGGAGGCTTAACCGACTGCGCCACCCAGGCACCCCTTCTTTAGATTTTTGAATGTATCAGCCCACTGTTTGCAGTCTCCAAAGTTTCTGATAAGGAATCTGCAAGTAGTCATACAGAGAGGATTGCTTGTGATGGTTTACTTCTCCCAAGAGTCTCTCTGGCTTTTGAAAGTTTGATTGTAATATGTCTCACTGTAGGTCTCTGAGTTCATCTTTCTTGGAGTTCATTGAGCTTCTTGGATGTTTATATTTATGTCTTTCATCAGAGTTAGGAAATGTTCAGCCATTCCAAAATTGTCTCTGCCCCTTCCACTCTCTTCTCTTTCAGGGACTCCCTCACTGCCTATGTTGGTCTACTTAATGGTTTCCCTTAGGCTCTGTTCACTTTTCTTCAGTCTTTTTTTTTTTTTTTTTTTTTTTTCCCTCCTGTTTCTCAGACTCCATCATTTCCATCGTCCTATCTTCAAGTTCACTGATTCTTTCTCCTGCCTGCTCCAGTCTGCATTTGAATCCCTCTAGTGAATTTTTAAATTCCAGTTACACTTTTCAGCTTTAAGAATTTCTTTTGGTATCTTTTTAGGTTTTCTTTACTTCTTTACTGCTATTTTTATTTGTTCACACATTGTGTTCTTAACTTTCTCTTTCTTTGAGCATTTTTAAGACCGTTCTTTTAAAGTCGTTGGTGTACTTGCCGTTAGGTCTTTTTCAGGGAAGGTTTCTGTTGTTTAATTTATTTCCTTCAAATAGACTGGCCTTTCCTGTCTCTATGTATGTCTTGTGATTTCTTTGTTGAACACTGGAAATTTGTATTTAATAATGTGATCACTCTGAAAATCATACTTCCCCCTTCCCCAAACTTTGCTTTTTGGGAGGTTGTTAATTGTTTTGGTTTTGTTTGTTTGTTTGTTTGTTTTCCATTGTTGTATGTTGTTTCTGTGTCTGGGATCAGCTTGAGGTGTCACTCAAGCCTTCTCAGGTCTTTACTAAGCCTTTCCGTGGGAACACATGGGTCACTTTCTAATTGCACCCAAGTATATAGCTGTTCTTTTAACATCCTACTCTTTAATGTCTAGCTCCCAGAAGGGAAAAAAGCAAAAAATGGTGAGGAGAGGATGCCAGCCTTTTAAATCTCCTAGAAGTCCCTTCAGCCTGAGGGGGAGGGGCTTACAACAGTCAGGGGGAGGTACAGCGTGGTTGGCCACCTCCATCTGCACCTCTGTGATCTGAAGCAATAATGAGTCAGAACAGAGATTCCCCCCAATACACTGATACTTGGAGGATGGGTTTCTTTTTGCCCACCCTGGCTCCCCCAGGCTGTGTGCAAGCTGCTCCAGGATCATGTGCACAGCTGCCTGGAGCTTGGCTGTGAACGGGAGATGGAAGCCACTGTGCCAGGAGCTGGAATTGACCAAAATTAGCTGCAGTTTACCACCCAAGTCTTCCCCTGAAAGTTGCATGCCTACAACAGACACCAGAGTTCCAAAATAGTTCTATCAGACAGATTCGGCCAGTTCAGTTATCGACCAGGTAGGGAGACAGATTCCTGGTCCTGCCTACTCCAACGTCTTCCCGGAATCCCAAAATTTTCATTTCTGACAAGTTCCAGGGTGATGCTTGTATGCTGCTGGTCCAAGGACTACACTTTGAGAACCACTGAAATACATACATACATACATACATACATACATACATACATACATACAAAACAAACTCTTTAATGTCCTTTCTTCAAGACCCAAGTATACCATAACGGAATCTTTCTCCTCTGGATGCAATATAGTAAATTAATTATGCTTTTTAACTGAAAGAAACAAGTATCATTGATGAGTGGTGAGTTTGCTTTCTTTATGCAAAAGATAGTACCTGTGGTCTGTGGGCTGATTCAGGGCAGGGAGCATTGAGAAGCTCTGCAGGGGCTGCAGGGGACAGAGTCATGTGCTGAGGTAGAAAGGAAATGGACCTTGTTCACATCCAAGCTTGATTGCTTCCCTTTCCTGTCTGTGAACTTGGGTGATGACAAATCCTGCTCTCCAGGTTGCTTTTCATAGGGGGTCTGTGTAGAATGTCTGTTTTTTATGTTTTTTTTTTTTTTATTAAAAAGTTTTTAATGTTTATTTATTTTTGAGAGAAAGAGAGAGCGCAAACAGGGGAGGAGCAGAGAGAGAGAGAGAGGGAGGCACGGAATCAGAAGCAGGCTCCAGGTTCTGAGCTGTCAACACAGAGCCCAACGCGGGGCTCAAACTCACGAACCGCGAGATCATGACCTGAGCCAAAGTCCGACGCTTAACCAACTGAGCTACCCAAGTGCCCCAAAAGTGATTTTTTTTTAAGTGTCCTCCCCCTTAACAGTCTGGAGATGGGATGGTCCCTGACCTAGTTAATGTAATCCTTAGCAGGGTCTCAGAGGTCCAGGTTCCCTCCACCCTGTCACTTTGCTGTCCTCAGCAGCTTGGGCTTTATCTTCACAGCTGTCCCCTCGTGGTGATATGAAGATGGCGGCAGATCTTACCATCCCATCCTCACGGAGGCCGAGTGAGCAGACAGCCTGTTCCTGCCTCTTGTCCCTTTTTAAGAGGGGTGAAACTTCCTTAGAAGTTCCTTAAACTGCAGACTTGCCTTCCAGAAATGCTTGCTGCACCCACCTGTAAATGACCACCACTGACTGAGATTCACTCTCCAGGGTAGGGAGGGCCTGGAGCACAAGCGCTCTGGATACCTGACTGTTGGGGGCTCCTGGAGTCAGAGGTGAGGCAGCAGGAGTTGCTGCGGGCAGGGCCCCTGACCAATCAGCCATGTTCCCTTTGTCCTGAAGGTGCTCTGTGGCACGGACAAAGGTAGGTACGGTCCCGGGCCACTCAGAATGCTGCCAGCTGCCCTTGGTTTATTCCAGGCCGAGTAATCTTTTGTGCCTTGGCAAGGGTGCGAGGGCACAGGGCAAACATTTACTGATCACCGGCACTCAGAAAGATGTTGGTCTCCTGAGAGGAAGGCAGAGCCCCCGAAAGACCTGTCTTACCACCCTATTCCAGCCAAGTTTGTCTTTGGAGGATGCCAGGGGTGGTCAGCCCGGATCTGCTCTGAGCCGGAGTGAGTGCGCTCTCTCTGGTGCCTCAGGCACCTCATCTGGAGGGAGAGTGGGGAGGTGACGGGGCTGACTGAGCGGGTGTGCGTCAGTGGCACACAGGGACACCCGTTGCATAGGGGGCACTCGGGCTCTGCGGTCGCTGGCGCTAGTGTGGTTGTAGCGTCAGCACCAGGGAAGCTTGATCCGGCTCCCTGGTCCTGGGCCTGCCACTCTGTGCTGGGGTGTCCCGGGCGTCCCGCCCATTCCACGGCACCATCCAGGCGAGCTTCCTCCCACTGGCGAGGCGGTCCTAACTGCTGCAGATCTGGGGACCACACTGTCCCCTGAGAGGCTGCCACTTGGGCCCTGCCTTTGCACGAGACAAGAGGGAGAAGGGTGCCGTTGAGGCACTTTGTCTCAGGGAGCACGAGGACATGTGTGGGGAGCCATCCCTCTCCACAAGTATGACTGCTGAGGGAGAACTTTTTCATGGTACTTTTCCTAGAATCAGGAACAAGTGTCTGGGCCATGCAGGTAGCCTTATCGGGGTGTGCCTCAGCCACCTGAAGAGTCTGCATCCTTCTCGGTAGGGCCAAGTTGGTTGAATTTTACAAATAACGATGACTTTTGATAGGTCACATATCCTATGCGGACAGGATTGAGAGCTCACAGCCGCCGCATCACAGGATGATAGAGATGTGCCCCGCTTTAAGGAAACCTGCCCATGTAAGGGGGAGCATCTCAATTATAGAATAGTGTCTCACTTAGCCAGAAATTTGTGGCAGGTTTCCTAGTGCATTTAAAATAGGATTTGTGTATAAAAATACCATTTGCACACAGGAGCCCATCTTTTTTGAAAAGGGAAATATACTTGTATTGGGCATTTGGGATAAAGTAGAATAAAAATAAAATCTTACAAATACAAGAACTGGAAACCAAATTCCACTTTTAATTCTAAAAGGTTTATATATAACTTACTATCTTACCCTCTCCTCCTACCCCAGACTTTCACAGCAGAAATAAACAGGCAAGAGCTGGCATTTTAGGATGCGGCAGGAACGAGGAAAGGACGGGCAAGCATGTGTGCGGGTGGGTGGGCAGGAGGAGCACCATAGGCGAGTCTGGGGACCCTGCCCCACCGCGGTGTTCTGTTTGATCTGTTTGTGGACATTTGTGAGGCCTGGCCTAAAACATTCCTGCTGGATCCTTTCCACCGTGTGGTCAGTGGGTGGCAGGTTAGCAATTGACCAGCCCACCCCCCCCCCCCACCCCCCCCCCCACCACCACAGACCTGTAACCACAGAGACGTACTGAGGTATGACAGATGGGGTTTAGGGAAGGCCTGGAGGAGAGGGTGACTCTGGAATGCTGATGTGGTGCACTTCTTTCCTTCCAGAAATGTTCCCACTGCCAGGAGGCAGGTGCCACCTTGGGCTGCTACAACAAAGGCTGCTCCTTCCGATACCATTACCCGTGTGCCATTGACGCAGGTAAGACGGGACTACGTACCCTTATCCAGAGCATCTGAAGGGCGGGACGTACATTTTGGTTCCTTCCCTGCCTTCTTTCCTCTCTTTATAGTTCTTTTTGTCACTTCTGACCCTGTTCTGTTTGTCAACTCTAAAGGAATGCAGAGAGGATAATAAAAAGGAGTGAAATGGGGTCATAATAACAGTTTTATTCATATAATTCACATGATTCACTATTTAAGTGTACAATTCAGTGGTTTTTAGTAGATCCACAAAATTGTGCAGCCATCACCACAATCAGTTTTCGAACATTTTCATCACCTCGTAAATTCCTACCCGTTAGCGGTCACTCACCCTCCACCCACTCCAGCCCCTGGCAACCACTGATCTACTTCTTGTCGTGATGGATGTGCCTGTTCTGGGGCATTTTGTAGAAGTGGAATCATACCGTACATACTCTTTATGACTGGCTTCTGTCCCTTAGCATAATGTTTTTCAGGTTTATCCATGTTGTGACGCGTGTCACTACTTCATTTTTATTGCCAAACCATATTTTAAGGACACCATATTTTAGGCCATATTTTATTTATCATTTAACAGTCGATGCACGTTTAGGTGTTTAGGTGGTTGTTCACTTTTTTTTTTTTTAAATGTTTATTTTTAAGGAAGGAAGAGACGGAGCGTGAGCGGGGGAGGGACAGAGAGGGAGACAGAATCCGAAGCAGGCTCCAGGCTCCGAGCTGTCAGCATAGAGCCTGATGCGGAGCTCGAATCCGTACAGTGAGATCATGACCTGAGCTCAAATCGGACATTTAACCAACTGAGCCACCCAGGCGTCCCTGCCTTTTCTTATATCTAAGAAACTGTTGCCTAATCCAGAATCACAAAGATTCATGCCTATGTTTTCTTCTAAGAATTTAGCTCATACACGGGTCTTTGATCCACTTTGAGTTAATTTTTATATATGGTGTGAAGTAGGAGTCCACTTCATTCTTTCCATGTGGATTTCAGTTGTCTTAGCTCCGTTTGTAGAAAAGACTGTTCTTTTCCTCGTGGAATGATCTTGGCACAACTTTGTCAAAAACCAGTTGACCATAGATGGATGGGCTTATTTCTGGACTTTCTCCAGTCCCACGAAGTCTTGATTACTGTAACTTTGTAGTAGATTTTGAAATTGGGAAGTGGGAGTCTTCTAGTTTTATTCCTTTTTTCAAGATTGTTTTGGCTATTCTGGGTCCTTTACTATTTCCTGTGAATTTTAATTAAGATCAACTGGTCTGTTTCTGTACAGAGAAGCCATTGGAGCTCTAGGGATTGCACTGAATCTGCAGGTAAAGTTGGGGGGTTTTCCCATCTTAACCAGTAGTATGTCTTCCAACTCATGACCAGACGAGATAGTTTCACAGTTTAAGTTTTACACTTGTTAAATTTATTCTTAAGTATTTTACTATTTTTGGTGTGATTGTGAGTGGAATTGTTTCCCTGATTTAATTTTCACATTGTTCATTGTGAGCGTATAGAAACACACTTGATTTTGTTGTTGATCTTGTATCCTGCAACTTTGCTCAGCTCGTTGATTAGTTCTAATAGTTTTTTAATGGATTTCTACATACAAGATATGTCATCTGCAAATGGGTAGTTTTACTTCTTCCTTTCCAATTAGATGCCTTTTATTTCTTTTTCTTGCCTAATTGCCCTGGCTAGAACATCTAGCATAATGTTGGGTAGCAATGGCAAGAGCTGACATCCGTGCCTTGTTTCTGACCCATTAAATGTGATGATAGCTATGGGGTTTTCATAGATGTTCTTGATGCAGCTGAGGAAGTTACCTTCTATTCTTAGTTTGTTTAGTGGTTTTATCATGAAAGGATACTGCAGTTTTTCCTTTTTCCATGTCTGTTGATGTGATCAGAGTAGTATTTTGCAGTGTCGTAACTGTTGAAAGAAGGGGAAACTTTCGCCCAGAAAGTTCCATCCAGTGAGTGATGCAGAAGCCTTAAACTTTTTTTTTTTAATTTTTTTAACGTTTATTTATTTTTGAGACAGAGAGAGACAGAACATGAACAGGGGAGGGGCAGAGAGAGAGGGAGACACAGAATCTGAAACGGGCTCCAGGCTCTGAGCTGTCAGCACAGAGCCCGATGCGGGGCTCAAACTCATGGATCGTGAGATCATGACCTGAGCCGAAGTCGGACGCCTAACCGACTGAGCCACCCAGGCGCCCCAGAAGCCTTAAACTTTTTTTTAATGTGTATTTATTTACTTTTGAGAGAGAGAAAGAGAGTGCAAGTAGGGGAGGGGGAGAGAGAATCCCAAGCAGGTTCTGCGCTGTCAGCACAGAGCCCAGTGCGGAGCGTGATCTCACAAATTGTGAGATCATGACCTGAGCCTAAATCAGGAGTCGAATGCTTAAACCGACTGAGCCACCCAAGTGCCCCAATGACGCCTTAAATTTTGACTCAGAGCTTTAGCCTGGGAAAGTCCTCTTCTTTTAGACTCCTGTCCTTTCAGTGGACGTTTTCACCTGTAACTTGTTGAGCATGTGACTGAGGGCTTCACCTCAGTGGCCCTCATAATATAGTAAAACCATGGATTGTGAGTAACTTGTTCTGTGCAAACATTTCTAATAAATTTTAACTTGATAAGTGAGCAGTGTCTTGCAATACAAGTAGTACGTGACGCCGAATGTCACATCACGACTGAGCCAATGGTTCTTGAAATTCACCTTGATGTACAAGTGCTTTGGATTATAAGCATGTTTCCAGAAGGAATTATGCTCGCAAACCAAGGTTTTACTGTACTTTCATTCAGGAAGGAGGGGGAGAAAAAGGGAAAGGTCCACGAGAGGGCAGCGAGTGGCAGGATGCTTCTTATGCCTGAGTGCTTGAGGAAGGAGTTCCTCCTTCCATGGAGGCAGCCCCGCTCTCCCCAGAAGGTGAGGTTTGATTTAGAATTGGCAGGCAAGCGGGGAGGGCATGGTTGAGCAGGTGGCGGAAGCAGGTACAGCAGCGTGAGGCACACAGAGTAGAATCCGACAGACGTGGGGAGAAGTGTGTTATCTGGATGCTGCTTCCTTCCATTGTGGTTGTTGGAGCTGCAGGCCCTCTGCCTCACAAGTCCTTCTCTTATTCCTCCTTTCCCTCTCTGATTTTCCTTCCAAGTTTCCATAGGAGGCATAGCTGAACACCAGAAAGATCCAGAAAGATAATGCTTATTATGCCAAAGTTAGTTCTCATGAAAGTATGCATTTGCACGTTGAAGGGCAGCTGGTGGCTGGGACGCTGCTTGGCCAGAGCGAGTAAGAAGACAGCCTTAAGATGTCAATTCAGGGATCTTGGGTTTTAGTCCGTCCTTTCCATTCTCTTTCTTCCTTTCCCCTCCATGTTTCTTTGTTGAGTCGGAGCTGTCATTCACCCTGGCTTGTGGTCCAGCATATTCCCGAGTATAGCCATTCATTCCTCTCCCTCAAGAGCCAGCCACTGCCTTTTCTCATTGTCATGATATTGCCCCTGGTTACATTCTCTTTCTCGTTTAAGCTTCGTGGTTTTTAAATGAAGATGTTTAAACATATTAAGTTTGTGGCAGTTTATAATTTTGTGCGGGGAATACTGTAAGATTTGGCTGTCCCAGTCAGTGGCCAGGTGAGAGGTAATCTCCTGCACAGAGGCTTTGCCCAGAAACATCCAGTGAGCCACAGGCAGATAACATCGTACACAACCCCCACCCCCGCATGAGTGCACTCCCTGTCTGCACCCTGGGGCGCCAGCCAGGTTAGGGACCAGGCTCACAGCCTGCCTCCTGGCAGTTTCTCTAGGGATTAAGCAGGGTGCTCGGTAGGACTCTGCCATAATGGGAATGTTCTAGATCTGCACTCTCCAGCATAGTAGCCACAAGCCTTGTGTTACTACTAAGTGCTTAACATGTGGCTAGTTGGGAATGAGGGACTGAATTTTTATTTTACTTCATTGTATTTAAACTTAAACTTTACATGTCCCCGTGTGGGTAGCGGCTGGAAAGCCTGGGCTTATAGTTCACTGCCTCCTCCAAGCTCCGGCGGCGGGACTGGGTTGTCTGGGAAGTGGCGCTGGGCTCTTCTTCCTCTGCAAAGGAGGCTTGCTCAATCCGCCACTCTGCAGGGAAGCAGGGGCTGCTTCACCAGCTGAAGATTAGTAAGAAAATGGTATTTGTCTTGTGTGGCCTTCCCAGGTGAGTTGAGAACATGACTGTTTGGCAGAAATTGGTGGCCGAGTATCCGGTGAGAGAGGGGCTGCCTGGGTCAGGGGGGCGCCCAGGTGGGGCCAAGGCCCTGACGCTGTTGCCCCAGCTGCTGCTGGCTTTACCGCTGCTCCACGTGAAGATCTGGGACCAAGGAAGCAGCATCACAGGATGACCGTGTCTTGGGATTTATCAGTCTTTTTTGATGACCTGAGTCACAGTGACCCAGAAGGCCACACTGCTCTGTGGGCATAGATGCTTGTGTTTATCCCACAGGGTCTCCTGAGGAATTCTGTTCTATATGTGATGGATCTGTGTGTCCAGGAAAGGCGTTCATTGATTGACTTCCTTCCTAATTATACGTCCCTGGGTTGGAGAGTCCCTCATTGCTACTTGTTGTAAGGAACAGTTGAACACTTTCATCTTTGCCTGGCTGTGAACCACCCAGACCTTTACAGAGCTGTTCGTGTCTAAGAGAGAACTTTTATGGCTGGGGACATCTCCACGGAAACAGAATCTTGTTCTCCTGAGGGTCCGTAGCTGCCACAGCTTCCCTCCACCTGTTGTTGGTCCTGCGCTAGTGACATCATGGTTGGCTGTCCTGTGCTACTTGTTCCGTCACAGGCGCAGCCTGGGGCTCCGGGGAGATGCAGTGAGGAGAACGTGAGCACTAGTTTCAAAAGAAATGACATATTAATGCAATGAGCCACAGCAATTAAGACCAAAAGAAAAAAAGGACTGCGGTAGCACATTAACAACTACTGTGCATAAAGAATCCAGCCTGGAGGGGGTTTTCCTCTTCCCCTCGGGAGGAGGCCCAGCTGGAAACTTGCTTTCTGCAGCCACCCTTGCAGCAGCGTTTAGAAGCCGCTCTTCCACTGCACTTTGATCTTGATCTTGCCGCAGAGTGGGTTCAGGGCCCTTGAGCGGACTGGTGTCTGGCCCTTCCCTGGAGGGGCCACGCTCTGCACCCTAGAAGCAGTGCCAAGGCCTTGCTTGCCCTGCCCTGATAGTCCCCTCCTTGGGCCCAGCAAGGCGGGTGAGACTGGCAGGTCCCCGTGTCCCGGCCTGGATTTTACCAATCTAAGTACTAACTAGCTCTGAGGTGGGTTGCAGGTGAGCCGGTGACAGCTTCTGGAGCCTGGCACGTGTGAAGGACATGAGCCCTCCCCTCTCCTTTCCTCCCTCCTCGAGTTTACCATCCACACCCAGGGTGGCTGTGGCTGCATGTGAGTATCTGAAGCTCCAAGGAGCTTGTCATGAGGATCTCAGTGAAGACGAGCGTAGAGAGAAATGAAAGCGGAATCCTCTTCTGGGGCATCAGTGTTTGTGTCTGGAAGCCGTCTTGTTGACGAGACAACCTTGTGAGTCTTTTCCAGCGTGTGTGATGATCCGGCAAGCCATTTACTTTGACTTCAGTGTGTGGAAGTGCTGACCAGGCCCTCTGGCCAGTGCGGGATATCACCAGGGGCTTAAGGAAAACAAATCGAGAGGCTGGCTGGCTGTGTAGGGCGGGTGCCTGCTGAGAGACCTCAGGAAAGGCCTCACCGCGCCCCTTCCCCCCAGCAAGGGCTGGTTCGAGGCAGCCAAGAAGAGGCTCCCCGTGCCCTTGCGGGTGTCTAAGTTCTCTGGCCCTGGTTCTTGTGCCTGCCAGGAGCGTGATGGCGGTTCCTGGTGGCCTGTGGGTATTCCAAGCACAGATGAGAGCGTTTGTCTGCAGTCTGTCTGCACGGGAGATGTTGCCACAGGTGGACGTGGTCTCTGGCAGATTTTGTTAGGAGCCTTGCATTTGCACAAGTACCTGACATTAACTCTAGTTGCTTGTAGTGTGTACTTAGATTACTTTATTTCTTTTCTGCTTTTTAACTTAGAGGGAACGTGTTTCCTAGCTTCAGACATATTTTACTAATGGTCTCTCACAGCTGGTGACTCCTCGTGGCTGGGAGGCGGACGGAGCCGCCTCTGCCTCTCGGGTGGCACCGTTTCCAGCCAGCGTGGTCCCCCTCCTCGTTTCTCTAAACCCCTATGGCGTCGAGGTGGCCGAGCCCCACGTGGGCTCTGCCGTTTGTTTCTCTGTGGCCCAACCTAGAGACCGCCAGCACGCGGCGCTGCTAAAGCCCAGGTAAGGAGCAAGTGCTTCCCTTGAGCTCCAGTTGTCTGTGTCCTGCTGTTCATAAGCTCTCTGGCAGATTGGAGCAGCAGGAGCCTTGGTCACGCCATGTACTTGTGGGTTTTAAATTAACACATTTCATTTACTGCCATGCTATTTGCTTGCAGGGGGAGGGCTCGGAGGTTAGCGGACTTGCGGAGCTCCTGTGCCCTGAGGCTTGCCCCGGGAGCAGGGAGGCTGCCTGCCCACCCCTGGGTGTTCAGAGGCTCCAGGGGGAGGCAGTGATGGGACAGGCCCGGCCCAATTATGAAAGGGTCTTTTTCTGTTTGTTTAAGATATCAAGGACCTCAGAAGTTTTCATTTGTGTGTTCCCTTGCTCATTACTATTTCATCTGAAATCTGTGGGTACACAGGCTGCGAATTTGGACCTCAGTTTAAACCTGAGTTAAATCATACATTTAACAAGGCTAAGTACCGTGGCTGCCTCCCGCCATGGTGCCCGGGAGCTCTCTGAGAATGTGCGATCAATATTTATTAACATTCTGCCATCACATCTTGCACCGGTGACCTGGCTGTCGGTCTCCGGGAGCTGTGGTGTGCAGAGCGAATTCATTAATTAGATATCTTCGCCCCGCTCCACACGCTACCCCTGTGCCACGGAGCTCGACTCACCTGGAGGCGGATGCGTGTCCTTGCTGTCAGCGAGGATGCTGTCACCACGTTAAAAGTTGGAATGAATCATTTTCCTCCAAGGATTAGTAACCCCCTCGTGGGATTTCGTTTTCCCCTGAAGCATTTAGTGTGGATTATGTGGTTCGTGTCAGGAACTTCTCCTGTGTCTCCGTGGGTTGTACAGCAAAGGTGATAGATGGCAGGGCTTGCAACAGAGGAGAAAGGTGCCTCCGGATTTGGGGCGTTTTCACAGGGAAGCTTCAGCTTGGGCCTGTGGGAGGGGCTTAGCCTAGAATCAGGGATCTTAAAAATAAGATTTATTGGAGGTTGTTTCTCATTATTAAAATAATATGGTGTAATCGTGGAAACATGTAAAAAAATAAAATAAAATAAAATCACCTATGTGGTCTTGCTGCCCAGAGAGAAGCACTGTTAGATTTTGGTAAATTTCCTTTCTTTTTTAAAATGCATATATAACACACTTTGTTAAAATTAGGATTGTACTTCTATATTTATGTATCCTGGCATTTCAAGCCATTTTGTGTCATGAGTGTTTCCCTGTACCACTGGCTGTTTTGAAACACTAATGCTTTAAGTGACTGATGTTCCATCATGTTGCAGTCCCGTAGTTTATTTGGGGGTGTTTCTGATGTTTTAGAAACGCCAGTGCAGGGGCCTCCTATCTCCATGTGTGACCCTGTCAGTCCTGGCTAGCGTGGCCCCACTCCCCTTGGGCTGTGCTGTCTGCCAGCTGTCTGACTGCCCCTTTCTGTCTTGCAGATTGTTTGCTACATGAGGAGAACTTCTCGGTGAGGTGCCCCAAGCACAAGGTGAGTCAGAGCTAGTGCCCCCGGCAGGCTGCGGGGGGGAGGGAGGGGTGGGGTTCTGCACGAGCTACAGACCAGAATTTGGAGAACCCTTGTGATCGGACTCTGGTCCGCTCCTGGCCCTGGGAGGGCAGAGAGGCCCTGTGCTCTCTGGGGGAGGTCTCTCCCTGCAGGAGGGAGACCTGTGCCCTGGGGCGACACCCCCCCCCCCCCATGTGGTGTGGGAGGCTGGGAGAGATGTCTGGAAGCAGAAGGTGTGTATCTGATTGTTAAGAGAAATGCGAAGATGAAACTCAATAAAACCACTGATTTCCATTTTAGTTTAATGGAACCCCAGTTCACAGGTTGGCGCAAGGTAAGATTGGTTGTAGGCCTTGGTGCATAATCAGAGGCATTTTCCCAGACTGAAAGAAATAAGACTTGACTCAGGGCTTTGCTGGGAAACTCAGTCTCTTCTAGATCTTACCTCACTCAGCGGAAGCGACCTGTGGTGTGGTTGGTGGGCCACCGCCACCTGATTTCCCACATCATTCAAGAGGCGTCTCTCCTCTCTTGGTGGCCCCTTTAGGAAATGATGGAAGATCTGGGGTGACTGGGCCATTGCTGAGCCAGCACGTGTGGGGGAGGAGGGAGGGAGGGTGCAGAGGGGGGTGCGGGGAAGCCCTGGAGAGGATGGGGGCTGCGGCCAAGGTCTGTCGCCTCCTGGAGCTCCTGCAGCGGCCGTGCTGTCCTCTGGCTGAGGTCACACTGACACCTGGTGGTCACTGGACGCTCACAGGCTTCAGTCTCCGACTGGGGCCAGAGCGAACTAAGAAGCCATCCTGACAGTCTGCCTTCAAAACACTTCTGAAAGATGCTTACTCTGGCTTTTCTTTAAAAGTTTACTTCCAGAGATGGATCCTAGGATCTTATAGTATTCTCTTCGAGTTAATTTGCATTTTTTTTTATTTTTTAAACTTCTCTAATGGTCACATTTTGTCTTAGAAAACCCTGTCTGAATATCTCCTGTTTGTCATTCAATACTGACTCTTTGCTTTTTCTTTCCTTTTCCATGTGCCATTCCTCTCCTCGCCTCTGCCCTCCCTGACCCCCACACTGTTCTTCTGTCCCTCCTGTCTCGTGTCCTTGGCTTTGCCGGCGTCAGCCTCCCCTCCCATTCCCCCTCCCCCCCTTGCAGAACAAGACAGCGAAAGGCAGCCTCAGCACAGAGCAGTCGGAGCGGGGGTGAGGGGGGCAGAGTGCTCGTGGGAATGGAAAGTACAGCAAGCACAGGTGAGTCGGGGCCGGCACCCCTGCCAGAGTCCCGGTGGGTGTCATGGCCTCTGCCCTCCTGCTCGCCCCAGGCCCGGCTGCACCCAGGCCTTTAATCACGTGGACGGCCGACACCAGGTGGATAGAACGTCTCCCCGTCCGTCGCTTAGCTTCCCTGGAGCCCGAGGAGGGGTGATTGAGGCTGTCCCGTTGCCCGTCGGAGCTCACAGAGACCGAGCTGAAGTCACGCCGTGCGCGCGCGCGTGCGTGCGTGTGTGTGTGCGCGCGCGCGCGTGCGCGTGCATGTGTGGTGCTCCCGGAGGCTTCTGGGACAGACCCTGCCAGCAGCCCACCCCCTGTGTCCGACTCAGAAATGCTTCTAGCCAGGGGGCCGTCCTTTTTTATTTATTCCCTCTCTGTAAAGCTTATGGTGGCTTTTCCTTTGAAAAACAAAAAAATTCCCAGTTTTGTTCTTTGAAATCTCTTTCCCCAAGTACTGTGAAGGACTCCTTTGCGCAAAAGTACAAAGGGAAGGAAAATCCCCTCAAAGATTTAGGAGACTTTAGCATCCGATTTAATTTTACTCCTAAAAACCTCAAGAGATTGAGTTATGCTTTTTGCGAGTGTGTCCGGGCTCGTGGTCAGGGCGGCGTGCATCTGTGAAAACGGGATTAGAGGACCAGCGTCCCCAGAGGCAGCGGGCGTCCCCTCCTCCCCAACTGGCTTCCTTGCCCCCCCACCCCACATGGAGTCACTGAGGACTGAGCAAAAGAGACCATAAAGAGAAAAAAAGAAAAGCCAAAATGTAACTTGAGGTGGTTGCTCCTATAGGATGGGGTGGGGGGAGCCAGTTGTCTCAGAAATGTTCATTAAGGGATTATTTCTCTTCAAATGAAGGGCTTCTGTGTTGACTCCCGGCGTCTGAGAGCCACACACAGGTGCGCTTAGTCTGTGGCACGTTTCCTCCCCCTGTTACAACCGGCAGATTCCACCTTTCTCTGGAATACCCAACAGTAATTTGAGGAAAAAATAGAATTTGTCTCAGACAGTGGCGGTTTTTGTCCTTTGAGAAGTCCTCGTTCTTCAGGTGGGTCCTGGTACGGAATTCCAGAGAAGCCCCCTCTGCTCCGCCGTGGAGGCTGCAGGGCTGTGGAGGCCTGTGGTGCTTTCTCGAGGGGGCTGTCGAGTGAGGCCTTTGCAGTTAGGCCTGTCTTCCTCTCCCAGGGAGGGGGCTGAGGAATGGAAGGGACAGAGCAGAACAGGTGGTTGGGTCTCAGGAACCAAATGAGCACACTGCTGCTAGCAGCAGCCCCGGGTTTCTGGAATGCAGCGAGGCCACTGTTCCTGTCCTCCTTCCCCACCAAGCAGCCCCTGGGGCAAGACAGCAGGCTGGTTGCTTTTCCAGCTTGTTTCTGTTGGCCTTTGTCCTGTGCCTGGGCTCTGCCTTCTTCCTGTCAACTCCACTGCCTGGCTGCCGGGCAGAGCCACATGCTACAGGGGCCACAAGGAACATTCTGGAAGTGCCCTTGGATGACCAGGTTAGGGAAAGAACCAGTTGGTGCTGAGTGCCTTTTGTTTTTGTCCCAGAATCCCAGCTCATGTTTGGAGAGGGATAAAAACAAAAAAAGGAAGTCTGAGCCCTGGGCCTGGTGAGCAGAACTCCAGTTGGGAATTTTAATTTCGTTCACCAACTGCTTCCTCTCCAGCCAGCCTTGGGCCCTGCCAGCCAGTAGCCCTCGGCCCCCGCGTGGAGCAGGAAGCTTCAGCATTCAGACCTCAGTGTCGGTGTGTGCTTCCCACGTGCACAAAAGACACTGCAGCTCTGAGTGGTGACGGCCTGGCCCATCAGTGTGGGGTCCAGCTTTGTCCACCTGAAAGGATTTTCTTCATACGCTGTCCCCACAAGGCGGGACCCTTGTCCCGCTTTCTCAGTTCAGCCATCTCGTTGAGAGCAGTGGCCCTCCACAGATTGTATGGGAACCCCAGTAATCGGAGACAGAGAACATTTCATCTTGGGGCCCTTTCTAGGAACAGAGAGCCACAATCAATGGGTGACCCTGACAAGGCAGGGAAGGGACAGGAGTACATGAGTCCTGCTTCTTGGTGCCCCCCTTTCTCACACAGAAAGTGCTATGTAACCAGGGGCAGGCCGCTAAATGCCTCTGCTTCTGTTTTTTCTGTAAAGAGAGGAATGACGATGGCCCACCTTGTGAGGATTCGGTCAAGAAATGTCTTTAACGTGTCTGTGCAGTGTAGTGTGGGGTGCTGGCCTGCCATGCCCGGCTGGGTGGGACCCTGTGCCTCCCTGTCTAACACAAAGCCCGGGGGCTGGGAGGTGGGAGTTCTAGTCCTTCCGGGACAAGGTACCTGCACTTGTCCCTCAGCAGGCCAACATGGCCAGGGTGGAAAGCTCCTTGGGCAGACAGTCACCCGGTGGGCCGCCTCTTCCCCACTTGTGAGTGTCAGGAGGCAGGGCGACAGGCCGGTGGGTGCCCGCCCTCGCCCTGTGCTAACCCCTAACCGTGCCTCCAAAGGCCTATAGGAGTGTCCAGGGAGCTCCTCGGAGTCCAGACTTCCTCCCTAGGGGCCTTGGCACTTGCCATCCCCCTGGGCCTGGGTACTCTCCCCCCCCGCCCCCCCCCCCCCATCTTCAGTGACAGGCTCCCTCTCCTCTCGGGTCTCTGCTTCCATGTCACTTGCTCACGAGGCCTTCCCTCCTGAGCCCCTGTCTAACCACCTCCTTCCCAGGCTGCAGCCTTCTTAGGCCAATTTGGAATCATTTGTTCGCTTGCGTATGTGCCTCTCCAGTAAACTGTGTCCCCACTGAGGACAGGAACCGTGTTTGGATCTGCCCACTTGTGCCCTAGCCCAGCACGCGCACAGGGCGACGCGGGCAGTCAGTTAGAGGGGGGGCACGCACCCCAGAGAAGAGGGCGGCACACAGTCCCACCCCGACAGGTGGAAACTGGCCAGGTAGGGTGGGCTGGGTGATGGATTCTGGCTGCGGTTAGAGAAGGTTGGGGAAGGCAGGCTGTGCCTGTGCGGCCAGAGGCCTGTCCAGGCCACAGAGGTGACGCTGAAGGGGAAGGAAGGCGGGAGCAGAGGAGAGCAGGAGTCCGGGAAGGCTGTAGCCCAGGGTGAGACCCTGTCCGCTGGCAGCCGGACACCAAGGTGCCTTTTACAGAGAGTGGCTGCAGCTGGCACGGCGTTTGCCCCTGGCTCCCCGCCCGGGACCATGCCGTCTCGGCCACGTCCCACGTGGTTGGACAAGACCACGCGGTGACTGAGGCTCGAAGGCAGGGTCCCGGGGGCCCAGACAGAAGGGCTTTGCCGGGTGGGAGCCCCAGTCCCAGCAGCCCCTGTCAGCAGCCCCCGTGGCTTTGGGTCCCCGTGAGACGGGGGTCAGGCCTTGGTGTCCTCACGAGGACCCCTGTAAAACTGCTGGCATAGTACCTGGCACCCGAATTTTCTTCCTGTGCTCCCTGTCGAAGGAACAGCTTTTTAGAAACAGCTCTGAGAAGTTAGGGTCCCCTGACATTCAAGGGGTCACATATTCAGGGCAGTCTGACATCAGACCCTGAGGAAAGGTCCCTGTTAGCAAGGCTGGCAGACAGAGCCAGGCAGGAGGTGCTGTAAAGGCCACGGCTGCCTAGACTACCAGGCGCTCCAGAGCCCGAGGTCAGCACCCTGCCGAGTCCCACCACCCCGGCCAGGCTGACCCCAGGTGCTGGGCCTGCTTCATTCTGAGGTTGGGGGCCGGGGTGGGGCCTGCTCTTCTGAGCAGCCAACAGGCTGGGGCTGCAGGCCCAGCGCTGTGCCAAGGGACCCCACCCTGTCCCTCCCTCCACACGCAGGGCCTTACGCGGTGTGCCTGGACGGGTGTCCTGCGTCCCCAGCAAGATTCCCCACTCTGGCTGTCGCTTGAGTCATCCCATCAGCTCCACCCTTGTCATCACCTTTACACGGGACCTTTGGTTCTCTCCCCTCCCCTGGCGGCCTTCACCTCAGGAAAACCAGAGGGCGGAGTGGAGAGTCTCCCCGTGCTGGGGGCCAATCAGAGCATGGGCCGGAAGGGCCGGGGCGACCTCTGGGGCCCAGGGCCACCTCCAGAACTAGGGAAGCCACGCTGTCGCCGTGGACGTCCTGAGTGGCTGCTGGAGCCCTGGAGTTTGCCTCACCTGAGTGGGATGACGTTGTCCTGCTGTCTCTGCAGAAGGGCTTCCCGTGTAACCATGTTTTACGCCAAGCAGTTAGGCATCTCTTGTCAGCAAGGGCAGGTATACGTTCGGGTGCTTCTAAATAGAAGGTTCTTGGCTCCTGCACACAGATAGCCTTCTTAACTGTCGTGCCTCTTAGTTGTATGAGGACAGAAAAGGGACAGCACCGCCTGGGTTTTCCTGGGGGTTATTTGTTGGAGGGGGGCACCAGAGGGGGTCGGAGGGAGAGGGGGGCACTCTGAGTAGCAGGGAGCAGGTCTGGGGGAGGCCTGCTCTCTTGCCACTCTCGGCTTCCGCTGATTGTTCGGCACTGGTCCTCGGAAGCCGCGTGTCTCTCTCAGACCTCTGCCCGCACAGTGACCTGTGAGGTAGTCTGAGGAGGCCCCCGGCACTGCCCCACTGGCCCCCGGGTGTTGTCTGGATCATCTTTCTGAGCCTGGAGCGTGGGCTGGAAGAGGAACCGTGGCAGGGGGCGCCTGGGGAGCCTCAGAGCTGGCTCTGCCCTCCCTGTCAGAGCCGCCGGCCGGAGAGTGTTCTTTTGTCATGTGAAGTATCACTCTTGTCAAACGCCAGCAGCTGTGGCTGTGAGCGGTTCTTCCACAGATCGCCTGGGTGCTCAGCCACCTCTGTGAGGACCGCTCTGGGCCGCCACAGTGCCGAGCCCCACTCCGGGCCCCTGGTGGTGGCATCCTGAGCAGGGGTCACCCCAAGAGCTGCCCGGCTCCGGGGCGGCCCCCACCAGGACAGTTGGGGAGCCCTTTCCTGGCCTCAGTTCCTTCCGTTCGCCGGGGAGGCAGCCGCACCTCGGGGCACAGAGTCTAGTCACAGAGCAGCCGGCGGGGTCACTGCCGTCTTTAACTGTGTTCCTGGCCACCACCGGTCTTGGGGGGGTCTCCTGCCTCGATGGCACCGTTGTGGGAGGGTCTGCAGCCGCTGGACCCACGGAGTGGGGACTGTTGGCCGCAGGGCCGCACGGAGGTTCCCGGCACCCAGTGTCGGTTCTGTCTTCCAGGTGAGACTGTGGAGATGAGAAGGTGGTGGACACTCGCGATGGAACCAGAACCGTCCTGCTGTGCGGCCCCGCCCCGCCCGCCCTGCCCCGCCAGCACCTCCTCCCTAAGTCCTTACATCACACCCAAACCGTGACACCACAGGAAAGAAAGACCCAAGAAGTTGGAATGGCTGTTTCCATGGACACGATCTCCATAGTGACAATGTGGGGGGAGGGGGGTGGGGTGGGATGATGGGAAAGGGGGGGGTTAAAAGGGTGGGATAAAAATATATATATATAAATCTATTTTTAGTCTGGAAAGACTTTGTTTAAATGAAAGGTGCGCTATCCCTTTTGATTCTATTTTAAAATTCTCTAGTTAAAGAACTCCAAATTTGTTCCAATAACAGTGAAATTTAAGTGTGAAATTGAACAAGCTGGTCTCATAAAGGACGGGGTGTGGCTTTGATCTTTAGCCTGCCTCACGCCGGTTCAGAGAGCTGCAGACCCAGGGTTGAAAGAGCAGAAACAGACCACACCGGAACCATCCTTTGTCGTTAATTTGTCTCAAAGTGGGAAGGTTTGGGGGTTGGGGGGGTGGGGGATGTGGGGACGGTCCGTGTTTTCAAGAGTGGGGGAATGATGTTTAAACACAAATAAATTTTTTCATTTCCAGAAACACTATTTATTTATTATTTTTAAAATTTTTATCTTTTTGGGGGGTGAGATTGGCAGATGTCCCAAGGTCACAGCTATGTCCTGGGTCACTGTGGCCAGTGAGAACCACGAGCGCCCCACTAAGTGCGCCCGGCAGGCAGGGTCAGGGGGTGGCCTGCCTCTGGACGCATTCCTGGCAGCTGTACCCTGTCCCTCCCCCCCCTCCCCAGGCCGAAGGACGGGACAGGAAATCTAAGTTGTAGGACTCGGCACACGGGGAGGGGCTGTTGAGTGCCATCAGTGTGGTTAGGCTGACCAGGAACACCCAGTTAGCCCTTTTTTCTTTTGCTTTCGTTTTTATAAAGGAAAAGGGGGCCTGTCAGGTGAGCAGCTCCACGCTACATGATTCTTTATGTTGTATTGTTTTGTTTTGTAAATTGTATAATTTTTAAATATCTGAGTTTTAAAAAAAGAAAAAAGTACAAAAAAAATCTTGTTAAGGCCTTAAGAAGGGGTTAGTGCATCTTTCAGGGGTCACTCTGCCGTGGGGATAAAATGGCTGTTTCACAAACAGTTTTATTTAAAAAACAAAAAAAAAATCAAAAAATAATAAACTTCATTTTAACCTTGTTTCCTTTTTTCGTTTAATGTAAAGCAAACGCGTCTCTTCCTCCTCCCATTCCAGCCCCCAAAGGTGGCTTTGCTCCACTGCATCTGACTGTCCAGCCGAGCCCCAGCCTCCCGCGCCCCCCGCGCCCCCCGCGGCCCCTGCAGCGGGGCCTGGAAGGACACAAAACCCAAGCTCCTCTGCGGCCCCGCCCGGGCGGGTGGAAGTCAGCCAGTGTGCGGGGACGGGCAGATTTACTTAAGTTGGTATGAGGACAGATTTCCAATCAACATTAATTTTAAAGGTTATAAAAAAATAATGCAATGTTAATGGACTTTTCTAGAGAACAGAAATACTGGAAGGAATGTTGTGAAGTAGAAATAAGCAATTATAAATGAGTTCTTGTGTGCTCATCAATTTGGGACTGCAGAAATGGCAGATTAATTCTGTTTTAATGGCTCCATCGAGCCGTGCGGCCCATTTCTCATTTCGCTCACCGGGACGGAGGCGTGGGTGGGTGTGGTGGGCGGGCTGTGGGACCTGCATGGAAATGACGGCTTTTTGAGCCGCGCGGCTTTCCGTCTGGTCTTGACTTGGCGTTAACACGGTTCAAATGAAGTTGATAGATTTCAGGTGTCAGGGGCTAAACCACAAACCTTGAAAAATATGTGTCTTGAGGAAAATATTTTCCCAATGGCAAATGGTTCTTTGTCATTTTGCTTTTATTCTTCTGTCCCCTTTTGACTTGCCGATGATACTTGAGCGAGGCACATGGGGTGATTCTAGGACTTTCCTCAAACTGGCTTCTGAAATGACCGTTTCCCCGGGGCGTGGCTGCGTTCCACACTCCGCTCCTGGCTCCGGCTTTCCAGCTTCTGCAGGAAGCCTCACCTCCTGCATTTTAAGTTCATAGCAGTATTGAGCAGAAGTTACAGAACGTGCCCGTGTGTTCCCGGTCCCCCCACACACAGCCTACCCCAGCCA
Organism: Puma concolor; assembly: GCF_028749965.1. Classification (NCBI taxonomy): domain Eukaryota; kingdom Metazoa; phylum Chordata; class Mammalia; order Carnivora; family Felidae; genus Puma; species Puma concolor. The sequence continues at coordinate 6,945,093 of NC_141673.1, forward strand.
AGCGGTGCGTTTGTTACAACCGGTGATCCTACTACATAGACCCATCCTTGTCACCCAGGGCCCGTAGTTGACATTTGGGTGCGTTCTGGGTGTTGCACACTCCGTGGGTTTGGACTAGAGGTGTAATGACACGTGTCCACCATTACGGTCTCAGAGTAGTCTCACCGCCCTGAAGATCTTCTGTGCTCTGCCTGTCCTCCCTCCTCCCAGCCCCTGGCAACCACTGATCTTTTTACTGTCTCCATAGTTTTGCCTTTTCCAGAATGTCATATGGTTGGAATCATACAGTATGTAGCCTTGTCAGATTGGCTTCCTTCACTCAGTGAAAACGCATTCAAGGTTCCTCCACGGCTTTTCATGGCTTGATAGCTCATTTAGTGCTAAGGAATATTCCATTGTCCAGATGTACCACAGTTCACTCACCTGCCAAGAGACGCTTGGTTGTTCCCAGTTTGGGCAATCATGAATAAAGCTGCTGTGAATACCTGTGTGCAGGTTTTTGTGTGGACATCCGTTCTCAACTCCTTTGGGTCGATATCGAGGATCTTGCTGGATCACATGGTAAGAAGGTTTCGTTTTGTAAGGGACCACCAGCCACCTTGCACAGTGGCCGCACCATTTTGCGTTCTCAGCGGCCGCTCATGGAAGTTCCTTTTGCCCCACACCTTTAACGGTATTTGGTGTTGTCAGTGTGCTGGATTTTGGCCATTCTAATAGGTATGCAATGGTGATAACATGGATTTTTTTTCATAAGTTTAAAGTTGCGGATAAAATATTTACCATCTTAACCAGTGTGCAGTGTTGAGTATATTCGCATTGACAGGTGCGAGATCCAGGCCGATGTGCCCGGCAAGCTGCACACAGGGTCCGCTTTAACTTTCTGCCTCTTTCTGTCCCCAGGAATTTTGGGGGGTTTCCTCTGTGGGCGCCGCCATGCCGCAGGGAGGGAGAGGGGTCACGGCTAGCAAAATGCCACCAACGTTCCCAGCGCCCTCGCTGGGTGCCGAAGCTCCCTCCCAGGGGTGCCGGGGGTGGGCGGTTCCCGGTCCGCGCCGTGTTGGTGCCATCCCCAGGCAGGCGAACTCCAGTGACACATGTGGTCCCTGCGAAGCGCTCACTCCCATCTCCGCTTCTCCTGGGCAGCCTCACCGCCTGACTGGGGGTGGGGGCGGCCCTGAGTGTGTCTGTAAGTCCCAGGAACTCAAGTGCTGGCCCTTGAAGTTTTTGTCCAGTGTGGAACGGTAACTCAGAGCATGCACTTTGAAACGGACCCCAATGCTGCTCTATGACTTTGATCTCCTACCACGAACTGGAAGCCACCAGCCTTAGGGGCCGCGGAGAGGGCACGTGAACAGCAGCACCTGGCACACGAAGCTATGATTGCACAATGACTGCAGAAGGCCACAGGCCTCACGAGGCCACCCGCCCTGGACAACAGGCCACTGCCCTTCGCAACCCCCCAGTGGGCACGATGCATCAAAAGAAGGGGTAGAGATAGTTTATCTAAGGCCACTGTGTGACCGGACACTCGGACCCTCACGTTCCCCGTGCTAACACCACCTGACCGGCGGTCCAGGTAGAGAGTCGCCACTCGCTGAACAGGAGCGCGCAGCTGAAGCAGATCAGAGCCCCACCCTCACCCCCACCCGCCCCCAGGGTGCCTAGGGTCTCGCCCTCCTGCTCTATCGAGTGGCCTTAGAAGTGGTCTCCCTGCCTCCTGGAAGCCAAGACCGCAATTTCACACAGTCTAGACCTCAGCCAGACTTGCAAAGCTGCCACCTCCAGCCGCCTCCCTCCGGCTGCCCCACCCCCACCACGCACAAGACTTTGCAGTGCTCCAGGGTCCTCCAGAAAGTCCTGCTCCAGCCTGGGGCAGTGTCCCCATGACCCTGAAAGCAGTCCCCACGCTGCCGGCCTGGCCTCCTCCGGGTCCTGAGCACCTTGGAGCAGGGCCCACCATCTGCTTTCCACCATGTTGCCAGTACTTAGCCCAGCACCCAGTACCCAGCACATAGTACTTCCGGTGTGGGTGGGACAGAATCCAAGCCCATCAAGTACTTGGCCATGGCGAGATGCAGGGAAGGCCCAGCTGGGCCCCAAAAAACTAGGTCCTGGGCCCAGCAGGAGAGTAGGGGTGTGGGAATTCGGGAAGGAAGCAGCTTCCACAAGCCAAGCAGGAATTGCGAACATTGGAAGCCATATGACCCCGGGGTTGCCACCTCTGAGTGGCGTCTCTGAGCCAGGGATGTCAGAGGGCGCTCGGGAAGATCCTGGTCCTCTTACAGTGGGAAGGCGAAGCAGGGGGAGAACGGGGGCGATGGGGTGGGGGTAAGGGATGCCTCCCCCAGGCCCTGCTTCAGCTGGGAGAGAGAATACTCCAGCTGTTTGCAGAATGAGAGTGTGCCTCACACACCCCTGGGACGGGTGAAGGGGCCTGACCCTGCCCGGGAAATGCCCCTTCCCACCCTCTGGGTCTACTACCTTCTCATCTGAGCAGGTTTTGGCCTCAGAGTTCCCACCAGCCTCACTGATGTAACAATTCAGCTTCAATTCCCACCCCTTCCATTGTTGGAGAGGGAGCGTGAGGCCGGGCATGGTGTAGTCACCCAGGCCTTACGCGGAGGGGCAGAGAGGCTGAGCAAGAGGAAGGATCTGGTTGGCACAACTCCAGCCTGGTGCGGGTGGCACACAGGTTTGCATCTTTCCTGGAAGGACCTCGGAGTCAGGACTGGAAGGCTTGGGACTGGAGCCACGGGGGACCTGGCCTGGGGTGGCCGGGAGGAGGAGGCGGGGAAGGCGCTGGCACAAGGGGAGGCCTGAGAATTCACTCCCTGGGGTCCTCAGCAGGGGACGCCTGTGAGGGTGGAAAGAAATTGCGTCCCACTGGATTTCCATCCCCTCGTCTTCCAGAATGAGTTTGAGCGGCTGATGTTCAAGGACAAATGAGGAGGAGGAGGAGGAAGCAGGCCTCCTCCTCAGAGGACAGAGGTACCTCTCGGGTCTAAGCCACCCTCACGCCCTGAGCTCAGCGGCAGCTCAGTCAACAAGGGAAAGTGCCCACGCCGGAAAGTGGGGCAGGCATGAAGGACATTCATCACTCGGGTGGCCGCAAGAGCCAGGAGGTCCAAGGACGAATTTGTAACAAACTTAGGAAGGCGTCTCCAGGCCATTGAACTGGCGGTCAGGGTGAGTAGGAAGCTCTGAAAACAACCCAGCTGCCTCCCCACCCCCAGATGTAAACTCGACAGGCCAAGATCAGGCCAGAACTGAGGACGCTGGGCCCGCCTACCAGGCGAGGGGCCACAGCACCACTGCGGGCAGAGGCAGGAGGCAGGGGTGGGGTCCGGGCAGCTACCGGGAACTAGGGTGACTTGGTGCTGGGTCTGAGTGTGTGTGTGTGTGTGTGTGTGTGTGTGTGTGTGTAAGTGGTGCGTGGTTTTGTGGGTGTGTAAATGTGTGCTGGGATTGCAGGTCAGTGTGTGAACACGTGGGTAGCGTCTGAATGTGTGAGTGGTTCGTGATTGTGGGTTTCTCTGTGTGTTGAGTGAACTAGTGTGAAGGGGACACCAAGAACGTCATCCCCGTCACCACGGACCCTCTGATCACTGTGACCTCCCTAGGGCACTGGGCAAGTGCCAGTAATAAACTTGGGAGGGGGCAGGTAACATATGGGAAGACAAGGGTGTGTTCTGGGGACGAGGCGGGGACCACACTAAGGGGTGCGAGCCTAATACGACGGGTGGGTGGCAGAATCAAGTCCAATGACCCCCGGCTTTTCCTCGGAGCCTCTAACAGAGCTGCAGAGTCAGGCTGAGGGGTGGGCTTCTCGTCTCTCCACTAATCTCACCCCACTACCCTGGGGAAGCACCCGAGAGTCCAAGAGGGACAGGACTTCGGCGGTCACCCCTGCACCTGATCTTCCTCGGCTCCTCCTCGTGTCCGCTGGCAGCACGGTCCCCCTGACACGTTGACTCAGGGCAGAGGGCAAAGGCCGGCCTCGGGTCCCTTTAGAAAGAGGGCCCGCGCTGGCTGGGCTTGCAAAATGTGCTGAGCGTCCCATCTGGCCTGGTCCTAGGTACCTGGTGTGCCGGAGGAGCCCAGCACGCACTGAGGCGGCCATGGGACTGCTGACCGGGGATGCTCTGGGGCCCCTGGCCATAGCCGTGGCCCTCTTCCTGCTCCTGGTGGACCTTCTGCACAGGCGCAGATTCTGGGCTGCCCGCTTCCCGCCAGGCCCCATGCCGCTGCCGCTGCTGGGCAACCTGCTGCAGATGGACTTCCAGGACACGCTCTTCTACTTCGACCGGGTGAGGAAGGCGGGAGGCGGGAGCAGCAGAGGGGGATGGGGGCCCCGCCTAGCGGTGGCGGATGGCGGGTGGGGGGTGAAGCCACAGGCCGCACAAGGAGAGCACAAGGAGATGGGCCGAGCGCTGGAGGCAGGGGTGAGAGGCCGACTGCGGCCGGCCTCCGCGCAGGGCCCGAAGGACGATTGGGATTTTCCAATCAAAGGTCAAAGAGGGCAAAGGCCTGGAGTGGGGTGTGGGCTTGGCAGTGGGTTTGGGATCCAGTTGGGCAGCGCTTAAATTATGTGACCTGGGTCCCTTCTGATCACAGCAGGAGGAAAGGTCTTGAGAATCGGGGATGGAGTCTGGTCATGAGCCCCATTTTAAAAATTACTTTATTATTTTATTTTGTGTTATTTCCTATTTTATTTATTGAGAGAAGGCACAAGTGAGCAAAGGGCAGAGAGGGAGAGAGAGTCCCACAAGGGGCAGAGCGAGAAGCAGGGCTCACTCGAATTGGGGCTGGAGCTCACAAACAGTGAGATCATGACCTGAGCTGAAGTCAGATAGGAGCCCCATTTAAATCAGGAAACCGAGGGTGACATAATTACGGGGACGGTGGTTTCTACTCTTTTGCTGCTGTGGTTTCTTGGGTCTCAGTGCTCACCTCTATAAACTTCAGTTTCTTCACCTGTAGAATGGGATCCTAACTTGGCCTACTGACAATTTTGGTGACCTTTGCAAAGTCCTAGCTGAGAGGTCTGATCCAGCGTGAGCTCCTCCTCCGTAGACCCTAACCCAGAGTCACTAGGCCAGATATCGCCCTTGCACCAGCGTGCTGCGGGAGGCCTAGGGGTGCCCCAAGGCTAGCGCCATGAGACTGGGGCCGCAGCCTGCTGGGGGTGGGAGTGGGGGGGCGGAACCGGGCTTGACAAACGCCCTCAAACCTCGGCCTGCAGCTGCGGCGCCGCTTCGGGGACGTGTTCAGCCTGCAGCTGGCCTGGACGCCCGTGGTCGTGCTCAATGGCCTGGAGGCCGTGCGCGAGGCATTGGTCTATCACAGCGAGGACACTGCCGACCGCCCACCTATGCCGATCTACGAGCACCTGGGGTTCGGGCCGCGCTCCCAAGGCAAGCGGAGAAGGGGGGCAGACCGAGGTCCGGAGGGGACTGGGCCGGCAGTGACTCAAGACCCGGCAGGGCTAAGTGGAGGCAGGATCGTGAACATGCAGTGCAGGGAAGAGTCAAAGAATTTGGAGTGGCCGCAGGTGGAGGAAGGGATCTGGTGCCAAGTGCCGGGGCCTGATAGAGGCGGATGAGGGCGGGGCCTGACCGAGAAGGGGCGGGCCCAGGGCCGAATCGGTCAAGAAAAGGACGTCTGGGTGGGCGGGAATGAGGGGGAAGGAAGACAGTATGGGCGAGGCAGGGGGCGGACCAGGACTTTTCCCGACTGGGCAGGGGTCAAGGTGGGCAGAGTGATGCCAACACCTGCCCCCAGCAGAGGAGAGCTGGCGGGCAGGCAGAGAGACCAGTCCCCAGCGGCAAGTGGGTGTCAAAGTAGGCGCGATTTAGTGGGCGTGGGGGGCAAGGTTTATGAGGGCGGGCAGGGGGCCGGGCCTGTGAACGGGGCAGGGGCGGGGCCTTGCGAAGGGGCGGGGCCGAGTGCACCGGGCGGGCGCGTCAAACCACGCCCACCGCCCCGCCCCAGGGGTGTTCATGGCGCGCTACGGGCGCGAGTGGCGCGAGCAGCGGCGCTTCGCCTTGTCCACCCTGCGCAACTTCGGCCTGGGCAAGAAGTCACTGGAGCAGCGAGTGACCGAGGAGGCCTCGTGCCTCTGTGCAGCCTTCGCCGACCATGCCGGTGCGTTTGGGGGCTGAGGGGCACAGGAGACAGGGACGGAGGGGCTGGGGAAGAGATGGAGGAGACCCCCTGACCCGCACCGTCCCCTCTCAGGACGCCCTTTTAGCCCCAGGGCGCTTCTGAATAAAGCTGTGAGCAATGTGATCGCTTCCCTCACCTACGGGCGCCGCTTCGAGTACGACGACCCGCGCCTCCACAAGCTGATAGACGGAGCACTGAAGGGACTGCAGGAGGACAGCGGCTTCGCGCGTGAGGTGCGGGGCGGGGGCGCCAAGGAGCCCTGCAGGGCGAGCTGCGTGGAGGCGGCCTCCGCCCTAAAACGCGCCTCCCGGAGGAGGGCGTGGGGGAGGAGGGGGAGGAGGAGTACGGAGGGGCCTGGGAGAAAAGGCATTCCAAGACAAAGGGTCTGGAGAAGGTGGGGAGGTCGCAGACCCGGAGCCGGGGAGGCGGGCCCAGGGTCCAGGAGCCCAGGAGAGGGCCCAGGAAGGAATGTGTACCTGCTTCATTGGAAGCCACTAGAGCCCATGAGATCTAGGGCTTAGATTTGTCCTCCTGGGCCCCGAGCCAGGAAAGAGGATCAAGGCCCGAACTTAGGGAGGAGCCACTGCAATGGTGGGGACACCCGGGAGGTGGCAGGGACCTGGCTGATCGAAGTGAACACTGAGCGCAGGAAGGTCCCCCATCTGTGGCCCTCCCAGGCCCTGAACTCCATCCCTGTGCTCCTGCGCATCCCGGGACTGGCTGACAAGGTCTTCTCAAGCCAGAAGGCCTTAATGACCCTCCTGAATGAACTAGTCCAGGAGCACAGGATCACCCGGGACCCAACCCAGCCACCCCGAGACCTGACTGACGCCTTCCTGGATGAAATAGAAAAGGTGAGGTGTCAGGGACAGTGGTGGTGGTTTGAGAATCCCATGACCCCAGGCCCAGGAAGGTGGGGCCTGGACATCACCCAGTGATCAGTGACGGGGGCAGGGTGGGAGGCCATCTGGGGGCTTCTTCCCTCTGGCCGAGCTCACCCTCTTGGCACGGCCCAGGCTAGGGGGAACCCCGAGAGCAGCTTCAATGATGAGAACATGCTCATGGTGACAGCCGACCTGTTTCTTGCTGGGATGGTGTCCACCTCAGCCACGCTGGCCTGGGCCCTCCTGCTCATGATCTTGCACCCGGACGTGCAGCGTGAGTTCAGCCTGGGGCCCGGATGGATGGATGAGGGAGGAGAGGAACCAGCTGGGGCCCCTTAAGCTTGCTCTAGCCCCCCGAAGCTCTGAGCGGAAGCTGGGCCCTGGGCCCCTCCATAGAGTCAGGCAGAGGTCGGAGCCCAGACCTCAGGGTTCTGACCACTGTGGGGATGCTTGTCTGTCTAGGACGCGTCCAACGGGAGATAGATGAAGTGTTAGGGCCGGTGCAGCGACCAGCGATGGCGGACCAGACCCGCATGCCCTTCACCATGGCCGTGATGCATGAGGTGCAGCGCTTTGGGGACCTCGCCCCACTGGGCGTGCCCCACATGACATCCCGAGACATTGAAGTACAGGGCTTTCTCATCCCCAAGGTAGGTCTGCAGCCTTCTGCACCCATGCTCAGCACCACTCAGCATGGCCAATGCCAGGTAAGGGCGGGGACCCAAGGCACCCAATCCTCATTTCTGCAAGCACCGACTATCCCAGCCTAGGTGGATGTGGGGGATGGGAGCAGAGGCAGGGCCGGCCTCTCTCTTCAGAGCCCCCAAGTCAGGTGGGGAAGACAGACTGAAATGTTGCACGGGTTTTGGAGGAGCCTGTGCACAGGGACAGGTGGCAGTGTGGACCCCCGTGGGTGGTGAGTCACTCGGCCTGCCATGGGGACAAAGGAGGTGCTGAGAAGCTTCTTGGGCCATGGGGTTATTTGAAAGAGTCCCGTGTGTGCCAGGCAGAGCGTGCACCCATGCATGTTCGGTGGCAGGGGTCTGGGCGTCCCATAGCCTAGACCCCACCCATGCCAGGCGTCTCCTGCCAGGGGACAACACTTATCACCAACCTATCGTCAGTGCTGAAGGACAAGACGGTCTGGAAGAAGCCCTTCCGTTTCCACCCCGAGCACTTCCTGGATGCCCAGGGCCAATTCGTCAAGCAGGAGGCCTTCATGCCCTTCTCTGCAGGTACCTGCGGTGCCCAACTCACTGACCCCTCCCAAGGGAGTCTCGGAGGGTGGAGCCCAGGCCCCCCGGCTCACTGAGCACCCCCATACCCACCCGCAGGCCGCCGCATATGCCTCGGGGAGCCCCTGGCCCGCATGGAGTTCTTCCTCTTCTTCACCTGTCTGCTACAGCGCTTCAGCTTTTCCGTGCCTGTGGGGCAACCCCGGCCCAGCGACCATGGTGTCTTTTCCTTCCTGATGATCCCACCCCGCTACCAGCTCTGTGCCGTGCCCCGCTAGGAGGAGGAACCAGCCCCCCGACTGGCTCCTCAGCAGGGGCCCTGATATGCAATAAACCAATTTGGCGGTTCCATCCTGGCTTCTGAGTCCCCTCGGGCCCCCTGACCAGCCCCTGGCGGTGATGGGGCCTCAGCAGCCCCCCCAGGGCCAGCCCCTACCCCTGCCTTATCCGTCCTTACCTTGCGTTTGATCCCATTTGAGAGCCGGGTATACCGAGGGCCAGAAGATGACAAGCTTACCCCCTACTCACCCAGAGACCCAATATCGGCCACTCTGGTTAGTGACAATGTCTAAGGTCCCGGCCCGTGCCAGGAAGAGCGAGAACAAGCTGCTGAGAGATCTCACCCAGGCCCCGGGGGGGGTGGGGAGGACCCCACTCGGCCTGGACACCCCCACCTCAGGTCCAACACTGCCCACCCCACACCACAGGCCAGCAGCTCAGCAGCACCTTCAACCCTTCTGCCCCACTTCATCTACGACAGCCCCGAAGGTGAGGCGCTCAGGGAGGGCCAGGAGGGATGTGCCAGGTTAACACCTGGGGCTCGGTCCTCAGGTGCCAGAGCTTTCCCTGCGAAGCCTAATGGCCATCCAGGAGTGAGCCACCTCCCTGAGCCTTTCAGTCACCCCAAACTAGGATGGGCCCCGTTTCCTAGCCCCTCGGAAATGCTCGCGTTCAGGCACCTGCTCAGGACTTGCCATTCGTGGCCGGGCTGGAGCAGGAAGACACTCATTTGGCTCCAGCCTAGGGCACAGTCCTCTGAGCGGCTGGGTCAGGCTGAGCTCTTGGGAGACTTGGCCAGGGGTAGGCAGGGAGACCTGTGGGCCACAGGCACGCCCTAGGGACGGGGGTCAACCTTGGACCCATGTGACAGTGGAATGGTCAGAGGACGAGGAGGCCATGTGGAGACCCTGGAGGAGGACACCTGGCTTTCATCCTTGCTCTGCCAGGATACTGTGTGACCCTGGGCCAGTCCCTCCCCTGCCCCGGGCTTGTTTCCCCTTCAGCCAATGAGCTGCTGGCATCAGATGGCTGCCGGGTCCTGTCTTCCTGCTCTGACTTCTCGAGCTGTGACCCTGTTAGCCTGGAGCCGTAGCCAGGAGCAGGACTGCTGTCCCCCCTCCGTGCCCACCCCCACAACCGGCGGGTTCTGGACTACGCACCTGGGAAGCACCTGAGGCTTTCTGACAATGGGATGCTTCGCCAAGTCTTGTGCAGACCCCCTTGGTGCATTTAGGGAACAGCCTGGGGACCTGGGGACCACAGACACTCAGGTCAGAAGCGCCCCCTCCCCCAGGCTTCTTTTACCAGAGGACACGCACACCCAACAGCATCCCTGACAGAGGTCCCACCAGCACCTTCTAAATGCCTTCATGACATGGAGCCACCCGGCTCTCAGCACTCAGGGGACTTGGTCTGTCCCCTGGCACTGAGTCAGAGTATCTGCCGTCGTGTCAGGGCTCAGTGGCAGGAGGTGGTGTTCCTGCAGCTTGTCAGGACAGGGACTGTGGACAGGGTCTCACTGGGTTTTTGACGACACGAAGCCTCTGAAAGGAGGCAGCTGGGTCTGCAGAAGCAGTTAACTGTGGATTTATTGGATACTTTGTCATTCGTGGTTCTGTGTCTTCCGGGTGTCAGGGGCTGGGAACCAGCCCAGCCAGAGCCTCCTCAGGAGCTGGGGGACCCAGGCCCCGGGCCTTTCCTCCTCACTCGCCACCTCAGAGGCCTCTAGAAAGTACAAACAGGCATGCCTGTGGGTCCCTTGCTGGGAGGACCTTTCCCCAGAGCCAGGGTGCCCTCTGATGCTGGGGGGACAGGCTCAGGAAAGGCTGGCCGTTCCCCCAGCCCGAGGGGAGTGGCTCCAAGTTCCCGGCTACCAGGAAGGAAGCAGGAGGCAGGGGAGACATTAGGGGGGATGCGGCATCTGGACACCTGGGCTTCTTCCCTCCCCTCCCCACCCAGGGCAGGAGGTCTGAGAGGAGTGATCTGTGACCTCTGCAGGGTCGCTGCGATCAGGGAGGGAGGCAGTCCTGCATCAGGGTGGGGCCTGCCATCTTACCAGAAGGGTATATTGCGATCTCCTTACGGACCTTTTTATTTTCCTGGGAAGAAAGAAAGGACACAGTGGTGGGATGAGACAGGTTCTACCCTACACAAATGGGGAAACTAAGGCCTCACTTCACAGGGAGTCAGGAGAGGCAGGGTTCAGACCCGCTCCGCTCACACCAGGAGTGCGGCCTCTCAGCTCCCCACGGCTCTTTGCGCCACTGGGACGGCGGTTCGGCCCAGTGGTCTTGGGGGTGCCCCATCCCCCCAGTACTGCCCTCTCCCTCACGGCCCCCACCCTGCCGGGCTCTGGGGCTTCTCAGTGGGGCCCACGCTGGGGCTGTTCCTTACCTCCCAGTCTGGGATCCCTGCCACCTCTTCCTCCTCAGCCGTCTCCCTCCTGGCGGGAATGGAGCTGGCTGCTTCCGCCTCTGGGGCCCTCCCCTCCCCCTCACGCTGAGCCAAGATGTCAGGATCCTCCTTCGCAGCATCACTCAGTCCTCCAGTTGCCTCGGGGGTCGTGGCCTGCAGGGAGGGTCAGGAGGGTAGAGGTGGGCAGAAAGGCCCTCAGAATGCCTCCTCCCTCCCCGTTCTCTACACCCGGAGCGTGTGTACTTCTTTGCCTTTCCAAGGAAGTCCTTCCCTGCTCAGTGAGTGGTGAGTTTCCTGGGGGGCGGGGGGGGGGGGGTGCCACTGCCCCTGGGATTCCCCTGCCACGAGCTGGGGTGTCTCTGCGCCTCATGGAGCTCTGACAGGAGCCAGCCTCACTTACCTCGGAGGCTTGCTTCTTCCCACTCCTGACTCTGCGTCTCTACAGAGGCAAACAGAAGTGTCTCACAGCTGCGAGGGGCTGGGAGTCCTTCCCTGCCTGGCCCATCCTCTCACTGAACCTACCAAGGACGCCCAGGACAGCCACCCCATTCCAGGGGAAGAGGGGTCCCCAGCCCTTACCTGAGTGGTCACAGGGTAGCACTTATCCATCAGCCCCCACACTGGCCTTAAGGTCTCCCCTACGGGCTGCGTGACAAGGAGGGAGAGGGGGGAGGCAAGGCTGAGGTGACACCTCAGCTACACACTAATCCACTGTCGATGTCCTTAAGGCCTTAAGGTCTCCCCTACGGGCTGCGTGACAAGGAGGGAGAGGGGGGAGGCAAGGTCTAAGGGCCACCTCAGCTACACACTAATCCACTGTCGATGTCCGCATGCACAGACACCTAAAAGCTACCACAAAAATATGATATAATAATGGGAATGAAAAATCCAATCCAAGTGTAGAAGGTAAAGTTGGAAAAAAAAAATTTTTTTTTTCCCCCAGAAAGAACAGAGAGGAGATCAGGAGCTCCCACAGCTAAATCACAGATCTTTCTGAGAGAGGGAACAGAGACCACAGACCGAGGTGGCAGGGGAGAGATACCAAATGAATACACCCCTTTTTTATCAAGACAATTTTCCAAAGGGGAGGGACAGGAGTTTCCAGAAGAGAAGGAATCACCAAGTACCTAGGACAAGGGATGATGGAGATCCACCCCCAGAGCCTTCCATCAATACATTTGAGAGCACTGAGGACAAGGAACCCCCAGACTTCCAGAAATACAAAGAAAAAAGTCTGTTTCAGGAATTCAACTTTCATCAGACTTTCCTTTGAAAGTCGTTGAAGCCAGGAGACAATGAGGATCTTCAAACCCTATGAGAAAAATACTTCTAGTCTAGAATTCTGTATCTATCTAAACTCTTGGCCGAATATGAATTAAGACTGTTACAGATATGTGAGATCTAAAGACGCCCCCCTCGGGAAGCAGGGGTTCTCCTAGAGTTTGGGTCCCACCCAAATGAAGGAGTGATGTGGGCTCCCCAACATGGGAGAAGTGGAGTGCTCCCCAGACCCATGAGAAAGAGAGGTCCCGGGACAGCTCAGCGGTGAACATCGTGAAGGGTGTCCTGTCCATATGGAAACAGGAGGAGGGAGGGCTCCATGAGCTATGGCTCCACGAAAACCATCATATTGATAAAGCACCTAATTTTTCTAAATGTATTGCAAGGAGACTGATTTTTTGGCAGACAGCTTCGATAAGTTGTAGGTAGAAAACTAAAAAAGAGGCAAGACCAAAATCACACACGAAGAGCGGCCACGGTATACTATTCCTGGCTCCGCTAGGAATATTATTTTTCATAGTTTAAAAATGTAAACCCTGAATATTGGTCTAATAAAAATTCTGATATACACCCACTGGCATGGCTAAAAACCAATGGCAAGTGCTGGGGAGGATGTGGGACAACGGGAATCTCGCATTCGGGGCTGGTGTGAGCGCAGAACGGCAGCACCCGCTCTGGAAAAGTCCCGGTTTTCTTGCGGGACTAAACGCACACTTAACCACACGCCCCACTCCCGGGGCCAGGTGTTTACCGAAGCGGAAGGAGAACCGATGTCGACACAAAACTTGTAGACAAATATTTAGTGCGGTTTTATTTGTCACTGTCCCAAACTAGAAACACCCAAATAGCTCAAGTGGTTTGTGGACAAACTCTGATCCATCCCCACGAAGGACGCCTGCTCCGCAAGGCACACACTACTGCTGCGCATGCGCCCAGACAGGCCTCAGGCGCACCCAGCGCAGCGAGGGACCAGAAGCGCAGCCGCATCGGGGATGCCTCCACTTCCGGGACAATCTTGCCAAGGCAGCAGTATGGGAACGGAAAACTCTTCACTGGGTCGGGGTGGGGGCAGTGGGGAAGGACTGGCTGCCCGTGAGTACGGAGGGACTGTCAGAAGGGATGGAACTGTTCTGGTTTGGGTTGTGGTGCTGCTTACACAGCTGTGTATGCCTGTCAAAAAAGGGGCCACTGGGGCGCCTGGGTGGCCCAGTCGGTTAAGCCTCCAACTTTGGCTCGGGTCATGAGCTCACCGTTCGTGAGTTAGAGCACCGCACAGCTCAGAGCCCGGAGCCTGCTTTGTATTGTGTGTGTGTTTCTCTCTCTGCCCCTCCCCCACTCATGATCTGTCTCTCTCTCTCTCAAAATAAACATTAAAAAAATTAAAACAAAAGAAAAAGAAAAAAGAGCCCACTGCCGTGGTGGGGGGCTTAAAAGCCAAAATGATATAAATACAGCAAAACAGCAATGTTACTTAAAGGATTTTAACAAGCGAAAATGTCATTACTCAAATTAAAAATTTTACAACCCCAAAACAAGGCTATAGCTGTCTACACTGGAAGGCTGGGGGAGGTGAAGTGCTGGAGGGGCAGTAAATGTGCAGTTGTTACGAGAGCTACATCCTCAGCTTCCACTGTAGGAATTCATTGGCTATTGTTTATTTTTATTTTTGAGAGAGAGAGAGAGAGTGGAGGAGGGGCAGAGAAAGAGGGACAGAGAGAATCCCAAGCAGGCTCTACACTGCCCTGACTTGGGGCTCCATCTCACAAATCACGAGATCACGGCCTGAGCCGAAATCAACAGTTGGAAGCTTAACCCTATGAGCCGCCAGGTGCCGTGACAATAAATTTTTAAATGGAAATTTGACCGGTTGCTTTAAGAATCAGCAACAACAAAGAAAGGAGGTGAAGTTGGATTCAGTGGTCTCCAAGGCACCTGCCAACATGGGCCTTCTTAGGGTCTCCCCACCTCTGAATGGTCACCCCCAGAAGGTGTAGCACATACTTCTCAGAGTTTCTGGGCCACCGATAACCTTGTTTCTATGGGATTCTCCTCTTCCCAACAGCGCTGTGCAGAAAAAGGAGGCCCCCAGAGATCAGGTATGTGGCTCTGTACTATCACTTGGGCGACCTGGATCTAGTCCCTCTGGGGGCCTGTTTCCCATCTGTGTAAAGTGTGAGCTGCTGGGTTGCCGTGAGGCTCAAATGACATAACAGATGGACAGCACATAACCTAGCACGTGGCCCTGGGTGAGCGTCCAGCATCCATTTGTGTTCTTCTGACCCAGGGCCGGGAGCAGGGGCTTCGGCCATAGGTTCTCGGATCTGGGACATGGAGGAGAGTATGCAACCCCAGGCAGGTGTCCTGCCCGCCACCACCTCATCCACACGTGGGCGCTGAACCACATTCCACGGCTACTCACATGAATGGGGGATCATCTGTTCCTTTTGGATGGTGGAGGCCACTGCCACAGAGGCACGCGGTGACCAGCCAGCCAGCCCGTGGGGGGTGGGGGCCTCTGTTTTAACACTTTGCCAGGAACACAGCAAATTTCTGCAGAGCCCTCGCATGCACACACATACACACACACGGTCAGTCAACAATTGAGGTCAAGGAGCGTGACCCCTGTTCAGGCTACAGTGAGACCATCCCAGCCTCTAGGCCCCCGAGGTGCCTACCTGTGAGGATTCCCCAGCGATCTCATGGTCCGGGACTGGCTTCCCCACAGACTCCTGAAAATAGTAGTACACCACTCCTGAGGGCGGGTGGAGAAAGACCAGTTAAAACATTTAAAAGAGTGATGTAATCACTTTAAAATGTCCGTATTTACAATATACCAGAAACCATAGCCTTTTAAACTGAACTTATAATGAAAGATGGTAGGCAGCAAAATGTATGCAGGATGTATGATTTCTCAAAAGGTATGCAAGCAAAAATTGGAAGATCACTGCTGTGATTGTATGGGTTTTGGTTCCTGGATTTTCTGGGGAGCGTGGAGGCATGGGTTTTAGAAGCAAACGTGGGTTCAAATCCTAGTTTAACTACGAAGGGCAGAAAGAAGGGAAGGGAAGAAAGGGACAGAAGGGCAGCCTTGACTCTGAGCTGCACGGCCAGTCCCTGGGAGCTGGGCGGCCTTCGAGGGGCCCTTAGGAGCCCCGGTAGGCAGTCGGAGGTGGGGGTGGCCCTGAGGCGGGAACCAGCTTCCCAGCTCCTGCCGTCACGCACTCCCAGGCTCCTACCTGCAAGAACGAAGACCTGTACTATGTACAGGGACTTGTAGAGCCTGGAAGGAAAGCAGAGTTGAGTGTCAGGCTGGGGTGTTGTCTCATGCCCTCGCTGGTGGGTGGGTTCCGGCTTTCCTCCCAACCCACACCCCAGGACCACATCCACCAGAGCGTGTCCGACACTGTGGGTGAATAAATCCTTCAGCCGTAACAGGGCCCAGCCTGGGCTTTCTGCTGACCCGCAGGCAAGGCTCAGTGCCTCTGCCAACTTTGACAGCCAGCCTTGGAGCCCGGAGCACACTCCCTTCTCCTTTCCTCTTGTACTTGTTCCACGGGTCCACCTTGCCTTCCCAGCCAGAGAGCAAGGACCCAGCGTTGGCTGGGCATTCATCGTTGCTCATTCAGCGCTGGGTCAGCTCTTCTCCCTGAAGTCCTCCAAAGCTCCCCCTACTCTGGACAGATCCCACAATCCAGATCAGAAATAGTATCCCCGTGACTCACCCTCCTCTTCTGGGACCCCTCCCTTGGGAGAAGCAGAGCATCTTGATGCTGCCAGGACACTGGCTCCCAGTGTGTGTGTGTGTGTGTGTGTGTGTGTGTGTGTGTGTGTGTGTGCGCGTGCGCGCGCACGCACACAAGCATACGCGCGCGCACACACACACACACACACACACACACACACAGAGGCATGTCCCCCACGTGCCAAGACCAGGCCCTCCACCCCAACCCTGAGTCCCAGGGATACTGTAACAGTCAAGGAAAAGGGAAGAGAGAACCCTATTTTCCTTCCTCTTAGACCCGGGGGCGGGGGGGGTCCCCCTTCCTGGTCATTGGAGGCCCTGGAACAGAGCCCGCTGAAACCTCACCTCTCTCTCTGGCAGAATAGTCCAAACACCATTTTCAGTCTAAGAAGAAAAGATGGTTAGCAGTCAATGCGTCACGCAGACCGGGGATCCCAGCGTTCCTTTACCTGGTGGCTTGTGGGGACTGCAGTGGGCCAGAGGCAGTGGGGGGGAATGGCAAGGACATCTGCCCACAGGGCTCAGCCCGGGGATGGCCTGCAGGTCACAGCTGGAAGCCAAACTCAGGATGGAGTGGGCTAGCGATGAGAGCTTGGAAAACACTCAGGGATTCCTCCCAAGACCTCAGAGCCCCAAGCAAAAGCTAGTTTCAACACCCTCAGAGCTGGAAAGGCAGCTCCCAGAGAATCGGGATGGGAAAAGGGGGTTGGGAGAGGAGTAAGGAAAAAGGTATCGCTCTATTGAACATTTGGTAAAAAATGACCCCAGATGTAGGTGGCTAATTATTTCAGAAATGCTGCATAACGGAAACTACTCAAAAGTATTGGTAGCTTTTAATCACTATTATTTACTAGTATAATTTAGGAGTCCTGGGGATATCCCTGGCCTCTTCAAAATACCCTGACTGAAATCCCACCATCGGTGGCCGATTCCATACGAACCACCACCACTGTGAAGTCAAGGTCTCCACTGTGAGCTGGACCCAGTGTGGCCTGGAGCCTCTGCTTCCCAGGGAGCTCCCTACTCTCACCAGGGACTATTTCAGAATCTCCCTTTAAACCTCAACCCCCACTCCGCCTTCCCCACTTTCAGCAAAGAACACAGACACCCCCACATGGGCGTTCCCTCAACTCTCTGCCGCCTCTCTGCTCCCAGGCCATTTTATCCTCAGGAACGCGGCTGCCCTCCACTCTCTGGGCCCAGCCCCACTGTGTGCTCCACGCCATCCGGTCTTCTCACAGCCCGGGTGTTTGGGGTCCCCTCTCTCACTGGTATATTCAGCCTTTCCTTCTCTACTGGCTCCTAATCAGCATTTCACACATCACTCATGTGTTCCATTAAAAAAAGGCCTTCTCGAGTCGCCTGTGTGGCTCAGTCGGTTAAGCGTCCGACTTCAGCTCAGGTCGTGATCGCACAGTCCGTGAGTTCGAGCCCTGCGTCCAGCTCTGTGCTGACAGCTCAGAGCCTGGAGCCTGCTTCGGATTCTGTGTCTCCTCCTCTCTCTGGCCCTCCCCTGCTCATGCTCTGTCTCTCTCTCCGTCTCAAAAATAAATAAAAACATTAAAAAAATAATTTTTGAAAAAGGCCTTCTCCCTTGAACCAGATCCCTTCCCAGCTACCGTTGTAATGGCGCCCTATCCTTCACACCAGCCCTCGGGCCGTCTGCAGGGAGCGTCTTCACTCCTCCCCTCGGTCCACGGCTGCTTCAGCGTGGTCCTGTCCCCACAAACCTCCAAAACCTCTCTCACCAAGGTCACCAACAGTGCTGCGCCACCAAAGCCAGTGGGCCTTTTCCAGGCGTGCCTGACTTCAGCTCTCCGCAGGTCACTACGGTGCCTCCCTTGTCCGGAGTCACCTTCTCTGAGAAAAGTGCCGGCAACATGTTCGGCAGGAAGCTTTCTAGTCATTTCTAACTTGGCGTGAGCAAAGTTATCAGGCTTTCTCTGAGAGGCGGTTTGGGGGCGGAGAGGAGAGTAAATGAGTCCTGAGGGAGACAAGAGGGAGAAGGAGAAGGCCAGGCAGGAAGGGCTGCGGGGACGGTGAGCTGAGAGTCGCAAAGACAACTTCCACCTGCTCCGGCGCGCTACTGAGGGCCGCCCTTCGAGCCGCCTTACCGCAGCGGCCCACCTTGATGTCAGCGATTTGCAGAGTGCCCTTCGACCCTTTCAGTGTCCAGGCAGCCCACTCACCTCCCTCTGGCTCCAGGACCGAGCCCGTGAAGGGCACTGCAGCCCGGCTCAGTGTAGGGGGCTGGGGCGCGGCCCCTCCCTTTTGCAAGGAGAGTGGTGTCTGTGTGTGACATCACGTCCCAGGGGGCTTTATGACAGGACAGCCTCTCCACCTGTGGCCAGAACAGCTTGTCAGTTGCCTCAGGGTGGCTTTAAACCTCCTACAAAGGTCAGAGGCGGGACCTCTGGAGCTGTCTCTTCAGTTCCATTCAAGGCCACCACCGCTGCCTGAGCCCCTACGATGTGTCAAGTTACGTGCCGAGTCCTGTAGGGACTCAAAGACACAAAGGTGTGTAAGGCTCAGTCTTGTCACGTAACCCAAGAGGATGTTTTCTGCATCAAAAACAGGAACACAGCCTAACCATTTCTGACTGTCATCCATTCATCCATTCATTCAACCAGGGTCTGCTGAGCCTCCGTTTGGGGCCAGGAAAAACGTGGAGGGGATAGAAAGGCAAACAGGACATAGAGCCTGCCTTCGAGGAGCTTGACAACACCAAATAGACATATTCTGATTCAAGACAGTAACTTTTACCCTCCCCAAATTACTATGAATGTAACTAATGACAGAAGTATGGGTGAGTAAAACTGAGGAATGCTTAGGGGCACGTGGGTGGCTCAGCCCGTTAAGCATCTGACTCTCGATTTCGGCTCAGGTCATGATCTCACAATTCATGAGATCGAGCCCCATGTGGGGCTCTGTGCTCACAGCACGGAGCCTGCTTGGGATCCTGTCTCCCTCTTTCTCTCCCTCTCTCTGCCCCTCCCCCCCATAATAAATAAAACGTTTAAAAAAGACCCTGAGGAATAGTTTCATATATACATGAAATATTTACCAAGATGACCACATTTGCAGCCATAAAACAAGCCTCACTAAATTTAAAAGATTAAAGTCATTTCTGGGGCGTGCCTGGCTGGCTCAGTCAGGAGAGCATCCAACTCCTGATCTCAGGGTTGTGAGTTCATGCTGCACATTGGGTGTGGGGCCTACTTAAAAAAAAAAAAAAAAAAAAAAAAGTATGTTCTTTGACCACAATGGAATTAAATTAGAAATCTGTAACAGAAAGATCCCTGGAAAATCTCCAAATATTTAGAAACTAAACACACATATAAGTGAAATAAAAAATCTAAGAGAAAATTCAAATGTTTTTTGAACTGAATGAAAATGAAAAAAATATCAGAATGTGTGGAATGCAGTTAAAGTACTACCTAGAGAAAAACTCACAGTACTAAAAATATCTATATTAGAAAATAACAGGGGCACCTGGGTGGCTCAGTCAGTTAAGTGCTGGACTCTCAGTTTCGGCTCAGGTCATGATCTCCTGGTTCATGAGTTCAAGCCCCGCATAGGGCTCTGTGCTGACAGCTCAGAGCCAACTTGGGATTCTCTCTCTCCCACTCTCTGTGCCCCTCTTCTGCTCTCTCGCTCTCTCTCTCTCTCTCTCAAATAAATAAAATTTTAAAAAAATTTAAAAAAGGAAATAACAAATATGGGGTGCCTGGGTGGCTCAGTTAAATGTCCAACTTCAGTTCAGGTCATGATCTCATGGTTTGTGAATTCAAACCCCACATAGGGCTCTGTGCTGACAGTACAGAGCCTGCTTGGGATTCTCTCTCCCTCTCTCTCTGCCCCTTCCATGCTCTATGTCTCTTAAAAATAAATAAACTTAAAAAAAAGAAAATAACAAATGTCTCAAATGAATTGCCTCAGTTTCTACTTTAAGAAACTGGAAAGGGAAGAGCAAATAAAGCCCAAAGTAAGCCCAAGAATTGAAATAAAAAAGATTAAAGTGAAAATAATTGAAACAGAAAACAGAAAAACAATAGGAAAAAATCAATAAAACCAAAAACTTGTTTTGTGAGAATAAAATGCATAATTCTATAGACAGACTAAACCAGGAAAAAAATAAGATATGAGTGATTAACATCAAGAATGATAAAGGTGACAATGAAGCAGATTCTATAGATACCAAAATGATAATAAGGGAATATTATGAACATGTCATGCCAATAAATTGGACAACATAGAGGAAATAGACAAAATCTTTAAAAGGCACTAAATACCTCATCTCAGACAAGAAGAAATACAAACACTGAATAATACATCTATTGAAGACATTGAGGGCAGCATTATCTGATATCAAACCCAGACAAACCCAGATAAGAAAACTACAGAACAACATCCCTCATAAACGTAGGTGTAAATATTATTAACAAATTATAACTTGAAACCAACAACATATGAAAAGTATAATACATAATACCAAAGGAGTTTACCCTCAGGAATTCAAGGTTGGCTCAACCTTCAAAAAGCAATCAACATAATTCACCATAGTAACTAAATAAAAAAGAAAAATCATGTGATTATCTCAACAGGTGCATAAAAAACATTTGATAAAAATCAGCATCTGTTCCTGAAGAAAAACTTCCAGAAAACTAGGAGTAGTTGAGAATATCCTTGACTTGATGGAAGACATCTATGAAAAACTTAGTGCTAACAATACACTCAATGGAAAATACTGAATACTTTCCCCCTAAGTTCAGGAATGAGGCAAGGATGTCTGCCCTCATCATTTCTATACAATATTGTGCTGGAAGTTTTAGACAATGAACTCAATGAAAAAAGAGAAGTACTTGCCCCTTACACCATTTGTAAACCTACCCTACTCCTGAATGGTGCAATGATGTCAGTGAGAAAGCATACCATCAAACATCCCTTACCATGCCTAATTTAGTCCAATAACCAACCTAACGTCTGCAAATCTGATTTATTACCACTTGCCAGTTGTTTTTCCTGAAGTCAAACTGTATACTTTGAGTAACAGATTTCTAGAGTCAGAGCCTCATTACTGCAATGATTCATCTCTTTATATAACTTATAATACTGTTTGTGTCCATTTCATAAAAGAGCTGTAACATTTTCTCCATCAATTTCTGTAGCAAATTGCAAATGAGACCAAAGCCTTTCACTTGCAAATGTATAATGTTGCTTATTGATTAAACTAATGTTTTTCAAATTTGACAATCAGCGTTAGCCATTATAAAAGACGACCAATCCTTCCAATGAACTTCAAAGCTTAACATAAAAAGAAAGAAAACTGGAGAGACAGACAGAGATGTGAAAGGCGATCAGATTGGAAAAGAAGTAAAACTATCTTTATTTTACAGACAACATGATTGTGTATAAAGTCCTATGGGATCATACAAAAAACTGCTATAGTTTAGCAAGTTGAAGGATACTAGATCAATATGTAAAAATAAATTATATTTGCAGTGAACATAAAACTGCTCTAAAAAATAAAGTGTATTTAAAAATCAATTATATTTCTATATAATAGCAACAACTGGGAATTGAAATATTTTTAATTATACCATTTATAATACCATCAAAAACATGAAATTTATAGGGGAAAATGTGGCAAAAGATGTATGCAAGATCTGTACAGTAAACACCACAAGGCACTGATAAAAGAAGTTTAAAAAGACCTACATAAATGAAGAGATATACCACGGTCATGGATCAGAGGATTCAAGATTGTTAAGATGTCAATTCCACCCTCAAACTGATGTATAAATTCAGTGTAATTGTAATAAAAGTTCCAGAGAACTTTTTTCCGTTGTTAAAATCAATATGCTTTATCTAAGGTTCATAATGGAAATGTGAAGGGCCTAAAATAGCCAAACAATAAAAAATAAAAAAAAAAAAAGTTGTTTAGGAATCAAGACAATATGAAGTTGTTGATGTCAAGAGAGACAGGAGAGAATAGAATCCAGATAAATGTCCGTACACTGTCGATTGATTTTAGACAAAGGTGCAAAGGTAATTCACTGGAGGAAAGAGTCTTTTCAATAAAAATGGTCCTAGAGAAACTGGATATTCATAAGGAAAAAAGAGGATGTTGATTCATATCTCACACCATGTACAAAAAATAACTCAAAATTAATCATAGACCTAAATCTAAAACCTAAAACTATAAAATTTCTAGAGGAAAACATAGGAAAAAATCTTCGTGACTATGGATTAAGCAAAGATTTCTCAATATAACACCAAAATCATGATCCATAATAGAAAAAAACTGATATCCTGGACTTCATAAAAATCTAAATCTTCCCTTCTAAAGACACTATTAAGAGAATAGAAAGGTAAGCCGCAGACTCAGAGAACATATTTGCAAATTATATATCTAATAAAGAAATCTGTCTAGGATATATAAAGAACTCTCAAACTCAATAATAAGAAAACAAACAAGTGATTTTTAAAACGGGCAAAAGATTTAAATAGGTACTTCACCAAAGAAGATAGATAGATGGAAAATAAGCACATGAAAAGGCTCTCAACATCACCGGTCACTAGGAAAGAAAATGCAAATTAAACCATAATAAGATATCACTGCACACCTACTAAAGACTCTCTTAAATTAAAAAGACTGACCATACAAAACATTGATGAAAAGTGGAGTAACTGAAACTCTCAACCACTGCTGATAGGAATATAAAATGATGCAACCACTTTTTGGAGTTTGGGAGTTTCTTTAAAAATAAAAACACATGGGGCGCCTGGGTGGCTCAGTCAGTTAAGCGCCCGACTTCAGCTCAGGTCATGATCTCAGGTTTGTGAGTTCGAGCCCCACATCTGGCTCTGTGCTGACAGCTCGGAGCCTGGAGCCTGCTTCGGATTCTGTGTTTCCCTCTCTCTCTGCCCCTAACCCACTTTCATTCTGTCTCTGTCTCTCTCAAAAATAAATAAACATTAAAAAAATAAATAAAAACACATGGGGCACCTGAGTGGCTCAGTCGGTTAAGCTCCCAGCTTCGGCTCAGGTCATGATCTCACAGTTTGTGAGTTCGAGCCCCATGTCTGGCTCTGTGCTGACAGAGCCTGGAGCCTGCTTTGGATTCTGTGTCTCTCTCTGCCCCTCCCCTGCTCGCTCCCTCTCTCTCTCAAAAATAAATAAACATTAAAAAAAAATTATAAAAAAACCAAGAACAAAAACATAGACCTACCATGTTACCTAGCCATTCCCCTCTAGGTATTTACCCAAGAAAGAAAGCATATTCCGTACAAAGACATACACACAAATATTCATAAAAGCTTTGTTTATAATAGCCCCAAAGTGGAAACAACCCAAATACCCATGAACAAATTGTGGCGGCACATCTGTATGACAGAATACACTCAGCAATAAAAGGAATGGGCTACTGATCCCCATAACAATAAGGACGAATCTCAAAATAATTTTGTTGAGTGAAAGAAGCCAAATAAAGACGAATACATACTGTATGATTCCATTTATATAAAATTTTGCAAAATGCAAGTAAGTTTTCATGACAGAAAAGCACATCAGCGGTTGCCTGGGGATGGAGGTAGGAATAGGAAGAGATGGGATGGAGGGATTACAAAGGCATATGACGAAGCTTTTAGGGGTGACGGCTTCGCTCACTGTCTTAATTGTGGTGATGCTTTCACAAGTGCATATCAAAATATCAAACGGTAACACGTGCAGTTTGCTGTATGTCAACTACACATCGATAAAGTTGTTTTTAAAAAGAGTAGAGTTATATGAATGGTCCTATCTTCTCTTCCTCCAGACTTTAAACACTGCAAACATCCTTTAAACGTTTAAAGGGGTACTCGCGTAATCTCCAAAAGAACCTACCTCAACTCCTAACAGAGCACACATAGGTATTTCTTTATAAGGATAAGAAACAGAAAAAAAAGGCCTGTGGAAAGAACTGGCGACCCAAAAGGAGGAATTCCGCAAGAGGATTCAGAGCAATCAATGGCCTCCTAAGCGACAGTTACCCCCAAAATAGCAGAAAACTAGAAATGTCCTATTTTGTATTCTCAACAATATTCAAGAAGACATTGTATCTATGAAACTGTAAGCAGTAACAAAAACTTACCCTGATGCAGGCCGATAGTTAAATTTTATTATTATTTTATTTTTTGGAAGATTTTATTTTTTAGGTAATCTCCCCACCCAGCTTGGGGCTTGAACTCACAACCCCAGGATCAAGAGTGGCACGTTCCACCGCATGAGCCAGCCAGGGCCCACTAAGTTTTGAAATGTAACGGAGGGGCGCCTGGGTGGCTCAGCCAGTTAAGCGTCTGACTCTTGATCTCGGCTCAGGTCATGATCTTGCAGTTTGTGGGATTGAGCCCCGTGTCAGTGTGGAGCCAGCTTGGGATTGTCACTCTCTCCCTCTCTCTCTCTGCCCCTCCCCTGCTCATTCTCTCTCTCAAAATAAATAAACTTTTAAAAAATGTAATGGAAACACTGACTAGCAGGTTGGATACTACAAAAACAAAACAAAACAAAACAAAACTGAATTAGCGCATTAAGAAAGGAGACCAAGAAATTCTCCCAGAACACAGAGGCAAAAGATAAAGAATGGACACATTTGAGAGAAAACAGATGGAGGACAAACCTAGAAGACCAAATAGTCATAAATAAGAACACCGGGGGGAAAGAGAGTTGAGGGAGAGGCAATGAAATAAAAACATTCCCTGAAGTAAAGGAAGCTTTGACTCTTAATCAGTCACATGCTTTTAGATTAACTCAATAAGGCAAAAATAACACTAAGCATATATATCTTGGTAAGATTTTTGAATTTTATGGATAAAGAAAATATTAAGGGGGCACCTAGCTGGCTCAGTCAGTGGAGAAGGTGACTCTTTTTTTTTTTTTTTAATGTTGATTTATTTTTGAGAAAGAAAGAGACAGAGTGTGAGCAGGGGACGGGCAGAGAGAGAAGGAGACACAGAATCTCCAGGCTCCCAGCTGTCAGTACAGAGCCCAATGTGGGGCTCAAACCGTAAGGTCATGACCTGAGCCAAAGTCAGATGCTTAAAGGACTGAGCCACCCAGGAGCCCCTGGAGAATGTGACTCTTAATCTCAGGGTTGTGAGTTCAAGCCCCATGTTGGGTGTAGACACTACTTAAAATCTAAAGAAAGAAAGAAAGAGAGAGAGAGAGAGAGAAAGAGAGAGGGAGGGAGGGAGGGAGGAAGGAAGGAAGGAAGGAAGGAAGGAAGGAAGGAAGAAAGAGAAAGAAAGAATGAGAGAGAAAGAAAGAAAGAAAAAGAAAGAAAGAGAGAGAGAAAGAAAAGCAAACATTAAGGCAGAGGGGGAAAACCCCAGAGTACCTAAAAAGAATAAAGAATCAGAATGCGTCAATTACCACACGCAATACAGAACGTCAGAGGAGAGTGGATGACGTTCTACAGAGTACTGAGAGAAAATGATTGATTGTGACCCAAGAATTCTATGCTGAGCCAAGCTGTCAGTGTCAGGACAACAGAAAGGTTCTCCGTGGCCACTGGGCCCAGACATCAGCCTGCCACCTGTGGACACTGCCTCTCTCCTGCCTCAAACCACAGAGGTAAAAGAGAGTAGACCTGAAAATAAATCCGTAATAGTGCTGGAAAACAAAGAGCGGGGCCCTGTTAAACTAGAAGCTATAAGGAAGCCCTCAAGAATGGAAGGCAGGCAGAATGAGGTTGACAGAGGAAACCAAAGCACAGATTATAGGCAGGAGCATCACCGTGAAAGGTGGAAGGTCTCTGGGGGTCTCTGTTCATTAAAATGCTAGATCTCGGGAGCAGGACAGAACCCTATTAGGATAACTGCTCGGGGGATTCATGTGAAGCAGAAAGTTGATGGGCTTCCTCTCTCCTCACCTGTGGCAAAGACAAAAACATGGATTAACCACCAGGTGAGAGCAATGAATGTGAGAATTTTTTTAATGTTTATTTATTTATTTATTTTTTCAACGTTTATTTATTTTTGGGACAGAGAGAGACAGAGCATGAACGGGGGAGGGGCAGAGAGAGAGGGAGACACAGAATCGGAAACAGGCTCCAGGCTCTGAGCCATCAGCCCCTAGCCTGACGCGGGGCTCGAACCCACGGACCGCGAGATGGTGACCTGGCTGAAGTCGGACGCTTAACCGACTGCGCCACCCAGGCGCCCCTTTAATGTTTATTTTTAAGAGGGAGGGGGAGGAGCAGAGAGAGAGGGAGATAGAGGATCCAAAGCAGCCTCCTCGCTGTTAGCACGGAGCTCCATGTGGGGCTTGAACTCACAGACCCTGAGATCATGACCTGAACCGAAGGCTGACACTTAACCCACTGAGCCACCCAGGTGCCCCAAATGTGAGAATTCTTGGCCAGAGAAGTGCTTTATGGCTGGTAACTAACACCCAGCAGGAATGGGGAGCCCCGGTGCCCCAAAGTCTAACCACAAGCATACCCTGATTAGCAGTGTGTTTTCACGACCCTACATAGACTAATAGCACTCCACAATAAATAAAAGCATTCAAAGAGAGTCTACCAAAGTATTTAAAAAGTATGTTTGGGGGCGCTTGGGTGGCTCAGTCGGTTAAGCGTCAGACTTTGGCTCAGGTCATGATCTCACGGTTCACAAGTTCGAGCCTCGCATCAGGCTCTGTGCTAACAGCACGGAGCCTGGGGCCTGCTTCGGATTCTGTGTCTCCTTCTCTCTCTCCCCCTCCTCCACGTGTACTCTGTCTCTTTGTCTCTCAAAAATAAATAAACATTAAAAAAAAATGCTTTAAAAAAAGAGTATGTTGTAACCCAAGAGTAGACGAGATCTTCTTACAAGTAAATTTATACTATATAAATATTTAAATCTCTATATGACAAAGCCATCAACAAAATTGAAAACAAACAAGAAATGGAGGTTTGCAGTGTATGTGACAAAGATTAATAGAGAGACTACAAAAGGCATTCCTACAAATCAATAGGACGATGAAATAGAAAAACGGGCAAAGAAGATGAAGAAATGTAAGAGGCCACATAAAAAGCTCAATTTCATTAGTAATCATGAAAATTAAAACAAAGAGCTATTGGGGTGTCTGGGTGGCTCAGTTGGTTGAGCGGCCGACTTCAGCTCAGGTCACGATCTCGTGGTCTATGGGTTCGAGCCCCACGTCGGACTCCACGCTGACAGCTCAGAGTCCGGAGACTGCTTTGAATTCTCTGCCTCCCTCTCTCTCTCTCTCTCTGCCCCTCTCTCGACCACACATTGTCTCTGGCTCAGAAATAAATAAACATTAAAAAAATTTGTAAACAAACAACAAAAAAAGAGCTATTATTTTCTCGCCTTAAATTGGCAAAACTGTAAAACTGACAATGTTAAATGTTCAAGTGGGTACAAGGAACCCAGTACTTTCAATCACTGATGAGAGCAAAATTTGGCAACATCTATTCAAAACACACCTTTTGCCTCAGCAATTCTATTTCTAGTTTTCTACTACAGAGAAATACCCACTCGGGCAGGCATAAATGAGGCATGAATGAGGATGTACTTTGTTTTTAAAGATTCTTTTTTTTTTATGTGGGGGGGAGGGGCAGAGGGAGGGAGAGAGAGAGAGAGAGAGAGAGAGAGAGAGAGAATCCCAAGCAGGATCTATGTTCTGTGCAGAGCCTGACCGGGGGGGGGGTCCATCCCTTGACCCGGGGATCATGACCTGA
Organism: Puma concolor; assembly: GCF_028749965.1. NCBI lineage: Eukaryota > Metazoa > Chordata > Mammalia > Carnivora > Felidae > Puma > Puma concolor. The sequence continues at coordinate 6,972,817 of NC_141673.1, forward strand.
GCCGAAATCAGGAGTCAGATGCTCAAACGACGGAGCCACCCAGCTGCCCCGTATGTACTTTTTTTTTAATGTTTACTTATTTTTGAAGGAGAGAAAGATAGAGTGTGATCAGGGAAGCAACAGAGAGAGAGGGAGACACAGAATCCGAAGCAGGCTCCAGGCTCTGAGCTTCAGCACAGAGCCCAATGCGGGGCTTGAACTCACAGGCTGCGAGATCATGACCTAAGCTCAAGTTGGACGTTTAACTGACTGAGCCACCCAGGCGTCCCGTATGTCTCTTATTTTTTGTTTTGTTTTGTTTTTCTTGTTTGTTTCTTTGTTTTAATGTTTATTTATTTTGGAGAGAGAGAGAGAGAGAGAGAGAGAGACAGAGCATGAGTGGGGGAGGGGCAGAGAGAGAGGGAGACACACAATCCAAAGCAGGCTCCAGGCTCCGAGATATCAGCACAGAGCCTGACGCGGGGCTTGAACTCACAGACCACGAGATCATGACCTGAGCCGAAGTCAGACGCTCAACTGACTGAGCTGCTCAGGTGCCCCTGTCTCTTGTTTTTAATAGCACAGAGTTGGAAATCAGGCCTATGAATAGGTGAACAACTGACATACGAAATATGCTATATCCACATTACAACTTCTTTCCAGAACTAAAATGAATCAGATCTAGATGAACTGAGAGAATGATCTTGGAAAAAAAAGGGAGATGCAAAACAGCAGGTATGATAGAAGTTAGGTATGGACACCCTCCCCCAAAATTTCAGCCCACAAATTCAAATGTGCAAGAAATGATAAAATAGCACACTTCTTTCTTGATACATAAACATTTTAAACTCCAAGCTCTCAGGGATCCTCTGTCTCCCTCTCTCTCTGCCCCTCCCCTGCTCACACGCATGCACGTGCTCTCTCTCTCAAAAATAAATATTAAAAAAAAAAACAAAAAAAAACAAAGGGGCGCCTGGGTGGCTCAGTCGGTTAAGCATCTGACTTCAGCTCAGGTCATGATCTCACACTCCGTGAGTTCGAGCCCCGCATCGGGCTCTGCACTGACCGCTCAGAGCCTGGAGCCAGTTTCGGATTCTGTGTCTCCCTCTCTCTCTGACCCTCCCCCATTCATGCTCTGTCTCTCTCTGTCTCAAAAATAAATAAACGTTAAAAAAAAATTAAAAACAAAAAACAAAACTCCGAGCCCTCAAGTTTGTGGGAAATGAACCCTAAGTAATTCTTGAGGCATTGCTGCCCCTCACCCTCAACCCAGAATTTTACCCAGATTTTGGGCAGTGCCGAGGCTTGTGAGGGCAAGGACTGTGTCTCCGTCTTCTCCAGGTCCTCTGTATTTGGCTCAATGACCAGCAGAGAAAGCCACTCAGGAAATATCTGGAAAATGCATGCGATGGTCACACAGAGGATAAGTGGCCGGGCCCGAGATCCAGACTCCTGTCCATTACTCTCTGCTGTGCAACATATGCAGCCCCGTGGGGCCCTGTGCTGGGCTGTACCACACTTGGTGATCTCCCCCTTCCTACTGAATATTGTCAAGGGAGACCTAGTGGAGAGTCAGGACTTTCACCTTCGATCACAGGTAAAAAGAAACCTCCCTCTCATGGTGTCTGTGGAAGCCACAAGGGGAGGAGCAGTCATGAGACTCCCACGCTTACCAGCCAGACAGCAGGGAGGTATGAGAGGAAGACTTGTAGGGAGCCGGAACTCCCACTCCTGCTAATTACCCTGAGGGCTCCCCACCCCGCTGCTTACAGTCAACTGAGGCTCAGTGGAGGGCCTGGACCTCTTTCCTCACTTGCAGTAATAAGGAAGCTCCACCATTTCCCCTGCAGGAGTGGTCTCAAAGGAAGCTACCTTAAAAAAAAAAAAAAAAAGTTTAGGGGCACCTGGGTGGCCTTGTCAGTTAAGCTTCGATTTCAGTTCAGGCCGTGATCTCATGGGTGAGTTCAAGCCCTGTGTCTGGGCTCTATGCTGACAGCTCAGAGCCTGGAACCTGCTTCGGTTGTGTCTCTTTCTCTCTGCCCCTCCCCTGCTCGCACTCTGTCTGTCTGTCACTCTCTCTCTCCTCCCAAAAATAAATTATAAAAACATTTAAAAATTTTTTCTTTAAGTTTAAATAAGATCCAGGGTCTCCTAACATAATATCCAAAATGTCCAGGTTTCAATAAAAAAAAAAAGAAAATCACTCATCATGCCCAAAACAAAGTATCTTAAACTGAATGGAAAAAAAAAAAAAATCACTAGATGCCAACAGCAAGATGATAAAGGCAGAATTATCTGTAAAGATTCTAAAGCAGCCATCGTAAACATGCTTCAACAAGCATTTATGAACATGCCTGAAACAAAATAAAAAATAGAGTCTCAGCAAAGAAACACTAGATAGAAAGGAGAACCGGATAGCGATTCTAGAACAATAATTGAAATAAAAAGCTCAGTGAATGGGCTCAAAAGCAGAAAGGAGAGGACAGGAAAAAAAGCCAGTGAACTGGAAGGTAAAACAATAGAAATTATCCAGTCTGAACCACAAAAACAGACTGAGGAAAAAATGAGCAGAGTGTCAGGGACGTGTGGGGCTATTTCAAAAGATCAAACATCATGTTATCAGAATGTTAGGAGAGAAGGAAGAGGGCCGAGCTGAACAAATACTCAAAGAAAACTTTCCAAATTTGGTGAAAGGCATAAAATGACAGACTCAAGAAGCTGAGTGAACTCCAAACAAGATAAATCCAAACAAGTTTACGCCAAAACACATTATGGTCAAACTTCTGAAAACTAAATAAAGGAGAAATCTTAAGAGGAGCCAGAGGAAGGGCACCTGGGTGGCTCAGTCGGTTGAGCGTCCAACTTCAGCTCAGGTCATGATCTCACAGCTCGTGGGTTCGAGCCCCACATCGGGCTCTGTGCTGACAGCTTGGAGCCTGGAGCCTGCTTTGGATTCTGTCTTCCTCTCTCTGCCCCTAAGCCACTTGCATTCTGTCTTTGTCTCTCTCAAAAATAAATAAACATAAAAAAAAAAAAAAGAGTAGCCAGAGGAAAAGCAACTCCTTACCTACATGGGAAAATCAACTCAAATGAGAGCTAATTTCTCATCAGAGGCCGCAGACGCCAGAAGAGAGTGACACAACATTTTCAAGTGTTGAAATGTCAACCCAGAGTCCCATATCCAATGAAAATGTCCTTTAAGGATGTTGGAAGAAATCAGGAAATTCCCAGATAAAGGAAAACTAAGAGAATTTGTCACCAACTGATATGCTCAACTGACTTCTGGTAAAGGTGCAAAAGCAATTCAGTGGAGGAAAACTAGCTTTTTAACAAATGGGTTCTGGAGTAATTGGACATCCACAGGCAATAAAAAAAAAAAAAAAAAGAATATCTAAATCTAACATGTTAGACCAAAGTTAATTCAAAATGAAAAATGCACCATGTACTTAAATATAAAACATACAACTTTTATTTATTTTAAAGTTTTATTTGTTTAAGTAATCTCTCTACCCAACGTGGGGCTCGAACTCAGAACCTCAAGATCAAAAAGTCACATGCTCTTCCAACTGAGCCAGCCAGGCACCCCCAAACATAAAACTTTTAGAGAAAACAAACAAACAGATAATCTTCTGAATGTAGGGCTTGGCAAAGTGTTCAATTTGACACCAAAAGCACAATCCATTAAAGGAAACAACAGTGGCAAGAGGGGCTGGAGGTAGTGGGTAGCCTTTAACCTACATCTATATCCACACATCCGCCCCAATAAAGTAATATGGTTTGCTACAGAATATTGACGTTTTCTTAATTTGGAGTAAAATGTTTAATGTAAGTGTAAATAGGGGCTTAGATGCAAACATAGGACCAAGACAATCTCCTGGATACAGTCTGCCCCACCTCCACCCTCAACAACACTGCTACCCTTCACTGGCTTGTGATCACTAGGATCTACTCTGTGTGACATGTGATAGGGATTGAGGTTACAGAAGTTAACAGGATTAGGGGCCCCTGGGTGGCTCGGTTGGTTGAGCGTCTGACTTTGGCTCACGTCATGGTCTCGTGGTCCATGAGTTCGAGCCTCACGTCAGGTTCTGTTCTGACAGCTCAGAGCCTGGAGCCTGCTTCGGATTCTGTGTCCCCTCTTTCTCTGCCCCTTCCCCACTAGTGCTCTGTCTCTCTCAAAAATAAATGAACATTAAAAAAAAAATTTTAAGTTAACAGGATTCTCATAATCTGATTGGTAGACACAGGAAAGAAAACTAATACTTATCAAACATCTGTGTGCCTCAAAACACTCTCCTAGGCACTTCACATTATCTAGATTATCTCACTTACTCCTCACAACCCTGGGTGGTAGCCACCATTATCCCCATTTTACAGATGTGAAGACCAGAGTTCATGGGGGAAAGGTAACTTGACATACAGCTTGTAACTGGTATCAGGAACTGACAATAAATGTTTTTCACCATATACTACATTGCTTCTAATTCTACAGAGGTATTTATTTTCTGTACTGTCCTCTTTCCCAATCTTCTAAAGTCATTTAAAAAAAAATTTTTTTTAACATTTATTTATTTTTCAGACAGAGAGAGAGAGAGCATGAACGGGGGAGGGTCAGAGAGAGAGAGGGAGATACAGAATCTGAAACAGGCTCCAGGCTCCGAGCGGTCAGCACAGAGCCCCACGCGGGGCTCGAACTCACATACCGCGAGATCGTGACCTGAGCCGAAGTCGGACGCTTAACCGACTGAGCCACCCAGGCGCCCCTAAAGTCATTTTTAATAAAGACAAATAGGGTTGTTTTTTTTTTTCTTTCTGTTTTTAAGGTGATGAGAGCAAGAAGGCATTATTATCTGGGCTTTACACATTTGAGAAATCATCAGATTCCATGTTTTCCAGCAGCTTTATTGAGATATAATTAACATAACGTAGAATTTATCCTCCATCCGTGTTAAGTGCACAATGTAATGAATTTTAGTTTATTTACAAAGTTGTACACTGTTCCACAAACTAATTTTAGAGTATTTCCATCAGCCTCAACAGAAACCTCATGCTACATTCACTCCTCACTTCCACTCAGCCCACTCATCTATATAGATTTGACTTTTCTGAACCCTTCATATAATTGAAATCATACGTGTTTTGTATCTAGCTTTTTCCATTTAGCATAATGTTCTCAAGGTTCATCATAGCTACAAAGTATTCCATTGTATGGCTATGCCACATTTTGTTTATCCACTTTTTTTTTTTTTTAGATCCATCCAATTCACAGATTTTTGGTTACTGTGAATAATGCTGCTATGAACATTTGTTTATATGTCTTTGTACGGACAAACGTATTCATTTCTTCTGGGTAGATACCTACGATTGAAATTGTTGGATCACATAGTGAGTCTATGTTTAACTTTTCTTCTAGGGATACATTTATTTATTTTTTAAAGTTTATTTATTTATTTTGAGAGTGAGTGAGAGTGGAGGAGGGGCAGGGAGAGAAATCCCAAGCAGGCTCTGTGTTGTCAGCACAGAGCCCAACGTGGGGCTCCATCTCCCCAACCGTGAGATCGTGACCTGAGCCGAGATGGAGAATCAGATGCTTAACGGACTGAGCCACCCAGGCGTCCCTACGATTAACTTTTTAAGAAACTGCCAGACTGGTTTCCGACATGGCTGCATTATTTCACATTCCCGCCAGCAGTGAAGGAGAGTTCCAATTTCTCCACATCCTCGCCAACACTGACTATTGTTTCTCTTCTGTTCTGGGCATTCGAGTGGGTGAGAAATGGCATGTTGTTATGGTTTTGACTTGTGTTTACCTAATGACTAACAATGCTGAGTGTCTTTTCATGTTATTTGTTGATCGTCGTGGCTCTTCTTTGGAGAAATAGCTATTCACATCCTTTGCCCATTAAAAGAATAAGACTTTGGGGCGCCTGGGTGGCTCAGTCAGTTGAGCGTCCAGCTTCGGCTCAGGTCATGATCTCACAGTCTGTGAGTTCGAGCCCCACATTGGGCTCTGTGCTGATAGCTCAGAGCCTGGAGCCTGCTTCAGATTCTGTGTCCCCCTCTCTCTCTGCCCCTCTCCTACTCATGCTCTGTCTCTCTCTGTCTCAGAAATAAACATTAAAAAAAAAAAAAAAGAATAAGACTTTATTTTTTGGAGCAGTTTTAGTTTCACAGCCAAACTGAGTGGAAAGTACAGAGATTTCTCATATACCCCTTCCCCCACCCCCCACCCCCAGGCTCCCCTACTATCAATATCCCCCATCACAGCGCAACATTCGGTACAATCGGTGAACGCTGACATATCATTGTCATCCAAAGCCCATAGTTTGCATTTCGGTTCACTCTATGGGTTTGGACAAAGGTATATGACATGTATCTACCACTATAATATCATACAGAGTCTCATTGGCCTAAAAATCCTGTGTTGCGCCTATTCATTCATTGATTCCCCCCACACCCTCCCCGCCAGCCCCTAGCAACCAATGATCTTTTTATTGTCTCCATAGTTTCGTCTTTTTCCATTAAGCCTTGTAGCTGGAATTATACCGTATACAGCCTTTCCAGGTTGGCTTTTTTCACTTAGTAATATCCGTTTAACTGTCCCCCGTGCCTTTTCACGGCTCGATAGCTCATCTCTTTCCAACGCTAAAGAACACTCCACTGTCCGGATGTACAAAAGTGTATTTACCCATTCACCTCCTGAAGGACTTCTTGGTTGCTCCCAAGTTTGGGGAATTATGAATAAAGCGGCTGTAAACCTCTGTGTGCAGGTTTTGGGGTGGACAAAAGTTTTCAACTCCTACCCATCACACCAAGGAGCGCGATCACCGGATCATATGGTAAGAGCGCGATCACTTTTGTGAGAAACCGCCAAGCCGACTTCCACAGTGGCTGTATGATTCTGCATTCTCCCCAGCGATGAGAGGGAGCTCCTTCCTGCTGCTCCACATCCTCACTGCCATGTGGTGCTGTCGCCCTGGCTTGTTTTTAAATTGGGCTATTTGTCTTTTTATTGCTGAGTTGTAAGAATCTTTTACATGTTCTAGATATAAGTGCTTTATAGAATATATGATTGGCAAATAGTTTCTCCCCAGTTTGTGGGTTGTTTTAGGGGCCTTTTTTTTTCATTGAAAAAAAAAATAATTCATGATAGTTACTAAATTCACGATAGTGGTTACTCCTGGAGGAGGCAGGAGCATGGAGCGGGTTAGACTGCGGCAAGGAGATATAATGATGTAGGTGCTGTGAGAGACAGAGCACAGACTCTGGGGTCAGCTCCTGGGTCTCAAACCAACCCTGTCAAGTAACTTCAGCTCTCCGTCTCAGTTTTCTCATCTGTAAAATGGGTCTAACAATGCTTATTCCACTGGTGTGGTGTGATGCATAAACAAGTTAATGCCCCTGGAGAACTTAAGCCAGTGGCTGTCAAGAACACAGTATGCTTATGGAAACTTCTTAAGGTGGGCACGGAGGTTCTGAAGTTTCCATTTTCTTATAATGCTTTAAACTTGAAGACGGTGCATGCTTTCTTTTAACGCACTGCACACTTAAATGCACAGATTCATTTTAAAAGGTACTACAGGAACAAAAATCTGATTCTTAACCCTTTCGAATGGGAAAGCCTGGGACAGATGCCAGGGCCATGTTCCATGCTGGCTGACCTCAGCCCTGGCTCCTGCTCCTCCCCCAACACACTCACAAGGTGCCTCCCAGCTGCGCTTGCAGGTCAGGACAGGAGGGTCACATCAGGTAGCAGGTGGCCCAGACCCTACACCTCAGTTTCCTCACCTGTAGAAAAGGGGTGCTAACAGAACCTCTCTGATCCATGAGTTTAAATACGATCAGGGAGAATACCTAGTGCACGTTAACTGTTACTTTTCCCTTGGCACGTCAGGGCTCCCCGGGATGGTCAGGGGTAACCTCAATGCCAGCAACGACGGGGATACCCAGGATGGATAATGCAAGGCTCCTTCCAGCCCCAAATTTCTAGGCTGTTTTTCAGAGAGATCCACAGTTTGGCATGAAAATGTTCTTGCATAAAATGGGGTTGATGATAGAACCTACCTTCCCGGGGTGTGGAGAAGCGCCCCGAAGCTAATGGCCAGGAAAACGCTTTGGCATCTACACAGCCCTTGCAGAGTTGGTTTATAGGGGAAAAAAGAATGTCACAGAAAAACCGCACAGGGGCCAGGCCATCCCCACGACAGCCCAGGCGCCACGTGTGCCTCCGCCGCCCTTTGGGGCCGCTGCCAGCGCCGCGAGGCTGACCGGCGAAGCTCTGCGACGCCGGCGCGCCCCCAGGCTCAACCAAAGGAGCGAAGCGGGCAGGTGGCCGGCGCCACGCTGGGGGAGGCCGGGCAGCCGCTCGACGGCCACCCTGGCGCTCGAGCGTCCCCTGGCGGCGCGATTATGCCACGCTTAGGACCACCAGTGTCTGAGCTGAAGTTTCCGCACAGGAGCATGCGCAGCCCCCAGCGGCCATCACCGAGGCCTCCCAGCCAATCAGAGAGCCCGACAGCTCTCCTCCCGCCTACCCGTGACGTTTAGGGGCATGGCGTTCAGTTTTAGCCAATGAGAAAAGATTTTCGTCCTTAGGCCGTACTCGCGGGAGGGGTTTCTTTAGCAAGATGGCGGCGAGCGGCCTCCGGCGAGCTGCCGTTGCGGCTCCCACTTCAGTGAAACCCATTTTTAGTCGGGACATGAACGAAGCCAAGCGGAGGGTGCGCGAGTTGTACCGCGCCTGGTATCGAGAGGTGCCGAACACTGGTGAGAGGCAGCGGCGCACGCGGGGCTCCGGATGCAGCCGCCCAAGGTCGCAGCCGTCCTGGCCTCCCAGTTCTCCCAGGACGAGCTGAGGTCACCGACTTGGGAACAGGCGACTCTGGGTGCTTCAGGGGAGGAGGGTCCCTCGAACATTAGTGCACCGGATCTGGCGGCCGCGCCCGAGTCAGACCAGCCGTGCCCCGCATCCGGATCGCGCTTCTAGGCGCCCTGGGCGCTTTGGCCCTTTAGTAATTCTTACCGAACCCGTGGGAGGGAAAGCAGGGACTGTCATTGACGTGCTTCATTTTACAGATGAGGCACCTAGAGGCGAAGTGACGCCCCTGAGGCCCAGAGCCAGCTCTTGTTGGATCTGGAACCCAAAGTCAACCGTAGAGTTCCTGAATATTTATATGTACAGGTGCCCATTAGGTTATGTAAACAAAGTGGCCATAGGACTTGAGCGATCATCCCCCCACACAAAAACAGACAACCAGAGAAGGGACGTGATTTTCCCAAGGTCATCCAGTTAAGTCAGTGATGCCTCTTCCAGTCCAGGTGAGATGAGTGTCCTCCCGTTTCCAGTTTCCCAAGCTTGTTCCCTAGATCTGTGTGTAGTATTTCTCGGGAACTCCTCCCCCACCCCACTAATGGCCTGCTCGCTACTACCTCCCTGTCCCCTGCCTTCACTTAGATGTCGGAGAACCAATCTGTTCACCTGAAGGATTGAAATAGAAGCTCCCTGGGTACAGAGATTCTGTTTTCTTATTTTGGTATTCCCCCTCGGTGCTGCCTGTTGTACTTAATGAAAGGAAGATTGGGGGAAATTCCACTAAACCGTCAAGGGCAGTACAAATGTCATTGAATGGGCTGTCGATATTTTATTTTGTTGATTTGATTTAGTTTAGTTTAATGTGGACTGTCACTGCCAGTCTGAGAGGGGAGGTGTTTTTAAGCGAGTTGGAGCATAATAGCGCCCTTCTGGGCTGCCTCTTCCCTGCCTGTTAGAAGCAATAGAATGTGGTGGTTACAGAGACTTGCCTCCAGACCTTGCCCCTTAATATAGCTGTATGACCTTGAGCAAATTATTTCGTCTTGCTATGCCTCAAGTTTCCTCATCTTTAAAATGAGCATCACGATAGTACCTTCTTCAGAGAGTAGCCCTTATTAAATAGGAAGTATGTCTAAAGTGCTTAGGGTAAGTCCTGGCACTTAGTTAGGCATGCATTGAATGTTGGCTGCTACTGTTATTGTTGTTATTATTATTATTATTATTATTATCACTGTTATTTATAGCAGGAGCCTCCATGCAGAATCCAGTTGTTTTTTTTTTTTTTTTTTTCATCTTTATTTATTTATTTTCGAGAGAGAGCAAGAGAGGGATAGAGAGGGAGAGAGAGAGAATCCCAGACAGGCTCCGGCGCTGGATCTCACAAACCATTAGATCATGACCCCAGCTAAAATCAAGAGTCAGATGCTTAACTGAGCCACCCAGATGCCCCAGAATCCAGTTTTTTTGATGTATGAGAACTGTTTGTTCCCCATTGTCCCTGACTTTTTGAGAGGTTGCCAATGACCAGAACTTAGACCCACAGGATACTAGGGAGGGAGAAACTTGAGTGCACTGCTGGTTTGGGGACTGCAAATTTAAATGGCTTCAGGGGGCAGGTGGATAATAGGTATAGGGGAGTGACTGTAGCAAGGGTGTGCGGATGTGTGTGTGTGTGGGGGGGGGGCGGTGTATTCAATTGCAGATGTTTAAAAACAATGTTTGCCTGGCAGAATACTTCTGTGAGTGTCCAGAACCCTTTCTTGTTGCAGAGGGGAGCAGGAGGTGCGGAACGAGACCCAGATGCAGGAAGAATGGTTTGCATAGGGTTAAAAAAAAAAAAAATCCGGTGGCTGAGTTGAGGATAGATCCACTTATCCACCCTCGGGAACCAGCTCTTTTTAAACCATCCCCTCCCAGGAATTCCCCACAAATACTGTTCGGGAAGATAAACCCAGAGTCAGAAAGGTCCTGACAGGAGGAGCCTAGAGAGCAAGGGAAGGGATGAGAGGGAAGGGGCTAAGGGGGTGGTACATTCTTATGGGGAGGATTGGTGGTCTGTAGCTGGTCAGTTGCTCAGGCCTGTGTCTACACCAATGTCATACTGTCCATCATTGGGATTCCAGCTGAGGAACCAAAGCAAAGAATTGGGAATAAGTAATAGCATTTATAGTAACTAACGTTTATTGAATTGCATACATAGAGCCCAGCATTATGCTAAATGCTTTACATTGCTTTCTTTTAGGGTAGGTTCTGATCGTTTCCCTGTCTTTCAGAGAAGAAAACCGAGGCATGTAAATGTGTCTCACATCACACCATTAGTAAGGGGAGGAGCCTGACATAGGAGACCCTGACTGTCCAGCTGTTACACCTGGCTCCTGCTGTGGTTTTCCCTAAATCTCAGGGGACCCAGTCATGCCGCACTTGGAGAGCAGCCACGTGCCTGGGTGGTGGCTGCCTTGCGTGGGAACACAGGGACAGAACTACCTGCCGAATCCCTCCACTGAAAAAATATTAACCTGAGGCTTGGTGGTTACAGAACAGGAGACTTTCTGTAGAAACCATTTCATTTCCATTTCATAGGGTATCTCTTGTACTACAGGGTCAGTACTAAATGCTTAGAGATACAAATGTGAATAAAACAACCCTGCCTTCAGGGGTCTTATGGACTAGTCAGGAAGATCGGCATATATCCAGATTATTAAAACTTAAAATAGATATATGGGGAATAAGTGCTGAAAATTTTAACAACTAACATTTGCATTAGCTTTACTGTTTACAAGATGTTGTCACTTGAGTTTTGCCATGGTCCTATAAAGGAATTAAGTCAGAGGTTATTTTTTTTTCCTATTTAAAAAAATTTTTTTAATGTTTATTTTTGAAGGAGAGAGAGACAGCGTGAGTGGGGGAGGGGCAGAGAGAGGGAGACACAGAATCCGAAGCAGGCTCCAGGCTCTGAGCTGTCAGCACAGAGCCGGACACGGGGCTCGAACCCATAAACCACGAGATCATGACCTGAGCCGAAGTCAGAGACCCAACCAACTGAGCCTCCCAGGTGCCCCATTCTTTCCTATTTTTAATTTTTTTTATTTTTTATTTTTCTTTTCAAAAAAAATTTTTTAATGTTTTTATTTATTTTTGAGACAGAGAGCATGAGCAGGGGAGGGGCAGAGAGAGGGGGAGGCACAGAATCTGAAGCCGGCTCCAGGCTCTGAGCTGTCAGCACAGAGCCCGACGCGGGGCTCGAACTCACGGAGTGTGAGATCATGACCTGAGCTGAAGTCGGACGCTCAACCGACTGAGCCACCCACGTGCCCCTTTTTCCTATTTTTTAGATGAGGAAACAGGCTAAGGAGGCTGTACCCTAGGTAAGGTCATAGTTCACAGAGGTGTGGAGACCTTACCCAGCTTGTTTGACCCCTGAGCCCAGGCTCTTTTCCAGCACACTGGGCTGCCTTCCCATCTAAGGATCTCCCAGCGCCTGTTACGAACGCTACCAAGATGAATTGGAGCAAACAGCTGAGAACCATATCACTGTCTTCCTTTCTTAACGTGTCAGAGCCTTTCTGACTCAGAAAAACCTTAACAGTAACTTTGGGAAAACACACAGAGGCTGTAGAAAAGGCACCTTCATCCAGAAGGGCCACATTGATGTCTTCCTCTTGAGCCTCTCAGATCTTTCAAATTGCAGTTTAAATATTCAGAATTTGAAGAATAAGCCAAAGAGCAGTTGGAATTAATTTATACCAGGGTTTCTTGACCCATTTGTGCTGGATAATTCTTTGTTGTGGGGGCGGCCCTGTGCATTGTAGATTAACAACATCTCTGGCCTCTACCCACTGGATGCCAGTAACACTCTCTCCTTGGTTGTGACAACCAAAAGTGCCCCCAGACATTGCCAAATGTTCTGGTGGGCAAAATCATTGCCGGTTAAGAACCACCGAGCTAGACCAAAGAACAATTCTGCAGGCTGTAGCTATTTACCTCCCGCAGCCTTTCTCACTGGTGGGGGGCATGTTTAAGGGGTTGGGATGGGAGGAGGGAGATTAGGAGAAAGCTATGGAACTTGTCTCTCTAGAGACAAGGGTTCTTAACCTCAGAAGATGGGCATTCAGGGATCTGTGAACTGACACTGTAAGCAAAACTTGGCGTTTGTGCCTGTGAACATTTTCCTGAGGAGAAGGTTTGTCCACCTGATGCCCTGGTGTGTGGTTCAGGAGGTCATGAGGAATGAGAGCGGATGGACACCAGCTCCCCTGGTACAGAGGGACCTTGTTTTTTTAAACTCCCAAGGTGGGACAGGAATCTAATATAAAAATGCAGGAGAGATCAGCACTGACAGCAGGGGAAGATTCCTCATATTCATTTCCTTTAAAAAGCACCAGATTGTAAATTAAGAAAAACAGGGGCTTTTGGGTGGCTCAGTCAGTTAAGAGTCAGACTCTTGAGGGGCGCCTGGGTGTCTCAGTCAGTTAAGCATCTGACTTTGGCTCAGGTCATGATCTCACGGTTAGTGGGTTCGACCCCCGCGTCGGGCTCTGTGCTGACAGCTCGGAGCCTGGAGCCTGCTTCAGATTCTGTGTCTCCTTCTCTCTCTGCCCCTCCCCAGCTTGTACTCTGTCTCTCTCGCTCTTAAAAATAAATAAACATTTAAAAAGTTGAAAAAAAAATGTTAAGAAAAAGAGTCAGACTCTTGATTTCCACTCGGGTCGTGATCTCACGGTTCGTGGGTTTAAGCCCAGCATCAGGCTCTGCACTAACAGTGCGGAGTCTGCTTGGGTTTTTCTCTCTCTGCCCCTCCTTGCTGGCACACTCTATCTCAAGATAAATAAACTTAAAAAAAAAAATAGAAAATTAAACATTAAAAACACTAAACCTGGATTCCAGGTCCAGGTTTGCCAATAATATGACATCAGGCAGGTACCCACAGTGCTGTAGGCCCCAATCTCCCCAAGTGGAAAGGATCTAAGCTCTTGGGTGCTTGTTGGTTTGCATTTATTTTTGTGTCTCTGTCTTATTATCCCTGTGTTTCCTCTTTTCTAAAATTCCTACTATGATACTGACTGTGGTGGGAACCTAGATTTAGAGCATCGACCATTTCTCGTGGTGTCAGTACTCCCACCACGATTGATTTTAAGCTGCTAAAGTGAAGTCACTGAAGGCTGATTTGGGAAGAGAGCCTCCATGAGAGCCAGCTCCATCACACCGCTGGAACCGAGTTGAACTCTTTCCAGTGGGAGTAATTTCTCTCCTCTGTTAACACCTATGAAGCTGGGATACAGCTTCTCCTATTAGATTTCCACTGTTGCTTACTCCCTGGTTGGATCAGCATGGCATGGGATTTCCCTCAGCAGAAGCCTTATTTTTCTAACACTGTCGCTAAATTAGGAGTAGAGTTAAAGACTCAAACTTTATTGTTGATTAATTCAGTCACTACATAGCCCTCATGGTTTTCGGAGCTGGCTTTGAGAATCCTGTAGACTAGAGTGGACATGTCCCAGGAATGGCCACAATGCAAGGGATCCTCACCAAATGAGCACACAGGTCTCCTCAACCACAGGCTCATTCTAGACTGAGCCTTGTTTATGCTGTTCACTCAGCCTAATGCGCCCCCTCTTCCTAACTCCACCTACCACGCAAGGCCCTGTTCGTGCCCTTGTTGTCATCAGCAAATCCACTGAAGGCTGACTTCCAGAGGACGGGAACACAAATGACTAAAACCTAATTTTCAAAGGACATAACATGGGCCTCCTCTGAAGTCCCAGGTCCCTAAGTCTGTGCCACTATTTTAGGCACTTCGGGATTGCTGAATATTGTGATTTTTCTTTGCATTCGTGGGTGGCTACCTCTGACTATAGAGTTTAAGAGAGTAGGAGTCCCATCGTACTCTGCAGCAGGCTCCTTCAACCCTAAGCTTGTGTGCTGCACAGACCTATACCCCCATCACTGTCGGTTAATTTCAACCCTGTCCTCTTTTGCCAGTTCTATGTAATAATCATGCTAACGTTTTTGAGAGCTTATTCCATGCCAGGCATGTTCTAAGCATCTTGTATCGTCTCCAGGAATCCACAATGGCTCTGGGGTTATACATGCTCTTTTTTTTTTTAATTTTTTAAGTTTATTTATTCACTGAGAGAGAGCACAAGCAGGGAAGAGGCAGAGAGAGGGAGGGAGAGAGAATCCCAAGCAGGCTCTACACTGTCAGTGCAAAGCCCGATGTGGGGCTTGAACCCATGAACCGTGAGATTATGACCTGGGCCAAAGGCAGATGCTTAACCGACTGAGCCACCCAGGCACCTCGCTCTTTTTTTTTTTTTTTTTAATTTTTTTTTTTTTAACATTTATTTATTATTGAGAGACAGCACGAGCAGAGGAGGGCCAGAGAGAGGAGGAGACACCGAATCCCAAGCAGGCTCCAGGCTCTGAGCTGTCAGCACAGAGCCTCACGCGGGGCTTGAACCCACAAACCGTGAGATCACGACCTGAGCCAAAGTCAGACAGTTAACCGACTGAGCCACCCAGGCACCCCAGGGGATTATACGTGCTCTTAATCATCCTCATTCACTCAGAAATAAATACTCTCAGGCACAGAGAAGTTAACGTACACAGGATCATGTAGGTGACAAGTTGACAGAGCTGGGGTTTGAAGTCAGGTTGTTGATATTCAAACTACACTATGCTGCCTCGGGTCTGGTCTCCTCAAACAAACTAAACTCGGGGCGCCTGGGTGGCGCAGTCGGTTAAGCGTCCGACTTCAGCCAGGTCACGATCTCGCGGTCTGTGAGTTCGAGCCCCGCGTCAGGCTCTGGGCTGATGGCTCGGAGCCTGGAGCCTGTTTCCGATTCTGTGTCTCCCTCTCTCTCTGCCCCTCCCCTGTTCATGCTCTGTCTCTCTCTATCCCAAAAATAAATAAACATTGAAAAAAATAAAAAAATAAAAAAAAATAAAAAACAAACTAAACTCCTTGAGAGCAAGCTCCGTGTCTCACTCTTCTCTGCAGCCTCAAGCACCTAGTTTAGGGTCAAGCAAATACTTGGTGAATGAAACGAATGGGGAACCTGTTTGCGTCTATGAATATCCACTGACTCAATTTTTGTAAAACATGTTTTGATCATATAGTTTCTACCCTGAATCATGTTTTCTCTTTAGTGCACTTATTCCAGCTAGACATCACCGTGAAACAGGGACGGGATAAAGTCCGAGAAATGTTCATGAAGAATGCCCACGTCACGGACCCCAGGGTGGTTGATCTTCTGGTCATTAAGGTAACTGATCCCTCCCGGACTGACTTAAAAGAGCAGCCACCTTATCCAGAGCTTCTCAGTCGTCCCGTTTGTCTCCCAAGCCTGAAAAGCAACTACTAGGTCAGCTACTTTTGCTTAGGGTTTCAAAGAAATAGATGAACTTAGAGGTTATCACCTCTAAGATTGTTCAAGAAAAAAAAAACATTGGGGTTTGCATTTTTAAAAAAGATGAGGAAAATATTTAAAAATTTTAAAAAAGGAGGGGGAGGCACGTGGGTGGCTCAGTTGGTTAAGTGTCCAGCTTCTGCTCAGGTCATGATCTCACAGTTCGTGAGTTGAGTCCCGCATTGGGCTCTGTGCTGACAGCTCCGAGCCTGGAGCCTGCTTTGGATTCTGTGACTCCCTCTCTCTGCCCCTCCCCCGATCTCACTCTGTCTCTGTCTCTCTCTCTCTCTCTCTCTCTCTGAAAAATAAATAAACATTAAAAAAAATTTTTTTTTAATAAAAAAAGATGAGGAAAGTTTGAAATCTTCTTGAACCTCCTTCCTGGAAGTTACTGCTTCACTGGGTTGCTGCTTACAGCTGGAAGAGGCAGGCAGGTTAGCTGAGCCCTGTGTACATAGTTCAAATCCCAGACCTGATTCTATATCTCCAGTCAGTCACATTAGCATCAGTGCATACTTTAGCACGGACCAGTACACCGCATGGAATGTTAAGCAGAAACCAGCCAGTCAGGTTAGGCAGTCATGGGGGAGGGGCCTACTGACCTGGGAGGCTCTCCTCTTGGAATCAGTTAGCTACAGAGTTAAAGAATATTGGAGAGGCCTTAGAGATCAGCTAGTACAACCACCTCGTTTTCCAGATGCCGAAATGTGGTCTAGACCAAGGATGTTACTTGCCCAGAGTCACTCGACAAGTCCGTGCAGAGCAGAGCACAGAATCCTGGCCTGTATGGTGGTATTCTTTCCAGCCACTCTGACTGAACACCTCTCCCCTCACCTGTGCAGGGAAAGATGGAACTGGAGGAAACAATTAACGTCTGGAAGCAGCGGACACACGTTATGCGGTTCTTCCATGAAACAGAAGCGCCGAGGCCGACGGATTTCCTGTCCAAGTTCTACATTGGCCATGACCCGTGACTCAGTGGAAAGGTGCATGTTGACATTTAGATATTTTAGAACACAAATAAACTCAGTATGTGATGGTCACTTCCTAATAGAATTCCACTGGTGAGCCAGGGGGAAGTTCTCCTTCTGCAGTCTCTCTCCCTTTTTGCCTGAACAAGTGGGGTCTTAGTATACACACCACCTGTTCTTTCCCTTTCCTCAAGTGTGGTGTTTCCTATAAATCAGACTCTCTTTTCTCAGAGCCTTGCATGTCAGTAAACAGGAAGGATGAGGCCATCTGCTCAGAAACCATCATTCCGGGTGTAAGGCTGGATGACTCTGTTAATTTAGCTGTGTTTCCACAGCCTCCAGGATAGCTTGGTGTCACGGCACAGATTATCCAAAATTAGCTCTTGCCGTTCGGGAGAGATGAGAGTAACGCTGAGTGGCGCAGAGTTAGGGCTGACGGGCTGGGCTGCTCCTCCCTGGGCTCTGGAGAGAACGGCAGCTCAGAGGCCCAGCCCCTCTACCTGCAACAAACGTCAGTTCTTAAAAGGACATGAGCTTCCTACCCAGTTAGGCGCTCTGCTAGGAACACAGCTGTTTAGTGCACAGACAACAGAAATAGCTCTACTGTTTGCAAATGGGACTGTGGCTCCAGGGACAGGAGAATCAGTGTTGACGCAGATTAAATAACTCATCTTTGTTTGCTTTTGGTGGTTCCTTCCCTGGGCGGCTAAATGCTGGAGATGGGTTCATTATTTGAGTACACGGTCACCCTGGGCATTGCCACGTTTTTTAGCACCACCAACCCCTTTACTATCTTTTCCTCTAAGGAACCCAAGTTTTGAAAGATTCATTCTAAGAGTGATGTTTTAAAATTTTTTTAATTTATTTTTGAGAGAGAGAGATACAGAGCGCAAGGGGGTGGGAGGAGATGGAGAGAGACACACACAGACTCTGAAGCAGGCTCCAGCCTTCAAGCGGTCAGCATAGAGCCCGATGCGGGGCTTGAATCCATGGACCGTGATATCATGACCTGAGCTGAAGTCGGATGCTTAACCAACTGAGCCACCCAGGCACCCCTAATAATGGTATTTCTAAGGAGTTTTAAACAAAGCTTATGATTAGCAGGTGAAAACTAGCCAGCATTCCTCAACACAAAAAAAGCTGGAGGCTTTAGTTATAGCCTGTGCATCTTTACTGAGGGGAAAGTTTCTGCTGGGCTTTTGTAAATAATGAAAATAGGTCCAAGGCACCCGTAATTACTTTCGTAGCTCCAGAGGGGCCTGGGAATCGGGTTATAAATCAAAGACCTGTTATGTTCAGCTGCTAGAGAAAGGTCAGCAGGGACAGGAAACGGCAACTAGGGTCTTACTCATATTGAGACACTTCAGCCACCACTCAGTCATACAGAGCTGATATTTATTATGTTTATTCGTAAGTTGATTGTGCTCAGTGGATAGCATATTTTTGGGGAACCTCCCAGAGCCTGGGGATCTGGGGTATGGTCACAGACGGTGCAGGAGGCTTCGCTGGAGTCAGGAGGCTGAGGGGTTTCCCTGGGCCCTTCTGCTGATAGGGAAGTAGGAGAGGCTATGAGGATCACCATATCTGAATTAAGTTAGGGCTGTCTCCTTTCTGTACTTCCTCCATGTCCTGTAAGAAAGGAAAGTAGCAGTGAACTGGGCACGGAGCAGCGCTCTATCCACACACCAAAAAGAGAATTCCAGGGAGGTTCTACCAAACAAGGCAGGAGCAAGGCAGTTTTATTCTTTCATACATGTCCTGAACATTCACCGGAGACCAGGCACTGGGGGCCCAAAGGTATAAAAGACATGTTCCTTGGGGCACACGGCTGGCTCAGCTGGTAGAGCATGAGACTCTCTTGACCTTGGGGTCATGAGTTCAAACCCTATACTGAGTGTAGAACTTACTTTAAAACAAAACCAAACCCCCTGTCCCCTGCCAGGAGGAAGCTCATCGTCTAGTAGAATTTGGAGGTGTGTCTGTGTGCTTAAGTGTATGATAGTGTCACAAGAGGGACTGGGCAGAGGGCACAGCCTCACTTTCAGATGGAGGAATGAGGGAAGACTTCATCAAAGATCATGAAGAACTGGTGAAAGTAAGTGTAGTGAGAAATAGCCTTCCAATGGCAGGAAGAGTGAGCCACTGCTCGGGGGTGGGTAAGCCTGTCGGTAATTCAAGAAACAGTGAATAGTGGGGATAGGTGTGTGGTTGGGAATATGGAAGATGCGGCTGGAATAAGAGGTGTGACCAGATCATGGCAAGCCTTGAATCCCAGACTACGGAGCCAGAACTGTCTTTATCTACAACCGAGAGGCAGCCAAGCAGCCCACGTTCGAGCACGAGAAGCCAAGACGCGAAAGGTGAAAAGGACAGGCACCGGGGGAAAGGTTTGTGAACAGCCAGGTTGCTGTGCCTGTACAGCCTGTACAGGTACGGAGTTTGGTAACCTTGCGAACCATGGTGAGGATGTGCAGTTTCTAAATTTCAATGTGGAGAATGAAGCTGTTCGGGGTGGGTGTCTAAAGCATATTAAACCGTTAAGAAAACTTACGGGTTGAGAGAACGAGGGTACATAAAGGGCAAATAAAAAGGCTGGTTGGGATCAACTTTGTCGGAAAAGATCCCAGTGAATTTCTAAGTCAGTAAGATAGTTGTCCTCATCCAATGTAGAGAAAAGGCAAAATAAAAACATCAGCCAAGTGAGTCACTTTATTAAGGGGTCTGCACCTCTGCTTCAAGTGAGGGAAACTACTACAGGGCCAAACTGCATCACAGTTTAGATGCCCCACCCCACTTCCTGTTCCCAGTCCATGTAGGGGAAAAGAAGTCTTACCTGTTAGTCATCGTCGTCGTCATCCTCTGGGACAAAAATGTCATGCTCCTCAAGTAGAGCAGCAAAGTTCTTGCTAATGAGCGTCCCGACATAGAGAAAGGGGATCACAATGGAGAACACACGGAGAAGGCCGAAGGACATCTGCAGAGGGTCAGAGTGGTGGCTGTGAGTTCCAGAGCCCACTCTGGTGGGACCACAGAAGGCCCAGCCCTCAGGGGCACTCCTTTGGCCCCAGACCTGTGATAAGCAACTACTTGATTTTAAAGTCCTCGGAAAAAGAGCAAGAAAAATAATTCGAAGAATTGATAAGATGATGGTCATCAAAGTGGATACTGGGAAGAAAAGTATAAGGCATTCTAGACATCTAAAAATTAGGGCTCAACCTGGTAATTACTTGCAGATACAAACAGGTAAGAAAATACTAAGAGCTGGACTGTGGAAACAGAGCTCACCTCTACTTGAAGACACCAAATACGTGAAAATGGATTACAAAACAATGAGCATGTACAGTGAAAGGATACAGTCCTTTAACTGATTCCCCAGGGCCTGAGAAGTTTAATTGCACCACATTAAATGTTCAAAACAAGCATGTTTTGAAAAGTGAGCATGTCTTCACGCTAAAAGACTGGCTGTTTTAGATGGACTAAGGGAGTTTCAGTATAATCTCAACATATCCTCTCATATTTTCGTATGGAGTTTCCAAAAAAATTTTTTTTTCAGCTGTGCCTTTTTATAAGGCAGCTCTTCCCCAGCATGGACCCTGCTGCTTCCCATGAAATAATCCTGAGCTCACTGACCGGATTAGCTTTAAGAGAATTTGTTTTTGTTTTGTTAACTCCCACGCAGCACCGGAGTAAAAAAGCAAACTTGTTTGGCTTAAAGGGCTGTTTCCATTTTACTTAGAAAAATCCAAGGGTACTCAGGGCACGTGAGAGCATTCAGTGGTGGAAAAAATAGGACCTGGTGGAGGTGGGCGGGGGAGGAGGGTCGACCAGCAAGAAACCTGGATTCCAGGACCTGACGGGCTGCTCGCTTTGGAGCCTCACTGGCTTCACTGCTTTGGCCCGATTCTTCATTTATAAAAACTGACTGTAATACCTCCTGCACACCTCTCAGAGTTGCAAATTACACGAATTAAACACTAGGTCAAAACTCCTACGAAGAAAAGGTCTGTCCCACGTACAATTTATTTACAAAGTCCTTTCACAACTCGTTATTTCATCCCATCAACTCTGAGGCTGACAAGAACAGAGTGGTTACGTGATTTGTCTATACCGGGTGCATATAGCCGAGTCTTGTGGCCCTGGAGAACTCGCGCACCGCGCTCCTCACGATAAACTAGTGCAACGTGCAGTCCTCAGCTCTCGCTCCCCCACCCCTCCATCCTCTGTCTCCTTGCGCCCAACTCAATCAACACCGGGATCTGACCCGACCATCTCCTCCCACCTGTCAAAATTCGCAGGGCATCATTGCTAAACTTTGTCCTTGATCCGTCTTCCGGTCTAAGGCGGTTGTATGATTGGCCTTTGCACCTATCAGTCGGCGTCGACCCGCACACAATCCCCATAATGATTGGCCTCGGCCCCTTCGCCCCGCCTCCAGGCAGACACTCACTTTCACCGGTTTGGGCAAAATGGCGCCGCTGCGAGTAACGATGACTGACCTCGACGGTACCAGGCTCCGACCTGAGCCACCCCCTCCGTCGGAGACATCGCCACCTTTCCTCAAGCTCGGCCCGCTCCGTAAAGCCCCGGATCGGACGGATGCCAATGCCAGCCAGCGAGCCGCTGCGGACGCCATCTCCCAGCTCCGCCCCTAGCTCGGCACCCAGGCCCCACCGCCCAGCCCCTGTGACGTCCTCAGGGAGAGCACGGCCGCAAGCCTCGCGAGACCCTTGAGATCAGACGAGAGGCCCAGCTCTCACACTTGCGCAGTGCGCCTAGTTCCCCTATGCGGTGGAAAAGAGGCGTTTGTTACCGGCCGGACGTGGTGACGTCACGAGGAGGATGCCGATGCCCCAACAGCCGGCTGATTCTGGGCATGCCGGGCGGGGTCTTCTGGCTGGCGGTCCTCGTGGACCCCTCGTATTGTTCACTCAGCCAGAACAGCCAGGGTTTGGCAGAGTGGGTGATTGTTGAGAAGAGAAATGACTTTAATTGAGCTTGAAACAATTGTATTTCTCTTTTTAATATTTAAAAAATATAAATGTATTAGTTGTACTACTTGGGTGATTTGGGAATTTTATTTCTTGCCAAGGTATACGTTCTCTATAGGCAAATGTAAACCATAAGTGAAGGGGAGAAATGGGGCTTTTGCACAAATTGGTCAAGTGGTTGTTAAAATAAACTTTGAGGAACCAAAATGAGTAATAAAAACCTCATGTTTTAATCATATAAAAATACTGTAACCATAAGAAAGATAAAAGCCTATAGTGTCTGTGTAGAAAACAAGGCGCAGTGGGCTGTGGGACTCCTGTACAGGGTTCGGAAGGTAGCCCCTCTTCTTAGGACACAAGCCTGGCAGGAACCGGTTCTGGACTCTGGTGGCCTTGGGCGTGCTGGACTTAAGAGGCTGTCGGTCACAGCCTCTGGACCTCGTTGGCCCTGGTCAGGCTACCCAAGGCCCTAATAAGGGATTGAGAGTCTAAGAAGGGGCAGACTGTGTGTATGGAGAGGGGGGGATGTCTTGACCAGGTTCTGCATCTTCCATCCAGCCACTGCTGCCTCACCTCTAGGGCTCAGGCTAGTCTGGCTGCTGGCTCTCTAGACGCAGCCACTTTGCCTCCCAAAATAATCGATAAAACACTTGGCGCCATGCTGCTGAGAGTAGCAGTGAGAGGGTCTTGGCAGATACGCGCTGGCTGACAAGCAGGATAGTGAATGAGTTCCTAGGAGGGGTTCAGGGTTGGGAACAGCTCTCTGGGAGCAGTTAGAAGAATTTATCCTGGTGTTCAAACTCCCAGAATGCCCTCGACTGAAAACCAAAATAACAACCTGGCTTCCCCAGAGAGCCACATTGCCTCCTCGCTTCTTTGGCTTCCCACTTGGCAGCTCCAGGAGCTGGCTGCTAAGGACAGAATACAGGAAGGATTTCTGCTGACATAAAAAGCTCCCAGCCCCTCTCGGGACAATGACCAGCACCATCTATAGACAAGGCAGCCAGGGAGAGAAGATGGAGGCCCCAACACTTGCTGAGAAGAATCAATCCCTCTTCGTTGGCTGAAGGCCCTGCCCCTCCAAAGGGCCCCACCCAAACTGCAGTTCCTATGCCCAATCTTCCCACCGCTCAGGAAGAGCTGGGCCCCAGAAACCCCCAGGACAATAAATCCACTTTCTCTGACAGTGTCAGTCCCTTGAGCCAACATTTCAGCCAGCTTCTGGTATTTAAATGTACACACAACTCCCTGTGTTAGAAGTTGTGGTTGTAGAGTCTGTTGTGTAGGTAAACAGGCAGGGCAGCCTGAGGCCATGCAATAGTCCCCACTTCCTCCATTTCATTAATATTCCCTGAGAGCGGAGCAGTCCAGCACAGAGTCAGGAGACTTGGGTCTGGCCCTGTGGTTGCTGAGCAAGCATCCCCTCCTCTCTGGGCCTCAGGAAACAAAGGGGTTGCAAGTAACGATTCCTTGGTCCCCCTCCAGGCACAAAGGTGGATCTGGAGCCTGGAGGAGGCCTAAAAAGCAGGAAGGAGAGAACCCTCTCAAAAAAAGCAACTTTAAAACAAATAAACATTAAATTCCTGGAGAAGCACTGGTTCTGGTGTCCTGACCAGCAGGACAAGGGAAGAACCCAAAGAGCCGAGGCTCAGTGCCCATCCTGTTTCTCACGTTCTGGCCGGCTCCCCCGGGCCCTCTGCATCCACCTCTGCCTCAGCTCCGAGATCTCCTGGCCATACCAATTGTGCAAGGCAGAGAAGTAGAAGGTCTCAGGGAACAGGGGGCTCTGCCTCCTGCCCAGGAAGAGGCCGGCAGGGCCCTGCAACTCGGCCAAGCCCTGCCCTGCTGGCCTGCTGCCACTTTCTTCACCCAAGTCCACAGGGCTGCAATCCTTGGAGAGGGAGTGGCCGTTTTCCAGGCCCAGAGGCCGATGGTCAGGAGCCTGGGGCTTATAGCGGCTGGTAATGGCCTTCCAGGATGAGTGGCGATGCAAGGCCAGACTGTGGCGGGCATCTCGCAACTGGCTCTCCAGCTCGCGCACCACCAGGCGCATGTAGCCAAAGCTCGCCCTGGACAGTGCCTTCACCCAGGCCTCCTGGGCCGCGGGCCCATCTGCCGCAAGCAGGTGTGGGCGCACACCAGGGGCGTCGAAACGGATGGCGAAGGCAAACTCCTCAGACATTGGAGCCTCGGCCAGCTCCACCGTGCAGCCCTCCAGCACCACCAGGCTCAGCGGGGCCCTGCTCTCTCGGCTCTCAAAGGAGAACAGCAGGTTGCCTTTGAGAACAAACCAGCATCTTCGGCCAGTGCCACTGGGAGTGGGGGGAGTCCCTGCCCCGCCCCAAGTGCGCAGAAAGCCCGTATGGTCTGCTGGGGAGTCGCTCAGTGCATAGTGGGCTACACTCCTCTCGTTCAGCTTCATGGCTCCCATAAGAACTGTGAGGGGAAAACATTTTTAAAAAATTAAAAAAGGGGGGGGCACCTGGGTGACTCAGTTGGTTAAACATGAGTTTGAGCCCCGCATCAGGCTCTGTGCCAACAGTTCAGAGCCTAGAGCCTGCTTCAGATTCTGTCTCCCTTGCTCTCTGCCCTTCCCCACTCGCACTCTGTCTCTTTCTCTCAAAAATAAAATAAAAACATTAAGGAAAAAAAAAAAAAAAGTGGCGGCGGGAGAGGGCCAGAGAGGGAGGCAGCCTCTGTGCTCCTGTGGGGAAAAGAACGCTGGCTCTGGAGGAGATCTGGGCCCCAGCTCTGTGGCCTCTACTCACTTGCTGTGTGCCCTGAGGCTCTCAGTGTCTTCATCTGTGAAATGGGCTAGCCTCCCCTGACTTTGCTCTCAAAGGGTTGTTGTGAGGGTCATGGAAAAAACTGGACACCAGAGGGCTCAGAGAAAATGATAACGTGTACCAGACCAGGAGGTATGGAGGGCTTTGACACAGCTTTTTAAAATCCAAAGAAAAAGGTATCAGCTGAGCTGAAATGGATCCTGAGCCCACAGAACCCATAGAAATCATTATGCCTAAACCATCCCCTGACCCAGGGGCCCCTCAGCTCCAACCCTGAGGCCAAACCTCCAGGGTTTCTGTGACCCTCCTGGGCCCCCGCGGCCTCTCATTCATTGATGGCGCAATTACCCTTTAGTAAGAATCCGCAGCCTTCGAGGCCAGATGAGGGCAGGGTGAGGCAGGCCTGCCCCATTCCTCCATCAGTGGGGGCTTAGATATGGATCTGTGCAGTAAACGAGTGTGGTACAAACACAAGGCGTGGCTGGGTAGGACCATCCTCAGCCACTGACTGTCGGTGCCTCACGGATCGTAAGTGACACCTAATTCAACTGTCCTCCTGACTCATGAAAAACTGAGGCCCAGAGCAGTGAAGATGAACTGCCCAAGGCTGCATGACCAGCCAGAAGCAGAACTTGGGTCTCCCGATTCCCTCATATCTTCTAGGGGCAAGCCTTGGCAGTGACTCACTTACCAGCAGAGCTCACAGCAAGAGGGCAGGGGCCTGGCTTGTCTGGCCACACGGACTATGTGGTTCCTAGGGCACCTGCAAAACAATTGTCAAACCCAGTGACCCCCCCCTCCTAGGGGATGAGAACTCCTGCTCAGTCTTAGGAGCCCAGTAAAAACCACCACCTCTTCCAGGAGGCCTACCCTGATCATCTCCGTACCCACCCACTCACTCAGGCCAGGCCCTTAATAAGGAGCAATTGAATATCACTTCTCAGAACTCAGTACTCTACTCCCTAAGGCTAGGTCAGAGTTAAGTGTCCTCAGCTTCCTGCTTTTCCCTTCTAGCACATGTCGCAGGTTGGCTTTTAAGTCACCTAATCTGAGAGGTCTGTCCTGATGGCTGTATCCAAAGTGGTCCTGATCACCAAGGTGACCTGATCTAAGGTGACCCAACCAGCAGCCCCCTCACTTCTGTTTGCATTTCCTTCGTGCCACAATGATCTATCTCATTTGTGTTTACAGCATTATCCCCAACCCCAGAATGGGCAGGACTCACCTTGGCTGGCCGCCGCCCCCCCCCTCCCCCCCCCCCCCCCCCCCCCCCCCCCCCCGTTTGACTTCCAATATCCAGGAAGAAAGTATTCAAATAAGTGAGAAAACGCCAACGGACAAAGCAGCCCCTCCCTCCTGGAGCCTAAATTCAAGCGGGGAGACACAGTGTAAACAGACAAAAGTAAATAATAAATGAATGTAAAAATGAATTACGGAAGAAATAAAGTAAGGATCAGTCATGATAAGGCCTAAGCGGGGGCCCACGAGGGTGGGGTGGTCGCAGGAGGAGGAGGAGCTCACTGAGGTCTGCCCCGGCCGAGCCTTGCGTCCGCCCGGCACCGGGGCGCGGAGAGGGGCTCCGGAGCGGGAGGAGCAGGGCTCCCGCCCCCGCCGCGAGCCTGGGGAGGGGTGCGAGGCCCCGACCGCGGAGCCGGCGGGGAGTCGGTGCGCCGCGTCTCGCCGGTCTTTTTGTTAGAGGAGCTGGACGGGCTGGGGCGCTGGACCCACCGGCCTGGGGCCACCGGGTGGACCCCTGACCCGCCACCGCCCTAAAACAGCGGTCGCCTCGCCGGGAACCTCAGTCTCCGGGTCCGCGCAGTGGGGCTGCCCCGCCACGTCCCCGCTGGCCACGCCCTCCCGGGGGCCGCCTCCTCCAGAGCCCGCGGGGCCCGCGCTCACCTCCGCGCCGACGGGCGCGCCGAAGCCCGGGAGGGCGGTTCGCGCGGTGGGCTGCGCCCGCGGCCTGGGGCGATCCGGGCTCCGGCCCCCGCGCCTCCGCCCGGGCGGGAACGTGGCCGCGGACGCCGGGAGACCCCTTCCGGGCGGCGGCTCGAGTTACCATCCCCCCCCTCCCCTCCCACAGCTCACCCGGGGATCTGCGAAGCGGCTTCTGGATCCACGCGGGAGGGAAACTGAGGCCGGAGAGGCCGAGACTTGCCAGAACCACGGAGCTGGTCAGCGGCGGGAGACCTCGAACCCAGGGCCCCGCCGCAGGTCGTCCGCGGGCCTCGGACCCAGCCCACCGCCAGGAGACTTCGGAGTCCTTCTCTTCCCCTCTCCAGCCCCCTCTCCCCGCCCGGCCCACTTTTCCCACTGAGCCAAGCCTGGGACGGCTTGGGCCCGGCGCCTCCTTTGGGCGGGCTCCTATCCAGTCTGCGAGGCCCCGCCGAGCTTCCTGGCAACCCCACCCGGCTCCAGAAGCGCCCACATTTCTGTTTCTGGGGTTTATCGATTTCTGCTTCCGCCACTCCCACCGGCCTGCAACCCACCCGCGGTCCCCAGGGCTCTGCCTGGAATTGGTCCAAGGGTAGGCTTGTGGTGAGGGTTCCCCGAATGCACAACCAAACGCAGGAGGCTGGGGGTTCCTGACGGCCCTGGAAGCCAGGGAGGTCGGAATATCTGCCCATGAATTTGGTGGTTCCCAGCTCAGAGCTCTAGCCTTTGCAGTTCCTGCAGCCTAGAATGTTCCTTCTTACCTCTATCCCTCAGTTCTAACTTCTCAGAGCTCCTTCACACCAACTAGGTCTCCGCTTAAATGTCCTCTCCCTGACTATGCGATGTCAAGTAGCTCATCCTCAAGTCTATCACATCCCTGGGGTGTATTTTCATGATAGCACTAGCCACTACAGAACATTCCCTATACTCATGCTTTTATTTCCTGTTTATTATCTGTCTCTCCCACTAACTTTTATTCAGTTAATAACAGAAACCATAACAAATGTGTTAGAAGGTAATAAGTGGTATGGAAAATATAGGAAGTCACACTGAGCTTGGGAATTGCTGGAGCAGCGAGGTTGCAATTTCAAATGGGATGGTCAGGGTAGGCCTCACTGAGAAGGTGGCATTTGAGAAATACTGGTAGGAAATAAGGGAGCCAGTCATGCCAAAATCTGGAGGAAGATGATTCCAGGCAGAGGGAACAGTTAGTGCAAAGGCCCTGAGACCAGTTGTGTCTGAGGAACTGCAAGAGTGTGACAGAGAGGCAGGGAGGAGGGGGACAGCAGCAGAAGATGTGGTCAGAATGCGTGGGGTTGGGCTTTGTAAATCTGTGAGTCTCCAGACTGAGATGAACAGCTGTCACAGGGTCTTGAGCAAGGAGTGACCTGAGGTATGCTGTGAAGGAGTACTCCAGGGGTGCCTTGGTGGCTCAGGCAGTTAAGCATCTAACTTGATTTTGGCTCAGGACCCTGAATCAGGCTCTGTGCTGACAGCGTGGATCCTGCTTGGGATTCTCTCCCCCTCTACTCATGTGCACGCTCTCTCTCTCTCTCTCTCTAAATAAGTAAATAAACTTAAAAAACATATTTGATGAGGGGTGCCTGGGTGGCTCAGTTGGTTAAGCGTCCAACTTCAGCTTAGATCATGATCTCACAGTTTGTGGGTTCCAGCCCTTGTTCTGACCGCTCAGAGCCTGGAGCCTGCTTCAGATTCTGTGTCTTCCTCTCTCTCTGCCCCTCCCCCTCTCATGCTCTGTCTCTGTCTCAAAAATAAATAAAACATTAAAAAAAACACAACATTTCATGAATGTAGGAGGGAAAGAATATGTAGAGTGCCTGGGGCCAGTACAATGGGTGGCTGGCCCAGAGTGTCAGGTAGGGGAGGAGAGCCTCCTGGCTCCGCAAAAACAGTGCCCTACACCATGCATCATGGCATTTTCTCACTTCCTTTTTAAAAAGCAGATATTCACTCCATAGTATTTATTAAGCGTTTACATTGTGTCGGGCACTGTGCTCGCCTTCAGGAACCCCGCAGAGGTGAAAGGACTAGCCTCTCCGGGAGCCACGGTCGTCAGGTCACCCAGTCCATAGACTTGCTCCGCGGGTGGTGCCTGCCTGAGGTGGGCGGGGAGAAGGAACTTGAGGGGGCGGGGCTTTGAGAACTTCGGGGGAGGGCTTATGGGCCCACAGGGGGCGGGACACGACATTGCTAGGGGGATTCTGATAGGTTCCGCCGGGAAGGCTTGCCGCCGTCAGGCTCCGCCCCCTGTGGAACGCTGTAGGCAAATCAGGTTACAGCAGCAGTCGGCGTTCCAGAGGCCGAAGCCTGTGGCGGTTCTGGGTGCGTCCGCAGGGTGAGTTCCGCGAGCGGGGCACTCTGAGGGACGGTCCCCGCGCTAGGGCTGCTGGGCTGCTGTCCTTGGGGACGGGGTGGGGATGGGGTGGTGGCAACCCAGAGCCGGTGGGAGTCCGAAGCCTGGTCCCAGGCCGATGCCTCCGTTCTTCCTGGGCGTCCCAGAGGCGGTCGCTGCCTTTTTCTGGCTCCGGCTCGGCGGAGGGCCGCGGTGGGGCCGGGGGTTCCCGGCACTACAGAGGGGGTGGGGCCTAACGTCTAAGACATCTTGTTTAGTATTTCTGAAGGAAGAACCCAGGCTCGGGGAAGTGATAGCTGAGGGCCGGGGGTGGTGAACAGTGAGGGCGGCTTGTGGGATCCACGCTCAAGGTTGAGAGCGGTAGAGCTAGCGAGGCCGTAGTGGACCCCGGTGCTTACCTAACGTTTCTTACCTTCCAGAATCCAACGTATAAAGCTGGTGAAAGGAGAGCAGATCCGGTCGGGTCCTGAGACGCTGAGTCCAGAGCGATGTTGCTGAAAACAGGTACCTACGCGGGTGGGGGTGGTTTGGGGAGGACAGGAGACCCGATGGGGATAGGGGCTCCCTGGAGGAAGTTCCAGCCCTCTGGTGTCTGGGCCTCTTTCTTTGATGTGGGTATGTGGGAGACATGTTCCTCTCTCTTACTCTTGGAGCTGGGCCAGCAAGAAGGAGATGCTCCCCACCTAGGAATCAGTTCCCTTCCAAAGAGGCCACTTCCTTTCTCTCCCCTTCTCCCTCAAAGTACAGAGGACCTGCTTTATGTGTTATCGACATCGCAGTAGTTGTTCCGTAGATGGCTAGATGCAGATCCAAACCTGACTAATCTCTTAAGCCCTTCTGAGGCCTTTTGGGGGTCTGTGGTAGAGAGCAAAGGGCCTTGGGTGAGACTCAGGAGACCTGGAGTCTGGCCAAGTTCTGTGTACACTGAGTTGGGGGAGCTAGTCAGGGTGCAGAAAGGATACAACCTCAAGTGTTAGTTTTTTACCGATTCCGGCACTGCTGTGGCAATAGCAGGTGGGGACTCAGGCCTCAAACACATTGCCCTGCCCCAGGCACCGTGAGCCCACTCACTGTAACTGCTGGAGCCGGCAGTTACAATAGGAGCTAATTCTTCTCAAGCCCAGGAGTCTGGTTGTTCCCCTAATGTGAAGTCCAGCGGCCTCTGCAGAGCCCAACAGCATATGGGTGGGGTGGGGCGAGGGCTGGGGCTAGGGGAGCCCCTGACAGTCATCCTTCTGACTCCCCTGCAGTGCTCTTGCTGGCCCTGGTGGCCCGGGTGCTGGTGCTAGAGAATGGGCTCCTGCGGAAGCCACCCATGGGCTGGCTGGCCTGGGAACGTTTCCGCTGCAACACTGACTGCGACGAGGACCCGAAGAACTGCATCAGGTGAGCGAGGTCCACACCACCTAACAAGCCTTGCCCAAGACCCCGGGGAGTAGGGGCAGGGAGTGGAGGGCAGGAAAAGAGCGCCCGTGCCAGAGAGGATGCAACCATAGGTGACCTTTGGGACATTGACAGCCTTGTGACCTGCTTGGGGCTTCTGTGGGAGCTGTCAGGCCTGTGGGGCAGGGGCATTGTGGCGGGCCCAGCCCCTGAGATCACTGAAAGGAGATCAT
This sequence comes from Puma concolor, assembly GCF_028749965.1. NCBI lineage: Eukaryota > Metazoa > Chordata > Mammalia > Carnivora > Felidae > Puma > Puma concolor. The sequence goes on from NC_141673.1 coordinate 7,003,684, forward strand.
TGCTACAGCCAGGCTGGCTCAGTCTTGCAGCCTGGGGCCAAACGGCTCCTTTCTTTCCACCCTGCTTATGGTTCTCATAGCCTGGATTCACACTCAGATCCTCTGAAAAGTCTGAAAAGCTCTGAGGAAAGGGGTGGGGGGTGACTGAGCTGCCCCATCCCCTGCCTCTCACCAGCGAGCGGCTCTTCATGGAGATGGCCGACCACTTGGCACAAGACGGATGGCGGGACCTGGGCTACACATACCTTAACATGGATGACTGCTGGATTGGTGGGCGTGACGCCAAAGGCCGCCTGATACCAGATCCCAAGCGCTTCCCCAATGGCATTGCCTTCCTGGCTGACTATGTGAGCCCCACCCCAGCCCTGCCCTTTAGCCTGGGGTCCAGACCAGGGTCTCCATGCATCCCCCCACCCTCTGCTCAGGGCTTATTTCCACAATCCCTCTTGAGAAATCACAGTCTGGTGGGGAAAACAGATAAATGGACAGCTAGTTTCGGCCCACCGTGGTGGGTAAGAGCCAGGAGGGGCATCTTTTCCAGCCTGGGATTTCAGAAAGATTCACTGGAGGAGGCAATTCTTGAGCTGCTATAGAGAGACGACATTCGAGGCAGAGGGGATGACAGAAGCAAGGCCTGGAGGCCAGCAGCTGCCCATGGGAGGTGTGTGTTGGAGTGAGGAGAAGGACCATAGTTGGCAGGAGACAGACCAGCAAACACACTCTTTCCTTTCGATAGTGGGGAGCCGATAATTTTCTAATGAGGACTGGTCAGATGTGCCTGTGAGGTGGCTCCCTGCGGGTCCTGCCTAAGCCCACTTGTGTCCTCAACCCTCCACAGGCTCACTCCCTGGGCCTGAAGCTGGGCATCTACGAGGACATGGGCAACTTCACCTGTATGGGTTACCCAGGCATCACGCTAGACAAGGTGACTCAGGATGCTCAAACCTTTGCCGAGTGGAAGGTGGACATGCTGAAGTTGGATGGCTGCTTTTCGACTCCCGAGGAACGGGCCATGGGTGGGTCCTGGAGCTGGCCAGGGGCCATCAGGTAGACACGGAGGGGTGGCCATGGAAAGCTCACCGGGGCCTACCTGGCCGAGCTTGTCTGTCTGTATGGCCCCCAGGGAGTAGTATTTTCCAATTCCCTGCATCCAGAGGCTGGGAGGATTATTGCCTCCCAGGCTTCCTAAAGATGGGTTGGCACCATCCCCACCCAGGAAGTGTTTGTAGCTCTGGGTACAGGGGGAGGCACCTCCTCTTTTGAGCCTCAGTTCCCTCACATTTGGTGGGAGGTTTGGCCTGAGGCCCCAGATTTCATCCTGTGCCTCCTCAGGCCTAAAATGTAGGGGTGGGGTTTTTCCAGGATACCCCAAGATGGCAGCTGCCCTGAATGCCACAGGCCGCCCCATTGCCTTCTCCTGCAGTTGGCCGGCCTATGAAGGGGGCCTTCCCCCAAAGGTAAGCCATTCCGTGAGCCCACCTGGCAATGCTCCCCACACCCAAGCCTCCTCCCCTCCTGTGCAGTCAGGGTTGCTCTCATCATAGTTGCCGGTGTGCTGATTTGTCAGTCTAGGAGAGGGTTCTGAGTGCCCCAGAGGGGGCCTCTAGGGGGGTCTAGAGAAGAGGAGGCATTCTCAGGTGGGCCGAAGGGATGGGCGTCCAGGGCATGGAACTACATGTCACGTGCTGACACACATCATCCAGCCAGTGGTCAGAATCCTGGTTGTACTGAGTGGGCTAGGACATCTAGAAGGCTAGTGAGGCCATGCAAGTGGGGCTGAGCCTCTGAAAGGCATTGTGGGCATATCACCAGGGGCCCTTCAGCACCTAGGACACTAGGAAGGGTGGGATCAGACTTGTAGACCTGAGGGAGAATGCTGGCAGACGGCGGGGCTCACTGAGAGAATACAGGGGTGGGTGTGCAGTAGCGAGGGTTGTGGGTACACCAGCCTGGGCCCGTTCCCCGGGCTTGGCCCCAACGGGCATGAGAGGGCAGGGCAGACTTCCGGCACCAGCACAGGTGGAGATGAGGCCTGGGAAGCCCCAGGGCAGGACCCCGCTTTCTGAGACCTTCCTCATCGTGATCTAGCTCAGGGCCTGTTCTCTTCCCCCTTCTGCACCCTGTGTGTCTCCTGCTGAGGCTCCTCAGCCCCCGTAGAGGCCTCCAGGCAGCAAGGCGTGACTCTGCTGCTGGACTCTGCCTTCCCCCGACATCCAGGTGAACTACAGTCTGCTGGCAGAAATCTGCAACGTCTGGCGCAACTATGATGACATCCAGGACTCCTGGAGTAGCGTGCTGTCCATCCTGGACTGGTTTGTGGACCACCAGGACATACTGCAGCCGGTGGCAGGCCCTGGACACTGGAACGACCCAGACATGGTACCAGCATGGAGGGGGGTGGCCCAAGGCCTGCGGGCCGCGACAGACCTGCTCCCCCACTGCCCTGTGCTGTCTTCCTGGATGCTCACTGCCAGGTTCTAGACCAGTGTCTCTGAAATGTGTCCTTGAACTAGCTGCATCAGACTCACCCTGGGAGCTGGTTTACCTCCACTTTTTGGATCAGGATGTTCGAACAGGGCCTGGGAATACCCATTGTTAACAGTCTTCCCTGGCGGTTCTGATGTTTCTTGAAACCTGAGAACTTGGTCTGTAGTGACTCTTGTGGGACACTATTCCTCGGGACAGTGAAGATAATGAAGAGTCCACACACTCCAGTCATTCCTTCCCTAGACTGTCCTTGCCAGGCCTGCTTCTGACCACCTTTCAATGCCCTGTGCCCTCTTCCCCTCCCACAGAGCCTCTGCAGGCAGAGTCGGCCCCTCACACCTACCTCACTCATAGCCCTGACTTCAGTGTTTTTGCACTTTATCTTATGACTTGCTACCTATCTCTTCATTTAGTCAACAAGCATTTACTACCAGTGATTATAATAATTACAGACACCAGGCCAGATAGACACCTGGAGAAACACCAATTAGCCTGCTTTCGAGTTCTGGTTCCTGCTCGGCCACTTATCCTTGGGAAAGTGACTTAATTTTTTCTGTGCTTCGGTTTTGTCAGTTGGAAGATGAGAAAAGTAGCTACCTTATATAGGGTTGTTCTGGGTATTAAAATGGATGACCCTTTAACACGCTTGGCACAGTTTGGCACATGCAGTGCTGTGTTACATGGGTATCACTAAGTATGTAACCATGTTGCTTAGTGGTAATTGTGTCCAGTCTGTGGATTGGTTGCCCTGGGGTCAGGAAGTGTCCCCCTCAGTCTTGCCACCTGTGTTTAGGGCAGGTGGGTGACTTGTGGCAGGAGCAGGGACTCTGTCCAGGTCTGGTACCTACCGCTGCCACCCTGGCTGTATTTTTTGACTTTAGTGTGTCGGTGTATAAATGCTTTTGGCAACAGGACCCCACTGGATCCTCTGGACAACCGATGCCATGGCATATTACCACCCCATAATCTTGGTGAAATAAAAAAGCTGAGGCTCAGAGGGAGAGTGACTTACTTGACGCACCCCAAGGCCACGCTCCTAGGGAATAGTGTTCGCTGAACCAGGCCCCACAGTGTCCTCCCACTCCATCTTCTCTTGCCTGGGCTACATGTCTAGAGTTGGTCCCCGTGCCCACTTTCCTAAAGAGGGCAGAGCTGACCGATCCTCTCCTCTGCCCCCAGCTGCTCATAGGGAACTTTGGCCTCAGCTTTGAGCAAGCCCGGGCCCAGATGGCCCTATGGACGGTGTTGGCAGCCCCCCTCTTCATGTCCACGGACCTGCGTACCATTTCTGCCCAGAATATGGACATTCTGCAGAATCCACTCATGATCAAAATCAACCAGGATCCCTTGGGCATCCAAGGACGCAGGATTCTCAAGGTACTGGAGTTTGGGGGGAGGGAAGGGAAGGCTGAGGGACTAGGCCCCCCGCTGAGAACAAGGTTGCCAGCCTGGAGGTTATGGAAGGCTGGGCCTCAAAATCTGCTCAGCTCACCTTCCTGGTTGTATTCAGTCAAGGATTCTACCGGGAGCTGCTCCAACCGTCCCCCCATTTGCCTGGGTGAGAACAAGGCCAGAGCAGGACAGCTCATGGGATCTGGGAAAGGGAGACATTACCACACAAGTGCACACGGGAACAGTGGGGCCCCTAGGTTTGGAAGTATGAGACTTCTGCACATGTCTGTGATGTCTGGCAAATAGCTAGGGCTTCCTTCCAGAGCTTAGGAGTTGTTTGAGCCAAGGGATGCAACTGCTACTAGCACTAGACTAGCATTTACTATTTATTGAGCACCTACTGTGTGCTGGGCATTCTGGGTCCCTTTTCTGAGAAGGTAAATACTTCCCTGCTTAACAAACGAGCGAACTGAGACTTGAAGAGTCTAAATAACCCAAGGCCACACAGTTGGTGAAGGGTGCGACAGAACTTGACTCCAACAGCATAGCCTCCCAGCTTGTGCTCTTTGCACAGATCCTCACCTCTCTAGTTAAAAGAAATCCACACAACTATAGAAGGCACATATAGAACTGGTGATCCCCAGAGGAGGGAACTAATCCTGCTGGAGGAGCTGATGGTGGAACCAGGCCCACGGACCTTCTGAAGGACGGGGCATCACCCCCCGGCCGCTCCGGGCAGAGTTCATCAGTCTTATGGACAGTGTCCTCCACTCCAGTGCCAGCAGCTGCCCATGTCTATCCCTCCCGTTAGCCTATGAACTGTCTGAGACAGGACCTTATGCACTTGTGTCTGTGTTCTGGCGTGGGGCCTGGCACAGATTAAGTGTCGGGGAGCATCTGCTGAGTCAGGGAAGAATAAGTTGGGGGTGCTGGAGGGCTGGGGTATCCTCCAAACTTCTGCATGACATGAAGCCATGGGTTAGGGGGGCCCAAAGCTCAAAGGAGGGCCAGGGAGGGGATTTCAGGGCCTGCCTGAGCAGGGAGCCCAGCCGGTAGCCACCTTCTGTGTCCAGGAGAAATCCCACATTGAAGTGTACGTGAGGCCCCTGGCCGACGAGGCTAGCGCCTTAGTCTTCTTCAGCCGCCGGACGGATATGCCTTATCGCTACCACTCCTCCCTCGCCCGGCTCAACTTTAACAGCTCCAACACCTATGAGGTGAGTATCCTACTACCTGTGGGGCTTCGGGCTTCCCCGGGTGGGTGTCGCTGGGGGTGGTCCTCTGGCAGGAGCGCAAGGGGCAGCTGCAGGCATCGAGGGCTGTGGCTGGTACCCTTCCGGGCTCCCACTTCTGTAGGGCACGCTGGAGACCCACCCCAGACAGGCCAGAGTCCAGGCTTTCACACCCTCTGAGGGGGTCTCTGCAGCCATTCTTCAGTAGTACCGGCGATACCTCTTTCCACTACAGGCCCAGAACGTCTACACGGGTGATGTCATCAGTGGCCTCCACCCTAAAACCAACTTCACGGTGGTCATCAACCCTTCAGGGGTAGTGATGTGGTACCTGTATCCCATCAGGAAGCTGGGGAAGTCCCAGCAATGAGGAACTGAAACATGTGACAGGCTGTGGCGGCATCACTGAGACCAGACCATGGAGCCTCCACATGCCGAGGGCTAGTAAGTGGGGTTCTCTGACACCCAGGCCCGCTCGGTGACCTGGCCCCATGAGACCCAAAGTGCAATCTGAGGGCCAGGTTCCACACCCTGCCCAAGTGTGAACCTTCTTGGAAACTTGTCTTGGGGCGATTTCCTATGGCCTTCCTGGTTTCTACCTTGTCTGCATGGCCCCACAGATGTTACTGAACAACTGAGCCAGCGTCCTGAGCCCCCACAAGCAGGGCCACTGATACCCTCCGATCTTCTTTCTGTTGACTCTGAAATCAGGACTTGGGATTTTTCTTATGATTAGGACTAGAGATCTGACCTCTTGTCAGGAACTCCCACAAATTGTGTGATTGGTTTGCCTGCCTGGATAAGGCCTTGCAGGCTAACACCAGCCAGGTTACCTTGGTTCCCTCTGGTTACCAATAAAGCTGTTCTTTAATTGGGTAGTTGCAATATGGACGTGGGGTCATGGGCACCTTCAGTTAGGGACTCTGGGCAGCAGTGCACAGGGTGCTGGTTTGAAATCTCACCTCACGTGGAAGATGTGTGGCATCTTCTGGCTCCTTATTTTCCAAAGTGACCTGCAGATTATACTTCCTAGACATGCCAGACTTGCCTCTCACCAGGGAGCCATCCTGCTCTGCCCAACTCAAGTGGTGGTGACAACACAGCCAGGCACAGGCCTTTTGTCTCGCGCACCCCTTCCCCACCCCCTTCAGACTCACTCCTCAGCCCTCCTACTGCACACAGACCCTGATCTGCTAAGGATTTTGCATTGTCTTTTGCACCTTTCAGCTCATGTCCCCTTTTCTGCCAGGGCTTCATTCAGTGGCACTCTGGGGTTGGGTGCCAGTGAGGGCCAGCTAGCCTCTCTCCCAGTGGGCTGCTGCAGTTGGTCCTTTGCCTGGCAGCACCCCCAGCCCCTCCATTAATTTCTCTTCTCCTAACCTGGCTTCAGAGGAGGTTCAGACCCACCCCCACCCCCCACCAGTGTCCGAAGACAAGTCTAGGGGCTCTTTGCGTCTTTTTTTTTTTTTTTTAAGTTTTATTTATTTATTTTGAGAGAGAGCACGAGCAGGGGAGAGTCAGAGAGAGAGGGAGAGAGAATCCCAAGCAGGCTCCGTGCTGTCAGCACAGAACCCAATGTGGGACTCAAACTCCACAAGATCATGACATGAACCGAAACTGAGTCGGACGCTTAACCGACTAAGCCACCCAGGCGCCCCTCTCTGTATCTTAAAATACATTTCCTGCTCCTCCTCTTCAGGAAAGTAAAAGAATGGCAGGTTCTTGACTGCCTGCCTTTGTTGCTATTTTCCAAGCCCTGTTCCTTTAGCTAAGGCCACAGGGTACCTGTGGTCCCTGATGGTTCTTGTCCCCATTTGGAAAGCTGGCAGCAGAGCAGGCTAGGTAGGTTTTCCTTGGGCTTGAATGTGGGAGCACACAGCGCCCTGGGTCTGCACTGTCTTGCCCTGTGGAACTCTTCTGGGTAGATCTCCCATACTCCCTCCCTCAGGGTTTGAGATCCTTGCGATGAGAACAAAGACAAGAATAATGTAGTTTAAATGAAATCTCCTTACAGCCTGCAGCCCACTGACAGATACCTGAGACATGCAGTATGTGACATTCCTCAAGGAGTCCATGGCTGCCTTAATGCCTCAATGTTTATATTTCATTAAAAACTAAAAATAATCTTATCTTGACAATAGTCAGATCTTCAGTGTCCTATAAGACCCTGCTTTCAGCATACAGAAATTCCTTAGAAACCTCCCCTGCCTCTACAAACTTAAAGTATATAATCAGTCACCCCTCACACTTGCAGGTGCAGCCCTTTCTGCCCACGGGGGTTCTGTCCCTGTGCTCTAATAAAATCACCTTTTTGCACCAAAATGTCTCAAGAATTCTTTCTTAGCCGTTCGTTCTTGAACCCTACTTCAAATTTCATCACTGGTATTTAGAATATGGTGTAAAGATGGGGCGCCTGGGTGGCGCAGTCGGTTAAGCGTCCGACTTCAGCCAGGTCACGATCTCGCGGTCCGTGGGTTCGAGCCCCGCGTCAGGCTCTGGGCTGATGGCTCGGAGCCTGGAGCCTGTTTCCGATTCTGTGTCTCCCTCTCTCTCTGCCCCTCCCCCGTTCATGCTCTGTCTCTCTCTGTCCCAAAAATAAAATAAAAACGTTGAAAAAAAATTTTAAATAGAATATGGTGTAAAGAACTTACAAGTACATATTTTACAACGTCATTTAAGATTACTGGGGTTTCACTGATGGAGTCTGGAGTCATCAGAGAGCATTCTCTTTCCCCAGTTGATGTCTTTTTTTTTTTTTTTTAATGTTTTTTTTTTTCTTTTTTTTTTCAACGTTTATTTATTTTTGGGACAGAGAGAGACAGAGCATGAACGGGGGAGGGGCAGAGAGAGAGAGGGAGACATAGAATCGGAAGCAGGCTCCAGGCTCCGAGCCATCAGCCCAGAGCCTGATGCGGGGCTCGAATTCACGGACCGCGAGATCGTGACCTGGCTGAAGTCGGACACTTAACCGACTGCGCCACCCAGGCGCCCCTCCCCAGTTGATGTCTTAAGGCTGTGGGTTACTTAGAAGGTCAGAAACCTACCACATCCCAGGCCTCTGTCCTTGGAGGCCTGTCACCCCATGCATAGCTCCAGCTTTGGGTCTTGATCATAGTGCTGTTTTAGCCAAATGGAATGGTCTCAGGTGGGTACACTTCTTTGGCCAGGCCCAGGAAAGAAGTCTTTCCCACTACCCTGGGATGTGGCAGGGGATGGTGGTTGAGACCATGGACTTGGGAGTCAGGATTAGGGAGCAGCCTTCCAGACTGAGACACGGTTGCATGTCTTCACTTGTGATATAACTTGTACTTTTATCCTGGGGGTGCCTGATTGATTCTATCCTTTTAGCCTTCATGCTGTCAACATCACACCCTGCCTATCTTCCAGGCATTGTTTTATTCTCTTCTACCCACAGCCAGTTAGGGACTCAATTTTTTCCCAGTTCAAGGCAGTCTTGTTTGGATCCAAGGGCACACCTCTTCTTTTAAGAATTATTTTATTATAAAAATTTTCAAACACAAAAATAAAATGGTGCAGTGAACCTCCATGTACCCATTATTCAGTTCTAACAGCCATCAATATGTGCCGTTATTTCATATCTCTCTTCCCACACATACTTTTTTTCTTGTGAGCTAGAGTATATAAGTATAGAGTATATTAAGGTCACCTTAATATATGACCTTAATACAATTTTCCTGTCCAAAAAGTTAAGTTTTTAATAATCTAACAACCATTCTGTGTTCAGTTTTTGCCAACTGTCTCAAAAATATCTTTCTATAGTTTATTTGAATCAAAATCCAAGCAAGAAGTCAACAAAAATTGGTCCAGTAATAACCACCAAATGTTTGTTCCCTCCATAAAAGCAATGAAAACCTTGCCACGTATTATCAGAATCAACTTTCATAGAACATTGGAAATTAACCAAAAGTCTGCAGCAGCCCAGAGAGTATTCAGTTAAGAAAGACAGTTGAATCTTGGTAAGAACAGAGCAAGCTTTTTAATATCTTTTTTTTTTTAATGTCTTAATTTACCCTAGTATCAGATTTTAAATCAGCTAGTTTAAATATGTTCGAAGAGCTAAAGGAAACCATGTATAAAAAACTAAAGGAGGGGCACCTGGTGGCTCAGTTGGGTGTGTGCCCAGCTCTTTGTTTCAGCTCAGGTCATGATCCCAGGGTTGTGGCATCAAGACCCATGTCAGGCTCAGTGCTGAGCGTGGAGCCTGCTTGAGATTCTCTCTCCCTTCCTCACCCTCTCTCCCCTCCTCATGCTCTCTAAAAAAATAAAACACAAAAACTAAACTAAAGGAAATAAGAATGACGTCTCAGTAAATAGAGAATATCAGTAAAGATACTGAAGTTACAGAAAGGAACCTACAAGTTGAAAAGTCTAGTAACTGAAATAAAAAAAAAAATTAACTAGAGGGGCTCAACAGCAGACATCCCCAGCAGAAAAAAAATCAGCAAACTCCAAGATAGGGCCATTGAAATTAGCCTGTCTGAGGAACAGAAGAAAAGAAAAATGAACAGATGCTCAGAGACCTACGAGACACCGTGCAGCATACCAACATACACAGAAGAGAGAAAGGGCAGAAAGAATATTTGAAAAACACTGGCTAAAAGTTCCCCATATTTGATGACAAAAATTAAGCTACACGTTAAAGAAATTCAATGAATTTACCCTCCAAATAAGATAAACTCAAAGGGATGCATACCTAGACACAGCATAACCAAACTCTCAAAAGACAAAGGCAGAATTTTGAAAGACAGAAGAAAGTCATCACATACTAGGGAAAATACTTGACATGAATGAAAATGAACATAAAATGTACCCAAAACACTAAAATACAACATGCCAAAACTTATGGGGTGAAAGCAGTGATCAGAGGGAAATTTATAGCTATAATTTGCCTACATGGAAGAGAGAAAAGACAACCCCCACAATGGGAGAAGATATCTGCAATTACATATCTGATGAGGGACTTCTATGTAAAGTATATGAAGAACTCTCACAACTCAATAATAAAAAGACAACCCAATTTAAAAATGGGCAAAGGATCTGAACAGACATTTTTCCAAGGAAGATCTGCAAATGGCCAGAGCTCAACATCACTAACCATTAGGGAAATGCAAATAATAAACACAAGACACCACTTCACACCTAGAAAGGTGGATAGAATAAAAAAAGTCATAAGGATGTGGGGAAATTAGAACCCTCATATATGCTACTGGTAGAAATGTAAAACTGGTACAGCTACTGTGGAAAATAATCTGGCAATCCCTCAAATGATCAAATGCAGTTACTATATCACCCAGAAATTCCACAGCTAGGTATATATCCAAAAGAAATGAAAGCATATGTCACACAAAACCTTGCACACAGATGTTTACAGCAACATTATTCATAGCAGCCAAAAGGTGGAAAGAACCCAAATGTCCACCAACTGGTGAATGAATAAACAAAATATGGTTAACCATACAATGTATTATTATTCAGCCACAAATGGAGTAAAGTACTAACACATGCTACAACATGGATGAACCTTGAAAATTAATTCAAAGGGAAAGAAGCTGGTCACAAAAGGCCACATACTATATGATTCCATTCCTTTGAGGGTCCAGGAAAGGGAAATCTGTAAGACAGAGAGATTAGTGGTTGTTTAGGGCTGGGTGGGGAGAATGGAGGGATAAGGGATAACAACTAAAAAGTACAAGGTTTCTTTTGGAAGTGATTAAAATGTTCTCTCTCTCTCTTCTTTCTTAGATTCAGAAAGAGAGAGCACAAGCTGGGAAGAAGGGCAGAGGGAAGAGAAAAAATCTGAAGCAGGATCTGCGCTCATCATGGAGCTAGACAAGGGCTGATCCCATGACCCTGGGATCATGAGCTGAGCTGAAATCAAGAGTCAGATGTTCAACCGACTGAGCCACCTAGGCACCCCTGAAAATGTTCTTGAATTGACTAGAGCCATCGATGGTTGCACATATCTGTGAATACACTAAAACCCATTGAATTGTATACATTAAATGAATTATAGTATATGAATTATATCTCAATGAGGCTGTTAAAAAAACTCACACCAGGGGTGCCTGGCTGGCTCAGTCAGTAGAGCATGTGACTCTTGATCTCAGGGTTGCAAGTTTTAACCCCACGTTGGCTGTAGAGATTACTTTAAAATCTTTAAAACAATGACAACAACAATAAAAAAAACCTCACACCCACGTCTATTGCAGTATTATGCACAGTAGCAAAGACATGTAACCCAAAAGTCCATTAATGGATGAATGGATAAAGAAAATTAGGTATATACATACATATTATTTTCAGCCTTAAAAAGAAGGAAGTTCTGTCACATGCTACAACATGGATGAACCTTGAGGATACGTTAAGTGAAATAAGCCAGACACAAAAAGACAGATACTGTATGATTCCACTTATATGAAGTACCTAAAGTAGTGAATTTTGTAGAAACAAAGTAGAATGGTAGTTGCCAGGGGCTTGGGGAAAGGGAAATGGAGTTTGTTCAGTGGGTATAGAGTTTCCGTTTTGTATGCAAAAATCCTAGAGATCCACTACTCAACAAAGTGAATATAGTTAACACTACTGAAGTTTACACTTAAAAATGGTTAAGATAAGCTTTATGTTCTGTTCTTACTTCAACTTTTAAAAAAGAGATATATATCTCTGAGACTCAACCAGAAGACACCCAGCATTTTAGGGGTGCTGGCTGTGTAGAGGCTCAGGTCAATAGGGTCCAACACAGCTAGGAAGTAGTACATGAGCTTGTGAAGAATATGCTCAGTCTGGATCACACACAGGACAGCAGCATTCCCCAGGAATGCAACAATGAACACAAAGAAAAGGGGAGTCCAGTCCAGATGCATACATCTTCCAGCCCTGGGATGCCCAAGAGGAGGATTGAAGAGGGATAGGACTGGGTATCATTAGGAATGGACATCCTCCTGCCATTTTCAGACCTTGTGCATATCAGTGCAAAATAACATTGTAACATTCCTTTTATCCCATTCAATGTTATCCACACTTTTCTGCCATCCTTACCTCATTATCAGATGGCTCCAGGAATGGAGACAGCCTCTCCCTTTCCCATATCATTTCCCTTCAAAAAAGGGTGAAGAAGGAGAAGGGAGAACATAATCTGTCAGGTGGATATTCAGGGTAAAGAGTAAGAATTTTTAAAGTGGGGTAGCTAAATAAGCTATCCCTCACGTACCACACCCCCACTCAAAAACAACAATTTGGCATCCATCCGCAGACAAAAGTGCCTGGTGGGAGATATGGGATTCAGCACCACACACCAAGGAGACTGGGAGGGAAGAGTCTTGACCACCAATGTATCAAGTAATACAGACCTCAGTCCCACCTTGAACCCTGCAGTAGCCTGTGAACTGGCTCCAGCCCCTCTTAGCCACCGCCTAGGAGACCCCTGGAAAACTGTCTTAGACAATCACCCACAGACAAGAGAACCTTTGTGGAAGTTCATGCTTCCAGTAGAGAAGTTCTAGCACACCACTGGAGAAAGAATATAAGAAATTGGACTCACTGGAGAGGGAAAGAGAAACAGTTTGACTTTACACACATCCCCCTTCCCCCAAGGCTGCACAGCTCATGCCAACGGAGATGTTCTTGGACCTTGATTTCCTCCACAGGGGGAAATGCAAGCATGTGAGGGAGTACATGGCTTCCCCAGCTGTGCAGCATGTTGCCAAATGGGTCTATTTCTCACTCACTCCAACCAGAGTACTGAGTCATAAGCTGCATGACTTGAGGGTGGGGAAAGGCTGGGAGAGTGACAGATAAGACTTTCAGGGGGCATTAAAGGGAAATGGATCCTATGTGTTTCAGACTCCAACAAGAAGCCTGCCCACAAGCTGCTGGGGAGACCTTGACTGCAAATCCCCCCAACTGGCCCAAAGGCACCCCTGGTGATCCATGCACCTCACCCCACACACCTTCACCCTACAGCTGGCTCTCTGTGCAAACTCTTGATGGTTGCAAGAGTGAGCTTTGGCAGATGGCTAGTGAGCACACATGGAAAGCCAGCCTGAGTCTGCAGATCAGGGGAAGACCACAAACTTGAACTCTAACCCTACCCTTGGGAAAAACAAAGACAAAAACAAAAAAAACAGGCTGTCAGCACTCTTTCTGGTACAGGATCAAGAGAAGGCAAACAAGCTTAAGAATTCTGACACAAGTGGGAGCAAGAAGTATGGAGGAGGTGTATCCATAGAAAGTCTGAAAAAGAAAGCTTCAGTCTCCCTAGCACGACTGATAGGAATTTCTCCCCTGAAGTCAGTTAGCAAGAGCTGAAGGAGGTGACTGCTACCACAACATGAAGACAGCAAAGCAAGACTTCAAGGAACATGAAGAATCAAGGAAACATGACACCCCCACAGGATCACAATCATCTTCCAGTAACCAACCCCAAAGACGTGGAGAGCTGCATTTTACCTGACAAAGAATTCAAAATAGCTGCTTTAAGGAAGCTCAATGGGCTATGAGAAAACACAGAAAGACAATTCAATGAAATCAGGAAAACAATACATGAATAAAATGAGAAGTTTAATAAACAATAGAAATCATATCAATAAAAAACCAAACAAATTCTAGAGCTGAAAAATACAATGAATGAGTGAAAAATGCTACAGAGGGCATCAGCTGCAGAATGAATCAATCAGGAGAAAGAATCTGTGAATTACAACAAAGGGACTTTGATATTATCCAGAGAGTGACAAAGGAAAAAGAAGGCAGGAGTGAAGAAAGCCTATCTGATCTATGGGATGCCATCAAAAGAAGCAATCTGCAGATTATTAGAGCCCCAGAAGGAGAAGAGAGGGAGGAAGGAGGGGTGGTGGGGAGGGGGGAGAAAGCTTAAAGAAATAATGGTCTAAGTAGAATTTAAATTAAAAATAATAATAATAATGGCTGAGAATTCCAAAGGTCTCAACTTCAATAGATCTCCTCCAAGATACATTAGGATAAAAGTGTCAAAAATCAAAGGCAAAGAATCTTAAAAGCAACAAGACACAAGGAAGAAGTCAAACTTTCACTCTTTACAGACAACCTACATGGAAAATGTATAAAATACCTAGGTATTAACCAAAATACCTCAGTATCAAAATACCTAGGCATCACCAAAGAGATAAAAGATATGTATGCTGAAAACTATAGAATGCTTATAAAAGAAATTGAAGAAGACACAAAGAAATGGAAAAACATTCTATGCTCATGGATTGGAAGAATATTGTTAAAATGTCGATACTACCCAGAGCAATATGCACATTCAATGTAATCCCTATCAAAATAACACCAGAGCTAGAAAAAACAATTCTAAAATTTGTATGGAACCAGAAAAGACCCCAAAGAGCCAAAGCAATGCTGGAAAAGAAAACCAAAGCTGGAGGCATCACAATTCTGGACTTCAAGCTATATTACAAAGCTGTAATCATTAAGACTTTATGGTACTGGCACAAAACCAGACACATAGATCAATGGAACAAAATAGAGAACCCAGAAATTGACCCACAAATGTACAGCCAACTAATCTTCAACAAAGCAGGAAAGAATATCCAATGGAAAAAAGACATTCTCTTTGGCAAATGGTGCTGGGAAAACCAGACAGCAACATGCAGAAGAATGAACCTGGACCACTTTCTTACACCATACACAAATATAAACTCAAAGTGGATGAAAGGCCTAAATGTAAGACAGGAAACAATAAAAATCCTAGAGGAGAAAACAGGCAACAACCTCTTTGGCCTCAGCCACAGCAGCTTCTTACTTGACATGTTCCCAGAGGCAAGGGAAACAAAAGCAAAAATGAACTCTTTGAAGAGCATCAAGATAAAAAGCTTCTGCACAGTGAAGGAAACAACAAACTAAAAGGCAACCGAAGGAATGGGAGAAGATATTTGCAAATGACACATCTGATAAAGGGTTAGTATCCAAAATCTATAAAGAATTTATCAAACTCAACACCAAAAAACATATAATCTGGTTAAGAAATGGGCAAAAGACATGAATAGACACTTTTCCAAAGAATACATCCAGATGGCTAACAGACACATGAAAAGATGCTCAACATCATTCATCATCAGGGAAATACAAATCAAAACCATAATGAGATACCATCTCACACCTGTCAGAATGGCTAAATTAACAACTCGGGCAACAACAGATGTTGGCAAGGATGAGGAGAAAGGGGAACACTTTTGCACTGCTTGTGGGGATGCAAACTGGTGCAGCCACTCTGGAAAATAGTATGGAGTTTCCTCAAAAAATTTAAAATAGCTCTACCCTATCACCCAGCAATTGCACTACTAGATATTTATCCAAAAGATACAAAAATGTTGATTTGAAGGGGCATGTGCATCCCAATGTTTGTAGCAGCACTGTCAACAATAGCCAAATTATGGAAAGAGCCCAAATGTCCATTGACTGACGAATGGATAAAGAAGATGTGGTGTATATGTACAATGCACTATTACTTGGTGATCAAAAAGAATGAAATCTTGCTATTTGCAACAACATGGATAGAACTAGAATGTATTATGCTAAGCAAAATAGTCAATAAATATATGATTTCACTCATATGTGGAATTTAAGAAACAAAGCAGATGAACGCAGGGGGAAGAAAGGAAAAATACGATAAAAACAGAGAGGGAGGTAAACCATAAGAGACTATTAAATTCAGAGAAAAAAGCTGAGGGTTGCTGGTGGTGTGTCGGGTGGGGTGTCCACTTGGAGGTGGGCTAAATGGGTGATGGGCATTAAGGAGGGCACTTGTTGGGATGAGCACTAGGTGTCATAGGTAAGAAATGAATCACTAAATTCTATTCCTGAAACCATTATTACACTATATGTTAACTAATTTGGATTTAAATACAATTGTAAAAATAATCCCTGAAATAATAACAATAATTTTTTAAAAAGCAACAAGAGGGGTGCCTGGGTGGCTCAGTCGGCGAAGCATCTGACTTCAGCTCAGGTCATGATCTCATGGCTCGTGAGTTCAAGCCCTGCGTCAGGCTCTGTGCTGACAGCTCGGAGCCTGGAGCCTGCTTCGGATTCTGTGTCTCCCTCTCTCTCTCTGTCTCTCTCCCACTTTCTCTCTCAAAAATAAAAATAACATTAAAAAAATTTTTAAAGCAACAAGAGAAATGAAGAGTGTAACTTACAAGGGAATCCCCATAAAGCTATCAGTGGGCTTCTCCGCAAAAACCTTATAGTCCAGGAGAGAGTGGGATGATATATTCATAGTGCTGAAAGAATAAAATTGCCCACCAAGAATGATCTGGCAAAGCTGCCCTTCAGATATGAGAGAAAGATTACCCCAAACAAACAAAAGCTGAGGGAGTTCATCACCACTAGATGTGCCTCATAAGAAATGTTGAAGTTCTTCTTCAAACTGAAATGAAAGTATGCTAATTAGTAACATGAAAACATATGAAAGTATACAACACACCGGGAAGGTAAGTACAGCTGACCCTTGAACTATGCAGGGCACTGACCCCTGCAGAGTCAAAAATCCCCTTATAATTTTTGACTCCTCAAAAACTTAACTACTAATAGCCTACTGTTGATCAGAAGCCTTACTGATAACATAGACAGTTGATTAACACATATTTTGTATGTTATATGAATTATATACTGCACTCTCACGATGAAGTAAGCTAAAGAAAAAAATGTTAAGAAAATCGTGAGAAAGAAAAAGTACAGTACCATATGTATATTTATTTAAAAAGAATCTGCATGTAAGTGGGCCAAGCCAGCTGGGCAGTGTGGCCTGGGATGGCAATGTTCCACAGCCTGGTGGTTTTTGGCTTAGTAGCAGTGGCCACCAGGAAGGTCTGCGGCAATGACAGTGGCCTGGAGGTGAGCTGTCCCATCTGCTTGGAGGTACATCACTGGCCTGTGGCCATCGGCAGCTGCAGCTACATGTGAATGCACTGGCTTCTGGGAAGCCAAGGGTGGGGATGGGGACCACTGTGGGAAGGGATCCACACCCAACCCTGGAGGGAGGGGCCCAAGGTCTATGGCTGCCCTGGCACAGCCCTGAAACCCATCTGGAGCACTCAGGGGGCAGGGGTGCTGGGGTGCAGGGCCCCCTGTGCAGCACTGTGTCTGCACACACAGGGCACCTTGCATCCCTGCCTGGTCCTGAGTCCCCTGCAGTTGCTGACAGTCTCTGTGGGCCTCCCCAGGTACCTACAGAGCAGCAGGTATGACCTCTGCACCAGTAACCTTCTATTCAGTCTGTGATGACTGGGGTCAGCAGTTGTAAATAAATGCCTTGTGGCTTTTGCTGTCAACTCTAAAAAAATTCCACGTGTAAGCAGACCTGCATGGTTCAAATCCATGTTGTTCAAGGGTCAACTGTGTAGTCAAATTCAGAACGTTCTAATACTGTAATATGGCAGTGTATTAGCCATTTAATTCTAGTATAAAGGTTAAAGGACAAAGGTATTAAAAATAATTATAACTACTTGGGGCACCTGGGTGGCCCAGTGGGTTGAATGGCCAACTCTTGATTTCAGCTCATTGTGCTGACAGCATGGAGCCTGCTGGGATTCTCTGTCTCTCTCTCCTGTCTGCCCCTGCCCCGCTTGCACTCTCTCTCTCTCTCTCTCTGTCTGTCTCTCTCTCTCTCTCTCTCTCAAAAATAAATAAAAAACATTAAAAAATAGTAATTATAACTATAATAATTTGTTAATAAATCCACAATATAAAACAAGGTAAACTGTGACATCAAAAACATAAAAAGAAGGAAGGTAAAAGGAGAGATTTTAGAGAGGGAGGCAAACCATAAGAGACTCTTAAATACAGAGAACAAATTGAGGGTTGCTGGAGGGAGGGGAGGGTTAAATGGGTGACAGGCATTAAGGAGGGCACTTTTCAGGATGAGCACAGGGTGTCATACGTAAGAGATGAATCACTGGGTTCTACTCCTGAAGCCAAGACTACACTGTATGTTAACTAACTTGAAAAAAAATGCTCATAAAAAAAGATAAATAGGGGCACCCAGCTTGCTCAGTCGATAGAGTGTGTGACCCTTGATCTTGGGGTCATGAGTTTGAGCCCCACATTGGGTGTAGAGATGATTTGAAAAAAGAAAATCTAAAAAGAAAAAAAAAAGGAGTTTTGCATATGGCTGAAATAAAGTTGTTACCAGCATGGAAAAGACTTGTATCTATAAGATGTTTTATGTAAGCCTCATGGTAACCATAAAGCAAAACCCTGCAATGATAGATAAAGGCAATGGAATCAAAGCATAACACTACAGAAAATCATCAATTCACAAAGGAAGACAGAAAAAGTCATAGAAAGGCACAAGGGAACTAAAAACAGCCAGAGAACAATTAGCAAGTCCTTACCTATCAATAATTACTCTTGATATAAATGAATTAAAAAACAAGATCCAACAATATGTTGCCTACAAGAGACTCACTTCAGCTTTAAGGACATACATAGGCTCAAAGTGAAGAGATGGAAAAATATATTCTATGCAAGAGAGAGCAGGGATAGCCACACTTACATCAGACAAAATAGACTTTAAGCCAAAAACTATAACAAATGGCAAAGAAGGTCATTATATAATGACAAAAAGTTCAATTCATCAAGAGAACTTAACAGTCATATATGCACCCAACATAAAAGTAACTATATTAAGCAGATATTAACAGATCTGAAGGGAGAAATAGACAACAATCCAATAATAGTAGGGGAATTCAATACCACATTTGCAACAATGGACACAGACTGAAAATCAAAAGGAAATGTTGGACTACCAACCAAATGGCCCTGACAGACATATGCAGAACACTGCATTAAACAGCAGAATACTCATTCTTCCTAAGTGAACACAGAACATTTTTCAGGAGAGATAATATACGTCACAAAACAAGTCTTAGCAAATTTAAGATTTAAATCATACCAAGTATCTTTTCCAACACATTGGTAGGAAACTAGAAGTCAATAACAGGAGGAAAACTGGAAAATTCACAAATATGTGGGAATTAAACAACACACTCCTGAACAACCAGCGGGTCAGAGAAGGAATCAAAAGAGAAATAAAAATATCTTGAAACAAACAGAAACACAACATACCACATGCACGGTAAAAGCAGTGTTAAAATAGAAAAGTTTATAGTGATAAATGCCTACGTTAAAAAAAAAAAGATTTCAGGTAAACAAAATTGATAAGCCTTTACCTAGACAAAAGAAAAAAAAAGAGAGAGAAGACTTAAATAAAATAAAAAATGAGAGAGCAGACATTATACATGATACCAAAGAAATATAAAAGAGCATAAGAAACTACAATGAACATTTTTTTTTGAGCAGCAGACAAAAGTTTATTAGAGTATAAGATCAGAAAGTAAGAATAGTAGGAAAGCTCTCTTTACAGAGAAGGGGCATTTGAAAGTGAATGCCCCACTACTAAGAACAATTATACACCAAAAAGTCAGATTATCGAGAAGAAATGGATAAATTCTTAGAAACATGGACCTAACAACACTGGATCATGAAGAAATAGAAAATCTAAACACACATAATGAGTAATGGGATTGAATCAGTAATCAAAAATCTTCCAATGCAGAAAAGCCCAGGACCAGATAGTTTCTCTGCTGAATTCTATCAAACATTTAAAGAATTAAGACCAATCATTCTCAAAATCTTCCAAAAAAACTGAAGAGAAGGGAAGTCTCTCAAACTCATTTTACAAGGCCAGAATTCCCTGATACTAAGGACAGATAAGGACACTATAAGAGAATAAAACTATAGACCTATATCCCTGATGAATATAGGTGCAAAAATTCTCAAAATATTAGCAAACTGAGGGGCGCCTGGGTGGCGCAGTCGGTTAAGCGTCCGACTTCAGCCAGGTCACGATCTCGCGGTCCGTGAGTTCGAGCCCCGCGTCAGGCTCTGGGCTGATGGCTCAGAGCCTGGAGACTGTTTCCGATTCTGTGTCTCCCTCTCTCTCTGCCCCTCCCCCGTTCATGCTCTGTCTCTCTCTGTCCCAAAAAATAAATAAACGTTGAAAAAAAAAATATTAGCAAACTGAATTCAACATCATATTAAAAGGATAATACCATGATCAAGTAGGATTTATCTCTGGGATGTAAAGATAGTTCAACATATACAAATCCATTAATATGATAATGATAATGTTGTTGTCTACCACATTAATAAAGTGAAAGATAAAAATCATATGATCACCTTAACAGATGCAGAAAAAAATTTGATATAATACAAATCCAAACATTGCTGAAAGAAATTAAAGACCTAAATAAATGGAAAGACATTCCTATTTGTGGATTGGAAGATTTAATATTTTTTTAAATGTTTATTTATTTTAAGAGAGAGAGAGAGAATGCCAGCTGGGGAGGGGCAGAGAGAGGGAGACAGAGAATCCCAAGCAGACTCCACACTGACAGCACAGAGCCCAATGTGGGGATTGATCTCATGAACACTGAAATCATGACCTGAGTTGAAATCAAGAATCAGACACTTAATCGACTAAGCCACCCAGGAGCCCCAGAAGATTTAATATTGTTAAAATGTGCCCCATATAGATCTAACAGATTCAATACAATCCTTATCAAAATTTCAATGGCCTTTTTACAAAAATGGATAGCTGATCCTGAAATTCATTTAGCAAGGGACCCAGAATAGGTAAAATAAATCACAAACAAAAAGGAACAAAGTTTGAAGACTCACACTTCCAATTTTAAAACCTATTAGAAAGCTACGGTAATAAAAACAGTGTGGTACTAGAATAAAGATAGACACATAGATCAATGAAATATAGAGTCCTGAAATACACCCATACATCTATAGCCAACTAATTTTTGACAAAGGCACTAAGACCAATCAATGAGTAAAAATGGGTCTTTTCTTTCTTTTTTTTTTTTTAAATGTTTACTTATTTTGAGAGAGAGAGAGGGGGGGGATAGAGAGAGCAAGCAGGGAAGGGGCAGACAGAGGGAGAGAGAGAATCCTAAGCAGGCTCCACACTGTCAGCTTGGAGCCTGACATGCAGCTCAAACCCACAAACTGTGAGATCGTGACCTGAGCCGAAACCAAGAGTCAGACGCTTAACCGACTAAGCCACCCAGATTCCCCCCAAATTGGGTCTTTTCAGTGAATGTAGCTAGGACAACTAGCTATCCACACAAATTAATTTGGTCTCCTACTTCACACCATATACAAACAATGAATTCAAAATGGATCAAAGACCTACATGTAAGAGCTAAAACTATAAAAAACTTAGAAGAAAACATAGGTGTAAATCTTTACGACTCTTCATTAGGCAATGGTTTCTTAGATATGACACTAAAAGCACAAGCAACCAAAGAAAAAATAAATAAATTGGACCTCATTAAAATAAAATAAAAAAATGTGTGTCAAAGGACACCATCAAGAAAGTGAAAGACAACACACAGAATGGGAAAATATATTTGCAAATCCTGTATCTGTTAAGGGTCTATTTTTGGAATATATAAAATACATTTACAACTCAATAATAAAAAGACAAATAGCCCAATTTAAAAATGGCAAAATATTTGAATAGACATTTCTCCAGAGAGATTATACAAATAGCCAATAACACTATGGAAAGATGCTCAACACCATTAACTATCAGTCACTGTGTAAAACTATCTGGAAATTCCTCAAAATATTAAACACAAGTTACCACAATGACTCAGCAATTGCACTTGGATGCATATACCCAAGAGAAATGAGAATATATGTCCACAAAAAGACTTATATACGAATATTCACAGCAGCATTATTCATAATAGCCAAAAAGTGGAAAAAACTTAAATGCATGTCGATCGATGAATGGATGAATATGTGATATATCCATACAGTCCATACAATATATATCTGCACTGATACATGCTACAACATGGATGGGCCTTGAAAACGATACAAAGTGAAAGAAGCCAGACACAAAAGGGTTCTTATCATAGATTCCATTGATATGAAATGTCTAGAGTAGGGCAATCTATAGAGCCAAAAAGTAGGTCAGTGGTTGACAAAAGGGAATGTGTAGTGATTGCTAATGGGCAGGGGTGTTCTTTTTGGGTGATGAAAATGTTCTGGAATTAGATAGTGCTTATGATTGCACAACCATCTCTCTGTTCAAATAACTGATGTGGTTTCTGTCTCGGCTGGATCTTGACAGGTACCCAAAGAGCCTGTAAACAGCTATGCAAGGGTCCAGTTGAGAGACAGGAAGGCAGGGGACAGGGGGTGGTTGCAGTGAAGATTAAGCAGAGGGAATGGCCAGACAATCCATAACTGAGTGGCAATGGGGAGAGGACTGCTAAGGCAATATGCACAGGCCAAGGACATGCTGTGTTGTCCTGGTTGATAAGTACCTATTCCATTCCTCTGTCTCTGGCAACAGTCTAGCATTTCTAGGCTTCCCTGAAAAAAGGGAAAACGAGAAAATTGGGTTCCTGTTTAATATTCCCCTAGGCAGTCCCTAGATAGGGTGTGTGTGGGAGGGGTCCTACAAAGCTGACCTCTTGCTGAAAGAGACCCTTCGTCTTTCCGGGTTGGAAGAGAGGCATCTGAACTGACTTGAATGTGAAAAATAATAAATTGGGATGATTTCTCTCATTCAAAAGATCACCCAGTTTATAGAATGAGAACAAGTTGCATGTAGTGATTTACTTACATAGTCTAATATCTAGATTTAAATCTTGGCTCCGCTTAAAAACTGTGCAATCTTGAACAAGCTACTTAATTTCTCTGTGCTTCCATTTCCTCCTCTGTAAAGTAGGGATGTTAATAGTTTATATAGGATTATTGCTCAAGAACTACATGAGGTAATTTATGTAAAGCACTTAGAATGGCACCTGAATAAGGAATTATCCATGCCCAGTCTTATGTTGTGGGTTTTGTCCCTAAGCTCGGGAGCCCACTGCAGGAAGCTGTGGGAAGTAATAGCCTCTTCCCATTAAGGGGTCCCCTGTCCCCATCTCTTCTTCTCTGCTACTAGTCCTCATCTTTCCCTCCCACCCTTTTTAAAAGAGCAATTCTAGGTTTAGTGAAAAATTGAGCAGAAAGTCAAGTATCCATATATCCTCTCTACTCCCCAGGCTTCTTCCACTGTGTCCCCTATTATTAGCATCTTGCATTAGTGTAGTACATTTGCCATAACTGATGGCAATATTGATATGTTATTAGCTATAGCCCATAGGGTTCTCTCTTTGTGTTGTACATTCTATGGGTTTTGACCAACCTATGACATGTAACCACCATTACAAACTTCACAGAAGTGTCACTGCCCTAAAATCCTGGGCTCCATGTACTCATCTCTCCCACCCGCACCTCAACCCCTGCAACTACTAATCTTTTCATTGTCTTCCTAGTTTTGCCTTCCCCAGAATGTTATAGAGTTGGAATTACACAGTATGTAGCCTTTTCAGATTGGCTTCTCTCACCCCACAATATGCATTTAATGTTCCCCCATCTTTTCATGACTTGATAACTTATTTCTTTTTATTGATGAAAATATTCCATTGTACATGGATGTACCACCACTTATCCATCCACTCAGCTACTGACGAAGAACATCTTGGTTGCCTCCAGATTTTGGCAATTATGAATAAAAACCTTCAGGTGCAGACTTTTGTGTAGACATAGGTTTTCAGCTCATAAGTACCAAGGAGCTCAACTGCTAGACCATACAGTAAGAATATGTTTTGTTTTATAAGAAACTGCCAAATTGTCTTCCAAGTGGCTGTTTCATTTTATACTTCTACCAGGAATGAATGAGAGTTCCTGTTGCTCCACATCCTTGCCAGAATTTGGTGTGGTCAGTGTTTTGAGTTTTAACCACTTTAGTAGGAATATAAGGGTAGCTTATTTAAACGATTTTTAAAAATGTTTATTTATTTCTGAAAGAGAGACAGAGCATGAGTGGCAGGGGGGTGGGGCGGAGAGAGAGAGAGAGAGAGAGAGAGAGAGAGAATCAGAAGCAGACTCCAGGCTCTGAGTTGTCAGCACAGAGTCCATCACGGGGCTGGACTTAACGAGCCATGAGTCATGACCTGAGCTGAAGTCGGTCACTTAACTGGCTGAGCCACGCAGGTGAGGGGTAGCTTATTTTAATTTGAAATTCCCTAATGACATGTGATGCTGAACATCTTTTCACATGCTTATTTGCCATCTGTATAGCTTCTTTAGTGAGGTGTCCAGGTCTTTTGCCCATTTTTAATTGGGTCATTTTTTTTTACCTTATTGTTCAGTTGTAGAAGCTTTTTGTATATTTTGGGTACTCTACCAGATGTGTCTTTGCAAGTATTTTCTCCCAGTCTGTGGCTTGACTTTTCATTCTCTTGACAGTGCCTTTCACAGAGCAGAAGGTTTTAATTTCAGTGAAATCCAACTTATCAATGTTTTCTTTCATGGATAGTACTTTTTGGTGTTGTTTCTAAAAACTCATCACAAAAGCAAAGGCCATTAGATATTCTCCTGTGTGATCTTCTAGGAGTTTATAGTTTAGCCTTTTACATTTAGGTCTTTGATGCACATTGAGTAGATTTTCGTGAAAGATCTGTTTCTAAATTCTTTATTATTTTTTTCCAGCAGGTGCATGTCCAGTGTTCCAGTGCCATTTGTTGAAAAGACTATCCCTTTTCCACTCAATTGTCTTTGTTTCTTCTTCAAAGACAAGTTGACTATATTTGTGTGGTCTGCTTGTCCATTCTTTTGCCAATACCACACTGTTTTGGTTACTGCAGCTTTAGAGCAAGTCTTGAAGTTGGATAGAGGCAGTCCTCCAAATTACTTGTTGTTCTTCAATATTGTTTTGGCTATTCTTGGTCTTTTGCTTCACCATATAAAATTTAGGATCAATTTGCTGGTATCCACATATTAACTTGCTAGAATTTTGATTAGGATTACATTGACTCTATAGATCAAATTGGGAAGAACTGACATCTTGACAGTATTGATTCTTCCTATCCCTGTACATAGCTCTGTTAATAACAAATGCCCTTAATTTTGAGAAAGTATTTCTTCATTTTTGAAGGATAATTTTTCTAGATATAGAATTCTACATTTTTATTTTCTTTTATTTAAAAAAATTGTTTTTAAGTTTACTTATTTTGAGAGAGAGAACACATGTAACCTGGGGAGGCACAGACAGAAAGGGAGAGAGAGACTCCCAAGCAGGCTCCGTGCTGTCAGTGTGGAACCTGATGTGGGGCTCGAGCCCCCGAACCCATGAGATCAAGACCTGAGCCCAAATCAAGAGTTGGACGCCCAACTGACTGAGTCACCCAGGTGCCACTACATGATTTTGCTTTTAATACTTTAAATATTTCACTGCATTCTTACTTGTATAGTTTCTGAAGAGGAGTGTGATGTAATTCTTATCCTTGTTCCTCTATAGGTAAGCTTTTTCCCTTCTAGCTTCTTTCAAGATTTTCTCTTTGTCTTTGACTTTTTTAATGACTTATTTTATTTTGAGAGAGAGAGAAAAAAAATCCTAAGCAGGTTCTGCACTGTCAGTGCAGATCCCAATGTAAAGCTCAAACTCACGAACCATGAGATCATGACCTGAGTTGAAATCAAGAGTTGGACGCTCAACTCACTGAGCCACCCAGGCGTTCTGATATATATTTTTACAGTTTTAATATGATATGCCCAATTGTAGATTTTCTGGTATTTATCACTTTTAGTATTCTTTAAGATTCCTAGATTTGTGGTTTGTTGTCTGTCAATTTTGGAAAATTCTCAGTCATTATTATTCCAAAAATTCTTTTGTTTCTATCTTTTTTCTTCTTCTAGTAGTCCCATTACATGTATGCTACCCATTTAGTTTTTTTTATATCAAATATAATTTATTGTCAAATTGGTTTCCATACAACACTCAGTGCTCATCCCAACAGGTGCCGTCCTCAATGCCCACCACCCCCTTCCCCCTCTCCCACACCCTCCATCAAGCCTCAGTTTGTTGTCAGTATTTAAGAGTCTCTTATGGTTTGCCTCCCTCTCTCTCTGTAACTTTTTTTCTCCCTTTCCCCTCCCCCATGGTCTTCTGTTAAGTTTCTCAGGATCCACATATGAGTGAAAACATATGGTATCTGTCTTTCTCTGCCTAACTTATTTCACTTAGCATAATACCCTCCAGTTCCATCCACGTTGATGCAAATGGCCAGATTTCATTCTTTCTCATTGCCAAGTAGCATTCCACTGTATACATAAACCACATCTTCTTTATCCATTTGTCAGTTGATGGACATTCAGGCTCTTTCCATAATTTGGCTATTGTTGAAAGTGCTGCTATAAACATTGGGGTACAAGTGCCCCTATGCATCAGCACTCCTGTATCCCTTGTATGCTACCCATTTTGTAATTGTCCCACAGTTCTTGGATATTTTGTTACATATTTTTCATTCCCTTTTCTCTTTGCATTTCAGTTTTGGAAGTTACTGGTGATATATGTTCAAACTCACTGATTATTTCTTTGGCATGTCCAGTTTACTGATGATCCCATCAAAGGTAATGTTTCATTTCTGTTAAAATGTTTTTGATTTTTAACATTTCCTTTGATTGTTTCTTGAAGTTTCTATCTCTTAGTTTACACTTTCATCTATTCTTAAATATTGCCCACTTCTTCCATTAGAGCCCTTAGCATATTAATCAGTTGTTCTAAATTCACAGTCTGATAATTCCAACATCTTTGCCATTTATGAATCTGGTTCTGATGCTTGTTTTGTCCAAGCTGTGTTTTCTTGTCTTTTGGTATGACTTATAGTTTTATGCTCAAAGCCAAACATGATACACTATGTAAAAGGAATGGAAGACAATAGGCCTTAAGTGTGAGGCTTTATGTTTGATATGGTTAGGAGCTAGACTGTGTTTGCTGTTTGCTTTGGCTGTAGGTATTAAAGGTAAATTTCCTCTGGTGTTCTTGTTTTTATCTCCCCTGTTATCTTTGTATTTATTTCCCTAGAGACTTTCAAAATATGGCCTGAGATATGCAGTTCTTTCATTTGTAATCCCCTGTTATGATGCAGGGGCCCTACTGATGTGGTAGTAAGGTATTGGGGGAAGGGAAGCATTCTATAGTCCTATGATCAGGTGTCAGTCTTTTTTGTTTTTTAATGTTTATTTTTGAGAGAGAGAGAGACAGAGCATGAGTGGGGAAGGGACAGAGGGAGAGAGACACAGAATCCAAAGCAGGCTCCAGGCTCTGCGCTGTCAGCTTAACTGAGGTGCCACCCTGGGTGCTACCTAGGCGTCCCTAAATTTCAGTCTTTTAAGGAACCCATGGGCTGTGACCACAAGTGCTCCCCAGTTGCTGGTTTTCCCCACCCCCTCAGTCAAGGCAGAAAGGTTAAAGGACTGGACTTCGGTATTTCCTTTCCCTGGGTCAGTTAGGTTCTGGTTAATTAGTTTCTCTTGAGGGCAGTCCATGTTAAGAAAAACATAATGCTTTGGGTTGCTTTTGATACAGCTAATTTTCTATTCTCCCTGCTGGCAGCACACAAGGATTTTTCTTCACTCTTTACTGTAAGGGACCTGGAGGGCTCCTGGAGGTAAAACTCACAAAGATGTCAGGCTCCTCCTAAAACTAGGCCCTCCTGAAAATTTTAACTCTCAAGTTTGTCTACACAGAGCCTCCAGCAATTCATCAATTACTGTTAAGTCTTCCCACCCAGGTACTGGCTCCATCACTGGGGTTCCTTACCTGAGCTTTTGCTTTTGGTAAGTTGTGACTATTTGTGTCCACCTGCCTCTCCAATTTTGCAGGTCGCCTTCTGCCCTAGGACTTCCATTTTCTGATGGAACTAAGAAGATGTGTGGTTTGTTCAGCTTTTTTTGTTGTTGTTGTGAGGATGGGAGTGTTGACTTCCAAGCCTCTTCCATGCTAGACCAGAAAACCTTTGTCTCCTATTTAAGAATCAATCTATGAAGTGGATTTGCAGGCAAGAAAATTTGCACAAGGGCACAACTGGTCTCCTTACTAAGACTAGACCACATGCCCAGACCGAGGGCTTTCCCAGTTGGGGCATCCTCTTCTCCACGAAGCCTACAGGACAACCTTAGGCTGAACGGAACCTCTCACCTAAACCCTGTGCAAACTTCTATCATTGCACTTTTGTCAGGAATTAAGAGTGTCTTTCGTATTCATCATCAGGTAAAAGCCAAGGGTCTAATGCCAGCCATAGGTTCAAGGGAGAACCTAAGCTTGTGTAGAAATATTTCTAAAATAGTTCTCAAATTGAGATACATCAAGGCCCACACAGAGGAAAGTAAGACCATCAGAACAAGCTTAGAGATCCAGACAACCTCCCCAGGAGGACCACACAGAGGGTAGAGTACTTATCTGCTGCTGTCCTGTATTTTAGGGGTGGGTGGGGTCCAGGACAGGGTGGACAATGGCAAAGCATAATAAAACTATCGCCGGAGCAGTCTTAGTGCGCCTCAAGATCAGGACGTGTCAGATTCCTGTGCACACAGGGCTGGCATAAAGCAGCCTCAATAAGCATGTGGCCTGGACTGATCCTTAGAAAGCCCAGAACCCAATACTGGGCAGCACAATGAACAAGGGGTCAGCCCACAGCGCTTACATCACTCTATCCCTGTCCCCTTTCCATGGAGAGTCAGAGAGCAGGCTCCCCAGCTTAGGCAAGTACTCCATCAAGGGGATTCAGAGATATCTTCACTAAGATGATCTATCTGTCTTGGAACCAGACAATGGACTGCTGAAGCAGGACAAGCGCAGAGCCCAGCCAGGAAGCTGAGAAGTCTAGGTATGTCCAAGCTGCCTACTGGGGTGGTACCAAGGCCCCAGCGCCAGGCAGTGCATATCTCAGATGCCCTCAGAAACAGAGAGACCAAGGGCATGCCACAGGTATTGCGACAGCAAGCAGACTTTAATCGGGGGTGTAAAGCCAGGGTGACCCCAGCCTCTTCGGTTACACTAGCTTCTCCTTTCTCCTCAGGACATAGGCAGGAAGGACGCCTGTTTTCTACCGAAAACCTAGAAATCAGTCTCCATCCCCAAGCTGTGTGACGTGGATGGATTCGGATCTCTCTCACTCTGGTTGGCTGTTTTCAAGCATTTTCCTTCCTTGAGAACAGGAGTCTTCTCAGGTTCATCCATGTCTTGAGCCACCTTGGAATTAAGCTGCCCCTACACTCTTCCACAGAGGTCAGAATGGCCAGCTCCCTGACCTCTTTGGCCCTTCAAATCTTCACTCGGACATTACCTACTTGACAAGGCTCTGCTACAGTCTTCTCCCTCTGCCAACCCCCTGGCATTCCCAATCTCCTGCACTTTGTTCTGTATGTTTTCGTAACTCTTATCAAGTTCTCTGTTTTTGCTTTTTCTGCAGTTTGTGTATGATATGCCTAGTTACATCACATAACCTATATATTGACGGTGTCTTAATATCACTAGAATGTGATCTCCATAAGAGCAGGGACTTCTGTGTGGTCACTGATATCCCAAGTGCACAGACACAGGACACAAACGGCATTCAGTAAATGAGTGTATGTCGATGAGGAGCGACACCTAGGCTTATCTCCTGCCCCATCACTTCTTAGCCCGCTGTGTGCCTTAGGCAGTTTGTTTCCCTCTCTGCCCCAGTTTCTCGATCTATGAGATTGGGGTCCATGCACTCACCTTGCTGGATTACGCCTGTGAAATGCCTGACAGGGTGCTTGGCATGAGCATATGGTTAACAAATGGGCTGGCCCAGTGATGTAATTACTGCCCCTCTCAAACTCTTCACTTTCCGTGTTATAAGGACCCTTTGCTCAGGGGCATCACTAAGGCAGCTGATGTAATGAGGGGTTTGTGATGAGGGCACAAGGTCAAGAAAAACTCAAAGGTCCCAGGATTCCCTCTTTCCTGTACCAGCTTAGCTGACTTGAGGGCAGCTAGCCTCAGGCCCTCCAACCCCCACCCCCAGTTACATGGCAGCAAAGGATCTGGAACCAATCTTCTGGTCCTGTGAGAAATCTGAGCCCTCTTTGACCTACTATACCATATCTGACACAGTTGATTTTCTAAGCCCTCTGACCACCAGGGATCAAGCCCACAACAAGAATGGGACTCAGAGCTCACCAGGACCTCACAGATGCGCAGACAGGATCAGGCCACCACATGGGCAGGAAACGCTTCCGACTGCCTGGCACCTGTGGGATGAAAAGAGGATGCTAGGGAGTGGGTTCCTCCGTCAGAGGTTAGGGTCGCAGGCTCTGGAATCAGCCTGAGTTCATGGCCTGCCTCCACCACTCAGTAATTGTGGATTCTGTGGTTTCCTAAGGTCTCCAAGCTTTAGTATGCTTAGCTGTAAAATGAAGGCATTAAAAGTGCCCACTTGACTGGATTGCTATGGAGACTAAGTGAGATATGTTCATAAAGTACCTTAGCACATTGCCTAGCACCCAGCTTTAGTAATGATGTTTATTCACTTTCAAAGGCCTTTAAACACCAGGTGATGGGGCGCCTGGGTGGCTCAGTCAGTTAAGCGGCCGACTTCGGCTCAGGTCATGATCTCGCGGTCCGTGAGTTCGAGCCCCGCGTCGGGCTCTGTGCGGACAGCTCAGAGCCTGGAGCCTGTTTCAGATTCTGTGTCTCCCTCTCTCTGACCCTCCCCCGTTCATGCTTTGTCTCTCTCTGTCTCAAAAATAAATAAACGTGAAAAAAAAAATTAAAAAAAAAAAATAAACACCAGGTGACTTCTATGGAACCACCTTGCCAGTGGTGGCTTTGGCCAGTAGGAACCATGTAAACCATGGCTGTGAGCTAGGTAGAGGTGAAACATAACCGTGCCTTCAGGACTGTTCAACTCAACCAGCCAGAGAAGGGGCAGCTTCCTCTAAAATCTGAAATGCGAATCCTCTCTAACAGCCTGCCAAACGAAATTTATTCTGCAAATTATAATCTTCAACTTGTGGCCAGAACTTGGTGGTGTATATATGTGTTATAAGTGTATATCATAAATCAAGAAACAATGTATTCACATCTTTATTCCCTCAACAAATGTTTACTAGACACATGCTCTGTGCAGTGCTTTCTGCTAGGTGTCCTGCAATGAGATACAGTCTCTGTTCTCAAGGAGCTCACAGGCCATGGGGGAGATGGGCACACAAACAATCTCAATAGGTTTGGCACAGTTTTTCACCAGAAACAATACAAGCTCAGTAGAAGGGCAATTACTCTGGAAGGGGAGATGAGAAAAAGCTTCTCAAAAGAAAGAACTTCTGGGCTATTTTGAAAGATGACTAAAACACAGTGGGGAGGAAGGCATAGAGGCAGAGGCCATGCCCAGTTCAGTGTCTGCATTTTGTTCTGCTCAGCTGGATCACATAGCTGGAGAGGTCACTGGAAGGGCCAGACCACGCAGGTCCTTAAATACTAAGGAGCATAATGTGATCCATGTATACAGTAAACCAGGACTTTGGACTTAATCCTGAAGGTTGCAAGGAACCACTGCACAATTTATAAGCAAGGTAGAACCTAGCATATTAATTTATCCTTCACGTTTAAAATGAGAAACACACAGTACACAGGCATGTAGCACAAAATCGAAAGATCCAAAAGGGTTTAGACTGGGAAAAATTCATCCTCTCTCTCAATCCTTTCCCCCAGCCATGCAGCTCCCTCGCCCTGAGACAACTCCTGCTAACGGGGTCCCGTGGAGACGAGGCTCAATCACTCTGGCATGTGCGGAAGATGGTGGCAAAGTAAACATGCTGTTTTGTGGCTTTTTTTTTTTTCCATTTATTATCTTTTGGAGCTTAATCCCTATTAATACATTTCCAGTTACCACATTTTTTTAAATTGCCCAGTGAGAGATATTTAGATTGTTTTAGGTTAGCATTTCAGAAGGTGCCCGCCCTCGGGCCGGGACCTGGAGAAGGGAAGAGAATCCTAGGTGGCACAGCCCTCTGCCCTCCCCGTCTTCCTCCTTGGAGGCGGGCACAAGACTGGAGGCGGTCAGCTGTCCTGACCGTCCTGGCCAACACACTAGGGATATCAGGGTTGGCAGACTAGAAGGTATAAGGAGCTGAGCCTCGAATGATGTGGTTGAGTTGCAGCAGCTATCTGGGTCTGCCCGCCTCCTGAAATTTTGTTATGTGAGGAAAATTAGCTCCTATTTGTTTAAAACAGTGTAGTTGCTTTACCTGTAGCTGACTGCACTCCGAATTGAGAGAGGAGTTTCCTTCCCTCTTCCCTTTCCTTTTTTAATCCTGCTTTTCAGAGATTCCACATAGAGGGGAACCCAATGAGGAAGGCCAGGGACCTAGTTTTATAACTGTATTAATCATATCTTTTATTTTCCGTATTCTGATACTAGGACATCTGGGGACTTGCAACCCCTAAAGGGACTGGCCCTTTCAGGGTTAGCCAATTTCTTTCTTCTTTTTTAAAAATTTTTAATTAAAAAAAATGTTTTTAATGTTTATTTACTTTTGAGAGAGAGAGAGAGAGAGAGCAGGGGAGGGGCAGAGAGAGAGAGACTCAGAATCTGAAGCAGGCTCCGGGCTGTCAGCACAGAGCCCGACATGGGGCTTGAACTCCCAAACCTTGAGATCACGACCTGAGCTGAAGTCGACGCTTAACCGACTGAGCCACCCAGGCACCCCTGGGCTAGCCAACTTCTAAAGATGGTAAGCAACCTGCCAGTGAATGTGTCTTTCAAAAGGAGACCAACCATTCTGGGGCCATTCCCCCAACCACCTCTCTCTCTCTCTTTTTTTTTTTTGATATACGGATTGCTCCTTTATTTGTTTGTTTGATTCAAGTTTTTATTTAAATTCTAGTTAGTCAACATATAGTGTTATATTGGTTTCAAAAGTAGAATTTAGTGATTCATCACTTACATATAACACCCAGTGCTCATCATAATAAGTGCCCTCCTTAATGCCCATCACCCATCTAGCCCATCCCCCACCGACCTCCCTCCATCAGCCCTCCATTTCTTCTCTATAGTAAGAGTCTCTTATGGCTTACTTTCTTCTCTTTTTTTCTTCCTTCCCGTATGTTCATCTGTTTTGTTTCTTAAATTCCACATGAATGAAATCATATGGGATTTGTCTTTCTCTGACTGACTTATTTCACTTAGCATAATACATTCCTGCTCCAACCACCTCTTTTATCAGGCTCCACCTGCTCTAATCACCCCCAAGCCAGGTACTAAACAACCAGGGACAGCCTCTATGCCCCCAAGCCCACTGACAGTATTCAAACTATGCAATCCTAAACCTGCTTACCCTGCCTCACCTGTTCCTTCCCATGGAGACCACAATAAAGGCTGTGACAGTTTCCCCCTTGTCCCTGGTGCTTCCCTGTGTGGTCCTCATGGCGTGGCACGCCCTTGCCTTCAGATCTATAAGTATAACAAACTACCTTTTCGATGGCAGCTGTCTCCTGATTGGTTGGCCTTACCATACCTGAACAGTAATAAAACCTATATTAAAACCAGGAACTCTTTTCCCTGGATCCTCCAGAAGAGTGGCAGAATGAGGCAATTACTAACAACGAGTTCCTTTCTTGCCCTAAAGCTCTAAACAGTAAGTTCTTAGAAAACAGGGACTATATTTGAAACAACTCTGTCTCCTCTCTACAGCACTAGAAGTAATGCCTCACATCAAATAATGACCCAATAATGGTCCTCGGAGAACTCACAGTTCCGGGCAAAGACAGACATATAAACCAGCAATGAAAATTACTCTGTAAATGCTCTCTAATGGAGTCGCGCACAAAATAGAGTGGGACAAAGGAAGAAATAACATCTGAATTTGGTTGGGAAATTCAGGAAGGTTTCAAAGAGCATCTGGGTTGGGACTCGGCAGATGACTAGGACTCGGCCAGGAGGCCAAAAGGAGAACAGTATTGCAGTAGGGAGAGGGGTAAATAGAAAGCATTCCAGACACAGACATGATGAAGGAGGAGAGCAAGATGCATTCTGGTAACTTGTCTCCAAGATGACGGTTACCTCTTTCTGAGATGGAGGATAAAACTGTCCTTGTTTTTTGTCACAACTCAAAAATCTAGCTCCAGGGGCCTCAGCTATGGCACTCAAAGATTTGTCAAATGATTACTTAGAACCTAAATGGAATTTAAGAACTATGTTCAATATTAGTAATTATTTATTAATACCCAGTCCAATTAATACTGTCTTATGTTTAATTTTAAAAAAAGCCGATTACTAAATATTACACAAGTTTTTAAATATTAACTATTAAATACATATCGAGACTAATCAAACTGCTGGTCAAATCTCTCCCTTAGACAGAATCCCTTCTTCTGGAGTCATTTGGGGACCTTCAAAAACAAGTTTATTCTCGGGGAGCCTGGGTGGCGCAGTCGGTTAATCAGCTCAGGTCACGATCTCGCGGTCCGTGAGTTCGAGCCCCGCGTCGGGCTCTGGGCTGATGGCTCAGAGCCTGGAGCCTGTTTCCGATTCTGTGTCTCCCTCTCTCTCTGACCCTCCCCCGTTCATGCTCTGTCTCTCTCTGTCTCAAAAATAAAAAAATTAAAAAAAGTTAAAAAAAATAAAAAAAAAATAAGTTTATTCTCTAAGAGTCCATGGTTGAGTGTGCTACACCAACTCCCCTCTCCTAAAGGTGCTCCAGGTGAAGGTTGGGATGTTGCCACATGTTTTACTTTCTACTAGATGACTAGGTAACCTGTACAGTGTGAATTTGAATTGGGTGTTTACATTCTATACATAGTCACACATACAGAGTTTCAAGCAAGCAACCCGGCAGTGGGCAAGAAAAATCAAGTTAACACGAAGGCAAAGGCTCTCTAGTATCCTCTGTGGAAACCCAGATCCTGAGATTGGGATTAGGATGGTTGCTCAAGAAGTAGAGGGGATGGAGGCAGGAGAATCTGAGAGGTTGGGGAAGGAACTGGCGGTCCTCTCAAGGAGTAGGCATTGGGGTCCTGCTCCCCAGTGCTCAGGGGTGTGGAGTTGGATCTCTGACACCCAGCTTCCAGGCCCCACCTAAGATTCTGGGGGCATAAGGAAGCAACCCAGCTATCAGACTTGATGTGACTGCCTGGACAGGGCAGTAGCTGTTTCAGAAGTAATCTGATGCCTAGAAAGGCCTTCTTGGCATCTTGATGCCACATAAGATCTGGATAACTTTGCATAATCTTGGGAGTTTGGGGGAGCCCACCAGCAAGGCAGATGGTGGGGGGTGTCTGGATAACAGAATTAAAAGAAAACAAAGACATGCAGTATTTCCTGCATATATTAATCTATAGGTTGAAAAATCCCACCAACTACACATTTTCCCCTTGATTCCTCAGGACAGTCAAGCCTGAAGTTTCTGCAGGCTGGCAAGCGTCCACCTACCTAGGAAAAAGAGTATTTGGGTGCTTGTTTTGTGGGTCCACTATCAGTCCAGAGATAAAAGGTCTTCTTCCTTTCCCTTCCTATTCCTAATAGGAAATGAGGAGGCAAAGTACAGAAAGCAAGAGCAGATTCTGTATTGCATCTGGGGAAGAGACAGGAAGAAGATGAATCCACCAGCTCAGGGATGAATCAGGAAGGAAGCATCCAAAATGTCAATGGGGACCCGAATGACCCAGCATTAGTGCTTTCAGCACATAACAGGCTTAGCTGAACTCTCGCTGGATTTGTCCTAAGCAGAGCAAAACCGGATCCCTGTGAGTACACAGGACCCAAAGCTCTCCTTATAGGATGTGCTGGTTATAGAAGGAATCTGACTCTTTGCATCAGGCAGTGGGAGCTAAGAGTAGGTGTGCCATACAGCCCCCAATGGGTCCAAACTGGGGCTCTGCTTGGTCCCACCTCTATACAGTTACCACCTTTGGTTGTATTCCAGCAGCTTGGTGAAACAGGTGAACAAGTTCCCTTTGCAGGGGAGTCCACTTTCAGGAGACTTGGACCTGCTTACCCTTCTAGGTTGTTGGACCTAACTTCAAATCTACCTGGTACATGTATGGCTAGAATGAAGAGCAGAAGAGAAAGTCTACTTGCTACCCTTTTAGAATTCTAATCCCAGAATATGCCTGTTAGACGTCAGTTATTTAGAGAACTATTCCAGCATAAAAGAGGCCTCACTCCTTGCCCCTATTCCCAACTCACCATCACATTCCAGCACAAACCGAAAAGCTGAATGAGGGGAACTTTATTCCTGCTCTGGTTTGGAGAATCTCTCCCTCTTCCTCTCCTTGTCACTTCTGCCCATGTAGAGAGGTTTAGAAGTGAGAAAAGAAGAAATCTTAAAAGAAAAAAAAAATCCTCATCACTTCTCTCAAAAATTTTTAAGAGAAAGAGATCTGGGTCCTGTGACCCATGTTTAAGGTCCATATGGTCTGAGGCACCTGGGTGGCTCAGTTGGTTGAGCATCTGACTCTTGACTTCTGCTCAGGTCACGATCTCACATTTGTGGGATTGAGCCCCATGTCTGGCTCTGCACTGACAGTGAAGAACCTGCTTGGGATTCTCTCTCTCCCTCTCTCTCTCTTTCTGCCCCTCCCTCGCGGTCTCTTTCTAAACAAACAAACAAACAAACAAACATTAAAAAAAGATCCATATGGTCTGAATTCTCTGTTGGGAATCTTTAGAAAAGGGTTATACCTATGTTTTCTCTTTTTACTTCTTCCCTGCATGGTTACCTGGACATACCAGCAGTCCCTGTACTACTGACACTCCAGTGTCCCAGACCCATGACTCTGTGCCGGTAATTTCTAATAGGAATCCGTAGCTACTGTCTATATTATCATGTGCCTTCTTCAAGAAGATCTCCTGTTCTCTACAAACTGGACATGAAGCTCTTTTTCTCGGAAGGGGAAGAAGAATGGTCCTTGACTCGTCTCATTGATGGGAAGAGTTTTAAGGGCAGCATATCCCAGACACTTAACAGTTCATTTTAATTCTAATATCCACTCATTCCACAAAGTGTTTCCCGAAGTTTGTTCCACTAAATGATAGTTTTTCCAAAATGTTTAGTGAATAAAATAGACTAAGGTCAAATAATTTTGAAAAAAATATGCGTATTTTGAAAATGTCTCCCTCTTAGAGATTTATGTTCACTAGTATATTCAAGGTGCTGAGAAGTCATGAGGTAAAGAAATCTGTTTACCTGGCTTTTTCAAATATATTTGACTCAATAACCACCTTTTCCACATAAGACCCATTGACATCCACCAACTTCCTGAGGAAAGGCTGTCCTTGACAACATAGGAGCATCTGGTTTCCTAATTGTTACAATGAGGATCAATCAATAACTCTAACCTGTTTCAAGGAAATAATCCAAAATTAAAAAAAAAAAAAGCTCATATAAGAGAAGTTAATCACAATGTTGTTTGTAATAGCAAAAACCTGGAAACAACTAAAATATTTTAAAATAGGGATTGAGAAAATATGTAATGGTGCAACCATGTCAGACTATCATGTAGCCACTAACAATATTTATGAATAATTTTTTTTTTTAATTTTTTAACGTTTATTTATTTTTGGGACAGAGAGAGACAGAGCATGAATGGGGGAGGGGCAGAGAGAGAGGGAGACACAGAATCAGAAGCAGGCTCCAGGCTCTGAGCCATCAGCCCAGAGCCCAACGCGGGGCTGAACTCACGGACCACGAGATCGTGACCTGAGCTGAAGTCGGACGCCCAACCGACTGAACCACCCAGGCGCCCCTTTATGAATAATTCTTAAAAACCTATGAAACTCATCTAACTATACATTAAGTATATTCAATTTTTAATATATCAATTATACCTCAAAGCTGTGGGGTTTTTTAATTCTTTTTTTAATGTTTACTTATTTTTGAGAGAGGAAGAGAGACAAAGCATGAGTACGGAAGGGACAAAGAGACAGGGAGACACAGAATCCCAAACAGGCTCCAGGCTCTGAGCTGTCAGCACAGTGCCCGATGGGGGCTCGAACATATGAACCGCGAGATCATGACCTGAGCTGAAGTCAGACGCTTAACTGACTGAGCCACCCAGGCCATGGTACTTCAAAGCTGTTTTTAAAAAAAGCTGGGGCACCTGGGTGGTTCAGTCAGTTAAGCGTCTGACTTCAGCTCAGGTCATGATCTCGCGGTTCATATGTTCGAGCCCCCATCGGGCTCTGTGCTGACAGCTCAGAGCCTGGAGCCTGTTTGGGATTCTGTGTCTCCCTGTCTCTCTCTCTCTGCCCCTCCCCAACTCATGCTCTGTTTCTCCTAAAAAATAAACATTAAAAATATTGTTTAATTTAATAAATAAATAAATAAATAAATAAATAAATAAATAAAAGTTATGAAAATGTAAAGTGTCAGGTGAAACACTTGTATATATAACATGTTCTCAACTACACACAAAATATTCATAGAAAAAATATATGATTTAAATGTCTTCTGGGTCTGGTAATATTATACACTAGAGCTTCTAAAACCTTTTGGTATATAGTATCTAAAAACACTTGATATAATATTTTTAAGGCCTCCTTTTAGGCGGCTTGATGAGCCTGTAAGAAAGCAAGGAAAGGCCAATGAAATTAGGAAGTCGGTCAAGGTAGCAGAATAGTGAGTTTTTAAGAGGCTGACAACCTCAGAATAGTCTAAAGTAGTCTAGAATGATAGTTCTTAGCAGAGAAGGCATTGACCCCCAGGGGGCAATTATGAAATAACTGGGGGCATTTTGGGTTATCACAATTAGAGGCCACTGTTGGTATCTGACAGGTGAGGGGTCAAGGATGCTAGATGTCCCGAAAAGTACAGGGCAGTTCCTCACAACAAAGAATCGTCCTACACTCCTTCATGATTTTCAAATGAATCTTTGGCCATCGATGTAGGTGAAACACATGCTTATAATCATTTGAGCCTAGAGCCTAACCCTGCATTACATGATTTTAATACATGCAGAACTTTTCAGGAATTCAACCACTGTGTAAATCAAGGGAAAACGAAACTTTGTTTTATTTGGAAATTTGTCAAGGATTGTTCATCATTTTGGAAAACGACATTGCCAATAGCATTGCCACTATGGTATTCAAGTCACCAATACAACATACATGGATCACTTATAGTGTTTATGAATTTGGTGAATCTACATACAGGAGGTGAGCACTTGATTACTTTGTTATGTCTTCTAGTACAGTGGAATTTGAACATTTATATATTAAAATACTTAAAATTTTACTACAAACTAGTTTTATATTATTTCTTTATAACACATTTATGGCATAATTTATTGATTTTGGTTGAAATGGTATGGAATCATATGCAGTTGTCTACAAATTTCATTCTGATGATCTAAAGGAACATTACAAATTATTTGCTATGGGAGGGGCATGTGGGTGGCTCAGTCCATTGAGCGTCCAGCTCTTGGTTTCAGCTCAGGTCATGATCTCACAGTTCATGAGTTCAAGCCCCGTGTCGGACCCCACACGGACAGTGCAGAGCCTGCTTGGAATTCTCTCTCTCCCTCTCTCTCTCTCCCTCTCTCTCTGCCTTTCCCCTTCTCGCTCTCTCTCGCAAAATAAATAAATAAACTTAAAAAAAAAAACAAATTATTTGTTATGGGGGCAGTCTGATGGGATTGAAAATCACTGCAGTATATAATCCCTACAACTTGCTTTTCTTATTTTAACAATAAGACAGAATTTTTGCATATTTAGCTTTAAGGCACCATAGTTTATATAAATACTATTAATGACCACATAGCTTATTTCCAATTTTGTGATGTTAGAAACAATGAATGTAATTAAATCTTCCCACACACATCTTTGTGCACAGGTGCAAGCGTTTCTCAGGAATAGATATTGAGAAGTGAAGCTGCTAAATCAAGAGTACATATCTTTTACCTTTTAAAAGGCCCTGCCAGATCTCTTTCTAAAAATGCATTCAACTTACATTCGCACCAATATTGTATAAAATAACCTTTCCCCACATGTGTTCCTTCCTAACACTTAACTTTTTCTATCTTTTTAATATTTATAAATCTTTGGAGATAAAATTGTTTCTCATGTCAAGTTGCATTTTCCTAATACTAGTCAAGTTGATTGAACATCTTTTGAAATGTTTCTGAGCCACTCTACTGCCTTGGTTAATTGGGATTTCATATCTTTTGTCCATTTTTAATTTTTGGTTGACTTTTAGGAGTTCTTCATATATTCTAACTATAAATTATTTGTTTAACATATATGTCGGAGATTAACTTTCTCTTATTCTGTTTTCTATCTTTTAATTGTGGTCATACAGATGTTAAAAATTTTGATATAGTCAAACTTATCACCGTTTTCCTTTATTGCATTATTGGGTTTGATTTTCTTTTTTGGGGGGGGTTGATTTTCTTAAAGAAGGCTTTTCCTAATCTAGATATCATTTTCTTTTTGTTTTAATTTTTTTTTTACATTTATTTATTTTTTGAGAGACATAGAAAGACAGAGCACAAGTTGGGGAGGGGCAGAGAGAGAAGGAGACACAGAATCCAAAGCAGGCTCCAGGCTCCGAGCTGTCAGCACGGAGCCTGACGTGGGGCTCGAACTCAACAAACCGTGAGATCATGACCTGAGCCGAAGTCAGATGCCCAACCAACTGAGCCACCCAGGCACCCCTAGATATCATTTTCAATGGACACATAATATTCCATTATATAGATGTACCATGATTTATGAAATTCTCTCTCACTATTGGAAATTTAGTGATGGGCTGGTCCATCCTTTCACTAATATAAACAATGCTGTGAAATACAACTGAGTATTCTACTTGATATTTCTTTTTAAACATTTTTTTAAGTTTATTTATTTATTTTGAGAGAGAGTTTGAGCAGGGAAGGGGCAGAGAGAGAGGAAGAGAGAGAAAATCCCAAGCAGGCTCTGTGTTGCCAGCAAAGATCCCAATGAGGGGCTTGAACTCATGAACCATGAGATTATGACCTGAGCCAAAACCAAGAGTCCAACTGCTTAACCAACTGAGCCACCCAGGTGCCCCTCAACTTGATATTTTTAACATATTTTCAGGCCTAGCACACAGCGCAATAAATAATTTCTAGAGGGGGAGGGGAGAAAGGCAGGAAGCCTTTTCCACCCTACATTCAAGGTTTGTTTAAAAATGCAGCCCAGGGGGGCCTGGGTGGCGCAGTCGGTTAAGCGTCCGACTTCAGCCAGGTCACGATCTCGCGGTCCGTGAGTTTGAGCCCCGCGTCAGGCTCTGGGCTGATGGCTCAGAGCCTGGAGCCTGTTTCCGATTCTGTGTCTCCCTCTCTCTCTGCCCCTCCCCTGTTCATGCTCTGTCTCTCTCTGTCCCAAAAATAAATAAACGTTGAAAAAAAAAAATTTAAAAATGCAGCCCATCGGGGATCTGAGTGGCTCAGTAGGTTGAGCCTCTGACTTCAGCTCAGGTCATGATCTCACAGCTTCTGAGTTCAAGCCCCCATCTGGCTCTGGATCCTCTGTCTCCCTCTCTCTCTGCCCCTCCCCAGCTCATGTGCATGCTCTCTCTCAATAAATAAA
The DNA here is from genome assembly GCF_028749965.1 of Puma concolor. Classification (NCBI taxonomy): domain Eukaryota; kingdom Metazoa; phylum Chordata; class Mammalia; order Carnivora; family Felidae; genus Puma; species Puma concolor. The sequence goes on from NC_141673.1 coordinate 7,045,277, forward strand.
CATTAAAAAAAAATTACAATGCAGCCCAATGTCAACCAAATTATTGGGGAATTAACTCTAATTCTACTTCTTCTTTGGCCCATCTAATCAAGAGTTGACTCAGCCTCCCCCTAAGACTGCCCTTCCACAGGGCAACACTACATCAGACAGACCTTTAATCACATACCTGAGTCTACCTTCCTATTCTGACTTCGGTTTTCGGGTGCCACTTTGCTTGGCGAGTCTTCAAGGTTTAATTCCTGGAAGATGGTGAATGGCTCTGAGAAGATGAGGCAGGGGGAAGAGAAGCCTCATACCCAGGAGGTTGGATTGCCACAGATTTGCCAGACCCAGCTCTAATTCCAGCAGGTGAAACTTCATATCCTGGAGGTGGGGCTTGATTTCCAGCCCCTGGGTTTTCACTTCCAGTCGGTAAGGTTTCGTTTCCAGCTGGGAGGGCTCCGTATCCCACAGGCAGGGCTCTGTATGCTCCTGGTGGGGCTCCAGATCCCACAGGTGGGGGTCCGTATCCTGCTGGTGGGGGTCCGTATCCCCATGGCAGGTGTCTATATTCCACCTGTGGGGGTCCATATCCAGCCTGTGGGGGTCCATATCCTGCCTGTGGGGGTCCATATCCTGCCTGTGGGGATCCATAGACAACAAATGGGTATGCTGAGAAGGAAAAAAAATCAGTTACTCATTTTTTAGAGTGGACAAGGAATAGGTAAGAAGGAGAAAGACAAAAAAACTATGTTGAAGCAAACTGACACAGGATGAGAACTCAGGCAGAGTAATGCTAAAGCCAGATCCTTCACCAGGTGAAGGCTTTATCATTTCCTGTTGTGAAGGGATTCAAATTAACATGAAAATATCCCTACAGTTATATCTCTACATTACTTATACTTGTGCTCAGATACATATTTTACTTAATAAATGTTATTTGATTATGAAGAAAGTAATACATGCTCAATGAGGAATATGTATTTGGAAAATAGAGAAAAGATGAAATTTAAAAATTACCTGTAATTCCACTATCAAAGACAAAAACTTAGTATTTTGGTATATTTCTTTGTAGGATCTGTTAATATTTTTTATACAATCACAATCATAACAACCATACAACTTTTTATCTGGCTCTTTTTACTTGGCATTATAAAAAAGTCTTTACATTATTAACACTTCATAAATTAAAAGCTGAACAACATTTTATCACATGGATAGGTGCTACGTAATTCCCCTGTTCTAGAAGAGTGCGTCGTTTCCAACTTTCTGATTCATATTACAATAATCATGGGTTGTATTTATTTCCTTGGCTACGGTCCCAAAGTGGTTTAATGAGTCAATGAATGGACAACTGTCGAGTTATTTTGCTGTAATCCATTTTTATGTTTGAGCTAATTAGAAAAAACTTTAAAAGAACTGTCTTAAAGATGCTCAAAGGCTAAAGGAGAATGTGAAGAAAGTCAAGAAAATGATGTATGCACCAAACAGAAATATCAGTAGAAGTGGAAAACTTAACAAGAAACCAAAGCAAAATTCTGGAGCTGAATAGTATGATAGCTGAAAAGAATTCACTAGAGGGGTTCAAATTCAGATTTGAGTAGGCAGATGAATGAATCTGTTAACGTGAAAATAGAACAACAGAAAGAGCAGAGATTGAGAAACAGCCAGAAAAAAATACTGAAGAAGAGTGAACAGAGCTGAAGGACCTGTGGGACGCCATCAAGCAGACCAACATACACGCTGTGGAAGTCCCAGAAGGAGGAGAGAGAGAAAGGGAGAGAGTAAATATCTAAAGAAATGATGACTGTGCACTTCCCAAACTGGATGAAAAACATGAATATAAACATCCAGGAAGCTCAATGAGCTTCAAGTCAGATGAACTCATACAGATCCAACCGAGATGCATTCTAATTAAACTTCCAAAAACCAAAGATAAAGAGAGAATCGTGAAATCAGCAAGAGAAAAGTGAATCACCCAGATACAAAGGATCCTCAATAAGACAATTAGCAGGTTGCTCATCAGAAACTTTGGAGGCCAGAAATAAACTGTCAAACAAGAGTCCTCTATTTGCCCAAACTCCTTCAAGAGTAAGGGAGAATGAAGATGTTCCCAGATAAACAAAAGCTGAAGGAGTTCATTACCACCAGACTGGCCCTGCAAGAAGTGCCTCAGGGAGTCCTGCAGGGTGGCCTGAAAGCACACCAGACAGAAATTTGAAGCCATATGAAGAAATGAAGATCTCAATAAAGGTAAATCACTGGACAATTATAAAAGCTAATATTACTGTTAACAATCGCTTATAATTCCATTTTTTGTTTTTTACATAATGCAAGAGACTACTGCATTTAAAAGAATTATTAGATTATGTTTTTAGGCATACAACATATAAACACATCATTCTGTGACATCAGTTAGTATACAAAACAAAAAGCCAACAGACATGCATGTCATGCTCCAAGGAGAACCCAAGGAAGGGCCGCGTTTGGGGGCCCATCGGCAGCCTGTTAGGAAACCCTTTGTGGCCCACCAGTAGGCCGTGGACCACATTTGAGAATCACTGTGGACAGGCACAACTGTTAGAGGGTACAGAGCATAAAGCCGGAGTCCTCAGTGAGGTTGAAGGGCATGGCATAAGCATGATGGCTATACGTGTGTGAAGCTGGAAGGGGGAAGTGGGCAAGAGCACACATTTTCTGCTCAGGCTATATGCAGGAAGGGACTGCTCCCACTAATGGAAGTTGCCCAGCTATACTCTGTATGTGTACGTTACAGTTAAAAGTAAGCCTGAAACTGAAGCCCAGTCACTTGCTGACTTGCCACTGGGTTTCAGTCTAGAAACAAAGCCATGGACTTCACCATTTTCCAATTTCCTAAACCTCTGCTGTTTCTCCTACAGCAGAGTTGGAAGCAAACTAGCAGTGAAAGGATCTTTGAGCCCCTGGCATACTTTTCCACCTCCCAACAAGAACTTCCCTGCCATACCTTACCTGGACAAGGCATCTGTTGCGTGCACATCATGTTCCCCTGCCCAGTAACTACAAGCAGTCCTGGAGGGCTGAACCAGTAACTTGCACTTCCAAGTGGAACTCCTCTGGCAGCTGAGAAGACAAGTTTGGCAAAATAGAGACTCTAATTTGTTCAATGCAGATGTACAGCAGCTACCAACCAATTAATAGGGTATTAACCATCATCTTACACAAGTGTCCAACAATGCTCCTAGGATATAAGATAAAACACATACACCTCCCTTGTCCTGAACTGTATGCTTTTTGAGGGCAGAGACTGTGTCTTATTTGCCTGTGCTTATTCAGGGCCTAGGATAGCACCTACCATAATAAATATTCAGAAAAAATTTCCAACTGAGGCTTCGATCAAGTTGGCAAGATACATCTATTAAAAACCAATGTAATGGCAACGTGATACAGAAGAAAGCACTTCTGTTTGTCTCCCTCTGCATCTCTCTCATAAAGATCCTTGCGATGGCATCTGGGGCGCACCTGGATAATCCAGGGTAATAGCCTCAAGACCCTTAAATGAATTACATCTGCAAAGATTCTTTTTACAAACAAGGGAACATTCACAGATTCTGAGGACTAGGCAAGGATATATCTTTGGGAGCTATTATCAGTCTACTACACTAATTTCTGGCATCTAGCATCTGACCACAAGTAATAACACTGCTTCCAGGCCTGGCCCATGCAAGCTTTCCAGGTGAAACATTTGTTCTATTTCCCTCTCTGCTGGCTAGCCAGAGAGGCTGTGGAAGCCATGTGTTAAAAATGGCATAGACCCGGGGCGCCTGGGTGGCGCAGTCGGTTGAGCGTCCGACTTCACCCGGGTCACGATCTCGCGGTCCGTGAGTTCGAGCCCCGCGTCGGGCTCTGGGCTGATGGCTCGGAGCCTGGAGCCTGTTTCCGATTCTGTGTCTCCCTCTCTCTCTGCCCCTCCCCCGTTCATGCTCTGTCTCTCTCTGTCCCAAAAATAAATAAACGTTGAAAAAAAAAATTAAAAAAAAAAAAAATGGCATAGACCCTATCACCCTGAGTCCCTGAAGGGTTATGTAGAACACAGCCCCCTTTTATCCCTGCTGATTGACCTTTATATAAGCAGTAATATCTATTGTCTTAGGCTATTGATAATTTGGGGTTTATCTGTTTCAATAACTAGCATTATCTTAACTCATTCATTCTAAATCTAAACTTATCTAAATCTAAAGTTATCTAAATCTAAATCTAAACTTATCCTCCTTTTCAATATCCTATTAGTATCCTTCCCAGAAATATTATTTCACTAACTGATATGTTTGCGTATTTCTTTTTTTTTTTAATGTTTATTTATTTTTGAGAGAGAGAGACAGGATGCGAGGGGGTGGGGAAGAAAAAGGGGCAGAAAAAGATGGAGACACAGAATCCGAAGGAGGTTCCAGGCTCTGGGCTGTCAGCACAACTAACAAGCCATGAGATCGTGACCTGAGCTGAAGTCCAATGCTTAACCAGCTGAGCCACCCAGGCACCCCGTTTGTGTATTTCTTATATGACTCTCACTAGACTGTAAATTTAACAAAGGCGGGGGACTATGTATGTCTTATTCACTATTGTGTTCTCAATCATCTCAATCATACCATAGTGTTTGGTATACAATAAGGGTCAAACAGTCAAACCATAAAGTATGATGGGTAGTTAATTCCAAAGGCCTCATGGAAGCCCATCTCACAATCCCTGACTCTTGCTGGGAAAGCAGGGGTAGGTTCCCACACCTAAGCCATGATATAATCAGACCCAGAGTAGGTTCAGACATTTGGTCAAGTTCACCTAAGTTGCCTAAACCCTTTCCAAGAGGCTATGTAACTGCTAGGACTCTGTACCTAGCTTTGCAAGCCAAGAAGCATAACTTTTTTTTTTTAATTTTTTTTTTAACGTTTATTTATTTTTGAGACAGAGAGAGACAGAGCATGAACAGGGGAGGGGCAGAGAGAGAGGGAGACACAGAATCTGAAACAGGCTCCAGGCTCTGAGCCGTCAGCACAGAGCCCGATGCGGGGCTCGAACCCACGGACCGTGAGATCATGACCTGAGCTGAAGTCGGACGCCTAACCGACCAAGCCACCCAGGCGCCCCTAGAAGCATATCTTAATAAGAGCACTAAGAAGTTTCCCTCAAGTTGCCTGATCCTTAGCCCATAATCCTAAAAATAAGCTCTCTCTACTGTGAGGCGAAAAATAAGGGCAAATTCAGGACCCAGTATGCAATTATTCTGAGTTTTCCAGACATCTGTAACAAAGAAGAACTGGACTTCCAAGTATCCCCTGCCTCTGGGTTCCACATGGCCATACTCTGTGAGCCAGGACACCTTGTTATCCAACGTCAGGCTTTAGATGCTGTCTGCCTTCTGGACAGTGAAGAGCTGTTGGCTGGGTTCAGTATGTGAACGCCTTGGTCTTCATATCTTGCATTGTATCATTAAAGGTAATATTAAACATTTTCTTACTCCTCAATTTCCTGTATATGGCTTCTCCACCACCTGTCTTTAGCATTTCTGTCTTGCTAAGACCACCACAAACTCAAATTTCCACATGCAATGCACACTTTTCAGTCTTCATTTTATCAAACATCTCTGCAGCAGCTGACAGATGACCACTCAGGAATGCTTGAAATATCTCTTTCTTGACTTCTGGGATAATAAACTCGATTCTCCTCCTACCTCAGTCAGCCCCACGCTACCCATCCCTTCGATGTTGAGGACCTTGGAATACCATCCTTTATTCGCTGAATAAGCCTTTCACTCACATGGCTCCAGAGATGACCTGTGTGCTGAGGATCTCCAAGTGAGTCTCTAGATACAGTTCATCTTTGTGGTTCTGAGCTGCCGGTCCGCTGGCCTCTAGCATTCCAGTGTACCTCACTTCAATATGATCCAGAGGTTAAGGGTATAGGATCAAAAGAGCACAGCATCACTTACATACTATACTTATACAGTATTTCTGCCAAAATGCAGGACCTGCACCTAAGCATGAAGAAACAGATAAACCCAAATCTACAAAACAATAAGCCTGTATTCTTTTAAAAATGTTAATGTTGGGGCGCCTGGGTAGCTCAGCAGGTTAAGGGTCTAACTGTGGCTCAGGTCGTGATCTCATGGTTCATGAGTCTGAGCCCTGCTTCAGGCTCTGCGCTGACAATGTGACAATGCAGAGCCTGCTTAGGTTTCTCTCTCTCCCTCTCTCTGCCCCTCCCCTACTCACTCTCACTGTCTGTCTCTCACAATAAATAAATAAGCTTTTTAAATAAATAAAACTGTCAATGCCAAGAAAGACAAAGAAAGGCTGAGTCCAGACTAAAAGAGACTAAAGAAATAGGACAATTAAATTCAGTGTGTGATCTGGGATTAGATCCTGGATTGGAAAAATAAACAGTGCGCCATAAGAATTAGGAAGAGTGATAGGTTAATCATTTGAATTTGAATATAAACCAAATATTAAATAATAGCATTGTTTCAGTGTTAAATTTTCTGAATTTGATAAGTAGACTTAGGGTAGATAAAAGAATACCCTTGCTCTTAGCAGATACACACTTGAATACTTAGGAATGAATGAAATGAATTTTGTAACTTACTCCCAAATAGTTCAGTAAAAACAAAAACAAACGAAGAGTAAGATAAAGCAAATGTGGGAAAATGTTAATGATGGGTGAATCTAGATGAAGGGTCCATGAGAGTCCGTTGTAAATTCTTGCAACTTTTCTAAATACAATTTTTTTTTTTTTAGTAAAAAGTTTAAAAAGAGAGTGAGAGTATGTTTAGGGTCCAGATTCTAGCTCTATCAGTTTCTACCTGTATAGCCTTGGGAAACTGTAGAACCATCACTGACTCAGTTTCCCCAGTTATCAACTGGGGACAATGATTGTACCTACAGCCTAAGTTTTTGTGAGGATTAAAAAAATTGACACATGTAAAGGGCTTGCAACGCTGCCCACTGTATGGTAAGCATTCAATAAATGTTAGTATTATTATATCTAAAATTGAACTCGTTTCCTCTCCAACTTAGATGGTCTCTTATATTCTTAACCGTGGTTTATAGTATCATGATCCAGTCAGTCTTCTGAGCTAGAAAATTCATTCCACCCTCTGGTGTGTCCCCGGCACTTTGCCCATGCCTCTGTTTTGGAATATTTGCATGTGTCTGTCTCTTCTAGATTGTGTTCATCTCAACTAGATTAGAGTTGGGGTGGAGGCAAGGGAGAAAGAGAAAGCATTCCAGATAGAGCAAATTCCAGGGCACCTGTCTGGCTCAGTCAGTAGAGCACGTGACTCTCGATCTTAGGATCATGAGTTCAAGCCCCATATTGGGTGTAGAGTTTACTTAAAAAATAAAATTAAACAAACAAATTAATAAAGTTATCCAGGTAGAGCAAATAGCATGAAGGCTCGGAGATGAGAGAACAGGGCACAAAGAAGTCCAGCTGGACTGGAGTACAAAAGCTGAGAGAGTAGGGGCATGAAATGAGACTAGATTGAATAAAAATATATCACAAAAAAGATTATTTGTATTCAAAGTCTGAAAGAGTTCTCTGGAACATCTGTTAGATCAGTGCTGTAGGGCTGGAAAGTACCTCTTCCCTCTTCTCACGGAAGACGGGGATTAAACCTAACAGAAGCAAAGGCAAATCCAGAGAGGAAAAAAGACAAAAGGCGTGACAAAGGAAGAAGAACTCAGGCAACTGGGGATTCCTGATCTGAAAATGAGAGTACTCAATGATGTATGAGACCAACATTTAAAAGGACAAAAGAGGGGCGCCTGGGTGGCTCAGTCGGTTAAGCGTCCGACTCTTGGTTTCAGCTCAGGTCGTGATCTCACAGCTTTGTTGGTTCGAGCCCCACATTGAGCTCTGCACAGACAGAGTGGAGCGTACTTGGGATTTTCCCTCTTTCCCTCTCTCTCTGCCCCTCCCCTTCTCACGCTGTCTCTATCTCTCTCAAAATAAATTAATAAGCTTTAAAAAATACATTTAAAAAACATTTAAAAATGGACAAAAGATTATCAGGTATAATTAGTGGTTCAAGTGTCTGAGTATAAACTTCTGCTAGCCTGCAAACTCCTTTAAGACAATGAGGGACTCAATAATCTTGTTCCCAGCATGTAGTATGGTACTTGTGCCATAGTAGGAAGCTCAGAAAAAGCCTGCTGCATACGTGTGCAACTACCAACTGCCTGACGTAGAGACCTAAGTCGTGGCTGGGTAGCCGTCCTACTTCAATTCCACAGGCCTCAAAACCCCAAAGTGTTTAGTGTCTTTATTAGCATTGCTCACCAGCAGAGGCAGCTTTCACCATCAGCTGGGCAAATTCGATGGCACCTCCTTTTCTGAAGGCTAATTTAAAAGTAGCCTGTCCTTCCCAGCCACCTGGGGGAAGAAATGGCACACTAAGATGCTGGCACCACTGGTCAGAGAAGGACAGCCCCAGACAGAGAGACAAGCACTACCCAACAGAGCAGTGCAGCTTTCTTTGAATTCCAGCATGAGCCAAGTCTGAATCTTAAACCTTCTGGAAGCTTTTGAGGGAAAAAAATACACTTCTGAGGGGGAACACTCACCATCCGGAGCTGCCTGAATAGTCCCTTTAATGTAGTTGGCAGCAAAGACCGGTTGTTCAACGGTGCAGTTACTCATCAGATCAAATGGCATCATGAAAGAAAACATGGGATCACTGACTAAGTGTGAAGTCACGAAGATCACCTAGGAGAGGAAAGAAACTTCGGAGAAGGCATGCAGCTTGTCCACGGACTGAGACATATTAGACCAATTCTAAGGTCGAGGCTGTTTGACATTCCGGCCTGACTGAGAAACATCACCCGTGTTCTTCCATATTCTCCAACATGGAAAATCATAAAATGCCAACTTTGAAAGTCAATGTTAACTCTCTCTCCATTTGAAGGAAAACAAATGTAGCGGTAATAGGTCAAGGTAGAAGTAGAATTACCCGGTATGAAGTGAGAAACAGTGTCCCCCTCTTTGTACCACTGAAGAGACTGGATCTCTCTGGTTGCTGTGGGAAGGAGAGGTCCACATCCTGAGACTGCATCAAGACACTGCAGAAAAGAAAGGGCAGACACCACACGATTTCGAAGTTATATGAAACGACGCACATAAAGTTCTTAGCACAATTCCAAGCCCAGAGTAAACACTCAATGTTAGCTGCTGCCGCTACTATCACTATTGTATTGAAATAGAAAGGAATTTAGATCTTATTCTCTGACTTTTCACACTTACTCCTCTCCCTCTTTACCACTGGATTCTTTTTTTCTTATCAAGCCTACCTTCTTCTTAATGTTTATTAAGAATAACAAATAGGGGCGTCTGGGTGGCTCAGTCGGTTAAGCATCCGACTTCAGCTCATGTCATTATCTCACCGCTTGTGAGTTCGAGCCCCGAGTCAGGCTCTGTGCTGACAGCTCAGAGCCTGGAGCCTGCTTCTGGTTCTGTGTCTCCCTCTCTCTGCCCCTCCCTTGCTTGAGCTCTGTCTCTCTCTCTCTCTCTCTCTCTCTCTCTCTCAAAAATAAATATTAAAAAATTTTTAAGGAATAATAATAAAAAATGTATTAAAAGTAATAAATAATAATAATAATTCTTATTCTTCATATGCAAGAAGTATAAAGCACTGTGCTAATGGAAATGTTTCTTTGACTCTCATAGAAATGGCAAGACACACAGAGTACTCCAGATTCCTCTGACATGTTATTCCCTTTGCCTTTTGTGTTCTCCCCTCACTCTTAACCTGAGAAACTTGGACTCATCCTATTCCCACTCATAGAATCCTATTGGGTTTCTCTTCTTTCTTAGTAATTATTGTAATATATATGTATGTTTATGTGTTCAATGTCTTAACTAATGATCCTGCCTTTGCACTGTGGCCCTAGCAAACAGTGGGTGCTATTAAATATTTATTGAGGGGCGCCTGGGTGGCGCAGTCGTTAAGCGTCTGACTTCAACCAGGTCACGATCTCGCGGTCCGTGAGTTCGAGCCCCGCATCAGGCTCTGGGCTGATGGCTCAGAGCCTGGAGCCTGTTTCCGATTCTGTGTCTCCCTCTCTCTCTGCCCCTCCCCCGTTCATGCTCTGTCTCTCTCTGTCCCAAAAATAAATAAACGTTGAAAAAAAAATTTTAATAAATATTTATTGAAAGAATGAATGAGTGAAAACATGAATAAACATAATAATGCAAGCAGTAATATCACATACATCATGTTAATGGCACAAAAATGTCATAGCAATTTAGTGGAAGGAGGGATTAGCTTTGGTTGAAATGACTAAGAATGACTTTATAGAAAGGTTGAAGTTGATTCTTTCTAAGTTTATTTGTTTATTTTGAGAGAGAGAGAGAGAGTGCGCATGCATGCGCAAGTTGGGGAGGGACAGAAAGAGAGAGGGAGAGAGAATCCCAAGCAGGCTCCACTCTCAGCACAGAACCCAATAGCCCCACATTAACCAATAGAACACGTTAAATTAACCGTGAGATCATGACCTGAGCCGAAATCAAGAGTCAGATGCTTAACCAACTGACCCACCGAGGCACCCCTGATTCTTAAGAGAAGAGTAGTGTTTCAGTAGGCAGAGGTGAGGGTAGGGGATGATCCAGATGGGGAGCAAACAGCATGAACGGAGGTGCAAGAGCAGCATTAATGGAGGTATGCGGTGGAAAGCAAATTGCACACTTGGGAGCAGCCCACCTGTGTGGATTCATCAAAGCAGCATGGAGGTGAAGGTGGGAAGAATAGTGAGATATAGCTCGAAAGCTATGCTGGAACCAGAGCCTGGAGATATCACTTAATAGGCAAGGAGAATCAATCAAGGAGGTGGTGGTTTACTAGAGGTTAAGAAATCCTAAGGGGCACCTGACTAGTTCAGTCAGTAGAGCAGGCAGCTCTTGATCTCAGGGTAATGAGTTTGAGCCCCACACTGGGTGTGGAGATTACTTTAAAAAAAAAAAAAAAAAAAGAGGGGCACCTGGGTAACTCAGTCAGTTGAGTGCCCAACTTCAGATCAGGTCATGATTTCACAGTTTGTGGGTTCAAGCCCTGCATTGGACTCTGTGCTGACAGCTCAGAGGCTGGAGCCTGCTTGGGATTCTGTGTCTTCCTCTCTCTGCCCCTTTCCCACTCATGCTCTGTATGTCTCTCTCTCAAAAATAAATAAACATTAAAAATTAAAAAAAAAAAAGAATCCCTAAAATAGTCCTGATGTAAGGTAATAAGAATTGGAACTAGGGTGGTGGTATGATGATAAAAAGGGCTTTTTAAGACAATGAAAATACAATGTCAGCAAAAATAGGGAACTCCAAAAGTCAGTCCAGAAGTTTGGAATCTAATCAAAACCTTATAACAACTAAGAGAATGTTTAGTCAAGAAAAAAATAGCTGAGTCTGATAACAGAGCTTTGTGACACTTACCCCAGTACCATCTTCCAATCCCCAGCTTGGCAATAGCCTTAAAAACAACCCACATTCCTGGTGTAAGTACTGAACACCAAAGGGAGCAGAATAGACCTTATTCTCAAAGAACTCTTGTTTTAAAACTTTTCTGGTGGCTTCCTGAAGGGCAGGCTCCAATGGTGTGTGCCTAATTCAGAACTCTCCCAGGACTGAGGTGACTACTCAGGGTCCATTTGTCAAAAACATTTCAAGGTAAATGTATTAGTTGCTGCTGTCTGGGGCAAAGGATGACATTTAGTGCAAACAAACTGAAAAGTTAGGCAGGAAAGAAAGGCTAGAGAATGAGATACTTTGGGGAATAAAGGCTTTGAATAGCTCTGATGTATTCATGGGAAACTAGAAAGTCACATGCATGCCTTCCGAGGCCTGGGTTCATGCTCAGATGAGAACTGAGAAGGTCCGAAACTTTTACCTCTGGATGACAATGAGGCTCTGTTCAAGTAGGAAGTGAAAGCTAAGACAGAGCTGTAAACTGCCTGGCTGAGTGATAAAGACATGCTCCAAACACACAGGCAGAGCCCATCTACAAAGACTGGAATTATTTATTTATTTATTTTTTGGTTCCAGATATATAAGAAAGTTGTCAAATCACTAGTTGGCCACTAAGTTAATATAAAAGAGACTTCAGTGGCTGCATGTGACAAAGACTATAAGCTTTGCAAATTTTATAATTTAGAAAAGTCACTAAACAAACAAAAAATAAGTACAGCAAGCAGCAACAATGTACCCTGAGGAAGAGAGAAAATCTGATTTCCAGAGTTGCCATATTATAATCTTCAAAATGTCTAGTTTACAAAAATTTTTTAACATTTTATTTTTTGAAAGATAGAGAGCATGAGCAGGGGAGGGGCAGAGAGAGAGGGAGACACAAAATCAGAAGCAGGCTCCAGGCTCTGAGCTGTCAGCACAGAGCCTGATGTGGGACTTGAACCCATGAACATGAGATTGTGACCTGAGCCAAAGTTGGACACTCAACCGACCAAGCCACCCAGGCACCCCAAAATGTCTAGTTTTCCACAACAACAACAACATCATGAGGCATGCAACAAGAAAGTATGGCCCATATGTTCTTCTGTAAACAGAAAATGAAATTAATAGAAAACTGCCCTTGAGGAAGCCCGCACATTGGATTAACTACACAAAGACTTTATTCTTTTTTTTTTTTTTAAAGGAAACCTACCCCTAGTGTGGGACTCAAACTCATGACTCCAAGATCAAGAGTTGCATGCTCTACCTACTGAGCCAGCCAGGGGCCCCATTAGACAAAGATTTTAAATAAACTATTTTAAACATGTTTAAAGAGTTAAAAGAAACCATGTCTAAATAACCAAAGGAAATAATGAGAGCAATGTCTCAAAAAGTAGAATATCAATAAAGAGATAGAAATTAGAAAACTGAACCAAATAGAAATTCTGAAGTTGGAAACTACAGTAAGTAAAACAAAAAATTCAGTAGTGGTGGGTTTAATGGCAGATTTCAGCAGGCAGAAGAAAGGATCAGTGAATCTGAAGATAGGTCCATAGAGAATAACAGTCACTACCTAAGTAACAGAAAGAAAAAAGAATGAAGCAAAATGAACAGAGTCTTAACAGACCTGTGGGACAAAATCAAGCATACAACCATATGCATAATGAGACTGCAAAAAGGAGAGGAGAGAATAAAAGGGGGCATAAAGAAAATTTGAACAAATAATGGCCATAATCTCCCCCAGTTTAATGAGAGACATGGATCTACACATCCAGGCTCTACAAACTCCAAGTAGGATTAACTCAAAGAGATCCACACCAAGACACATAATCAAACTGCTGAAAGCCAAATACAGAGACTCTTGAAAGCAGCAAGAGAAAATCATCATCATGCACAAGGAATCCTTAATAAGACAAATAGCTGACTTCTCATCAAAAACTATGGAGGCAGGAGTAGTAGGATGACATATGCAAAGTGCTGAAAGGAAAAAAATCTGTCAACCAAGAATTCTATATCTGGCAAAACCATCCTTCAAAAATTAAGGAGAAATTAAAACATTACCAAGTAAACATAAACCGAGAGTTCATCACTAGTAGGTCTGAACTATAAGAAATGCTAAAGGAAGTCCTTCAGCCTGAAATAATAAGACACTAGGCAGTAAATCAAACCCATACAAAGAAACAAAGAACATTGGTAAAGATAACTACATAGGTAAACATAAAAGTCTGTATTGATGTATTTTTGGCTTGGAACTCTTCATTTCTTCCTATATGAATTAAAAGGCAATTGCAATAAATCTATGGTGATGCATACATAACGTATAAAGATGTAATTTGGGACAATAACAGTATAAGAGGACAGAGTTATATAGGAACAAAATTTGTTCATAGAATTAAAACAAAATTGTATTAATTTGACCTAGATTGTTATAAATTAAGATATTAAATGTAATCTTCAGGGCAACCACAAAGAAAATAACTAAAATATATACAGTAAAAGAAATGAGGAGGGAATCAAGATAGTATGTTAGGAAATATCTATTAAACACAAAGGGATGGGGCGCCTGGGTGGCGCAGTCGGTTAAGCGGCCGACTTCAGCCAGGTCACGATCTCGCGGTCTGGGAGTTCGAGCCCCACGTCAGGCTCTGGGCTGATGGCTCAGAGCCTGGAGCCTGTTTCCGATTCTGTGTCTCCCTCTCTCTCTGCCCCTCCCCCGTTCATGCTCTGTCTCTCTCTGTCCCCAAAATAAATAAACGTTGAAAAAAAAAATTAAAAAAAATAAATAAATAAACACAAAGGGAGGCATTAATGGAGGAATTGAGATATAGAAAATAAAGAGCAAAAGAGCAGAAGTTAAGTCCTTCCTTATCAATAATCACATTAAATGTAAATGAATTAAACTCTCCAATTAAAAGTCAGAGATCGGCAAAATATATATTTTTGAAAACATGATGCCACTATATACTGTCTACAAAAGACTTACTTGAGATCCAAAGACACAAACAGGTTTAAAGTGAAAGGATGTAAAAAAAGATATTCCATCAAACAGTAGCCAAAAGAGAGCTTCAGGGGTTATACTAATTTCAGAAAAAATAGACTTTAAAACAAAAATTACTACAAAACAATATCATATCATGATAAAAGGACGAATCATCAAAAACATATTACAAATATAAACATGAATGCATCTAATAAAAGTCAACTAGACCTAACATATAAGGACACTTCACCCACAAAGTACAATACACACTCTTCTCAAATACACATGGCACAGTCTATAAGACAGACTACATATTAGGCAACAAAACAAGTCCTACTAAATTTATGAAGATTGCAATCATACAGTATCTTTTCTGATCAAAATGGAATGAAATTAGAAATAATAACAAATTACCAAAAATGTGAAAATTAAACAAAATGCTCTTAAATAACTAATGGGTCAACAAAGAAATCACAAGTGAAATTTGAAAACAGAATTGAATTACTAGAAATTAGAAATTTGGAGATGAATAAAAATGAAAATACATATACCAAACTTTTGAGATGTAACAAAAGTAGTGCTTAAGAGGAAAATTTATGCTTTTAACGCCTGCAAGTTTTAAAAAAGAGAGATCTCTGGGCACCTGAGTGGCTCAGTCGGTTAAGCATCTGACTTCGGCTCAGGTCATGATCTCAGGGTCCGTGAGTTTGAGCCCCATGTAGGGCTCTGTGCTGTGCTGCCATCACAGAGCCTGAGTCCTGCTTCAGATTCTATGTATCCCTCTCTCTCTACCCCTCCCCTGCTCATGCTCTGTGTCTCTCTGTCTCTCAAGAAATGGATAAATGTTAAATAGAGAGAGAGAGAGACATCTCAGGGCACCCGGGTGACTTAGTTGGTTAAGCACCTGATTCTTGATCTCAGCTCAGGTCTTGATTTTAGGGTCATGAGTTCAAGCCCCAAACTGGGCTCTGCATTGGACATGAAGCTTACTTTAAAAAGAGAGAGAGAGAGAGAGAGAGAGAGAGAGATCTCAAATCAATAATCTAATTTTCCACACAAGGGAACCAGAAAAAACAAGACCAAACTAAACCCAAAGCTAGCAGAAGGAAATAAATAATAAAGATTACAGGGAGAGAGGGAGAGAGAGAATCCCAAGCAAGCTTTGCACTGTCAGAACAGAGCCTGATGCAGGGCTTGAATTCATGAACTGTGAGATCATGATCTGAGCCAAAACCAAGAGTCGGATGCTCAACCAACTGAGCCACCCAGGGGCCCACCCCTAGAATTTTTAATATTTTTTAAAGTACTTATTTTTTTTTTTAATGTTTATTTATTTTTGAGACAGAGAGAGAGACAGAGTGCAAGTGGGGGAGGGGCAGAGAGAGAGGGAGACACAGAATCTGAAACAGGCTCCAGGCTCTGAGCTGTCAGCACAGAGCCCGATGCGGGGCTCGAATCCACGAACTGCGAGATCATGACCTGAGCCGAAGTCGGACGCTCAACCGACTGAGCCACCCAGGCGCCCCAGTACTTATTTTTTTTGAGAGAGAGAGAGCAGGAGTGGAGAAGGGCAGAGGGGGAAAGAGGGAGACAGAGAGAGAGAGAGAGAGAGAGAGGGAGAGAGAGAGAATCTTAAGCAGGCTCCATACTCAACATGGCGCCCAACAAGGGGCTCAATCATACAACCCTGGGATCATGACCTAACCCAAAATCAAGAGTCAGATGCTCAACTGACTGAGCCACCCAGGTTCCCCTTAAAATACATTTTAATCTTTTAAAAAAAGTCTATGTCCTCTGATGCCACAATTGCACTTTAAGGAACATATCCCCAAGAAACATTTTGACAGGTAGGCAGAGATTAGTTTTCAAAAATGTTCATGAAGCAATGTTTATGGCAATGACAAATTACTACACCCTGAACATCCCGAATAGAGGCTTGAGCAAAGATTCATGCATATTGGAATACCAGTCATTGAAAATAATGATGTAGATATTGATACTGGAGAGTATTCCCAATATATTGGTAAATGAGGAAAACAAATTACAAAGCAGTCTTGAGTGTGGGGGAGTTGCATATATTTCCATGGAGGAAAGTGCAGAAAGACACATACCAAAATGTAAAAAGCACTAGATGTTGGAGTCTGGGGCGATTTAAATTTTTTTCCAATTTTTCTGCAATAAACACATATGGTACTATCTGTACAAGTTTTAGAATATTGGTTAAAAAAAGAAAACTCAACGTCTTCCCTATTTACCAGTAGAGTCTTATCTGTACAATTATGAATTCTCAGCTGGGATTTAAATTTTTTTTTTCAACGTTTATTTATTTTTGGGACAGAGAGAGACAGAGCATGAACGGGGGAGGGGCAGAGAGAGAGGGAGACACAGAATCGGAAACAGGCTCCAGGCTCTGAGCCATCAGCCCAGAGCCTGACGCGGGGCTCGAACTCCCGGACCGCGAGATCGTGACCTGGCTGAAGTCGGACGCTTAACCGACTGCGCCACCCAGGCGCCCCTCAGCTGGGATTTAAAAATCTCCACAGAACACAGCCAGTGTGATGAGTTTCTCAAATGTGTATTATGAATAGGCAAGAGAAGTCAAAAAACAACCAATCTTCTCCTTCTCAACCTATTTCTTTAAAGTAGTTTCTATCAACACCAAAAGAACCCCAAATAATCCACTTAAAAATGGGCAGGGGAACTGAGTAGACATTTCAACAAAGAAGACCTACAGATGGCCAACAGACCATGAAAAGATGCTCAACATCACTCATCATCAGGGAAATGCAAATCAAAACCGCAACAAGATATCACCTTACACCTGTCAGAATGGCTAAAATCAAAAAGACGAGAAATATTGGAGAGGATGTGGAGAAAAAAGAACCCCTGTGCACTGTTGGTGGGAATGTAAATTGGTACAGCTACTATGGAAAACAGTATGGAAATTCCTCAAAAAATTAAAACGAGAAAAAAATTAAAAAGAGAAATACCATGTGATCCAATGACTCCTCTACTGGGCATTTACTTAAAGAAAATGAAAACGCTGATTTGAAAAGATACATGCACCCCTATGTTTATTGCAGCATTATGTACAATAGTCAAGATATGGAAGCAACCTAAGTGTTCACTCACACTTAGATAAGGCAGATGTGGTATGTACACACACACACACACACACACACACACACACACACACCCCAGAATATTATGCAGCCGTAAAAAAGGATGGGATCTTGCCATTTGCAACAACATGGATGGACCTCGATATTACACTAAGTGGAATAAATCAAACTGAGAAAGACAGATACCATATCATTTCACTCACACGTGGAATCTAAAAAAAAGAAAAACAAATGAATAAACCAACAAAAAGCAGATTCAGACCTATAAATACAGAGAACAAATGATGGTTGTCAGTGGGAAGGGGTTGGGTAAAATCGGGGAAGGGGAGTGGCAGATACAGCCTTCCAGTTATGGAATGAATAAGTCACAGGAATATAAAGGCACAGCATAGGGAACAGTCAGTGACGTTGTCATAATAGCACTGTGTGGTGACACTTCTGGTGAGCATAGCATAACTTACAGAGAGATCTATTCACTATGTTGTACACCTGAAACTAACGTGAATTGTGTGTCAACTACACTCAAATTTTAAAAGTAATAATAAAATAAAAATAGAGGAATACAGCATTTCTACACAGGAAGCGGGCGCCCCCACAGGGTGGGGCATCTCTGATGAAGAGAAAGCCCAGAAGCGGTCCTTTTCCTTTCTGCGGGACAGCTGCAGTTGAGCAGTTCAAACCCCAATCAAAGGTCTTCCGCATGCAGGGACCACATGATTGTAAGCAAATTCCTTCTCTTTCTTTCAGTTTCCCCACCTGTGAAATAAGGGGATCCTCACTGTAGATAGAGCAGTTAGAAGTATAAAGCTCTTTTTTTTTTTTAATTTTTTTTAACGTTTTATTTATTTATTTATTTATTTTTTATTTATTTTTTTTTTTTAATTTTTTTTTCAACGTTTTTTATTTATTTTTGGGACAGAGAGAGACAGAGCATGAACGGGGGAGGGGCAGAGAGAGAGGGAGACACAGAATTGGAAACAGGCTCCAGGCTCTGAGCCATCAGTCCAGAGCCCGACGCGGGGCTCGAACTCACGGACCGTGAGATCGTGACCTGGCTGAAGTCGGACGCTTAACCGACTGCGCCACCCAGGCGCCCCAACGTTTTATTTATTTTTGAGACAGAGAGAGACACAGCATGAACCGGGGGAGGGTCAGAGAGAGAGGGAGACACAGAATCGGAAGCAGGCTCCAGGCTCTGAGCCATCAGCCCAGAGCCCGACGCGGGGCTCGAACTCACGGACTGTGAGATCGTGACCTGAGCCGAAGTCGGATGCTTAACCGACTGAGCCACCCAGGCGCCCCTAGAAGTATAAAGCTCTTAACCAGTGGAGACGATTACGTGCTCAAGAGCACAGAACGGACCCCATAAAGATCATTCGAAGGACCATAGGATCTGCGTGTGTGTTGTAATTTTTTAGAAACAAACTTCACGCCCCGCCTCCAACGCACGCAGGGAAACAGACAAACCCGTAGCTGAGGGAGAGGACGCCGACACCCCAGATCAGAGGTGGCCGCCAGGGCACAGAGCCGCCGGCACCCAGGCGGGTGTGCAGGGGACCGGCATCAGGGCGGTGGCCGACGCTCCCCTACTACACAACTACGCACAGCGGCACAGCACAGGTCCTTCCGGAGCCGGGGAAGACGCACGGCCTCCGCCGCCCGTGGGAACCCGGCAAAAACACTTTCCCGGGGGAGGAAGCAGAGGGAAAAGATCCATCATCCGGACATCGGCTTTCGGGGCTGTCTTGGTGGATCTTCCCGACAAAGGCTCAGTCTCGCCGCCACGCGCGAGCGAAGGAAAACGGGGACAAGTGGGGGCGGAGGCGGCAGCTGGGGAGGACCGCGCCGGAGTCTGGAGAGCCGGGCTGGAGGAACCGACGAGAGGGGCCGCGTGGAGCAGAGGCCTTAGGCGGGAAGGCGAGCGAGCGGCGGGCCCCGCAGGCCCCGCGCACGGCCACGGGCGCGGCCCGGCGAGCGTCCTTCTCCCCAGACGGCTCTTCTTTCCGTCCCGATCTTTATTTACAGGGAAGTAAGAGCCATCAACTCCCCGTCGGGGCGAAAAGAAAGGGGGCTTCGGCGAGCGCCCCCCACCCCCCCGATGGCGCGGGATCCTTCAGAGGGATCCACACCGCCGCCCCTTCCGCGTCCGCGCCCCCGGGAGTAGGGGCGGGGCGCACCCAAGGCCCCCCTGTCGCCGTCACCCCACGGAGGTTTGTGCTTCCAACGGCGCCCCGGAGGAACGGCGCGACACCCCACCACTGCCAGTGCCCTCCCGCCTTTCTTCTGGGGCGACGCGCGCCTCGCACGGCGCGCCCGCCCTTTACCTCAGCGAGGCCACGGGCTCCAGCCTCTGCCCACTCTGTGAGCCGGAAAGCCCGCGGGGTCTCGAGCGCCCGCGAAGAGGGGGCGGGGCTCAGCCAGCCGAGGCCGGAAAAGGCGGGAAAGGCCCTGATTGGCTAAGAGTTTCCAAGCCGCCAGTTCCACCCGTCGTCGGTCTATCCCAGGCTCTGACAGCACCCCTCCCCACCAGCTTCCCCTCGGGCACCTGTCGCTGGAAGGAATGAAAGCCCCGCGGCGGTTCTCGGTGTGGCTCTGATTCACCGCCATCTTGCCCCAGGCGCCCTTCGTCGCCCCTCAGATGGAAAGGGGCGGGGCCTGTGCCAAGCCGGGGGGCGGGGCTTTGAAGGGGAGGTGCGCCAAACCGGGGGGCGGGGCTTTGAAGGGGAGGACAGAGATTATGGCGCAAAGACAAGGGGGGGTGGGAGTTGAGTGGGCGAAGGGGCTGGTCACGTGAGGGGCGGTGGTCAGAGAACCAGGTGTGGTGCCACCTGGGACTCCAGCTGGTGGGGGGGGGGAATTGACCCCGCCCCAAAGTGCGGGGGAGTTGAGCGGTAGGTGAGTGGGTTCCTGGATCCACACCTACCCTCTTGGCCACAGCATGGTAGCTGGTTGCTGGGCTGCCCTCGGGAATGGATTGAATGGGTCAGGAATCAGAAGCAGGATTTTCCTGCGTGCCCCCCTGGCCTGGGTCAGAAGGCTAATGCATTTTGGAGAAAGGATCCAGAAAGATTTCTCGCTTCTCCTAAAGGCAAGCAGAACAACTTTTCCCCACCAGAGAAAGCCTGGAATCTGAGCTGGTTTCTTGTGAGGTTAGCATCCAGGAAAGGGTGAATGAACTGCGTCGGGGGGAGCTGAGCCGGTTCCAAGATAGAGAGAACCTTTGGCATCCATCATACCAGCCCTGCCTTCTCCAAAGGGTGAGAGTGAGGATCCGGTGGGATACAGCATACTGGAATTGCTTTGAAGACTAAAATGTTGTACATCTTCTTGTTTCTTTTAGACTTCACAAAATAGCACCAAAGGGCTTCAAGCAAAGGGATGGTAACGTCTGGATTACCGTATTTCATCAAGTTTAAGATGCTGTCAGTTATAAGATGAACCATTTTTTTTTTAATTTTTTTTTCAACGTTTATTTTATTTTTGTGACAGAGAGAGACAGAGCATGAACGGGGGAGGGGCAGAGAGAGAGGGAGACACAGAATCTGAAACAGGCTCCAGGCTCTGAGCCGTCAGCACAGAGCCCGACGCGGGGCTCGAACTCACGGACCGCGAGATCGTGACCTGGCTGAAGTCGGACGCTTAACCAACTGCGCCACCCAGGCGCCCCTAAGCTGATTTTTTAAAAGCAATCTCTGGGGCGCCTGGGTGGCGCAGTCGGTTAAGCGTCCGACTTCAGCCAGGTCGCGGTGCGTGAGTTCGAGCCCCACATCAGGCTCTGTGCTGACTGCTCAGAGCCTGGAGCCTGTTTCCGATTCTGTGTCTCCCTCTCTCTCTGCCCCTCCCCCGTTCATGCTCTGTCTCTCTCTGTCCCAAAAGTAAATAAACGTTGAAAAAAAATAAAAAAAATAAAAGTAATCTCTACACCCAACACGGGGCTTGAACTCATGCTCTGGGGATCGAAAGTTGCATGCTGTACTGCCTGAGCCAGCCAGGTGCCCTAAGCTGATTTTTATTTATTTATTTTTTATTTATTTAAAAGTTTTTTTAAATGTTTATTTGTTTTTGAGAGAGAGAGAGACAGAGGTCGAGAGGGGAAGGGCCAGAGAGAGAGGGAGACACAGAATCTGAAGCAGGCTCCGAGCTGTCAGCACAGAGCCTGATGCGAGGCTCAAACTCACAAACCGTGAGATCATGACCTGAGCCCTGAGCTGAAGTCGGATGCTCAACTGACTGAGCCACCCAGGCACCCCTTAAAAGTTTTTTTTTAAGGTTTATTCATCTTTCAGAGACAGAAACAGAGTGTGAGTGGGGGAGGGGCAAAGAGAGAGAGGGAGACAGAATCTGAAGCAGGCTACAGGCTCTGTGCTGATACAGAGCCTGACGCCGGGCTCAAACTCGAGAACTACCAGATCATGACCTGAGCTGAAGTCAGCTGCTCAACTGACTGAGCCACCCAGGTGCACCCCCATGATTTTTTTTTTTTAACGTTTATTTATTTTTGAGACAGAGAGAGACAAAGCATGAACGGGGGAGGGTCAGAGAGAGGGAGACACAGAATCTGAAACAGGCTCCAGGCTCTGAGCTGTCAGCACAGAGCCTGACGCGGGGCTCGAACTGACGGACTGCGAGATCATGACCTGAGCCGAAGTCGGCCGCCCAACCGACTGAGCCACCCAGGCGCCCCCCCATGATTTTTTTTTTAAACCTAAGACTGTTGGAACAAACAAAACAAAACAATAGGAATGGTGAAGCTATAGAAAGACCACTGAGATAGAGCCCCCGTCTTGCACTGGTAACTAAGTGTGCAACTTTGGGCATCAACCATGCTCTCTGGACTTCTGTTTCCATATCTGTATGAAAGAATGGGACTAAAAGAACTGTTTTCCCTTAGCTGTGATATTTGAAGTTTGCAAAACTACTCTGTCGCTCAAATCTTCCCACCTCTCCATCTTGATGTGGCAATTGCCCTCTGTTCTGGTCCTCATCATTTTACCTGAATGACTCCCCCCCCCCCCCCCGCCCCACCGTTCTTCTATACCTTGCATTCACCCTACAGAATACCGAGGCTCCAAACACAATTGCGTATGGTCATCACATTCAAATTCAGAAAAATAGCGTGTGGTGTTATTCGCTGGCCGCAGAAGAGACCAGGAACCTCAAAGAGAGGAAGTTTGGTTTAAGTTTGGAAAACACAAGAGAGAAGCTAGTGCTTAAAATTTAAATTCTTTAAAAAAAATTTTTTTTTAATGTTTGTTTTTGAGAGAGAGAGAGAGAGAGAGACAGAGCATGAGCGGGGGAGGGGCAGAGAGAGAGGGAAACACAGAATCCAGGGCAGGCTCCAGGCTCCGAGCTGTCAGCACAGAGCCCGACTCGGGGCTTGAACTCACAAACCGTGAATCATGACCTGAGCTGAAGCCGGACGCTTAACCGACTGAGCCACCCGGGTGCCCCTTAAATTCTTACTCTTAAAGCATTCACTGTAAAGCAGGCAGGTCTCCAGGCAAGATGGGTCCAATCCTTCCATAGAGTTGGGTTTCTTGCCTTCTGGAGAAAGGAGGGAAAGGCTAGGAAATTCATTAAGTGAAAATAAACCCTGTTTACATTGAAGGAGACAGATTACACAGAGCACAGCATCCCTCAAGGTCTAGCATACTAGCTCCATCACCCATGTTGGGTACAAAACCCCAGGGAGGGGCGCCTGGGCGGCTCAGTTGGTTGAGCATCCAACTGTTGGTTTCGGCTCAGGTCATGATCTTGCAGTTTGTGGGATTGAGCCCCACATTGAGCTCCACACGCATGATGCCGAGCCTGCTTGGGATTCTCTCTCTCTCCCCCTCTCTCAGCCCATCCCCTGCTCTCTCTCAAAAGAAATAAACATTAAACATACACATGGAATAATGACCGAAGTCCATCCTCAAGCCAAATGAAGAAAAATTGGACTCACAAAATGTTTTCCATCTATAATTTCTGTGGCTACCTCTTACCAAGATGGTCCCTATCTCACCCTTCACCCATGGGTGAGATGATGTAATGGCTACTTTGGCCAAGGAGTGAGCACAAATGAGACACAGGCCAAGCAGTTATTGTTCAAACAGCAATGTTTAGTTGTACAGCACATAAAGTCTAGCAACATTTACACAACCAGTTTGAGTGTCTGTTGGCTTGCTTTCAACTGGGAAATTTAACCATAATGTCACCAAAATGTTGGCTGGGACTGGTAACATTTAAGAAATGGGTCGTTCTTGCATCCCCTAGGCTTGGGCCTCTTGCTCCGTCAGGACTGAGTTGTAGATGAATGGCCCACAAGTCACCAGCCTTTGAGAAAGTAGTGTCCAGGTGGAGATGGTAGGGGTGGGTGGGTGGGGGGAGGGGATCCCATAAAGACACAGTATGTGGGGCAGTGGCAGCCAACATTCGCAAACATTCATGCATCTGATGGGGGGCTCTGCCCTCCGGTGGGCATTTTCCACCAGCCTACAGTGACCGACTGTGGCCAGGCTAATTCATTACTCACATTAACAGGGTGGAGGCGGGGATAGGAGTAGTCGGGGTAGGTGGGAAGGGATCCCTCTTATTGCTAAGTGGACAGAAGGGTGGGTTTTTTTTTTTTTTCTCCCTAGAGTTCCCGTTCTGTGGGGTTCTGGAATTTTCTGTCTGTTAAGTTTTTTTTGTTTTGTTTTGTTTTTAAAGTTTGAGGATAAGGAAGGCAATTCCAGAACTGTCTCTTCAGGAAAACCATTCTTCCTAAGTGGCTGCATTATGGGGGCAGGGGTGTGTGTGTGTGTGTGTGTGTGTGTGTGTGTGTGTGTGTGTGAGACTGCATCCTGGGCCAGCCACAAATGGTGATTTTTTTTAAGTGACCCTAGCCCTTGCTCCCCCCACATCTGTAGTGACCCATCATTATAAATAAGCTTTAGGCAATGAAGGAGACACCCTTGTCCCACACTGGGGCTCACACAGCTGACATCAACAAACCTGACAAGCAGAAAAGTTGCTTTCTTGACCCTTGAAGGAAGCCAAGAGGAGCTCATGCAGATGAACGGGCGGGGAGCAATGCCATTTCTCTTGGAGATGGTTACAAGTAGCTGGTATGGGTTTGCAAGGGCAGAAGGAGCTCCTGATGAGTTCTTTCACCCTACGGATGGGCTGGGACCGGCTGACATGGACGATGGAGGAGGGCAGTGCTGGCGAGAGCTCCGTTCCACTGGGAGGAGAGGGGGTGGTTTGGATAAATGGAGGAAGCCACTGTCCTAAGGAGGCAGCCTGGCCCCTCCAACCTGCTGAGAGCTGAGGGGGGCTGTGGTGGTGGGCTGGGCAAGCACGGCACTAAAAAGGCCACGGCCCCGCAGCAATAACAGCTGGGAGGGATGGAGGGAGAAGCAGCACTTGGAATGGCCTTCATTCAGCAGTGGGGCAGGGGGTGGCTGGCACGGGTGGAAGGACAGTGCCCAGGAGGCCTTCTCCCTGCAGGGGGGTTGAGAACGGTTGAGGGTGTGGAGACCAGCAGCTGGCAGCAGACACATAAAACAGCTTCTCCAGGGAGGCTGAGATCATGGCTTAGGGGTGGCCAAGCACCATTCCCTACTCAACCTCTCCAACGCCCACCACCCCCACCAGACCTCCCCCTGCTTGTCCTAGGTGGCCAGTCCCACGTCTGCATTCACGACTGCCTGCTGTATACACCAGGGATCCCTCTTCTGTTGACATGGAACCACCTCTGGGCTTTAACCCTGCTGCTGTTCTAGGCTGACAGGTGCTTACCCTGGAAGAATTTTGTGGGTGGGGGAGGACGTGTATGGGATTGGTAAACAGCCTCCAGGAAAGACTGAGACCATAGGTTTTCGGTCACTGGTTTGGGGTCACCCACCTCTTTCTCCTGGTCCACCGAATCTTGGTCTGTGTTTTCCTAGCACCTGAGTGACAAGAGACTATAAATGCTGGGATTTGTAGTGGACCAGTAAAACACCTAGGGCTGGACCAGGAGATGGAACAGGAGGTTGTATGAGGTTATTGTAAACTGTAGCAGTTGGTGTTTTCCCTTACCTAAGGCTACATTGTTTCCCCAGCCCCAAGTTTCAGCCACCTTCCAGACTAAACGAGAAAGAGTAACTTGTAAACTAAACAGGGGAGATATATGCATTGATAAATACAGGGCTGAGGGCAAGGCAAGAAAAGGCTAACTGTATGTGGGTATGGTTAGGAATGTCTACAGGGGTCAGGAAGGGGAATCAGGGAAAAGCAGAGAAAGACAGACAGACCGACAGACATGCACAGTGAGAGAGAACAGAAAAGAAGTCAAAAGGGAGTCAAGCATATGGGCAGTGAGCAGCAGAGAAGCCAGCGTTAAGGAGGAAGAATCCTGATGGAGAAAACTGAGGTGCCGTTTAAAATTGGTCTCTGAAGCCAAATCACTGATAAAGGCAAAGATCGTGTATTGCTCTTAAAACTTGTTGAGACTCAAGTCTTCTAGAACTTAACGCCTAAGGAAAGACTGTCTCACTTGACCAGCACATGTGCTTTTGAGCCAGATACTGGGAACTGCGTAACTCGTTGTTTCCTCCTTTGCCCGGGCCAACACACATTCATTGTGCGCGCCAGAAACTTTCTTTCCCACTCCTCCCTGTGGATCTGATTTCTCTCGTAATTTCGGTTTGTACTGTCACGTGCCTTGGCTGTGATTTTATTTTAAGGTGGCCTAAAGTCATTTTTGAAAGTAGACTGGGCATAAATCCTAAATATAGAAATGTAGCTAAAGTGGATTAGACTCAAAGCAATTGAAAGAAGTCAGAGAGGGGCAGGATGAAAGAATGAGGGCAGGGGGAGAAAGAGAGAAAATGGGAACAGAGGTGAGTGAAGCGAGGCACGTGTGCAAAGCAGCAGTCTCCAACCACGACAGACAGTGACAGGTGGTGGTGGGGTTTGGACAGTGAAGGCAACACAGACTCAAGGGTAGAGCTCTCTTCTCCACCTCTGGGCACTAAATCTTTCTGCAGGAACCCCGCTCCGGTCTACCCTGCTCTCCCTTGACCTTCCCTCCCCTAGGCAGTCCTAGCCGCACCCTAGACTGCCACCCCCCACCCCCCACCCCCGCCAGGTCCAGCTCCGAAGCTGTCCTCAGAGGGTCTCTGCAGTTCCAATTTGTGGGCGGGTTCAGAGATAAGGAAGAGTTACCTGTGGCTCACCTGCTCCCCATCATTTTTAAATGAAACCTCCCCTAGACCTCTTGAGTGAGGCACACGGCTTTGTTCTGGGACACAAGGAAAGGAGACAGATAATGGACAGCCATGGAGGAACCAAACTTACAAGGGACTTTCCAGGGAGGGCAGTGAAAATACCTCACCCCTGCACATGTATACACACGCGTGCACACACACACACACACACACTCTCTCTCTCTCTCTCTCTCTCACACACACACTCTCTCTCTCTCTCTCTCACACACACACACACACACACACACACACACACACACACACACTGTAGACAAACTCCACAAACACCAGACAGGCCTGGGGGACAGAGTAGAAAGGAAGAAGGTGGGTGGTGGTGGTACCGGGGTGCGTGTGTGGAGAAGTGGGTATGTGTGATGATATAGAGAAAGGGTCGTCATGGGTTACTGTCGTGGCTTTCCTCTGTGTCCACGCTCACCGGAGGGAGGCCTCCGTTGTCATTAAGCCGCTTGGCCCTGTAGGTCTCATAGTGGATGTTGTGTGTCACTTCCTTGAGGTCCTGGAGGTGGGTCCTGAAGGACAAAGGGTGAGAAGAGAGAGGGATGTGATGAAGGGTGGGAAGAGGAAGAGACTGACCCACATCCGAGGTTAACATGTCACTTCCATGGCCTGGCCCCAGTGACTGGGACCCATGCCAGAGAGCTAACGATACTTCTTCAGCCCCTCTTGCTTCATGATGGGAGCTGGAATGGGGGCAGAGAGCTGTCAGAGAATCCCGGAGACGGAGGAAGTAGGTCTGAACAGATGGCCTCCTGACCCCAAATAAATAAACCTGCCATCCACGGGAAGGGGTGCATCTCACCTGATGACAAAGTCTCGAAGCAGGGCAAACTCACAGTGGTTGAGGTTTTCCACTGTGAACAAAACAAAACAGGTGGTCATTTCACTAATGTAGCAACACCTAGCGGATGAACTTCTGTTCAGATCATGTTGGCATTTAGGAGGGAGCCACAGGACACATAATGTATTGTAAGCCTTCCAGAGGTTTGCTCATCCTGGCACTTCCGTGCATGGGATTTTATTCATTGAGCAAATATTTATTTATTTGTTTTTAAGTAGGCTTCATGCCCAGCATGGAGCCCAACGTGGGGCCTGAACTCATGACCCTGAGATCAAGACCCAAGCTGAGACCAAGAGTCAGACGCTTAACCCACTGAGTCACCCAGGTGCCCCTGAACAAATATTTATTGAGCAGCTACAATAATACGATACTATTCTAGACTCTGTGAAATAACAGCTAATAGGGACAATTTTATTTCCCACTTTATAGGAAAGGAAACTAATACACAGAGGGTCTAAAAATCTGCCCAAGACCTAAGACACAATTCCTATCCTTAAGGAGCTTATAACCTGATTGGAAGGCAGTAACACACACAGCAAATAACTATCGACCCATCTTAAAAAGGCAATGCACTACAATGAATCTAATTCAATACAGATTGAGTACCTACTATCTGCAAATCACTTGCCAAGGACTATGGGGGCAGAAGGGAATTAAGACATGAACCCTCTAGTCCCACAATCTAATGGACAAGACAGACATTCTCATTAAAAGATTTCAATTCAAGGGGTGCCTGGGTGGCTCAGTCGGTCAGGCATCCGACTTCGGCTCAGGTCATGATCTCATGGTCTGTGAGTTCAAGCCCCACGTTGGGCTCTGTGCCGACAGCTCGGAGCCTGGAGCCTGCTTCCGATTCTGTGTCTCCCTCTCTCTCTGCCCCTCCCCCGCTCATGCTCTGTGTCTCTCTCTCTGTCAAAGATAAATAAACGTTTAAAAAAAAAAAAGATTCCAATTCAAGGCAGTGAGAAAATGTATTTAAAAAAAAAAAAAATCCCAACACAGGGCCATAGGCAAATGAGAGACAATGTGGTACAGTGAGATGAACTTGGTTTGGAAAATGGAATAAATTCAGTTGTGGAATTGAAATCTGGGTCTGAAGTCCCAGTTTCACCCCTAACAAGTCATGTGATCTTGGCCAAGACCCTTAACCTGAGACTCAAGGTCCTCAGAAGCTCATGTTCTGAGAACAGTCACGTCACCCTGCTCCCTGCAGAAGGTTATCACCTTGAAAGAGATCGCTAATGCAATTCTTTGAAAACTTTCAGGATCGCTATTGACCTTCTAGAGGTCCCGTCCATTCATAACAAAATGAAAATGGCCACATCTGAACCACCCTTCAGCAGTCTGTCGGCTCATGTCCCCTTTCATGTGAAAACTTTTCCCTGGTTTTTTCAGTGCTCATTAACCTCTCTATGCTCTCAACTCCTTTGACACACGAGTCAAAGTCAGCGTCTCCCAGTCAGGTGCTAACTTGGCCTTTAATCATTTCCTGCCTCTGAGATTCATCTTCTCCATTAGACAGTAAGCTCCTCACGGCAGGGTCTGGCTGGCATTCAGTTTACATCTTACGTGCCAGGACAGCGCCCTGAACTATAGATGCTTAATAAATAAGCGTAATTGACCAGCAACCAGTTTTTCAAGAAGATGCATTGGATTACCTTCGATGATCCCCCAGGGAGTTTTTCTGCCGAGGACCCGCTTGCCATTCACTTGGTACTCCTTGTCGCTGCCCACCACAGCGAAAGGCATGCTCTCCTGCTGACAAACCACACACATGTGCACGTCAACCTCCTGTGCCGTCTGGGCCTCCAAGGACGGCATAGAGTCTTGGGCCTCTAGCCTCGAACTGCACGTTTCTGATGCTCATTCAGTGATCCCACTGATGGCAAGGGGCAAGGGCAAGGCTCTTGTCTCCTGAAAAGGAGTCTGAAGTCCTGGGTCCAACCCCTGATTGCACCCCTACCTGGCTGGTTCACCTCGGTAAGTTGGCCTTCCTTCACCAGGAGAACGCTTTGTACTTTTTATTGCTTTAATGCGTTTGGTTTGGCTTGGAACAACTCTGAGAGCTAAGAGAGGATAGAAAGACCTCTCTTAAGTGATACCGACCCATCTGACGACCACGTAACTGATGCTTCACACTACCTCGCATGAAACCTACTGGCAGAAGCCCACGTCCGCTGACCTCTCAGAGCTCCAAGGCCACTGTCTGATGTTCGTGGGCCCCTCCGCTCCCCCAGATGGGCTGAATGTTCACCAAGACAGCCGTTTGTTCCCAAGTCCGTTTGCCTGATGTGTCCTTGTTACTGGACAAATTAACTATTATGGAAGCTGAGGACGTATGACCGTGGAGAGTTGCTTCTCTGAAACGTGAGTTTCAGAAAGACCTGATAAAGGTGAGCTGCGCTTGTCTTAAGATTGAACTTATTCTCAAAGAAGCAGCCTTGTCTCAACATGAAAAGAATGCTTAATGAATGGGATGTATACGTTTTATTTTCACTTGATCATTTAGTGAAATATTTCCTTAAAAACACTGAAGATTTGTAGGCATCGTTTTTTAAATGATTTCTTCACTTTGATGGGCTTTTCCAATTAACCTGTACGTGTCTCAGCTATATCAGGTAAGGGGCTTCTGGTAGATTATTCACCCTTAACCCAGGAGGAGACACAAGACCATAGCAAGTAAATGATCTGTCTTAGGTCACAGTGGTTAGTAGAAAAGCCCAGACGAGAACTCATGATTATGATGTAAAGTCCCAGAATTGTAGAAGTTTGACATTGAAAGGGACCACGGAAATCACATGAAGCCTTAGCATCCCCAGGAGACACCCCAGGGACTGCTGAGAAGACAGTGCTCTGTGCCTGTGTCGCTGAGCCAGAGCAGCTCTGTTTTCATGTTTCATATACAGAAGGTCTGTCTGATGTTTCATTTTTTAAAACAGTTCCTCTAGGGGAAAGAAAGCCTCTAAGCCACTCAGCCTGGGCCCTGCACTTTATGGAGGGGACACTGAGGCAGAGCTCTGACTAGAGCATAGACACCTTGGACCCCAGCCTGATGCTCTTCCTGTCCATGCCCTTCCATCAACCACACCCTGGTTTTGCCAGGCCCTCTGGGGAAAGAACTTTTTGGGTGGTCTGGGATGGACACGAACTTTGGCTTTCTGGGTGCAAAGTTCACAGTCCCGGCAAGGGCCCCAGTCCTCATCCTGTCCCATGTCACTTCTGGTCTGGGTCCGGAGAGGTGGGGCAGAGAGTATGAAAGGGGAAAAGCAGGTGGAAAGACAGGAGGGGTACACGATCCACATCCCACTGGTAACAAGGGGGGCATTTGTGTGATGAACAGAGCCCGAGGCACCCACCCGGATTTTGTCATTCTCCGTCTTGTCCTCCAAATCCTCATCAAATTCCTTCTGTGGGTAGAACTCGATGCCATTTACTTCAAGCTCCTTTCGAACCTAGGGGCAAGGAAGAGAAGCATCAAGGTAGCCAAGTGTCAGGATAATGCGGGGAGGGGGTGGGGTACGCTCACACAGGTGTGAGTGTGTGTGTATGTGTGTGCACGTGTGTGCTGAAGTCAGAGGGATGAATCAGCCTGTGCTAATCCAGTCATCTTCGAACTCCAAGGCCCTGAGCAGCAGGAAGATCCTAATAAACATGAGCCCCAGTCATACAGCTACTACAGCCCAGCCTGAGCTGAGGAACAGTCTGGGGGTGCAGCTTGCTCATCGCAGGGTCCATAAGATTAGGATTTAGACAAGCTGAGTACAGATTCCACATGGGCAGTGCTCATGCTACTATGTGTCATATTCCTGTTTGCAGGGAAGAGAAGTGGGGCTCCCCACCCCAAGCCTATAGGTCTGCCCTCTCCCAAAGCTCGACTTATGTCTCACCTCCTCCAGGAAGCCACCCAGGACTTCTTCAGTGGTCTACCTGATTGTAATTTTTTTGAAGGGAGCAATGTCTTTATACTTCATCCACATGCCCCTACCTCCAACCCCATGCATCCAGCACAGGGAGGAGCTTATAGAAGACACTAATAAACACTAGCGGGAAGTTAATTAATTAGTTTAGCCCTTCAAGCAAGCTAACATCGAGGAGTGGTCTCTCATGTGTATGGTGGTTTATGTATTCAGTGGTCTCTGCCAGTAAGTTTGGTGGCTGGGAAGAAGGCAGCCTGAGGCTGCAAACTTCTCTTTGTCCATAGACACTGTCAGCCCAGCTTCTTTAATGGCTAAATAGGAGCTGGGTGGGCAGCGGGGGGGGGGGGGGGGTATAATAATCAAGGAGAGGACATGGTTTGGACCAGAGGAGGGGGAAGGGTGGGGACAGGAAAAGGAGGAGGGGCCTTCTCACCCTTTGCTTGAATTCAGACTTCTCCTCCAGGGTCATGGTGTCAGCCTTAGCAATGACAGGGATGATGTTCACAACTTTGCTGAGGTGTTTCATGAACTCCAGATCGAGAGGTCGTAAGCTGGGGCCCAGAGAAGGTGGGGTGTCAGAGCCACCCTGCCCTGCCCCACTCAGCCGCTGCCACCACTCCAGGGCCACCCTCGGGACAGAGGGACTGGGCCGGGAAGACTGGCTGAGGCCAAGGGGCTGCTCCGTCTCCTGACAGCCTGCGGAACAGACTCCAAGTCTCTGCCCCACTTGGACCACCATCTCCCTTTCTCTTCCAATCCTGCCCCTCCTCTAGCAGCCCTACTCCCACTGCTCCTTCAGAACAGCTTGCCTGCCGTGGGGATCTTTTTCTCCTGGGAACAGCTGTGGACTGTCGTCTCTGCCTATGTGTCCTTGGGTCACGGTTACTTGTTTATCTCATTCTGCTAATGGGACAGCACTTTTTTGTTGTTGTTGTTAAGTAATCTCCATGCCCGACGTGGGGCTGGAAGTCACAGCCCTGAGATCAAGAGTCACGTGTTCCGCCTGGGTCTCCAGGCGCCCCCAGGACTGCACTTTTTGATGGGCCTTCTCCCAGCCCGCACTTAGTCCTGCAGGGGCCCAGCTGGGGACCTTGGCTCTCCTCATTCTGAGGGCCCAGCTCCCCCGAGGCTCTGGGGCCCCAGTCTGGCTCTAGTTCACAGTCCCGGGGACTTACTAAGTCAGGCTGTCTGCTGGCTTGCTCTGACCTTGGGTCCACATTCCAGGGAAGGATAAAGCAAACCTTTTTATTGAGTCCCTGGGCCCCACCCTCAAACACCTGCTGACTACCTGGTTCCTCCAAACCTGGGGGTCTGCCTTGCCTGTGTCGTCCTCTCAAGAACTGAACTCTGGCCCAGCAGACGGGCTCAGTACTAAGCTATGGAAGGCATGCCCGCGTGCCCACTTGGATCTCTCTATCCCAGGTCCGCACTCCTTATCGTGCTGTCCCATCTGCGACTCACAACTGGACTTCCCAGCATGCTCTGCTCGTTGCCAGCCTTCATCTCTAGACATGCTGGGCTGGCCACCCACCAAATGCCTACAGCGGGGTCCCACACCCACCCCAAACACCCACCCCAATTCAACAACCCTGCCTGCTCCCCTTTTACTCTCCTGCTGCCCATCCCCCACCCCCAGCCTTGGGCAAAGCAGAGATCTACTGAATAAGCGAGGAGCCCTCTGTGTTCACATGTCGACCCCTCTCTGCTGGCACAGTTGTGCTAGAACACCAGTGGGCAGCATGGGGGGCTGGTGTTGGTCAGCTTTACTCTCCCGGTAAGAAAGTCAGCCTTTTAGGGGGGGGAAGTCTAGGGGATCACGGGGCCATGACTACACTGGGGCTCATCCGGGGCCCCAGCTGAATCCAGGGATTAGTTATCCACTGGAGAATGACGCAAACCAGAGCTAGGTGTGGCCATGGGCATGGGACTGGTACATACGAGTGTCCCGTGGGGGAGATAAAGTAGAGGCAGCAGTGGACACGAGTGTCAGGGATGCGTTTCTTCCTGGCAATGTTGACCTCCTCCTTCAGGAACTTCTCATACTGTTCATTGATGTACTTCTCGATGGGTTCCCAGCTGGAGGGTGGGAAGAAAGCAGACGGATGTCCCAGAAAGACAGGACTTGGGGGCTCACCTTAGACATGGTCAGGCAGCAGGGCTCTCACATCCCTCTCGTTTCTACCTCCCCTGGGGGGCCTGGGGTGGGTTGCCCACCCTCCCTCAGGCTCCCACGGACGGCTTTCCTCATCAGCAAGGCTAGAACCCCCATGGAGACCCAGTCCTCTGACTGGGCCAGAGGATCCTGCAGAACCCCGCCCCACTCCAGAAAGCAACACACACTCTCCCCACCTCCATTCCTTATTAGCTGGGAGGCTCTGAGGAAGTCTCTACCCTCCCTGAGGCTGTTTTCTCACAACTAAAGTGGGAGGACCCACGGCTGCCTAGAGGCACGCACAAGAACAGAGGTTTGGTCCTTAACATAGCAATGGCATACAGAAAATATTCAACGTGGCAACAACTCATTACCCTGACTGCTGCCAATGTTACGATCACCTTTCTCCCTCAAGGAGCATTCAAAACACCAGGAAAGAGGACGATCGGTCACTTTTCCAAGAAGGCTCCAAGTTGTGCTGTCCAGGGGCCCTGCCTATCCGTGGCAGAACCCAGCTCCCTCACAGAGGAACAACGGTCTCCATCCCTATCTGGGAGCAAACTTCTGCCTGGAACTTCCCATCTACATTCTGCACAGCCCTCCTTGGCTGCATACGCACCGCAGCTTTGCTCAGTGAAGTCCCAGAGGCTCTCTCCTCATAGAAATGGCCCACCCTCCTCTCTTCTTCCAGGGCTAAGACATTGCCCGCAGGCCAAGCTCTGCCACAGCCTTCAGATCAGCCTACCACCGCTCCCCTTGTTCTGCCCACCCTGCCCTTCGGCCACCTGTAGGTAACCCCACAGCCCAAATCCCTTCTGCACTGGCCTCCCACCAGAGCCTCTTCCCTCGCCTCTTTATAAAGCCCCTCTGCGGTCCGTTAGTAAGCCTTCCCACTTAACCCCTCGGCATGAAGGGTACAGATGGCTCTCGATGGGAATGAATCTGAACCATGTTCAGCGTCTTCCTTGCAGAGTCTTTAGGGCAGAAATCTCACAGGGCAGACATATACCAGTTTTCATTGTTGATCTGGTCTCCGAAGCCCGGGGTATCGATGACCGTCAGCTTCATTTTGACCCCGCCTTCCTCTATCACTGCGGGGGGGGGGGGGGGGTGAACAGAGAAGGCACCAGGGAGGTCACTCTTCCAGCTGATGCCGGGTAGCCTGCTTCCTACCGGTCAGGGAGACCCAGGCTCCTTCCTTCCTTCCTCAGGACCAATTACTGGAAAAGTTGAGTTCTGGGTCTTCCCACCTCCATAGCTCTATTCACGCTGTTCCCTGCACCTGCCGGGCCCTCCCGGCTTCTTTCTGCTTGTCTACCTCCCACCCTCGTTTTATCATCCAGCTCGAGCCCCACCTCTTTCCTTTTTAATCCCCCCTCCCTTTTCTAGCCAAGGAGTTGGCTTCACAGACTTCAGACCTCTGTTCTCTTCTGTCCTGAGATTGCCTTTCATTTGCCCGTCTCTCCCTCTCTGGCAGAGACCCTTCTGAACAGCGGCCACAGGGGTCCTGCCCGGTCCTCACCGTGCCCAATAGCTTTGATCTCCACAGTCTTGGGGATCTTCTCCTCCCGGTTCCAGCTGGAGGCCTTGCGGCTCACCTGGGATTTGAAGAGCGTGTTGACCAGCGTTGACTTGCCCAGTCCACTCTGACCTGCCACAAGACAGGAGGAGGGTGACACGGTGGGGAAGACCCGTGTCCACCTCCTGAGCAGGCCATCTCTCCCATGAGCCTACAGAATTCTAGAGCCTTGATCCAGGCCATGCCCCCAGTTCACCATTCACTGGGGGCAAAGGACTAAGTGGGAGAGAAGGCAGGTGGGAACAGTTCCCTGGTACTGGAGGGGGACTTGGGACATCAGTTGAATTCCACATTCTTTCCTCCTTTCCAGAGTTCCAGGACCACTGGGAAGGGGGAAACCCTCTGTATTTGTCTAGTGTAGTGACATTCTGTTTTGTTTCTGCTCCACTCACGTTTTTAGTCTTTAATAATCTAAATGTCACGGCGGAACTCCTTGGCCCTCTGATACTGCCTCAGTGCATACATAACATCTGCTAGCAAAATTTGCCTTTGAATCCCACAGCCCTGTGAATCCCATGGCAGAGCTCTCTTTATCCCCAGCTGAAGTGCTCCTAGAGAGATTAACCCCCACCTAATAAAATATGTGCAAGGTAGGGCACCTGGGTGGTTCAGTCGGTTGAGCGGCCGACTTCAGCTCAGGTCATGATCTCGCGGTTCCTGAGTTTGAGCCCTGATCGGGCTCCGTGCTGACAGCTCAGAGCCCGGAGCTTGCTTTAGATTCTGTGTCCCCTCTCTCTCTGCCCCTCCTCCCAGGCTCGCTCTCTCTCTCTCTCAAAAATAAATAAACATTAAAAAAAATTTTTTTGAAGTCACATGCTCTACTGACTGAGCCAATCAGGCACCCCATTTTGACCTGTTTTACACACATCGTGCAACAGCAGATTTCATTCCAAGGAGGAGTTTTGCAACTAAAGGGTACTTGAAAACCACTGGCCCAAGCCGTGCTCCTCTTTTTTTTTTTTTAATTTTTTTTACATTTA
The DNA here is from genome assembly GCF_028749965.1 of Puma concolor. Classification (NCBI taxonomy): domain Eukaryota; kingdom Metazoa; phylum Chordata; class Mammalia; order Carnivora; family Felidae; genus Puma; species Puma concolor. The sequence continues at coordinate 7,081,511 of NC_141673.1, forward strand.
TTTATTTTTTTTTGAGAGACATAGAGAGACAGAGCACAAGTTGGGGAGGGGCAGAGAGAGAAGGAGACACAGAACCTGAAGCAGGCTCCAGGCTCCAAGTTGTCAGCACAGAGCCGGACACGGGACTTGAACCCACAAACCATGAGATCATGACCTCAGCCGAAGTCGGACGCCCAACCGACTGAGCCACCCAGGCACCCCCGTGCTCCTCAAACTTTTACATGCACAAGGATCACACAAGCAGGCCCTGCAAACTGCTGAATGGTGTCAGCATCACCTGGACGCTTGTAGGAAATGCAGGGTCCCGGGCCCCGCCCCAGCCCTATGATTCAAAATCTGCACTTAGGCAGGACTTCCAGATGAATCATGAGCACAGTAAAGTCAGAAGTGCCGGCCTGGGGGCCCCTGGGTGGCTCAGTCGGTTAAGTGTCTGACTCTTGATTTCGGCTCAGGTCACTATCTCACGGTTCGTGGGTTCGAGCCCCGCGTCGGCCCTGCACAGACAGCGCGGAACCTGTTTGGGGATCTTCTCTCTCCCTCTCTCTCTGCCCCTCGCCTGCTCGCACTCAGGTACATGCTCTCTCCCTCAAAAAAATAAATTTTTTAAAAAAATTTTAAAAAGAAGTGCTGATCTAGGGCATCCCTGTGGTATATTCAGAAAAGGACCAGGCTGGGGGGGGAAGAGCCTAAAGCTCCAGACCCAAATGTGCTCCTTCCCTGAACACCTTGGACTGGCCGCGTTTGCTCCCCTGGTTTCTTTACCGACAACGCGGTGGCAAGCGGGGGAGCTGATGAGACCAGAGATAGCAAAGAAGCTGCATTTCTCATTCTAGCTGCTCAATCGGTAGTAGCCACCAAGACCCATATGTTAAAAAGACTACCCGTCAGCTCAGTCCTGAACGTGAGCCATGGCCGATCGGCAGCGTCTCTCTCCAAGGCGCGGATGGAGAGGCAGCCCGTGTAGCCTGTACGTCTTTCTCATTCCTGGTCTGGTTGTTTTCTGAGGTCTCTTGCTCACTAAGTACTCTTGAGTGCCAAGTGCTGTGCCAGAATTGGAGGTGGAGAGGTGAACAAGACATCATCCTTACCCTCAAGAAGCCATTTAGCATGAGGAAGACCAAAACATAATAAGCAGGAGGTTACGGTATGTCACAATAATTGCTATGAAAGAGATAGCCCCGGGGCATTACAGCAGCAAACTGGAGGGAATGTAATCCAGTTTTTCTGCAGTCGAGGACTTCTAGGTAGGAGCAACAACGAAGCTGAAACCTGCAGAGTAACTTTGAAAGACCCAGGAGAAGCTGGAAGGGAGTTCTAAACAGAGGGAATGGCATAGTCAAAGGCTCAGAGGCAGGGAAGAGCACAAGCAGAGTCCAGGGAAACTTTCCTCACAAGCAAGGAGGAGAACGCCAGGCTGGAGGTGGTAACAGGTGAGTGGCAAGGTAGCACCCAGACGAGGCTAGGAGTTTAAGTCCTTAAATCTACTGAAGGGTTTTAAGTAGGCTGGGTGACCTGAGGAGTTCTGCAGGTTGGAAAAATTATTCAGTCACTGATGGATAATGGACTGAAGCAAAAGGAAGACAGAGGACCAGGAGGGTCACTGCCCCTCGAAGTGTGGCCTGGGGGCCGAGGTCCATGAACCATTTGCTACTCATTCTTGAGATAAGAAATTTGCACCAGAAAGTAAATTGACCTTAACACGAAGCACACTGTTTAGTTCAGTTGATGGGGCATTTTTCCTTTTTTTTTTTTTTAACATTTATTTTTGGGAGACAGAAAGAGACAGAGCACAAGCAGGGGAGGGGCAGAGAGAGAGGGAGACCCAGAATCCGAAGCAGGCTCCAGGCTCCCAGCTGTCAGCACAGAGCCCGATGCGGGCCTCGAACCCACGAACAGCGAGATCATGACCTGAGCCAAAGTCAGACACTTAACCAACTGAGCCACCCAGGTGCCCTTCAGTTGATGTTTTTTATAGCAAGACTTGTCAGATGATTTAAACTCCAGCCAGCCCCTTATCTTTGAGCAGCACTGGGTCCAGTGGCTGTGGCAATCCAGGTGGGAGACCTAGTTCAACAAAGAGTGGTCACAGTGGAGATGGAAAGAAGTCGACACACCTAAGGGAGATTCACAAGGCAAAACTGACAGGTCTTGATGACTGATTGGACTGGGGGAGAAAGGAGAAAGAAAGATGATGCCCAGGTCCCTGTTTCAGCAACTGAGTGAATGTCCTACTGATATCAGGCAAGGGTCCCTTCCTGCTCTTACATTCTGTGACCCAGCGACACTACTCAGTGACCAATCAATGTCCTGGAAATTCTCTTTAAACCTTAAAGTACTACAAAAGAGCAGAAACAAGACCACCCTCGGGGTGCCTGGGTGGCTTAGTCAATTGAGCGTCGGACTTTGGCTCAGGTCGTGATCTCGTGGTTCGTGAGTTCGAGCCCCGCGTCGGGCTCTGTGCTGACAGCTCAAAGCCTGGAGCCTGCTTCGGATTCTGTGTCTCCCTCTCTCTCTGGCCCTCCCTAGCTCATGCCTGCTCTTTCTCACTCTCGCTCTCAAAAATAAATAAACACCAAAAAAAAGAGTAAGATCACCCTCTATCTGACACCAGCGGGAAAGGACACTGACGATTTCCCCACGCCGCACACCTGAAAACAGGCTGAGCATGCCTAAGAGGCTGCCTGTGTCCGTCCACCCATGACGGGGCCAGGCTGACAATCCACCCAAAGTTCCCACCCCTGGATCAACTAGTCTTGAGAAGAGGCTTAAGCTTTTGTGATCAGCATCGTGAAATCTTTCCTCCCGGAAAAAGCTCATCCTAAGGAAGCCAGGGCTGAGGCCAATCCTAGGGAAAGAAACAGGATCCTCAGCGCTGCCCGCCACCGTGGCCTCCAGTGACCCCATTGCCTTTCATACCGACCACCATGATGTTGAAGTCGAAACCAGTCTTCATGGTCTTCTTGCGCATCTGCTCGATGATGGTGTCGATGCCAATGTAGCCCAGCAGGTTTGAGTTGATGCTAACAGGTTTCATGGGCACTGCCGGCTTAGGCCTGGGCTCAGGCACCAGCTCTGACATGGCTGCGTCCGTCCTGGCCTCCGGGAGCCCTGCAGAGCCAAGGTGGGAGAAGTGGGCTGGAGGCAAACAGAAGTCGCACAGAAGCTACGGTATTGTTCTGTTGATACAGAATTACAAAGAGTTGGGACTGGAAGGGACCTCAGGTGTCACCCAGTATGGGCACCTCATTTCACGGAGAGACCGAGGCCCAGGAGGAAAGGCCTTCCCTAAGACACAGAGCAAGTCAGATGCCAGATTGGGATCAGTACCCAGCCTCTCCAGCCGCTGGGGCACTTTCTTGTGCACTCGCTGCTCCGAAGCATGTCTGTGTGTCCAGTCCCAGGCTTCTCCACCTTGGTCCTGTTGACATTTGGGGCTGGATAATTATTGCAGGGGGCTGTTCCGTGCACTGTAGGGTGGCATCCCTGATGTCAGGTGTGACAACCAAAAATATCCCTAGACAGTGCCAAATGTCTCCCGGGGGGAGCATAACCCTAGTGGCGAACCACCAGTCTAAAAGATATTTGGGGTTATTCTGACCTGACTCATGTCTCCTCAGATAAAATGCTAAGACCTTTTAGGATACTGAACCTAACATCTATTAACTGTCCCTGACCTCAGTTGCTCTGTCTTTTAGAAGCAAATAGGGTTACCCCCTCACACCGCAGGAGTACCACCCCTGCCCCCAGCTTCCGTGTCCCCTCTGTTCCATGAGCACCACCACAAAGTAGGGGTGTCTGTGCCCTGAGGGGTCCCAGACATCATCCTAGCCATAGTTTTAAATCTGTGGAAGGAATAAGTCTCCCCTTTCAACCAGTGGGAAGAGGATGAGACGCAGCCAGATTGGAGCAGTCACTTGCCTAAGATGACGTAGTGTGTTCATGGGATGGTGGGTAGCAAAGGAATGATGGGTAGCAAAGGAATGATGGGTAGCAAAGAAAGAGGAGGCCGAGGACACAGCCCTTCTCTAGGAGGGAAAGGCCAACATCCCTCTGGGTCTGGCAGATCACAGGTATGTTTACACACAAGAGAAATCTGTGTGTTTCCTTGCAGGACCAATGTCTACCAGGGTAGGCTTCAGTATCGAGCAACTCCATTTTCCCATCCATAAAATGGGTACGTGTGGTACAGCGGAACGAGCCTGGCCCTGCTACTTGCCAGACGTGTGGACTTGGGCAAATCATCCCCCCCTCCCCCTCCCCCTCCCCCTCCCCCCGTGAGCCTGCTTCCCCATCTGGAAACTGGACAGGATCATGATTAAGGCTGTGGTGAGCATTGCATGAGCCATGATGCCTAGAAGCCCCCAGCACAGTGCCTCACACTCACTCCCGGACCCTCTTGCTCCTGCCCCTTTCAAGTTCACCAGCTTGTCAGCAGGGCAAAATGAAGTGGGGCGTGTGAAAGCAATGCTAATTACACAGCATAGTTATTGGACTCCACGCTCCCTTAAGGACCTCTTCCAGCTTTGCCCTTCTGGAATCCTGTGGTTCCTGCAGATTTCTCAGGCTCACAGGGAGAACCGACGGAGCAGCAGATGGGCAAGAGGGGGGTGGGGGGACAGGAGTGCCTCCCTCCCCCACCCCCAGACTCAGCCAGGAGTCTGTTCTCGTACCCCCACCACCTGGCCCTTCCACCAGCCCTGGCAAGACTCTCTCTCCCAATGGGAAACTGTTCTTTCCTTGTCACTCCCGGGCGCAGCCAAATCTGACAAAGCCTGGGGACCTCCCCAGGGCCTGGCGTGGCTCCCTCCTACCTCCTAGGAAGCTGTTGCCAGCCAGGCGGCTCCAGGCAGCAGCAAGATTGGTTCAGCCCTGCAGCAGCTGACTCTCACAGCCTGGCCTGCTCCTCCACTCGCTGCACGTGGCTCCCAGGCCCCACTCTGCACACCTGCACTGGAGGCCATGCCCCACTTTCCCTGCCCAGCTGCTCCCACGGCTGGCCCAGGCCCCTTCCCTCATGCCTCTACAGCTAAGCCCATTCGGTCTCACAACCTATGTTGTGAGACAGATCCATCTGGGGGCGGCTGGGGGTGCGGGTGGGTCTTACCCTGTTCTACCAACTTGGAAAGTGAGTCTTGTATTTCTTCAAGGGGGATTTTGTTAGTATCCTTGTAAAGTGCGTGCCCTTAACTATGGCCTGCTCTGCTCTGGCCCGTCCATGGCAGCATCCTAAAAGAGCATTCCCAAAAGACAGACCCTGGTGGCAAGAAGGGGCTGCCTACCAGATTCCCAGGCAACTTCCAGGACCACCAAGCACCTACTAGCCCCCGTGGGCACACCGTATAGAGCACCTGATGGCATGTTACCTCCCTCAAGCACATGCCAATCACATGCCAGCCACATGCTAACAACAACGCATCTGCCACGAGTACTGCAAACGTGTGGCGGGTCACTATGTCACGACCTTTGCTGGACGACCCTTCCCCACCCCGGCCTGTGGCTGACTCCTACTCCTTCTTCACCATTGTGCTCAAGGGCTACCTCTGGGACACCCTCTGCTTTCCTCCCTGAAATGGGCGCCCCTGTTCAGTGCTTCCTTGTCCCCCCTGAACACCCTGTATTCATCACGTTCATTCTTTCCCTCCATCCCTTCCAGGACATTTCATATGCTGCCAAATGGGAGCCTACTCCAGCCAACCCGAGACTTAATACCAAAGAGAATTTTGGACCCCAAACAAGGACCTTGCCCCTGAGGGTCCATCGTCTGCTGAGGGTGCCCGACAGCTCCCAGGAACAGGACAAACACTGCTCTGGAGTTGAATTCTATAGCTCCATCCTCTGCGTGGACAGCTCCCTTGGTCCCACCATGCCAACCCCAGATGGGCAGCTGGCCCAGGCTTGACTCCCACCTGGATGACCCCTGTGAGCTCAGTTGTCTCTTCAGGAAAATGGGCATAGTACCTACCTTGCTGGGTTGCTGTGAACGTTATGCAAAAGCACGGACATAAATTACCTGGCACCGAACATAGGTTAGTTCCCACCCTTCTTCAGGGAAGAGGCCATGTCCCATTGATCTCTGTGCCTCATTGAAACTAGCATAACACAGGCACTCAGCAATGAATGAATGAATGATTGAATGAATGCCTCACAGGGAGACACCTGTCATTTCAGAACCATCACCTTTCTTCTCCCTCACATGCTGTTCCCTTTGAAGAGCAGCTGACCCCCCAGCCAGCAAATGGCTCCTGTGTCGGCCACAGTCAAAGGGGTAGACTCTGTTAAGAGAGACCCTCTCCCTCCCCTGCAACAAGGATGCGGGGAGGGGTTCCCCAAAGGTGGGAAGAGCTCAGGATGAAGGTGGCGGGATATAGTTCAACTGCCATCCTGCCTAGATGGTCCCTGGGTTCCTCCTAAGCTCCCAGCTCTCCCGGGGTTTCTGGAGAGGAAGAGGAGCTCTCAGCGCCCCCCACCCTCCGACCCCCCTCCAGGAGCCACCTGCCCCATCAGTGCTCTGGGAGAGGCATTGTCGACCTGACTCAGCTTTGAGTCCCCCACAGAAACAGCACCCCCCTCCCCAATGCCAAGCAAGGACCCTGGCGCTTTCTTTTACAGACAAACAAATGGCTTTGTCTTTGTCTGGCCCAGGGACCCCACCCCTCTGTTGGGAAGGTGGCAGCAGGGGGAGGGGATCTTTCCAGAACAGCACCTGCCTGGGGGGCGAGGGGGTTGAAGGGTCTCTCCCTCCCTTCCTGAACTGGAATCTTCCCCTGTTCCCAGCCCTAGCAGCCTTCAAGACCCCACCCGCACTGGCAGAGGCAATTCCAGACCGCCCCAGCTCCAGCCCCGCTCCCAGAAAACGAATCACAGAAGATATCTTAGTCCTTTCCCATTCACAGTTGCAAAGGGCCCTGGGACACCCCCTTCCCCCATTCCCAGGCCTCTGGAGCCCAATGAGTTCCCTTGGAGACCACCAGCTGTCTCGGTGCCTCTGCCTGTGTCCGTGTGCGCCTGTGTGTGGGGGAAGGGTCTCTGTGTCAGAGTACAGGTCTGCCATCTGGCTGTAGGTGGCCCTGATAACCTGTGCGTGGTGTGCGTGTCTTGGTGTGCTCCAGCGTGGGGCTTTCTGTGTGCATCTGGGTCCCCGCTTGTGTGTCCGTGGATCTCTGCATCTCCCCGCGATCCCGTGTGTGCATTTCCTCGGGCACGTATATCTCGGGGTGTGTGCCACCGTGTGTGCGTGTGTCCGTGCATATGTCACCGTGCGTGGGCTCCTCGGCGCATCAACCCTCCCTCTGGCAGCACCTCCAGCCGGGCTTTCCGGGGCCGCAGCCTCCTCCCAGCGGGCGCCGGTGGCCCGGCCGGCCGCCCTACCTTTGGACATGAATCCTCCTTTGTCTCTGTTCCTCCCGGGAGATGCTCAGGGCGCGGGGCTGCAAGGCTGAGCGGGGCGCGGGCTCCTCCTGGGCAGAGCGGCCCCCGCAGCCGGGCCTCGCCCCTCCGCGCTCTCCGCCCACCCGCCCGGCCCGCGGCCCGGCCGCGCCGTCCCTGCGCCCCGCGCCGCCGCGCCCGCCCCGGACCTCGCTTCGGCTCGCTCGGCGCCGCGCTGCCCCTGCCCGCGCACACGGATGCCGCCGCCGCCGCCGCCGCCGCCGCCGCCGCCGCCGCCGCCACCCGCACCACGTGACCCGCGCGCCTGTCGGCCCCGCCGAGGGCCCCTCCCCCTCCCACTGCGCCCGCGCCCGCACCCGCGCTCCCCCAGCCCGCACGCGGGAGCGGGTACCGGGTTCCGGCTGCGGGCGACGGGAGGGGGAGACGGTGGCGCGCGGGTCGCTATGCCTGCAACTCGGGATGCCTGGCCGGGGGGAGGTGCCCGCATCCCAGTCCCGAGCCCCGCCCGCCCCGCCCCATCCCGCTCCCGGCCTCTTACCCTCCAGGCTGGGGCGGGGCGGGGGGCGCCGGGGACCGGTGGCTGCAGCGAGCGGGCGATGCGCGCGCGAGTCACGCGGTCAGTGGGGATGCTGCGCGGGCTCAGCGCGCTTCTGCCCAGGCGCGGGCGCCTGCGGAGCCCTGAGTCAGGGGCCCGGGTTCCAGGCCCGGCTTGGGGAATGGTGAGCCCTGTGACCTTGACCTGGTCGGGAACTTTCCTGAGCCTCCATTTATCCATCAGGAAAAAAAAGGTCATGCATTCAGTCACCATTAATGGACAGTGCAGTGCCAGGCCCTGGGGGCCACAGGGACGAAGATGACCATTCTAGTTCCAGCGGGGGAGACAGGAAAGCTGGACTGTCCTAATGGAGAGGGCAGGGGGTACGCATAGGGTACTCCGGTGGGCATTCTGGGGAGAGAGGGATTTTGGAAGAGCTCATGGGGAAGCCTGGGGCCAAGACAGAAAGGCAAATAAATGCTGGTGGGAGGGAAGGGAAGGGCACTCTGTGGATAGGGGCAGCAGACGTGAGCAGACCCAGAGGGGTAAGCAGCATGGTGCCGTGGACGACACCGCTCCTGATGCAGCCAAAGCAGAGAAAATTCCAGGTGGAAATATAGAGCTAGAGGCTGGAGAAGTCCGAAGTCTTGGAAGCCAGGCTAAGGAGCTGGACTTTTGAGGGAAGCCAATGAAAGTGCTGCCATCGAATATGTGAGTCCCTATGGCAGTTGCATGGAGGACTGAGAGCCCTGGGGGAGGTGGGGGAGCAGGAGAGAGCTGTGGCATCACAGGGGCAGAGGGTTGGAGCAGAGGGGGTAGACAGCCAAGTACTGAGGAGGTAGATCAACAAACTTGGAAATAGACTGGTTGGGTGAAGGAGAGCAAAAGATAATGAAGAGGAAGAAACCCAGGCTTCTAGGGTGCCGGTGCTTGTAGCTGAGAGAGTGAAATCAGGGAGCAGGGTCCGTTCAGGAAGAAATGGGCTGTCAGGGTTGAGGGGCCCCACCGGAAGACCAGGGCCTGGGAGAGCTGCCCCAGACTGAATGTATGGGGCAAGATGAGGAGGGTCTGGCTTCCCAGAGACCCAGTTAAGGCACTGACGGATGGGATGCTTTCCAAGCTCCAGAATCTGAACCTGTGCGATGTTGGGAATGTTGGGATGGCCCAAAGAAGAATTCCAAGATCTGGATTCCCACTAGCTTATTGCCACCAACCAGCTGCATGACTTTGGGCATGTCACATCCTCTCTGAGACCAAATGATCGTCCAGCCCTTGTGTTGGCCTACTTAAAGCTCTGTGCAGGACTTGCATACGTACAAGTCTCCAACTTACCTTTTGGACTAAAGGGCTAGGGGTAAGGGATCAAGGAAGAACATGCCAGGTGAGGCACCTTTCGAGCAACAGATAGCTTCTTGGAAGGCTGAATGTGCATGAGTTAGAAGGTCTCAGGTGAAGTCACTGCTCACATCGAGAGGAGCACTATAGTGATGGCTGTCGGACAAATCACCACTTCCTGACGTGCTGGTCTGTATTTTCCTGCAGGTGGTTTGCTTTTAAAGCTGGACCCACCTACAGATCACCTGACTCCTCCAGCTCTTCAGGGAACAAAGAAACAACCATGGAAGATACCAAAGGAAGGACCCCGCGTAATTTCTCCTTCACAAGTTACCCCTGTACACTTTCCTTCTGGTGACTTCGCTCTACCTCACCTCTGATTGGCAGGTTGGGACCCAGCTCAGAGTGCATCCCCTGTGTTCTGCCCGTCAATCTCATTCCCCTTGCCCCCAGCACATTCATCTCTGACCTTAGTTCCACCTCCCTTTCCTGACGTGTCCATCTCTTGGCCAATAGATCCTGACCCCCTACGGCAGCCCACCACATCCCCAACCAAGCTCTTTGCATTACCTTTGGTTTCTCTGGCTAGGTCCAGCATGATGGGCTCTGTGGTCCCATCTGTCACAGCATCCACAGTAGCACAGTCCGGGGCTGGGTCTGTGCTTCTGCTTGGCATCAGTGGGTAGGTGGCTGATGTGGTCAGGTTAATGACTCTGTCCAGTGTGGTCTCCCCCATGGCTGTGCCCAGCTTGCTTGTGTCCAAAGCAAAAGAATCTGTAGTTATGTCTAGCTTGGCTGTATTCGCTCTAGCCAAAGCCATGGCTGTGTCTGTCCTGGTGGTGCCCAGCTTGACTGCACCTGGTACCACCAAATCCGTGGCTGTACCCCCTGTGGTTGTATCTGACTTGGCTGTGCCTGCTGTAGCTATGGCTTTGCCCAGCTTCTCTGGGTCTGGGGTTACCAAATCCATGACCGTGTCCAACTTGGTTGTGCCTTCTGTAGCAAAGTCCGTGGCTGTGCCCAGCTTGGTATCCAGAGCAGGGAACTCTGTGCCTGTATCCACTGTGGATGTGCTTGGTGCGGCCAGATTGATAGTCAAACTAGGCCTGTTGGTGACCATCGTAGTGACATGTCTGACTATGCCTGGCCTGGTTGTGTCCAGAGGAGCCAAATCCATGGCTGTCGCAGGACCCGTGGTGGAGGTGGCCCTCTGGAGATGCAGCTGGGGTCTTGGGATACCCCTGGACCGGGGCTTGCCTCTTCCTGGAGAAGTTCTGGTAGTCACGTGGGCAGCCACTGGGAGAGGGTGTTTCTGACCCACTGAGCCTGGCCCTGCAGGGCCTGGTGATTTCTGGGCTAACCGGGATTGAAATGGCAGGGCCAGGTAGGAACTCACCAGGGGCTTCTCCACTATGGGCATCCTGCTGGGTTTGGCCAATCCTGGGTTCCCTGGGCCCTCAGAGTGGACTCTGCCCCCTGGCACTAGGGAGACAGATCGTGAGGCTGGGGTGGGCAGCCTCCCTCCTCCATGGGTGGCAGCCTCCCTGCCCGGGGCGGGCAGCTCTTCCCAGTGAGAAGGCAGGGGGCCCAAGGGCCATGCCTGGCTGTTCTGACGGAGTGTTAAGGAGGTGGAGCTGAGTTTCCGGGGCTTGGTCTCCGGTGAGGACACACTCCAGGCTCCGGCTCCCGGGCCCGGTCGGCCGGAAGCCTGTGGGATGTGGCTTTGAGGGAAGGCATCCAGATGGATGGTTTTCCTGAGGACAGGGATGAGGGGTGACACCCCTCCAGGGAGCTTTGAGGAGCGGGCAGGGCGTCCCAGCAGGTGGCTGCGGGAGAGGGAGTTTCCAGGGCTGGGGGCTCCATGCTGCTGCATCTCAAAGCTGTGATCCTTGCAGGTCTTGCCCTGAGGCAATCAACAGAGAGAAGAGGCCAAGCAGGGGTGAGGTGCTCAGCTTGCATTTCTTGGATTCCTAGTTAATAAAGAGCATGAAAACTTCTTTGCTAAGTAGCAGACTAAGTTTTAGTTGCCGGCGTTTGCCAGGGTCTTAGGAAACAAGACACTATTTTAAAATGTAAAATATTTAAGTTAGGTGAAATGTTACAGAGTAATTGTTCGTTAAAACACGATTACCATTTTAATATTATCTAGCCACTAAGGTATGAAATAGTTTCAAAAATTGTTCGGTTTGTAATTGAAAAAAATGGGCAAATATATATGCATATATATAAAGCTTAACTCTAAATATAATTTTTAAACAATGAGAAAACAGAAATATATTACAAGAAATACATTTACAAGAAAACTTGTGGGGTGCCTGGGTGGCTCAGTCGGTTAAGTGTCCGACTTCGGCTCAGGGCATGATCTCACGGTTCGTGAGTTCGAGCGCCGCGTCAGGCTCTGTGCTCACAGCTCAGAATCTGGAGCCTGTTTCAGATTCTGTGTCTCCCTCTCTCTCTGCCCCTCCCCTGCTCACACTCTTGTCTCTCTCTCAAAAGTAAACATTAAAAAAAATAAAGAAAACTTGTAATATATCAAGCTATAAAATTATGGGCTCCTCAGTGGCTTGGGTTTTATACTAATTATCAAAAACACAGATATCTAAAAGTTAAAAAAAAAAAAAAAAAAAAAAAAAAAGCACTACCAGTCTTGGGGCCTTGGTCTGAAGGGGACTTGTTCAGGGACCCTGCAGGAGGGCAGTGGTTATTGGGAGCCTGTCTACCTGTCTTTTTCAGGAGGGGCCAGAGTGCTCTGGGTTCCCACCCATGGTAGCCAAAATAGGAGTCCAGGCATCCAGGTAGGAGGCCGAGGGATGACCCATTTGGCTTGGAAACAGAGTCTGCCTCTGGGGCTTCTGCCCAGAACCAGGAAAAAGCCCCTGGCTGCTGGAGCTGCAGAGGCGCCTGGTGAAGGTGAGGCTGGGGAGGTGAAGAGGCAAGTGCTCGCGGGAGGAGGCTTGTCCAGTGAACAGGCCACAGTCCCTGCCCCGGGGGGAGCCCAACATCCCCAGCGGTGCCAGGCAGTGAAGCAGGCAGGACTAAGCTGGAGGTGAGCTTTGGACCAAGCATTAGCTCAGAGGAGAAAGGTTGGACCAAGGGGTTGTTCACACCAAAGACCAAGCATTAGCTCAGAGGAAGAAGGTTGGACCAAGGGGTTGTTCACACCAAAGACCCAAAGGTGAGGGTGTGGCATCTTCCTGAAAATCCACTGTGGGAGTCCTAGGCTGTAGGGGGTGGGACGGTGGTGCAGGGAATAGAAACCACGGGTGCAGTGAAGACCAAGCCAGGCCACAAGGGCGCTCAGCCCTGGAAGATGACCTCGTCAGATCTGCTGGTGGGAACAGTCACTCCCATGCAGTATGCCAGAGGGATCAGAGGGGAACGGAAGTGGAGGCCAGGAGAATGGCAGGGACACTGTTGAAACTCTGCATCTGGGGGTGGGGCTGGAGAAGGCTGCCCAGCCCAGGGATGGAAGTGACAAACCACCTGGAGGTGGGGAGAGGTGGAGGTCAAGGACCCTGGCAGGTAGTCTGTGTGGATGAGCCATTCCCCAAGGTGGGCTCCAAGGCCCCCAGATGGCCAGCCTGTACACACCCCGGGCTCCATCCAACTTACCTGTTGTAACAAAGTTGTTTCTATTGCTTTCTTTTTTTTATGTTTTATTTCTTTTTGAGAGCAAGAGAGACAGAGCACGAGCGGGGGCAGGGGCAGAGAGAGAGGGAGACACAGAATCTGAAACAGGCTCCGGGCTCTGAGCGGCCAGCACAGAGCCCAATGAGGGGTTTGAACTCACAGCCCTCCAGATCATGACCTGAGCCGAAGTCAAACGCTTAACCGACTGAGCCACCCAGGCTCCTCTCTCTTGCTTTCAACACAGCAGGCGGGGCAGGCCTGTGCTGGCAGGAGGAGTTCTCAGGAGAGTGCACTGACCCTAACGCCAGGTCCCTAAAGTCTGCAGCAAGGGATCTTCTCATCCCTCACAGTGACACTCCAGCCCCTCTCCAGCCACATATTTGTACCCAAGACTGTGCCAGCCTCCGTCACTCCCCACTGAGCACATCCCTCAGGCCCGCTCTCCTTCCCTTGTTCACAACCACACATACCTGGACACATGCACGTATACCCTGCACTTAACCCCAAACGTCTACCCTCAGTGTGCACGCCCACACAGAGACAGCAGGCCTGGGGATTGGATTTCTGAGGTCCATTTAGTCCAGTGTCACCAGATCCCCACCCCTCGCTGAGTCTACACTCCTGTCACCTATCCCTTGGTCCTATGCCACCCACTCCCCCAAACACGCACACATAAATACCCACCTACCTTGATCAGAGGACAAGAGAAGTCCAGTGCTCCTCAGTCTGGGAAGCTGAAGCTGATACAAGCCTCTCGCCTTCCCTGTGCCCAGACTCTGGCCAATGTGACCAGCTCAGGGGCCTCTTCCCTCTGGCCCCCTCATGGGCCTCCACTCAGCGCCCAGGCCATAGTCCCCAGGCCTAGGGCCCAGCTCTCTCCTGACCTGTCCCACCAGCTACATCCCCAGCGGAGCTGGCTCTGGGGCAGGGAGGGGCTGGTTTCTCAGCAGTGGGCGTCAGTGAATGGCTGCTCTGAGCCTCTGGAATCCTGAAGGGCCATGGGAGGCTCCTAATGGCCAGGCTGGGCTGCCCTGGACTCAAGGCCACCTGTGGGGGGCGGGGGAGGGGGGGCGGTGGGATGGTGCCCTGCTGCCTGGCCTCCCCAAATCTACTCTGTCTCCCACAGACCCTGGCTCCTGAGAGATGTCTCCAGTAAGAACAAGGCTACTCCAAATACAGCCACACTCTAGTGGTCCCAGCACCATCCCCACTCCTGATTTCCTTCCGCGTTGCCCCCCCCCCCCAAGTTTAGTTCTGTGACCTTTGAGCCATCTTGTCCACCCACCTGAGTTCTTTTCTGGGGCAAGCTAAAGCAGGGGCTGTCTGCTTTAACACCAGTCCCCTGAGCCCCTCCTGGCTCCCACTGGACCCTGTACTAAGGCCCCGAAGAGGTGAAGATGACCCAGCCCTGGGCCTGAGGAGACCCACCCTGTGGGCTGGGCGGTGCTCTCATCTGCCTCCATCATACCAATAGTAATGATGATGATGGTGCTAATAATGCTGCCATTTACTGAACACTTACTATCCTCCAAACACTGTGCCAGGGCTGGGCAGGAGCTCACAGTCCGCTCAGGAAGATGGGGACATAGACAGGTCCTTACGGTAACACCACAGAGATGGTGGATGACATCTTTCCAGCACTCACCCTGAGCCAGGAAGTAGGCTAAGCATTCTCCTGGCATCTCCTGTAATCTCCGCCTCCTCACCTGCTTTTTGCTGATGAGCGCACCACAGCCCACACAATGCTGTGAGGTCAGGTCGATTTTCCTGTGTATTGCTCTCCGTAGTGAGTGAGCTTCTGGAGCCGTGCTGGCCAATAGAACATTCTGTGATAATGGAAATGTTCTGTATCTGCGCTATCCAATGTGACAGCCACTAGCCACTGGCGGCTATTGAGCACTTAAAATGTGGCCACAGTGACCGAGGAACTGAATTGTTTATTTTATTTCATTTTAATTTGTGCTGTCATATTGGACAGTTCTGAGGAGCCTGAATTTTCTTTTCTCTGGGTCCTAGGGCCTGGCAAGAGTCAGCCTCATAAGTATCTGTAGAATGAGTGAATGAGTGAATGAATGAATGAGTGAATGGTGAATATGTGGACCTGCGATCTTCCCCTGTTCATCCGTTCTCTCGCTTTCGGCCTTTCTTTTCAAACTTGGTTGTTCTCTGATTACCAGGACAACACCTGCTGGAGTCCAGTGGATGGAGGAGGGAAGCTGTCTGGAGTTCCTGCCCCGTCCCTTCTTGCTTTGAGGCCTGGGGACCAGCCGAACTTGAGGAAGAACGGAGGTGTTTGGGGAGGAGACAGCACAGTTCTGCATGGACAGATTGGGCAGGGGGAGACTTTACTGGTCACCCCCAGTGGATTGCATTATCTCTAAGATGAAGAAACCCTGAGAAGAAGTAAGGAGTCCTGGATTCTCTCCCCACTTTGGCAAATGAGTCATTATACAGCTGCCATCAGGTCACTTGCCTTTCTGGGCCTCCGTTGCCTTTGTAAATAGGTCCCAGGTGCTTGCATGTGATCTCCTCTAGCTCAAATATCTAGAATTCCTCCCTCCAGCTACCTGCCAGGCTGTTAGGGCCTTGAGAGCCAGAAGCGAATCTGGTTCATGTCTGTATTCCACCCCTGCCCATCGGCCCTGTTCTGTCCTCCAGGGTTGAGGGGGCCAGGAGGACACGGCCTGCCCAGTAATGACAAGCTGCCCTCTAGTGGCCCAACGAGGCAATGACCTCACATCTGTACTGCTGTTCTTTCCCACCAAAGGAAAGATCCACAAACCTGGCAGTAACCTCAGAGGACAGACTTTCACCCAAGCAAAAAAAAAAAAACAACCCATTGTGGTGGCCTCCCAGGCAAGCGGCACAGGCTTTAGAGTATCCAACTTGGGTTTGCTATAGCTGTGTGATTTTGAACAGGTCACAAGCTCTCTGAGCTCTTCATCTGTAGAAATGGGGATTATTATCAGTCAGCATGGGTTAAATTATACTGCAATAACAAGCAATTCCAAAATCCCAATGGCTTATAAAAACAAAGATTTACTTCTCGTTCATTTCTCACGTTCACACTGGTTTGGATCCATGGAGGCTCTGCTCTGAGTCATCTTGACTTTGGGACCCAGGCTGATGGAGCAGCCCTGTGCTGGAGCCTTTCCCCTCATTGTGGGAGAGGGGAGAAGGGAGTGGAGAGCTGTGCACTTGCTATGAAATGCTTTGGCCTGAGGGCACCTGCTGGCTCAGTCTGGAGAGTGTGCCGCTCTTGATCTCGGGGTTGTGAGTTCAAAATCCACGAGATTGTGTGGTTGTAGAGAGAACTTAAATAAATTTAAAAAGAAGAAAGAAAGAAAGAAAGAAAGAAAGAAAGAAAGAAAGAAAGATATAGAAAAAGGAAGAAAGAAAGAAAAAGGAAGGAAGGGAGGGAGGAAGAGAAATGCTTTGGCCTGGACTCACATCTGATCACAACTCACTGGCGAGAATTAGTCGCATGGCCCCACCCACCACAAGGAGGTAGAGAGGTTAACCCTACTATACATGAGAGTTGAAGAGCCAGAAATATTTGATGAACGGGACTGATGACCCACTTGCATGGTTGTGGGAATACAGTGAGAAGTGCAATGAAATCCATCCACGTTAACCATTAAAACTGTTACCTTGTAATTCTGTTTTCCTTTTGTATTTACCCTTATGATTTCCTGTGACGTCCACATCAATTCCACCTGCTTACAGCTGCAGGGAAATGGACTTGCGGAGATTCACACAATGAACCAGTGGCTGGACGGAAGGAAGGAAGGAAGAGAAATGGAAGGAAGAGAAATGGAATGGAAGAAATGGAAGGAAGGAACCACTGGCTGGAAGGAAGGGAGGAAGAGCCCCTCCTACTATATGGGGAGGAAGAAATGGGGCTTTGCCCACCTAATGTTCTCTGTGAGTGTGTTGACTGACAGTATGATGGTCTTTTGAGGAAGCCTGAAGCCTCTGCCCTCCTCCCAAAGCTGGTCTCTGGCCTTTCCAAGCCCTTCCCGCCCCGCCAGAGTGGAGAGCCGAGGGCGTGGAACAATGAGAAGCCTGTACCACCCTCCAGGACCGGAGTCCGAACATTGCAACCATTCCTACGCAGGGACCCTGCACATTCCCGCCTCTTGTCCTCCTGTTCTGGGCCTGGCCCAGACACACCCACCATATCCTGACAGCTCCCAGATGGTGGGAAAGGAAAGCTCTCAGGACTCTGCAAAACCCGCCCCCCCCAAACATTTAAAAACCTGCACAACAGTTGTTTGGTTTTTTTTCCCCTGGCCCCCAGAAAGGCTCTGAGCCATTCTAAAATCTTAGCATCTAAGCAGATGGGTAGCCCCTGGCAGGACTTCCAGAGACCAGCCCATTCATTCAAAAAGCATGCTTTCATGGAGGCCCTGCCCAGTGCCAGGCAGGGTGTGGTCTGAGATGAAGAGGCACCATTGCTGCTCTCTACAGACATACGAACAAAATCACACTACGAGATTAGGGCTGTAATGGGGAAAGCTACTCGTGGGGTCAGGGAAGTCTTCCTGGAGGAGGCAAGCAATTGGAAAGTCATCAGGTTCTCTCCTTGGATCTAAACCTTACTTGAGGGGCGCCTGGGTGGCGCAGTCGGTTAAGCGTCCGACTTTAGCCAGGTCACGATCTCGCGGTCCGTGAGTTCGAGCCCCGCGTCAGGCTCTGGGCTGATGGCTCAGAGCCTGGAGCCTGTTTCCGATTCTGTGTCTCCCTCTCTCTCTGCCCCTCCCCCGTTCATGCTCTGTCTCTGTCCCAAAAATAAATAAATGTTGAAAAAAAAAATTTAAAAAAATAAAAAAATAAAAAAATAAACCTTACTTGAAAAACCACCTTCTGCTCATTCAGTCTCCCCTCCCACCACTTACTCACTGACTTACTGACATTCTGTGCTTCAAACACATGATACCACTCACAGGTGTTTTTTGTTTTGTTTTGTTTTTCATGTTTATTCATTTTTGAGAGACGAACACGCACGAGCAGGGGGAGGGGCAGAGAGAGGGAGAGAGAGAGAATTCCAAGCAGGCTCCGCGATGTCAGTGTAGAGCCTGATGCGGGGTTCGATCCCACGAACCTAAGCTGAAATCAAGAGTTGGACGCTTAACCGACTGAGCCACCTAGGCGCCCCACCACTCACAGTTTCCAGCGAGGACGGGGTTCTTTCAAGCCTCTATGGGTCTGCACTTGCTGACTCCTTTTCCCCTTAGGGAAAACTCTTATTCAGCCTTCAAAACCCAGCTGAGTGATTATATCCTCCAGGAAGCTTTCCTTGACAAACCCCATCCACGAGAGTAGGCATGTCTTCGGTTGTCTTCAGTTTCTCGTACATACTTCTCTTGCTGCAATCACACTTTTGTAATTCATTTACACATCTGTCCTCCCCTCCAGTTTGTGAGCTCCTTTGATACAGAGACTTCTTCTTCTTCGTCATTGTATTCTTGGTGCCAGGCCTAGTGCTGGGGTAGAGCAGGTATGTGACATGCCTCTGTAGGGCCTTAACATTTGCCACAACCAGTGGGGCAGGCGAAGCAGGGATAAGGAAATAACTGGCAGGTTATTTTTCCATGGAGAACCTGCCATGAGCTGAGCACAATGCCAGGCACTGGCAGCAGACATTTATCTGGGCTTTAATCACCTGTGGTTCTCAGTGCCTGGCACACAGAAATGCTCGGTGAATTCACGTGTGTGTCCGAGAGCCAAGGAAGCTTGCCCAAGGACGTGCAATGTAAATGGACGGTTTTATAGGATTTACTATTGTCAGGTCCTGACCTCAAGGTGCTCCCAGTGCAGTCCTCTAGCATGCCCTGGCAGATGAAAAAAATCTGTCTTCGTGCACTGGCCTCTTTCTGTAGGCTCTGCTATCTGGGTCAACCCTCCCCCTCGTAAAAAATGCTGAGAATGCAGTTTGTTGTGTCAACATCCCATATGAGACATTTCTTTTTAGTATCTAGAACCAGAAATTTGTCTTTCGTGAAGATTCAGTCTCTCCCTTCTGTCACATAGAAAGAATAAAATGACCTCTTTGTGTTTCTTCTTTCCCTCTGGCTGCCAGGAAGCTCAGAGATAAGTAATAGTATGACAGCATGGGTGAGAGTTGGAACGCTTCCTTCTCAACCCCATGTATCTGTGGCTTCTTTAACAGAAATCTTCTTGTGTTCTTTATGAGAAGAGCACGTGTAAATAAACATTTATGTAAGAAGCCCTGGGAACTGGGAAAGGGCCCAGGTTTAAGAGCAGGAGACCCTCTCTGAGCCTCAGCCTTCTCCTCGGCAGCCCTTGTACAGAGGCAGATGTCCTCTGAGAAGGATTGGCCACTGCCCAAGCCTCACGTGGGGTCACAGTCAACGTCCTCCCTGCCGACGTTATGAGTTTATAACCTTGAACACATTCACTCTTCTGACCCAGTGTGGCCAGAAGTTTTTTTATTTATTTTTTTAAGTCTTTTTTTTTTTTTTCAAGTTCATTTATTTATTTTGAGAGAGACAGAGACAGTGCAAGTGGGCTGGGCGGGCAGAGAGAGAGGGAGACAGAGAATCCCAAGCAGGCTCCGTGCTGCCAGCGCAGAGCCCAATGCAGGGCTCAAACCCACGAAAACACGAGATCATGTCCTGAGCTGAAACCGAGAATCAGATGCTTAACTGACTGAGCCACGCAGGTGCCCCCGAAGTTTTATTTTTGAAGAGGAGTCGGAAAAAGATTTTTCACGTGAAATCTCCTGACATAAATGTTGCCAATTAATTTTCTTTCTTTTTTTTTTTTTCTCCAAAACACTGTGGTGGGTAACACAACAATCTGGCTGTAGGCCGGGTCTAGCCTGAGGTCCTCCCAGGCCCAGACAGTCCAGCCCAATCCACGTCCAACAGAGCCTTTTTGGTGTGTTTGGACTGGGGGTCAGGGGGCAATTTACATGATTTCTGCTGAACTCTCCCCTCTGCCAACACCCAAGAGAACTGCCTTGTTCTGAGATGACCCCAGCCTGGGGCCATGTTGGTCCAGGTGGGCCCTGACCCAAGCTGGGCCATACACGGGACACTGCCCCAGCCTTGGATGACTGGTTTAAAATAGGCTTCTGACCTAGAATGAGCCAGTGAATCCCTCCCGTGAGATACTTGGGCTTGAGGCCAGAGAGAGGGACAGATAACTGACACCGATGGCTGGAGCGGGTAGGATATCAAACTTGGACAGCAGAGGGCCATGATCGGGGGGTCAGGTGGTGACTCACTCATGAAATAGGTGTGCAGAAGCAAGAATAAAAAATGGTGTGAGAAATGGGGCGCCTGGGTGGCTCAGTTGGTTAAGCGTCCGACTCCTGATTTCACCTCAGGTCATGATCTCACGGTTCATAAGTTCGAGCCGGCATTGGGCTCTGTGTGGACAGTGCAGAGCCTGCTTGGGATTCTCTCTCTCTCCCTCTCTCTGCCCCTCCCCTGCTCATGCTCTCTCTCTTTCTCTCAAAATAAATAAATAAAATTAAAAAAATTTTTTTTTCTTAATGATGTGAGTCTGAGTGCCTGGTTCTCGTTGTCCTGACGTCTGCTACTTTCCTGTCCTGCAGGGTCTGAACACCCCAGTGTCCTCATGGAAACTTCCCCTTCTTACCCAAGCCAGTGGAGTTGGGATCTATGATGTTTCTTGCACTCATGCACAGGGCATGTGCTTGGGCCCTTTCTGGTCCTGCCTCTGACCAGGGCTGGGAGACAGTTTTCTGATAAATAAATAACGCTGAGCTTCTAGCCCTGGTGCCCCGGCTCTCAGCCCCAGGCCTCACACCTCTGCTCACTTAGCTGGTGAAATCCAGAGCTTCAGAAGATAAGAAGTTTATCCCCCTCAGGGAAGGGAGCCCAGATACATTGGGGCTGGCCCAGCCAGAGAAACTGAGGCAGATCGGGACCGGCTACCCGGTGGGTGGGGCTGGTCCCCCCTCCATTCTTGTGGGGGGTGATCTTTAAGGCCCTGGAAGGGCTCCACCCTCCAGTGGGTCCCCAGAGAGCCCACTCACCCGCCCACCTACTTCTGCCGCACCCTGCCCGCCCTGACAGCCAGACTCAGAGCCCCCACTCATATGCTCACCAGACTCTGGGCTTTCCTGTCCACCCTTCCCCTCCCTCATGCTGCAAACCCAGGTGGTGGAACCCTCTGGATGGCCTGGGTGGGTTCTTTCTCTCTGTACTTATTTCCTCCTCTGTAAAACATTCTCAGTCCCACTATTTTTCACCTGGCACCCGTTCCCTCTTTTAGGCAACTGCCACTGCCTACCCCTGCCCCCCTCCTCGGACCATGTGATCAGTAGGCTGACTGCCCCTGGCTGCCGTGGTGGGCACCAGAGCTGCCTGGCAATCGGGGCATCCCACGCCCTCAACTCATGTGCCCTGGGGGCCAATGTGAGTTCATCCCCTGAGATTTCACCGCAACAAGATGCATGCCCTCCCCTGAAATGAGGGCGCCAAGGGCTGTGGGAGCCTGGGACTCCCAGGGGAACCTTACCACCCGGTGGAGAATGCCCGCACAAAGGAAACCAGGACTGAGGGAGACAAAGAGACAGACGGAGAGATGGCATGTCCTGGCGACATCCTTGAGCCCTAGGGTTCCAGCCAAGTGTGAGTCTGGAACCGAACCCTTTTATTTCAGCTGTTTTCACTTTGGTGTCTTGTGCCTGCACAAGGGCTGGGTGGCAGTGAGGGGCAGCCGCGTGGTCGGAGAGGGGGTGGGAAAATCTCTCCAAGCTGCAGAATGCCCTGCCGGAGGGGCAGGCACAGCAGGGCTGGGCTTGGGTGAAGCCAGAGACGCACCGAGGGCACAGGATTGAAGGGGGCACCTGGGTGTGAGCCCGAGGCGCCTCTCTGGCCTCACCCCAGCCCGGCTCTGCAAGATGGTGTATACAAGACCCGGTTTGCCCCCTGAAGGAAGAGCAGCTCCAGCCCTCGAGGCAACCTTTGCCTCCCTTCGTTCCTTAGATGGGGCCTGTGCAAGAGTGAGCCCTGGTCTGGGGTCAGGATTTCTGGTCCAAACCTCAGCCCACGGCCCTGTGACCTCAGCAAATCCCTATGACGATAGAATGGTAGTTGTGTCCGTGTGTTCTCCCCCTTTCAAGGAGGCAGACGTTTGGGTTTTTGTTTGTTTGTTTGTTTTGAGAAAGAGAGAGAGAGCGAGAGAGTGTGTGCGCGCGCGCGCACACACACACACACACACACACACACAGGAGCAGGGTACAGGCAGAGGGGGAGGGAAAGAGAAGATCTCCAGCAGGCTCCACGCCCAGTGCAGAGCCCGATGAGGGGCTTGATCTCAAGACTTGGAGATCATGACGTAAGCTGAAATCAAAAGTTGTGGGGCGCTTAACCGACTGAGCCACCCAGGCACCCCAAGGAGGTGGACTTTTTTTTTAAATTTACATCCAAGTTAGTTAGCATATAGTGCAACAGTGATTTCAGTAGATTCCTTAATGCCCCTTACCCATTTAGCCCATCCCCTCTCCCACACCTCCTCCAGTAACCCTCTGTTTGTTCTCCATATTTAAGAGTCTCTGATGTTTTGTCCCCCTCCCAGTTTTTATATTATTTTTGCTTCCCTTCCCTTATGTTAATCTGTTTTGTATCTTAAAGTCCTCATATGAGTGAAGTCATATGATCTTTGTCTTTCTCTGACTGACTAATTTCGCTTAGCATAATACCCTCCAGTTCCATCCACGTAGTTGCAAATGGCAAGATTTCATTCTTTTCGATTGCCCAGTAATACTCCATTGTATCTATGTACCACATCCTCTTCATCCAATCATCCATCGATGGGCATTTGGGCTCTTTCCATACTTTGGCCATTGTTGATCATGCTGCTATAAACATGGAGGTGCATGTGCCAAAAATAAGGAACACTTTATGAATTTGTGTGTCATCCTTGCACAGGGGCCATGCTAATACTCTCTGTATCATTCTAATTTTAGTATATGCACTGCCAAAGCAAGCACAGGAGGTGGACCTTTTAAATGAACCTACAGCCCCCCGGCTAAAGAATATACTTCCCAGCCTCCCTTCCAGCTAGAAGTAGCCATATGACTAAGTATTGAGCAGTAGGATGTAAGGGGATGGGAGGGGGACGGCCATCATGGAGTGTCCTCCAAGGAAGGAAGGGGTCACACTTCCCTCCCCACCTTGCTGCTGGGAGTGCAAGCGAGCCCTCTGGATTTTGCCAACCAAGGCATCACGCCAGGCACGGGGAATAGCCACAGAGAAGCACAGATCCCTGGACATGTGTGGAACCAGCCATCAGACCAGCTCCAGAAAACTTCCCATGAAAGGTGCTGTGAGAAAGAACATTCTATTTGGTTTAAGGCCCTGTTGTTTTCGCGTCTCTGTGCCTGAATCCATATCCTAACTGGTACTCTGCTTCATGTACTCCAGCTACTGGTTTGGTTGTCCCAAGTAGGGGGAGGGGGTGAGAGCTACTGGTTTCTAGTGGGTGGAAACCAGAGATGCTCATTATCCCACAACAAAGAATGATCTGGGCTAGGGGCACTTGGGCGCCTCAGTCAGTTAAGCATCTGACTTCGGCTCAGGTCATGATCTCAGGGTTCTTGGGTTAGAGCCTCGAGTTGGGCTCTGCTCTGACAGCTCAGAGCCTGGAGCCTGCTTTGGATTCTGTGTCTCCCTCTCTCTCTGCCCCTCCCCCACTCACACTCTGTCTCTCTCTCACTGAAAATAAATAAAAATAAAAATAAAATTTTAATTAAAAAAAAAAGAATGATCTGGGCTAAAATGTCAATAGTGCTGCTGCTGAGAAATTACTTTACCTACCCTCTCTGAAATAAGTGTCCCCATCCCTACAAAGGGTTTTTTATGGCACTATTATGTGTTTTTTGTTTTTTGTTTTTATGAAGATCCAGTGAGATGACAGACATGACCCTACCTTCAGGAAAGGAGACAGTCCTGCAGAAATAGTCATGAAGTCTTTATTATTGCAAGAAACTAAGAGGGAAGCCCCAGAGGAGGAGAGTGAGACAGGCTGCTACTCGACATCCCAAATGAGGCAACAGTGTTCCACAAAAGAGGAGGGCTCCCTGGTGGGGTTGGGAGGGCAGGGGGATGGTGCTGGGGGCTGCAGTACAGGGCAGGGGCCTTGGGGAAGGAGAGAGCAGGGAAGCCTGGCACAGGGAGGGAGGTGAGAACCGCTGTGGGCAGCCTATCACAGGCTCGCCCTGTCCCCGCCACCTCCCGCCCTGCTTGGGGCCCCCGCTCTCCCTCTTACACATACACACCTGCCTGTCCCCCTCCCCACTCCTCCCTCCCAGACTCTCTCTCTCTCGTCTCTCTGTCTCTCTTTCACACACACACACCCCTCCGTCCTCTGTGGTCTCACCCCTCTGCACACCCCGTCACACATGCTCACCATTGCCAAGTCTGAGTCCAGAGGGGTGGGGCTGAACTGGAAGGAGCAGACACCCCTCCAAATAGGGCCTTTCCCTTGGGTCAGCTTTGAAGCCTGCCATGTGAGGCTGCAGGGAGGTTGCCTCCTCGGGTGGAGCGGGCCGTTGAGTGTCACCGGGGATTCAGTGGGGAAGTGGGAATCTAGACACTTAGGACAGGCAGGGGCAGCGGTGCCTGACTCCAGGCGAGGGGCGAGAGTGCTGGGCAGCACAAAGGCACTGGAGGCCAGCGGGGGATAAACCCAGAGCTGGGGAGGGCAGGTGTGGAGAGAACTGGCTTGAGGTGGAAAGCAAGCCCCGGGCCAGCAGCAGTGACACCTCAAGATACCCAGGTGCCCCTATCTCACCAGGTGCAGCCAGTGTCCACCCGGAGCACCCAGAAGCTTCTGCCGGGAGGGCCCAGCTCCAGAGGGGTGGCCCGGAGGAGCAGACGTTGTCCTCTCTCTGCCTCAGGGTCTCCAGGCTGGGCGAGGCGGGGGAGGGCGCCCGGCGCCCGACGCCGGTCAGCTCAGACCTCTGGGCCTCCGAAGGCCAAGTTGTCGCGGACCATCAGGGTCTTGCGGAGGTCACGGTCCACCAGGGGGCGCTGCATGCGCCACTTGTGCGCCTCCTGCAGGCCAGGTTCGAAGTAGTAGATGCAGGCGCCGAAGCCCACCAGGATGAGCACGGAGATGACCAGGTATACGGGCACGAACCAGTCCAGGAAGTGCGGCATCGCGGCGGCCTCAGCTGCCGAGACACGGGCGGTGAGTGGTGGCGGAGGCGCCCCTTGGCCCACCTGCCAGCCCGGAGGGAGGCGCGCAGGCTTCGCACAGCCAGGAGGTGTGAGCATCACCTTACAGATGGGACGGCTGAGGCCCAGCAGAGTGGAGGGCAGTGGCTCAGCAGCCTGCCCCCTGCCCCTGCCAAGAACAGAGCTGCCCCCATCACAGGGTGGGGTGAGGGGACCAGCTGGCTCCTACCCACCCTTTCAGAAGCTTATATATAACTGAAGGCCAGGCCTGGTTCAATCCCCTCTCAGGCATTATGTGCCCTCAGGCAAGTTGCCTAACCTCTCTGGGCCTCAGCATCATTGTCCCCTGTGGAAGGGGACACTAACAGAGCACTCAGTAAAGGACGACATGGGCTATGCCTCCTCCTTGCCACCCCTCCCGGCCCTGACTGTGCGGTCTCAGAGGCTGCTGCTTGCCAAGCCCTCACAGATGAGTGGGTCCCCAGCCACCCGCACATCCTGGCAGGGTGTGGTTTGGTGAACAAACACCCAATCCCCAGGGGATCTCGTTGATATCAACAGGGTCTGCACAGGCTCTCGAATTCAGGCCCATGCCCCAAATCATAATTATAAGACTGTGGACACAAGCACCGGCCCCAAATCCTTGGGCCTTGGGTTTCCACATCTGGCAAGTGGGAATGAAAATAGCACCCACCTAGACCGTATGGCTGTTGTGACAGTTCAGTGGGTTAATTTATGTAAGATACTCAGATTTAGTGCCTGGCACATAATACGTGCTGCCTCGTTGTTTGTTCTTACTCTCTGAGCCTCAGTTTCCCTAACTGTAAAATGGGGATAAGAAATAGGATCCATTTCTTAAGGTCGCTGCGAATGTTTAACAAGATAATGCCTAAAGAGCTTTGAGCACCAGGCTGCATCAGAACCAGCACTCATGTAACATTACCTATTATTTCCAGTGAACCAGTGGCAGGAAAGCAGGAACATGAAGGGCAGCAGGTGAGGTGCCTCCTAAATGTTACATACACACAGACCCCTTAGAATGACCCAGAGATACCCACATCTGTGCTCTGCCAACCTCCCCAACCTCATCTCCTGGCCTACCTGGCATCATCTCGAACTGCTTGCCAGTCACCTATGTGCACCTGCGTATCATACAGTCTCTATCTTTCATATGCTTTCAGTTTCCCCGGAATCTCCTTTGTACTGTGTTCAGGTGGCAAACCTCTATTCGTACTTCAAAAGCCAGATCACAGACCATCTCTTACGAAATGGGATAAAGCAGGACCCATTAACTTACCCTCAAACCCTTCCTAAGGTATATAAAAGGAGTAGGGTGAGAAGCCCCACCTCTGCCTGCCCAGGCAGGGAGAACATTCTTAGAATGTGTTCACAAACCTTATACGGGGCCTGTGGGGTAGGTGTTAATGGCTACATTTTACAGATGAAGAAACTGAGGCCCACACGGGTTCACTGACTTGCCCTGGGTTGCCCAACTGGAAGGGAACTAAGAGCTGGACCCTAAACCCCCTGAGATGGCCTGAGGTTTGAGTCCTGTGGGGTGGGTAAAGACCCCTGAGCAGAATGAAATGAGCAGAGGTCCCCCGTGGCTTCTGAGGGAGGGAAGAGAGGGGACAGATGGAGCGGCCTCCAGGACAGGGTAAAGACAAGCCCTAGCTCCTCAGACCTCTGTCTCCAAACCCCAGCTCCCCTTGTCCCATTACTTCCAGGTGGGTCTTCAAGGCGGGCTGTGACCCCGGGGTGGGGGCGGGGGGGGAGAGATGCTGCTTCCCAGGGGTAGCCATCCTGAGGCCCGCCCCTGGCCCCCCAGGTCCCCGTTGGCTATGCCGAAGCACAATGTCTCAAGGTGCCCTAGTCATGCCCTCCTAACCATCTGCCTTTCTGGAAAGCCAAAGAGTTCAGAATCGCTTGGCGTTGCCTGTTGAGGGGAAGTTGGGAAAGGGGGCTCCCAAGCAGGAAGGCTGCTCCAAACTAACCTGACTGAGGCCAAAAGATTCGTGTCCCACCCTTGGCTGCAGGCAGGACCCCAGTCCCCTTGCAGCTTAAACATGAGAATGAGGAACTTGGGCAGAGTTGTAGCAATTTTGGCTGCAATGGTGTGAATCTGTGGACCCCAGCTTAGGGCCCCCCAACCTCTCTAGCCCTGCGATAAAAACCATTCTGGGGCAGACTGAGGACCCCTAGACCTTCTCCTGGTTGAGACAAATCACTCACTGGCTCTCTGTGTGACCTTGGGCTACTCCTCACCCTCTCTGGGCTTCAGGGTTCCCCATGCACAGTGACAAGGTGGGAGGGGGGGTTTCCAGATGATCTATAAGGAATTTTCCAGCCCCCACTCTAGCCAAAGTCCCATCCAGGACAGTGTGAGGGTCGTAGAGCCCCTCCTTCTGCCCCCCCAAGGCATTGGCACTACTCGGTGCCCCTTTCCCCCCACCCCCTGCTTGTCCGCAGACCCACCTCACGACCTGCAGATGCCTGTTCCAGGGGCTCTGTGCTGAGCGCACCGCCTCGGCCTGAGCAGCTCAATGTCGGCCTGTGGACTCAGTCGTAGCTGCTGTCCCCAGAGACACTGCCATCTGCAGCGGCCCTGGGTGCTGGAGGCAGAGAAAGGGCGAGGCCACTGCCTCCCGTGGGAGACAGAGCTTCTCAGGCCCAGGACTCTGACGGGGCTGGGAGGGGGCAGTCCTGGGCTGGCAAGGCACACTGGTAGGTCTCCCTGCCCACCAGGAGACACTTCCCTCTGCCCCCGACCCTCAGGATGGCAGGAGGCGGGACGTGTCTCAGCCAATCAGCAGCCTGGCAGAGCGAGGGCTTTATCCTCCGTTGCCCTGGCAACCAGCCTTCTCTTCTGGATCCCTCGCACTGTGCACGTGGTACAGAAATGACAGGGCAGGGTTGGGAGAATTCGGGGAGGAATGGGAACCACCCGGAAGGCTGCTGAGTCCCGTGGTTGCTGAGTCTGGAGAGGAGGGAACCCCAGCTGAGATAAATGGAAGGGTTTGGAGGCTTGCCGTTTGTGGGTAGGGAGAGATGAGGGTCCCTGGCAAGCGGGTGGGGACACAGAAGTAATGACGAGTAGAGCCAACAAGGGCCATATGTCATAGAGGAGAGAATCAATTCTGAGACAGGGACTCCGGACACATTGGTCCAATGTGGACACTGCTTCAGTGCTTTATTTATATTAATTCATTTATCCATCTTCCACGGTCACACAGCAAGAAAGTCACAATGCCACAGTCAGAGCCTAGCCCGGCCTTCAGGCCCCCACCCAGGTTCTGCCTCACCCAGCCCCCCAGATCCCCTGGGCTGGGATAGAGCCTCAGATGGCTGTGACTCCCAGGCACTGAAGACCCCCACACATCACTTCATTCTGCTCTCAGTGGTGCTGACAGCCCATGTGGGGACGAGGCAGCCTCAGCTCAGAGACGTGATGCTGCTTACCGTCTCCTTCATCTAGGTCATTCAGCTTCTCAGTGACAAAGCTGGGGAGTGGGGGTGGGGTAAGGGGTCCATCCCCCAAGCCTGGGCCCTCCCTCCTGTGCTATGGACAGAGTGTCAGCAAAGTGTCAGGTGCCCAGTGTGCATCCCATAAACAGCAGTGGTTATTGTCTCAGGAGGACAGAGTGGCCCCAGAGGCCAGAGGCTTCAAGGAACCCCCTCCCCAGAGAGTCCGTTCCCAGAAATCTGAGGACAGGCAGGTGGGGAAGGCTGTGGGGGAGATGCCTTCAGGACCCTGGGTCCCCCACCCCACAGACACCCTGCCAGCTCTGGGCCCATCTGGACCCCTGTAAGGGTCGTAGGTCCTCTCCAGCATATATAGGGCAAAGGGAATGAGTTTGAGTTCACAGAGGGGTTTGTATTAAGACAAATTACATGGAGTAAAATACAACTCTTTTTTTTAATTTCTTAAGTTTATTTATTAATTTTGAGAGAGAGAGTGCATGCGTGCATACGTACGTGCACAATGTGAGCAGGGAAGGGGCAGAGAGAGAGGGAGAATCCCAAGCAGGCTCCTCGTTCGCCCCAGAGCCCAATTCAGGGCTCCTCAATATGTAATGTTACATGAGTGCTGGTTCTGATGCAGCCTGGTGCTCAAAGCTCTTTAGGCATTATCTTGTTAAACATTCGCAGCGACCTTAAGAAATGGATCCTATTTCTTATCCCCATTTTACAGTTAGGGAAACTGAGGCTCAGAGAGTAAGAACAAACAACGAGGTAGCACGTATTATGTGCCAGGCACTAAATCTGACTACCCACCATGGTGGGTCCATGTAAATGGACTCAAATACAACACGCACTCGTTTGTGTCTGGGCCTCTCCCTCAGCACAGCGCTTTTGTTGCTCACCGATGCTGTTCCATTTATCACTATACCACAACTTGTTGATCTGTTGACCACTGAAGGACATTTGGGTTGTTTCCAGTATTGGACAATTGTGAGCAAAGCCTCCAAAGCGCTTTTCAACAGTTTGGAGTAGGAGAACAGATCGGAGTTGGGGGAGGGAAGACAAAGGGGCACAGAGAAACCAGCCACAGGATTCTTTATTTCCACAAAAAATTTTTGGGAAGCTTGGGGTGCCTGGGTGGCTCAGCTGGTTAAGCGTCCCACTTTGGCTCAGGTCATGATCTCATGGTTCATGGGTTCAAGCCCGGCATCAGGCTGCTTTGGATCCCCTGTCCCCCTCTCTCTGTCCCTGCCCCACTTGAGAGTGCATGCGCTCTCTCTCTCTCTCAAAAATGAACGAGCATTAAAGATATTTTTTCAGAACTAGGGGAAGCTCAATATGTAATAGAGACAAAGCCTGAGCTGCTTCTGTGAAATAACAGGGTGGGCTTTCTGGATTCTACCCACTCAGCTTCTCCTTGTCCCCTCCAGCATCCCTGAGGTATCTCCACAGAGTTCCACAGAAGCTGATTTCAGAGACAGTATCCCAGAGAGCGTCTGACGGCCCTGCCAGCTCTGGGTGTTCTGGGGGTTGGGGGGAGGGGGCGGGAATCCCAAGCAGGCTCCACACTGAGCACTGGGATCGTGACCTGAGCCAAAATCAAGATTCAGATGCTCAACTGACTGAGCCACCCAGGCACCCCCGGGTGTTCTTGATACAACAGTTTCCATCCAGGCCTGGGTCTTCCCTTCCTGCCAATCCCCACCCTTCATCACGGTGCGATTCTACTCACGACTATTGTGTATTGCACTGCCCGTGTGACAAGCACCAACTCATCTTAGCACCACAGCCAATAATCACCTCCCCCAGCGAAGTGTAGCCGTGGCTCCCCAGGGACCCTTCATGCATCTGGGCTCCTCCGCTCCCTGGGGCGGCCCTCACCAACCGTGCTGCTTTGGTTGTTGCTATCTGTCCTTCTACCACGGAAGCAGGGGTGACACCTCTGGTGCCTGGGTCACTAGTGCCCAGCACCAGCATTGGCCTGAGGCAGGCACACAGCACGTGTTGATTGAATGGGTCTCAGCTCAGCCCCTCCTAGAAAGTGCTGACAGGAGCCAGGATCTCTTTGTGACACTCTAAGGACCTCAGTCACCTCTGAGACCTCATTCTCCCCAGTTTCTCCTCATTCCATCCACTTCAGCCACTGGCCTCATTGCTGCTCCTCAGAAGTGACAGGGGTGCTCCCCACCCTCCCACCCCCCAGGCTCTCAGCACCTGCTTTCTGCCCAAAGCCTCTTCTTCAACGTACTGAACTGGCTCTTCTCTCACTAAATTCAGGCATCTGCTCAAATATCACCTTCTCTCTTTTTTTTAAATTAATTTATTTTTTTCAGATAGAGAGAGAGCAGGGGAGGGGCAGAGAGAGAAGAAGAGAGAATCCCAAGCAGGCTCCGCACTGTCGGTACAGAGCCCGATGATGTGGGGCTCGAACTCACGAACTGTGAGATCATGACCTGAGCCGAAATCAAGAGTTGGACGCTTAACCGACTGAGCCACCCAGATGTCCCTCAAACACCACCTTCTTGGGGCCCCCCGAGTGGCTCAGTCGGTTAAGCATTCAACTCTTGGTTTCGGTTCAGGTCATGATCTCACGGTTCGTGCCTTAAAGCCCCACATTGGGCTCTGCGCTGGTGGCACGGAGCCTGCTTAGGATCCTCTCTCTCCCTCTTTCTCCGTCCCTCCTCTGCCTGTCCTCTCTCTCTCTCAACATAAATAAATAAATTTTAAAACAAATTTAATAAAACGACAAAGAAAACACATCACCTTCTTCCAGAGGCCTCCCCTGACCTAACATAGCTTCTTCTTGTCTGCCCTGTCCTCCAGCCCACCTTACTTTATGTTCAGAGCACTCATTACTCTCAGACTTTTGGCGAGTCTCTTCCACACCCTCTGCCGGAGGAATCAAAGCCCATCTGTGCTGGGGCAGGGACTCCATGAAGTCATTTATTTCCAGCTCTTTCTAAGCAAAATATAGTTTAGTCCGCAGTGAGGGTTTAGGTTAGATGGGAATATGCCTCTGTTGTTCTAGGTATCACAGCAGTGAGCACACTGTGTGATCAGGGTCTGACTCCCCCACCCCAGAGTTGATAATGTCTGATTCATCTGTATTCTCAGGGTGGCGCATTGGGTCTGCCCTAGGAAATGATGAAAGGATCAATGGATGTAAATCAATCCATTCATTCAACAAATAATTACTGAGCGACTACCATGTACCAGGCACTTTTTAAAGGGCTGGACATGCAAAATGACAAAGTCTCTGCTCTCATGTGTCTTATGCTCTAGCTGGAGAGACAGACAGTGAGCAAGTAATTATATAGCTGTTGGGAGAAGCAATCTGCCATGGGCCCTGGAGCATCCCTGCGGGTTCTTGCTGGGTATGGCAAGGCCCTGAAAGCTCTTTCCCCGGGGTTGTCTCAGGGTTGTGTTTGCAGCAACCTTGGAGAATGAGGTGACATCTCCCCCAATCCCCGACAAAGAACAGGCATGCCTACCACTCACTATAAAAGCAGTGAATCTCGATTGGAGAGAGGGAAGATGGCGGCGTAGGAGGACGCTGGGCTCACCGCGCGTCCTGCTGATCACTTAGATTCCACCTACACCTGCCTAAATAACCCAGAAAACCACCAGAGGATTAGCAGAACGGAGTCGCCGGAGCCAAGCGCAGACGAGAGGCCCACGGAAGAGGGTAGGAAGGGCGGCGAGGCGGTGCGCGCTCCACGGACTGGCGGGAGGGAGCCGGGGCGGAGGGGCGGCTCGCCGGCCAAGCAGAGCCCCCGAGTCTGGCTTGCAAAAAGCGGAGGGGCCTGACGGACTGTGTTCCGACAGCAAGCGCGACTTAGCGTCTGGGAGGTCATAAGTTAACAGCTCTGCTCAGAAAGCGGGAAGGCTGGAGGACAAAGGGAAGGAGAGCTGCTGAGCCCCCGGACGACAGAGCTCAGTTTGGTGGGGAACAAAGGCGCTCGCCAGCGCCATCTCCCCCGCCCATCCCCCAGCCAAAATCCCAAAGAGAACCAGTTCCTGCCAGGGAACTTGCTTGCTCCTCGCGCAAACACCCAACTCGGCGCTTCTGCGGAGCCAAACCTCCGGCAGCGGATCTGACTCCCTCCTGCTGCCACAGGGCCCCTCCTGAAGAGGATCACCTAAGGAGAAGCAAGCTAAGCCTGCCCCTCCTGCCCCTGTGCACCTTGCCTACCCACCCCAGCTAAGACGCCAGATCCCCAGCATCACAAGCCTGGCAGTCTGCAAGTAGCCCAGACAGGCCACCCCACCCCACAGTGAATCCCGCCCATAGGAGAGGGGAAGAGAAGGCACGCACCAGTCTGACTGTGGACACAGCGGTGGGCTGGGGGCAGACATCAGGTCTGACTGCGGCTCCGCCCACGAACTCCAGTTATACACCACAGCACAGGGGAAGTGCCCTGCAGGTCCTCACCACGCCAGGGACTATCCAAAATGACCAAGCGGAAGAATTCCCCTCAGAAGAATCTCCAGGAAATAACAACAGCTAATGAGCTGATCAAAAAGGATTTAAATAATATAACAGAAAGTGAATTTAGAATAATAGTCATAAAATTAATCGCTGGGCTTGAAAACAGTATAGCGGACAGCAGAGAATCTCTTGCTACAGAGATCAAGGGACTAAGGAACAGTCACGAGGAGCTGAAAAACGCTTTAAACGAAATGCATAACAAAATGGAAACCACCACAGCTCGGATTGAAGAGGCAGAGGAGAGACTAGGTGAACTAGAAGATAAAGTTATGGAAAAAGAGGAAGCTGAGAAAAAGAGAGATAAAAAAATCCAGGAGTACGAGGGGAAAATTAGAGAACTAAGTGATACACTAAAAAGAAATAATATACGCATTATTGGTATCCCAGAGGAGGAAGAGAGAGGGAAAGGTGCTGAAGGGGTACTTGAAGAAATCATAGCTGAGAACTTCCCTGATCTGGGGAAGGAAAAAGGCATTGAGATCCAAGAGGCACAGAGAACTCCCTTCAGACGTAACTTGAATCGATCTTCTGCACGACATATCATAGTGAAACTGGCAAAATACAAGGATAAAGAGAAAATTCTGAAAGAAGCAAGGGGTAAACGTGCCCTCACATATAAAGGGAGACCTATAAGACTCGTGACTGATCTCTCTTTTGAAACTTGGCAGGCCAGAAAGAATTGGCACGAGATTTTCAGTGTGCTAGACAGAAAAAATATGCAGCCGAGAATCCTTTATCCAGCAAGTCTGTCATTTAGAATCGAAGGAGAGATAAAGGTCTTCCCAAACAAACAAAAACTGAAGGAATTTGTCACCACTAAACCAGCCCTACAAGAGATCCTAAGGGGGACCCTGTGAGACAAAGTACCAGAGACATCACTACAAGCATAAAACATACAGACATCACAATGACTCTAAACCCATACCTTTCTATAATAACACTGAATGTAAATGGATTAAATGCACCAACCAAAAGACTTAGGGTATCAGAATGGATAAAAAAACAAGACCCATCTATTTGCTGTCTACAAGAGACTCATTTTAGACCTGAGGACACCTTTAGATTGAGAGTGAGGGGATGGAGATCTATTTATCATGCTACTGGAAGCCAAAAGAAAGCTGGAGTAGCCATCCTTATATCAGACAAACTAGACTTTAAATTAAAGGCTGTAACAAGAGATGAAGAAGGACATTATATAATAGTGACAGGGTCTATCCATCAGGAAGAGCTAACAATTATAAATGTCTATGCACCGAATACCGGAGCGCCCAAATATATAAAACAATTACTCATAAACATAAGCAACCTTATTGATAAGAATGTGGTAATTGCAGGGGACTTTAACACCCCACTTACAGAAATGGATAGATCAACTAGACACACGGTCAATAAAGAAACAAGGGCCCTGAATGAGACATTGGATCAGATGGACTTGACAGATATATTTAGAACTCTGCATCCCAAAGCAACAGAATATACTTTCTTCTCGAGTGCACATGGAACATTCTCCAAGATAGATCATATACTGGGTCACAAAACAGCCCTTCATAAGTTTACAAGAATTGAAATCATACCATGCATACTTTCAGACCACAATGCTATGAAGCTTGAAATCAACCACAGAAAAAAGTCTGGAAAACCTCCAAAAGCATGGAGGTTAAAGAACACCCTACTAACGAATGAGTGGGTCAACCAGGCAATTAGAGAAGAAATTAAAAAATATATGGAAACAAACGAAAATGAAAATACAACAATCCAAACGCTTTGGGACGCAGCGAAGGCAGTCCTGAGAGGAAAATACATTGCAATCCAGGCCTATCTCAAGAAAC
Organism: Puma concolor; assembly: GCF_028749965.1. Taxonomy (NCBI): domain Eukaryota; kingdom Metazoa; phylum Chordata; class Mammalia; order Carnivora; family Felidae; genus Puma; species Puma concolor. Next base: position 7,116,356 of record NC_141673.1, read on the forward strand.
AAGAAAAATCCCAAATACAAAATCTAACAGCACACCTAAAGGAAATAGAAGCAGAACAGCAAAGGCAGCCTAAACCCAGCAGAAGAAGAGAAATAATAAAGATCAGAGCAGAAATAAACAATATAGAATCTAAAAAAACTGTAGAGCAGATCAACGAAACCAAGAGTTGGTTTTTTGAAAAAATAAACAAAATTGACAAACCTCTAGCCAGGCTTCTCAAAAAGAAAAGGGAGATGACCCAAATAAATAAAATCATGAATGAAAATGGAATGATTACAACCAATCCCTCAGAGATACAAACAATTATCAGGGAATACTATGAAAAATTATATGCCAACAAATTGGACAACCTGGAAGAAATGGACAAATTCCTGAACACCCACACTCTTCCAAAACTCAATCAGGAGGAAATAGAAAGCTGAACAGACCCATCACCAGCGAAGAAATTGAATCGGTTATCAAAAATCTCCCAACAAATAAGAGTCCAGGACCAGATGGCTTCCCAGGGGAGTTCTACCAGACGTTTAAAGCAGAGATAATACCTATCCTTCTCAAGCTATTCCAAGAAATAGAAAGGGAAGGAAAACTTCCAGACTCATTCTATGAAGCCAGTATTACTTTGATTCCTAAACCAGACAGAGACCCAGTAAAAAAAGAGAACTACAGGCCAATATCCCTGATGAATATGGATGCAAAAATTCTCAATAAGATACTAGCAAATAGAATTCAACGGCATATAAAAAGAATTATTCACCATGATCAAGTGGGATTCATTCCTGGGATGCAGGGCTGGTTCAACATTCGCAAATCAATCAACGTGATACATCACATTAACAAAAAAAAGGAGAAAAACCATATGATCCTGTCAATCGATGCAGAAAAGGCCTTCGACAAAATCCAGCACCCTTTCTTAATAAAAACTCTTGAGAAAGTCGGGATAGAAGGAACATACTTAAAGATCATAAAAGCCATTTATGAAAAGCCCACAGCTAACATCATCCTCAACGGGGAAAAACTGAGAGCTTTTTCCCTGAGATCAGGAACACGACAGGGATGCCCACTCTCACCGCTGTTATTTAACATAGTGCTGGAAGTTCTAGCAACAGCAATCAGACAACAAAAGGAAATCAAAGGCGTCAAAATTGGCAAAGATGAAGTCAAGCTTTCGCTCTTTGCAGATGACATGATATTATACATGGAAAATCCGATAGACTCCACCAAAAGTCTGCTAGAACTGATACATGAATTCAGCAAAGTTGCAGGATACAAAATCAATGTACAGAAATCAGTCGCATTCTTATACACTAACAATGAAGCAACAGAAAGACAAATAAAGAAACTGATCCCATTCACAATTGCACCAAGAAGCATAAAATACCTAGGAATAAATCTAACCAAAGATGTAAAGGATCTGTATGCTGAAAACTATAGAAAGCTTATGAAGGTAATTGAAGAAGATTTAAAGAAATGGAAAGACATTCCCTGCTCATGGATTGGAAGAATAAATATTATCAAAATGTCAATACTACCCAAAGCTATCTACACATTCAATGCAATCCCAATCAAAATTGCACCAGCATTCTTCTCGAAACTAGAACAAGCAATCCTAAAATTCATATGGAACCACAAAAGGCCCCGAATAGCCAAAGTAATTTTGAAGAAGAAGACCAAAGCAGGAGGCATCACAATCCCAGACTTTAGCCTCTACTACAAAGCTGTCATCATCAAGACAGCATGGTATTGGCAGAAAAACAGACACATAGACCAATGGAATAGAATAGAAACCCCAGAACTAGACCCACAAACGTATGGCCAACTCATCTTTGACAAAGCAGGAAAGAACATCCAATGGAAAAAAGACAGTCTCTTTAACAAATGGTGCTGGGAGAACTGGACAGCAACATGCAGAAGGTTGAAACTAGACCACTTTCTCACACCATTCACAAAAATAAACTCAAAATGGATAAAGGACCTGAATGTGAGACAGGAAACCATCAAAACCTTAGAGGAGAAAGCAGGAAAAGACCTCTCTGACCTCAGCCGTAGCAATCTCTTACTCGACACATCCCCAAAGGCAAGGGAATTAAAAGCAAAAGTGAATTGCTGGGACCTTATGAAGATAAAAAGCTTCTGCACAGCAAAGGAAACAACCAACAAAACTAAAAGGCAACCAACGGAATGGGAAAAGATATTTGCAAATGACATATCGGACAAAGGGCTAGTATCCAAAATCTATAAAGAGCTCACCAAACTCCACACCCGAAAAGCAAATAACCCAGTGAAGAAATGGGCAGAAAACATGAATAGACACTTCTCTAAAGAAGACATCCGGATGGCCAACAGGCACATGAAAAGATGTTCAGCGTCGCTCCTTATCAGGGAAATACAAATCAAAACCACACTCAGATATCACCTCACGCCAGTCAGAGTGGCCAAAATGAACAAATCAGGAGACTATAGATGCTGGAGAGGATGTGGAGAAACGGGAACCCTCTTGCACTGTTGGTGGGAATGCAAATTGGTGCAGCCGCTCTGGAAAGCAGTGTGGAGGTTCCTCAGAAAATTAAAAATAGACCTACCCTATGACCCAGCAATAGCACTGCTAGGAATTTATCCAAGGGACACAGGAGTACTGATGCATAGGGGCACTTGTACCCCAATGTTCATAGCAGCACTCTCAACAATAGCCAAATTATGGAAAGAGCCTAAATGTCCATCAACTGATGAATGGATAAAGAAATTGTGGTTTATATACACAATGGAGTACTACGTGGCAATGAGAAAAAATGAAATATGGCCTTTTGTAGCAACGTGGATGGAACTGGAGAGTGTGATGCTAAGTGAAATAAGCCATACAGAGAAAGACAGATACCATATGGTTTCACTCTTATGTGGATCCTGAGAAACTTAAGAGAAACCCATGGGGGAGGGGAACAAAAAAAAAAAAAAAAAAAAAAGAGGTTAGAGTGGGAGAGAGCCAAAGCATAAGAGACTGTTGAGAACTGAGAACAAACTAAGGGTTGATGGGGGGTGGGAGGGAGGAGAGGGTGGGTGATGGGTACTGAGGAGGGCACCTTTTGGGATGAGCACTGGGTGTTGTATGGAAACCAATTTGACAATAAATTTCATATATAAAAAAAAAAATTAAAAAAAAATAAATAAATATTCAGTACATCAAAAAAAAATAAATAAAATAAAAGCAGTGAATCTCTAATCCCCGTGTTCCTCCTCGGGGCTGCCATCCACCAGGTGTATGGGCCTCCATGATGGGTCCTTTGCAGGGCTTGGGGGACATGGGGCACTGGCACACACAAACATAAAGCCCTAGCTACTGGTTTAGCATGAGTAATGGGAAACATAAGAGACAAATCTTACCCAGGAGTTTCATGTCTTCTGCCAGCATCCATGAAACAGTAATGGACTATTACTGAACAATAATAAACAGTGACAGTTTATTAGTTTGTAAATACTGTAAAATCACACAGGCTGTACAGTTCTTAACTGTATGTGAAGTGGAGATTAGTGCTATTGAGAAAATAGAGCAGAAAAAAGGAAGACAGGGAATATGGGGGAGACTTGCTATTTTTTTAAAGATAATGGGGTTTTTTTCAGGGCGCCTGGGTGGCTCAGTTGGTTGAGCGTCTGACTGTTGATTTCAGCTCAGGTCATGATCCCAGGGTTGTGGGATTGAGCCCCACATTGGGCTCTGTGTTGCGCATGGAGCCTGCTTAGGATTCTTTCCCTTTTTCTCTGTCCCTCTCCCCTGCTCAAACACAGTTTTTCTCTCTCCCTCTCTCTCAAATAAAAATGAAATAAAGATAATGAGTTTTTTTGGTAATTATTATTTTTTTATGTACACCCCTGAACTCACAACCCCAAGATCAACAGGGGCATGCTCTACCAACTGAGCCAACCAGGCTCCCCGAGACTTGCTATTTTTTTTAATTTTTTAAAAATATTTATTTATTTTTGGGGCACCTGGGTGGCTCAGTCGGTTGGGCGTTCGACTTTGGCTCAGGTCATGATCTCGTGGTCCGTGAGTTCGAGCCCCGCATCGGGCTCTGGGCTGACAGCTCAGAGCCTGGAGCCTGTTTCGGATTCTGTGTCTCCCTCTCTCTCTGACCCTCCCCTGCTCATGCTCTGTCTCTCTCTGTCTCAAAAATAAATAAATGTTAAAAAAAATTTTTTTTAAATAAACATTTATTTTTGAGAGAGAGAGAGAAAGGCAGAGCAAGAGCAGGGGAGGGGCAGAGAGAGAGGGAGACACAGAATCCAAAGCAGGCTCCAGGCTCCAAGCTGTCAGCAAAGAGCCTGACGCGGGGCTCGAACTCACAAACCATGAGATTATGACCTGAGCCAAAGTCGGATGCTTAACCGACCACCCAGGCACCCCACTGAGACTTGCTATTTTACATAGAGTTGTTAAGAATGGCCTCTCTGCTAAAGTAGCCTTGGAGCAGAAACATGGAGGAAGTGAGGAAACGAGCCAAGTGACTATGGGGGAGAAGAACTTTTCAGCCACAGGGAGCCGCAGGGACAAGGCAGGAGGTGGGAGGATGCTTGGAATACTTTGAAGAACAGCCTAGTGGCCCATGTGGCTAGAGGAGTGTAAGAGGGAGAAGAGCAGAAGATGGGTCAGGGAGATTGTCAGGGACCAGAACACATAGAGCCTCACAGTCCATGTAAGCCGTTTGCAACGTACGCTGAATGAGATGGGAACTATTGGTGGGTTTTGATCAGGTTCTGTTTTATAGGGATGACTCAGATTGCTGTGTGGAGAAGAACCGGTAGCCCTGGGGACCAGAGTGGAAGCAGGGAGCCGGTGAGAAGGTTGTTACAATAGTCCAGGTGAGAGATGACAGTGGCTTGTCCTAGTAGTGGTAGTGGAGGCGGTGAGAAGTGGTCAGCTTCTGGATGCATTTTAAGACTAGAACTCGCAGGCTGGCTTATGGGTTGGATGTGGGGGATGAAGAAGAGGAGCCAAGAATGACCTCAAGTTTTTGTTCTGAGCAGCTGCATGGATGGAGTCAAATGAGATGGGGAAGAAGAAATGAGAGGGGCAGGTTGGGAAGGAATCAAGAGTATGATGAAATGGGGTGCCTGGGTGGCTCAGTCCATTAAGCCTCGGACTCTTGATTTCAGCTCGGGTCATGATCTCATGGGACATGAGATTGAGCCCCGAGTCAGAGCCTGCTTGGATTTCTCTCTCTCTCTCTCTCTCTCTCTCTCTCTCTCTCTCTCTGGCCCTCCCCCGTCGCGCGCCCCTCTCTCAAAATAAAGAACCATGAAGGAGAAAAAAAAAAAAAAGAGCATGATGAATGAGCCTTAGTGAACAAAAACGAACAAATGAATCACTGAACACCTTCTTTCTCTGAGGCAAGGCCTGTCCCCTTGACAGCACTTTAAGAGCCTGGGGGCCGGCGCTGGAACGCCCCCATCAAAAAAGCGGATGTGGATTCCTTTAAGAGAGTTGCTCTACCACGCGAAGCCCCGCCCAACTATGGTCACGCGACCCTCGGTCTTGCACTTAAGGGCGGGCCTCCCTCATTTTGAAAGATCCGCGCGCACTTCCAGAGCTGCGGTTCACCCGCCGACTGGGATGTCGGTGTTGCGGCCGCTGGATAAGCAGCCTGGCCTGAACACGGCCACCATCTTGGTAGGCGTCAGCTGCTCCGCTTCCCCTGACCGCCTTTCCTCTTTGGCGGGGCCTCCACCGTCTGTCTGGCCCTCTGGCCTCTCTGAGGTTCTGATGCGCGCTTTTCGGGCTGGGGTGTGGTGGGCGGGAGGGCCGCATTCTGAACCAATCGGAGTAGCCGCCCTCTGAGTCTGAAGGACGCCCCCACCAATAGATGCGCGGAGGGCTCTTTTCCGGTTTCTGATTGGTGGGGCGGCTGGCCGGGCTGGGACCCGGGAAGCTGTGTTCAGCGCCGGACAGGTAATGGTTTTCCCAGCGTCTCTTGGGTCCGGCCATCCGAGGCAGAGTCTGGGGCAGTTAAGAAGTGCTGTGCAGACAGTACTGGAGCGGGTGCATTCTGGGCCCTCAACTGGGGCCTGGCGGAGCCCTCTCTCGGTAAACGGCGTCGTGCGCGTGGGAGCGGGAATCCTGGGAGTCGAGCGGTCTTGGGTCTGTGGCCTGATCCCCAGGCCCTCCAGCGGGACTGCTGTGCCCAGGCATCAGTAGGCCGCCTTCTCTCCCTGACAGCTGGTGGGCACGGAAGATGCTCTTTTGCAGCAGCTGGCCGATTCGATGCTCAAGGAGGACTGCGCCTCGGAGCTGAGGGTGTAAGTAGCTGAGGCTGGGGGGGGGGGGGGGGGGGTCCCATCGCTCTGCCGTGGCTGAACTGCAGCCTGCTCTTGTAGGCGGGCAGAGGAGCTGCCAGAGAGGAGGGCGCAGGTGGGGCCAGCCCCTCAAGGCGTGATCTGCCTCCAGCTAAGATACCCTCCATCACTCTCTCACACATGTGTTCTGTGTTCCTCTAGCACTTGTCATCATAAGAAATGTCCTTGTTCCCCTGTTTATTTGTTTCCAGCCTGCCACCCCCGTGGACCCAAGGTCAGCTCCTTGAGGTCAGGGGCTTTGATTTTTGTTCACTAGTGAATCCCCAGTGCTTTGAGCAGCACTTGGCACAGAGTAGTGTTCAGTTACCCCCCTAATTTGGAGAAAAGATGACTAAGCAATTAGGTTTTGTTTTTCTTTTTCTAACTGATGGAGAGTAGAAACAGCTGCTGGTGGGAAGCAAGGGACTGAATGTTTGTGGGTGTCATTGCCCTTCATAGATAAGCTGCAAGGGTCCATATGGAAGGAGCATGACCCCACTCTAAAGGGTGCTCCTCCGTGGGAACTTGAAACACCCCTTACTAGGAGAATAAACCCCGTTACAGCACTTTAAAGAATCTCCAATGAGGGAACAAGTTCAGGCGAGAGTGATGAAGGTGACTTACCCAAGGTCACATAGCTGGTAATTGGCAGACCTGAGATTTGAGCCGACTTCTATTGCCCTCCAAGGGGGTTCAGTCTTAACCCCTAGTCTTCACAATCTAACAGCCCTCTTCTGGGTCTCATCTCCCTTCCAGCACACAGTGTAGCTGGCTCACCCCATGCCATCTTATAGCCCCAAATGCCTCTTGCCAAGGCAGTTCCCAACTTTGAGGCAGAAGGAGTCAGACAGAAGTCATCTAGAAAGGACCGGCTCTGCTGTGCCCCTATGCTCGCCTGAGGAGTCTTGCCCACAAAAGCATCAGGGGCATAGGGGAGGAGCCCTTGACACCGTCTTACCCTAGGAAGGTCAGTATGTGAATGGTCACTGTGATGTGGGTACATATATCTTTAGTCTTGCAATTTTTTTTAAACGTTTGTTTATTTTTGAGAGACAGAGAGAAAGCACGAGTGGGGGAGGATCAGAGAGAGAGGGAGACACAGAACCTGAGGCAGGCTCCGGGCTCTGAGCTGTCAGCACAGAGCCCAACGCGGGGCTCAAACTCACGGACCGTGAGATCATGACCTGAGCCCAAGTCGGACGCTTAACTGGCTGAGCCACCCAGGTGCCCCTAGTCTTGCAATTTCTTGTTTTTCAGCCACCTGGCAAGGTCCCTCCCTCTGCCCTCCAGTGTGGATCGGCCCCGAATTGACTTGATCGTGTTTGTGGTCAACCTTCATAGCAAATACAGGTGAGAACCAGAGAATGGGTACCTTCAGGGCTCAGGTAGACCTGGGATGGTGACCTCACCTATGCGGGAAGGAGAAGACACAGGGAGAGGCTGCCTGGGGTTAGCCCAGAGGATGAGGATGGGGAGCCAGTGGCAAGTGTATGATATTTTAAAGACACTGATAGGGGCACCTGGGTGGCTCAGTCGGTTAAGCGTCCGACTCTTGATTTCAGCTCAGGTCATGATCTCGTGGTTCGTGAGTTCAAGCCCTGTATCGGCCTCTGTGCTGACGTCATGGAGCCTGCTTGAGATCCTCTCTCCCTCCCTCTCTGTCTCTCTCAAAAATAAATTTTAAAAATAAACATTAAAAAAAAAAAAAAAAAAAAAAAGACTGGTAAACCCCCAACAGTGCCATCAGTCATTGAGCTAATGTTTTCTGTAGCCTTCTCTGTATCCCTGATGGCAGGCACAGACATGAATGAAATAGACCCCTGTCCCCAAGGTGTTCCCAGCCACTGGGGGAGGAAGCTAGACTCTTGAACACAGAGCTGTAGTAGCTAGCATAGGTACTATAAAAGAAGGATGCATTGGGCTATGAGAACCCCAACAAGACCTGTGACTCTCAGGACATAGGGCAGGGTAGACTTTCTGCTGGAGATGACCAGGTTGAGGTACCGAGGTAAAACTGGGAGTGAGCAGAAGGTTCCAGGTGAAGGGTTAATGTAAAAGGTAAGAGGAGCATAATGTGTGCACAGGACTGTTAAGTCTGGTCCAGGGTCAGGAGCCCAATGTAGTAGCCAGGGAAGCACGAGCGGGTGGTGATGCTTGGGGCCCAGCCTGGCCTCCCTGTGGTGCTGGCAACCTGGGGACAAGACTGCAGCCAACCTGGGGAGTACAGAAGAAGGTTCGCTCTCTCCCTTTGGGGGCGATGGCTGACTGAGGGGAGGCAGGACGCAGCAGCCAGCACAGAAACCAAGGCACATGCCTCGTCATGTGGTGTGTGTTAAGTGAAGGCTGTAGTGGAAACACCTGGAACCAGGGACAGATCGATACCAGCTACGGCCAGCAGCAGGATCAAGTCCAGACCCGCTGCCTGGCCAGCTGGAACAGACGAGCAGTGACTTGGGCCCACAGTGGGGCAGAGAAAGGGCTGAGATCTGCCATGATTGCCAGAGGTCCTGACTCGGCAGATCTGTTCTTTGGGTGAGACCCATCTGTCCACCGAAACTGACTGGGTCTTTGGGGAGATCCTGCTCTGTAGTCACACTGAGGGGCCGAGAGCCATCCTTACTGTTTGCCTTAGGCCTTGCTTGTTCAGGCTGAAACCTTGGCCTGGGTCACCTGACTAAGATGGCTTTTTGACCAGGAGATGACAGATTTCTTTATCATTCCTCGGACACCGGTGAATGAAACCCTTGGCCCAGAAGGTTAAAGGGCCCTTTTCCTGGAGGAAAAGAGTGTTTTCACATACTCGATGTAACTGTAAATACTCTAACCTTATTGGAAAGCAATATGGCAATACCTAGGTACATTTATTTACATATTTATTTGCCTACCTATTTATTAAGTTTATTTATTTTGAGAGAGAGCACGAGCAGGGGAGGGGCAGAGAGAGAGGGAGAGAGAGAGAATCCCAAGCAGGCTCCACACTGTCAGCACAGAGTCCGATGTGAAGCTCGAACCCATAAACTGCGAGATCATGACCTGAGCTGAAACCAAGAGTCGGACACTCGACTGACTGAGGCACCTGGCGCCCACCTAGGTACATTTTAAAAAGACACATAGCTGTGACGCAGCCATTCTACATCTAGCATCGGTGCCACAGAAACATTTGTCTGCATGTGTGAGAATATATATAAAGGAAAAATTCATATGCAAGAGGAATAACGCCCCAAACTGTCAGCAGCAGTTACCTCGGGGATGTTGAGACAGAAGGGTGGTGCCGGAGAGGAGACTTCCTTTTTACAGAATACCTCCATATTCACTATCGGATTGTTGTACAGGCTTGAGTCATTTTGTAATTAAAAATACTCCAACAAAATGAAAGATGAAGTATTCCTCTAGGGGTGTTTCCTCTTACCCTCCTCTCCTTTGGCCTCTCTGGGTTGAGGAACGCAGCCCTCCACCTTCTCTGTGGTAAGGTTTGTCCTGTGGTTCGTTTTCTCGCGCCAGCCTCCGGAACGTGGAGGAATCCCTGCACTATGTGGACGCCACCTTCTTCCTGGGGAAGGCAGCCTTCCTTGCCACCGGCGGTAAGTGCATCCTCCCCCACCCCCCACCGCGGGCGCTGTGTGGCCGGCACTGCGGTGGGGGACTTCTTACTGAGGCCACCCAAGGGACCAAAGAACGTGAGCTTTGGAATCTGACCTGTTGGCGGTGTCTCTGAAAGTGAATCTGAGCAGATCGTTCTGCTGAGATAATTGCTAAGAGTTGCCTGGCGGTTCCCTGTGGCTTGCAGAGTAAAAGCCACGGTCGGTCCTGTAAAGGCACAACTTTGGCCTTCCACCTTCCTGTCTAGTCTCGTCTCCTGTTCCCGGCCCCTTCTTTGGTTCAGCTTCTCCTTCTCTGAGCAAGGCCTGCCGTTCCTGAGAGCCTTTGTAACACTAACAGCGGAAATAGCAACAACTGACCTTTATTGAGCCCTCACTGCACACCAGACACTGTTCTAAAAGTGCTTCGTTTCTGGATCACATAATCTCCGCTACAAACAACCCTCTGAGGTACATACTGTTATCTTGGTTTTAGAGCTGAGGAAACTGGAGCCTTGAGGTGAACCAGCTTGTCCAAGGCCCACAACTAAAAAGTGGTAGAGCCCATATTCATACCTAGATGGTCCTATTCCAGAGCCCATGCCCTTCGTGATTCTATCATATAGCTTCTCCTGGATGCTTTTTTCTTCTTTGTCTAGCTAACCCCTATTTCCTGTCCCCTCGGATTCACCTCCCTGACCAGCCCTGCAGTCTGGGCCCCGAGGTGTCCATCCCACGCATGCTTCTGTCGTATAGACTCCCCACCCTTCCACCTACACCGATAGCGTGTCTGAGCTGCCCTCCTCCACCCAGCTGAACTGCCAAGTCCTTGGGGGGAGGGCCTGGCACAGATTATGCTCAATGAGCATTGATGAATAAATGAAAGCCGGGTCATTTCTATATATTAATTCACCGAATCTCTATAGTAACTCGGTGGAGTGGGGGCTGTTACCATCCTTCTCTTCTAGATGAGGAAACTCAGGTTTTTATAGAGCACTCTCTCAAAGCCCTTTCAGCTTTATTTTCTAATTTAATGGTCTTGGCTGCCCCGAAAAGAAGGTTGAACAGGACTGTCCCCTCACTGACTAGTAAGCAGCTGAGGCCCAGATAGAGGTAGTGAATGACTTCGCCCAGTGCTTCCTGGATGACTGCCACGAAGGTAGAGATTACAGCCTGTAGCACTCACGGCTTCTTTGCAGCTGGGCGAGAGAGTCACTGCAGTGTCCACCGAAACACGATCATGAAGCTGGCCCACACCTACCGAAGTCCTCTGTTCTTCTGTGACCTGGAGGTAAGGACAATAATCGAGGGGGTGCAGGGAAAGGGCAGTCAGCACAGTAGGTGTGTCGAGAGTGCTCTTGGAGAGTCAAGTGCCGAGTGAGGAGGTCCTGATGTGGAGACACAAGATCCTAATTTGGATCTTGGCTTCTCTGCTCACTGGCTGGACCTTGGGTAGGTCTGTCACCCTAAGCGTTGGGGCGCACAGATGTAAAGTAGGGTGACAGTATGCATTCAGCCTGAGTGCCTCTTTCATGCCAAGTGCAATCACTTGTTGCCTTCTCTTCTTTTGCTTCGTTTTCTCCCATAACTAAGTTTTATGTATGTCATGTGGGTCCTTGTTAATATCTCACTCTCCCGCTGGGCTGTAAGGGCGTGAGGCCAGGCGTCTTGTCTGTTTCATTAACCAGTGCCCCCTCATGTCCGTCCTCAGTCAGAATGCCCCTGTTCCCCTTACTCCCTTGGACCCCAGACCTTGTCTAGTCCCAGCCTGGGGCAGGACATTCAGCAGGGAAGGCGGGTGGGTGGGGGAGTAGAGGGTTGGAGGGACACATAGGGTGTCCGTTCTGTCCCAACTCACTTCTGTTGGTGTTTCTCATAAGGTGAGTCTAATTATAAGCGTCTCAGAGCAGATTTCTATTTTGCTGATATACTTCGCTCTCCAGCCTCGCTTTCTGGAACATGAATCCTGACGTTTTGCTAAAAGTGCTCAGCAGCTGTCCCCTCTGGGAGGCTTGCTGAGGGCTCCCGGGACCTGGGCCACCCCACCCACGTCGCAGGCCTGCTTGGTTTTAGAGTGTGTTTATTGGTTTTGAAGTTCATTTCCGCTGTGTTCTTGGTCCTGCACCTGTCCCCAAAGGTAAAGTGATATAATGCAGAGAGAACTGAGTCAGCACACTGTCCCTTACCACCACCCAGACCAGGGATTCTTATTCATGGGTCTGTGGACCCCTCTGGCCTGAGGGTAGAATTCAGGGGATCGGTGAACTTGTATAAGAGAAAAAAAAATACTTTTTTTTCCCATTAAACTCTAAGTGAAATTTGGCGGTGTGAATACAGGCAAGAGATGTCAGTCTTAGCAGTATTTGCCTGGGGCTGTTACCAGCAGAAAGGGCAGATATTTCCATCTCATAAGAGGATGGGGCAGATCTCCTTGTTCAATGAACCCATAAAGATGCGCATACCCCTTGGTCACAAATTCATTTTTCATGCTTGACGACTATTTTAGTCAGCACTCTGACCTCACAGGATGCTGAGGCCTGGGGCACACGCGAAGTGCCCACCCTTCCAGACTTTCCCCACAACATACCCCAGAAACCCAAGACTTGGAGAGGAGAGGCAACTCGCTCAGTCATACAGCTAGTAAGTTAAACGGTAGAGCCAGCAGGTTTGCACGCTGCTGTCTCTTTTCCTTCTTAGGCTGCTAACTGTGGCTTTGAAAGTCACTTCCCCCACGCAGCCTTCGTCTTCCTGTCTCTAAAGGGGAATCATCATCTTTGCCCCACAGCTTAGGTACCTTAAACCTTAGGTGGTTCTGGCTGAGAGGCCCCCCAGCCTGGCGCCGTGTGGTGTAGTTCTCTTTGTGGTCAGTAGGTGGCAGGCCGTACCAGGTATGAGGAGCCTGACCGCTCTCAAGGAAAAGGCCTGCGTCCGCCCGTCTAGTTCCAGCCGTAGCAGCTGGCCTGCTGGCAACGCAAACCTGGCATTCCCTCACATGAAGCGCCCGGTGGTTGGACAGCCCTCACTCCTCATACCTGTGCTGTCCTTTTTATTTATTTATTTATTTGTATTTAGTTAATTTTTTTGAGAGAGAGAAGGGGTGGGTACAAGTGAGCGAGGGGTGGAGAGAGAGAGAATCCCACGAGGGGCAGAGAGAGAGAAACGGGGCTCACCCGAAGTAGGGCTCGAGCTCACCCGCGGGGAGGGGGAGAGGTTCGAACTCATGAACCGTGAGATCATGACCTGAGCCCAAATCCGATGCTTAACTGACTGAGCCACCCAGGCGCCCCCTGTGGTGTCCTTTTTAGGGCACAGTCCTCCACATATCTGAGTTTGAGCTTCGCCATGTTTTAAGGTCTTGGCACGGTAGGAATTGTCAGCCCCCTTTTACATGTGAAGAAACACATTCACGGAGCTGTGGGATTGGCCCAGTGAATTTATCTCCTAGCTCTGCTCTCCTAGCTCTGCTCTCCTAGCTCTGCCAGTGGGGCCCCGCGCTGCTCCCTGAGCACACGAATGAGTCAGGCATGGAGCCTGCCGTCTCAGAACCTGGTGAGGCAGAGACTTCCACCCCCGGCGGCTAGACCCAGCAGTCATGGTGTAGACGTGAAGGACGTGCAGAGACCTGGTGGCCTGGCATGGGAAGAAGCCGTTCCTTCCTGTAGGTGACAGGAGCCATCTGATGTAGTCAGGCTTGGGTTTGGGGGCCGCACCTCTGGAGTGTCGTGTGTGGATTGGAGGAGGCTTGGCCAGAGCTGAGGCTTGGGGTCGAGGCTGCTGCAGGAGGCCAGCCGGGGAGCCTGAGTGAGAGCGGCAGCAGCAGCTGGGAGGCCTCTTTCTGAGACGAAGGCCACGGAAGTCAGAGTAAGGATTTAGTCAACAGATATTTTTAGGTACTTACAGTGTGCCAAGCACTGTTCTGGGCCCAAGGGATGCATAGAGCAAAACAGTAAAAAAGGGGGAAAAAAAAATCTCAGCTCTGTCGTAGCAGAGGAAACATGTAAAGAAGTAAAATGCGTGGGGCACCTGGGTGGCTCAGTCATTTAAGCATCCGACTCTTGGTTTCGGCTCAGGTCATGATCTCACGGTTCATGAGTTTGAGCCCCACGTCGGACTCTGCACTGAGCACGGAGACTGTTTGGGATTTTCTCTCTCCCTCTCTCTCTGCTCCTCCCCCAGTCATGCTGTCTCTGTCTCTCTCAAATAAATAAACTTTAAAAAAAGGACAAAAAAAAAAAAAGTAAAACGCGTTAGAAAATGAGGATGTGACGGTCAAGAGGCGGTAAAGCAGTAAGGTTTAGTGTCAGTGGCCGGGGGTGACTGTTAAAGAGATCTGTGGAGGCAGTAGGGAGGCAAGCCGTGGAGACTCCTGGTGGAGGAGCACATGGGGCCAGAGGAGTGTGGAGACTTGCCTGGTGGGTCCAGGGTCCCCCAGGGAGGGCTCCCTGGAGATGCGTCAGAGTGACAGCGGGGCCAGAGCCGGAGGGCCTCATGGGTCTTAGTAAAGGCAGTGGCTTTCACTCTGAGTAAAACTGGAGCCACAGGGAGGGGTGTGGGGGCAGGGAGGGGTGTGGCCCGACATGGGTTTTACTTATTTTTATTTTCCACTTACGTGATGTGGGTTTAAATGGATCCCTTAGATGTGGCACAGAGGAGGGGGCAGCCCGTGAGGCCAGAGGAGAGGAGAGGCCAGGGGAGTGTGGGGTCCCGGGGGCAGGTAGAAAAGCATCCCAGGGACGGGGCGCGGCTACGGCAGGGTCTGCTGAGAGGACACTCGGGGAGAAGGACAGCTGCCTCTGGATTTGGAAAGAGGAGTCGCAAGTGACAAAGGCGGAAGCAAGAGCAGGAGGGCCGAGGGTGCCCAGTCCCTAGTTTGGGCGACTGGTTGGACGCTCATGCCCCCTTCCCCGGTCAAAGCAGGAGCAGAGGGAGGACGAGCTGGTCCTGCGGCGCCAGCCCCGTTTGGCGGGGGAGGGCGGCTCAGCATCGTTCTTCCTTCACCAGGCACTGATTCCCTGGTGCCAGGCCCTGGAACAGAGTCACCCGCCCTACGTGACCCCACCCCACAGCGCCTCTGGGCCCCTGCCTTCAAAAGCAGGGACTCTTTGTTGATGGCACCTCCCTGTCCCCCTGAGGGCCACTGCCTGTCGGCCCCCCTTTTCCATCCCTCAGCTCCCAGGTAAGGAGCCTTCGGGGCCTCTGCCTCCCGGGCGCTGTCTGGAACTAGCCCGGATCCAGATCCCTGTTCTGCGGCCACTAGACAGTTTACCCAGCTTCGCCAACCTTGCCTGCTAAGCCCCATATCTCGGCTTCCAGCCCCTTCTGGCGGGCCGTGCGGCAGGACCGGTTGCCCCCGACCCGCCTCCCCCATCCTCTCTTCTCCCCCTGCAGATAGAAGGCTTTCGGGCCACCATGGCACAGCGCCTGGTACGCATGCTGCAGATCTGCGCTGGCCACGTGCCCGGTGTCTCAGCCCTGAACCTGCTGTCCCTGCTGAGGAGCTCTGAGACCCTGGCCCCAGAGGACCTGTAAGGACTGCTGGCCCCCGAGCCGCCGCCCCCCCGCCTGGTGACTGGTAGACTTCCGCTGTCGCTGAAGACGGGGTCGGGGCTTGGCGGGCCCTGGCTCGGCGGTCAGATGCCCGCACGACCCAACTCGTCCCAACTCGTCCGCGCTCCAGTGGGGAGCCCAGCTGGCGGGCCTGCAGCTCCTTCCCTCCCGCAGAGCCCGTGTCTTCACCCACCTGCCCGGATACATCGCCACTTCAGGCTCCATTTGAACAAAGCGTCCACGGCTCAAAACGATTCAGAAAACCGCTGGCCTCCTCCATCACCTTGATTTTGCAGATGAGGACACGGACTCGGAACAGTGAGGAGGGCCGGGCAGAGGGGGCATTGCACTCTGTGACCCAATCCGACCCACATCCTGGCCTTGCCGTTCTTCAGGAACCTGGTGTTGCCGTTTGGAGCCTCAGTTTCCCCGGGTGCGGAGTGGAGGTCGTCCTGCTGACCTTGTTGGGTTGTGAGGACTGAGTGAAGTGACCGAGGGGACAAGGCTGTGGTTGTATTTCTCCCTCCACTTGTTGTGTGCTCTAGGTATTTCATAATCCGTTGTATCAAGGTGCCAGCCAATTGCTCAGGGAACAGTAACCATTGTTTGAAATCACACAGAACTGGGTTCAAAAGCTGGTGCAAAGCCAGGAATTAAACCGTTTGTGAACTCCTAAGTTGCAGAGAATTATGGGCTGGCTCCCCGCTCGGCAGTGAGAGGTTGTGCCTTGACCGTGGCTCCTCTTCTCCTTTGGGTCTAGTTAGAATTTGCCAAAGTGCCAGGGTCGGAATCCAGAAATGCTGTCAGCCAGGTCGGGGCTCCTGCCGCTCCTCGGTGGCCAGCTGGGCACACAGGAGTTTGGGGGCAAACGGGGGTTGGTGGACGAGACCTCAGGAGGAGAGCCAGGTCTGGGCTCCCTTGGACCATGCCGGCTCCCCCCACCCCTACCCTGCTTGTCTGTGCTGGGGCCTCCTCGTGCCCCAGCCTGGCACCCCGGGCAGGGCCGGCACTGCCACAGCCCCAGCCCCAGCCCGTGCTCTTTGCGAGATTGGGCCGACTTGAAACTCATGGCGGGCGTCGTGAGGACACGGCCTGCCCTTCTTTCCGTGGGCTTCTGCCAGAGCTTGACCCAGCACCGCACCCCTAGTGCTCAGTAGGTTTTGGCGGCCAAACACCGGGCTGATTTGAGGCCATCCTGTGGGCCCCCCTGAGAACGTCAGCCCCGCAGATTCGGGTCAGGGTCCCCAGCGTCCCCAACACAGCAGGGCACCACACGCTCCAGTCTCCTCGCGCCACTGCTCCTGTGACCCCCAGCAGATCCTGTGAGGTGGACCATGTTTCCCTACTTCAGCTGACAAAGCACTGCTGTCACCAGAGGTGTGTCCTTGTCACAGAGCCATTCGGGCAGCCGACCTCCGGCCCCACCTTCTTTTTCCTTCCAGTTGTTTTCTTACGTGCCTAATGGTTGAACAAAGGTTTGGGCACTTCTGGGCAGGCCCAGAAGTGGACGCACAGGCCTCATGCCCGAGAAAGCAGCTACCGGGAAGGGCAGGCTCTTAAGGAGCCACTCGCTTGGGGCGGGGTCCGCACCTCAGGACAGGACTGCGAGGTGCCAAGGTGGCCATTAGCACAGGGGCAGACCTGCTGGAGGAGGGGGCGGGGAGCAGGGCAGGAGCGCTGCCCGTGCCAGGACAGTCACGGCTTCAAGCACGGGGCTCACAACACGCCCGCGGCCCGCTCGAGGGGCTCCTCAGTGTCGGGGAAGGCAGGCCAGCTTCTGTGCTGAGATGGACGCATCCAGGGTTGAAGGAAGAGGCCAAGGTGAGAGATAAAAATGGTTGTTGATCTCAGAGGAGATGGGCAGGATCGGCAGAGGTCCAGGGAAAGCCAGCCTTCTTGGTACCCTGGGCCATAAAGGGTGGGGTTTTGCAGGGCAGCGTGGGGAGCAGGTGGAGGGCGGGCAGGTCTTTGGGAGCTAATGGAGCATGTATCCAAGCAGGGGAGGAAGGCAGTGTGGATACAGCCTGCCTGCCTCTGTTGAGCATGTCCCTTATCGGAGACAGGGGGAAGTCCTCCCATAACCCTTAACCTCCCCCCAGCCAGCATGGGGCACATTCCCTCTCTCTCTCTCTCTCTCTCTATCGAGTCTCTGTGCCGTGTTTTCTTTGCCACCTGGTGCCATTTAACAAGAGAAGTGGCATCACACTCCAGCCAAGGACTTGAGAGCTTTCCAAGTGCCGGGGGAACACGATGCTGTCAACTGCTGCCAGCTCTAGCGGGCTTGGCAGGGGCCCAGGAACCAGAGGCCGCCTCTGCCCCACAGCAGAGCTGAGCAATCAGTTCCCAACCAGCAGTTAGCAGCCCTCCCAGGCCTGCTGCCCCTGGCCAGGGAGTGTGGCTGCTCGGCCCTGTCTGGAGACCAGGGATACGGCCTGGGAGGCAGTCCTATCAAGGGAAGTGATGGAAAACCAGTCTTTACACCCCAGTGGTGCCTGGAATTGGTGCTCGGTGCCGTGTGGGATCACCACGGTGGAGGGAGACGGGAGAGGCTGCCCTTGGCTTCTTATGATCTCGTGACCTTGGGCAGGTCACTTACCCTCCGAGAGCCTCAGGTTCCTTATCTGTAGAACGAGATCAGGCTAATTAACACCTCTCTCCCCAGCCGGTGTCAGGACTGAGCATGAGAAACCGTTATTTTAAACACAAGACTTTAAGCAAACGTCAGAACTCTCAGGCTGGCCTTGGTCTCAAGGTGGGCATGTTGGAGGCAGTTACAGGGGGTGGGCTAGCGGTCTGAATGGGTGGGCGGCCTGAGGCTCCTGGAGGAGAGGCCTTCGTGCCGGACCTTGAGCTGCCGCATCCATGCCGTGTATGCGGAGGGAAGAGGGGGGTTCGGGCCCCTGCTGTATAGATGAGGTATCTGAGGCTCTCAGAGGGGCGGGGCCTGTTCGGGGTCCCAGGTTCTTTGTTCCTGGGGCCCACCCCAGGGAGCTCACACCCTCCGTAGGAGATGGCCCAGGCCTGCATGTTCTGGCCCTGATCTGATGGTGTTTCCCACCCCTGCCGAGGAGGGGGCTCTGCAACGTGGCACCTGAGCCTCCTTCACCCCTCAGTGAGCAAACGCAGGGGCGGCCCAGGGCCGGGCTCAGACAGGGGACCCTGGTCACAGAGGGGAAGTGATGCAGTGGGAAAGGACCCAGCCTCCGAGTCTCACTGACTTGGGGTCTGTGGCCAACTTGCAGTGTGACCTGGGGCGGATCACTTCCTGTCTTCCCATCCCCACAGCCTCTTGAGGTTCGTGTTAAGTCTCAGCTGCACCTGCCCCGTGTGTGCCCTCCACAGGCTGGTTGTGCCCAGGGGTGTGGGCGGCAAGGGGAGCCCTGGGGAGTTCTTGAGATAAAGGCCTGCCACAGCCTGCCCCTCCCCCCACGTACCTGGTGCTGGGCCAGGCCTACCTGACAGGCCCCCGGGCAGAAAGGTACCCTTTGCCCGAGGTACCTGCCGGCTTAACCTCCTTCCCGCAGCCTCCCCTGGGGCCATAAGGATGCAGGCAGAGAATCAGTGTGGAAAGACTTCTCGTAGATACCTGGAGACTCAAGGGGCAGAGGCGTGGAGGGTGGGGACAACGTGATGCGTTGTCAGGCCCTGCCCAAATCGGAGTCCCACCTGAGTTTGACCCTGTGGACTGAGGGCTGCTGAGGACCAGCTCTGGAAGGGAGAGAGGGTGGGTTGTCCCAGTGCCCCTGACCTGGACGGAAGGCAGCCTTCCTTGGAGGCCGCACTCTTACATCAGAAGAAATGCCAAAGGCATTTGGGGATCCCCGGGAGCTAACATTTGTCAGATGCCCGGTCTGGCGATATAATGGCCCTGCAGAGCCAGGCCCAGAGGGCTCCCAGAACCTGATCATCCTCTGCCGTGTTCAGCCACAGGCTCCTCAAGGGCTGGACCTGACCTCCTCCCACCTGCTGACCAGGAGAGGACCCCACAGATGTGTGTGCCGTGGTAGCAGTGGTGAGAGCTCAGGACCGGGGGGCTGCGTGGCTCGCCCCTGATCCTTCTGACCCTGCTTTCCTCTTTGTAAAGTGATATTCACGATGCCACCTCCCCTACGGGGTTGAGGCAAGCACTGTGGATTCATGCAGGGCACAGGGCCAGGCAGGTGACTAGTCGGTACTGGCCACTGCCGTTTTCCTGGTTGCTGTGCCGTTCCCTGGGCCTCGTCTGCTCCTCCCTAGACATCCTGGGGGAGTCACTCTCCCCTCCATCCCTGTGTTCCGAGGTCTCAGCAAGCCTTCCCGGCCCCCCCCCCCGCCAGGCCCTCCCTGCCACCCTTCCCTCCTGAAATTGTCTCCCCAGCACTTCCCAGCCCCTTACCTACTGTACGGTTTCACCATTTAGGTTTTGTCCCGGTTGTCTCCCCAGAACATAGAACAGTGCCTGGTACATAGTGAATCTCAGTAAATATTTGGTGAACGAATGGAGGTGTCTGCTCACGGAGTCGGCCTGTGCATCATTCATACGGGACCAAAAACCTGAAGGAGGTCCAGAGCCAGGGGCCCTTGTCCCCGCCTGGTGCCTTGAATGAGGCCTGAGGGAAGGCAGCCGCTGGGGAGGCTCCCTGCTCTCTCACCTCCCCACCCCTGCCTTACAGCAGCCTTCCGCCTTCCACCTGCTGGCCTGGAGCCCAGAGATGAGGACTCTACTCCCTGTGGCTGTGATGCTAATGAGCTGGGGTCTCCGTTCTGACCTCACTTTGAGGGCCGTGTCCTCTCTCTCCGGGCCATGCTGAGAACGGGCTGCCCTGGCCAGCAACCCCGAGGAGCGTTAGACTGCGCGTGTGTGCGTGCACGTGTGCATGTATGGAGGTGGGGATGAGGGCTGGAGGACAGGCAGCTTGGGCCTGTGAAAATCTGGGCAAGGATTTTGTAACTGCTTCATGGAAGGGCGTAGCTGCCCTTGCACAGCTTGGAGTCAGGGGGAGAAGGGCCGGGGACTCTCCAGCCCCACAAGGACTTCGTATCCATCCCCTGCCTCTCCCACCCCTTGTCCTAGTGTCCAGAGGCCCAAAGCCACATTCTTCCCGCTGTCCCCAGCGAGAGGGACTTTCTGGCAGTGTCCTGTTTGTCAGAGCTA
Source organism: Puma concolor (assembly GCF_028749965.1). Classification (NCBI taxonomy): domain Eukaryota; kingdom Metazoa; phylum Chordata; class Mammalia; order Carnivora; family Felidae; genus Puma; species Puma concolor. Next base: position 7,136,933 of record NC_141673.1, read on the forward strand.
AACACACGAGAAAGGCAAAGGGAGTCTCTACCCTGGGGACCCTGGCTGCTCCTGCTCCTGCGACGAAATCGAAGGGGAGAGCCCACAGGGCCCAGGAGGGCAGGGAAGCCAACAGAACAGCTCACACTTCGGACCCCTATAGGAATCACAATACCTGCTCTTCCGCAGGAACTTACGTGAGAATTTAAAGGCGCAAGGCAGGATAGGAGGAAAAAGTCCACAGGCTCCCTCTGGGGACAGCAGGGGAAGGCCCTTTCTTACTCACAGATTTCTGTATGGTTTGAGGGTTTTTTCATGAGAACGTGTTCAGGTATTACAGAATTACAACAAAAGCAACTTTTACGTCAGGAGCGCACGCATCCTGGGTCTCCGCGTACTTTCACAATTAGATCTAGGGGGCCAGGCGTCTCTGTCGCCCAGGGACTGCCCCAGCTTGACACTGAGCTGGTCCAACTGGCAGTTTCCTCATTTCCCCCACCCTGTCCCCGAGGCACGAAGGGCACCGGCCACGCTTCGCAGCCGGGTGGGCACAGACCCTGTCCAGACTCCCCGTTCGCACTGGGTCATCCCTTTGCCCTCGAGAGTCCCTGTTCCCCATCTGGAAAACGGACATTATAATACTGCCTGTGTCAGAGCCATTGGGAGGGTGTTTCGGGGGGGAATTTGAGGGACAAAGATCGTTGGAGACTCCTTTTCCCCTGACCCCAAATTAACTATTCTTTTAAACAATTCATCAGGGAACGAAAACGTGAGAACACTAAGAGACATTCGATTAGGTAGGCTTTTTTCAGCTACAAAGTCCCTTATTTTCTATTCAGTACGTATGAGGTGATGATATCAAATTATTTAAAGTAAAAACCATCAGGGCACCTGGCTGGCTCAATCAGTGGAGCATGTGACGCTTGATCTCGGGGTTGTGAATTCAAGCCCCACGTTGGGTGCAGAGATTATTAAATAAGTAAATAAAAATAAATAAAAATCTTGGGGCACCTGGGTGGCTCAGTCGGCTAAGTGCCCAGCTCGGCTCTTGATTTCGGCTCAGATCATGATCTCATGGTTTGTGAGATTGTGCCCCACATTGGGCTCTGCACTGGCAGCACAGGAGCCTGCTTGGGATTCTCTCTCTGTCTCTCTCTCTCTCTCTCTGCCCCCTCCCTGCTTGTGCTCTGTCTCTTTCTCTCTCAAAATAAGTAAACATGAAAAATATTTTAAATAAAAATCTTAAGTGAGTAAAAATGATCAAAAGAACAAAAATTTGCAAAAACCACATTGATTTGTGAAACTAACTCCTCTCTCGGACACGTCTCCGTCAAGAAGTGACGTAGAAGACTTGAATAAAGAAATTCCTAATCTTGACTGAAGAGCTGTGTAAACCAAAATAAGGACTACGTTGAGGATTTAACCTAATATTTATCACATTGGTCTGTTGGGGAAATTTCTCTTAACTGCAGAGTCGAGATTCAAGGCCTCCCGCCCCCTCCCCTTTCAGGAGCCACGAGTGAAGAGGTTTGTCCAGGGCCAGGCACCTGCCCATGCCACTGACCTGGATCGCACACGCTTCTCGCTGTTACCCCTTTGTCCTGGGCACGTGCTCCGGGCACACAGGAGGCACCGAGCGAACGGTCGCTGTCCTCCTCCGGCTTGGGCCCCTGAAGACCACCTCCCGTGCTTTCTACTGGAGCCGGTGCAGCCACAGTGAGACAGACAGAGGCCCACGTGGCCCGTGCAGAAGTGGCTCACGGAAGTGGCCCCAGACCGGCCCCACTGGCCCACCCTCTCCTAGGGACGGGGTCCTCATGCCAGGTTCCCACAAGACTCCGTCCGCTCGGCCCGAAGGCGTGAGGTTTAAAGGAGGCGTCCGGGTCCAATGTAAGGGCTCTGCGGTCCTGAGAGCGAAAGGTAGTAACGGCACCACCGTGATGAGGGTGGGGATTCCGCCCCCACCTCCCTGCCCCCGCTCCCCTCCAGGCCCCTGGCTCCCCCACCCCCTCACTGCACACCCACACTCGCACCCACACCCACCATCCCAGACCCACTTCTCCTTTGCAGCTGCCCTGCCGCCTACACCTTCCTGCCATGGAGTTGCTCGCCCGTGGGCAGGGGACGGAGAGGCAGTGGGCCAGGGCTCCTGGGGGTCAGCCGACTCAGGGGTCCGTGAGTCCTCAGGGTCCCCTGAGCCAGAAACCTGGGGACCAGCCTTTCTCGCCTCACTCCACAGCATCACTCTTTGCTCCTAAACAACTTCTATAGTTTTACTGTTTTTAAAATTTGTTTAAAGTTTAATTTGTTTTGAGAAGAGAGAGAGCACAGGGGAGGGGCACAGAGAGAGGGAGAGAATCCCAAACAGGCTCCGTGGGGCTTAATCTCCTGAACCCGTGAGATCATGACCTGAGCCGAAATCAAGAGGTGGATGCTCGACCGACTGAGCCAACCAGACTCCCAGCTCCTAAACAGCTTCCAGATGGTTCCCCTCCCTGGTCCATGATGTCCTGTCTCCAACTCTGCAGCAGCCAGAGAGAAGGCCCCTTCTAAAGCAGAGTTCAGAGAAGCTCTCCTTTCACTCCAGCACCTCCTGGGGCTCCTCACTGCCCAGGAGCCTGAGGTCTGAGGCCTGGCCCATCTGCCTCCCCCCCCCCCCCCCCCCCCCCCGCCGTCCTTCTGCAGCATCCCCTGAGGCAGCGGCCATGCTGTCCCCTCTCACCTCTCTCTGCCTTTGCCCTTGCCAGTCTCTGCCTGGAAGCTTTCCCTACACCCTTGCAGCTGCTAAAGATCTACTCCTGCCCCCAAGCCCTTGCCCTGTCCCCTGGACAGTAATTCCTGCCTCTGTGCCCCCCCACCCCAGACCTGAGTGCTTAGGGGTCTGGTATGGCCCACCACATCCGTGCTGAGGCTCTCTGCCAGCCCCTGCCCGCAGGGAAGGGGCAGCAGGTGTCAAGGAAGGCAGAGGGGGCCTGTGCGTATGTCTGACGCTCAATCTGAGAGAGACGTGGATGACAGACAGGTGGGGGAACCCAAACACTGGAGAATAGAGACAGACAGAGGGGACCTCCGTGAGACACAGTGGCAAGCAGGCCAGGATACACACAGCCCTGGGGAAAGGAGTTGGGATGGGCAGGCTGCCCATGGGGTCTTGGTCTGTCTGTTCATCTGTCCGTCTGAGTCTCTCTCCTGCCTAGGATCTGGAGACGGAGCTGTCTGTCCTCGAACCCTCGGCTACCCTCCCCCTATCCTGACTGTGCTCTCTACTCCAGCCAGAGGGTCCCCACTATCACGCAGATCTGACTATGACACTCTCTGCTTAAAGTCCTGCACGGTTGGTTCCCCAGTGCCCTCAGCCAAAGCTCCTTAGCCCTCAGTTGAGGGCCCAGCCTTCTAATCCAGAACTCCCTGGGCCCGTCAATTGTTATGCTCCCCTAGACCCCCCTCCATCTGGCGAACACCTCCTCCTCATCACCTCCTCTACAAAGCCTCCCTCTCTCTCCATGTCTGCTGCTGCGAGGCACTGTCTTTCCCTAACATTCGAAGAACTGAACCCGCTCTGCCCTGGAAGAGCAGGAAATTCCCCCAGAAGAGGAGGCAGGTGAGGTGGGGGGGACATGGGGGTTGGGGATTGTCTGGGGCTGTGGGCTGGCCTTGGGGAGGAGGACAGGGGAGGCCACCCAGAGGTCTGTGTCCTGACTACAGGGGCCCATCCTTTGCTGTCCAAGAGAAGGCCCCCATCTTGAGCCCAGCACGGTCCCAGCGCCCAGCAGAGGGTGGCCCGCCCAGCATCTGGGGGTGATGGTTGAGTGGTTGAATGGAGGAACCACAGGTAGAAGAGAAGGTGTGGGGTGCAGGGCCTCGGGGCCCTGGTGGAGAGTGGTCCCACCCCAGCAGGCCGGAGGGCGGGGCACAGTGGGTGGGCCCCTCCCGGTTTCCTCCTCTGGCTGCTGAAGCCAGACTCAGTCCCGGCTGTGTGCGAGGCAGCATGGGCAGCCAGAGGAGAGGTGCCAGGAGCCTGCGGGGCAGGGAGGGGTCAGCCCCCACCAAGTGTGTGGTGGACAAGTGCTTTGACCCTCTGGTCCGAAAGTGCGTGGACTGCAGGCTCCTCCGGACGCCAGAACCCGGACCGGGTAAGAGTCGACCCGCTCTGCCAGCTGGTCAGCGAGGCAGCCCTGGGGAGGGGGAGGAGGTTCCTGCTACCGCTGTCCCACCGCTGCCAGAGCCCCAGGGACAGCCCCCATCTGCCCCAGGATGGGTGGGGAGGGGGCGACTGGGTCGATGGGGGGCCGTAAGCAGGGACCTGGATGGGGACCAGCGGTCACCACGTGGCCCTCACCGCCCCCTCTCTTTCCCTTCCCCTGTCCACCCCGCCCGGCCCTCCCTCCCCTCCCCGGCCCAGCCTCGCCTCCTCCCGACCCCCCCCCCTCCCCGGCCGTCCCTGCCCCCTGCCCCCTGCTCTCTCTCCCCGTCCGCTCCGCCAGCAGCCGGGCCTGGCAGCCTGGCGCCGGGGACCGCGCTGCAGCCGCAGGAGTCGGTGGGCGCGGGGGCCGCCGCCGAGACCGAGGCCGAGGCCGCGCTGCCTCTGCCCGCGCTGCTCTTCGGCGCCCCCGCCCTGCTGGGGCTGGCGCTGGCCCTGGTTCTGGTGGGCCTGCTGAGCTGGAGGTGGCGGCGGCGGCGGCGGCGGCGCCTGCGCGCGGCGGCTCCCCCGGGGGACCCGGACCCGCACCCGCACGGTGAGCTCTGCGGGAGTGGGGGCAGTGGGTGGGAGACTGGACCCCGGGGCAGTGTGGAAAGGGGGAGGTGGGGGGGGGGGCGGTGCGCGGGGCACCAGGGCGGGCTCTGAGGACCTCAGGCTGAGTCGGAGGGAGGGACACAGCTGTAGCCTCCCAGAGCCCTCTGAGCAAGAGACACAGGGCTCCCACACTTCTCCCTTCCCCCTGCGCTCCCCGCTTTGCCAGCGCCCTCTGCGCTTCCTGTCCTGAGGGCCCATCACGTGCCGCCCCTCCCCACCCCTGCAGGGGGTGGTTCATGACTTATCTCTCCATTGGAGCTTCCAGAACAGGAGGGGGGTGGGGGAAGGCTATGATGCAACCCTGACCTTGTATTCCCTGCCCCCCCCCCACCAGAGCCCCTGGACGATGTCATCATCCATCCCCCGAAACCCCTCGATGCCACAGCTCCCGTCTGGCCTCCACCCAGAGAAGACCCAGCCAACACCCCACCTGCCCACAGCGTCCCTGTGCCAGCCACAGAGCTGGGCTCCACTGAGCTGGTGACCACCAAGACTGCTGGCCCTGAGCAACAGTAGCGACGGAGGGGGCAGGAAGCGGCCCCTGTCCTCCCCGTGAGCTGTCAGCCAGGGGCCTGGAGGTTGGATTCGGCTCTTGACTGCAGTGCCCACCTGCCCCTTTTCTGGGAACCTGGCTGCTCCCCAGCTAACCCTGCAGAACCACAGACTACAGACCGCAGAGTTCAGACTGCAGCGCGTTGTATGGCATGTTAGCGTGTGGCTTAAAACCAGACCATCTCTGGCCGCCGTCGAAGGTGGTGGCTGAGCTCCTGTGCCTTTGTGTGGCTGGAGCACTCTGTGTAGGAGGTTTTTCTTTAAGTGCAGGGAAGCCACCGTAAGCCAGAATGAATCTAGGAAAATGATTGAGTAGGAGGATGCTTAATTTGTAGCTTGGTGTTGTATTTCTTTAATACTTGCTCTCGGAGCTGTCCTGCTTTAAAGCTGATGCAAATGGCAGCGATGAGTAACCAACTGAGGGGTTTGCTTCAGGGTTTAATAGAAGGTGATTTTGACAAAGAGCCTGGATTGCGCTGATTCTCGGGTATCTGTACCCCAGGGTCAACCCTGCGCTTGGCCCAGTCTTCTAGGACCTAAGATGCCTTTTTCACCCTCGTAGCAGCTTCCAGAGCCCCCAGCTTGCACCGTGAGAGGAGGCATACAGCCCCTCTGGGGCTAGACTGCAAACTCATGATGAAGGCACACTGCCGAAAATCTCCCCAGAGACCCCACCTGGGGTCCCAGCTGCCTTCAAGGCACACTCAGCTGTACCTAGGGAAAGGCCCAGAACCTGCAAGAGGTTCCTTTGTTCAGAAGCCAGAGCGGGGCTGTGGCCTTGAACCAGCAGGACTGGATGTCCCTTGAGCTCCCCTCTGTCTGTGGTCCACCCTCCTCAAGCTAGGCCCCAAGTGCTGGGGTCACTTGGCCATTCTATGCCAGCCCCTGGGATCACCCATTGTCCTAGGGGAATTGCTCCTCCGACAGCAGTGCCCCCTGCTCTGCGGCCCGAGGCTGAGACCATCTCCTCTAGTTGTGGACTATGCTACACTTGGTCAGGTGCTGCCTCTCCTACCGGCCCTCCAACACAGGGTTAGAAACTCCTGACCGGATTGGACAGTCCTTGGGACTTGTCACCGCTTAGCGCCCTCACAAGAAGCGTGGACTAGGAGTCAGAAGACGGAGTTTTGGGTACCATCTTGTCTCACTGGAGAGCCTTGGCCATGCTCTGTTGCACGCATCAGATGCTTTCCGCCCGCCTCTCCCTGACCTTCCTGGCAGACCTTCACCCTTCCTGCCCACCCCCCTGCTCAGCCCAGAAGATGGTCTGGAGCCTCCAGGACCCTGACCTTCACACTGAAGTCTTCCTAGCCACTCCCTCCCTGAATGCATCCCAAGTGCCCCTACCCGCAGGCTGCCAGGTGGCTGGGGTAAGGTCAGGTGGCTGGCGGGAGGCAGGAGGGTGGGAAGCAGGCCCAGACATCCAGTCCCCTTCAACTCGGGATCGGGGAGTCTGAGCTGTTCCTCCTGGCCGCTCCTACCTCCCACTCACCTTTTCCACCGCAGTGGGGGACCGGGCCCTGGAGGTAAAACAAGTGGGTAAAACCCCTCTGGGGTCCAGACATGCAAACCTCTGGCACCGCTGTGTCCCAGTCAAACCCCAGCTTCCCCTCTGGTCTCGGTTTCCGTTTCTGAAAAATGGGGGGTTGGATGCAAAGTGCTCCTCTGGGCTTATGGCCCTTAGAGGAGAAGAACTGGAAAGAACCTTAAAGAATCCTTACCCCCACCTCCCTCCATTTTATAGATGAAGAAATTGAGGCCCAGAAGAAGCAAGTTTCCTGGGAGAAGAACCGGGAGCAGAGGCGGGGGGAGAGGCGGGCAAAGAGGGGGCCAGTCTCCCCCAGGCCCCAGTCAGGGACCCCACCGCCCAGGGGTTTCTAGTCCCTGGCTCTCTGTCCGGGCAGTGCTTTCGAAGGAGTCTTCATGAAGTTACTGCATTTGACCTTAATGACAGCACCTGGAGGAGGGCATGGGTATTTGCTTTAAAAAAGGTTTTTGTGTTTTGTTTTTTTCTTTAGAAAAAAAAGGGACGCCTGGGTGGCTCAGTCGGTTAAGTATCTGACTCTTGGTTTCTGCTCAGGTCACAATCTCACAGTTCATGGGTTCAAGCCCCACATCGGGCTCCATGCTGTCGGCATGCTTGGGAATTCTCACTCTCCCTCTCTCTCTGGCCCTCCCCCAGTCACTCTCTCTGTCTCTCTCTCAAAATAAATAAATAAACCTAAAAACAAAATCGAGACCTGATTTGTTGACATTTTGGAAAGTTCGACAGTGATCCAGGGTGGAGTCTATGGAGAAATGACCCATAACCGGTGGGTTCTCTATGTAATTGTAATTACATAAATTCATATCTTGGCTGCCATATTTGGTGAGTTTTCTCTTGTCTTCAAATACTTTGCAAACAAGATTTTCAATATTTGTAAAGTTTTCCGCTTGAGCCTTTGGTTGATTTTGGTTTTTGCTATTGTAGCTGAGGCAGGAGTACCTCCTCGACATAAATCTTTGCCCGAGTTTTTTTATGGCCCCTGTTGGTTGAATTGATCTGCCGAAAATCTGATTTCCTGAAAATCTAAATTCTGTTCATGTCCATGAACAGGGATAGATGTCCCATTTTGCAGATAGGAAAAACGAGGCCCGGGAGATGAAGGGATCTGGCCCAAGCTGCCACTAAGCAGTGGTGAAGCTGGGCCATACCCAGGCTCCTGTCCCTGTCCAGAAGGTCATTGGCCCAGGTGCCCTCCTTGGGAGTGCTGACTCCAGGGATTGATTCCAGGCTTTACGTCTTGTTTTCATCACTACTCAAAGATTTCTTTCCCAACTGGTCTCTTTTGGCTGTAAGAGGCACTCAAGATAGACTTTGGAAAAACTGCTTGTTGGGTGGGAACCAGCTGCCCCTCCCCCAAGCCTGTGTTTCTGGCCAGTTTTTCCTGAAGGAGGGTCTGGTTTCCCCGGGGTCCCCAGGGCCCAGGCAGGTGGAGGCGGGGTTGGCTCAAGTCTCAGTTCCTCCTGGGGCTTCCTGCAGGCACTTTTCACTTCCTGCCCAGCAGCCCTGGGCTCTGGGCTCCTGGTGGGGGTGGGGAGGCCCAGCTGGGGAGGCCAGGGAGGAAGGACTTGACCCCTTACCTCCCGCTGTCTCAGCAAGGATGGACCCACACAGCCCTTGCCTTTAGAAGCTGGTGGCATCTCTCTGAGCCCGTCTCGTCTTCTAAATGGAGCCCAAGGGCCAACCAGCTGTCCGAGATTAAAGAGGTCATGTGGCAAGTCGGGTCCTCATCCTGGAGTGCCTCCATCCCATCCTTCCCTGGGACGCAGACACTTCCTGTCCGGAGCCCCCAACCCTCAGAAATTCTCCTGGAAAGCTAGTTTCCCAGAGCTGGTCTGAAGCTCTAGTCTCGGCAGTTACCACTCCCACCGCTCATCCATTCACTGTCCCACTGATCACACCAGATCCAAACACACCCGCTCTGTGCCAGGGCCATTCTGGGCAATACCTGGAGGGTGGCCTCAGGCCCCACCAATAGGTCCTAGTGCAGTGGGAGAGATGGAGTGAGACACAGGGACAGGGCTGGTGATCCCTGCCAGACCCCGGCAATGCCCCAAGCAGGGAGGTCATTAATCCAGCGTCTAGAGCATGCTTTGGACCGTGGGAGGTATGCCCTGAGTCTTGCCCAATTTTCCTACTGGAATGGAGCAGAGGATGGGCATTCCTGGCCCAAGGGACTGCGGAAAAAGGTACAGAGGAGAGGGCACAGAAGGGGTCAGGAAGCAGGCCACAGGGGCGGGGGGAGCTAGAGGGTTGGGCACCATGGCCTCTGAGTGCCAGGTGAGGCTCAGAATCTTCTTGGCACATAAGGGCACCCATCCTCAGGGAACCCAGGTGCTTCTCCAGCCACACCATGTAGCGTCTCACCATTCCCTGTCCCGTTCCCTCTGAGAGCCTCCGGGACCCTTCTGGCACTCCTCTGGCACAGGGTGGGAACTCACTCCCATTTGCTCTTTTGTGGGTGGCTCAGGCCACATTCTTCCTCACTCAGGGCTGAAATCTGACCTCTCTCCAAGCTGTGCCCTCTCCCCAGCTGCCTGGTCCTGACCTGGTGCTGAGGGTGAGGGCCGGGTAGGAACGACTGCCCAGGGTCACGCGAAGAAAAAGGGTCAGGGAGGAGCCAGGAAGACACATGACCACGTTCCCAGCCCAAGCTCTTTCCCGGGGCTCTGTAGGGGGGAAGCTGCCCTGGGGACGCTACAGGGGTCCCGGGGCCCAGAGGGCCTCTGAACATCTCCTCCTTCCCTTGAGCTGCAGAGAGTCTGGGATCTAGGAAGATGACAGCGACTCCAGGGCAGGTGAAAGTCTCTCTCCGCGACTCCTGCGGTCAGCCCAGCAGGTGGCACCTCGACCGCCGCCGGCCGCCTGGCTCGGGGAGCTGGGCTGCGGGACGGAGAGGGTGGGACCAGGACGAGAGGCGCGGCTGAGGGCGGGGTCGGGGAGAGAGGAGGGGCTGAGGGACCCCGAGTCTCAAGGGAGTAGGGAAGGGGCGGGGCCAGGGCAAGTAGCAGGAGGGGGCTCCAGGCCGAGGGGCGGGGAGAAAGGGCGGGACCCGGTGAACGGCGGGACCAAGACCCACAGCGCCCTCTCCAAACCCCGCACCTCCACGCTCACGCGGGGCTCCCGTCCTCACGTGTGTCCCGTGCCAGGAGAGGCCTTGGATGCAGGGCATGGCCCCGACTTTGGGGCGAAATGTCTATGTGGAGGAGCGCAAAACGCCTCCCCCACCTCGGGCCAGGAGCCGACTTTAGAATCGTGTCCAGGACCGGGCAGGCCGGCGCGGGACAGGGCGGGCCTGTTCCAGGTGGGTGGACGCGCTGTGTGGCCTCCGCTGAGCCCTGTCCTTAGTGGCCAGCTCCAGATTTGCATGTTCACTGGGGCCTTTGGAGGGCCCTGCAGGGGGAGAGTAATGCGGGTAATTCAGGTAATTCCAGCTGTGATGTCCTGAGCGTGACTCCGAGGCAGGGGAGGGGAGGGTCAGGGAGAAGGTGCGGCGGGACGGGAGGCTACACCCCAGCTCCCCGCACCACTTCCATCGTCCCCCCACTCATGCCGCTCCCTGGCGACCTCAGCCTGGGTGCCCCCTCCCTCCCACAGGCAGCTGGAGCCTGAGTCACGAGCTGCCTCTCGGGGAGACAAAGGAGCCAGGAGCCCTCCCCTCCCGACCCCCTCCCGGCACTGGCATAGGCATCTGTGTTAGCAGCAAGTCCTTAGTTCTCTAGAATCTGCTTTTTAGGTAACCCTCCTTCATGGAAGAAATGAAAACAAAACGGGCTTGGGAATGTGCCTTTGAGGCTCGTGGATGGCACCCAGAGTGGCAACCGTCATCTCAGCATGGCTGCAGTGGGAGCCCCCACCCGACTGCATGGACCCGGTGTTTCTCCATCTGGGGCCCATTTGGCTTCTCCCTGCAGCCCTGCTGAAGAGGTGCTAGCAGCCCATCTTGCAGATGAGAAAACTGAGGCCTAGAAAGGTTGAATGGCCATATTAGAGCAGGAATTCCAACCCACATTAGTCTGGCTCCAAAATGAAGGATAAATAGGCACTGTCTGTGTGAGGGGCTGAAAAGGCATTCCAGGAAGAGAGAACAGCGTGTGGCAGGCCCGGGGGATCCTGTAAGAGTCAGGGCACATTGAGTGTGTTATCAGGGTGTAGGAGCACTTCCCTGGGCTCTGGGCTGGGGTCCTCCAGCTGCTCTCTCTTTTTATACTAAACTGGCCAGACAGTAGGTTTGGGCCTCACAGCGAAGGTTCCAAGCCAGACCCTGGCCCTTCCTGGCCGTGTGCCAGTCACAGCAAATCATTTCCCCTCTCTGGGTCTTGGGTTTGTCTCTAGGAGATTCCAATTCCCTGGCCCACCACTGGGCAGACTGGTCACTGACCCACAGTCTAAAATGGAGACACCGAGGCCCATCCCAGGCTTTCCCTAATGTCCGTGACCTCTCAAGACCTTGAGCCTTGCACAGCCAGAGCCAGGCACCAGGCAAGGGCTCAGCAGCGTAGGAAGAACATGTGTGCACAGGGGCATCCACACTAACACACGTGTGTACTCACATGCCCATGGTGGAAGGAAGGCCCTCGTAATCATGCTCGCACCAGACATGCACTCTGGCTCACATTCGCGAGCACATTTAGACACCCTCACACTCAAGCTGCCAGAACTCAGAGCTGGGGGCGGGGCGGGTGCCCTTCAGGCACAGAGACACACGGGCTCCTCTGCCCGCCCCGTGGGGCTCGCTGCAGATGCCAGGGGTTATTTTAAGCCTGGATCAATGGGCGATTTTTGGTGACACAGGCTTGGTGGGGGTGGGGGGGCAGGCAGAGGAAACAAGAGGCAGGTGCTCTGGTGCTGTGCTGTGGAGAGAGACCCCAGCGTCCAGGGAGGACCACCTGGGCAAAGGGGTCAGTCTTCAGCTGAGCTGCTCCATTTCTAGATCCCCTCGCCCAGCAAATGTCCGGGCACCTGAGAGGCAGTGCCATGCAAATGAATGGCCAGATCCCAGGACTCAACCAGTCAGCTGTGGTCTGTCTCTGCATTTGTCTTCTTCTCCTGTTCCCCCTCCCCACCCCCAAGGCTGTATGTTCGTATGAAGAGGGCATTAAGTGCCTGACATGGGTCCAGTAGATGTAGGCACCTATGGTTGCTGGCTGACCACTGAACCAGACTTGGATAGAGAAGAAGCCATGGGTGTGGGGAGGAGCTGGAGGTTGGACATCAGTCCTGGGGTGGGGGTGGGGGAAATGGAATCCAGCATCCAGCTCCTTCACTGGACAAATGGAGATGGCAATCAACGTGGGGTGGACCTGATGGCAATCAACGTGGGGCGGAAGGTCAGTGGAGCACCTGATGTTGCAGGACAGTGGGGTAAGAGAGGGGCCCAGGGAGGGGACATGACTCAGGGAAGAGCATTAGGAGTTCAGGGCCAAGTGGGGTCATCCTACCTGGGAAGAGGCCACAGTGCCAGGCGGGCAGAGACAAACCTCTTTAAACATAGTGCCCAGAAACAGGGCGGGGAAGGGGGAAGAAGCAGTCACCCCAAAGCCCCAGTGACCCAGAGGGCAGCTTAGCAGTGTGGGGCGGGCGCTGATACAAATCTGACAGTTTGTGCATTTCTAGGACTACCACTCCCAGAGGAAGCAGGAAAGTCTGCACCAGAAAATATAGCGACAAGTTCTAAGCTGAATAACAAACGGAAAGTTTGACAGCAGAAAGTAAACTAAAGACCAGTCACTGAAAAACAGTATGTAAAATGGGGCATATTTTAGTGCCCCTGGTGATGGGATTAAGGCAATTGCATTTCATTCCTTTGCTTATCTATTTTGTCTCTAAAATTGTAACATAGTCTTCTAAGGGGGTAGGGTCTTCCCACCTGGATCAGAAGAGTGTGCGTTGTGGCTGAAGGGGGAGGGAGCAGGCTGTCTTTGGACAGGGCGCAAGGAATGCCCCTGAGCGGGACGGCATCTCAGCCACTAATACCTGAAATTAGCCTGTCAGCCCCTCATCTCGGCAACACAAGGACTTGATCCTCCTTTAAATGTAAATCCTTCTCCCTCTTCCTCCCTCCACTTCCTCCACTTTTATAAGCTGATCCCAGTCGCTGAGTTAAGACATGATGCAAAGAGGAGCAGGAGAACCCTAGGAGCCCGAATTCTTCATTTTACAAAAACTAAAGACTGAAGTCACTTCATTCATTCATTCAGCAGATACGGTGCTGTGTGGGAACACCGGGGCGAACTGGACGCCCAGCCCTCGGTCTCCTGACGATCTCGTCTGGACAGTGGGAGGCACCATATTGACCCTTGCCTCCTGGAAGAGGCGCATTATGAATCCGCACCCCCCGTTCCGGAAAAGTTTTGATGTTAAGATGAGAAACTGAGGCAGAGAGAAGCAAGGCGCCACCGCTCGGTCACATTTTCCAGTTAAACCCAACTTGAAAACGCCAAGGGACGGCTCCGTGATAGATCCAAGCTCCGGACCTCCTTCCACCCCCTTCCCCCGCGCTGGCCAGAGGACTAGAGCATCCTTCGGGGGACGGGGCGGAGGGCCGGCCGATGGCCCCGCCCCCTGACCCGGTCCCGCCCCCTCTTCTGGGTCCAAGTCCAGCCCAATCTTCTCTCCCTCACACCTGGGGTAGCGAAGCGCTCCTGGGAGAACGCGGACCAGGCCATGCCCATCGCCATAGAAGCGGGGACACCCCAGGACCCCAACCCAGGGTCCAAGAGCTTCTGGGGCCAGGGGGCGCGCCCCGGGGTTAAGGCGGTGCTCCAGGCGGCACGTAGGCGGCACTTGTCCTTCTGCAGCGGCTCCGCTCGGGATTTTCTTCCCATTTGAGAGGCGGGAACATCGAGGCGCAGAGAGGGCCAAGGGCCTGCCACATGTCACCCTTCAGTCTCGGTCAGAACTGACAGCAAGAATGGGAAGGAGGAAGAGGGGCGGGGGCGGCAACGACCCCCTCCGGGGGCCTCTCTGTCCCCTAAGTCCCCGCACCTGTGAAACAGAGGCGCGTTCACGCGGGCCTGTGTCCGAAGTAACAGTCCCGAGAGTCATAAACTGAAGGGTCTGGGGCTCCTAGTTCCGAGGAATGTTTCGGGGACGCCTTCGGGGAGGGTCCCCGGCGGGGCGCCCGGGCTGTGCGGGGCCCCGCCGCGCCCCCTCCCTCCCCTCGCGGCGGCCGCGCTCCTCCCCCGGCTCTGCCTCCCGCCCTCCCGCCCTCCTTCCCTCGCTCCCTCCCTCCCCCGCCCGCCCGCCCGAGCCCGCGCGGAGCCCGAGCCGCAGCCAGAGCGCGGGCAGCGCGGAGCGGGCGGCGGGAAGGCAGCGGAGTCGGGCGGCCCGCCGCCCCCGCCGGGCCCGGGCCACGCACACCCGCCAGGCGGGGGAGAGGCCGGGGACCGCGCGCGGGCGAGGGAGGACTCGCTGCCCGGCCCGGGGGGCGGCCCGGGGCGAGGACTGCCGGCTCGGGTCCGAAGTGAGTGTGGGCGGAGGACGCGCCCACTGGAGGTGCGGCCCGGCGAGCTCCCGGCCCAGCCCGCCCGGCTCCGGGGTCCGAGGAGGAAGGTGACGGCCGGGGAGGCGCCCGGCGGAGCCAGCGCCCGGGCGGCGGGGCCAGCGCGGTCCCTGAGGGCGCGGAGGAGCTGGCCCGGAGGCCCGGCGGGAGGGAGCCGCGGCGCGCCGCCATGGGCCGGGCGCTGTAGCCGAAGGCGCGGGCCCGATGGAGCGGGCCGGGGCGCGGGGGCTGCGCGGCGGCGGCCGGCCGGGACTCCGGCTCGCGCTCGGGCTGGCGCTGCTGCTGGCGCGGCCGCCGTCGGGCCGCGCGGGCGCCCCCGAGGCGCAGGAGCCCGCGGCGCCCGGCACGGCGGCCCCGGCCGGGGGCGACCGCTGCCGGGGCTACTACGACGTGATGGGCCAGTGGGACCCGCCCTTCAACTGCAGCTCGGGCGCCTACAGCTTCTGCTGCGGCACGTGCGGCTACCGCTTCTGCTGCCACGACGGACCCCGGCGCCTGGACCAGAGCCGCTGCTCCAACTACGACACGCCGGCCTGGGTGCAGACGGGCCGGCCACCCGCGCGTGCCCGCGACGCCGCCGCGCCCCGGGACCCGGGCCGCGAGCGCAGCCACACGGCCGTCTACGCGGTGTGCGGCGTCGCCGCGCTGCTCGTGCTGGCCGGCATCGGGGCGCGCCTGGGCCTGGAGAGGGCGCACAGCCCGCGCGCGCGGCGCACCGTCACCAGGTGAGCGCGCGCCAGCCGGGGCCCGGGTCCCCGCCCGCCCCTCCTGGAAGGTCCTTCCCGAAGGGTGGGCGCCCCCTCGCCAGCCTTCATCCTTCCCGCCCGTCTGTAAATTCTGGTCCTCTCAGCGGCACCCTCCTCCTGGTTTTTACTTCCGCTCTCAGTCGCCAGGTCTATTATTCTCCCCCCATCCGCTGCCCCCGCCCCCCACTTCGTGGAGGGAGACAGCTGATACCGTCTCCCCTTGACCTTCCGGAGGGAGCTGGGTGCGGAGCCGCCCTCTCCCGCGGCTCCCTCCTCCTCTGGACTGATCGCCCCGGACAGAGGGCACAAAAACCGCACCCAAGAAAGGGGGTCTGGGGCCTGAGTCCCACTAGTACCGGGTGGGGGCCATAGCATAGGGCGTCCTAGGTCCCCAGAGTAGGAAAGAGAAGGATGGGGCATTTTCTGTAGCTCTCTTGGGTCTCCCTCCTCTTGCTTCTTTCTCCACTTTTTCGCCTCTCCTTCCACTTCCCTCCCATCCCCACCCTCATCCCCACCCCCATAGCTGTGACTCAGGCCTGACCTTCTTTCCCTGGGGAGAAGGCCTCTCCAATCTGCGCTACTCAGTACCCCCCCCCACCCCCCCCCCCCACCCCAGGCAAGCGTCAGGGTCTCTCCCTGTGTAGAAAGAGGTCTGAAACGTGGGGGACACAGATTTGTTGCTGCTGAGGCCAGGACGGGTGCTGGCTGAGTCTGAGCTTTGTGTGAAGCGGGGTCTATAGGACCTGGGTTCCCTTTCTCAGCTAGAATGGGGACTCTGGGATTCTGTGTCCTCACCCTGAAACTCTCACCGACACCCACACACTCACACACTCACATCCCCCCAGCCACCCCCATGTCTTGGGGCCTGTGCCCGCCTCACCTACCCAGATCTGGGCTCCTTTTGGATACGCGACAGGCTGGTATTTAGAGGTGACAATAGAAGCCCCCCAGGCCTGGGTGCTTCCCACCTCATAGACTTGAGGGGCAGGGGATGAGGGCTTCCTAGGCACTCCACAGCACCTCTGTCTCCCAGACCACCTAGCCCACCCCCTACTAGACAGCTGTAGGGCAGAGCTGGGGGGTGCTGGCCTCAGCTACTGTGCTGCCTCTGGCGATGTGGAGGCTCTCATCCTGGCTTCTGGATGCTACGGGGGCAGGCCCTGAGTTTGGAGTCCCTCATGCAGGGCCAGGAGGAGAAGACAGGGCATGTCCTTGATTACAACGGGGCAGCAGGAGCTGAGGGCCATGGTGGTGTAGAGCGGTGGCTTGGGCAGTCTAGCTGATGTGTCCACCTAGAACCCACTTCATCCACAGGGGACAGTGAAGCAGGTCTGGTGATGCTTTAGGAAGAGCTGGCCCACTCCCGATGTGCTGTGTGGCCTAGGCCAGTCCCTTCCTCTGTCTGGGCTTCAGCTCCCATATGCCCTCTTTTTTCTCCTCTGGGGAGACCTGAAGCCCAACTTGAGCTCATGTGTGGGCATGTGCTGAACCCCTGCCCTCTCCCCCAGTCTCACCCTTAATTCTGCCGTGTTGAGGTCGACGGTCAGCACCCCTCCAGCTCAGAGGGCTTAGAAGGGAATTGGAGTCTGTCCCTAGAGAAAGCTTGTGCAGAGGCCCAGCGGCATGAAAATTACTCAGGTGTTTGGGAGAGCTGGCAGGTGCGGGCTTGCACAGAGATGAGGCCACACGGGTGGGCAGCTGAGGAGTGGGCAGGACTAGGAGGCTTTCAGCCAAACAGTACCTACCCTAGGTGTCGCACCTCTCGTGTGCTTCTTCATGAATCAGCCATCTGAGTCCTCAGCACCTCGGTCTCCCCCACCCCGCCCCGCCGAGGTGGGAAGGTCAGAGTGAGCCAGAAGAAAATCATGGATTCTGGGCACCAAAGGCAGCTGGCCTGAAGGCTGTGTCTGGCTGTCTGCAGGGAAGGCTCAGTCAGACGCTGTCACAGCTGGGTGGGGCTGGGTGTCCTGGTACCGGGCAGGTGGCTGCCCAAGGTCACATAGTCTTTGGTGCTAGGCTTCCACCCTGGGCTCTCCTGGCTCCTCCCTCCCCTTACGTCTGTTCTCCCCTCCGAGCCTGTGTGACAGCTTTGTCCCGGGACTCGGCAGAAGCCCCTGCTGCAGGAAGGGAATTAGGTTAAGCAGATCAGGAAGGCTTCCTGGAAGAGGAGGGATTCTGGTGGGGTTTGAAGCATAAGTAGGAGTTTTGCAGAACGAGATGGAGGAAAAGATTGTTGGCCCAGGGAGCAGTGCAAGCAAAGTCCAGGAGGCTGATGCACTTGAAGAGCTTTCATTGGGAGAGGAGGCTCCACTCGGAGGGTCTTGGAGAATGGACTCTGGGAGCGGGGGAGTCTTTGGAAAACAAGGTAGCCCTGGTGACATGTGATCCCATTAGAGTTTCCTCACCTGCTCTGGAAGTGGCCATGTGTTGGGGCCACAGGTCATGCCTGACAGTGGAAACTAGATGTGTGAGAACAATCACAGGGAAGAAGGGGGGCCAGATGGGTTGAAAGGGTGACAGTGGTGGGAGGGCTGGCCTTGGGTAGGCCAAGGCCTGGCCAGTGGGGAAGCAGGAGGTTGGGGGGACTGCCTCTCATCACTCTTTCCCCACAGGACACTGACAGAACTTCTGAAGCAGCCGGACCCCCAGGAGCCACTGCCTCCACCTCTGGGCCCACCTCTGGGTAGCTGTGTCCAGGTGCAGATGGGGGATGGCCTCCCCAGGGGCTCCCCCAAGAACACAGGTGTGCAAGCTGGTGGGCCAGCATATGTGGATCCACAGCACAGGCCTGGGAGCAGAGGAAGGGGTGTGTTGAGGGGTAAGAGGCTCTTAGCTCTTTCACAATTGGAACGAGCTGCCTGCCTCTGCAGGCGTGTGAGTCGGGGCTGGGCAAGCCGGTCAGCTCCCCTTGGTGGAGGGAGACCCTCTGAGGTGTCCAGCAGCTTCCGGTCAAGGGGACTCTGTGAGGAAGCTTCCAGATTCAGGGATCTGGAATCAGGCTGTGGTTCTAGGCCTTGGCTCAGTGCCCCGGGGTCAGCTTCGCACCAGCCTATGGACGCCTGTGGGCCTTTTCCTCCAGGCTGGAGCCTCCCTCTTGGGCTCTTGCCGGTGAGGCAGCAATCCCGCTCCCCTCCCCTGTATGGGTTCTAATTTTCAGACGTTAACTCCATCTCCTGAGAAGCAGGTCCTGGGACCCGATGCCTGGCCCAAGCTGAACATGCTGAGGAGTCATCCATCAGGCTAGCACCCACTCAGGGCTGGCTGCTATTTTTTTTTAAATTTTTAAATGTTTATTTATTTTTGAGAGAGACAGAGACAGACTGTGAGCAGGTTAGGGGCAGAGAGAGAGGGAGACACAGGATCCGAAGCAGGCTCCAGGCTCCCAGCCGTCAGCACAGAGCCCGATGCGGGGCTGGAACTCACGAGCTGTGAGATCATGACCTGAGCTGAAGTCGGAGGCTCAATCGACTGAGCCACCCAGGCGCCCCAGGGCTGGCTGCTATTAATCGCGTTATTCTGAGCCAGGCCCTTTTCCAGGCGTTGGCGATTCTGCCATCAGGTTAGGTTTGGCTCTCAGTCCCGCCCAAGTAACCATCCCCCAAGTTCTCACTGGGGAGGGGGCCGCGAAGAGGTGGTTGTGCAGGTGGAGAATGTCCTCCTGTCAGCAGGCCGGCTCTCCTCTTCCCCCTCCCCGCTCCAGACAAGAAACGCCCCAACAACGTGCCCCTGGGGTCAGCGACACCAGGACCCCTGCGTGGCCCCAGGCTGCAGGACGGCGGCAGCATGACGCTGCAGCGGGACTACGCCAAGTACGCCACCCTCAAGGCAGCCGCGCTCAAGGCCGCAGGTGAGTGGCCAGGTCTGTGCGGGAGCGCCGGGCGCTGCGCCCCGGGTATCCAAGCTCCTAGATGACAAGGCTTGGGTCCTGGTTCGCGTTCCACAGTTGCCAGCCTTGCGGGTCAGCGCTCCAGCCAAATATTGTATCGGGCCTACGCAGCCAGTCGGCTCCCACGCCTCGGCTGTGTCGCGCACCCTCGCCGGGCCACCAGGCTGTACCCCACCGAGCCCGGGGCGTGAAAACCCGCGTCTCCCAAGGCGGGTCCCGGGCCTGTCCCGCCCGCGAGGCCTGACTTTCCTGTCCCACCCAAGAGAGGGCTAGACCCCGCCCCTGAGGCGTGGCTTCTCCCTGCCCCGCCCCGGGGCCGCTGGGACCCCGCCCCCTGGCCCTGACCTCGCCCCCTGGCTCGTCCCCACTATCCCCGCAGAAGCCACCCCGCCGGACTTCTACCAGCGGTTCCCCGCAACCGAACCTGCCCCGCTGACCGTCCCGGCGCGGCCCCAGCGGCCTCGCGAGGACTTGCCGGCGCTGCTCGACGCCTGCCCCTGGGCCCCGCCGGGCTACGCGCCCCCCGCCGGCCTTGCTCCTTCGGGCCACTACAAGGCCTGGATCGCCGGCCGCCTGGCCCGGCCCGCCCCCCGCGGCCACCTGGCGGCTCAGGCCTCCCCCGCACCCCGGCGGCCCGGCCACGCGCCCAGGCGCCAGTTCAGCGTGGAGAAGCCGCCCGAGGCCTTCGGCCCGCAGCCCCCTGGACTTTACGGCAGTGCAGGCCGCGGGCCCCGGCACCTGAGCACCAACAGCAAAGCTGAGGTCACCGTGTGAAGACAGCCGCTGGTTCTCCCGAATCATCGCAATCTCTGGGGCGCCCTCATCTGCCTGGAGGCCGCCGTGGGCCGGTTCCCGGGGCCCATACCGTGGGGGAGGAGAGGCGCCGGCCGTGGAAGGCCAGCCTGCCCTTATGCCTGCCCAAACTGGACTGGGGCCTTGGAGCCTGCAGGGCTAAGAAGGGGCCCACTGGGTGAGGCCAGTGGTTCTGTCCTTGGGGCCTTAGGGCCAGGGTTCCTCGTGTAAATATAAAGCCTTTTCTGTGGCTCCCATCCCTGAGAATAAAGGAGCCCCAGCTTGGCTCTGAGAGGCACGGATGGTGGAAGCATTGGTCATTGACTGGACAGACGGCAGTACGGGCAGAGGGCACAGCGTGTGCAAGAGCAAAGGACTGCTCCTGAGAGCTGGCGGGCAAGTGTCCTGGGAGCCAGGGAGAGGTGGCTGGAGAGGGTAGTCAGGGCTGAATGCCAAGCTTAATGTCCATACCAGTGGGAGCCATGGGGGAGGGAGCGCTTGGGCCCCAGCCACCTGGAAGCTCCCAAGCACAGGGGAGACGGCTGTGGGGAGCCTGAGGCCCCCTGGAGGGTCCATGCCCCTTACTGGAGGTGAGCCCCTTCCGGCCAGTCACTCTACATCTTGAGTTGGTTAAACCTAGCTGATTCTCACTGACACGGTCTGGCCCTGAGCCGGCACCTGGCTTGCAGGCCACTTGGCCAGCTTGGTCCAGGGCCACCCCCCTAATGGGTGTGGGCAGTGGGCCAAGTGGACAGCTGGTGCTCAGGATGGGGGAGCCTCCTCCCAGTAGCTGCTGTAGGGGGGAAAGGGGATGGGGATGCTGGACGCAGAGCCTTGGCAATGACCCCACCGGGGTGCTCACACAGGCTTGCATTGCCAGCTCCCCCTTCCTGCCAGGTGGGCTCTGGATAGCTGGCTGTGGCTCAGGGCATTGCCAGCAGCCTGGGTGCGAGTTCCTTTGTGCCAGGGATGGTTGGGAGGTTGAGGTCTGGGTTATGTCCCTCACTGTGTGACCTCAGCAAAAGCCACCCAGTTGGGCCTCTGTTTCCCTCCTGTGTGCCCTGGGCATGATATATATATATATATATATATATATATATATATATGCTGTTTTAATAACAATGGCCACCATCTATTGCTGTTTCTTTTATTTAATCCTTGCAAAAGCCCTATGGGTGTGTGGCTTTACAGATGAGGAAATTGAGGTTTTGAGACCCAAGTAACTTGCCAAGGTCACCCCGCTGATTAGGACTCCTGTCCTCTGCCGCTGTGAACCTGATGAGCGGCAGGCAGGGCACTGTGGGGAAGAGGAAAGGTATGAACGTGTGTGCTGGCAGGGAGGGGCTCTGCTCCGGAGGCTCATGGTCTCAGATCTTCCTCCTGCCGCGCGGGGCCGCCCTGAGGCCCCCCAACCCCCAGCTCTCACCTGTGACAGGGCCCACCTCACTAGCTCTTCTGGCTTTTGAGGAAACCAAGGCTCAGAAGCCCCAGGACAGAAGAGAGTCAAGAGTCTACGGTCCTGCCTGCAGTGAGGGCCCAGTGGCTTTAGGGGAGAGAGCCCTCACACCCTCAACTGGGGGTACGGTGCCCCGGGGCCTATCTGGCAGCTGCGTAGAGGGAGGTGGAAGGGGGGTGGGTGCTGAGTCATGGATCCTGCCAAGACTCGAAAGATCAGGTTCCTGGGTCATCAGCCACTCACAGCCACCCACCCTGGTGACACAGGCCTTGACGGGGCTTTGTTGGGAGGTGGGTGCAACCCCTTGCTCATTCGCAGTCCCCAGGACCCTAGATCTCCATCCCAGGACTGCCCTTCGGAGAAGACTTATTTCTCAGCCAGGCCAGGTCACTGACCTTGCTCTCCATGCTCCATGCTCATCCCCAGGTCACTCCGGACTCCTCCGCTTCCAGCCCACTGCTGCTCCTCATGGTCTTGCCTCTCGCCAGCCTCATAAGGCACTTAACTGTACATGGAACTTTGTGTGTGTCATGTCACTGAAACTGGCCAACACGTCTATGGGCACTTAAAGGCAGGGACTGTCATCCCTGTGGGGCACACGTGGAAGAGGAGGCAGACAGAGGTGATGTCCTGCCCCAGGCGACCAGCTGGGTATAGGAGCTGGACCTGGATGTGACTTGTGGGCAGTGAGCCCTCAGGGGGGGATGGGGATACAGCCAGTAGCGGACAGATTTCTCTCTGAGGGGTGAACATGCATGGGCTTGGCACCCCAAATCTGAAACAGCCGCTGCTGTGAGTGGCCAGCTGTGTCCTGGATACAGTGGCCTCTGACCCAAGCAGCACCTCTGGCTGCCCTTTTATCCCAGACTCTGTTCCAGCCCAGGAGTGCGCACCAGCAGCCGGCGTTGTAAGGAAGCGGGTGGATGGTCGAGGAAGGTCCTTCCAAATGAAACCTTCCAGGAGCCTCTCAGCAGAGAAGGAGGGGCTGTCCTCAGTCCCGGACCCACCAGAGGCCAAGCCTTGCAGCCACCTGGCTGAATCACCACGGCGGTCACACTACAGACCCTCACACGCCTCATGCTGGGTGGTACCAATCTGTTTATTGAATAACCTACATCCAGGACACAGTGAACGATTCCATATCAAGGAAGCCATAGGTGTATCCCCCTTTCAGCGAAAAACTACCCCCTCCCACCCCTAAACAATAATGAGAAAAGGCACGGTATATACACATGACACAAGGGCTGGCTCGCCTGGTGGGCAGGGGCCACGACTTACAGTGTGTGGGGGGAGGGGCAGCAGGGAAAGAACGTGGGTAAGGTCCAAGCTGAGCCACTCTAGCCTGTCCTCGGCATCGGGGGGAGCCCCCGCCCATTCTCTACCTCAACTGGCCTGAGGGGTGAGGAACACAGGCAGGAAGGGAGGGAAGGCAGCCCCTCTCAGCCTCCCGGAAGGTTCTGAGGTCTCAGGCAGTCCTCAGGTCCTGGGAGAAATGGCCTCAGGGGCTGGGCACCAAGCCCGGGGATCCAGAAAAGTGGGACCACTTTTCCTCCAAGGACCCTCATTGAGGCAGGGGCCTTTATTCCTAGTGTTTACCCCGAAAAGGGGATTGTCACTGGGGAGAGACTGGGGGTTGGTCCCTGCCACCCTGGCTTATTTTCAGGTCAAGAATTCGGGATAAAAATAGACTGTGGAGGTAGGAGTTGGGGTGGGAGGGAATTGAGAACCCACACTGAAGGAAGGCCCCTGGTCCCCAGTCCCAATGGGTGGCTTCATCTCTCCCAGCCCCCTGGGCCTACCCTGAGCTTGCGCTGGCATCCCAGGGGGCGGGGGAGTGGGAAGGAACAGGACAATTAAATAAGATACCGTTTATTTTTTAAAAAATTAAAAAATAATGCCGACATTATTTCATCCAACCCCAGGCCTGCCCCCTGCCTCCCACTTGCCTCCCCAGAGCTGGGCTTCCCTCCTACCCTGGCTGTCCTGTGTAATGAAGAGAAAACAATGAACTGGCTTTGTCAGGCACAGGGGAGGGGACACAGACCCAAGGAGAGAAATAAAGATGCCACAGCAACTCAGCCCTGCATCACGGCAAACCCAAGCACACGGATATAAAAACATCTGTATAAAAAGGGGGAAAGAGGCACGCTGGGCACAGTGCCAAGAGTGAGGCGCTTTGGTGCCCAGAGACCTATGTCCCCCACAGGGAAAGCCTGATAAAAAACAAGAAAGCAGGAAAGGGGGGGTGGTGTCTGGAGGAGAGAAAAGCTGGGGAGGGCTGAGGGCTGGA
This sequence comes from Puma concolor, assembly GCF_028749965.1. NCBI lineage: Eukaryota > Metazoa > Chordata > Mammalia > Carnivora > Felidae > Puma > Puma concolor. Next base: position 7,160,476 of record NC_141673.1, read on the forward strand.
GGCAGGGACCAGGCAGCTTGGGAGCCCCCTGCCACTTTTAAGTCAGGAAACTCCCCCCCAATTCCTGCCCTGCTCTTTCCTCTCTCAGACCCATGGGGCCCTGGACCACGTGCATCTGTCTACAGCAGCTTTTGGGGCTCTGCCCAGGGGCCTACCGGGCTGAGGTGGTCCACAAGCCTCCGCAGGCAACAGCTCAGAAGACAAGGCTCATCCCACAACTCCCAGAGGGAGCAGAGAGATCGAGAGACAGGGAGGAGGGAGAGAGACTGAGAGACAGAGGGAGGAGGGGGGCGGGAGGCAGGGGCTGAGGTGGGCAGAACCCAGGGGTCAGGAGGCGGCGATGGCAGTGCCGCCCCCCAACTTGACAATCATCTGCTGGCAGTCGTTGCGTGAGCGCCGGTCGCCCGCCTTCTCCAGGGTGCGGGCTGCCTCGGCCAGCAGCACGGCCCGCTGGCCCGGGGAGGAGAGGAAGGACAGGGGAAGGTGGCGGCAGGCCAGCAGGATGGCGGTGGCCCGCTCTCGCTGGCCGGGCCAGGCGTCCACCTCTCCTGCAGGAACGATGAGGACACGTGTGGAGGAGCCGCTCGCCGAGCTGTTCCAAGGGCTCGCCCTGGACTCGTTTATTGAAACTCAGAGCCAGCCAGTGAGGCAGTGCTGGGGCCGGGACAGCATCCCCAGCCCTCCCAGAATCCCCAGGCCTCCCATCCTCACTCCCGAGGCTGGAGCCACAACCCAACCAAACCCCAGCCCCACAGCGTGGTCATGGATCCTCCCCCGCAACTCAGAGGACCAGCCTCGGGCCGCTGCTATTCTCACGCCACCTCTGAGGACAGCGCAGGTGAGGACAGCCACCGGCGTTCTGCCAGGGTGAGTGGCGGGCTGGGGCCCTCCTCCCCTCCCCTCCCCTCCCCTGCTCAGGCAGGGTCCACACCAGGCCCGGAGCTGGGGCGCAGATAGACTCACCGTGCTTGGTATTCTGGGCGGTCCGGCGGCGTAGACTGTGCTCCAGCAGCTGGTGCGTGCGGGTGGGGCTGGCTCCCGCCATCAGGCGCACAGTGGCTTCGTGCAGGAACACCTGGGGGTGGTGCAGGGGGGACGCACCTGTCTGTATCCCAGTGGATACCTCTCTAGGAGGCATCTCGTCGGCCACCCAACAGTGGCCCTTCTCTCCGCACTACCCTGCCCTGCTCTCCCCTTGGAAGCAACTTCCGTCCTCACCCTGAGCTCCGAAAAAGCCAGACACCTGGAGGAACGGCAGGAATGGGGAGCACAGCATAGGCCAGCTGGAAACAGGCAAGGACGCTCTCCTCTACAGGAGACAAAGAGCCCAGACGTGCCCCCGGGGGCTGGAAGAGAAGTGGCCTGGGTGCGGCCAGCCTCGGGCCTTGGGGGTGGCGTCCAGCTTGAAAACAGGCAGAGGTGAGGCTGGGAGGAGGGCGGCAAGAGGAGGGGAACAGCTAGCTGGACTGGCACCAGGGAGGCTCGGTCCTGTTTCCTTCAGTTTCTTCAGAAAGAAAGAGAGGCCAGAACGTGTCCAGGGGAAGTGCGGCTCTTCTGTAAATATGAGTCACTGGGGAACGGGGTGGGGGTGGGGGGCAAGGCCTAGATCTCTAATTCCTTAAATCACAAGGCTCCTTTATACCCATTCCTATCTCCATCTGTGGGGAGGGTCTCGAGTGCCACTGGGGAAGGCAGTGGGGCCGGGGGAGCCACTAAAGAGTTTCGGCAGGGGAGAGGCAGGTTGGAAACGGTGTCTCAAGAGGAGGCCTCTGATGCCAGCCGTGCCCTGAGCAGACCAGAGGGCCCTGAACCTTGGGGTACACTTCCTCTTTTCCCCAGTGGAGCAGGTTCAGCGGTGATTATGTATGTTTTGCCTGCTGTCTGTCCTGGTTCACTGTGCACAGCGGCCACAATGTGACCCTGGGAGGGACCAAGGAAAAGGCAGACTCACTGAGCCCTTCGCCCCTCATGGACACTAATGGCCTTCTCACTTGAAATTTTAGAAAATAATTCAGGCAAAAACATGTTGAGTACATAACTCTAATTAGCAGTCACAATAAAACAAGCAAGGAAATTATTTGGGTCCAATCAGCCCAATTACACAACTGCCCTGAGAGACTTCTCAGATTCTGTGGCCATCGCCACGGGGATATTGTGTGCAGTCAGGCAGCAGAGCCAAAGCCCCCGGCGACTCAGAACAAGAATGAAATGAAGTGCTAGGGAGATTCCGTCACTCTGACAACAGTTAGGAAATCAAGAGTGGAGCTCTCTCCATGCCCTTCCCACCCCTCCCAGGGCCAGGAGCCCTTCCCATCCCCGCACTTGACACGTGAGGTGCAGTCGGTGCGGGCCCCTGCCTGTGGGCCCTCGGCCTGCTTGCCACACTGCAGGGCTGGGCACACAGCGGCTACTCAACTAACACAAGCAGAAGAAAGGGATACATGGCAGCTACCCCTGTGCTTGACACAGGGTGACCGGCTGACCTCCGAGGGCCAACTCTGCAACCCCGTGCTGGTGCTTCTAGAACCCCACCTGTCCTCCCCTGCCGGTCGGCTGGGTCTCACCTTGCGGTATGCTGGGCGGAAGCTGTGCGCCAGCCTGCGGAGGCTGCCCAGGTCCCGCTGGAAGCCGGCCAGTTCAGCACCGGATGCGTGGTACGTCTCACCCAGCGCCTGGCTGGCTCCTGCCTGCTTTTGCCAGAGCGCTGTCCTCAGCGATAGTAGTAGGTCACAGGTCAGCAGCTGGACCACCTGGGGGATGAGCCACAAGGGAGGAGACCGGTGACTGACCTATTGTGGGGATAGAGATCCCAGCGGTTATCAGGCCCTCCCAAGCCCAACCCTCGGCAGCTCCGGAAGGAAGTGGAGAGTCCCAGAGGGGCAGCCTGGAAAACTGCTCCCCCGACAGCAAGAGAAGAGCTGAAGGGCAAACGGGCTCACAGCATCTAGTCCTTTCTATGGCCCCAGGTGGAAGATCTGTTTCTCCCATTCTGTGGGTGAAGAAGTGAGGCCCAGAGAGGGCAGGAGCTTGTGTAGGAGACATGCAGCAGGCACCGGAATAATACCTTCGTGGGCCTGACAGGAAGGCACAGGCTCCTCCCACCTCACAGGAGGTGGCCTCACGGCAGGCCCATGCCCCAACTGGGCCGCAGCCCTGCCCTGCAAGTAGGATCAAAGGACCCGAAGTGGCAGCATAGCCAGGAGATGGAGGAAGGGAAGGAGGAGGCTCACTTCTACAGAAGGCAGCCAAGGCTCGGCCCCAGTTGTCTCTGGGGTTGGGGAGACAGGAGTCCAAGAAGGTGAAACCACAGACCAGCTGAACACTTGGGTTTAGACCCACTGACCTAAATCAATTGCGGTTTGGCCACCAACTGGCACACAACTGACCCTCTCTCAGCCTCCGTTTCCTCATCCACAAAATGGCACCACAAGGCTACCGCGTTACAGGAGAGCACTGTGCGTGCCTAGTACACCCGGCCTTTGGAAGCACTGTCAATGCCAGCCACCATCAGGCACGGATGCCACACAGTGCGTGAGTGGGGGACTCACGCACTGTTCGCACGGCACCCATGAGGCTGGGCCACCTGCACGGCTCCCATCAGTACCAGGGGGCAGTGAGAGTGAGGACAAAACAGACTTCCTTGTGAGAGGGGTCCCATGGGGCCCTACAGGTTCCGATGGACTCCCCCAGGAGATTCCTCTTCGTGTCCCTTCACCAGGGCACTGGACCCACCCTGGACTCTGCCTCGTGCCTGCTCGTTGTCTTGTCCCTTCGCCACACTGTTTTCTGGCTGGTGATGGCCTCCCTCTTCAAACCAAGCCTGGCTTTTTTAAAACATTTGTTGTAATGTTTATTTTTTTGAGAGAGAGAGAGAGAGACAGAGTCACGCGGGGGAGGGGCAGAGAGAGGGAGACACAGAATCGGAAGCAGGCTCCAGGCTCTGAGCTGTCAGCACAGAGACCTGAGGAGGGGTTCGAACTCAACGAACCGTGAGGTCATGACCTGAGCTGAAGTCGGGCGCTTAACTGACTGAGCCACTCAGGCGCTCCAAGCCTGGCATTTCTAAGAGGTGAGCGCTGGGGGAGCACCTTTGGGTGGTGGGAGCGGCCTGGGGCTGGATTCTGCCCTTTGACAGATGCCAAGCTCCACGGGGTCTCCTCCTTGGCCCATTCTCCCACACAGAACTGCTGTCCAGGAACCCCAGCCCCAAGAGTGCGGCAGCCTCTCTCTTGTTTCCCAAAGTCAGCTGAAACTATGTGGTTCCTCCGTGGGCCTTTTCTCTTGGGCCCCTTTGGCACAGTGCTTATTCTGTAGGGCTGGCATGCTTCCGGGCTCCCCCTAGTATCTGGGACTGATACTCACCACCTCTAGCCAGAAGTGCCAACCTAGCTACCTCGGACCAAACCCCAGTGGGGGGCTCAGAGTCTGACCCTCCGGGCCATAGCTCGTCCCTACCTTCATGGAGGGAAACCCAACTCCTGCTGAGTGTGCAGACCGTGCTTCGCTTTTAGCTGTGCACACCCTGCCCCTCCTCTCTCCCGGGGCGGCCATGCCTTGGGATCCAACAGTGACGGCAGCGCCCCCTACCAAGGCACAGTAGGAAGTCTCTCGAGGGCCAGGCAGGCCTCTGTGATGCACTGTGGAAACATTGCACGGGTACCACCAGAACATGCAATGCAACTACAATGCACCACAGCTGCCCGCTAGGAGGCGGGCACCTGGCCTCGGAGGTGCCCAGGCCCGGTCAGTCGGCTCGGGGTGCGTGTGCGCGCAGCTTGGGGCCCCTTCTAAGGCTGGCCTGCAGTGGTCTGCGGGACTTGTGCAAGCTGCCCGGAGCAGATGCAGAGCCCTGACCGGCTCTGGTTCACCTGGGGCTGGCAGAGCTGAGGACCAGCAGGACCCGGGACTCGGGGAACCCAGCAAAGGCACAGGTGGAAACATGCTCGCCCTGAGGACTCCAAAGGGGCCTAACTGGGCCAAGAGGCTATGTCTGAGGAAAGGCACCGCTTGCCCGGTTTGTCTTTGGGACGGCCCCACAGGCCGGGCAAGCTCAAGGTGGGCAGGGGTGTTCCTACCCGCCACAGCTGAGTACCTCCCCCTAGGGGCCAGATCAGCCCCCACTCACATGATTGAGGGTGAGGTCGCAGGTGGCCCCGCTAACATTGAGGCTGCTCCACAGGTGGCCACTGGCCCTCTCACAGTGGCAGAAGGAGCTTTGCTGCCCATCCGCCTTCCCGGAGAGTGAAGTGTGCATGGCTCTGCAGGTGTGGAAGACGGCCTTCACCAGGGGGCTCCTGGACAGTGAGAGGGAGGTGAGAGGCAAGAGGTCAGTGAGTGTCCCTCGGGCGGCATGAGGAAGAGCCTGAGCCGGTGACACATGGGTCTGTCCACTCACGTGCGGCCACAATGGCTCCAGATCGGAGATGCCGGGGCCCTGAATGAGGGCGGGCTCCCCAGCCCTACAGCCTCCTTCATTGTTGAGTGTTGACAGAGCCCCAGGCCTGGCGATGCAGCAGTGGGCAACCCAAGTCTCTGCCTGCAGGTGCTCACTTTCGAGTGCGGGAGTCAGATAATAAATGCACTGAACACTGAACATGTAATGCCAGGCGGAGTAAGCGCCATGAAGGGAAGCTAAGCAGAGGAAGAAGGTGGCATCTTATAAGGGATGGTGGTCAAGGATGTCCTTGCTGGAAAAGTAACATTTGGGCAGAGATCTGAAGGAATAGGGGAGTGAGTCGTGTGGCATTCTGGGAGGGTTCCAGACAGAGGTGCAACATGTGCAAAGGCCTGGAGTCTCTGATGCGTGGGAGAATATCCAGGGGCCAGAGGCTGGAGGGAAGAAACCAGGGGGCAGCACAGGGAGGGCAGCTGCAGGCCATTCACGGCTGAACAAGGCCCTTCTCAGCCTAGCCATGGCCCCCCCCCATCCCGCATCCACCTCGGACTCTGCTCCAGGATGCAGGCATCGGCAGACCAGCTCTTTTTCCTTTCCCCCTTCTGTGCCTCTGCTAACGTGGGTGCCCAGGAGTGTCCTGTCTCACCAACTTGTCTCCTGAGACTTATTCCACTTGCTGTGTTCCCGGGGCTGCCTTCTCCTGTCCTGCCCTCTATAAGCCTCCTCAGGCTACCCACTGGGTCAGGCCCTTTGTACTCACCTCTGCTCCCCTCAACACCAACCTGTGGTTATGGGCCTCCCTCCCTCTGGCCCAGAACCCCTCCCAGTGAAGAGTTGCACTGGCTGCTTCACAGAAGCCACCACTGGTCTGGCAAAGGCAATGGCACGAGCTGCCCACAGGAGAGAGCGCCTCTGCAGGTCGGGCCACTATCTATCTGCTTATGGCAGCAACTTGCTCTCTTGTCTACTGCTGCCTCTCAGAGCCCAGAACACAGCTGGGCACCAAGGGGGCCCTCAGTTAAGTATCTACTAAATAAACAATGGAATCATGGAAGGGGCGCAGGAGACCCAGGAACGGGGCATGTGGCCGAGAGTCAGGGATCAGAGACCCAGCTCAACCACCAGGATTACCACTAAGGAGCCACCTAAAACAGTCATTCGAACAATTTGTGTCTCAGTTTCCTCATCTGTAAAGTGGCCATAATCCTACTTGCTGCCACCTGAGATGACACAAAGTATGGACTCCATTATTTGTGCCTGCTCTCTGAGGGGCCATTCCCCCAGAAGGTGGGTATTAAGCTCTCCAGAGAAAAGTAGCTTCTTTTCATAGAGCAGATCGGGGAGAGACTGGGGAGGCTGGGGTGGGGGAGGGTTCGTTCCCACAGCATCATTATTCCCAAAGAGCAAAGGGTCCTTAGAGTGACTGAATTCAGGGGAAGGACTGTCAGCTGAGGGTCTTAGCTGATTCCAGGGCTCTGCTGCTCACAAATGAGGGGACTCTGGACAATCTACCTGCCATGTCCTCAGGCACACTGGCTGGGAGAATGTAAGGTGGGTGCTCACTGGTCAGGGTACTCAAAACTGGGTTACTTAAATGAAATTGGGGTGTGTGACCTACCTTAGGGAACCTGCCTAGACCTACTTTTCTCAGCTCTTTCCTGTTCTCCTGGTTGAGAGTCTGCGTGACAGGAAATGTTCCGGGCTTGGGTCTGAGGACGGGAACTTTCTGTCTTGGAGCATTGTACAATTTCTCTGGGGTTGCAGAAGATGTTAGGGGCACTCAGATCCAGTCAGAAACAGACAGGGGGTTGCACGTTACTATGGGCCAAATGCCCCAGAGGCAGGCGTTGGGTCCCCAAAGAGGAATGTCAAAAGCTCTCTGGTTATGCCTCGTGCTAGAGCCTTTTAGTGAAGGGCTGATTGGGGCAGAGGGGGTGGGTGTTGACAGGAAGCTGAAAGGAAAGGGGGTACAATGCTGGCACGCGAGAGACGGGCCCTCACAAGCCCTGTGCTGGCCGTGAGCCATCACCACGCTGCCTGGCTGCACCATGAGCTTCTGAAGATGCCGGGAGCCACACTGCTCTCCATCCCCATTAGCCTGTGGCTCCATGAGAATGGGGGACGAGGCCCCGGAAGTAGCGCTGGCAGCTGCTAGGACAACGCACGCAGATGGGCTTGCTTGCCATCGGTTTCTCCGTGCTGCCCTCTTCCTCCCTCTGGCTTCACCTCTCCATCTATTACGTAGTCCCCAAGCTGCGCAACCTTTCACCCCAATGGCCACTCTGCTGACGCACAGAAGTGAGCCTGGCACACCTGGGATTCCCCTGGAGAGAAGCCAGTGAGTGGCCAAGGAGGCTTACGCACTCTGTCATTTCCAGGGCCTTGGGGACACGCTCTGCTTCAGTAAAGTGAGCGCGCACAGCTGCGTCATCTCCCTGGAGCCAGCCGATGGCCATAGTGATGGCAGACGTCCACCACCGACAGATGACATCTGGACCTGGAACGGAACAGCACAAAATGTCGCTCCAGCACCCACACACCTACGGAGCTCAGCCTGGCTGCCTGCACCTAGTTCCCATGTGCACGTGCCATCTTTACCTTCTGGCGGTGGGCCAGGGGCCTTTGCGTGGCCCTCTCATAGAGATGCTGGTGGGAGTGCGAGCCAGTACGTCCTTTTGGAAAGTACTGGCAATCTGTATCAAGAGCCTTAAAGATGCCCACTCCTATTACTCTAGTAACTCTAGTAATCCCGTTTGGGGCAGTCTATCACCAAAAAAAAAATGGCCTAGAGAAAAAAAGTACAGCAAAGACGTTCACTGTCATGTAATTTTTAAGGTAAGTGCTGGAAACGTCATGAATCTCTAATGAAGTCACAAAGAGTGGAGTTTCTCAAGTGTTTCCAGTAAGAGGCTGTGGTTAGAATCTTCAGTGTTTTCTTCTCAGAGGCTCAGCTTTCTCAGCTGTAGAATTACGGTGCTAGTGATCTCGCGATGCCAGGGGTGGCGGGGCAGGAAGTGGAAGCGTAAGATAAAAGGCGGAAGAGCCTGTGCTTTTCTAAAGACAGGCTGCAGGGTCAGGGGTCACGATGGGGTGGCTGCTTTTCTGGAATCCTTCCCTCCCTGGCGAGAGTGGCCAGAAGAGAGCCTGAAGGCCCCCCTCTCCCAGCAGCCTCAGAAACAGCTGCTGTGCTATCAGCCTGATGGCCATCCAGGGACAGAAGCAAAGAATGTCAGTCAGCGGGTCGCACTGGCTCACCCAATGGGCAGCCGCTGAGCAGTAAAGATACCCGGATGAAATGTCTCTTCAGCAGAGACTGTCAGACCCAAAAGCAGCCTCAGGGCCACCGTACATCAACAAGTGAGCTCCTGGTGTCCGGACCACTTGTTGCCCAGTCTGGGTGTTTGGGAAAGTTCCAAGGAAAGATATTCACTGCTCATCGTCCCACTTCTAGGAGAATCTTCATTTCTTGTCCCCAGAATGCCACCCAGCAGGGGGTAACTGTGCGTTGGAGCCACGTGGGGCCATAGATACACACCTCAGATCCAGAGAAGATTCTCAAGTGAACACTCACAACTGACCTGGACCCGCTGGGGCAAAAGGGCTGTGACACTGAATTAAGCAACACGAGGCCTGAAGAGCCACCCTGCAAAGTGCTTACCAAGGGCTGACTTGAGCACAGAATTGCTGGAGAAGGGTGGTGTCACAATCCCCACAGAGTCCACAAAAGAATTAAGTAATTTCAGGTACTCCAGAGCATTAGAGAACTCACTAGAAAGAAAAGAAACAGTTCCATGGTACATCAGAATGTACAGAAGGACCACGCTCATGCCTGGCTTCGGCGCTCCAGTTCCAAGATCCAATGGCTATATTGGCCTCTGCTCCCCCTGACCCCAATCACACCAGGCACACCCTAAGCCCTGTCCCCACCACTGACACCATTCACAGTCTCCACAGGCTTTCATTCTTCACACGTCTGGGCTGTTCCAGATGCTCCTCCCCTCAAGGCCTAGTTCAAATGTCATCTCCTCCTACAAGTTCGCTGATCTCACCGGCAGAGCTGCCCTCCCTTCCCCGCTAAGGTGCACTCCAGTCAGGACCTGGGCCTTGTAGGAGAGTGACTCTGGCACCTGTCTGCCCCTCAGCTCTTACTCTGAGGAAGAAAGACTGTGCTTAATAGCTCTGTAAGAATAAGAAATTGCTTGGCACGCCGCATAAAGGTCTGAGGCCCCCAGACGTCCGCCCTCTGCTCAGCCCTCCACCTTCCATTCCTATGCCCTCAACAGGCCACCCCCCCGCCCCACTGCCAAAAGCAAAGCAACCTGATCACATCTCTGATCTGCTCCGTGAACTGCCTCTGCTTGGTGAAGGGATGGGGGCAAGGAGAAAGAGGGGGGAAGTGGCATACCCGGTATGGGAGGAAAGGGCACAGAGGTCAGGTCAAGGGACTCTTGTGAGGCTGCCAGGTTTGAGAAATACCCTGGAATCATTCGATTTCCCTACAGACCCTACACTAGGGATTGTTTGCTTCCAGGAACGTGGGCCTCCGGTTGCCCCCAAGCTTCCTGGGCAGTTGCCTGAGGCAGGGGCCCATTCTGGGGACATTACCAGCTCTCTTCTTCCTGTTCTCCCGCCTTCTTCTTGGCCTGAGGCTTCACCAACGACTCAACAGCTCGTTCCAGCAGGTTCTTGCAGAAGGCCTGGTGGACCTGGGCAATGGGGTCAGCTGAAGAAGAGGGGAGAGGCCTGAAAGGTTAGATAGTCTCATCATGAGCCCATCTTTGTCTTTGCAGAGAAAACAGAGGGTACTGAGAGGACCCCGAGAAACAGCTATCCGCTCTGAATGGGGATCGAACCCCCTTCTCAACCAAAGCCCACAACCACCTTGTTAGATAGTTGGAAGGTGGGGGGAGGCATGTGCGAGGGGTGCTGGGTCTCCTGGCACAGTATTCAGTACTTTCCTTCAAGGTTGGGGCTGCAAGCCTTATCAGAAAACTGAAAGTGGGCAGGAGGACGGCCAGCTGAGAACAAAGTGGTGGCCGCTGCCCTGACATGACACAGAAGCCCTGCTCCTGTTTTCCAGACCTCTGCGGCCAGCGACGGTCTGGCTGCGCTGATGAAACAAGTGGCCTTGCAAAGCTCGCCACGGCTGTCACAGCCAAGTCACCACTGGCAGGCCCAAAGTGGGGTGGCACCAGCCCCTCCCTCCCCTCACACGTACAGACACGGGGGCCTCCATCCGACCAGGACAGGGAGGCAGGACACTTCTGAGCACGTTCTGGGCCTAGAAACAGAGTCTGCACGAGGCGAGAAAGCCAGTGGAAGTCTGTGGTATAGACCAAACAGACCATGAGGATGGGGTTGAGACTTAAGACTGCTTTTACTTTTATCCTCCCTTTTTGGTGTCGTGCACCGAAACTTCTTACATCACACAACACAGTTGTTTTTTAAAACAGGATAGCAGAAGCTCCCACACACGCCGTACCTGCAGAACACGCCGCACTCTCCCGAGGCCCCCACTTTCGAGAAAGGGGAAAGCACACAGAAAGCAGAAAGCCTGGGGCGCCTGGGTGGCGCAGTCGGTTAAGCGTCCGACTTCAGCCAGGTCACGATCTCGCGGTCTGTGAGTTCGAGCCCCGCGTCGGGCTCTGGGCTGATGGCTCAGAGCCTGGAGCCTGTTTCTGATTCTGTGTCTCCCTCTCTCTCTGCCCCTCCCCCGTTCATGCTCTGTCTCTCTCTGTCCCAAAAAAAATAAATAAAAGTTGAAAAAAAAAAAAAAATTTAAAAAAAAAAAAGAAAGCAGAAAGCCTACCACTCGAGTCTGAGCACTGGGCGAGTCGCCTCCAATCACTGTCAAACACCAGGGACGGCAAGCCAGCCTCTCCTCTGATGCCTGGAGCCCTGTCCCTGCCACCACTCTAAGCACTTGCTGACCGCCTGTCGCCTATTGTTCTCTAACTGCTCCATGTCTGCTTTCCAGTGGGACCAGGAGGCCGGGCCCAGTGAGCAGCAGCCCCACACATCTTTTGTCTCCAAAGCACCCAGAACAAGGGTGAGAACGGCATGACTGATGTGAGGACCACGGGATCTGAATGTCAGAGAGGGGCGCTGCTCACCAGGCTTGGGACCTCCCTGAGCTTTGGGGAAAACAAGACTGAGACCACCTGTGTCCCCCATGCATATGGAGCACAGTCCCCCTGAAGTACTGGTGCGTTTCATGGCTCTCCCAATACCCGGTGGCTGCAAAGGTGTTCTCACCTGGGTTCCTCTGGGCACAGTACAGACTCTCCTTGGCAGCCGACTTCACCGACCAGCTCCGCTCCATGAAAAACTTCTGGCCCAGGGGGTGGCAGAGCCAGCGCAGTGAGTCAGGGACAGCGCTGCGCTCGGGGCCACACAGGCTCTGGGCTCTGCTGAGGAAGTAGCTCTGTGGAAGGACACGGGCCAGGGGTAACACTGGGGTGGCAGAACGCTGGCTGTGGCCACCATGGGGCCATCAAAAAGCGCCACCGTGGTGGAGGCAGGCTGGGGAAAGGAGGTCAACAGGAGGGCTGGGACGCTCACAGACCTGGAGGTAAATGCCACTACTGTAACTAGGGCAAGTGGCTCTGGTGGAGCCGTCTGGACTTGGTGACCAGGTCCAACCTCCAGCAGGAGGGTTGGACAGGGCTTCGGGGCTCCTGTGGGGCCCCCGCCGCACCCTGCCCTGCTGGGTCTGCCTAATCCTCCTGGAAGCTCCCTCTGGCCCTGCTGGCATTCAACCTGCAGAGGCGGGGAGGGGGTGCTTCATCGAGGAGGGGTTGCGGAGGCCTCCCGGCTGCACGCCCACTCTCAGCCCTGTGAGCACCTGTGTCCAAGCCAGGCGGCCCCTTGGATCCTGGGACTTTTCTGATCGGTCATTTTAATTACTTTTGTGGTATTTTTAGACAAAACCGTGTTCTGCTCTAATTTTTCTTCTCTTTTACCTTTGAGTATGAAGAGCATATATAGTAAAGGCACACAGCAAGTGACTAGTAACTGTTAGCTACACCATCATCACACTGGAAAGCACAAGAGTGAAGGAGTAGCCCTGAGGCTTGTCCCAGGACCCATGCAGGCATGCATGCCTGTGGATGATGCCTCTCCCCCCAGAGTTGGCCTGTCAAGGGCTTTATCTGGCCCCCTAAAGAGACCTGCACCCCAGCCCTAGATGAGCCCTTGATGTGAACACCAGCTGGTGAGGAAGGATGAAGAAAGACTTTGAAAGCCGCTTTGCTGGGCAATTCGAAGCCAGTGCCCGTCTCCCCAGCCCCTCCTCTGCCGCAGGGGAGCATCACTCTAGGTCCCCAGGAATCAGAGTTGCAGGCATTAGGCTGTCTACCCATGTTTTCAGAAGTTCTATCACTTATCGAGTGAGGATATTTTTATTCCAAAACCCATGATTTCCAACCCACAAAACCACTCAGTGCAGGCTAATCTGAATGAGGAGCTGAGCAGAGAAGGATAGGGGGGAGGGAGAAGCATAAGACCCAGAGCTCAGGGAACCTGGACGAGGGGCTGCTGGGACAGGCTTGCAGATGTAAACCTTCATACTTCCGCCCTTGCCTCCACAATGAGAGCAGCGCCTCCTTGTCCAGTTCAGTCTGATGGTTCTGACCTTTACTGGGCTCTAAGTAGCCATCAGCTAATATAACAGCTTCAGAAGACTTGAATGCCAGGGTCAGAAATAGCACCACCAAAGTGCCACTCAGGAACATAGACTGAGATGACAGACTCTCTTGGGGGGGAGGGGGGTGGATCTGGCGATTGCTGTCTGAATCTGAGAGAGAATGACCTGGTCAAGCTGCTCCACAGATATACTTGAAGACTATCACAGCACTTAATTCACTGAAGTCTCCAGTCACGGAGCCAGCAGCACTACTGGCGTTTCCTCCTCTTTGCTGGCCGCCATATTTGAGACAGGATACTGGAGAACACACGAAGAGGCACCCCTATGACCTTCTCCTGACTCTCAACAAAGCACTTGCTGAATCTGAGCTTGTAACTGCAGTGGAGGAGCCTGAATGGGACAGAGGCTGGGGGTGGGGTGGCAGCAGTCCCAGCGCCTCTTAAGTCAAAGAACCTTCTAACAGTTGCCTGCTAAGCAAGGGAGCACGAGAGCTGCTCCAGGGGAAACGGAAAACAACTGTTCCCTGAGAAGGACCCAAACGTCAGCAAAAGAAGCAGAAACAAAGCTTGGCCAGGTTGTTTTGCAAGAGGAACCCAGAGAAGCCATTTAGAAAATCATTAAGTTAAAATACATTTTTAGGTTTGATTCTTTTTTGAAAAATTTCTTAAAATGTTTATTTACTTTTGAGAGCGAGAGAGTGCGCATGTGTGAGAGCAGGTGCATGAGTGGGGGGAGGGGCAGAGAAAGAGGGAAACGCAGAACTAGAAGCAGGCTCCAGGCTCTGAGCTGTCAGCACGGAGCCCGAAGTGGGGCCCGAACTCACAAACTGAGATCATGACCTGAGCCGAAGTCGGATGCTTAACCGACTGAGCCACCCAGGTGTCCCTAAGCTTAATTCTTGAGAAAAGCCTTAGTTGTAAGAAATTTCACTGTGAGTGTGTGTGTAAGCTGGAATTTGGTGATTTGAATTAATAAGAAATATAAATCCTGGGATACAGTCTCCACAGCATAATTTCCAGAAGGAAAACTAAAAAAGTAACTTCCGTTGCTCTTCAATTTGCTTGGCATTATCACCTTATGATAATTTTTACAGACACCAGAATCTACCCAAGCTGCGGGTGTGAGCCCCCTCCCCTCTAAGTCATCTGCTAACTGCCAAACTGAGCAGCTGTGGCTGGAGACTCAGAACTGCTTAGATCCCAAGAGCCACCCTGTACCACCCAGCCAGTCCCGATTCCACAGTCCTCCCACACCGGGCTTCCCCTATGGTTCTCAAACTGTGTGCCAAGCACTCTGAAAGCAACACCCTGAACTTGGGAGGGGCGCCACCGGATATTTTACAGGGGATATTTTCTGAGGTAAATAAATACAGCCATGCTCAACACAAGTCAGACACCAGGTAAACTAGTAAATGGGGGTGGTTGGAAGTCTCAATGGGAGATTGCACGACCTTCCTTTGGATGATATCACACCTTTAAGAAGCTGGGTTTTTAGAGGCTGTTGTAATAAAAAGCAAGTGCTGCATGAAAATCACTGTGGAACAGGAGACAAAATTGGTGGTGTTACTCTGATTTCAAAGTTTGAGAAGGTATGTGATACCCAACAGACACATGTACCCCAGTAGTAAGTAACCATGGTTATCAAGAATAAAAATATTATTTCCTTGGGGCGCCTGGGTGGCTCAGTCGGTTGAGCGTCCGGCTTCGCCTCAGGTCATGATCTCGCAGTCTGTGAGTTTGAGCCCAGCGTCGGGCTCTGTGCTGACAGCTCGGGGCCTGGAGCCTGCTTCGGATTCTGTGTCCCCCCCTCTCTCTCTGCCCTGCCCCACTCGTGCTCTGTCTCTGTCTCAGAAATAAATAAAACATTAAAAAAAAAATTATTTCTTCTTTCAATTTTGTGTATATTTTTTAATGGCTACTAAATTGTTAAGAGATAAATATGTATCAAGATATCAAGATGTCTGTACCTAATGAATTAAATGGAACTGTTAGGTATTTCTGGGGCGCCTAGGTGGCTAAGTGTCAGACTCTTGATTTCCGCTCAGGTCATGATCTCATGGTTCATGGGTTTGAGCCCCATGTCGGGCTCTGCACTGAGTGTAGAACCTGTTTGGGATTCTCTCTCCCTCTCTCTCGGCCCCTCCCCAACTTGTGCACGCTCTCTCAAAATAAATAAACATTAAAAAAATTAAACAGAACCGTTAGGGATTTCCTTTAGCCTACGGAACCATGAAAAAATTACTGAGACACAAAGGGTGCCATGAGCTGAGAAAGATTGCAAACCTCTGGTCTAAATCATTTTCACAGAGGCCAGCCCTCCACCTGCCTTCAAAGTCTGACTCATTTGCTAGCTAAATATATTTGGCTGAATTCAAAGCTTCTTCTTCCTCTTTAGGAGAGTACTATCTGGGTCTCCTAATCTGTCCCCTCCCAAAAGAAGCAAACAGATGAAAGGGGCAGTTACCTTCCTAGGAATCAGTTCCTCTCCTCTGCCCACCTTACTGAAAATGCAAATTTGGCAATACATCAAGTGTTCCAGATATTTTTGGCCTTTGAGTGAGTGTCACCATCTCTAGAGATTTAACCTCAAGAGACATTTCTACAAGTGGGTGAGGAGAGTGTGTGACGACTCTCTCTGCAGCACCAGAACCGCAAATCCTGGAAACAACCCCAGGGCCCGACAGCAAACGTGCCGAGGTACCAAGTCCCCCGGCGGAATAAGGAGGCAACAAAGAAAGGGGCCCAAGACTTACCGTTTGGTTGAAAAAAGCAAGTGGTAAACCAGGGTTTCTGGTATGATCACACCAAGTAGATTATAATGCATATATATTAGTACATGCAAGAAGAAAATTCTGAGGAAGTACACATCACATTGTTCACTGCTTGTCAGGCATACCAAATCTTTTTGAGGATGGGGCCTCATGGGCAGGGACAGTTTTAAGGGAAACACTTTCCTGATCTTCAGCTGCCACACATACACCTTCCTCAAATGGGCTGAGTCCCTCTGAAGGGTAGCTGCGTCTTGGCAATAAGGACAATCAAAACCCCAGAGGGACTTCTGGGATGACAGGATGATCCTAAAATTTATAGGGGGAGGTAACACTAGTCACTAAAGCTAGAGGGCTGATACATGCAGATATCAGGTCATATTAGAAGACTCGACCATTAGGGGTGTGTGGTGTTGTGCAATGAACAGATCAGAGCATCCAGAGGCAGACTCGTTATATACGGACACTTGATTTATGAAAAAAGTACCACTTGGTGCAGAGCAGAACGGAGAGTCATTTTAATAAGAGTCTGGGGCAGGGAGACATTCAAGTGGAAAAAAAAAAAGTAGCTCTTGCATGCCTACCTCCATCTCATACAAAAAATCAACTCCTGGTAGATATGGACTTGGATGTGGAAAAAAAAAGTCCAGTGTCTCGCAGACAACAGAGGAAGGTGTCTTCACAAGTGAGATAGGGCAGAGATTCACTGAACAGGACACAAAGTGTATGTAACAGAAAAGACTAATCATCTGATTTGACAAATATTCAGAACTTGTGCTCATCAGTTGACGCCATTTAGAGAGAGACTAGGCAAGCCCCAGAGGGAGAAAGATCCATACAAAGCACACATCCAACAAAGGTTTGGAGCCAGAACAAAGAACTCCTTGAATCAATAAAAAGACCAGCATCCCAAATAAATAGGTAGGACTCTTCTGTGGTTTTCACAAAAAAGAAGATCCAAACGGCCAATGAAAAGGTGCTCGACATCACTAATCCCCTGGGAGTTACAAGTGAAAACTATCAGGCACCACCAAAAGGGCCAGAGATGACACTATCCTCTGTTCGGTGGGGATGTGGAGCTGGAACTTTCTTTCATACACTGCTGGCGAGTGGCAACTGGTACGTCTGCTTTGGGAAACCGTTAAGCAGCGTCTACCAAAGCTGAACATCCACATAACCGCTGACCTAGCAACACCAGCCCTAGAAATGCAATCTCATGCTCACCAAAAGATGAATGTTCACCGCGGCACTATTCCCAATAACCAAGGACAGGAAACAACTCAGCAGTCCATCTATAAGTCTAGTCATAGAATGGAATACTATAAAGCAATGAGAATAGACCATCCATAACTATATGCAACAACACATATGAATCTCACACATGACACTGAGCAAAAGCACATACTGTAGGACTCCCCTCGTGCAAAGTTCCGAGGCAAAACATGCGAAGTGATCAGGATGGTGATCACTCTGGCTGGAGAGCTTAGGGGTAGGGGTAGTTTGCTAACTGCAAGGGGGCCCAAGGGACACTTCTGGGGTCCTGGTCATGTTCTGTTCTTGATCTGTCTGCTGGTTTTATGAGTGCATTCACTCTGTGCAGTCACTGAACTGTGCACTTATGATTTACGTACTTTTCTACATGCATGTTATACTTTAACAAAAAGTTTATAAAGGGGCACCTGGGTGGCTCAGTTGGTTAAGCATTCGACTCTTGATTTTGGCTCAGGCTGTGATCTCACAGTTCGTGAGATCAAGCCTCAAGCTGGGCTCTGTGCTGACAGTGCGGGGCCTGCTTGGGATTCCCTCCCTCTCTCTCTCTCCCCCCCCTCTCTGCCCCTCCCCTGCTCATACACTCTCTCTCAAAAACAAATAAGTAAACTTTAATAAAAGTTTATAGAAATAACAAATGAAGAGGCAGATTAAACTATGGTGACCGAATTCAGAATAATGGTTATCTTTGTAGGGGGCAGTGTGAGTGAAAGCCTGCAAAAACTTCTGGGCATGATGGGAAGTCCTACTTCTTTTTTTTTTTTTTTTTTTTTTTTGAGAGAGAGAGAGAGAGAGATCACACAAGCATGAGCGGGGGAGGGGCACAGAGGGAGGGAGAGAGAGAATCCCAAGCAGGCTCCATGCTGTCAGTGCAGAGTCTGATGCAGGGCTCAATCTCAGAAGCTGTGAGATCATGACCTGAGCTGAAAACAAGAGTCAGCACTTAACTGACTGAGCCACCCAGGCACCCTCTTCTATTTTTTCAAAGATTTTATTTTTAAGTACTCTCTACACTCAGCATGGAACTCACAACCCTGAGATCAAGAGTCACATGTTCCACCAACTGAGCCAGTTGGGCGCCCCAGAAGTCCTACTTCTTGGCTCTGGGCAGTTGTTACAAGCTGTAAATTAAAATGTGCACATTTTTCTGTATGTGCATTGTATTTGATAAAATTAAGGTCTTCAAAACACCTTTGGGGGGACACGAAGTTACAAGTGTGATAACATGCCTATGTTATCAGACATTAGGACAAACAAATGGAATAGGGAAACAGCCTGGCTGATGCCTACTGCTCTTAGCCTAGATTGGCCTTGCCCGGAAATGCCACCTTGACTTCTCTGAAGACTGGGTTAAGAGCCCAGTGTGTTCTCTGGGCAGCCAAATAAGCCTTGCACTCACCTACTGTCCTTAAGGCCTGTTCCTTGTCTGAATTCCCTGCCAGACTGTGTGCTCCCTGAGGACAGGGCAAATGTCTTGCTCACTGCTGCATTTCCACTGCAGAGGATGCCTGGCCTAGAGCAGGGACTCAGTAACGTTTGCTGAACGAACATGTTATCTAGGGTCACTGAGACAAGATTGAGACACAGAAAATACACTGGGCTTTCCCATGCTCTCTGTCACCTAGACTGTGGTGACACACTTCAGGAAACATCAGTGTCACCACAGGGCACATTCCTATTCATCAGCTCATCAGTGTCATTACTGAGATATGCCAACAAACGGAGATGTGATCGTTCTGTTCCGAACACGGCTGATGTATTCAGCAGCCTACTCAAAGAGAGCACCGAATAAAACATGCCTGTTTCTGCTGGAGTAAGAAAGCCTGAGGTCAGCAGATGCTGTGAGCTAGTTGATAACAAGGAATGTGAATTAGCCAACTGTGAATTCCCAAGGCTGGCCCCATGCCGGGCACAACGGAGGCGCCTGATAACAGCAGTTCCTGCCCTGGGTCTGACCTGAGTTCCTTGAAGACGTGCACAGTTTCCTGTTTCTGGACTCACAGTGCTGTGATTAAGGTATGTAATCACTACCTTTCTTTGTGAATAAAAACATCAGAAGACACAACCAGAAAATTTCAAAAATCTTTATGACCACAACGGGGCGCCTGGGTGGCTCAGTCAGTTAAGCATCTGACTCTTGACTTTGGCTCAGGTCATGATCTCATGGTTTGTGGGTTTGAGCCCCATGTTAGGCTGTGCACTGACAGTGCACAGACTGCTTGGGATTCTCTCTCTCTACGCCACCCCCCTCTTGCGCCTTCTCTCTCAAAAATAAACTTAAAAAAAATTTTTTTTTTTATGACCACTTGAAGAGCAGAAGTCATATATTTAACCCCTTGAATCCAGGTCACTCTGTATCACTGAGTCCATCTTACTTCAGGTGCCAAAATGTCCCACTTCTGCTTATAAGAGCCATAAGGGTTTGGGGTTTTTTTTTTCTTTTTTTTTTTTGGCAGGGGGGGTCTGTTTTGTTCAGTGCCATAAATATTTGTGAAATAGCCTAGTGGATGAATACCTACTCCTCTAGATAGTCAGCACCCAAAGGCAGACCCACACCCGTTTTTGCATCTAACTCCTGGCTGGGGAAGGGTGCTTGGTGCAAGTCTGCAAAGGGGACCTGCAGGGTACTCACCGCCAGGAAGCCCAGCTTGCCCCCACAGCGGGTCTTGAGCCCCACGGCAGCAGTCAGATGGATCTCAACCAACATGCTCGGCGGGACTTTCTCTTCTGCACACTCAGCCAGGTTCACGGCGCACAAAGCCATGTGCACATCTGAACAGGCAGATCCTGCAGGAAGCTTCCCTGTGGCAGGCAGACACAGACACTGATGTTAACACATTCCTCCAAACCAAGGTTTTCTCTAGTGCAGTCAGAGTGAGAGCAGAAGGACTGAAGACAGTACTTGGACTCTGTCATCAGATGGTCCTGGATGGGATGCTAGGCTCTGCGACTCAGTAGCTCCTTTCTACCTCATAGGTTCCTTTCTACCTCATAGGCTGTTGGGGACAAGAGAAAATGCATGTTAAGTACCCGGCACATGGCACATGGGACGTATAAATGGGAGCCACTATGACTGCAGGCTGTTGTATGGGACTCGGAGATGTGCACTGCAACATTTTCCAAACAGTGCCAACAGCACAACCATGTTCTGCTAACACACCCTATGCCTCCAAATATCGGAGGAGGTAATAAAAATTAGAAAACAAAACAAAGAAAACAAAATTGCCGTTAATTTATTTTCATTTTAAAAGAATCTACAGTATATAAGCACGCATCTTTTTGACGGAGAAGTAACATAAAACAGCCAGGACAGCCAGACACATCACGGGTTAGTAGGTGGAAGGCTAGGAAAAGCTTACTACACCTCCCATATGAGGGTCGCACAGCTCACACGGTGTGACCTTGAAGTCACGGGCCAAAGTGTCCTTGCATAGGCACGGGGGCTCATCAAGGCTGCGAGGCTTTCATGCTGTTTCTTGCTTTGGTCCGCACTACAGGGCTGGGAGGTGGCTAGGGCGAGCAGTCCCCTCGTTTTGCTAAGGGAGGCTCAGCTTCAGGGGTGGCCCCATGTCAAAGGTCCAGACGGTGGCCAAGCCAGGCCTCCTGACCTCATCAGCCCCATGTTCTTCCCACGGGGCCACCCTGCCTGCCCCGTCTTTTTATCAGCCCTTACACTTTGTTCTGCACAGGCATCGGGTGTTGGTCTCCCTCAAGAGGCACAATCTGGCTTTCTCTTTTCAGGGGAGGGAGGATGGAAGCAATGTGGGGACCATACTTTAGTCACCTGTCCTCTCAGTGCCTTGTATAAAGCCAGGTACACAGAGCATCCAGCAAATGTGGAGGGAATGAGTGATGGGAACTATCCCAGCTGGTATAGTTCCAGACCCCAGGTGGGGCTCCTCCCTGGGAATGTCCTTCTGCCTGGAAGGCACATCCCCTTCCACACAGCTGGCGTCCTCTACGCATCCTGTCATGCAAAGCCAAGACTTTTCAGAAAGCTTCCTGAAACCCTCAACAAGTACCCCCTCCCTCCCACCTCCCGACTAAAGCCCCATCCTCTGCTACCACTACCACACTAAACTGTCATTCACTTGCTGACCAGCCTGCCTATCCTTAGAGCAGGAGTTTGTTGAAAGAAATAAATGATATTCCATTGAATCTAAGATGACATCAATTTTAAGTTTACTATTAATTTTAGGTACCACTAAGGAAAAAACAGTGCCAATTCACCCATTCCATATCTCTGTGATTCCATATCACTGTGTAAATAAGGGACACAACCCAAGGGTAGAGATGTTAATGTGAAAAAATGTGCATCTTAAACTGATGAGCTGCAGTAACGAGCTATCTTTACAGCCATGAGTGTGGGTGGAAGGCCTGTCTAACCATTCGAGAAGAGTAGTGTAAAAAGGGCTTCAACTGGGACCAAAAACTGGCAAACCAAGCCAGGGTGGAGATGGCACGGGGCACCTTAAGGCCAGCTGGCAGTGGTAGCCGCACCCCCCGCCTCACCTGTGATGTGCAGCTGGTGCAGCCTGTGAT
Organism: Puma concolor; assembly: GCF_028749965.1. NCBI lineage: Eukaryota > Metazoa > Chordata > Mammalia > Carnivora > Felidae > Puma > Puma concolor. The sequence continues at coordinate 7,182,094 of NC_141673.1, forward strand.
AGGCCAGGGCTGCGTCCCGGGCGCTGGCCTTAGCTTCGTCCTCGAAGCCTGCTGCAGTGGCTGGGGTGGCCCGCCGGCGCTGGAAGACCTTCTTGAGCAGCCAACGCACCAGGCGCAACTTCTGCAGGCTGTAGCGAATCACATTCCAGGAGAGGCTGCAGGCCAGGTCCAGGCGGGAGGTGGGCAGCGCCCGGCCCAACACTGATAGGCAGGTCTGTAGATTGGCCGCGGCAGCCGCAAAATCCCCCTAGAAAGCAGCAAGAGGTATAATGTTCGCTGGCCTTGCTGTGGCCTTTTTATTTTGCTTTACCAAAAACTTTTACCCTCCCTTCACTCCCTAGATTATCAGAGTAAAAAAATCACTAGGAACCTTATCCTCCAGAAAGAATGATCGCTGACATTTTCATATGTTTTCTCCTGGCTTTTTTTTTTACTAAATTGGGATTGTACTGTGGTCTATCTATGATCAAATACTATTCACAAATTCCCGTAGTAGTTTTATACATAAGATGATAAAATGCATTTAGATGATCTTTTAGGCTTTTACGTTCTCAAAGTGTGTTTCCTGGAGACAAGTAGCGTCAGCCCCTGGGATCTTGTTAGAAATGCAAATTCTTGGTCCTCCAGCCCCACCCTCCCCCACCTATAGAAACCGCCTCTCTCTGAGAACCACGGCTTTAGACAAACACATGGCAAAACTACTGTAACCAAGGATCTGGATGAACTACTCTTTGCCAGCCTGAGAGGTTCTAATGGAGCATCTATGGCTCTGTATTGGAAGACCTCTTTCTGCCTCTGTTTCTCTCATCAATGGGAAACAGAACGAAGCCATCCTCTCCTTTCCCGTGTCCTGCGGTGAGTATGACACCCGTATTTCCTCCCTGCACCATTATGGGAAGTGGATCGGGACAAAGGGAGCACCCTCTCCCAGCTGATGCACAGCTTCTAACCCACTCTGGTGTGTTAGAACACACCTGCCTCCTGGTCCCTTCTCACCCCCAGGGCCCTCTCACGGCACTTCAAGTAACACCGCTCAGACAGAAGATCCCACAGCTCCAGCGCTCCCGATCCTGGAGTCAATGCCACTTCATTTCCATTCCACTTTACGGCTCAAATATTTCCCAAGTCACTCTTTCCTTTCCATTCCAGGTTCTTACCACCTCTCGACAGGTCTATTCCAGGAGCTGCGACCCTGCTTCTGTGTATTTGGTGCCCCCTCCTCCCAACCCCACACTTCACACAGCTGCCAGAATGACATTCATTAAACACAGACCTGAACCTGCCTTTAAGACACACATCTTGAAATGTTTTTTTTCTGGGAATAGTCCCGCTTCAAGGGATAGGCCCCCAACAACCACATCTACATTCCAGTACCCACAGCCCTCGGCATGGCTGACAGCTCCAGGCTGGTCAATCAGATTCTCTCTTGTGGGCACTGCAGCCTGCAGGAGGGGAGGGTGGCCTGTAGTGTACTGCAGCCAAGGACTGTTCTGCTTCTGGTGCCTCTGACATGTGATGTTTAACTCTTCCTTTGATGCTGTGTGTTGCCCCAGAATCCTCCCCATAAATTTTCCTTTGTTGATTTCTATTTTTTTTTTTTTACTTAAAAAAATTTTTTTTCTTTTAATGTTTACTTATTTTGAGAGAGAAAGACAGAGTGGAAGTGGGGGAGGTGCAGAGAGAGAGGGAGACACAGAATCCAAAGCAGGCTCTAGGCTCTGAGATGTCAGCACAGAGCCCAACATGGGGCTCGAACTCGTGAACCATGAGACCATGACCTGAGCTGAAGTCGGACGCTTAACTGACTGAGCCACCCAGGCGCCCCTGTTGGGTTTCTAATTTTTTTTTTAAATTTCTATTTAAAAAAAAAAAATTTTTTTTTAACGTTTATTTATTTTTGAGACAGAGAGAGACAGAGCGTGAATAGGGGAGGGGCAGAGAGAAGAGAGACACAGAATCTGAAACAGGCTCCAGGCTCTGAGCTGTCAGCACAGAGCCCGACGCGGGGCTCGAACTCACGGACCGCGAGATCATGACCTGAGCCGAAGTTGGACGTTTAACCGACTGAGCCACCCAGGCGCCCCTATTTTTTTTTTTAAATGTTTGTTTACTTTTGAGAGAGAGAAAGAAAAACAGCTCAAGTGGGGGAGGGGCAGAGAGAGAGGGAGACACAGAATCTGAAGCAGGCTCCAGGCTCCAGGCAGTCAGCAGAGAGCCAGATGTGGGGCTTGAACCAATGAACTGTGAGATCATGACCTGAGCTGAAGTTTGATGCTTAACTGACCGAGCCACCCAGGTGCCCCTCTTTATTGATTTCAAAAGAAAACATTCAGCTAATTTTCCTGCTCAAAAACCTTCCTGGTTCTCCCTAGGAAAAAATCCCCAAATCAGTTACTAGTCAAAGACCTCTCCAATTTGGGCCCTAGATACACTTCCAGCCTTAGCCCTCACCTGTCCCAGACATATCCTATAACTCCAGACATACTGACCCACCTGCTGATCACCAAATATCCCATCTATTCAAGACTTCTCCACCTGGAAGGTCCTCCCTCCCTGACCACTCTCTGCTCAGGTCCCAGATTCCTTCAGCCAGAATTTGTCCTTCCTGCCCCAACCCCTGCAGCACTTTCTTCTTCCTCTGTCACAGCACAGACTGCAGATCCTCCCATGTCCGTGGAATCACTGACACATAGGTGTCCTCTCACCTGCTGCCCTGTGACTGTCAGGGGCAGGGTCCCGTCCTGCTCTTGCCACCCCCAAGCACCTATGACAGGACTTTATACACTGGCTACTCAATGTAAGTCACTGAGTTATCAGCTGAGCCTGGGGGAGGAAGGGGGGAGGTGGACGGCAGGACTCACCCTGGCGAGGTCCAGGTCTGCCTGCTTTCGGTGCCTCCAGAAGGTGACCGAAGAGCGTGAATGTGGCCGGATCACTGGCTCCCCGTGGACCAGCAGCTTCACAAAGACGCTCAGGACAATCACACCATTCACCAGCCATAAGAGGATCGTTGGCATCATCCAGTCAAACCAGCCCCCAGAGCCTAAAGAGGAACATCTCAGCTGAGCCAGGAGGAAAGGCCTCCCAGAGCAGCCGTAGGGGACCGCAGGGCACCTCGTGACCCCCAGCATTTGACAGGTAAGAGCCTTCTACCTCACTTTCAGAAGAAGTGTGGATGACAAGATTGCTTCATTTAGTAACAATGTCTAAATGCTTTAGGTAGGGATCACTATCAGCAAATCTGGGACAGTTCTGTAGCCTAAACAGGAACCCTGTAGCCCTTGTCATTATGGAGCTGGGTGCCACAAAAGTCTGTGTTAGTCAAGGTGGGGTCGGACCACTGGTTTCATGACTCAGGCAAAAATATCACATCTTCCTTCAAATAGGTATACCCCCACTTCCCTTATCCCTGCCCCCATGACAACAGCAGTGTGGGTTCCTGATTTGTTCTGTTCTTACTGAACTTGGGCTTGCCCTGCTACTTCCAAAATGTGGCTTATGCCAGTCCCTACCAGGCCTGCGACAAAAGCCCTTCGGGACCCCGTGAATGAGCATTTGGCACACGTAGGGCCCATCTCCTGCCACAGCAGCCCACCCATGCTTTGGTGGCACGAAGGGCCCTCTACCTACCTGACTCAAGGGACAGTATGCTGCGGCTGGAGCCAGAGTACGGGTGTTGGTCAGAGCTGGGGGCCCCTCTCCACCGCAGCAGGGCAGTCAGGGGGTTAAAGGAGAGGCACAGGAAGGTGAGGACACACAGCAGAATTCGAGAGCGGTCCACCATGCCCAGGGCTACAGGAGGAGAGTCCGGCTCATCTTTGACCTTCAAGACAGGGGAGAGAGATTGGAATGAACATCACATGGGTTTTTGCAGCATTTTACTAACATTTATATATGTACTGGAGTCAGACTGGGAGATTTAAATTTAAGACCACCAAATCAGACAGGAATAGAGCCAGGAGGCAACTAAGAAGTCCACAGCTCTCCCACTGCTTCTCAAACCCTGGCACGCTCGCCCTCTTGCCACCCGAGACAAGGACATGTTCTGAAGACCAAAGGTAGTGGAGTCCTACTTATCTGTCACAGAAGAGAACATTATGCATGATTTTGTTTCTGTAGAATTCCACAACGGACAAACTCATCGGAAGTGGCAGAAAGCAGATCAGTAGCTGTCTGAGGCTGGAGGGGGTTGTGTGAACTACCTGCCATGGTATATGAAGGGGCTTTGTGGGTGATGGAAATATCTTGATTACAGTGATAGTTACATAAGCGTCTATACTTGTTAAAACTCAACAAACTGCATGCAGGTGTGTTTTACTGTGTGTAAATTAAACATCAGCACAGTTGATTAAAGGTATCCAACTTCAGTATGGATCTGCTTGCGGGAGTCTGCCTGTTGTAAAAGCATCATGTTGCTTTTCTTCCCTCCCCATTTCACAGAGGGACAACTGGAGGCAGAGGCCTGCCTGCCCGGGGAGCCTTCCTCTAAGGGAGGAAGCCTAGAGCCAGATCTCCCTGGATCCCAGAGTGCACATACTACACCACTCCTTTTCGATATTTGAAAGCCATCTGAAAATGTCCTCTGAGGACAGATACCTAGCTAATTCAACGTATCTACCATATGGTCTTTTGTTATCAAACAGAATCACATTTATGAAATATTTCAAAACTAGAGCTCCGTCAGTAAAATTAAGTACGTGTTACTACAACAGTTTGATCAAAAACTTAGGCTACAAGGGAAGTTTGTGCTTTCGAAGTCAGAAATTGCCAATGGTCTCTGCAGGTTCCCCAGGCTAGATCATTAGGCTCGAGCCTCTTTTGGCTAATTCCATTAAACAATTGCCAGGGGCTTTCTTTGACAATTAAAGGCCCTGGGTTGGAATGTTTTTTGTTAGATTGCAAATTGTAATCATTTCCAGAAGAGGACCCAGAGGCAGCCTTGCCCTAAACCAACTGAACAACCTCAAAAAGTGGTCTTGCCAGGCCCATTATGGGCGAAGGATGTAATGAGGCGCCTCCGGCAACTCCTCGTGCTGGCGTGACAGCTGCTGTGTGTTCCCGTTCTGAATCTGGCCCTTAATCCTCTCAGATGGTCTCTTTCAGCAAGGACCAGTTAAGACCAGACGACACTGAACCAGTTAAGCAGATTCTGTGGGGGTGGGGGAGACAGGAGGACCTGACTAATTTCATTGAATTCCTAGTCTTCTCCAGCCCCGGTCCTCTGAACACCTGGCCTGGCCCTTGCTGGCAGCTTCTTCCACAATTAACTCAGGAGAGATGGGGAAGATCCAAGGATCAGGGGATTTCAGAAGCTCATACCTTTGCATCATCCAACAGAGGGCTTCCTGGCTCAGAGTCGATGGAATAGGGGGAGAAGCCAGCCTGCGACCCTGAGTCGGAGGCCGGAGGGGACATCAGAAGGACATTCTGATTAAAGTCATCGATCTTCAGCTCCACATCATTGTCCACCAGGCTGCCTAGGTCGATGCCCTTCAGGAGCTCTGCAAAGAAAACCACATCTGGCAAATGGTCTGTTTCTACAGAGCCCCGCCTGGGCCAGGGCTGGGCTGGGTGAGGGGCACATGGTCCTTGCTCTTGCTTCACCTCTGAAGGCACCCTGTACACATCAGTGGGTCCTCCCCAGTGCCCAGCACAGGACTTCTACAACCGGAAGTGAGCTTACTCACTGTTTTTCTGATTTGCCAGCTTCAGCACCATGTTCTCCTGGCGCAGTTTATGATTAACCTGCTGCAGGTATTTGATGTAGTCAATGGCCTTCCTCAGGACGCCAGACTTGTGCATCTGGGAAGGAAGATGGGTGAAAAGACAGTGGCATCACTGCAGGCTGCAGAGCGAGAGGGGAGAGACCCAGAGCTCATGGGGTGAAGGCGTGGCTCCAGGTTCAGATGCTGCCTCACTCACTGGTTAGCTGTGCAACCCAGGACAAGTTACCCAACATCTGTGAACCTCATTTTCCTCGTCCTTAAAATGAGGATAATGATAATATATGAATCACCGGCTTGTAGTGAGGGTAAAATGAGATAATACATGTAAAGAGAGTAGCCCCTGGTCTGGTGCATAGTGACACTCGATAAATAAAAATTAGCTAGTACTCCCACTTCTTATAATAATCTTAGAACCAAAACAAAACTTTATTACTTTAATTTTTTAAAATTAAAAAATTAAATTTAAAGAGAGAGAGAGAAAGTATGAGCAGGGGAGGGGCAGAGAGAGGAGGAGTCACAGAATCTGAAGCAGGCTCTAGGCTCTGAGCTGTCAGCATAGAGCCTGACGAGGGGCCAGAACTCACGAACCGTGAGACGATGACCTGCCGAAGTCGGATGCTTAACCGACTGAACCACCCAGGCGCCGGGAACCAAAAGACGTTAAAGAAAACAAACGACCAAAGACCAGAGCATTGCTGGATAGCTACCTTAAGTAAAGTTATATTAGTACATTTCAGATCTATAGGCTACAAGGAATATAAAATTTTCTTTCAAAACAGAGATGAGGAAGCAAAAAAATAACAAGAAAAATAATTTAAAAAATAGAGATGAAGATAAACAGATAACAGGTAAAAAAAAACAAAACAAAACACCTACACGGCAGAAGACACATTCATTGAAACACCAGAAATAATGAAAAATCTATTTCCTCTATTTGCTGTTAAAGACCCAATCTCCATTTTGTCTCCTCCCTCAAAGGTACGGTATTGCTAACCACCCTGAACACAATTAAACATATGGTGGCAACGCCACCAGCCGACTCCACGGTACACACAGTCCTGCATCTGCCTGCTGGTGAGCAGGGGGCAGTCCTCTGCCTGGGCTACAGGGACCCATGATCACTGCAAAGCAGTCTCAAAGGTCTAGGCAGGTCACTGCCTTTCCAATCCCCAACAGTTCCCTTATGTTGGTTAATATTTTATAATCTTGAAAAAACCCCAAGATGCTTTAATTAATAAGAAAGCACCTCTAAACCATCCTGATGTTCACTCCCTGGATCTGGGTCTTCCAAAATTCCCACAGTAAAGACCAGTGGAGGGCAAATTGTGGGACATGAAATACCATTTTGCTTGGCACCTACCTTGGCATCCGTCCCCATGACCAGGTCTTTCAACTCGATGATTTTGTCATTGATAGAGGAGCGATACCGCTTCTCAATGATGTTGTGAGTCGTCCGCCTTTCTCCTTCTTTGGGGGGCTCCAACTGCTTGACTCCCCCCGGTACCTGCTTAATGGGCACTTTCTCTTGCCCCATCATCACAGGCATTGTGGTCAAAATGGTCCCATTGCTGCCCACCAGAGTCTAGAACAAGCACAGACACGGGGCAGAGTTACCCCGTGGTCAGTCTGAGTAAAGCAACTTCACAGCACAAACCTGCTGGCTTTGGCCATGTGGCATTGTCTGGTCTGACCCCTCTCCTCAATTAAGTCTGGCCCCAGGAAGCTGCAGGAGCCATGGTACCTTACTTACTAGGCCCCTTTCAGAATCACTGTCAACAAACCACACCACAATAGGATTAACATGGATAAATAGGTTTCAACCTTTGATCTAGGGGTACCTGAAACAAGTCATATGATTTCTGCCTCGCGGGCAAACCATTAACCACCTCTGAGCTCGCATATAAGGAAAACTTACTCTTGGTGTGGGATACATCTTTTCCTTTCATATGACAGTGCAGTCACTTGCTGCATTTCCTAATATAATTCGGCCATCAAAATGCACAAGGGCAGAACTGACAGGGCCATCCTATTAGATAAGCAGGCCAACTGTAGAGGCCTTCCCCCTTCCCCCTCAGCTCTGCTTTCCTCTGTTTCTATTTTTACTAATTTTAGTTTTATCTTCTTCACTAAACGACCTCAATATCCAAACGGACAATGAACAAATAAGAAGCCACTCAACTTCACCACTCATTAAGAAATAATTCACACATAATAAAAAACACACATTTTAAGTGTGTGACGGAGTTTTATGTTTGGATACGACGTGTAACTAAGATAATCCAGACCAAGACACAGACCATTTCTATCCCCCTTAGAAAGTTCTCTTGTGCCTCTTTTCAGTTTCGCCTGTCCCTTCTCCCTCTTGCAGTCACTGCTCTGACCTCTGTCGCCACAGCTTAGTTTTCCCTCTTCTTGAATTTCATATAAATGGAATCATCAGCATGAATTCTTTTGTGACAGGCATCTTTTTGCTCAACACACTGTTTCTGAGGTTCAGCAGCTGTATGTATCAATAGCTCTTTCTGGACGTGTGGGCTGTTTCCAGTTCTTGGCTTCTATGAATAAAACTTACTTCCAAATTCTGATCACCTTTGACTCTATTGGACTCTCCTGCCGCAAGATGCTGAAAATAGCTGTGGCCCTACAACCCAAGGATGGGTGCCTTCCATGTCCCTCACCTTGGAGCCCCTCCCTGCCTGGTGGGCCTGGGGGTCCTTCAGAAGCCAAAACGCCATCAGCAGGACCTAAGAGTCCTCCATACTGATGGCCCTGTATAGAGGTGCTGCCCAGGAACCAGGAGTTAAAAAAGACTAAAAGGGGGTATATTTGCAATGTGACACATTCCATGGAGCTTCTGCACCTGCCCACCCTGTGTAGAGGCTTTGTTAACATCTCTGAGGCCTAATGCCTCCAAGAAAGGAGGAGGAGAGGGGAGAAGGGAGGACAGGGAGGAAGGCAACTCTTACTGGTACTTGAAGGGCAGCTGTCTGGATGGGGGTGGTGAGGGCGGTGAGGGCTGGGTTCTGGACTGCGGCCATGACAGGGCTGCCATCTGTCTTTAGTGTGGTCAAAACAAGGGAATCTGTCTTGATGATCTGAGGCTGTACCAGGACCTGGATGGAGAATGAAGAAAAGGAAAAGGAAGGCAGTATTATTTTTCTATTTTGCCTTACTTTCTTACTACACAGAGACTCCCTCCGGGAAAGAATGAAAAAATAACATGTTCCTAAAACTGAGAACACAACTTGATTACTGGGTTGAGATGGAGAAAGAGTATAGCTAAAGAGGATCCTGGGTTTTAAGGGTGAAAGGCTTCGAAGACGGCAGTGCCAGCACCTGGCAGGGGCAGAGTGTGGGGTGGTGGAGGGGAGGGAGGTCCGATTTTGAACAAACTCAGGAAAGCCAGGAACATGGCTGAGAAGCAGAAAGGAAGAACCTGGATTTTTTTTTTCCAAAGATTAATTAATGACCTTGGTAATAAGAAAATATGGTCCACTATGATACATGACTCAAATATCTTAGCACACCTCTTTCCAGTTTTACACCCATCGGATGCTTAAATATAAAAATCCACCTGCATTTACGGAGGCTGTGAGGGCCAGTCTACACTTAAGATGAGACCTTAGCCAGGTCTCCATTCCGAGCTCACTGGTACCTCACAGGGCCCAGGCACCCCAAATGCTGTTCCCTTACACTCTGCTGGTCCTTCTGAGTATGTGGACCACACCTTCAACCAAAGACCAGCCCCAACCGGTGCCTCCCTGGGTCCTCACCAGCCACCTACCGGGACCTGCTGCACCTGGGGGGCAGCAACTGTCTGTACCGTGGCCGGGGCGAGGGTCTGCAGCGTGCCATTGGCCGTCTGCGTCAGCACCCGCTGGGCCTGCACCGTCTGCACCTGCTGCTGGATGGTGACTGGCTGCACCTGGGAGGATGTCACTAGGCTTTGGACTTGAGGCTGAAGGACTTGGGAGAAGAGGAGGGAAAAGTCACATGGACGAGAAATGCACTCTGTTGTCACTGTAGCTGCAGTAATAACCGAGGACAGGGTGCCTCAGAACGCTCCCGACTCCCCACCTGCTGCTGAAGAAGATGTGCACGGCCATTTACAAGCTAATCTAGATAACAAGAACATTCCATGAGAGCTGCATCAATTTCTGAGAGAACCAGAACAGATTATTTTATTGCTCTGGGTGCTAGGGTGGAGGTGAGGGGAGCTAATCAGCAAATGACTGCACCCAGCAAGGGAGTTCATAGATACAGAGAACCAACAACTCCACGGGGCTTCACTTCCTCTCATGAAAAGAATGGAAAATGCACTTTGGGATGACGGTCTCAGCTCTTTGCTTTGCTGCCTCCCCACAGCCCCTAACCCCCCCCCTGAAGCACATAGAAGAACTGTCAGAGCCTTTGAAATTCAGAGTAATACCAATCCCGCCCAGGGCTCCCCAAAGGGTCGGAGGGAAATCTGATGCAAAGGCACTGGGCAAAGCACAGCAGAGAAAGCCACTCACTCGGCCCCCCCGCCCACGGAAGGCCTAGTATGAGGCCTGCTGCACAGAGACCTAACACCTGCTAGGAGTCATATAGTCTCTGTAGTACGTGCTCAGGAGATGTTTGCCGAATGAATGGTTCTCAATCTATAGGTGCCAAGGGCTGGCTGGTGCTTGGGTCAGTTTCTAGACTCATTGTATTCCAGCCTGTAGCTCTAGTTACTAGCACAGCCCTGTGTCTACTATGCTTGTTAGATTCTTCGACCAAGTATCCTTGAAGCAGGCACAATAGATATTAAGGTATCTGAAGAGGCAGAATGTGAACGGTTCCTGTACCCACTGTCCTCACTGCCCATTGCCAAAAACTCCTTCAGACAGGGACCAAACCGATGGATTCTGTCATCCCCAAAAGGACAGAGCGATTTGCCTCAGAAGGTCTGCAAACTGGCACATAAACTTTTGAACCAACCAGTCACTATGGTATCTGACTTCTGAATCACCTTGAAAGCTGGTAGCTGCATTCTGGTATATCAGAGGCTGCTGGATGATCCTTGTCTGGGGAGCCGTGCTGAATGTCGGGGTGATCATCACCGTCTGCTGCTGCAGCTGAGCTGGAGGCTGGGGCTGGGGCTGGGGGCGGGGCTGAAGAACGGGAGTTGCCCTGGGTGGGGTGGGAACTGCAGTGGGGGGAACTTTGACCTGCAGGGCTGGAGCCTGGGGGGAAGCGGCCGAGGGAGAGAAGGAAGGTAGAGGGACCTGGCTGAAGGACCGCTGCAGGGAGGGGTCCACGGCTCCGCCCCCGCCATTGCCGCTGCCACCACTGCTGCCACCGCTGCCGCCACCCCCGCTGCCACTGGGGAAGGAGCCACACAGCTGCTCGGAGAACAAGTCAGGGAACTCTCCAACTTGATTGCTGACAAACTGCAGCATCTCTGTGAATAAATAAAAAGGGGTCATTCTATTGCCATCCAAAACATCTAGCAACTTTCAAATTTGCTTAAGAAATGGAGGCCTGCAAATCAAAAGGTGTTCCCATGGCCCTCGCAGAAATGGGTCGGGGAAACCTCCCCCTCCCTCTTAGGAGGTGAACCACCTGGGCTGAGATGGCAAACCACACGGCAATAGGGCAGGACTTCATCTCTTGGATGTTCTCTCTCCCCACTCTACCTCCAGGCCCTTTCTACCAACTTTCCTGATCAGTCAGGCCAAACAAGAGCTATCTCTGTGCTGGGTGAGTATTGCTTTTGGAAGTTATTGCTGGTCTCATCTTACAGTTAGGGACACTGGGGCAGGAAGTGGGTAGTGGCTGTCTTAAGGCTTTGGAGCACCTCCAGTCTCTGGCACTGCTCTCCACGGCAGAGCAAGAATGTGGGAGTCAGGCTCTCACCCCAGGCTGCCCTCCCTCCTCACCACAGGTTAAGCTCTGGGCCTTCTCTCCAAGAAAGGTACATCCCTGGGCACTGCTGGTACCCTCAGGAACACCCAGGGATGATGAAGTCATGGATCGTTAGGAGTGGAGTAGATGGAAAGATCATATATGAAGTCCACAACAGTGAAATAACTTGGCCAAGGTCCCACGGCTCATCAGGGCCCAGCGAGGATTAGAACCAGTTCTCTGCCTCCCAGCTTCCTGTTCTTCCACTGCACCATGGTGCACGCATTGCCAGGTCAGGGCAGAGCAACCCCAGCCTTGGGCTCTATGCTCTAGGGGGCCCATCCCGATACTCCCCTGGTTGTGTCCCTTCTCTCTGGGCAAGGAGTCTGTGAGACCAAGGGGATGTCCACCTGGAAGCCATGGCCCCTGTCTAGATCATGCTCTAAGTACCTGGGACCCCTAAGTTCCCAGCCCAAAGGGCCTCAAGCCTGCCTCCAGGGCCTCTTACCCTAATTCGTCCTCCTCAAAACTTGCCCAAACCCAAGTTAATCCACAACTAACAAGTCATATCACGACTCCTTCCTCCTTTTAGGGCTGGTCCCCATTAGAAGTCTGGGGCCTCGGCTTTGTCCCAGGTATTTTCAGACGTACAGTTCTTTCCACTGTCTTCACTTCCTCCCCCTTCCAGTACGTCCCTAAGTGGCTACTGCTTGCCCCTGAACTGTACACCCTCCTCTCTAAACATTCAAGGCCGCATGATGCTCTTAGTCACCAAAATTCCCCAAACCAAAAAAAGTCACTACTTCTTTTCACTCCCCCAAACTGTCCACCAGCAAGAACCTCCCAGGTCTTTAACAGTGTGTGTGTACACGCTCTATATGGAGGTAGTGGGTCTGGGCTACAAAGAGTCTTATGTTAGGCAAGCAGAAAGCTACTGGGGTTTCCAGGGTGACCATACAGGACTGAAGCTCAGCAGTTCGACCTGCTGGCAAAACAGCATCTCGTAAGATTAAATGACCACGTAGTGGTATTATTTACCAACACCTCAACACTCCGCTGCGTCCCCTCTACACTCAGCCTGTTGTATGTGGGAGGGAGAAATGGGCACATTGCCACGTTGTAACTGGTACCAACCAATTCCAATTCCTCGTCCAGGAATTAAACTAAGAAATGTCCTGAAACTCAGCACAAAATTTAAACAAAACACAATTTAGTGCTGACACATTCCAAGGACAACACAAGATTTCTAAAAAATTTTTAAGAAAATGCTTAAGAGAAACCTAGTAATCTGCTGAGCTTCCCAGAGTTCCCATAAAAATCCCAACTCTGGGGAATCAACACAGAGGCCTGGTTTGTGAGCCAAAAGAACATCACATCCATAGAAAGCTAAGGTGGACACAAGGCAAGAGAGGCCAGAGGTCTGGTAGGTGGGCACGGGCTTTGGTACTAGGTGGGTCTCAGGAGGCCACCTAGTGTGTGACGGGTAAGTCACCCTTCTACATCCTGGCTTCCTCACCACAAAAGGCTGCCTTAAGAATACTCACTCGGGGGGCGCCTGGGTGGCTCAGTCGGTTAAGCGCCCCACTTCAGCTCAGGTCATGATCTCATGGTTCGTGAGTTTGAGCCCTGCGTTGTACTCTGTGCTGACAGCTCAGAGGCTGGAGCCTGCTTCAGATTCTGTGTCTCCCCCCCCCCCCCGCCCCTCCCCCGCTTGCTCGCACGCACTCTCTCTCTCAAAAATAAATAAACATTAAAAAAATTAAAAAAGAAAAAGAATACTCATTCCGTTTCTTTGTTGTAAGGATTAACAAAGATAATTTGTGCAAAGTGCTTGGCAAGGGGCAGACCCTTACAAAGGTCCCTATTAGTGGCAATTCCAGAGCACCTACTGCCTGGGCAGTTGGCTCCCCGATCCCATCTGGTTGAGTGCTCTCCAAAGCCTTTCGTGGAGAAAGGCAGGGGCTGACACAGTGAAGTAACCTGCAAAGGTCACAAAGCTTGTTCACAAAGCAGGTTAAGAGTGTGTAGGCAGATGGGATGCAACTGCTTAAATTAAAAAAATAAATTCTTTTCAACCCCCACACGACAAGCTCCAGTGGTGTTATCTGCAGCCAGGCAGACAGGCACTGGGTTGAGTGGCGCAGAGGGGCCCATTAAGACCAAGCGTTTGAAGGAAGAAGTAATGGGAAGAGGCTCTTTGAGCCCCTGCTCCAGCAGGGCACACCAGGCCTCCCCGGAACCCCATCTGGTCTGCAGTGACAGAGACGGGGAGGCCCTGCCAACCGGAACGAGGCCTGGAGAACCAGGGCGCAGGAGGCCCACCCCGGGTGCAGTTTTGCGCTAAAGCTCCAGGCTGTACCCTGTGGGAGCATCGTAATGCCTCATGTTCCCCACTCCGATCACTGGAGTGCTGCAATCACACAGGCTCTCATTTCCGCCGAGAGCCATGAAACCCAGAAAAGGGAAGCCTGGAGAAGGCACAGGTTTTATGGGGCTTTGAAAAACAAAGTTCCAAGGGCGCCTGGGTGGCTCAGTCGGTTAAGCATCCGACTTCAGCTCAGGTCACGATCTCGGGGTCCATGAGTTCGAGCCCCACGTCGGGCTCTGGGCTGATGGCTCAGAGCCTGGAGCCTGCTTCCGATGCTGTGTCTCCCTCTCTCTCTGTCCCTCCCCCATTCATGCTCTGTCTCTCTCTGTCTCAAAAATAAACGTTAAAAAAAAAAAAAAAAAAAAAGAATAACTGGATGTTAAAAAAAAAAGAAAAAGAAGAAAAATGAAGTTCCAGAACCTGCATGGTGAGTGGAGGGCCAGCCAACTTGGGTCTCCTTGGAGCTCCAGGCCTGCAAACTGTAGCTTACCTGATACCGATGCTCCTGGCGGTTACCCTCTCCAACTAAGCCACAGTCCTGGTTTTTTCTTTTGTTTTTTGTTTTTAGTTTATTTTTTGAGAGAGAGAGAGAGAGAGAGAGCGAGCAGGGGAGGGACAGAGAGAGAGGGGGACAGAGGATCCGAAGCAGGCTCTACACTGACAGCAGAGAGCCCAATGTGGGGCTCAAACTCATGAACCTTGAGATCATGACCTGAGCTGAAGTCGGACACTTAACTGACTGAGCCACCCAGGTAACCCCCATGTTTTTTACAGTTTATTTATTTATTTTTGAGAGCGAGAGAGAACGCACCAGCAGGGGAGAGGCAGAGAGAGAGAGGGAGAGGGAATCCCAAACAGGCCCTGCGCTGCCAGCACAGAGCCCAAGGCGGAGGTTGAATTCATGAACTGTGAGATCAGGACCTGAGCCGAAGCCAGAAGTCAGGCGCCTGACTGAGCCACCCAGGTGCCCCCACACTCCTGTTTTTTAGGTGCTTCTTAAAGGGATAAGTTTGCTTAATAAAGTAACCTGGGCCCCAAGAAACTACACCTGGGTTTTGGTCCCTTTAAAAGCAGGTAACCAAAATCAGAGGCTGCAGCTATCACCTGTGCATTGCAACAACTCTGGAGCCTCATCCAAAGACACCCCAAGTTCACACGCACTTAATGGAGCTTGCAACCTGGAGGTAACATAAAGCACTCTGTCCAGCCCAGCTAGCAGGATCTACCTGAGAGTGAGGTGACCTGAAATCTGGGCAGATTAACTTTGGTCAGGAATAAAGAATTTAAAGCCCCAAATGAGGTAACATGGCCTCCAAACTGCAGTCAGCCAACAATCCTTTAGTGGCCATTTGCTACTTAGCCCAGTTAGGTGCTGAGAGCACGATTTTACAAAGTAGGTCATTTATTCTTATATTTTGTATTTATTACCCACCTTGTGTTAGATAATGTTTGAAAGTAACTGTCTTTTTTAAAATTGTAAAAGTGGGGCACCTGGGTGGTGCAGTAGGTTAGTGTAGGACCCTTGATCCAGACTCAAGTTATGATTTCAAGCTCGTGAGTTCAAGCCCCACATTGGGCTTTGTGCTGATGACGTGGAGCCTGCTTGGGATTCTCTCTCTCCTTCTCTCTGCCCCTCCCCCACTTGTGCATGTGCACACTCTCTCAAAATAAATAAACGTAAAAAATTTAAAAATAGAATAAAACTGTAAAAGTAACATTCACCATAGAAAATTCCAGAAAATAATTAAATGAAAAAGTCACCCAGCCATTCCACCTCCGAGACATCCACTGTCAATGTTTCCATGTGTCCTTTCTACACAAGCATGCATGTGTGTGTGAGCAGTTTTACAAAAAAGGGGTCACACTGAAGATGTTATTTTGTACCCTCCTCCCTTTACTTAATAAAATATGAAAAGTATTCCGTGTCAGCCATGATGGATAGAACGTGATGGTTTGGGAGAGCCCCACAGCACTGTACATCAGATGGCACACAGCCTTCCGTCCATCACTTCATAGTAACTCAGAGGCTGTGACTTCTAACGCCCAGTTCCACAAGCAAACCTCAGGTCTTTCTAAAGGTAAGGGGCCCTATTTATTGTGGTATTTATGTACTTCTTAGCCACTTCGTATTTGTAAAACAGAGCTGTTTTATTAGGTTCCTTCCCTAGCTCTTAGTCTTTTTATTTTCTCTATCTTTTTTTGGTCACCTCTAAAGATTTTGAGCGTTGTAACCCGAATCTCATTTTCCCCATAAGCCCTATGGTTTGTGTTACACAGTTTTGCTTAGTGCAATGATTTTTAATGAAGGTATATGTTGCATTATGGCAGAACTGACTGTATATAAATGCTAATATTGTGTAATGAAATGACATGGTTTTTGTGTTACACTTAAAAAGTCCCTCATCCCAAAGATTGTAAGGATATTCACCTAAACTTTCTTCACGTGTTGTTCATTTAATCTTTCACACTGGATCTAGCCAACAGGCATAAGAACACAGAAATAAGTATGGTGTATGATGTTTGCAGGCTGATGGGAATCAGATGGACCACAACCAGTGAGCGAGAGGGAGGTAATCACAAAAGTTAATTCACAACAAGTGCGCTTAAGAAACAAGTATCCTGCTTTCAAGCTGAAGATCTTATCTTCCCTCCTAGGATCAAAAAAAAAATCAAACCAGTATCACACCTGAGGGTCAATAGGTAACTTTTCCTTCCTCCATTTTGCTATCTGTGATCACCACTGCGTTCTCGGGACCTGAAACATTAGTTACCCCCATTCAGGTCACCCAGGAGAGCAGTTCAAGAACTGGGCTGTTGACTAAACCCATCAACGCAGAAACCCTGAAATGCAAGAATATAAGGAACATAGGGACACTTATCACAGGCAACCGGGTGCCTAAAATCACTTCAAACACCAGGGGGCACATTTGCTAAAACACTCAGAGCACAGGGACAGCATCATGCACTTCAAGGGGATTCTGGGTCACCTTCCTGGGGGACAGGGAGTCTGGAGGAGGGCTGAATGACACAGGATGGCAAACTAGTGACTCAGGCATCCTATATTTTAAGCGAGGGATGAGTAAACTCTTTTTACTGGCAAAGAAACCACAAAAGAAAATTGGGCAGGGAGGTGGGGGTTCTCAAATGCCTGTGTTTCATAACACAGAAATGTGTCACTGCATATATCAAATATTACATAATAAAATAAAACATCTAAAAATTAAGAGAAAAAAAGCACAAAGGGAAGCCAAAGTCATTCTTAAATGGTCTTCTGGTCTCCTCTCCCTATATCTCTCTCTTCCTATCTGCCCAGCTGGATGTTAGGGGCAGCCTCAAAAAGTCCCAGCTGGCCAGTCCTGAACTCTCTGGTCCAACACAGCAGGAGACCCGAGCCAGCTCTCAGTTTCAACCAGGAGAGTGATCTTCAGCACCCCCTTCAACTGTTCTTTCTTCTTCTTCCCTCTGCCCTAAGTTTACTATGAACTCCTGGCAAGCCTCTTTTCATGGTATCACGGTTATCTCTTTGCTTCACTTCCATACTCTGCCTTGATTTCAACCACAGCCTCCTACCCAGTGACAAGTGTCTTCTGTGAGTATCTTGTTGGTCCAACAGTCTTTCAAATCAAATCAAATCTCTTAAACACAAGTTTCAAAACTTCCTGCCAATTGCTCCCTCCTACTCCTAGGAATTTCACTTCCCACTCACCTTTGCTCATCATCCACCTGGGGGAAAAATACCCCCTCCTTTTATCCGTACATGCCTTTGTGGGGGGAGGGGAGTTGGGGAGGAGATCTTTCCTGAATGTGACTGCCATAGCACACCTTTTCTGCTCCTTACCACCCTCTTCCTTTCTGAATTCCATAATTCCATTTCAAAACCACTTAAATGACTTTCAACAAGGACTCTTCTCTACCTCAGACCCAGCCATCTTTGAGCTCTTGAACCCAATCATGATTTAAGAAAAATTATCCAAAACTTGAAAACAAAGCAGTGTGTGTGTGTGTGTGTGTGTGTGTGTGTGTGTGTATCATACTGTGTCCCTTTAAAGTCATAGTACAGGTGATAGTACTTACCGTGCCTACTAAAGGTCATCTGATGCTCTGTGGAAACAAACTTGTTTTTTTTTTAATTTAATATTTATTTCTGAGACAGAGAGAGACAGAGCATGAGGGGGAGGGGCAGAGAGAGAGGGAGACACAGAATCAGAAGCAGGCTCCAGGCTCTGAGCCGTCAGCACAGAGCCCGATGCGGGGCTCGAACTCTCAAACCGTGAGATCATGACCTGAGCCGAAGTCAGTCGCTCAACCGACTGAGCCACCCAGGCACCCCAAAACAAACTTGTTTTGACCTGCTATTTATCACAGATTAGGTAAAGTTAGATGTTCACTTGTAGAAAATTGTTAGATTGCGAATGATTTCTCTCTGGTAAAAAAGATAAACTTTGTTTGTATTGCCCTGTAGGACGTTAACCAGTTCTGCATCTAAACTTGCAATCTTATTCCTGCATCCTTTTTTTGTAAAAACTATGTAAATATCAGTTTCTTACATTCTCTTTTGATCCAGCTTTGTCATCCTGATGGTTTTCTCATTAATAATGTTAACAAATCTCTGATATGTGCTGATATGTTAGCTAAGAGCAGGTTTTTAATATTCAAAAAATTTTCTTGCCACATTACATACAGGAACGTATATTTTTTAATGCTTTTCTTATAGATTATGCTTCACAAGCACATGGACAAAATCTTCCACTCCCCTAAACTTCTCCAAGTACTAACCATTCTGGCAGTTAAAAACACTGGCATCAATTCACTGAAATTCTCCCCAAAGCAACTTTCATGCAATCTGTAAAAATGGCATTTATGCTTTCTGAACCAAAACTGGAAGGGACATGTCACCTCACAATGGGACAAGATATTTCTGAAATTCAGGTTATCCTGGGAAATCTGGACAAATCTGCTATTTCTGCAAAGCTTCTACTTTTGGTGAAGTGGGTATGTAAATGCGAAAGGATTAAACCGTGTGGAGCACCCACTGTGTGCTGGCCTAGAGAGATGATAAAAAATTCACAATCACAGCAGCAAGGAGGACACAGGGAAGGTGCAGGTGGAACGGCCTCTTGTGGGAACTGGACTGAAGGCTGCTAGGCACACAAAGGGAATTCTAGGCCCAGGGAATTTCAGAAACCAAGGCTTGGAGGCACAGAGCTGGCACAGTGGGCTGCTGAAGAGAATGGACAACTGCCAGGGCACCGGGCTGGGCAGGAGTCAGGATCAAATCGTGACAGGTTATTCTATAGCTCATGGTGATGAACTTGGTCCTTCTCTTTATTAAAGAAGGAACAGTGAGTCATCCAACAATGTTCTAGGAAGAGAAATCCCTCTGGCTCAGCGGCTGCTCATGCTGGTTTGTACAAGGGGGCTGCTGGCTTCCCCAGAACCCCCTGACGTTGTGAACGCATTAAGTATCATTCTGAGCACAAACTCAGGGCTGAATTCCGACTTGAGAGGGTATCAGCATAGCTGAAACAGAAACTTGGATAACTTCATCAACTGATGAAGAGAATCTTCTGAAAACTGATTAAAGAAAAGGTCTGGTTATATATGAGGTTCTAAAAGGTGGTCTACATTGGGAAACAGGCCACCTCCTGGAGACTGTGTGAAGGAAGTGTGGCAAAGAATCATATTAAGGGAGAAAAGCAGAATATCAAAAAAAAGCTAAACCAAGAACTAACTGGAAGGCCAAACCGAAAAGGGATTCCCAAGTAGAAGTTCAAAGAGTACTGGCTGAAGAAAACCTGGCTATCTATTAGCAAAACCGAACCATGAATCTGTGAATGTAATTGCTGTGCTGCCTTTAGAAAAAAAATCTCCCTGAGGCTAATTTTCTTGTAAGTGTGGGAATAATCCAAACTCTGATATATACACATTTTACATTTATTTTCCTGTCCATATATACTCCTGTTCATACACCTAGAACATAAAAATGTATTTGATTCTTTCAGTGTTGTTTTTTAAATTTTTAAATAATAATAATTTTTTTTTTTTTTTTTGAGAGAGAGAGAACGAGTGAACAAGGGGCAGAGGGAGGACAGGGTGAGGGGAGAGAGACGGGGGGTGGGGTGGGGTGGAGAGGGAGAGAGGGAGAGAGGGAGAGAGAGAGAGAGAGAGAGAGAGAGAGAGAATTCCAAGCAGTCTCCTCACCCAGCACAGAGCCCAACATTGGGCTTGATCCCACAACATGAGATCATGACCTGAACCAAAATCAAGAGCTGGACGTTTAATCAACTGAGCCAACCAGACACCTGTTTTTGTTGTTGTTGTTGTTATTGTTTTTTTTTTAACACAACAAACACTAAAGGGTGTCATCTCCAGGTTAGATTCTAATTTAACCCCTGAAAAAAAGTCAGTGGTCATGCTATTGATGTTTAAAAGCAAAAATAACTCTGCAACAAAACTAATAAACTTATTTTCTAACTGGAAATCACATTTACATTTTATTTAAAATTACAGAGGTGGTTATGACTAAAATCAAATTCATTTCATATTGATTCTGTGTGGACAACACAGTAATAGCTATCACACTGATACTTAGTACTTTATATAAACCCTGAGACCAGTATTATTAATAAGTGTGGAAAATAAGGTTCAAATAAATTAAATAACTTGCCCAAGCTCCCCCCCCCCCCCCCATAAACTACAAAGTGGCTGAACCAAGATTTGAACTGAGATTGTATTTAGGTCTGAACTTCTCCTCTATGCTATTTTCCTCTACAAAACAAACATTTCTTAGATTTTACAGTTATGCCCATCACCACTTGGGAGAAAGATGCAAGAGAGACCTGGAGTGACAATAAAGTAAGGAGAATTTGGGGGAAGGGGTGTCGAGGGGGGTGCTTATGTAATCCATCTCATTACTTCCAATATTAAGTTCAAAGCTAATGGAAGGTTAATCTCAGGGTAAACATGCATGTAACTGACTCACCGAGGGAAAAGGGGAGAGATATTTTTGCCTGGCTGTTTGTTTGTGAGCACACCTTCCTACCCAAATGATTAAATTATTCTCCAAATGAGACTTTCTGCCTTGACAAGATGCTCTTTCTAGAACAGTCTTTTTAAATCAGTAAAGACACATCCTTTAAAACACGCATTCAAGAAACATTAACTGAGTTTGCCATGCGCCAGACACAAAACTAAACGCTTCAAAAGAGGCACACGTTCTGATGGCGAAACCCTGGGCAAACATCTGCCAGGGCCAGGCACCAAGTGTTAAGATAAAGAGGTGCACAATGCAAGAAGAACCTGTATAGATAGCATGTTGCTTAAAAAGCCTTTGTTGTCGTTGATTTTTACTGCTATTTACCTGTTTGTGTGTGAGTATATATTTATACGCAAAGTTTAAATATGTTTTTTGGTTTTGTTTTTGTTTTTTACTAGAAGAGAACCTCATTAGCACTGTCTCCCAGTTGTTTTTGCTTTTAACACTTGGCTGGCACTTTCACACATACTGTGGTATATATCTTCAAATCACCCTGTGAAGTGGTGGTTTCAAGTCCTCTTTTTAAAAAAGAGTCCATACGTGTAAAGTACTTAGAACAGCGCCTGACACATAAGTTCTTGAAAAGTGATGGTGGTGGTTACACAGGAAGAAACAAGTCCAAGTCCAAAAAGGGGGTGATTTTGCACACAGTCTTAGGCAGGTGGGCAAGCGAGCGGCAGTGAGGTAGGAACCTCCTCCTCTTCCTCTTCCAAAGACTGTGCTCCTTTCACAAGCACCCTGCACCAGAAGTTGCCCCAACAACCACACCTTGGGGCTTCCTCTCCGGAAGTCCTTCATCGTGGATGCCCCGCCTCACGGCCCAGGCCTCACAATGCTGCAGTCAGTAAGCCAGCCAGCCGCACCACCCAGGCAAAAGCCCCACCCTGGGTCCCAGCCAGCGAACCTAGGCCTCCCAATCCTCAGGCAAGTTAGAGGCATCAGATTGTTGGCACCCCACATTTGAAAGGCTGTCCCTCTTTTTCCATTTAGGACTTTGCAACGTCTGCTCTTAGAAAGAGGTCAGGACTAGACTCTGAGAATAAGAAAAATCTTGAGTCAATCAGTAGTAGCAATAATAAAAATAGTACAGTAATTGTTAACATTTACTAAGCTCTTACTGTGCGTCAGCAATTGCGTTAAGTGCTTTGCATAGTTTCCTCATTTAATCTCACAACACTTTGAGGCAGATACCATTATCGCTTCCACTGCACTGACAACGAAAATGAGACACAGAGAGGTTAAGGAACTTGTCCTACGTCACCCAGTTGGCAGGTAGTGGAGCTGTAATTTGAGGTCAAGTCTCAGGCACCACACTGTACAGATGCTTTGGCTCCATTATTGAATGGATGTCACCAAACAGACCCTGGCATCAGGCAGATGCTCATTAGGTGCCTCGCTCATGAATGAGAGCCCACATCCTCCACCCGGGAAGGGCAGGAGCGTCATCTCAGGTCTTCCTGTATTTCCTGTCTTCACCTGCTCCCGCCCTGCACCGCTGTTCTTTCACTCTCCTGGAACAAGAGACTGAAAGGTGAGCAAGATGTGGACAGCAAGACTCCCAGGAACCAACCCTGCATTGTCCTGTTCTAGAAGACAAGGGCATTGCACTTCATGGTGCCAGATAACCAACCGAGTGTCAACAAAGTCAGGTGCAAGCTGAACCACCCTCCCGACTCTCCTGGGGGCACAGTCTCCACAGCAGGGGATCTCAACCTTGTTCATTTCTAAAACCAGTCAGGCAAAGGTGAAAGACCCCAACAACCCACCATCCCATCCTTCCACTCACTGCCCTCCCTGAGACTAAGGACAAAACAAATACTCGCAAAGCAGATTATGAAGTTGTGCTATGAACACCCACCCAGCACCCACAGACACTGTGTGCTATGTTGCTGGGGGCTGGAGGATGCTGAGCACCTAGCATGGGTCCCAGCCCAGGGCAAGGATTCCAAAGGGGTGTGGTTCCCT
This sequence comes from Puma concolor, assembly GCF_028749965.1. Taxonomy (NCBI): domain Eukaryota; kingdom Metazoa; phylum Chordata; class Mammalia; order Carnivora; family Felidae; genus Puma; species Puma concolor. The sequence goes on from NC_141673.1 coordinate 7,205,057, forward strand.
CCCCACCTTCCCATCTCAAAGGGAAAACCCAACCAACTCTCATCCACTGTGACAAGGGCAAGAACAGACAAGTGCCTCACAAAGAGAGGGCTGTCAGAGGGGGCGCCTGGCTGGCTCAGTTGGTGGAGCATCTGACTCTTGGTCTCGGGATCATGAGTTCAGGTCCCACGTTGGGCATGGAGCCTACTTAAACAATAAAAAAGACTTAAAAAGAAAAAAGAAAGGAAAGGCTGTCTGCGAGTAGAGGAAGGACTGATCCACAATGGCAGGCAGTGGATGAAGAGTTTTAGGAGTTAAGAGAGAAGGAAGGTCATGGCAGACAGAGGGAACAGGCTGAGGAAAACCACCACACCACCAGGAAATGCCCTGCAAGCTGCTGAAGGGCAGAGAATGTGCAACAGAGTAGAGAAGTGGAGCGGCTTACAGTTGTGTTCTAAAAGGCCTTAAGGGCACCATAAGGCATTGGATCTTATTTTGGAGGCAAGGAGAGGCACAGAAAATGCAGTGGACACTGGCCACTTTCGTTGTTTGTCCATCATTCAACCCAACCCTCCCATCAGCACCCTGCTCTTCCTTTCGGAGAACCCCCGTGAGTGGTCTTGGTGGCAGGTGAGGCTTCCCACCAGGCGGCCCTGATTCATGCATACCCGCACCAGGAGCATGACTCTTGCTGGAGTGACCCAGGAGAGCAGCAGCCCGTCAGAGATCACTGTCGCGGTGGGGTCCTAACCCTGTTGCCCCTGGGCTATCCTTAGCTCCTAACACTACCCTAAGGCTATCCTTAGCTCCTGAGCCTCCCTTGGTTCGGGCCCATTTTCCAAGTCGGGCTCTGCAGCTTTCCGGTCAGTCCGCGCACCACTGTCCTTCCAATAAACTCCTTTTCTGTTCAGGCTAGCCAGACGCAGCTTCTGCGGCTCACCACCCAGCCTCCAGACTGATACAGAGCACACTGAAGCACAAGAGGGAGGGACCGGGTCAAAACCGTGTTTGAGAAAGATAACAAACACAGTTATCAAGACTGTAGTCTGTAAATCACCCACACACCCAAATGCCTTTCCAAAGGGCTGTTCCCTCGGCCTAGAATATGACTCCTCTCTCCTGCCCCTTTATCTAGCCTGAAGACCTCAGCTTATAAGGTACCTCCACAAGAAAATTCCTCTGATCCACCTTTCCACTAGTTAGGTGTCCCTCCTGGGCGCCATCCCAGACTTCCCACACTCAGATCTCAGGAGGTGCACCCTGGTGGGTTCTTAGACACGTTACAGTTTGAGAACCTTGATCCCACAGTGAATCACATGTTCCAGAACATGCCAAATTACTCCCAAGTTTGGTCCAACTCTGTCAAAAAGAACATCATGACACTTTTCCCTTGTAAAGTTCTGTTCATTCTTCCCTCACATCTCAGCTCAAATGTCAAAGTCCCTGTGAAGATACTGCTAATTCCCTTCCTCAGTGCTCAAAACACTACTTGGAGTTTGCTTCTCTGTTATGGCCTCTGTTGCATTTCACTTTGTATTGTCTGGTTGTTTAGATGTCAGCTCCCTGAAAGTCGGGACTGTTTCACTCACCTCCAATACCCCAAGAGTCTAATGCTGTTCTGGGAATATAATAGATACTCACTCATGCTGAACTGGTTTGAACACGTTTTAAAAACTGTATTAAATTTTTTAAGAATAACTTCTGACCAGAAGGGGTTCCTAGACAGCTTTCCTGAGTCAGGACACATCCCACCTCATTCCCATGGGGCAGAAAAGTATATGGGATCCCATGTTAGAAGGCCCAAATTCAACTCCCGACTCCATCAGCATGGGGAATCATGGGCAAATTATTTTATCGGTCTCAATGTCTCATCTGCAAAATGGGAAGAAAAAGGAAGCATCTACCTCACAGCACTGTTAGAAAGACAAATGTATCAGAAGAACTTTTGTAAAGTATAAGGCTTCACCATCAATATCACACTTAGCAAGAAGCATGATTTCCCTTTTGCTGTGGGATAGAGAGGGCCTGAACTGAGCAGACACCAGTTTAGGTAGCTCTGCATCTGGTTCAGCAGTCGAGATTTCATCACTGGTCCAAACCAGACTCTGAACCCAACAGACCAGTTTCACAGGCCAGATGCAGCAGCCAGATTATAAGGGACATTTAGACACATATTCATTAGCAATTCCAAAGGCCTAAGGAATTCAGAAAGAGCTCTGCTTTTCCAGTTTCCAAACCAGTCAATGGTTTAGGATTAGTTTCTAAACAGAGGTTCGTTCCCCAGGGAGCCTTACCCCAGGGAGCTCCCAACACAGGTAAAGGGCTCTGGGATCTAGCTACTCTTTAAAAAATTCCATCAAGTCAACCAAGTTTAACCCTTGAATACTGTGGTCCAGACGTGCAACACTTTACCCTGCACTCTGTGACTAGTCCTTTGTGTCCCGCCCACCACACCTACAAAAGCCCTTACGAAAGGAAAAAATACCGTATTCTAAAAAGAGGCCCTTTGGTCCTAAAAGTCAACTTGCAAAGTGAACTTCCTTATTCATTCTCAGATAGAGTCCAAGGAGAATGTCAGTTCCTGCCTTCTTCCCTTTATGTGCTCTGTCTCCCTTAATTCTTGGAGCACCTGTGACATAGATGTCCCCAGTCCCCACCATACAGCAGAAACGAAGTCTCAGAGAAGTGCTGCAGGACGCAGGGAAGGTCACTTGAAGCGCTAGCACAGAGCAGACCCCTCTTGGTAAACACATGTCACCAAGTGTGTACCTGAGCAGAGGATCCCGGGTCTCTCTGGCCTTAGCCCACCACACACCATCTTGTGTTTGCAACTTGGAAGCCACATCAGACAGAGATGTGGCTGGCACAAGACACAAGGAAAGTACATGGGGTTTGGAGTTAGACCCGTCTGGACTGAAGTCACCTTTCTACCACTTACAAGTTGTGTGATCTGGGCCTCGGTTTCTCATCTGTACATTCCACAGAATCAGGAGACAGGATTAAAAACAACAACATTTTGGGGTGCTTGGGTGGCTCAGTCAGTTGAGTGTCCGACTTTGGCTCAGGTCATAATCGCACACTTCGTGAGTTCAAGCCCCACATTGGACTCTGTGCTGACAGCTCAGAGCCTGGAGCCTGCTTCAGATTCTGTGTGTGTGTCTCTCTCTCTGCCCCTCCCCTGCTCACGCTCTGTGTGTCTCTCTCAAAAATAAACATAAAAAAATTTTTTTAAAGCAACAATGTTTTAGAAGACAACACAGGTAAAGGGCCATACATACACACTGTGTGAGGGCAGGGTCCTCGCTTACCCTGCCAGCACGGTATCCAAAGCCCAGCTCAACACAGGCCCTAGGTAAAGGTCTGAACTGCAGGTCTGACTAGACGCTGCTGGGCCCACAGCTGGTGCTGCAGACACAGTGATTTCAAAACCTGGTGACGGATGGAAAAATAGAGGCGACTGCAGGGACAGTCAATAACTAATAAAGAAAAAGATGAATCACATTCTCCTAGGGAACACCAATGACTTAAGGTTCAAAGGAAGGTATTATGAAGACAACTATTCCTAACAAAGGGTACTTCCTAAAATGCCCGCCGACTTGGGTGAAAAGTAGCCGTAAGAGAATTACGGTGAAAGGAAGCAACTTCCAGAACATCACTTATAGTGATGGAAAGCCCCCAAAATTTTTTCAGAGAGGACGCACTGAAATTTCGGGGGCGGCAAGGGCTGCCGCCAAGAAACTACATGAAAGAGAGCGCAGGCAGAGAAGAAAGTCCCAATGGAACCACCTAAAACAAGAAACCAGTTTTCAAGTCCCCCAAAGCAGAGAGCCGAAAATAAGGAACTGCTGTACATTAAGGGGCAATTTGAAAAGTAGAGAGAGCAAGCAAACGAGATGGAAGCGGCAGAGGTGTCAGCCAGTCTGAACCACGAGCGTCCCAGGCAAGCGAAGGGAACATGTGAGGCAGAGGAAGGGATCGTTCAGAAAGCTGGTCGCTACTCACTGTCCAGTGGTCCTGAATACAGAAAAGTGAGGCACTGGGAGGCCAGGACGGAGGAGTCTGTATATTGTGGGGGGAGGGAGAAGGGATGGTGTGAGCTCTAAACTGGCACCCGTGTGGCAAAGTCAGGCGGAATAAAGGGACCAGAGTCTAGACTCCGCCGGGAAGCTGACGGGCACAGGCGCTCTCCTACACACCGTGGCGGGCAAACACTGGCACATCTTCTGTGGACAGCAGTTTCACGGGGTCTCTCAAAACCACAAACGCGTGGAGCCAGAATAGAATGTTAGTTCCTGCCCCTTCCTTTTATATGTTCCCCATCATTTGACTCTTGTGGCATCTGTGATGGAGATCATCACCAGCCCCACTCCGACCCAGCAATCCCGCTTCTGGTCCTTTCTCCCGCGCTTACACCCACACGTGTGTGAAAATGACGAGTGTACAAAGCTAGTCACCACAGCATTGTCTTTAATAGTAGGACTGGAAGCACCCTGATACGTCCATCAGAAAAGGACTGGATGGGGGCGCCTGGGTGGCGCAGTCGGTTAAGCGTCCGACTTCAGCCAGGTCACGATCTCGCGGTCCGGGAGTTTGAGCCCCGCGTCGGGCTCTGGGCTGATGGCTCAGAGCCTGGAGCCTGTTTCCGAGTCTGTGTCTCCCTCTCTCTCTGCCCCTCCCCCGTTCATGCTCTGTCTCTCTCTGTCCCAAAAATAAATAAACGTTGAAAAAAAAAAATTTAAAAAAAAAAAAAAAAAAGGACTGGATGAATGAAAGCACAGCAGTACATCTATGCAATGGAAAACCATGCAGCCCTGAAGACTAGAAAGATCTCTGATATATGTAGTTAAGTGAAAAACAACAACAACAACAACAACAACAACAACAACAAAGGCAAGGTGCAGAACAAAGCTTGTAGCATGCTCCTTGTGTAGGGATAAAAAGGGGAGCAAATATTAAAAGCCATGCTTATCTGCTTATATTTGCATTAAGGAAGTTTTGAAGAAGGTAAAGAAACTTAAGAATGAATTACTTGTGAGGAGGTGGGGCTGGTGGGTGCTAAGCAAATCGGAGCAGGGCAGGGACACGACTCTTCACAGTCCTTTCTCACATTTTTTAATTTTGCCACACGAATGTATTGCCTTTTCAAAAAAATAAAGATATTTTCCAAGTGGTTAAGTCCCAATCACCACAGTAATTAATCACAGTAATTTACAGCAACTGGAGAGTTTCAAACATTAGAAGGGCTACGGCTGGCAGGGTGAAGGAGCTGTCACCCCTTGTGTCGCGGAGCTCTTTGGGAAATACACACCAATGAACTGACTCCAGAGTGACTTGCTCGTTGTGTTCAGGACAATGGTATTTATTGTCCTGCAGGGACATGGATATGCAAGGGCCTGCCAGTGCAGGGGGGTGGGGGGTGAAGGGTGGGGGGTTAGGCGGGATCATCCGTCTATTAAAGCTCAACTGTTTCAACATCTAGCAACCTGTCAGTGAAAATGTTGTAACAATTCGTGCAGGTGTTAATCAAGCTCAGACAGCATCCAGGAGATACAGACAGACGATTTGATCATCAGAACGCGCTTTTTTGAATAAAGTTTTTTAAGAACTTTTTAAACTATGAAATGGAGGACAGAAGAGATCCGGTGGAGACAAATACAAAAATATATTTTTAAAAAATGCCAATACATGGGCTGAGTAGGAGAACAACAGAAAAGACTGTTCAGTGAACATTAGGCCGAAGGGTGTGAGTGAGAGTGTTTGTCAAGGGCAAAGCCAAACACACCCGGGAGGGAGGAGAAACCCAAGGAGACTGGTTCAGTGGCTCGAGCGAGCGACCCCAGAAAACTTTATATCCCAGGAAATGGAACTGGATGAGAGCAGATCAGGAGCTAAAACCGGGTAGAAAATAAATAAGCTGTGAGCAACAGCTGTACTTTCAACCCAGACATTAACCACAGTGATGTATACTCAAGTGTCAAAACAAAGTTTGTCTTGAAAAAGCTATACACAGGGGTAGAAAAGCAGATCTGTGCTTTACCTCACTGAGCAGTTTCCCCAAGTATGACTCACGGGAGAATCGTGTTTGGTTTCCACACCTCTCCTCACCTCCCAGTGGGGTGTTGGCCACACCCTCCCAACACTCACCCCTGGCTCACCGGGTTGGCCACTCCAAACTCCCCACCAGACGAGGACACCCTGGCCGGGGGCTCACACAACACCTCTGCAGAGTACCCCTTCGCTGCCAGCTGGTGTCGGGGTCTCTTTCAAAGATGGAGCTGACCGCAGGGAGAAGACAGCCGAGGACAAGGCAGTGCCACCCAAAGGCTTCGAATGGGAAGGAAGTTCCTCCGCAGGCTGGGGCACCGCGTGGGCTACCAGCAGGAGGACCGCATGAATGCGGGTATCTGACACAGTGAGCCCCACCCCCACCCCCACCAGAGCCCACAAAGTAGAGACAGTGACTGACAGTTCAGTCACATCAGTGTGTATTGCCATGGAATTCAGAACACCCAGGATAAAGACAAGACCCTACAAACTTCCAGAGGAGAAAACAGCTGGCACATGAAGGATCGGGAATCAATTGGTATCAGATCTCAATGAGCAGAAGCTAGAAGACAGGCGATGCCTTTTTCTTTTTTCATTTCTTTTAATGTTTTTATTTTTGAGAGAGAGAGAGAGAGAGAGAGAGAGAGAGACAGGGAGAGAGAGACTGACCAAGTGCGAGCGGGGGAGGGGCAGAGAGAGAAGGAGACAGAATCTGAAGCAGCCTCCAGGCTCTGAGCTGACAGCAGAGAGCCAGATGAGAGGCTCAAACTCATGAACCGAGCTGAAGACAGACGCTTAACTGATGAGTCACCTAGGAGCCCCATCAAACTTCTGATATAAAATTAGGTCCAACCTAAAATTCCAAACTCATCCAAACTATCAAACTGACATGAGGGTAGAACAAAGATATTGTAAGACAGACAAGGCCCCCCGCCCCCACCCTAAATTTACTTCTAATGTACTCTTTCTGAAGAAGCTGCTGGAGGATGTGCTCCATCAAAATGAGTGAAAAAATACCACCTAGGGAACAGTGGCTTCAATGATCACTCCCCAGGGTGATGACTAAGGTAATCCCAGGATAAGTGCGGGACACCGGAGCTAGACAAACATCAGATGGGGCAAAAAAGAGGGAGCGACAAGGGGGTAAAAGGAGCTAACTTCATATTGAGAGTTGCTGTCACAAGAACTAGGGCAGAATTCATTGAGAGAACACAGAAAGTTAAGCAAGGGAATAACCGGTATTATTACAGGGCCTAGGAAAAATACAAACAGCAACAAAAAACGTAGAGGATTGGGGCGCCTGGGTGGCTCAGTCGGTTAAGTGTCCGACTTTGGCTCAGGTCATGGTCTCGCCGTTCATGGGTTCAAGCCCCGCGCCAGGTTCTGTGCTGACAGCTCAGCGCCTGGAGCCTGCTTCTGATTCTGTATCTCCCTCTCTCTCTGTCCCTCCCCTGCTCACGCTCTGTCTCTCTCTGTCTCTCAAAGGTGAATAAATGTTAAAAACAAAAAAAAAAATTTTTAAATAAAAAAAAAAGTAGAGGATCTACACATGAGAAACAAAAGGCTATGTCCAGACAAACTCCTGCCCACAAATGTTCACAGCAGCTTCATTTATAACAGTTCAAAAGTAGAAACAGCCTAAATGTTGGTCAACTGACGAATGGACAAATAAAACATGATGTATCCACACAAGGGAACACTCTGCTGCAACACTGATGAACCGTAAAGCCATGCTAAGGGAAGGAGGCCACATATTCCATTTCTGTGAAGTGTTCAGAACAGACCAATCCACAAGGACAAAAAGTAAAACAGCTCACTGAAAAGTTTCTTGACCCTTCTCCAAAGAAAACAGCTGCCTCTACTTGCCATCATCCACTCACTCCCGACCTCTTTTTGGCTTATCTAGACTTGGACCCCTTCATCTGACTTCTCTGTCAAAGGCCGACCTCCCAACTGCCAAATCCCATGACTCCTTTCGTGGCCTCATCATCCCTGCTGTCCTCTGCAGCATGATCCCTGGCATCCACTAACCACTCCTTGAAAAGTTCACCTTCCTTCAGTTTTCTATCACACTTTCCTCCCCTGACCTGACTTCCCAGTTCTATCTTCTCTCACCTATAGCCTCAACTCCACAGTGACTACTCTTCAATCTCCATCCCCAGCTTTGACCTTTTCCTGGTTAACTGGCCTGATTTCCTAGTAGATGACCTCCCGCCCACCAGCACCTCAACCACTGCACATTTAAGACAAATGTTTATCATCTCCCCCAAGCCAGCTCTTCCTGCTGGCTTCTGAACTGTCTCAGTGCCGGAGGATCAAAGCCCTGATGGGATCATAGAATTCCACCTCTACTCTGCCTTCAGGGCAAGGCCTTCACTGAGGCCCCAGCCTGTTATGTCCACCATCTTGCACAATGGCCACTTCCTATACAAACCCCATCACCCCCTTAGTATTATCACCTCACACCCGAATAGCTGCAATTCCCTCCTAATCTGGGCTCCCTGACTCCACTCCTCCTTGCCCATCACCACAGTTGAATTCTCTTAAAACCTGTGATTGATGCGTCATTCCCCTAGTTCAAAATCCTCAGCAGGTCCCTCTCCACATTCCACAAAACATGTGCATCAGGTATGAAGACCCCCCAGTTTGGCTCCAACACACCTTTCAGACCTTATCTTCTACCGTTGCCTTATACACACCACGTGGTCCAAGGACTCACTAGTAATCCTTGATCTCTAAGGCAGCCATGTGATGGTCATGATTCTGCCACCCACCCTTCTGGGTCTTACGGGAAGGACACCTCTGTCATTGTGCCTTTCCTGATCCCGGTGGAAAAATATCTCCCCTCTCTACCTTTGCAGAAGACCTGGTTTATTACAACACGTGAGGCGCATTCTCATGACGCGGCTATCCACCATAAAAGAAAGTGCCCTAGATACTCTATCATCATAGGACCGGAGGCCTGGGACAGCAGATCATCCTGCGGTGGAACGGGGCCCTGGAGACCAACTGACACATCATGCTTTGTTGGGCCTACAGTATGTTTCTTTAAAAAAAACAACCAACCACTTGGAGCCACCATTTAAAAATGTGGACATTTCACATAAAAATCCTGACTTGGGTACCTCTTGAAAAAGAGATGGCAGATCCCTTTGCCAAGAGGCCTCCCTCACCTAAATTAGTCTGCCCTAGTCATTCTGTATAACATGAGCCCGTGTTATTTTCTTCACGTGTCCTGCCAGAGCTATTCATTTAAGTGATTTGTTCCTCTTGTGTTTCTTGCCTCAAGAATTTAAGTTCACTGAGAGGGAAGAGAACGTGGATGTCTTGTTCAAAGCTATCCTCAACACTCTGTCCATCATAGGGGTACTTAGGAGCCACTCAAGACAGGTGCTGAATAAATGAATGGATGTGGCCTCCATGGACTCACATCTTTGAAGGGCACTCATAGATTACAGCACAGATGAGGTTGCCCAGGGAAGGATCTTGCCCAACTGGTCTTCCAGGAGGCAGACATGAAATCCCCAGGCTGCAAGCTATGCAAACTGCACACCACCCCCCAACACACACATAAAGTATCTTTATTCATTCTCATGGTCTCTTCTTCCTTACCTGACTGGCTCTGGAAACAACGGGGCAGGTTACCCCTGATCTAACCCAACCCCAAAGGCTGTGTCTAGTACAACTTAGAATCCTGCCCAGCCCAAGGTCACTAGATTCATTCAGGTAGTCCACAAATACTTATTCTAAGTGCTAGAAATATAGCATGAAGGAAACAGAAGGACCTGGCACTCATGGAGCTGAACTTCTGGGGGGGGAACGGATGCATAAGAATTCAGGAATATTTGTGTAACTGCAGACCACTGGCCTTCAGCCTGCCCAACCCTTCTTATGCTCCAAAACCTGGTCAAAGTCCACCTCCTTGGAGTGGTCTTCCTGTTATGCCAGCCTTGACCAGCTCCCTCAATGTTGACTTTCACTTATTGCCCTGTGAGCAACTGTAAGCTATTCTACGCTGAGCATTACAGTTTTACTGTTATTCCTCTTAGGCTCCATGAGGCCATAAAATCTTCTTTCCTATCTTTCATGTTCCCTACAGCTCAGAAACCACAGCTGGCACTTGAATACTTGTTGACCAATTGAAGGCAGGGAGTCACTTTTTCCCAAATCTGGTATGGGGACCCGTGAAGCCATTGAACCACTGCACTAGTTTCCAGAATGTACATTTTACTCAGAAATCTACGGGGAAAAGGTTAATACTTGACCATTAGATAAGTGAACACATTACAAACTAAGAGAAACAAGAACTGGTTATGGAATGAGAAGGCAAAATGCACATGAATTTCTTCCGGTGAGCTTGCTGGTAGGCAGCCTCAGGCATACTTCTTACTGGCTGGGTAACCTTGGGTAAGTTAATGAACCACCTTGAGCCTCTGTTTCAGGATCTATGAAAGGGGATGAGAGTAGTAAAACAGATGTCTCTACCTGATGAAACTGTTGTTAAGGATTGAGAACATTCATGTGTATGAGTGCTTAACACAGTGTCTGGCACATACATGCTCAAAACATGTTAGCTGTGCTTCTTAAGTTCAAGAACCTCTCTCCTCCATTTGTTAACACATCTCCGTATTTAGGAGCACTTCGGAGGGAAATCTGTGGTAAGACTTGGGGCTTCAATTAAGGGTCTTAGCTCACTGCCAGAATGACCAGAAACAGAAGGCAAGGACAAGCCAAGGAGTTAAATGTTACAGAAGCAAAATGGGAAACATTCTTTTCAATTAACTGCTGTCACTTATCTCTTCCCCTAGAAGAGAATTCTCTGCGCCTCAGTTTCTTCATCTGTACAACAGGGATGTAGCTGTCGTTTCTGCAGGCAAGACTGTAGTGAAATCCTGGACATGACAGGACTTTATAAAACTCATGAGCACGGGGCGCCTGGGTGGCGCAGTCGGTTAAGCGTCCGACTTCAGCCAGGTCACGATCTCGCGGTCCGTGGGTTCGAGCCCCGCGTCAGGCTCTGGGCTGATGGCTCAGAGCCTGGAGCCTGTTTCCGATGCTGTGTCTCCCTCTCTCTCTGCCCCTCCCCCGTTCATGCTCTGTCTTCTCTATCCCACAAATAAATAAACGTTGAAAAAAAAAATTAAAAAAAAACAAAACAAAAAAACTCATGAGCACAATGCACTTGAGTTACTGCTTAAGACCATGGGTTCTGGACAATTTAAGGTTAGTGACCTTGTACAAATAAACATCTGGCCTCTGTCTACCATGGGATTGTAGGGAGGCATAAGTGAAATAATATAAAGAATTTGGGGACTATCAGAAGAGCCCAACTACTGAGAGTTATTATTATGGTTATTAATCTATTCATTGGACTCCTCACTCCCAAGTGTCAGATGAAAGCCTGCTATAGTGACACTGGCTCAGGAACTGGGCTCTATAACCAGCTGGTAGACCTTGGGCAAGTAACTGACCTCCAAACTTTGGGTTTCCATGGTCACAAAATGAGAGCATTGCAAGAGAGAATCCCCTGGGCTCCTACCAGCTCTTCCACTCCGCTGTTAAGGTCGCCGGAACAAAGGCTACCCGCTCCCCAGCCTGTCCCCGAAGGGCCACAACTCAAAATTCTTGCTGCTCAATTCCCTCTGCAGCGCGATAGCAGGAGCGCCCGAGTCTCCATCCCGGAGAGAAGCGTCCATACTCTGCCGCCACCGCTCGCTTTCATCAGCAACTTGCTTCCGCAGGAGCTCCCTGCCCAAAGTTTCCCAGAGCGCCAAGTGACCCGGCCGCAAGTCACCACCCGGAGGGCCAGAGAGGAGCGCGCGGAGCCTGGGGACCCTGTTTCGGTAATCCCAAAGCCGCCCCCGCGGCCGGGCGGGGAGTGACAGGTGCGACGCGGAGCTGCGGGCAACGGGAGAGCGGGACCTGGCGCGGCGCGTGTAGGCGCGCGAGGGAGGCGGCGGCCGCGCGCTCTCCTCGGGCTGCTCCCGCAGGGCGCTCGCGAGGCCCCCAGCTCCGCGCCCCCGGCCCCACGACCCCCGCTCCGCTTCCGGACACGCGGCACCGCAGAACCGAGCGGCCGGGCGGGGACCCAAACCCGCAGCACTCCGAAGGGTTGGGTTCCGCCGGGCCGACCGCGCGTGCCGATGCTTCCCGCGCGAGCCAGGGCTGCGGGGGGTGGGCGCACGCGCACCCGCGCGCTGCCGTAACCCCTTCCTCCCCGCGCGCCCCCGCACTCCCACCCACCCACCTACCACTCACCGTCGATGTCCCCCAGGGTCAGCTCGTCGCCCAGCTCTGTGAGCGTCTCCATGGTCTCCAGACCTCCCAGCTCGCCACTCTCGTCCATCGCCCGGCTCGGCGCGGAGGCCCCCCTACCTCCCCGCTCAGGGAGACGCGGGGGCGGTGCCGCCGCCACCGCCCATGACACCCAACAGCCCCCTCCCGGTACCGCCTCACCGGCCGGTGCCAGCCGCCGCCATGTTTGCGCCGCGCGGGAGGGGCGGGGCGGGATTCCCCCGCCCCAACCCGCGCCCTCTGCGGCCCCGCCTCCAGGCCGCGCGCCCCCTTGTTTGTTGTCAATGGGACCAGGCTCGTCGTGGCCAATCAGCGCGCGAAGCGGCGCGTGGGGTGATGGCGCGTCATCGATCAGCAGCTCAGATTTGCATAGCGAGGCCCCGCCCCGCGAGGGCTCGTAGCAAATGCGAAGTGAAGGCTCCGGGTCCTCAGCCCAACCTTACTCCCCTTGTTTAAAGGCGCCGCTCCATTTTCAGTTGGATCTGCCTCTGCAAGCTAGTCCATCCACCGGCTGGGGGTGGAAGGGTTAACACCCTCCGCCCCCGCTTGCGGGTCGCCCCCGGAGCGCGCTGTGAGCACATTACGTCATCTTCCCAGCTGCTCCCCCGCCCAGCCTGCCTAGGAGAGCGGGTAGAATCAAACCTGGCCCCCAGCACTGGGGCCCGGAGGAGTCTCGATCATTCAAGTCGCGTTCCTAGCAAGCCCCTTGCAAAGGCGGAAATGGAGGTTCGCCGTGGGCTGTGAACTGTCCCAAGTGCAGAGTGCATTTTACAACCTCTGTGCCTTTGCACCTGCCGCGACCAAGCGCTTTACTCCTATGGTCTCACCCTGGGTCCCTCCGAACCTCCTGCAGACTTTTAAAGCAATGCTAGAGCCCGAGACCCACCACAGGCCTCCTAAGGTGTGACCCAGGCTTGAGCGTTTTGGCCGTGAAGCAGGGATTCTGACGTGCAGCCCGCCCACAAGTTCCCACTGCCCCACCTTGCAGCTGGTCTCCATGTAAACAAATGTGCAGACCAGTAGGAATTTATCCTATGGAATAAAAGTTATGAGTGCTCAAAGTGCGCAAATATAGAAGTTCAGAGACGTAACTGGGGCAAATATTGGGAAGCCCAATAAAGGACTGAATGAATAAATTACATCCACACAATGGAATGAACTATCATTAAAGGTCATGTGCATAAATGCTTATTGACAAATGCTCTAACAATATATTGTTAAAAAGGAAAAGTATGGTAACAGAGCTGTCGCTTTTGAGGTAAAGAAGAGAGCGCGTAGTAGCCTGTGTGGAGGCAGACATATGGATCCACTATGCAGTGTGACCTTGGCCTAACTGCTCTAAGCCTCCCATTTTGTCATCTCTAAAATGCAGGGAAAAGTGTCCTCTCAGTTTGGAAGATTAGAGATCATGTGCACATTCACTTGACAACATTTATTGAACATTTCTGACAGGCAAAAAAAGGCAGTTCCTGCCCTCTGAGAGCTTCCAGTCTAGTGAAGAGAACAGACATTAAACAAAAATAGAAAGCAGGTAAGGTACAGGTAATCAATAGAGAGTAAAGGGGGTGATGAAACTAACCAAGGACCTAACTTAGGTTGTCAGTTAAAGGACTCTGACATTTAAGATGAAACCTAAAATTTTGAGGAATCATGTCTAGTGTAGCCAGGGGAACAGATGATATGGACAAAGGCCCTGAGGCAGGAGGAGTTGCCAGCAGCCAGCACTTGGCATAAGGCCTGGCATATAGTATGTGCCCGTACAAAGCAGCTACTGCAATTGAAAAAATAGGGATCTATGTGCTCACATGAAGGGCAAAAGGCTGGAAGGTCCAAGAGCTGAGTTGTCAGTCATGATTATGGGAGTGGTTGGACTTAGGGTGAATTTTATTTTCTTCTTGGTGTTTCAGTATTGTTTAAATTACTTCTTATAATGAACATGTATAACATAAGAAAAAAGTGACTTATTTTTGGGGGAAAAAAGGACAAGAATGTTTCTTCATTGTTTACATGCAGAAGAGTTTATACGCAGACTACACCTACCAGTCTCACCCTGAAACAGGAAAACTAAACCCTGATAACCTGCCCTGGATCAGGCATGGAGTTGGGCAGTGCCACCTTGGACTGCACCTCTCACAGGGCTCCCCCCACTGAGGGGTGACTGTCTCCGGACTACCATAACTCAGTTTGGTACAGTGGTCTCCCAACCCAAAGCCCGAGCTTCGCCCTGCAGAGGGCAACCTAAGCAGCAGGTCGGGCACAGTACCTCCCACTCTGTAATGTCCCCACAACTCCCTATTGGATCTGCCTAGAAGCGGTGGGGCTTAAGAAAGTGGCCTGAGGGAGCACAAATGAAGGCTCAGGAGAAATTGCAGAAAAAATGTGGCTGCACTGCACCCAGCGAAACACTGGCATTGTCCCTATGGCCCTGGATCCCACCTAATTGAACATCTCTCCCAGCGGGCACCTTGCCCTGGCTGGGAGAACAGAGACTGGCTCTCAAGAGTGGACCAGTCTTAGACAAGTCACTCCTCAGGACCTGGGTTCTTCATCTGGAAAGGGAGGGACTAGACAACCATATATCCAGAGATCTACCACAGACTGGGCAACTACTACAGGTCATAGAAGAGAATGTTGCACATGCTTTTTCACTGAGTACCTTTGATGCCTCCCCTTTTAGGCCTCTGCTCACAGTGCCTTGTCACCTTCTCCCTCCTCCCCCAATCTTTCAGGATTTGTCACTTCCTCCAGCATTACGCAAGAACATGTACCCCATGGTTTGACACAAAGATCAGGCTGGCTTGGGGATGGGAAATTACAAGTTTGGTTTTGGATAAGCTGAAACCTAAGGACTGAGGATTATCAGTGGCAAGAGGGAAGGTGTCATCAGCTTTGGGGTCTCAGAGGATAAAGGTGCCAAGCAGAAAAGAGCAGAGAGGAGAGACTAAGCTAAAACTCTTCATTTAAGGGGTGGGGAAGGAAAGCGGAATCAGGAAGAGACAAAGCAGATTGAGACTAAAGGCAGAGAACCAGGACAACATAGCAGCCCAGAAGCCTGGAAGGATCATCTCAAGGAGCTTCCAACAGCATCTCTCTGAGGGCAGTGACTGGGGACAGCAGAGGAAGATGTAGGGCTTGGATAAGGAGGGACAAGTGCTGTGGACTAAGGAGATTTTGTCCCCAGGGGTCATGTGGTAATGTCTGGAGACTGCTACTAGCATCTGGTAGGCAGAGGCTAAGAATGCTGCTAAATATCCTACACACACAGGTCAGCCATCCTCATATACACAACAAAGAACTATCTGGCCTTAAATGTAAATAGTGCCACTGCTGAGAAATCCTGCCTCAGAGGACACAGGGGAGCTAGCTCCCAGACTCTCCAGGGGTGCCTGAGATTGAACTAGGAAGCTCAGCAGACAGGAAAAACATCCTAGACCATGCTGAAAACACCACTGAAGACATCACTGTTGCCACCACTGGGCACCCTTGGTGTTGGTCTGGCCACTAGAACCCCCCACCCCCTGACCCCCTACCTCTGGTCCCAGTGGCCACTACCTTCACCGGCACAACTCCCACACAGGCTGGTGCATCTGGTTGATGGCACTTTCTCCTGGGACTGAATCCTAGCTGTAAGGAAGCTGGACAAACACATGCCCTTGGGCCTCGAGGTGAGAGGGCTCTGTCTGCAGTAAGACTTGAGGGGGAATCCCAGGAACAAGTAACAACAATCAGCAACGGCATCAAAGGGAAGGAGAGGGGGAGAGCAGAGTGGTTCTGCCTGTTTCTTTGAAGGTGTCAGATGGGAAAACCTGGGCCCCTTTGAGGATGAAGAGGAAGGAATCGACCAAGATGAAGAGGCGAAAGGTGTAGAAGGAAGAGCCTAGGAGGATGGGGGGTGCCAGATAGGACAGAGGTGAAGATAGGGAAGACTGGGTCCTTCTCTTCGGCTGTGTAAACAGGGATGCTCAGCAAACCTATGGGATGGTGAAGAACCATGAGAGAAGGGCATCTGTCACTGAGAAACCAGGCCCCAGCCTCAGAGAAGCAGTTTAGGGCTGGGGAGGGTTCAGACATTATCAAATTCATTTTGCCAGTGAAGCTACAGGACAGGGACAGGCTGGGCCAGGATCACTCGGCAAGTCTGAGGGGCTGAGACAAGACTCAGGTCTCTCTTGGGCTCTGTCAGTGGTGGGGGACTAGGGGGTTCTGGGATGGTCATGTGTCCCTCCTCTTTTAAGGGGACCTGGCTTGGCCAGGTCAAAGAGACTAAAGTAGAATTCCCACCAGAGCCTTTCCCTCTTCTGCCTGGGAGGGGCATTATTACAGGGTAGCTGCCCATTCAGGGCCTAATTCCCCTGCAGCTTCCCTGCTCTACAGCCACTGGTCTCTACTATGGGGAGCTCAGTCTCATCAATCCAGCTTGCAGCAGGTCTGCCTTTACAAAGCACAGCCTCCTGTAGAGCTACAGCCTGTCTCCCAACAGCCCCTACCCACAGGCCAAGGATCTCTTAGAGTTGCCTGGAGGACAAGTTGACTCTACCCTGCACCTGCTCATGGACCGTCCCAGATGTCAGAGGACAGAGATCATGTTGCTCTAAGGTCTTTGGCTAAACACCCTCCCGGGACACTTCTTCATGAAGGATGGTGCTGAGAAGGGGAAGAGAAGGCCTAAGCCAAGCCCCTGCTTCGCTGCCCTGCTAGGGCCTGGGGCTCCTCCTGATGAGGTGGGAACATCCTCTAAGGTAGTTTCTACATCTGTGAGGACCTCTGGTACCCCCCCCCCCCCCCCACCTCCAGGCCCCTACCCTCTGAAAGGGCTCACAGCTCCCAGGGGCCCAAATCGGCCTCGGTTAGCCCAGAGGGCTTGCTGGCTTCTCCTGTGTCTCTGCAGGGGGCTGGGACCCGTGCTGAGCAGCTCAGTGCCACAGTGGGGCCATCAGTAGGCATGGCACTTCCACAAGTGGCTCAGAGCCTGATTCTGCTGCCTCCTCATGAAGGGTGGCAGCTGGCTGGTCAGTGGTCCTAACTCAAAGGGAGGGTCCAGTCCAGGATCCTTCCAGCCTCCCCTAGCATCTCAACATGGTTTGATCTGCAGCATGGCATCCTCTGAAGGCCTCCTTGGCACCCACTCCAGGAAGGCCCCAGGAAGGAAATCCAGCCCTCTGTGGCCCAGTCACTTCAGTTAGGGCGCAGAGCCAGCTTCAGGGGGCTGAGCAAAGGCCACCTCCCCTTTCACAGAGCTGGCTCTCACCACCAGTAGATGCCTCTGCCTCTTCCTCCGGACTGGTCTCCTCCTGGCCCCTTGAGCCCTGGGCCACTCCTGCTATAACTCAGACTGGGATCTCGAGATCCGGGGGCCTTTTCGCATCTCTTTCCGCTTCTCCTCTTTCTTCCTGCGTTTCTCCTCCTCCCTCAGGGCCTTCTGGAAAGGGTCAGTGCTGGAAATGAACTGAAAGAAAAACAGAACAGTCTGGTTTAGTCTGTGGGGAGCAAAGAGTTTGTCTGAGGCTAGGCTGCTGTGGGCTTGCAGCAGCAGGAAGATCGCCTAGACACAGGCCCTGCCCTCAAGGAGCCCGCAGACTCTTTCGAGATAGTTCAGTGAGCTTGGGGAAAACTGCTTAGAGGGTCTTGAAAAACAACCAGGAGCTCACCAAGCCGACAGAATGAGGGAAGAAAAGGACATTCCAGGAAGAGGGACAAGTGCTAAGGTGTGAACCTGCATGGCGCATTTGAGAAACCATAAGCAGACTTCTCTCAGGGTGAGGGGACTGAGTGCCCAAGACAACCGCAGACCCCTCCAGGGCCCCGGCTGCTATACCCCTGAGGAGGAGAGGGCAACCAGTGAGAGCAAGAGACCGCAGGCATCCTGCTGCTTGTGAACAAGCTGCAGAGAAGCCCAGGCAAAGGAGTGCATGGGAAGCAGAGGGCCAGAGGTCAAACTGGCAGACCTTGAAAAAGAGGTGGAGGAGATCGTGGTGCCCAGGCTCACGGCTTCCACGGTGCGGGGATGGTGGTGCTTGATGAGGTGACAAGAACCCAGAATGAGCCAGGGTGGAGGAGGAGGACTTCAGTGGACGCATTTCTCGACTGCGATTCCCAGGGCCTTTGCTCTTCTCCCTCTGCCCTCTCCAGACTGGCTCATCTAAACTCACGGCTTCTGTTAGGTATGTATGTCAGTTTCCCCTCATACCTGCATCTCCATGTCTAAATGCCACTAGGATGTCCCAAATGTGCCCCAAACTTGGCATGGCTCCATCTTCGCAAAAACCCAGTCCTCTTGCAACGTCCCCGTCCTCGTGAACAGTGAGGCCCCCACCCCCACCCCTCTCCCTCCTTGGCCAAGGCCTGGCTCGTTTTAACTCCTAAGTGTCCCTCAAACTCATCTCCTCCTGTCCGTCTCCCCTATGGCTACCCTCATCACCACCTCCACCTCTCTCCCAATGACTCGGAGCCTCCCAGTGCTCTCCACACCCACTGTGGTGCCTCTCAAGACCTTCTCCTCACTGCAGTGAGTTCTTTCCAAAATGCAAATCTGACCATGTCACACTCCTGCTTAAACCCTTCTATGACTGCATTATTCTCAGGATAAAATTCCACATGCTCCATCTGCAGGCCCGCTCTGCCCACCTCTGTGTTCCTCCCTCACACTCCCTGTTTTGGGCTCTCAGTTTCCCTGTTCCCTTCCACCCCCAGGCCTCTGCATGTGCTGTGAAGGCCCAGAATGATCTTTCCAGCCCCTGCCACCTTTGCCACATTAGCTCCTGCTCAGCTGTCGCCATCCTGGGGGACCTGCCCTGAATCCCGCCTGGCTCCTCCATTTCCTTCTCAGGGCTTCTCCCTCATGATCACATGCTTCGTGCCTGTCGCCCCCACTGGAAAACATTCTCCGTGAGGACAGGAGGATCCTGTGTTGTTCACGAGTCCCTAGCACAAGACCTGCCTGGCTTATAGAGGGCACTCAGTATGTATTTTTTAAATGAACAAGTGAATCATGTTAGCATATGAAATACCATAATAGTACCCCAAACTCATGTTAACTATGCTGTGAAATATGCCTGCTTTATTTGTTCTTAGGGCAAATTTGACAAATGTGTGATCAAGGTAGACATTAAAAACAAACCAGAAGCTCTACCTTGTGCAGAAATCTACTTGCCATGTTAGGCTGAACTATGAGAGTCTGGAAGGTGGGGTAAAATCAGAGAAGTGTGACCCAGGGAGGGTAGATGATATACTTAAGTCACACAGCAAGTGGGAGGCACAACTGGGACGAGCCCCCAGGCCTCCCACCTCCCCGACCAGTGTTCCCCCTACCACACTCTGCCTCCTGTTGCTAGGAGTTAATTCTCATCCTCTTGGGAGGGATGAGGAGCTGACCTCCCAGGTCACAGAGGACCCCATACCCTCTGGCTCTGGCTGGGTTACAGCAAGTCAGAAGATCTGGGCCTTCCAACCCCAGCTGGCTTAGCCTCACCAGGAGGGCCCACACCTAGCTGGGTCAGAAGAGAAACACTGACTCTCCCTTTCTCAGACCCCTTCCCCACTAGGCCTAACTAATGCCTACTTTAAATTCCTGATGCTAACCTCCAGCGGGCCCTTCCTGCTGCCTGGCAATCCAGACCAGTCTTCCTGGTCTGCTCCCTCAGTGCTCTCCTAGGCACACCTTCTCTAGCCCCCCAACCCTCCTCCCCTCCCCCACAGACCATGACCTGGCTATTTCAAGAACAGAAGAAAATTCCACAAGCTCCCACCTCCACTCCCACCAACCCAGCCGCCTCTGTGCGCAACCTGTTCTTCCAGACAAGATGGACTCTTCCCCCAGGCGCCAGATCTTCTCCCCTGCCTTCCTTCCTCAGGATGGGGCTCCAGCAACTCTTCTGCCCCTGCACCACCAATTCTTCCTCCCTAATGGGCTCTCCCCATCAACATGCCAACATGCCTAGTCTCTCCCATCTGACTAAAATTTCCCCTGGAATCCACACCCCCTCCAGCTATGTTCCCATTGGTCTGTTCCTTCTGGAAAGAAAGCTCTTTGAAGGTAGTCTGCTTTTGCTGCGTCTACTTCCTTGCCTCTCATTCTCAAAATCCAACCTTTGTCCCCACTGCTCCACTCAAACAGCTTATATTATGATCTCTGATGGCCAGTGTCCATCTTGCTAAACCCACTGGCCAGTTCTCAGGCCTCACACTACTTGGCCTTCCAGCAGATTCTATGAGCCGCTCACTCCCTTTGCTGCACTTTTCTCATAGGGTCTCAGAAATTATCCTCTCTGGGTTTCTACTCTCACACTGTCATTCTGGGGCTTCTTTGCTAGTTCCTCCGATCCTCCCTCCTCTACCAGTAGGCACGTCCCCGGATGCAGCCCTCTATCTGCCCTGACACTCTACCTGCCCCGGGGTGGTGGAACATGACCTGTGCCACGGCTCTCCACACCTTCCTTCATAGGCATGACTCACATTGGCAGTCCCAGCTTCAACCTGAAATCTAGAGTCCTATTTCCAATCGCCTCCTTGACATCTTCATTCAGATGCTCACCAGGTCCAGAAACAAAGTCTTGATTCCCCTATCCAAGCCTCAAACTTGTCCCACCACAGTGTGCCCATTTTACAAAATGGCAGCCCCATTCTTCCATGTGTGCAAGCCAAAAGTCTTCTAGTCCTTCTTACTGCATCCCTCTCATGTCACATCTGCTTCCTTAGCTAATCTTATTGGCTCTACCTTCTAAACAACCAGAATCTCACCATCCTCAAAGTTGTCACCCTGATTTTGGTTTAAGCCACTATTAACTCCCAAATGGACCAGCACAGCCGCCTCCTCATCAGTGTCTTTGTTCCCACCCTGGTCCCCTAGACTACTCTCCACACAACAACCAGGTTGATCCTCTACAGGGGGAAGTCAGAGCCTATCACCCTGTTCTCCACGTGTCTCAGAGTAAATGTCAAAGGCCTGGAGAAGACCCCCAAGGGTCTTGTGATCTGGCCTACTCTGACCTTTTCTTCTCACGTTTCCCCTTCCCCCTCCAAATATGCTTCCAACTCAAGGCCTGTGCACTGCAGCTCCTTCAGCATGGAATGTTCTTCCTCTAGATACAAGACTCACTCTCTCACCTTGTTCAGGTCTTTTCAGTAAGACCTTCTGCATCTAAGTCACACGAAATAGCAGTTGTACTCCCACTTCATCCCTGATTACTTAAGCACATTCCCCTGCTTTTTTCTCCATAGCCTTGTCACCACCTCCCATTATTATATGCTTTTTATTGACTGTATCTTCCAACTAGAATGGCACTCCCAGGAGAGCAGGGCTACTCTGCTTCTCTAGCAGCTGGGATTCGGTAGATGCTCACCAAATGATAAATAAATGCATGTGCTATGCCTCCGAGGCTCTGTGCAAGCCAGTGCCTTGGCCTAGAGGGTCTTCTCCAGGCCAGTCCACCCAGCAGCTCTTACTCATCCCAGAGCTTCCACCACCTACTTGCTGAAGCAGGGTCAGGTCCCCTCTTAGGGTTCCACAGCTCATCACACTTCCCTCCTCCACTGGTGCAGTGATCATGCTAGATTGGGACTGTTTCCCTGCCACCTTCCCCAACAGACTGTGAGCAGGGAGAGGGCCAGCTCCCTCTGGACAGGGGCAGTGGCCAGCATACAGCCTGACACCAGTTGGCTCTAGTTATGGGTACATAAGAAGTACTTATGTACAGAACACTCACTAGCACAGAGAGTGCATGAAGGGAGCTGAGCAAGCCTGGGCTGCTGGTGGGACAGGTCCATGCTGGATGCTAAAAAGCGAGTAAAATCTTGAGACCATCCCTAGCCAATGAGAAGTAAGGAAAGCATGTTGCTGGTATGGTTACTTCCAAGCAGAGCACATTGTGACAAAGCCAAACTCAATCTATCCTAGCACCCATTCTCTCTGGTCTATGCTCTCACCCTCCTCCCATGTCAGAGGCCTTCGTGACCTGCAGGGCCAGGAGAGCCAGCCTCACAGCAATAAAGCATGTGGGTGCCCCTCCCGGGGAAAGGCAATTTGCCATGGCCTTGAGTGTCCTTCCGTATTCTTGCTGGGTATGCCCGGACTATTCTTACACTGGCCATTTATCAGGGTTGTGATTATAGCAAGCAACCTCGAGGGATGTTATGTGACGAGGTAACAGCAACCCTAGTAGGGAAACCCTTACCTCCCATTCTGCTGCCTAAAGCAAAGCCACTGGTTCAAAGGGGCTCTTGATTCAGAAGTTCCCCTAAATACTCAGGCCTGGCTCATTGATCGTTCTCCTAAATTAAGAGCTAATGGTACTGTGCAAAAGAGTTAACATAGCTGGCCCGACTGCTATCCTTTGAAAGGCCTGTTTCTAGGGCTGTATCTTGGCTAGTGTCTGGGAACTTGGATTTTGGGACGACTCCCACCAAGTGATAAGAGTGACTCACTGAGCTTAAACTGTGCAAACAATAGAGTTTATGCTGAACCCCTTGCTTTCGTCCTGGGACTCTGGAATTATGGAATGCACTGGGCAGAGGGAGCTTAAGTGACCAGCTCCCAATACAAACTCTAGGCACTGAGTCTTTAACGGGCCTCCTTTCAGGACAACTTTTCACATGTCACATCTTGTTGCTGTGGAAATTAAGTATGTCCTGGGTGCTTCCACTGGGAGAGGATTCTTGGAGGTTTGTGCCTGGTTTCCCTCAAACTTCACCCCAAGAGCCTTTTCCCTTTCCTGATTTTGCTTTGCATTCTTTTGCTATAATCAACTACAGCCATGAGCACAACTGTACACTGATTCCCGTGATTCTTCCTAGCGAATCATCAAATCCAGGGGTGCTTTTGGGAATCCTAGACACTGTTGTGTATTGGCGGTGGCAGCCATCCAGCCCCAGTGATAATGCCATCAAGGCCAGTCAGACAATGATCTGAATTAAAAGCCACCACCCTTGCCTAGATAATATTCCTAACACCATGCATGTCTTATTTCTAGTGACCGTTGTCAGCGTCCTAGCTGTCCATATCAGAAGACTGGCAGATCAAAGGCAGCCATTCCTCTTTGGGGCCATGAAGTATGGAAACAAACTATGGTTGACAGCTGAACAGTCCGGGTCACTTGTTTAGATGCCCATCATAAGGCCCATTCTCTGATGACACCAACCAGAATCAAAACGCAGATCAAGCCTATAGTGCCCAGTTAACTGGCTTCGTCATCTAAATACACCATTGTACTAGATGTGGCATTGTACTTGCCACCATGGATGGGCATGAAGCAGAGGACTCTGTATTTCTGGCTTGACTGCCTAGAGTCCCTGGTTGAAATGGTATGACGTGAAATCATTAGAATAATGACCATTTGGCTAAGTACGCTCCCT
This sequence comes from Puma concolor, assembly GCF_028749965.1. NCBI lineage: Eukaryota > Metazoa > Chordata > Mammalia > Carnivora > Felidae > Puma > Puma concolor. The sequence continues at coordinate 7,228,721 of NC_141673.1, forward strand.
GCCAAGTCCCCCTACAGTGGCCCAAGATGGAAGGTATGATGGGTCTCTGAAAATGACATATGCCCTTGTCCCATTCACATCTGACCCTTCTGGATGAAAGAAAGCTCCAGGTGAGAGTAGAGAAGGACTGGAGAAAAAGTGGAATTCTATCTAGGTCTTGGGATGTGCCACACCGATTTTGTAGCAATAATCTTAGCATCTGGGGAGGGAACAATTAATCCTCTTGGTCTCTTCGATCTAGCACCACCACTTGGCAAACAATCCTAGGATCTGTCCAAGCCAAGTGGCAGTTGCAGCTGATAATGTGATTGGCTGTTGGGTGTGTCATCTCAGCCCTGTGAAAGGAAAACTCACCGGGATGTGGTTAGTAGTAAACTACTCTGCTGTGCCTGATGCCATAAAAAGCAGCTCCCTAAGTGACCCTGTGCAGGCACAAAGGCCAATACAACCTGTTTTAATCTGACAGATACAAATCCATCTGCTGTTCCTGATGCCTGAGTGGCCTTGGGTTATGCCACATAGGGCAAATGAGGCTGCAATCCCATAGTGACACTGCTCTCAGGGCTCAGATAAACAATATAACAGTGGCTCAAACCATGTCGTGACAGATGGGAGACAGTGGGCCATGAAATGTGTCTTCACTGGGGATGAGGGCTGCTCTGGGTCCATCTATTGCTCCCTGTAATTGTTGACAATGACATCAAAGATCAATAGGTCAGTCTAAACTCTTGTCCAACTTCGGCTCAGGTCATGATCTCGCGGTTCGTGAGTTTGAGCCCCGCGTCGGACTCTGTGCTGACAGCTCAGAGCCTGGAACCTGCTTCGGATTCTGTCTCTCCCTCTCTCTCTGCCCCTCCCCTGCTCACGCTCTCTCTCTCTCCCTCTCTCTCAAAAATAAACATTCAACAACAACAACAAAAGCCTACTGGCCCACCCAGGACTTATCCTAGCTGGCTGAGTCTGCAAGCTGGGGGGCTGAGATCAACACTGCAGGTTGGCCTCGTCCTGCTGCTTAGAGTCCTGTTGATGGTAGCCAGAATCAAATGGCAATATGAGACATTTGGTCTAGGACACATTTGGTCCTGGCCTCTACTGATCAATCAGACTGAATAGCACATTCACGTGGAAATTTAAGTTAAGCCAAAACACACAGGGTTGACAGGTAAACTGTGGGGGAGGCAATCAACCAGGGCCCTGAGCATCCTGCACGTTCTCACTGGGTACAACAAGAAAGCAAAGCCCTGACCTCTCTGTATCTGGGTATTATTTGTCAGGACTGCTTGCAGAGAACCACCTGGAAGGGTGACAGGATGACTGCCCCTCAAAAAGCAGGTTTGCCGCTATTCACTACAAAGGCTGTGAATATCCCAAACTCGCTATTCCTCACCTTCATGCAAAGCCACTGAATGTGCAGCATCTGCCTGGGCCCCTCTGTGTCACTGTGGATGACTTGAGGAACATAGGGAACCCACACGGCCAGGCCAACAGGCCAGATATTGCTTTTGCTATAATGAACTCTGATGCCTCTGACCTGTCAGTATCCATGAAACAGTAGCAGGCCTAGACCCCTCACGGACCCTGACACCCCTCCCTACACCAGAAGAGAGCCTATGATTTGACAAGTCCAGTCCTCCAGGCTTTCCTGCCCCTGATGCACTGCCCTGACACCTGATTCCCTCCTCCCTTCTACTCTGCATGTCCCCATCTGTGGTCCTACCCTGTAGCCTTCAGCCCTCAGAGCCCACCTCAGTCCCCTAGGTTGAAAGCATATGCAGGAACGTGAGACAGAAGCCTGGCTGAGTGCTCAAAGGCTCAAGGGTAGAGAAGCACGGCCTGACCTTGCCTAGCAGCCACCTGATGTGAGATGCCTACTGTACATCAGGATGGGTGTGTTCATAGGCTCTGACTATCCCCCACAGCCGGGGTCCATACCCCATGATAAGACAGGGAGCCTGAGGCTAAGACAGGGGCAGTGGCTTGCCCAAAGGCACCAATGAGCAAATAATGGTATGTGGATCCAGACTGAAGCCATGTCTGGTTCCAAGTCAAAGGCTTTCATGCTCCACCCCAGGTGTCCCATCCCCAGTATGACCTGGCTTCCCATGACCCCGCAGAGGCAGAGCAAACATGGCCACAGGCCCCAGCAGCTTACCTCTGGGCGGTCTGCTTTAAATGGGTTCTGGAAGTCAGAGTCTTTCTCGCTGATCCCCAGCTCCTGGGCCATCTGCGGATGAGGAAAAGTTAGTCATCCTCTGCCTCTCCTGACTCCTTACCCGCGGCTACTCCCTCCACAGTGGGACTCAGGCCCAAGGCTTAGGCAGACGTGAAACAGGTGATGACCCCTAGGGACCCAGGTCAGCACAGAACCCCTTGAGACTGCATCTCAAGGTGCCCTGAGGCTTATCACAGAAACCACAACCAAGGGCTGACATTCAGGCCTAACTGAAGGCAGATGCAAGGTTCATGGTGCACCACCAGGCAGAGGGCTCCTGAACCTCCTCTGCCCCCAGTCCTTACCAGGCTAAGGATGGGCGAGTGGGGCCCTTGGTCAAAGACGCCCGACTGGTTGCAGAAGCTGATGCCCCAGCGGATGAGAAGATTCCAATTGGAATTGTGGTCAAAGTAGTGGTGCACAATCCTCGGGAAGCGCAGCACCACGTCACCGAAGAAGGCTGTGTTCTCCACTACTTGGGAGAAAGCTGGCAAGAGGATCCTGATGAGTGGCCAAGACAGATGCCCTTCTCCTGCCCACCTGGCCAGCCCCAGACACCCTTCAGAGAATGGAAGCCCACTAAGCCTACTAGTCAGAGAAGGGAACTGTGCCCACTATCCATAGGGGCTGACCACATGTGTAGTGTATGCTAAGGGCTTTATGTCCCCCCAGAACACTGAATCCTCAAAACCACCTTTAGAAGGAGATGTGGCTGCTGTTCCCATTTTACAGATGGGAAACGGAGGCTCAGGTGGCTATACCTCATAGCTTAGAAAACTCATTTGTTTTAAGGACCAGAGAGGTGGGTGCCATTTCGCACATGAAGACATGTATCGCATGAAGCTTGGCTGGGTCAGACCTCCCCAACTTGGCCTCCAAACATCCAGAGCCAGGCCCCAGTGTTAACACAGAACTGCAGTGTATGTGAGGAGTCAGGTTTGTTAGGATGACCAGGGAACACATTAGGGTTTGTTTTGGTTTTCTTAATACCTTCCAATTTTATTTTAAATATCTTTTTGTTTGTTTGTTTGTTTGTTTTAGAAAGAGAGAGCATGTGCAAGCAGGGGAGAGGGGCAGAGAAGGGAGAGGGGATGGGGAGAGAGGGAGTGAGAGGGAGAGAGAGAGAAGGGGAGACAGGGAGAGAGGGGGAGAGAGAAGGGGAGAGAGAAATAGAGGAGGAGAGAGGGAGGGGGGGAGGGAGAGAAGGGGGAGAGGGAGGGAGGAAGGGAGGAGGGGTGAGGGTGAGAGAGAGAGAGAGAGAGAGGGAGGGAGGGAGGGAGGGAGGGAGGAAGGGAGAGAATCTTAAGCAGGCTCCATGCTCAGTGCAGAGCCTGACATGGAGCTCAATCCCACAACCCTGGGATCGTGACCAAAATCAAGAGCTGGATGCTCAACTGACTGAGCCACCCAGGCGCCAACCCCCCCCCCCCCCCACCATTTTATCTTAAATGCTTCTGAGGTTCTTATATTAAAATAACTTTAGACTTCCATCATGCATCATAAAACTCCTACACTCGGCTTCGTCTAATGTTATCATCTTACATAAGCATTGTACAATTATCTAAATAAGGAAATTAACGTTGATACTAATCAATAGACCTTATCTGAATTTCACTAACTTTCTCACTAATATCCTTCCTCTGGTCAACAGATCAGTTCAGACTAACTTAGTGTGTCCACCATGGCGGCAGGTCCCCCCAACCTAGACTATCATGAAAAATAACTATATACCCAGCCCTGCCAGAAGTCCCTGTTTGAGCCACCCCTGCAGATAAGACCCAGGCAGGCCTCACCAGCACTGGCCAGCCCACACAGAGAAAAGCAGACTCCTCCAAAGACATGCCAAGTTGGGTCTAAGACTAGTGGAGCAGGGACCTCTGGACCTCAGAACAATCTTGAACCTCAAAGAACTCGGGAGTTAGCTTGGTTTACAGGTTTGCAAGGGCAAAACACTTGTCCTCTTTTACCTGGAAAATGAAGGCAACGGTGCCTTCCTCAGAGTTATAGTGGAGATTTGAGATGATATTTATAAAGTGCCCACCATTTGATATATAAGTTCTATTTCCATCCTCTTTCAGACAGTATCATCTAATGTTTTATCGTTAGAATATAATCAGTTAACAGGGGGTGGGAAGGGAATTACCACTGGAGAAAAAGTCTTAGAAAAGGGGATGAAGGGACACAGAAACATTCCGTTCTCTCTTATTTATCTGTTTTCCCCACCTTGTCTCAAAAAGGATTTAAGGGGACTGAGGCTTTAAAACAGTAGAAAAGAGCGCTGTTAACTGCCCCCACTGGCAAGTCCCTTCAATAGGTCTGTTCTGTGTTTCTCCTATAAATGGGAACAACCCTTGCCTTCTCTACCAGAATGGTCAGGGTGATAGAAAAGGCAAGGGCCCCTGAGGTGGGGCTGTGGGCAGAGGCTCCCCCCCGTTTCCCCTGCCCCAAGCACAGTACAGTACAAAGGACTATATCCATGTCAGGGGCCCAGAAACTGGCTCTGAAGCCTGGAAATGCCCAGAGAAATATGAATTAAGTGTCCATACACCCAAGGGGACCACGTGAAAGGTTTCATAAGAGGATACTTCCAGAGGGAAAAAGAGTGAGGAGAAAAGGAGGAAAGGAGCAGCGAGAGAAGATCAAGGTGGTGGGAAGGAGGAAAGAGCAAGACTGGGAGGACCATACCATCCTTCAGTTTCTCGTCCTGGGGGAAGGGCCCATCCGGGAGCACATCGGCAGCAATGAGCACTGTCCGCGAGTCCTCCAGCACCTGAGGGAACCCACCCAGGCTGAGTGGCTCTGCAGAGCCCTTCACAGACGGCCCTATTTATTTAAAATCTATTTCAAATCTGTGTAGTTCCCCCTCGTTAAATACCAGCCCCTCAGGGAACTCCTACCCATCTGTCAGTGCCCAGACCAAAGACCTGGTGGTGAGCTGTCCCATGCCCACACGCACCTTAAAGAGCCCCTTGAGCATTACGTCAAGGATCTTATACTGCTGGTGGACATCATTTAGCTGTGCCAGGTTTTTCAGTGCCAAGAGCTGCTCCCGCCGCTTCACCTCAAACATCTTCTTGTCTGGGTGGCATTAAGTCAAGGGGCTGGCCTGGACAATCCAGTGGTCCCAATCCAGAGGGCCCATTCCCGAACAGCAAGTATCTGCAAGGGCCATAGATGCCCATGGCTGACACTCCCCCTGCCCCCACCCCCACAGAAGAAACAAACTGAGAAGCAGAGGCATCCTGCAAGGTATCATTTGTCCATTTCACTGAGGAGTCTACATCCAATGCCCTGAACACAACCCTCAGGACCTGGCTCCTAACCTCCCCTCCTCATGATCTTCCCATCATCCACTGCAACCATTCACTATTCCCAGAACCTCCACTCCTCTGCTCCCGCTGTACACTTTGCCTGGGATGCCCCCCCGCTCTTCTCCATGAATTTCTATTCTTTCATGACCCAGTTCAAAAGCCACAGCGCAGTATTTCTCCCTGCCCCTCTTCCCCCACCATGTTTCATTAAAGGGCTAACCACAAAGTATAGTGAGAGGCCTGTGAATTCCTCAAAACCAGGGATGACTGGTCCTGATTCTTCTTGTGTCCCCAAGGTCTGGCCCAGAGTAGGTAGCCCCTGTATGCCAGGGCCTCCACCCTGGGTCTCCACCCAGGGTCTCACCCACAAGATGCAAAGCACATGTACAATCCTCAGAGCCCTGATGGCTCTGAGAAGTATGTTTTGCCTTCTCCATTTAACATGTGGAAAAACTGAGGACCAGAAGAAAATTGACTTGATCAAGGCTTGATTAGAGCACCTCACCTTTTCTCCCCTATTCCCATAGGCTGAGTCTGCTCCATCTCTGGAATCCAAGGGGGTGTGGGTACAGACTTTATTTACAGACCCCTCAGAAACAGCTCATTAACCCCACCTCCAACCCCAAAGGATACAGATCTCTAGGCTTGGGTCCAGGGAGGTCCTCAGGGTGCCTGTAACTCCTGTCCCAGATAATAGCATGACAAAGACGAAGGCCAGGAACTGAAGAAGGTCCATATCCAAGATCCTAGAGCTAGGAAAGTAACCCAGAGAGAGGAGGTGAGATCCAGAGCTTGGTTATATAAAATAAAGAGTGCAGAGTGCAGGTGAACAGCAACTTCCCAACTTGATATAGCCTCCAAATACCAAGAACCCAGCTTTGGGAAGCCCCGGAGCCCCATCCCCAGCCCAGGGCCAGTGACCAACCAGACACACAATAAACACTGTGGGATGGTAGGAGGTAGGAGAAAAGATAATACTGGCAATAAAGGAATGCTTAGAGCACAGGGGTTGGTGTCTAGAGCTCTGGGCTGGAGCCCTGGCTCTGCCTCTGTCTGTGGGCCCTGGGGCAAATAGCTTAGCCTCTGGAACGTCAGCTTTCTCACCTGTAAAAGAGATAAGGAAGTCACCTCCTTGCTCTAGGGAAAAAGGACTGGGTAAGGCATCACGCCTGGGGAAAGTGGGGGCTGGCCAGTATCATTCCCTTTCAGCACCCCTCATCCTGGACCCCAAGAAGGTTATCTGGTTAAGGAAGTCCAGGCAGTCAGGGGGGATGTGAAACTTCTGAGTTTCCCCTCCTTCTCTGACTTCTGTCGTTAGAACAAAAGAAGGCAAGGGGGGGGGGGTGGTGGTGCTGGGGAACCTGGTTGGCTCAGTCAGTGGAGCATGCGACCCTTGATCTCAAGGTTTACGTTTGACCCCCCACATTGGGAGTAGAGATTACTTAAAAATAAAACCTAAAAAAAAAAAAAAAAAAAAAAAAAGAACAGAAGAAGGGATGCAGGCAGGAATGGAGGCAGCACAATCTTGGATAAGCAGGCTGCCATTCATTCACTTTGGAACCACAGGCACCACAAGTAACACCTATTTCTATTCAGGCACCATTCCTTAATTATTTTTTGAGTACGACGTTCGAGGCACTGTGTTAGACCTGGGAATACAGCAGTGCCTACGGCACACAAAAATTACTGCATTTCATGGTACTTATGTCCCTAGTAGGGGAAACAGAAAATCGATAAACTTGTAAAACAAGCACAGAAGGATGAGGGAGTTGGTGGGGTGAGATATTAAACACAGTGGTCAGAGGAGGCCTCACACTCTGATGACAGTTGATCAGTTTTACCAATGTGGAAACCAAGGCACAGAAAAGCCAGATGACTGCCCAAAGTCACTCAGCTATTCCCAGGCTAAACCAAGAGTCTAAATGAGCATAGGCTACCTCAAAGATGCCACTGGTTTATCAGGATGCCTGCTCCAGGGGACAGATGCTCAGTTATTGAGCTGGCAGAGGTCATTCAGAGAACCGCCCCCACCCTACGAAGACCGGACACCTGAAGCCTAAAGAATGGGAAGGAGTAGTCCAACTTCACCCAGGACCTGCCTTCCAACGCCACGCTCTAGACTCAAGGGAACCAGACCCGGGCTAGGGCAGAACTTGGGGCCAGGGTATCAGACAGCCGGTAATGACTGAAGCCGGAGAGAAGTGGGAAAGGAAAACCGAGAAAGCAGAATGCGTGGGGGCGGATCCTGCTTTTTTCCACTGTTACTCCCACTTACCCAGCCTCTCAATCCTGCTCCTCGCACCGTGCATTCCCAGACCTCTTCCAGGTTGGGTATGCGACTCTGAACACATTCTGCAAGGATGGCGTGGCGGTGGCGGGCTTTGAGACCGCTACGCGGGCTCGCGGACCCGGCTTGCTGCCCCGAGCCTTGTGGGGCTCCCGGAGGAGAGAACGAGTCCTTCCAACGAGACGCATTCGGGGCCGCGAATCTCCCCAGCAACCGGTTTGGGGGCCCTTGGTCCCCACCTACCCCACGCCCTGCCCTCGCCACCTGGAGCCTGCCTGCGCGGGACCCCTGCCCCCACCTACCAGGCCGGGAGGTGCGGGAAGGGAAGTGCGGATAGGACGTCGGCGTGCAGCCCGGCTCCAGGGTCCGCGGGGTGAACACCGAAGACGCGAAACCCCACACTTGGCGCTAGCAGCCGCTCAAGGATCACCGCGCGCCGCCCCGCCCACCGCGCCGCTCCCGGCCAATGAGCGCGGGCCGCGACAACCGCTCCGTTGACTTCACTTCCGGCCCCGCCCCGCTGGGCTCCCGCGCGGGTCCTCAGCGCGGTTAGTTGGAGTCCGGTCCCGCCAAGCTTGTGCCGGGGCGCGATCGTTCGGCGTTCTGTCACGGTCAGATTGAAGGAAGTTAAGTCTGTGTGGGGTCTGTGCCTGACTTACAGGGCGCGTCAGCGGACTGAGGCCCTGACCCCTGCCGTCCGCGTGACCTTCCAGGCGCCCTGACCGAAACTTTTCATAAGCTGACAGTGTTTTTTAAATCATAGTTGGCAGGATCAGTTTGGTGGGTCACGGACTAACAGTGTTTTGTTTTGTTTTGTTTTGTTTTGTTTTTTTAAGCCTGTAGGGGCACCTGGCTGGCTCAGTAGGGGAGGAGCATGGGACTTCTGATACCAGGGTTGTGAGTTCAAGCCCCTCTTTGGGTGTGGAGATTACTAAAATAAATAAACTTTATTAAAAAAAAAAAAGAAGAAGAAACCTACAGTGCAGTTCATTAGGGCAGAGTTCATATCAGTTTTGTGCAGGGTCCATACAGCCAAACCCAAGGAGTAAGGATGGGCTGTCCACTTACGGGCACCCGGATTGGGGACGGCAGGCAAGAGGCACGGTGGGCTGAGCTGGGAACAGGAAGCAGGCACAACGGTGGAGAGCAGACATTAAAAGAACCGCACACGTGGGGATAAAGATACAAGCTCTGGGAAGGGCCCACAGAAAGAAGCAAGGGACCTCCTTTAGCCAGGGAAGGGCTGAGCTGGAACAGTTCCACCGAGCTAGCAAGGCAGAGAAGAATTTCACCTGCTCAGCGTCCTTGCCTGAAAATTGTACCTCTCTCCAGCTCCATGTGAGGTGAGGCTGCCTCTTGGAGCACTTGGATCACACCGGTACCAAACATGGACTTTCTCTGCACTTCTAGCCCCGTGGATGACCTGCGAGTGGCATTTTCTGGGTACAGCTGAGGCATCCAGCTGGTGCTCCTTACATGTGAGCAGAACAAATCCCACCCACTGTCCCTGAGGAGGCCATCCATTCCTTACCGAAGCAATCCACTATCCTACTGGCAGAGTTATCAGCTCCAGGGAGCCAAGGTAAACAGAGTGAAGTGTTTTTTGGAGAGCCCACAGAGACATGTGAGTGTATCATTTTATTTCCTGATTCCACTTCAACAATAGAGTGAACGGCTACAATTGTCATCCATTTCTCCAACAATTCTGCCCTGACTTTTTCTTCTCCAGGTCACAGTTCTCTCCGTTTCTGGGCCTTCGAGTCATGAGGATCAGTCTCTGATGTGGGACAGGGATACAGCCACCCCTCCCAGGCAACTGGCAGCAAAACATGAGAGGAGAACAGCAGAAAGGTGGAGCCAACCGTGGGAGAACCACACTTCTAGAGCCCAAAAAGGGCAAAAACAGTCACACAAGAACAGAAGAGCTCTTAAGAATAGTGGGCTGGATTCTAAAACTGGGACCCAAACACCTGGGTAGGTAGTTGCTATTCAACAGGGAACATTCCATGCACAAGGGAAAGAGGAGAAAAGAGGAGAGAGAAAAAGGAGGAGAAAGAAGAAAGCCAAGGAGGTAGCCAGTGGGGGTGGGGAGGAAGTACCACCAAACAACACACAGACTGAAGTGTCTCTGGAGCACCACAACCACCCCCAAAGGGCCTCTAGTTACTGCCCACAGCCCCAGGCTTTCTCGGGGACATGTCAGTCACACAGCACCCCCCATGTTGGGCTGAGGGAAGCACCCGTATCTGGGTTTGGGCAACTTTCTCCAAAGCTTTTGGGGAAGGACTAGCTCCTTCCTGAGTTTGGCGATACGGCTTTGGAGATAAACAGGGGTCAAATCCTGATGCTATTACTGTGTGATCCTGGGCATGTCATTTAACCTCTCTGGTCTAAGTTATAGCTATATTAACATCCCTGGCTTCTGTGGGGATTAGACACAATACATGTAATGTGCCTGGCCCTTGGTGGGAACTTAGAACAGAGTACGTCATTGTCGTTGCTATCACTATTAATTATTCTCACTGACCCACATGCTTTAAAGTACAGGGCTGTAGACAGTGCACCCCTCTGAAGCATGATGCCACAGCCTCCCATAGCCTGGATGACCTTGCCCAGGCCAAGCTCCCAGATTCAGGAAAGGATACAGCATGTCCAGGGGCGGCTCGGCTGAGGAGGTGCTAGGGGAGAGGCCCTCCAAGGAGACGTGCAAGGTCTGGGCCGTGCTCTCATCAGCCAGGAGGCCCATGCTCTGGACCTGGAGCAAGAAGAGGGCAGGGGAGACAGGCCTTCTCAGTGCCTACTCCATCAGATCCTCTCTACCCTCCACCCTCTGTACTCCTGACCTCCCTCTAGCTGCTGTGGCCGGAGGGCTCATCCTCCACAAAGAAGATGGCGTGGAGGGTCTAGCCTTACAGAGGCTCCGTGGCATCCCCTTCCAACCCACCTGCAGGAAGAAGCCACGCAGAGCCTGGAGTGTGGTATTCGACAGGGTAGAGAGGTCAGCCAAAGCTGCGCCTTGCAGAACATGACCCACCTCCTCACGAGAAAGGACACTGCTGCTCTGGAACCGCACAAACTAGGCCAGGGAGAGAAGCCGCAAACACACAGTGATTTGGTATCTCCTTCATTCACAGACATTTCCTGTGTCCCTGCTGTGATTGGCAGTGGGCTGGGGGCACAGATCTGAAGCCCACAGAACCCTGCCTTCAGGAGCCCAGAGTTGGTGGGTCCAGGAGAAGTGGAATAAATGAGGCAGAGTATGAAACCCTGAGAGAGTTGGTCCTGCTGACCTCTTCAGTACCCTTCCCCTCACCCCTTGGCCTTGTACCTCACGCTCATGGTCAAAATGGACTATGGTGGTTACCCAAACACACTGCCAGGTGCTCGTACCCCTGCTATTTTCACTTCACTACTTGGAATACTTTTCCTCCTCTTTGCCTAATAATCCTTCAAGCCTCAGCTAAAATGTTACCTTCCTGCTGAATGTTCTTTCATTTTATTAAAGAAATACAGGCATTAATTGAGTGCTTACTACACTCTTACTCACCTCTCCCTCCCAGCTCTGGCAGAAATAGTTACAGTGGACCCTTACACCACACGAGAGTGAAATGCATGGGTCCACTTATACACAGATTTTCTTTTTTTCTTTTTTTTTTTTTAAACGTTTATTTTTGGGACAGAGAGAGAGCATGAACGGGGGAGGGGCAGAGAGAGAGGGAGACACAGAATCGGAAACAGGCTCCAGGCTCTGAGCCATCAGCCCAGAGCCCGACGCGGGGCTCGAACTCACAGACCGCGAGATCGTGACCTGGCTGAAGTCCGACGCTTAACCGACTGCGCCACCCAGGCGCCCCTACACAGATTATTTTCGATAAATACTGTACTGTACTTACGATTTTCTTAATAGCATTTTCTTTTTCTAGCTTATTGTAAGAATACAGTATTCAGTACATATAACATACAAAATATGTGTTTACTGACTGTTTATGTTATCAGTAAGGCTTCTAGTCAACAGTGGGCTATTAGTAGGTAGTTTTGGGGGAGTCAAAAGTTATATTCGGATTTCCAACTGCTCAGGGACCAACATAACCCCCACATTATTCAAGGGTCAACTGTACTCTTCTCTGTGTTCCCACACCAACCACTGATTTATTCATTGATCCGCTTTACTATCATTCACAGGCTCACTGCTTTGTTGTTTATTCAGTGGGCACTTACCACAAGCTAGGTTCTTAGCATATCTTCTACTCTGCCACTAATAACATCATGTTTTAACTATTAGTTTCCTGTCTATCTCCTTCTCAAGACTGACAGACCCTTAAAGGGCAGAGCATTTGGCTCAGTAACACCTTTGGTCCCTAGCATAGGATCTGGGTACGGCAGGTAGGCCCCAGCCAATGATTCATGATTCATATGCAAATAAATTAGGAGTATCTGGGTCTTTTGGGGTGAGAAGATGTGGGTGTTTAGAGGAATTCTCTGAGCAGGCTTCTTGTAGGGTGAAGACCCACCCAGCCCCTCTACCTTCTACCCCTCTACCTGGTCTCCTCAGGACCACCCAGCTCATCACATTCTTCAGACCACAAGACCATCCATTAAGTACTTACCAGGGTCATGAGCCTCAAGATCTCAGGTCTGAGGAAGGAACTCTCTCCAGCATCCAGGAGGGTAAACAGCAAAAACCGATTCCAGGGCTGGGAGACCACATGGAATGCTACAGGAAACACCAGTCACTCTAGGCTGTTACTGCTACTTTTCCATAGACCATGGAGCATTGCTGAAGAGGACTTTCTCGGATTGGCTCAAACAGGGGTTGTCCAGCTAGAGGCAGGGCATTGGACAAACTGACCTGAACGCAGGAAGTTTCTTTCTTCCCTGGGCTTCTATCCACCTATGCTACCTGGCCCAGGGAAACCACATATCCCACTATTGTGGGAAGCAGGCATAGGAAGAGTTCTGCCATTTAAGAGCTTTTGACCTTGGTTGGGCAGGTTCCTGGATCTCTCTGAACTACAATGTCCTCATCTGTATAATGGGCATGGCAATGCCCTTGTAGTATTATGAAAAGAATTAAACAAAATGAGTGTGAGTCAAAGAACAGAGGTTGGAAGTCTGGGACAGGAGGGTGGCAGGGGCTGGCTGCCCCTATGAGAACATCAGAAAATAGGGAGGGTTTCTACCGATGTCTGGGCTCCGGGCATGCAGGTAATCAAGCAAGGCTTCCAGGCAGGCAACACAGGCATAGGACAACAGAGGGTCCTTCTGCAAACAAACAAAACCCCACAGAAGTTAATGTCAGGTTTTGCTACCAATGAGTTTTGGTGTCAATCAAGAAAAAAAATCTGGTTTTCAGAATAATTTGGATTTCAGAATTTCAGATATGGGATTGTAGCCCTGTAGATAATCAAGGAATGTTCGTTGGTTTCATGTCTAACACACACACAGAGCAGAGCACAGTGCTTATACTGATGATTCACCTATGTTCTACCTACATTCAAGAGGCTGTTTCAGAAAAGGAGATAAGCCCTGGGCCCCATTAAGAGATTCATAGATTACAGACTCTGTAAGAACCTCACAGTTTATCTAAGCCAGTAAGTTTCAACCTTTTTTTAAAGCAGAACCTTTCATCAAACAAAATTTTATGCTCTAATAAGCATGCCAAAATATCTCATTGTCATCAGTCATTAGGGAAATGCAAATGAAAACTACCACTACACACCCACCAACAGCTAAAATTAAAAAGACTGACGATACCATGTGGGTTAGAATGTAGAGCAACTAGAACTCTCATATAGTTCTGGTGGGAAAGTAAATGATGCAACCATTTTGGAAAACAATTTGATGGTTTCTTATAAAGTAAATATGTACTTACCATATGTGCTAGGCGGAATTTTAAGATGGTCCCATGACCTTTGCTCCCAGATGTTATTCCTGTGATTATGTTACATTATAGGGCAAAATGAGATTGTTGGGGCCTTGAAAAATCATTTTCTTGGGCTGGTGGCAGAAGAACCAGAGAGCCTGGAGATGTGAGAAGGACTCAGCACGCATTGCTGCTTTGAAGATAGAGGGGCCCAGTGAGAAAGAATGTGGGCAAAGAGCTAGAAGAGGCCCCTGCAGAAGAAGTGGATTTCTTCCCAGATTCCCGAGATAAGCACCCAGTCTGGCCAACACCTTGATTTCAGCCTTGTGAACTCTAAGCAAAGAACTTGCTCAAACCCACTCAGACTTCTGATATAAAAAACTGTGAGGTGATAAACAGTGTGGTGTTAAGCCATTAAGTTTGTGATAACTTGTTACACACATTAGAGAACAAATACCTCATTTGACCCAGCAATTCCAGTCCTATATAAGAGAAATAAAACTATATGTCCACACAAAGACTTGTACTTCCATATGAAGAACAACTGCATGCATAATAGTCAAAAATCTGGAAGTCCCAAATCAATAGGTTAATAGGTAAATAGCTGTGGTATGGCCATATAATGGATGACTACTCACCAGTAAAAAGAAATGAAGTACTGACACACACACCAATATGAATGAAGTTCAAAAGCATTAAGCTAAGTGACAGAAGCTAGACACACAAGACCACATATTGTATGATTTCACTTCTAGGAATTCTAGAAATGGCAAAACTATAGTGACAGAAAGCTGATCAGTATGTACTGAGGGACAGGGATGAGAAGAGATTAACTACCAAGGGGCACCAGAGAATTTTCTAGGGTGATGGAAATGTTCTATATCATGATTGTGGTAGTGTTTATGAAACTATATTTTTGTCAAAACTCATTTAATTGTACACTTAAAATCAATGAATTTTATTGCATGTAAGTTATAAAAAATGATTTTTTTAAATGTCAAAACAAACAAAGCTATGCTGTTTTCATACTGTTCTTTCAAAGGCAGCAATGTGATGGTTAAGAACATAGGACAGACTTGGGTTTGCATCTTTGCTTAGTCACTTACCATCTATGTGACCCTGGCTAAAGTCACTTACTCTTGCTGAATGGGAATTTTAAAATTACCTGAGTTGCTGAGAGGGTTGAAGGAGAAATGGATACAGAGTTCTCAGCCAATGCTTGCCACAGAGTACACACTCAATAAAGGGTGAGAACATCCTCATGAAATGCATAACAGGAGAAATACGCCCTCCCTTTAAAAACCCCTGGGTTTTCTACACAGAACTCCTAAGTCCTGTAAGGAACACAGCTTGAAGTGTTTGAGCTATCCACTTACCTCATTTTACAGCTGAGAAAATGAGGCCCAGAGAGAAAATACTTGACCTGAGGACACCTGCATATATCAGTAGGTGGCAGATCTAGAACCAAACCCTGGGCCTTGTGCCCTTTCTCCTTCTCCAACCTAAACCTAACTCTTAACCAGTGGGCACTTCCAGCCTCTTCCCAGGCACACACATGAGCCAGCATGCCTTGGTTTCCCCACCTGGCAAAGAGCTATGGCCCCAGTGCCACTCTCTGACTCTGTCTCCATATTACCTGAGAAACCCAGCAAGCACCACCTGGATGAGGAGCTGGGACCACTGGGCATTAGGAATGCCAGGTACCACCACTCTGGTAACAATGGCCCCTGTTCACAAGATGCACTTCTTGGGACACTGAAAGAACATGGATTTTGTAAACAAAAGGACTTAGGTTTAAAATTTTTTTTTTAATGTTTATTTATTTTTGAGACAGAGAGAAACAGAGCATGAACGGGGGAGGGTCAGAGAGAGACAGACACAGAATCCAAAACAGGCTCCAGGCTCTGAGCTGTCAACACAGAGCCCGACGCAGGGCTCGAACTCACGGACCACGAGATCATGACCTGAGCCAAAGTCGGCCGCTTAACCGAGCCACCCAGGAGCCCCGAAAAGGATTTAGGTTTAAATCCTGACCTAAAAGTGTGTGAACTTAGGCAGGTTACTTAACCTCTCTGGGATTCTGTTTCCTTGTCTATAAAACGGAGATGATAATTTCTACCTTACAGAGGAGTTGTGATGGATAAATAACATACGACAGGGCACTTAGGTGGCTCAGTCAGTTAAGTGTCTGACTTCAGCTCATGTCGTGATATCATGGTTCTGAGTTCAAGCCCCACATTGGGCTCTGTGGTGACAGCTCAGAGCCTGGAGCCTGCTTCAGATTCTGTGTCTCCCTCTCTCTCTCTGCCCCTCCCCTGCTCACGCTCTCTCTCTCTGCCTCAAAAATAAATAAACATAAAAAATTTTTAAGTAAATAAATAATGTAGGTCAAGTGTTTGTGCGGAGTAGGCACTTGATAAATGTCTTCTCCCCTTCCTCCCCACCTCCTACTCTCCTAGAACCCTAACCTGACATATACCTCTGCTCTTGTAGGAACGATACCTGAGATCAAAGCCTCACATCTTGTAAAACTAACCAGCTCACTGATTTCCAATCTGGTAACAACATTCTACTCCAACCCTAATCACAAAGCCAAATCTAAGCACAAGGATAATTGTTTCTTCCCTGCTCAGACACAGCCTTACCTCTCCCCAACTCTCCCCAGGGATGTAGCAATTGGACTGGAATCCAGGAGTTCTTGCTGGGTTTCTGCTTGGAGATCCCCAGCCACAAGACACTCTTATTCCTCCCAAGGTGGCCTGCTCTATTGTTAGTCCTGGCCACAAGAAAGGGCCCCCTCCTGCCTTCCTGCAGCTCCACCTGCTGGCCAAGGTCTCCATCTCCAAAGAAACCCAAAACAAACGTACTGTACGTATTCTCTGGAGACAGAGATTTATAGTCCTGTGGCTCCTCTGAGAAGTAAAAAGGGAACTTTGCCCTGGCTTCTCCCTACTCCAATGCCATGCAAGTCCTCCAGTACACAGCCCTCCCCCCCACTGCTATTAACCTGCTCTCTTTGCCCCGCGTGACCCAGCATGGTGAACCCTGAACACCGCCTCCATCCTCACTACAACCAACGCTTTTCTGGGCTGTGCTCCATTCCTGGGGGAATGGAGGCTATTCTCATAGGCCCAAATTGCTTAATGCTGAAAGACTCCTTACATTTTGCAGATAGAGAAATCAAGGATCAGTAAGAGGAATTGACTTGCTAAACTCCTTCAGAGTTAGGAGCGGGGCAGGGACTATGATGCAGATCTCTATGATTCTGGCCAGTGCACCTTCCACAGCACTGCACTGAGCTACCTTGGCTCAGACAGCTGAAGACTGCACACTCTGCCCAGCACTCAATCGTTGGTGCTGATGTTGCATGGCTGCTTTGGACCAGAGACGTCAGAGGACTAGCACCCAGTGCCCTAGCTTAGCTCTTACTGTCATTTTTTCCCTCTTGATACTGCTTTTTTTTTTTTTAATAACAGCTTTAATGAGATATAATTCATAAACCACAAAATTAATCTTTTTAAAGGTACAGATCAGGGTACCAAGGTGGCTCAGTCTGTTAAGCATCCAACTTTGGATCATGATTTTGCGGTTTGTGGGTTCAAGACCCATGTCAGGCTCTGTGCTGACAGCTCAGAGCCTGCAGCCTGCTTTGGATTCTGTGTCTTCCTCTTTGGATTCTGTGTCTTCCTCTTTCTCTGCACCTCCTCTGCTTGCTCACAAACCGTGAGATCAGGACCTGAGCAAGGACCAAGAGTCACACACTTAACTGAGCCACTCAGGCGTCCCTAGATCAGTAGTTTCTAGTATATTCACAGAGTTGTACAGCTATTTAATTCCAGAATATTTTCATCATCCCAAAAAGAAACCCCATACTCATTAATAGTTGCTCCCCATTCCCTGATTCCCAACCCCAGTCCTAGGCAACCACTAATCTACTTTCTGTCTCTATGGATTTGCCTATTCTGGACATTTCATCCAAATGAAATTATATAATATGTGGTCTTTTACATCTGGCTTCTTTCACTGAGCATGTTTTCAAGGTTCACCTGCATTGTAGCATGTGAGTGCTTCATTACTTTTTATGGCCATATAGTATTCAATTGTACGTGTATGAACATTGGGGTTGTTTGTACTTGGGACTATTATGAATAGTACTGCTATGAACATGTGTGTTTAAGTTTTTGTGTAGACACACACTTTCAATCTCCTTGGGCATATACCTGGGAATAGCACCGCTGGGCATACAGAAATTCTATGTTTAGCTTTTTGAAGTACTTCCAGGCTGTTTTCCAAAGTAGCTGCACCATTTTGCATTCCCACCCCAATAATGTATGAGGACTCCACTTACTCCACATTCTTGCCAACATTTGATATAATCTGTTGTTTTCATTTTAGCTATCTCAGTGGGTGTGACACGGGCCTCGGTGTCATTTACTTGGGTAACTGTAACAATCTCTTGCTCAACAGTCCACTTGCCTTCAGGCTTTCTCCTCCCACCCCTCTTTCCTACTGTGGTTGCCAGTGACCTTTCAAAAACTCAGTCTGATAGAAGCCCTTCATGGCTCCCCACAGCACCTCTTGGCCTGGCACGTAAGGTACTGACTAGTCTGGCCCCTGCCCAGCTCCTCAGTGTCATCTTCTACTTCTTGCCGCCCCTCAACCTCTCCCTCCCCCATGCACTTCCATATTATGCACTTTTGCTCATGCTGTCCTCCCTGCCTGGAATGCCCTTCCCTCTACCTCTGCCTAGACACTGTTCTAGGCTGCATTCAAATGTCACCTTTTCTGTGAGGCCTTCTCTGACTGCAACCCCCACAAGCAGCGAAAGTTTTTGCCTAAAAGAAATTCATAGTTTTACAGAAGAAGACAGAAATTCAGACCACTGACCATATAATAAAATATGATAAATACAATCCTCATTACAGGACTGAATAAACCACTCTGGGAGCTCAGGAGAGAGAGAGAGACCTCCTCTATTCTTGGATTGCTGTGGGATTGATATTTGCTGAATGTATGAATGATTGAACAAATAAAGAACCATTTTTAAATGACAAAACTATGGAAGGTCTGAAGAAGGCTTATCTCCAGCCCTGAGGGAAGGACACAGAAACAAAATGACTCTTCCATATACTTCCTTGGATTAAGGGCAGTGACAGAAAGGTCACTATGGTTGAAGGCAGGAGGCCAGGGAATTTCTCAGGAGTGTGTCAGTGAGAGAAAGGAGAAAGGGGCTCCTTGGCCCTGTTCATCAGGCAGTAACAGGGACAGTGACTGTGAGGCTGAGCAGCTCCTCACCACACTTTCCTACAACCAGCACAGGCCCAGTAGCCTCTCATGAAGAATTCATGAGTTATTTCAGTTGGTTCCCCTTCCCAGGGACTGCTGAGGACAGTCCAAAACTTCCAGAGAGACAAATACTATATTATTGTACTTAAATGAGCTACCTAGAAGAATCAAATAGTTGAATAGAGACAGAAAGTAGAATGGTGACTGTCAAGGGCTGGGGAGAGGGGACAATGGAGAATTACTGTTTATTATGGACAGAGTTTTAGTTCGACAAGATAGATGAAAAAGTTTTGCAGATGGAAGGTGGTAGTGTTTGTACAACAATGTAAATGTACTCACTGCCACAGAATTGTAACTTAAAAATGATTAATTTTGTGATGTTAATTTTACCATGATTTAAAAAACAAAACAAAACCAAAAAAAAAAAAAACCACCAGAGGCACAGGAGAGTGTCGCAGCCCTGGGCCCTGGGCAGGGAAAGTGAATGGTGATGGTGCTAAAGGAAGTCACTGATCCCTTAGTGGTTAAGCCACTAGTTTAAGGAAGGTTTCCATCACTCAAGGCCTGGTTCAAATGTAACCTCTTCTGTAGAGATTTTCTTGATTCAAATAATAGGTCATTTTGGCATTAATTGTAATTGTGCTTCCTACAACCTGAGTACTTAATGTCATATTCATTTCTGTGTCCTCATTCATTCATTCATTCAACAAACACTGGATGCCAATTTAGTGCCAGGTTTCATGCTGGATATAGAGTATAAGGGAATAATTTTTTCCCTATGTTCTGAATGTTAAAATAGGAACTTCAGCCCTTTCAGAAACATTGAAGAGAAAGCATTTGCCCTTCCTCCCACATTTAACTGGCTCCTCCTCACCCAAGGACAGATTAATCTAATAGGTAAGATACTAGCTTAACATGTACTATGCCATCAAGACAGGATCAAGGTATTAAAGGTCATGCTCTCATGAACTTAAACTCTTAAGGTCTTGGCCAGCTGGCTAAGTGTCCACAATGCAAACATAATTTCCCTGCATATAGGCTCCTGGTCTGGCCTGGGGGAAAGGCGGTGGTTTAAAAGCTCTTTTTGAATAGATATGATAAAGCAAGTACAGTAAAATGTTAATAAAATCTAGGTGGTGTGTATATGAATGGTCACTGTAAAATTCTTTAATCTCTGCTGTATATGAAAAAGTAGAGACAAAAAAAAAAAAAATAAGCCCAGTATGACCTGAAGTCCCAGCTACACTCTACTACAGTGTTTACCAGAAATAAAGCTGATGTTTTGGTTCTCATCTGATTCCTGATTTCTCATCTGGTTTTGAACCCACAAGGGGAACAAGACACAAAGATTAGTCAGACACAGTTCCTACCTTTGAGGAGCTCACAGTCTTGGGAAGACTGATAGGAAAATGGGAAGTTACAACAGAGACAGTTAAAGGTACAGAGCCTTGTGCAGAGATTCGCTGGCAGGACAAATCTCGGCAACCACAGAGCCAGCAACTTCTATCTCCTGACATTTCTCAACCTTCCCCATACTGTGCACAGGTTCAGTGGGGATCAGTCCTTGAACATGATCTCCCACAATCAACAGCCGTATCATATATGTGCAGTCATCATCTGGACACCAAGTAGTGTCTGCTCAAATGAAGGCCCACATCCCACCCCAGGAAGTCTCTGCAACTCCCCTCACTCATTTGCTGGCTCCCTCCCCAACCTCCCTCCTCTTGTCTTATGAACGACTTGCCCTCAGATCAGACCATAAGGATCTCTCTTAGACAAGCTCCAAAGGGCAAGAAGAGAGAATCCAAGTCTAACAAAAACAGCATAAACATCCAGGGCTTCCGTAACCCTACAGTGACCAGCTCATATTTGAAAATAATACACAATAGGGGTGCCTGGGTGGCTCAGTCGGTTAAGTGCCCGACTTCGGCTCAGGTTATGATCTTGCAGTTCGTGAGTTTGAGCCCTGCATTGGGCTCTGTGCTGACAGCTCAGAGCCTGAAGCCTGCTTCGGATTCTATTTCCCCCTCTTTCCTACCCTCCCTGGCTCATGCTCTGTCTCTCTCTCTCTCAAAAATAAATAAACATTAAAAAAAATTTTTTTAAAGAAAAGAAAATAATACACAATAAGCCTCTTAAAAGAAAAGAAAGTTCTGGGGAATCAAGGGTTGGAAACAGGCCACAAGGCCAGGAACAGGGAATGAGTCCATATCAGAGAACAAAATGGTGCTGCCATCAAGATCAATCCTGTTTCTGATGCCCCCCTGCCTGTAGGGATGTAGGACAAATCACTTGGTCTTTTCAGCTCAGCTCAAGCATCCCTACCAGGAAACCTTCTCTGACAGCCAGCTTTGCATTAACCCCATACTAGGCTATCAGTTACACCCTGTACCCCACAATGCAGTGTGTCCCTTTAGCCCAGAACTGACCACATTGTGTTATCACTTCTTGTCTACATAGCAGTTCCCCACCAAATGTTAACTCCTCAAAGGCAGGCATCTAACATACCTCCATGCCCCACCACCCTTCACAGTATGTGATGGCTGGATAAACAATGATCTCCATGGCACAAAAACAGACACTCAGATCAATGGAACAGAATAAAGAACCCAGAAATGGACCCACAAATGTATGGCCAACTAATCTTTGTCAAAGCAGCAAAGAATAGCCAATGGAATAAAGACAGTCTCTTCAGCAAGTGGTGCTGGGAAAACTGGACAGCGACATGCAGAAGAATGAACCTGGACCACCTTTTTACACCATACACAAAAACAAACTCAAAATGGATTAAAGACCTAAATGTAAGACAGGAAGCCATCAAAATCCTCAAGGAGAAGGCAGGCAAAAACCTCTTTGATCTTGGCCGCAGCAATTTCTAACTCAACAAGTCTCCAGAGGCAAGGGAAACAAAAGCAAAAATGAACTACTGGGACCTCATCAAAATAAAAAGCTTCTGCACAGTGAAGGAAACAATCAACAAAACTAAAAGGCAACTGATGGGATGGGAGAAGATATTTGCAAATGATATATCAGATAAAGGGTTAGTATCCAAAATCTATAAAGAATTTATCAAACTCAACACCCAAAAAACAAATAATCCAGTGAAGAAATGGGCAAAAGACATGAATAGACACTTCTCCAAAGAAGACATCCAGATGGCCAACTGGCACATGAAAAAATGCTCCACATCACTCATCATCAGGGAAATACAAATCAAAACCACCGTGAGATACCACCTTACACCTGTCAGAATGGCTAACATGAACAACTCAGGCAACAACAGATGTTGGCGAGGATGTGGAGAAA
Organism: Puma concolor; assembly: GCF_028749965.1. Taxonomy (NCBI): domain Eukaryota; kingdom Metazoa; phylum Chordata; class Mammalia; order Carnivora; family Felidae; genus Puma; species Puma concolor. The sequence continues at coordinate 7,250,986 of NC_141673.1, forward strand.
GAGGATTTCTTTTGCATTGCTGGTGGGAACGCAAGCTGGTGCAGTCACTCTGGAAAACAGTATGGAGGTTCCTCAAAAAACTAAAAATAGACCTACCCTATGACCTAGCAATTGCACTACTAGGCATTTATCCACGGGATACAGGGATGCTGTTTCGAAGGGACACACGCACCCCAATGTTTATAGCAGCACTATCAACAATAGCCAAAGTATGGAAAGAGCCCAAATGTCCATCAGTGGATAAATGGATAAAGAAGATGTGGTGTGTGTGTGTATAGACACACACACACAAACACACACACACACACACACACACACACACTGGAGTATTACTCGGCTATCAAAAAGAATGAAATCTTGCCATTTGCAACTACGTGGATGGAACTAGAGGGTATTATGCTAAGCGAAATTAGAGGGTATTATGCTAAGCAAAATTAGAGAAAGACAAATATCATACGACTTCACTCATGAGTACTTCAAGACACAGAACTGATAAACATAAAGGAAGGGAAACAAAAATAATATAAAAACAGGAAGGGGGACAAAACATAAGAGACTCTTAAATATGGAGAACAGAGGGTTACTGGAGGGATTGTGGGAGGGGGGATGGGCTCAATGGGTAAGAGGCATTAAGGAATCTACTCCTGAAATCATTGTTGCACTATATGCTAACTAATTTCGATTTAAATTAAAATAATACATACAATAATAATACAATACAATACAATACAATACAATACAATGATCTCCAAAAGTCCTATAAGCTGTGAAACACAAAGCCCTCTGGGGTACACATCTACTGTTTTGGCTTACACAAAATTCACTCCTCCTTTTTCTGCAAACGGTTTTCTTTTGTGGAACTATCCCTCTTTCATATTCTGTCTACAAGGGTAATGGAGAGCTGACCGCATGGCCCCAGACTCCGGGAGAGGGCACTGACTCAAGCCACATCAGCCAGAGCATCCCATGGTCCAGCCACAGTGATTGGCACATTACCCAAGCCAGACTAATGAGACTCAGTTCTGAGGACTGCTGGGAAAGAGAAAGTCTCTTGCTGCTGGAAGGATATAAGCCAGGTGCTGCTGTTGGTCATTCTACCATCCCATGAGAATAAAGCTGACAGAGAAAAATGCAGAACCAAGACATGGAGACAGAGCTCTGATGACACTATCTGGGCCTCTGGGATCCAACTGTGCCTGAAGCCAGTAATGACCCCTGACCTTCTTAGTTATGAGCCATTTTGTGTTTCATTTCTGTCACTATAACTTTAAAAGTCCCAATCAATCCACCCTCCAACCCTAGAGGAAACACCAGGTCCTAGACAGGCAGCTACTCCTTCCTACTGTTGTTCTGGGAGAAGCAGACTCCACTGCCAGGGTCCCACTTGGCAAGGGCCTTACCTGCACCAAGAGGTTCTGCAGTCCGATGACCAGGGACAACACTTGTGATGTTCCCAGTGGAGCGAGGGCAGTGTCCTCAGGGGCCGGTGGTGGCTGGGCCCTTGAGGGCACCAGGGCCACAAGGGCAGAGGAGAAGCTTTGTTGCAGGGCTGTCCGCAAGAAGCATAAGATGGCAGCTGAAAGCAAGAAACTCCTTCCAGTCAGTTCCCGCCTCTTTCCCTACCTTCCACCTAGCTCTGTCACAGTGGGGAGCCAATGTAGATAATAATGGGGTGACCATCAGCTAGTCTGGGAGGGGTGGTCCCATCTCACAGTCTAAGGGAAAAGCTCATCTTCTCCTACTCGAGGATCCTGGGGCCATACCTGAGAGCAGTGCAGCCTTTTTCTTCGGAAAGCTGAGGACCTTCAATACTTGGTCCAGTTCCACGGACAGTGTCTGGTGAACCTGGCAGGGTAGGGGGTGAAGGGGTGACTCCCACATTCTGGCAGCTTGAGCAGATGATAACCTGTCCCAATATCTCTTCTATGCACCCACACATACCCACTGCATCAAGAGGGACAAAGGAGGCCACACAGTCTTGTGAGCCCACCAGTCCTAGATTCAGGAGTGTAAGGAGGTGAATTAAGCCTGTACACAGAGAACACTTCTTCCCCCAAATCTCCTCCATCGTCAAGGAACTCCTCCATAAGGGAGCCTGCCCGGCCTCATCTGTGATTCAGTCTCCATTTCAGCCCACCATCCAAGTAACTTAGATCTAGAGTCAGACAGCCCAGAATCAAAATCCTGGCTCTGCTACTAGCTAGCCTGTGGCCAAAGGGAGGTCACTGCACCTCTCCCAGCCTGCCTCACTTTCTTCATGTATGAAATGGGAATAATGCCACTTGCTTTTACTCCCTCCAGAACTATTGTGAAGAATGGCTGAGGATCAGCATTGGTGAAGGTGCTCTTTTTTTTTTTTTAATTTTTTTTTCAACGTTTATTTATTTTTGGGACAGAGAGAGACAGAGCATGAACGGGCGAGGGGCAGAGAGAGAGGGAGACACAGAATCGGAAACAGGCTCCAGGCTCTGAGCCATCAGCCCAGAGCCCGACGCGGGGCTCGAACTCACGGACCGCGAGATCGTGACCTGGCTGAAGTCGGACGCTTAACCGACTGCGCCACCCAGGCGCCCCGAAGGTGCTCTTTAAAATTAAAGCAACGTCCAAACTGACGGGTTAGCTGGAATGGTAGGTTCAAAGCTGAGTCTGGCTCTGCTCTCCTCACCCATCACACATGCTGCTTTGAGGCAGGAATTACTTCTCTATTTGGATGCATCACAGTTTGACACAAAGCAGTTCCTCAAAAATGCTTGTTGGCTGCTGGATCAGCAGGTTCTGGGCAGAAGAACCAACTTGTACAAAGGTATTGGAATAACATACCAATGGAAAATGTAATAGAGGAAACTGTGTGGGAGTTATTTGGGAACTCTGTGCTATCTATTTTTCAGTACACCTAAAACTCTTAGAAATAAAGGCTATTAACAATGAATCAATCAATCAGAAACAAACTATCAATGGTATGAGGATGTGAAAAAGCAGAGCTGATCTGGAGAAGAGTCAACAGTTGGTCAAAGGACAGAAAAGGAGGGTGGAATGGCAGTAAGTTAGGCTGCCGAGGGGCCAGGTGAGCAAGGTCTCAGTGGCCATGTGGAGAACAGAAAGGCTGCTGGAGGAGTGTGGGCTCTGGAGGGCAGACAGACTGGCTGCAGGGACAGAAGATATGGAGGAGGGGCAGGCCAGGGGCCAGGAGACTGAAGAGGCCACATTAGTGGTAAGGACAAACCATCAGGCCTGAGCTAAGGCAGTGGGAAGGACTTAGAGAGGCGGTGGTTAGTAGGTAATTGGCTGGGTGTGAGCTGAGGACCAGGGCAGAGTCAGGCACACGGTGTAGGCTACCACCCAGGGAAGTGACTGCAGGGGTAAGGGTGGGCCCAAGAAAGGGAGAAAAGGTTCCTGTCCTAACTCAACGCCATGGACAACAACCAGAAGACCAGTTATAGAATAGATCTATCAGAGCTTGCTGCTACCTTAGAGGCCAAACTTTAAAAATGGCTTCAGGGGCTCCTGGGTGGCTCAGTCAGTTAAGCGTCTGACTCTTGATTTCAGCCCAGATCATGATCTCATGGTTCATGAGTTCAAGCCCTGTATGGTGCTCCATGCTGACAGTGCAGAGCCTGCTTGGAATTCAGCCTCCCTATCTCTCTGTCCTTTCCCTGTTTGCTTTCTCTCTCTCTCTGTCTCTCTCTCAAAACAAATAAACATTAAAAAATTAAAAAAAAATAAAAATAAAAATGGCTTCACAAATGAGTGTGTGCCTGGCACTAGACTGGCACAGGGCTAGGCACAGTGAGAAGATACATCAAGGCTAGAAGATGTTTCTACCCATAAGGAGCAGCCAGGCTTAGAGAGGAGACACCAGAATGTGGAGCAGCCCTCAAAGGAGCTCATTCAGGGCACTATGATGACAAGGTCCTATATGGGGGGGCAGGTAGGGACTGAGAGGAAGGGAGGTGATCTGTTGGTGTGTCCACTGCTCCCCTGTTCCCTGCATTACCTTCTCCAAAAATCACAACAACAGCTTATACATGTCTGGCATTTCACAGCTTACCATCCACAGGCTGGCTTCTGCCTTCCTGTCCGATCTGACAGTCAGTCTCTACATTCTTTTTTAAAAAAAGTTTTTTTTCAACATTTTTTTATTTATTTTTGGGATAGAGAGAGACAGAGCATGAACAGGGGAGGGGCAGACACAGAATCGCAAACAGGCTCCAGGCTCCGAGCCATCAGCCCAGAGCCTGACGCGGGGCTCGAACTCACGGACCGCGAGATCGTGACCTGGCTGAAGTCGGACACTTAACCGACTGCGCCACCCAGGCGCCCCATCTACATTCTAATCACACAGTCACTCACCACTCTCCAAACATGTACACTATGTCCTAAATTTGTGCGGCTTCCCGTCTTTGCTCATACTGCTCTCTTTACCTTGAATGCCTTTCCCCGCTATCTTTGCCTGGTACAGTTGTACTTTCTTTTCAAGGCTTTGCTTAAAGAGTACAATATAAGTTTCCGAAGTGTGGGGTACATGCTGTATTTACGTCCTATTCCTCTGTGCCTAGAACACAGCCTGGCAGGTAGGTGATCCATGTGTGATAAATTAATGTAAACCAACCTGAAAACCCTGGTTTTTTCCCCATTTTGCAGGCAAGGAAACTGAAGCTCAGAGATTTAAATACCTTGCCAAGGTTACTCAGTTAAATACCTTAGCAAGGTCACTCAGCTAATAAGCCACAGGGCTGAGACCAGAACTCAGGAATTTTGTCACTCCTCTGTGTGCCGCCCCATGCCCCAAAGCCACAGGGCTTAGAGACTAACCTGCAGACTGCCAGCGTGCTGCTGAGCAGAGAAGGAGGCAGCGAGCAGCCAGGCGGAGCAAAGGAGTGCAGTCCTGGGAGAGTCCACCTCTGTCCAGGTGAGAGCCAGAGTCTTCTCCAGAAGTTCTATCAGAGCCGTGCTGCTAAGGAGCACTGCGGCAGCTATAGACAGTTTGGCAGGGCGAGAGCCACATGAGTTACACAGGAGACCCTGCTCAGCACCAGCATCATGGTTAGCACATGATGGGGACCTCATGCACACACGGTGAATGAACAAAAGACTCAGCTTGAGGTTCTAAGGGTTTCAACTTCATTCCAGAACCACAGGTTATCAGAACCAGAAAGGATCTTATGGCTATCTGGTCCAGACATCTCCCCCTATATATTTCCATAAGAGAAAAAAAAACTAAGGGCAGCAATGGCCACAGACACTGCCCAGCACCCTTCCTCTTCACTATCTCAGCCTGGGCCCCGGTACCTCTTTTCTGACTGCTTGGTGTGGTCTGATGAAGGCTCCAATACAGGAAGTTGAAGGAGGGCTGCAGGATATCCACATCAGCGGGGCTGCACTTCCCACATAGCTTGCTCACTGCAAGAGAGTCCCCAGGAACCCCATCACCTAGCACTCCATGGCTTTCATGTGCACCAGCACTCACAATTATCACAGATAATGCCCTTCCACTGGCTAATTTCAGATGTCAGTCTGTCAGTCTTAGGGACCAAGCACAAAGTAAGTGTCCCTGGTAATAACAGCCAATGAAAAGAAACACAGTAACAAACCTGAAGGCATGTTCACACTCTCCATCTGAAAAAAAAATTCAGGCAAGCAGCCCATAGCTGCATGTTAGAACAGACTGCACAAATTTAGGTGATCAAAAGGCATCCTATAACAGCATTCATGCCAGCAAAGACTCCATGATGAGAGTCTGCAGAGGTCATCTAGGCCAGCTTGCCACCCCTAGCAGGAAGAAGATCCAGCCTCTGGAATCTTCCAGCAATGGGGCATTCACCACTTTCCCAGAGGACTCCACCACCATCAACATGCAATTCCCTGAACTTGCCACATTCTCTTTCACCCTCTCTTTCGCCCTCATCTGGCTAACTCCTTAACACCTATTCAGCAATCAAGATTCAGCTCAAAGTTCACCTCCTCCATGAAGCCCTCTGTAACTTCTCAAACCAAGATGAGATGCCTCTTCATGACCCTCCAGCCCTCATCAGAACAGTTACTACACCGTAGAATAGACATCTATAGAACATTATCCCTTTCCTCCTAGGATTCACCACTCTACTCCCCTGCCCTTATCGCCTCAATATGAAACCTACCTAGGTCTCCATTCGCTGTTTTGGCATCCACATCACACAGCCACACAGACTTCTAACTGGCTTATGGTCAATCAGACAAGCAGCCCCCTTCCTCAACTCTGTCCTCTACCTGCAATGCTCTCAAATTAAAGTACTCAAGGATTATATATAAATGTATATTACATTTCACATGTATGTTTCAGGTCGTTACTCACCCCCCCTCCCCAAGGCCCTTTGACAGCTGGTTTGATTTTGTCATATGCAGTTTTCCCTCCCAACTGCGTGTTACCTTGATCTGACAGATAGGCTGGGATGACCAGCATCAGATCGGGCCTAGAGGCCCTTTTTAAGTCTATCAGGCCTGGGATCCAGGCAGGGAAAGAATCAACCCCTCTGTGGCCAGAGTGCCTGACAGTCCATAGTACTGAAGAAATGCCATTTTTTCCCTAGTAATTTCAATCTTTCCACAAGAAACCCTTCTAAGGATGGTGCTTATGAAGTGGCAACTGCATTAATGAACAATGAAAAGTCCTAATGAAGTTTGGGTATGGGTGGAAGAGGCCTAGAGGACTGTGAACTGAATCATCCGATCCTGAGTCAGTTGTGGAGTGGGGTGGAGAACTGAGCTTGGGCCAGGAAAAGTGAATCTCCACAGACAGTCTCCACTGGAGGCCTACTGTGTGCCAAGTATTGCATGGCATTCTACATGTAGCAATCCCTTATCTCAACCCTACATCAGCTAAGTACTACTGTTTTACCTGTGAGGAACCTAAAGCTAGGTGACTACCTAAGGTGGCATAACTAGTGGCTGAGAACAAACCCAGGCGTTCCCAACTCCAGGGCTGTGCCTTCACACAGTGTTGTGGTTTTGTTTTTGTTTCATTTCCTAAACCCTCCCAGAGTGTAACTAAGAAAGATCTAAAAGATCCCCTAGCAAGAAACCCACGGGAACAGAGTGACCCACTAGCTTCTTTCAAAGAGATGAATGATGGAATGAAGGAGGAGGCCCAGCCCTGGGCCCTCAGGCACCTTGGTGAAGGAGCTTCATGGCCATGCTGTCCAGTTCTTGCTCTGATTTGTTCTTCAGCTGCACTAAAGAAAGGAGGCTCAGTAGCAACGGTAGGTTCCCCGAGTCTGTGAGGAAGAAGGAAGAGGGCTGGTCAGGATACTCAGATCACCCCAAGGTCAGAGAGACATCCCCTACTATAAATGTTTGTTGGGATTCACCCCTACTTCCTGCCTTCTTTGGGCACAGGGGCAACTGACATACTGAGTGCCAACTCTGGGTTGGGTACCAGAAATTCAATATTTCACTTGGTCCCCCTTGTGAAATAGGGATAGTTATTTCTATTTTGCAGTTACAAAAACAGGGCCAGAGAGGCTGAGTAACTTCTCTAAGCTCCCACAGTCAGTTAGTGGCAGGGTCAGAACTTGAACCCAAACCTGAGTTTAGTGCCCACGTTTTTTCAACTATGTTTCCATGAAATCTCATGGCTCTTAAGCATTATCATCAGTTAGATGTGGCTTATCCTTCCCTGAAGAGGAAGGACTCAGTTCTTCCACATACCCTTAAATCTACCTCCAAACTTCCATCCTCAGTCAGCACTGGATCTAGTGAACCACAGCTCTCCTCCCACTTCCTCTTACTTACTTGGAAATTTTATTTAAAAATTCAACTTTTTATTTATTTTTTTCTTTATTAAAAAAAAATTTTTTTTTAACATTTATTTATTTTTGAGACAGAGAGAGACAGAGCATGAATGCGGGAGGGTCAGAGAGAGAGGGAGACACAGAATCTGAAACAGGCTCCAGGCTCCGAGCTGTCAGCACAGAGCCCGACGCGGGGCTTGAACTCACGGACGTGAGATCATGACCTGGGCTGAAGTCGGACGCTCAACCGACTGAGCCACCCAGTCGCCCCAAAAATTCAACTTTTTAAAAACAGGAAAAGACAAACCAATCTCAACTTTTCAGTGTCTTCATAGCATACCAAACATCGAACTTCCTTGACTCCAAGGAGTCCTAATCCAGATTTGGAAACTATCCTGGATTTCACTGGCAGCTTCTAACACATTTGAGATCCACCCCGTTCCCAGCCCCTGCTGGCTCCCACTGCCTCCCTGGCCTCCCCTATATTTCCCACTTTCTTCTTCCCAACTGGGGACTACCATTCTTGTGACAAACAGCTCTGAGCACATGACAAACTCACAGGGTGAGGACATGCATGCATACATCATATACACCCACCTATGCTAAACACACAGAAACATTAAACATAAACACTCTCACACCATACACACACACACACACACACACACACACACACACACACACACACACAACAAATATGTTGAGCGCTCACTCTCTGATGAGAGGAAGGAGATAAAGTTTAGCTTGATTCCACACTGGCCTGACTTCTCTTTTTCAGAGAAAATTCTGATTCTGTCTCCTGGAGCAGACCTCATCAGGGCAGAGATGCCCACTCCTAACTGAGCTTCAGGTCAAAAAATGCCCCCCACAGCTGCAGACTGACCTCCTGAGGGAGAGGCCCCATGTTCCACCAGTAGATGCTGTAGGATCAGCAGGAAGTGGCCTCGGATGAGACCACCCACTTGGACATCCTCATTCCTCCTCAAAAAGGTCCTTAGGACAATCAGTACTTTGCGGGCTGTGTCCACTGGGCTGGAATAGATGAGATCCTAGGCAGGAGAGAAGGAATCCAGAGCTCAGAGGACATCACAGTTGGGGACAGGCAGACAGTTGAGAAGACAGGGGCTGAGGAAGGACCCAGGATGGTAGTGTCACAAAACCTGGGGAAGGAAGCATTTACTTACTTGGCACCTATTATGTACCAATCTGTTGAATAGGTCCATCCTAAATAGGAAGAAACAGAGACTCAGAGAAATTACTGGATGTGCCAAAGGTCACATAAGCCAGTAAATGGCATAGCTAAGATTTAATCTCCTACCTCCAAGCCCAAAGCTCTTTCTACTTTCCAGGAACCCTGTCTCTGACACATGTAAGTTTTAGGGTCAAGAAGAGGTTACTTCAGTACAGAGGATGTGAAGGGAGGAAAAGAGAGTTGGGGATGGAGATGTCACAGGGCAGGGAAAGGATATGGTTAGGACAGATTCAGGATACAGGAAGGGAAGCGAGGACCAGGTCAGGCCCCTTCTCTGCCATGGCATCTGGCTATATTTCTGCCGCAAGCTATAAAGGCCTTGGGTTCAGAAGGTGGGAAAGGACATTGCTTTTTATTTGCTTTCAGAGTTATTTTAATGAGTATATGATAAAGACAAAGCCAGTCAGAAGCCACACCAGAGACTACTCTACTGATAGCTCCTGGCACCTACCAGCTCAAACAAGCCAATTCCTTTGGACAGGCTAACATGCTGGGTGCTATGAATCCAGGGTCACACACAGACTCTCTTTCTCGGGAGGACAGCTGACACACAGAGAGACATGGCTACAGGGCACCCAGCCAGACAACTCCAGATGTGCTAATCACTGGGTGGCACATGGGCATCTAGGCTTGGCTCTTCACAAACTTCCACAGCTGCCAGAGAAACAACTATAAATCAACAATTGCTCAATTAGGGATTGATAATGTCAGGTACTGTGATGTGTTAAAACTGTAGCTGTATGTTTATTTATATATTATCTGTATCTTCATAATAACTCTTCCAAGTAGGTGTTAACCTAATTTTTCAAGTGAGGTAACAGGCATATTACATAGTTTGCCTATTAAGACAGCAGTGGCTCTATAAAGTCTACTATACTCTGAGTTAATGAAGAACAGGGATGAGGTTGGCTTCATCTTTGTCACCTTGTAGGGACTCAGAAAACATCTCTGGAAGGAGAGGATCACAGCATAGGAGGGCAAGAAGGAATCTCAATTCATTTATATCAACCCATTTTTACAGGGCATGAGGCTGAAGCCCAGAGTGGGTGTGATTTGCCCAACGTCACAGGGACCAAGGCCAAACCTGATCCTGGTCCTGGTCCTGCTCCTCCCCCAGCACGTGGCTGCCTAATAGAGAGTTGGTCTCTCAGAACCCTGAGTTAAAATGTTAAAGTCCAAAAGGAAGAGGGCTACTCGGCCTCCAGTGGCTGTGGAGAATGCCAGGGGAAGGGGTGCGCCCCACTGTGGGGGTCAGTGGGAAGGCTCTGGGTGGAACATGGCCCACTCTGCAGTCTCTCCTCCCAGAGATGTCCAGATTTTTCTGGAGCTGGATCAACCAGGGTGAGGTGGCCAAGGAGGGAACAAACAGAGCTTCTGTGATATCACTGTTTTTCACATTTAAACAACCTACATGAAAGACCACCCATTGATAAGAGTGGCAATTAGCAGCTTTGTTTTCAGCTGCTAATTACCCATATCAAAACCAGAAATTGGTACCAACAACATATTTTTAGACTCTTTTTCCCTCCTGTGGCTAGAAGCTGGGAAGAAATGGTAAGAATTATATATATAAACAGATAGCAAAGTTGTTCCTTGCTATTCTTTTTCACCACTGATGTTTCTAGGATCCAATTTAGTGAAAAACTCATTAACTTTAGGTTCCATAGTCATGACCCTTACTAGTTATATGACCTTGAGCAATTCAATAAGCTGCTCTAGATTAACATTCTCTCTCTGATTCAGAGTAAGTCAATGATCAGGGAATCATAGGCTACTGTGTACAGGATAGCAAGAGTGCCTTTACATATTCTTTCCACATATTATTCCTATATATCCACATGTTATCTCCATTAAAAAAATTTTTTATTATGTATATATATTTATTTTTTGAGAGAGAGAGCGCAAGTTGGGGAGGGGCAGAGAGAGAGGGAGAGAAATCCCAAACAGGCTCCATGCTGTCAGCACAGAGCCTAATGTGGGGCTCAAACTCAAGAACTGTGAGATCATCCCCTGAGCTGAAACCAAGCCAGACATTTAACCAACTGAGCTCCCCAGGTGCCCCCACATGTTATCTCCATTTTACATATGAGGAAACTGAAGCTCAGAAAAGCTTTCACCTTCCTGGATCTGTATGTATCATCCAGCCCTAAGGGATAGATCTTTCCTGTTGAGCTCTAGGCCTGGTGAAGCACAAGGCTCCTCTCTGCCCAGGAAGGTGGGGTGGTGAGGGTGGTTCACATTCAAGGACAAGAACTAGACACAACAACAAAGGATGGGGCACCTGCTCCAGCTTGCCTGAGACAGCATCTCTCTAAGGATTTGGCCTCTTGAGATTCGTTTTCTTTTAAGCTTGCTTCCTTTAAGTACTTATGTTTCTTGAAGCTAGTGGGCTAGGATAGTCTTCAACTAGGGAGGGTCTTCACCCTAGAAAGACTCACACTGAGAAAAAACTTGGGTGAGGAAGATAATGAGCTCCATTTTAGACAGAAATGTCAAATAGATGCTTAACTTTATGGGTCTGGAGCCCAGGAGAGAGGTCACAGATGGAGGCAGAGATCTGAGTCATCAGCATATAGTAGGAGGCCATGTGAATTATTGGCACAGCCCAGGAAGATGACACTGAGTAAAAAGGAAGCTGAGGACAAAGCCATGAGGAACATCAATTTTCAAAGACTAGCCAGAGAGAAAGCAACAAAAGAGACTGGGAGAAGCACCAAGAGAGGTAGGAGAAAAATTAAGAGAGCTAGTATTTCCAAAACCAAGCATATGTCGATAAAAAGGAAGTGGACAACCATCAAATAATAACAGGTCATGTAAGAGGAGAACCAAAAAGTCCACTGTAATTAGCCACAAGAATATTGTTGACGATCCTGGTAAGAGTGGTTTCAAGTAGCAATGGGGGCAGAAGTCAGAAGACGGAGGAATAAGTGAGGGTGACAATTTTGCAAGCAGAAAACTACTTCTAGGAGTTGGCCGTAAAAGGAAAAACATGAATATGAAAAGGGTTGGGAGGGCAGGGACCAGTGAGAGCAACCAGGAGTAAGTCTAGAGGGGCTTAGACTCTCCTACCACTCCTACAGCCCACTGTCCTGATCTGAGATTTTTTCTAGCCTCACCATTCTTTGATTCTCTCCTTCCAATGATGCTTTGGAAGTCCCTGTAAGGTGAGAGAATGAAACAAGCATCTGTGGTTTCCTCAAGGGCAAGGACCAACTGTATCGGAATTATCTTTGTATCCCCAATGCCTTCACCAGCACGTGACTGCCTAATAAGTACCAATGTATGTATGATAAAAATGTATGATAAAAGAAATGTGTTTAAATGTATGATAAAAGAAAAAGTGAACAACTAAACTCAAGACCTCTAAAATTCTGCTCCTCCCTATCCTTCTCCAGCCTCAACTCCTGTGACATACCGTCCATTCTCCGAAACCACACCAGACCACTCACCACTGGCCCTGAATTACAGTAAGCACGTCCGTGCTGCTGGGCTGGCCTGGCAGGGTCGTCCCTCAGCACTCTCTCTTGTCAAATCCTTTGCAGATCAGCATTTATGACACCTTTCTGCCCTCCCTACAACCCAAGCACTCTGCCTGACCTTTACTGCCATAGCGTTAGAACAGGTATTAGTGGTCTGTTGTGTCTGATTCTCTCCCTGGCCTGTGCAGCAGGCACTGGGTCCGGTTCTTCCCTGTATCCCCACTGCTTAGATAAACAGCTCCCCCTTTAGTTGGAACACTGGATCAGGGTTGTTTTCTCTTGTTCTGAGAGTCTGCTCAGTTTACTCGAAGAACATCAGATAGGGAGTCAAAATCCAGGTTTCAATCTCAACTCTTGTGAACTATGGCAAATCTCTCTAAATCTTTTTTTCATTTATTTAAAAAGAAAAAAAATAAGATACCATAAACATCTTTCTCAGAAGAGTTGCTTTTTTGAGAGAGAGAGAGAGACTGACTTAGATCTGTCCAGACCCTTAATTCAATGGGTCAGCAAATATTTATAAATACCTAGTCTATGTGAGAAACCGACCCTGAATGCTTCATCTCACAAAGAAAACCCAGTATCTTAGCTCTGTCCATTACTACTTTCCCTGGAACGCCTCTTGCTTTCCTCCCCTATGAACTGATGCTTTATTTTTAACCCATTCTTTCTCCTTTCTTCTTCTTCCAAGGAAAAATTTCAGCCAAAGCATGAATGCAGCCCCTATCAAGCCAACACATGTGATCTCACAAGATGACAGATCTGAGGGATGGAAGGTGAAGGTGCAACTCCGAGTGGGGAGTGTGTGCATGCGTGCGTGTGTGAATACGGACAGATGTACGTATCTAAGTGAGGTGTACAACATGAAGGTGCTATTTCCACCACAGTCACCCCAATAAAGTCAATCCAATAAAAAACACTCCAATAAATCATGTTTGTTGATGATTACAAACATCAAAGGAATCCCCACTCTTCCCTAACGGGCTGTGTCAGTCTTCCTGGACTAGGAAAAGGTAAGTAGGTGAGCTGAAATTGAAGGCAGTGGTTTTAAATGAAGTGTCTCCTATGCTGCCGTGCTATAGTCAGTTTTGGACCTGCCACTAGAAATCACTCACTAAGTACAAAGTGGTGCAAATGATTTTCTTTTTTAAATAAATAATAAATTACAGCAGTTACCTCTATAATAATGTCACTCCCATTAATTTATTTTCCAATGTGCTTTCTTGAGCGAAAGAAGAATAGAGGGAGCTAAAGCTAGTGTATTAGAAACTTCAGAAGACAGACAGCTGACTTATCTGATATACCTGATAGGAATTATAGGGATGTCTTAATTCATGAAAAAGCACTAGAGTTTCTCACAATTCTGGGTTTGCCCGAGGGAGTGTGTTGCACATGTAACATTATCCTGTGAATTATGGCAAAAAAGAGGCCATGTCCCTCTATAATCAAACATCTCCATCTACATGCCCCAAGGGTATCCTTTGACATTAAGTCCTTGTTAGCACAATCTGCTTGAGAGAAGACAGAGAGGTGAGAGGGAATGATGACTGAAGTCAGCATTTCATAGATCTGTCCCCTGAAGAGTAAAGAGGGACATGTCTCTCAATGAGCAAACCTTGATCAGACTTAGAAAGGGTACGGATTTAAAGAAATCAGGCACCTGCCAGCAAAAGAATCTCCCACTCCCATGGAAACACCCATAAATCCAGAGACAGGTAGAAGCATGCAGCTGCCTCCTGACTTCAGTAAACCAACTGCCAGAAAGAAAGGGCCCACCATCTCTGAAAGCAGAAAGGAGCAAATGGTCACGTACTAGCAAAATGAGCAGGATGCTGGGGCTGCTTCTGAGCATGTAGAACAGGGCTGCTAAGCTGGCAGGAAGTGGGGACTGCCCAGCAGAGGAGACATCATCCAGCTCCTCATAGCTGCTCTCTTCCCAGGAGAACCAAAGTTCCAGGACACGGTGCCCAAATCTACTCATCAGCTCTGGATACAACAGGAAAAACCTGAGCAGGAGGGGATGGTGGATATAAACCAGGTGCAGGTCCGGGATGCCCTCTAAAAATTTTCTGATGGCACTGACCACAGCCTGGAGACAAAGAAAGAAAGAATGAAAGAAAGGGACTAAATAAATCTTGCAGAGGACTCAATACAGCCCAACAAACATAGCCAAGACATCACTGGGAAAAATGTACTTGGCATCTCAGTACTCCAGTACATCTTCATTGGCTCACACCAGGGCTCTCCAGCGAGAAGAAAGCCCACAGTGCTTACTTTGTAACAGTGGTTCTCAACTGAGAGTGATTTTGTTTTCCAGGACAGTTTTGGAAATGTGTACAGACATTTTTTTTTATTTTCTTGACTTAGGGAGTGTTACTGGCATCTAGTAGGAGAGAGCAAGGATGCCGCTAAATATCCTACAATGTACAGGACAACCTCCCACAGAAAAGAATTATGGTATGCAAAGTGTTAACAGTACTGTGGCTGAGAAACCCAGCTCTATAATGATACCATGGTGTGCTGTAATTATCAGCAGACGTGTCTACCTCCCACACGAAACTTGAGCTGCTTGGGGAAACAGACTGATGCAGATTAATCTGTGCACCTGTCATAGGACCTGGCACCGAGGGGCCAAGGGGCATGTGTGTTGAATCATTTATTAACCCTCAAAAACCTCTCTTCCCATTGCACACATAATGAAATTCAATCCTTAATATGTTATTCTAAGAGTTTTATAGTTTATAGTGTGGGCTGTTTCATTTAGCTCTTTCATCTATTTTGAATTAATGTTTGTGTATACTATGAGCTAAGGGTCCAACTTCATTCTTCTGCATGTGGATATTCAGTTGTCCTAGTACTATTTGTTAAAAAGACTGTTCTTTCTCCCTTTGAGTTGTCTTGGCATCCTTATCAAAAATATATGGGTTTATTTTTGGACTGTCAATTCTATTTCATTGATTACATGCCTATCCTTACGTCAGAAACACAGTCTTGATTACTCTAGTTTTCTATTTTTTCTTTTTTCAAAGCAGGTTCAGTGCAGGGCTTGAACTCACAACCCGGGGATCAAGACTTGAGCTGAGATCAAGAGTCGGATGCTTAACTGACTGAGCCACACAGGCGCCCCTCTAGCTTTTTCTTTAAAGGAATATAAAACCATTTATTGACCACCGTTTACCAGTATTTACAATAAAGTAAACAATATGCAATTGGATAACATTCTCATTACTACAAAGTTATTGCTTTTCCTGGCTTCTGCTGATCTAGTAACCCAAATATTGAGAAGACTGAGCCTACATGTAAGGAATGAGTTAGGAGAAAGAAAAAACATGCAGGTCAAGAATTTAGATCACAGAAGTTTGTTCACCCATTTATTTCAGCAGGTCCTAAATTGCCAACATCTCTAACCACCTGATTATGATCAAGTTTCCATGAACAAAGTCTTAGACATTCCATGAACCATGACCTTTTTTGTCAATACAGCACAGGATTTCAACTTCTTGAAAAGTAATGGCTCACTAGAAGGAGGCATTTTTTTTTTAATTTTGCAAAATGTTTATTTATTTTTGAGAGATAGAGAGAGAGAGACAGAGCATGAGTGGGGGAGGGTTAGAGAGAGAGGGAGATACAGAATCTGAAGCAGGCTCCAGACTCCACACTGTCAGCACAGAGTCCAACATGAGGCTCGAACCCACAAACCGCGAGATCATGACCTGGGCTGAAGTCAGATGTTTAACCAACTGAGCCATCCAGGTGCCCCTAGAAGGAGCCTTTAAATGTCCATTTAACCAAGTTTTGCTTAACTAATTAAAACACACCAGGACTTGTCTAGTTTTCTCATTTGGGTGGGGAGGTTGTTGGTAGTGATAAAATTTTCCTTTTCTTTCCTTCCTTTACTTTGCAAATAAACTTGCATTTATATAACTATAGATATGGCTACTTTTTTATTTTGCTTTATTTCTTTAAGTAATCTCTACATCCCATGTGGGGTTCAAACTCACAACCCTGATATCAAGAGTCATGTGTTCTTCCACTGAGCCAGCCAGGCACCCCAGATATGGCTGCTTTTAAATTGTCCAATTTAAATTGTTTACATTATATTTAAACGGTCCAATTAATTACAAAATTTGAAAGGTTAAGGTTTTAGGGAAATTTTCAATTTTTTAAAAAATGTATTTATTTTTGAAAAAGAAAGAGAGACAGAGTACAAGCAGGGGAGGGGCAGAGAGAGAGAGAGGGAGACACAGAATCTGAAGCAGGCTCCAGGCTCCAAGGTGTCAGCACAATTGGGGCTTGAACTCAAGAACCATGAGATCATGACCTGAGCCAAAGTCTGACTCCCAAACTACTGAGCCACCCAGGCACTCCAGGAAAAATTTCAATTTAACTTTAAGTGACTTATTTCTTTCACTGAAAATGATGACATTCCAGAAACATAGTTATGAAATGCTATTTTTGTTTTGGTAAATGTTAAAAAAAAATGAATGAATGAAAGAAAGAGAAGAAAATCATTTACGTATGTGTTTTTATGTATACACACAAAAAACCCCAACCAAAAAAAAAAAGAAAAAAAAAACAACCTCTGAATTGTCCCTAGTCATAAGAGAGTTAAACACAAATTCTAATTGAGTAACCACCATGAAGATTTCCCCCAACATTTAGAAAAAGTATTATTTCTTCAAAAAATTTTAAAGTTTATTTGTTTTTGAGAGAGAGACACAGAATGTGAGTGAGGAAGGGGCAGAGAGAGAGGGAGACACAGAATCCAAAGCAGGCTCCAGGTTCTGAGCTGTCAGCACAGAGCCCAACGTGGGGCTTGAACCCATAAGCCATGATATCATGACCTGAGATGAAGCTGGACGCTTAACCTACTGAGCCACCCAGAAACCCCTAGAAAAAGTATTCTTGAATGCAGGGAAATAATATACCATGGTCTCAAATATACTTTTCTGCTAAAGGAAGTAACCACAGAAAGCTTTTATTTGTTCAAAGTAACCAGTACTATACATGCAAAGAACCCCAACAACTCCCCCAATACTACTTCAAAACAAACACACCAGACTGGATTTTCATTAGAATGTTATTTCTTCACACTAATAAATCTAAGAACCAAGGCCTAGATTCTATATACATATATACAAAAAGCAACATAAACAATTACTGAGCTTCAGCTTCTGGACAAGAATTCTAGGTTACTCTCTCTTCATAAAAAGCAATCACAATTTGAGAACATTTAACATTTGCCTGTTTTGCCAGCACCGAGTCTGCCTATCTTTCCATTTCACAAGAAACATGAATTCTCCACTGCTGTCTGTGGCACCAATTCTTCGTTCAGGATCAAGACCTCCTGGCAAAGCCTCTTGGTCTATTCGCAGCATCTCTTTTCTTCTCCGAGTTGCTACCATCACATCCACTGTCAGATACAGATTTTCTTTTTGTAGCATCTTTTTCTTTACCAGCCTTTTGAGAACTAAGAACTGCTTCAATTAACTCTGGAGAGTCTAAATTTTCTTCAGTTTCCCAAGTATCGTCAACATCTGTGAACCCCTTCCACCTCAGGAAATACTCCACCTTCCCATTCACTACATGTTGCTCCTGTACTCTTTCCACAATAAATTCTTCAGGCTCTGCCTCTTCTACTTTTTTACTCTTTCCATTCTGTTTCTTTACCTTTTTTTTTTTTTTCAACGTAGGCCATTTTCTATTGCAGACCTGAAGACTTGTTATTCATCGCCTCCAAGCTGCACCCAGTCCCGGGTCTACAGCGTCTCCTTTGATTGCTCTAGTTTTGTAGGAAGTTTGAAATCCAGAAGTCTGAACCCTCCACCTTTAGTCTTTTTCAAGATGTTTTTGGTTATTTTGGGTCCCTTGAATTTCCATATGAATTTTAGGGTTAGCCTGTCCATTTCACCAAGAAAGAAGGGAGGGAGAGAGGGAAGCAGAGGCAACTGGGATTTTGATTGGGATTGTATTGAAACTACAGATCAACTTGGGGAGTACTGTCATTTGAACACTATTAAGTCTTCTTATTTCCCCAGTTTTATTGAGATATACTGCCACATAACATTGTGTACGTTTACAGTATACGACATAATGATTAGATACGTGTATATATTGTGAAATGATCACCATAAGTTTGGCTAACCTCCGTCACCTCACATAGTTATAAAATCTTTTTCACTGGGATTAGAATTTTTAAGCTCTACTCTTCTAGCAACTTCCAAATATACAAAACAAACTGTCAGCTGTAGTCAGTATGTTGTACATTACATCCCAGAAGTTTTTTATCTTCTATTTGTTAAGTCTTCTGATTCATGAACATGGGATGTCTTTTTTTTTTATGTTTATTTATTTATTTTGAGAGAGAGAGATAGAGAACTACTGGGACAGGGACAGAGAAAGAGGGAGACAGAATCCCAAGTCGACTCCGTGTTGTGAGCACAGAGCCCAGAGTGGGGCTCGAACTCACAAACCATGAGATCAGAACCTGAGCTGAAATCAAGAGGCAGACGCTCAACCAACTGAGCCACCCAGGTGCCCCACGGGATGTCTTTCTAATTACTTAGGTCTTCTTTAATTTCTTTCAATGAGGCTTTATAACATTCAGTGACCAGAAGTGTACTTCTTTTGCTAAATGTATTCCAATGTATTTTATTTATTGATGCTATTGTAAATGGAATTGTTTTCTTAATTTCGTTTTTTAGCATGTCATTAAAGACTTGAGTCTACCTTTCCAGCTTCTCTCCACTCTCTCTTAAATGACTTAGTGAAGGCATGCTAAACTAGACTTTCTTCCTTGAAGGGACAGACTGGGAAACTTCCCATTTCTGTATCTTAATTCTCTCAATAAAGCCTCTCCTGATGCCATAATCCAATACAATCTCTTTCTCTGTGTGTTTTTATAGCTCTTGACCAGTCCTCCAGCTCCAGGAGAGCACTTGTTGCTGTTAGTGCCTACCTGGAGAGGATCTTTTTGTCTCTCCTGCCAAACTGGTGCTTCCTGAAGGAGGGATGCGTTTGATTCACTCCAATCCTGACAGGAGCCCCCATGGCACCTGACACATATCAAGTGGTCAAGCCACATTGGGGAGTTATTATTTAACGAGTATGGAGTTTCAGCTTTACAGAATGAAAGAGTTCTGGACATGATTGATGGTAGTAGTTGTACAACAATGCCAGTGTACTTAATGCCACTGAACTGTACACTAAAAATTGTTGAGATGATAGATTTTGTTTGTGTATTTTACCACAATAAAAAACCCTAATACATAAAAATAGAAGAACAGAATTGAGTTTAAAAACCAAGCTGTGATTATATGTTGCCATTTAGATATTTATATAAAATTTTTAAACATGCAAAACAATGTCATACATCATTTATGGGTTCACACCTAAGAGGCAAAACCTGGAGTTCCATGAGCTACTAAGTTTCCACACCACCACTGGTAGATGTGAAGAGAGACACCACCCCCCCCCCCAACAAATCTAATATTACTACCAGTATTAATCTTGAAGCCATCAGGGCTATTCCCATCGTGTCCTTTTCTCCTGTTTACATTAGTCACCTCAGGAAGCCCAGAATTTCCAGATCATCTTATATGGCTCAAAACATTCCCTTTTCTGTTCCCATCTCTCACTCTTCCCCAGCTCCCAAAACCTTTCCACAGTGTCCTCTAGAACTCACAGTTATCAGCAAATTCCTTGTCCTGTGCCTCTTCCTTGAATATTCCCGTCACCTTGTTGTTTTGATCCTCATCCAAAAACCTGCCTTGCCTACAATCTTTCAAGTTGAAGCTATTTTTGTTCCCATCTCCCTAGTTCCAAAATCATGGCCTCTAAATTCTCTTTCTGCCTTCTAATCTCCTCCATTTGCCTCAACCATTCATCCCCATAGTCATGCCCCTAGGCCTTGTCATTACCAAGAACTGTACGCTCCTCAATAATCCCAATTCAAGCATCCCACTTTACCACCACCACCCCTGTCTTTCCAGCTCACTTCCTCTTCAATATAGCAATTCTTTGAACCCCATCAGAAACAAAATCTTAGGAAACATCCTTTTATTCTCTCTTATTCTTACACCTCACACTGATCCATCGATCAAGAAATTCTATTGGCTCCTGTTTCAAAATATTCAGAAGCTGCTGCTTCTCCTCTACTATCTCTTGTCTACATTATTGCTGTAACCTCCTAACTAGTTTCTGCACTTCTACCTTGTACCCTTTTGGTCTATTGTCCAGAGTCACCCCTTTTAATTCAGCCATGAACCAAACCATGGGACTATATGAGATCACCAAAGAAACAAATTTAGAGAGAAGAGCAAAGCTATCAAAGACTGAGCCCTGGGGCACTACAACACTTAGAAATCAGGGAGATAAAGAGAAAATCAGCAAAAGACACTGAGACAGAACTGCCAGAGAGGTAGGAGGAAAATCAGGAGTACACAGCATTCTAGATGCCAAGTAAAGGCAATGGTTCAAAGAAAGGATGCTGTTGATAGGTCAAGTAAGGCGATGACTAAATACTGACTACTGGCTTTAGTCATGTATCTGTTACTGGTGACTTTGATAAGTGCATTTTCAGAGATGTGCTAAGGGTGAAAACCTAACTGGGGCAGGTTCAAAAGCATATGGGAGAGCAGGAAGTGTATACAAGCCTAAAGCATCTTGTCATAGTAGAAAACCCAAATGCTGTCACAGACTACTAGGGTTATCAAAAGGACTCAGGAGCTACCCTGAATAGGCTCCCACTGACCAAAGACAGGACAATTTGAGCTTCAAAAGATAAATAACTCCAGTGGATTGAACACATCAAATATTTTTAAATCCATGAGTTCATAATGACACTAAAAAAAATCTCTTTGGTCACCTTTGAGGAATACTAGGCAACCAATTCCTCTTTTTAAGCTGTAATTAAAAGGAAAGAATCAAACCTTCTACCTATGCTTCCTATACAATCTCCTATTCAGAGTAACTGAGTAGTTGATGAGGGAAGCCTGGGTGGCTCAGTTAAGCATCCAATTCCTGATTTTGACTCAAGTCATGATCTCATGGTTCATGGGATTGAGCACCTCATTGGACTCTGTGCTCACAGTGCAGAGCCTGCCTGGGACTCTGTCTCCATCTCTCTTTGCCCCTCCCCCACTCGCACTCTCTCCCTCTCTCTCAAAATAAATAAACATTTTACATAAATAAATAAATAAATAAATAAATAAATAAATAAAGGTTGAATGACAGAATTAGGATATTGTTATTTCACAATCTCTAATGAATTAATTGTAGGCAATGATCACCAATGGCTTCAAATATCACAATAAAAGAGACAATGGGATATTGTATCTCTAGATCTACTTACTTGAAAACTCATGCACTTCCACTACAACTTTCTGCTTCTATCCAAATTAAACCAGGTCTTCTTACATCATGTTCATCCCAAAGGTAATCAAAAAGAAGCAAAATTATGGAACATCTGGCTGGCTCTGTCAGAGGAACATGTGGCTCTTGATCTTGGGGTCATGAGTTTGAGCCCCATGTTGGATATAGAGACTAGTTAAATTAAAAAAAAAAAAAAAAACTTCAAAAAAGAGGCAAAATTACTTGTCAGTGAAGAAAGGGTATCCTTAGGTTGAGGCTGAAGTGTCCATATCTAACAAGTAAAAGCAATGTTTAATGAAAGAGGGGAGAGATTTAGCGATCAATTAGACATAGTCCTTGATCCACAAGAATTTATAAAGAATCTGGAAACAGGGGGCACCCGGGTGGCTTAGTCAGTTAAGCATCCAACCTTGGCTCAGGTCATGATCTCGTGGTTCATGGGCTCAAGCCCCGTGTCAGGCTCTGTGCTGATGGCTCAGAGCCTGAAGACTGCTTCAGATTCTGTGTCTTCCTCTCTCTCTGCCCCTCCCCTGCTCACCCTCTGTCTCTTTCTCTTTCAAAAATTAAAAAAATTAAAAAAAAAAAAGAATCTGAAAAGAAAAAACTTGCATACACACAACCACCATCAAAGTGATCCAAGGTCAGCCTGATTAACAATGATCGGGTCCCAGAAAACCACTTTGTTTAATAAACTGTTAACAGAAGGAAATACCTCACATCTCTCTCTTGTCCTGCTCAAACCAGAGGTGGTACTAATAAAAGAGCCTTGGGAGTCTAAATTGGAGTCCTGGCATCCCCATCAATTAATTGTATGACTCAGAGAAAGTTACTTTAACCCAAGTCTTGATGTTCTTACCTGTAAAAAATGGAAATAATAATCTTTGCCTCTCAGGACTGTTGAGAGAATTAGCTAAATTATATAGGCTCTGAATGTGTCAACCCCCTACCCTGTTCCATTCCACCAAGACTCCCTCCATCCCTCCCTCCCTCTTTCTCTCTCTCTCTTCCACCTACTTTCTCTCTCTATATATCACCATCGTCTCAAGGAGCCATGATGTAAAGAGGTGCAGCAGGAGGAGGAAGAGTCCCAGGCATTTTGGTCCATACCTCATCTAATGCATCGTCTTTGTCCTGGCAGATTGCAAGCAGATAGATGGAGGCTCTGATGACCGTCAGCGGAGGGCGCTCATCCTGGTCCTGCAGAGACAGGAGGAAGCTTTGCACGGCCACAAATAATTCTGCCTCTGAGACAAACCTGTCAACCAAGGAGAGTCTGAGTGAAAAATAAATAAATGGCTGTCCTGCCTTGACACGTCCTGTCTTGCCATATTCTCCCTCTGCCTTCTGTCCTTCTGCTCTAGCAGCCTCAGGACACCTTGCACAAAGAGCATGCTGTATATACTTACAAAGCATTGTCATATACGCACAGCACATGGTTCTATGCTTTGTACAAGGCTGTCTAGGGGCCAAAGACTTCTCAATCACACCTAGGAGGCAAAGCATCTGCCAGTACTGTTAGGCAGCATCTGCCAGGACTAGTACTGTTAAAGAGAAGGATGCTACTACTGGGATTTAGGAGTCCCTGTTTTGGCAACCAGTCCACTGTTCTTTATCATTGAACATTTGTGTGTTCAATGGGCTACTTTCTGGGGAAGGAGACATCTATGTTTGTACATGCAAGGGAGATGGAGATGAGAAGGGGACTGACTTTTTTTTTGTAAAATATAAAAGGCATAGGGGAGCCTGGGTGGCTCAGTCAGTTAAGCGTCTGACTCTTGATTTCAGCTTGGGTCATGATCTCATGGTTCATAAGATCAAGCCCCACGTTGGGCTCTCTGCTGACACAGAGGCTCTGTGAATCCCAAGCAGAGCCTGTTTGGGATTTTCTCTCTCTCTGCCCCTCCTGCTCTCCCTTGCATGGGAGCACATGCTCTCTCTCTCTAAATAAATGAATAAATGTTAAAAAGAAAAAGCTATAAAAAATGGGCGAAGGACTTCTTGAACAGACATTTCTCCAAAGAAGATATATAAATGGTCATTAAGTAGATGGAAGGATGCTCAACATCACTAATCATTAGGGAAACGCAAATCAAAACTGTGAGGTAAAATCAGAACCCTTGTGCACTGTTGATGGGAATGTAAAATAGTATAGCCACTATGAAAAAGAGAATGGCATTTCCTCAAAAAATTAAAAACAGAACTACCAGATGATCCAACAATCTAGATATATACGCAAAAGAATTGAAAACAGGGTCTCAAAGAGATATTTGTACACCCATGTTCACAGCAGCATTATTCACAATAGCCAAAAGGTGGAAGCAATCCAAGTATCCACTGACGGACAAATCCATAAGCAAAATGTGGTATATACATACAATGAAGCATTATTCAGCATAAAAAAGGAAAGAAATTTTGACATGCTATAGGATGGATGAATCTTAAGGACATTGTGTTAAGTGAAATAAGCCTGTCACAAAAAAGACATACTACATGATTCCACTTAGACGAAGTACTTAGAGTAGTCTAAATCACTGGGACAGAAAGTAGAATAGTGGTTTCCAGGGACTGGGGAAAGGGAAATGGAGAGTTACTGTTCAAGAGGTATAGAATTTTGCTTCTGCAAGATGAAAATAGTTCTGGAGATGAATGGTGGTGATGGTAGTACAACAACATTAATGTACTTAATACCCATGAACAGTACACTAAAAATGGTTAAGATGCAAATTTTATGTTTGTGTATTTTACTACAATTAAAAAAAATGGAAAAATTACCAATGTACCAAGGTTGGTGTCTTGGTTTGATAAATTTATCATAGTTATGTTAACATTAGGAGAAAATTAGTGAAAAACTCTGTATTCTTTGCAACTTTCCTATAAATCTATAATTATTCCAAAATAGAATTTTTATTTAAAAAATAAAAGGGGCACCCGGGTGGCTCAGTCAGTTAAGCATCCAACTTTTGGTTTCAGCTCAGGTCATGATCTCCCAGTTTCCTGAGTTCAAGCCCTATATCAGGCTCTGTGCTGACAGCGTGGAGCCTGCTTGGGATTCTCTCTCTCCCTCTCTCTCTGCCCCCGCCCCCCCTCTCAAAAAATGAACTGAAAAAATTTTTAATTAAAAATAAAAATAAAATGGATAATAGCCATAATATAAATACTATACAGCTACCAAAAGTATGAGGTAAATCTACTAATACATGTACTACATGAAAAGAGGTCCAAGATATATTGTTAGGTTAAAAGGCAAGTGGACGACCTTATATAATATCCCATTCTGTATATTGAAAAAAAATCAGCATATGTTTGTTTCAGTAAATGGTGTTGGGAAAACTGAACAGTGACATGCAAAAAAATAAAAGCGGACCACTATTTTATACCACACACAAAAATTGACTCAACATGGATTAAAGACATGAATGTTAACAGCTGAAACCATAAAACTTCTAGAAGGAAACACAGGCAGTAATTTACTTGACATCGGTCTTGGTGAGGACATTTTTAGATCTTATACCAAAAGTAAAATTAAACAAATGGGACTATTTCAAACTAAAAAGCTTCTGTACAGCAAAGGAAGCCATCAACAAAATGAAAAGGCAGCCCACTGAATGGGAAAAAATCTTTGCAAATCATATATATATCTGATAAAAAAATGAATATGCAAAATAAAGAACTCACACAATTCAATAGCAAAAAAAATCCAATTAAAAATGGGCATAGGATCTGAAGAGACATTTTCCAAAGAACACATACAGATGGCCAACAGGTACATGAAAAAATGCTCAACATCACTGATTAGCAAGGAAATGTAAATCAAAACCACAATGAGGTACATTCTCACACCTGTTAAATGGCTATTATCAAAAAGACAAGAAAAAACAAGTGCTGGCAAGGATGTTGAGAAAAGGGAACATCTGTGCACTATTGGTAGGAATGTAAATTGCCACAGCCACTATGGAAAAGAGAATGGAATTTCCTCAAAATATTAAAAATAGATCCAGCAATTCCACTTCTGGGTATTTATGCAAACTCAAAAGATATCTGTACCGCTCCCATGTTCACTGCAGCATTATTTACTACAGTCAACACATGGATAAAACCTAAGTGGGGCGCCTGGGTGGCTCAGTTGGTTAAGTGTCCAACTCTTGATTTTGGCTCAAGTTATGATCTCATGGTTTGTGGGTTCAAGCCCCACATCAGGCTCTGTGCTGACAGCTTGGGATTCTCTCTCTCTCTCTCTTTCTCCTTCTCTCTGCCCCTCCTCTGCACTTGCTCTCTCAAAATAAATAAATAAACATACAAAAAAGAAAATGTGGTATGTATATACACACAATGGAATACTGTTCAGCCATAAAAAAAGAAAGGAATCTTGCAAACAAAATGGATTGACCCTGAAGGCACTAGGTTAAGTGAAATAAGTCAAATAGAGAAAGAAAAATACTGTATGATTTTACTTACATGTGGAATCTTAAAAAAAAACAAAAACAAAAAAACCAAACTCATAGAACAGATTGGTGGTTGCCAGAAGTGAGGGGTTGAGAGTGGGCAAAATGGGAAAAGGGGGGCAAAGGGTACAAACTTCCTGTTACAAAATAAATAGACCTTGGGGATATAATGTACAGAATGGTGACTACAGTTGTTAATAGTACACTGAACATTTAAAAGTTGCTAAGGGGCGCCTGGGTGGCTCAGTCGGTTGAGCATCCAACTTCAGCTCAGGTCATGATCTTGCGGTCTGTGAGTTCGAGCCCATGTCAGGCTCTGTGCTGACAGCTCAGAGCCTGGAGCCTGCTTCGGATTCTGCGTCTCCCTCTCTCTCTGCCCCTCCCCCACTCATGCTCGCTCACTCACTCTCTCTCTCTGTCAAAAATAAATAAACATTAAAAATGAATAAATAAAAGTTGCTAAGAGAACAAATCTTAAAAGTTCTCAACATAAGAAAAAAAATTACAACTACATGTGGTGATGGATATTAACTAAACTTAATGTGATGATCATTTTGCAATATATATAAATATCCAATCATTACATTGTATATTTGAAATTAATATATTATAGGGGTGCCTGGGTGGCTCAGTTGGTTAAGCGGCCGACTTCGGCTCAGGTCATGATCTCACGGTCCGTGAGTTCGAGCCCCGCGTCGGGCTCTGTGCTGACAGCTCAGAGCCTGGAGCCTGTTTCAGATTCTGTGTTTCCCTCTCTCTGGCCCTCCCCGGTTCATGCTCTGTCTCTCTCTGTCTCAAAAATAAATAAACGTTAAAAAAAAATTTGAAATTAATATACTACATGTCAATTATATCTCAATTTTTAAAAATCACAAGGGGCCAAGTGATTTTCAGTGAGGGTGTCAAGACAATTCATTACAGGAAAAAACAGTGCGTTTTTTTTTTAAATTTTTTTTTTAATGTTTATTTATTTCTGAGACAGAGATAGAGCATGAGTGGGGGAGGGGCTGAAAGAGAGGGAGACACAGAATCCGAAGCAGGCTCCAGGCTCTGAGCTGTCAGCACAGAGCCTGATGCGGGGCTCAAACTCACAAACCGTGAGATCATGACCTGAGCCAAAGTCGGTCGCTCAACCGACTGAGCCACCCAGATACCCCTAAAACAGTGTTTTTAATACATGATGCTAGAACATCTGCATAAGCCACATGAAAAATAATGAAGTACTGACACATGCTATAAATATTATGCTAACTGGATGAATCTCAAAAACATTATGCTAAGTGGAAGAAGCCAGGCACAAAAGGTCATCTATTGAATGATCCATCTATAGGAAATGTTCAGAACAGATAAATCCATAGAGACAGAACACAGATTGTTGGTGCCAGGAGCTGAGCAGAAGGAACGGGGAATGAATGCTTAATGGGTATGAGATTTTACTTTGGAGTGATGGAAATGCTTTTGGAACTAGAGAGAGGTGGTGGTTGCACAATACTGTGAATATACTAAATGCCATCAAACTGTTCACTTTAAAATGGTTAGTTTTAGGGGTGCCGGGCTGGCTCAATCAGTTGAGTGTCTGACTTCGGCTCAGGTCATGATCTCACGGTTTATGGGTTCGGGCCCCACGTCAGGCTCTGTGCTGACAGCTCAGAGCCTGGAGCCTGCTTTGGATTCTGTGTCTTCCCTCTCACTGCCCCTCCCCCACTCACACTCTGTCTCTCAAAAATAAACAAATGTTAAAAAAATTATTTTAATGGTTAATTTTATGTTATGTAAATTTAACCTCAATAAAATTATTTTTTACACTTAATTATTTTTTACACTAGTCTCCTTTGATTTTAAATTTTTAATAAATTGCATAAGTAATTCTTAAAACCAAAGTAAACCACTAAAATTTTTTTCTGTGTGCAAACAATACTTTTAAGGATACTAAAAAGTTCTCATTCGCATTTTAGGCCTCTGCTCTCAGCACTGTGACTACCCTCCTGCCTTAACCCCTCTCCAGTGTATGAGCGCCTCAGGAATATAACCCGTTTCTCACTTATCTGTGTCCCCAATACCCAGGGCCAGGCTTGGAGTGGATGCCTCTGTGAATATTTATTGAACTGAATTGGGCTGCAGATGTGGGTCCCAGGACACACTGCCAGCCCCCAGCATCGAACACTGACCTGTCCTCATGGATGTAGGCCAGGTAGAAGAGGAGCAGGATGCAGTACTGTCTCTGGCGAGCAATTCCCTCCACATACTGGCGATCTGACAGGAAGGCAAGGCTTTCAGGGCTCCTGCTGCGTATCTCGGGCAGCCCATGCTGCAGGAACGCAGACACTGCAGAGAGTTCTGGGCAGGGAACATGCGGGAGAACACCACACAGAGAACACAGGAAAGCAGGTAGTGAGCACATGAGTACCTACTACATGAAGAGGGTACAGGGCACAGAGTAGCAGGGTACATGCAGGATGAAAGGAAATCAGTTTCCTCTTCCTTTCTGTAGCTTTCAGCCTGCCCTGAGAAACTAAAGGTAACATGTATAAAGAATGGATACATTCCTTCATTCATTGACAAATTTCAGAGTGGCTACTCTAGGCCAAGGTGTGACACACAGGCTGTTTCCAGGAGCTGGTAGCTGGGAAAAGACAGACAAGGAGACGGACAATTATAGGAGACATGATCAAGTACCATGTTCAAGTATGGAGGAGTGTATAACTCATACCACCTGGGGTGGGGAGGGCAGGCTTGAAAAGGAGGGAACTGTGGAAGGTGAGCAGAAAACAGGCAGAAAAGTGAGAGCAGAGAATCCTGGGCACGGAAGAAAGGTGTTCAGAGGCCCAGAGGCACAAGAGGACATGTTTTAGGTGCAGCAATGAGTTTAGTCTGACTGACTCAGCAGTGAATAGATGTGGAGTGTCAGGAGTTGCAGAACTGTGTGACATAATTAGTAGCTAGAGTGTGAAAAACCTTGAATGCTGAGTAAAGAATTTGAATTTTATCCTGAGGACAGATTCTTATCAAATCTGTTTCAGAAAAGAAAGAGTATTTTAGGGGCGCCTGGGTGGTTCAGTCGGTTAAGCGTCCGACTTGGGCTCAGGTCACGATCTCATGTTCCGTGAGTTCGAACCCCACGCCGGGCTCTGTGCTGACAGCTCGGAGCCTGGAGCCTGTTTCAGATTCTGTGTCTCCCTCTCTCTCTGTCCCTCCCCTGCTCACGCTCTGTCTCTCTCGCTCTTAAAAAAAAATAAACATTTAAAAAAAAAAAAAAAGAAAGAGTATTTTAATACCAAAAGAGTATGAGAGGAAAAGACATCAGTGCTTTAGATGTCTTTTAGACTTTATAGAAACTTTATAGAAAATTCCCTATATTATCCTTATTTTCCACATTTCACCACAGATCAGAGGAAACTTCATCCCTGTCTGACAGTGCCCCACAGACTGATGTTTGGGGACTATGGCTGAAGGCAAGGGTGTTAGGATGATAAGACTTGGGTTTTCAGATAGATCCTTCCAGCAACGGGTAGAGATTCTTTGGAAGATGAAAGAATGAAAGCAGGGTGCCATGCTGGAAGTCAAGTTAAGTCTGTCCTGCCGGTGCAGTGGACTTAGGACCAAGTGGAAGGTGAGAATGGAGAATGCCCCACAGCAGTCTGGCAGCAGAGCCAGGGCACGTCTCCTAATTCTAAATTTTGTGACTCTTCCACTAAGCTATGATCGTTATCATAAAAATGAAACTAATATCCCATGCATCCTCATGCCCTTTCTCCTGATACATGGAAGAAAGAAGGACTCTGCATGTACGCGCTCTTCCCAACACTCTGAGACTTGACAAGGCCTCAGGGTCTAGGGAGGCAGATACGTGGGGCTCCTCCTTTCCCCAAAAGAGAGGGAGCTGTCAGCAGCAGTGGGGCCAGAGCTGGTGAGCACAAGAGGCTGCTGTACAGCGGCTGCCAGCGTGGTCCTAGGCTACCATCATGGCAGAAGTAGTTGTGCTAGTCTCTCTGCAGGCCAGACCACACCTGGGCAGGCATAGAGCAGGTACCAGGCAGAGAGGAGAGGCTGGCATAGAATTAGGAGCCAAGCCATGTGGGAAGGAATGAAAATACTCGCCTGGGCTTCTGTCTCTCTCAGCACAGCGTTGGAGAAAAAACAAAGAAGGAAGAGAGGTTTAGGAAGTGGGGGGAGATGACACATCTTTGTAAATGTAAAAAGAAGAAACATGGCCAGTACCAAGTCTTACCCACAAAGAAGGTGTCGTATTTGTTGAATAAATGAATAGAACAATGATTAAATTGTTTTATGTTATACCAAAAGAGGTTTAGGACAGAGGAACTCCTTAGGGCAGAGAACATATCATAATTATCATTGTATCCACAGCAGCACTCAGGCCTCCCCTGGCATGTAGGGAAGCTCTATGTATATTCAACCGGGGTGGGGGTGGGGGGGTGACTTCAGCTCTCAGCCCCCATCTGCTGTTCCCCCGCCTCGATTCTGCATGTGCCTCCTTCATTGCATTCAGACCTCTGCTAACATGCCACCTCCTCACAGAAGCCTTCCTGGACCACCTATCTTCTCCCTTCATCACCCTCTATCCCTCTGCCCAGTTTTATTTTTTCATAGCACCTACTCATTTATGACATTGCATATATGTGTTTATTGTCTCTCTCTCTCTCTCTCTCACTCCATGAGGACGGGACATTGGAGCTGTGTCACCATAACCTGAAATAGAGTCTGACACACAGTAGATGTTCAAGAAATATTTCTTGAACGAAGAAACAAACAAACAAACAAAAATGGAACAGACCATTCAAGGTATTTTGAGCAGAAGTCTCGGAATGTAACAAGCAGGGAGGGAAAGGTCTGGTGTGAGGGATGTTAAGAGGAGAAGGCCAGGGTGAGGACCTGGGCTTGATAAGCTTTGGGGTCCTTCTCAACCCTTAGAGTCTAAGGGTCCAGGAATCTTGGATTCTATTGTTTCCTGATTCGGTTATCTTATCTCCCTAGGTGTCAGCCTATAGTCTCATCATTCCATGATTTCATGGTTCCTCTGGGCAGCTTCTAGCAAAGAGATAATTATGATTCTGACTCACTACCCAGCCTATCAACAAAGGCATCCAGACCGTAAGAGACCACCATGAGCCTGATAAGTGGTCAAGCTGCAGCATCTTACCTTCTTGGGAAGGTGGCTCTGTCTTCTCTGGAGCTGACAGGAGGTTGAGGCTCATGTCGTAGAGGAAACTGGAACATACCTGATTTAGATCTGAGTGACTTAGAGGGTGGAAAGGAAAAGAGAACAAGAGAGAAGACATTGCTACTTTGGCTGGGACAGCATTATCCCTGCCATATACTGGGACACCACTGCCTTGTGCCAGAGCCCAGTGAAACTCTAACCATGGCCCGGGAGGAAGAGTTCTGGAGGTGGCTGTGAATAATAAATATGGAACCCGCTGCTACAGCTGTAACTTAGGCACACTGGCATTCACTAAAATTTTACTGAAAAAATAAATCAGGGAGGGCTACCAAACCCCAATTTAATGAAACATAAAACAAAAAAGGTGCTCCTAGTTCAGGAAAGGCCTTGAGAGTCCTGGGGGAAAAAAAAAAAAAAAAAGGAAGCTGTTGAACCCAAGATGGGTAGTCAAGGTATTCCTTCCTGAAGGCTGGGCGTTCCACTCAGAGATATGCAAGGAGAGCTAGATACTATATTGTGGTCATCTTGCAGGCTGTAGGCAATAACAAGTGGAATCTGTCAAGTAAATGCAGAGACAGCTGGCAAATCATAAATGGGAAGGAACAGAAGATTACTCTAGAAACTTAACAAGACAGAGACTGAAGTAGCCACCTCTTGACTTTGAACCTCTCTACATTTCCTCTGGAAATGGTGGGCTGGCAGCAACCAGCACGTGGCTCTGTCTTTGTGGGCACTGCTTTCACTACCCTCTGAGGGCTTCTGTCTCCCCATTTGTAAACTGAGGAGTTAGACAAATGATCTCCAAGAGCCCTTCCAGTTTTGATGTAACAGGTGCCTGTCCAAGTATCACATGGAATGAGTGTCTTACCAGAACCAGATGAAATAAAAGCTACAGGAGTATGTCCAGCTCACACCACCAGGTGCTGAGCAATTCCGACATGGTGTCAATCCTCCCCATGGTCCTATGACTAAACCACGCCAGTCAGAAATTTCCACTTGTCCAGACAAGGACACTGGCGCCTGAAACCATACATACCTTAGGCTGCTGCAGAACCTGGCCTTCAGTTCCAGGGTTAATCGTATGAAAGATGAGGAAGCTTGAGAAGTAGGAAGAAAGCAGAAAGCAATTTAAACCAGACTCGTTAGAGAAATTCTCAAAGTTGAATGGTACCAAAGAGTACTAATTTTGGAGTCATGTAGACTTAGGTTCAAAATTTGCTCCGACAATACTACTAGGGTCATCCTGGAACACGTATTTAACTTCTCTGCGACTCGGTTTCAATATCTATACCTCACAGGTTGTTGTGAAGCTGAGTAAGATAAGTGTACATAGACTATCTAACAAATGCCTAGCACTGCACTGTGGAGTAGGTGTTGAATAAATGTTCATCTTCCATTATAATCTGGGACGTTTGACAATGACCTAGGAAAGACATATCCGCTTGTTCTATCCCTTCTTCCAACGTTGTAGAAAATAACCCAGTTTCAGACTCAGGAAGAACAAAGGGTAGTCACTGCTTTATCCCCATCTCTGAATGCCTATGGGGAAGGACTGGTTCTCACGCCTGAGGTCAGGTAACAGGTTCTGTGTTAGTTGATGACCCTGGCCCAGGCCCCTGCACTTCCTGCCTCCTCCAAGTCTCCCCACATCCTGCACCAAGCTTCCCTGTCAAATCTGACTTCTGTCCTGCCCATCCTGCGCCCCTATAAAAGCAGGAGTCTAGACAAGAACATCAAGAGGTCCCACTGCACCAGCTTCAGACTTGGGGACAATCTGTGTTCTATCCTGGGGCTAAAGCATATGGCAGGAAATTCATCCCTCAGAGTTTCACAGCAACTTTCTGGGACACACTTCAACTCATGACTCCCTCCAGGGAGGGGACACACAGGGTTCCTGCTGGAAGGGGCTCTTGGCCCAGTATCTCAGGGACCCAGAGTTTCTCCACCCCCTATTGAGGGCCTCTGCCCCCTCTTGGCTGGCACTGCCTGCTTCCTTCTTTTCTCTTGCAGGTTGGGCCCCAATCCTGTTCTATCTGCATAGATCTCCCTGTACACAACCATTCTCCACACCCCCTCCTCTCTGCCACTGCCCCCCAGAGATCTACACTTCTGAAGTTGCACCCATCCAACATCCCAAGACTGGATCTTCTTGGCTCTTGAAGTATGGCAGACAGAAAGAGTGGATGGAAGGAAGAAAAGAAGTATAGGTCAGTTGTCATAATAACGAAGAGGTAGAATCATTCAGGAGACATATATATATTATAATCTCATTTAATTCTATTATCACCATGTCTAGCTAAAGACACTGGAAACAAAAAATTAATTTGTCCAATAAATAAGTAAAGGAGGGGGTAAGAATCTCAACCCACAAGAGCTAATGACAGAGGTCCTGCTTTTTCCCCCTCTTCCACACAGCCTCTCACTCTCTCCTAGAAGCTCCCACTTCCACTTTCTATGAGAAATAGCTTCAGCTTCCTAAGGGTTTCCTGTCTTCTGTTCTTTGCCTGGACAGAACAAAGATCCCTCTGAGCTGTGACAAGGGACCTCCCCAGGATGACCTAGACTATTAATCAGAAACTCCCTCAATATCCCAAATCAAATTGTGAGGCAATTGCAAAAGGCATGCCCCTCATCACCCCAGCTCTGGATCCAGCCCCCTTCTTCTTTCCAAGGACCTTGCTCTACTGAGGAGCAGGAGGTCTCTATTGCTCCTTTCTATCAGCTACTAATCAGAATAAGTGTTTCTAGTGTTGGAGGGTAAAAAAAACCTCTAATTTCATGTTCCCTTCCAATTATACCCCCATTTCTCACCTCCTCTCATACCAAACTTACCCAAAGAGCTGTCTATCCTGTCTCTACTGCCTCACCTTGCACTCACTCTTCAGTTTACTATAGTCTGGCATCCACCCCAACTATGTCACAGAAACTGCTCTGGCCAAGGTCACCAACAGCCTCCATGATGCCAAATCCAATGAACATATTTCAGTCCTCATCTTCCTTGACCTCTGGGATGCACTTGACACATCAACCACTCCCAAATCTACAAAACTCTCTTGCTTGGCTTTTCTAATGTCATACGCTTCTGGTTTTCTCCCTACTTCTCCAACTGTCCCTTACCAGTGTCCTTTAGTGTTTCCTCCTTCTCGTGACCATTAAAATGTTGCCCTTGATTCTGTCCTGGTTCCCTCTAATCATCTCATTTTACACACTCCCTTGAAGGATTTCAGCTGCTTCCCACTAGACAATTGGCCCCACAAGGACAGGGTTCTATTTTGTTCACTGCTGCATCCTCAGCCCCAGGACGGCGCCTTTCATGAAGTAAGTGCCCAATCAGTATTTGTTGAGTTAATGAAAGGCTAGATACTTGCATATCTGTATCTAAAGACCAGATCTTTCCCCTGACTTCAGACACAGTCAATCACCTACCTAACCTCTCTGCTGGGACGTCTCACAGGCATCTCATGCTCATCCTGACCCAAACCAATCACATCCTCTACTGCCTTTCCAAATCAGATCCTCCTATGGTGAGCCTTCTCTTGATAAAAATCACCACCATCCACCTAGATGGCAGCCAAAACCCAAGGCATTACCCTGAGCTGTTCCCTCTCTCTCCTGCCCCACATCCAACTGCTGCACCCATTCCCAACACTTCGTTTAGTTCCTATCACAACCTGAGTTAATGCAAGAGGTTAAACTATTGTCTGTAGTCTTGCCTCCCTCTCACTCATGGTCCACACTGATCCAAAAAGGATCTTTCTAAAACAGAAAGCTGAGGCTATCACTTGCCTTCTTTTAGACTCAAAACTCCTAGGATAAAGTCCAGATTCCTCACATGGCCAACAAAGCCCTGCATGACTGAGTCCTGGCTACTCCTTTGTGGTAGATTTTCCACTGCCTACTATGTGATAGGAATAAAAGAAGACATTAAATGGCAATGATAAGAGGCAAGCATACCATCGAGATGCAGAAAGAAATCAGGCTCCAGAGCCAGATTCTCTGAATTTGAATCCTGGGCACACCACTTCCAGTGTGACCCTGGGCAAGTTATTCAACCTCTCTGAGCTTCAGTATGCTTCTCCACAGAATGAAGATAATCATAGTACATACTCCCTAGGGTTTTTATGAGAACTAAATGAATTAATACATGTAAGGCACTTAAACAGTATCTGACAATAATAAGAGTGTCATAAGTATTAGTTATCATTAGTTATTACTATATTTCTCTCTCCTCCCTTTGCTGTTTTTGGCTATTTTCCCCTTCCCATTTTCACCATCACTCCTACTTTCTAAGGAAAATAAAGGAGACTCTGACTCTGACTCCTAGGCTTATTCTACATGTTGAAGTATTTATAGTGTGACAACAGGACAAGTGAGAAAGGAAGGTTTACACTTGAGGAGGCAAAATGGCTAGTCAGAGAAGAAAATAAATAGATGCAAGAAGGCCTGGAGAAGGCCAAGGGAGTCAATAGCCACTGGGGTTCAGTTTCCGGAAGGCACTTCAGCGCACAGACAGCAGCTTTCACAGAGTGCCACCACTCCCCCAGAAGGCATGTGGAAGTACGTGGGGACGTTTTCCAGGTGTCACAATAACTGGGGGTACTTCTGACATTTAGTACTCAGGAGTCAGAGATGCTGAACATCCTGTGAGGTCTGAGGGAATGTGAAGGATGAGGGCAATGCGGAAAGATGCATGTTGTGGACTCTGAACTGGAACCTCCTTGATATTCTGAGAGAAGTATCAATAAATTTGAAAACTTAATTTTTAGTACCTTTGATTGCTGAATGGTATTCCCTCTCACTGAACACTGGAAAGAGTGCAGATATTGATTCTGAGTGATTATGTAAACCTCCTGCCCACAGGTTATGCTCTCTTTAAGCATAAGCACCTGCCTCCCTCCCAACTTCCATACTTGCCTACCGAGCTTCTTGGAGAATTTCTCCTTCATGTGGGGAACGATGACAAAGAGACTGTGTAGAATCGAGAGGAAAACTTCCATCAAGTTTGGTTGGGTGGCCTGCTCTGAGTGCCTCTGCAAAGAACCAAGAGGGAGAACACAGCCCACCGGGACTGAGCCTCTGAAGAAGAAAGCATCGGCAAAACTGGCATCAAATCAAGCAACAACAGACCAACCCCTTTCACTTGAAGGGCACAAGAAGAGCTAGGGAACCTGAAGTCACAAGCTTGCATCCAAGAGTTATACCCACCACTTAATAAGTTGTGTAAGACATATTACCTTTCTGGGCCTCTGTCCCAAAAAGAATAAAACATGGCCTACCTCCTGGAAACAAATGAGATCTGATGTGTAAAAAGTACTTTTTAAACTATAATGCACAATAACACTCAAGTTCCTATGACTATAGCCATTTAGTAATAATCATATACTTTACAAACTGTCTTCACATTTATTTTTCATGTGATCTTTGAACAGTCAGTCATTAGGCAGCCTGATGTAGCAGACAGAGCTCTGGATTAAGAGTAGAGAAACCTGGATTCAAGACCAAGCTCTACACAAAGTTGCTGTGTGCCCGTGGGTCAGCCACCCCCTCCCCTCTTGGTGTCTCATTTCCCTACCTGTAAAAGCTTGGATATCAGAGACATGATTCTTATAGATATCTTTCATTTTTTTTTTTTTAAGTAGGCTTCATGCCCAGCATGGAGTCCAACACAGGGCTTGAATTTATGACCATGAGATCAGGACCTAGGCTGAAATCAAGAGTCAGATACCTAACTGACAGAGCCACTCAGGCGCCTCATTTCCTTTGGTTTTTAAACCAAAAAAAATTTTAATTAGAAAGGTAATAATGCTCATTAAAGAAATGTGTAAAATATGGAAAAGTAGAAAGCAAGAATAATATAATTCTATCCTCTAGTTCTAGGTCTGACTCTTCCTAGACGCTTCCTAAGTCTAGGAAGAAGGCAGAGCAGATGAGGAAACCAATGTGAACTGCCCAAGTGTTACTGCTCCTGAGTACCAATCAGAGCATGCACGCAGCCCATGGCTTCTGACAGTTACCCACCTGAAGACCCTGGCATGCTGGCTCAAAGGCTTCTTCAAAGAGGTTCTCTGTCCCCAGAACCAGAGGATGCCTCCCTGCTGCCACCTACTGTTCCCAGTAGGTATTTGGAGGTGCCCTGACTAAAAGGGACCTCTCACAGGTTCACAGGATGACCAAACCTCAAAGAGGAGAGGACTCATCCAAAGTCATCAGAGCAGTCAGCAGCTCCGGACCCAGATCTTCCTACCACCACTATCTCAAGTCAGCTCAAAACGAAGCTCTTTAGGACCAGGTCTCTCTTCAGAATGGCCAAATCTCATTTTACAGAATACATATGGGTTCTTTAGTGAGGCCTAAATCAGACATTCACCACTGCTCTTTACTAATCATAAGAATGCATGGGTTCAAATCTCAGCACTGTTGTGCACTTGCTTTGCAACTTCTGTAACAAGACAACCTCATCTTTCACTTGGGGATATTATAGCACCCATCTCACACAGTCATTGGGATGATCAAATTAGGTAATGAATACGAAGCATTTATCACTCCATAAACACTACCTATTTATTTTATTGTTACTGCTTTATACTTTTACTTAAGAGGCATCTGTTGGTTTACAATGAAACACTACATCTTGGGTTTTTGGTGGGGGGCGGTTAAGATTTAAAAAAAAAATTTTTAAGTAATCACTACACCCAATGGGGGGCTCAAACCCATAACCCCAAGACCAAGAATCACACTCTCCACTAAATGAGACAGCCAGGTGCCCCACGCTTTGTTTTCTTTTTTTTTAAGAAAAGGAAAACTGGCTGAGGAACAGTACTACTGAGACCCTCCGAAGGTCTGGTTGAGTACTCGCTGCCTTATGTCTCTCGGCTTGGCTCAACCTCACATTCTCCTCTACAAACTTCATGCTATGTGTGTCCCAGAGGAACCCACCATCACCATGGGGATACAAAGGGAGTCACAGGCACTGAGAAGAAATTCTGAGAAGGCCTCCAAAGTGTCTTCCTTCTCGGCTCCAGGAGCTGTGAATGGATTCTCGTGGGCCGAAGGCTCGCTCTGGAATTCCATAGCCAACCTAAGAAATCAATGTGTGAGCATATCCATACTACCTATACAACATTAAGGTTAGAAGCATCCTCTCAGAGGGACGCCTGAGCTCAGGGTCCAGGGAAAGTATCTCCATCAGCAGATCTGGAGAAAATTTAAGAGGACTCAATGAGGCAGGACCTGGTCCTTGGATGCCTCTCCAGTTTTGTGCTCCCCACCCCCTCTCTCATAATACATGATTCTTCTACCTTATCACATGTACTTCCCTGAACATACCATGCTACTTGATGCTTTATATCTCTTTCCCTTTATATATGCTGCTCTCTCTACCAGGAATGCCTTCCCCACATTGTGACAACCTAATGAATTCCATATATATATATATATATATATATATATATATATATATATATATATATATATATATATATATATATATATATATATATATATATGCAAAACTGCCTCTTCCCCAAGACACCGTGAGGTCCTTGTAGGCAGAGGGCAATCTGATTTATCTTTCTACTCCCACTGTCTAGCCACAGGCCTGACATAGAGTAGATATGACAAATTTTGTTAATATGAACTAAATTAGTCCAACCGGCATTCAGCAAACACCTATAGGGCTTCGTTATTTGGGAAGAAGAACAAAGCCAAATGAGACACATTCATGAGTCTCATGTACAAGGAGACTCATTGTATAGTAACAAAAACTTCACCAGGAGGGAATCTTTAGAAGTCCCCTACTCCTGCTCCTCTTCCTCAAATCACCTCTACACACCCCTCCACATACACACATCTCCAACCTCTGCCCCAGCCAAAGTCCTCTCACTATGCAGCAAAGCATCAGAAATCAAGTGTTGCTTCTAGAATTTCATCCTTCATCTGACTCTTTTCCACTCCCACCCTCTATAATACTGCCTCAGACCACAGAGGGTCCCTCACCTGCAGGCATTTCTAAATCCCTCCAGAGTGCTCAGGAGGAACTTTCCCCTTCGCAGAATGGCCTTGTTAGAATCTCTACTGGAGGCATGGCCCTGAGGTGAGAAGGAGAGGTGGGCACTGTTAGTCAAGTACCTACTCTGTGTCTCAATCTGTGCTTAGAGGACTATAGACCTCTTCCTCTCATACCGGAGTCTGGCATTCCCACACACCTAACACTTTCCAGGGCATCTTGATTATATCCTCACAAATCTAGTCACCTAATAGCTCTTTTAAAAATGGTAGAAGAGGGAACATTAACCATCTGTCCCCCTGTGAACCACAGGACTGGCTCTTGTTCTATTTTATGTATGTATGTATGTGTATATATATATATATATATATATATACACATACACACACACACATATTCTATTATACATATATTCTATTATATATGTATTTATATATATATTTTATATATATATAGAATATATATATATATATATATACACATTCTATATATATATATAAGCTGTCACAGGCTGTTGGACATTAGTCTAACTGGCTATAATACCCATATCAGTTGCTCCAACACACATGAAACTCCCACCCCATCACGTATGCAAAGCTTAGTTTTCAAAGTTAATTTTGAAAGACATAACCAGCATTCACATTAACTGTATCCTTTCTGCTATGTTCGGTCCATGAACCAATATAAGCCAATAATTGTAATACATTGCATATCAGTCAGATTCTTTCTAAGATTCTAGTGAATCTACCCTTAAATAATTTTGTGAGCACGTTTACCATAACTGCTTGGATGATATAAAAGACAAAGTGGTATAGTGTAGTAGGTTTGGGTACAAATACCCTGGGATTTACTATCTAAATTCAGGTACTTGCTAATTTTGGACCTTAGAGAAAAATTATTTAATCCTGTGGCTTCAGTTTCCAAATCTTTAAAAACGAGGATAGCAGTTATTAAGCTTTAAAGCTCTGCAGTGAGGGGAAAAAAATCTCATTATAGATATGTGTGCATGAGAAAAAGCTACAAAGAGTCATAAAAAGGTAAGGCAATTATCTTCTTAAAACACATTATAGCATGATCTTCAGAAGGAACAAGCTGCATGCAGTGTACTGACCAGGGGCCTCCTGTTCAGTGGAGTCTGGGAAAAATCTGCACACCGGTTCAGCATGGCTTCAAGCAAGGCCCGCAGTTCCCTATACTGCACAGGGAGAGCACTCTGGTGGTCCTTCCTGCAGCCAGAGAGACAAAGGCAGGCTTAGGGTAAGGTAAAGGTAGTCCAAGATACCCTCAGGTTCTCAGGCAAGGGGGCGGGGGGCAGTGTGATGGGTCCAGGATTTGATCTGATAAAAATACTTGTTCCAACACTTGTCTAGCTGCATGACTTTGTGCAAATTCCTCATCCTCCCTAACCCTCAGTTTTCTCATCTATTAAATGAGAGATCATAGTACTTTCCTCATAAAATTATTTTAAGGATCAAATTAGATAAAGCACTTAGAATGATGCTTAATAGATAGTAAGCCCTTATAAATGGCAGCTATGACTATTATTGTTGTTATTAAGTAGACAGGGTTTTCTCACAGAGAAGAACCTCCTGGTGAAGAAGTATTATCTAGAACTGAAGGTGCATCAAGAGATGTATATGGCCACTGTCCTCAACTTAGTGATAAGCTCTTTTGGAGAAGAGAGATCAAATTTGCTCTGTTACCTTGATAAGGAAAACCACAATCAACAGGTAAATGTTATCAGGACTCAGACTTTATTTCAGAATAGGGAAGAACGTTCTAAGAGTCAAACTCTATAGAGGTAAAGGGGAAAATCTAGGAGGAGTGACTCCCCATTCTTAGAAACTATAAGCAAAAACTAGAAACTACTTTGGGAGATTCAATCATTGTGAGTATGTGATAAATATAGAAAGTAACACTTAGGGTCCATTTGAGTCTTCATATTCCATAGATTCAGGAAGGCAAGAGTCATTGACTAGTCTAATTGTAAGCTCTAAGAGGCCAGAGTCCAGCTACCTAAACAGAGCTAGATGCATTATAAACTGATGATAAATTTTAAAAAAGATGTTAAATGAATGAATGACTACTTGACAGGGTATAAGGTAGCTGCATTTGTTGCCTAGGGATGCTGTAACAAATTGCCACGAACTACATGGCTTAAAACAACAGAAACTTGTGCTCTCATAGTTCTAGGGACCAGAAGTCCGAAATCAAGGCGTCGGTTCCCTCTAAGGGCTCCAGGGAAGAATCCTGCCTTGCCCCCTCAGCTGCTGATGGTTGCCAGCAACCTTTGTCATCCTTTGGCTCACAGCCGAAGTCACATTTCTATGTCTTCTTCACATGGGTACCTTCCCTCTGTGTGTGACTGTTACTATATGTCCGAATCTCCCTCTCCTTATAAGGGCACCAGTCTTTGGATTTAGGAGCTCGTACTGTGTGACCTCATTTTAATTCAATCAAAGGCCCTATTCCCAAATAAGGTCACATTGAGAGGTTATGGGTGAGCATGAATTTTAGAGGGGTGCTATTCAAACCAGCACGGTAACTCAGGAGAAACCTATGTTAACCTTCAGCCGTGGCCCTTTTTTGAACACTGACAGTAATCTGTTGGGCTTTCTAACAGGCACTCAGTTCACTGCATACAGTTAAGGCTTGATTTCCCTTTTTTTCTTCACTTCTAGGAGCTCTACGCTTCTACCCTACACTGATTGTCAATCCCTAGTTCCGCCATCTTTAAATTCTTTTCAGCAATTCTCCCTCCTCATTCCTCCTTCCAGTTGTGCTTCCCAGAGACCCACTGAACCACACTCTCCCTCAGAGGGAACACCTCAGTAAACCTTCTAGGAAACTAACATGAAAAGTAAAATCATCTTAGGATTAATAACCGCCTCCTACCTAGCACTCTCCACAATTCTGACCTACTCAGCTTTCCCAGCTTCTTCACGCACTACTCCCTTCACACAACCTGCTAGCTAGACTAGCTACTGTACCCTAAGTAATCCCTATACTTCCCCCCCCACATGGTCCTTCCACAAATCTAAATCTCTCTCATCATCCACCTCCTGCCTGAAAGGAGCTACCAGTCCCCTATAACACTAGCCTCCTGGGAGACCTCCAGTTCTGCATGAACACCTCTAATTGACACTGCTCTTATTCTGTACCTTTGTTACTCTGTTGGTTTCTCATCTCACCCTCACTGAGATTCATGCCCCAGATTTAGAGATTCAAATCCAGGAAAGGACAAAGGGGAAAAAGAGACAGACTGAAGTCATTGTAATATAAATGTTATTTTTTGCTTCCATTTTTAGAACCAACCTAGAGTCAAATCACAAAGACTTCAATATAGTCACAAAGAGACTATAAATATTAACCTTTACCATGTAAAATTAAAGGTATAGCTGGCTGACATTGAGAAGTAGAAGGTAGAGAGAAGAGGAGAAAGGAAAAGTTGTACGCTAATATACTCAGCTAACCAAGTGGGGAGTCAAGAGAAAGCTCTTCAAGTTGAGGGAACAAGAAATACAAGTTTTAAGTATACTATTTAAAGGTTTGAAAACATAAAATATTATGTTGGCAAAAATGCCAAGGAAATGTAGAGAAGACAAAATAACATGAACTAAATCTTGGTCTTTCTTACTGGTGATTCAATGAATAATGTCCTAAATTGACAAAGTAGCACCATTATAAGCATATTGTTTAGATGTAGGGAGATAATCACCAGAATTAAAACCAAAATGAATTAAAGTTAGTTTCCTTTAGGAAGTGGGGACAGGAGACTGTTCTTTTCCATTATATACCTGTATATTTTATTTTTTTATTATTTGAATATATTACTTTGTTAGAGTTTTAGAAGGGAAAACATGGAAACAGAATTTATTCAAGTTTCCTCCATTACTTTTTTTTCAAGATATCCAGCATCTTTCTAAGTTATAATTTCCATCCTGACCCTAAGATCTCTTAGTCTTACCATCTATTTTGACATCCTTCATTTATATACTATCTTCCAGAAATGAGGCTTATAGTAGTAAAAAAAACTGACATGGTCCCTGATCTTCTGGAGATTATTATTATAATGAGGAGAGACACAAAACAAAAGAATAAACAAGAACATCAAGTGTTTGATAGGTGCTATATAACAGCCTAATGGATTAGTTAGGGAAGGATGCTCTGAATGC
The DNA here is from genome assembly GCF_028749965.1 of Puma concolor. Taxonomy (NCBI): domain Eukaryota; kingdom Metazoa; phylum Chordata; class Mammalia; order Carnivora; family Felidae; genus Puma; species Puma concolor. The sequence continues at coordinate 7,294,656 of NC_141673.1, forward strand.
GACCTGAATGATAATGGGAAGAAGCCACTCATGCAAAGATTTTAGGGAAGAACATTTTAGGCAAAAATAACAATTAGTAGAAAGGAAGTAGGAGAAAAATCTTGACTAAAAGTTTTAAAAAATTACATCCATGAAATAAATAGAATAAAATGCTATGTAAAGACATGCAGATGGGGTGTCTGGCTGGCTCAGTGGAGTATGCGATTCTTGATCTCAGGGTCATGAGTTCAAACCCCACATTGGGCATAGAGCTTACTTAAAAAAAAATTAAGGGGTACCTGGGTGGCTCAGTTGGTTAAGCATCTGATCTTGATTTCAGCTCAGATCATGACCTCATGGTTTGTGGGTCCAAACACCACATCAGGCTCTGTGCTGACAGCACGAAGTCTGCTTGGGATTCTCTCTCTCTTCCTCTCTCTCTGACCCTCCCTCACTCATGTGCTCTCTTTCTCTCAAAATAAATAAATAAACATTTTTAAAATTTAAAAAAATGCAGAGAATTGGAAAGAACTCTTCCAAATTAAATATGAAAGCAGAAATAAAACACACAAATGAAGGGCTGAAAGATAAAGTCAATTGGGGCACCTGGGTGGCTCAGTCGGTTGAATGTCTGACTTCAGCTCAGGTCATGATCTCACAGCTCGTGAGTTCGAGCCCTGCATCAGGCTCTGGGCTGACAGCTTAAAGCCTGGAGCCTGCTTCAGATTCTGTGTGTGCATCTCTCTCTGCTCCTCCCCCGCTCACGCTTTCTCTCACTTTTTCAAAAATAAACATTAAAAAAAATTTCAAGAAACATAAAGTCAATAAAATTTCCCAGAAACTAGTGCATAATGAAAAAAAAAAAAAAAAAAGAAAAGCTTTCAGAAAACAAAGAAAATTAAAGGACCCATCCAGAATGTCCAACATTGGAATGGCAGTTCCAGAAAGAGAGAACAGAGTAAATAACGTACTGGAAAGAAAAAAATTCATGAAAATTTCCCTTGCACCAAAAACCATAAAATACCTAGGAATAAACCTAACCAAAGAGGTGAAAAATATATATACTAAAAACTATAGAAAGCTTATTAAAGAAACTGAAGATGACACACAAAAAAATGGAAAAACATTCCATGCTCATGGATTGGAAGAACAAATATTGTTAAAATGTCAACACTACCCAAAGCAATCTACATATTCAATGCAATCCCTATCAAAATAACACCAGCATTCTTCACAGAGCTAGAAAAAACAATCCTAAAATTTGTATGGAACCAGAAAAAACCCCGAATAGCCAAAGCAATCTTGAAAAAGAAAACCAAAGCAGGAGGCATCACAATTCCAGACTTCAAGTTATACTACAAAGCTGTAATCAAGACAGTATGGTACTGGCACAAAAACAGACACATAAATCAATGGAACAGAATAGAGAACCCAGAAATCGACCCACAAACATATGGCCAACTACTCTTTGACAAAGCAGGAAAGAATATCCAAGGAAAAAAGCCTCTTCAGCAAATGGTGCTGGGAAACTGGACAGCAACATGCAAAAGAATGAACCTGGAACCACTTTCTTACACCATACACAAAATAAACTCAAGATGTATGAAAGACCTAAACGTAAGACAGGAAGCCATCAAAATCCTAGAGGAGAGAACAGGCAACAACCTCTGACCTCGGCCACAGCAACTTCTTACTTGACATGTCTCCGGAGGCAAGGGAAACAAAAGCAAAAGTGAACTATTGGGACCTCATCAAGATAAAAAGCTTCTGGGGGCACCTGGGTGGTGCAGTCGGTTAAGCGTCCGACTTCAGCCAGGTCACGATCTCGCGGTCCGTGAGTTCGAGCCCCGCGTCGGGCTCTGTGCTGACAGCTCAGAGCCTGGAGCCTGTTTCAGATTCTGTGTCTCCCTCTCTCTCTCTGCCCCTCCCCTGTTCATGCTCTGTCTCTCTGTGTCTCAAAAATAAATAAACATTAAAAAAAAAAAATTAAAAAAAAAAAAAAAAGCTTCTGCACAGCAAAGGAAACAATCAGCAAAACTAAAAGGCAACCGATGGAATGGGAGAAGATATTTGCAAATGACATATAAGATAAAGAACTTATCAAACTCAACACCCCCCCCCAAAAAAAAAAAAAAAAACTAGTGAAATGGGCAAAAGACATGAATGGATACTTTTCCAAAGAAGACATCCAGAAGGCTAACAGACACATGAAAAAATGGTCAACATCATCCATCATCAGGGAAATACAAATCAAAACTACAATGAGATACCAACTCACACCTGTCAGAATGGTTAAAATTAACAACTCAGGCAACAACAGATGTTGGCAAGAATGCGGAGAAAGGGGAACCCTTTTGCACTGCTTGTGGGAATGCAAACTGGTGCAGCCACACTGGAAAAAAGTATGGAGGTTCCTCAAAAAGTTAAAAATAGAACTATCCTACAACCCAGCAACTGCACTACTAGATAATTATTCAAAGGACACAAAAATGCTGATTCGAAGGGGCACATGCACCCCAATGTTTATAGCAGCACTATCAACAATAGCCAAAGTATGGAAAGAGCCCAAATGTCCATCAACTGATGAATGGATAAAAAAGATGTGGTATATATATTTAATGGAATATTACTCGGCGATGAAAAAAAATGAAATCTTGCCATTTGCAACAACGTGGATAGAACTAGAGTGTATTATGCTAAGTGAAATAAGTCAGTCAGAAGAAGATAAATATCATATGATTTCACTCATATGTGGGATTTAAGATACATAATAGATGAATATATAGGAAGGGAAGTAAAAATAATATAAAAACAGAGAGGGAGACAAACCATAACAGACTCCTAAATACAGAGAACAAACTGAAGGTTGCTGGTGGGGTGTTAGGTGGGGGGAAGCGCTAAAGGGGTCAGGGGCATTAAGGGGGACATTGGTTGGGAAGAGCACTGGGTATTAAATGTAAGTGATGAATCACTAAAGTCTATTCCTGGAAAAAAAAAAACATATATATATATATATATATATATTTTATTGAAATAAATAAATAGGAAGGAAGGAAGGAAGGAAGGAAGGAAGGAAGGAAGGAAGGAAGGAAGGAAGGAAGGAAGGGAAGATTGATTGATTCCCTGACCCAAAGGACAAGTACCTCCCAGAAGCTTCCCTGACTTGACCTGGCCTGCGGGACACGCAGAGGTAGAAAGTTCAGCCCACCTGGGTCTCTCACCTCAGAAAGGCAGAAATGGCCTTCACTGCCTCAGCAGCCACTTCCAGCACAGGGCTATTTACTGCCTCTTGGAGGGCATGGCCAGCATCTCTACACATGGTTGAGCTTGTGAACAGTTTGATCTCCTCTGGCTGCCTAAGAAATGATAAATGAGCAATGAGTAAGTGAATGCCTATCACTGACCCCACCTTCTTTCCTTCTCCAGTCTGGCTCCTACAGGTCAATTTCACATCACTTTGCTCACCGAGTGAGGATCTCAGCAAAAAGCAGCAGGCCCTCCTTATGTAGCTCTGTGTTGTTCATCCGCAGGCTTCCCTGTAGGCTCCTCACCACTGACTCAATCCCTATTTCAAAATGACATGGCAGAGGCCAAGGATCAGTAGTTGGTAGTTTCTTCAATGCCTGCCCAGGAGAAGTAAGAGGTTCTGGGTAGCACATTTTTGCTGGTGACCCCTCATGGAGAGGCCCTGACACGGTTGAACTGATGGGATGGGACTGTGAGATCTTTGAGGGCAGGCCCTTATCTGATTCATCTCTGTCTCCCTGAAACCCAGCACAAGCCATAGCACAGGCCCTGGTACTCGAGGTATTCAGTGAACGTCTACTGACCAAGTTGTGCCTTTTCTACTAGACACACTCCTATTCTTTCTCAAAAGTCAAGTCAGAGCTGTGGGCCTCCACTGAGCTCCCATGTCCCCTGTATTTTCCTCTAGCAGAGCCCTAATCAGCTTGTTTATCTCTCTCCCCTTCCAGAGGACAGGGACCACATTATATGTATCCCTAAATCTCTAGGTCCTAGCCTGGTGCCTGGAATAGAACAGGAACACAGAATATAAAATGAATGACTGAATGCGCCCTGCCTAAAAATCCAGACAGGATATAAAAAGTCCCAGACAAGGGGCGCCTGGGTGGCTCAGTTGGTTAAGTGTCTAACTTCCGCTCAGGTCATAATTTCACATTTCACAGGTTCGAGTCCCGGGTCGGGCTCTGTGCTGACAGCTCAGAGCCTGGAGCCTGCTTCGGATTCTGTTTCTCCCTCTCTCTCTCTGCCCCTCCCCAACTTGTTCTCTGTCTCTCTGTCTCTCAAAAATAAATACACATTAAAAAAAAAAAAAAAAAAGTCCCTGACAAAGAAGGTATCACCAAGAAGGAAAAGGAAGGGACAGTTTCAAGAAAACTTGAAAGGCTGAATCAGCAAAACTTAGGGATTAACTAGATGGACAGAAAAGGACTGAATCCAAGGCTGAGTAAAGTTGTTCTTAAGGTACAATTGGAATTCATTTGGCAGCTAATAGGAGTGCCTTTTTCTCACCAAACATAGATACTTCTGTCAATCTGTGAGGGGAACTGTCTGGATATCATTGCTTCCATATGGAATCTGGTAATGAGTTTGGGCTAATAGAGATGACCAGACCCAGCCATCCCTCCAAGGTATAGGCTAGCCCCCTATCATTTTCACTACTACCCAATTTCAAAGTGCTGACCACCCTACCCAGAGCTCGTGGAAGACTCACATCACTCACCATACACCGTGTGGCACTTGGAAAAGAAGAGGGGCTCTTCCGCCAGAAGTATCAAGCAGTTATAGCTGAACCAGACGAGCACTTCGCTGGAAGAGGAAAGGTGCTCAAAGAGGAACTCTGGCCGGAAGAGGGGAGAAAACAATGGATGACCATTGCGTGATCATGATCCATTAACTAAAGCTAGGGCCACGGATTCGTTCAGCATCTCACACCTATTACTTCATCTCTTTACACACCCTTTCCATGAGACATGATCATGAATTCACAGATAAGCCTGGAAAATAACCTCAGGGTTAGGATCTAACCTCATCTTTTTAAAAGATGAGGTAACTGAGACCCAGAGGGAGGTACTGTTAGTGGTAGAGGTGGGACTGGAATTCAGGATGGGTAATAGCAGGATGCAGAGAAAAGTTTTTAAAGCCAGAGAGGCTTGATTTCAGATCCCTTCTCTGTCAGTGACTAGCCTTATAAATTTACACCAGTCATTTCCCTTCTCTGATCCTCAATTTCCTTATCCATAAAACAGCAAAGATGAGAACCTGAACGTGGCAGCACTTACAGTGCACCTCAGGGCATATTTCCTGGTCATGACAAGCCCTCAAGAAACATTAGTTCCCTTTGCCTTCCTGTCCACAGGTCTTTCCACCACCTCACACTAGGCGCTTTTTCCTAGATGGTCAAATAAATGACAAAGATCAGTAACAAATTGCTCAAGGTCATCTAAGAGGTGCGTAGCAAGAGGATTCACTTTATGAGGCCTACTTCCTAGAGTCTGTCCTGTACAACTGAGCCTACCACCAGCCCATCCCTCCAGAATGTATTATCAAAGAACCCCAGTAGCACAGCTACCGCTGTGTGACTCAAGGGTCTCCAGTCAGAACCCCAGGGCCCTCAGAGGAGATTAGATGGAGCTCCCTACCTGGGATGTCGGCATGGATGAAGGCTGGGGCATGCTTCGCTGGAGAGTGGACCAGCACCGCAGTTATACAGTGGGCACTGGCCACCTGCAGAGTCTCATCTCTAGAGAGGAGAAGCTGGAGAAACAGGCAGCAAAAAGTGCTGCAGTCACACCACTGACAGGTAGAGGGTAGCAGCCTGAGTGCCACAGGGCAAGAGCCCAATTCCTCTCTGAATCCCTCCTGCACTAGATGGCATCAGGATGGTACTCAGGGAGAGCAATTCTAGATTATGGAAAGGAGTCTGCCTGAAGAACAGTAGGTGAGAAACAGAACAAAAGAACACAATGGCACTCAAAGAACACTAAAACTGTCACCAGGAAGGGTTTGGGCCTTCATTAACAGAAGTACTTTCACATCCCTCATCTGGTTTTGATGCTTGCAACAAGCCTGAAACATACCAGGGGAAAGTTCTACTATGAGCCTCACTCTACAGGGTGTGCTGAAAGGAACCAACATAGCAGGCCTGAGACTGTTATCCTTAGAAAGGCCTGTCTATAAGGTTGAACACTGACTGGGTTTGGGAAGTTGGATTTTAGGAGGGCTCCCACCACTCCCTGAATCATTAATATTGACTCTCCGTGACTAAACTATTTGTACAAACAATGTAGTTTATGCTGAATACCTGCTTTTCCTCCTGGGAGTCTGTACAACTTTGGTTGTACTAGGCAGAGGATGCCTACATGATCAGTCTGCCCACAATAAAAATCTTGGGCACTGAGACTCTAATAAGCTTCTCTTCCAGGCAACATATCACATGTGTTGCCACAGTTGATTGCTGAAGGAATAAAGTGCATCTTTGTCTGACTCCACGCAGAGAGGACTCTTAAAAGCTTGTGCCTGGTTGTCCCCCAGATTTCACCCCACACAGCTTTTCTCTTTGCCAATTTTGCTTTGTATTATTTCACTGTAATAAATAAGAGGCATAAGTATGACTATTTACTGAATCCTGTGAGCCCTCCTAGTGAACCATTGAACCTAGGGGTGGTCTTGGAGACTCTCAACACACAGAGGAAGGAATTAAAGCTCATGGAGGTTAAGTCACTTATTCCAGGCCACATAGCTAGTAAGTGGAAAAGGTAAGGCAGAAACTTATGTCAGCCACATCCAAATTTAGGCATCCTCCTACAACAGAGATGCCTCCTCCATCAAATTTTAGATCAGATTATTCCACTACTCAAAACATTTCAATGAATTTCCAAAGTCCTACTGGACACCATAGCTATCAGAAGTCCTATAGCACTTTCAGAAATCAAGGAAAGGGTTAATTGCAACTACATATTTCTTTTAAGTTTTATTTATTAAGTAGTCTCTATACGCCACCTGGGGCTCAAACTCAAGACCCCGAGATCAAGATCACATGCTCCTCTGACTAAGCCAGCCAGGTGCTCCCAGATTTTAAGTGTAGGAGAAACTGGAATTCTAGGGGAAAATGATGAGTAGAACATATATCATGAGCCACAAAGGAGGGTGTGCCTGGTTTTAGAGTTGCAAAGGAAAACAACCAAGTCACATTCATATCTGGTAGAGAGGCATCTGAGGACTGCAAGCTTAAACCCATCTCAGTTATGTCAGGCTTGAATATGGACACATGATCAGCCTTTCTATTAGTATGCAAAAGGGTTTCTATACAGCATTAACCTTTATCTTCTATTTTATATAGGAAATGACATGTATCTTAAAATGCTACTGATGTAAGGTAAACCATTATTTTATATACCACTAAGAGTAAAAGAGCTATTATTAAGCTATAACACAGCACTGATGGTAAAATGTCTCCCAATTTCAGAGCTGTTAAAATGTAAAAAAAAAAAAAAAAAAAAACTTATCTTAAAAAAAAATGATATTTAGGGGCGCCTGGGTGGCGCAGTTGGTTAAGCGTCCGACTTCAGCCAGGTCACGATCTCGCCGTCCGTGAGTTCTAGCCCCGCGTCAGGCTCTGGGCTGATGGCTCAGAGCCTGGAGCCTGTTTCCGATTCTGTGTCTCCCTCTCTCTCTGCCCCTCCCCCGTTCATGCTCTGTCTCTCTCTGTCCCAAAAATAAATAAACGTTGAAAAAAAAAAATTAAAAAAAAAAAAAAAAAATGATATTTAGGAGCACCTGGGAGTTCCTAATGATATTAGGAGTTCAGTCAGTTAGGCGTCCAACTTCGGCTCAGGTCATGATCTCAAAGCTGACAGCTCAGAGCCTGGAGCCTGCTTCAGATTCTATGTGTGTGTGTGTGTGTGTGTGTGTGTGTGTGTGTGTGTGTCTCTCTGCCCCTTCCCCATTCATGCTCTCTCTCTCTCTCTCGCTCGCTCTCTCTCTCTCTCTCTCTCAAAGGTAAAAAACATTAAAAAATAAATAATTTTTAAAAAAAAGAAAAATGGTATTTAACTGCTAAGCAAAAACAACAATTCTTGGCTTAAAGTGCATGTTCCTTATTGTGTTGAGAAAGAAAACACTCCAAACCTATTTTTCATCATAAACAAAATTAATTATGAACATCTGTCTTTAAAAAGATCCTAGTTATTTACCGTGACCCATCAGGACTAGCATGATTTTTCCTGTTTAATCTCTAGACTCATCTTAGGCTATCACTTCTTGGCCTTTTGGCTAATATCAAGTGTAAATTCATCTTGGGCCACATCACATTCCACCCACCATCCATCCCATTGGCCTCCATCTGCTCCTAGAACACATCAGGCATCTCTCTTCCTCTAGCCTTTATTTGCCGTTCCCTCTGCCTGACATACTTTTCTGCCCACTCTTCATATCACTAGCTTACTTACTTACTTAATTTACTTATTTTCAGCCTCATTGAGGTATAATTGATCACTGGCTGACTTTAAATCTTCAAGCATCAGCTCAAGTGTCAACCCTTCAGAGAGGCCCTGCCTACCACTCAACCTGTAGCTGGCCTTCCTCACTACTATCTCATCTCCTCTTTGTTTCCTTTATAGCAAAACTAGAATACTTTGCTTGTTCATTTGCTTGTTTATTACCTGCCTTCCCCAGGAGACCATGCAAAGGCAAGGAACTTGTCTGTTTACATACCATGATATTCCCAGTGCCTAACACAGTAACTAACACCTCATATTAGTGCTCAGTATATATTTGACTAAATGTATGGATCAACATTGCAACAGAAGAGACACAAACATTGACAATATATTCCTAGGGATCTGAATTAAGGGAGAATAAGTTGATTACCAGCCAAAATCAGGAAGGAATAGCATTAGACTCTGACAAATATGCCAGAACAGAGATAAAAGGATATATGTTGATCTTATCTTTATTTAAAATTTTGGTATTTTGTTCACTATGAATTAACTTTTTTTTTTTTTTTTTGCATTAACTTTGATTTTTAAAAAAATATTGCAGGGGCGCCTGGGTGGCGCAGTCGGTTAAGCGTCCGACTTCAGCCAGGTCACGATCTCGCGGTCCGTGAGTTCGAGCCCCGCGTCAGGCTCTGGGCTGATGGCTCGGAGCCTGGAGCCTGTTTCCGATTCTGTGTCTCCCTCTCTCTCTGTCCCTCCCCCGTTCATGCTCTGTCTCTCTCTGTCCCAAAAATAAATAAAAACGTTGGAAAAAAAAAAATTAAAAAAAAAAAATATTGCAGGGGCACCTGGGTGGCTCAGTCAGTTGAGTGTCCGACTTCAGCTCAGGTCATGATCTCATGGTTTGTGAGTTTGAGCCCCATATCAGGCTTGTTGCTCTCAGTGCAGAGCCCACTTCGGATCCTCTCTCTCCCTCTCTCTCTGCCCCTCCCCTGCTCATGCTCTCTCTCTCAAAAAAAATAAATAAATACACATTAAAAAAAAAAAAAATATATATATATATATATATATATATACACATACATACATACAGGGCACCTGGGTGGCTCAGTCAAGGTTAAGCATCCAACTTTGGCTCAGTTCATGATCTCGCCATTCGTGAGTTCTAGCCCCACTTTGGACTCTGTGCTGACAGCGAGGAGCCTGGAGCCTGCACTGAGTTCTGTGTCTCTCTCTGTGTCTGCCTCTCTCCCACTCAATGCTCTGTCTCTGTCTCCTCTCAAAAATGAATAAACATTAAAAATTTTTAATTATATATATATTTAAAAAAATTTTTTAATGTTTATTTATTATTGAGACACAGAGAGAGACAGAGCATGAGCAGAGGAGGGGCAGAGAGAGAACGAGACACAGAATCCGAAGCAGGCTCCAGGCTTCGAGCTGTCAGCACAGAGCCTGATGCGGGGCTCAAACTCACAAACCGAGAGATCATGACCTGAGCCAAAGTTGGACACTCAACCGACTGAGCCACCCAGGCAACCCTATATATATATATTTTTTTTTTTTTTTTTTTTAATATATAAATATATACAAAATTGAGCCTGGGTGGCTCAGTCGGTTGAGCATCCAACTCCTGATTTCAGCTCAGGTCATGATCCCAGGGTCATGGGATTAAGCCACACATTGGGCTCTGCACTGAGCACAGAGCCTGCTTAAGATTTTCTCTTTTTCTGCCCCTCTCCCCGGCTCATGGGCTCACACTCTCTCAGATTTAAAATACACACACACAGGGGCGCCTGGGTGGCTCGGTCGGTTAAGCATCCGACTTCAGCTCAGGTCATGATCTCACGGTCCATGAGTTCGAGCCCCGCATCGGGCTCTGTGCTGACAGCTCAGAGCCTGGAGCCTGCTTCGGATTCTGTGTCTCCCTCTCTCTCTGCCCCTCCCCTGTTCATGCTCTGTCTCTCTCTGTCTCAAAAATAAATAAACGTTAAAAAAAATAAAATAGGGGCGCCTGGGTGGCTCAGTCGGTTAAGCGGCTGACTTCGGCTCAGGTCATGATCTCTCGGTCCATGAGTTCGAGCCCCACGTCGGGCTCTGTGCTGACAGCTCGGAGCCTGGAGCCTGTTTCAGATTCTGTGTCTCCCTCTCTCTCTGACCCTCCCCCATTCATGCTCTGGCTCTCTCTGTCTCAAAAATAAATAAACGTTTAAAAAAAAAAAAAGATATTCTAAAAAAATAAAAAAATAAAAAAAAAAGAAAATACACACACGCATAAAAAAATTAAAAAATTAAAAAAATTAAAAAATTAATTAATAAATAAATAAAAATAAAATACACACACACACATTGCATTAAAACACTATCCTGATTGCTGAGGTTTTTAGCACCCCCTTATTTTACGCCTAAGGCAAATATCTCACTCATCTCACCCTAGTTCCAACCTTGCTGGCTGCTGTAGTAAAATAACACACTGATAATTCAAAGTTGCCAAGAGAAGAACAGTCTCCACATATGAGTGGAGGCCAGGGCCCCTAAGTGAAGATTCCTATCTCTCCCCCTAGGGAAGTGTGTTGTCTAATCTCTGTCCCTGCCACCATTATGCTGCCTTGGTGCACTGTGAGGACACAGACCTTGTGTACTGCTGCGCCTGGGATCAAATGTTCTAACCAGATGTTACCATGGACTTCAGGATGGCAGCAAAAAAATGAACACAGAAAAGAACCCAACCTGAGATTTTCTGATTCAGAGACACAGAACTTGCTCTTCAGAGTTCACAGGCCTTGCATGGACCTTTCTGGAGGCATCCCAGGGAAACAAGGAGGAGCAGTTTACCCTGGCTTTTTAATACCTGCCTTTTCTATCCCCAACTGTCCATTTTCCACTTCTGACCAGGGCCCCTCCTCTTTCCTGCAGAAGGAGTCCTACAGTCTAGTCAATCAATGATATCCCCACTATCAGATGAGGGCAAGTAGCTCTGCCAAGCACTGTGCTGAGCACTGCAGAGATACAGCCAGACTCAGGTCCTGCCCTAAAGAAGCTTCCAGTAGATCAACCACAATATAGTGAAGCCATGACACAGGGCACATTCTGCCTAAAGGAGCCAAGAAGACAAAGGAACCCTATAGGCCTTGAAGGATCCAACAAAGGAGAGGGGAAAGGCTTTAAAGGTAAAGGAGAAGTGCAGATGCACAGGCACAAAGACGGAATGTCCTAGCATATGCAGGGCCAGGGAGAAATTACATATGGCTGGAGCACTGGATTGTGGGTGGAAGAGATAGGTTAATAAGGCTAAAGGGATAAGGAGGATCCAGAGAAAGAGGACTCTAGGTACCAAGCTAAGAAGCTTGAGTTTTATCACTAAAACACCTGAGATAGCTTACTTTCTGTTGCTGCATGTATTCTCCATTATCAGCCAGCCGAGATGTTAAGGGGGAGGTGTGTATATAAATATTCACAACTGAAATAAAACCTACAGTTGAACCTTGAACAACGTGGGTTTGAACTGCACAGGTCCACTTACATGCAGATTTTTTTCGATAAATACAGTACAGTACTGCAAATATTTTCTCCTCCTTAGGAATTTTTTTTCCAAAGGAGATAGAAGTTTATTAAATATACCACAAGGGAGAGCAAAGGAGAGGCTGTCTGCCACCTCCTTATGAATTTCTTAGTAACATTTTCCTTTCTCTAGCTTATTTTATTTTAAGAATACAGAATATAATACATATAACATACAAAATATGTGTTAATCGACTGGTTATGTTATTGGTAAGGGTTCTGGTCAACAGTAGACTATTAATAGTTAAATTTGGGGGGGGGGGGGGAGTCAAAAGTTCTATGTGAATTTTCAACTGCAGGGGAAATCAGGGCCCCTAGCTCCCATGTTGTTCAAGGATCAACTGTACTTTGAGTACTCTAACAGCATATTGTTTGAGCCAGTAAGAAAACACCTTAGAAATCTTAGATAGGAGTGATACAAGGCCCAGGAGCCATACCAGTTCCCTTGTTATTGAACCTAGAGACCAGAAATCATGAGACAAGCACCTTTTTGAGCACCAAAGGCAGTGAGGTCTTTCCTGGTGGCCCCTCAACACCCTCCGTACTTTCTGCCAGTGAAGACTCATTCATGATTACGGACACAAAGAGATCGTACTTCAGCAGCTGTCTCAGCCAACCTAGAAAACAAAAGGGTTGGGAGGTGAGGCGAGAGAAGTATAGGCACCAGAGTATGCCTAAGGTAGCCCCTCAGACATCCTCTAGAAATTTCATCATGTCACCACAGACATTCCTAAGTATTTTGTTATTTTTAGTGCTATTATAAATGGGATTGTTTTATTTTTCAGATAATTCACTGTTAGTGTATAGAAAAACAACTGATTTTATATCCTGCAACTTTACTAAATTCATTTGTTAGGTTTAACAGTTTTTTGGTCAAGTTTTTAGGGTTTTCTATATATAAGATGATAGCATTTGCAGAGACCATTTTATTTCTTCCTTCCTAATTTTAATGTCTTTTATTTCTTTTTCTTGCCTCATTGTTATGGCAAGGACCTCTAACATTATATTAAATAGAATCCCATGCTCTTGTATGCAACCTCTGGGACAACACTTATCACACTAATCTTTAATTGTCCACATCCTTCTTCCACACTAGACTATGAGCTCCCTCAGAATAGAGCTTGGGTTTGATCATCTTTATGACCCCAGAGCCTGACACAGGTCCTGGCCCAAAATGAACACTCACTATGTATGGCCAGACTGTTTATAACAGAGCTCTTGGCCCAAACTGTGAAAAGAAACTGTTGTCACCCATAGACAATGCTTCTCCCTGTAGCTCCTGCTTTGGAATAGGCCCTCACCCAGTTACCAATCATAGTACCTCTGTTCAAAATGTGAAAGCTCCTGGGGCACCTGGGTGGCTCAGTCAGTTAGGCATCTAACTCTTGATCTCAGCTCAGGTTTTGATCTCAGCTCAGGTCTTGATCTCAGGTCGTGAGTTTAAGCCCCATGTTGGGCTCCATGCTGGGTGTGGAGTTTACTTTAAAAAAATGTGAGGGGCACCTGGGTGGCTCAGTTGGTTAAGTATCCGACTCTTGATTTCAGCTCAGGTCATAATTTCACAGTGTATAGATTCGAGCCCCACATTGGGCCCTGTGCTGACAGCACAGAGCTTATTTGGTATTCTCTTTCTCCCTCTCTCTCTGCCCCTGCCCTGACTGTTCTCTCAGTCTCTCTCTCTCTCTCTCTCTCTCTCTCTCTCAAAATAAATGAAATAAATTTTTTCAAAAATGTTAAATCTCTCTAGTTGGAGCATTTCAAGGGTCTTGTGTACCTACATAAGGAAACAGCAGAAGAAGAGGCTGAAAGGGTACACGGGGGCTCATAAGGAGCCTCAAATAACAAGTAGGAAAACTGCACATCACCTGGAGGCCAGAGGGAGCCATAGATGATTTTTCAAATAGGAAACAGGAAACGCAAGCTATGCAGTGTGAAGATTAACTTGGCAGCAAAAACAGGAGACACCAGGGCAGGCAGTAAAAACCAGAGGCAGAAAAATTGTTGTCCCACTTTCTTCTTCTCCTTGCAAAGGCAAGTTTATTTTTTTATTTTTAATTTTTTAAAAGAGAGAGTACGCACAAGTGGGGGAGGGGCAGAGAGAAATGGAGACAGAGAATCCCAAGCAGGCTCCATGTTGTCAGTGAAGAGCCTGACTCAGCACTCAAACCCATGAACCATGAGATCATGATCTTAGCTGAAATCAAGAGTCGAATGCTTAACATCCTGAGTCACCCAGGTGCCCCCAAAGGCAAGGGTCTTAGATAGGCATCTATCATAGTCTGTGCATCTTTTCTTTTTCAAGATTTTTTTTTTTTTTGAGAGAGAGAGAGAGAGAGAGAGAATGCGTGCGTGCACACGAGTGAGGGGTAAAGGGACAGAGGGAAAGAGAGAGAAAATCTTGAGCAGTCTCCATACTCAGCACGGAGCCCAATACAGGGCTCAATCCCACTGAGACCCTGAGATTATGACCTGAGCCAAAATCAAGAGCTGGACCCTCAACCAACTGAGTCACCCAGGCACCCCCAGCCTATCCGTCTTCTCTCCTAAACCCATGGCTTCTACCCTTTTCAAAGAGGCAAACTTCCCTACCACTGGAGAGCCAATATCTCAGGTCCTCAAGCAAAACATCAAAAGCATTCTCTCTTTTCTCTCCAGTCCTATATCTTACCCAAACAGTTGATCTGTAGCTCCTTTGTCTGGGCGCCATCCAGGGTGGAAAGGAAGAGAGGACACAGCTTCTCCCGGAAATGGCCTGAAAGCATCTCAGCAGCCACTGGTGAAGAGTACAGCTTCCCATAGAGGTAACAGACAGAAGCTCGCACCCCCTCATTGGGGTATACTAAACCCCTCAACAGATGTTCCATCAGATTACCTGTCCAGAAAACAACCAAGGGGCCAGGGAAACCTCACAATGTCAGCTGCTATATGAAACTCCAAACTATTGTTCCCCGTAGGGTAGTAATAGTGGTAATCCTTTATAATCTCCCATAACAAACAATTTTTGGACCCTTAATCAAAAGAGAAAACCAAGGTTTAGAGAAGTGATTAACCCTAGAGTAAATCCTCTATGAGATATTTATTTGCATTTTATTGATAGAAAAAAGCACTCTGTATTCCAGAATTAATTCCTCCTTCCATCCAAAGGAAGGTCCATAAGTAGATACTTAATTTGTATTAACATAATGAATAGAAATAACTCAAGACCAGGGTCAAGAATTTTTTCAACTTGGCCAACATGGAGTACATTTTGCAGATGGGAAACTGAAAGCCTAGAATAGGAAAGTAACAACTTCCCAGGTGTGTATAGTGAGTGGACCACCCAGATGGTGATATAAAGTGTGATCAAAGCTGGTAAAAGGGTAGTAGCATCTCTTCCCCAGAGGTTACTCACTGTGCTCCATTACAAGCTTGTCTGCCAGGGGAGGGATAGCATCCACCAACTTGCCGAGAAGGGTCAGGGTAGCCAGGCTGCCTCGCATGGAGGGCATGTTACACAGCTTTAGAAAATGAACACACTCCGCTGTATGAATTAGGATCAGATCTCCCAACAAAATTTATCTTGCCCTATCTACACAAAGCCTGTACTGTATGTGTCTCTCACCACAACCGGTAATCAGCTTCTTTAACTAAGTATCTATCTCCCCTATTGGACTGGGAAGACCTTGAGGAAAGGGACTGAGTCAGATTCCTCTCAGAGTACTCAGTACCTAGCTCAGTACATGACTGTTAAACTGGATTAACATTAGCATATTGTGTCTTCTATAGAGCCAGAAACTGGGAGAGTGAAAGTTGGAAACATCATAAAGACAGAATTCTGGCTTAGTGCCAAAAAAAAAACGTATTACTATTATTATCATTACCATGGCCATTACTGAGCCTTCTATTCATCAGACCCTATGCTTGATGGCTTACAAGTAGAGTCAATAGTATATATTTCACCATTTCTACTGACCAGCTATAGCACTTTAAGTAAGACTCTTAACTCCTCTGGTAGGAAATAATAATAGTATCAATTTCATAAGGTTGTTAGGAGGACTCAGTGAGATACTGCACATAAACCACCTAACACAGTGCCCAGCATATAGAAAGTGCTCAAAAAGGTTAAGTGGAATCATTTAATAAGTATTGACATATATGATGATAAATTCAATCTGATATATTAATCATATGCAGAGCAATTATAATGATATGACAATTTAGTATAATTCATAATTAAATGTTCTTGGTGTTAAGATGAACATTTGTCTTCCTTTTTTTTTTAATGTTTATTTATTTATTTATTGAGAGAGAGAGAGAGAGAGAGAGAGAGAGAGACAGAGACAGAGACAGAGAGCACTAGCAGGAGAGGGGCAGAGAGAGAGGGAGACAGATTCCCAAGCAGGCTCCACGCTGTCAGCACAGAGCCTGATGGGGGGGCTCAACCTGAGATCATGACCTGAGCTGAAATCAAGAGTCTCTTGATTAACTGAATCAAGTTAATCAAGTAACTTATTAACTGACTGAGCCACCCAGGTGCCCCCATTTGTCTTCCTTTTGCAAAAAAAATAAAATAAAAAGTGATTCTGATATTATTCCTAAATCTTAAACACAATGCAAAAGCTGCTTATTGAATGGTATCTGTGACTATCTGTGAAGAAGGCAGGTTAAATATATCCACTCAGTGCTTGCCTTAGATGCTGACAAAAACAAATGACTTCAGTATAAAATATTGTATACAATTCAAACCAAAGAAAAACACTAAGCCAAGACATAGTAAATATATTTCCTTGCTAAGTTGGTCAAGGAAATCTGTATTGTACTTAGGGGGATATAGAGAATAGCCATGGGATGATTATGTCAGAAAGATGAGACTTCACCACACAGAGGGGGGGAAAGGGGAAGGAGGGAAGATACAAACAGTATTGGGGCAGGATCAGAAGACCCAAGCAGGCCCTAGCTCTGGCTCTGGCTCTGCCACTGACTCAGTGACCTCAGGCAGCTCCCTGTCCCTCTCTGTATTTCAATCTCCCCACCGATCCAGAAAGGCGTGGGCCCAGCTCTGATATCTGAGGATTCTGAGGGGTACTCAAGAACCCACAGCTATTTACTGACCTCTTTGTGGCACTCATCCAGCAGGCAATGAACGGTCTGCTCTAACTTCAGCTGAGTTGTAAGCTGGATAAGGACTGAGCAGACACAGTAGTGTTACTAACCACAAGACAACCTCTGGCCCACACCTCACCTTTCATAGCCCTTCTACTCAAAGTCATTTGCTTGCGTTACCAGTATAGTCTTTTCTTTTTTTTTTTTAAATTTTTTTTTTAACATTTATTTATTTTTGAGACAGAGAGAGACACAGCATGAACGGGGGAGGGGCAGAGAGAGAGGGAGACACAGAATCGGAAGCAGGCTCCAGGCTCTGAGCCATCAGCCCAGAGCCTGACGCGGGGCTCGAACTCACGGACCGCGAGATCGTGACCTAAGCTGAAGTCGGACACTTAACCTACTGAGCCACCCAGGCGCCCCAGTATAGTCTTTTCTATCTCCCCAATTAAACTAAGTGTACATATCCAAATCAAAGGATTTCTGGCTTCTTCGTTGTTTTATATCAGTAGTTCACAATCTGGCTGCACATCAGAATCACCCAGGAAGTTAAAAAAAAAAAAATACTAATGCCCAACTCCCACTCTAGATCAATTAAATCATAATCTCTAAAGAAAGAGCCTAAGAATCTGGATGTTTTTTAAGTTACCCATGTAAGTCTATTGTGAAGCTAAGGTTGAAAACTATTATTTTATATTATCTCTACTTTATTCCTGCCTCACAATTGCTCCTTCATATACTAGAAAATAGAATTATGGGTGAGTTCCTGTGCCAATAATTGCCTTAATTGCCTCTATTACCTCTCAACCCCAAACTCATCCTTGTATACAATCGTTTGTGATGCTTCTGCTGGTATGTTTGAGGAGCAGTGAAAAAGTGACTGGCTCTGCACGTCTGGGAAAAGCTACAAAACTATACTCAGCTGCTGCTGCAGGAAGACTCTGGCACTTCCAAGGTAAAGAAGCATTCTGGGAAAAAGTCACAGAAACAGGAAGAAGGCAGGCAACAAAGAGGAAACAGCGAGGAAGGAGCAAGTCCTTCTTCCCTCTCTGGCTCTGCAGTCTCTATCTAGTGCCCACCACCTCAGTTAAGTTCTTGGGGTCTGATGAAGGTTTACAAGTTATGCTGGCACCAACCAGCAATGGACAGCCTTAGGATTATAGCCCCACTCAAGAGTGGCATAATGGTGACGGGAAATCTCCCCATTCCTGCCAGTGCTCAGAACTTCAAGTGGTACATTTGTTTTTCCACATTCTAGACTGAGAGATGGTCAGAGGTATACACAAATCATGCTAACTTATGATCTGTCACAGCTGCTAAGCGTGTGGTTGGATGGTCATGGACCCAGCAGCAGCCAAGCAGCATCCTCTCCTTAGAGAAAACTTATGTTTTAATAATTCCAACCTCATTTTGTTTCCTCAGCCCTGTGGGTGGAAGCTGCTTTCTGAAATTCCTACATCTGTGAAAACCCGGTGTTTTCTTTTGCCTTCAGTTAAATAGTCAATAATTCTTCATATTAAAGTTTTTTCCTGTTCAAATAACTTATGTGGTTTCTGTTGCCTGACTACACCCTCACTGATACAATTCTTACTCTTTCTGCAAGAGTCCTCCTATCCCAGTGCTCTTGTGTTCTTTCTCCTTGAGCCTTTTAAAGTTTATTTATTTTAGTAATCTCTACACCCAACACAGAGCTCAAACTCACCACCCCAAGATCAAGAGTCACATGCTCTTCTGGGCCAGCCAGGTGCCCCACTCCTTCAGTGCTTTATAGGTAAACAGATACACTTCTGCAGCCTTAACAATCACCTGTGTGCAGACAACTTCCAACTAACCAATGTGAAAGTAATGAAAACAGTTTGTGCTGCCTTTGTAACAGTACTTATCAGCTCTCATTATTTACTATCCAATCCCTCCTCCAAATTGTAAACTCTTAAAGGGCAGGAACCATGTCTTATCCATCTACGTATCCCCAATGTCTGATACAGTACTTGGCACAGAAGAGGTGCCTGAGAAAAAAACGCAGAATCAATGACTGACAGCTAATTGAGTTTTCTTGATCTGTCTCTAAAATGAAACATTTATTTCATCAAGGTCTCAAATAACCAGAGTTGCAATATACCCAGCTAATATACCCAGCTTCAAATGCTAGGTACACATAGTTTCACCTTACCTTCAATACAGAGGTCTATTACACTTCCATCTTCCACATTACATAACAGCCCTTGGAGTAGAGGGAGGAGAGAAGGGAATGGTTAGTAGTTAAAAGAGAAACTCACAAAGGCACATTGAAAATTCTAGACTAAAAGTAGCTTTAAGCAATGTCCCAGATAAATGCTATCCTCAACACCAAGTGTGGCACAGCATAAAAACTGAGTGCTTTGGAGTCTGTAACGGACCTCGGGTAAAATTCCTGTCCTGCCAGTTGTTTTGCTAGGACTTCCCTTAGCCTTGGGAATCATCCTTTCTCCCTTAAAGGACTGACTTGGCAGTTAAAAGCCTGAAAAGCCACTAGCAGAGAAAAAATATCCAATATGAGTTAGCTCCCCTCCTCCCTGAAAAGGGCTCTTTCCATAGGACATCATAACTATATTAAAAGAAGGGACCTTTTAATTCATCTCAGGCACAGGAGAGGGAAAGTATTTCAATCAGGGTCACACCCAGGTCAACAGACTCTAGTCTGGCTCTGATCCTCTTCAAAGACCAGAGTGGACTCTGAAAGATCACACATTTCCCATATTCATATTCACACTTTTACTAAACTTTTGGCTGTAGTAAAGCTAGTTACCATACGATGCATCACGTGTTTTAGAAAAGGGACCATTTCTTCATCATTACGACAAAACAATTTGCTAATAAGTTAAACTGTTACATCGTAAAAAGTCTAAATTATCTTTCCAAGACCATTTCTCCAAGACCCCAAAGTAAATATACATGCTATACATGCAAAATGCATACCAAATTTCCCTTTTAATCTCACCGAAAAGCATGCTTATGAAGTGGATACAGACTCTCTGATCCTGAGCCACAAGCTGCATGACCAGGGAGGCATGTCTCAAGAGAGCATCTCGGAAACAGGAGAGCACATGCTTCTTGCGCACCAACTTGGGGCAGATGAAGAAAATATTCAATAGCAACCAAGTCTCAGCCATTCTGAACCCAAACAACTATAATTTCTAAATACAATTACAAAATGATACTGGAAGGTTCATCTAAACTATGGTAAGGTCATAATCCCTGAAAGTAGTAACATTTACACACAGGAATCTATGTGTTTATACAGAGGATTATACATTAGCTAAGGTTCCTACTACCCTATATTTACAGAGCACTTTAGTGTTCACAAATCACTCTTTTGTCTAACAACTTAGTGAAGCAAGTAAAAATTATTGTCACCATTTTACAGATGAGAAAATTGAGGCCCAAAGACATTCCCAAGGACTCAAATCTATCTCCAAACAGGTCTTGTCTAAGGTCAGCGTCCTTTCTACTTAACAGTTCAGGAGAGTGATGCTGGAGACCCTTCATGAGCCTCAAAGAGGCTGGTAGAGAAATGCATCCTTCCATTCAACTCGGACATAAATCTTCACACTCAATTCATCTCCCTGTACAGGGAACTGGGTAGTAGCTGTGCAAAGTGCTCAAGACAGTAGAAAAAGTTAGGTTAAAAAGGAGAGCATACACCGAGGATAGAGCAGGAACTTGGGTACAACTGACTATATTATACTTTTTCAATTGATGAGAGATTAAGCTAAAAAAAAAGTGCATTCAATAAAAAGTGAAGTTGCATCTCTTATTGTCTCTAACCTGTTATTGCAAATCTCATGTTTTCCTTCAATTCCTCCTACATAATACATTAAGCTAGTAATCTAAATGAGTTACTCAAAAAATCTCAATGACTTTCTTTCACCTGTCAGATTAAATCCAAGCTCTTCAGCCTGGATTCAAACTCTTGGAACTTATCTTAACCTGGCTTTTCAATCTCACCTCCCTCAATTTCCTTTCAAACACTCTGATTACCTCCCCAAACTCATTCTTGCTAATGGGATAAGCCCTGCTGGTATAAGCACCCTCCCCCCAACTTCTCCTCTGGTCCAAAGCTCACCCATCTTCTCAAGCTTAATTCAAATGCATCCTCTTCTCAAAACCTTTTCCCAATTTCCCTCCTTATCCCAACAGCACTTGACCACAAATATGTCTGTCTACTAAATTCCCAGTTTTTAGCATTCTCATTTTCTCCCCTACTGTCGTATTTATCTCTGTATCTCTGACTCACTGTCCAAGAATGGCAGCCTCAGAACTTCTGGCCTCAATGATAGCTCAAATGTTATCAGCTAGCCCAGAGGTTCTCAGAGTGTAGCCTGGGAACCCCTGAGGGTACCCAAAACTTTGAAAGGGTTCAAAGATCAAAATTATTTTGATACTAAAATGCAATTTGTCTCTGTCACTCTTACTCTCTCACAAGTATACAGTGGAGTTTTTCAAAGATTACATGACAGGTAATATACAAACCGATTAAATGCTAAAATACTTGAGAATCCAGCTGACTTCTATTAAGCTAGACATTAAAGAGACTTGTTTAATAGATGTAAATAAAAATGTAAAACAAAGCTATTCCTTTCATTATCTTTTTTTCTTTTAGAAAATATCATTTTTATTTAAATTACTTATGCCACAGAACTGCATGCTTAAAATGGTAGGCTTTATATCATGTATATTTTACAGCAATAAAACCAATTATGCTAACACGTAATGATTTACTACCATTTTTTAATTAATATTTAAGAATTGGTTTCTTTGTCTAACACAGTAAATATCAGTGGATATAACCCATATAAAAGCTTTTTGGGGTCCTCAACACTTTTTTAAAGTATAAAGGCATTCTGAGATTTAAAATTTTGAGAACCATTGATCCAGCCCCTCCTCCCAAGGCATGAATTCCCCTCCCATGAATGTGAGATAAAAGTGATCTCCCAAACTTTTCTTGGATGGCTCCATGGACCAAAAACTCACTACAAAGGTGCGTAGGCATTGAGGGAACTGGCAGCCCATTTTTCAGCCAGCTCTGCTATTAGAAAGGTTCCCCTTCACCCCACCCTGCCTGGCTGTAACTTCTTCCCGTCTCGCTGCCATCACAGAGACCTAGGCAGCCCCCTCCTCCACACTGACGCCCTAAGAAATCCGAAGGGAATGAGGGGCCCCTACTACGGGTGTACCTGGCCCGTGGGCCGAGCCAAGGCTAAGATCCTGGAGGAATGGCGGGGGCAACAAGCGGCAGGGCAGCTGCTGAGACGGGAAGGGGAGGTGGACCTGCGTGCCAGCGAGTCCTGGAGGGGAGGGGGGCTCAGTGGGGACAGGGATAGGCCCAGCTGAGGCGCATGGCCAGGCGCAGGGGCTGGTTTGGAAAGGGGATAGTCTGCTCGGAGCAGGGCAGCCGGCGGGGTAAACTGAGGCTGAGGTAGTATAGCAAAGAAGGCCGTCCTGGCCTGGCGAGGGCGCAGGCCTGGTTAGGGGGTAGGTTTAACGAAGAGGGTGGGCCCGGTTTAGTTCCAGGGAAGGTGCGTCAGGTTCAAGGGAGTTGGCCTGGCGAGGGGCGGCCCAGCTTGGTGAGGGAAATGCCGGGGGCCCAGTTCGCACCGATACGCAGGGCTCCGGCAGCAGCTCCAGCACGCACGCCAGACAGAGCCGCGGGGGCACGGGCAGCAGCCAGCACGGGTCATGCCGGGAATGGGCCCTCTCGTAGAGCAGCGCCGTCTCCTCGTCCCTCCCGGGCCCCCGCGGGCCCGCCGCCGCCTCCCTCACAGCCATCGCTCGGCTTGGACTTCACCGCAGCTGCACGGGGTCCCGCGCAGCTTGTGCGCAAGCGCACTTGAAAGAGACCCCGCCCCCGGACGCCAGAGGGCGAAGTGGGGGCTAACGCAGCTGCGCAAGCCCAGGGCGACGCCAAGGCGCGATCTCCGTCGAGGGACGGGCGCTGAGGGCATGTGGGGGACACGAGGACAGTCGGTATCTGACAGAGACCAAAGCGACTTGCTCTTTGAGCCCGTAGGAATTCGTCTTGACCACTCTGTGGATTGAAAAGCATTTATAAAGAAGCTGTCATTAGCCTTGAGGAAGGAAAGGAAATCATCTCTTCCTACTAGTAAAAAAATGAAATAGGAGAGAGGGGGAAACGCCTGGGGGTGGCGCACTCGGTTAAATGATAGACTTTGGTTCAGGTCATGATCTCGCGGCTGGTGAGTTCGAGCCCTGCTTCGGTCTCTGTGCTGACAGCTCAGAGCCTGGAGCCTGCTTGGGATCCTGTGGCTCCCTCCTCTGCCCCACCCCTGCTCGTGCTCGTTCGCTCTCTCTCGCTTTCTCTCAAAAATAAATGAACTTAAAAAAAAATTAAATAGGGGCCCTTGACTGGCTCAGTCGGTGGAGCATGCGACTCTTGATATAAGGGTTGTGAGTTCGAGGCCCACCTTGGGTGTAGAGATTACTTAAAAATAAAATCTATTTTTTTTTTCAACGTTTATTTATTTTTGGGACAGAGAGAGACAGAGCATGAACGGGGGAGGGGCAGAGAGAGAGGGAGACACAGAATCGGAAACAGGCTCCAGCCTCTGAGCCATCAGCCCAGAGCCTGATGCGGGGCTCGAACCCACGGGCCGCGAGATCGTGACCTGGCTGAAGTCGGACGCTTAACCGACTGCGCCACCCAGGCGCCCCAATAAAATCTATTTTTTAAAAAATTAAATGATCTCAGGGGTCTAAAAGCTGTTAGTATTATTTTAAATTTATGTGACCCTTTCCTCTCGAAGAGCCTAAGATGGTTCCTCTAAGCTATCCTCTCACAGGAGCGCCTGGGTGGCTCAGTCGGTTAAGCATCTGACTTGGTCTCAGGTCGTGATCTCGTGGTTGGTGGGTTCCAGCCCTGCATCTGGCTCTGTGCTGACAGCTCGGAGCCTGGAGCCTGCTTCAGATTCTGTGTCTTCCTCTCTCTCTCTCTCTCTGCTCCTCCCCTGCTCATGCTCTGTCTCTGTCTCTCTCTCTCTCAAGAATAAATAAACATTTAAAAAATATATATCCTCCCACAGACATCTGCACAGCACTTGAGACTTTGTGAGCGTGCAAAAAATCCTGCAGAAGAAATTGTTTATCATTATATTTACTAACAATAATAATCTATCAATCTACAAGGATTTATTTAGCACCAGAGTGTCCAGCAACTGGCTAATGGTGAAGGAGGTAAGTTCAGGAGGTGTTCTCTACATTCGGAAGAAGTGTGACTGAGTACAAAAAATTACTTCCATGTCAAAATAGTTTAGAAAATAGTGGCTTATTATTCGATGTAGTATTGTGAAGTAATGTTTGAGAAAAGTATGTGTTAACATGGAAAAGTTCTCATTAAAATACTGTGTACAAAAGATGCAGAATTATATATACGAGTAGGTAAAATAAATAAGCAAAAACCACTTATTCGACACAAATTATAGCAGTAATACACATTCAGTGAAGACAAAGGAAAGATAATACTTTGGTATATTTTCTTTTTTTTTATTTTTTTTTAACGTTTATTTATTTTTGAGACAGAGAGAGACAGAGCATGAAGGGGGAGGGTCACAGAGAGAGGGAGACACAGAATCTGAAACAGGCTCCAGGCTCTGAGCTGTCAGCACAGAGCCCGACGCGGGGCTCGAACCCACAGACCGTGAGATCATGACCCGGGCAGAAGTCGGACGCTTAACCGACCGAGCCACCCAGGCGCCCCTGGTATATTTTCTTTTAGTCTATACATATTTACAACAGTAACATGCAAAAGTTTGTAAACTGCTTCTCCCAGAGAAAAATGTTACTCATCGTCCATGTCATTAAATATAATCCTGTATATTTTTTAAATGTTGACAAAATAATGTATTGATTTTGGCAAAGTTTTGAGCCAGAATCCATGCTAGAACCTAGAGGATTCAAAAGTGAGCAAAGACCTTCTTGTCCTCAAGTTCAGTCAGGGAGACGGATGAGCAAATTATTACAACGGAGTATATACGTATTAGTTATCTATTGCTGCATAACAACTTACCCCGTGTGATGGTTTGAAACGGTGACCTTCAAAAATATATCTCCATGTCTGCTATGGACTGAATTGTGTCCCCCCAATTCAAACGTTGAAGCTCTAACTCCTAATGTGACTATTTGGAGATAGGGCCTTTAAGAGGTAATTAAGGTTAAAAGAGGTCACGGGTTCGGGGCGGGGGGAGGGTTCTAATCCCATAGGATTGGTGACCTTACAAGAAGAGGGAGAGGGGAGTCTGGCTGGCTCAGTCAGTAGAGCATGAGACTCTTGATCTCGGGGTTGTGAGTTCAAGCCCCACATTGGGTGTAGAGATTAGTTAAAAATTAAAAAAAATCTTACAAATAAAAGAAAGAGGGAGAGAGAAAGATCTCTCACCTCTCTTTCTATCTACATGCACCAAGGAGAGGCCATGTAAAGCCATAGTGAGAAGGCAACTATCTACAAGCCAGGAAGAAAACTCTTACCAGAAACTAAATCAGCCAGAACCTCGGTCTTGGACTTTTGGCCTCCAGAACTGTGAGAAAATAAATTTCTGTTGTTCAAGCCTTCCAGTCTGTAATATTTTGTTATAGCAGCCAGAGCAGATTTATAAAACATCCTAATCCCCAGAATTTGTAAATGTTACGTTTTTTAGAAGAGGATCTTCGCAGTTGTGATGAAGCTAAGGATCTTGAGAGGAGATCATCCAGGAGTTTACAGTGGGCCCTAAATCCAATAATTAATTGTCTTGAGAAGAGACACACAGAGTAAAGGAAGAGGCAGCGATTGGAGTGACGGTGCGGACGGTGCCACAAGCCAACGAACACCTGCAACCACCAGAGGCTGGAAAGAACAAGGAACTGATTGCCCTCTAGAGCCGGAGGGCCTTCTGACATCTTGATTTCAGACTTCGGGCCTCCTGAAGTTGTTTTAAGCCATCAGGCTTGTGGTCATTTGTTATGGTAGCCACAGAAAATGAATATGCCCCAAAGAAACATTATGTCATAGTCTCTGTGCATCAGGAATCCAGGCACAGCTTAGCTAAGTTACCCTGGCTGAAAGTCTCTCGTGAGGTTGTGGTTTTCTCAAGACTCACTAGGGCTGAAAGATCTGCATCCACGCTCACCCACATGATTGGTGGCAAGATTCAGCTCCTCAAAGACTAAGTGAGCCCACGTTGGGCTCTGCACTGAGTGTGGAGCCTGCTTGGGAATCCTCTCTCTCTCTCTCTCTCTCTCTCTCTCTCTCTCTCTCTCTCTCTCTCTCTCTCTCAAGTAAAATTTAAACAAATAATTGGCTCCAAGATGTCCCATGGATAGGCCAGGCAAAGCAACAGGTAATTATGGTTGGCAGTGCTTGAGAAGTGAAGAGCTGGGGATGTTTTTTCCATGAAGTGTGTTCATGGGCAGCAGAGTCCCTGCGGGGCAGATGCCCAGTGATCAGCTCCCTTCCTTGTGACCTAAAGGACTTGAATAATAGTGTCCGGTGTAAGGGTAGGGCTAACCTGTAGCCTTATCCTATCAATCAAGGGATGGATTAGCGCTTGATTGGATTGGGGCTAGGGCCTGTTTGAACTGTTTCCACCTGGGAACTATTCCTTTGTTCTGTTCCCAGGTGATAATATGACGATGTGGTAGGCTATAAAAACTCTGTACCCTGGCTGTTCGAGACCCACTCTGGTCAAGAGTGTCGGTCCAGATCAATCAGTTTGCCTTGCCTCTCATTGCAATAAACTTTGTTGTGACTGTCACTGGTGCCCGTAGCATTCTGTTTCAGGAGTCGTGTGGATGCAACGTCCGGTGCAGAGCACCACCCCACCCCACAAACAGTTGAGGCTCAGTTTGAGCATCCTTCCTCGATCAGAATTAACTTAGACTAGGGCAGGACAGAGTCACAACAGAAACCTCAGTAAACCCTACTGTGAGGAACTGAAAAGAGGAATGTGTTTAGGAGATGACATTGGGTTGACCCACAGTCCTCAAATCTTGAGTACCATAGAGTAGAAGTGGCTTCTACCCCACCCACAAAGTATCCCAACCTCCAAAAGGGGACACTCAGACAACATATGCCAAAAATGTCGGAACCCCACAGGCCCAAATAACCAATTTTATTAGAGACTTTGAGGGTGAGCAGACCACTCTCATGCCTTCTCTTCTGTGTTCTGAGAACTCTGGGCCTCTGGCCTACTTTCTAAAACCATGCTGGAGCAGAAAACATCTCAAATGCTTCATAAAACCAAACTTTTGGGGGGCTGATGGATTATGTGGGGCTCCATTTAGGTTCTCAGGTTCCCCTTGACCCTGGAAGCGCTCTGCCTTGGGAAGAGCAGCCCCAGCATAGCAGTGACCTGGTGGCTGAAGGTCCCTCTCCAGAGAAGTATGGACTCCAGGGCTGTGCTCCCTCACATGTCGGTCACCCACTTTGGGAAGCAGGGTAGGATCAGGACCCCTCAGGCTCAGGTTGGGGACTGAGTGCTGAGGCTTGGCCAGGTGTGGAGACCAGGATACCTTGTTTAAAAGGGTCATGCTCCACCTTGCTGCAGCAGAGTGAAGACTATCTTTGAAGCTGGAGGTGTTTGTGGAACAGGAGGAAGGCTGCTGCCCAGCCCCTCCACTCTCTGCAGACTCCAGCCTCCCTCTCCTCCCATGTGGAGGCAGCTGACATTTAAGTCCGGGGGACTTAGGAACCTCCCGGGATGTGCACTCCTTTCTCCAGTGGTCGTGGCCTGCCCTGAAGTATGAGGTCTTCATTCTGCAGGGAGCCCTCTCTGCCATCTGGGAGACTCCTGGCCTGACTGTTTTCCTGTCCCTGTTGTTCTCACTGGGACAGTGAGCCTCTCTGGAAGGCTCTTGGCCACACCAGCTCCTAGACTGTGCTGCAGGCCTGGGGTTCCTATGAGCAGTGGGCTTGGCTCTAGGAGGAGCCTCTTCTTGGACAGCCTGTGGTTCTCTGTCGCCTCCTGGAGGCCTGACTCTCCCAGGCTTTTTGGAATGGATGGAAATGCCCATGGGCTTGCACCGGTGTGGCCCACATTTCTCCAGAGCTCTGGCCCGTGTAGGAAGTTTTGAGCTTTGTCTTTCTGGGGGTTGAACCCTCTGGGACCTCTCAGTTGACTTAAGGTCTGGCCTGAAGCCCTTGGCCTCACAATGCCTTTCCTGCCGTTGTTGGAACTCACAGGCTGTGTATAATCCAGGGAGCCTCACCCCAGCAAGGGGCAGTGGGCAAGGTCCTAACAAGTTAAAGAGCAAATGGGACTCCAGGATCCGCTGCGGGAGGCCCCATTTCAGGTGTGCAATCTTCCGTCGCATGAGGGACTCCAGGAGGAGTTTTTGGCTCTTTTTGAGGACTGGCCACTTGGGCATGACAGTGAGGACAATGGGAGCACCCACCAGAGCTGTGGCAGCTTGGGGGGTTTGGCCACATGAGGTGGAGGGGCAGACTGAGGGAAGGCCGAGGGAAGCAACCAGAAACTGTAAAGTCTGGAGCTGCCGAGTCAGGCCAGGAGCCTTTCCTGGATCCTCCTTTTTATCCCTTTGTTGGCTTCTCTGGGCTTCAGGTGGGGGCTGCTGGGAGGCTAGACTGACCTCTTCTCTGTGTTTCTTGGCAGAGGCCGTGCTCTGGCTGACCAAATGCTCTCCCTCCCCACTGGCAAACAGGAAGTGTTGACAGGGGGCAGAGGCCACTGCTTTTTCCTGTTCCATGGCCCTGTATCCACAGCCTGTGAGGGCTGGGGGCCCCCCGCCCCCAGAAGAGTCAGCTGGGAGACTGCCTTCAGCAGCATCCTTTCCTCTGACCTGCTCCTTGTCTCCTCCTCTTGGAACGTGAGGACCTCCGGCCTCCTCAGCTCTGCACTTTCTCAGGCTCCCCACAGCCTGGATTTCAGCAGCCTCATCTCCAGCCTTGCTCTGGTTCCCTTGCCCTTGTATCTGGATCTCTCCATCAATTTCACTTCTTAACAATCCCTGGCAATCTCCCCCAGGAGACTGGGTGTCTGTACCGTCATCACCTGCGGTCCCTCTCAGGTTTGTCTTCTGTTGTGTGTGAGTGTCTGCACCATGCTCACGTCCCCTCTGCTCCTGGTTCTTCCACTCTGATGAACAGCTCTTTTCATTAACTTTGCTATTTATCAGTCCCTGGGACCCTCCCCTAAGTCCCTGGGGCTTTCCACCATCCTCACTTCCGGCCTGTCTCTGGCTTCTCTTCCCCAATGTCTGATTTTCCTCCTTCTTTCCTCTAGTCCGCTCCCAATTGCTCCTCCCTGCAGAGTGGCTCTCTCCAGTTTCATTATCTAACTGTCCCTGGTTCTCTCTCTCAGGCCTCTGGGTCTCTACAACATCTTCACTTTCAGCTTCTCTCTGGTTTCTCTTCTCTGGAGCCTGAAGTTCGGTTCCATTCTCACCTCCTGTCTGCTGCTGGTTCTTCCACTCTGATAAATGGGTCTCTCTATCAATAACACCTTTTAACTGGCTCTGGTTTTCTTCTCCAGCTTCCCAGGTCTCTGTATCATCCTCACCTCCAGCTTCTGTCTGACTTGTCTTCTCTGGAGCTTGAATCTCTGCACCATTCTCATCTCCAACCTGCTCCTCTTTCTTCCATTCTACTGAATGGGTTTCTCCATTAATTTTACTAGTTAATTCTCCCCTGTCTTCAGCCTCAGATGCCTCTGTGTTGGCACCATCCTTGCCTCTAATGTATTCCTGATTCTTCCACTTGGGTGTATGAATCTTGCCATTAATTTTACTGCTTAACTGACCTTGGTTTTCTTCCCCAAGTTCCAGGGCCTCTTTGCTATCTTCATCTTTAACCCCTCTCGGATTTCTCATCCCTAGTGCATGAACACCTATATTATTCTCATCTCCAAACTTCTCCTGGTTCCTCCTCTCTGATGGATGGGTGTCTACATGAGTTTCATGTCTTACTTGTCCCTGGTTCTCTGCCTCAGGAGCCAGGGTATTTCTACTGTCCTCATCTCCATCTTTTCTCTGCTCTCTCTTCTCTGTTGCCTGAGTTTCTGCTCTGTGTTCACCTCTAATCTGATCCTGATTCCCCCAACAGGGTGTGGCAAATTCTCTGTCAATTTCACTTCCACTCTGGTCCTGATCCCCCCAACATGGCATCTCACATTCTCTGTCAATTTCACTTACTGCTTGTCTCTGGTCTCCCCACCATGGTGCCGGGATCACGACCCAATCCTCCACTTTTATCTCCCTAAGGTTCTTCCTTCTAGATACCTGGGTTTCCCCAGCATCCTTCCCCCTTCTCAGGCCTTGGTTTCTCCACCCCACTAGAAGTTCATGTTTTAGTTGTTTCCAAATCTCTCCCCTACATGCTTGGTTCTTCCCAGCTTTCTCACTTCCACCTTGATCCTGCTTCTCCCGCCCTAGGGTCTGGATCTCTGTAACATTCTCACTTCCAATGCATTCCTGTTTTCTCCACCCCAGGGCCTGGGTCTCCACACCCTCCTCTCTTTTTACTTCTCCCAGGTTCTCCCTCCCAGATACCTGGGTTCGCACAGTATTCTCACCTCCAATCTGGGCCTTGTTTCTCCTCTCTTGTGCCTGAATTTCTATACCAGTGTCATCTTTAATCTTGTCTTGCTTTCCCCACCCTGAAACCTGGGCCTCTTTACCATTCTCACTTCTAGTCTGGCCCTGCTTCCCCAATCCTTGGGTGTGGGTCCCTCCTTCATCCTCTCCTCTGGCCTCTTTCTTGTTTTTCTCAAATGCCTGGGTCTCTACAGCATCCTCATTTCTATTCTTATCCTGGTTCCCCCACTTTGGTGTTTGAGTCTCTGCATCAGCTTTACATCTTAAATGTTCCTGGTTCTCTGCCGTATGTGCTTGGGTTTCAGGAGGATTCTCACCCTCAGCCTCCCTCTTGTTTCTATTCTCTAGTTCCTGAATTTTAGCTCTATTCTCAATTCCCATCTGGTCCTGGCTCTTTGGCCCTGGTGTCAGGATATCTCCATCAGTCTTACTTATTACTAGTCTCTGGCTTCTCCACTCCAGGACCTTGGTCTCTGCATCATCCTCCATCTCAGAGTTCACTGGGAGCTGCCTTCCAATTGCCTGGATCTCCCGAACATCCTCCCTACTGCTCTCTGTCCAGTTCCCCCACCCTACAGCCTGGGTCTCTCTACTATCCTCTCTGCCTAGCACCTGGTTTTCTGTCCCTAGTGCCCAGGCCTCTTGTGGGCAGCCCCAGGACTTCCAGGGGGACACTCCCACTTGGTTGGAAGGACCCGGCAGGAACTCTCCGGAGCAGAAATGCACCCTCTGAGATGAAAGGAGGTTTGAGAGAGAGGTGGCTAACGTCATGGGTGTGAGGTGGGACCTCATGCTAACAACAAGCTCCAGTGGCACCAGTTCTTCCTGGGAGTGGACAAACAGCTGCTCCATCCTTTGGTACATGTCCAGGGAAGGGGATGGTGGCCTGCAAATCAGGTGAGACTGCTCTTCACTGAGACACCAGGGTACCGGCCATGCTTCCCGAGCACTGTTCTGAGGGAGCATACAGGTGCTTGAAAAAGAGGTGGTGCAAAAGATGGGATCAGAAGGAGTGTGGAAATCCCAAGGTGGGTCCTGACACGGGTGCTGCCAAGAGACCAGGTATCGGGTCCATGATTCCTGGAGGCTCCTCCGGTGTTCATACATCTTCTTTTGTGCCCGTTGTTGGACATGAGCATCCAGGCCATGGAAATCTCCAGGACTGAAGAAGAATTCAGGGGTCAGCCTCAAACAAGTGTCATGTCTCGTGGAGGGCACCGCCCACTTCTGCGGTGGCATCTGTAGCTGAGAATGGAGAAATGAAATCCTTGCCCACACACTGTCTCATCTAATTCTCACAGATTAGAATTACAATCCCCATTATCCAGATGGGGGTTCTGGGGCTTAGAAAAGAGGGAATCATTTCTTTTAGGGTATTCATTCAAGACCAAAAAAGAGTTTACTCCAGGCCAGGCACTATTCTAGATGCTGGGGTTACCAGCATGAACAAGACAAAGTCCTTCTTGGGAGCTATCTTCCAGATATGGAAGACATAATAACCAAGTATACAACATGTTAGGTATGAAAAGTGTTCGGGTGGAAATAAAAGTGGAATGGCGATGGGGTTAACCTCTTTAGAAAGGCTGGTCACAGAAGGCCTCTCATTCTCAGAGGAGGTGACATTTGACTGGAGACCTGAGTGAAACAATGGGCAACTAAGTGACATCTGAAGAAAGAGCACTGAAGGCAGAGGAGACATTAGTGCAAAGGCCCTGAGGTCAGAACAAGGCCACGTGCATAAGAACATCAAAGAGTCCCTATGCCCAGAATGAAACAAGTGATGAAGAGAGCCATGGGAGATGAGGTCAGAGAGAAATGTAGGACAAATCATGCGGGGCCTTGGACTTATGGTTAGGAGTTGGTGTTTTATTCTGAGTTTGACAGGGAGTGTACCTGTAAGAGCTGTTTCAGGGCTTCGAGGGGCAAAATTCTATGATCCCTTTTTTTCTTTTTTTTTTTTAATTTTTTTAACATTTATTTATCATTGAGAGACAGAGAATATGAGCAGGGGAGGGGCAGAGAGACGGGGAGACACATAATCTGAAGCAGGCTCCAGGCTCCGAGCTGTCAGCACAGAGCCTGATGTGGGGCTCGAACTCACAAACCATGAGATCATGACCTGAGCCAAAGTCGGTCGCCTAACCAACTGAGCCACCCAGGTGCCCCTATGATTCCTTTTTAAAAATTGGTTCTTGGGATACCTGGATGGTTGTCAGTTAAGCATCTGACTTCTGCTCAGGTCATGATCTCATAGTCTGTGAGTTCAAGCCGTGTCGGGCTCCGTGCTGACATTCTGTGTCTCCCTCTCTCTCTGCCCCTCCCCAACTCGTTCTCTCTCTCTCTCTCTCTCTCTTTCAAATAAACATTACAAAAATTTTAATTAAAAAATTGGTATTTAGGGGGGCACCTGTTGGGGATGAGCACTGGGTGTTGTATGGAAACCAATTTGACAATAAATTTCATAATAATAAGAAAAACATTGGTTCTTGCTCACAAGCATAATGTAAGGCCTAAGCCAGGTGCAAAAGAAGACCTACCATGCTCAAACTAGTCTATGTTATTAGGAATCAGCATAGTTATGACTGCAAACTTCTGGGCTGCAATCATGGTCTGATTCTTAATCTGGATGCCACACGTGGATGTATTCAGTTTGTGAAAAGTCACCGGTCTATACACTATAATCTATGTACATGTATTATCCTTGGATTAAACTTTTAAAAGAGAACGAGAAGGAAGGAAGGAAGGAAGGAAGGAAGGAAGGAAGGAAGGAAGGAGAGAAAGAAAGAAAGAAAGAAAGAAAGAAAGAAAGAAAGAAAGAAAGAGAGAGAAAGAAAGAAAAAGAAAGAGAAAGAAAGAAAGAAAGAAAGAAAGAAAGAAAGAAAGAAAGAAAGAAAGATAATTTTGTTGGCTGCATAGAACATTGTACTTGGCTGAGAGAGACTGCAGGAACCAGGCAGAAGGCAGTGCTACAGTGTAGGTGAGACATGAGGGAGCCTTTGCCCAAGGGACTGTGGGGAGGTTTCGAGAAGTGATCAGATTTGAGGTATGGCTAGCAAGTAGAGCCCATAGGACTTGTAGAGGCAGAGTGAGTGAGGGAGGGAGGGAGGGAGAGAGACTAAAGTGACTGCTGGGTTTGGGGCCTGGCGATGCTCCCCCTGACCAGTCTAAGTTCCCCCGTTCCCACACAGGGCAGAGAACAGGGTCCTCATAACAAGTGAATGAGCCAATCGTGGTGCCCGAGGGAAGGAGGTGTGTGGGGGCGCCCTCACCTTGGTGACCTTCCTCGTGCTGGGGTGAGTCCTGGTGACCCGGTGCCAACAGCTCTGGACCTGCCAGATCAGAAAGAGGCAGAGCACAAGCAGGTTGCCACAGCACCGAGGGTCCCTGCAGCTGCGATCCTCAGAAAGTAGGCCCTGCACTGGCTCCCACTCAGGGCCCTGGAACGGTCCCACCACAGCACAGGCGCCCAGCAGTGGCAGCAACATGACAAAGCTTCAGTGAGCAGGTGGTGTCAGGGAGATGGAGGGCAGGACTGCAATGGGTGACCCAGCCAGTCTGGGGTGTGGTAATCCCCGCCACATAGTGCCCCTGTCACTGAGGCTACCTCACAAAGGAGCCACAGCTAAGCTAGTTCCAGCTCCTGAACCTGGCACCAGAGCTGGCTAACATGTCCTCAGTGCAGGCAAGGACAGCACTGGGGGACTGCCCAAAAGGAAGGAAGAGGTAGAAGAATTCATTTTATTTATTTTTATTTCTTTTTTAGAAGAATTCATTTTAAATATCCCACCTTCTGGAACGAAGACATTATATTCCCCCCATGTGTGATGGGGTGACGTAGCTGCGGTCTGTGTGATTTCTTTCTTCCTATTCAGTGCTTTCGTCCACGTGTCCATCTGTCTATCCAACACCAGACACTTAACGAACACTGTATTGAACACGTGTATCCTTGTTTGATCACCACGCATCCCTTCCTCTTTGCTCACAGTATTTTGGTTTTCTGTCGGGGATTACTTTTGCCATCTCAGGATCTGTGTTGGTAGGAGGATAAATGCCACCCTGAAGATTGCCTTTCACCCGAAGGTTATACTCAAAATTTTAAATAATGGAACAGGAAGGGACATCAGTCAATCAGAGGGGCCAGGCCTTGACCCTTTAATCACAGCATTTTAAGTGTTACTGAGCACCCCAGGAGAGGGGCATCACCTACTTACCAACCAGCTGTGATGTACTTCTCTATATTAAGAACCCAATATGCCACACGATGTATCCTGACTGAATCACCCCAGCTTATACCTGATACTCTCCCACAGAACAGAGATTCAAGGTGGGAATAGGAAGCTGGTGAGAAAAAGGCAAAGAAAAGGAGCCCATGACAGCTAGGAACTGACCCAGTTCTATCAGTTAAGACTCGGTGTTGCTAGGAGCTGGCCTGACACTCACAGCTGGGCCTCAGTATTCTTCTGTTCAACATAAACGATTTCATAGAACATCAACAACAGAGAAAACCATTCTGCGATAATCAAGACAAGAACAATGTCATTCTTTAATTATGTTTGAACAGAGACAAAAACATGAACATTATTGAAACCACAAAAATCACCAAATCCCCCTTATCCTGTCTAAAATGAGCGACTGCTATTTCTTTACCACTTACAGCATTAGCCCCACTTGATTCCTTCCACCATGTCGATAAGATCATTAAGATGCCCAATCATAGAACTATTCACATTTCCTGATGACATCTAATCAGAGCAGACCCCGGTTCCTTGAACCCTCCCCCAAATCACCTAATAGAACCCCAATCCTACAGTAAATCCTTTCAAACACCCTCTTATTGAGAAGACTTATCATTTCCCATGGTGTGCATTCTCCCTTGATGCAGTAAGTATTAACACTTTGGGTGTGTTCCCAGTAGTCCTTGGCTGGAGGGCACTAACAGTGGAGTGAGACTGTGGGACTGGTTCTGCTCTCACAACCAGCTCCCCTGGAATCTGTGGGCTCCATGACAGAGTTTTTTCCTAAACTCCATTTTGATTGCTTGCTAGCAAAAATCCGTAAGTGGAGCAGGTACCTCCTTTGGGCCAGTCGTAGTGCTAGAAGATAGGTATCCAAAGTACCCAAGGCATCTACAAACCCTGCTCTCATAGAGCTCTCAGTGTAGTTCAAAGGTGGACACTGAATAAGTTTGACAAGTGCCATAAAGGGCAAATACAGGGGGTTTGTGGGTCTATCCAGCAGGGGCAGTTACCTGGTCTGGATGATCAGGGAGGCTTCACTGAAGAGGTGATGAGCAGGAGCTAGCTAAGCAAAACAGTGGAGCACAGTGCACACAAGAAAGGGTGATAGATGGGGTTGGAAAAATTGGGGTGTGCTCAGGGGAGAAAAAGAAAGTGGGTAGAGCTGTATTATGGAGATGGGGGTGAGGACTGGTGGAGTGGGTCCTAGTAAGCCATGGCAAGGATTTAGAGTTTTAAGCACAGAAGTGTATAAAAAACAAATTTCTAAGACAAATTGATCTTGAGCATATGTCAACATACTAACTTACTAGCAAGGGAAACAACAAAATACAAAAGGGGGAGCTAGCTCTAAGAGAATTTGGAAATTGAGTTATATAATTGGGAAGCAGATTAATTAGGTGAAGTGTACTGTCTCCTTACTCATGGAAATAAAAACATCAAGCCCCATCAGTCTTCACTGAAGAGACCTGGGATATGATGGTCCAATATGCCAGGTAGGCCAAACAACAACGGGAAATTGTTATAAAGGACATCAAAAAAGCTAGGATGCCTGGGTGGCTCAGTTGGTTGAGCGTCCAACTCTTGATTTTGGCTCAGGTCATGATCTCACAGTTCATGGGATCGAGCCCCGTTGGGCTCTGTGCTAACAGTGTGGAGCTTGCTTGGGATTCTCTCTCTCCCCTTCTCTCTCTACCCCTCTCTCTCAAAGTAAGTACTTTCTCTCTCAAAAATAAGTGATAAAAAGCATTTTTTAAAAAGGACATCAGGGGCACCTGGGTGGCCCACTCAGTTGGGTGTCTGACTTCAGCTCGGGTCACGATCTCACAGTCTGTGAGTTCAAGCCCCACATTAGGCTCTGTGCTGACAGCTCAGAGCCTGGAGCCTGCTTCAGATTCTTTGTCTTCCTCTCTTTCTGGCCCTCCCCTGCTCATGCTCTGTCTCACTCTCTCTCTCAAAAATAAATAAACATTAAAAAACATTTTTAAATATATAAAAAAAGTAAAAAGGACATCAAAAAAGCAAATGATAAGGACATGTCTATGACTGTAAATTGAATAAGGTTTAATTCCCCAACAATGGTGGCTTATATATCTAACTAATATGGAAACATGAAACAGGATCTGAGAGGTGAACAGCAGTATCCAAACCACAGGTTCTACTTTTTTTTTTTAGAGGGTGGGGGAAGGGGCAGAGGGAGAGGGAGAGAATCTTAAATCAGGCAGCATGGAGGCTGATACAGGGCTTGATCTCAAGAGCCTGAGATCACGACCTGAGCTGAAATCAAGAGTCGGACACTTTATCAACTGAACCACTCAGGTGCCCTGTCACAGGAGCTACTCTTAAACAGGAAGCATCTGTGGGTATTTCTCAATTCGGAGACAAATTTTGTTCTTCAACAAGTCGTACGTGAGGTGGGGTGCCTGGGTGGCTCAGTCAGTTAAGCATATGACTCTTGATTTCGGCTCAGGGCATGATCTCATGGTTCCTGATATTGAGCCCCACGTTGGGCTCTGCACTGACAGTGCAGAGCCGGCTTAGGATTCTCTCTCCCTCTCTCTCTCTCTCTCTCTCTCTGCCCCTCCCCTGCTCATGCACACACACTCTCAAAATAAATAAACTTAACAAAATGATTTGCATGAGGTGAAGTTTGATGGAGGAATTTTTGGTGTAATGAATGTTCCATCCTGGAGCCAGTTCAAACCCATCACGTTGCCCCATACCACAACCGGTTTCAAGCATAGCAACCAGATGGAGTGGAAGCAACCCAGGCCAATAGCCAAAATCCCAAGGTCCAGTTCTGGTTCAGCCACTGCCTCACTCTGTGACTTTGGGCAAGGAGCTTCCCTTCTCTGGGCCTTAGTATCTGTAAAATGAAGAGATTGCTGCATGATTCCTAAGGGTCCTTCCAGGTCTCTACTAGGTTTCCGAAATAGTTAACTGGAACTAGCATATAATGGTCTAGTTTGGGCTGATCCCAGTGGTCCCGAGATGTGCCTGGTATCATGTTGGAGAGAAAAGAGTGAGGGCCATAACAATCAGGAAGGACTTCTTGGAGGTGGTGAGGCATGAGTCTAGCTTTGAATAATGGAGATTTGGAGCAGCCTAGAGAAAAGAGCAGTGTGCTGGCCAAAAGAAACTGCTTGTCCTATGACATCTTCAAACTCAACCTGACAGAAACTCAACCCTCACCCCCAAACCTGTTCTTCTTCCTTAATTCCCTACTCAAAGGATTCCATTTCTGGTGGACTCCACACTTCCCACCAAATTTTCACAAGGATATCTAAATATGGAGGAAAACATTTAGAATTCCCCATCATTATCTCCATACCGTTCCCTCACCAGTGTAGGGTAAAAAAAAAAAGATGATTTTGAAAGCTCAAGAATATGCTTAAAGATAAATAGGCAATGGAATGATGACATCATTGAAACCTTTCGTTCTGGGTGTTTGTCCGTGTGTGTATGTATGAATGTTTCATTTATTCTCCCTGCCAGAAATGTGTGGTATGATGATAACAAAAACAGCAAATTACCGTCCGTCGCCAAGAAACGACTTGGTTCCCCTGCGGGCGCCCTTGAAAAACGAGGTCCGTCCGCCTGCAATGGCGTCACTTCCGTTTCCTGCCGCGCGCGGCCATTTCCACTCCTCCAGCGCGACCTTCCGGCCGAGGCGCGCGCTCCCGCTCTGACGTCAGCTGCGCTCCCAGACGGGTGGCGAGACCGCGGAGTCGCAACTATGGTGAGTGCGTGCGCGTGGTGGAAGGGCTGGGAAGCTCGAGACTCTGGGACTGGTTCACTCATTAGGCTGCCGGGGCTTAGAACGTACGCTGTCTCGATCGCCCGGCCCGGGGTTAGAGCTCCAGCGGCCGCGGAGTCCCAGCCTCCTCCCCCGAGTTAGAATTCGGACCGCCGCGGGGCCCCAACAGCTCCGCTCGAGGTTAGAACTCGGAAAGCCTCAGGGTCCCAACAGGCTGTCGTGGGTACTTTGCAGCTACTCCGTGCGCGTGGCTGGAAGCCTCCGGGGAGTGAAGGAGTCCCGGCCCAGCGTGGGAGGAAACAGACCAACCCACGTGGGAGAGAGTAGAAAGTTGGATGAGAAAACTAGGCTCCGTCTTTTTTATTTCTCTTGTTGGGAATCGCTAGAGGATGGTGGGGAACCCTGAACTCAAATCAGCCTACCCCACTTGCCCATTTGTCGATGTTCAGGAGAGGGAGATCTAGATCTCCATGGGTCTGAGCCTTAGTGCCCAACCCCGAGTTACACGTGCCGGGGACTTGGCGTTTGAGGGCCTTTGGCGGCTGTGGTAAATGTGGAGTGATTCCGAACCCCGGCTTGGGTTCAGGAATGGTTGCTGCGAGGTGGCAGTCTCAAATCAGAGGCCTCGGTAGCACCACGTGCGGCTTCTCTAAGCTGTTGGTGATCTGCAACCTTTAATCAACTCCTGTAGCTTGGTAGCTAGTTTTGTTTGGTACTTGGTAAGGAAAGAAGAGTTTACAAAGCACTTCCACTAACATAGTGAGGTTTAATCCTTACAACGGAGCGTGGATCCCGTTGGGCAGCTTTCCCCTTTCCTTCCCCCTACCCCCTAATTTGAAGTTAGTATGTGGCTGAGCCTTGAACTTGAAGCTTCTAAACCAGTGCTCATTTTACGGAATTCTACGGAAAGTTTTGGAATAGGATGGTCTCGAGTTAAACTTAACAGAAATTTTCCTCGGGGTCCATGAGTGGCTCGGTCGGGTAGGCACCCAACTTCAGCTCAGGTCATGATCTCACCTTTCCTGAGTTCGATCTCTAGGTTGGGCTCTGTGCTGACAGCTCAGAGTCTGGAGCTGCTTCAGATTCTATGTCTCCTTCAGTCGGTCTGCCCCTCCTTGGCTCGCACTCTGTCTCTGTCTCTCAAAAATAAACATTAAAATTTTTTAAAAAAGAGAGAAATTTTCCTCAACTGTAAAATGGGGATAAAAGATGAATGAGAGTGTTGGAAAGATTTAAATGAGAATGCATGTTAAGCACCTAATCCTAATACTTGGTACGGTGTTAATGAGCACGCCTTGTTAAATCCAAACCTTGCTGGGTTTTGTTTGTCTGGTGTACAGGGAGACCAAATAGATCAAGCTAGGGATCAAAGTTAGCTAGCAGTATTATTTCATTCGTTCACTCATATAAATAACCCTTGAAAAACTTAAAAGGAATAAATACAAAGCAAAATTTCAGTTACTATTTTTGAGCTAGGTAGTTTGTTTTAAAGTTGAGCCAACTTTTTATTGTTGACTGATACTGAAACAATAAGGTGAGGCCTCTTTAGTTGTTTGGGCTCCTGAAGTCTTCCCTTTTTGTGCATTTAATGTTTTGTTGAGATTGAGAATCCTAAGTTCCAGAGAGTTGCTGTTGGAGCTGCAATTTAAAGTAGACTTTTGAGGGGCGCCTGGGTGGCTCAGTCGGTTAAGCGTCCGACTTCGGCTCAGGTCATGATCTTACGATTCGTGAGTTCAAGCCCTGCGTCAGGCTCTGTGCTGATGGCTCAGAGCCTGGAGCCTGTTTCGGATTCTGTGTCTCCCTCTCTCCCTGACTCTCCCCCGTTCATGCTGTCTCTCTCTGTCTCTAAAATAAATAAACATTTTAAAAAATTAAAAAAAAAAAATAAAGTAGACTTTTGAGGAGTGATTGGGATTAAAGTGTTGTTGAGCCCTTTTATGTTTAGGAGGAGGGCACCAGTGTGGATGAGCATTAGATTTTGATAAGTCAAGGACATGTGTTGTGGTCTCTGAGGTAGCCACCAAAAGAATAAAGATACATAATTCCAAGCCAGTAGAGGGAATAGTAGAGTGGAAAAATAATAAACCCAGAGGAAGGAAAGAAAGAAAATGAAACATATCAGGACAAATAGAAGGCACAGAAGAAGGAAGATTTGAACTTAATGTTATCAGTACTTAAATAAATATAGGAGACTAAGTGCTTCCGTTAAAACAGATTAAAGTAGAAAGAATGGTAAATGTATACCAAGTTAAAAGGTGTGATGTAGCCTATATATAAACATCAAAAAGAAGTAAGTTTTAAGGTGAAAGGCATCTGAAGATAGTGGCTAAAAAAAGGTATGTGCTTCAGATTCGGTGTCTCCCTCTCTCTCAAAAAATAAATAAACATTAAAAAAAAATTTTTTTAAGGGGCGCCTGGGTGGCTCAGTTGGTTAATCGTCTGACTTCAGCTCAGGTCATGATCTCACGGTTTGTAAGTTCGAGCTCCATGTAGGGCTCTGTGCTGACAGCTCAGAGTCCTGGAGCCTGCTTCAGGGTCTGTGTCTCCTTCTCTCTCTAACCCTCTCCCGTTCACGCTCTCTCTCTCTCTCTCAAAAATAAAGATTAAAAACAAATTTTTAAATAAGGTATGAATAAAATAAAAATGATACAATTATAAGAAGAAATGTACAAATATGCAATTATATAGCATTTAAGTGTATAAATGATAGTTGGTGAATCCAGAACATCAGTGTGGAAAGAGGATTTGAACAACACCATCAATAAATTTGATCTGGTCATAGTGAATCTAGTGAACAAAATTATGGAAATTTGAAAACAGAACTAAACAGTAGTGAGAATACCACACACAACAGCTAAAGTATTACCTGGATCTTAAAATGCTTATGTTGGAGGGAAAGGAGCTATAAAAAGGTAGGAAAAGAATGAAAAGACAAAACACCAAAGAAAAGCAGAAATTACTGAAATAGCAAACAGATCTGACTTATAGGATGGACAGAATCAGAAGCTTTTCAGTCCCCTCCAGCGAGATTAATCAGGAAAATAAGCAAAAGAGATGAAAGTGAGGAGTAACAAACATGAAGAAGTTATAATCTTCAGATATTAGAAAGGATATTAGAACAATTTGATAGCTATAAATACAGAAACTGAGATGAGGTGAACAAATGCCTGAAAAAAAGTGTATCAAAACCAATTTAAGTAGGAATTTAAAATGAATAAAGAAATTTAAAAAAAATTTTAACAGGAGGGGTGGATGGATGGCTCAGTCTGTTAAGTGTGCAACTCTTGATTTCGGCTGGAGTCATGATCTCATGGTATGAGATTGAGCCCCACAGTTCCTGAGCTGGCAGTGTGGAGCTTGCTTGGGATGCTTTCTTCCCCTTCACTGCGAGCTCTCTCTCTCACTCTCTTCTCTCTCTCAAAATAAATAAACATTAAAATTTTTTTTGACCTGAAAAAAACCCTATACCTAGTTTTTAAAATAGCTTTATTGCAATAATTTATGTATTATAAGAAGTTCACCTGTGTGAAGTGTATAATTCAGTGGTATTTCATATATTTACAGAGCTGTGCAACCATTGCTATAGAATTTTAGAACATTTTTATCATCTCTTCCCCCCAAGAAACCTTATGTCCATTAGCTAATGGATATAAAATTAAAACCCTACTTAGTTGGTTTTATCTCAGGAATGCAAACTTCGTTTTAACATTAGAAGAACCGTAAAAAATTAAAGGAAAATATTTTTCATCTGAGTCAGCACAAAATCTGATCGAATTCAACATCAATCTGTTTAAGAAGAAATTCTTTTTTGGGGCGCTTGGGTGTCTCGGTCGGTTAAGTGTCCGACTTCAGCTCAGGTCATGATCTCACGGTTTGTGAGTTTGAGCCCCACATCAGGCTCTGTGCTCACAGCTCAGAGCCTGGAGCCTGCTTCTCATTCTGTGTTTCCCTCTGTCTTTCTCTCTGCCCCTCCCTGGCTCTCACTGTCTCTCTCAAAAAAATAAGCATTAAAGAAAAAAAATTTTTAAGAAAAAAATTTTTTAATGTTTGTTTATTTTTGAGACACAGACCACGCATGGGGGAGGGACAGAGAGAGACACACACACAGAATCCAAAGCAGGCTCCACCCGGTCAGCATAGAGCCTGACATGGGGCTCGAAAAATTTACAAACCATGAGATTATGACCTGAGCTAGAGTCGGATGCCTAACCGACTGAGCCACCCGGGAGCCCAAGAAATTCTTAATACAGTAGGAAACAGTGAATTTCTTAGCCTGAAATATCTAGGAGTAAATCTAAAAGATATTAAGCCTTTTGTAAAAATTGTAAAGCCTTACTGAGAAGTACCGAGTTAAGCATATATGTTTAAATTGACAGATTCTGCATACTAAAGGTCCTTTACCCAAATTGGGATTGTAAATCTACGTATCAGATTATCCCAGCACATTTTTGTGGGCCTTGAAAAGCTGATTCTAGAATGTAAGGAGAAGAGCAGACCAATAATGGGGAGACCTTTTTCCCACTTCTTCAGGGAACTCTAGCCCTCACTTACATCACCCTGGAACCACTGCAGTTTCAGGGACCAGGCGTTTGGTGCAAGCTCACGCTCGATGTCACTTCCGCTGACGTCACCACTGCGTCACTTCCTGCTTCCTTGCGGGTGGGTCATTTTCGTGTCCTTGCGGTGCTGGGCAGGAGACCACCAAGGCAGACGCGATGGTGAGTGCTCCCACCGGGGCGTCACCCACGGGTCACCACTTAGGACTGGGGTGCCGCGCGCTGCGTGCCGCGGTCCAGCCTCCAAAACCGGGGTTAGAGCGGGCCGCAGCGGGCGAACCACGCGTTGCTCGCGATGGTAACGTGGGGTGCATCCAAGTTTTATGTATAAATACATATATTTGTAAAAAGAATCACAGGGAAAACAAATGAGAAATTAATGAAAATGCTTGAACTCGAGAGGTAGGGATGAGGAAGAAGGAATGGTTTAAGCAGGCCCCTCCCAATTTGTTCCCTAAATGGTTTATTTTGAAGCAAAGCCAGTGACGTAGCATTTTATTCATAGGTGATAAAGTATGTATCTGTAAAATCAGGATTTTTAGCAACTGCAGTGCCATTATAATACCCCAAAATTTAATAATTCCTTAGTATCAAGTATCTAATATCAGAATCAAAGGCTTGATCAGATTTTTCTACTTTCCTTTTGTTTTTCCCCAAGAATACTTGGTCATAGATGTTTTTGTTCCTCAAGAGGGGCAGTGATCACATGGTATCTTTTATGATATTGGTAGCTGTTAATGTCTGGATCCATTAATCTGTGTCTGGATTAATTGATGAATATGGGTTGCAAGATGGTGGGATTTGATTGACTCATTCCTTTAGTAGGTGGAGTAGTGATACAGTCTGTATGGGAAAGGCAGGATAAATGCTCTACTGTTTGCCAGTTTTCAAAACAGTT
The DNA here is from genome assembly GCF_028749965.1 of Puma concolor. Classification (NCBI taxonomy): domain Eukaryota; kingdom Metazoa; phylum Chordata; class Mammalia; order Carnivora; family Felidae; genus Puma; species Puma concolor. The sequence goes on from NC_141673.1 coordinate 7,338,761, forward strand.
TTAGTTCACTAACAGCTTTGACTGTAGAACCATGTAGATGTGTTACATATTTGAAAAGTAAAATCTTAATTTTTTTTAACAAGCTGAATACAAAGGAACCCTAATTGTATATCAAACTGATAAACCACAGGGAAATATTAATTTGAATAACTTGAATATCGTACTCTGACTGGGTGGCCTCAGTTGGATATATTGTAAGAACAAAAGGAAATTTTGACCTTGGTGAGCTTGTTGGTAGAGGTACCAACCATTTTGTTGGTACCGACCATTTTGTATGTATTGTAGGGTCAGATGAATGAGAAAATATTTTGATGGATTCTTACCGAGGACAGAGGAAGATTTGAATATTGAATGGGAAATGGAGAGAGAACTCTGTGCTACATTTCTATAAATGCCTTAATTTTTATTTCAGTAAATTTGGGGTGGAGTGTGGAAATCCCAAATTTAAAAACTATCCCCATGTGACTCAAGTGGATACTGAGCCATGAGAACCTATTAATAATCCATTTGCTACAATATTACCAAGCAAGAGAGGCAAATAAAAGTATATCGGCTTTAGTGTACATCATTGAACTATGTAATTGCTAAAATTCTTTTATTCTAATATATTTCCGTTTTTCTGAGTTGGGAATAGGCAGCCAGTGTCAGTTACTAAGTGTCTTTCTGGGGGCAGAGGAACAGGGATCACTATCTCTCTGGGTTGTTGATTATAAAGTATTTTGTGATTTGTCCGGAACAACTTCTGGTTCAGTTTGACTGATGGTTTGATGACTTCCCCCACTTCCCGCCCCATAGACTGAGGCTGATGTAAATCCGAAGGCCTACCCCCTCGCAGACGCCCACCTCACCAAGAAACTACTGGACCTTGTTCAGCAGTCATGTAACTACAAGCAGCTTCGGAAAGGAGCTAATGAAGGTAAGGCAGCCAGAGGGTGCTTCAGGTAGAGTGATCAGGCACTGGCTCTGGTTTAGATGTCCAACTTGGAAAGAGGGCTGGACACTTGATTGGGACCAGTGGGAGGACTTAAGAGCAGCATTTTGGCAGTAGCTGCTAAAGGTTAACGGTGTAGGAATTCTTTTAGACCCAGTTATTCACATCTATCTTGTGAGGAGGATGAGGTCGGGATTTGAACTTGGGCAGTGTGGCTCCACAGTCCGTGCTCTTGTTCATACTCCAGCATTAACAGAGTGTGGTCTGGGGACTAGCACTGGGCCACAGAGATGTAAGCCATCAGGAGTAAGTGTTTAAACAGTGATATGGGGTGCTGATTTTTCTTCTAAGTTGCATGTGGTGTGAGCCTTCCAGAAATACTGCTTGTGACAGACTGGGATGGTAAAACCCTGATCCTTGATCACAGAGTTTGAGAAATGCTGTACTGCAAAGCCCGTGTGAACGCTGTTCCAGTCAACCAGGCAAGAGGTGGTAGTGACTTGGACAAGTGTGGTAGCAGAGAAGAAGAAAGAAGCGGTCTGTTTCAGGATGTGTTGTGACAGAGCTCATGGTTTGATGGAGGGTTGGAGAAAGGCATTGAGGGTGGCTAATTGGTGATTAAATCCCATATCACCAAGGCCACACTGTAAGACAGAGGATTGCTTGTGCCTGGGGATTTTTGCTCAGAAAGCACTTGTTTCTTTCCCTTGGAAATTGCTTTTTTGTGGCTTCCATGCCCAAGCTCCACCCCCATCCCAGTCACTTATTGGGCCTCGTGTCCTTCTCTCTTCAGCCACCAAAACCCTCAACAGAGGCATCTCTGAGTTCATCGTGATGGCTGCAGACGCTGAGCCGCTGGAGATCATCCTTCACCTTCCGCTGCTATGTGAGGATAAGAACGTGCCCTACGTGTTTGTGCGCTCTAAGCAGGCCCTGGGGCGGGCCTGCGGGGTCTCCAGGCCTGTCATCGCCTGTTCTGTCACCATCAAAGAAGGCTCACAGCTGAAGCAGCAGATCCAGTCCATTCAGCAGTCCATTGAAAGGCTCTTAGTCTAAACCGGCGGCCTGTGCCCCACTCCTCACTGAGTCCTCCCCTTGGGGTTGTGTATCATATTGTCTGTGTTAGCATGTAGTACCTCCGGCCACGTTCTCTTGTTATATCACAGTACTAAATCCGGGTTTTGCATTTTTGTATTATTTTTGTTTTACGGGGTGTTATCCATATATTAATCCTCCACCCAGCCCAGTCTCCCATTCTTCTCTGCCATCTTATCCTCCCTTTTGAAAAATGAACTAACGCGAAGAACAGGCAGAGACAGAATGGTGATACCATTCAAAGGCAGGGAAGAGCCAGGATAGAGATCTCGTTCCAGCTTTCAGGCGCTGACTTCCCCTTGTGTGCAGGACCTCATGGATGTAAACACCATTCACTTTGTATCCCTCGTGCCTGGTGTACAAAATCATTCCATAAACGTTTGCTCTGTATGGAGATTATGTAGCATTTGGGGAGAAAGCATGTATCCTGTGAGGTTATTAGGTGTATGTCCAAGTGTCGTGTGCTAATCTGCCCCTGCCGTTTGCTTCGGTAATGTGGTATTGTTCCCCCTCTCCCCCAACTCCTAACCATGCCCCTGAGGGCAGCAGGGCAGCAGCATAGCAAAGATGTGCTGCAGAATTCCAGAAGCTGCCTGAGCAAGTTAGACATGGGGTAGTTGACCTAGGTCTTGAAGGAGTCCAGAGTGGCAAGAGAAAAGAGAATCAACTGATGCTGAAATGAAGAAGTCTCATGAGTCCCGGAGGCCTGACTGGAAGCTACAGCAGAGATGCTAGAGTGCAGGAAACATCCTCTCTGGTGAATACAAAGGTCTTCAGTGGACAGTTGGTACCAGCTCTGAAAGCCATGACCCCTGTTCCCTGCCACAGTGTGGGGCAGGTGTATTCTTCATCACATCAGAAGGACAGTGCTCGTGTGCCATTCTCGTGAGCATTCTAATAAAGAGATATATTCATATTCCAGTTTAAAGAAAGTGTGGTTCTTGATAGGTATCCAGCTAATACCTGAAATGAAGAACTGTTTCGCATTCTTAGAACAGTGATAGCTTCTCAAACTTTCCACCAAGAGGCTGTGAAAAAGCCATTACCTCTGGTGGTTTTCTAGCAGCTCAAAGTGTCTTGTACTGACATGATCATTGAGGTGTTGCTCTCACTCTACAGAGGGTTTCCCCGCCTCAGCACTAAGGATGTTTTGGGCTGGAAGATTTTTTATTTTTTAACTTTTTAAAATTTAGGGGCGCCTGGGTGGCTCAGTCGGTTAAGCGGCCGACTTCAGCCCAGGTCATGATCTTGCGGTCCATGAGTTCGAGCCCCGTGTCGGGCTCTGTGCTGACAGCTCAGAGCCTGGAGCCTGTTTCAGATTCTGTGTCTCCCTCTCTCTGACCCCCCCCCCCCCCACCCCGTTCATGCTTTGTCTCTCTCTGTCTCAAAAATAAACGTTAAAAAAAAAATTTTTTAAATCCAAGTTAGTTTACATATAGTGTAGTAATAGTTCTAGGAGCAGGCTGACCGATTCTTTATGGGAGAGGGGGGCCCTGTATGCTGTAGAATGTTTAGCAGCATCTCTGGCCTTTACCCACTAGATGTCAGTAGCAATCGTCTCCCTCCCCGAAGACACTGCCAGGTGTTCCGGTGGCAAAGTCACCCCTAGCTGAGAACTGTTGCAGAATTAGGGCTCCTAGTAGCCTTTGCCACATGCTAGAGAGTTAGGGGTTGTGGTGGGGAGGTGATGACTGAAGCCACTTATTAACCTGAGGGAAAGCACTGTGAGATCCTTGTATCTCAGCAAGAGAAGTTTTCTTCCAGGGTATAGATAACTGAATACCATAATGGTCAAATTAGTGCAGGTTATATTTAGTGTTGTCTTGGCCAGCTTGGGCCAGTGTGCACATTTCAGTAAGAAGCATATGTAGGAAATCCAGAAACCACCCTATCCTGCTAAAGTGTTGTGTGCCTACTGGGCTAGTCATTTCCTCCAGGTGACTCCAATGTTTAGATACCCCCATCTCCCCACCCCGACCCCGCCAACCCAAGCAGCTTTATATTTGTAGGTGGTGGGGTTCAGGTTGCTTACTATGTTTTGTTCTATATGTACATTTATAATCATACTTTAAAAGAACAAAATAATTTGGGTGGAGGAAGATCAAGTTCAACCTCCACTTGGTTGGAAACTCAGCCTTATCCACTAGAGCTTTAGGAAGTGAGGTGGGGCAGGGGCTCCTGGGATCTACACCCCTAGTACCCACTTTACTCTGGAGTGTTAGCTCAGTTGCCACAGCTACATTTTAAGCCTTCAGAGACCAGGGTCCCCGTTTATGATCCTTTGAAAAAACTGGCTCTTCTCCCTGCTCCTAATGGCCCCCCTGCCTGTCCTGTGTCTGCATCTCCACCATGTTCTGTCTTCAGTGTTTCACATTTGGTTTCTTGAACATTCCAAACATACTTACTTCTTGTTGGTTGTATCTCATGTTCCTTTACTGCACTGGTGGCTTTCTTCTCATGCCAGTCTTAATTCAAGTATCACTGCTGTAGGACCTTTACAAACTACCTCATTTCTTTCCTTTTCCCCCAGCACTGTGACATCCTATTTTTAGCTGCTTCTTTACTAACATCTGAGGTGGTTTTCTGATCATTAACCCTCATTAGCGAGCAGGAACTTGTGTGATACCCTAGCACCTGTAGCAGTGCCCTGACATAGATGCTTCAAAAGTGTAGAATGATGGGGCACCTGGGTGGCTCAGTCGGTTGAGCGTCCAATCCGACTTTAGCTCAGCTCGTGATCTCACAGTTCGTGAGTTCCAGCCCGTGTCAGGCTCTGTGCTGACAGCTCAGACCTGGAGACTGCTTCGGATTCTGTGTCTCCCTCTCTCTCTGCCCCTCTCCTCACACTGTCTCTCCCTCTCTCAAAAATAAATCAACATTAAAAAAAATTTTTTTTTTAAGTGTAGAATGAATTCCTAAAGGGTAGACACACAAGCAAGGAAATCTAGTAATTTCCAGCCAGCCACCTATGAAGTTGGTTGCAGAATTTTGCATTTAAACATTTTTGTAGAGAAAATCAGGTCAATCATCAGGTCTGAAAGGTTCCTCTGACCCCAAACACACAGTGGTTAGGAACTTCTGTTCTAGAGTGCAAGTTTCCTGAGTGGACTAAGATTAAGGAATGTTTTTATATTTACAATAGTGACCTTGGTAAAGGTCATCTGTAATACGTTAAGTACTAAACAATGCATTTCCATTATCGTTAAGCCCAAACTATGAGGGCTTAAAGGTGGTGAGGAAGGAAGAGGAACTTGTTCTCAGCACGGTATCCCCGAGTCCCTCTCAATGTCAGCTAAGTTACATTTTGAAAAATCTCTGCCCCACCCCCACCCACCATCCCTTTTCTATCCTCTCTGTCCCTTTTCTGCTCTTTCTGCTGCTACTGCTTTTGAAGAATTAGCCTAAGAGAAGGAAGGAAAGCATCTGGAAGGATTTGCATCCTCCATGGATGGCTGGAGATTCAGGTCTGTAGGCCGTGTGTCTTCCAGGACTAGAATGAGCATCTCATGAGATATATGACGGGTCAAGTTACTCTTCTAAGAGATTTTCACTTTTGGATTCTTTGTTCTCTGAGTGTTTAAGGTGTTTTGTTTTTACTTGGAAAGCAGATATTATATTCTTGTTTGGCTTTCTTTCCTTATGTGGGGGAGAGGGAAGTTAATTCTCCGATGGGAAGAGATGCTTTTGAGGATTAACTTCCCTCTAATTCTTCAAAAGCAATAGCAGCAACAAAGAGAAGTCACCCTGCTCCTCTTCCCCTTTTCCTAATGCTAGGCCCTCTCCTCACCCTACCACAGCTTCCCTGAAAAAACACGAGGAATAACTCCTTTCACGTATGCTGGAATCCAAATTCTCAGGGCAACAGAAAATGTATCTTCACGTACCTGAATGTCACATTAAGAGGAATGCAGCATGAAAGGGGCTGCTAGTCACTCATGAAGCAAATGGTACCAGAATTAGAAATGTTCCATTCTTAGTGCTTCTGAACTCTGATCTTTAGGTCTATATTGACACAGTGAAAGGGAAAACAGGTGGGGGGGAGGGGGGAGCAGAGGATGAGAATATTGCTGGGGCTTGTCATTCCTCAAGTATGTCTACCTGTCCTTAATTGTCACATTCTCCCCTACCTTCACTGATACTTTATTTCCACGATGATGATGTGTTCCTAATGGGAGAGCAAATAAAGCCAATAGCCAATGGCAGGTGATCTTTGGATGTGAGACAGACACATCTTTCTCTTTCATACTAAAGAACAGTATAGGGGCACCGGGTGGCTCAGTCAGTTGGCTAAGCATCTAACGTCGGCTCAGATCGTATCTCACGATGAGTTCGAGCCCCACATCAGACTGTCTGCTGTCAGCACGGCGCCCGCTTCAGATCCTCTGTCCCCTCCTCTCTCTGCGCACCACCACCCCCCGGCTTACACTCTCTCAAAAATAAATAAAAATATGGAAAAATAACAACAGTATATAGTACAAAGTTAGAGCTCTTTATTCAGACAGTAAAGCCCAGCAAAGTGGGAGGGCTATGCTGTCTCCATGGCAACAGAAAGTCTCATAAATGTAAAGTTCCTGGCTTCTATCAGACAGACTCTTCCTGGCCCAGAAGAAACAGGTTTTAACTTGATGAGAACAACCCAGGCAGCCTGGCAATAGTACAGAAGGGTGGCTAGCTGTTCAGTCTCTGGTCAGTTCTTCTGGAAGTGCTCAGTGAGCATGTTCATCAGCTCCTGCTTCTTCAACCCACCCTTCAGCCCATACACCTTGCAGACTTCCTTCAGCATGGGCACAGTGAGCTTACCCAGCGTGCCCTTGCTGACATGGGCCTTCAGCTCCTCTTCAGATAACTCCACTTTGGGTCTTTTGCTTCCAGAACCTTCATCATCTGGGGAAAAAGGTCAGGAGGGAGTGATTGGAAATGCTAACAGTGGCCCTTCTACGGTCTGGGCTGCAGTTAGCCATTTTCCATAAGCTGGGATGCCCAGGGGAGCGTGTTTTGATAAGGTAGCTTCATTTAAGCATAAAGTCAAAACCATATCAGACCTAGAAGGAAGTTCCAAGTAGTGCAGTTGCCATCAGTTTACCCAAAATTGGTGCTCAGTCTGGGGAAGTCATTCCTTCCTTCGTTCAAAAAGCATTTACAGAGCACCGTGTCAAGTACTAAGGCGCCATGCTAGACGATAAGCAAGTGCAGACTGAGTGAGATAAACAAGTAAATCCCTAAAGTGTGCACATGTGTGAAGAGCTATGGTAACAGCTCACACAGGGCACTAGGAGTCACTTTTTGGGTTGTTTTTTTTTTTAATAAATGTTTGTTTCTTTTGAGAGAAAGCATGCACACGTGTTTGTGAGAACAGGGGAGGGGTAGAGAGAGACAGAGAGAGAGAGAGAGAAAGAGAGAGAGATGATCCCAAGCAGGCTCCACAGTGTCAGCACAGAGCTTGATGTGGGGCTCTAACTCACCAACTATGAGATCATGACCGGAGCCAAAACCAAGAGTCAGATGCCTAACTGACCAAGCCACCCGGGGTGCCCCTAGAGGAGTCACTTCTGATGGAGAAGAGAGAAGGCTCCATGGCCACCAACCTAGTCTCTCACAGCTCCATTTCCTTGTAAGGCTGCAAGTTCGAGCCCCACATCGGGCTTTGCGCTGATAACACGTATTCTCTGTCTCCTTCTCTCTCTGCCCCTCTCTTGCTAGCACTTCCTCGCCCTCCCTCTCCCAAAAATAAACATTAAAAATTTTTTAATTAAAAAAAAAATTAAAAACCAGTTCCTGGGTCGCCTAGGTGGCTCAGTCAGCTAAGTGTCTGACTTCAGCTCAAGTCATGATCTCACGGTTCATGAGTCCGAGCCCTGCATTGGGCTCTCTGCTACCAGCACAGAACCTACTTCAGATCCTCATTCTCCCTCTCTCTGCCTCTCCCCTGCTTGCACCCTCTCTCCTTTTGCTCTCAAAAATAACCTTAGAAAATTAAATAAATAACCCAGTTCCTCACCTTGTTTCCTCTTGGAAACTTTTTCTTCAGGATTATAATCAGGTGGGTAGACAAGCTCCTTAAACTCATCCACCAGGGGGCCAAGTCTCTTATCTATTGCTTTAGTTTTAGGCACTAGAAAATCAAAACACAAGAAGAATGAGTCAGGTGAGTCACAAGCCCTGGCTTCCTGTCCAGTTCCAAGTCTACAGGGACCAGAGGAGAAAGCACCTAACTGTAGGGGTTGAGGGAAGTCAGGAAAGGGTCCAGGAGGAAGCAACTAACCTGGTCAAGAACACATTCAACAAAGTCTTCCTAATATTTACCAAGTACCTTCTAACAATTGAATTTAATGAGCACTTACTACAGCCAGACACCCTTCTCACTGCTTTAAACTTATTTTATTTAATCCTGTAACAACCTCTAGGGTAGGAAAATTTGTTTCCTTATTTTATAGAGGAAAGCAGAGAGGTTAAAAGACTTGCTCAAGGTCAAACAGCTGGGAGTAATAGAGTTGAGAATGGGGTTAGATTCTGGAGTTTCAAACAAGAGTCTGTGCCCCCAGTGGGATTACAGTCTCGTCAGGGTAAGGAGGCAGTAAAAACATAAACACAGTGGCTGGCAATGCCATGATGGAAGGGACCGAACAAAGGCACACTGGAACACAGGAGGGGTCAGGAGAGATTTCTGCAGCCAAGTCTGCAAACCTGAGTGTTCTTCCTCAGGCAGGGACTATTCAAAGCAGGAGAAGGCACAGGATAGGAAATAGATAACATACAGCTTGAAGGTAGAATGTCAGGAGTGTAGGACCAGTGAGGAGGCTGGAAAGGCGATCATGGCAAGGTCATGGAAGCCTTGAATGCCCACCCAGGTCGTAGACTTTATCCTGAGAGCAGTGGGGAAACTCTGAAGGGCTATGAGCAGGGGAACAACATGATTCCAATTACATTCCAATTACATTTCCAGTTTAGAAAGATCATCCTGGGGTGCCTAGGTAGCTCAGTCAGTTGGGTGTCTGACTTCAGCTCAGGTCATGATCTCACAGCTTGTGGGTTCGAGCCCTGCATCAGGCTCTGTGCTGACAGCTCTGAGCCTGGAGCCTGCTTCAGATTCTGTGTCTCCCTCTCTCTCTGTCCCTCCTCTGCTCATGCTCTTTCTCTGTCTCTCAAAAATAAATAAACAAGAAAGAAAGAAAGAAAGAAAGAAAGAAAGAAAGAAAGAAAGGAAGGAAGGAAGGAAGGAAGGAAGGAAGGAAGGAAGGAAGGAAGGAAGGAAGGAAGGGAAGGAAGGAAGGAAGGAAAGAAAAGAAAGAAAGAAAGAAAGAAAGAAAGAAAGAAAGAAAGAGATAGATAGATAGATAGATAGATAGATCATCCTGAGCTGTGTGTGGATGGGAGGAGGGTGAGACAGAAGGCCAAACCTGGGGTGAGGGTGGAGGGGATAAGGAACCATAAAGTGGCAGAATTGATGGATGTACAGATAGAATGTGAGGTGTAGGATGGCCAGAGGGAGGTGGCGACCAGCTGGGATGGCAGGAGCATTCCCCAGGACTGATACAACAGAAAAAAGATATCTTTGGGGGAAAGACAGTATTTTTGTTTTCTTTGTTACCTAACCATTATACGGTTTGTTGAGCTTGAGACCTGAGCTGTGTCACATCAAGGACAGGCATGAGGAGACGAGCATCTCATCATCTCCTCATGTGGCCACGTTTCCAAAGTATTAAGGGAAGATCCTGCCGCCTGGTGTGCCCAGAAGAAGGCACAATGTCACAACCAACCTGGGCTCCTGCTGAGACAGAAGCCCCATGTTCCAGACTATAGGAGTCTCTGCGAGAGCTTTGGTTCTCAACCTGGCAACCAGCTGAGACTTTTAAAAAATACCAATGCCCAAACCCCACCCCCCAGAGATTCTGATTTAAGTGGTCTGGGGGTGAGGCCTAAACCGCCAGATTTTTTGAAGTCTCCTGGATGATTCTGTTGTACAGCCAAAGTCGAGAACCAGTGTGCTAGAGGTTAAGAGCAGGTCTCAGAATAACCTGGAAGGCTTGTTGTAAGACACAGGTCGCAGGGGCCCAACCTGAGTTTCAGATTCAGTCAGCCTGGGAAAGGGCTCAACATGGGCATTTCTGACAAGTTTCCAGGAGACACCAGTGCTGCTGTTCCAGGAAGCACACTTAGAACCACTGGTGGAGTCTGAGGAGGCCACGTGGGGAGAAGTGAAGTGACAGAGAAACAGAGGGCCCAGGATCACCTAGTGCACTCGCTCCCATGTTTAGAGGAGAAAAAAAGGGAAGCAGGTCCAGCAAAGGTGTCTTAGGGCACTGTCAGCTCAGGAGAAGAACAAAGCATGGTGTCACAAAGCCAAACAGAGAAAATGAGAAACAGTTGTGAGTCTTCAGGAAGTTATTTATTCAAAGGAAACCATATTCTGTGTCAGAGGAAAGCAGATACACATCGGACTGGAAACGAGTAAAGAACATAAAAGAACGAGCGTCAAAGGGGTCGGGTGTCTGAGCGGTGGGACACCTGGGGCCTGCAGCAGCCATCACCAGGCAGCTGCAGTTCCGGCCAGAGCCCGGGACAAAGGGTATGGCTGGAGACAGGCTCGGGGGTCACAGACATGAGGGATACAGCAGGCTGGGGGAGCAGCCAAGATAACCAACAGAAAGGGAGAGCAGCGGGGCTGAGGACAGAAACCTGAGCCCCTGGAGTTATAGGAAACGTCAGAGCAGCCAAAACTGTTTTGAAAATAGAGGCAGGAAGAGCAAACACAACTTGCAGTAAAATTACAGGACAGGAGCCAGAATGGAAGAGGCCAAGGCCCCGGTGAGGAAGAGAGAGAACGCTGTGGAATAAAGGGGAACAACTGTGTTTTGAACACTTCCTGAGAGTCAGGACCGAGACGGTGTCAATAGCTTATAAGAACAGTATCGGGGCGCCTGGGTGGCTCAGTCGGTTAAGCGGCCGACTTCGTCTCAGGTCATGATCTCGCGGTCCGTGAGTTCGAGCCCCGCGTCGGGCTCTGTGCTGACAGCTCAGAGCCTGGAGCCTGTTTCAGATTCTGTGTCTCCCTCTCTCTCTCTGCCCCTCCCCTGTTCATGCTCTCTGTCTCAAAAATAAACAAACATTAGAAAATTTAAAAAAAAAAAAAAAAGAACAGTATTGCTGTCCCCATTTTACCTATAATGAAACTGAGTTTCGGGTAGATGAAGTAAGATTCCAAGGCTACTCAAGTTAGTAAGTGGCAGAGCTGGGATTCAAATCTGTATCAGGTATTTCCAAAGCGTATGTCCTTCACCACCTTGCTGGAGACCAGGCAACTTACTCCCTGATTTATCTAAAGGCCATCAAGAAAGATGGCTGCTTGGGGCACCTCGGTGGCTCAGTCGGTTGAGCATCCGACTCTTGATTTCAGCTCAGGTCATGATCTCACAGTTTGTGGGATCGAGCCCCATGTCAGGCTCTGTGCTGGTGGCACGGAGCTTACTTGGGATTCTCTCTCTTTCCCTCCCCTGCTTGTGCTCTTTCTCTCTCTGAAAAGTAAATTCACTTAAAAAAAAAAAGATGAGCTGCTTAATTCCAAGGTTCCTGTTGGGCTAGATCCGGCTAACAGTCACCACCATAATACAGGTACAATAGCTTTTACATGTCTAGCACTGGGACTGTTTTGTCTAGTAAAAAGAGACCATTAATAACTGGGAAGTAAGGGCGCCTGGGTGGCTCAGTCGGTTAAGCGTCCGACTTCAGCTCAGGTCATGATCTCGTGGTCCGTGGGTTCGAGCCTCACGTCGGGCTCTGTGCTGACAGCTCAGAGCCTGGAGCCTGCTTCAAATTCTGTGCCTCCCTCTCTCTGTGCCCCTCCCCCGCTCACACTCTGTCTCTCTCAAAGATAAACATTAAAAAAAAATTTTTTTTTAAATAATAATAATAACTGGGAAGCTCAGCAGGCCACACTAATTGTTCTGATCTTTTCAACCTCTGTTAAGAGCCTTCATTAAATCCCATCTGTTGCCCAGCTGACATTTACCTGTATCACTAAACTGTGTGTGTCCTCTTACGAAATACATACGAGAACCACAATCAAGAAAGGGACTGGCAGCGAGCTCAGAGCTCAACTGAGGCAGCCAGGCAAATCTCCCCGATGCTGGGTAACAAGGATCTTCTGAGGCAGAGCCTACAGTCTGATGGAGAGACAGGAAACACAGTGGTGCAGAGCGAGGGCTCTGGGCCAGACGCACTGGATTCTAAACCTGGATCCACCGCTCACTACTTAGTGCCTTGGAGAATTACTACCTTCTCTATTAAATAAGGACAACGGTGCCTACCTCATAGTTACCAGAACTGGATGAGTCAACAACTAGGACCAAGAGTGCCTGGCACACAGTAAGCGCTCAATAAATGTTATAGGTTATTATTTTTTTTTTTTTTACTTTTACCAACATGTAGTCATGAGGGGGCCTGGTTCAAAGGCAGGTTGCAGAAGCCTGGCACACTCTCCTCCTCTTATGGCAGAATGAGCCAAATCTCTTCTGAGACAGTCTATGCTGGTCTAGAAAATCTCTCAGAGAAGGCTGGAAAAACGAGGTGCAGTCTTTGCAGGATGCTAGAAAACGCATCCGTATTTCCAGTCCAGAGTGAAACCGTTACGAAAACCTCCCATGGAAAGAGCTCAGTCCCAGCCTTCTTACGTGTCAAATCCACTGCCTGTTCAGGCTCCATCAAATCCAAAGCCAAGGCCTCCAGGTTTCTGAAGTGCTGCTGCAGCACTGGGTTCTCAAAGGCATCACTTCTAGTAAAACAGTAACATAAATAAATTGAAGCATTTAAACATTAAAAAAATAATAACAAAATTAAATAAACCCAACTGAGATACCACAGGCCCAGGGTCAGCTGAGGAAAAGAGCCCAGATAAAACAGCTGGGAGTCTTGTCTCTGGAATCAACTTTTCTCTCTCCAATTTCCAATTTATTGGAATCCAAAAGCCGATCAAAAAAAAAATTGGGGGGGCGGGGTGTGCCTGGGTGGCTCAGTCAGTTAAGCATCTGACTTCGGCTCAGGTCATGATCTCACAGTTTGTGAGTTCGAGCCCCACATAAGGCTCTGGGCTGGCAGCTCAGAGCCTGGAGCCTGCTTCGGATTCTGTGTCTCCCTCCCTCTCTGCCCCTCCCCTGCATGTGCTCTGTCTCTCACAAATAAAAATAATAATATTAAAAAAAATTTTTTTTAACACTTTATTTATTTTTAAGAGGCAGAGAGAGACAGAGCGCGAGTAGGGAAGGGGCAGAGAGAGAGGGAAACACAGAATCTGAAGTAGGCTCTGGGCTCTGAGCTGTCAGCACAGAGTCTGACGCGGGGCTTGAACCCACGAACCATGAGATCATGACCTGGGCCAAAGACAGATGCTTAACGGACTGAGCCACCCAGGTGCCCCTAAAAGCTGACTTAAAAGCTAACAATCCCTGCCCATCTGTCTGTCACTGGAAGCTGTGGGCAGAGAGAGAAATGGAGAAGGCAGAGCCATGGAAGTTAAAAAAAAAAAAAAAAAAAAAGACAAAGGAGAGGTGGTAGGAGATGGAGAGAAAGAAACTGAATACTTTTTCTTCCCACGCTCAGCAGCAGCACGGGAGTAAAATAATCCTCTCACCCCAGGAGACAGTTCCAGAACAAGGCCTGACACTAACCCACTACTCACCTGTAATTGAAACGGAGCTTCTGAACAATGGCCTTCATCTTGTCTATCTGCTCTGGATTTGCCATGACTTTTTCAGTAAAGGGCACCTTCCGTTTATCGTCGGCATAGGGTAAGAAGACAAGCTGGAAGCCTGAAGAAAGGACATTAGTTTCCCAAGATTTGACTCAACAAACGGTTTCAGTTGTGGAGTCGCCATTTGTCTCTCAACTTCACACTCACCCTTCTATGTCCCATGATGCTGGGGCTGGGACCCTGCCAGCCCTATTTCTCCTCTATCAGCTGATTCCCATTAGCAGCCTCCAGAACAGAGAGGGAGGCGGGAGCCTCCCATACCTGCCGGTTCCTGCCGGCAGTGGCCCGGCCAGGGCTCTTCACGGGCCAACAGCAGCTGGATCCAGTCTCCAGCTTTCTGGACACACCCAGAGCCAGCTAGACAGTGCCCCCTCCCTGGAGGGCTGAGACCCAGCTCCATCAGGCCCTCCTCTGAGCCTCAGCCTCTCCCCTCTGTTCCCCCACCGCCTCCACACACAAAAAGTAAAGAGGAAGGGTTATCAGGCCGATCTTGTTCCAGTTTTCTGTCAGGTTCTAAAAGGCTGCAAAATCTAGACTGGAACCGACTGCTGCCGCCAGGTGAGGGGCCCTGGCTAGCAATGCCCACGACACTGAGCAAGAGGAAGGAGCAAGTCCCTCTGCTCTCCTCTGCCCTACAGTCTCTCTCTAAGCACTCACTATTGACGGAGCCTCATTGCGAGCCAGCTGGCAAAGGAGGAACCCGAGTTGGAGAGTCTCGGCCTCGGCAGCACAGAGCATAACAGGAGGGATTTGGAGCTGACAGACAAGAGTTTACTAACTGATATGCAAAGCTATTCCTCAGCATTTTGACAACCAGGGCTAGAGATATAACATATTCAAAGAGTTACTTTATAAAGTTCATTAAAAAAAAAAAAGTTGGGATTTCTTCTTTTTTTTTTTTTTTTTTTAATGCTCATCCATTTATTTTTGAGAGAACAAGCAGGGGAGAGTAGACAGAGGGAGAGAGAATCCCAAACAGGCTCTGAGCGGTCAGCACGCAGCCCGACGTGGGGCTCAGTCTCACTACTGTGAGATCATGACTTGAGCTAAAATCAAGAGGTGGACGCTTAATTGACTTAGGCTCTCCACAAAATTCATTTTTATTAACATGGCTAATGGGGCGCCTGGGTGGCGCAGTCGGTTGGGCGTCCGACTTCAGCCAGGTCACGATCTCGCGGTCCGTGAGTTCGAGCCCCGCGTCGGGCTCTGGGCTGATGGCTCGGAGCCTGGAGCCTGTTTCTGATTCTGTGTCTCCCTCTCTCTCTGCCCCTCCCCCGTTCATGCTCTGTCTCTCTCTGTCCCAAAAATAAATAAACGTTGAAAAAAAAAAAAATTTAAAAAAAACACGGCTAAAAAAAAAGAAGACTACCTTCTCTTGGCTACTTTGGGCTAGGCACTTGTACATTTATTAACTTATTTCAAATGTGAAACAACCTGAAGAGAAAGGTGTTCCAGAATTCTCATCTTTACAGGCAAGGAATATAAACAGAAAAGTTAAAATTATTTGCCCAAGTTAGCCAGGTGACGTGTGGCAGAGATGGGCCTGAAACAAAAGAAAGTAAACTTTTCCACACATAAGAGTAAGATATGGTCAAGTATGACATCAAAACCCACGGTCTTTCTACTACACATCACTGCCTTGGTGTATGCAGAAGATAAACCAAACATTAAACATTGCAAGGGTGGGGCGCCTGGGTGGCTCAGTAGGTTAAGCGTCCGACTTCAGCTCAGTTCACGAGTTCGCAGTCCGTGAGTTCGAGCCCCGCGTCGGACTCTGGGCTGATGGCTCAGAGCCTGGAGCCTGCTTCAGATTCTGTGTCTCCCTCTCTCTCTGCCCCTCCCCCGTTCATGCTCTGTCTCTCTCTGTCTCAAAAATAAACGTTAAAAAAAAAAATTTTTTTTTGAACATTTCAAGGGTGCCAAAGAATTGCTTTTAGTAAAGAAAAGTATCAGCAGTGAGCCATCAACTTGGGTCACTAACCTGCCAACAGTCCCTATGCAGCCAATTCTCGACTGTGGCTATAGAGCTGCCTTATACAGCTGTACATGTTGTGCACTGCACAACCATATTTGGCAGCTTTACCTGGCTCTGCATCTGTGTCATCTGTGAAACCCTGAAAATGCACAAATGCCCCATTCCTGGAGACTGTGGTTCAGCAGGTCTGAGTTGGAATCCCATGAGTGATTCCAAAGTCTGAGCAAAGTTCAGTAGCACTGAAAGTATCTCTTCCACATACCTGGGGGAGTCACCTGAATTTTCTGGTCATCCAGCTCCTCTTCCTGTGGCAACAAGACCACAAAATAAGGAGGGGTGTTCCGACGGGGGGTGTATCTGCACACCGCCATGACCTCCTTCTCCAGACACTTGGTGAGTAGAGCACTGAACAGAGTTGAGCTCCCTAAAAAACACACGGCCCAGGGATCTGCGTCCCAAAAGTGTCTCCTTTTTTCCCTGGTAGCTCATGTTATAAGCCTACAATTTCTCTCCCATTTTCTTAAAAGGGCTTGTGATACTTCAACAAATAAGGTGTGAGAAGCCCAGAGCTGACGAGCAGCAGAGGCACAGAAAGGAAGAGAAAGGGATTAGATGCCTCGAATACCCCATTGAGAGGTGTGAATTATTAACATTAGTTCACTTTTACTATATTTAGGCTGACAATGCAAGTAAGCCCCAGTTACTAATGAAAGCCAATCAGGTCAAATCCAGGGGGTTCATTAGCTACAGCACAGAGGAATAGAGGTCTGGACAGCACAAACCCAACGACCTAATTCGTATCATCTTTAATTGCCGACACGAAGGAAGAAACTGGTTTTTCTTCTTTGTTAACTCTGTACCTGATGCCTCAAAGAAAGAATTCCATAGGAAGTAAGTTTTAAAAATACTAATTCCATATCTCCCCCCGCCACCCTCCGGATACTCACAATGCATAGCAGTGTATTATAGGTCCTAAAGAAATCTCTTTAACTTTGTTTAGTCCCAAATTTCCAAAGCTGATCTGACCAGAAACACTTTCAAAATACCCCCTTAAGCCATCCTATCCAGTTTGCAAGCAGCTCGCTCGGTAAACTACCTTCTGTTACTCATTCATTTACCCTTGATCGAAGTCACATACCATTTACCAGGGACTCCTCGGGGTACACAAATAGGGAGGGCCTCAGGTAATGGTGCTTCTTCAGCATTATCAAGGGCTTGAAACCGATGAGAATCAAACCTGGTTCATCAAACCGTTTCAGCTCTTCTGTTTCCTCTTTCTCTAGCACAATCTGACGATTCCCATAGATCTAAAGGAAGGGGAACACGAGGGCCACATAAAGAGGCTACGTGGAGATACTTAGTTGATCCTTGGTTGGTCCTTACCTTATGCAAAAAAAATCTCAGATTCTCTCCCACATTTTGTATAATTAAAAAGGATGACTCATTTGATTTTAATTTCAGATACCAAATCATTCCTCAGATTGCACAAAGGTGAGACAATGAGGGAAGACAACGTTCTGCGTTCTCAGTCTGTCCTTCTGATTACGAAAGGCATACGTGTATCATTTCAAAGCATAGGAGAAAATTTCGTTTGGGGAAGGGAAAAAAAAACCAAAACTCTCCCTAAAAAAGTGCGGTTTACATCTAACATACTTCCTTCATTCATCTCCCTAGTTGACTCTAAAGCATTTTCTGCTACCATACGCAAGCAAGGAATTTAACTATTAGAACAGAACGCAGAGTGGTCAGGGCTAAAGTTTCCACTGACATCTCTTTCAAACACTGGCTCTAACTTTCTAGCTCTCAAGGTATTAATGATCTAGATGCCTGGCTGGCTCAGCCGGTGAAGCATGTGACTCTTAATCCTGGGGTTGTAAATTCAAGCCCTACATTGGGTATAGAGATTACTTAAAAATAAAATCTTTAGGGGTGCCTGGGTGGCTCAGTTTGTTAAGCGTCTGACTTTGGCTCAGGTCAGGATTTGTGGTTTGTAGGTTTGACCCCCCCACATCAGGCTCTATGCTGACAGCTCGGAGCCTGGAGCCTGCTTCGGATTCTGTGTCTCCCTCTCTCTCTGCTCCTCCCCCACTCGTGTTCAGTCTCTCTCAAAAATAAACATTAAAGAAAATTTATAAAAAAAAAAGATAAATAATTAAAAAAATAAAGTCTCTTAAAAAAGATGATCTAGAGGCACCTGGGTGGCTCAGTTGGTTAAGCAACTGACTTCGGCTCAGGTCATAATCTCACGGTTCATGGGTTCAAGCCCCGCATCGGGCTCTGTGCCGACAGCTCAGAGCCTGGAGCCTGCTTTGAATTCTGTGTCTCCCTCTCTCTCTGCCCCTCCCCCACTTGTGCTCTGTCTCTCTCTCTCTCTCTCTCTCTTAAAGATAAATAAAATGTAAAAAAAAAATTAAAAAAAAAAAATGATCTATATGCCATAGTTCCAAACAGTAATGGCTTTATGCTTTAACAGCTTAGCTACAAAGATGCATACATACATGAAAGACACTTAACTAGTTAGGCTGATCAATGTCTCCCTCCCTATTGACTCTTCAATGGGACAAAACTCAGTAAGAAAGCAGGCCTACCTGAGACCTCTTGGTGTCACTAGGCAGAAGCAAACTGCCTGTGTTCACATTAAATGTCCGGGTCTTGGTTTTCACTGGTTCATTGGTTTCCCGATAAAGTCTCACTGGAGGAGGTCTGTAAGCCTTCTGGACCAGATTATAAATGCCAACAGTGAGCGCTATATCTTTGCTGAGTTTAAGCTTCAGGCTGGAGGAGAGAAAAGTATAAAAAC
This sequence comes from Puma concolor, assembly GCF_028749965.1. Lineage (NCBI taxonomy): Eukaryota > Metazoa > Chordata > Mammalia > Carnivora > Felidae > Puma > Puma concolor. Next base: position 7,357,305 of record NC_141673.1, read on the forward strand.
AAACAAACACGGGACTGAAAGATTATGCTTTCCTAGCTAAATTCTACTCTCTCCAATAATCCAAATTCTTAGAATATAAATAGAATACATTTTAATAATACAGTGGAGTTTGCTATAACATTACCTCAGGGTCTACACCACAAAAATTAGTTTCAGTATTGTTAACTACTTAAAATAATGACAAAGAATGCACTGTAATAAAAATAAGGGTTATTTTTATTGAGCCCAGCACTGCACCATCACTTTATAGCTATTTTCTCATTCAATCATCATAATAACCCTGTATTATATGATCTATTGTTTCTGCTTGTGCCTAGTATCCCCTCCCCCTTTTAACAATGAAACCCCAATTTTTCTTTGGGAACCACCCTTCCCCCACTGCAGTTTTGGGGGAATGTTAATCAAAGTACTATACCCTCCTCTGGCCAAGTGGTGGGCATATCTGGCCTAGGCTTAAGCAGTCAGACCTATTCTCCAGACAGTCTAGGTCATAAGCGGTGACCAAGGAAGGACAAGGTTGCAGGGGATGCTTTATGACAGTGGTACCCTGAGGACACGGTGATTAGTTCTTGCTATCTGGACTCCTGGTGCCACCCTGGTTCCTATACTGATCACCCTGTTCAGGCTTACAACATCTGAAATTAGTCATGAGCCAGTTTCTGTTGTTTATCACCCAAAAACCTCATTACTGTCCTTTTTTACAGTTGAAAACAATGAGGCTCAGAGAGAGGTTATCTAACTTCACCGAGGACAGACAACTAATAACCAGATTGTTAGATTATCTTCTGTTTTTCTTTTCATGTTCATTTTATTTTATTTTTATTTATTTATTTTTTTTAATGTTTATTTATTTCTGAGACAGAGAGAGACAGAGCATGAGAGGGGGAGGGGCAGAGAGAGAGGGAGACACAGAATCCGAAGAAGGCTCCGGGCTCTGAGCTGTCAGCACAGAGCCCGACGCGGGGCTTGAACTCACGGACCGCGAGATCACGACCTGAGCTGAAGTCGGACGCCAACCAACTGACCCGCCCAGGCGCCCCAAGGACTTCTACGTTTAATTACTATTTTACCCTCCCTGCCATCCCCACCAAAATGTGTACCAGATTTCCAAATTGTAGTAACAACACTCCACTACTTCAGGAAGGGAGAAGAGATGCTAGGGTGCTTGTCCGAGAAAGGAGAAATTCCTAAGGAGGAAAGGAGAGCCAACTGCCGTATCACAGCTGTGGCAATGAGCTGGTTTGTGCTTTTCCTACAATAAGCTCATAGGCTTTCTAGTAGAATTGTCAGTAATCTCTTGAAAACTGCTCAAAAACTACAATGGTCATATTCTCGTATGTTGTAGAAACTAGTCTAAAATGAAAGCCTGATGTGAACCTTCAGAAAACAACATAGGGGAGCCCTTAGGACTCTAATGCCAACACTCTCTAAGGATAATCTAGGGTGCCTAGGTGGCTCAGTCAGTTAACTGTCCAACTCTGGATCTCAGCTCAGGTCATGATCTCACGGTTCATGGGTTTGGGCCCCACGTTGGGCTCTGCACTGACAGTGAGGAGCCTGCTTAGGATTCTCTCTCTCCTCTCTCTCCACCCCTCCCCTGTTAATGCTCTGTCTCTCTCTAAGTAAATAAATAAACAAGAAAAGAAAAAAAGAAGATAATCTAACAACCTGGTTCCTATTGGTCTCAGGTTTATAAGAAATCAGAATAACTTAGGGCACCTGGGTGGCTCAGTCGGTTAAGCATCCAACTTCAGCTCAGGCCATGATTATCACGGGTTGTGGGTTCAAGTCCCACATCGGGCTCTGTGCTGACAGCTCGGAGTCTGGAGCCTGCTTCCAATTCTGTCTCTCTCCCTCTCTGCCCCTCCCCCGCTAACACTCTGTCTCTCTCGCTCTCAAAAATAAACATTCAAAAACTTAAAAAAAAAAAAGAAATCAGAATAACTTAACAACAGAGAAAATAACTAGCACTTTCTGAGTTTTTGCTCTATACTAGGTATTGCTGTTATCCACAATTTACAGAGGAAAAGAAAGCAGACGATATACTAGTGCATGCAACTGAGGACAGCATTAGGCCACAACTGTTTACCCCAAGCAAGCAGAGAGCTGTGTTATTTTGGAGAACTAGCATACCAGCTCTTTCCAGAGAAAAAGCAGCAAACAGCTTGTCCATCCTGAAGTAAAGCAAGTGTTTTAGAGGAAGACAGTGAGGCACAGCCCAGAGGTAAGTATTCAGGGAGGTCAAGGCAATGCGGTGCTTAAGATTAAGTAGGGGACTTGTGGGCAACTAGCCCAGGTTCGAGCATACCTGGAGAGCATGCGCTTCTTGGTCTCCTTGGCTCGAACCTTCCTCAACAGGTCTTCCAGCTTGCTCGACTCTTCAAAGTGAACCCCTAGGTCCTCATCGTCTGCTATGCTGATGATATCTCGGTAGAACAAGGATATGTCAAAGCCCCCACGTTTCTTCAGGTGCATCAAGTCCAGGAAGATACCTGGGGCAAGGACAGCCAAAAGTGAGGGGAAAACAAACAGTTTTCATCAAGTGAGAATTTTTTTCAGTTGAGCTCAAATATGCAAAGAACTCGTGGGATTATTAACGTTTTCAGGACTTAAAGAATCAGTAAGGGAGTCAGCTGCTATAATGACAACTTATTCAAACCACTGCCACGCCTGGTAGCATGAAAAGTCAAGAAAAGCTCACTCTAGTGGAGCCTTTCAGAAAGCCAATGGCCTAAGGGCACCTGGTTTCAGGTCGTCATCTCATAGTTTCGTGAGTTCGAGCCCTGCATTGCAGAGCCTGCTTGGGATTCTCTCTCTCCCTCGCTCTCTGCCCCCCTCCCACTTGAGCTGTTTCTGTCTCTCTCAAAATAAATAAATAAACTTAAGAAAAAAAGAAAGTTAATGGCCTAGTTACTTTTAGCAGGAATGTTATACCTGTGTAACTTCATTTTATTCTTTTATTTCACTCTGAATGGTGAAAAGCAAATGTTTGACATCATCTATAGAGAAGTAGTAAGATTAAGTGCCAACTTAAAAGATCAGGAAAAATGCCAACCTGTGTCACGGAGATCCCCAGCTTTGGTCCTGGCCCGGCTGGCTCTGGCACTGTCATTGCCATGGGGGTCATCTTCATTGGTGAACAGCATGATCCTCTTATGGCTCATCTTGACCTGGACATCGCTAAAGAGGTTGGCACAGACCCACAGCACTTCACTTAGTGAGTAGTCAGATCCATGGCCAATGAGATCTTGGAAATGTTTTTTCCCCTGCTCCCCCTTAAACTGGTCGAGCTCAAGCACTCGCTTAGCACCTGATCAGAGACAGGAAGTCAAACGGGCAGAAAAATCAGAATGGTGTCAGTGCTGCTTTGGTAAGGCTAAAAGAAGAGCCTAGGGTCCTATTCTCACCCTGGAGGTGTTTAACCCACAAAGTCCTCAACCCAGGATCTACCTCCTTCTCCACGCCCCTCTTTGTTCAGGGTAGTGACCTTCCAATGTAAGGGAAAAGCTGATCTTAGAATACTACTGACCTGGATTATCCAACTCCTGTAAGACGTAAATATTTTTGAAATTCACTGAATTTTTTTCTTTCTCAGTACCATAGAACACCACCGCCAAGAGATCTTGATTACTGCTTATGATCTTATTGGTATACACACTCTGGATACACTGATAAAAATCAAAATAAAATCTGATTAATACTTAACTACTCACCACTAAAATTAAGCTCCATAAGTGCCTTGCACGTCGTAGGTGAATTTATACATGGCATTAGGTTAAGGAATGACCCGTATCTTCAGGAAAGTCATGAATCAGTGAGAGGGATGGGCATATATATTACACTATAACAGAAGGCAGAGTGTGGTAAGTAGATAACAGAAGTATAAGCAGTTCCTACCATAAGAAATCAGAGAATTAAAAACATATATACTCAGGGAGGAAATTCTGCTATAAGGGGGAAAAACAGCCCAGTATTGGAATCAGAAAATCTGGATGTGGGTCCCACTAATGCCACTTACTTAACTGACTGAGTTTGAACAGGCCACTTGATCCCATCCCTCAAGTAGCTTGATACCAAGAAACATAATTTACATACATAAAATAATTACGTATATAAAAGGTTTAGGCTAACAATAATTAGATGTGACCCAACAATAAGTCCATAACTACTAACAGCATTTTTTTTCCTAACAGCATCTTCTGGAATAAAATGTGCTTCATTACACAATTAAGTACACCAGTATTCCAGGAAAGTCCTATCTACCCATTTAAACTAAGGTCAGCATCAGGGCACCTGGCTGGCTCAGTCGGTAGAGCTCGCAACTCTTGACCTCAGGGTTGTAGGTTCGAGCCCCACGTTGGGTGTAGAGATTACTTAAAACTAAAATCTTTAAAAATAAATAGATAAATGAGAAAAGAAACTAAGGTCAGCATCGAGTAAATCAGGGTCTCATAACAGCTGGTCAGTCCTTTGACCTACTTAATTCTGGGAGGCATTGACATGAAGTTTCTGAATGTGCAGAGCTGAGAAATAGACCATGGCGACACCCCCCAACCTGCCCCCATGCCTGGCTGAAGACTCTACCCAGACTTCCTCAAAAGTAATTCTCTCTCTAAACGCAGAACTTAAGGGGCGCCGGGGTGGCTCAGTCAGTTAAGCGTCTGACTTGGGCTCAGGTCACGATCTCATGGTTTGCGAGTCCCAGCCCCGTGTCGGACTCTGTGCTGACAGCTCGGAGGAGCCTGGAGCCTGCTTCAGATTCTCTGTCTCCGTCTCTCTGCCCCTCCCCTACTCACTGTCTCTGTCTCTCTCTCAAATGTAAAAAATAAAACATAAAAAAAAATTAATAATAAATAACAAATGCAGAACTTAAACTGTGTCTACTCACCGACAACAATCTGCATTGCAAGGAGTTATTCCTATAAGTATTTTAATCTATTATCTTTTTACTGAAGTATAGTTGACATGTTACAGCAGTTCCAGGTGTACAACATAGTCACGTGACAAGTCTACACATTATGCTTTGTTCACAAGTGTAGCTACCATCTGTCACCATATAATGCTATTACCATACCATAACTATATTCCCCCTATGCTGTATTTTTCATCCCCATAACTCTTTTTTTTAAGTAGGCTTCACACCCAGCACAGAGCCCAACACAGGGTTTGAACTCATGACACTGAGATCAAGACCTGAGCTGAGATCAAGAATCAGTCGCTTAACTGACTGAGCCACCCAGGCGCCCCTCGTCCCAATGACTTTTAATCTACTTTGAGGAGCCTATAAACGTTTACAAAAATCTGTGAGGGCTTCTTTTAGGTTCTAAGAATTAAGAAAAAAAAAAAAAAGAATTTGAGAAAATGTTTTTTCATTGCTTATTAAATACATTATACTCATCCGTGAATGTCTCAATTATTTGCTATATGATACTACATTCTATTCTGGGTTCTTTTTTTATGTTTATTTTTGAGGGGGGCGCAGACAAAAAGGGTTCTTTAGGCACTGAGGTTTCTAAAACATTTTTTAAGCTTGAATTTATTTATTTTTAAGAGAGAGACAGAGAGAGAGCAGGGGAGGGGCAGAGAGAGAGACAGAGTCCCAAGCAGGCTCTGCACAGTCAGCGGCACGTTACTCAGGCATCAAGGTTTCTAAAAACCCTTTGAAATTACATGCAGAACTATGACTGTATCTTTTTGAAGAGAGGGTACACAGCTGTCATCATATCCTCAGAGAGGTCCATGAGTCCAAAAAAGGTTAAAGCAGTGCTCCTCAAAGAGTAATCTCCAAGCTAGTAACAGCAGCATCACCTGGGAACTTGCTGGAAAGGCAAATTCTTGGTCCCAGCACTAGACTTTTACAGAATCAGAAATTCTGATTGTGGGGTAAGTCCCTGCAATCTGTGCTAGCTAACAAGCCCTGAGTGTGATTCTGAAAAACACTGCTTTAAAGTTAAAGTTAAGGACTGTTCTCATTTTTTTCTAGATGCAAGATATTCTGATTTGCCCAAAACAAGAACTGCTTGTATACAAATTAGAAAATGAGAAGCTTCTGTTTGGTTCCAAACTCTAAAAATATAAGATATACAATAAGTCTTTGTAATTCTTCTGTATAAAGACATGGTAATCTTTTGTTTTATTCTTTTTTTTTTTTTTTAAGTTTATTTTGACAGAGAGAGAGAAAGAGAGAGGGAGACAGAGAGAGAAAGAGAGGGCAGGCGCATGAGCAGGGGAGGGGCAGAGAGAGAGAGACAGAGACAAAGAGAGACAGACAGAGAGAAAATCCCAAGCAGGCTCTGCCCTATCACTATGGAGCTTGATGCAGGGCTCGAACTCATGAACCAGGAGATCATGACCTGAGCAGAAATTAAGAGTCAGACACTTAACCGAATGAGCCACTCAAGTGCCCCAAGAAATGGTTATTTTTTTGAGGTAAAATTCACATAACAAAATTAACCATTGTATTTTAAAGCAGACTCCATGCCCAACGTGGGATTTGAACTTACAACTCCAAGATCAAGAGTCTCATGCTTTAATGAATAAGCCAGCCAGGCATCCCCAAATTAACCTATTTTATTTTATTTTATTTTATTTTATTTTATTTTATTTTATTAATGTTTTATTATTTATCTTTGAGAGAGAGAGAGAGAGAGAGACAGAGTATGAATGGGGGAGGGGCAGAGACAGGGGGAGACACAGAATCTAAAGCAGGCTCCAAGCTCTGAATTGTTATTACAGAGCCCGACACGGGGCTCGAGCTCACGAACCGTGAGATCATGACCTGAGCAAAAGTTGGATGCTTAACTGACTGAGCCACCCAGGCGCCCCACCAACACTTCTTAGTATCCTTTTTTTCCTCTCTATATTATAGCCATGCTAGTGACTTGTGATACCTCACTGTGGTGTCGGTTTGCTTTTCTCTAAGGACTACAGATGTTGTGGGTCTTTTTGTGGGCTCCTTGGCCATCTGTGTATCTTTAGAGAAATGTATATTCAAGTCCTATGCCCATTTTTTAAAAAATGTTTTAATGTTCATTTTTGAGAGACAGGGAGAGACAGAGACACACAGAGCACGCATGGGGGAGGGGCAGAGAGAAAGGGGACACAGGATCTGAAGCAGGCTCCAGGCTCTCAGCTGTCAGCAGAGCCTGATGTGGGGCCCGAACCCACGAACCGCGAGATCATGACCTGAGTGTCCTGAAGTAGGACGCTTAACCAACTGAGCCACCCAGGTGCCCCAAGTCTATGTCCATTTTTAAATTAGATTGTCTTTTTGTTGTAGTATTTTTCAACCACAGGTAATACTCAACTTCCAAATACCAATTACAAGAAGACTCACTTTGACACCGTATCTGCTGGAACTTTCTTTCTTCGTTCACACTCACACCTCTACAGGAGGAGCCTTCCTGTGCTACCAGAGCTAACACAGAAGGTGGGAGCAACGTATTACTAGAGTCTGAAGTTCAAACACAAAATAAAACAGGCCTGTTCTCCAGCACTGCTACCCTTTTTTATCTCAGAGTATAGGTAGCATTCCTGGGAGGCTAACCACTAATTATCATTCACCAACAAATTTTCAGAGTGCATAATTTTTAAAGTGGTGTTAATAATTTTTTCTTTCGGGGCGCCTGGGTGGCGCAGTCGGTTAAGCGTCCGACTTCAGCCAGGTCACGATCTCGCGGTCCGTGAGTTCGAGCCCCGCGTCGGGCTCTGGGCTGATGGCTCAGGGCCTGGAGCCTGTTTCCGATTCTGTGTCTCCCTCTCTCTCTGCCCCTCCCCCGTTCATGCTCTGTCTCTCTCTGTCCCAAAAATAAATAAACGTTGAAAAAAAAAAAAAAAATTTAAAAAAAAAAAAAAATAAATAAAAAAAAAAAAAAAAATAATAATTTTTTCTTTCATTTCTTTTTTTAAATTAAATAAAAGGTAGTCTTACCTGGATGCTCATGTCAAAAGGAGTCAGTTCAACTTCACTCTGAGATTCAAACATGGCCTTAGAACCATCAACCAAAAAAATCAAACTATCTCTTCCTGAATATGTATATTCTCCTATGGGGGAAAAACAGGAGAAAATGTTTGCTCTTGTACTCATATTTATGATGTTTATTATTATTCATATAAAATAGAAAAAATCCCATTACAATGCCCACTCTCCTCCCAAGAGTAACCACTATCCTGATTTTTAATAATCATTTCCTTACTTTCTTTATAGTTTTATCGTCCAAGTGAACATTCCTGTCTAAATTTTTTTGTTAGTGTTTATTTATTTTTGAGGGGGGGAGGGGCAGAGAGAGAGAAGGAAATAGAGAGTCTTTAACGGGCTCCAGGCTCCGTCCAAGCTGTCAGCACAGAGCCCAGTGGGGGGCTCAAACCCATGAACCGTGAGACCATGAGCTGAACCCAAGGCAGACACTAAGCCTACTAAGCCACCCAGGCACCCCCAAGTGAACATTCCTAAACACTAGTTTTGACTTGAAAAAAAAAAAATGTTTTTGAAGCCTCTTAATCTATAGATACCCCTTCCATCTTTTGTGTGTTGTGTGTTGTGTTGAAGAACCAGAATGTTGTGTTATGTACAGTTTTCCACATTATGGATTTTGCTGACTGCATTCTTTTGGTGTAGACAGACACAGTCCTCTGTCTTTTCTACTGAGGACCTAGAGAGGCTTCGTCAGATTCTTTCCTATTCCCTTTTTTGGCATCATAGGCGATGTTTAGTTTTTTTTTAAAAAACAAAACACATAAAATATCTGGTTGTCTCCCTTTTTGACACTGCTGCTTTCTAATACAATAAATGTAATTGCCCATCTGTAAAACAACATGATTATGGGTCAAGACCCCTAAACAAAAATTCTACCTTGACCCAGTGAATTCTACCTCTTAGCAATCAAAAGAACATAAGATACGAAAAATCCCTTATGCAGAATTTTCCACAGTGTTGCTTATTAAAGTAAGAAATTGAAAATAACTGGGGCGCCTGGGTGGCTCAGGCAGTTAAGTGTCTGACTTCGGCTCAGGTCATGATCTCACAGTTCATGGATTTGAGCCCTGCATTGGGCTCTGCACTGACAGCTCTGAGCCTGGAGCCTGCTTCAGATTCTGGGTCTCCTTCTCTCTGCCCCTCCCCAACTTGTGCTCTCTTTCTCTCAAAAATAAATAAACATTAAAAAAAAGAAGAAAAGAAAAGTTTTAAAATAAAAATAAAAGTATTGGGGAGAAAAAAAGAAATTGGGTCACCAGGGTGGCTCAGTCGGGTGAGTATCCGACTTTGGCTCAGATCACCATCTCACAGTTCGTGGGTTCGAGCTCCGTATCCGGCGCTCTGAGCTGACAGCTCAGAGCCTGGAGCCTGCTGCAGATTCTGTGTCTCCCTATCTCCCTCTACCCCTCTCCCCACTCATACTCTCTCTCTCTCTCTCTCACAAAAATAAACTTTAAAACATTTTTTAAAAATTGAAAATAACTAAAATGGGGGCACCTGGGTGGCTCAATGATTGAGCATCCAGTTCTTGGTTTAAGTTCAGGACATGATCTCACAGTCTGTGGGTTCAAGCCCTGCATCTGGCTCCACGCTGACAGAGCGGAGCCTGTCTGGAGTCTTCTCTCTCTCCCTCTCTCTCTGACCCTCCCCTGATCTCTCTCTCACTCTCTCAAAATAAACAAATAAACAAAAAATATTATTTAAAAAAAAAAAAAACTAAAATGTTTAACAGGAGGCAGACTGAATAAATTATAGTACATTTAAAATGACTTATGAAGACAACATACATATAATTACATGGAAAAATAGATCTGTAATTCATTAAGGAAAAAAGGCACAACTCAAAACTGTGTATATATGCTTAAGATTCTCTGTGTATATGGGAATGCAAGCTGGTGCAGCCACTCTGGAAAACAGTATGGAGGTTCTTCAAAAAACCAAAAATAGACCTACTCTACGACCCAGCAATTGCACGACTAGGCATTTATCCAAGGGATACCGGTGTGCTGTTTCGAAGGGACACATGCACCCCCATGTCTATAGCAGCACTATCGACAATAGCCAAAGGATGGAAAGAGCCCAAATGTCCATTGATGGATGAATGGATAAAGAAAATGTGGTATATATATACAATGGAATATTACTCCAATCAAAAAGAATGAAATCTTGCCATTTGCAACTATGTGGATGGAACTGGAGGGTATTATGCTGGGTGAAATTAGCCAGTCAGAGAAAGACAAATATCATATGACTTCACTCATATGAAGACTTTAAGAGACAAAACAGGGGCGCCTGGGTGGCGCAGTCGGTTAAGCGTCCGACTTCAGCCAGGTCACGATCTCGCGGTCTGTGAGTTCAAGCCCCGCGTCGGGCTCTGGGCTGATGGCTCAGAGCCTGGAGCCTGTTTCCGATTCTGTGTCTCCCTCTCTCTCTGCCCCTCCCCCGTTCATGCTCTGTCTCTCTCTGTCCCAAAAATAAATAAACGTTGAAAAAAAAAATTAAAAAAAAAAAAGAGACAAAACAGATGAACATAAGGGAACATAAGGGAAACAAGAATAACATAAAAACAGGGAGGGGGACAAAACATAAGAGACTCATAAATACGGAGAACAAACAGAAGGTTACAGGAGGAGGTGTGGGAGGCGGGATGGGCTAAATGGGGAAGGGGCACTAAGGAATCTACTCCCGAAATCATTGTTGCACTATATGCTAACTAATTTGGATGTAAATTTTAAAAAGAATAAAATTAAAATTAAAAATTAAAAAAAAAAATCAAGCAGATATTCCTCACTTTTTATACAATAAATAATAACATTACTAGTGATGTTTAGTTGAATTTTCACAGATTTTTTGAATTATCAGAGCTGATTTTTTATACTATCTGGTCTACCTTAGAAGACTTATGGTCTTCTATAGTTATAGAAGGTGATATAACCTCAAATATACTTTTTTCGACAAGAACGTTTATTCAGGTTTTAACTTAGACACCACTTTCTTCAGAGAAGCCTTCCCTGACCACCCTAGCTAAATCAGTACCATTCATTCTCTATTACGAAATGCTAATTTTACCTTTGTCACTGCCCTTATCAATACTTGGCATTAACTCATCTACTCCTTGGCCTGGCAAGATCCTCAAAAGTAAGGACTTTGTTTACCCCATTGCCAAGAGCAGTGTCAGGCTCCACAAAGAGCTCATGCTTGACCAGTTGATTGCTGTGTACTAACAGACGGTTTCAAAAGCAAATAGTTACGTGAATTTCATGTTTACGTTCTACTGGTGTGACTTTTACTTTTTATTTAATTCCAGTATGGCTAACATACCGTGTTATTTTAGTTTCAAGTATACAATATAGTGATTCAACAATTCTATACATTACTCAGTGCTCATCATGATAAGTGTAGTCTTTAATCCCCATCACCTATTTCACCATGCCCCCACATACTTCCCCTTTGATAACCATCAGTTTCTTCTTTATACTTAAGAGTTTGTTTTCTTATTTGTCTCTTTTTTTCTTTATTCATTTGTTTTCTTTCTTAAGTTCTATCTAAGAGTGAAATCATAGTATTTGTCTTTATCTGACTTATTTCACATAGCACTATACTTTCTAGAAATATCCATATTAAAAAAAAAAAAAGATTCTCTGTGTATATATGTTTAAAAAAAATAGGGTGCCTGGCTGGCTCGGTCAGTAGAGAATGCAACTTTTTTTTTTTTTAAACATTTATTTATTATTGAGAGACAGACACAGAGCATGAGCAGGGAAGGGGCAGAGAGAGGGGGAGACACAGAATCCGAAGCAGGCTCCAGATTCTGAGCTGTCAGCACAGAGCCCGACACGGGGCTCGAACTCACAAACTGTGAGATCATGACCCGAGCCGAAGTCAGTCGCTCAACTGAGCCACCCAGGTGCCCCTAAAGCATGCAACTCTTGATCTCCAGGTTGTGAGTTTGAGCCCCAAGATGGGTGGGAAAATTACTTTAAAAAAATCTTTCAAAATTACAAAAACTAAAATAAAAATTTTTTTAATTTAAAAATAAAAATGAAATGAAAAATATATCACTATGATTAACTATAAAAAATCAGATACAAAACAAAAACAAAAAAAAAAAACAAAACCCAGACATACATAGTTAGGAAATATAAGAATGAAAGATCTATGAAGGAAAAATGCAAAATGCCAAAATGCTGGTAGTGGCTGTATTAGGGTGGTAGAGTATATAGATTACAGTAAATTTTTTCTTTTATGTTCTAAATTTCCTACGTTTGTCCTTTTATTTACTTTTTAAATGTTTATTCATTTTTGAGAGAGAGAATGTGAGCAGGGGGAGGGGCAGAGAGACAGAGGGGGACAAGGGATCCAAAGCAGGCTCCAGGCTCCAAACTGACAGCAGTGAGCCAGATGTGGGGCTCAAATTCACCAAGGGTGAGATCATGACCTGAGCCAAAGTCAGACACTTAACCAACTGAGCCACCCAGGTGCCCCTGTTTCTCACTTTTAGTAAAAACACTTTAAAATTGTCTTACCCAGGACTTAAATCAACCAGTATGTAGATTACATGTACCCCTTATTTCTCTTCGTTTATCCTTTGTCTTACTGTCTTGTCTGAACATATACTCCCAAACCTGGAGGCTATGGCGAGGGAATGACTCTTATAACTGTGTTGCTAATGTTTTCTCTTTGGTTGCTGCAGTTACTGTAGTACTACAGTACTACTGTATTGCTACTGAGGTCCTACGATGAGTAAAATAACTTTCCTGGGTGAGGAAGGGTCTTACCTGGGCCACCTAAAGTGACTCAAAGGATACCAATGCTCGGAGTCAGTTATTGGAGCTAATAGATGTCAAGCTACCAGTACCCAGTAAAAAGGTCAAGGCTAGGAATGTCCCATAGACTAGAGCAGAATCTGAATAAAAGAGTCTAGGGTAGCTCTGCAAAGTTCAAAGGGAAAAAGCACTGGACATTGGGGAGAGAAGGGTGAGCCATGAAACAGCAGAAATAGACAGGGAAAGGCTTTCTTACACACAGAACAGCAAAGGTTAAAACCACTTACCACCTGCTTCAAGGCCCTCTTCTTCTTCTTCTTCTTCATCGCCTTCGTTTTTGTAATAAGACTCCCAACCTGACATAGCGTTTACTGCTCACCCGGTGAAATAAAGTTATGATCAGTAACAAGCAAATTTAAACCTAAAAAATATCGAATCCTAGGCTCCTAAAGTCTCGAGATTATTCGTGAGGAATGTGGAAGCGGATCCTGCTGCCTCCAGATCTCTCAGTGATTGAGATCCATTAGTCATGGGCATCATTCCAGCAGCAGCTTCACTGCAGCTATCCCTTAGGGCCTTTTTTGGGCTGGTGGTGGCCCGGGTGGTCCTCTGATTGGTGTGCTGGGGCAGCCCAACCTGGAGGTCCCGTCTGGCCTCCGGCACCAGCTGGACATACGATATTCCTGCTCCAGAATACTCCGCCCTCCAGCGAACCCACTACTCTACATCACGCCCAAAAATCTCCCCCAACGCCTCCTCCAGCCACGCCCAGCGGAGTCTCAAACGTAGGTGGGCCTCAAAGGCCAGGTGCCGCCCCCTACGGAAGACGGAACTGGGACCAGAAACTGTCTCTACCACGCAGGTCCGCACGCTTTGTGCTAGCCCTGCTCCGCGGTAAGGCTAGAAGGACGCGCAAGACTCAGAGAGCGAAGCAGGCCGAGGGCGGCCCTGGCCGGAAAGCAATGCACGCAGACAACACTCCCAAACCGCCTACCTTAGGTGCAAGGAACAGATCAATTTGGACAGAAGGCGGGGTACCGCGCACGCACGGGCTGTAGTTCTCGCTCCCAATCAACGTCCCCTACGTCATCACGCACAGTGCGCGCATTCGCGTCAAGTTGACACGCCCACCTCCACCTTCCGCTTTCCACAATCGTCCCTAACTAACCTAGCCAATCTGCGAAAGCCCCGCCCCTTCCTGCGAAACCCCGCCCCTCGCCGCCCGTCGGGACGGTAAGCACATGCGCAAGAGTGCGTCCTCGCCCCCGCCTCCTCTCCAGCGCGGTCCCTGCCCGTCCCGGCTCTGTCACCTCACAGTAGTCGTTGCCCGTGGCGGGTGTCGGGGCGCGTGCAGCGCAGGGCCGCCTTTCCCCCGCCCCTCAGGCCGGGCCTGGGCTCGGTCTCCCGCTCCCTACGCTCCCCACCCCCGTCGGGTACGGGAAGGTCCAAGCTGCTACCGGGCGCCTGAGGGACTTCGTGGCCACCGCCGTCACGGGTCCCGATGGAGCCGCCGAATCTCTATCCGGTGAAGCTCTACGTGTACGACCTGTCCAAGGGCCTGGCCCGGCGGCTCAGCCCCATCATGCTGGGTGAGGGGGCTGGGGGCGGGCGAGAGGGTGCCGGGACGGCCGGCCGAGGTAGGGAGGCCTGGACCACGGCTCAGGGGGAGACGCGGGGCCCAGAGGATGGAGAAAAGCCCGAGTGGAGAAGGGAGAGGTCTGAGGTTTGGGCGCCTCGAACCCCACTTTTTCTGTCTTGACGTTTGAGTCCAGGAGGAAGGGAAGGAGGAGTCACGCCCTCCCGCTGCCCCTCAGAGCCGCAAGCTAAGCTGGCGCTGCATCCCGGCGTCTTCCCTGCCTCACTTGGGGAACCCTTTACACTCCTTCCTCGGCGCAGTGTAAGGGAGGTGAGGGTGCCTGCCGCGCGGTGCCCCTCGTGATGAAAGGGACACTGCGGAGGAGATTCCGGGGTGGCCCTTAGAGAGCCTTTCCTCCGTGCCAAAAGGAAACTGCAGTCTCTGGGGTAGATGGGAATAGGAAGCTAGAGCTGCACAAGGGGCCCAGCCATCGCCCCCAGGTAGAGGTGAAGTCAGGTCTACTGGAGTCCGGACTCGAGAATTCACCAAGTTCTGACCTGACGATGCGGTCTTCTCTACAGTTTCTAAGTTAATTGCTTTTGCCCAGATGGTTAGAAAGCAGTTCTCGCGGAGGACTGGATACTGTTGTGTCAGTAAGGGTCAGTAAAGGAAGTATTTCGGTTGTGCTCCATTAAACTACTTAACTGCCAGGAGAGAAAATCAGCCCTAGTTCACTGCACATCAAACCTCATTATAAGCCAAATACCAAAAATGTCTCATCTAACATAGAAATGGTCGAGTTTGCGATTTCAGGTGATATTGGGCAGGAAAGGATTTTAGGAATTGAAAAATTGAACAACTTTGGCAACATTCGCTTAAATGGCTAGTCTTTCCTGGCTTTTATGGACGCATTAGAAAATGTGTCCTTGGAGCGCCTGGGTAGCTCAGTCGGTTAGGCGGCCGACTTCAGCTCAGGTCATGATCTCACCACTTGTGGGTTCAAGCCCCGCGTCAGGCTCTGTGCTGACAGCTCAGATCCTGGAAACTGCTTCGGATTCTGTGTCTCCTTCTCTCTGCCTCATGGTTAAGGCAAGAGGGCAGAGGTCAAGTAAGCAAGGCTACTTTTGAGGGCATCTTTTCAATGTCCTTGAGTTTCTAATGTATCTTAGTGAGTTGAACTCAGTCTCTTAACCCTAGGCCACTGAATGGTTACTCATATTTGGCTTCACATCAGAATCGCCTAGGATGCTTGTTCAACAGACAGGGAACTTCACCTTCAACGTTTTGTTGAGTACGAGTAGAAAAAGCAAAGTTGGAACAATTCTTTAAATATTCAGATGTTTTGAAAGCAAAGGATTTATACATGCTCATGTAGGCAAATAATTATCTGGAAGAATACATAAGAAACTGAAACAGTGGTAACTTATGGCAAGGGAAACTTGATGCCACAGGAATAGAAGGGAGACTTCACAATAAACTTTTTTTGTACCTTTTGAATTGTGTACTACACACATAACATTATTCAAAATAAACAAAGTTTTAAATATATGGATTCTAGAGCCTCATTACACAAGTACTAACTAAGAATCTTCTGGAGCTTTGATCCAAAAATCTGTATTTTTAATAAGCTCCTCAGATAATTGTTATGTAGCCAATCCATTGTTGGGTAGAAGTTTGGGCCTAGATGACCAGTTGTTAAAATGAGTAAGGCAAAACTGAAAGCAAAACTTACAAAGTCATTGGAGAAGGTGCTAATCACTAACATTACCTCAGTCAAGTTCCAACTAAACTTCTTGCAATGGAGCCATTTGATTAGTGTAATCATAGCTGTAAGCGCTCTTAGGAATCACTGCTTCATGATTGATTCAGCAGATTTTTTTTTTGAGTGCCTACTATGTGCTAGTCTGAATGGTAAGCTTAACTGAGGATAATATATTGAGCAAAGATGTTCACTACCATCCTGGAACTATTTAGTGAAGAAAACATAAAAAATAAGCAAAAAATAATAATAATTCAATTATTTAAAATAATAATTGTGGTAAATGCTGGGCAGTGCAAGAAGCAAACAGGTTACTAAGGTAGAAAGTAACAAGGGGAATTTACTTCAAAAAAAATTTTTTTAATGTTTATTTATTTTTGAAGGAGAGAGAGAGAGACAGAACATGAGCTGGGGTGGGCAGAGAGAGAGGGAGACACAGAATCCAAACCAGGCTCCAGGCTCCAAGCTGTCAGGACCACCTGATGCAGGGTTTGAACTTCCAAGCTATGAGATCATGACCTGAGCTGAAATCAGACACCCAACCGACCAAGCCAACCAGATGTTCCTTTTTCTTTCTTTTTTTTTTTTTTATTTTTGAGAGAGAGAGAGTACAACTGGTGGAGGGGTAGAGAGAGAGGGGGACAGAAGATCTGAAGCGGGTTCCCTGCAGAGTGCCCAATGCAGGGCTCAAACTCGTGAACTGTGAGATCATGAGCCCAAGTCAGACGCTTAACCAACTGAGCCACCCAGGCACCCCAGGAGAAACTTACTCTAAATAATGGTGGCAACAGTAGTGACTTTTAAGTTGGGAATTTCAGGATGAAGAAGTAGCCACAAGGAAAGTGGTGAGGGAGTTACAGTGTTCTAAGCTTAAGGGGGATCAATCTGCCAAGGCCCTGAGGCAGGAAAGAGGTTGGCCTTGTCCTGGAACTGAAAGAATGCCTTTTTGGAGTGTCATGGGTAAAGGGAAAAGTGCCATAACTGAAGGTGGAGTGCTAGACCTATCCCCTTCACTTTTTTTTTTTTTTTTTTTTTTTTTTACATAGATTTGAAATCCTAGCCAACAATGGTAACTTAACCAACTTTGCACACCTGACCACAATGGTATTTCTTTTTAAAAAAAAAAAAAAATTTTTTTTTTCAACGTTTATTTATTTTTGGGACAGAGAGAGACAGAGCATGAACAGGGGAGGGGCAGAGAGAGAGGGAGACACAGAATGGAAACAGGCTCCAGGCTCCGAGCCATCAGCCCAGAGCCTGACGCGGGGCTCGAACTCACAGACCGCGAGATCGTGACCTGGCTGAAGTCGGACGCTTAACCGACTGCGCCACCCAGGCGCCCCACACAATGGTATTTCTAAGAACATCACCTTACCTGCCAATCTAATTCTCTCTTCCCTATCCCCTTTTTCCCATATTGCTCTTATGCCTTTTGCAAAAGTAATGAAAGTGTTATCAAACCTAATGGTCATTACCTTCTAGAGTTGAAAACTTATGGAAAATGGGCATTGCTGTACTGGTTCATCCTGTCCAGACATCACCAACCTTAAGGTTGGGTATGTCCCAGTTTTGTGAGTAACCATATATTGATTTCCCATTCCTAAATATATTTGAACCTTTCAAAAGTCAATTTGTTTCCTGATTTTTGCTATGACTTCCAGAAGCATATTAATAGCTACCATTTATTGAGAGCTTACCATGTGCCAGACTCTTTTTTTCTGAGTACTTTGTGTGTGTTATAACCCTCACCACAATTTTGTGAAGTACGTCCTGTTATTACTTCTGCTTTTCGTTTGAGGAACCTGAGGCATTAAATTTGCCCCCAGCTCCCACAGCTGGTAAGTGGCAGGACTGGGTTATAAACGCAGGCAGTCTGACTTTCAGAGCTCATGTTGTCAATCATGTTGCTGTACCCCTTCTACTGTGTAATGCGTCCCTTTATAATTTTTGAAGTTTGTAAAGCCATCTTTGGTCACGTGTTTCAAATTTGGCTGAGAAAAATATCTGGGTTCAATGTGTATGTGCCATTCATAATCACAGATATGTGATCATTCCTCAAACTAAGTTAGTGTGACCTCATCAGTAATACCTTCTTTTCTTGTTATGACAGAGCCTCATGATAAGACCCCATCTAGCTCTGTTACCGTCATGATTGGACTAGATAAAGTCCAACATAATTCCCTTCTCCCCCGCAAACCATGCAGACTCCACAGTTCTATGCTGTCCAGTTTTCAGTCTCCTAGAATTGCTTCCATGAAGGTACTTCTGTACCATTGTCCTTCAATCACCATGAAAATGGCCCCAAATTTATCTTTAGCATTCTAATAGACAGCTGATTGTACCTCTTTTTCATAGTGTACCATTTGCCTACAGTAATTAGCTATTATAATTGTCCTTTAAATTTGTCCTCTTAATAATTGCGGCTGTTCTCTAAATCTCATGACCTTTTTGTGTGCTAAAGTACATAGGCATAAATGCAGAGATGTTTGGGGTTTTTTTAATTACAGTAAAGGCACTTGATATTTGTTGATTGTTTTCTGATCCAAAGTTTTGTGTATATGCACGTCCTGGGATTACATTTATTTATTACTTTTTTTTACAAGCCTATCTCAAAATTGTTCCCAGGTTCAAAGACGTAAAGATATAGAATACAGACCTTTATTTCTTGGCAGAATGCAATCTAAGGAATGTTTGAAATTTTACTCTGGACTCAGGTCCTTGCTTGATTCTGTAATACAAAATAGTAATGAAGTAAAAAACATGAACTCTGTCCTCCAGTGGTTTATTTCACTAAAAATAACATGCATACACATGCAACATTAGAAAACAGCATAAAATAAATTATGACTAGATACCAAAATGAGTGAGTGGTGAAGCGATCATTTTAGGTCTTGAAAGAAGGGAGAGGCCTTGGTGGGCTGAATGTGTCAGAAAGACTTCATCAAGAACCTTGAGCTGCTGGAGGGCAGAGACTGTCTCATTTCTCAGTACATCCCAGGTAGCCAGTCAGAGCTGATGCTCAAAGAATTTTTGTTTTTTAAAGTAAACGCTGCACCCACTGTGGGGCTTGAACTCATGACCCCAAGATTGAGTCGTATGCTCCCCCGACTGAGCCAGCTAGGCGCCCCGCAATAAATATTGATTATAGGAACAATTGGGACTTGAACTTAAGCTTGAAGATCACATAGAATTTATTTGAATCTGAAGGGGTTTTTAATGTTTTAATGCCATCTATTGTGCTTTGTTTTAGATTTTTATTGTTCATTGTATGAACTGTTCTATATCCATCTAAGGAATTAATTTAGTAATCATGTGATTTCATTATGGCAAAATGAAAACTAACGCAGCTTACAAGGCCCTTCGTGATCTTTCTCCGGCTTTTTTCTCCACCCTCACCTGTCTCCACATACTGAACACAGTCAATAGGAGCCTTTCTCAACTGGATTACACATGAGAATGAAGCTCTGAGGGAAATGATCTGATAGACTATTTTCTCAATTCTGCCAATAGATACCCTGGGGCATGAGGGCTTATTCTCTTTCGGAATCCCAGTGGAAAAGGGCTGCTGTACACCCTAACAGGACTGAAACCGTTCAGCTCTTTTTTACCTCTTAGCTTTTCAAAGGCTGTGCCCTCTGCCAGGAATACTTTCATTTGGCCTGGCTAACTTCTGCTTATCCTTGAGATCTCAACTAAAGTGTCACTTCCCCCAGGAAACCTTCCCTGACCACCATCCCTCCAAATCTTGGTTGTGTGTCCCTAGTATGTGCTAATAACACAGTGTACTCTCCTTTAGTGGCATTCATCATTCTATTTTATAATTGTTCATTTTCTCATCAATATCCACACCCCCCCCACCAACTGGACTGGAAGCTCCACTGGGGGCAAGAACTCTAGATATCCACAGTACTTGGTGTTCAGTAAATACAGCCTGGGTGGAATGTTGCTCCTCAAAACATTGCTACAAGGCCTGACTAATAAAAACAAGCAGTGATTAAAAGGGAACCCTCTCCGGCACCTGGGTGGCTCGGTCGGTTAAGCGTCCAACTTCAACTCAGGTCGTGATCTCGTGGTTCATGAGTTCAAGCCCCACATGAGTTCAAGCCTACGCATGGTGCAGAGCCTGCTTGGGATTCTGTCTCTCTGCCTGTCTCTGCCCCTCCATGCTCTCTCTCTTTCTCTCTCTCTCTTTCTCTCTCTCTCTCTCTCTCTCTCTCTCTCAAAATAAATAAACTTAAAAATATATATATATTGGCAGAGGCCCAGTTATGTTATACAAATGTTTCCTTTTACCTTTTTCCAACCTAGATTCAGTATTTATCCAGTGGCCCAAAGAAGGGCAAGCTGATTTCTTAAGTTAACATTAACCCCTTCACATTGATGGTAATCTGGCAAATGCTGAGCCACCCAGCACACTAGAACATTGTCAATTAGAAACACTATCAAGCGTCTCCTCACTGGCTAAGTCAGTGGAGCATGTGACTCTTTTTTTTTTTTTTTTTTTTTTTTTTTAATTTTTTTTTTTTTTTCAACGTTTATTTATTTTTGGGACAGAGAGAGACAGAGCATGAACGGGGGAGGGGCAGAGAGAGAGGGAGACACAGAATCGGAAACAGGCTCCAGGCTCTGAGCCATCAGCCCAGAGCCCGACGCGGGGCTCGAACTCACAGAACGCAAGATCGTGACCTGGCTGAAGTCGGACGCTTAACCGACTGCGCCACCCAGGCGCCCCGAGCATGTGACTCTTGATCTCAGGGTTGTGAATTCAAGCTCCAGGTTGGGTATAGAGATTACTTAAAAATAAAATCTTAGGGGCGCCTGGGTGGCGCAGTCGGTTGGGCGTCCGACTTCAGCCAGGTCACGATCTCGCGGTCCGGGAGTTCGAGCCCCGCGTCAGGCTCTGGGCTGATGGCTCAGAGCCTGGAGCCTGTTTCCGATTCTGTGTCTCCCTCTCTCTCTGCCCCTCCCCCGTTCATGCTCTGTCTCTCTCTGTCCCAAAAATAAATAAACGTTGAAAAAAAAAAATTAAAAAAAAAAATTAAATCTTAAAAAACACACATATATATATATGTATACACACACACACAATTAATAACACTGTATGTTAACCAATGTGTGTGTGTGTGTGTGTGTGTGTGTGTATACACACACACGCAACTATTTTTTTTTTCAACGTTTATTTATTTTTGGGACAGAGAGAGACAGAGCATGAACGGGGGAGGGGCAGAGAGAGAGGGAGACACAGAATCGGAAACAGGCTCCAGGCTCTGAGCCATCAGCCCAGAGCCTGACGCGGGGCTCGAACTCCCGGACCGCGAGATCGTGACCTGGCTGAAGTCGGACGCCCAACCGACTGCGCCACCCAGGTGCCCCCACACGCAACTATTAATAACACTGTATGTTAACCATACCGGAATTAAAATAAAATAAATAAAAATACTATCATGAGAGGAGAAATTTGGGAAGTGAGCTGGCACTGCATTTGACTTATACCAATGAGCTAATGCTACCTGCACAGAGGCCCCTGCTGCCCCATCGCCATCATCACTTATACTTATTAATAGACATTGGTTAAACATCAGCAGTATTCCAAGTGCTGATCTTGAGCGTGTCCTACAACCAACATGTAGGTCTACGTGCTCCATCCATGTTAATTGATGAGGTGGGTGGAGTATTTTTTCCTTGGCTTTTATATACTAACTACTCTTACAATCAGTGGAATGCTGACTAATGGAGACCTCACTACATTCTTTGTTATTCATGAGGGAAACAAGGCTGTTCTCCATGTCTTCCATTTGTTTTCACTTGTGTCCTTCATAGGCCTTGAATTCAGTGCTTTGGCTGTGCTGGCAGGCTTGGAGACATGCAGGCATCTGACCCACCCACTCTCTGGCCTGCTGAGGACATCCTAGTGGGAAAATAATCTGCTTCTGTAGTGTGTTAATATCCACTGAGCTTAATTCATGTTCCAAAATGGCCTTGTGACCTAATTCAAATCACCACCTCCTACTCACCTCCTCCCACCCCAGTGAGGAAGGAAAAAAAAATTTTATTTTAAATCAGTTAAGTTCCACTTTCCAATGCCTGTCACCCTGCGGGGAGGAGACTGTGGCCCTTGTTTTCTTTCTCCTGAGAACAGACTACTGAACAGCTGCCCTTGGGTTTCTACCTCAGCTGCTCCCACAAGTACATTGTCATATCGTGTTTTTTTCTTCTTGCTTTTATGCTGGACAAACCATGCATCTTTATTTACCTGTAAATATGTAAAATGATGTAATAAATTGTAAAATGATGGTAATAAATATTTGCCCTACTGTACCACATAAGGATGATGTGAGAATAAGGATAACTTGGGAGCAGTTCAGATTCAGAAAGGATGTACGTCTAATCAGTCCATTTGAAGATGCTTGTCGTAAATGGGTTACCACTCCCCTTCAGCATCCAGTCTGTTTCACATCCACCTCTGTGGAATTTGAGCTGTTTGAATAAGGGCAGAGCCTGCTCCACAGCCTTTAGGGGGCTACCCCAGAAACCCCATTTGTGACCTCGTGGGCCAGAGCAGCCGGTCTCTTAGTGAAAAGCAGACTTGCCTCCAACTGGAGGACGGACAGAACTCTGCTACATTTGATTTTCCTTGTTACTTCACTTAGCCTCATAACACTAACAGAGAATGAAATGTTTATATGTAAAATAGACACAGCATTGGGGCACCTGGGTGGCTTCGTTGGTTAAGCGTCTGGCTCTTGGTTTCGGCTCAAGTCATGATCTCACAGTTCATGAGTTTGAGCCTCACATCGGGTCTCGTCATCCTTAGCACTGTCACGTAGTGTCTCCCATGGACTATTGCAAAGACCTCACTCCAGTCAGCTCTCTCTATGACCTGCCCTCCTGTTTATCTTCTACGTCAGGAGTTCTCTTTTAAAAGATATAATTGTCTTGGGCCGCCTGGGAGGCTCAGTCAGTTAAGTGTTCCACTCCTGGTTTCAGCCCAGGTCATGATCTCACGGTTTGCGAGTTCAAGCCCTGAATCAGGCTCCACGCTCTTAGCTCGGGATTCTCTCTCCCTTCCTCTCTCTCTGCCCCTCCCCTGCTTGTGTTCTATCTCTCTCTCCCTCTCTCTCAAAATAAATAAACTTAAAAAAATCATTAAAAAAATAAATAAAAGATGTAGTTGTCTTTTAAAAACATGGAGCTGGGGGCTCCTGGGCGGCTTAGTCGGTTAAGCATCGGACTTCGGCTCAGGTCACGATCTCACTGTTCATGAGTTCGAGGCCTGAGTTGGGCTCTGTGCTGACAGCTCAGAGCCTGGAGCCTGCTTCAGATTCTGTGTCTCCTCTCTCTGCCTCTACCCTGCTCACATGTTTCTCTCTCTCTCTCTCTCTCTCTCTCTCTTTCTCTCCCTCTCAAAACTAAATAAACATTAAAAAAAACAAAAACATAGATCTGGTTAAGGCACTCTGCTGGCTGCCTAACAACCATGAATGCCCCCACGGTGTAGGACAGCCTTCTGTCTGGGCTTACCCTACTTTCCTGGCATCCTTGCTGACCACTTTTCCTCCTGTCACCATCACTACAGTCTTTGTTCTAACCTGCAGGACCTTGATCTTTATCACAACCGTGGGTTTGCACATACTATTCCCTCTGGCAGAAACGTCCATCCCTGCCCCTACTTTTCCTGGGTTGAATTACAGTTTATGAAGGTAGTTCCTTATCTTTATCATATATAGCATCTTATTTTTACCACTGTATAATTAGAACCTATCAACATTGTGTTTTACTTAGTTATGTGTGTCTCTCTTTCCATTTGACTTTGGGCTCCTTAAAGGCAGGACAGTGATCTCTTCGTACTTTCATTTCCATATCTAACATCATTTCTGCCATATAGAGGTACAGAATACATTTGCATTGACTATTCCAAATGGACGGCATTTGTAAAGTTTCGCTCTGCCATTTTCTGAAGGGTTTCACCTCCCATATGCTCAATGAAGAAGTGGATAATAGCTTTTTTATACCATTGTTTTACTGTTGTCGCTATATGTGAGACAAATTAAAGGCAAAGTTGAATTGACCCTGACAGGGAAAGAAAAACAAACATAAAATTGGGGTACATCTATACCAGTGTTTTTATCTTGCATTCTGATGAAGGATTCTGATAATCGTTCAACTTACTTAACATGACATACCTATATCATGACCTAAGGACCTTATTGGAGGAGAATTGCATTCCTGGAAAATCCCCCCAGAGGTTTATAGTGGGTTAAAGTGGGTTTGAGTGGGTTTATAGTGGGTTAAATTGGGTTTGAGTGGGTTTATAGTGGGTTTGAGTGATGTTCTGAATTTGCTCAGGCTGGGAGGCCATTTATTCTGGTCCTGAGTAGCTAAATCTCTTCTTTTCTCTACAGGGAAACAACTGGAAGGCATCTGGTAAGTTGGGTGGGACTCCTTACAATGACTGACTGGTTTATGAAACAAAGCAGTCCAGGTTTCAGTCTATGTTTCCAGCTTGAAACCTAACTCTCTGTATCATGAAACTTCCAAGTTCTAAAGCAGTGGTTCTCAACCAGGGGTAATTTTGTGCCCCGATCCCCAACCCCAGGGAATTTGGCAGTGTCTAGAGACATTTTTGATGGGTGGACGGAAGCCAAGGATGCTGCTATAAACACCCTACAATGCACAGGGCAGCCCTTCACAACAAAGAATTATCCAAGCAAAAAATGGCAGTGGTGCTGAGGTTGAGAAACCCTCGCGTAAAGAAAGGTAGAATGATGTCATGCCCACGCCTGACCAAGCCTTCTAACTACAGAAGTCCCAAGGGCTCCACATGGCTGTCTTAAAACACATCTGCCGTGATCTGTCAGCACTGGATCCACCCCTTTCAGACAAGATGGTAGCTGAGCTCTCGGTTCCATTAATGAGAGGAGACCATAGGTCAGTATTCCATCTGGACTCCTGGAGCCTGCTGACATTTGGGATGACCAGAATGTCTTTTTGCTTCGTTTGACTCAAACCGAGTAATATGAGCACTTCCACCTGAAACAGGTCTTGCCTCAGCATGGTCCAGGTTAACCTCTCCTGTTAACTGCCTAGGAACACCCCTTAGTCTGCAGAGCTTTATTTCAGTAAAGGTGTGTCAGTATCAGGGTGAATCTAGGGACTCCTCTTCTGCTGTGTTCTATTCTGCCCCAGGAGACATTCAGCAGTGTCTGGAGACCTGTCTGGTTGTCACAACTGATTGGGGGGGTGCCACTGGCAACTAGTGGGTGGAGGCCAGGATGCTGTTAAGCTTCTAGAATGCACAGGACAGCCCCCCAGCAAAGAATTTTCCAGCCCCAAGTGTTAGTAGTGCCAAAGTTGAGAAACTCTGATCTATGGTATTTATGCCTTTCGTTAGTTTTATAAGGCTGCTGACCGTGTAAGTCCTATCCTTGGGCAGAAATTATTCTCCTTGAAGTGTGGTGTTTGCTTTTTCTCAGACCAGTTTGAAGTTTTCTGGCTTATCCCGTCTCTTCTCTGCATTGCAGGCATACCTCCATAGTTGTGCACAAGGATGAGTTCTTCTTCGGCAGTGGCGGTATCTCCAGCTGTCCCCCAGTGAGTGGCTTCCCCCACACCCTGCCCTGAAGTCTCACGTTCCCAGGGTTCCCATAGACCAGGAACTTTACTACTACTCTGTATGTCTGGCTTCTAGCCCAGTGGATGTCAGCCTGTGGCTTAGTTCCTCATAACTACCTTAAGACTCAGCTCAAAAACACCCTTCCCAGGCCTCCTTTGTGCCCCCTCGACATATGTGGGTCCCTCTGGGTCACACCGAGCATGGTATGATGGATGAGCTGTTCCTGAGTCTCTGCAGGGAGCTGTGTATAAGCTCCTTGTGAGCTGAGACCGTGTCTCACTCTCTGTCCCTGTCACCAGCTCAGTGCCGAGCTCATAGTATGAACTCGGTCAATGTTGAGCTGAAGGATGAGGGCTCTGAGGGGTTAAGTGAGTTGCCCAAACTTACATGGCCAGTAAGTGGCACCAGTACTAAAACTCAGGACTCTGTCTCTAAAACCCATGTATCTTGCCACAAACTTTCTCTCCGAGCAATCTAAGGTTTTCGTAGAAGGTGCTCAAGCAAAGACCAACCAACCATTCATTTTGCTATTCATAAATGGAAAGTCATTCTTGATTTCTTCCTCTCGCTGGTCCCTTACCTCCTGTAACAAATCCTTCGTTAAGCCCAGTCAGTTCTACCTTGTAAATATATCTTAAGTCAGTCTCTGTTCATCTCTTCCCATATTTCCAGAGCTTTCACCTTCATCCATGCCACGCTCACGTCCAGCCTGGACCACAGCAGTACCTCTGCTCCTCCTCAGTCAGGTCTCCACACAGGAGGCAAAGTGATCTTTTCAAGATGAAAATCTGATCATGGCATTCCCCTGCTGAAGTCAGAACTCTGCCCACTGCTCTTGGGGTAAAACCCAGAAAGCTCAGCATGGCCTCCAAGGCCCTATCTGATCTGGTCACTGTCTCCCTCTCTGAATGACCTCTTTTCAGGTTGTGCCTTCCCGCCAACCCCCCCCCCCCCCCCCAACACACACACCTTCTTCTCATTCCTTGAACATACCTTGACATTTAAACCTACTCTCTCACTTCGTCCACCTCCCTGATCCTTCGCCTGGTTCTGCCTCTCCATCCTTCGGATTTGAGCTCAATGTCACTTTCTCAGGCAAGCCTTCCCAGACTCCTCAGACTGGAAAGGTCCCCTGTTATATGTACTGATGGCATGCTGGACTTTTAATAACCTTATTACAGCTCAAAATTATATATTGGTTTATGGGATTTTTTTTTTTTGTCTGCCTTCCCTGCTAGACTATAAGCTCCATGAGGGCAAGAATCTCATCTGTTTTGTCCACATCGTACCCCCAGTGCCTAGCATAGGCCTGGCACATAGTAAGTTCTCAATACATATTTGTTATATGAATGAATAATAGGGGGTCGAATAGTGATCTTTCAGTCTCTTACAATTTTGAGACCATTATTCTTGGACGATTGTAATGATCCTCCTCACCAGGCTTTCCCCAGTGCGTAGAACAATGTCAGCCACACAGTAGGTGCCCAATAGCTATTGGGTGAATTAATGATCTTTCCAGGGAGTTCTGCTCAGGAGTGCTCTCCCTTACCCCCTAGCCATTCCCAGCTCTGTCCTCCCCAGTGATCTGTTGCACACCCATGGCTGCTTTCCCCTTGGCCTCAGGCTCTCCTTTAGTCTGCTATAGCAGTCTATTAACCCATGGTGGAGGGTTTCCTGTAGGCCTTTCATGGGCCATTAACTCCCTTGCCTGGGGAACCCTATTGACATTGTTAGATTAGCCTCCCAGATAAAATAGAACTAAATTGTGGAAGTGTTTGCCAGCCTGCCAGACTTCTCACAGTCTTCACATTTGCCCAGTGTTCTAAGGGATAGCAAGTGTGTCACAAGAAAAAACTGGCTGCATACACTTAAATATAGGCATGGAAAGATGGCCTGTCAAGTGCTAGCCATTTCTGGTTCTCCTTTTGTGCCCTTGGGATCAGGCCTGTTGGGAACAAAGGGAGACTTCAGATTCTGGGTTTCTATTTTTTTATCAACTGGATGAGGTGACAGCGTCAGGGGTCTGGCCTGAGACTGGCCAGAGACTCAATTTCCCAGGGCCCCACCAGAAGAAAGCAGCCCAGCTTCTTAGCCACGTTGCCAGCATTTGGCAATGGAGAGTTAACAGGAAGCTCTAAGCCATTGCAGCCTTGATACAGATAGGAAATGACACTCTTCATCTGCCCTGGATGCTCTGAAAGGTAAACGTTGGAACAGAGCATCTGTGGTCTCCCAAGGGAAGCCACATTAAAAAATTCAGTGGAGATGGTGACTTAATGACTTTCTTTGGGTTGGCTCTTTTAGGGAGGGACATTGCTTGGGCCCCCAGACTCTGTGGTTGATGTGGGGAGCACAGAAGTCACAGAAGAACTCTTTCTGGAATACCTGTCCTCCCTGGGGGAGTCTCTGTTCCGGTGAGTGGAGACAGGGGTGGTGGTTAGTTGTGTCTGTCCCCCCACTAGACGGTCAGCCCCAGAGGTCAGCCACAAGGTCACATCGCCCAGAGCACTCAGCACAAGGTCTGGCCCAGTATTTGCTGAATAAATAGGAAGAGAAAGCAGTTATCATGCCACAGAAAGAGCTCAGCTTTGCTCCCAGGCAGATATCCCATCCCAGCATACCTTCTGCTGAAACCCTGAGGACAGGAAGGGCTATTTATTCCTTCTGATTAAAATCAGCTGCTGCTGTCTCAGCACTTGCTGTTCTCAACCCATCCTGGGCCAGCATCTCGTCCTGAAAAATCAAAACCAGGGTTTGTGGAGGGATTTGGATGAAATGCCAACTTGAGCAGGTTTTCTCTTAAGCTTTAGTCAATTGTCATTGTAGTAAGTGTTTAACACTAGAGCTCTGCTTTTGTGACTGTGAAGATTCTACTGAAACTGTAGAGGAGCCATATATTTTTATTTCATCTTTCCCTTAAAAATCTGTTTTTGTGGTCCAGAGTGGCAAATCAAGCAGTCCTTTTGGAGTGTATGAGAAAAGGAAAATCACAGTCCTCTTAACTCAGCTATGCTCTCCATGCCATTTCCTGGTTTGAGTTATTTCACATATGTGCTTGCTGACTCTCTCAGATCTGTTCTTCAAACCTTTCTTACAATGTACAGAAGCGAGGCCTACAACCTCTTTGAACACAACTGTAACACCTTTACCAACGAAGTGGCACAGTTCCTGACCGGGCGGAAGATCCCTTCCTACATCACTGACCTTCCCTCTGAAATTCTATCCACGTAAGTGGCCTTCGGTCTCTGCCCCAGCCCCTGAAATCCCCATTCACGGTCCGTGCTGCTCGTCTGGCCCCTGATCTCAGCAGAACCCTCCCGAGCTAGGTGGGCCCTGTCATGATGGCAGCTGCTACCAGGTAAAGCCACCATTCTCTCCACTCACTGATGCGTGCCTGTAATACTTCACCCTCCTTGGAGTTGAACCAACTCTATCCTGGCCTGAGTGCAACCACAGAACTTAGAAATCCACTTGATGCCGGCTCCAGCATTTGTACAGAGCCCTGGCATCTCATGAAGCGTGCCACTCCCCAGAAGTCCTCGCATAAAGTGTACTTTTAGGGGCGCCTGGGTGGCGCAGTCGGTTAAGCGTCCGACTTCAGCCAGGTCACGATCTCGCGGTCCGTGAGTTCGAGCCCCGCGTCAGGCTCTGGGCTGATGGCTCGGAGCCTGGAGCCTGTTTCCGATTCTGTGTCTCCCTCTCTCTCTGCCCCTCCCCCGTTCATGCTCTGTCTCTCTCTGTCCCAAAAATAAATAAACGTTGAAAAAAAAATTTAAAAAATAAATAAATAAAGTGTACTTTTAGATAGACAGGCAGAGAACAGATCAGAGGATTAGTAGGGTGGCTTATTTTGCGAATGTCATTTGTTAGTCTTTCTTCCCCTGCACCATGAGCTCTTTGATGCCCTCAGAGACAGCCTCCTACTTGCCCTCATACCTCAGTAGATGTTTTCTTCAAGAACGCACTGTAGCCCCTCCCACCCTGATGTGGTCCGAGCTTTGTGGGCCATCATCTAAGCAGTGTCCCCTGAAAGGACACACACAACACACACACACACCCAAAGCCATCACACCCTTCCCTTCCTTTGCTGTTGTGTTCAGGCAAGCCTCTAACCACTCCAGGACCATGTCTGTTTGCGAACCCTGACTCAGTTTCTCCTGAACTGGGCCCTGTCCAACAGAGATCCTGGCAGGTTTAGCAGGCTCAGCAAGGTGAGCTGTTTTTCACACCTGGGTAGAAACCTCTTAGGAAAAACTTGCAAGGGAAACAAGGCTGCGGTGTCAATCTAGTGAGGAAAGCCCCATCTCCCAGCCCTGCCTCTGCCTTCCCGTTTCTTGGTGGGTGTGTTAAGCCTCACAGCCTTACTAAAGGATCTAGGTTATGAGGCCCTAAGCAAGTATAAGTAGCTGGAATGTTCTTGCTGTTATTATTTGGTGGGTGAAGCTCCAGGACTTGTCTGAATTAAGGTTAATATATCTTGGTGTCATCTGTTTACGCTTGAGAATGCTCCCTTTGAACCTGGACATGATTTTCAAAAATGGCAATATCCACCAAAGAAAAAGAAAGCCAGTAACTGAGATGTGTTGTGGGTACCCTGATTTAAGGTTCTAGGAATTTTGAAAAGTCTCTAAGGTTCCAGTATTTGCAGTGTTTTTTTCCAGCCAAGTTACTCTGAGAGCAAACTGGGAGCCCTTTAGAAAGTGGCCTTAACACCTCCTGGCAACCTGCGTTTGTCATTTTTCCTGAGTATTCCCTAGAAAATACCTTTTTCTTATCCTTTTTCTTCTGCCTCAGTTTCCTCACTTAAACTTTATTTTTATCCATGTATACCATGAGGATTAAAGATTCAAGTGCAGAAAGGTCAGAAAGCTCTAGTTCCCTGTATGCAGCTAGCCTGTTCAAGCCAGAGCTAACCAGGGTCTACAGGTGAAGTAGTAAGGCGGTAGCATCTCTGCGGGGTGAGGGGGACCCCAGGAATAAAAACACAGAGCAGGCCATTTTGAGGGCTCCTCCATGAACGTGATGTGCGAGGTAGGTGAGAAAAGCGAGTGAGGTTATGGGTGTCCTTCTTCCCTGTGTGGTGGCGTCACTGTACCCATGGGCGCGGTTGTGACTGTCTGCACCCAGCCCACCCAAGCCCCTGGGTCTCTTTTCTCCACAGGCCCTTCGGACAGGCCCTGCGGCCCCTCCTGGACTCCATTCAGATCCAGC
The DNA here is from genome assembly GCF_028749965.1 of Puma concolor. Lineage (NCBI taxonomy): Eukaryota > Metazoa > Chordata > Mammalia > Carnivora > Felidae > Puma > Puma concolor. The sequence continues at coordinate 7,388,205 of NC_141673.1, forward strand.
CTCCTGGAGGGAGCCCCGTGGGCCGACCCAACGGCCAGAGCTAACAGGACTGCATGGGACCGCCCTGCCTCACTGGGGCTTTTCCTTTTTAAACAAAACAAACCCTACCAGATTTCTATTTTGTAATTTTACATCAGAGCTAACAACCAGGGGAAGGCTTTTTAAATTTCCCAGGGAAGGAGATCACCAGGCTGCATGTAGGACAATGCTGCTAAGAAACAGAACAAAATGCCATCCCTTCTAATAGTATTATACTAATTTATTAAGGCTGTCTTGTCTGTGAGTTCACTCTTGACGCTGCTTCCTAGGCATCCTCCACACTGGAGAAAGGGAGAGGGTTTGTTTAAGCAGAAGGCAAGAGGCACGGTTTGGGGGAGCCCCGACCCAGAACCTCTTTCCAGAGAACGCCCACGCTGTACCCAGGTTGCCACCACCTGTGGGACGCAGGTGAGTTTTACAACATCCACGAAGCAGCCATTGCAACATCCCGGAAGCAGTTCCTCTCTAGTGTTAAATGAACCAAAGGATTTGGTGCACGTGAGACCAGTTTCAGGATGACTGACCCAACCTAAGTGAACTCTGTAGCCACAGCCTCTCTCACCTCCTCTCCCTACCCCAAGCAAGGCCACGGGGCCAGGGCTGGAGCAACCAAAAGCCTCAGGATCAGGGGAGAGTGACAGCAAGTGTCAGGCCAGAGAAAACAGGATAAAGCCATTCTTCCTTCCACCTACTGATTGCCAATCCTCTGACATCAATTTTGGAGAACCTGCCTTGCTGGCTACAGGCTGCTCTTCCTCAGCATGGCTGACCTCGTAGTTTGTGAAGGTTTGGGCTGGAGCGGCAGAGACCCAGGCCTATTGTCTACAAGTAATAATGTAGATTGTTTGTAGTCCCTGTACCACCCCCCTTCACCCCCAGACCAGATGCAATATTCAGCTAGGGACCAAGGGGAAATGATTCCCTGTTCTAGGAAAATATCCCTCATGTAGAAAGATAGAATAATAATGCAGAATCAAGGTGGCAAGCAAATTTTGAGTTGTTTCTGATAGAGATTTTTTACATTATCCTCAGTGTGTTTTGAAGGCACATGTTATTTCTGTTGTCATTCTGACTTTAAGGATGCATTGTTGAGAGCCTGACTGGGCATTTTCCTAATGAGCTGCTGCTAGGAGCTTATAGGGAGGACCAATCTGGACGTTTCTTACCTGGAGAGGCTTTCAGATTCCTTTTCTACACATGCCTCCCTTAAGTTAGTTTTTTGGGGGGGGGGTGTGGAGAAGGGTCTCAGAGCTGTCAGGTCCCTGAGTCCCAGCCCTGGCATCTATGGGTCCCTCCCGCCACAGCTCCTGCCACTTCTCAGACTTGAATTATGTTCTCTTTCCTGGGGTCCGGCCTGCAGCAGGTGCCTTTGCTCTTCAAAAAGCTGCTGCTCATCTTCCCGTCTCTACCATTAGCCATAGCAGTTGGCGTCATCAGGGGCTTGGCTAGAGGAAAAGGTGATTTTCTGCCTTTCTGTTTGCCTGTGACCTGCCCAGAGGCACCTCCATGGTGACGAGCTGTGATGTCAAGTGACATTTTGGAGAGCAGAAAACTAGCAGGGACTGTTATTTAATGTTGACCTACTGGCAGAATTGGGCTCACGGAGAATAGGTTTCGGGCTGGGTACCTCCCGGGAAGGCAGCTTACTAGTGGAGTCCTTTGCTTCCCACCCAGGTTTCTCTCCTTTTCCAGGTTGCCTTGCCCAGCCCTCTGTCTCTTCCAGGCTCCTGTTCCAGACTTTCCCTCCCAGGGCTCTCAGCTCTAGCCAGAAGGTGTGGCATCACAGTCTCCTTCTCTCTTCTCCCCCATATCCAGGCTCAGCTGGCTTCACTCCTAATAGCAGTCACTCCAGACCCAGGAGAAGTTAGCCAAAGTAGCTACCCTGAGAGACTGTCACTTGGTTCACTGAAAGTCCCCCTTCATGCCCAGCAGCCGTTTGTGCCAATGCCTGGGCTCTAGGCTTGTGGGGAAAGATGGAGGGATCAGCCAGCAAGCAGCCTTCTCTGAGCTCTCCAGGAAGGCCAGCTCTCTCCTCCCACCCAAGTCCCACTATCACTCATTTTGGAAGCCTGGGCTCAGGCTACGACCGCCAACCCAATCCTCACATTTCTCTGTCAATCCCAGAACCTCAGGAGCGTGCTCATTATGACCAGCTAGCTCCACACAAGTGTGCGAGGCAAGCAGAGTGAGAAATGAGCCATGTGTGTATCATACAGTAGACACCTCCATCAAGGTCCATTGGTTTAAAGGGACAGGGAAGGAGGAGGGATGGACCTCACCCCTTCCCCAAAATAAAGCTTGTACCTTTGAGATTCCTTTTTGCCCATGAAGTCAAACTAATGACTGTGTCTAGTACGGAGGTGTTTGCTGGTTTTCTTTGATGTTTTTTCTAATGCAATAAACTCATTTCTGCCTGCTGCATTTGCGTCGTGCTTAAGGTTTGGGTATGCGTCCAACATAGCCAGGCTTCTTCTCAGTCTGTCTCCCTCTGAGCTTAACTCTGCTGAGTCTGGATATGCTGCCTTTGCTTGTTTGTTAGCCTTGTGGATGAGAAGTGACAATAATAGGGAAGAATATTTGACTTTCACCATTGGTTTACAAAAATGGAGAAAAGGCCCCGAGAGAATACTACTTGCCCAATGTCACCTTGCAGCTGGTGGTAGAGAAAGACTCAAAGCCTCGTCTGCTGGCCCCAGCTTCTGAGATCTTCCTCTAGAGGACCTTGGTCATCAGAGAGCATCTCACCCCACCAAGAAGCGTATACTTATGGTTTCCGTTTGGCTATAGGCTGGGTCTGTGGCCCCAAGGATCTCTGCCCACCTTGTTACGACGACCTCACTGAACAAGTGTGGAGGTGGGTGGATGGCTCTCCGAGCGTCCCCTGGCACTACAGACACTAGTGTGGCCGCAGGTGTCTGTTGGTTCAGTTGGCTTTGAGTGAGCACGTGCCACAGGCCGAGGCGAGGCTAGGTACTTTCACACACAACGGACTTGAGGTGTAGGTACTGGTCTCGTGTTACAGATGGGGAAACAGGTACAGAGAAACTAAGTTATCCAGGTGGCAAACGGCCGGGCCCTTGAATCCAGGCCATGTTCTCACCACCACACCTGTGAGACCTTATTATTGAGGCACTGTGTCTTTCCAGCGTGCTAGCTGAAGAATAAGGCTCTGTCTCTCCAGAGGACACAGAGGGTAGGTGGCTTTGGCTGACATCTCCCCCTGCCCCCAAAGCTGACATGTTCTGAGGCAGGAATCTCTAAGAGTGCCTGCTCTGAGATCACACAGCCTGTGCTTAAGTCCTAACGTTGCCACTTGTAGGCCAGTCTGTTTGTCTCCTTTTCTGTAAAATGGAGGAAATGGTACCTACCTCACAGGGTGGTTTTCAAGAGAGTAAATGTAAAGTGCTATGCTCGGTGCCTGGCACAGATCAAACGCTCAGTGAATGTCAGGCTGAGAGCAGACTGCATTCAACAGCCACGGACTGGGGGCTCCTGTGAGCCAGCTCTGGGCAGAGGCCCCTGCCAATCCTCTCTGCTGAGGACAGTTTCCAAGACCAGATGCTGCTGATGTGTACTGCCTGCTTCTGTGGGAAATGACACATGGTTTTACCCTTAGACTTTGTGACTCACGGCAAGTCAGTCTAGGGTAAATTCATTCATCCCCACAAACGTCTTCCTGGGAGCCTATTGTATGTAAAGCAGCCCTGGGCTCTGTGCTGAGGGTACAGAGGTGAGCAGGACCAACAAGGCTCCTGCCCGGCAGGGATTCTATTCTGAGGAGGCTGGGAGACAAAAGGGTAGAGAAGTTTGGTGATCTCAGGTGGCCTAGTGCTAGGGAGGAAATACAACCAGGTGGCAGCAGGTGTGAATTCCCCAGGTGTGAAGGAGTACGTGTCAGGAGGTTGGGGAAGTTGTGTGACAAGGTGATGTTTAATCTGAGGCCTCACTGACAAAGTATAGATCAGAGAGAAGAACACTCCGGGCACAGGGAGCAGCAAGTGAAAAGAATGTTGGAAGGACTGAACGGAGGCCAGAATGACCGGAGCACGAGAGCCAAGGAGGTGGTGGAAGGTGTGGAGGCTGGAGAGGCCAGCGGGCCAGACGGCGCGAGGCTTTGTAGGTCAAAGAGTAACATAATCGATTTGCTATGTTGAGTGATGGGATGGTGCAAGAGGAGCAGAAAATGAGGCGGGGTGGGGGGTTGCAGTTGTCAGGTAAGAGGTGAGGTGTGTTGTGCATCTGCTAAGTGACTGGGGAGCTGCGAAGAAGCTCCCTGCTCCCCTGGTGTTCAGAGTGCTGGGAGGAATGGACAGCTCCTGTGAAACAGGAAAGGCCAGAGCTGCAGGATGGCGCAGCCACTGCCACAGCCCCTTGTCCTGCATCCATGAGCTTCAGCGGAGCTCCTCCAGCTTTAGTTTGGGGTGTGCTTAGATTTCTTCATTTGTTTTTTCCAAAAAGTATTTGCTTTGATCGTATTATATATCTAGAAAATGTAAGCAACCAATGAAAGTACAAAGATGAGAGGAAAAGTTGTCTGCAATCCCATCATCCTAAGAGGTGTTGGATTTTGTGAACATCTTTGCAGAGGGTTCTGTGGATTTGAAGACACACATGCTGAACATGCTGTGTGGTACCTGCCTTTGTTCTCAGCATGTAGTGAAGATCTGTACGGCCCCAGCAAGGTTGAAAGAAAACCATTGAGGAGGGAGTGATGGTGCCTGGTGGTACTGGATAGAGGAAGCTCTAAGGAGAGGACATTCCGGCAAAGTTCCCTAAAGCTTGAGGGAACCATTAGGTAAGAGTAGGCTGCTCATCACAGCTGTGTGCGTGGAGGCCGGACCTGCTCTGGAATGGGATCATGGTGTAAGAGGACGCCTGCCTGGGCGGGTGGGTTGTACCATGAGACCCTTGTGTCCTCACACTCATAGGGGCTCTGGCCTGAGAGGGCAGCAAAGAACCAGGAGGGGTCTGGCACATCACTGAATGTGACCCCTTGACCACGGAGCCTGGCTGCTTTGAAGGGGGTAGGGCTTTGGGGACTGACCCTGGTCTGAAGGGTGGCCTGGGAGCCCAGAGTCCCCTGCAGAGATCTCTGCTCAAAGGTTTGGCTCCCCTGGAGAAAGCCCCACAAGGTCACGCTGCAGTGAGACAGGTGGACACCAGGTGGCGCTGTGGATGTACTCGGGGCCCAGCCCACCCCCAAGGGGCTAGTCTCACCTACCCCAGGTCACAGAAGCAAGCCCTGCCCCCTACACACCTCAACCACTGTGCCGCCCCCGACCCCGCCCAGAAGCCCACAGTACAACAGTCCAATTGTTCTCACATTTATCAAGGCCCTTCCTAAGTTTGTCCCTGGACCTCTCCACCCCCCATCCCCTGCTGTTAAGTGTAGGCCACTGTCACTGCAAACAGTATCCACCTCCACCTTCAATTTACTGTTTGCTGGACCTGGATCATCTCTCCCCAACTATCCTCAGAGCAACCCCTTTCTCAGAGCTAAAGGCCCAGCTACAGCATTTCCTCTACAAAACCTTCCTGACTTCTCCCTACCCCAGAGCAGACCCCTCCTCTTGTGGGTGCTTCCTGGCAGGCTCCCACTAGCTGGGGCACCCTCCAGGGGTAGGGTCTAGCTGTGATCACCTGAGTGCCTGAGCCCAGCACAGGACCTGGCACAGAGCCAGCATCTCCTTGCGGGGCGGACATCAAAGGGGAGGGTCGGCCATAAAAATTTGACCCTGGATTTGGATACATACCTGCCTGGATTGGCCCTCTGACTCAAATGACCCTGATCAAGGCCTCCCTCTCTATGGGCCTCTCTGAATCTGTAGAATAAAGACTATAGATCGGACAGTCTCTACCACCCCTCCTGGGGAGCAAAACTCCTCTCCCTGCCCATGACTCTAGAGACTAGTTCTCAGTCCTGGGACTGAGCTCTGATCCACAGAGATCACTAACCCCAGGTGTAGAGGGGGAGGGAGGGCTGCTGCCCCTGCCCCCCATCTCCAGGTGGGGCAGTGCCATCCCTGGCCCCACTGGCTTTGGCCCCACGGGAGCCTGTGCCAACCCAACAACAGCCTCCACCCCCTCCACAAACACCACCTCTGAGCATGTGCCCTTCTGCTTATTTAAATTCAATGGACTTGTTTGAGCATGTGCCCTTCTGCTTATTTAAGTTCAACGGGACTTGTTTATTGTGAAAACAATAGAAGTCCTGCAGGTGTTTTGAAATATGGAGGAAAAAAGTCAACATCCACAATCTCCCAACCTCCTGCTGCCCATAAACTAAGAGGGAATTAGAACCAACAACCAGCCCTGACTGTTCTTTGCAAAGCCCCTTTTAGCACAGCTCCTTTCCTGCGCCCCCTCATCTTCCTGACAGCCTGGGAGAGGCTGGCAGTGGTGGCCCCATTTATAGATGAGAAACAGGCTCAGAGAGTGGGAGGGACCTGCCCAAGTTCACCTAGCTGCGGAGGGACAGCCCCAGGAGGGACAGCCAAGGAACGGTCAGTCTGCCTGTATATACACTGCATCAAGGCTGCTCCTCAGGCCGGGACTGCACCCCTGAAAAAGTCACACTCCAGGGTCGCATGGGTGACTCAGTAGGTTAAGTGTCCGACTCTTGATTTGGGCTCAGGTCATGATCTCACAGTTCAAGCCCTGCGCCCATGGACCCTGCTTTAAGGTTCTCCCCTTCCCCTGCTCATGCATTCATGCTCTCTCTAAAAAAAAAAAAAAAAAAAAAAAAAAAAAAGTCATACCCCAGATAGAGAAAAAGAGGGTCAACACCTCCCATATTCACTCAGCACATGTTGACAGTTGGCCTTCCACCAAGGGGGCAGGGAAAAGCATGGGCTTTAGAGGAACAGAACTTAATGTGAATTCTGACCTTGCTGTGATTCTGGGAAGCCAAGGTCACCCCAGAGGGTGTCAGTACTCTGGTGTCAGTACCTACCTCTAGAAATTGATATAAGCGTACTCACCTCAAAGGGTTCTTGGCAAAAGCAAGTGAAGTACCCAGGGTAGGAGCTACACTGTCCAAACCAAATATGGAAGCCACTAACCTCCAAATCTCAGTCAAAGGTCTGGCCCCAAAGAGCCAGAGCCTTCCTTTTTGAGCAGGATCCTTCCAGGCTAGGGTCTCAGGCCCCCTGTCTTCAGACCTGGCTTCCTTTGGTGCTCTCAGAATGCCCTCTGACGACCAGTCTCTGTAGTCCCAGTTCCCCCAGTCCTACTTCTGCCTCCCCCTAGGGCCTCTCCAAGGCCCCATCTGAACACCAGTTGCCAGGGATGAGCCTCCCTCTTAAAGGGACACACTGGTAGCCACAGAGCTACTCCGTCTGGTACTCCTGGATTTGTGCCTCAGAGCACTCACTCCCCCTCCCTGGGTTTCAGTAAAAAAGGTTGAGGTGAGAATTCTGGAAGAGACTGTGAAAGGTATCTGTAAGGAAACTAGTTCACTACAGATGTGCTATTGTTGGGAGCTTAGCTTTGTTTGTATTTGTAAGAGTGGACCCAATCCATAGGAGACAAAAACCTGTCCTGCCTTGTGCGCCCCATCCTACAGCTTCTGGAGCCCAGCAGCAGGGTGGGGCCTGGGTATCTGCATTTAACCAGTTCCTAGGAACTCTTGGCTGTGAGATATGAGAGACTAATTTAGGCAATTCCAGCCCCACCCACCGGCTCTATACTAGCTAACTGGGCCCTGGGAGGGGTCTTAGGCCCTGCCAGTGATGGGGTTTTGGAGTGGTGGGGGTCCAGAGCCGATGGCCAAGAAAGAATTCTGGAAGACGTCTTCGGTGCAAAAAAGGTGATTTTCTTAAAGCACAGGGACAGGACCCATGGGCAGAAAGAACTGCACTGGGGTTGTGAATAGTGACTGGTTATATACCATGAGTTAGGGGAGGTAAAGGCAAAAGGGAGGCCTCCAAAAAGACTTTCATATGCTAAAGAGGACTCAGAAGATAGGAGGCCTTGCAATAGTCAAACTAAGTTGTTTTCTCTCTAGTAGGGCATTAACATGAAGACCGTAGAGAGTTCCTAGCGAAATGCTATGCTCTGTATTTGCCTCAAGTATTTGCCAATGGGCTGCAGGTTATAGAGAAATTTAATTTTATTTCTTGCCTTTGTTTCCCAGATCACTACGGAAGGAAGGGTGACGTTGGGGCTCCAGGAAACTGAGTCTATAGGTTTCTGGAGATCAGGCTATTGATAAGATTGCCTTTTTCTTGTAATTTACTAAAACATTTGCATTTGTAAACTATTGGTGACTCCTGTCCTGCACGACTGTGATTTCTATCAGTTAACTATTTCTTTTTTCCTTCTCTCAGCTTTAGGGCAGCCAGGAGTGCCTGAGGAATGTCACAAGTATCCCACCTGGGGGGAGGGGCGTGTTTGCTAGTTTGCGCTTTGCCCTCAGCTTGCCTTATGCTCCCTCATCACCAGTGCCCGGAGACCCAAGGACCAGATCTGGATGGAGCAGGAAGAGCAGATCGAGTTGGGTTTTCCTTCCCGCGGAGATGGTTCTGCTTGCTGTCAGTATTCAACAGAAAACAAACGCTTCTTGAGGGCAAGGCCCTTGTTTTGTTCTCTACAGTATTCCCAGAATCCAGAACAGTGTGTACCCCAACACATTTGTTTAATGAATGAACCAAACTCTGGCATAGGGCCTGGAAACAAACAAACAAACAAACAAACAAACAAACAAACAGGTGTTTTCCTATGGCCCGGATTGAATATGGCTCCTCAGCAGGGCACAATTATTGGTCCTGTCTTTTACATTTTTTTCTATATTTTGCTCATCACAGATTTTTTTGGCATTAATTTTTATTTTTAAAAAATATTAAATTAGAAAGAAAAAAATTAAAACACCACTTATTTTGATGTTTATTTTGGTGTCCTCCTAAGTTTTTTGCCTGTGCAGGTAATCACCTTACCTGTTCACTCTGGTCTCAGCCCGGCAGGCCTGCCAGGTTCTTTATATAGCCTTGGGTACATCCCTTTTGTTTTTCCTCACCAAGTGGAGACGACAATACCTTCTAGAGCTTCTGTGAGAATGCATGAAGATATGCAGTCAACTGTCCAGTGTGATGGCTAGCACATAGTAAGGGGGTCAATAAATAATGGTTATTCCTAGCTCACTGTTCATAGTCCTATCAGGTGGGGATTACGTCCCCATTATGTAGATGAAGAAACAGTTCGGGAAATGTGACTTGTCCAAGTCCTTATAGTTAGCAGGGACCAAACTGTGGTTTTCCGGACTCTGCCTCAAGCGATCTGATGAGAACAAAGGCAAAAGGAAATGTAGACAAAATTAAATTTCCTTATAACCTGCAGCCCATTGACAAATCCTTGAGACAGGCAGAGTTTAATATTCCTCCTGGAAGTCCCAACTGTCTCAACGTTAATGCTCTGCTAGAGTAAAAAAAAAAAAAAAAAAAAAAAAAGATCATAGTTTGACAATAGCAAGGCCTCTTAGATCCTGAGAATCTTCTTTAGCATATGAAAGTCCTTTTGGAAACTTCTCTTTGTCTTTACCTTCCCCAAATCCCAAAGTATATAATCAGTTACTCCTCACAACCCATTCCAACTCTTTCTGCCCATGGGTCCCATCCCTGTGCTATAATAAAAACACATGTTTACACCGAAGACATCTCCAGAATTCTTTCTTGGACTTCAGCTCCAAACCCCAACATTTCAAACCATATCAGATCTTCCTAGGGCACTGCAGCTACCAAGACAAAAAAACAAAACAAAAAACTATCAAAAGCATTGTGCACTGAAGTGCCACTCATAGGTGTGTGGATGTGTGTCTTTGCATGGCCTAAACTGCCAGAGCTGATCACAGGTGATGAGGGAGCGTGAGGTAAGCTGAGGGCAAAGTAAAGCTGGCACACACCCCCTTCCCAGGTGGGACGTGTATTTATTCCTTGGACACTCCCAGCTACCCAAAAACAGGAAAGGACAAAAAAAACAAATGATTAAACAGATAAGAGACTCCACCAGTTTACCAGAAAAAGGCAATCCCATCAATGGCCTAAAGTCCAGGAACTCCCTGTTGTCAATATTAATGCTTTGCTAGAGGGAAAAACCACCTTAATTCAACAATAGCTAGGCCTCCAGTATGTCTTTAGCATGTGAAAGTCTTTAGAAACTTCCTCCTTACTTCATCTCCCCAACTCCATAAAAGGGTCACTCCCCACACTTGCTGTACAGCTCTTACCTGCCCATGGGTCCTGTCCCTATGCTTTAATAAAATTACCTTTTTGCACCAAAGACGCCTTCAAGAATTCTTTCTTGGCCATCGGCTCTGGACCCCACAAACCATCACCCCCAAACTTCATCACAGGCATTGGCAAGAATAGTGGATGCAGCAAAAATGCCCACCCACGCATACTCCCAAACTGAATGGCACTCCCTGGGAGCGGGGGGGGGGGGGGGGGGGGGGGGCTTGGCTCTGGCAGTATGGAAGGAAGCCAAAACAGAATCCTGGAGAAGAGGAAGCTGTAGTCCATGCATTTCAAAGGCAACTTTGAAATTCACCATAATACCAGCACCCAGAGACAGCCTGCTGCTTTTCATTACCATGCTTTTTCCACGCTAAATATTCTACAACACAGATTTTTATGGCTTCGCGGCACTTCATCTCATAAATAGATCATAATTTAACCAATCCCCATTTTTCCCCTTATTTTCTAAAAGTTAAATTGCTGGCTCAGAGGTCTGCCCATTTTTAAGACTTTTGACGTGCAATACCTGTTTAATCAGTAACGGTATCAAACACATCTATACAAATTCTCCTTTGGAATAGGCCTGCTGTGTGCCAGGTCCTATGTGGGCTCTTTTACACTTTTTATTTCTTTGCATATGCACAACAACCCTACAGAGTAGGTGATATTCTTCCCATTTCACAGATGGAGACACAAAGCCTCAGAGAGGTGAAGTGACTTGTTCGAAGTCACATAGTGGTGGAGCTGGGAGGGAAGGCAACCTAGGACTGATCATAAAGTCAACGTGATGGTTAAATAATTATGAATAGAGGGATCCAGAAAGGTTTCTTGAAGGAGGTGGACCATGAGCTAGGCCTCACGGGGTGGACAGAATGACAGCGGAAGAATTATTAGTCCGCCAAGGCCATCTGGTAAAGTCCAGAGCCTGAGCAAAGGCCATCAGATTAACGCTTAAGATTTGTAGGGCAAAGGCATTAGCAAGGAACGGGTGAGTCACGGAGTGACTGACGGCGGGCGGGGAGACTCGGGGACAGCTCAGGTTCTTGGAGTCCCGCCCTCTCACTGCACTGCAGGGTTTGAGGCTCCGCCCCCGTCCAGCCACCCAAGATCAGATGCAATCAGAATATTCCCGCCGAGCACCAACTCTGGCCCCGCTCCTCTCTTCCGGGTTCTATGCCTCACTTCCCGTCGCGCCCAGGCTCAGGCCCCGCCTACGTCTGGTTTGGAACAATCAGACCAGCCTGCTGCTCTCTGCTCCTCCCTATGCCACGCCCCCTCCCCACCTGGTGCAATCAGAATCAGCCTTCCTGAGTCAGCTCAGGCCCCGCCCCCGCCCCGTCAGGGCAGTCCTTCTCCCGCCGAGATCACGCCCTGGCCCCGCCCCTCCCGCGCCCCGCCTAGTCTAGCCTCTTTCCTACTCGGCTCTGGAGGCGGCCTCGCTGCACTCTGCCGCGCGCGCCGAGCTGCAGCCATGGCGGTCGCCACTGAGGGCGCCCGCAGGAAGGAGCGCGTCCTCTGCCTGTTTGACGTGGACGGGACCCTCACGCCGGCTCGCCAGGTAAGGCCCTGACGTTCAGCAGCTCCCGTCGGGAGTGTCACGCGGACAGAGAGGGCTGCAGCGACGTGACCCTGGACACCCCAGGACCGAGTGTAGGATGCAGCGGTATACAGCCCCTAATGCCCCAGGGCCGCCTACTGGGAGTGATGGGGACTCGGTCCTCCATGTCCCATCCCCCGAGCGTCTGCGCTCACCTTCTGCCCGGGAGCGTCGGGGCGGGTGGGAGTCTGGAGGGAGGAGGCTGCGAGCGGGGACCTAGCTTCGCTGCCCCCGCTCAGGCCTCCTCTCGCCGAGGCCTGGTCCCCGGGCGCCCCCGCCTCGCCAGCCCGGGCACCCGCCCCTAGGATGCACCTGTAGCCCGAAGCTGGCGACTGAGCCCGGGGCTCTAGAGCCCTAGCCCAGAGCCCTCTGCGCGCACCCAAGCATCAGAGTCGCCACCTAGTGGGATTCGGGGGTCTCGGAGCCAGCCCACCAGACCTTTACAGGCCTGGGTGGACGTCTGTTTTCTCAAGCTCCTCACCCACTTTACCTCCCACCCCCAGTTATGGAAGGAGGTAAGGCTTCTGTAACTTTTCGGATTAGTTTTGGGCTCTGACCACCTGGATGGAGGTGAGAGTCCCCAGGCCTGGTCTGGTCACTGAACATACTGTGGCACAAGGAGGGTGGGAGTACTGCTTGTTTAAAGGCTTGTCGCCAAACTCTGCTCCACGCTCAGTTTTTCTAGCTTTGGATCTCACCCTAGATGAGCCCCCAATCTGATCTGGTGGGGTACATAAATAAGCAGGCCTCTTTCTTGTTGGCCCTAAGGGTATTCTGCCCTCCAGTCCCTGGGCATAAGGAACAACTAAGATCCCCTAGAGCAGGGAGCCAGTAGGGCTGGGTTGCAGGGCAGAGACTGATGGAAACCCAGGCCTTAGCCTCCCCTTTTAGGTCCTGAATGACCTCCCCCCCCCCTTCCCTATTGGACGGCCCTGGATTGGGTTCTGGGGGCACAAGGAGGTATTTGGCTGCCCTGCCTCCAGCAGCTCTCAGGGTCCTCCTCAAGGATGGCAGAAAGAGGTCAGTGGAGGGTGGCAGGGTCGAAGACACAGCCCCAGCCCCTCCCTCTGACCCTTTGCTCCACTGACCCATCAGCCTATATAAGAACAGTGTGTTATTACTTGTCCTTCAATGTTCATGCCAAGCCCTATCCTTAGTGCTTTTTAAAAGTTAATTTTTGGGCTACCTGGCTGGCTCAGAAGAGCATGCACCTCTTGATCTGGGGGGTCATAAGTTCTAGCCCCACATAGTGTAGAGATTCCTAAAAAAATAAATATATAAGCTAAAAACTAAAAGTTAATTTTTTAATGTTTATTTAAAAAATTTGTTTTAAATGTTTATTTATTTTTGAGAGAGACACACACACACAGTGTGAGCAGAGGAGGGGCAGAGAGAGAGGGAGACCATCTGACGCATGCTCCAGGCTCTGAGCTGTTAGCACAGAGCCTGATGCAGGGCTTGAACCCACGAACTGTGAGATCATGACCTGCGCTGAAATCGGTCGCTCAACCATCTGAACCATGCAGGTACCCGTAATGTTTATTATTTATTTTTGAGAGACAGAGAGCGAGCGAGGAAGGGACCGAGAGAGAGACAGAGGATCCTAAGCAGGCTGTGCACTGACAGCACTGAGCCCGACGCGGGGCTCGAACTCAAACCGTGAGGTGATGACCTGAACTGAAGTCCGACACTTAACCTACTGAGCCACCCAGGCGCCCCAATAAAAGTTAATTTTTAATTGTACACGTATTCATAAACACTTTCTTTTGTAAAGAATGAAAACAACAGAGAAGGCTAAAGTTCCCTCTGACTATGTCAGGATCCCTGGCCCACCCCCTCCCGAGAGAAAGGTGGTTGCCTCTCCTGTGGCTTCCCTCCAGACCTTCATCTAGATCTGTTTGCTCAGAACAAATATTAAGCATTGTTTTGTGAGGCTTCTTTTATTTATTTATTTTTTTAATGTTCATTTATTTTTGAGGGAGAGGCAGACCGCGAGCAGGGGAGGTGCAGAGAGAGAGGAGACACAGAATCCGAAGCAGGCTCCAGGCTCTGAGCTGTCAGCACAGAGCCTGACGCAGGGCTTGAACCCACAGACCGCGAGATCATGACCTGAGCCAAAGTTGGACACTTAACCAACTGAGCCACGCAGGCGCCCCCCCCCTTTTTTTTTCCCCTAATTTAATGGATGATATCATACTGTGTGTGCCTTCCTGGAACTTGCTTTTAACAGTTAACAGCAGGTCTCAGGACTCTCCCATATTGGAAGCACAGGCCTGCCTTATTCTGTGTAACCACAGTGTAGTATTTCAGAGCAGGTATTTACCATTCTCTGATTGATGAGCCTATGAGTTGTTTGCAGGTTTTCACTATTACAAACCATACCCCAGGGGACCTCCATATACATCCAGGCAAGAGAAGCGGAAGTTCTGGGTAACGGGGCACACGCATTTTAAGTTTTCATAGATATTGCCAAATTACCCTCCAAAATGGCTGCACCAGTTTACACTCTCATAGGCAACATCTGACATCATCATTTACTACACATATTGTCAGCTTTAAAGAGCTGAAAGTTTGAAAACATGGAGTGTAACTCATTAGTTTGCATTTCCTTGGTGGGGAATCCTCATGTGATTAGTCACCAGTTAATTGCTTGTTTATTTCCAAGCACTCTGGATCCACGATCTCATTTAATCTTAGCAGTGACTGCCTCCATCTGGTTGCTACTCTGTTTCCCCCATTTTATAGATGGGACAAGTAAGGCAAAGAAAACAAAGCCCATTGCTCAAGATCATCCTGCAGCTGAGAGACTTTTTGAACCCATTACATCTAGTTTTGTGGTCTGGGTTCTAAACCTTGAACCTCAGATTCCAGTGGAACCATGGGCTCCCTGGATTCTGAGCACCAAGTGAGGATTGAATGGGGGTCCCAGACATGCTGACAGCCACAAATCTTGTGCTTTCCCCAACCTGTCCCTGCAGAAAATTGACCCTGAGGTGGCTGCCTTCCTGCAGAAGCTGCGAACTAGGGTGCAGATTGGTGTCGTGGGCGGCTCGGACTACTCTAAGATTGCTGAGCAGCTGGGAGAGGGGGATGAAGGTATGAGCAGCGCCCAGAGCCACCCACAGTTAGGATGGGGGGTGCAGGGAGTGGGGAGTTCGGGAGGCCCCTGGACCCATGTGCCTTCAAAGACCCTGCCCCGATTCTGTGCTGCAGAGGAAGTAGGGGGAAACAGCGAAATACTCCCCTCACTGATTCACAGTGAGCACCTACCATGTGTCTGGCACTGTGCCAGGCTTTGGAGAAACAGGGAACAAAGCAGACAGAATATTGCCCTTGAGTAGCTCACATTCTCTGCTCTCTTTGCTGAGTCTAGGATGATTTCCTTGTCTTTAAAATGCACATAGTTATGCCTGGCTGGCCCAGTCGGTGGCCCCTGCCTGGCCCCTGAAATGCACAGTAGTTAGTAATGGCTACCATTGCTGAAAATGGCCATATGTTAACTTCTTTTCATTTACTCCTCAACACCAACTTTAGGAAGGGCTTGGTTATCCCATTTAACAGAGAAGGATCTGAAGTCACTCAGGAAGTTGTTTTAGACCCAGAGCATCTGTTCTCAGCTGAGTTCCTGGTCTCAGCTCAGGGCAGATCCCACCAGTTCTCAAACCAGAAACTTACTTGACTTTTCCCTTTCCCGTACCCCCTCGTGCATTCTCCAGTAAGTCTAGAAATAGCTCCCTGTGTGTCCATGTCTGCGTCTCCACTGCCCCTCCATTGTCCAGGTGATCGCCTCCCACCTAGACCCTGCAGCAGCCTCCTGGCTGTGCCCCTCCGCACCTCCTCCTCCCACACCCTCCAGCCACTTACATGGCAGCCAGAGCTGGAAATCCCCCCATTCAACCAGTGACAGAAGCCCCTGGATGGTGCCTGGATGGTGGCGCTGTGAGATCACAGAGCAGAAATGACTCCCTCTGTTGAGGAGTCCTGGAAGGCTTCTGGAGGAGGGAGCCAGATCATGGAGTGGGGGAAGGTGGTCCAGGCAGAAGGACCTGTGTGAGCAAAGGCCCAGAGGTGTGACTGGCTTGTTTGGGGAAAAAGCTGAAAGTGAAGAGCCTAGAAAAGCAGGTTTGGGGTGGAATAAATGGGCTTTGAATGCCAAACCAAGGAGTGTGGGCTTTATCCTTCTACTTGGCTCTGGGTACCTGGTCTCACACTCTTTCTTTCCCCCTGGCCTCTACATGTCCCTGAAGTCATCGAGAAGTTTGATTATGTGTTTGCCGAGAATGGGACAGTGCAGTATAAGCATGGACGACTGCTCTCCAAGCAGGTCAGTGGCCCCCAGAGCCTCAGACCGGGACACTTTTCCATAGTGACATAGCCTGTGGTGCCTCTGTCCTGGGCTGGGGGAGGGCACTGTGCCTGCCAAACCCAGAGCCCCCCTGTTCCTTGCCCAGACCATCCAGAGCCACCTGGGGGAGGAGCTGCTGCAAGACTTGATCAACTTCTGCCTCCGCTACATGGCCCTGCTCAGGCTGCCCAAGAAGCGGTGAGACCCCTCCCAGCCTTGCATCCAGCCTTCCCCCTCCATCCCAGGCCTGAGGGAGGACAGGGGTGGGTCTCTCAGATGGGACCTGCATGCTCCAGGGCCCCAACTTACTGGTGCGTGAATTCTTGTCTCCTGGGAGGTCCAAGGAGGCCATGGTCCCAAATGGGGCTGGATTTGAATTCAGGGCCATTCTCCTTCTCTCTGGCTCCCTGCCCCCCTTCCTACCCCCGTTACCGTCAGTGGAACCTTCATCGAGTTCCGGAATGGCATGCTGAACATCTCACCCATTGGCCGGAGCTGTACCCTGGAGGAGCGAATCGAGTTCTCCGAACTAGACAAGGTGCCACCAACTGTGTGACCTTGGGCTGTAGGGCCTCAGTTACTCAACCTCTGTGAACCTTTGTTTTCCCATCAGTGAAATGGATTAGCAGTGGTGGTCTGATTCAACCAGTCCCCTTTTGGACACCCACCATGTGCCATGGTCTAGGCACTTCTGCGTCTTTCCAACATGGCTGGTTTCCCTCCACCACTGGCCACCACTTATCTAAGCCAACACCCTAGGGTATCATTTCCACCTTCCCACCCTTGTAGGGTACAGCAGTAACTCCTCTTTTTTTTTTTTTTTTTTTTTATGTTTTTATTTTATTTTTGAGAGAGAGCGCAAGCAGGGGAGGGAGAGAGAGAGAGGGAGACACAGAATCCAAAGCAGGCTCCAGGCTCTGAGCTGTCGGCACACAGCCTGACTTGGGGCTCGAACTCACGGACTGTGAGATCATGACCTGAGCTGAAGTCGTACAGTTAATCGACTGAGCCACCCAGGCGCCCCAGCAGTAACTCCTCTTGATTCAGCCTCCGGAGTTGTCTCAAATCTGTTCACTTATGTGTCTCTTCCCACCCCCTCCCCAATAAGCTCCTGCCAGTCTGTTCTCTAACGGTGCCACTGGGAACCTTTTTGAAGCACCTCCGCCCCCATGCACTCCCTGCTTACAGAACTTCCGTTGCTCCTCTCACCAACTGAGCAGTGTCTCAGCCCCTCCTGGGCCGCCCTGAGCCCTGAGGGGTCTGCCCAGGTCAGGCCCACCCCTTCAGCCTTCTCTCTGCATCTGTTCTTGGCACATACCAGTATCTCTCTCGCCTTTGCATGTGCTGCCCCTGCTAAACCTTGACTTGGGTTTTGCTTATCAAGCCTACCGCCTACCCTGCCCTTTCAGGGATGGAGTGAGTCCACCCATCCAAAGCCTTTTCCCGCTGGCCCGTCTGTGGCCTTCTCTCCCCTTTGCTGTCTCTGCTTCAACCATGTTCTCCTTGCTGATTCTAGAGATAGCAGACAGGTTCCCACTTCAGGGCTGTGCCTTCTGCCTGGAACACACTTTCCTCAGACTCAGCTGGTCCTTTCCTCTTCACATTTGCTCACGTGTCACTTTCTCATTCCATACAACAGTGCGTCCCCCTGCACCTCCTACTCCTCTCTTGTTCCTCCCCAAGCAGCCATCGCTGCCCTCTAATACACTCTATCACCTACTTTTCTTTTTTCTTTTCTTTTTTTTAATGTTTATTTGTTTTTGAGACAGAGAGAGACAAAGTGTGAGTGGGGAAGGGGCAGGGAGAGAGAGGGAGACACAGGCTCTGAAGCAGGCTCTGAGCTGTCAGCACAGAACCTGATGCGGGGCTCGAACTCACAGACTGCGAGATCATGACCCAAGCTGAAGTCAGACGCTTAACCAATTGAGCCACCCAGGCACCCCTATCACCTACTTTTCAAATCTTGGTCATTATCTGTTTCCCCTGCTGAAGCTATAAGCTGCTTAAGGGCCAGGATTTCTGTAGCTGTTCACCGCTGGATCCCCTGTGCCCAGCATGTGCCCAGCACACGCCCAGCACGTAGCAAGTGCTCGAGAGAAATACTTGCTGAATGAATGAAATAGGTGGTGTTATCCCCATTTTATGAATAAGGAAACAGGCTCAGAGAGGGGAAATGCCTTGCCAAGGTCACTTAGGGAATTGGTTACAGAGCAAAGATTTGAACTTGGGACCTTGGGACTCTACCTGTTCCCCTCTGGTGTTTCCCTGAGGGTGGGTGGGACTCATAGGGATGCCTTCCAGCTCACCGACCCCCCATTCCCACTTTGGGTCCCAAGGTTTAGAATAGGCAATGCCCACAGGCATGAAGACTTTTTCTTTTTGGGGTGGTTAACACTGACCATTGGCAGAGAGCCTCTCCCATGCACATACTGAGAGGTGGCCTCTACTCAGGCCACCTAGTTTCCAATCCTAGCTCCACCTCCTGCTTGCTGAGCAGCCTAGAAAAGTGACTTTACTACTGTGTGCCTCTGTTTTCATGTCTGTAGAGTGGGGGTAAACATAGTTCCCATCTCTTGGGCTATAATGACTAGACGAGATGGAAGTCTAAGACACACTGACCCTTCCCAAAGCTCCCAGGATCTTCTCTTGTCTTTCTGGCTCCTGTTCGCCCCCTTCTGATATTGGAGGTGGGGGGGCATGAACTTCCTGATCTGTATGCCCTACACCAGCCAGGATCCCATATAAATATTTTATTCTCCGGTCCTTCAGATCCCAAGGGCAGGTAGTCCCCTTCCTCAGATGAGGACTCTGAGGCCAGAGGTTAAGTGACCAGCTCCAGTCACAGTGCTCGTCCTTGCTGACTCTGGACTTGACACGGCCTGTCCAGTGATCAGCTTGGTTCTGTAGACCCAGGAGATACAGCATCCTAGGCGATGTGGGAATGTTTATTCTGAGCCTGGGACACCTTTAACTCTAACCCTAGGCCCACAAAGTGGCCCCTGGTGGGGACTCTGGGCTCCCTGGGGGCCTGCCTGCCAAGAAGGCAAAACCAAGGCAGGCAGGGGGCTCACATGCCTCCTGTCTGCTTTTCTAGGAGACGCAGGTTAGGTAGGGTTCATTTATTACCTCTATCTTTTAGTCCAGGAAATAGGCTCAGAGAAGTCAGGCAACTTGTCCATAGTCACATGGCCAGGCCTGGAACCCAGAGGGTCTGCCCTTATCTCCCAGGTTGGGTCATATCTGGCCTTATAGCTCACCCTTCCTGGCCTATTACAGGCCCCAAACTATTGGCCACTGCCTGCCTCTCTCCACTCCAATCCTACACAATGTGGACTGACTAAAATACAGTCCTGGGCACTCTGTTCCCAAGAGTCCCCAGTGACTCTTGGTTCCCCAGGATGTGTCCAAACTCCCTTCCAGGTCACCTGTGAGCTGACTGGCCAGGCTCTCACGGCCACCTGGCATCCTGCTGACCTCTGAGTACCCACCACCACTTAGTAACAGGGCTCCCCATCCTCATGGGCATCTCATGCCCATCTCTGGTGTCTGGTTTGTTTTGTTGAGCTGGGCAGAGCCAACAGGACTGAGCCCTGCCCTGAGGTGGACCTTATGACCTGGGACTCAGACTGCCCCATCCCCTCAAATTCCTCCTCGTGCCTCCACTCCGAGGCTTCCTCCAGATACCCTGCCCACACCCCCACTGGCAGGATCCGGCCCTGAGTTCAGTCATAGACTTCTGACTCAGGCCCTGGCTCTGCCACTGAGGCTGTATGACCTTGAACAAGGCACAGCCCCCTCTCTGAGCCTCTGTTTCCTCATCTGTAAAGTGGGGGGGGGGGGGGGGGGGGCGGGTTCATGGTGTCCACCTGAGCTCACACGGGGCCTGGCTCACAGCAGCCCCCTGAGTCTCCTCCCTCCCCTCTTACAGAAGGAAAAGATCCGGGAGAAGTTTGTGGAAGCCCTGAAAACAGAGTTTGCCGGAAAAGGGCTGAGGTTCTCCCGAGGTATGTCCATCTGTTCGTCCTGTGGAGGGTCTTAGAGCCTGGCACAGAAGCCAGCCCAGCGTCTCGCTCCCCAGCACCTCTAGAAAGCTTTCCTGCCCCCAGTCTTCCCCACCTAAACCCAGCCCATGTCCTGCCACCCACCCAGGTGCTCAGGTCAAAAACCAAAGCATCTCCCTCAATTTTCTCCCTCACCCCTTCCCACCTGCAGTCTACTAGCAAGTCCCAAGGCCCTGTATCCAGAATGGTTCTGGAATCTGACCGCAGCTCACATCATCTCCTGCAGCCTCTTCTCGGGCTCTGGCTAACTCCAGCACAGCTATCCTCCCACTGCCACGTCACCCACTGCCCAGTGTCCGGAGGGACACTCACAGAAGAGCAGACCATGCTGTACCCTTGCTCAGAGCCCTCACTGGACCCCAGGGCCTGTATGGCCTCACCCCTGCCCTGTCCCAGCCTTCTCTGGTGCTGGCACACTCCATGCCCTTCTTGGGGACTCTGCCTGCTCCCCTGCAGTTGCCACTCTGGTTTAGGCCTTAGTGTTCCCTCCCGGAGAGATCTCCCCAACCGTGCTGGCTGGGGAGCTTCCCTCCCCCGACCCCACTGACTTACATGCTCTGAGGTGGTCTGGTTGGTTTGCTGCCTGTCCTTCCCCCTGGATCGCAACTCTCGTGAGGTCCCTGAGTCTTCCGTGCCCTCTCCCAGGCTCTAAGCAGGCACTCAAGGGTTGTCGAGTGAATGAATGAGGGATCTTGCCCAAGTTCACCCAGTGGGCCACCACTCTGTTAGCCGTGTCCGCCATCCCCCACAGGAGGCATGATCAGCTTTGACGTCTTCCCTGAGGGCTGGGACAAGCGCTACTGCCTGGACAGTCTGGACCAAGACAGCTTTGACACCATTCACTTCTTTGGGAACGAGACCAGTCCCGTGAGTATGGCTCAGCCCAGGTGCTTTCCAGCCCAAATCACCCCCAGGTCAAGGCCAGGACACAGGGCAACAGAACAGGCCCCTGGGAGACTACTGGAGACCAGCTAGTGTTCACCAGCCCCATTACCCAGATTGGAAGGCTGGGGCCAGAGCTGGCTGGACACTTGTCCCATGTCACACAGTGAGTCAGGG
This sequence comes from Puma concolor, assembly GCF_028749965.1. NCBI lineage: Eukaryota > Metazoa > Chordata > Mammalia > Carnivora > Felidae > Puma > Puma concolor. The sequence continues at coordinate 7,409,532 of NC_141673.1, forward strand.
CAGATCTGGTGAAGGCCCAGAAGGTGGGCTTCCTGGTGGTTCTGAGAGGGCAGAAGAGGCAGCTCCAGGAGCCAGTGTGGGGAGGGGGGCTCCTCGCCAGGGCGCATGCTGGGCCATAGCCCTGGGAAGCTCCTTCAGGCGTTACATGTTTGTGTCTTCCCTGCCCTTTCTTGTGTGCAGGGTGGGAATGACTTTGAGATCTACGCTGACCCCCGGACCGTCGGCCACAGCGTGGTCTCTCCGCAGGATACAGTACAGCGATGCCGAGAGATCTTTTTCCCAGAGACCGCCCATGAGGCCTGACCAGGACCCACACCCGCTCTTAGGGACTTCCAGAGAGTTCTACCTGGGCCTAAAGAGGGCCCCTGGCCCTGGTGTTGAGGAAGTGGGGAGCCAGGGCCCCTCCTCCTCTGGGATCAGGATGCCTGCCTCCTATACCCTGCTGCAAGGCCCACCTTAATGGGGCCAGGGTCCACGAGGACCACCGTCCCCATCCAGTCAGCTCCTGGTGGGACCAGCTCCGTCCTTCACCCTGACAGCCCTGGCTACAGCTGCTGCCCATCCTTGTGAACAGAACAGATCTGCCTGCGCTGGGAGTAGGCACGTGCTAGTGTCAGACGAGATAGAGCCAGCCCGCTCGCCTGTGCCGGAGGGGTACAGAGCGCTAGGGAAGGTGCGTATTTGCCAGAACTTTCTCTCACAAATATTAAAGTTCCTGGAACAAGGTATGGTGTAAATTCCATCTGAATGGATGATTGGTCCCAGTCACAGATGACATTACAGCCACCGCTTTGCAGATGAGGAAAGAGAAGCAAGATGGCAGGGACTCCCTCCACTCCCCACGGGGTCACACAGGAAGTCTTTGATCCACTTGAGGGGAATAGGCCATTGAAGCCCTGAACAAGGGTTGGTTTGGGGTACCCTCCCCAGGCTCCTCCCCAGGGACCCAGACAGACAGGCAGCTCTGGGCCAGGCTGAGTCACAGTTGAGGGTTTATTGCCAGTGTTAGGAGGTGGGGGAGGGGGAGTCCGGGAGGCTGTGGGTCTCAGGGGGATCTCTGACTTGGACGATGCAGGGCTGTGGGTCTGGAGGAGCCCTCCTGCCCCTCTGCCCTTCCCTCCCCGCCAGGCAGCCCTGGGCTGATGTCACCACATCCTGTCTCCCAGCAAGTGCCTTAAGGGAGGGGTGGGGAGGGCACCAATAAACCTTCCACCAAGGAAGCCAGGAAGTCCTTGTTCCTCCAGGGCAAGCCCTAGGCCTTGCTGGAGTAGCTGCAGCTCATAGTGGGGTGTCAGGCTGGGCCATTCTCAGTTTGCAGGGGCCATCCAGCATATCTCAGCAGTTCTGGCCCCCTAGCCTTGCAGGGACTGAGAACAGGGGAGGGGGAGTCTACCCCAGCTGATCTCTACCTTGGAGCCTCAGGGCTCCCACAAGGCTGGGGATCCTTCTAAACAGACACCTCCTCATTCTGGGCATTTGAGCCCATTTTATTCACAGACCCAGTCTCCTAAGGGTCACTGTCCCTGGCAAGACTTCCTTGACCCCCATTTCTTTTCCCATCAAATGATGTGTTTTATGGAAAGGAGGGTGGGGGGGGGTGGTGGTGGTAGGATGGAGGCAAAGCTGCTCTGTCCTGGCCTCCCAGGCCAGACCAGCCCCCCACCCAAGAGTGAACACACACACACACACACACACACACCCCTTAAGGGACTCGAGAGATCGGGATCACACCTCAGCCACTGGCCTGTTGGGGCGCAGTAGCCACCTACTATAGCTGCAGGAAGAGGCCAGCAAAGGGTTGCAGGGCTGGTGGTGTCACAGGCTGAGGGCCATCCTGTAGGTGCCCATGCCTGGCCCTGCCTGAGGGGACATGCGTCTGCATCACTGGGTCCTCAGCAGCCAGTGGATCTCAGCATGGGCGGAGTATCAGCAGAGCCTGTGGGTCAGGGCAAAGGGGATGGCTCCATCCAAACTGGGGGCGATGCGCCCCCACCCCTCCCCAGATCTGCGTCTCGGAGGGCGGAGGCAGCATGGCTCAGCGCAGTCCCGGGGAGGGGACATGGCCTTACCCGAGTTCATAGAGCTGTTATCAGGCTAGGGAGGAGGGACTGTGGCCGGCAAAACCAGGACCCCAAAAACTACGTTCCACGCTCAGCTCCTTCTTGCCTACTTCTCCAGTATGCCAAGAGGAGAGAGCAGGTGGAAGGAAGGCTGGGCCGTGGCGGTGAGGAGGGCTCTGTCTGCCTCCAACGTTTGCCTCTTGCCCTGCCAGAGGCTGAGAGGCTCCCCCAGAGCTCTCGCTGGCCTGGCTTCTGAGGGAAGGGGTACAGGCCACAGTGGGAGACCCCAGCCCAGGGTGGGCGGTTTAAGTACAAGCAGAGTCTGGTCCCGGGGCCAGGCCTGGGGCAGAGGCAAGGGGAACAAGCTGGTACGGTGGGCCCACTGGTGCCCCTGCCTCCCAGGCCTGACGCAGGCCTTCAGAGGCTCAGTGGACAGAAGGGCGAGGGCGTCCTGTGCGGATGTGGCAGGGAGGGGGAGGAGAGAGCGGACAAACAGAAGGCAGGTCTGGTGGCCTCCCCTTCGGTCCAGCTCACACAACAGTCACTGGTCACGGGGGTGGATGGAGGCACACGCTCACGGCCACAAGCACAGACAGACTGACGTGTACACTGAGGCCGCCCAGGGAGCTGGGTCAGCCGGTGCAGCAGGGCCCGGAGCCCGAGGCTGCCCGTCTACCCAGTGTGGCTCCCCACCCGCCCAGCAGCTGACCCGTGAGCCCCCCAGCCTAGGAGCCCACGACCTGGCCAGACCACGTCTCGTGGGGAGTGTGTGGGGCCAATTGTGTGAGCACCACCTCCACAGCCTGGAACTTCTGATTCTTGGGCGGGATGGGGCACATCTTGTAGGTCACTTCGTCGCCTTCCACTGGCACGTACTCTCCCTCGATGCTGGTGGGCAGGAGAGGAGCGTCAGCTCAGCAGTGGGTCCCCTTCCCAGACGGGCTGGGGGCAGCCTCCCCTCCCATCCCAGAGTTTGAGCTCTCGGATCCGAATCCATATAGTGGGAACCCTAAGCAGTCCCTCCCCTGCTGTTTGAGGATTGAGATGTGAAAAGCACAGGAGGTCCGGAGGCCTGGAGAAGCTCAGTGTCCTCTCCAGGTTCTGCCGGGCATCAGGGCCGGGGGCCGGGCCTAGACCGCCTCTCCTATGTCTCTGCCCTTCAGGCTGAAAAACCCAGGGGCCAGCCCAGCCCTCTTAGTTTTCAAGATGCTGAAACGGGATCCCAGGGCTCAGCCAGTGGTTGGGGGGGGGGGGGGGGGGAGGGTGGTGAGGGTCCTTGCTCCAGCCTAGCCCTCCTCCTCCTCCTCCTCCTCCTCCTCCTCCCATGCACCCGCAGCCCCTGCTGCAGGAGAAAGATGCCAGGACCCCAGATTTCAGGCAGCCAGGGGAGAAGCCTGGGGAGGCATTTCTTGAGGCACTGCCAGGAACCTGCAGCAGGGACCCAGCCAAGAATAGGGACACCAAAGGGACTCACTCAGATACGTGCACAAAGATGTCCTCGGATCCATTCTCGGGTGTGATGAAGCCATGGCCCTGTGAGCGTGAGAACTGCTTACAGACACCCTTGAACACTGGGCCAGCCGAAGCACGGGCTGTCCTGAGGATAGAGCAGGGGGATTAGAGCTACGGTCTGGGGACTCCACCCCCACCCCCGGATGCCCACAGCCCTCCCAGGCCCTGCCTGCAGAGCCCGTCTCAGGGCTGTGGAAAAGCCTCCCCAGGTCAGAAGCTGCGCAGTTATGCTAGCTCGGCCCTCTCGTGGTCCCATTGGACAGTAAGGAGACTGAGGCCCAGAGAGGGGAACTGGCTTTCCCAGGGTGCACAACAAGAGGGTCTCCTGACTCCCAGGGAGTGCCCCCCCACACCCCCCACTCTCTACACAGCACTCTCGCCTCCTGAGATTGTTTGGGCTTACATAGGCTCCTGTTGTAAGATTTCTTTTTATTTTTATTTATTTATTTATTTTGAGAGAGAGAGAGAGAACTTGCATGCACACGCACCATCAGCAGGGGAGAGGGAGAGAGAGAGAATCCCAAGCAGTCTCCAAGTTATCAGCTCAGAGCCCAGTGCAGGGCTCGACTCACAAACCATGAGATCACGAGCTGAGCCAGAGTCAAGAGTTGGACGCTTAACCAATTGAGCCACCCAGGCACCCCCTGTCATAAGACTTCTGAGTGAAGAATATCTAGCCTAAACTTGAATGCCTCCTGAAACGGGGAGCTCACTACTTTTTGAGGCAGCTGTATCCTATTCACATACTTGTCACTCATCCATTCATCATTTATTAAGCATCTGCTCTGTGCCTGGCCTTGGGTTGGACATAGGGGACAATTAGTGCCTGCCATCAAAAACCTCTCCTTTAGGGATGCCTGGCTGGCTCAATCAGTGAAGCATGCTACTCTTGATCTTGGGATCATGAGTTCAAGCCCCACATTGGGCACGGAGCTTATTAGAAAAAACAAAACAAACAAACAAAAAAACCAGAGGCGGCTGGGTGGCTCAGTTGCTTGGGCGTCTGACTCTTGATTTCGGCTCAGGTCATGATCTCATGGTTTGTGGGTTTGAGCCCTGGGTCTGGCTCTGTGCTGATGGTGCAGAGTCTGCTTGGGATTCTCTCTCTCTGCCCCTTCCCTGCTCACTCGCTCTCTCTCAAAAATGAAATGAAATGAAATGAAATATAAAATACTCTCTTCTTTGGCCAAGGCAAGTCAGTTTCCTTTGCAACTTCCACAAACCCCCTCCCCCCCTGTGATCCCATCCAGTGATCTACCCCAGAGGCTCAAGGCTGGTCACTGTCTAGACTGCCCACCCCTCACCAAAGGTCAATCGCCTGCTTCCATTTCTGTCCAGGTTGATGCACGTATGTGGAACACCCAACTTCCTTCACCTAATACATCTTCCAAACCCACTAGGACCTCACCTTCCCCGATGTCTGAAGCTGGGTCCTCTCCCCCTACCCTGCAGGGTGGAGGTGAATGGTAGAGAAATTACTTCTGGATTATAGGCAGTTAATGGGCAAAGACTGTCTTAATCACCACTGGATCCCCTGGTCAGGTGCTCAATAAATCTTAGTGGAGTGAATGAATGAATGAACACAGTAGTTACTGGAAGGTTCATACACAGCTCCCCTGGACTTGAGTGAGGACAACAGGGGTCAGAAAAGAATGGGGCTGGGGACTTGTCCTGGGGAAAGATCACTGGAGCCTGGGCGAGGGGCAGGTACTCACGCTGAGTATGTCCTGGTCCGTTTGGTGGGCAGAGGACTGGGCAGGTCCCGAGATGAGACACCTCCCCGCTCCCAGACCCTGCTGCCCTCCCGGTGGAAAGGGAAGGTGGGCCAGACAGGAGACTTGGGAGAGTGGAGTGGGGGCACTACTGGGGGTGACGTGGGCTCTGAAGTCATGGCGGATCCAGCAAGAGAGCCTGGTGGGCTCCCAGGCTCAGGGGCCGGTGAAGAACTCGGGCGTCCTTGCGGGCAGGGCCCGGCCTGGCCCTGCTCGGCAGCCGCACCAGCCACAGGCTCCGTCTGGAATGGGGAGAGAGAGGTACAGGTGAGTGTGGTCCAGGATGAGCAGATTCTAGACACCGGGCACAAGTCTGGAGCTCTGGGCCCGCTTGTGAATCCTCACACAGTGACTTCAGGACCCTGACTTAGGGTCATCACCAGGAAGACAAAACAGTCATCTAACCTTGCTATGAGCTGAATTGTTTCCCCTAAAATTCATATGCTGAAGTCCTAACCCCCAATGTGATGGTATTTGGAGATGGGGCCTTTGGGAGGTAATGAGGTATCGGTGAGGTCACAAGGGTGGGGCCCCGTGATGGGATTAATGCCCTTGGAAGAAGAGACTCAGAAAGCTTGCTTCCTCTTTGCCAGGTGACGAACACTGCCGGAAGGGGGAGGTCTACAAAACAGGAAAATGGCTCGCACCAGAAGGAGACCGTGCTGTGCCCTGATCCTGGGCTTCCAGCTCCAGAACTGTGAGGAGTAAATGTCTGCTGTTTAAGCCCCCAGGCTGTGGTATTTGGTCACGATGGATGGTGCAAGCTAAGGCTAACCTCAAAGTCCTTCCAGCTTGAAGCTTAATTCTCTCACTCTAGGGGTCCGGGAGGTGGGATGGGTAAGGTGACCAGTGATGGTCTGGAACATAGTTTCGCACAAGCGTCAGCAGCTTCAAATCCACAGACCTGGGTTTGAATCTCAGCTTTGTCGCTGTAACTTCGTGACTCCAACAGTTCCATCATGGTGGGTGGGAACGCAGGCTCTGACCCAGATGGGCTTGAATCCCTCCTCCTATACCTAACTGGCTGTGCAGCCTTTGTCAACACTCTTAACCTTTGACTCAGTTTCCTGCTCTGTAAAATGGGGATAGTGCTGGTTCTTACTTCATGGAGAAGGTTGCCGTGTGGATTTCATGACTCTCCACCTGCTTTGAACACCAAGAGTGGTAAGCTCTTGGGAATGCTGGTGATTTTTCCTTAGCCCCACTTTCCTCTGCTCCAAAATGATGTTGAAGATACTCACCATGCAAGGTTGCTGCGAAGTCCACAATTTAGTGTGTGTGACAGCGTCTGGCATCTCAGAGATGCCCAATAAATTGCTGTCATCAGTGCTGATCAGTAGAAATTCCCTCATCACCTGCTCAGTGCCTGGATGACCTTGAAAGAATGCATCCTCTATTTTCCTCTATTGGGAAAGAGAACACATTCCCTCTCCCCAGGGGTTGGGAAGTCTTAGGCCCCAAGAGACACTGCTGTGGAACCCTGGGAAGGATAGCTCAGTGGACTGAACCAGGCTGTTGGCCATGCCTGCGGCAGGCAGCCTGGGGGCCTGGGGCCAGGCAGGACACCCAGACCAGGAGAGCACGAGCACCCCAGCCCCACCGTGTACTAGCTGCTGACCTCGGGTAGCACTTCCACTGGCCTCAGTTAACTCATCTGTATAATGGATCTGATAAACACCACCACACTCCCTCACAGGCTATGGCCAGGCGTGGCTAAGCCTGAGGATATAAAGAAGTGCTCACAGTCCACAGTCATGTAGGAGGGAGGATAGCGAGGTTCTCTACTTCCTCACCCCTGTTCTTCACTACCTCACCCCCTCACCCAAAGGCCCTGGTGCCAGAGGTAAATCCCTGAGCCTCAAGCCTATTTCTGGCCTCCATCTTGCACCCCACCCCAGCCTAGAATTTCCAGGGAAGAGTTTAAGGCTCCTTAGGAGTCCAGAGTCCAAGGAGCCCCAAAACATGGCATGGCAGGGCTCTGGGAGGACTGAGGACTCACATCACCCAACAGCGGGGCAGGTCTCCTGGCCGCCGTTCAAGGTCACACAGCAAGCGGGATTTTTCTGGGTCAGGATAATGAGCTGTCTCTGCCGTCCCTAGGGGTGGAGATGCTCCTCCTGCCCAGCAGCCCCCATCCCCCTCCGGCCAGGAGAGCTGCAGGGGAGCAGCCACCGCCTCTCAGGCCCCTCATACCTCCTCACGACCGCTCAAGCTGAGGTGGGCTTTTTCTTCCTGAGCCTGCTCCAGGAGGCAGGGCCAGGTGTGGCATTTTTATTCCCATTTTTAATTTCTTTTTAATGTATTTGTTTTTGAGAGAGAGACAGAGCATGAGCGGGAGAGGAGCAGGGAGAGAGAGGGAGACACAGAATCTGAAGCAGGCTCCAGGCTCCCAGCTGTCAGCACAGAGCCTGTCGCAGGGCCCAAACCCACGAACTGCAAGAGATCACAACCTGAGCCGAAGTCAGACGCCCAACTGACTGCACCACCCAGGTGCCCCTTATTCCATTTTTAGAAGAAAAGCAATCACGCAGAAACGTATACAGGAATGTTCACAGCAGCATTTTTTATAATAGGCCCAAAGTGGAAACAACCCAAAAGTCCATCAACAGATGTATGGAGAAACACGATGTAGTATAGCCATAGATTGGAATATTACTCAGCCATGAAAAGGAATGAAATGCCAATTCCCGCTCCAACACGGACGAGACTGGAAACCATTACGCTACGTGGAAGAAGCCAGTCACAAAAGGCCACATTGCGTGATTCCATCCACGTGAAATGTCCAGAACTGACAGATCCACAGAGACAGAGAGCACATTAGTGGTTGCCAGGCCTGGGGGGGGAAGGGATAAAGGGGAGTAAATTCTTTTTTTTCTCATGTTTATCTATTTTGAGAGAGAGCGTGTGTGTGTGTGTGTGTGTGTGTGTGTGTGTGTGTGTGTGTGAGCGAGGGAGGGGCACAGAGAGAGAGAGAGAGAGAGAGAGAGAGAGAGAGAATCCTAAGCAGGTTTCATCCTGTGAGCCTGGAGCCTGACTCGGGGCTTGATCTCATGAACCCATGGGATCATGACCTGAGCTGAAATCCAAAGTCAGACACTTAACCGACTGAGTCACCCCGGTGCCCCAAGGGGGAGTAAATTTTAATGGGTGCCAAGTTTCTTTCTAGGGTGATGAAAATGTCTTCAAACCCACTGTGGCATTGTTGCACAACTCTGAGTATACTAAAAACCACTGACTTGTCTACCTTAAACAGTTGAATTATATGGTATGTGAATTATATTGCAATTAAGCTGTTATCAAAAAGGAAAGCAGGCAGCAAATCTACCCAAGATGCCACCGCCGGGAAAGCAAGAGGCATCGGGCCCTACAGCTCACTCCAGGGTGCCTCCCTCCCCCGCGATGTGGGCACGGAGGGCAGGTGGACAGAAGTTCTGCTTCCTTCTCTCCAGGACGCAGGGCGGGCCTACCCACTGCACAGTTTTCCCAGGGCTGGTATTGTGCTTGGCGGTGACAGCCGGTGCTGGGAGGTCTTGGGGGGGAGGGGCACAGGCAGCCCACAGTGGTTTCCAGGGAGACACAGCTGAGCTGGGCCCTGCTCCCGCCAGCCAGCCAGGCCTCCTAACCCAAAGCCTCTTTCAGGGAAGCAGGAAAGATGCATTGATGACTCAGGGTTAGGGTTGACAGCAGCCCCCCCTTCCTGGCCCTCCCCAGAATGGGTTCCCCATAATGGACCAGGCAGCAGGAGAGAAGTGGTTGGAATAAGAGCAATGACAGGTGCTCCTGCCCTCCAGCTCTGTAGGCCTGGCAGGGACTGCTCCCTGACCCTTGAACCCCATCCCACCCCAGTTGGCCACAGTTGGCCTTAGAGCAGGAGTTAGGGCTGGGGGGTGGTGACCGGGCAGCCTCCACAGTGCAGAGAGCACTGCTCTGCGGTCTCCCCTCACCTCCTTCCTCTTCTGGAAAACAAGAAGGCCTCCTCCAGAGGACACCATGAGGCTGAGATGGGATGGGATGCGGGAAGAACTGGGTAGGTGCCGGGTAAGAGCTTGCTCCTCCCGGACAGAGGTGCTCAAATGGGCTTAGGACGAAGGAGGAGTGGGTAGAAGGAGAGACCCAGCCGAGCTGAGCCAAGCCCACCCTCACTCTCCTCTTCCCCGCTTCCCCAGAGAATTGCCCACCCACCAGGTGCCTGCCTTGCTTCTCCTTTTTCTTAAATTCCTGCAGCTGCCCGTTAAGGCGGCTGCGATCACTACTATGTTTTGCAGATGAAGAAACTGAGGCTCAGAGAGACTAAGTCACCCACTCAAGGCCACACAGCAATTAATGTCTGAGCCAGGACTTGAACCAAGGTAGTCTGGCTCTGGAGCCCTGCAGTGGGAAGTCAGGAATCCTGGGTTCAGGCCCTGCATTGCTACTGAGGGGCTGTGCGACCTTGGACAGCCTTCCCCTCTCTGGGCCAGACCAGGGAGAAGGAAAGAAGGGTATGCCTCCAGTGCAGACCCTCCAGTGCAGTGCCTCCAGAAGAAAGGAGGCAGAAAGGGGCAGGCAAAGGCCCAGCTTTTATCGTCTTGAGTGCTGCACACCATGCGAAAGTCTTTGAGGAGGCTGCTTTCCATTTCAAAATCTCCCAGTTGCCCTGAAAGGTTGGAATTACAATTGTTTCTATTTTACAGATGAGGAAACTGAGGCTTAGAGAGGCTCTAAGTGACTTGCCCAAGGTCACACAGCAGGGAAGTGACAGAGCCCAGGTTTGTCTGAAGGCGAACAGTTTTCTTCCTGTGAGCTTAAATTCTGTTCCTGGTTCAGCCAAAACGCGGCTGGAGTTTTACCAGAAGAACTTTCCCTGAGAAACTAAAGGGGAAGATAAACTCCAAAAGCAAAGAAACAGATGTGTTTGTAGAACATTCGTTTCGATACAGAGTTAAAGCCCAGCCCCCAAGGGACTCGGTATGTCTGGGAGCATCTCTTATGGAAACAATGCCCTTCACGATGAGCCGACGGACATTCAGAGGGCAGGTCAGGACCCGGACGGCCTGGGTTGGAACCCTGGGTCTGCAGTGACCCTCTCTCTCTCCGAGCCTCAGTTTCCTCCTCTGCCAGATGGGGCTAATAGCAGCACCTGTCTCGCTGGTGGGAGGAGCTGAGGAGCTGCTGTGTCAACGGTCCACCTGTGAGAGGGCATCTCCCTGTGCGCGCGTTTTGGCTCTGATCCTCCCGGCCAAGCTTGTCTTCATTTCCCTGCATGAAGGCCAAACCCCAGCAATTCTGCAGACAGAAGGACCAGGGGAGGTAAAGGCCAAACATCAGGGCTGTTCAGAGGTAACCTGAGGTGAGGCCCTGATACGGTGTCATGGGGCCGTGGGGCCATGGGCCATGGGCCGTGTGACAGTGACTCAGCCCTGTTAGCAGGTGACCGCCATCCTGGTGCTGGGGATCCTCCAAGTCTCAGGTACCCCAAAAAGAAGGGGGCAGGAAATGGCTACCAGAGTCCTCTCTTGACCATGAGAATCTCTCTTGTTCCGGGCAGATTAGGAAAAGCAAACTAGCTCAACCACCCAGGGCTATGTGATCTGGAGCAAGCACTTAACCCTCTCTGGGCCTCGTTTTTCCCCTCAGCTACTCGAATCATCACTGGTCCAGATGACTACTGAAGGTCAGTCCAGCTGTCCTCTGAGATTGTCAAAAACCCACGTATAACCGAAAGGAAACTGAATGCCAGGCATCGGAACAACAGACACGAGAGGAGACAGGCCCACCCTTCGAGGGCCTCCAGTCCAGTGGGAGGAACAGATTGACCAGAACACAGCGTGGGAAGTCCTAACATGACAAGAGGCGTGGCCACCATGTACTGATTGTTAGCCGCGTGCCAGTGGTGTGCCAAGTCCTTGGCCCCATTTCCTCAGGTAGACCCCACGACCCCCTGCCACGTGATAATTACATTATCCCCATTCTTTAGAAGAGTAAACAGGCCCAGAGAGGGGAAGTGCGGGGTCACACAGCAGGTCAGGAGCTGTGCTTCTGCACCTGGAGAGGTTGGGGGGCGCGTTATAGAAAGACCTCTGGGAGGTGGGGGGAGCTCCCTGACATTTCCTGCCCTCTCCTGGAGAAGGAAAAGCAGGGGCGCGGAAGAATTGGGGAGACAGGGCTTGGGGTTCTATTTCTGGCTTTGTGCTGACTCAGACCATGACCTTGGGTGAATCACTTGCCAACTCTGGCAAGCTTAAAAACAACTCCCCCGACAGAAGTGTCCCAGCCCCAAGTCCCTGGTATGGAGGAGCAGCCAGGGGGAGGAAAGGGTACAGTGGCTAAAAAGGGGAAGGACAGAGAACACAGGACGGCGATGGGAAGGCTTTCTGAACGTTGGGGTCTTGCCCATGGTGGGCCCAGGAGGGTGAGGAAACGGCTTCAGGACCAAGAGCCAGAAGCCAGCACTTCCCCGGCCACCCCCTCCCCCCAGCCACCAGACATTCCTTAAAATACATCAGTGCCAAAGCTGCTCCAGCAGCTGGAGGTGACCTAATTAAACCTCATTCTTTCCCCTCCTACAGTGTGTGTGTAAGGGGGTGAGGGGCTGCCCCAGCCAATACTCGAGCTTCATCGAGGCCTTTTGAACTCTCCTTGTCACGTGCCCCTGCGTCCCTGGGGGGCTGTTCTGATGAAGGCCTTTGGGCTTCCTTGGCATCGGTGGGGGTGAGTATGCCAAGATGGACGGCGCAAGAGCCGTGCTCACATCCCAGCTCTGCCGGGCTGTGTGACCCTGAGCGAGTCACTTCCCCACTCTGAACCCCCCTAGACAGAGGAAGGGGTTGGTCAAAGTCACACTGGTAGCTGAATTCAAATCAGTGTGACCCCAAAGCCCAGAGCTTTCCAACGTGCCGTGCCCCCACCCCCGTGACCACGATTCCACCGGCTTTGGAGCAGGGGAAAAGCACCCCTGCTACTTTCCGCTCCCTACCCTGCTGCACCACACAGACGAAGGTCTGAACTGTCCCAAGCCCCCTTCCCACCAGGCTCTGGGACTTGGCTGTGCTGGTGGTGACCCGTAGACGGGACCAGCTCCGCCAAGTCCTGAGCGCCCTCTGCTGGTGCCAATCTAGGGGACCTGCCTCCAGACCAGCCTGTGGGTGTCCCCTTTCCACGGGCTGGCTGTATAAGACCCCCCTGTTCCTCCCTCCTGAGCCCCTCCACGGCCAGTGGGCATCCATGAACATAGCCAGGCCTGGGAGGGGACTCTGTGGCCCAAACTGTCCTTCGGCCTTTCCCAGGCCCTCGTGCAACCAGTTCCTACTTAGACCTTCTATTTTTTTGGAGTAGGGGGCAGACACATCCAGAGGGGTGGGGGCAGATACAGGAAACAGATGTTAGAAAGGACTTCAAGGAAACGGTGGGGGTAGGCGGAGGGAGTCTGGGTGAAGGAAACATCCAGAATTTGGAGGGCCCAGAGGCCTCTGGGATGGAGTCTGTTTGGGGGAGCCGGCTCCCCACCCTCCAGGGGGCTGGAGACTGCCCCATCCCATCGAGAGGCCTCTGCTGGAGCACATCCAGGTGGGCATGGTGCCAGGCTCTCAGAGAGGTTGCCCACCCCTCACCCCCCACCGGGGCACGCTTTCCTCCTCCCCTCCCCCAGCCCCAGCCGCTGCAGCAGTTCACACCGTATTTATTATTGTTCTCTCGCTCAGCGTCCCCCTCCCCTCTCCCTGGGAAGAGCCTGCAGGCTGGCAGCTTGGCAGGAACCTGCTGTCTCCCTTGCGGGTGCGAGCATCACCCCTTATCTCTGCCTGGACTCCCTGTGCCGGGGCAGGGGGCAGGCCACTCAGGGACGGGGCGTCCCACAGTGGGGGGGGGGGGGGGAGGGGGCCAGCCCCTGGCTTATCATCCTAGCTCTCCAGGGACTGCACCCTGGCAAGAGTGGAGGTCAAAGCCGGACCTGCAAGCAGGGGAGAGGAGTGGCCTCAGGAGAGGAGAGGAGAGCTCTGGGTGGGGGTGGCTCTGAGGTGATAATAATTACATGGAGCCACCTCTCCAAGCCAATTAACACAATTATCCCCATCGCGTCTGGGAAGAAATAGAGTCAGGACAAGACAGCTGCTCCAGGTCCAACTGCCTGCCTGCCCTAGATGGTCCCTCCCAAGCCCCAGCCCCAAATTCCAGGGAGAAAGACCCATATGCTCCCTGCTGCATTCTCATTTTGGCAGGAGCACGATTATCTCCCCGGTCAGGGCTCTTCCCCTGGTTCTCAGACAGGAGGCTGCGGCTTGGCAGGTGTCTGCTGTTTCTCTGCCTCTTGAGCCAGACACAAGTCCCAGACACACACACACAGAGACACACTCTCTCACAGGGAACCACACAGCCTCAGCTTCCCTTGGGGGCCAAGAGGAGGGAGGGAGGCAGGGGAGGAGGGAGGACAGGGTGGGCTCATCTACACATCCTCCTACGTCCCCGGAGTAAACTGGACTGGGCTGGGCCAGTCTCAGGGGAGGTAGCCACCTTCCCCGGCCCGCCACCTCGTGCCTCCCTGCTTCCCCCTGCCAAAGCCAGTTTCTGGAGCTGGTGTGCCCTCCTCCCCCAACCAGCCCCTTACCTCTCCCTGGCAGATGAGGTCCAGGCACTGCCTCCTGCCGCCGCCTTCAGCACTCTGCCTCTCTCGGGGCGCTTGGAGCTGGCCAGCAGGGGAGGGTCTGAAAGATGTGTTGTGTGTACGCCTGTGTGTGTGTGTGTGTGTGTGTGTGTGTGTGTGTGAGAGAGAGAGAGAGAGAGAGAGAGAGAGAGAGAGAGAGAGAGAGAGAATGCAGCACCTCAAGCCCCTCACTCACTCACTCACACACGCCCTCCTCCTGACGTCAGGAAGAGCGAGAGGGAGGGACTGGGTTGGGAGTTTGTACTCCCTGCTTAAAGGGACATGGGGCCCTGTTGCCTCTGGGCCAGACACCGCCTCCTGAGTCAGGCTCAGGCTGGGCGAGAGAGTTAGCTGCGTCTCTCAGGGCCCTAAAGCTTCTTTTTTTGGAAAGTGGCTTTTATTGCCAGGCCAGGGTATAATTTGCCCTGCCAGGTGGGAGTAGCTGCTGAGGAATGCAGGGGGAGAGTAGCTGGGGCAGCCTGCATTCCTGGCAATTAGAGAGCTAGTGGGTGGGAGTGCTTGTGTGTGTGTGTGTGTGTGTGTGTGTGTGTGTGTGTGTGTGCGCGCGCGCTGGGGGCTGTGGCGTGGGGGGTGAGGCTGGGAGAACTGAGGTCACAGCAGAGAGGAGCTCTCTCTGAGGATGCTCCAGACAAGAGTGCGATAAACCAGGTTTCCAGGGTCTCTCAGACCTTCCTCTACCCTCTGGTTCCTCAGTGTCCCCTGTCCTCCATTAACACTGACACTGTGCTCAGATCTGTCCTTCACTTGGCCGAAATCTTTGTGAATAAGGTACATGAACATTGGCAAGTCACAGAACTCATCTGTTTCTCTGGCCCCCAGTAGAAGACATTTGAATTGAATTGAATTGAATTGAATTGAATTGAATTGAAGAAGACCCTAAGGGAAGCGTAAGCTTGCTACAGGCACATACACACACACACCCACACTCCAGGCTGTACTGCTCCCCCTCCCTTCCCAGGCTCCCCCTCCCTTCCCAGGGCCCAAGTTTTAACTTCAGAGAGGCCCTGGGTGTGAATCTCCACTCCAGCACCTCAGGCTGTGTGCGCTTAGGAAAAACTTACTGATTCTGATCCTCCGCAGCCTTTCCGTAAAGTAGAGAAGAGAGGCCCTTTCTGAGAGGGTGGTGGTGCCAGTGCAGTACGTAGATAAGCCCCAGGCCCCACTGAAGAGGCTTCCACAAAGGGGTTTCTCTTCCTTCCCATCCTCTTTCCTCAGCCTTGGCTTAGAAGGAAGGCAGACTTTCCTGTATATATCCTTAGTCCTCCCGAGGCAGGCTGGCACTTTCAAAAGAAGTCTTATTGGGGCGCCTGGGCATCCAACTTCGGCTCAGGTCATGATCTCATGGTCCGTGAGTTGGAGCCCCGTGTCAGGCTCTGTGCTGACAGCTCAGAACCTGGAGCCTGCTTGGGATTCTGTCTCCTTCTCCCTCTGCCCCTCCCCTGCTCACGCTCTGTCTCTGTCTCTCTTTCTGTCTCTGTCTCTCTCTCTCTAAAAAGTAAATAAAGGTTAAAATTTTTTTTCAAAAGAAGTCTTATTAAAATTAAAAAGAGGAGGGTGTTAAAAGAAAACAATCCATAAAAATACAAATAATAGCAACAGCTCGTAAGACCCACTGAGGGCCGTGTGCCAGGCAACATGCTTTGCTACCATTCAAGGCTCACAAAAAGCCAGCCATTTATTATCATCATCCCTGTCTTGCTGGCGAGGACGTGAGGCTCAGACAGGACGGAATGGACTGTGTTCATTACCTGGTTAGAAGGATATTTGAATCCAGCGCTGTCCAAGGCCACCACACATCCCCACCCTTCCAGAATCAGGCTCAGACAGTCTAGGTTTCTGATTCCCCTGAGAGACGGTGATACATGTTGTGCATCATTACCTGAGGCCTGGGGTTCTGTTTCTATTCCACCACTAGGCTGGGGACCTTTCCGCTTAAACCTTTCTCTGCTTTCCTTGGTTTCCTCTCTTCCAAAGACCATAATAGTTTCCAAAGTACAAGCAAAGGCATCAGCTCACCTGCTGCTCACAGCAGCTCTGAGGTTTATTTGGATGAGGAAGCAGGCCGGGAGAGTTGGGGACTTCACTGAGTCACCGGCTGAGAAGCAGCAGAGTGACAGAACAGAGGCCTGAGCCCCAGGCTCTGGGCCCATGGTTCTCATGCCCCAAGAGAAGGGCTGGGGCCAGGGTGGATGCCTGCAATCTCCCCTGCCCACCACCCACCGTCCCTTCTGGAAGGAACAGCCTCCCTGCTTTCCAGTGGAGAATCCCCTCTCTGCTCTCCTGAGCCACAGGACCCCTGGCCCTGGCTGGCCCATCCGAACCAGAGTCAGGACTTGAGCTAGAAATTCAAGGACCAGGTCGGCTCTTCTCCCCATGACTCCTGAGTTGGCAGAGCTTTGGCCTTGGGCTGTTGGTGGCCTATGGATTACAAGACAGCGGGCCAACGGAGGGGAGTGGCCAGAGAGGACTTCTCTGAGGCAATGATATTTCTAGCAGAGCTCCAAGGGACAAGTAGCAGCCAGGCTCGCCCGAATCTAGAGAGAAGACACTGTGGGAAGAGGGAATGGTTGGTCAGAAGGTCCCCAGGTGGGTGTGAGCGTTGGTGCGCCCGAGGAACAGGAAGGAGGCTGGTGCGGCCAGAGGGGGTGAGGGAAGCAGGAGGTACAGTCTGACGCTGGAGGCCGGGAGTCGGGGCCCGGAAGGCCACTCGTGAGAGCCCAAGGCCTGGTCATTGTGGACAAGGCCAAAGCCAGGGCCACGGGCCTGAGCCTGACCCTCACTTCTTATCTAGCTTTTCCCGGAGGCCCCTCCCTGCCGGCTGACGAACACGTGCAGGGCTGGCTGCCAGGCAGCCGTGAATGAAGGAGGCTGGGCCGAGACTTGAAGTAATGTTATGATTATTCTCGACAACGAGGAGAGGGCACAGCTGTTCATTCAGGAAATGAGCAGCCCGTGGCACCACCCACCCACCCACCAGCAGCTGAGCAACAAAGAGATTGTCTGCTGGAAACCAGGGGCTCTGCCGGGGAGGCTATTTTTGTGAAAAGCTGAGAATTCAAAAGCTCATCTCCTCGAAAGCCTTCCTCACCTCAGAGAAGCTGAAACAAGTGGGTAGGAGCAGAGTAGCCCCGAGTCCTACTGACTCCATCCAACTCATAATTCCCACCCTGTTACCTGCAATCAGCCCACCAACGGGGGCCAGTCCTGGGCCTGCCTGGCCTTGAATCCACATACCGCTTTAAGATACGCTAAGATGGGGCGCCTGGGTGGCGCAGTCGGTTAAGCCTCCGACTTCAGCCAGGTCACGATCTCGCGGTCCGTGAGTTCGAGCCCCGCGTCAGGCTCTGGGCTGATGGCTCGGAGCTTGGAGCCTGTTTCCGATGCTGTGTCTCCCTCTCTCTCTGCCCCTCCCCCGTTCATGCTCTGTTTCCCTCTGTCCCAAAAATAAATAAAAAACGTTGAAAAAAAATTAAAAAAAAAAAAGATACGCTAAGATGTTGGTGCCACTAGATGGATGTGGAAACTCAGGCACAGAGAGGTTAAGGAACTTGCCTAGCATCACACAGCTGGTAATGGGGCTGGGATTAAAACTCAGGAGTTCTCGGGGCGCCTGGGTGGCTCAGTCGGTTGAGCGTCCAACTTCAGCTCAGGTCATGATCTCGTGAGTTCAAGCCCCGCATTGGGCTCTGTGCTGACAGCTCAGAGCCTGGAGCCTGTTTCAGATTCTGTGTCTCCCTCTCTCTCTGTCCCAACCCACTCGCATTCTGTCTCTGTCTCTCTCAAAAATAAATAAACATTAAAAAAAAATAAAAAAGGGGCGCCTGGGTGGCGCAGTCGGTTAAGCGTCCGACTTCAGCCAGGTCACGATCTCGCGGTCCGGGAGTTCGAGCCCCGTGTTGGGCTCTGGGCTGATGGCTCAGAGCCTGGAGCCTGTTTCCGATTCTGTGTCTCCCTCTCTCTCTGCCCCTCCCCCGTTCATGCTCTGTCTCTCTCTGTCCAAAAATAAATAAATGTTGAAAAAAAAAAAATTAAAAAAAAAAAAATAAAATAAAATAAAAAAAAATAAAAAAAAAACCTCAGGAGTTCTGGCTTCATTATACTTTTTTTTTTTAAGTATATTTATTTATTTTGAGAGAGAGGTAGGGACAGAAAGAATGGAAGAGAGAGAATCCCATGCAGGCTCCACACTGTCGGTGCAGAGCCCGACGTGGGGCTCGAACCCACGAAACCATGAGAACATGACCTGAGCTGAAATCAAGAGTTGGATGCTTAGCCCACTGAGCCACTCAGGCACCGCATCACACTCTCATTCTTTCTGCGACACCGCACTGCCTTTGAAATACCTTTTCAGTTCCCTAGATGCCCATCTCCTCGGCCATGGGACTCCTCTCCAGTCTGTTCTAACAATTTTGCCCGGGGGTTCAGAGTGGTTCTCCGTCCTCTCTTCCTGTCCCCCAGCCATCTTCTCCAATCTGACTATTCCTCTTTTGCCAGAGACCTTTCTCTGCAGCTCCGACCACGTCATTTTTCATTAATTCAAACATTTGACGAATATTTATTGACTACTCACTCTGTGCCAGATGGTCTAGGCTGGAATACAGCAGTGAATGAAACAGATACACCTTGAGTTTGTAAGTCCCATGTCTTATCTAGGAAGAGACATAGTACTGGGTATGCAAACAAATAAATGTATAGTCACAGATTATAAAGACAAACGAGCAGGGTGGGGAGAAGGAGACTGGCAGGACTGAGTCCACCTGCTGAGACAGAGACTGAGAAAGGCCACTTTGAGAAGGGGCCCTTGTTAGCTGATCCCAAAGGGTGTGAAGGAGTCAGCCTTGTAAAACACAGGGAAGAGTGTTTCCTAATGAGGGAACAGCATAGGTGAACTCCCAGAGGCAGGGAAGAACTCTACATGTTCAAGGACCTTAAGGTCACTGATGTGGCTGGATCAGGAAGTCAGAGGAGGGCAGGGGTCATATTGCATAGGGTTTGGGGGGCCTGGCAAGAGGCCTGCTCCTCATCTGAAATGAGATGGGAAGCCACGACATGCTCCTGCCTCCAAACAGTGTCCCTGGCAGCCTCATAGCCTCTTCCAGGGTCTGGAATGATCGATGCAGGCAAGAGACTGAGGAAAATGGAGGGGTCATCCGGCCCTGGGATCCAGGGCTGGAGATTACCCTATGGGCTGCGGGTGAGGGTCTCCTTGTGATGTAGCTGCTTAGATCCCCTCAAGTCATTGGGAAGAGCTGTCTGTGATGGGGAGCAGGGGTCCCTGCCAAGAGCTGGCCTCCTCTGCACCTTGCTCTGAGCCCCTGGGGTTGGAGCAGCCGGGCTGACCCCCAGATAACCCAGGGCTGAGATGAGCTGTGAGCCAGGCCTCCTTTGCCCATCTGTACACACACACACACACACACACACACACACACACACACACACCCTTGAACACCCTGAGCCACGGGCCTCCAGCCTTCTTAACCTTTAGGCTCACCTCCATCCACACCTTCTGAGGGAGGCAGGCCCTGACTGCCCTGGGAGACCAGCATGCAAGTCACTGGCTGTCACATTATTCATGTGACACCTTTCTCCATAGCAATGCCTGGAATGATCCTCCACGTCTGTTTCCTGTTTCCCACTGGGGCCCCTCTCTGGAGCACAAGCTCCAGGGCCTCATGGACAGTGGTCCCAACAAATACCAATTGAGTTTCTGCACTTTGCTTTTGGCTCAAGCCAGAACAGAGAGCACCATCCAGGAAGGCTTTGTTCTGTTCCCACTGGTGCTTCGGTTGTGCTTTTGGCCTCCACGGAAGGACATTTTAGAAGTGCCCAATGGGGGGCGCCTGTGTGGTTGTTGAAGCGTCTGACTGTTGGTTTTGGCTCAGGTCATGATCTCATGGTTCACTTCATGGGATTGAGCTCCACGTCCTTGGGCTCTGTGTTGACTCTGCTTAGGATTCTCTCCCTCTGTCTCTGCCCCTCCCCTGTGTGTGTGCTCTCTCTCTCTCAAAAAATAAATAACTATTAAAAAAACAAACAAACAGGGGTGCCTGGGTGGCTCAGTTGGTTGGGCGTCCGACTTTGGCTCAGGTCATGATCTCAGCCTGTGAGTTCGAGCCCCATGCCGGACTCTGTGCTGACAGCTCGGAGCCTGGAGCCTGCTTTGGATTCTGTCTCTCCTTCTCTCTCTGCCCCTTCCCTGCTCATGCTCTGTCTCTCTCTGTCTCTCAAAAATAAATAAACATTAAATTAAAAAAAAAAGTGCACAAATGATGGGGTGCCTGGCTGGCTTAGTTGGTAGAGCATCTGATTCTTTTTTTTTTTTGAAATATTTATTTTTGAGAGAGAGAGAGACAGAGTGTGAGTGGGGGAGGGGCAGTGAGATAGGGAGACACAGAATCCAAAGCAGCTCCAGGCTCTGAGCTGTCTGCATAGAACCCGATGCGGGGCTAGAACACAAACCGTGAGATCATGACCAGAGCGCAAGCCAATCACTTAACTGACTGAGCCACCCAGGCTTCCCGAGCATCTGATTCTTGATCTCTGGGTCATGAGTTTAAGCCCCACATTGGGTGTAGAGTTTACATTAAAAAAAAAAAAAAAAAGTTCCCAAATGAGAATTGTTCCTGGGCCTGTTCAGACAGACTGTCACGGGCCTTGTCCTGTTCCTCAGAGCTTACATTCCTAAGAACCCAGAGAGAGCCCTGTGGGGCTCAGAATCAAGACAATCTGGGCCTCGTTGGCACCTGGTCAGTTTCCACATTGTAATTGAAAATGTTTTTCTCTTGGCTGTGGCTGCTAGAAAGCTTGGAGTCAAATCCCTCTACCATCAGCAACCTTCCAGACCACAGTGGTCCCAGGGCTGATTTTTTCTTTCCTTCCTTCTCTCATTCAATTACCTGACAAATATTTGTCCTGAACTTCTTGCGTGCCTTTCTAGGTAGTGGGGAGTCAACAGTGAACAAAAGAGACAAAATGCCTGCTTTCGTGGGCTTTACAGTCAAGAAGAGGGAGAGGGGTCATCAAACAACCTAACAAACCGGGTCCTGTGCTGGGGAAAACTAGTAAGTGGGAATGTGGGGCGGGGGTTGGGTGGTTTGCAATTTAAAATGAGGGGCTTGGTTGGGGGACGGAAAGTCAGGAAAAGCCTCACCGAGGCTTTAAAACAAGGGTGTCATTAAAGCGAGGGTCTGGAGGAGATGAGGAATGAAGACAGGAGGGCGGGAGGGGAGAATGTTCTGGGGAGACAGAAGGGCACCAGCAGGGGCCCTGAGTGGGGAGTGTGCCTGGGGTTTCAGAAACAGCCACAGGGCACAGCAGTGGGGCAGGCGGTCACAGGGGTGAGGGGCAGAGGACCCTAAGGGCTGTGAAGGACGTCCTGAGGCCTGGCTTTTCTGCTGGATGAGAGCGAGCACTTGCAGGGTCTGGAGGGGAGGACTGAGATTTCTGACAGGCATTTTACCAGCGTGTCTCTCTGGCTTCTGTGTTGAGCAAGGACTGTGGGGGATGAGGCCAGGATGAGGCAACCAGAATGGAGGCTGCAGCAAAGGCCCAGGTAAGGGGTGAGGAGTGAGGGTGGGTGGGACCCAAGAGTTGCAGGAGAGGTGAAGGGGAGGGCAGGGTTCTGGATACACTGGAGGGAGAAACAACAGGATTTGTTCAAAGACGTGGAGGGGAGGGCGTGAGAGACCACGAAGAGGCAGTTCCTGGGCTTTGGCCTGAGCAACTGAAGAACGGAGAAGTCATTTTCCAAGATGGGAAGACAGTGGCGGGAGCAGGTTGGCCGCAGAGGCACGACCAGGAGTTCTACTCTGGCCCACATCAAGCTTAAGTTGCTGAACAGAGATGTGGAGCGGGCAGGGGGATGCTTGGGGACAGGGCCACGAGGAAGCCTCAGTGGAGAGGTGCTGGTCACAGCCCTGAGACCACGAGATCCCTGGTGCTCTAGATGGTAAAAGTGAGCCCAGGGGCCACCAACGTGTAGAGGTGGGGGAGGTCCTGGGTGAGTGTGGGCCCCTAGAAGCCATGTGGAAGGCATGTGCAAAGATCAAAGCAGGGTCAGCTCGGGACAAACACCGTCTCTGAGGACTGACAATCACCGCTGCCGTGGAGGCCATTGGTGACCCCGAGAACACAGTATGAGCTGTGTGGTGGGGCCCAAAACCTGACTGGAACAGGTTGAGGGGAGGACAAGAAGAGGGGATTTGGAGACCACGGCACCTTCGAGCAGTTTTGCCAGTAAAAGGAGCAGAAAATAGGGCACTAGCTGGAGGGCCAAGAGAGGGTTTTTTTAAGACATAAAAGACCTTAGGGTACCTGAGCTGAGCATCTGACTTCCGCTCAGGTCACAACCTCGCAGTTCATGAGTTCGAGCCCCGCATCGGGCTCTGTGCTGACAGCTCCGAGCCTGGAGCCTGCTTCAGATTCTGTGTCTCCCTCTCTCTCTGCCCTTCCCCCACTCACGTTCTCTCTCTCTCTCTCTCTCTCTCTCTCTCTCAAAATAATAAACAAACATTTAAATTTTTTTCTTTAATGTTAATTTTTTTTTGAGAGAGAGAGAGAGACAGAGTGTGAGCAGGGAAGGGGCAGAGAGAGAGACACACACAGAATCCGAAGCAGGCCCCAGGGTCTGAGCTGTCAGCACAGAGCCTGATGCAGGACTCAAACTCACGAACTGTGAGATCATGACCCGAGCTGAAGTTGGACGCTTAACCGACTGAGCCACCCAGGCGCCCCTGTGAGATTTTAAGTAATCCCTATACCCAGCGTGGGGCTCAAACTTACAACCCTGAGACTAAGAGTCCCACGCTCCACCGACTGAGCCAGCCAGGAGCTACCCCCATCCTTCTTTTAATGGCTTCAAATTCTTCCATTCTGTGATACACCGTATATATTTTTTATCCAGTCCTCCACTGACAGACAACCACCTGAGATCGGGTCTATTATTATCTCCACTTTCCAGAGAGGCAGCCGAGCCCTGAGAGGTCCATGGGCTCCACCGTGGGTGCTCAGCTAGCGTGCTGTGGCGTGAGAACTCCATGCCCTTAACCACTCACTAGACTCTCCTCCTCCTCCTGGATTAGCTTCCAACCCTATTTCTCCCTCACTCCGACACCTTTAGCAATTATTTCGCTATCCTTTTGTTCATCCAAATAACACATACTTACAAGCCCTGACCACGTGCCAGACACAGGGCTGGGCCCAGAGGATGTGGAGGGACATGACAGAGAAGTCCTCTGCCGGCAAGGAGCTTACTAAGTCTTTGTGCGCTTTTGTAAGCCACCTCAAATCTTCCACGGAACAACGCAGAGAATTAATAAAGGAGCCTGGTCCCTGTTTTTCCTAATGAGGAAACCAAACGTGCCAACAAATCACTGTTGCAGTCCTGTGAGCTGAATACCGTAACAGCCTGGGAACCCAAAACACTGAACTCTGCAATGCTGGCCCCATCCCCTCAGCCTGGCTCTCCTCCAGTTTCCCATCTCAGTGAAAGGCCCACCACCCAGCTAGTGCGAAAACCCTCCTGCTTTGGCTCTTCCCACTTCCGTCCCTAGGTCACCCACTCTATCGCCGCCACGACCACCGCCTGAAGACATCTGGACTCTGCCCAACTGTTCTCTCCATGGCTACCAGCCTTACTCGGTTCTTCTCTTAGAGGAGCTACCCAGTAACTTCCTCCCCGGTCTTCTTGTTTCCACCGCAGCCCCTTCCCATCCACTGTCCATCCAGCCAATGCATCACTGTGTCATTTCCCTGTTCTACCCATTTAAGTCTTCCCTTTGCTGTCCTTGGGCTAATAATGTCCTGATGGCACAGGCCAGTAGTTAGGATCATGGGCTCTGGAGCCTGAATCCCAGCTCTGCCACTTAATACCTGTGTGACCTTGAACGACCTACTTAACCTCTCTCTGCCTTAGAGGAGGCAAAATAATACGATAAATGAGAATGATAAATGATAATGAGATAAATCAGATAATAATAACCCCTACTTTATATAGCTGTTGTAAGGATTAAAAGTTAATGAATATTATAATGATAAGGCACTTGTGATCTGGACCCTGCTGAGCTCTCCAATCTCACTGGTTCTTATCTCCCTATAAACCAGCTAAAATACTTTTGATTCCCAGAGAGCATCAAATTCTCTCTCTCTCTTCCCTGCAATCCCTCTGAGCTGAAGCTGGACTTGGGGCCCAGTTCTTCCCCACTGGATCTCCAAAGCTGGGCACACAGTATGTTAAGTGAATGAATGAATGAATGAAATAGGCATTGCATTTGGGTTCTGATGGATGAGTAGGAGTTTTCCAGGTAAAGAAGTGTTTGAGGCAGGACTGTAAAAGAACTTGCTCCATCCCAGTGCTTGGAGAACAGAAGGGAGGTGAGACTGGAAAGAAAGGCTGGGTTCAGTCCAGACCTTTCTGCGTGGGCAGAGAAGGGAAGGCTTTCGTGACAGTGTGGAGGTCACTTGCCGGAAAGACTGAGGCCGGGAACTGGGGTATGTGGCTAAGCTCCAGGGGAGTAAAGGAAGGGCCTGAACCAGAGCAGTAGCAGTGGGAATGGAATGAAGAGGGAGGTTTGAGAGATTGAGAAAAAGACTTAATATCATCTCCTGAATGCTTTTCCTGAATGCCTCTTAGAAATGATATTAGGGGATTGTGGGATTAAGAGCTGAAGTAGCATTTCCCCGCTGTCTTCAAGTAGCTCAAATCTTAGGAGAGGCAGACAGACCTAAAAATAAAAATATGGATGCAGAGAAGGCCAAATTAAGTATCACAGCCTCATATCTCTACACGTGTAAAATCAGCAAATTGAAGCACCATACATTTCTGAGTGCCTGTCATCTACCCCAAGGCTTTTTTTAAGTTCTCAAATTTTTATTTGGTTTAAACACACTACAGTACATTTCCACAGTCCACCAACTTTGAGAGGCAGTGTGGAGGTTTAGATGGGCCCTCTTCAACCACTTAACAGCCCATGATCTTGGCCAAGCTACTGAACTGTCTTAGCCCAAGTTACCTATCACATGAAGGTGAAGGAGGATAGCACCCTTGGCAGCCAAGAGAACAAAAGGGGGCTGGAGGTGTGGGTGGTGGTTAAGATTCTGCAGAGTCTTGTGAGGTACTATAAAGCTTTTGGACTTTTTTTTTTTTAATTTTATTAAGTAATCTCTATACCCAAGGTGGGGCTTGAACTCACCATCTAGAGTTCAAGATCCCAATGCTCCACCCACTGAGCCAGCCAGATGCCTCAAGGTTTTGGACTTTATTAATTAGTTCAGTGGGAAGCTACTGAGGTTGTTTTTTGGCCCCAATCTATTATCTTTTCAGTTGAGATGTAATCTGCCTACAATTACATGCAAAGATCTTAACTGTTGAGTTCAATGAGTTTTGACAATTGTATACACCTGTGCAACCCACCCCTCAGAAGATACAGAACATTTCTATCACCCCAGAAAGGTCCTGCCTGCCCCTTTCCAGTTAATTCTCCTGCCTCCAGGGTACTGAAGGGTCTAAGCATATCATGCTGCCTCTTGAGAGGACCCCTCTGGCTGCAGCGGCGGCTCAGAGCTAGGCCTGAGACCAGCAAGGAGAGAGTACTACACAGGCCAGGTGAGAGAAGGCTGAAGCGCAGCGAGGTTGCCTAGCAACCAGCAAACCCGGTCGGAGCCTTGACTGCTCCTCCCTGGCAGAAGGGGAGGCCCCGCCCCACCTCACGTCACGTCGGGGGGCGGGCGAAAGCTTCTTATTGGTCTGTTCTCCGGAAGCGACGGGATTCGGAATCTCGCCCAAAGTCGGCAGCGCGTGGGAGCGCGGTGCGTGGCGTTGGCGCGTGGCCCGGGGGGGCGGGGGCTTGGTAGGGTCGTGTGGCGGGCGCTCGCACCCCTCCCACTGGAGCGAGGGTCCCTCGCGCTGAGCCTCAGTTTCCTTTCTTTGCAGAGGCTGAGCGCGCCCCACACCGGTTACTTGGGGCCCTGCCGCGCCGCCCCACTGCCGGCCTGGGTTGACGGGAGCGGGGAGTCTCAGCAACTGGGCCGGGACCGAGGGGGTTCGGGAGTGCCCACCGCCCCACACCCGGTGCTTGACTGACGCTCCCATTCCCAGGACCCCCGCGCGGGCCGGGATGTTCGTCCTGGTGGAGATGGTGGACACCGTGCGGATCCCCCCGTGGCAGTTTGAGAGGAAG
The DNA here is from genome assembly GCF_028749965.1 of Puma concolor. NCBI lineage: Eukaryota > Metazoa > Chordata > Mammalia > Carnivora > Felidae > Puma > Puma concolor. Next base: position 7,435,690 of record NC_141673.1, read on the forward strand.
CTCAACGACTCCATTGCCGAAGAGCTGAACAAAAAGTTGGCCAACAAGGTACTGGACCGACGGGGTCGTGGACGGGCCTTGGCACGGGAGGGCCCAGCACTGCCCACCTGCCCGCTGCAGGCCTCGACTTGGTCATGACAAACCTTGGCCTTGGGCAGGTAGCTTAACGTGTCGGAACTCGGTTTCTACACCTGTACATGGGATGGGGGGTAATCCACCTGCACATGGGATGTTAGAGGGGATCAAAAAGGGAACTGGGATTGAAAAGGGTCATTGTAACTGGGAGGTGCTGGACTCTACACTGCCAAATTACTTTGCAGTCTTGGGCAGGTCACTTACCTGCTCCGGGCCTCAGTTTCCGTTTGTAAAATGGAAATCATGGTGGCTGTGTAACCATGCGTTGTTTTTGTGGAGATGGACAGTGGTTTAGAGTTCACTGTCAGGAGGTTTATCCGTTCATTTCTGCGAAAAAGTATTTGTGCACCTTTTATGTGCCAGGCTTGCATGCCTTAGTGCTAGTGAGTACCTAGTGCGGGGCCTTCCCACTGCCTTCTCTGTAGTAACCCTCCCTCAGTTACTCTGTGTCATTATCACTGTTTCCTTTTTAGCACTTATCAGCACTATTTTCTTATTTGTTTACTTGGTTACCGTTTTTCTTTCTCTCTGCATGAGGGCAGGGACTTTTGTCTTTTTCCTCAGTGTCCCACATATTTTGCCGGAGCTTGGCATACAGTAGATGTTCTGTAATTGTCTGTTGATTGTATGAATGAAGCAGACAAGGTTCTGCTGTGTCGTGTGGTGGGAAAAGCAGATATGAATGAGAGGGTCCCACAGTTGAGTATGTGATGACAAGTTGAGGTAGACGCTGTGAAGGACAGGCACTCGCGAGCCTGTGGAATGAAGGAGAACTCTGCCTACGATGAGGGACAAAAGAGGCTTTGTTAGGGATGTGGTACTTGAGTTTGAGCTGAGATCTGATGCTGAGAAGAGGAACTAACTAGGGGATTTATTTTTGAGGGTGGGAGAGGGCTGGGCAGAGAGAAGAGCTGGGGAGGCAAAGGAAATAGTATGTGCAAAGACCCTGTGGCAGGAGGGACTATTTCACCCATCATGACATGGAGGAGCCTGGTGTGGCCTAGGCAGAGGGGGAGAGAGAGGAGAGGGCAGACTGGGAAGGTGGCAGGAGCCAAGGGACACAGAGCCTGAGGGACATCATGGTGGTACTGGTCTTCATCCCTAGAACAGCAGGAGGTGATAGGCTGAGAAGGAGTCAGCAAGAGGAAGGTTGGCTGGCTTTAGACAAGAGGCCAGTCCCTTCGATAGAGGCCGAGGTCATAGAAGGGAGGTGGACAGATCTGGGGAGCTGTTGGTGGAGAGAACTCATGATGTTCTTAGTGGATGGCTTGTGGTTACTTTGCGAGGTAGAAGGCAAGGGGGTCTGTGGAGGGACCAAGTGTGAGCATCATGGAGAGAAGAGGGGCGAAAAGCCCAAGAAGGGAATGTAGTCCCTTTGGGATACAAGTCCTTCAGTGACCTGTTGAGACAAGTCTTCTGTATTTGAGTCATTTGTTAAATTTTTTTTTTAAACGTTTTATTTATTTTTGAGACAGGGAGAGACAGAGCATGAACAGGGGAGGGTCAGAGAGAGGGAGACACAGAATCTGAAATAGGCTCCAGGCTCTGAGCTGTCAGCACAGAGCCCGACGCGGGGCTCGAACTCACAGACTGCGAGATCATGACCTGAGCCGAAGTCGGCCGCTTAACCGACTGCGCCACCCAGGCGCCCCTGTATTTGAGTCATTTGAGCAGAGGCTGCACAAAGAGGTCCATGGTCCAGCCAAGGGCACAGATCTTGTGCTGCCAAAGCCAGCCAGACTCTATGCCTCATTGTGGTGAGGTCTGGCCAGGACTCTGAGCCCTCTGAGCTTCTTGGTATTCCTTGAACAGTCCTTCAGGGTCTCTAACTGGGAGGTGATGACGCTGGTGGCAGATAAGCTGACACCAAAGGGGTTCAGTGGTTTGAAGCACCATGGGGTGGGGATGGGGGCATGGGATGCTCTCTGCCCAGTCTCAGGGCCTTGGCCGTGCCTCAGTCCCTGTGGCCACTGGTGTATGTCTGATACTTTGTGAGCAGAATGGGGATTAACCAGGACTCTGACACTCACTCTGAGCTCTAGTATAGACCTGGAGACTTTGGGAAGTGTAGTTTTGACCAGGGTCCCCTCCCAGTGTTCCTCACTGGCAATAATAGTGATCTGTGGGTTGACTGTTATTATTTCCAGCATGTGAGCCAGGCACTTGCATAGGGGCTTCACATCCATATGTCTCTTTATTTAATGAGCCTGCAGCCTGGTAGGTTCATTTTTGCAGATGGGGGAAACTGAGGCTCGGAGAAGTGACCTTGGAGGTCACACAGTGGGTGGTGGAACTGTCACTGTAACCTTGATCTGCCTTGTCACCAAAGGCCCTGCTCTTTCCAGAGCTCCACATTCTTCTGAGGCTCCTTACCCATGGTTACCTCACACCATGCCTCGACTCCTTGCTAGCTATAAAATGGGGATAATCCTACCTGCCCTGGGTGGGGAGGGTCTCAGGAGAGAATGCTGGGGAGCTGGGCCTCTGGGTCACTGTGTGTGTGTGTGTGTGTGTGTGTGTGTGTGTGTGTGTGTGTGTGTGTGTGTGTGTATGCATGCGGATGCACACAGGTCGTGTACAACGTGGGGCTCTGCATCTGCCTGTTTGACATCACTAAGCTGGAGGACGCCTACGTGTTCCCAGGAGACGGTGCGTCACACACCAAAGGTGGGTGCCCTTTCCTCCTCGGTGTTGGGTTTCTTGGGGCTTGGGGTTTGGCTGTGGGAGTCCTGGTGTAGGGATTGGGAGACCTGAGGCCTAGTCCTGACTGCCAGGAATTGACTGGGTGACAGTGGGCAGAATCCTCCCCTGTCTGGGCCTTGGTTTCCTCATCTATAAGAAACAGTGCACAGGGCAATTCTTGAGGCCTCTCTGGCTCTGAGATTGTGGCTGTGTGTCTGTGCCCCCTTTGGTCTTGTTTATTACTGAGCTCTGCTCTGCCTGGCCCTCCAGCTGCTCAGTCTGGTGGAGGGTGGCCAGACAGAGATGAGGACACTTGGAGTAGTCATCGCTGGGTTAAAAGGGTGGAGAGCAGAGGTGCCTGACTGGCTCAGTCAGTAGACTGTGCAATTCTTGATCTCGGGGTTGTGAGTTCGAGACCCATGTTGGGCTTAAAGATGACTTAAAAATAAACTCTTATTTGAGCCTGGGTGGCTCAATCGGTTAAGCGTCGACTTCGGCTCAGGTCATGATCTCACGGTCTGTGAGTTCGAGCCCCGCGTCAGGCTCTGTGCTGACAGCTCAGAGCCTGGAGCCTGTTTCAGATTCTGTGTCTCCCTCTCTCTCTGCCCCTCCCCTGTTCACGCTCTGTCTCTCTCTGTCTCAAAAATAAATAAACGTGGGGCGCCTGGGTGGCGCAGTCAGTTAAGCGTCCGACTTCAGCCAGGTCACGATCTCGCAGTCCGGGAGTTCGAGCCCCACGTCAGGCTCTGGGCTGATGGCTCAGAGCCTGGAGCCTGTTTCCGATTCTGTGTCTCCCTCTCTCTCTGCCCCTCCCCCGTTCATGCTCTGTCTCTCTCTGTCCCAAAAATAAATAAACATTGAAAAAAAAATTAAAAAATAAATAAATAAATAAATAAATAAATAAACGTTAAAAAAAATAATTAAAAAAAAAAATAAACTCTTCAGAGGCACCTGTGTGGCTTAATCAGTTAAACATCCGACCTCGACTCAGGTCATGATCTCACAGTCTGTGAGTTCAAGCCCCACATCGGGTGAGCTAGAGCCCCGCTCAGGGCTCCACACTCTCTCTCCTTCTCTCTCTCTCTCCCTCTCTCTCCCTCTCTCTCTGCACTTTGTGGGATTCCCTCCCTTTCCCTCTCTCCCTGCCCCTTGCTCGCTCTCACTCTCTCTCTCTCTCAAAAGTAAATAAATAGGGCCACCTGTGTGGCTCAGTTGGTTAAGCGTCTGACTTTGGTTGAGGTCATGGTCTCACAGTTTGTGAGTTTGAGCCCCTTATCGGGCTCTGTGCTGACAGCTCGGAGCCTGGAGCCTGCTTCGGATTCTGTGTCTCCCTCTCTCTGGGCCCCTCCCCCACTCCTGCTCAGTCTTTCAAAAATAAACATTAAAAAAAAAAATAAAGCAAAAATAAATAAATAAAATTTTAAGAGTTTTTTTTTTTAAAAAAAGTGTGGAGGGATGCCTGGGTGGCTCAGTCAGTTAAGCATCCAACTTCAGCTCAGGTCATGATCTCGCAGTCAATGAGTTCGAGCCCCGCATCAGGCTCTGCTGACAGCTCAGAGCCTGGAGCCTGCTTCAGATTCTGTGTCTCCCTCTCTCTCTGCCCCTCCCCTGCTCATGCTCTGTCTCTCTGTCTCAAAAATAAATAAAAACATTAAAAAAAAAAAGTGTGGAGAGCAGAGGGGAGTGCATCTGTTTCCTGGGGAGGAGGCTGGTTGAGGGTGGGGGGCTTTTGACGGGCACTATGGACATAATGGTTAAGCGTGGCCTCTGCATTTGAATTCCGTCTCTGCCGCTTATTTGCTATGTATCCTATGCAGAATATATAACTTCTGTGCCTCTGCTTCCTTGCCAATAGAATGCAGTTAACAGTAGATTTTATATTACAGTACTGATGTGATGATTCTACTGACTTCATATGTGCAAAGATCGTAGGACAGGACCTTGGTTCTTCTGGACTGGCTTGGCCAGTAGGGTGTAGGGCGGCCTCATGTGACTGGCGGCTGGCAGGCTAGTTGGTGGGGAGGGATGGCTCATCTCTGCTGCCTGTGGTCTCATTTTTGCTTAGGGGACACTGAGCACCATAGGGCAGCTGGAGCCCCCAGGCACCAGCCACTTTTCAGTGTCTGCTTCTATCCCATTGGCCAGAGCAGGTCACATGGCCAGGGCTGGCATCAGGGGATGGAAAAATAGCCGCCACCTCTTGCTGGGAGGAGCCAGAGTCACATGGCAAAGGGGCACGCACCCTAGGAAGGGAAGGTTGGTTACCAGACCTGGAGGTGTACCGGGAGGGTCACCTTGGCTACAGCTCTCGGAGAGGGAGTGGGGCATTCTTCACTCTCCTCCCTGGACCCCACCAAATCAGAAGCAGAGGGCAAGGGGGCCACTGAGGTGGTTCGGGGCTAATCAGTGTCTGCGTGCGGCTCAGACCTGCTGAATCACAGTCTCTGGGGGAGAGCCTGCAGGCTGTTTTAGCAAGTAGCCAGGTGATTCTCCCACCAGGCCCTGTGTGAGGAGCCCTGCCCTAGCCCATCCTGGTCAGCCTCTGGGCACAGAGGTGTCGAGCATTCTAGAACGTGCCATGAGGCTGCCTGATGCTGTCTGGGATCCAGAGACTTCATTAGTTCACAGAGATGTTAACTGCTCCGTGGGCAGCCCTAAGAAACGGGCTGCGTTTGTACCGACTAGAAGCATTTAGCAGAAAAATAAGACGGTGATATAAAACAAAACCAGGGGCCTCTGTTTACAAAGAAGGATGCCCTTAAGCTGAGCCCAGTTTCTGCCTTTAGCTGGTGGTCCAGGTGGTAAGAGCCACCAGAACTTGAAGGAAAACTGGGAGAAAAAAAGTTAAAATTGAGGAAATTCTGTTCTTTCATTTTGTTGTTTCTGCCACTTAGTGTAAGATTTCCACTTTGGGTTTTCATTATCCCCCACCCCCAGTTCACCCTGGACCCCCTGGTTCTTTGGGAATGAGGTGTGAGGATTAGGGCACTGGGCTAGGCATGTCACATGGACCTGGATTTGAATTCTGGCTCTGACCCCTCTCTCCCCTGCATACCTTGGGCACGTATCTCTCCACCTCTCTTGGCCTGGGCTTCCTCATATGTAAATGGGTTAACACTCGCAGCTATAAAGCTTCTTGCGGTCCGTCAGGCATCATGCAGGGTGGCATTTTACGGTGGGGATTGGTTGCCATGCTTTAAGGCTGATTCTCGACTTGCCCCATTTCTGCTGCGCCCCCCCCCCCCCCCCCCGGCCACTACCTCCCCCTGGGCTGTGGCCAGGTGTGCCGAAGGACGCCTCAGCCTTTGCTTTGAGGACTCTTTTTTTTTTTTTTCCTTAATCCTGAGAGAGAAAGAGGGAGAGGATCCCAGGTGGGCTCCTCGATGTCCGTGCAGAGCCGGACTCAGGGATGGAACCCACAGACCATGAGATCATGACCTGAGCTGAAATCAAGAGTTGGACGCATAACCGGCTGAGCCACCCTGGAGCCTCTGGAGGACTCTTTTTTGCTCACTGCCTTCTGCTTCTTCCTCCCCCCTCCTCTTCCCCCTCCTCCTCCTCATCTCCCTCCTCCTCATCTCCCTCCTCCTCCTCCCCAGGCCAGATTGCTTTCCCTCTCGACAGTAAGTGTGTACAAGATGTCAGCCTTTGGGATTTGTGACACTGGCCCCAGTTGTCTAGCCTCATCTCTTGTCACTTAGAGTACGTTTACCTGGCCCCAGTCCCATGTTCTCTATGTCCCGCAAGCCGACTGGACCCGGCCTCCCTGGGGAAGCCTCTCTCAACCTGCCCCACCACCCTGCCCCGCTGGGAGCTCCAGAGCAGCCTAACTTCATGCCACCATTTCTTTTTTCTTTTTCTTTTTTTTAAAGTCGTGATAACATACATATAACATAAAATTGACCATTTGAACTATTTTTAGTGCACAGTTCAGTGGCACTGAAAACATTCACATTGTTGTGCGACCATCACCAAACTTCTTCATCTTCCCAGACTGAAACTCTGTCCCTATTAAGGATTCACTCCCCATTCCCCGCTCCTCCAGGCCCCAGAAACCACCGCTGTACTTTGTCTCTATGAATTTGAGTATTCCAGGTACCCATATAAGTGGAGTCACACAGTGTCTGCCCTTTGCAGAAACTCACGTGCACCCCGAGGGAGCCCCGCTTCTCCTGGGACAGACTTTGCCCAAATCTGCACCTGACGACAGGTCTTCCTCTCAATGATCCCGCAGACCCACTCTTTCTGACTTTCCAGGCCTCCCGCCTGCCCACTGAACACCCCTGGAACTTCAGGTGGGGCTCTTGGGAGGCGGCTCGAAAGAGCACTGTCCCTCCGGCTGGTCTGTGGCCTCCTTTTGAATTGAGATCTAATTCACATATCATAAAATTCACCCTTTGAAAGCTTAGGATATTCACAGACTGTGCAACCATCACCACTGTCCAATTCCAGAACATTTTCATCCCCTCAAACCCGTACCCATCAGCAGTCACTCCTCATTCTCCCCCTTCCCCCAGCCCCTGGCAGCTGCTGATGTACTGTCTCTGGATTTGCCTATTCTGGACATTTCACATAAATGGAATTACACAGTATGTGGTCTTTTGTGACTGGCGCATTTCATGTAGCGTAATGTCCTCAGGGTTCGTCCATGTTATGGCAGGTATCAATACTCCATTGCTTTTTAATACTGAGAAGTATTCCATTATATGGATAGGCTACATTTTGTGTATCCATTCATCTGCTGATGGACACTTGGGTTGGCCACCATATGCTTTTGGGTGTAGTTGTTCCAGACTGGAGCGCCCTGGGCACAAGACCACATGCAATTCTGCCCCCAAAGCCCAGTGCCCAAACAGGCCCTGGCACAGACTTGGTAGAGGCTCTGTGGGGATTTGTTAAACTGAACTGAATGTTGGGTCAGATGGGGGACAGGGTTTTTCCATCCTGTGGCTAGATGACCCTTGGCTGCCCTCAGCTGCTCTCCGCAAGGTCAGCAGGAGGCTCTCATCACAAGGAGGGGAGGGGATACCAGCTGCCCCCTCTTTTCCCATGCTTCCTGCCTGGTGGGGCCATGGAGAAGCAGCCTGGCAGCGAGCTGGGGGCCCAGTAGGCCCTGCTGTCCTCAGTGCAGTGTTGGAGACCAGGCATCTGAGGGTGCTAGTGGCAGAAGCGTGTGTCTGGGGATGAAATCTGTCCGAGGAAGGCAGATTCCACCCTGTGGCCCTGCCTGGTGGTCCAGGAGGACTTGGAGTCTTCTGTGGCACAACAGGGCAGAACGGCTGTGTGGCTATGAGTATGTTACCCAGCCCCTCTGAGCTGCTTCTCCATCCTGACAATGGGGAAGCATGACGCTGATATGGATGCGTTGTGCCGGGCATGACCAGCAGGAAGTAGCCTCGTGGTTATTCTCTAGCTCCGGCGGTGTGTTTAGGCCAGTGGTGGTCACCCCCTTTGGGGCTTTGAGGGGCAGGAGTGATGAGGTAATAGTGGGCACAGACCCTACCTGATGTTTTCCTAGGGGTCTGGTGAGTGGGGAGCACTAGGGCAGGGCCTGAGAACCCACAGAGGGCATTTCTGTTGGGTTATTGCCTCTGCCTCCCCCCACTCCCCCTCAGTTTCAGGGCTTTTTTTTTTTTTTTTTTTTTTTTTTTTTTTTTAATTTTTTTTTCAACATTTATTTATTTTTGGGACAGAGAGAGACAGAGCATGAACGGGGGAGGGGCAGAGAGAGAGGGAGACACAGAATCGGAAACAGGAAACAGGCTCTGAGCCATCAGCCCAGAGCCTGACGCGGGGCTCGAACTCACGGACCGTGAGATGACCTGGCTGAAGTCGGACGCTTAACCGACTGCGCCACCCAGGCGCCCCTTTCAGGGCATTTTTAACATCATGTTCCAGGTCAGAGCTATGCCTGGGGCAAACTTTCCAATCAGAGGGAGATGGGGAACTTGTTTCCAAACCTGGCTTCCTTTGCCAATTACTTCCGCCCTTTTTAGAATTTAAGGGAGAGAGTCTAGAGGAAGGGTGGGATTGATTCTGGAGTTACCCGTGGCCCAGAATCCAGGTTTGTCTAATGGGTTTGGGGGCCAGCCCTCACTTCCAGGGCTGCCGCTGTTGGCCTGTTATGGGGGCCACACTGTGGCCTTGCAGGGGGCTGGGGCTGGGTCCAGGGGCACTGGGTGTGGACTGCCCAGCAGACTCCTGGGTGGCCAGAGGGCCTCCAGGTCAGCAGTCTGGCCAATGGGGTCAACACTGGAAAGCCTGGGCCGCCCCAGAGCGGCCGTCCCTCACATGCTTGCTCGTCACCGACCTCCTTATCCTTTTTTCATTTCCAGTCCATTTTCGCTATGTGGTGTTCCATCCATTCCTGGATGAGATTCTGATCGGCAAGATCAAAGGCTGCAGCCCGGAGGGAGTTCACGGTAATGGTGGCCCCGACTCGTCACACGAGGCCTGGGAGCGCACTGGGGCAAGTGGCCAGGCCAGCAGGCCTCCCTTCAGCTTCTGTCTGAGCCACACAGTCAGGGGAGGGGTCAGGAAAGCTCATGGGTGAGGGGAACACACAGCCCCGTCGTGCTCATGTAACCATGAAGACCTTGGCCAGCTGTGGGCCTTCCCTGTGAGGCCCTAACTCAGCACCTCGGGTTGAGCACTGGAGCTGGTGGAGGGGACTTGGGGTCCCAGGCGCCTCCTGGTCCCCGTTGTGTGTGGTGTCCGCCATGGGTTTTGGTGGCTGCTCAGGCCATGTAAGTGGCATCAGCAGAGGTGTGGGGCTTTGAGGTGGGGGAGGCACTCAGATTTCCATGCCAACAACTGCCTCTGTCCCATGCTGTCACTTTCTTCATTTCTTCCAGTCTCTCTAGGGTTCTTTGATGACATTCTCATCCCCCCAGAGTCGCTGCAGCAGCCAGCCAAGTTGTATCCTCCCAAGGTTAAAGCGGGTCACAGGGGGCTCAGGTGTTTCCAGAGGACAGTCCCGCTCCTTGGGGTGGCCCTGGCTCCTGTGATCTGATACTGCTGACCTCCCTGCCCGCCCCCGCCCCCCCCCCCCCCCCCCGGGCCTGCACATGTGCTCTGGAAGCGCTGGCCTGCCTGTGCTTCCCGTGCTCATGGTGTCCACACGCCTGTGCTTCTGTCTGGGCCGTCGGGCCTGGTTGGGTAGGTTGTGCTCTGTAGGTGGCATGCTATTCACTTCCGGTTCACTTTGCTTTGGGTGTCGTCTCCGGGATCGTATCAAAGCTTCCCTCCCTGGAAAGGTTTGCCCTGCTTGGCTCACCTCCCCTGGTATGCAGACAATACCACTGGCTGACATTTGAGGGCTCGACTGCCTGGGCCTGCGATGGGTTGTTTCCCTCTGCTGGGTTCCCCCAGCGCCGTGCCCCAGCCCTTCCCCTGCTGCGCTGAGTGGTGTTTCTGCGGGTTCTCGTCGAGACTGCTCACCGGAAGGGACCCCGTCTTGTCAGGACTCTGTCCACAGTGCCTAGCGGGGGGGGGGGACCTGACACAGAGGGGTTAAGGCAGGACCCTTTGCAGCATCGCCACTAGAGGGCGCTGTGGCCCCTCGGTGTGCACTGAGGGAGGGGTTGGGCTTTGTAGGGATTTCGGGGGTGCTGCTGCCCTCACCGGATGGTTCATCAGATCCGCTCTGCCTGGGTCTCTGCGGGCCAGGTGCAGGGTCTGTGTGTGACTCCAGAGCTTGTCAGAAAACCTGGCCCTGCCCGGCTGGGCCTCTTGCCGGCCACGGGCCCTCAGGCACGTGACCTTCCATCTGCCACGTCTGTCCTCCTGAAAACTGGGAAAGTCCTTGTGCTGTGTGTGGGTCATGGTCGCGCGGCATGGTTGGGAAGGGGTGTGGAGTCGCACTGCACAGAGGGCATAGGACAGCTTCAGCCAGCACTCCAGGACCAAGTGTGCAGGTCCTGGGGAAAGCACTTTATTACCTCCACCACGGCCCTGTGAGGGCAGGCCTTGCTACAATTCCTGTTTTACAGATGGGGACCTGAGGCACAGAGCTTGGGCCTGGCCCCGGTCACAGCTGGCGGAGCCGAGATCTGAACTTGGCAGTTGGACCGAGAGGACACCCAGGCAGGGAGAGGACCCCAGGCAGCAAGAGGCCCTCGTCCTTCCTGCCTCAAGAGACGGGGGACCCGCTCTGCCCTTGAGCCTCCTTCCTGCCCTGAGGATGTATGTTCCCAGCCAGGGCCCTGGTACCCCAGCGTTCCTGCTTTTCACTGTGGGGCCCAGGGTGGGCCCAACCTTGCCTTCTGCACATGGTGTGGGCTTGCTTTGCCTGGACCTCCCAGCCACGGTGATCTTCTGGGATTGGATCTTCCTGGGGGCGGGTATTGTGGGAGGAACCCCCACCCCAACCCCACCCTCAGACTCCCCCATGCCTGGTTGTTGCCTTGACCCTGCACCCCGCCCAGCGACGAGGCAGAGCAGGTGTGGGTGTGGGAGTACGAGACGGAGGAAGGAGCGCACGACTTGTACATGGACACCGGCGAGGAGATCCGCTTCCGGGTGGTGGACGAGAGCTTTGTGGACACGTCCCCCACGGGGCCCAGCTCGGCAGAGGCCACCTCTTCCAGTGAGGAGCTGCCAAAGAAGGAGGCTCCGTACACGCTTGTGGTGAGATGTCCTGATGCCGCTGCCAGAACCATGGGGATGGTGTGGGGACAACCCAGGCGGTGGGGTGGCGGGGGAGCCGCTTCTGAGGGCGTTTGCCCCGGGTTCACCGCCTCGAACCCCTCTCCCCGCAGATCAGGGTGCGGGTCCCTGTTTGGTTGTTAGGCGGTCACTTCTCCCTGGGGAGCCTGTTTCGCAGGTCACAGGCCAGGGCGTAACACCCGTGAGGTGACAAAGCTGCCACGGCTGTCGGGGAAGGTGGGGGGGTCAGGCTCCTGACCGCAGGAGGGACAGGGCCCAAGTTGGGTGACAAGGCTGCCCAGCAAGACAAGGCCAAGGGAGAGAGACCAGGGCAGGGGTTTGGGAGCGAACCAAAGGCGGGGCGTCAGGGACGGGTGACCCTCAGTCAGGGCTGTGCCTGTACCAGACCCTGTACAGACATGAGGTGGCAGGGGAGCTGCGACCAGCCAGATCTGACTCGGGTTGTCGTCTTCCCTCATGGGGTGAGACTGTGATGCAGGACAAAGCGGGACACGTTTTGGGGGCCTGCTAGGGGGCTTTTCTGGTCTAACATATGCTGCAGGTTGTTCGCTCAGGGGTAGCCATTCTCTGTCAAGGCCATCCCCTCTGCGTGTATTTGGAGGCTGGGACTTTCTGGCAGGACTCAGCGCGTGTCCGGGACTGGCCTGCCGGTGCCCGTGTTTGGGCAGGCCTGGCGTGAGGAAGGGTACCTGACTGAGCCGAGGCCCTGGGGCAGGAAGGGCGCGCATGGGCTGTGTTCCTGTACGGCAGCTGGGGGCGCTGGTGTGGCTCCTGGGTTTCCCCATCCCCCAGCCGGTGTGTGCATGTGTCACCACCGTTCCCTCTGCTGGTGCCAGGCGCCCGGAAGGAAGGGCCCCTTTGCCTCCTGTGTTTGTTCAAGCGCTTGAGGTGGATATGTGCCTGTTCTCTGTCTACCCCTGGCAGGGATCCATTAGCGAGCCAGGCCTGGGCCTCCTCTCCTGGTGGACCAGCAGCTAGCCCTGGGGCTGGACAGACCCCCACCCCCATCCCGCCGTCCGGGGAAGGAGGTGCCGCTGGCCATGGAGACAACAGCAGCTTCTGCAGGTGCCAAGGAGCAGAGTGTGTGCCCCACCGGACTGTCCCCTCCCTCGCCATCCTGGCCCTGTTTCTGGAGCTACCCTGAAGTCACTGTTCCTGTGGACTTCTGCCTCTTGGTGACAGCAAAGACATTTAATAAATAAGGGCAGCATCAGTCAGGGAGGAGCCGCCCTTGTCTCCGTGATCTAAGGTCACCGCGTTGCCACAGCTGGGACAGCATGTCCTTCCTCTCCCCGGATGGCTGCTGGAGAACTCCCCCTGATGGCAGGACGTGGTGGTGAGAGATCATTGGCCTCATGGGCTCTGGGCCGGCCTAGCCCGGTGGCTCCTAAGGTCACCAAGAGAGGGTGGCCTGGGGCAGCTGCCAGCTGTTGGTCGGAGTCTTGACCTTTCAGGGACGACCATCTTCTTTCCCACCAGCATTTGGAAGGTGGGGGCCTGGGCTTAGCTGGCCCAAGGTCAGGGATGGTGACCATCCATGTCGTCCCTCCCACCAGAGGTACAGCTGTCACTTCCAGACCCTGGCCGCGCCAGGAACACCCTGTGTGTCATCTGGTGATGCCAGATCCTGGACAAGGGCGGACACCACACCGTTTACTCAGCCAAATGGCTTTGGCAGGTCCTCCCTGCCCTGTCACTCCCTCGTGCACAAACCGCACGCTTGTTCTGTCGGGCAAGTCTTGTGCTGAGGAAGGGACCTCCGCGGGGCCTGCCTCCTGCTCTGGTCTTTCAGCTCACACAGGCACCGAGCATGGAGGCGGAGGTACTGCCGGTGGACGTCACCCCAGGGACAGCAGCAGCCGCGGAACGGTGCCCGCCGCCACCTGGGGCTGAGGGGCAGGGAGGGGACAGAGCACGTAGTGGACCAGCTGTGTGACCTCGGACGAGGTGGCCTCTAAGAAGGGGGGCTGTGCCCCGCCTCGGGGTGTTTGCAGGGCTGACTCTACGCCCAGGGGAAGCGGAGGCTCCTGGTACACGGGGAGGTGGGGGAGGCCGCGCTGTGGGCGGAAGTGGGTTAGGGCAGGGAGGCGGGGCTGAGAAGTAGCGCGAGTTCCCGCCCCGTGTGTCCTCCACCGCAGTGGCAGGTGTGCCATGGCGTGGCTAGCGGGAGCCTCTGCCGACTGGCCACGAAGACCCAGCCCGAGCCCTGGAGTTGGGGACGATCCAGACACCACCACTCACACACTGGAACAGTCACTGAGTCCGTATTCTTATTTTCCTCATGAGAGCGAAAGTTTCTTTAAAATCTTTCAGCCACCAGTGAAATGATGAGGCGGGAGAAATAACTTTAGATGGGAGTCTTGTCATCAAAAATAAATACAGTTACATGGAGTTGTTCAAGATGCATGTTGTTCAAGATCTGAATTAGACTAAAAATGGGAAGGCAGGGGGCTGGAACATTCTTTTAAGAGCCCTCCCCCCGCTCACCCACCCACCTGTGTGTCCCTCGGCCGGCTGAGGGAAGGGAGGGCAGGAGGCCTGACCACACCATCTTGGAGCAGGAAGCCAAGGCCGGAAGGGGGCAGATCCAGTTCTGATGACGCACTGACTGCACCGGGGACCCCGGAGCGGGATCCAAGGAGTAGGCAGACAGGTGGCATGGCTGGACCTTACTGCTGCTGCAGCTCCTTCATCCTGTTCAGGGCGCTGCCGGCGCGGAACCACTCGATCTGGGTCTCGTTGAAGGTGTGGTTCAGGAGGATGGTCTCCTGAGTCCCGTTGGGGTGCTTGATGATGCATTTCAGGGGCTGTAAGAGGAGGGGGAGTGGCTCTTAGGAACCGATTCTGCCGGAGGGTCAGAAAGGTAGGGTGCCCCCAGAGTGGACCGGCAGGCAAACCGAGATCTAGGCCAGGTCTGAGCTGGGGTGGCCGTGGTCAGACCCGATGGTAGAACTCGCGGGGCCTAGCGAGCCCCGCCAAGCACAGGCTGTTGGCCTCTGACTGCCAAACCTGAGCTAATGAGTGAGGCCTGAGCTTTCTCCACCCTCGTCTCTGAGGAGACACTTCCTTTCTGGGGGGGGAGGGGGTGCTTGGAGAATTTAAGGGCCCTACCAGCTGGAACAAAGGCTCATGGGAGGAAAAAGGGGGGTCAGAAGTGGGCATAGAAGGAGGGAAAGCAAAGTGGCTGTCCCCAGCCCACCCTCCTTTCCTGGCTCCCTGACCTTGCCAGGAGCGAAGTCTTTCAGGCCCTGGATGGTCAGCTTGTCCACAGGGTGAATCTTATTGTAGTCAGCCGGGTCAGCAAAGGTGAGGGGCAGCAGGCCCTGCTTCTTCAGGTTGGTTTCTAGAAGGCAGAGGGCACACTCAATCCACAGATGGCAGAGCCAGTCTCCGTTCCTCTGCACAGGGAACCTCACCAGCCAAGAGAGCTTCCTTTTCTAAGCCCAGTGACAGCTCTGGGAGAGGCCCCTAGTCTTGCCATCTGGGGTCCTTCGAGAACCTTCTGCGGGTGTGCTGGTTTGTGTCTTGGCCTTCCTGACATTCACAATCAGAAAAATCCTCTGACCATGTGCCCTGGATTTCAATTGCTTAGATCTTCAAGTTTGGAAGAAAGACTGGGGCTTCCCGTGAAGGGAAGCTGTGGGCATCACTCTCAACACAACTCAGAAGGGGTGGAGACTATGGTGGAAAACAGGAGCCGGGGACACGGCTCAGTAACCTGGCATGTGGCTCCAGGCCTGACTCAGCCACCAGCAGGTTGGGTGACCTTGGGCTGCCAGTAGGGGAAGCGGGCGTGGCTAGACCCCAGGCTCCAGCTTACCATGGATCCTGGCGAAGCTCTTGGTGATGATGGCCCGGCCCCCGAGGTGGCGAGGCTCCAGTGCTGCGTGCTCCCGGCTCGAGCCCTCCCCGTAGTTCTCGTCTCCGATCACCACCCACCGGATACCATGTTTCTGTCAGTGAGGAGGGTATGAGAAAGAGGAAGACAGTGGTCCCTTGCTGCTGCCCCTGGGCTTCCTGAAGCTCAGAGGCCAAGAGGCTAGAGAGGCCCCTCCTTACCTGTTCCCCAAGGAAGGGCTGGTGAAATCAGAGGTGAATTAGGCCCAGACCAGGCCCTGAGGGGACAGAGGTGACCAGACACAGGCCCTGGCTATCTGCAAGGGGCCTGGGGAGGTGGCGCGACCTACCCATCAGTGCCCAGCATAGAGGCGGGCTTTTGGGGGAAAGCCACGGTATGGGATTGGAGCCCAGAGCAGGCGTATATGGTGAGGATGACACAGGACCACCCCATGGCACCAGGGCGTCCTTCAACTGCAGAGCTATTGGTGTGGAGTCCTGGAGAGCACCCCCCTTCCCTGCACCCCCACCCCTGCCCCTACGGACTGGGACCCACCTTGTAGTAGCGGGCAGTGTCAGGGACAGGGCCAAACTCCTGGGTGACAGCATTGCGCACGGAGTTGGCCTTGCCATTTTCAACGTTGATGGCACCAATGAGCAGATTATTGGAGATGTTGTCCAGGTGCCCACGGAACTTGAGCCAGGGGCCGGCAGCAGAGATGTGGTCAGTGGTACACTTCCCTTTGACCTTGGGTGGGGGACAAGAGAGGACTAAGGTCAGGGCATGGTGCATGCGTGAGAGGTGGATGAAGGGAGAAGCCCTCCTAGAGGCCATTGGCTGGACCCGGGAAGGGGGACAAGAACAGCGGGTCTGCAGCCTTGGTGCTGCCACACTTTGTCCATGGGGCTCAGGCAAGACCGTCACCCACCCCTCGAAGGCCCTGTGCTGCTCAGGGGCTTGTCCAGGACAGGAATGTCTCTGCTCACTCACCCTTCAGATGCCCAGGCTGGAAAAAACTACTGACCTCATGCTGGACACAGAGGAGCCCGAGGATGTGTCCTGCTCCTGGCTGGTGACCAGTTTTATCTATCATGTGGGCTTAATACTGGCTGTGTCACTGCCTGGCGACTCTTAGTAAACAGGATGAATTCATGTCTGACATGGGCCTAAGGCCTCTAGCCACACCATGAAGCCTTGTGTCTGCCCAGCTCCCAAACACAGGCCATACCAACTGATGCCCAAGTGTGGGAACTGAGGAGTCGATGGCTTTTGGAGCCTACCAGGTCAAGCTAGAGGCGTGGAGACCTGCTGTGCAAGGTCACACGTGCCCTTCTTGCTGCATCCACTGCCCGTGGCTGCCAGAGGTGGCCCTCACCAGCTGCAGCCGATGGCTGCGAGCCCTGGACACAGCTGGCCAGATCCAGCTCGGCCTGGCACGGGGCAGTGGAGAAGGAGACACAGAACTGTGGATGCCCCGGCTCCTCTCTCCGCAGCCACACCTCTCTCTCTCCCTGCCCCCACCCTAGTCCTGACCTTCCTCCCTGGGGCCCAGGGAGAACGCGTGGTTTCACAGCCCTTCCTGCTGCCAAGGGGAGGGCCCCTGCCAGGCTGGGGCTGTTCTCCCCCGATCCCTGCCCCATGTCGCTGACCTTGATGAGGATTTGCAGGTCCTCCAGGTCTTTGCCATCCCACTTGTCAAAAGGCTCCAGGAGCTGCAGGCGCTGGCTGGTGGGGCTCACGTCCACTCGCTGCCCGCTGCTGTCCTTGGGAGGGTGCTGGTAGGTGTCCTGCCCAGGGTCAAACTCCTGCAGGAGGAGGCAGGGACGTGCTGGGTGCCTAATTCTCCGTCCTCAAGCAGACAGGCTCTTGTAGGCCCCACACCTTCCCCTCCAGTGCACAGAGCTGCCTCATTCTTGCTAACTGTGCCATCCTGCCTGCCCAGGATGCTGGCATGCTGGGAAGGAGTGTCTTGGCCACAGAGCAACCGGCAGGGGCCCGAGGCAGGCCTACAGCGGCTAACAGCACCAGGTGGCAGTGCCTGCTCACCGCTCGGGGAAGCTCGTCTGCATCTGGGGCCTCCAGCTTGAATTTCTTGCCATCCTTGCCTGTCAGGAAGTCGGTCTCTGGGTTGAACTTGAGGGTGCCCGCAATGGCCAGGGCTGTGACAATCTGTAATAGAGGTGGCCCACTGCTGCTTAGTACCAAACACCACTCCCATCCCCCACCCTAGCGGGAGCCCAGACATAAACTGAGAATGGAGCCCACGTATATCTAAGATCTCCACAGTCAAGTCCTCCCGACAGAGGCCAAAACTGCAACGTCATCTCTGAGAATGTGGGCTACTGGGCCTGGACCTCAGCGCCCTCCTCAAGGATAGTCTCTCCCCTCAGGGGCATGAGCCCTGGCACAGGAACGATGCTGTGACAAGAATGTTCCTAAATGGGCAGCTGAAGGGGCACCTGGGTGGCTCAGTTAAGTGTCTGGTTTCAGCTCCGGTCATGATCTCACGGTTTGTGAGTTCGAGCCCCACGTCAGGTTCTGTGCTGACAGCTCAGAGCCTGGAGCCTGCTTCGGATTCTGTGTCTCCCTCTCTCTCTGCCTTTCCCCCTCTTACACTCGGTCTCTTTTTCTCAAAAATAATTTAACATTAAAAAAGGTGGGGGGGAGCTGAAACAATGGAAGGCACCACCTTTGCACTCATTTTTAGCAAGCAAAAGTATTTCTGGAACCCTCCTTTAAAGAGACAAGAAAGACTGGCTGTGCTCAGACAATGGCTGAGGCCGGGAGCACTCGGCTCAGTTGATGTCCGTCATAACAAGAGGCCACCTTCCCAGCTTGAAGACAGTGCAAGTGCTTTCTAGACTTGCTCATGGAATGGTGACAGGACCCCGGGGCACAGAGAAGGAAAGTGACTCGGACAAACTCATCTGGCCAGGAAGAGGCAGGGCAGGCGTTGGTCCTGGGCAGTCATATGACCATAACTGGGCCAAGCAAGCACTTGGGGCTTCTGAGACCTGAGGGGGCCAAGCAGGGAGCACTGAGGGAGCAGGATGCTTGGGGCCTGTGGCTCTTGGTTTGCGCCCAGACAACCTCTTGCTCTGTGATGCCAACCCTCCCTCAGCAGCCCCACAGGGTCAGACGCCTTGTTGCAGGCTCCATTTTCCCCACTGACCAGCCAGGAGTAGGTCCCCAGAGGCAGTCCCAGGCTATGGCTGGGCTGCACAGTCTCACCTCTGGGGACGTGACGAAGGCATGGGTCTCAGGGTTTGCATCATTGCGGCCTGTGAAGTTCCTGTTGTAGGAGGTGACGATTGTGTTCTTCTCCCCCTTCTTGATGTCCTTTCTGCCAGGTCAGAAGAGACAGGGTTAAGCGTGTCTGCCTGCCTTATGACACAGCAGAGGAAATGAAAAGACCCTGGAATAGTCACCTTCTCCCTGGGACTCACGCATACAGAGCAGGAGGGAACCTGGGAGATCGTGGCGGTTTGCCTGAGACCACACCTAAGACAGGGAGAGCCCAGACCAAGGCCTGAGTTTCCTGACCTGGGGCCATTGCCTTCCAAATGCTTCCATCCGGGCTCCTGGCTGCATCTGGCTTCAGCCAGGTGGCCAGTCAGTCTCGTGGCAGGGCTCTTCCTCTTGCTTCCAGACCAGCCTTCTAGTCCTGCCTAGAAAAGTCTCCTAGTGTGCAATAGCCCCTGAAGCTAGAGGCCTGAGTCTCTTTTCTCCACCCGGTAATGCTTCCCTTCAGCATCTGGCACTCGGACCCCAGGACACAAGGGGTTGTCTTAACAAAGGTGCGCCTCTCACCTGTCCCACTGGCCAATGCAGGGGCCACAAGCATTGGCCAGGACGATGCCGCCTACTTCCCTTAGGATGTGTGCCTGCAGAGGAGAGAGCAGGATGGGGAACTGTCAGGGGCAGGCTAATGGCTGACAGGAAAGGCTGGGTGGGCAGCCTGAGTGCTGAAGAGCTGTATCCGAACCCCGGGGCAGCTGCGGGGCACCTGTACCCGCCCCAGCTAACAGGGCTGTGGCCTGTCCTGCCCGAAGCCACACTGCTCAGCAGTGGGGAGAGGGAGCCAGGGGCAGTGGGTGTGGGCACTCACATAGCCATCCCGCTCAATGGTGGCACGGATCTGCTCAGAGCCCGGTGTGATGGTGAATTGAGACTTGCACTTAAGTCCATGGGCCAGTGCCTGCTTGGCCACGGCTGCCGAGCGCCCCATGTCCTCATAGCTGGAGTTGGTGCAGCTGCCGATCAGACCTGGTGCATTGTGGATGGTGAGGCCAGGGGTCAAGATCAGAGGTCTCCACCTGACCTCAAGTATCCAGACCTGGTCAAGAGTTCACCAACTGTGCTGGGCTGGGGCTATCCTAAACGGAGACAACCTGGAAGCAATCCAACTGTCTAATAATAAAGGACAGGCTGCGCCATGGCCCAGCCACTCAAGGGAAGACGAGGTGCCAGTGAAGTGACATGAACACTGAGTCAGAGGGCTCACTCCAGAATATTGACAGTGACCACGGCTGGATGAGGGCTTACAAGAAATGCTAATTTTCTTCTACTTTCAAGTATTCTCTGTTTTTTAAATGCTTTATAATCAGGAAGAAAAAGAATTATTTTTTAAAAGTCTATGATGGTTATTCAAAAAGTCAGTAAAGACTGGATGACATTACATATTGTTTACAGATATCAAAACAATCTCTCTTACCAGTTCAGCAATTTATTTCCAATTAGATCACCAAAGTTTTAAAAAATGTATTTAATCTGCTAAGGGCGAACAAATTACACGGCACTTGTTTTGTGCCAGACACTGAAGAAAGTTCTTTGCACACATTAACTCCTCACCTCTCCCAACAACATTAACGGGGAAATACAGTATCACCCTCATTTTCCAGACAAGGGACCAAGGCACAGGTAGGTCAAGAAACTTGCTCAGAGTCACCCAACGATGTAGCCCTGGAAGCTCATTCAAAGCAAGGCCACCTGGCTTCGGGGTCCATGCTCCAGTCACACTGTACTGTGACAAGAGCAGGTGCCCGTCATCCCAACATGCTAGTGTATCTTCCATGTAAAGCACGTAAAGTGAAATCAGGCAACAAGGTTGGGATGATGAAATGTTTGTAAAGCAAAAACAGACACACATCAGTATGTACACACACATGGAAACGGTATACCTCAAGGAGCTTCTGAGCTGGTTTCTGGTTGGGGGTTAAGATTAGGAGTCTTTAAAATTTGTTTTGTCTGTCAATATGCTCTACAATGAGCATGTGTTTCTTTTATACCAAGAAAAGGTAATTTTTTTTTAAAACCCATAAAGAAGAAACCAACTATTTCAAAAAGTGCCTGGTACCTTTAGGAAGCGCTCTGTGGTAAGCACAATGGTAACCCACCGGCCCAGAGGCCTGTTAAACCCACAGGGTGGAAGGGACTCACCCACTCGGATGTCCAGAGGCCATCCTTCCTTCTCTGCCACAGTGCCGACCTCTGCCACAGGGTGAGCCAGGTCGGGGGTGAAGGGCCCATTGATATGCGGCTTCAGCTGAAGAAACAGAGAAAGGGGAGAGAATAAATCTTGCAGTGTGGGCAGTCTCTGTTCTTCAGAGGCTGCCTGACTCCCACTCAACCAAGTCGAGGACCCAGAAGGCCGACTTACGGCTCAGAAATTCAACCCAGGAAACACCCGAGCAGCGGGCTCTATACATGCACCAGCTCCAGGATCCCTCCAACCCCGTGAAGCTGGTATTATCTCCATTCTGCCAATGAAGGCGATGGCATGCCTTGCTCAAGGTCACAGAGCTAGGAGATGGCAAAGGCATGGAATAAATCAAGGAGGTCAACTTCATAAGTCCATTATCCCCTACAGTGTGATGCTTGTGTAACCTTATGACAAAAATAGACTTCAAGCCAGGTGCTTTGTGATAATACTTACCAAAAAATGCAAACGTTTAGCAAAGTGCCTGGCACACACAGCTCTCAATAAACGTTCCCAATTATGACTATGTGAATTGGCGCATTCAATTCCATGGCCACCTGAGATTTTACACATGATAAAGTAGGGCCCACAGAGGTTGAGTAACTTGTTCAGGGTCACAGGATTAAGTGGCAGAGTCAGGAATTAGGACTTAAATTCATGGAGACGGGCTTCAAGGCTAAACCCTCAACCACTCTACTTGGCTGCTTCCGTTCCTCCAGTCTGCCTTTCCCCTGGCCTTCCAGATGCTCACTCTGGCCTGCAGGTCTCAGGGTGCCAAACCCTGCACAGGCCTGGGAATCTTGGGCCTTGACCTCTAGCACTCTGACAAAACTCCAGGGCAAAATCATGGCTTCAGCTAATGGTGAGGTGGAGGCAAACTGAGCCAGTTTCTGAATCACCAGCCACAGCCACATCTCCTGCCAACCACAGCCTGATTTGGGCGGCAGTGTGCAGGGGCACTAGGGAACCAAAGGCCCCCACACCCTCCTGGGTGTGCAGACAGGGCCCACTAGGGGTCCCAGATGAGGCTTGAACACCCCGGCCTCAGAAATTCCTTGGTCTCCCCTCCCTTCCTCACCTCATTGAGGTTAATTTCAATTAGTTGGTCATAATGGCAGCCAGGGTCAGGTACCAAGTGATCCTTATATTCATCAGCTAGTTTGGCAATGTCTGAAATCAATAAGGGAAGAAGATTAAACCATGTGGAACAGGAAATGGTCAAGAGACAGACCAACTGACTGACTACCCACCCATCCATCCATCCATCCATCCATCCATCCATCCATCCATCCAAGCCAGTTACCTGGCACCTGTTAAACTGGGCCCTGGACACTGACTAAGCAAACAAAGGAACAATGAAAACAGCACAGGACACACAGTCCCGGCTCTCAAGGAGCATGCAATCTAATGAAGGAGCTTTCAATGAACTGGAATGATATGATACAATAGGGACACAGAAGCACCAACCAAGGTTCAAAGTCAAGGAAGGCTTCCTAGAGATGAGAAGTGTTGAGTTTTGAAGAAGTTACTTGATAATGAAAGAGAGGGATGGGACTTCCAGGTAGGACTTCATGTGCTCAGCACATGGACACAATTGGACAAGCTCTCCCCATGACCCCTGGCCTCTGCTTCCACCAATCACCCTTGCTAATCTCCCTTCAGAGGCTCCAACAATCCCTCCCACAGGCCCTATTTCTTCCTCTGAGCTTCAAAGAAGTCAAGCTAGAACCTCAGGCAAACGGGGGGGAGGCTGGGAATGGTTCTGGTTCCAGATGTTTTTTTCCTTCTCCAGGACAGGAATCATGAACAGATCCCTGTCATTTCTGGAGCTTCCTGTAGGGGGCACCAGGTACCAGACCAAAAGACCCCAGACTTGACCTTCCTTTCAGGTGAAACTAAACTCCAATCTCAAGGCAGGGGGATCTCAAACTTAGATGCCAGGCCCTTTGACAAGCTGTTGGAGTTGCAGACATGCTACTCAGAAACAATAACACATATAACTTCATACCCCTCTGGGGGCTTCTCAGGGCCTCTAAAGCCAATCTAGAAACATGAGATTAAAGACCCCTGTCCTAAAGGGAAAGGTGTAGCTCAAGGGTCTCCATGCAATATGACTGCTCTGCGGACCGCCCTGCCCCCGCCAGCTCACCCTCCCGGCCTGTCTTGCTCAGGTACTTCTTCATCCTGTGGTTGTAAGGGAACACTGACGTGGTGGCCCCGATCTCTGCGCCCATGTTGCAGATTGTCGCCATGCCTGGAGAGAAACAGAGCTGGTGAAGCTGGCCTAGCAGCTGGACACGGGCCCCATACACCTATCGGGTGTGCGCACACATCTTCACGCCAGGGAGCTGGGGTCACTTCTTCCCTCGCTCACGCAGCCATCTAGTGGCAGCAGGCACACTCGTCCCCCATGACCCACAGTTAAAACCAGGGCCAAAGAAAACACAAAATTCAGCCCCTACCAGCTGGGTTCTAGTTCTGGGCCTGGCTATCCTGGCCAGACTGCCTCGCCATTACTGTGCCCATCTTGCAGGTGAGGGAACTGGCTCAAAGAGGTCCAAAGTCATGCCATAAAGCAAATGCAGGTGCTGGCATTCAGGTCTAGGCCCACCTGCCTAGCGCCCGGACCTGCTCTCTTTCAGTCACACCACGGTGCTGTGTGGAAGTGTTTCTGGGTCTCAGGTTTTCCAGCAATAAGACTGGAATGAAGTGCACTGTCCCGACCACAGAGCCTCACGCAGAACAGGTGAGACTTACAGATATCCTGTTTCATGGGGTTGCTGGGACATGGGACCAGGCTTGTTATCAACTTCGGAACTGAGCTGTCCAGTGGTAATAAGCACTACCTGTAAGAGTGAGCCCTGGTCTCTGGAGGGGTGCAAGGGCAGCTGAACAGGAGCCCCGTGGGGCTGCTGTGGAGCTGAGGCAGGCACCGGGGGAAGTCTGGGCTGGACCATCCATAAGGCTTGTTCCAAGTCTCCCTGCATTCCTGAGGGCCTAGGCATTGAGGCCAGGTCACCCGGAGTGATGAGTAGAAGGGGCCCGCTCCTACTTGGTCTTAGAGCCTCGTAGGTGATAAATCTAATCCAAGTAAAGTGAGTGAGGCTCCAAGGAAGATGTGGGGACGGGGCTGCTCTGTGAATGAAGCCCTGGCTCTGGCTCCCCATTCCACTACCACCTCCATTCTCTCTGGGATTCCCTTTCTGGATCACCCAAGGCAGCACAGTGCCAGGGCAGGCGGGGTTGGCTTGGTCCCTAACGCTGCGTGGCCACAGGGAGGTACCCGCCCACCCCCCCGGAAGAGGCCACCATCTCTTAGACTAGAGGAACCTAGACTAATCCCCCCCCCACACCTCCAGGTGTCCATCATGTCCCCAAACTGGATGGATACTCAGGGGAAGGCCATTCACTGCTTCCATGGATCAACTACTGGCCCCATCAGGCCCAACACAGGCCGCGGGGCGCATCACATGGCCGCCCTCCTCACCGGTGCAGGAGATGGAGTCCACGCCCGGCCCGTGGTACTCCACGATGGCGCCCGTGCCACCTTTCACTGTGAGGATACCCGCCACCTTTAGGATCACATCTTTGGGGGAGGTCCAGCCAGAGAGGGAGCCCGTCAGCTTCACACCAATCACCTGAACAGGAGGGGCGAGACAGCAATTACAGGCACCGTGTACCATGCTCCAACCATGAAGCTAAAGCATCTGCCTGCTGGGATTCCCATTTCTGCTTATTTACCCCTGGCTCTCCCCCAAAGAGACTGGAGTCTGAAATATTCCCTCATCCCTTTTGGGTTTCACAGACTCCCATTCGTCCCCACTAAAAACACCCCTGAAAGAGCGTTTCCCCACTCCTCACCTTGGGGCACTTTAGCTCCCAGGGGATCCCAGCCATGACATCCACTGCATCAGCACCCCCGACTCCGATGCAGATGCCCCCCAGGCCACCGCCATTGGGGGTGTGGGAATCAGTGCCAATCAGGAGAACCCCAGGATATGCGTAGTTTTCCAGAATGATCTGAAAAAGAACCCAAGATCTTCAGCTTACCAGCCCTCATCAGAGAATGGAGGTGGGGACCAAGAGGGGTCTGCAAAACTGGCCCCCTGGGTCATTTCTAGGCACCCCTCCAGGAGAGGGCCTCTCAGGTGTGGCTGGAAGGGCCAGGGGCTTGGGAGACAGGTGGCTTGGGCTCCCGAACAGCTCCGACAGTCCTGGACTGTCTGACTTGGGCTCGCGAGTGCCTTCTTGCACCTCAGTGTCCGTGTTTGCGGCACGGTAACAAGAACACATGCACCACACTGAGCCGAGAACCGTGGTGGGAAGCAGATGAACTGGGATACGGGAATGTGTCCTGGGACAAGTGTGACTGCCTACTGGGCTTCATAGGGTGGACAATTCCTTCAGGACCTGGCCCCAGTCTCCGCAAGCAAGCACTGGGAAGCCAGCAGGAGCACAGGCCACGAGCTCTTCTGCTGCTGATCTGAAAGGAAGTACAGACGATGCCTCCCCACCCTCAGAGGCCTGGAGGGGCTTAGAGAACTGAAGTGACTTGCACGTGAAGATGGCACCCCGCCTCCTCACCTTTCCTGTTTTACTGTGGCTCCTTCATCGAGGGACTCCTAGCCGGAAAGGCACCGACCATGAGCATTTCTCCAAAACATTTGATTGCAGAGGCATGGCTATCGTAGTGCGGCCCTGACCCTACACCTGAGGCTGCAGCACCCCATGGGAAAGCCCTGGCCAAGGGGCCCCAGTCTGAGCTCCGGCCCCACTGCCTACGAGTAGTTGTGGGACGTCGGGCAAGTTACTTCACCTCCCAGGCCTGTTTCCTCGTGGGTAAAAGTAGCCAGTTCTGCTCACCTCATCGAATCACAGTGATAACGCCATGAGAACATGTATATTAAGCTGTAAGAGTACCTGGGAGAGGCCTTCTTTTTACTTATTCTGTAGCACACACTGGGATGTTAGGAAGAGCAAAGGAGGTCAGAGACAAGAAAGGCTCCATGAACGGTCAGGCCTGACTAAATAGTGAGCAGGCTCCGTGCACTATTATGGAAACCCCATGGCCCCTGCCCTGGGACAGGGCACACTCCCAGCACACTCAGCAAGGTGTGAGTGATCTTGCCTGTCGGAATGCAGTTAGAAGACCTGGTCTCTTCCCAGGAGGGTGGCAGCTGGCTGGGAGAAAAGGCCAACACAGAGGAAATCCTGAACAAACAACTGTTGGACAGGACACTCGCTGCTCAACTGTTTAATTTTTCTGGCCTCCGTGCCCCAGCCACAAAGATTTAAAACTAGTTAATCTCGAGGCGCCTGGGTGTCTCAGTCGGTTGGGCATCCGACTCTGGCTCAGGTCATGACCTCATGGTTTGTGGGTTTGAGCCCCACATGGGGCTCTGTGCTAACAGCTCAGAGCCTGCAGCCTGCTTCGGATTCTGTGTCTCCCTATCTGCCCCTCCCCCGCTCACACTCTGTCTCTGTCTCTCTCTTCTCAATAAAATAAATAAACGTTTAAAAATAACAAAATAAAATAAAATAAAACTAGTTAATCTCTAAGGCTCTTCAAGGTTCTAAAAGTTTGATCCATGAAGACCAGACACAGAATTCAGTGTGGTCTACACAGTATAGACCATGAATATGGCCCATGTTCAAAAGGGAGAGGGACCTTGGGTCTGAACTAAGGAAAGAGTCACAGTGAAGCTGGCTGTACAGTGACCTCCGCAGTCAGCGGGATATGGCTGCGTGGATGGGGGATCAGTGTATTTTAGTCTGGACTAACACCTAGAACATAAATCTGGAAATTCAGCCACCCCCGGGGTGCTCTTGGCTGGCTCAGTCGGTATAGCATGCGACTCTCGATCTCAGGGTTGAGTTTGAGCCCCATGTTGGGTGCAGAGACTATTTAAAAGAATAAAATCTTACAGAAAAAAAAAAATTCAGCCTCCATCTGCACAACGAGTGTACACCGAGGCCTCATTCTGCACCTACCTGGCTCCAGGCCCAGCGCCAGAGAGGAATAAATAAACCACAGTCTCTGTCCCCAGAGCGTGTGGTGCGGTAGGGGAAGCACCTGGCACATCCTGGGGTCATTATGTGAAGGGTCCCACAGAGGATCACACAAGGGGGCTCCAATGCCCAGCACCAGGGAGGACTGGGGGCGGGGGCTTCACAGAGGTGACCAAAAGGCAGAGATGTGGAGGAGGAAGGATGTGCCGGGCCAGGCACAGGACGTTCAGGGTGGAGGGAAAGGGGTTAGGTTTGGTTTGGTAGATTAAAGCTGCCGATGGCCTGACATCAAGGGGGAGAGAAAAGCAAAGCTGTACAGAGATCACATGCTTCCTGGGAATTTTCTTTTTAAAGGAACAAATCTACCAGGCTATACACTTAGCTGGTGGCCAGAGGCAGGTGTGAGCTGCCATCACTCATAGCCCTGAACTTTGGCCATGAGCCGCCAAAGACGCCCGGGGGTTGGAATGAGGTGGGAAGGGAGACACTTGGGACTGGGGAGCCGTTCTTGACGAAAGTCCAAAGCTGGATCTACCCGACTCCCTAGCCCTGCTGTGGGGAGAAGCTTCCTAGCCCCTGCAGACTGACGTGACCTGCCATTTGCAGGCAGTCCCTTCTTGGCGAGGGCAATATTTTTAAAGGGCAGAGCAGTGACCCATGGGCTCTGGTTTCAGAGTGGGGCAGTGCCGGGAGCCCACGCAGGGTCGGATTACAGCCTGACTCAGCTCACCCTGAAGGAGGGCTGGGATGGAGGTGGGGAGAAGGGTCACCTTGGGAAGGCGCGAAGAGGCACATACAGGATGGATGGCAAACAGCCAGTACAAGCTAGCGCTCCCCACAAACCAGTCACCCTGGATGAAAGCTAAGCACCTATCTCCCAGAAACACGCGTGCACACAAAATCGCCCATCAAAAGAAAATCCATCCTTCGGGAGAGCCCAGAAGAACTGGCTGACACCGCCACGTGACCTACGGTACCTCCATCCCACACAATACCACGAAGGGGCCAAGAAGACCCCAAGGAGCGCTATGTGCGCCGAGGAGGGGAGAAGCCTTGGTGTGACAGGAGGCACACCAGCAGCACGCGGGGCGGAGCACTGGCTGTGGGGCCAGACTCTTGGATCAGCCAGCTGTCCCTGGGCAAGTGGATTAACTCCTTCGCGCCTCAGTTACTTCACCTACACAGCGTAGATCATGAAACCACCTACCTCACAGAGTTGTGGTGAACAATGAGTAAGTTAGTATCTGTCGAGTGCGAAGTCTAGTGCCTGGCACACAGAATGTGCCCATCAAATGTTAGGTATCCACACAAAAAGGAATAACGTTTGTGGAAAAAAGCAAGACAAAAAAATAATACAACACCCCTCTGCCCTCCCGAGCCTCTGGCCTTCTGTCCCGTAGGCCAGGAGATGCTCTCTGGTTCCCTAAGGTCCCCTCCCCCAGAAAGGCAGGCCAAGCCCTGCTTTACCTGGTGAATGATTCCAGAGCCAGGCCTCCAGAAGCCCACACCATACTTGGCACCTGCAGTTGCCAGGAAATTATACACTTCCTGGTTTATGTCCTATTGAGACAAATCAATAACCAGAGCATGAGTAACACGGTTTGCATCTGGGACGACTCCTGCTCACCTCCCCCCCACCCTCCCACGACTCTGAAATGCTGGCACTGTGAAGTCAGGCCCTCTCCTGGAGGTCTTCTACAAATAATTCCAAAAGGGCTTGGATGTTGGCCCAGTCTCAGCTGGCCAGTCTGGGGAGAAAAGCAAGGAAGCGGGGATAGAGCCTCAGTTCTGTGACACCTGGCCAGGGAGCAGTTCTGGAGCAAGTCCCTTCCCTACCCTGTTCTCAGTTTCCTTATTTGCAGAAGGAACTCAATTACATCATCTCCAAGGGTCCCTCTGGCACTCAGGTCTTCAGTCAAGGCCAGCAGTGGGGGGCACATCCAACAGGACCATCTAACTGGGATATGGTGTTGGGGGAAGGGAGCCGTCAAAGGGAAACAGTGGCATCGAGTGGACATTCCAGTTCCAATGTAGCTCAGGCAAGGTGTTGTTAACCTCAGAGGCCTCATTCGAGGCAAGGTCAGAATCCTAGCTGACATTTACTGAATGCCCACTGCACTGAACACCCTCACAATCCATCCCAAGAAACAGGGAAGGCACTGTCACCAAGGCCATTTTACAGACGCAAAAACCGAGGCTCAAAGGTGAAATAACTTGCTGGAGATCCCCAAAGTAAATCCCAGGGTTTGAAACCAGGCCTGTGCAACCACATAGCCTGAGAGCGACATTCTAATATAAAATAAAGCTACCTCCCCTTATAGCAAAGAGGGCATCTCAGAACACCAGCGTCCGGCATGCTGTAGGCGTTCCATACTTGCTGGTTTGATGGGCCCCAAATGAGACTGTCAAATGGACCATGTTCTGAAATGCAGATTTCAACAAAACAAGGCTGGGCCAGGCCCACTCTGCCTAGAATTTGAAGGTGACCTCCTCAGGGGGCATGGAAGGCTTCCCAGGACAGCTAATGTGAGGCCAGGGTTTATCAGGAAGACATGGCACGCTCCTGGGCAGGGGAGACTCAGTGATGGAAGGGATGGGACCAGGCGGACTGCAAAGACTCCCCCCTGCAAGGAGGAACGAGGCAGTGAGATCTGCTGGCCTCGGCACAGGAGACTCATGCCCCAAGGCAGAGGGACTCACTGTCAGCTCCCTGGACCCTCAATAAAACACCCTCAAGACCATGCAACCTCCTTCACCTAAACTCCAGACCAACCACACACACCCTTCTGAGGCCCATTTCGTACCCCCAGGCAAAAGAATAGCACACAAAAAACTTGGGCCCCCAGAGCCGTCTCTCTCTGGTTAATAATGAAATGAATATGCCAGCTTTTTCCTTCAAATCCGTCACTTATAACAAGGGTACCAAGGGCAGGAGGCAGTGGCTGTGTTCCGGGTGCGTGTCCTCGTATCTGTGTAAGTGGTGGTAAAGAGACAGGGGTGGCAGGGGACAGAGCTGGGCAGCAGAGTCTCGGTCTGAACTCAGCCGAGAGTCTTCTCTGGCTATGCGACCCTGGATAGGTCACTCAGCCTCTCCGGTCCCTGGCCAGAGGGACTCTTTATTTACAAATATACGTCAATCTGGCCACACCCTTCCTTGCTTAAGCCCTTCAGGGACCCCTAGGATGGTGCCCATGGCCCTCAAGGCCCTTTCTGAGCCCCCACCCACTCATACCACCCTCTCTTCCACACACAGCTCCAGCCCCATGGCCCTCTTTCAACTCCACAAAGCATCCAGTTGCTTCCTGCCTTGGGGTCTTTATATACACTGTTCTGTCTACAAAGTTCTTCCTCAAGTCAGTATCAGCTTATCCGCACAGGTTTCAGCTTACGTATCACGTCCTCAAGAGGCTGTCCCGTTCCCCCAGAGTCTAAACTGAATGGCTTTCTTACACTCTCACAGTCCTATGTCTTCCCTTCATAACATATATACAAACTGGCAATTACCTATTTGTGTGATGGTTTAACGTGGGTCTCCCTCCTTGTTCATGAAGGCAGGGCTCCTGTCTTGTTCACACAGAAACCCCAGCATCTAGCACAGTGCCTGGCATACAATTAGTGTTCAATAAACACTGGTCAAATAAATGAGTGAGCCCTGAAATCCTTGATTCTGTGAATCTCATCTCCAGAAGGCAGATTCTGAATCCATAAAGCAAAGCGAGGGCCAGACCCTGAAGGCGGTGGTGGCCCTGCTGTGGGCAGTCATCCCAGGGCGGTTCCCGGCCAAACCCAGCTCCTGGCACCGCAGGAGCCCCTGTACCGCTACCACCCCCACTGCTGCTAACATGGAAACCTCTGGCCAGCAGGCTGGGCTTTCAGCCGAGTAGAAAAACAACCACCGGCAACCAGGACAAAAACTGGCAGGGCAGGGTGGGAAGAAAGGGCTCCAGTGGGAAAGCTGAGTGCTTCCCATGGGCCTGAGAGGCGCTCGAAGCTCCGCTGACCCTGAAGCTGGAGCACTTTCAATGGCAGCCCTGCCAGCATTCAGCTCCTGCCAGAGGCCCCCCAGGAGGGCGCCCCTTCCACTGCGGGGGGCTGGGGGAGGGTGTGGAAAGGGTGGAGGGCCAGAGCTGGCAGAGGCACACGCAGAGGGGCCACAAGCAGAGCCTGGGGGGAGGAGCAGGAACGGGATTTCATGAGGAAGGGTGCGAGGAATTCAAGGAAAAAACTACTCATTGTGGCACACGGCCCCTGCTATGTCCTTAAGCAAACTCCCAGAAGAAAGCCCCCCAAAGGAGGCCAGTCAGTAAGAGGGCGCTCGGGACACGGCACTGGTCCTAACCACGTGCCCACGCAGCCGAGGTACCTCACCGCACAGGGCCCTGGCCGCCTCGGATGGACAACGAGCAGCACCGCCTGCCCGCTTCCCTGGCGGGGTCCTCGGGGCTCGGCCGAGCGCCTGGGTGAGCGCACGTGTGACGCCGGCGGAGAGGAAGGAGCAAACTACCCTCTGCAGAGCGACCGGCGATCTGTGTCATAACCTGCTGTTTCTAATGTGCCAGAACAATGACCACACAAGAACAACGTGGTAAGATTAAGGATGATTTGGGTTTTGTTTGTTTTTAGGCATTCTCTAACATCTTCACAATAAGCAAATGGTATCTTCAGAGTTAGTAAAGAGCAAAGATGTTTTAAAAAAGACTAAACCAAAGAACCTGTTAGAATTGCAAAGCGATGCCTTAGCTCAAGGGCTTTGCCTCTCGTCCCATGTCACACCCACCGTCCCCCAATGCCACCTTCAGCTCACCTTGGCCCGACGCAGGTCTTTCTCACCCCCGAGCTGGGCCTCAATCAGGTGATCGCAGTGGATGGTGGACGGCACAGCCACCTTGGGCAGCCCACTGCTGATGAACTGCAACATGGCCATCTGGGCCGTGGCATCCTGCATGGCCACACGGTCGGGCCGCAGCCGCAGGTACGTCTTGCCCCGCTCGATCTCCTGCTTGGCTGGGTCATCCAGGTGTCCATATACAATCTTCTCTGAGAGGGTCAGAGGCCGGTTCAATCTGCGGGGAGAGGGAGAGGTGCCGGCTGCACAATGCCCTGCCTGCCCACAGCTGTGGCAACCATGAGGGGTGGGCACGAATCAGTCCCTCTGACACTCAGCACTCACTCGGTGCTCCAAAATTACTTAAGTGACTGACAGCATCATGAGAGGTGGGCAGGTTGCTTTTTCACAGAGGATATCTGCTCTTCCGGCATATTGATCACTATTATCTGATGAACCCCTATTACATGTGTGTCTCACTATTCACTCCTCATTGTATCCCTGTCATCTGATAAGACGGGCAAGAGGGAAGGGAGGCTCAGCAGAGTGGCGGTGATTGCTCCAGCTCAGTCAGGGTCTTGCTTGCGAGCCTCTAATTCTCTCTGTCCCCAGCCACTTCTTCTGTGCTCTCAGCCCCACTAAGACACAGAGGATCCCACCAGCATCCCACACAACCCACAACCCCCTGCTGTTTACACTGCTGGGCTGAAGCCCTTCCCATTAGCCCCCCTTGCTCTCACCCCATTCAGCCAGCACGGCTATCAGCTCTCAACAACGCACACCCAGTCGCTGTCCCCAGCCCCTCACTAGACCCTCTTCCTAGACCCCCTCTCCCTGGAGGTCCCACCCCTCCCTTCCCCGTTGGGGCCAAAGTGGCAGTCCGACCCTGGCTCCTGGGCGGCCCCTGCCAGGCCTCAGGCGGCCTCCTCCTCACCAGCCTCCCCCGAGGCCGACTGAGCTTGGTGCAGGTCAGCCCTCAACCGCCCACCCCGAGGCTCCCTGCTGACACCCACACAACCTGGCTGCCCCGTGCCGCAGAGCAGCCTCCCCTCTGCCCGCCACAGCTGCCCTGGCTAGACCTCACACTCTGCCTCCCAGACCAGAGGCCTCCAGGGAAGGCGGTTAGCGTTCCCCTTCAGGGAAGGGGTGCAGTTGCACTCACACCCCACGAGCCAGGAAAGAAAAAAAGTATCAGACTAAGGAGTCAGAGGCCCTGGGTTTAGTCCTAACCCCAGTACTAAACCCACTGTGTAACCAGAAAAGCCACCGCTCTTCTCAAAGGGCTCGCCACCCCACCTCCGAAGTCCAGGGCCCGGCCTGGACCGAGGTTAACAGCGCTCATTCGGCGCTTGTTTTTAAACAGCCTCACTGAGGTGTAACCGGCCTGTCATAAGCCGCGCACATTTAAAGGACACAATTTGGTAAGTCTTGACACAGTACACAGCTACACACCTGTGAAACTGTCACCACAGTCAAGACACTGAACACGTCTCCCAAGCAGCCAGTGACCTGCTTTCTGTCACCACAGACTCATTTTCTCACAGAACTTCCTCTTCCCTCAGCTCGGCTCTAAGCACCTCAATGGATGCAACACGTCGCAGCCTCGTAACACGGACGAGGGCACCGAAGCCCAGCGAGGTGAAGCAACCTGCCTCGGGTCGCGTGCTGGCGAGCAGCAGAGCCAGACCGCGAGGAGCCAAGCCGTGTGGCTCTGACGTCTGAGCTCTTTATTTACATAGATTTTTTTTTTTTTAACCTAATCTCTACACCCAACATGGGGCTTGAACTCACAACCTCAAGTTCAAGGGTCACTCACTCCACTGACTGAGCCAGCCAGGCGCCGCGTCCACACTCCTTACATTGCCCTATACCGTCCCTCTGTAACTAACGCCCGGAAACTCAGAACAGGGCCCAGCCTACAGGAAGTGTTCGAGTTCTATCATTACTGCCACTAGGACTCTGCTGGGAAAGCAGAGCAACTTCCTTCCGATGGCCTGGGTTCTAGACCCCCATGTATCTAACCCTCAAGAGCAAGAGCTCCCTAAGGGGCTGGCTCTGTGGGCAACGGCAGAGCAAGTGGCAATTCTGAAAACCTCTATGGTTCTGCTGTCATGAGAACCTTGAATAAAAATAGCACTGGCCTGAGGTACAGCCTGCCCCGTTTTGTGGCAGCATCTCCGAGGCTGGTGTACGGGCAGTGACTCGCTGCGCAGAGCACAGCCCCTCTTTCTGGGCCCCAGGGGAGATGAAAAATAGCACATGGGCTTTAAAACCAAAGACCTTGACAGCAAATGCCCAAAGTTGTACAAAAAAGCCTGACAGCGACAAAAACCTAAGGACATGTTCCGCACCACATTTCCTTAAGGATTAACTGAGGATGGCAAAGTGGGTCCTCTACGTCCATCTGTCCCTCTGCCATACTGGATGACAAAGACCTAGTTTCTCGAGAACAGAATTGAGCTCCTTCTGTCACGAACACAGGGTGGAGAAAGAGTTCCTCTGCAAGCCCCCGGCCTTCTAAATTTTTTTTATATGTTTATTTATTTTTGAGACATAGAGAGAGAGAGAAACAGAGACAGACAGACACAGAATCCGAAGCGGGCTCTAGGCTCCAAGCTGTCAGCACAGAGCCTGATGTGGGACTCGAACTCACGAACCCCAAGATCATGACCTGATCTGAAGCTGGAAGCTTAACCGACTGAGCCACCCAGGCGCCCCAAGTCCCCTGGCCTTCTAAAACATTCTTACATTTTCATCCACTGATCTCTGTTTTGAATAGCCTCATTTCTAATAAGCTCCCAGGTGATGCTGATGCTGCTGACTCACAGACCACATTTTGAGGAACAGGGCCCACACCATCGGAGGGAATCAGGGCCCAGGTGTTGGTAGTTTTAAAAGCTTCCAAAGCGGGGAGCCCGGCTGGCTCAGTCGGTGGAGTGTGACTCTTGATCTCGGGACTGTGGGCTCAAGCCCCACATTTGGCGTAGAGGTTACTTAAAAATAAAATCTTTAAAAAATAAATAAATAAAAGCTTCCAAGATGATTCTAATGCGCAGCCTAGACAAAACCCACAAGAATGCTAGAACAAACACTGGGAGGCAACAGAGCCAGACAGACCTGGCTTGAGTTTGGGTCCAACCACTCAATAGATGTATGACCTCAGACCGGGTATTTCCCTGACACTCGATTTCCTTATCTGCAAAATGGGGAGATGGATATAATAACAACCTGTAGGGGTTGTTGAGAAGAAAAGAAACGTATATGAAGTGCCTAGAACAAACTGCACACTCAGGCAGCCACTATTATTATAGTTATCCTTGATGACCATTAATCAGTTCTTACTATAATTAGGTGATGCCATGCGGGAGGCTGCTGGAGATAAAGACTATGACAGTCCCTACCCTTAAAACCAAAGTGAGGATACCAGTAAAGAGGAAGCAAAGTGGCAGCAGAGAGGGAGCGTGGGAGTACAGTTAGAGCATGGGCTGAGGGCAGGGAGACTCACTGTGTGACCCTGGGCAAGCTGCTTCTCCACCTGAGCCTGTTCCTCGGCTATAAATGGGTATATTCATATCTGTTCTCTCTTACTCCCAGGGTCACAGTCACCAGGTGGGCGAGCGCCCAGCCCTAACTACAGTCGTTCAAGCTCCAGGGGCAGTGCTGGTTGCTATGTACTACCAGCCCCACTCCCCATCCTCTCGTGGCATCATCCTTCCAGCACCAGCATCTGGCCCAGGACCTGGCACACAGGACAGCAGTGTGAAAATGGCTGCCATTTTACCAAACAAGGAAAGAGAGGCCCAGAAAAAAAGATACGCTCAAGACCCTCCCTGAGCTTTCTTCTGGGTCTCAAGCCTGAGCTCTCCTCTAGGACTACACACTGAAGAGGAAATACAGATATTTAGCCAGCCTCTGGGCCTGGTGGATCCCAGAGGGCCAGCTCAGGGTCAGCAGTCCATCTTGGAAAAAAAGGTGGCTGGGAGGTTCAGGCCACAATACCATAGAGTGTCTGAGACCTTCCCTGTGGCCCAAATCACCAGGCTTCTGGTAAGAGATCTTTCCTTGGCAGAGAAGGCCAAGGCCCACCACCAATCTGCAATGCCTTTCCCCAGCAGGGAACTTCGTACCCTAAAGGCCTTGATCCTACCACCATCACCGACCGTCCATTGCCAAGCACCTCCTGTGCTGCCTGAAAGGGGCAAGAAGCACAAACAGCCCTGTGGCGGTCTCTAAAGCTCCCCCATCCCACCCCCCGCAGCCTTACCTTTTGCGAACAATGTCAATGTTCTTCTCTAGCAGGTCATAGCGGATGTACTCATTGGGCTCAAAGTGGCTCATGGCCACCTTGGCCCGTTGGCACAAGACTGAGGCCACATGGTACTGCCGCACACCCAGGGCTTTCTGCAAGAAGAAAGACAAGAGCAACTGTCAATGGAGTATTTAGGGTGGCCCGCCCCAGAGGACAGCTCAGTGTGGTGAAGAGAGCAAGGAAGTATCAAGAGCTCACCAGTGACTGTGGCCTCCATGTCCTCCTCTGAGACAGAGGATGATACAGCAGCCACGGGAACACAGCCCGTGGCAGGAGAGTGCAAGGGATTTGCAGTCAGAATTGCTGGGATCAAAGTCAAGTTCTATCAACTTAAGAAAATCCCCCATCATCTGAGCCCCAGAGGAGACGGGCACTGGGGCTGTAACTGGCCACGGTGATCACACAGGGCTACCGGGATGGTTAGATATGAACGTATGTGAAAGTCCTAACGAGGCTGTAAAGCACTGTCCAAATCATAGCTATTACTCTACCTGAACAATACGTTCCTTGAGGGTTGGGGTCAAGCCTATTTGTCTTATTTATTTCTGTGTCTGGACTATACTTGACACATAACAGAGATTCGATGAGTAATTATCGAATGGATGGAAAAATGAGGATAACCCTGTGCATAAGCTTCGGATGTTTCCTTATCCCTTTAAAAGGTGGTCCCCTTGAATGTGCAGAGGACTGACTTCCTTCTAATGGCCAGAATGGGGCATAAGTGAGGCTATGTGGCCTCCAAGACTGGTCATAAAAGGACAGCTTCTGCCTAGCCCTCTCTCTGGTTGCTTTAGGAAAAGACAGTTACCATGTCGTTAAGACACTGAAACAGTGCTGGGAGAGGCCCACTTAGAGAGGATTTGAGGCTTCTTGCCAATAACCAACACCATCTCCCACGAGAGTGCTGTAGCCCAAGGCCACGCCTTCAGGTAACTGCGGCCCTGACCAAAGTCTGGATTGCAATTTCTTGAGTGACCCCAAGCTAGAACCACCCTGACAAGCCACTCCCAAATTCCTGGTCCACAGAAATTGTGAGAGAGAATGTTTATTGTTGTTCTAAGCCTTTAAGTGTAGGGGCAATCTGTTCTGCAGTAACAAGATAAATCTGTTATGCTGGGGTCTGTTAATTTTAAACTGTGACAACCTTCACAGGGTACACTGTGATCAGAGGAGAATAAAGGAACCCAAAAAAATGACACAGGGAAAGGAATGGCTGCTTCCTTTCCAGGTGATGCTCCCTGTCTAGAGCAGAGGATCATACCAAGGCAAAACTCAAGCCACTACCCGAGGCCCCCTTTCTTTGTGTCACCAAAATCTTGAAATCCAAACTCTACCAACCCCGGCACCTGAACCAGTACAAGGGCACAGCTCAAGCCACTCATTAATGACAGCCAACAGCACCCCAACCACCACCCACCTGCCCACCCTTGCCCTCCAGCAGGGGATCCTCACGATCTGCCCCACGCGGTAACCGATGACACATCAAAGGACTTTCAACAGCCAGGGCCTGGGATGAATGGCATACCGCGGCCACAGCTCTGACCACAGCTACGACAGCGGGGGCCCCAGTGCAAGGCAGGAGGATGGGGAAACCAGAGCCTCAGTCAGGTGGCCACTTACTATCGAGTCACCTCGGTCAATTTACCCTAAGCACTTGCTTCCTCACAGAGCTATTGTGGGGATTAGGAGAGGTTACATAAAGTACTTGGCACAGTTTCTATTACCCCTTGTAAGAGAAACCATACAAGCTGCTCTGCAACTTGCTTTTCCTATTTACCAATACACCTTACACGTCTTTCCAATGTCCGTATACAGATCTTTCTTTTTGTAAACTAACTATCTTAAGCTTAAGTTTCCCTAGAAATAAAAATAAATGTAATAAGATGGGCGCCTGGATGGCTCAGTCGGTTAAGAGTCTAACTCTTGATTTTGGCTCAGGTCATGATCCCACGGTTTGCGCGACTGAGCCCCAAGTCAGGCTCTGCATTGACAGCATAGTATGCTTGGGATTCCATCTCTCCCTTTGTGCCCCTCCCCTGCTTGTGCGTGTGCACACACTCTCTCTCTCTCAAAATAAATAAACTTTAAAAAATAAATTAAAAAATAAATGTAACAACAGCCAGCGTCTGGCCCAGTAGGCAAAACAATTAGCTGTAATCATAGTGTAGAGAAAAGGTAAAGTCCTAAATTCTCTATAGCAAGGGAACACTTAAGCAATCCACGGACGTACATCAATATCTGAAAAAGAGGCTTGGGGCGCCTGCATGGCTCAGTCGGTTGAGCATCCAACTTCAGCTCAGGTCACCATCTTGCAGTCTGTGGGTTCGAGCCCCACATTGGGCTCACAGAGCCCACTTTGGATCCTCTGTCCTCTCCCCTCCCCCATTCAGTCTCTCAAAAATATAAAACAATTAAAAAATAAAAATAAATAAAAAACAGGTTTAAGAAAAATGCTGACCGGGGGGAGAAAGGACAACATAGTATGCTCTCATACAGAATACAACTTATGGGTAAGAGAAAAACATTTATTGATGCCCAGTGATGCCAGCACTGTGCTGCACTTTGCGTTGTGTTACATCACCTCAGCCTCACAGCCATCCAGTGAAGTGGCTCCTGTGATTAGTCCATTTTCCAAGTGAGGAAATTGAGGCTTGCAAGAAGCGACCAAGGCCACAGCATAGCAAGTAGGACTCGAATCCAGTCTGACTGACCCACTTACCTGCCGTGGCCCCAGGCAAGTTATATAACTCCCTAAGCCTTCCCTCCAAAATGCAGATAAACTCTGTTGTTCATAACAGATGAAATATTGCGTGCTCAATCCTTGATCACGAAGTGCTGTGCTTTCCAAACATCTGTGCACAACAGCCAGCACCGGCCAACAGGACTTCGTGCCACGACAGACATGTTTTAGATCCACACGACCAATACACTGGCCACTAGCCATGTGGCTGCGGAGCACGTGAAGTGTGGTGAGGAGTGGAGTTTTTAATGTTATTCCATTTTAACTTAAAATGAAGGTGCTACATGGTATGGCTCAGGTTTAGACACTAATAAGAAGGGAAAACATTTTTAGGAAGCCCCCAACAACTTACATGTTCGTTAAGCTCCCCCGCTTTAAAGAATTTTACTTATTTATTTGAAATGTTTATTTATTATTTTGAGAAAAAAGTGGGGCAGAGAGAGAAGGAGACAGAATCCCAAGCTGGCTCCATGCTGTCAGCGCAGAGCCTGATGCGCGGCTCAACCCCACAAACTGTGAGATCATGACCTGAGCCAAAATCAAGAGTCAGATGCTCAACCGACTGAGTCATCCAGGTGCCATTTTTTCTTTTTTCATTATTTATTTTTTAAATTAAATTTAACTTATTGGGGAGGGAAGGGGCAGAGGGGGAGAGAGAGAATCTCAAGCAGGCTCCATGATCAGCACAGAGCCTGATGCAGGGCCTGATCCCACAACCCTGAATCATGACCTGAGAGCTGAAACCAAGAGTTGGACGCTCAACCAACTGAGCCACCAAGGCACCCCTTATTATTTATTTTATTTTAGAAAGAGAGAGGGAAAGCACAAGTGGGGGAGAAAAGCAGAGGGAGGAGAGAGAGAGAATCTTAAGCTCAGCACGGAGCCCAATGCAGGGCTCAATCCCACGACCCTGGGATCATGACCTGAGCCGAAATCAAGAGTCGGACACTCGACCGACAGCCACTCAGGCGCTCCAAGACCCTTTTTCTATAAAGGCACTCTTACGCTTTTAAGTTCGGAGCACCACCCCCATACACCTCCCCACACCAGTGCATCATCCTGTACAACCACCCAACCCATTTCTGAATAATTTCAGAATATTCTCCTGCACACTCAGCCTCCCTGCACAGTCTGCTTTTCGGCTGGGGTCCACCCTTGGGGACCCAACCTCTCTTCCTCAGGACAGCTCCCAAGCCTCAGATGCATCAGAACCTCCTGAGTCTGTTAAAAATACATAATCCTAAACCCTTCCCACATCAATGACACTGTCTCCAGGGGTGGGGTCCCTCACCTACTTGAAGTCGGCCATGCCCTGTCATCTTCTCTAAAATCTCACCTTGGCCAAGGGCAGCCCAGAGTTTTTTTCAACTGATCCTTTCCATGGCAAGTTTCCAAATTCTGCAACAGCCCAACCATATCCTGTGCTGAGAGCAAAGGGCTCATCACCTCCTTTGCTGAAGGCTGTTATCAGCCCAGGACAGCCCACCTCACTGCTGACACACATATCGCTTCCAGACACCCTAACACCTCAACAGCCGTCTTCCTCATTGACTGCTCTTCAGCCATGCTGCACTTGTAGACTTGGTTTTTTCTTTTTCATGTTTATTTATTTTTGAGAGAAAGAATGTAGGTGAGGGAGGGGCAAAGAGAGAGGGGACAGAGGATCCCAAGCGGGCTCTGGGCTGACAGCAGACAGCCGAAATCAGATGTTTAACTGAGCCACCCAGGTGCCCCTACAGACTTGGTTTTCTGTGCAAAGCTCTACCCCAATCTTGATTTAATTTCATCATCAGTTTCTGTCCGCCTCTAGCCCCTGCAGTCTACAGGAGTCCTGGTCAGTCACCCCGTGTCCTGACAGGCTGGCCCTCCCAGAGTGTGTCAGCCACAAACACAGCACAATTCCC
Source organism: Puma concolor (assembly GCF_028749965.1). Lineage (NCBI taxonomy): Eukaryota > Metazoa > Chordata > Mammalia > Carnivora > Felidae > Puma > Puma concolor. The sequence continues at coordinate 7,476,278 of NC_141673.1, forward strand.
AGGTTGCTCATCCAAGCCTCAACACCAGTGTGACCCATTCCAGGCCAGGCTCCCCAGGACACATGTTTGGTCAGGTCAACAGTGGTCTATTTAACAACACTCCTGAGGTGCAGGTCCTTCCTCAACTGCAACAGTCACCCAACTATATATATATGTTTTTTTAAGTAGACTCCACGCCCCATGTGGGGCTTGAACTCATGACTGGAGATTAAGTCACCTGTCCACCAACTGAGCCAGTCAGGCGCCCCAATACCCAAGTAGGCGAACTGTCACTAAGGCCTTGCTTGTTTTGTAGTTAGAGACAGCCTGGCTGACCTGTTGAATTCCCTGCAGAAATCAGTACTCGCTCTCACCGATCTATCTGCTAATCCCAACAAAAAGTGAAAGATGTTCGATTTGCTGTGAGACCTTACACAATTCACTTCATCCCTCCAGGCCTTAGGTATTCACATAGAACCTGAAATCTCAGCCTTGCTCCCTGCTTCACAGCAGGGCTGGGAGAGGCTGACGTGCATGAAATGTCACATGTAAACTCTGGAGAGCCCAGCCACCTTAATACGCTGATCCCAGAGGCTGACTTCAAAGGCAAGGACATCATGTATAACTCATTCATGAGCCCCACAAATCTCATATGTAAAATGAAGATTAGGCCAAGGGTGACCACCCCCCCTCCAATGAGAACAAAAACAGCTGTTACTTATTAAGCACCTGCTCTGTGCCAAACACTTTTTGTGCCTAATTTTGAATTCCTGTAACAACAGTGCCAGGTAATTGTTATTCCGGTCTCACAGATGTGGGAATCAAAGACCACGGAAGTCACATACTGCTAAGTGGTAAGCAGTGAATCCGGGAAGCAACTTCAGGTCTTTCTTTTCGAGATGGGTCAGTTCCCCTGGATTCTGCTACTCTGTCGCCTCTCATAGCCCACCCGTTCTCACTGAAGGTGGCGTGGTGTGCTGGTTTGTTCGGATTGAAGTTCTGTACTCAGATTGCTCAACCCTGCACCACCACTACGCGGCTACAGCCCTGGACAAGTTCTTTAGCCTTCTCAAGCCTTAGTTTCTCCATAGAGAAAATAAAACTTCACAGTGTTATTATGAAATAAAATAATCTACATCAATTGGCACAGAGCCTGTTCACATAATGCACATAATCACATAATACATGATTCACGTATTATTTTCCTTCGTAGAGGAGACAGAAGAAATTAGATGCCACGTTGTGTTCCTTCTCTGGACACTGGCAGAAGCAACGGGTCTCTTCTTTTGCTTACTACAAACACAGCTTTAAAGACTCTTTTCGTTGATGAACATTTTTCAGAAGACTTAGCTCATCTGGGCCTTTAGCATTCCAGACCCTCTTCTGATGTATCCCAGTGGTGGTAGAATTTCTCCTTGGTTATTTGCCCTCAAACTATGACCAACTTATTCTAAAAATCTAAGCTGATGTCTTTAGGTGCAGATTTTCCTTCTCTCCTTCAGGGGACTTGCAATTTGTTAGAATTTATCTAGGAAAGCATTTCATCCCTCTGAAATCCTTCCTGCTTATGGGGTCCTGGCAGTGGGATATCATCTATTTGGTCTCTCAATAATTCAAAATTTGCCTTCCTCAAAGGTACCAAACATGTTGAACTTCCCTGGGCAGTAAAACTTCTAAAGGTATCAGCCACAGGGCCTTTGCACATGCTGTTTATTCTGCTCAGAAGGTTCTCTGCCTACCCTCATTCCCAATCTGCTCTTTGTCTAGGTCACTCCCATTGATCCTTCAAAGTTCCAAATAAACAGGGAATTCTTCCTGAACTCCCAGCCCAGCCAAAGCCTCCTATTATTTATGCCCACTTACTACTTCTTGACATTCATTTGTGAGATGGTATCTGTCTCCACTAGTTTGGCAGTTCCACTAAGGAGGGATTGTGTCTATTCATAACAAATTCCCCATTCCTGAACACTAGGTCTGATACATAGGAGGTGCTACATAAATATCAATTAAACCAACGAATGTTGCCTCTGCTTGACTAACTAGCCCTTCTGTATTGAGGAGGGGTAAATACAGAGCAGGTTGGGTTAACTTTGTGAGAGCAAACAGTTAACAAGACAAATCAATAATTTACCAGTCTCAGATGCTTTTGGTTACAGTATAAACAGGTTCAACATTTTTGAAAGACAATTAGGCAATACCTATTAAAATGTAAAATGTCTGTACACTCTAACCAGCTTTCCTGCTTCCAGGAAGCTGGCTCACAAAAATGCTCACATAAACAAGCACTGACACAGGCAAGGACGTTCTCTGCAGCACTGTTTTTAAGAGAACAACCCTATTGTCCAAAAATAGGGCAGTGACTGAATAAATTCTGGCTCATCCACCAAGGAATGCCATCTTACAGCTGTTTAAAAAGGTTTGCTCAGGGGGCACCTGGGTGGCTTAGTTGAGCACCTGACTTTGGCTCAGGTTATGGTCTCGCGGTTCATGAGTTCAAGCCCTGTGTTGGGCTCTGTGCTGACAGCTTGGAGTCTGGAGCCTGCTTTGGATTCTGTGTTGCCTTCTCTCTCTGCCCCTCCCCTGCTTGCACTCTGTCTCTAAAATAAACATTTAAAAAGTAAATAAACATAAAAAAAAAAAAAAAAAAACAAGACTGGCTCAGAGGCGCCTGGGTGGCTCAGTGGGTTCAGCATCTGACTTTGGCTCAGGTTATAATCTCACGGTTGGTGGGTTCAAGCCCCTGTGTTGGGCTCTGTGCTGACAGCTCAGAGCCTGGAGCCCGCTTCAGATTCTGTGTCTCCCTCTCTCTGCTCCTTCCATGCTTGTGCTCTGTCTCTCAAAAATAAACATTAGGGGCGCCTGGGTGGCGCAGTCAGTTAAGCGTCCGACTTCAGCCAGGTCACGATCTCGCGGTCCGTGAGTTCGAGCCCCGCGTCAGGCTCTGGGCTGATGGCTCAGAGCCTGGAGCCTGTTTCCGATTCTGTGTCTCCCTCTCTCTCTGCCCCTCCCCCGTTCATGCTCTGTCTCTCTCTGTCCCAAAAATAAATAAACGTTGAAAAAAAAAATTTTTTTTTAATAAAAATAAAAATAAAAAATAAAAAATAAAAATAATAAAATAAACATTAAAAAATATATAAAACATTTTTAAAAGGCAGGCTTAGATGAAAGAACGTCTGACTCTTGATCTCAGATGCTTGAATTCAAGCTCCATGGTAGGTGTAGAGATTACTTAAATAAATGAAAACTTAAAAAAAAAAAATTAGATAGAGGTGGTGGTCCCACAACACTGTTAATGCAATTAATGCCACTGAATTGAACACTGAAAATGGTTAAAATGTCAACATGTTACATATATTTTACCATAATTAAAAAAAAAAAAAAGAGGGTAGATCTAACATTACTGGCAGAGAAAAACTTCCGTGGCACATTCAGTGAAAACAGTAAGTAGTAAGATAGCATTATGAGCTTATTTCTATATAATAATGAATAGTTCACACATGTAAATGTATAAATATATTTAAAAATGAAATGACAGGGATTAACTGTGCATAGCAGTTATCTCTAGGGATTAGAATTTTGGACACGTTTACTTTCTACGCCAAGTATTTCTGTAACTTTTAAATGTTAAGTTCCTTTTGTAACCAGGAAAAAAGAACGAACAAGATATGTGCAGAAAGCATGGTGGCTGTGGAGTGGTCGAGCACAATCATTTACTGGCAATTTGACAATCAACAGTGCTCTGGGTTTGTTTGGTTTTTCCTCCCCAATGGTGCAAACTCTTCATTTCAGCAAGTTAATTTACAGGAATTTATCATTAATAAGGAAAATGGAAAAAAATGTATCTTTCTACTAGAGGGACCTGGTTACCACCATTATCTTTTTCTTTTTTTTTTAATGTTTTTATTTATTTTGGTGAGAGAGACAGAGTACGAGCAGTGGAGGGGTAAAGAGAGAAGGAGACACAGAATCTGAAGCGGGCTCCAGGCTCTGAGCTGTCAGCACAGAGCCCAACCCGGTGCTTGAACTCACAAACCGTGAGATCATGACCTGAGCCGAAGTTTGATGGTTAATCAACTGAGCCACCCAGGCACCCCTGGTTACCGCCATTATCTTAAGCCACAGATCAAACTTAGCATCACCAACAGCAAGACTACCTGACACTCATGCCCCTGATGGGAAAGCATCACCTATGAAGAATTCTTGTTGGAGTGCCTGGCTGGCTCAGTCAATGGAGCATGTGATGCTTAATTATGGGGTCATGAATTCGAGCCCCAGGTTAGGGGTAGGGCTTACTTAAAAAAAAAAAAAAAAAAAAAAGGTGGGGGGGCACCTGGTGGCTCAGTCAGTTAAGTGTCCGACTTCAGCTCAGGTCACGATATCGTAGTTGGTGGGTTCCAGCCCCCGCATCAGGCTCTGAGCTGACATCTCAGAGCCTGGAGCCTGCTTTGGATTCTGTGTCTCCCTCTCTCTCTGGCCCTCCCCCACTCGCACTCTATCTCTGTCTCTCAAAAAAAGAATAAACGTTAAAAAAAATTTAAATGCTCAAAACCAAAGATAAACATTCTTGCAGACTCCTTGCTGTGGAGTAAAAGGAAATTGATCTTTTGGTAAAGCAGCTTGTCAATACGAAACCCACAGGAACATCCATATCCTCTGACCCAGCAATTCCATATCTGAAATTTTATCCTTGAGAAAGAATTCTAAATATGAAAATGATACTATATGCATCAAATAGTTCAGTGCATTACTACTTATAGCTGCTAAAACTGAAAGCAACTTAACATGTATAATTTCCACTCAGTAGGAATGATGGTTTTAAGCACCAAATAGCAATAGGAAATTGTCTGTAATAATATGTGAAAAAGCAGGTTATAAGTTACATACACACTGACTACAATGCTATAAAACGAATGTTCACAGACCAAAAGGAAATACACTAACATCATAGAAAATGTTTGGGGGCGCCTGGGTGGCGCAGTCGGTTAAGCGTCCGACTTCAGCCAGGTCACGATCTCACGGTCCGTGAGTTCGAGCCCCGCGTCAAGCTCTGGGCTGATGGCTCAGAGCCTGGAGCCTGTTTCCGATTCTGTGTCTCCCTCTCTCTCTGCCCCTCCCCCGTTCATGCTCTGTCTCTCTCTGTCCCAAAAAAAAAAAAAAAAAACGTTGAAAAAAAAAAAAGAAAATGTTTGGGTTAAGGGGTGCCTGGCTGGCTCTGTCAGTTAAGCATCTGACTCTTGAGTTCAGCTCAGGTCACAATCTCGAGGTTCGTGGGATCAACCCCCATGTAGGGCTCCACGCTGTCAGCACGGAGCCTGCTTAGAATCCTCTCTCTCCTTCTCTCTCTCTGACCCTCCACCACAGGCAGATGCTCACTCTCTCTCAAAAAAATTAGATGAACTTTAAGAAAACGGGTTAAGATGGAAAATCATTTTCTCCTATAATTCCCCTAATTTGTATTAAGGTGATGTGTGGTTGAAAAGAGTTGACAGCAAGCTGTTTTCAGCTGGTGTAGAGAGAGCTGGAGTCCCCTAGTGTCACTGTATTTTTGTCCTTGAAAGTCAATTTTGCAATCCAACATTCTGGTGAAGACAGCACACTCAGACACCCAAAGAGCCAGGGTATGTGTACCCCATGGGCCACTTCCCCATGTGCACATTCAACAGTGAAAGCCCCCATGTGACAAGAGGGAACATTTAGGGCATGGGAGTCCACAGATCTGGCCTCCCAGCTCAGTCACTAGGTACCCTTATAGTAAAGTAATCCAGCCTTTCTGTGCGCCCCTTCCCATTTCTACGACATGGGAGAAGTGGATCATTCCAGCTGCATCAAAACCACCTGAGAGGTTTCATAAACACTCAGCTTCTAGGCCCTACCACGCCCAGACCTCTCAATCAGAACCACCTGGAATGGAGCCTAAGCATCGGTAAAGACTGCCAGGTCACTCTTGATACTTCTATGTCTGGGAACCACTGGACTAGATGTCCTCCAGTTCTTTCCAGCTCAGAGAGTCTATAAATATTCCTCCCCAGCAAACAGGCTCTCAGATAAACTTGTATATTCCCCAAAGGACCGGAGGAAAACGTAGCAATGTCAGAACAGATTTATCTGCTCCAGGGAAGAAAACTCCCTGAGCTTAGGCTTTTCTGAATTAGCCATGGCCTTTGCCTTCGTTTACACACAGGCGAGGACACAGTGCTATGCATACATGCACACGTAAAATGCACCCCAGTGTGGTGCCACAGAGGGCGCACTAGATTCAGAACACTACCTGCTTATTAGCCCCTGACAGGCCAAACTGCTTACTCTTCCTATTTTAAAATACTCAGAAAATAGAATAATCCCTGTCTAGACTACTTCATTTAACAAACTACGGGGGGGGGTCATGATGCCTGCACATCTGTGTCCCATTTGCCACAACGCACCTGACAAAAGCTTAGCTAAACTCTAGCCCACCACCATGCTGTCCCTACAGTCAGGATCACAATCTGGAGGGATAAGACAGACACGAAAACAAAAAGTGTACTAAAGTTGCTATTGTAGACATTAGGTCCAAGGTGCAGCTAAAGCATGGATATAGGAATGGTCAAGAGAAAAGGAGGCCAAGACCTTCTCCAAGATCATGTTTAAGTTCAAGTTAAAAAACAAAAAACAGGGGCACCTGGGTGGCTCAGTCGGTTAAGCGTCCAACTTCGGCTCAGGTCATGATCTTGTGGTCCGTGGGTTCGAGCCCCGCTCGGGCTCTGTGCTGACAGCTCAGAGCCTGGAGCCTGTTTCAGATTCTGTGTCTCCCTCTTTCTCTGACCCTCCCCTGTTCATGCTCTCTCTCTGTCTCAAAAATAAATAAATGTTAAAAAAAAAAAATTTAGAACAAAAAACAAAACAAAACAACTGGCTACAAATGTAAAGCCAGAGAGAATGGCTCACTCAAGATCACATGACATTTGTGGAGAGCCATCATGGAAGGAGGAAGTTATTCAAAGTCCATTATATCCTTGTATAGCCCTCTCAGGACAGTCTTAGCAACTTCCAAATATTGGCCATAGTATGTTCTGAGCTAAAAGGAGCCTTAGAGAGGGGGCTTTCACATTTTGAGAACACACACCCACACAATACATTTTATGTTGTGATCCAGCCCACAGATACTGCCAGGGTGGTATAACTAAAACAAGTTTCACTAAACAATACTGGCCATGTGCGATACACGCATATGTTTATTTTTTTAATTTAAGTAGGCTCCACGCCCAATGTGGGGCTCAAACTCACGACCTGTGATCAAGAGTCACATGCTCTACTAACTCAGCCAGGTGCCCCTAATGCTTTTTATTCTACTATTATTTATACTGTGGTAAAATACACATAAAATTTTCCACCCTATTAAAGTGGCCAATTCAGCACATGTGAATTGGCACAGCCAATTCGGACCAGCACTATCTGGTCCGAAACTTTCTCATCACCCCAAAGCAAACCCCATACCCACTCAGCAGTTGCTCCTTATTCCCTTTACTCGTCTTGCCCCAGGCTCTGGCAACCACTAATATGCTATTTCTATAGATTTGTCTATTCTAGATAGTTCATATAATCATCCAATAGGCAACTCTTTGTATCTGGCTTTTTTTCCTTTAGCACACTAGATGGTCTTTTTTTTTTCTCTTAAGTTTATGTACTTATTTTGAGAGAGAGAGAGAGAGAGAGAGAGAGAGAGAGAGAGAGAGGCACCCAAGCAGGCTCTGCACCGTTAGTGAAGAGCCCAATGTGGGGCAAGAACTCACAGAACCATGAGATTGTGACCTGAGCCAAAACCAAGAGTCAGACGCTTAACCAACTGAGCCACCCAGATGGCCCTAGATTGTCTTTTCTCTAAGGCAAGTTGCACCCCATTAATTTCATGATTGGGTAACATGTCAGAATAGGCAATTTAGACAATACCTTAGAGAACTTCCAATTTCTTTTTTAATTTTAATTTCTGAATTCACATCCAAATTAGTTAGCATATAGTGCAACGATTTCAGTAGATTCCTTAATGCCCCTTACCCATTTAGCCCATCCCCCCTCCCACAACCCCTCTAGTAACCCTCTGTTTGTTCTCCATATTTAAGAGTCTCTTATGTTTTGTCCCCCTCCCTGTTTTTGTATTATTTTTGTTTCCCTTCCCTTATGTTCATCAGTTCTGTGTCTTAAAGTCCTCATGAGTGAAGTCATAGGATACTTGTCTTTCTCTAATTTCACTTAGCACAATACGCTCTAGTTCCATCCACGTAGTTGCAAATGGCAAGACTGCATTCTTTTTGATTGCTGAGTAATACTCCATTGTATATATATACACCACATCTTCTTTATCCATTCATCCATCGATGGACATTTGGGCTCTTTCCATACTTTGGCAATTGTTGATAGTGCTACTATAAACACTGGGGTGCATGTGTCCCTTCAAAACAGGACACCTGTATCCCTTGGATAAATGCCTAGTAGTGCAATTGCTGGGTCGTAGGGTAGGTCTATTTTTAGATTTTTGAGGAACCTCCATACTGTTTTCCAGAGTGGCTGCACCAGCTTGCATTCCCACAAACAGTGCAAAAGAGATCCTCTTTCTCCACATCCTTGCCAACATCTGTTGTTGTCCGAGTTGTGGATGTTAGACATTCTGACAGGTGTAAGGTGGTATCTCATGGTGGTTTTGATTTGTATTTCCCTGATGATGAATGATGTTGAGCATACTTCATGTGCCGGCTGGCCATCTGGAGGTCTTCTTTGGAGAAGTGTCTATTCATGTCTTTTGCCCATTTTTTCACTGGATTATTTGTTTTCTGGGTGTTGAATTTGATAAGTTCTCTATAGATTTTGGATACTAACCCTTTATCTGATATGTCATTTGCAAATCTCCCATTCAGTCGGTTGCCTTTTAGTTTTGATGATTGTTTCCTTCGCTGTGCAGAAGCTTTTTATTTTGATGAGGTCCCAGTAGTTCATTTTTGCTTTTGTTTCCCTTGCCTCTGGAGACATGTTGAGTAAGAAGTTGCTGCTGCCAAGACCAAAGAGGTTTTTGCCTGCTTTTTCCTCGAGGATTTTGATGGCTTCCTGTCTTACATTTAGGTCTTTCATCCATTTTGAGTTTCTTTTTGTGTATGGTGTAAGAAAGTGGTCCAGGTTCATTCTTCTGCATGTCGCTGTCCAGTTTTCCCAGCACCACTTGCTGAAGAGACTGTCTTTATTCCGTTGGATGTTCTTTCCTGCTTTGTCAAAGATTAGTTGGCCATATGTTTGTGGGTCCATTTCTGGGTTCTCCATTCTGTTCCATTGATCTGAGTGTCTGTTTTTGTGCCATAGAGAACTTCCAATTTTAAAAAATGAGTTACAAATGTCAGAGCCAAACGGCCATAAGGAAGGAATTGCTCACAATTGCCCTAGGCCTTTGCAGAGCATTATCAGGCTCTCTGCAGCATTCAGTCTGAGGTGCCAGAGGCACCCAAACCTCAGCCTGACCACTTGGTGCCTCTCTCCACACAGCTATCCTCCAGGAAAATGGGAAAAATGAAGACAACAAAGCAAGTTGGTTTTTTCTTTTTTTAAGTCAAATCTACTAATTTTTTTGATGTTTTTATTTATTTCTGAGACAGAAAGCATGAGCTGGGGAGGGGCAGAAAGAGGGAGACAGGAACCAAAGCAGACTCTGCACTGACAGCAGAGAGCCCGATGCAGGGCTCGAACTCACAAGCCATGAGATCATGACCTGAGCCAAAGTCAGACACTTAGCTGACTGAGCCACCCAGCACCCCCCAAATTTATTAAATTTAAAACACATCTTCTGTTCTGAACCATGCCCTCCTGTACTTAACATTAGTGTTAAAAAGGCCCTTTCTTTTTAAGAAATGATGCTGATAAGGAAGGAAGGAAGGAAGGAAGGAAGGAAGGAAGGAAGGAAGGAAGGAAGGAAGGAAGGAAGGAAGGAAGGAATAAGCTGACAGTGGACAATGATTTGTGTGGCATGCAGACAAGGGAGGTGTTTTTTCAGTATCCTTACTTGGAGAAATTCAACACCTGCAACCCCATGTTGATCCCCTCAATTCTGTGTGCACATTCTGGTGCTAGCATACAACTTTTCCAGAACACAATTGTCAGTGAGGGGCAGGTACAGTCACTAAAGAAGATACAAAGAAGAAATAGCTGGGATTTTAATTTTACCCTTAGAATCTCAGTAGCAGCCAAATTTGAGAAGTGATGAGCACTGCTGACCAGGGAAAAACATCTGTCTTCACTGCCATTCTCTCTGTCCTCGCTCCCTCCTACCACCAAACCTTATTCATTTATTCATGCATCTGTCTATCCGTCAAATAGTTACTGAATGACTCTGGGTGCCAGGCACTATTCTAGGCATTGGGATACAGCAATGAACAAAATGATCCTCTTGGGACTTAGAGGAAGACAGAGTGAGAGAAAGAGGGGAAAAAAAAAAAAGTAAAACCTCAATCAGACGTTGATAAGTATCATGAAAGATAATGAAGCAGGAGCAAGGAGAAAAGAACCAAAGTGGTGGGGGAAGGTGCAGTTTAAAATAGGATAGTTGGGGGTGCCTGGGTGGCTCAGTCAGTTGAGCATCCAACTTCGACTCAGGTCATGATCTCGCGGTCCATGAGTTTGGGCCCCACATCGGGTTCTGTGTTAACAGCTCAGAGCCTGGAGCCTGCTTCAAATTCTTTGTCTCCTTCTCTCTTTCTCTCTCACCTCTCCTCTCTCTCTCAAAAGTAAACATTAAAAAAAATTTTTTTTAATAAATAAATAAATAAAATAGGATAGTTGGTGGGTGCCTGGATGACTCAATCGGTTAAGCACCGGACTTTGGACTTCGGCTCAGGTCACGATCTCACGGTGTGTGGGCTCAAGCCCTGCATCAGGCTCTCTGCTTCCAGCACAGAGCCAGCTTTGGATCCTCTGTCTCCCTCTCACGGCCCCTACCCAGCCCTCCCTCTCTCAAAAATAATAAACATTAAAAAAATTTTTTTTATAGGATAGCTGAGAAAGGCTTCCATTGAGAAAATGACACTGAACAATGACCTGACAAAAGGTACAAGCCAACCTACAGACTGAAAGAGCATTCCAGACAGAAAATCTGAGGATCCTCTAAAGTGAGGTGGCAACTATTGTGTTCAAAAAACAGCAAGGAGAGGTATTTGTACACCTATACTGAGAACAGCATTGTTCACAACAGCCAAAATACAGAAGAAACCCAAGTGTCCACCAATGGATGAACAGATAAATAAAGAAACTGTGATGCACACATACAATGGAATATCCCTTGAAAAGAACTCTGGGGCGCCTGGCTGGCTCAGTTGGTGGAGCATGTGACTCTTGATCTCAGGGTTGGGAGTTTGAGCCCCACGTTAAGCATGCGCACACTCCGTCTCGCTCTCTCAAAATAAACAAACACTAAAAAAATAATAATAAAAAAAAAGATGGTGGTGATTTGGACCAGAGTAAGAGTGGCAGAGGCAGTGAGAAGGGGTTGGAGTCTGGATATCTGTAGGTAGTAACAATAAGATATGCCGACAAACCGGCCAAGGGGTGTGAGAGAAGAGTCAAGAATATCACTGAGGTTCTGGGCCCGAGCCACTTAAAGAATGGCGCTGCTGTACACCGAACAGGGAAGGCGACAGGGAGAGCGGGCTTGAGGGTGAGGACACTTGGGTGGAGATGTCAAGTAGGCAGTTGGATTCTTATCCTAGCCCCCCTCCCCACCGCCCCGGAACTCGGCTAATTAAACAGTTCATCTAGAATCACAGATTATCAGGTGAACCCCAGGTGAGCCCAGATCACCAAGTATTTTTTCTTCATTTGGCAGATGAAGAAATGAAAGCCCAAGGTCACAGGCCTAGTTAACAGCAGTTAGGAGAACTCAAGCCACTTAAGCCTCAAGTCAAGCTTTTTCCACCATACTACTTCCCTAATTTAAACGAAGGTGTTACTGCTTCATGAAACAAATATTTATCAAGCCCCAAAATTTGTGCAGTGCTGTCTGAATTAATGAGATAAGCAAGATTGGCATAGTCCCTGCCCATGTTGAGTTTACAGTTTGGTGGAGAAGACAGATACCAAGTAATCACTCAAGGGACAATATAAGCAGCTATGTCAGAGAGGTGCTATGAAATTAATCAGCTGGAGCAGTAGAAAGGTGGAGAACCTAAGCTAGACTGGGAGAATGGCTTCTCCCAAGAAAGTGATATTTTAATCTGAGAAATGAAACATTACAGGAGTTCTCCAGGCAAATCAAATGGGGTTTAGGAGAGGGAGTCCTAGCAAACTCGCAGGCCCAGAACAGCATGTGCAAAGGCCCCACGGTGGGAAAACACCTGTAACTGAAAGACAGAGAAAGACAGCTTGGCAGGAGCAAAGTGCAGCAGAAATGGCATAAAATAAGGGTAAGAGGTAAAAGGGAATCTGGAATCATTAGGGAACTTGTAGGGGTAGGAGAAAAGCACCCTAGCAACCTTGAACCACAGCTCATCTGAGTCTTGCTACAACACCTTGTGATCCCCCTGGAACACTAGATGGGAGGCCTCTAAAGGAGCTGCTGTGAAGACTGTTTAGGAAAGAGGTCCATATGCATTTTTTTTTTTTTTTTTTGAGATCTGGATGCATTTTAACACTTGAGCACTTATTCTGTGCCAAGCAACAGGACACAGACACCAAGAAGAGTAAGACAGTCCCTAAGCTAATATATATTAGTCTGACCAAGTTCAGCACATAATGCAACCAACTGTCATTTATGCTAAAAAGGAAGCACAAACCAGAGGCAGGAGTGCTGCAGAGGGAGCAATTAACTCTGGGATGCCAGGGCAAAGTTTCACTGAGTGGGGCTGAGGAGGATAAAGAAGAGTTTGCAAGGCATTCAGAGGACAGACAGTATGGAAAAGACACGGAATCACAAGTGAAGTGTGTAAAAGCTACTAAGTACTCCAAACGGTAAGATGCAAAAGACAAAGCAACAAATGGTGGAAGGTCAGGCTGGGTGAGGTTCCCTATGCTAAAATTTGAATCCCAACCTTTGGTTTACAAGAGGCAACGCCACACAATGGAAAACCTAGATCTAGCTCCAAAGCCCAGCTCTACCATTTACTGGCTGCGTGACCTCAGACAGGCTTCACCTTTGAGCCCAATTTCCTTGTGTGGAAAAAGGGGGTAATAGGTGCAGTATTATGTGAGGTTGGAGAGGACATGGATGGGCTCCCCCCAAATGCCAACTATTAGGTAAAATGCTACAAGCAGATTTTGGTTTTTGGTTTTCAAATAGCATTTACTAGGGTTTTTCCAGCCAGTTCAAAGAGCAGGACATACTTCATGGAGAAAATTCAAAAAAAAAAGAAATACACAATTTTAGACTCCCTGAAGCCCACCCAGGGATACCTACCACCACTCCTCCCACCAGACTCCCTGGTCTGACACCAGGTACTCAGTGGTATTTAATACTCAGTGAGTCTGAGAGAGGCAGCAAACACCTGTTCCATGCCAAATCTAACCACCACCCCCCAAGTCACTGGCACCATAGCACCCACTATACCCACACCAAACAGGTATCATGGCTGAGGTTTCTATGCAAAGACCATTTTTAAAATTTAAAAAAAAAAAAATGTTTATTTTGAGAGAGACAGAGACAGAGGGAGGGAGGGAAGGAGGGAGGGAGGGAGGGAGACAATCACAAGCAGGCTCTACACTCAGCACAGAGCCCGCCACAGGGTTCAATCCCACAAGATCATGACCTAAGCCGAAATCAAAAGTTGTATGCTCAACCAACTGAGCCACCCAGGCACCCCTGATATTCTTCATACCTCTGTATTTTCCAACTTTCCTAAAATGAGTAATTACCTCCATAAACAAGAAAAAAAGTTAAGAAATTAATTTCACCTTAAAAGCAGGTATTACCAAGTACTGCAACTTGCTGACTACTGAGGTTGGGGAAAAAGTAGTCTGGATCAGTATTATTTGAAGAACGATTATGATTTGTGGCATATAAAAAAAACATAATAGGGGCACCTGGCCGGCTCAATCAGTTAAGCATCTGACTTCAGCTCAGGTCATGATCCCATGGCTTGTGAGTTCGAGCCCGCATCGGGCTCTGTGCTGACAGCTCAGAGCCTGGAGCCTGTTTCAGATTCTGTGTCTCCCTCTCTCTCTGCCCCTCCCCTCCTCCCACTCTGTCTCTCGTTCTCTCAAAAATAAACACTAAAAAAATTTATTTAAAAAAAACATAATAACCTACTAGAATTTTGCTTTTGTTTCCTAAGCCCAAAAGTAAAACATACTCAATGCTCAGTTCAACCTGGCCCTAGGACCCACAGACATTCCCGAGATCACCCATAAGGCCAGCCAACTCAAATATCACAACAACCAGGAAATAGGAAAATTGTTTCCCACACCTGGAACCCAAGTCCCAGGCCTTGTGAAATTCTCATGGGTAAACACCAAGCCCTTATCTAGAAGAGATACTTTCACTAAGCCCTTACTAACCTCTGCTTCCTCTGGAACAAAGGAGCCTAGAACAGGACTGAGCAGAAACGTCTCTTCAGCAACCTCCCCCAGGCCACTAATTCAACAGGATGGGGCCAAGAAGCTCATTTTCTTCCAGAAAGCCTATTCCACTACTGGATACTTCTAATACTTCCCAACCACAACAAACGCCTTTTTTTAATATTTTTTTAAAATTTACTTATTTTGAGAGAGACAGAGCATGGGGAGGGGAGGGAGGGAGGAGGAGGGAGGGGGATGGAGGGAGGAGGAGGGAGGGGGATGGAGGGAGGAGGAGGGAGGGGGATGGAGGGAGGAGGAGGGAGGGAGGGAGGAAGGGAGGGAGAGGGAGAGGGAGAGGGAGAGGGAGAGGGAGAGGGAGAGGGAGAGGGAGAATGAATATATCCCAAGCAGGCTCTGCACTGTCAGCACAGAGGCTAACGTGGGGCTCATACCCACGAAACCGGGAGATCATGACCTGAGCCGAAATCAAGAGCTGGATGCTTAAACCGTCTGAGCCACCCAGGCGCCCCCCACAACAAATGCTTCTTATACTGACCTGAAACATGCCTCCATCACATCAGAATACAGATTCTAGCACTGCAACCTGGGCTCAAATCCCGACTCCACCCCCAACAAGCTATGTAACCTCGTGTGGCTGTATTTAGCATCTACACATCCCATCTCTAAGTGGGGATAACCTTCCCAGGCTGCAGTGAGGATTAAGGAGAGCACCTGTGGGAAAGTACTCGGTCCAGTGTCTGACACTCAGCAGGCCTCACTTCCTAGCCCTGCCCTTTGGAACCAGATCAAATGAGCCTGGTCACTCTTCCACACCTCAGCCTTTCCAATCTTTGAAAACCTTAGTTGTGTCTTCAACACTGTAGGAATCCACACCGCATTTCCTCTGCTATCAAACAACTCCCTAATTTTACAGTCGGGTGGAAGTCTCCCATAGTAGCCAGATGCCCACAGAACTGTTCTGCAGTATTAAATAGCTGTTAGCTGTCACTCTGCTCCATTCCAGCTACTCTGCTAAACCTTGCTGTACAAAGTTCAGCCTCTCTAACTGCCCCGAAGGCCCAGAGGCCCAGAGACAGAAGTGGCCTGCCCAAGGTCACATGGCTGGGAAGCTACAGAGCCCATGCTCTTCTCACTGTGCTACAGAAGGTGTCTCAACCTCTGTTCTGGCCCAACAGCCCGCTGCGCTCAGCCCTCGATGGGGGCTCTTAGTCCCAACTGCTGAACCGGACGGAGTGCCTTCGGTGGAGTCTGGCTCCTTGGGTCTTGGCAGTGCCCACTCCCTTACTGGATGGGATACAAATCTCTTGGGCTCCAAGGGAGTAAGGGAGCCTCTGCTGATCTTACCTCTACTGACACAGAATTCTTTTTTTTTTTTTTTGATGTTTTATTTTATATTTGAGGGAGAGAGAGCGAGCGCACGAGCAGGGGTGGGGCAGAGAGATAGAGACAGAATCTGAAGCAGGTTCCAGGTTCTGAGCTGTCAACACAGAGCCTGATGCGGGGCTTCAACTCACGAGCAATGAGATCATGACCTGAGCTGAAGTCAGACGCTTAACCGACTGAGCCACCCGGGCGCCCCCAGAACAAATTCTGAAGGGGAAACATACCCACAGTAGACCCCACTGGGGAGCCTGGCAAGAAATGAAATGAAAAAAACTGTGCCAGGCAAGGTCACAAAGGTTATCTTATGTCACCTTCCCAACAATTGTGCCAAATGGGATTGTGACAAGTCAGGTTGTCCCTTGTACAGATGAAAAAATGGAGACTCCGACAAATGAAAAAGGAAACTCCACCAAAATGTAAGCTCCCTGCAGGCAGAAAACTTGTCTAGTCAGTGAGGCATTTTATTTGTATGACTGTATTACACCCCTGGAAAAAGAATCCCAGGATTTTCCCTCTTGTGTGTTTTTGTCTTGCTTTCATGGTCCATGATGCCAGCTGAGGTTGTCAAGTACAATGAAACCAAACTGGCGGGACGGGAGCAGATTATTCTGCCGTTTTTCTAGATCTTTGAGTTGTACATCAAACCTGGGGCTGATCACTCCGCACTTGTTTAACCTGCCTGTGAGGTTCACAACAATTTTCCCAGCTCTGTGATCATCGATGATTTCAAATTTGCCAATGTAACCATGCTTCACCATCACAGTCAGAAATCGGGCGATGACTTTGGAGCATAGCCTAATAAGAGCCTGGCGTTTGCCTCTTTTCAGCATTGTTAATGCTCTTGAGAGCATCTGCCAAGACATTCATGCGCACCATTATGGTGGCACGGAAAGATGGCAGAAAGAGGACAGGAGGGGCAGGCAAGCGCATGGAGTTATGGAAAAGTTGTCTAGTCAGGTTACCATGTATACTCAGAGCCTAGAACAATGTCTGACACACAGGAGTTCAAGAAATATTTGGTCATGAAAGAGACGAAGGCAGAGCCATAATTTGAACACAAGCCTCTTCATCGTGCTTTCAAGTTCACATTTTGAGTGCCTCTAGCAGAGGTGCTGAGCCAGCAGCACCCGTTCATGGAGACAAGCAGAGGAAAAGGGACACACCTTGTGGCACGTCATGCGCACACCCACACAGAACTCTCGCTTTCCCATCTGGCCAAAGTCAGACATGCTACTCTCTCTTCCCAAAGGACAAAAGTCTTCCCTTGAAACCACTTCTATTCAGAAAACAGTCCAAACCAAAAGGACTGACATTCTCGGACAGGAGGCCAGCCTAGTTGGGCCAGTCTGACCTTTTGTCCATCCTGTGAATCATGGCACATGCCAGCATTGTCTCAGGGAACCACGGGTTGGTGAGCCCCAGAATGTGGGGCAAGCCAAGGAGAAGTAGCTGAGCTGTGCAAACAGGCTGGGCTCCTGGAGGAGGCCTGGTCTCTTCAGGCAGCTGCTTCAGGGAGAGACAAAGAAGTCACCAGCCCCATTCTGACCTGCAGAGTGCCACTGTGGAAACACTCCAACCCATGCCAAGTAAAAGAAAGGGCATGCACTCTGGAACTGGATGGATCTGGCTTAGAATCACAGCTCCCCTGGCTATGGGACCTCGGACAAGATTGTTCACCTCTTTGAGCCTGTTTCCTGTTCTGTAAAATGGGGGTAAAAGAGCGGGATTTTGCGACAATTACAGAGAATGTACCACTTTGCAAATGCAGAGAAAAAAGTCTGGAATGATAAACGCGAAATTCCTATCAATGTTTGCCCTTGGGGACTGGAATGGGGAAGAGAGTTATGAATACACCGCATTCTTTGAGGAAAAAATATATGAAAAGCACAGAGCTCAGTTGCTGGGTTCCTGACAGGCATTCAATAAAGGTAAGTTGCTATTACTCAGTTCTCCTTGGAGGATATGCTGCTACTAACACACTGTGTATTACAAAAAGGACTATGGGGTGCCGTTTTCCACCATGTCCCTAGCTCGCAAACGAAGTCCAGGAGCCCGAGAGCAGGCCCCAAGCACAAGGGCAGCACATAGCAGAACTGAAATGGGATTGAAAAGGTCTCATCTATCCACTCCTGCTGCCCTTGAACGTCTAACATGACCTATCCAACCTATGCAAGCCCTGTCCAGCAGGGAAACACACTACCTTGTGTGGCAGCACATCTCACCAGGAGGACTTCAAGGTCTCGGTAGGGTAAGACCCCTGGTTCCTCTGACCATGACCCTCAGCAGCCTTCCGGCTCATAGCTGTTAGCTTGTAGCTGCCTGGCTCTTCCTGGCAGGGAAGCCTCAGGCAGGCTCTGTCTAGTGGGCTACACAGGAATGCCTGTCAGTCAGCACCCTCCTAAGAAGCAGCAGCTTCCCACACCTCTGCTGCTTCTAACAAATTTCTCCCACCCCTGGGAGGTGATGCCTGGCACCTCTTCCAAGAATCCAGAGCTAAACAGTTTTCTCCCACCAGGAGGCAATCAGCTAGCTTGGTTGCTATGCAACTGGCAGGCACAAAAGGAGATGCAGTCCCGTTCAGAGGCTCGGGAAGGGGGCAGGGAGCTGTGTCTCTCCAAGTCACAGTCTCTAAACGGGCTCCAACGCGTTCCTTTAAGGAACTGATAGATGCACTCATCTGCTTACTTGTCCTTTGCTGCTGGTGTCAGTGGCAGGGACTCCAGGCACACTGTGAACTGCATACAAATCCTGAGCCCTACTCTGGCCCCCGGGGCAAGAGCTCTGCACTAACACACTTAGGAAGGGCATCTTCTGCAAGCTCAATAGGCAGCCTGTGAGGCCGACCCACAGCTCAGTCAAGGAATAAAGCTGCCTCTGTGGGACTCTCACCTCTATCCTCTCCCTCTCAAGTTTGGCTGGTATTTGGGGCAGGAGGCAATGAAGGTCCCCAAATAGGGCGGGACCCAAATGAACTGTGTCCCCTATATCCAGCCTACTCCACAGAGATCTACTTTCTATTCCCTATCCCCGGGAAGTGCTCTGGGCAAAGTTTGGTCGAGTGGTAAAAACCCTGGGTCCTGCAATCAAACAAATGTGCATTCAGAATCTGGCTCTGCTGCGTGCCAGACAAACTACTGAACCTCTGTGGTTCTCAGTTTCATCATGAAAACAGGCTAACGATACCTGCTTCTTATGGGTGTTGTGAAGGCAAATGAGGCAGTCGTTGTAAAATGAGAGTTAGCTCAGTGACCGGGATCCCTGACACCGGCGATAGTGTGGAGCACACTAAACATGCCCCCATGACGCCCAAGTTCCACAATGGCCCACACCCCTTCCCTCCTTGCTTCAGCGTGTTGAGGTTAAGTGACTTCTTCCTCACCAGCATATAAGCTTGTCCACAGGCAGGGCCTTTGTCTTAAACCAGCTCTATAGCTCTCTCAGTGAACAGTAAGAACATGGGGGCGCCTTGGTGGCTCAGTCGGTTGAGTGTCCATCTTCGGCTCAGGTCATGATCTGGCAGTTTGTAGGTTCAAGCCCTGCATCCAGCTCCATGCTGACAGCTCAGACAGAGCCTGGAGCATGCTTTGGATTCTGTGTCTCCCTCTCTCTCTGCCCCCCCCCACCCCCCCGCTCACTCTGTGCATCTCTCTCTCTCTCAAAAATAAACATTAAAAAAAAATTTTTTTTTAAAGAACACCACCACAAATGTCCAGAAGGTGAAGGAACCCAACTACACAGCACTGAAGTGTAGAGGTTAAGGGGGCTCCTGAGACCTCTTTGGTTCCTTGCACAACTGGCCCCAGAATTGAAGCTCCCAAAGCTGTCTCAGACCCTGCAGGGCAGAAGCAGGAATACTCCCCACTAGGCCAAACTTCCCCCAGGACCTGGACTTCAATGATAAAAATACAACAAATGTAATTCTAAAGCTCATTTTCCCAATGTTGCCCTTCAACTTAGAGAACAAAATCAGGAAGCCAACAGATTTATTTCTGCCTCTTCTCCCAACTCTTTTTTTTTTTTTAATTTTTTTTTTTAACGTTTATTTATTATTGAGAGACAGAGTGACACAGAGTATGAGCAGAAAAGGCGTAGAGAGAGGGAGAGACACAGAATCTGAAGTAGGCTCCAGGCTCTGGGCTGTCAGCACAGAGCCCGACGCAGGGCTCAAACTCACAAACTATGAGATCATGACCTGAGCCGAAGTTGGACGCTTACCCGACTGAGCCACCCAGGTGCCCCCTCTTCTCTCAACTCTTACAGAAGCACCAAAAGGTTTTCCTGAACTACTACATACCCGAACTCCATGGAGATTAGGGGAGGAACAAGCAGTTTCCTTACAGCCAGTCTGTTTTTAAACGTAAGAGCTCAGGAAAAATGCCAAGGCAATGGAGGCTATAAGCCATCTCAAGAGCTGGAGACTGAGACCAACCTTCACCAAGCACCCATACCCTGCACCAGATTTGCCCTACTTACTTTTTTTTTTTTTTCAAGTTTACTTATTTATTAAGAGAGAGAAACAACGAACCAGCAGGGGAGGGGCAGAGAGAGGGGGGACAGAGATAAGAAATGGGCTCTGTGCTGACAGCAGCGACCCCGTTGTAGGGCTCAAATCCATGAACTGTGAGATCATGACCTGAGCCACCCAGGCGCCCCCTGCACTAGGTACTTTATACACACAGTCCTACTATTGATCCCATTTACAGCTGTACCAAAAAACCATAAAATACCTAGGAATAAACCCAACCAAAGAGGTGAAAAATCTATACACTGAAAACTATAGAAAGCTTATGAGAGAAATTGAAGAAGACACAAAAAAACGGAAAAAGATTCCATGCTCCTGGATAGGAAGAACAAATATTGTTAAAATGTCGATATTACCCAAAGCAATCTACATATTCAATGCAATCCCTAACAAAATAACACCAGTATTCTTCACAGAGCTAGAACAAATAATCCTAAAGTTTGTATGGAACCAGAAAAGACCCCAAATAGCCAAAGCAATCTTGAAACAGAAAACCAAAGCAGGAGGCATCACAATCCCGGACTTCAAGCTATACTACAAAGCTGTAATCATCAAGACAGTATGGCACTGGCACAAAAAGACACTCAGATCAATGGAACAGAATGGAGAACCCAGAAATGGACCCACAAACGTTTGGCCAGCTAATCTTTGACAAAGCAGGAAAGAACATCCAATGGAATAAAGACAGACTCTTCAACAAGTGGTGCTGGGAAAACTGGACAGCGACATGCAGAAGAATGAACCTGGACCACTTTCTTACACCATACACAAAAAGAAACTCAAAATGGATGAAAGACCTAAATGTAAGACAGGAAGCCATCAAAATCCTCGAGGAAAAAGCAGGCAAAAACCTCTTTGGTCTTGGCAGCAGCAACTTCTTACTCAACATGTCTCCAGAGGCAAGGGAAACAAAAGCAAAAATGAACTACTGGGACCTCATCAAAATAAAAAGCTTCTGCACAGCAAAGGAAACAATCATCAAAACTAAAAGGCAACCGACGGAATGGGAGATTTGCAAATGACATATCAGATAAAGGGTTAGTATCCAAAATCTATAGAGAACTTATCAAATTCAACACCCAGAAAACAAATAATCCAGTGAAGAAATGGGCAAAAGACATGAATAGACACTTCTCCAAAGAAGACCTCCAGATGGCCAGCCGGCACATGAAAGTATGCTCAACATCATTCATCATCAGGGAAATACAAATCAAAACCACCATGAGATACCACCTTACACCTGTCAGAATGGCTAACATCCACAACTCGGACAACAACAGATGTTGGCAAGGATGCAGAGAAAGAGGATCTCTTTTGCACTGTTTGTGGGAATGCAAGCTGGTGCAGCCACTCTGGAAAACAGTATGGAGGTTCCTCAAAAATCTAAAAATAGACCTACCCTACGACCCAGCAATTGCACTACTAGGTATTTATCCAAGGGATACAGGGGTGCTGTTTCGAAGGGACACACACACCCCAATGTTTATAGCAGCACTATCAACAATAGCCAGAGTATGGAAAGAGCCCAAATGTCCATCAATGGATGAATGGATAAAGAAGATGTAAGGGGCGCCTGGGTGGCTCAGTCGGTTAAGCATCCGACTGCAGCTCAGGTCATGATCTCACGGTTTGTGAGTTCGAGCCCTGAATCGGGCTCTGTGCTGACAGCCTGGAGCCTGTTTCCGATTTTATGTCTCCCTCTCTCTCTGCCTCTCCCCGGCTCACGCTCTGTCTCTGTCTCTCAAAAATAAATAAATAAATAAATTTTGGGGCACCTGGGTGGATCAGTTGGTTAAGCACCCGACTTTGGCTCAGGTCATGATCTCTTAGTTCATCAGTTCGAGCCCCACATCAGGCTCTGACCTGACAGCTTGGAGCCTGAAGCCTGCTTCAGATTCTGCGTCTCCTTCTGACACTGGCCCGCTCCTTCTCTGTCTCTCAAAAATAAACATTAAAAAAAAAAAAAAATGATAATGGTATATGTGTGTGTACACACACACACACGATGGAGTATTACTCGGCAATCAAAAAGAATGAAATTTTGCCATTTGCAACTACGTGGATGGAACTGGAGGGTATTATGCTAAGTGAAATTAGTCAGAGAAAGACAAATATATGACTTCACTCATATGAGGACTTTAAGAGAAAAAGCAGATGAACATAAGGGAAGGGAAACAATAATAATACAAAAACAGGGAGGAAGACAAAGCATAAGAGACTCATAAATATGGAGAACAGAGGGTTACTAGAGGGGTGTGGGAGGGGGATGGACTAAATGTGTAAAGGGCATTAAGGAATCTACTCCTGAAATCATTGTTGCACTACATGCTAACTAATTTGGATGTAAATTTAAAAAAATAAGTAAACATACACACAGTCCTACTTATTATTCACAATTATCCTGAGAGGCAGAAGGTACTATGCCCATTTTACAGATGAGGAAACTGAGGCTCTAGTATGTTAATTATCTTGTCCATGGTCTCACAGCAAAGGTGGAATTCCAGACCAGGCTCCAAAATTGGTGCCCTTTCTTTTGACCCAAATTTTGCAGAATGAACCCAAGAAAACCATTATCCATGCTTTTTAGGGCCCCAAAATAAAGAACAGAGTCTACAGGTTCATTCAGAAACAACGTGAGGAAAAATTCTGCCCCTATCCTCAATGTTAGAAAGGGCCTATTCCTTAAAAAATAAAGACAAGGGGCGCCTGGGTGGCGCAGTCGGTTAAGCGTCCGACTTCAGCCAGGTCACGATCTCGCGGTCCGTGAGTTCGAGCCCCGCGTCGGGCTCTGGGCTGATGGCTCGGAGCCTGGAGCCTGTTTCCGATTCTGTGTCTCCCTCTCTCTCTGCCCCTCCCCCGTTCATGCTCTGTCTCTCTCTGTCCCAAAAATAAATAAAAAACGTTGAAAAAAAAATAAAAAAAAAAAATAAAGACAAAAATAAGTAAAAAAAAAAAAAAAGAATTTAAGGGCCTATTCCTACAACAACGGAAACTATTCACAAATTTTTACAGTGTATCAGAGTTGGCCTTCTGGACCCTTCTTAATGGGAGGGTAGCTATTAAGAGTCCCATTTTTTTTAATGTTTATTCATTTTTGAGAGAGAGTGTGAGCAGGGGAGGGGCAGAAAGAGAGGGGGACAGAGGATCTGTAGTGGGCTCTACACTGACAGTAGCAAGCCTGAGCACGATGCAGGGATCGAACTCACGAACCATGAGATAACGACTTGAGCCAAAGTTGGACGCTTAACTAACTCAGCCATCCAGGGGTCCCCGATAGCCCCATTTTGCAGATGTGTAACCTGAGGGCCACAGAGGGCTGAAACCCTGCCTGAAGATATGATAGATAAGGATAGATAAGTCTGTCGCAGAGGAAGTCTCTCTCAGGTTCCTGATATTCCTTGCAAAGCTTTTTCAAAAGTGCAAGTAGCCTCCATGTGGTCCCTCCCCTCTTTCATACACAAAGGCCCAAAGCCTACCACTACCTTTCTAAACAGGTGCAGGGAAAAACAAGTCAAAGAAAGCTAGAGCCAACAAAGAGGCGGTTCAAGCATCAACACTCACTTGGAAGTATGAACCAGATAGCCCTCTGGGAGACACGAGGCACCAGAAAAAGGCCAGAAATAGAACAGGGCTCACTTCAGAAATGATGCTCATACTCAAGTGAGGGACCCTGGACAAGACACTTGACCCCATCCAGCTTCCTCACCTGTGAAATTCAGGTACTGTTGAGCGCTGATGGAAGGATCGAAAATTTGTAAACAAGCTTTAGCCATGTTACAAGGACTATGCAAACACGTGACCAACAAATTCAACTACCCTCAGGTGCTTAGACCACAAACCTAGGAGTCATCCTTCATTATTCCTATCCCTCACATGCCACATCCAATCCATCTGCCTCCAAAATATCTCCACTACCAGAACCCTAGTCCCAGACACCATCACCACTCCCTGGATGATTCCAACAGCCTGCACTGGTCTCCCTGCCTCCTCTTTGTCCCTCTGTGGTCCACCATCCATTCAACAATCCAAATGACTTTCTTCAACCATAAATCAGATCCTGTCACTCCCTGGCTTCAAACCTTTGTGTGTGTGGGGTGGGGAGCGTGGGGGAACAAAACCTTTCAGCGGATTTTCATTCCACTTGGGAGTAAAACCAAAGCCTACATGACCTTGCCCCCATCTCTTGCTCAGGCCTTCCTCTCCTCTCAACACCTCAGCCACACTGGCCTTATTTTTTCTTTAAGATTTTTAGGGGTGCATGGGTGGCTCAGTCAGTTAAGCGTCCGACTTCAGCTCAGGTCATGATCTCACCATATGTGAGTTTGAGCCCCGCATCAGGTTCTATGCTGACAGCTCAGAGCCTGGAGCCTGCTTCGGATTCTGTGTGCGTCCCTCTCTCCATCCCTCCCCCACGCACATGCACTCTCTCTTTCTCGCTCACTCTCTCTCTCTCTCTCAAAAGTAAACAAACATTAAAAAAAAATACTTTTTTACTTTACTTTTACTTTACTTTTACTTTATTTTTAAGTAATCTCTACACCCAACGTGAGGCTCAAGCCCACAAGCCCAAGATCAAAAGTCACACCCTCCACCAACAGGCCAGCAAGGGACCCCAACACTCGCCTTATTTCTTTTTTAATTTTTTTTAACATTTATTTCTTTTTGAGACAGAGAGAGAGAGAGCATGAATAGGGGAGGGTCAGAGAAAGAGGGAGACACAGAATCGGAAACAGGCTCCAGGCTCCGAGCCGTCAGCCCAGAGCCCGACGCGGGGCTCAAACCCACGGACCGTGAGATCATGACCTGAGTGAAGTCAGACGCTTAACCGACTGAGCCACCCAGGCGCCCCTCGCCTTATTTCTTATCAACACACCAAGTTCATATATACATCAGGTGCTTTGCACATGCTGCTCAGGCTTGAAATCTCTCCTCCCAAAATACTGAAGGGCTGCCTTCTTATCATCTAAGTATCGGCTCAAATGTCACCTCTTCTGAGGGCCTTCCCCAACTACCCCAGTTAAAGCCATGTCACATCCCCACCCTTACCCTCTCTACCACACAATCCTACTTGCCTTCCTAGGAGCACTTAGTAGCTACATTTTTTTGTCTACTTGGTTTTTTTCTGTCTCCCCAAAAGTACAAAATAAGCTCCACTCTTCTTGTTCACTATTACACTCCCAGTGTCTAGGTAAACGTTCAATAAACATTTTGGACACAGCTGGCTCAAAAGTCCACAGTGTGCTTTCCCAGTTCTCAAGATGATTACTCTATTCCTTCTGCCCAAATTGGAGATTGGAAATTTGTTTACTCATCCATTCAATCATTCATCCATTTACTCTACTCAAATCAACAGGTGACTGCAGGACAGGACACCCAAGATGATACTACAGTGACATATAACTTAGAATGACCTGTTTCATAATTCCCAAGGTTTTTTTTTTCTTAACACGGCACTTTACTGAGAACTTAACTTCTGCTAAATATGGCAAACTCTTCTATAGTTAACTGCCATCTCAGATTTACATGCGAGAGGTTATAGGACTTCCTCAAGGTCACATGATGAGAACTCAGCACCCTAGTACCTCAAGGCAAAACCAAAGACCTAGAAAATGTATTTGCAAGTGCCCAACCCCTTTTATTTACCATCCATAGTCATGGGCACAAGAATAAAAAATAAACACCAGAGAGTTAATGTGGCTTTTCAAAATCTTCACCTCTGTTTTCTTCACTGCTTCTAACCCTACTACCTGGTGGCAGGCACCGTTAAATAGTAGAACACTCTCAACTTAAGGAGATCTGTTCTCGGGTTACGAAGCATTAATGTTACCCTGGTTGACAGGCTGAGTCTTGATGTCAAAGGGAAGCAGTATAGTGCAGGTGCTAGGACTTCAGCTCGGGAATCAGAAAGGTACAAATTCAAATCACACCTGCTGTGGACTGGCGATAAGGCAAGTTTATTTCATCTTACTTAATAATTAATTACACAGCACTTACTAGATACAGGCAAGGGTCTAAATACTTTGCAACTATGGTGTGATAACTAGACAAGCCAGATGTACTATCATGATCTGTACCTTACAGGTGAGGAAACACGCACACAAAGTGAAGTAACCTGCCCAAAGCATTCAAGTCAGCATTCAAGACCAGATAGTGTGATGCCAGAAACTATGTTCTTAACCATTATACTGTGTTTCTTCTCTAGTCCTGTTTCAACAGGTCTGTCTTATCTCACAGGATCATGTGAGATGACTGGCACACAGTAGGGTAAACGTTTATCTACTCTTAGTAGTGGTAGTAATTGCCATTATTCTATTATTTACTTTCACCTTTGGTCCAGCCAAGGACAGAAGAAAAATATTTTGGCTGAGAAAGACCTCCAAGGTCATCTGCAGTAAAATACATTAGAATACAGAAGTTCCATGAAAAGGGGAACTGCCTGCTTCGCCTATCATTGTATCCGAAGCAAGTAGTGGGTATCAATAAACACGCAGTGAATGAGGTAGGAATAAACTGAATGCATGGACAGGGTCCTGCAGACACAACAACTAAGGTAGTACCATCACCTCTCAAATGTAGCTAAACACAAAAGAGGTAAATTTACAAGGCTCTCAGAGGACAGTGTTAACTAGCCATTACTTAAGACAGCCTGGCTATTGAGAGGCAGTGCGGTATATAATGTTGTTCACTCATCTTAGGTGAATGAACAAACAAGGACGCCTGGATTTTAATCCTCACTCTGCTACTGTAAGTCACCTAGGCTCTCAAGGTCTTGGATTATCCATCTGTAAAAGAGGAAGTAGAACTTTATGATGATCACAAACAAAAATGTCACATTTTCTTATTTCTTCATAACAATCTGAATGGAAGCTTATTACCAAGTATTCAATAAACATTTGTCAATGAAGATCATCCCAAACTGACAGATGAGGAAACCAGAATTCAGAAGTAATTTGCTCAAGGTCACAGGGTTAGGACAGAATATGAACTATGGCCCAGATCTCCTTCTATACCAGCCTAACACTCATGCTTTCCAAGATCTTTTTTCAGTTCAGAAATCCCATGATATTGATCCTCTCTTCCAAGACCACTAAATCCGTAATGATTTAACCATCAAATAATATTGCCTGACATCATTACATTATGAGAGAGCATGATCAGGAAAAAACAACCACCTGTATTTCTATAACGTTAACCTCGGGAATCAAAAAATCTGAAAAAAACAATTAGAGCAAACCCCTTGTCCTTGCCCAGAATTGAGAGATCAGAAGTATTTAAGATAAATGATGATTTCACTTTAAACCATATGGTCTAAATTTCAGCAACGTGACTTAAAAAAAAACAATAACAACCCTAGTAACACAACGCTTCCCGAGAGAGTACAGCACATAACTTCTTTAATTTTATCATCAAAGTTGTGCCACTTGATTCAAAGTAGATTCACAAAGTTAAAATGTAAAGGTTGTCAGAGAATGTCTACTTTATTGTTTGATTGTTATTAACAAAACACATGCTTGATATTGAAACCTTGCATATAACTCCTTCCTGGTGCTGTCAAGTTACAAGGGGGAAAAAAAATCTGGCATCACAGTCAATTTTCTAGATGGTTCATAACAGAAGAGTCAAGGTCAAACCGTTGAGTCTCTTTATCCTCCCACCTTGTAATTGAGAAGCAACTAACTGTGAGCTCAAAATATTCTATACAGGTACTCTCACAAGTACAAGTATTAGCTGAAGGATCATACTCTGGCCCAGAGAAGTTCTGTGAAGGCAGGCTGACAAGAACAAGAACCAAAGGGTAAGTTGGGCAGATGCTCAGGCCACAACACTTCGGTGACACTCAAAAGAGCAGAAACTTTCACCTACTTTCTAGCAGTTTCGCCACCTATGGAATGAGAATCATCATCTCACCAGATGATTATATGAATCAAATAACATGAGGAATGAAAACAGTCTTGGCAATCTTGCAAAGAAGAAAGTCTCTTGTTATTACTATTTACTAAGTCTGGGCCCGGAAGGTCCCCTCGCCTTCTCGGCTATATGTTCCGCAAGACACTCTTAAAACGAACAGAATACTAATCTCTTCTCCAGACTCCAGGCCGGACAATCGTAGATGCAGCCGGCTAACAAGTCTCTGCTGCCGGAAGATGAGAAGTGAGGCCTTTCAGACCCCGGGCCTAGTGGACTCAACAACGACCGCGCCCCCCAGTCACCTTGTCCTCACCTTGAGGAACGGAAAGAAACCCTACAAGAGAGAGGAGTGAAGTCCTCAGAAAGGGGTGCCTCCACTCTTCACCTGGCCGCCGTTTCTGAGACCTACGCTTCCCACCGGGCGCTTCCCAGGGCTGGGAGAGCTGAGCCGGGGACGCCTTGACCTCGGGCGCGGGAGGAGCGGGCACCGGCGCTGGGCCCGCGGCCGGGACGGGTACAGGAAAAGTCGGCGGGAGGTCGGGCCCGCCTCGCCTTGCCTCGCCCACAGCCGCAGGCACAGTAGGAGGTACCCCGCCCTCGTGAACCCACAGGTCCCTGAGTTGGCTCACCTGCAGCCGGGTCACCAGGAGACTGTAAGGCGCCATTTTGTGCACTGACAAAGATGAGGTCGCATGAAAATGACGTACAATACTGCGTATTTAAAGCTTTCGGCAAGGGGCGTGGCTTGAAGAGAAACTCGCAACGGTGAAGGTGGGGCCTCTGTGGAGGTGCCAGAGCCCGGGGAGCGCAGTGGGCGGAGCTCCCGTTAGAGACGAAGGCCTGAAAGGAAAACAGCTGCAGAAAAACACTGGCGGCAGTAAATGCTGGCCACAAAGATGTATTATGGAAGGACAAACTTCACTTGTCTCTTCCATCCATATCTAGGAAAGGCATTTTTTTTTCAAAACACTTTTACGTCCCTGCCAGGACCTGGCTCGCCAACTACGACGGAGACTCCTGTTTAACTGAAGGGTTTTGATCGCGCGAGAGCGGGCGGAACTTGGTGAAGCCTGGAGGACCAATCACAGCAACCGGGAGGCTGGAAAATGGAGGTTAAAGGGCGGACGGAAGTTCCTTAAACTTCCGGTGGCCGGCTGGTGTCGGAGTTATGGCCAAACATCATCCGGATTTGATCTTTTGCCGCAAGCAGGCTGGTGTTGGTGAGGCGGCTTCTGGCCCCCGGGTGTCTGGGTGGGGACAGTATTAAGAGCCCGGGGGTCGGAGGTTGCCATCTCATTCTTAGGGTTTTGCCTCGGAGGCGCCACGTTTCCCGCCTCACGGTCGGTAGCGTGAGAGCGCGCCGATTTGCCGCCTCTTCAAAAGAGGGCGGGCGCGCGCGTGCTGGGAGCCAGAGGCGGACGGCCGAGGTGAGGTCAGGAGAAACTCAGATTGCCTAGGTCCTGGGAGCGGCCTCAGGAGGGTGTGGGTGTGCTTCGGATGGAAGCTTATTGAGAGTAAGATGGTTAAGATCCCTCGGGGCTCACTGCAGCCCTTGCTCGAAGATGTCTTTCCCCTCTTCGTCCAAGCCAATTCTAACTGTACCATCTTTGCCTTTGCAGCTATCGGAAGACTGTGTGAGAAATGTGAGTGGAACACGCCCTCCTAAACACCCCACTCCTCCCCCCTCACAGTTTGTGTAGAGCCAGCCAGTGGGCATTTCCAGCAGTGCCACAAAGAGGGCTTTGAGTAGATGTGCCTGGAAGTATGTGAACACTGAAAGCTAGGCTGCAACCGAAGGCCCTCTCCACCTCACCACTCTAATTCGCGCGTTTTAAACAGGGTTAGGTCTTGAGAAAAATCTTTGACTTTGGACAGGAGATAGCCCGACCCCGTCCCAACACACACATGGTTCTTTACCAGGAGTCATACAGACTTATCGTCTACCAAGTGATGTTCTAAGTTCGTTATATATTGGTTGGTGAATTTCTGTGTTGAGGGGATTGAGGTGGACACTGAGTTGTGAGTTGGCCAAAATAGAGGGTCCTAAAGTCACTCTCAGGTGGATACTAGTGTATATCCCCACAGCAGGAGGAGGGCAGTAGACCTGAGGAGGTACTTGCAAGTGAGCATAATTCCATTCTCTCTTCTCACAGGTGATGGCAAGTGTGTGATCTGTGACTCCTACGTGCGTCCCTGCACTCTGGTGCGCATATGTGATGAGTGTAATTATGGCTCTTACCAAGGGCGCTGTGTGATCTGTGGAGGCCCTGGAGTGTCTGATGCCTATTACTGTAAGGAGTGCACCATCCAAGAGAAGGATGTGAGTGTATACCAAGATTTTCATCTGATCTTTGCTGCTTTTATTTAGTAACTCTTTGACAACGATGGCAAACACCTGTGGTCTGTTGGGATTACTATGTTGAGCTGGTCACGTAGGTTATAATTTCATTAAGTTCTGGGAGCTGAGCTAGCTGTAGTCCAATAAAAGGCAGTTATTTTGCATCAAGGGCTAAAATGCAAAAGAAGCAAGCCTTTGTCAACGTCAGCAATTTGGAGAGCCCTCTCTCTACTCCTTTGATGTCTCTCTCTGATTATTCTTTTTTTTTTTATATGAAATTTATTGTCAAATTGGTTTCCATACAACACCCAGTGCTCATCCCAAAAGGTGCCCTCCTCAATACCCATCACCCACCCTCTCCTCCCTCCCACCCCCCATCAACCCTTAGTTTGTTCTCAGTTCTCAACAGTCTCTTATGCTTTGGCTCTCTCCCACTCTAACCTCTTTTTTTTTTTTTTTCCTTCCCCTCCCCCATGGGTTCCTGTTAAGTTTCTCAGGATCCACATAAGAGTGAAACCATATGGTATCTGTCTTTCTCTGTATGGCTTATTTCACTTAGCATCACACTCTCCAGTTCCATCCACGTTGCTACAAAAGGCCATATTTCATTTTTTCTCA
The DNA here is from genome assembly GCF_028749965.1 of Puma concolor. Lineage (NCBI taxonomy): Eukaryota > Metazoa > Chordata > Mammalia > Carnivora > Felidae > Puma > Puma concolor. The sequence continues at coordinate 7,507,543 of NC_141673.1, forward strand.
TTGCCATGTAGTACTCCATTGTGTATATAAACCACAATTTCTTTTTTTTTTTTTTTTTTTTTTTTTAATTTTTTTTTTCAACGTTTATTTATTTTTGGGACAGAGAGAGACAGAGCATGAACGGGGGAGGGGCAGAGAGAGAGGGAGACACAGAATCGGAAACAGGCTCCAGGCTCTGAGCCATCAGCCCAGAGCCCGACGCGGGGCTCGAACTCACGGACCGCGAGATCGTGACCTGGTTGAAGTCGGACACTCAACCGACTGCGCCACCCAGGCGCCCCTAAACCACAATTTCTTTATCCATTCATCAGTTGATGGACATTTAGGCTCTTTCCATAATTTGGCTATTGTTGAGAGTGCTGCTATGAACATTGGGGTACAAGTGCCCCTATGCATCAGCACCTTGGATAAATTCCTAGCAGTGCTATTGCTGGGTCATAGGGTAGGTCTATTTTTAATTTTCTGAGGAACCTCCACACTGCTTTCCAGAGCGGCTGCACCAATTTGCATTCCCACCAACAGTGCAAGAGGGTTCCCGTTTCTCCACATCCTCTCCAGCATCTATAGTCTCCTGATTTGTTCATTTTGGCCACTCTGACTGGCGTGAGGTGATACCTGAGTGTGGTTTTGATTTGTATTTCTCTGATAAGGAGCGACGCTGAACATCTTTTCATGTGCCTGTTGGCCATCCGGATGTCTTCTTTAGAGAAGTGTCTATTCATGTTTTCTGCCCATTTCTTCACTGGGTTATTTGCTTTTCGGGTGTGGAGTTTGGTGAGCTCTTTATAGATTTTGGATACTAGCCCTTTGTCCGATATGTCATTTGCAAATATCTTTTCCCATTCCGTTGGTTGCCTTTTAGTTTTGTTGGTTGTTTCCTTTGCTGTGCAGAAGCTTTTTATCTTCATAAGGTCCCAGTAATTCACTTTTGCTTTTAATTCCCTTGCCTTTGGGGATGTGTCGAGTAAGAGATTGCTACGGCTGAGGTCAGAGAGGTCTTTTCCTGCTTTCTCCTCTAAGGTTTTGATGGTTTCCTGTCTCACATTCAGGTCCTTTATCCATTTTGAGCTTATTTTTGTGAATGGTGTGAGAAAGTGGTCTAGTTTCAACCTTCTGCATGTTGCTGTCCAGTTCTCCCAGCACCATTTGTTAAAGAGACTGTCTTTTTGGGGCGCCTGGGTGGCGCAGTCGGTTAAGCGTCCGACTTCAGCCAGGTCACGATCTCGCGCTCCGTGAGTTCGAGCCCCGTGTCAGGCTCTGGGCTGATGGCTCAGAGCCTGGAGCCTGTTTCCGATTCTGTGTCTCCCTCTCTCTCTGCCCCTCCCCCGTTCATGCTCTGTCTCTCTCTGTCCCAAAAATAAATAAACGTTGAAAAAAAAAAAAATTAAAAAAAAAAAAAAGAGAGACTGTCTTTTTTCCATTGGATGTTCTTTCCTGCTTTGTCAAAGATTAGTTGGCCATACGTTTGTGGGTCTAGTTCTGGGGTTTCTATTCTATTCCATTGGTCTATGTGTCTGTTTTTGTGCCATCTCTCTGATTATTCTTATTCAGAAACAACATCCTGCGCTTTGTGAGTCCTGGCACAGTACATAGTGTGTAATATACTCAGTAATTCTCTTTACTGTCATTAAAAATTATTAGAGTGGATGTGGTGACAGTTGAATTTGGGACAACTCGTGTTGATTTCCACTTTAACTGGCTAAAGAATGCCTTTGGTTTGTTATTACAGAATTGTCATTCAGTCTTGTGACATGTTTGCCCCTTGACATTGTGTGGTGGCAGTGGACATTCAATTTCTTTAGCCAAATGCTAGGATAGAGGGCTTGTAGATCTATACTAAAGGCAAGTTTTACTCTTTTTGTTTAGGTTGGAGGCAGAAGGCTTCTTAGGGGGATGGGGGACTGTGCATTAGCTTGTTTTCTTCTTACGGCACAGTGAAAAAGTGTGATAATAGTACCATTAAGCTAATAGAAGGTAGCTGGATACCTAATTTAGGGTAAAGCAAAAGATACCATGATTCTTAATGTTCACACGTGCAAAGAATAGGTAGTTATAGATGTCATTCATTTTTTTTTTGAGAGAGAGACAGAGCAGGGGAGGGGCAGAGGGAGGGAGAGAAAATCTTAAGCAGGCTTCACACCAAGCTCAGAGCCAAACAGAGCTCCATCTCAAGACCATGAGATCATGACCTGAGCTGAAATCGAAAGTCGAACACTTAACTGATAGAGCCACCCAAGCTCCCCTGTCATTCTTTATTCTTCACAACAACTTTGTTAAGTAGGGATTGTTATTATCCCCATTTTACAGTCTCTAACTCGGACAATAAGTGACAAACAGCCCATCTGACTAAACCCAGTGATGTCCCCATTATACCTTGTCGTCCTTTTGTAAGTCCTTCTGGTAGGATGTGCCTATTTTGAGTAGGAACATCCAGCCTCCCCGGCAGTCTACATATTTGGATCCTGTCTACTCCCAGGAAGTGGAACATACCTGGCCAGATAAGACTGTTCCTTTTATCATTATGTCTTCTGATTTTTTAGGGAGATGAGAAAGGTCATAGATAAAATACCAAAAATATAATTTCAGTTGGTGTCCTGTCCTAAACTGATTTGCATTTACCTTTGACTCTCAAAGCATATCCTTATCGATCTGATGCACCAGCTAGGTTGTACTGCTTTAAAGAAAGGACCTTGGTTTAGGTATTTATCTATCTTTTACCTGAGTTCTTGGTACAGTGCTTGATATATATTATAAGCATCGTCCATGTTTTTGGTGCTTCCCCTGTAAGTCATTCATAGGAGTGCTCCGTGTCTGTATATAGTAGGTGTTTGGTAATTATTTGTAATTTATAAACAGTAAAACCATGGAAAGGCAACAGCAGTGAAGAGACAGTATGAACAGCTCTTAAACTAGCTACAGAGTCCTTAAGGACAACATTTTCCTGAACTTTTGCATTGTTGTAGCTAGTGTAACCAGAGTGCCTAATAAATGTTAATTACTGTCTGACTTCTCTGCATGTGGTATGTTAACTGATCGATACCTTTGGATCTTCATGCTTCATTCTGTTCCTGAGGATTATTGTAGACATCACTTCGCCTACTTCATACCGTACAGGAATGTTCTGAGGATGCTTGAGATAGCGCCTAGCTTACATATACTCGGCAGTAGTTTCCTAGGAACACAAAGCAGTCCAGTGACATGATCCAGCCTCTCAGCCTTTCAGATCATTGTGTAGATAAGTGCCTAAGACTTTTTCCTATGCAGAAATCCTTCTGTAACCAAAGCAACCCCAGTTATTATACTCCTCTTCCTGCTGTTTTCATAATTTATAAGCGAATTAGACCAGTAAACTAGACAGGTTCTTCTCACTTAGTTTTTCAGCTTCAAGAATAGGCAGGAGTTAGGGAGAATATCTGTGGGTACTGCTGCCAGGGGACTAATTTGTAGCCTCTTATAATACGGCATCATGCTGATCTGATCCCTGCTTAACCCTCAATTTCTTTGCTCCTTTTGCTTAACCATTTTCTTCAGCTTTCCCAACCAGAAGATAAGAATAGCTGCTAACATTCGTAGAGCTCCTCCTGTGTGCCCCAAACTATGCTAAACATTCTTTTCCAAAAGTTCTTCGTGATAAAAACAAGAAAAAGTAAGGCTTCCAGATGTTAAGCAACTTGGCCCAAGGTCACATGGCTAATCAATGGCAGACGTAGGACTAGAACCCAGGTTATCTGACTCCATGTTTCTCATGTTTTTTGTTTCATTATTGCTCCCCTAAAGAGAAAAGTTAAAATTCAAATTATAATTTTTTTCCTAAAAAGAGAAGTGAGATTTTGTTGGCTGAGGATGAACTTTAAATCACAAACCCTGGTAAATATCGAAGATGCTTTCATCCCCTTTGAGAATGGATAGTCAAACTCAAAGCATTCATTCAAACCACCTCACTGCATTACTCTTCTCAGTGTGGTTAAGGATGCCTCTCCCTCTCACTATTTCTACTATTCTCTGCTCTGCTTACTGAACAGCAGAGCCCATTAGACTGATTAAAAATACTTGATATTTTTCAAAGTTAATTCATAAATTTACTTCCTTACAACTTCTTAAACATGGGAAAGTTTTGGGTTTTTTGCCTCTGGGAAACCCTAGTAGTGAAAACACCATACTAAGAGACAGAAAGCCCATATTCAAGTCTTTGCTACAAATGTGAATGACTTTGTGGAATTCTCCAAAAAGGAAGTAATAATCCTTATTACCTCATGGATACATTTATTGAGAGATTGAAGGTCTTTCCGAAGGAAAACATGACACTATCGTTAAGGTCCCAAACCAATGTACAGTCTGCTTTTTACATGGTATTGACTAAACAATTGTCAAAAGAATGAACAGCATTTGTGGTGCCTGGCCAGCTCAGTTGGTAAAGCATGCAGACTCTGGATCTTGGAGTCCTGAGTTTGAGCTCCACGTTGGGCAGTAGAGTTTACTTAAACAAAAACAAAAAAACAGGCACCTGCCTGGCTCAGTCAGTAGAACATGCGACTCTTGATCTTAGGGTTGTAAGTGTGAGCCCCACATTGGGTGTAGAGATTACTTAAAAATAAAATCTAAAAATGGGGCACTTGGGTGGCTTGGTTGAGCATCCAGCTCTTGGTTTCAGTTCAGGTCATGATCCTGGGGTCTGTGCTGAGCATGGAGCCTGCTTGGGATTCTCTCTCTCTCCCTCTGACCCTCGCCCCATTGTTTTTATTTTTTTATGTTTTTATTTTTATTTTTTTAATTTATTTTTGAGACAGAGCATGAGCAGGGGAGGGGCATAGAGAGAGAGAGGGAGACACAGAATCTAAAGAAGGTTCCAGGCTCTAAACTGTCAGCACAGAGCCTGACACGGGGCCTGAATTCACGGACGGTGAGATTATGACCTGAGCTGAAGTCAGACGCCCAACCGACTGAGCCACCCAGGCGCCCCAAGATTTTTAATGAAATTTTAGAAATTAAATGGCCATAAGACGTATTTACGATTCAAGCTACAGCTGCCTAAAATTAAAAGTTCCCTATGCTAGGAATGGGGAAATCTGCCAATCCTCTGGAAGGGCTGAAAAAGGGTGAAATTTTTAGTATTTAGACATGCGGTTGCTAAAAGAGCTACTGGCAGACTTTTGCAGGTATTTTTAAAATACCTTCGGGGCGCCTGGGTGGCGCAGTCGGTTAAGCGTCCGACTTCAGCCAGGTCACGCTCTCGCGGTCCGGGAGTTCGAGCCCCGCGTCAGGCTCTGGGCTGATGGCTCAGAGCCTGGAGCCTGTTTCCGATTCTGTGTCTCCCTCTCTCTCTCTGCCCCTCCCCCGTTCATGCTCTGTCTCTCTCTGTCCCAAAAATAAATAAACGTTGAAAAAAAAAATTAAAAAAAAATAAATAAATAAATAAAATAAAATACCTTCTAGCTCAGCTCACAAATACTTGTAGGAGCACCTGGGTGGCTCAGTCAGGTAAGCATCCAGCTTTGGCTCAGGTCATGATCTCACTGTTCGTGAGTTCAAGCCCCACATCAAGCCTGCTACTGTCAGCCTGTCAGCACAGAGCCCACTTCAGATCCTCTGTCCCCCTCTCTGCTCCTCCCCTGCTTGCGCTCTTCCAAAAATAAATAAATATTTTATACACACACACACACATACACAAAACAAATACTGTTTCAACCTCTAAGGTTTCTTACCAGTCCTTCCATCTTCCTCTTCATGCTGTTCATTCACATACTCAGCAAAAGCCAGCCAGTTACAGAGAGCACATCCTCATCTCACACAACATTTAGACCCTTGGGAGATGTATAGAAAATAAAAGGCAGGAGTGCTTAGGCAACAAAACAGGAAACCTGTGGGTCTGTGAAGAGAAGTCCATAAAAATCAAAGATCTCTTAATCTAGTACATTGGTTTTCCAACTTTTATTGAATTTTTTTTTAAGATTTTGTTTTGAGAGAGAGCATGAACAAGGGAGGGGCAGAGAGTGAGGAAGAGAGAGAGAATCCTAAGCGGGCTCGGCACTGTCAGCACAGAGCCCGATGCAGGGCTCGAACCTACATATCCTAAGATTATGACCTGAGCTGAAGTAGGACGCTCAACCAACTGAGCCACCCACGTGCCCCTCCAACTGTTTTTTAATACATAGAGTCCTATCTTCTAAAAGTATCTTACACAGGGGTGCCTAGCTGGCTCAGTCGGTAAAGCATACAACTCTTGATAGCAGGGTTGTAAGTTTGAGCCCCACATTGGATATAAAGATTACTTAAAAATAAAAAAAAAATCTTTTTAAGTATCCTACACAGAAGCCGAGAGAGAGAGAGTGAGTGTGTGTGTGTGTGTGTGTTAGGTTGAACCATAGTGAAATTGTTGATAGTTGTTTTTGGCAGTTTCTTAGGATTTATCAAGGGCTGATTATATACTTAGTAACTTACCAAAACTCAGGTAGCCTGGCTCCAGAGCCTACTATCTTGACCTAAACTACGAGTGAGAATGGAGCTACCCAGTTTGGAGGATGGATTCTTATATCACCTCTCAGGACTCTCTGGGGCTCTCTGTAGTTTGTAAACAGTTTGTAAAGCAGTTTGTAAACTGCTCTGGCCCACTTATTTTACAGTTAGGGAATACAACTCCAAAGAGAAGTGACTTGCCCACAGTCATGCAAATCATTTAGGCACAGTAAGCCTAACCAGGCTGTTGTCATAGCATCTCTAAAGATAGCTTAGAGCACTGTCCTATGTAATACCAGACCTTCAGCCGTGAGGGGCAGCTGTTCCTTCATTTGTACAAGGACTTTGAATACGGATTACATAGCTTGAGTTCACCTAGGGAACTGTTGGTGGGGCTGAGCCCCCTCCCAGGCTCCCTCAGCACACAAGCTACTCAGATGATAGTTTTGTTGTTGTTGTTTTTTTTTTAATGTTTATTTTGAGAGAGAGACAGAGCATGAGCAGGGAAGGGGCAGAGAGAGAGGGAAACTTCGACCTGAGCCAAAGTCAGAGGCTTAACCGACTGAGCCACCCAGGCACCCCCCAGATGGTAGTTCTTAAGGGTAATATATGCTATGTAGTTTTTAGAAAGTAATCAGATATTAGTGTTGCCTTTGCATGTTTAGAGTTTTTTTTTTTTTTTTTAATGTTTGTTTATTTTGAGAGGATGGAGGGGCAGAAAGAGAATCCCAAGCAGGCTCTTAGCCGTCAGCACGGAACCCAGTGCAGAGCTCAGTCTCATGAACCACAAGATCATGACCTGAGCTGAGATCAAGAGTCAGATGCTTTAACTGAGCTACCCAGGCGCCCCTAGAGGTTTTTGTACAATATTATATCGATCCCCAAAAAGAGAAACCAACTAAATTAGAAATGAGATGTCTAAGGACTTGATTAATTCATTCATTCTAAAGCCCATCGTCACAGGGAGCAACCTCCTTTAATGTAGGGGTTTAATAAAATCAGACCTGTGAAGGTTTTCTCTATTAACGCCTCCCCCAGTTTTCTTACCCATCATCCCAGATCAACTGATGGAGTCCTCATCTCTGCAGAACACAGCTTCCCGGAGGCTTCACTGAAACCACTCAAGCTCACAAAATGGCCAGGGGAACTTGTCATTACAAATCAGATTATAGAGCTTCAACAGCCATCTCTAGCACAGGAACACTCTTCCCCCAAGACCATGTGTCAAATGCAGTGAATTCATAAGGACACATCAAGCCCAGTTTTCTCCTACTGTATTTAACATGTAAAGTACTATTTCCTAAAGCCTTCAGGTTTTTTTTTTCCTTGGTGGTATTTTTCCCTTTCTTGAGCTAGGGGAGGAGAGCTAGAGAGCTTGATCTGTAGATGATTAATACTGTGTCTTCTCACTTGAAAACCCTTTGGATATCTTAAGAGTTAAATTCTACCTCAGCTGTATCAGATTAGCAACAGAAGTGGGCTGAGAATCCAACATTCTTTTTTTTAATGTTTATTTTTGAGAGAGGGAGATACAGAATCCAAAGCAGGCTCCACGCTCCCTGAGAGTCCAACATTGTAAGTGCAGGCCACCCTAGGTAGAGAGTAGACAGGCCCTGGGCACATTCTAGATGCTTAATAAATTCTTGATGATAGATTGAATAGGATAACTGAACAGGTAAGGTTAATGGCTAAACCTATTGATCAAAACGGTTCAGTTCAGACTCAAAGACTTTTAACAACTTCTCTATTCTGTTTTCCAGAGAGATGGCTGCCCAAAGATTGTCAATTTGGGGAGCTCTAAGACAGATCTCTTCTATGAACGCAAAAAATACGGCTTCAAGAAGAGGTGATCGGTGGGTGGCCTTTTCCTCCCACCAAGCTGCTGCAGCTGCCAGAAAAGACACCTACTACCACCAGCAGAGAGTGAGCGGAGCACAGAGCACCACCCGAGTGCCTGTTAGTACACTGGCACCTCTCCACCTCTCCTCTTACCCAGACACGTGGTGGGAATGGGAAAGAAATCTTCACAGAGCACTCTGGCAGACGATAGCAAAGAAAAATTGATAGATTGGTCCGTGATTTTTCTTGAACTCGAGAAGCAAGCCTCTGGTTTCCAAATTGATATCTTGTCTCTACACCAAGAGCTTCTGAAACAGGAATCGCATCATTTCAGTCTTTTGTTTGAGGAATTGCCCACGAAGCTAGCGCAGTGAGGAGCCTGTTCTGGGCAGCAGCTCTGATGGCAGCTGCCGTCGATGAGGCATCTGCAGTGTGGTGGGGAGCTCTCACCACAATCAGTGTGGGCATTTAATCTTGTAACGCTTAGCAGGTGGTGCCTGTTCATGTTATTCTTCTAAGAACTTGGAAACCCTTTCTGTTGCTGTTGTATTAATAAAACAGGTGTTTCTTTTCTGGTATTCAGTCACAGTCCCAATTTGACTCTAGGAATTTATTTTAGTCACCTAGGAATTTGTAGTTCAGGGTAGATGCATGGGGATTCATCAAGCACCTTGTTCTCTTATTACTACCAGAAGGAATTCTAAACCATTGACTCCTTTCATTATAGGCAAATCAGTTGTTTTTAGAAACTTATTTTTCTTCCTGTTTAACTTGAACTGAAGAAATGGCTTCCAGCAAAATGTGTTCAAGTTGATAAGTTCAGAGAACTGAACAGGGTTGATTTATTTCATAAAGTCCACATATACTCACATCAAGGATATGTTTCCTTTTTTTTTTTTTTTTTTTTTAAGTAAATAAACAGAATAAGGGGAAATTCAGACGCATCCTTCACCCTAACAAGACTAGAGGTGTTTCTGCCTGCTAGAGGTAATCAGCAGGTTATCCTAAAGAGGCACAGTCACTGGGGCACCTGGATGGCTCAGTTAAGCATTTGACTTCAGCTCTCATCTTGATTTCATTGGTTTGTGAGTTCAAGCCCTGTGTCTGGCTCTCTGCTGTCAGCACACAGCCTACTTCCAATCCTCTGCCTCTCCCCTCTCCTCACACTCACTCAAAAACTTTAAAAAAAAATGAAGGCACAATCATAACTTGAGACTTCCAGTCAAGTGGTCTTTGATGCCATGGATTTGAATTTTTAATGTTTTCTTCATTTCTTTTTTTTTTTAATGTTTATTTATTTTTGAGACAGAGACAGAGCATGAACGGGGGAGGGTCAGAGAGAGAGGGAGACACAGAATCCGAAACGGGCTCCAGGCTCTGAGCCATCAGCACAGAGCCCGACGCGGGGCCCGAACCCACAGACCGCGAGATCATGACCTGAGCCGAAGTCGGCCGCCTGACCGACTGAGCCACCCAGGTGCCCCTGTTTTCTTCATTTCTGAGAGAGAGCTTGAGCAGGGGAGGGGCAGAGAAAGAGGGAAATACACAATCTGAAGCAGGCTCCAGGCTCAGCTGTTAGTACAGAGCCCAACACGGGCCTCAAACTCACTAGCCATGAGATAACGACCTGAACCAAAGTCAGATGCTTAACCAACTGAGCCACCCAGGCACCCCTGACACCATGGATTTGAAACTGGTTTTGAGTCCTTAGGAATGCAGGGGCTTCGCCCAAAGTTACACTGAAATTTAGTGGCAAAGACAAGGAAAGATATGATAGTCTTCTGACTACTTGTCAGAGCTTTGATTTAGATCAACAAAACTCTTGATTAATCGTGATCTATCAAGGGTCAAAAATTGAATTAAAATATAATCTCTACCTTCAGAGAATTTAATAAGGGAAGCTGCCAGAAACAGTTTAGAATAACCCAGAGAGGGTGCACAAAGGAAGGGTCCTTGGCCTAGGTTGGGGGCACCTCAGGGGTAATAATCTTGAAGGGTTTCCCCATCTCCTCCTGCCACTCTGTTCACACTCCAGCCCCTGGGCCTCCTTTCAGTTCCTCTGCTGGTTTCCTTCCTGCCTCTGCTTTTTACCTATTAAGCTTCCTAATGCTCAGTCCCCCTTTTGCTCAGCTGTTACACATCCTTCAGACCTTAGATAATATTTCCTCAAAAGATGCCTCCAGACCCCCAATCTAAATCAGTTCCTCTTGTTAATATGCCCACATAGCACCCTATTATTATGATTACAGTGTCTAGTAATTATTGACAGTCCTCCTTTAGGCTGGTTCCCTGATGGCAGTAACCAAGTCTGTCTGGCTCAGCAGGTAGCAGGTACTCAGTATTACATGAATAATTAAAGTTAAACCAGATGATAAACTGGGCTTTGAAGGATATGTTGGAACTTAACAGGCAAAGGGGGTGGGGTCCGTGGATACGTACATCTGTATTGGCGAAACAATCTGAATGGGCAGTGTGCTTGGGGAGCTCTCTGAGCAGTTCTAAAGCATAGTTGGGGGGGATTACAGTGTGTCAACATTGTAGAGACTAGATCATTTTCAGATTATAATTAGAATGGGTATTGATTCTATAGTCCCTTTAGTTTTAATGTGTAATAGAAGTTTAAAATATTTTGGATAAAAACAAACCAACCTTTTAAACTTGCTTATTAACCACTCCAGTCCACGTAACATCTTGCATCTACAAATGTATCAAAAGCTACTTAATTTGAGCAAAACACCACTTGAACTGTGCTCCTTCAGCCTCAGCAAGTGTGCCTCTGAGAGGTATGGCAAGCAAGTTTACAATTAACACCCAAAGGATTTCAAGGGCATACCCCCTCCATGCTCCACTGCTGAATGGAGCAAGTTCAACCTTAGCCCAGTGAATTCTGCTGAACTCTGTTCCTCTCTGTCACCTAGTTCCATAATCCCATGCTTGGTTTGTTTCCTCTCAGAGACCAAGAGAACAATACAATTAATGAGTTAAGAACACCAGAGATAAAGTAAATGGCCCTGGAGCTGGAATCCTTAAATTACTGTCTATTTTGGACTTAATTAAGTCCTTTTCAATTAAAAAAAGTTCTTAGTTTATTTATTTATTTTGCAAAAGAGAGAGAGACAGAGAATCCCAAACAGGCTCCGTGCTGTCAGCATGGAGCCCCATGCAGGGCTTGATCCTATGAACCGCAAAATCATGACCTGAGCCGAAATCCAGTTATCAGACGCTTAACCGACTGAACCACCGAGGCGCCCCTAAATCCTTTTCAGTTTTAAAAATTAGGATAATAGCTAGCACCAAATTCTCTGTTGGGAAAACATCACTTACAAACTGAATTTTAACCTCTAACAACATAGAGTTCTGTGGCGAGAACTAGAAAATGATCTCAGCCAACTGTGTATGTCCACAAAGAATCAAAATGGTCTTAAAAATTGAGTGTTTAGGGGCGCCTGGGTGGCGCAGTCGGTTAAGCGTCCGGCTTCAGCCAGGTCACGAACTCGCGGTCCGTGAGTTCGAGCCCCGCATCAGGCTCTGGGCTGATGGCTCGGAGCCTGGAGCCTGTTTCCGATTCTGTGTCTCCCTCTCTCTCTGCCCCTCCCCCGTTCATGCTCTGTCTCTCTCTGTCCCAAAAATAAATAAAAACGTTGAAAAAAAAATTAAAAAAAAAATTGAGTGTTTCCATCGTTAAATAAGTACTAACTAAAAAATAGATCAATAAATAAGCATTGCCTACATAGGTCTGGTTGAAATAATAGAACTCATCATGGTCAGCCTGAGAAAGTGGTGCCCTTTCCTGGATTTATGAGCATTACTATTATCTATTCAGTATTTGATATTCATTCCAGGCTCTAGAAAGGATGGGTGTCTTCCAGTTTCTCAAGTACACTGTACACACATGGTAATTTAATCACCTTTAAACATTGCACTTATTACATGTGCTCTTACTTAAAAAAAAAAAAAAGTGTAATTAGAAATAGGTGGGCTTTATAATTAGACCTGTATTTGAATTGTGCTCTGCTCTTGACTTCTGGTGAGTCATTTAACCTCTATTTGCTTCTTTTTTCTTATCTGTTAAATAAGGACAATAATGCCTACCTCTTCAGGTTGTAAGGATGAAATTTGACCTTGTAAGTTCCTTACCCTTACCGGGAAGTCTTTATATAAATGGTAGGTCTTTTACAGTGGGATCCTACTTTTTCATCGATAAAGATTTAAGTCTTGGCATGGAAGGACCTCAAAATGGTTCCCTCTTCCCTACCCCCAAGATTTTCCTCTATTTGCTTCTCTCTGTGCACTTCATCAGGCAGTTAAAGGAACATTCCTTGCACATATCCTGTCTTCTTGACTCTATTTCCTTTGTTCAAAATACCTTTCCACGTTCACATTAGCCATCCAACTGGGTACCTCTTCCTTCTAAGTTCCTGGCATCTCATGAATGCTTCTAGATACACCATACCCCACAACAATCTCTCCCACTTGGACTATTCATGCCTACTATATACATAGAAAAGTTTCATGAAGCGTTTACTGTGTAAACACGCTCCAATATTTTCATTTTATTCTATTCTATTCTATTCTAAAACTTCTGCCTGAAACCCACTAAACCAAGTGATTGCATGACCGTACTTATGGATCGTGAATCCCAATCCAGAAATTCACAACAATGAACTAGGTAAAATCCTTGAACTCCTTTTGCCTCTCCCTCCACTGCAGGGCAATCACTCAATTATTTATTACATTGAACTGAAAAATGGGTCACAAATTCAAGAGTCTGAGTAAGCAATATAATTGATTGAAAAAAGAGGGGTGTGAGAAGAATAGCCCAAACAGGGTGATAAATGATTTATGACCCTTGGCCTCAGTGTGGGGAATCTGGGGGGAGACCAGAGAACATAGGACATGTCTAAAGGAGATAGCTGCTATTCAACTCCGGACAATTTCCACCTGGAATGCCCAGATCCTTTGAATTTAGGACAAATGGCAAATTAAAAAATCTTTGTGCCATCTCCCAATTTTTAAATGTCAACTCATAATTTTTTTAATGTTTATTTTTGAGAGAGAGAAAGAGGGAAAGAAAGAGCAAACGGGGGAGGGGCAGAGAGGGAGGGAGACACAGAATCTGAAACAGGATCCAGGCTCTGTACCTACGAACCTGGAGATCATGACCTGAGCTGAAGTTAGACCCTTAACTGACTGAGCCACCCAGGTGCCCATTAAATGTCAACTCATTTTAAAAATTTTAATGTGTCAGTACACACCAAGACAATATATCCACCAGATGTGGACCTTGGCCTGCCAATTAGCAGCTTCTAAATTAAGAAGATTAACTTCAGTATGTTAACTATACTGGAAATAAAAAAGAAAGAAAAAGTTTCCAGGGAATCAAACTGAACTGTCTACATTTCAGAGAAACTGTGTCACTCTATTCCGACCTGCAGGTTTTTAGTTGTAGTTTGAAGCTAGGTATAAAGGTGAAAGATTATTTGTCTTGATAGAAATGTTCTTGCCTTAAGAAAAGGATTCCAATTCCCATCTTTTCCCAGCTATTTGGTTGCTCATCAACTCCATCCGGAGTGGCCTGTTACCACCAAGACTAAAATGTTACTTTCTTTGAACTCTGAATTTTTAGTGTCTTAGCAAAGGCCAGGTTTGTTCACTCACGTATTGGTGGTGAATAAATAGCAAATCATTTTGTCCTGCATCCAATCACTTCTCCAAAGTCAGTTTTGTTGTGGTTGTCTTTGTTCCTGCCCAGCTGGAGCAGTGGATCTGAAAAATCAAATTGAGGAAATATTTTCTTAGGTAACATAAAAGTAACTACAAAATTTCTCACCCTAGCATGTGTGTACGAGAGAGTGACTCACCCCTGAGAGTTAATTGGGGTTAATTATTAACCAGCCTGACTTGCCAAGGCAACAAAACATCTGGTATAACTTGCTTACTCTCAGACCAGGGGGTTGCGTCTGAAGCTCACCATTTTGAAACCGTGGTGTGTACCTTGCAACGTATGATTATTCAAAATGGGAGGGGACTGCGGAATGCTTGAGTAGGAATTAAGCTCACAATTAAGCCCTGGCAAGATGAAATCACACGTTGAGGAGAGAAAAAGTCCTTCTCTCCTCCAACTCACACGACAAATGGAGCCATCAGCAGTAAAGAATGGTGATTACCTTTTGCTCCTCTATTTTATTTCTTCCTATTTATATGCCAACCCTTTTTACCCAGGGCTCTCAATTGTCAAGGAGGCTGGATTTCTCAGTTTTGTTCACTTAAATTGCTCAGGCCTGGTGTGTTTCCAGCACTGCAGGGGAGATTAGAATAAAAGCTGGAACACGCAGAAATGTAACGCCTTCTGTCCAGGGATTCACTGTGCCCTTCCTCAGCCTGCACTTAAATGTTAGGAGACGTCTACCTTTAATCTGCTAATATGGACTCCATCTCTCCTTTCTGAGATTCCCTAGGACTGTTCATTTCAGCTCACCCTAACCTTTTTTTCTCTTCATTCTGTATAGTAGGGTTTCTTGTTGGGGAATGCACATCTAACTGTGAACAGGATATGTAGGATGCAGTTTGGCCTGAACAGTTACCTTTAATGTTTATTTATTTTTGAGAGAGAGAGAGACACAGAGCGTGAGCAGGAGAGGGACAGAAAGAGGAGACACAGAATCCGAAGCAGGCTGCAGGCTCTGAACCGTCAGCACAGAGACCAACACAGGGCTCCAACTCACAAATGTGAGATCATGACCTGAGCCAAAGTCAGAGGCTTAACTCACTGAGCCACCTAGGTCCCCCCTGAACAGTTACCTCTAAATTAAGTATACCAACTATTTGAGCCAAGCTTTATACACTGTATCATATTTAATCTCCACACGATCCCCATTTTAAGAACAAGAAAGCAGGTTTGATGATGTAAACAGACTTGCTGCCATTAAATCAAGTTTAACATGGTTGCTGGACAGACAGAACTGGGATTCAAACCCACCTATTTCCAAGGTTGCCTCTAATGAATAACTTCAAATACCAGCATCCTTTGCAATGCCTCACTGCGCAAACGCACACTGTCCCCTTGGGCCGAGCGCCTCCGTTCTTGGCCCGCATTCTTAATCCTAGCTGTTGGAAAGGAAACCCAATCAGATACCGCCTCTCCCTGCTCCCCGACCAATCGGAAGGCTGTTGCTAGCACACCCGTTATATTTTTAGCTCTTCGGTGCTCTGGAACCCTGTGGGTCCGCCGGGTCTCTCTGCTCGCGTGGAACACGCTAGGGGAGAGCGAGGGAGGAGTGGGAAGAGATGGGGAGGGAGGGAGGTGGAGAGGGAGGAAAAAGAAGGGGAGGAGTGGAGTAGGGCAAAACGGAGGGGGGCGTATATGTGACGCTCTGCCACTCGCTGACGCACGAGGCAAGTAGTCCCTGGAGGTGCCCCAGGGGCTGAAGCGCTGGGGGAGGGGGGGGATGGGCGATTTCGGGCTCAGGCTCCCTCCCGCCTCCCTGTCCCCTTGGAGTTTGCCCTCCAGTCCGGCGTCTTCCTGCTGCAGTCAAGGAAAGCGCTTTTAACCCCCCCACGCTACCTTGGTCTCTGCCCTTGCCAAAAAAAAGTGATCAAGGAACAAACAAATGCAAACTGTTCGTAGCTGGAAACTTTTGGATTCCGCCACCCCACGTGGGTTCGGTGACTGCCGTTGGGCTGGAACCGTCTCGAATTAGAATAAAGGTTGGGGGGAGGGGAGAAAATTGGGGAATGGGCGATTGGGGAGACGACAACGCGCAAGCTTCCAGAGGCCCCGGATCTCGCCACCTGGCAGTCCAGTCCGCCTGTGACCTCACCTGGGCACAGTCTCCCTACCCCCAACTCCACGCCCCGCAGTCACAAAGTAGCCGAGCGCGCGCGCCTGGCGCACCCCATCCAGGGCCAGGAAGCCCAGCTAGGTCTTGCAGCCTAAGGGACCGTCGAGTTGGGGACCCCGGCACCCCTAACATGGGCAGGCTCCAAGCCCCGCCGGCGGGAGCTCTTAATAGAAGAAATGTGGCTCTCTCTAGTGCCCAGTACAAGGGTCACCGGCCGGGAGAAAGCAAACGGGAGGATCCCCACAAGGGCCGAGCCCCGCCCGGGGCGGGCCGGGGACGTGCTCGCGCGCCTGCGCGGAGCCGGTGTTGGCCTTCTCCGGTGGCGAGGTAATTGGGGGCCAGAGGCGGCAAGTGGAAGGTTAACGTGGCGCTAGGCTCCCTCGCCTCCCCTGCCTCCTGCTCAGTGTGCCTTGGCCCCGGTTTCCCCTTCGCCCTCCCTTCGACATTAGCATCCCCCGACGAGGCCCGAGGCGCTGGGAAGACTCGAGTCAGCCCGAATGTAGGAGCAAAACGTTTCTAAAGCTCGCGCAGTCCCGTCAAAGGACAGTAACTGGGACGGTGCGAGAGCCGTGGGGGGTGGTCGGACGGTTAGACGTCCAGACCCGGAGGGACTCGTCAAGGTGCCCTGGAGTAACGGGTCGGGCGACCGTCAGCGCCTGGGCAGGTGTAGGGCCCAAGCCACGGAAGTTGGGGGGAGAGAGTTACCCCTCCCCGCGACATCCATTCATCCAACACGTTTGAAGTGAACAACTTGGTTCCAGTTCAGGCCCCTGCCCTCCCGGAGCTCGCTGTCTACCTGGGGAGAAACACTGTACCCAATAAGCACACTTTCAAAGTGATCTGGGGCATGAAGAAAATAACTGTGGCACGGCGCTGTGATGGGGAGGGGAAGCGAACAGCGTTACAGGCCGGCCAAAGGCAGCTTTGCTGGCGTCTGGGCTGGGATCTGAGTGAGAAGAGGCCGGCCACGGGACGGCGGGCGAAAGGGGGTCGCGGAGCACCCCCGGGTGGCACACGGCGCTCCGGGCCGCGCTGCGCGAGGGGTTAGGCCTCCCGGCGTGCTGAGAAGTAGTCCCGGCTCGGCGCCCGGCCCCGCCCCTGCAGGGCGGAGGGACGCATCACGCAGGGGTGGGGAAGCCGGATCCATGCGCAGGGTTGCTAAGGGTGAAACTTTTCATTGACTTTGCTCACTTCGGGCCGGGGCGCGGGAAGGTGCGGGTCCTTGCCGGAGAGAAGCGAGTGGCTCGGGCGACGCGGGGCCAGAAGGGCAGGACCGCCCGCTGGCCAGAGCCCGGACCGTCCTCCGCCCTGCGACACGAGCCGCCCTTCGGTCCGACATCCCCGCGCCGTCGCCGCCGGCCGGCCCGCCCGCCTTCCGTCCCCCCTTGGCCGAGCCTGACCTCCAAAAAGCTGAAAGAATTATTATTGCGAATCATAGCCCCAAACTCCCTTCCTTACTCCCAACCTTCAACGAAGAAAAAGACCCATCAGCCTCCGGCCCGGCGGCGCCCGGGAAGGAAGAAAGAACGACCACCGTACCGCGCCCCGGACTACCCTGGAAGGGAGAATCCACCCTGAACCGCCCCGCCGCCTCGGAGACCCGAGTGAGTGCGTGGGGGGCGTGCGGGCGGGGGAACCCTCGAGACGCCTTCCTTCACCTCGGTCCCACTCCGCTCTTCGCTTTGCTGGACGCTGCACGTTGCTGTCGCGCCCCCACCCTGACGACTGGCCAACATTTTCCTTTCTCCTTCCACCTCCCCTGTAGAACCACCTCCCCCCCCCCCCCCCCCGTTTCCCCCGGTGCTCCTCTCTAGGTTCGGAGTGTGGCCCCCTCCTGGGTGGGGTGCATTTCCTCCCCTCTCCGCCTCCCTCAGTTCTTCATATCGTAGAGACGCGGTAGATTTTTCCTTGATCTCCCCCCCCAAAACATAACTTCCGCCACCATTAAATGAATCAGGAAAGAAGGGGACCCAGGCCTTGTTTTTCTGCTTCTTGTCCCGTGTGTGGGGAAGGGGGTGGTCATAATTAATAGGGTTTATTTCTGGGCCTGTGGAGCCGAGAGGTGGAAGGTGGACATCCCCTTTTGGACCGGTCAGTGGTGACTGTCTCCTGGCCGCTGAACCAGAATTCACCATTTTGGCCTGAGCTCTTTATCCTCTTTAGTGTTTTAAGGGAAAACTGTGCAGGGAGGGGGTAAGTACCTTTACAGCAATACCAAGTGAGTGGATTCTGATTGATCCTGGTGAGGTACCTGGGAGGAAGAGCCCTACTTTTAAGCTCCTTCCCCTCGTGTCCAGAGGATGGACTGTGCCCTTGAACAGAGAGGTGGGGGGAGGAGGGGCAGCTGGCAGGGCTTTTCCCACCCCGCAGAAGAACCAGAACCCTACAAAGTAGGCTTCAGGTTGGACCAGCGAAGGGGTTCTTGGGTGCCTGCTCAGTATCTTAACCTTTCTTTTTCTCCTTCCTGTCCACCCTACCCTGGGAGTGAGTCCCTCATCTTTGATTTTCCAGCAGAAAAGCACTGCTATTGCTTTCTTGGGCGCCTGCCCCATCCCCCTCTTAGGCAGTGGGAGAAAGAAGCTTGTGTGGGAGGGAGGATTAGGGAGGTTTAACACTGTTGGGGAGCTTTGCCGAGGATCTGGTAAGTCTGGTCATAGAGCAGGCCTTGCAATGGGAGGGGACTCACAAACAATTTCAAGTATTAGAATATGTTGTTCAAGTGTCAGATGTACGGTTTTTCCTTTCCTGCCCAGGAACCTTTTCCCATTTCCCTAGCTGGGTCTAGTTACTCTGAGTTGGATTAAAAGAGGGGTGAGGCTTGGGCCCTGCTGGCTTGGGGCCTTTTGATTGTCGGCCCGGCTCCTCCCCGCAGCTTAACTGGGAATTTCTTTGGCTTAGAGGACGGGAGAACTGGGTTTAGTTCCTGCCTTCCCTGGCTCTGGGGGTCCTGGAGCTGAGCCCGCTGGGCATTAAGTGAAAAGGCTTTTTTTTCTTTTTTTTCTTTTTGAATTCACTGTCCCTACAGCAACTCCAGAAGGAGACCACCTAGCCCAAGGAATACAGATTAAGTGGCAATGTTGGGTGAGGCGCCGGGGGGGGGGGGGGGGGGGGGGGCGGGCGCGGGGGCGGGGATGGGAGGGGTGACCTTTATCTGTCCCACCCACCGCCTTCACCCAGAAAAAAACTCACTAGGAGATCTTTAATTCAACAGTCATGAGAGGCAGTGAAGAAAAAGAGGAAGGGGTGGGGAGAATTCAGCCTTACTTGAGGCCAAGACGCGAATACAGTGGGGTGGTACAATACGAGGAGTAGGCCTTATGGGTAGAATTTATATAAAATGTATTAGGCGGTGGGCGGGGTGGGGGGGGGGCGTCCGCCACAGCGCGCATGTGCATCGGAAACTTTTCCTCGGTTCTCGGGACCTCGGCCAGCTCCCCTTACCGGGCATGCGTGATTAGCTGGCTGAACCTTCGCAAAGCACGCAGGGAAGTGTAGTGTACACAGAAAGTAGGTCACTTGCTCCAACGTGAGTATGAGGTTTCTGAGGACTACAATTCCCAGGGTACAGAGCGCGCCTTCGCTGCCGGCCTACGTTGGAGTTACAGTGAAATCTTCCTGGCTTCGGAGTAATGGAATGCCCCAGAAAGGGCCTTCTTAGTCTGAAGAGTTGGGCTTGCACAGCCCATGTTTGAGGGACATGGTGGAGACTCTGGCTGGGGTGTTGCGGTCAGTCAGCCCAAGTGCCGGAAGCCCTTCAACCATACCCGCCGGTCCTGTCATTGCGGGGTGGGGCCGGGCAGTCCCACTGAGCCAGCTCTCCTGGGCATCCGGTTTGTGGCACCTGCTGGCCTTGTCAAAACTGAGGGCCCCTCCTCCCTGACTCCTCTCTCCAGACTCTTTTCAGACTTTTGAATCTGATAGCGCTTCAGTTGTAGGACTATTCCGGTGTTAGGGCTTGAGGTGCCTGGATTTTTTTTTTTTTTTTTAATGTTTATTGATTTTTGAGAGACAGAGAGAGAGAGTGCAAGCCGGGGAGGGGCAGAGAGAGAGAGGGAGACACAGAATCTGAAGCAGGCTCCGGGCTCTGAGCTGTCAGAGCAGAGCCCAACTCGAGGCTCTAACCCAAGAAGCCTGAGATCATGACCTGAGCCCAAGTTGGACACTTAACAGACTGAGCCACCCAGGTGCCCAAGGTGCCTGGATATTTTTATAGGTTCTCGTGGTTTAGGGACCTGAGGATTTCTGTCACCATTATCCCTCCTTTTCCTCTTTAAACGTAGCTGCTTTTCTTCATAAAAATCCTCCATAGCATATTTGTCGTAAGTTCTTTCTGGAATCACCATTACCACATCACTGACTGCAGCAGCCGCCTTTCTTACTTCATTTTGTCCTTAAGCACTCTTTAAAACACAAGTCAGCACAAGGGATCTGAACCAGAGATTAATTTTGCTGTTGGAAATAAAAAGTGAAGGAGAATAAGATTCTAACTGAATTTGGACAGAATTTACTCTCACGTTTTCAACTTTCTAATATATTAACAAAAGATAGATTTTGCTATTGTTAAATACTTAGCATTGGATTTGGGGGGGGGGTGTTTGCTTGGGTTTGTTTTTACTTTTACTTTTTGCCACCTTTCTGTCCTTTTGCACGTGAGTGAGGGTTGGAGGAGATCTTCAAGTCCTTCCTTGCCTCCTAAATCTACTTGTTCCTTGTGTCGAAGAGTAGTTATTGCCAAGCTTTCTAATCTTACCACATTTTTATGAATATTTTATATATAAGCTCTAAAATTTGCCCATAGCCTTAAAAAAAAAAAAATGAACAAACTCATCTGATTGGTCATTCTTATCTTTAGTTAAAGACAAGACAGCATCAGTGCTTTAATCCTCTGTTCCATAAGCTTCTTGAAGTCAAAATTAGAGCCTGAGCTGATAGAGCAGAAAATCTCATTCTGGTTGTCCAGCATTTTTGAAAGGTTCCACCCCACAGCCATCTGGCCTGGCCTGTTCTCCAATTAAAGAGGCAAAGACGGCATTATGTACTTCCTTATTTGTGTAGCAGCATCACTGAGGTATAAATTGGTGTGCAGCTTTAGTTGCTTATGCTGCAGAAAATGGTTAGCTAGGCAGGGCTGATGACAGTGGTTCTATTGTATTTTGGGGTGGGAGGCTTATTTCCCAATGACTTTGGCCTGCATTTAAAATGCTCCCATTTTGGGGCACCTGGGTGGCTCAGTCGGTTAAGCGTCTGACTTCGGCTCAGGTCATGATTTCGCGGTTCCTGAGTTTGAGCCCCACGTCAGGAGCTGTCAGCACATGCTCATGCTGTCTCTCTCTCCCCCCAAAATAAATAAACAATAAAATTGGTTTTTTTAATGTTTACTTATTTTTTTTTTAATTTTTTTTTTCAACGTTTATTTATCTTTGGGACAGAGAGAGACAGAGCATGAACGGGGGAGGGGCAGAGAGAGAGGGAGACACAGAATCGGAAACAGGATCCAGGCTCTGAGCCATCAGCCCAGAGCCCGACGCGGGGCTCGAACTCACGGACCGCGAGATCGTGACCTGGCTGAAGTTGGACGCTTAACCGACTGCGCCACCCAGGCACCCCAATGTTTACTTATTTTTGAGAGACAGACAGAGCATGAGAGGCAGAGGGGCAGAGCTAGAAGGAGTCACAGAATCCAAAGCAGGCTCCAGGCTCTGAGCTGTCAGCACAGAGCCCAACGCGGGACTCAAACTCACAGGCTGTGAGATCATGACCTGAGCTAAAGTTGGACGCTTAACTGACTGAACCACCCAGGCGCACACCCCCCTTTTTTTTTTTTAGTTTATTTTTGAGAGAGAGAGAGAGAGAGAGAGAGAGACAGAGCACTAGCAGGGGAGGGGCAGAGAGAAAGAAGGAGAGAGAGACACACAATCTGAAGCAGGCTCCAGGCTCCGAGCTGTCAGCACAGAGTCCGACATGGGGCTTGAACCCACAAGTGGTGAGATCATGACCTGAGCCGAAATTGGACAGTTAACTGACTGAGCCACCCAAGCACCCCCCAAAAATTTTTTTTTTAATGCTCCCATTTGGGGTGCCTGGGTGGCTCAGTCAGTTAAGTGTCGACTCTTGATTTTGGCTTAGGTCATGATCTCATGGTTCATGAGTTGAAGCCCCACGTCAGGCTCTGCGCTGTCAGCAAAGGGATTCTCTCTCTGTCCCCTCTTTCTGCCCCTCTCCTGCTCGTGCTCTCTCTCTCTCTCTCTCTTTCTCTCTCAAAATAAATAAATAAATAAACTTAATACATAAATAAAAATATTTTTAAAAGTAAAACAAAATGGTCCCATTGTGAAGATGAACTTTTAAGGGGAAGTTAACTTGGAAGTTACATATGCAGTAAAGTTTGAGGAGGCCAGAGAGGTGTAGGAGGCCCCTTGGTCTGCTATACCAAGAGGCCTTGTGGTGCTTTGGGAGAAGAGTCACGTCATATTTAAGTCTGTTTTATTTTTAAAAACACTTTGAAAACATTGTCTTTAACTCCAGGCCTATTCTTGGGAACTAGTGCCAACTTTCTTCACACCTTTGTAATCTCCTCCATGTAGGACACCTCTGGTGGCTGCTATGGCCCTTATAGACTTCCATTCCTGGGGGCTAGCCTTGCATCTGGTGATGAACGCAATCCTTATCAACAGAAAACCCTCTACTGTTACCATTTTTTTTCCCTCTTTTAACCTAGAAGGACTCTGTTGACTTGGCATGTGACCCTCTGCTCAGACCTGAAATGAGGGTGGGATAGACTCGTAGCCAGTGTTATATGATGCTCCAGATTGATCCAGTGCTGCTTCTCTGATACTCACCCCAGAGAGCTTTTGCCTGAGGATCCAGTCCTAACAATACCCCTAGGAGCCATGGCCCCAGTCCTGAGAATTACAAGGAAGTAAGCCGGGGCAGGTGTTCAGAAAACTTAGGATCCTCAAATGAAGAATTAGCAACTGATTATTCTCTGCTGGACCCAGAAGGGATTTATATTTATTTATTTACTTAAAAAAATTTTTTAAGAGCGACTCTTTTAATTTTTTTAAATGTTTATTATTGAGAGAGAGAGCATGAGTGGGGGAGGGGCAGAGAGAGAAGGGGACAGAGGATCTGAAGCAGGCTCGCACTGACAGCAGTGAACCTGACGCGGGGCTCAAACTCACGAGATCATGAAATGAGCCGAAGTTGGACACTCTACTGAGCCATGCAGGCGCCCCTATTTACTTACTATTTTAAGTAGGCTCCAAGCTGCACATGGAGCCCAAAGTGGGGCTCAAACTCATGACCCTGATATCAAGACCTGAGCTGAGATCAAGAGTGAGACACTTAATCAGCTGAGCCACCAGTCACCACCAGAAGGGATTTTAATCAAAATCTAGCCCCACATCTATCACAGGGCAAAAATGCCCTTGATGGACCATGGATTAGTCTTGTCTCTGTGCTGAGCTCAGCAGCACATTCTCACCCAGAGGCTTGGCTAGAAACATGTTCTGGCCCTGCTGAACCTCGAAGGTGGTCCTTTTCAGTCTTCTCACGGCATGAGCCTGGAGCTGCCATTGTGGAGAAAGTGGGACTAGGATCACTGGCTCTCGGGACTTTACAGATCATCTTCCTGAGACACGAGGCTGGCCCAGACCTCAGAAATAAACCTTTTTGACCTCTGTGGGAGCTGGCTGTGAGAGAATCCCAAAATAACAATCTGAGTGTTTATCTTGGGCTATCTCCTCTCCGGGGATCTCCAAACACTTGATAAATCCAATCCGATGCCAAGGACAGGTGGTCAGACAGTCCCCAGGAGACTGAGTGATGATGGGTCCCCAGCTGGAGACTGCAGGGTGATGGAAAATTTCTTCTCTTTGCTGCCCTCATCACCTGCACTCCAGCCAGAAGTGTAGAGATTCCCTCAGGCCACACCAGTGCTGTTCTTAAGGATTTTTTGGCCTACAGGGCTTTGCTTCCCTCTCATTTCCTCTGCTTCCCTGGGACGGCCCCCTCGTCAGCGTTCCCTTGTTGGTCCACACCTCTGGTTAATGCAGGTCTTGACTTCTTCCTAGGGATCATGTTCTCGTCTCCATTCTTGGAGACGGCCTACACGGAAATGCACCCTTTGGTTTCGCTGTGGCGTTCTTACATCAGTTCTGCAAACCCAGAGTGAGCCAGAAAGCGTACATACTCAGGGAGCCCAGGATGACAAATTGGATGTGACTGGAGTCCAAGCCCCCACTGAAAAGTTGGCAGTGCTGCTTCCTGTTCAGTGATCTGTATCCCTTTCCATTTAAGGAGAAAAACTAACGATTTTACACTTATATCTTGGCCTGTGACAGTTTGGGAGCACGACTTCACCAAGATGTTACAGAGATACATTAGCAAGAGCCTTCTCTTCTCCAGCTGAATTAGGGGCTCCTTTTTTTTTTTTTTTTTTAAATAGCAGTTGTATAGTGTGACCCAGCTTCTCAAAATAGTGGAAGCCACAGCACTCCTTTAAAATTACTTGAATTCCTTTAGAATTACTTGAAAAACAGTAGCTCATTTTATCAAGTCTTTACTAGCTACCAGGTTCGGCATAAGACAGTTGACATCTTTGAGCTAACTTCATCTCCATGATGACCTTATGTTACTGATGAAACTAAGGCTGAGAAAAAAAGTGGCTCGCTCTCAGTCACACAATTAAGCTGGTCACTGGTGGAGCAGAAAATGGGACCCTGAGTATATGTGGCCCGAAGCTGGTGCTTTTGTGCCTTTTGCCATTGAACCCCCTACCCTCTGGGCTTTCTGCATAATCTACTCATGATGCCCTTTGTTCTCATTTCTCAGAGCTCTCTGGAGCCCAAGGCTGCCTATCTTACGTCACCTGCCACTGCCCTTGGTTTGCACTCTTGCCGTGAGCTGACTCGCCACCTAGGAGAGCAAGGACCATGCAGCTGGAGATCAAAGTGGCCCTGAACTTTATCATCTCCTACTTGTATAATAAGCTGCCCCGGCGCCGGGCAGACCTATTTGGGGAGGAGCTTGAGCGGCTCTTGAAAAAGAAATATGAAGGCCACTGGTACCCTGACAAGCCACTGAAGGGCTCTGGCTTCCGCTGTGTTCACATCGGGGAGATCGTGGACCCCGTGGTGGAGCTGGCCGCCAAGCGGAGCGGCCTGGCAGTGGAGGATGTGCGGGCCAATGTGCCTGAAGAGCTGAGCGTCTGGATCGACCCTTTCGAGGTGTCCTACCAGATCGGTGAGAAGGGGGCAGTGAAAGTGCTGTACCTGGATGACAGCGAGGGCTGTGTTGCACCAGAGCTGGACAAGGAGTTCAAGAGCAGTTTCAACCCTGATGCCCAGGTCTTCGTGCCCATCGGCAGCCAGGACAGCTCCCTTTCCAACTCCCCGTCACCATCCTTCGGCCAGTCACCCAGCCCCACTTTCATCCCCCGCTCCGCCCAGCCCATCACCTTCACCACTGCCTCCTTCGCTGCCACCAAGTTTGGCTCCACCAAGATGAAGAAGGGGGGTGCGGCAGCAAACGGCGGGGGCATGGCCGGTGGCGGGGCAAGTGGCCAGCAGCCTCCCCAGCAGCAGCCCCGCATGGCCCGCTCTCCCACCAACAACCTGCTGAAGCACAAGAGCCTCTCTTTGTCTCTGCACTCGCTGAACTTCATTGCGGCCAACCCGGCCCCTCAGTCCCAGCTCTCCCCCAATGCCAAGGAGTTCGTGTACAACGGGGGCTCTCCCAGTCTCTTCTTTGACGGGGCCGATGGCGGGGGCAGTGGGGCTGGCACGTGCAACAGCAGCGGCTTCGACGTGGCCCAGGTATTTGGAGGCGGCACCAACAGCCTCTTCCTGGAGAAGACCCCCTTCGTGGAAGGCCTCAGCTACAACCTGAGCACCATGCAGTACCCCAGCCAGCCCTTCCAGCCGGTTGTGCTGGCCAACTGACCGCCCACCCGCCATGGGGCCAGGAGCGCCCAAGACCACAGAAAAGAGAAAGGAAAAGAAAGGCCAAAAAAAGAGGAAAAGAAAAATACACAAAAAGATTTCCAGTCTTCGCACTCTGGCTTCTAGAAAAAAGATCCGGTCCAGGCATGGAGTGGGAGGGGGCTCCTGAAGCACCGAATCTGTTTAACTCAACCCCCTGCTGCTTTCCTGCCTGCCTCTGATTTATTTGATTGGTTTGGGTTTTATATTTTTTCTTTTTTTTTTTCTTTTTTTTTTTTACATGTAGTTTTCTATATAACATCTTTAATTAGTGGCTTCCTGTGCTAAGAATGGTCCAGATGTGAATTGCTGCTCCCTGTTCCCTCCCTCCCTCCCTCCCTCACACTGTTGAGGATCGCGTGTCCTCTCTCACAGGGAAGGAAGAGCCGGAAGAGGCGCAGCTGGGGCCTGACCCTGCCCAGAGCAGGGAGAGGCTGCCTTGTGTCACTGCCTCTATCACCCAGCTATCCTTTTACTCAAAGCCATCCAACCTCAGAGGGCCTTCTTGGGCCCTGCCACCCAAATAGGTCTGACCCCAGCACCCAGCCCCCCTGCCTCTCAGGCCTGAGACACGGGGAGCTGCTGACTGGCGACTTGACACCCTCCCACTAGAGCTGATGTCTGTGACTCCAGGTAGCACTCTGTCTGGTGGAACTGCTTTCATCTCTGTCCTGTGTTCCCACGCCACCATCCCCATCTGGCTCGGACTATCATCGTGGCCCTGGAGACCCATCCGTTGACACATGTGGCTCTTCATGCAGCCCCTTGTTCCCGGGGCCTGAGGTTGTGGGTAATGGGGGGGGGGGGGGGCAGGTGCGGGTGTGTGTGCGCACGCGTCCATGTGCGTGGTTTGCTGTCCTGTTTTAAAGGATTCCAAGCCATGTGAAACTCCCCCTGCCCCCCCCCGCCCCCGACATGATTCCAGGTTGCAGCAAGTGCTTATTTATGTAGGAGGTTGGGGAATGGGCCGGGCGGGTGGTCAGTCCTTTTGTAGGGTGGGTCATGTGGTGGGGTGAGACTGCGGCTGAGCCTAAGACACTCCCAGGGGAAAATACTGCAGAAGGAACTGGTTTCCAGACTGCGGAGGGATCTGCACTTTTGTTTTTGACCAAAAAAAAAAAAAAAAAGAAAAAAAAAAGAAAAGAAAGAAAAAAAAGGGTTAGCTGTGAGGGGCTGAGGGAATACCAGCCCCTGATGCCTAAGAGAAGTCCCTGGACTCAGATCCTCCTATTTGGTGACCTTAACCCAGGGTGGGAGCCGCTCACCTGAGCACCCTGGAGGGGGGGTGGGAGTTTGGGTCAGTGCCTACAGTGGGCAGTCCTGAGCCTTCAATTGAGACTAATTAGTCTTTTGGTTGTAGATGTTATTTTAGTATGTTTCTGCCCCTGCCTGCATGAGAACTTCTTGGTACCTCTTGGCATCCCCTCTTACTGGCTGACCCGGTCCCATTTGGCCTTGATGCCGTGAGGAGTGGTTTCCCAGGCAGGCCAGGTTGGACAGGCATTTGACTATGGCAGGCGGTGTGTGTGGATTATAAGAGAGCACCAGCTCCTGCCTCTGCCAGAAGAGGAGATGTTTCTCCCCACCCAACCCTAGTGAACCAGCTTTCACGCGCTGATGCTTTGGCTGGTGGGCCACATGGCGGCAGGGCCCCCGTCACCAAAAAGTACCAAAGCCCTTGGCACCCCACCCCACCCCCACCTCCTCAGTGACCCCCCAAGTGGGCAACCGCTGTGGCAGTGGGTCCGGCCCAGACAGACACTGCCAGCCTCCCCTCCCTGCAGTGGGCACCAGCTCTACCTCCCCCAGCGGGGCAATGCCCTGGCTCCTCAGCCCGGTATCCTCTGTCCCCTATGCTTCTCAGGGGCCAGCCCCATCCGGGCCACCCTCTCCCTAGCCCTCAGCTCCCGCGCAAGTGACAGGCCCAGGCAGATCGCTGCTCTCTGGGAAAGGTTGGATGCTGCCTTATTTATGCCCTCTTCCAGCCCCCTTTCCCTCACTCACGTGCACAGGTACCTACCACCCCCCAGTCAGCTTGTTTCTCACCACATCTAGGGAGAGGGGGAGACCGACCCCTTAGTGTCTTTTGAAATACGAAGAAAAATGTTTGTTCAGGAGCATGGCTCCAGTGCTGGACTCTTGGGCCCGGTTCAGTCTGTCTCGTCTCAAATCTAGGCATTTTTGCTTCAATTTTATTTTTTTTAAGGAAACAAAAACAAAACTCTGCACTAATTTACCTGGTTTCGTAGGAAAACTTTTTTTTTATTTTTTACATTTTTTGGTGTCCGTTTGTATTGAATAATTTGCTACATTTGTAAAATGTAAGAGGTATATATAATATATGTATATTTCTAACGTAAAAAACGTAATTTTTTTCTTTTCAAGATTTTTTCTTAAGAGGAGAGAAACGATATTTTTTCAGGAAAAACAAACTTTAAAATAAAAAAAGAGGAGAATTAAACCTATTTCTCCCCTTTCCCCATCCTCTCTCTGTCTGTCCCTCTTTCCCAGGAATAAATCAAAAGGTGGATCGTCTTGTAAAGAATGTAAACTCTTAGTCCAGAATGATGTATTTTTCTCGATGCAGTGAGCTATAGATTCTCTAGTTTGACCCCTAGGGATGGGAAGGAGGGCATTGAGGCAACGTGGAGAGGAGCTTGGGGGAGCAGGGTAATGAACTTGTTTTCTTTAGTGAAGGAGGAATACAATCAAGCGTTTTGTATTCAGAATGTTGTGCAATATTTTGGAATGGGACATTGGTGTGTTTAGAGATTTAGTTTAAAAACAAAACAAAAAGATTGATCAAATCTGTACAGTTTATATTGTTCCAGATTTTTTTAAGTTTGTATTAAAAGCATGATATATAATAGCCTTCTGCTTGCTCCTGGCTTGTTTTATTTGGGGGCCCCTCTTAGGATGGAGAACGTGGGAGCAACCCAGCCTCCGTTGGC
Source organism: Puma concolor (assembly GCF_028749965.1). Taxonomy (NCBI): domain Eukaryota; kingdom Metazoa; phylum Chordata; class Mammalia; order Carnivora; family Felidae; genus Puma; species Puma concolor. Next base: position 7,536,607 of record NC_141673.1, read on the forward strand.
TTCAAGAGACCGTTGGTCCTCCTGACCTGACCCCTTAGGAGGGCCCACGTGCCACAGGCCCCTTTTGACCACCTGTCCCATCAACCCAGGATGTGGAGTCCCCACTTCCAAGGGTTCTTTTCCACTGGAAGTAGGCTCCCCGAGGTTGGGAACTGCCCAGGCTCCCTCTGCTGATAGGTTGCGGAGCCAGTACTGGCAACAGAGCCCTGAAAACAGGATAACTTCGTGGCTTTTTTAGGAATGGCCTATTCCTCGGAGGCCGAAGGAGGGATCGGCCTCCAGCCTGCTCTAGATCTAGTATTTGCCGACCTCAGACCGCTAGACCCTTAGAGGTGGGTAAGGATGAGAAGAGCCACCTAAGTCTGGTTCTGTCCAAAAACCTGGTTCTTGGATTCTGGCCCTTCTCTTGGCTGGGCAGTTCCAGAGCCTGGGGCTGGGGAAGAACTCAGCCACCCCCCCCCCCCACAGGGCCGGCCTATATAATGCCCTGCATCACCGGGGAAACCACTTCCTTTGGGTACCTCCCTGGCCGGCCGTGGCCCCCAAGTTGAAGAGGGCATCCAGGTATTCAATGAATCTTTGACCCTCATAGCAACCTGGGGATAGAGGTGTTACCTCCACAGTACAAGTGAAAACAGGGCTCCGAGGTGGATTACCTGCTCAATTCACGAGACTAGTACAATGGGAAGCTGGAATAGTGTGTAACATTTTCACGTAGAGTCGTGAGAACTGCTATAGAAGTGTAACACTGGTAGAGGGGACAGGAGGGTGGACCTTGCCACTTCAAGGCTGGGACAGGGGGCGGGCAGTTCTGGGGCATCAGTGGGATGGGGGTCTCCTCCGGTGCCCTGCTTCCCAAACTGGCCAGCACTGATCCCTCCCTGAGTGTGTGAACTAGGCCTAGAAGCTCTCGGGCCAGACCCCGAATCTCTACACGGGGTCCCAGGAGCTCTTGCTGTCTGGCCCCTTCACGGGCCACTTTTCCACAGAGCCTGTCAGGCAGAGGGAGGCCCCTGCTCAGGATGCCCAGGCCTTTGCCAGCCGGAAGTCCACTCCCAGGGGTCCCACTTTCCTGCTGGGAGAAGCCCAGCCTCTCCCTCTGACCCTGTGTACAGGCTGCCCATCTACCTGGGGGCCCCGGGGCCCCTTGCACACTCATTTCTATTTATGCTGATATAAAGCATCTAGCACAGGTCTTGCCATAGCAGGTACCCGTGGTCCCCATTTCCATTCCCTGCGCATGTGCCAGAGCTGACCTGCCTGAGGGAGCCCCGGCTCAGTGCCGAGATCGCCTTCTGGGTCGAGAGAATGGTAATTCCAGATTCACACAACCCCCCAAATTCTCCACGGCACGGGCAAAGAAAGGATTTCTTCATACATTCATGCCTTCATTTATTCACTAAATGCTCACTGGCTCTTGAGGGGTGGAGTGCGGGGAAAGGGCTGCCTGGGGTCCCTGCCCTACCACAGAGAAAGAAAAAGCATTCATTCTGGTACACTCAGCTCCTCGGAAAGAAGGCACATTTATTCACGTGACAAACCTTCCGTGAACACCCACTGTCCACCCCGGGAGCACAGGTGAGACAGTTACAGGACAGGTGAGCCCAGGGTGGGTGAGAGCTGAGGGATCAGGAGGTGAAGAAAGCACAAGTTAGCCAGGAAGGAGAAAAGCAAGGCCAGGCCCCTCCCCAGGGAACCATCTGGGCAGAGTCACCTCTACTCCCTTTTAGAAGACGCAAGTTCTACTTCCGCCCGCACTGCTCGCTCGCTGGTGGACCTCCAGCCAAACCATTTCACCTCCTCTGGCTCCTCAGTTCCCTCACTTCTAAAATGGGGATAATAACCGTACTACCCGTGAAAATTAAATGAAATAATGAGTGGAAAATGCTAAGCACAGTGGCTGGCCCAGACTAAATGGCAAATGTCACTTTCTCCATCAGGGCCATTACTGTCCATCCTCGAACACAGCCCAGTCCCGGAGGCTTCCTTGCATCAGCAAACAGGCCAAAACCCAACCCCGCCAGCAGCAGGACCCGGCAGCTCGGGCACAAAAGGAAACTCCATCCTTGGAGCAGAGGCTAGGCCGGCCCCTGCTCTGCCCTCTGCCAAGGTGGGAAGCTGCTTGTCTCCTGGCGATGTCCCTCTCCCCCATACTACAAAGTATGCTGACTGCCCCTCATCCTCTCCGGGGACCCAGCCTTCAGCCTTGGGCTGCGACGGGCCTTTGACCTGCATCCCGAAACCTCCTGGGAGTTTCTCTCTGGAGAACAGATGGGCGGGTGGGTGTGAGTCATGGCGGCAGGAGAACTCTGCTCTGTTGGTCACTGCCTGCCTGAGTCAGTGCCCGCCCATAGGCCAAGGGGATGCCACTGTCTGGTCCTCGCGACTGCCACCTCCCCGAGTGAGTCAGGGGCAGAGGGGCACACTCCCCCCCTCCCCCGCACCCTCCCCCCGCCCCCGGGCCTGGCCAGTTTGGCCAAGTCCTGCCTGGGCAGGGCCTAAGACAGGCTGGGACCAGCCAGGAAGTCTCCAAGCCTCTGGGCAACAGCAACCTACTGATCCACTGGTTTTTAATTTGGGGAATTTCACTGCCAGCAAGAGAAGTGGGCTCTCAGACCTCACAGCTGCTCACTTTCCTTTTAACCTTGAACACCTCTCTTCCCCCTTGACGGCTGTCCCACTTGTACAACAAGGGATAGCAAGGGGCGCCTGGGTGGCTCAGTCAGTTAAGCAACTGACTTCGGCTCAGGTCATGATCTCACGGTTCGTGGGTTCAAGCCCTGCGTCGGGCTCTGTGCTGACAGCTCGGAGCCTGGAGCCTGCTTCCGATTCTGTGTCTCTCTCTCTCTCTGCCCCTCCCCCACTTGTGCTCTGTCTCTGTCTCTCTCTCTCTCTCTCAAAAATAAATGCAAAAAAAATTAAAACAACAACAACAAAGGATAGCAAAGCGAGGCCCCTGGCCACTTAGACCACTCAGGCTGGTCCCTGGGTCAACACTTCTTCTTCCTGCCTCGGTGGCTCCCAAGACCCGAGGGAGGGCCCCATGCCATAGCATGTTTCCCAGGGAGGGAGGGAAGACGAATAGACTGAGTCCTGGGCAGGACCGCATGGCTCCTGGCTGAGACACACACCGCTCGCAGGCACAAGGACATAAGCATGCCGCTGGGTGGTGGCAGGGCTGAGTAAAGAGAAGGGCTGTGGAGCAGAGACCTGGCCCAGGCACCCAAACAGCTGCGTCCTCTGGCTAGCTCGACCCTGACTCGCTCTACTCAACATGTAATATTCACCGTACACCATGGAGCCTCCGTAAGTCCTGGACACTGTTCCAGGCATGAGGAAAATAAGGGCAAACAGCAGAAAAAAATCCCTGCTCTTCTAAAGGTGATGTTCTAGGGGCACCTGAGTAGCTCAGTTGGTTAGGTGTCCGACTTCGGCTCAGGTCATGATCTTGCAGTCTGTGAGTTCGGGCGAAGCATCGGGCTCTGTGCTGACTGCTCGGAGCCCGGACCCTGTTTCGGATCCCGTGTCTCCCTCTCCCTGTCTGCCCCTCCCCCACGTGTGTTCCGTGTGTGTGTCTCTCTCTCTCTCTCTCTCTCTCTCTCAAAAATAAATAAACATTAAAAAAAAATAGGGGCGCCTGGGTGGCGCAGTCGGTTAAGCGTCCGACTTCAGCCAGGTCACGATCTCACGGTCCGTGAGTTCGAGCCCCGCGTCGGGCTCTGGGCTGATGGCTCAGAGCCTGGAGCCTGTTTCCGATTCTGTGTCTCCCTCTCTCTCTGCCCCTCACCCGTTCATGCTCTGTCTCTCTCTGTCCCAAAAATAAATAAACGTTGGAAAAAAAAAATAAAAAAAAAAATAATAAAAAATAAAGATGATGTTCTATTAACCACAAACAAATGAGAAAATGTCAGACATCGAGGATGAGCCGTTAAGACAATTGCAACCAGTGATGGTAGCTAGTTACCAAGTGGCTCCCTTAGCTTGGTCAGGGGAAGAAGGGGCTTTCCCAAGGAGGGGGACTCTCAACTTAAGATCTGAACTACGAGAGAATTAGCAGAGGGAGCAGCAGAGGGGTCAACCACTTCCAAGGGCAAGGTGGGAACAAGCGTGGTATGCTCAGGCCAAAGAAGTCCTCAGGGCCACATCATGGGCCCTGTGGCCCAGAGGAGGAATTGGGATTTTATCTTAAGTGTTAGATTGAAGTCTCTCACCCCCAGGTTGCCCCATCTGTAGCCAGCGACAGAGTAAGACCCTGCTCTCTCACACAGTCGATGAACCTTCCCAGAGCCCCTCCCTTGTGCCAGGCCCTGACCTGGACACAAAGGCCTGGCATGTGGGCCTCCTAGAGGAAGTGTGGATAAGTCTGGTGGTGGAAGACAGACCCAGGTCATTATGACTTCAACACCTTGGTCAGGTCCACGACAGAAGAAAGCAGAGGGAGCCACAAGTGCCCAGAGAAGGCTACCACCCAGAGCAGGAAGGCTCTTCAGAGGGCTGACAGAAGCTAGTGAGTGAGGAGCTACGGCACAGAACACAGGCCAAGGGCTCCAGCGGGGGCTGGTAAGATGACACCCAGACTAAGTACCGGGGGCTCCAGGCAGTCGGTGGCAAGGCGAGGAGAGGACAGGTCTCAGGAGTAGATGGGTGATAGGTGAAGCCACGGGCACAGCAAATGAAGATGGCCCATTCAAGGAGCCACAGACAGGGGCGCCTGGGTGGCCCAATCGGTTAAGCGTCTGACTTCAGCTCAGGTCGAGATCTTTCGGTTTGATGGTTCAAGTCCCGCGTCGGGCTCTGTGCTGACAGCTTGGAGCCTGGAGCCTGCTTCGGAGTCTGTGTTTCCCTCTCTCTGCCCCTCCCCTGCTCGCACTCTCTCTCTCTCAAAAAAAAAAAGGCCACAGAGGTATCCCAAAGGCAGAAATATAAAACTAAAACTAAAGACCTCTAAAAGAAAACAAAATTTTCATGATCTCGAGTTAGACCAAAGTTCTTAGATATGACTCCAAAAAAAAAAAAAAAATGATCCATAAAAGAAAAAACTGATAAATTGACTTTATTTAAAAAAAAACAAAACACTTTCCATAGACACTAGTAAGAGAATAAAAAGACAAGCCTCAGACTGGGAGAAAATATTTGCAAATTATATGTATATGCCAAAAATGTTTTATACAGAATCCATAAAAAACTTTCAAAACTCAATTATATCATTTTGCAATATATACCAATATCTAATCATGTCATACACCTGAAACTAATATAATGTTATAAGTCAATTATATCTCAAAAAAAAGAAAAAAAAAACCCATTATAAGAAAACAAACAAGGGGTTCCTGGCTGGCTCAGTCAGAAGAGCATGTGACTCTTGATCTCAGGGTCATGAGTTTGAGACCACGTTCAGTGTAGAGATCACTTTATTATTTTTTTTCAAATGTTTATTTTTAAGAGAGAAAGAGAGTTGGGGAGGGGCAGAGAGCAAGGGAGACCAAAGTTTCAAAGCAGACTCCTTACTGACAGCAGAGAGCTCAATGTGGGGCTTGAACCCACAAAACATGAGATCATGACCTAAGCCAAAGTCTGACACTTAACAGACTGAGCCACCCAGGGACCCCAAGTGTAGAGATTACTTTTTAAAAAAATTATATTAAATTAAAATTTTTTAATTTAAAAATTAAAAAAAAAAAACCTAGTAAAAATTGGGCAAAATATCTGAATAGGCACTTTACAAAGAAGATACATGAATGGTGAATAAACACATGAAAAGCTGTTCAGCATCATTGGTCATTACAAAAATGCAAACTACAGCCATAATAAACACACCTGCTAAAGCAGCTAACACTTAAAAGACGATAGCAAGTATTAGTGAAGATGTGGAGGAACCAGTAACTTTCATACACTGCTGGTGGGCATGTAAAATGGTACAACCCCTCTGAAGAATAATTTGGAAGCTTCTTTAGAAGTTAAACACACTCCTACAATGGGATCCAGCCATTCCGTTCCTAAGTATTTACCCATAAGAAAAGGGGATGAATGTCAGGACAAAGACTTGTACACAAATGTTCACAGCCACTTGATGTGTTAGCCCCAGATTGGATTTGTCCGACCCAGATGTCCTTCAAGGGGTAAATGGTGAACAAACTCCAGTACATCACACTACGTAATACTCCACAACAATAAAAAGAAACGAACTTTTTTTGGTGTTAAGTTTTTCGTTATTTTTGAGAGAGACAGAGATAGCATGGGTGGGGAAGGGGCAGGCAGAGAGGTAGAGAGAATCCCAAGCAGGCTCCGCACGCCAGCAGAGACAAATGCGGGGTTCGAACTCACAAAACCACGAGATCATGACCTGAGCCAAAACCAAGGGTCGGACGCTTAACCGACTGAGCCGTCCAGGCGCCCCAAGAAATGAACTTCTGATGCATGCAACAACGTGAATGAACCTCAAACTATTAAAATGGGTGAAAGATCCAAAAAAAGAAACCCACATATTGTTTGAATCCATTTGTAGAAAATTCTACAAAATGCGAACCTAATCATGTAGTGACAGAAAGCAGATTAGTGGTTGCCTGAGACAGGAGAGGAAGAGGGAAAGAGACCGGAGAAAGGGATTAAAAACGGCAACAAGAAAACTCTTGGGGGCGATGGATATGTTCATGATCTTGCTTCTGGTGACTAAAAGGCACAGCCAATATTCAATTGCTTGCTCCACAAACATATATTGACCTACTGTGCGCAAAACCCTGTGTTCTTGGCACTGGAGATGCAGCAGGGACAACACGGTCCCTGCCCTCACCAAGGCTCACGTTCTGGTGGGCAAGACCCACAATAAACCTGATAAAACAAACAGAAGCCATGTGGAGAAATATCCTCAGGGAAACAGAACGGGCGACAAGGCAGGAACACTAGGTGGGGGGAAGTGAGAGAAGGGGGCTCTGAGCAGACGGCAGTTAAACTAAGACCGGAGGGGTCCCTCTTGTCTCTTGTGCGCCCCCGCCCCTCGGAGACTGCCCCTCCCAGTCGCTGCCCTCCAGCCCCTTCCTGCTCCGCACGGCGCAGCCTCAGCTGGGTTGTGCGGCTTTGCCAGAATCCAGGCCTCTCTCTGCAGCTCAGCTCTCTTAGCCATAAAGTGTGGAAACAGGGTTGAGCCCCCCCACAGTCAGTGCCCTGCCCAAGGGGGCCTCTCGCGTTGGCTCAGCCGGATTTGGAGACAGGCAGAGGAGAAATGCCAACGGTAGGAAAACAGGTTTCTCAGGAGCCCAGCTGGCTTCTCCTGATAGACACCCTGGAGGGCCCACCCCTCTGGATTTAGGGTTGCTTTTTGGAGAGAGGGCGTGGGTTGCAACAGGGGGCACCCCTCTCAAGCAGGGCTCGCGGGGTGGCGGGAGGAGGTGAGGCACTGTCCTGGCCTTTGGGAGGACAGGTCTGGCCTCTTGCTTCTGCCAGGGCGGAGGACAGGCCAGGTTGGCCTGAGGCCCAGAGGGGCAGGGCGGGAGGTCATCAGCCACCGGTAGGGGGGCCTGCTTGGCCCTCTCTCTGGACACAATGTCCTGGACTGCTCCACAACTTGGCTGGCCGACAGGGAACAGTAGCTGGCAGAGGGTACGGGCAGCCGGCCGACTGGGGGTGGGGAACAGCCTGGCCTGAGCAAAGGGCTTCTTCATACAACCTGACCTGCCACCTTGGGCAAGGAGAGGACCAGCTTGTCTGTGAGAGAGACACGGGGGCCCAGTGCCCTGTTGAGGACCTCAGCCATCCTTCCCCACCGCGTGCCTTAGTTTCCCCACACCATTCCCAGCTGCCATCACTTGAGCTAAGTCCTACCTAAGTACAGAACCCTGCGGAATGCTGGCCCTGCCCCTTCCTGCCGTGACCTCAGGCAGTTACCACCTCTCTGAGACTCAGATTTTCACCTGAAAAAATGGCACTCACTTCTTTGGGCTGGAACGCAGGGAGAGCATTTAGGATGGTGACCCTCATGCCTCACGGAGAAGCACTTGATGGAATAGTTGGCTATAATTACATTAATAAGCTACAATAACAACCTTTATGTATTGAGGGCTTCCTGTGTGCCAGGAACTTTACCTACATTTCCCCCGAACCCTGCAGCAACCTTGAAGGCAGGTTTTATCACCCTCATTTTAGTTTTTTATTTTTTAATGCTTATCTATTTTTGAGAGAGAAAGAGCGCGAGCCCGGGAGGAGGAGAGAGAGACACACACACACACAGAATCCGAAGCAGGCTCCAGGCTCTGAGCTGTCAACACAGAGCCCAAAGCGGGGCTCGAACTCACGAACTTCTAGATCATGACCTAAGCTGAAGTTGGGAGCTTAACTGACTGAGCCACCCAGGCGGCCCTATCACCCTCATTTTATATGTGAGAAAACTGAGCTTTAAGAAGCAAAGGAACACAAGCTGATATTAGGAGTAAGTAGCTCCCCACCCCTGTGGGAAAAAGGGTAAGAGTCCAATGAGTAAACCCATGGGAAATCCCTCAGGCCAAGCTGAAGCAGGGAGGGCCTGAGGGGGTTCTAGGAACTCAGCAGCTGAACCCAGAGACCATGCTCACTTTGGCAGAGTCCAAACTACGTCCAGATATATGAGCCAAGGTGCCCAGCAAAGGACAGTTGTGGGGAGGGATGTATTCATTCATTTAGCAAATATTGATAGAGGGAAATACAGTCTGGACCGACTGCCAGACTTTGGACTCAGATAACATAACCTGTGAGGTGTGTGTTCTATAGGTATGGTGACTCCCAGTTTTCCCAATGAAAGTGCTGTGTCCCAGGAAACCCCTCCGTTCAGGGCAAACCAGGACAGTTGGGTCACCCTACCTGGAAGAGTTTTACTCCACCTCCTGGTTTCCTCAACTGTAAAAGGACACCAATTCTCACCTGGAAGACCCACAGTGGACCCACAGTCCAGGCGGGAGGCGAAGGAGGGAAGTGTGATCATCTCCGTTTTGCAGATGAAGGGACTGAGGCTCCCACTGAATCTGAGCAGCACACAGGAGGCCTGGGCAGATACTTCTCTTGTCCCAAAGTCTGACCTTAGAAGGTACCAGAAAAGGCCCCCTGAGCTGCACCGCCCTCCAGGACCAGTCCTGCCTGCAGCTGTGGGCCAGGCCAGAGGGCAGGCATGGACCATGTGTTCCCCGGACAAATGCCAAGGTCCACAGGGAGCTGACTGGCCCAGTGGGGCACTGCCTAGAAGCCCAAGGCTAGGTTCAGGTCCTGCACTGAACCAGGTCTTGGGGATTAGGGGAGGACTGGGACAGTTTACAGTTACTTTGCTAAGTACTCAGCAGGTGCTGACATGCCTCCATCCTCCCCTACAACACTAGAAGGAGGGCCCATGAGCAGCCCCAGTTTACAGGTGGGATTACTGAGGCTCTAAGATGTGAAGTCTACCCAAGGTCACCCAGAGGGTGGGGGGAGGAACCAGTCACCATTAGGTACCATTGCCTGACTTTAGAATTCAAGATACTTTGTGGCCCAGGCACAGTGGAGTGGGGGGAGCAGCTGTGGAAGACTCCAAGGGCAGGGCACCTCCAGGGCCCCTAAAGCCCTGGCCAGGGAGAGAACCTTACAGAGGAGGAGGTCACCGCCTCCCACACAGTCTGGACTCCCCCGTAAGCCCAAGGATCCTAGCCAGCTCGGTCACCCCCATCCCCGCAGGCACACACTCCGCTGGGCCCCGCCAGACAGCGGCCTCAGTTTACCCTTGGACCTTGAGCAGAAGGGAAGGTTGCGGGGCCACGCAGGACCGCACACAGAGAGCGACCGGGGCCTCTGGTTTCTTGGCCCCCAACCCCAGCGGAGGCGGGAGGGGGAGGGGAGAGGGTTACGTAACGGGCGGCGCGGGGGGCGGGGCGGGGAAGGGCAGCCAATGGGGGCGGCCCCTCCTAGGAATAGCCTGGCTGTTCCGTCCTCAGTCACCAGAACAGCCCCCTCCGCGCCCGTCCAGCCCGCGCGTGCTGCGCGTGGGGGCGGGGGACGAGCGGACACCTGGGGGAGCGTGGCTGGGAGCCGGCGGCGCGTGCGCGGGGGCCGAGGCTGCTCCCCGGCGGGCGAGCCTCCCAGCCCAGAGGTCCCCGCTGGCTCCCCGGGACCGGCGTTCGGTGCCCCGAGCCTCCTTCCCAGGTCCCGGCTCCCGCAGCCCTTCTGCGCTCCCGCGGGTCAGGTGACGTCACACCTCGCGGCCCGGAGCCCCCGCCCTCCTCCTCCAAGGTCACCCGGGACCCATGGGAGCTCCGGGCCCGCGCCGCCCCTTCCCCGCCGAGCGCGTCTGCCTCCCCCGCTCCCCGGCGGCGGTTCCCGCCTCCCTCCGCTCGCACTTACTTCATCCGGCCTGGCCTCGCTGTTATTTATATCCGCGTCTGGCTCCCCAGCAGACGGCTGTGACGGGAGGCGACAGCGGGGCCGGCCTGGGGGCCCGCACGCCTGCCGTGTGCAGCAAATGCCGGCGGGCCAGGGGTCCGCCTTTGGCCAGCAGACGGAGGGAGCCCCTTGCCAAAGCCCCTAGCCTAGCCTGCTCTCCTCCGCCTGGGAAAAGGAGGAAAGGCTGCGGGCAGCTGTGGGCAGCTACGGCCCCTCCGGGATGGCACTGGCTGTCCCTCCCTGCCCCAGGTCAGGGCGTCATCTCGGACTTCATGCTGCATCCAGGAGGCTCCTAAAACAGGATCGTGGTCACTGGGCGGCTGCTTAACAATGCTGCTTCTGGGATTCCACACCAGTCCCCTCTGAGTGGGCCTTCTGGTGACGAGGCCTGGGAATCAGCGTTTGAAACGGGCTCACTAGGAGAATCTTGGGCTTCTTAAGGCTTGCTTTTCGGGGAGGGAGCGAGCAAACAGCAGGAGGGTGGCAAGTTGGGACTGCCCTGCTTTGATTTGATGAGCAGGATGCAAAGATAGGGCAGAGCAAGTGAGGGGCCTACTCTGGGGGGAGGTTAGACTAGGGTCTGTGGCCAGATACTGTCTGAATTGTGGCCCCCACACACCGGTAAAGCCCTTTAATGCCTACTAAGGGGTACAGTAGTTTCCACCATTCTCCAGCAACCTTGCAAAGTGGGCCTCGTCCCCACTTGACAAGGCTCAGAGAGGGGATGTGACTTGGATAAGGTCCATGGCGAGAAATGAGCAGGGTCAGGACCAGTTGAATTCCTTCATCCAAGCACTAGCTAGGCACTGGCACAGAAAGGGGAATACGATACAGCTCCTGCCCTATAAGAGCTGTCCCTCCAGAAGAGAGGTGGGCAGCAACCACAGCAATCAATCAAGATCACAGTCGTGGTCTGATGAGCACTGACAGCTCAGAGCTGAACTGTGAAGGATGAATAGGAGTTTCCCAGGAAGATACACGAGGGGGCATTCCAGGCAGCAAGAACAGCTTGTTCAACGGCTAGAGGCCCGAAATAGCAATCGCTGTAGGAATCTATGAGCGGTTTGAGGCTGAGGCTTAGAGCACATCAGGTACGAGGCTGATGAGGCTGGATGTGCGGGAAAAGCCTTGACCAGGCAAGGAGGCCTGACTGTCCTGAGTGCAGGGGGCCAGGAAGTCCATAGAGGAGGGATGGGAGGGAGGCCCACCGAATGGTGGGAACAGAGGTGGCGAGGTCTCCTTTCCAGACCCTCCCTGTATCCTCGCGGCAGCCCTTCTGTCCCCCAGCCCTCACACTCTGGCTTCACCTTAGCTCTCTGTCAGCAGCTCAAGCTGGGGACTGCCAGGGGATACTGGACCCTATCCTACCTGGGCATGATAACGCTGGCTGTGAGGACTAGAGGAGGTGATTCTGTCTCCCTGGATCTCACTTTCCTCATCTATAAAATGGGGCCAGCATGAATCCCTGCCAGTCTCTCCTCAGGGTCAGAGTGAGATGCAGAGGCAAAGGATGGTTAGGAAGAGGGTGTTTATTTTGAGCAGTGTCAAGCACAATGCTAGGCATTTGCTCATTTGGTGCCTCCGCCTGCCCTCCATCCAGGTGAGACTTCTCCCCAAATGCTCCCTCATCCCTTGCCCACCGGACTTCAAGAACCACTACCTGAGAGCTAGCACTGCTGGCCTCAAGTTCTGGAGCTGCCAAATCTCTTAAAGTTGGAGCCTCAGTTTTCTTAGGTGCAAAATGGAATGCTCCCAAATGTTGGGCGAGGAGGGACCCCTGGCAGCCCCTCTTGCCCAAGACAACCCAGGCTGGCTCTCCCCAAACACAAAGAGCAGAAAAGGCAATTTGGGACCCCCTCTGCCCTCCTCTCTGCCACCCCAGGCCCTGCCAAGGACATCCTGTGCCCTGGTGATGTCACCAGGCCCTGGGAGCCTGGGCTGGCTGGAGCTAACAGCACTCAGGATTTATTTTTAAACTCTCAGCAAGGTCAGCTCCCTGTCCCCTCCCCATCCCACCCCACCTTACCCCACCTAGCTGTCTCCCATATCCCAGCTGAGCCCCCAGGCCACTCCTTGAAGGGTTTCTCCACACACTCTGTTTCTGCACCCACTGGGCTTCTGAGGGGCTGTGGGGAGCCAGGTCATCTGCCAAGTGTCTCTGATCGCCAAATTCAGACCTGCTGAGGTAAACAGATGGGCCACTGAAGGTGGACCCCAGCCTCCTTTACCTCCTGAAGCCCAAAGGGGGCAAGGGACTTGCCCGGGGTGCCACGGCTGGAGCTGGGAGTCATCAGATGGGCTCCGTAGACACCTGGAACCCCTGGCTGGATCATACAGCTGCCACCAGAGCTTGATTTAAATTCATTGTTTAGGGGCGCCCGGGTGGCTCAGTTGAGTGGCCAACTTTGGCTCAGGTCATGATCTCACGGTTCACGAGTTTGAGCTCCGCGTCAGGTTCTGTGCTGGTGGCTCGGAGCTATCATTTTTTAAAAACGATGCCATGTAGCTCAGACAAGCTGCAGGAATAGACTGAGTGCTGGGGTAGCTCCTGGCACCATGGCACTCACCAACACCCCAAGCAGGATGTGTGTCCATCACGCATTTACCCTCTCAAGTGACTTTAATGTGTTTTTTTTTTTTTAAACATTTATTTTTGAGACAGAGAGAGACAGAGCATGAACGGGGGAGGGTCAGAGAGAGAGGGAGACACAGAATCTGAAACAGGCTCCAGGCTCTGAGCTGTCAGCAGAGAGCCCGACGCGGGGCTCGAACTCACGGACCATGAGATCATGACCTGAGCTGAAGTCGGCCGCTTAACCGACTGAGCCACCCAGGTGCCCCTTTAGTGTGTTTTTTTATGTTTATTTATTTGAGAGAGAGAGACAGAGCACAAGTGGGGGAGGGGCAGAGAGAGAGAGAGGGAGACACAAAATCCAAAGCAGGCTCCGGGCTCCGAGTGGTCAGCACAGAGTCTTATGCGGGGCTCAAACTCACAAATGGCGAGATCATGACCTAAGCTGAAGTCGGACACTTAACTGACTGAGCCACCAAGGCACCCCTCGAGTGACTTTAGACTAAGGATCTGTCAGGACCCTGAGCTTAGAAATTTATGCTGATGAAACATCCTTTTTATCAGTTCCATATGTTGGCCTTCTGGGTAAGATTGTGGTTGAAAATGAGATTCTACTGGAAAAATCCATTTGACAATGGCAGCTTTGACGACTCTATCCTCACAGCTACCCTGGGAGACTGGGCAAGGTCGGAGGCCTCCTTTAGCAAAGGGGAAAACCAAGCTGGAAGGGGAAAAGTGACTTGTGCAGTGGCTGGAATCCAGGGAGCTTCTGTCCTCTAGCTCACGTGAGGTGAGGCGAGCCTACTTTGCCCAACACAGCCCAGCCTAGAGTCAGTGGTCTAAGACACCCCTGCAGCCCACAGTGACTAGCCAGGACAGGCCCATAGAATATCCATTTCTTGGCTGTTCACTTTAGTGCAACACAGACTCTGGACCCAAGGAGTCTCAGTTTGAAACCTGCTTATGGTATTTCTTAGCTGTGTGATCTTGGGCAAGTCACTTCACCTCTCTGTGCCTTATTTCCTCCCCTGAAAAATGTGGATAATAATATGATGCAATTCTAGTTGTGCGAAATATTGCTTTGAGAGACTGCCTGAAAAGCACTGGGCACAAGGCTGGATGCTTAGTGAGTACTCAACTGACAGCAGATATTATTATTATTATTATTATTATTATTATCATCATCATCATCATTATTATTCCTAAGCAAACGGTCACTGAATCTTCACCTTGAAGCTGGGCCTGAAAGGTTGGCCTCTTCAGACAGCGTCTGGGCAGGGCCACCAGGAGCTGGGGGACAGCTAGCTCAGCTGGTCTGGGAGGAAGAATTGTAGAGAAAACCTTCTGGCTGGACCTGGGTGGGTGTGTGGAGGGAGGCCAGAATCAGCTCAGGAACCCCCAAAACCTCAGCAGCCCCTTTGTCTTCTGTCATCACTACCACCACCACCACCCTCATCTCCCCAGGGGGTCACTTGAGTGAAAAGTAGTAAGAGCCAGGTGGCCAGGCAGATGGCTTGTCACCAGTCCTCAGCCAAGAAAGAGAGCCCGTGCCCCCCCTTCCCATACGCACACCCCAGCGTGCCGGCAGAAAGTCTGCCAGGGCTGGGCTCCAATGCCTTTTACCGTGGGATCTTAGCCAAGTCACTTCATTTCTCTGAACCTCAATTTTCTCCTCTGTGAAATGGGCATAAAGATACCCTCCAGGGCTGCTGTGAAGATGTAATGGATAGGTGAATAAAGTATCTGGTGGCCTACTTCGGCACAGTACGTGCTTAATCATTGTATCTCTTGAGAAGGGAAAGAGCCAGGCTGACTCTCTGGGTCTGGGCAGGCTAGGGGCAGGCCTCTCCAACTTCACCCCGGGCTCCTCACCCACGGGAAGTCTACAGCCTCCTTGACTGCGCTGACAGGATTGAGAGTGGGGACCGGGGGTGGGGGGGTCTGAATGCAAATGAATGCAAATCAGGCAGCATAGGTGCTCTTGGGGAGCAATGGAGAGAGAAGGTTCAGCTACCAGGTGCTTGGGGGCTGGAACAGAAGCGGGTGCCCTGGTACTGACTGAGCAGGTGCTCCAGGCCCTGAGGGCCCCTCTTGGCAGGGAGATGATAGCCCCTGGTTCCCTGGAATCCCTGATCCTCCTCTGCCAAGGTGAGAGGCAGCCCGTCATCACCCAGGGGCTCCTAGGTGTAGACACACACAGACATACACTCACTCGCTTAAACACACGCATAGACAAACACATACATCTGGGGACTCTGACACTCGCGCTCTCTCTCTCTCTCTCTCATACACACACACCCACTCTTCAGGTCACAGGGCTCATGGCAGGGGAGGCCCTAGAGACTTTCCCTGTTTGATGCAGCAGGAGGGTGAGGCCCCAGGGGCGGCTGGTTTCCTGTCCACCTGCCTTTTCCCCAGATGCACACACCACCCACTCACGCATCATTGGGGAGGCCCCCTCAGAAAGCCCCTCAGCCTCATTGTGTTAGAGCAGCCCACCTCGGCTCCCTGCCACAGGGTTTCAGTCCTGGGTCCCATCTTGTCACTGCTGACAGATGAGGAAGCTGGGGGCAGCCAGCCCTCCCTCTCTTCCTCCCAGCCTTCTGTGGACACCCCTGGACCACATCCGACAGTAGCCAGCCACTGGAGGACGGGCAGGGCGGGGGCCAAGTCAGCTGGTGCCCGACAGCACCGCCTGGCACGCCTGGCACAGGAGGCCCAGAGGCTTTGCTGAGAGAATAAATCTGGAGGCTGGACCCCAGGTCACAGCCCGGAGATGTGTCTGCAGCGCCACCTGGTGGTGACACCACACTCCAGCCGACACCCGGCCCTGCTGGGCCAGCCCTGTTCCTGTCCCCTATCCCCTGTAGGTTTGGCAGACGTTCAGTGAGCAGCTGCCGTGTGCCAAGGACTGGGCAGGCCAGGCACGAGAATGAGACCAGGCCCAGAAGATCTGGGGGACGGCACTCCAACACACAGGACAGCAAGTGCACTATCTCTGAGATGGGAAGGAGCTGGGCATGACCCAGGAGGAGCCCAAGGGCAAAGTGGCTGGAGCCTGGTGCTGGAGCTGGAGGGGGAGGAAAGAAAGAGTCACAGGCAGGTGTCACAGAGACCTTCAGGCTGTGGTGAGGAGTTGGGATTTGTTTCTGAGTGTGATGGGAGCCGTGGGATATGGTGGATAGTTGAAAGGTGCCATGAAAGGGACAAACTGGGCAGTGAAAAAAGAGGAAGTTGGGGGGAGGGAGTGCTGCCACCATCCAGGTAGGACACAGAAGCAGCTCAGACACCAGGGGTGGCAGTGGGGATAGTACGGAGCCACTGGATTCTAGAGCTGATAGGACTTGTGGATGGATTGGATGGGGCTGTGAGATAAAGCAGGGAATTAGGTTTTGGTCTAAGCACCTGGGGAACAGTGGGCCCTTTACTTTGAAGGGAAGACATAGGAGGAGCAGGTTTGGGGGAGACCAGGAGCCTCTGGGCAGGCTAAGGGGAAATGTCTGTGAGACGACCACATGGAGGTGCCAGATTAGTGTGTGGAGCTTAGGGGAGAGGATGTGGGTGGAGGTACACAGGGCAGGTTGCTGGGGTATAGATGATCTGTATGGCTGCTTGCTCTGTGTTACTCTATTCTAAGGATTTCATGTCTAGTTTTTTAAGTTTATTTATTTTGAGAGAGGGAAGGAGTGCATGTGTGCACATTAGCAGGGAAGGGGCAGAGAGGGAGAGAGGGAGACAGAGAGAGAGAGAGAGAATCCCAAGCAATCTCTGTGCTGTCAGAGCCCGACTTGGGGCTTGAACTCACAAATCTGTGAGATCATGACCTGAGCTGAAATCAAGAGTCAGACACTTAAGCTACGGAAGTAACCAGGCTCTTCAGATTTCATGTGTTTTAATTAATTGGAGCCTCACCTCAAGTCTGAGGGCAGGACTGGGTCTGACTGGAGGCCTGCCGAAGAAGGTGTGGAATCATGCAGGAGGGGCAGCTTGTCCCCAGGGGTGTTGGTGAAGACTTCCTGGTGGAGGTGACTGCTGACTGGGACCTGGAGGGATGAGTAGGAATTTGTGAGGCAGAGAAAAGGCAGAAGGGAAGGCTGGGCTTGCCCAAGTATGGACAAAGGCCTGGTGATGCTATATTGCAGAATCTGAACATCAGTGCTGAGACCCACAGTTCCAGTATCCTTGGGCACATGGAGAAACTGACACCCAGAGCAAGGAGGGCCTCAGTGAGTAACTGGTAGGCTGGGCACTGGCTCCTGGCCCAGGACTCCAGTCCCAGCTTTGGGTGCTTCCACTTGCTCTGGTCACACCCCTGAGGCTTGCACTTGGGGCCTCAGCAAAGTTCTAGGATAGGATTTCAAGGTGATTTGAGTTCAGTCCAGCAGCTTCTCAGAGTAACAGGCTTGGGGGTATAGCCTAGCCTGCCACAGATGTGGTTAAAGCAGTTGTGGACTCAGACTCAGGAGGACAGCCATGCTCTTTAGCCCTGAGTGGCCTGGCCCTGCTGATTTCCAGCCTTATCTCCTGCCTCTACCTACCTGTCTCTGCCCTCCAGACAGCTTTTCTAATGGTGGACTAGCCTACGTTGGCAAGTCTATGGGGAAGTGATTTGAGTGTGAGGTGGGGGTAAGGGTGGAGTGAGGCATCTATCATATTCTGGGTCCCAAATGTGTTGGGATGGGACACTGTCCTATGTCCCATCCCTTGCAATTTACAAGGGGCTTCTATCCAGCACCTCATAGGATCCTCATGGCAACCCTGATAGGTGGGCAGGACAGGGGATTCTGATCCCATGGCACTGATGAAGAAGGGGCTCAGAGAGGGATGTGGCTTGCAGGAGGGCACACAGCAAGCTGGAGATGGACCTGGGATGAGGCTGGTTCCATGTGAGCCCAGGTTTTTGTGAGCACCTTGTGGTTGGGTACGAGTAGGGACAGCCAGTGCCCTCCTGAGTGAAGGGTCACCAGCTTCGATGTGATCTCAGGGAGATAGGAAACATGGAGATGCAAGATCCCTTAGCCCAAATCTCATTTTGTTCTGGGGCCTTGGGTAGCTCCTCTCTCTCTCTCTCTGGGTCCCTCGCCCATCCATTCAAGGAGGGCCTGGATAGGATAACTTCTAAGGTCCTTGTGGTCCAGAGCCTCTGGCCCTGGCACCGAGGAGGAGAGGACATGCTGTAAGGGAAGGAGAAGGAAATACATTGGTCTGGGGCGGGGGCGGGGGGGTGAGGACCAAGGAAGAGGTTGGGAGGAGGGTGGGGAGGAGAAGCAGAATCGCCTCAAGGAAGTCACTTCCCCTCTCCAAACCGGTTTCCACATTTGTCCAATGGGGGACACTGTGAAGGTCCTGGCCCAGCGTGTGGGACAAACATTAGTCTTTCCTCCCCCTCACCAGCAGCTGGGCCTGGCCTCCCTACTGCTGGCCAGGATGGCTTGGACAGTCCATGGGAAGATGTCAGACCAGGCCTTGGTCTGGCTGCTTTGGCTGGCTGACTTCCGCCGGCCCGAGGGAGGTGGCGGGTGGGGGTGTGCTTTGCACGCGGACAGGCCGAGGCAGCACAGCACCTTGGCCAGGAGATGGCTGGGACGGAGGAAGAGCTTGGGCTCAGGAACCACCTGGTCTGGGTTAGAATCTCGCTCTGATACTTAGTAGCTATGAGATCTTGCGCAAGTCACGTAGGACTTGGCTGAGCCTCAGTGCGTCCTCCTCTGTAAAACGATGCACATCCTGGGTGGTGTGAGGCTGAGATGACAGGAGAGCATGAGGGATGGTGTCCCTGGCTTAGGCTCAGAGAACTGGGTGAGATTCCTCCTTCCTCTGCTTTCTCTGCAGCCCACATGGCACCAGCTAGAGTCAGCCTGGAACCCAGGCCGAAAAGAATGCCCCCTACCCAGCTTGGAGACACTTGCAGCCTCAGAGCCGGTGGCTCACGATAAGAGGCCCTTGCTCCACCATGTCCGGGCATCAGTCTGTGAGGCTGGGAGGGTTTGCTGAAGTAAGAAGCTGATGAGAGCACAGGAAGGGCTGGCTGGGGGCCAGGGGCTGGGGGCACCCACCTTCTAACCTGTTTCTGACTTCCTTTGCTGTTCACCCCTACCTCTGGCTGGCAGCTTTCCCGGATTAGCAGCTGATGTCAGGAGCTGCCAGCAGGGCTGGCCTGGCATAGCCTTGGGAGATGTACCAGGGCTGTCTGGTAGTTGGGTACAGTTAAGGAAGGGGGTGTGTGTCCAGCTTTGGAAGTTTGTCCTCCAGTGAGGTGGGAGGGAGAAATGCATGGTGTTAGGCACTCACACATTCTCTGTGTAGCACATTCACCTTGTGCAGACAGAGAAATCACCTGGGGAGGTGGAATAACTCACCCCAGGCCACACAGCTGGTCTGAGCCTGGCTGCATCCCACACTGACCAGCTGCTAGGCCTGGTCCGTGTCGCACCTTCTATACCATTGCTACAGTGGCGTCAGCACTTTCCAGGTGCCTGTGAAGCTGGTGTCCCACTCTACAGATAAAAAAAAAACCAGAAGCCCAGTGCTTGTCAGCCTGTCAGCATGCAGAGCCCACTTTGGATCCTCTGCCCCCCCTCTCTCTGCCTCTCCCCCACTTGTGCTCTCTCAAAAAAAAAAAAAAGAAAAAAAGAAAAAGAAAGAAGGCAAACAAAACAAAACAACAGAAGCCCAGACAGGGGCAGTGACTTGCCCAAGATCACACCCTGAATTGGTGGTGGAGGCAAGGTTTGAGCCCAGGACTAACTCCAAAGCCTGTGTTCTTACCTGCCACATGCTCGGCAGAGATCTTGTAGCTTTGCCATATTTTGAGCCCGAATCCCCTATGCTCCCAAGGCTGCACAAACCTCTGCTTTGGGTGGGAGCATCCCTATGAGAGCACAGAGTAGTGGGTTAGGGCAGGTCACCTTCAGGGAGAAACAGATTTCAGGGAACTACCCTATAGGCCCGGTTTAGTCACATGTTTACTCGTTGACCAATGAACTGTGTCCAGGGCTGGGTCAGTAACCATGTAGCAGCCCCCTGAAGACCCCAAGGTGGCTCAGGCGGTGGGGAAAGGCCAACACAATGCCTTTGCCTGAGGATTCTGCCACTGGGCCCGAGCTTCGGTTTAAGTTACATCTGCTTTCCCAGGCTTCTTGGTGTCCCATTCCCAACCTCAATGACAAGAGGGTGGGAGCGTCAAGGTTCCACTCACCTTGGGTCTTCTCCTAACTGGTCTCTTTGTGCCTCACCCCTCTAGACAGCAGGATGGCCGTGTCTGCCCAGGAAACAGGCATACAGACAGAGATCAGAAGCCACCCACAGGACTCAGCTGTGCCCAACTTGTGAGTCTTAAGGGCAAGTCACATCCATTCACCCTTCTGGTCTCGGCTTAAATGCTGCCTGCAGACAGGTCTTCCCTGACCCCTTCCAGTAGGACTAGTTTCTCTCATAGTTCCCCAGTCTTTACAGCCACATCACTTAGTACAATCCATCATTCCCTATTTTCGTCTGTGGAATGTTTGTCTTTCCTAGCAGACTGTGAGGGCAGGAGGCGGAGCTGACACAGAATAGACACTTAATAGATATTTGTTGGATGAAGTTTCTCTAAATTTTGGTTTCCCCTTCTGTACAATGGGGTGAACATTCCTCCCACCCCCAGTGAAGTTCAGACAAGATAGTATCTCAACACACCAAGCCCTGGCTGAGGCTATAGAAGTGGGGCACCTGGGTGGCTCAGTTGGTTGAGTGTCCAACTTCAGCTCAGGTCATGATCTCACAGTTCATGAGTTCGAGCCCCACGTTGAGCTCTGTGCTGATAGCTCAGAGCCTGGAGCCTGCTTTGGATTCTGTGTCTCCCTCTCTCTCTGCCCTTCCCCTGGCTCACACTCTGTCTCTCTCAAAAATAAACATTTAAAAAAATGTTTAAAAGAAGATACTAGAAGATACTCAAGATATTGGGAGCTGGCATGAGCAGGAGGCTGGGCTGTAAGGCCTTTGTAAGCTGTGTGGAGGCAGGAAGACCCACGGGTGCAGTTGGTTAAAAGACAGGATATATGGTACTGCCCTGACCCCAGGGCCAACAACAGTCTGCCTCCCTTTACTGTTCAGGGAATTTGAACTTGAAAATTTGAAACCCACTCTGGGTTTGAATTTCAGCTCCACTGCTATTATTTGGGGCATATCACTTTGCTTTTCTATTTGTAAAATGGCCATTTTTAAAAGTCCACCTTGCCGTCTCCAAACTCTAAATGCAAACTTTTCCCCCTCAGAAACAAAATTAGGGCTGGTTCCTGGTCCCTCAAGACACAGCGACCCTCAGCACTTCTACCATGCAGCACGGGGAGGCAGAGGGCAGAACAGTCTTGGTTTTAAACAGGCAGTTGCAGGCCTCCTGGGGGAAGCAGGCGCCACCAGCTCTGCGCACAGAGGGGGTCGAGGGAGAAGGGCGAGGACAGGGCGGAGATGCAGGAGGAGGATGGGAAGTTGCAGCAGGCTCTGAGTCGGATGGTGCACCCTATTCTGCCCCCGCCCCCGATGAAGGCCCCCAGGGACCCCAGGCCAGCCCTGAGCAGGGGATGTGGACCTGGGGACACCAATGCTGAGCAAATCAGTAGTGACAACAAGGGTCCCAAGTGGCTGCACCCTTGTGTTTACTTTTTCTTTCTTTTCTAAGTATACTCCACACCCAGCACGGAGCACAGTGCTCAGTGACCCTGACCCTAAGATCATGACCTGAGTTGAGATCACAAGTTGGACGCTTAACCAACTGAGACACCCAGATGCCCCTATAAACTTACCTTTTAATTGTGATGGTCTGATGGCCACAGACAGAATATTCAGCAAGAGGAGAAAAGGAAACCCCCCAGAATCCCACCATCAGGACCCAACTCTCAGTCTTTATGCTTTTTTCCTTTTTACCGAGCTGCTGCCCACTGCTCCCTGAGCAGTCTTCCTGAGCAGTTCCCTGTCTTTCTAGTATGTGTACGGCACTTTTACTTGTTCAAACTGCTTCTTATCTGGTATTTGTTGTTCCTCAATGAACTGTGAGGTAAGCAGGCAGAATTACTCCCATCTGACAGATGAGGAAACTGAGGCACAGCGTGGTTGGGTGACCTGGCCGAGAGTACCCAGCTGGTGACACATGGGTGCCTGGACGTCCCTCAGGTTCCTAGGCTGAAATGCACCCAGAGGAAACATGGGAAGGGAGGAGGACAGAAGAGACAGCCCCACAATTCTCATCTCAAAATATTTAATTTTGTTTGGAAAAGGATACATTCCCGGCTTCCCTCCCTGCCACATCACTCCGGCCCACCAGCACTGACACATTCGCACGCACACACGCACATAAGGCCAATGGGCTACAGTCTGCTTCTGCCCTCTCCAACTGGGAAGAAGGGGTTTTCTCCTTGCCTCCTTCCCCCACCAAAGGTAAAGGGGCGAGGGGCCCGCTGGAATGCCAGCTCCCAGGGGAGGGTGCAGAGCCCCACACACTCTGTCACATGCACTTAGAAAAATAAAACCAAGTGGTGTTCTGGCATCCCCAACACCATATGATAGCAATATCCACCTGGAAGTCATCTTTGCCATTTTCTAGAAAAATTTATTGCACTTAATTAACAGATGTCAAAGGAGCTCTGGGGTGGGGCTCTGCCATGAAAACCAGGGGTTCTTGGCCCTTTGTGTCACCTGGAGCAGAGCCCCCAGGGGCCTGGATGGAGAGCTGCCCAGCACAAAGGGGCTCTCCCCTGCTGGTTCCCAGGCCTGCTACCCCGCCTCAGGCTAGAGGACTGTATGAGCTGCCTGCCTGGGGCCACAGCAGCCCCCTTCACAGGGCAATGCTTACCCAGAGTCCAGGGTCACTGCCAAGTGCCCTCCCCAACCTCAGGACCCGGACAGGCAAACCTCTTCCTTTGGCCAAGGGTACGAGTTACCCAGGTCCTCTCCTCCACAAGGTGCTAGCCATCATGAAAGCTCTCTCTCTAAATATATATATATATATATATATATATATATATATATATATATATATTTATATATATATATATTTCTATATCTAGATATACATTTATTATATGTATATTCTTTCAACATTCTAGCTCATTCTTGGTTTGTCTGTTCTGAGGTTGCAATGAGGCTGCCATGAAGCTGAAGACAGGGAGCTTAGGAAGGCATGCACTCCCCAAGCTATCATAAACCCAAGGAAAGCCGTTTAGCTGGCTTCCCTAGCCTCCAGTGCTTCTTAAAAGACGTCAAAGGTCTGAGCACAGGAGCCTCACTCTTTGGCTGTCAGCCCCAAGACGGAAAGGGTCCAGGAGAGAGTCAAGGAGACTCTCAATTCCTGACGGGATACTGAGCAGGCAGCAGGCCTCTCCTGCTCCAAGCACCCGATTTTTAGGCCTGGGAAGGATACATGCTTTACCTGAGCACTCCTCTTCCTCAAAATGTCAACCTCTGTGGACCCCTCCTTCTTGTCCCTGCCAGGCTCCCAACTCAAAGGAGCTCTTCTAAAAGAGGTCAGCAGCCACACTCTTTCCAAGTAAGCACTTTGGGAAGGAACCAGACACCCACTGCCTGGCGGGGAAGAAAGGGAGGGCAACGAACAGGCAGAAGGTGAGACAAAGAGGAGAGACACCAGGCCATCATTCCACCCGCTGGGGTCGGAACATGGACACCATCCGGAGATTAAATGTCCATCCTTAAAAATACAAAACAAAACAAAACAAACACGAGCCATATACTTTCTGGCCAAAGAAAATGAAGAGCTTTTAAGCTGGAGGCTCTTCTACCAATTACAAAGTGAGAACTGCCCTCTTGGTGGGTAGCCAGACCAGAGAGAGAGTGCCCGGGCGGGCGAGCTGCCCGGGGCAGGACACGGACATGCCGGATGCAACGGCCCTGTTGTGGTTACAATACAGTGAAAGTGAACACGGTTTTTATAGAACCACAAAGTAAAAATCAAGAGGGAGGGGGCAGCCTCCCTTGGCCTCGGGGACCCTTGTCAAGTACCCTGGAAGGGCAGGTGTGCAGGTCCCCAGAGGGCCGTGGCATTCTCCTGGGGTGTGGCCCATGGCCAGTGCATGGTTTCCCCCGGTCTTAACATCTGTTATGAAAAGTCTTTTAGGGTCAGGGCCTGGACTCGGGGCCACCACTTTAAATAAAGCCAGTGGTTAAGCACGACAAGGTGCGCCTCTCACCTCTGACCCCTCTTTACCACAGGCTGCCCGCCCTGAGCAAATAAATACACCCATCTCCAGGTACCCCTGCTGACCACAGTGAGCAGAGGGTTCCACGGCTTTCCTCAATCTTCCAGGTATAGAAAAAGGACGACTTGAGTCCGCCGACACAAGAGAAAGGAGCAGCTGTGAGGTAGCAGAGCCACAGCTGCGAAGACCCCTCCCCTCCACACCACAGCCAGGCCTGTGTGGGTGGCCCGTGTCTCCTGGGATGCAGACAGAAGGGACCCTAGCCCAACTGCACGGCCCAAGAGGCTGCTATTCCGTGCAAGAGCTGAGCTGTGCTCCTGGTGATCCCTCACCAGGTCCTGCTGGCTGACACTCCGGGCAGCTAGCACGGGGGAGGGGTCCTGAAGCAAGAACTGGGAAGCCCTCTTCTGTTTTTAGGGAAAATGGACTCTGGCCTGGCCCATACTGGAGAGCAGAGCAAGAAAAAACAGGAACTTCTTGAGAAACATGCCCCAGCTCTCCGCCCACAGTGTAAGGGGCTATGGAGGCCGGTTTTCTAAACACCATGCGGAAGGTGCATCCTGGCTCCAGGAAGTTAAGCTTCCTAGGCGAGGGGGGTTTTCCTTTTAAATCCAAGATCTGAGCGTGGTCACTGGGTGAAAAGAAACAGCAGGCCCAGAGGCCCAGTGTAGTGGGACAAAGAAGTTTCAGGTGGCCTCCATGAGTGACCGACCTGGAGAAGAGGAAATGAGAAGGCCTCCCTCTGCACTGTGGTCAAGACTCAAAGACCAGCCGCCCAGGGAGTCCCTCCTCCAAAGCAAATGGAAAGTGGAGAGAGACCATCACCAGGGCCTCCTCCCTGGCTTCCAGGCCTCAGAGCCACAGGAGAAAAGGGGTGTGGGAGCTAAGAATAGCTGGGTGCACTTGTGCTGCAGGCCCCAGACCCACACCCCATCCCAGGTTGTGCAGAGACCCTGCTCCTGTGGCCTGGTACCCATGTGGACACTATGGAGGAGCTGCTGTGTCTTTCTACCTCTGAGGGGGATGGGAACGGATGCCTCTCTCAACGACTTTCTGGGGAGGGTGAGGTGGATGACAGACACACCCCACCTGGAAATGCGCCCCGCTACCTGAGAAGACATCGGGCGACACGGGTCACGACTCATTCTGTGGAGAAAGGCTCGATGGCCTAGGCCGGAGACTGAGGGAGAGTCAGGGAAGCCTGAGCGCCCTGTGAAAGGAGATCTGTACCCCAGAGGTCCCCTTCCGATTCAACTGGGACATCCAAGAATAGAAACTAAGGCTGATTCACCCGTCTACGTAGATTCTCTCGCATCCCCACTGGTGAGGAGGCTGGCCCCCCAGAGAAGTCGCCACGTGCGCTGGCCGTGTGATAATGAAGCTTGAACGTGAACGCTCCTGGAGCAGGTGTGCCACCATTCGACCGTGACGAGTCATAAGTCTCCACGCGTGTGTGGGGTTTCAGGGAGCCCCCAGGCAGAGGTCTGAGGTGCAGGCAGTGCTGCCCAAGCAGGGGCACGGGTTACAAGGGCCCGTACTTGGTCTCATACTTGGACACGATGGTCTTGCACTTGCCCACTTCCTTGCGCAGCTCAGCCACCTCCGTCCGCAGCGCTGTGTTCTCCTTCTCCAGGAAGGCTGCCCGGATGGTGATCTGGTTCTCCTTCAGGCGCCGGGCATCTCGGGACCGTTTGGCTGCTACATTGTTCTTCTTGCGTCTCGTCCAGTACTTTTCATCCTGTGGGAAAGTGTTCTCTGTGGGTCTCTCCTCTTTCCCCAGGAGGGAACCCAACCTTTCCCCTCCTGCCGCACCCCACGCTCCATGCTCCTCATAAAACACATCTGGTGCAGCCAGACGAAAGCTGGGACCCCAGGGAAGGAGTTGCACGTGTCAAGGACATGGAGGGGCCCTAACCTTTCCCCAGGAAGGTGGAATAACAAACAGAAGTCCTTGGGTAGGATATGTGGTGGAGGGAAGGGGGTTCACTGGTAGCCTGCTCTGTGCTACTTCAATGTAAGGCACTGGCTGTATGCGCACTTGCCTTGCATTTTGGTTATGGCTAAGGGCCTGCATCCCTGCATCTGGTCCCCTGAATTTAAATCTTGGCTCTGCCTCTTATCAGTGGTGGAACTGTTTGAGTTCCTTAACCTCTCAATGTCTCCTGTCCTTCATCTTTACAATGGGGGATAAGAACAGTAACTACCTCACTGAGTTGTTTGAGGATTAAATGAGTTAACATGTACAAGGTGCTTACAACAGTCCCTGGCTTATAGTAAGCTTTACATAACATAGAAGGTAAATATATACAAATGTTTACCATTTTCATTGTCATTATTATTAAAGCCTCAGAAACCTGAGAGACAGGTATGGTTATTCCCATTTTACAGATGGAACTCTGAGACTCAGTTAGGCTTAGGTGGCAAAATAGAGTTTGAACCTAGGTCTGCTTGATTCCAAACCTTGGATGAAATACATTCCTTTGAGTTTTTCATAAAAAAGGATGGAAAGACTACAAAATCCTCCTCTCTCTCCCCCTCTCTGAGTTCCTACAAAAGCATCAGCTTGAAAGCTGCTTGCTCCTCCCTGGGGATGGCAACATACAACTATCTTTTGTCCTTCAAAGCAAGGGCTCGTTCAACCCCAGTTCCTGTGGCCTGGTGAGCTCTTGCCCGAAGGCTGGGCTAAAGCCAGGGAAGTGGGAACATCAACACAGTGGTGGCCGGTAAGAAAAGACAGAAGGTACAGGGAGTCGCACTGGGCCAAATGCTACCTGACTCCCTTTCTTTCTACCAACTGCTGCAGGATATGACTCTATGCTCTGAACTCATGCCTTTCTAAATAGTATCTGCGAGGAGAGAGGGTCCTCCACATAAAATCAAATGGGAAGAAACACAGCCCCTGGGCTCCTGAACCAACACTGTACCTTCATTTATAACAGATATCAGGTTACCTTCTGCTCATCGGGGACAAAGACCTTCTTGGCCTTTTTGATCATGGGCTGGGGCTTCAGGTCCTCCTCTGCAAACTTGTGCTTCCGAGGGTTGAAGAGCTCCCCACCGGGGACACTGGAGAGGACCAGGTCAGCTGGGTCAGGATTGAAGTTCACATCCACCTCCACACAGTTGGGGTCAATGGGACTGGGTGTCTCCCTCTCCTTTTCCAGGGAGGATTCTGAAAGACACAGAGGCAGGGGTTCCCAAAGCAGCCCGCTGGACAGAAAGACTCACTCATGTCACACACCCAGACACCTGCTTGAATCTCAAGGTTGCACCAGCCACTGCCACTTGGAGTGAAGAAAAACCACAGCAGCATCAACTCCCAAGCCAGACTGGCATAAGTGATTCAATTCAACAACACAAATATGGAAAGAATTCTTTCCTTTAGGAACAAAATGCTCAAAAGGAAACAGAGGTTCTCAAAAAAGACAGGATTTTCCGATTGTGTTTTTCCCCCCAGAAATGTTAAGCAAAACATTAAATCATTATACCCCCTTTACTTCCTGTGGTTTCAAGTTCTCAAATAATGAGAAACAGCCGAATTTCTCTGTGAAATACTATGAGCTAAGGACACAGACTGAACAATGAAATGGCTTCCATTTTTGAGTCCCTTGAGACATATCAGTCACTGTGCTCATTTAGTCTTTGGACAACTCTGAAAGACAGACAGGTGTTAACCTTATCTTACAGATGAAGAAACTGAGGTTCAGAGAAACAACCTGGTTTTCCCAGGGTCACACAGAGGGTAGGTGACCCAACTACAATTTGGGTCCAGGTCTAGCTGACTCTGAATCCTGTTCCCTGCCCTTTCTGGCTACCATTTTAGAGTGGACATTGGATTAAAGGCACTTTCAGAATTCAAAAGTTGCGTATTATTAGAAATAAGTTATATACAAAAAAACTGTATCTTTGGCTTGCTCATTCAATGCTACTGATAGGAATACACAAAATATTCAGTCAGTAGATATTTGTTAAATATCTACCATATGCCAGGTACCGTCCTTGCAAAGACAAACCAGTGAACAAAACAAGTAAAAATCCTTGCCTTCGTGGAATGTTATTCTAGCGGGGGAAGGCTGACATTACACAAGATAAATTAAAAATATCTATAAAAGTGTTGGATGCCATGTGGCTATTTGGGAGGAGAACATTTCAGAAAGAATGAACATCAAGTGTACCAGGATGTGCGCAGGCAAGCACTGGTATGTTCAAGAAACAGAAGGGAAGCCAATGTGGCTGAAGCGAAAGGGTGAGAGGACAGACTGACACGACTGGTCCAAAACATAAAATATAGGGCTTTTAATCCCAATAAAGCAGTGGTTTTCAACAGGGACGATTCTGTCCACATAAAAGAAGGGGGGGGGGGGTGTTCTACTGGCATCCAGTGGGTAGAAGCCAAGGATGCTGCTAAACATCTATAATGCACAGGACAGTCCCTCCCCCTCCCCCTCCCCCAACAACAACAAAAAATTATCTGGTCCAAATGTCAATAGTGCCAGTGATTCTGACTTTTGTCCTGAGATGGGAGAAGCCACTGGAGGGTTCTGAGCGGAGGTGTCACATGATAGGTTTTCACCAGATCATGTACTCACTGGATCCTATTAGAGGAAGTTAATTACAAAGAATTGTAATCAGGAGAGTGAAATGACCAGGGACCAATGTGGTAACTATGAGAATAGTGCAGCCCTCAAATTCTACACCTGTAAAACAAAGAGCCAAGGTGCCAAAGACTAACAACTAGAACTCCCACTCCCTGCTGGGAGGAGCAGACATGGCTACAACCACTTTGTACACTATTTGGAGGGATCTACAAAAGCTGAAAGTATACATGTCTGATGACCCAGCCATACCACTCCTAGGTAAATGCCCCACAGAGATGCACAGATGTATTTATCAAAAGACACACACATAAATGTTCACGGCAGTGCCACGCATAACCTAAAACTAGGAACACCTCCAATGTCCATCAGCCTCAAAATGGATAAGCTGTGGTGTGATCATACAATGGAATATCATCCAAGCAATGAAAATGAACAAACTGCCATAGGCACGATTCTCACAAATCTGAGAAAAGAAGCGAGACAGAGCACACATACCACTGATGTCTTTTAACAGAAGGAACTGAAAAATCAGAAGAGGAAATGCTACTTTCATTTCTACCACGTGTAGAATTCTTTAATATCAATCTTACTTTACCTGTATTGTGGTTTTCTTCTGCCACAGAGCTATTCCATAAGCATGTTTTGTAAATATATTTTGTTAGTGTAAAGAGATTCTGGGGGCACCTGGGTGAGTTAGTTGGTCAAGTGTCAGACTCTTGATTTTGGCTCAGGTCATGATCTCATGGTTTGTGAGTTTGATTCCCATGCTGGATGCCATGCTGACAGCATGGAGCCTATTTGGGATCCTCTCTCTCAAAAAATAATAGATAAAATTAAAAAAAAACCTCTGAGGTGTCTGGGTGGCTCAGTCGGTAAAGCATCCGACTCCTGATTTCGAATCAGGTCACGATCTCACGGTTGGTGAGTTTGAGCCCTGCCTTGGGCTATGTGCTGAGAGCGCGGAGCCTACTTGGGATTCTCTTTCTCCCTCTCTCTTCCCCTCCCCTGCTCATGCTCTCTCTCAAAATAAATAAAGCTTAAAAAAAAAAAAGATTTTGATGCCCACATAATTTGTATGTGTATTATCAAGCTAGCTATAAGCACCTATAAATGCCAGAATATAAACATAATTTGACTTATAATAGGTAAAAACAAACATAACATATAATATACACATATATTCAATTAATGTACAATTCCATGTACGATATACACAATTCCATGCATCTTTGGTGATGGAAATAAGGACAGTGATTATCTCTGGGTAGTAATGACTGAATGGGGCCACAAGACATTTCTTGGATACCAACAGTGCTCTATAACCTGATCTGTGTGGTAATTACGTGGGTGGGTTGACTTTGTGAAGATGCACCGAGCTGTGATATGGGCATTTCTGTATGCTGTATTTCGTTAAGAAGGATAACTTAAAAACAAAACAAAGGCAAATGCTTCGCTACCTAGATTGCCTACGGTATAAAATGTGGGCTCATTTACAGATCTGCCCCCTCCCCACCCACGGACCCAGCCTTCCAGGATAACCTGAGGAGCACAAAATGAGCTGCCTTCAAGCAAGAATTCAGCTGCAATCAGCGGAAGCCTCTAGATCTAATTTTACAGGAGAAAAACAAGGGGCAGAGGAACATGTTAAATGGCACTACGGGGATACAGTCAGAGAAATCTAGCACGTGTAAAACTCTACAGGACCAATGATTGAGTTTCTTCAACAAATAAATTGCAAAGAAAAAAAGGAGAGGGGACCCTGTAGATTACAGAAGATTAGAGACATAACTAAATGAAACGTGTGGGTCTTGTTTGGATCCTGATTCAGACAAACTGCAAAACAGTAACATTTATGAGACAACTTTTTGGAAATTTGAATGCTGATGGATTTATGGTCAATTTTATATGGAAAACGGGTATTTTTGTTATGTTTTTTGAAAGAACCCTTACATTTTACATACATATTGAAATATTTACAGGTGAAATGATATAGTATCTAGGATCTGACTTTAAATCATCAGGTGAGAGAATGGAAGAGGCTATAGAAAACAAGACTGATTATGAGTTAAGAATTATGAAAGCCAAATGATGGTTACATGAAGGTTCATTATAGTTGTCTCTTTTGTATTTGAAAATTTTTCCATAATAAAAAGTAAAAAAATAAAGTAAATAAATATAGAGCATGAGACTTCCTTGGGTGTGGGTCCCCTGGGTTCCATACTGGCTCCTGGGATCCTTCCCGGGATCCACTGGTCTGTATGCCTTTGTAGGGCTCCCTGGGGCAGGGACCATGTCTCTTGTGAAGGGTTCATGTCCAAGCATCATGAAAACAAACCAACCAACCAACCCACCAACCCACCCATCCCCAGAGGTAAAACAGAAAAAGGACAAGAGGAGAGGATAAAGGAGGAGTCCTGAAGGTGATGTCTGTCCTGGCAGCAGGAATGCCTTCCTTGTGCCAGTGCCTAAGCAGTACGTGGCTATGGAGTCAGGCATCCTGGCTTTAAGTATTTGCCTCCGCTGCCTACCAACTGTGTGACCTTGGGCAAGTTAGTTAACTTCTTGGTTTCCTCACCTAAAAACACAGGTTTTAGAGTATCAATCTCTTAAGGTTCTTGTGAGAATTATGTGTTAATGCCTGGTACAGAGTAAGTGGTAAATAAATGTTAGTTGATGTTGTTGTTGTTGTTGATCTTGTTGTTGTTATTACCAGTGTTACAACTACTACTATTATTACTCCTGCCTGAGCTTCCCAATAAGCTGTGGCCAAGTGCACGCAGAGGTAAAGAGCAGTACTGAGGAGATGCAGGATGGGGTCTGTGTCTTGTAAGGCTCAGACTGGAAGGGCTCACTCCACTGTCCTAACCATCTGCAGCACACCAACCAACAGAAAGGCAGCAACTGCGCTGAGGAACTTCTATTTTTATCCCCAGCCTTAGCGGACTGCGCTGAAGGGTGGGGAGCAGAGGAATTCTCCACACGGCAAGCCCCCTAGGACCTGCTCTGAGAGAAAGGCCTCCCTGGGTGTGTGGACTTGAGCAGCCCTCAGTGGGAACTGGGCTTCTTGGGCTGGGACAGGTGGCCAGGCACTAACCTGTGCTGGACGCGGTTTCAGAAGGCTGAAAGACAGCAGTGGAGGAGGATGGTGGGGATGCTGTGGAAGAGCTGGCTGACTCCTTCCCTTCTAGCTCGGCCACGGGCAGCAGCAGGTTCTGGGCCAGGTGGGTGGGGCTGGCGGGAATGCCGTTCTCCAGCAGGAACTCATCCAGGTCCATGTACTCCAGGTGGAAAGACTCGCCATCGTACGGAATGGTCTTGTCCCAGATGGGCGGCATGAGGGAGGCTGAGACGGCCATGGTGCTGGCTGCTGCAGCCTCATCTTCCTCCAGCTTTTCCTTCCCTTTTTCTTTATCTGCAGACACAGAATCTGTGATGAGACACCACACAAGAGGGTAACTCAATCCCAGGAGGCAAGCAGTGGGCCTCCCTGGGCTGACTCCTCTCTCTCAGAGCCCTGATCCATCCCATCAATTTCAAGAGCCCCCTCTGCCTTCTAGTTATAACCTGTTGTTTGACCCAGGCCCACTGGCCTCCTTTAGAGATGGCTGCATGACCTCATCCATGCTTGGGCTTGCCAGAATGTTCACAAGTTCCAGGGCCTGATGTGGTCCCAGGTTTAATTCAGAATAGGCTGTGGGACTGGCATCTGCAGGGGACAGGTTTCAGGGAAAAAAATGGAGTTTCTGGTATCTTAGTGATATTTTAGGAAAGGATATTTTAGGATTCTTCAGGCCAAGAACTTTTGTGTTCTCCTGTCCTGTCCCCTCCAGCTATTCTTCTCCACAGCAACCCAGAATAGGGCTTGAATCCCAGCTCTGCCACCCACTTGCTATGATGTGTGATTTTAGCCATGTTACTGAACCTCTCCTGGCCTCAGTGGACTCCACGGTAAGGATAAAGCAGACTCTTTGGTGAAGACTAGAGGTAACTTTTTTTTTTTAAGGTTTTAGTTTTTAAGTAGTCTCTCCACCCAATGTAGGGCTTGAACTTACAACCCCAAGATCAAGAGTTGCATGCTCCATCAACTGAGACAGCCAGGTGCCCCTAGAGATATGTGTCCTGTAGGGCTCCCGGCACACAGCAGGCATCTGCTATTACTGTGAGCTCATTGAGGGCAGGAACTATGTCTGACTCGTTTCTAGATCTCAAGGGCCACTACAGGAGCAAGCGAAGGGAAAATGAGCATACTGAATGAAAAATGCTGGGTCTGCGAACTGCCTGCCTCCCTTTAGGTTTATTGGATAGAGAGAGCCTGGAGCTGTCTTTTCAGGACCTTTTTCAGAGCAACCGTTTCAAGAGACCTCTATCCCTGAATAAGCTGAGAAGACTGAAGGCAGGTTTTCTGGGAAGAAGGAGAGGCTGGAGCTGAAGAAGAAAAGCTTGTTTCCATTCAAAACAAAGCTAATCAATTAGTGGAGACCGGATCCCACCTAATTGTCTCAGCCCAAAAGTTATGCACGTAGATATCCAAGAAAGGGCAAACTAAGAAAAAAAGATGAAAGAAACGTGACAAGGTTAGAAGGAAATCAAAGTGACAGGGAGGCTAATCAGGGAAGTAGGAGATAAAATCATGACAAGTTCATAATGGGCTTTCAAATTGAGGGAGACAACTTTGAACTCTGGATTCTGAAGTGAAAAAGAGAAATCAAATATGATTATGTTGGAAATAAAGCAGTCATGCATGGACTCCTAGGCCACAGTCAGTCAAAAAGCAGCCTGTTGGTCCAATAAAAATGGACACACCCAGTGTGTTAAAAAGGTGGAGGTTTTAACAAACAGAATTTGGTCATGGCTTCTAACTTGAATTGTTACAACTGCCTTCTGTACCAAGCTTTGGTTTAAAACCAAATGGGAAGTAAGAAAGCCAAGCTTTGGTGGGCTGGGTGGGCCAGATGGCCTCCCTGTTCTCCTCCTCTGAAATCCTGACTCTATATTCTGTTCAGAAATAACTGTGACCAGTGCTGGGTGGGATCATGGGGATCAAAGGAGGTAGGAAAAGGAAAGAGGTAGAAAAACAGCTATACTGAAGGACAAGTAACAATAAATTCGAGGTTTTACCTGGCATAAGCAATTACGAGTAGATACCTTTTTCAGTTTTTACTTTTTAAGTTTATTTATTTTTAAATTTATTGTTACGTAAGCTCTGTGCCCAACGTGAGGCTTGAACTCAGGACCCCACTATCAAGAGTTGCATGCTCTACTGACTGAGCCAGCCAGGAGCCCCAAGGATACTTTTAATCAGTGTTTTTATAAGATGGACTTTTAATTATAAGAGATAATAAAGAACTAGGCCCATCACTCAGGTCACAGGGATTGACATCACTGATTGCCAGTGATACAGTAAAAAGCACCAGGCCAGACTGCGAGTTGTAAGGCCTAGCTAGGTGACCTTGAGGAAGCATCCTCACTTCTGAGCCTCAGCTTTCCTCATCTGGGAAGTGGGGATAATACCTTATAGGACTAGTATGTTAGACTAAGTAAGATTATGTCAAAGTGCTTTGTAAGCACGATACAAATGTAAGGCAGAATTATTGTTTTGGATGATTGTTACTTGGTAATCTTGAATAAGAACCTGAGAGATGTGTACACCTGTTCCAGCAGCCTGTCTCATCCTCACATCCGGGATAATGCAGTGCCTTCAAAACAAAGAAAAGGGTCTGTGCATATGAGGTTCCAAAGCAGGAGGGGGGAGCCTGGCCTTACCTGATGTGCTGAATCTATTTATAACCCAACAATGACAGCCATAGAGATGGGAGCCTCAGAACACACCCAGAAAAACAAGAGAAATGGCATTTTTAAGAAGAAAATAAACTCAAGACAGGTCATTCACAGAGGGCTTATTTTCCTTCCCAAATCCTTGAACTACACTGATGGTTCTTAGAAATGCAAAGATCTCAGATAGAAAGCAGACCTCAGTGCCCCTAAAACCTCACAATAGGTGGCACTCCTTCTGTGCCTTGAACCTCCTGTTCTCAGGCCGAAAAACAGGGCCAAACCTGCTTTCCACACAGGCCCCAGGGACCTTTGTGGCCTAGGAAACCAGAAGAAGCCCAGCCCTGCTATAGTGGCCCCGAAGTCTAGACTCAGCCCCAAACAACCAGGTGAAGGGCCACAGTGGCCTCATTCTGACCCTCGTCCCTCTACCTGCCTCCTGCCTGGCCCCATTCTCCCGCTGGGAGAGCGCCTCGCATCCCCTCTCCTGACACCCCTCCCCCACCTCAGCATCAGAAAAGCTCCCGTGTGTACCTAGTAGCCGGGGATAGGCACACGCAGGGACGAAGTAAGGTCCTGCTCCCAGGATCGGGGAAGTCCATACACAAAGACAATTGGCGCTTCTCAAACTTTAGTGGACTTTGGAATCACAGAGGTGGGGTGCTCCTTCAAATGCAGATTCCTGTCCCAACAGCCACAGATTGGGTGGGCGATGGGTGGGGCCCCGGAACCAGCATTTTAAACTAGCATCCCAACTGATTCTGGTGCAGACATCCTCAGGGAAGGCGCCCTGGAGCGTCCTTTAAGTGGCTGCTACGACCCCCATCAGCCTTCTCAGTAACCCTTCCACGTCGCGCGCCGTGAGGCTGCCCGAATGAACCTCCTCACCGTGACCCCCACCCCACCCTCTCCCTCCTGCCCCTTCCCCGCCAACCCCCATCTGCCCTAGCCTCTCTCGACTCACCCCGACCTTCTCTTCCCAACCCCCTTGCCTCGCCCTCCAGGCCCCTCCGCAGGACAGCTAGGACCTGACCTCCGACCTCCCGGTCCCGCCCTCACAGGGCCCCGCCCCTGCGGAAACCCCGCCCCCAGGCGCGCGCGGACCCCCTCCCCTCACCGAGGCGCGCCTCTCGCGGGGGGTTCTCCATCAGCTTCTTCAGGACCAGTGGGAAGGAGCCCGGCAGGCCCCTTTCTCCAGTGGTGCGCCCCGGTCCCGGTCCCGGCCCCGCCTGCGGCTCCACAGGCGGCTTCTTTCCACCGCCCGCGTCCGACATCGTGCCCCGCGCTCTGCTCGCGCGCCTCGCCTCCCCCGCCCGCCCCCCGAGATGGGCCGGAGCCGTGCGACCCGCCGCAGCTGCCGACACGGGCAGCTACTGCGCAGGCGCCCAGCGGCACCCCCACCTCCCTCCATCCCTACCCCGCCTGCAGACTGGCTCTAGCACATTAATTATTCATGAGGCCAGGCCAGCATCCCCGGATCGCAGCTTTGGATTGGTCCACCCTGTGAGGAGGGCAGGCGCAGCCTTCTGGGCCGTGATTGGTTAGGCCGCCGGGGTAAGCGAGGCACGTGTGGGGCCAGGTGAGGAGTAACGCCGGAGGCCCCGCCCCGTCCGCCCGTGTCACCTGATTGGCGCCTGCCGGAGTCGGTGTCACGTGCCCTCTTCCGCCGCAGCCCCTTACCCTCTACCAGTGGTTTCACCATCGCCTCCCTCTTCATAACCCCCGCTCTCCTCCCAGACCACCGTAACCGTTTCCCCTTCACTCTCATCGCAATCTCGCCACCTTCCCGACGCGCCACTGAAGACAGGCTGGGCTGGGAGTGGCCAGGCCGGCCGAGGGAGCCTATCAAATCGCCCGCTCGGGCCGCACGGCCGTCCCCCCGCGGGTCACGTGGAGCCGCAGCCCTAGTCTAGTGGGGGGAGGGGAAAGAAGAGGAAGGCACCGAGCAGCCAATGGAGGGCGGGGGCGGGGTCCGGGGCGTTGCACGAGGCGCAGCACGTGCGGGGCTGCGGCCCGGAGGGGAGGGGCGGGCTTTTTTGTTCCGGGGACTTTGCCCAGGGTCGTGGGATAAGAACGCAAAACCAGCGCGGTGGCACCCCCTCCTCCCCCGCGACCCAGAGGTTGGCTGAGGGCAGGGCCGCAGACGGCGACCTGCCCTGCCCGTACGGTTGGCCAGAGCTAGCTTGGCCGCTGCTGGGGGGTTGGGGCGGAGGAGGTGTCAGGTTCCCCGCTGATCCGGGTTTCTGGTGCGGGTGTGGCGGCCAGATAAACACTAGCGTGGAGGGAGCATTCTTGAGGCCCGCGGGTGGAGAGAAAGGGCCGGCCCCGAGCCGGGGCCCGGGTACACGCTTCCGCCCTCCCACTTACTAGCTTATGACCTTGGGAAAGTCGCGTGGCTTCACTCAGAGCCTGTTTCCTCATCCATACAATTCAGGAGTTGGGCTAATCTGTAAAATCCTATACAGCTCTGAAATTCTGTTCCTCTGCAGGACCTTTCCTTCCTTTTCCTGGGGAAAAGCGAAGCAAAACAATATTCTTTTACACAGGGTACCGGTTACACGCTTTGTGGGAGAACCTCCTTTTTTTCCCCCCTTAAAACACAAAAACCCCCCGGGCCTTCTTCCGGAAACACGTAAAAATGTAGTATGTGAGAGGGTCCACAAAGTGTGGAGGCGGTAGAGGAAGCTGCTCCTGTACAGCGCCCAGGAACTTTGCATCTCATGAAAGTGTAAATGATGCTCTGCTTTGCACCCAAACAGTACTACACGCTCCCTGTCTAAACTCCCAGAGCCGGGTAGGAGTGGGTGGGGAGGGGGTGCTTTGGCCCGTTTATCCCGTTTCTCACCAGTGAGCCTGGGCCTTCAGTAGTCAGGCTGGGGAATGGCAGCTTGCAGTCCTTGGGGCTAGGTGTAGGAGCAGCACTCAGCTAGCTGAAAGCTGTCAAGCTGATGCAATCAGAATTTTGCTGGGAGTTGAGGAAAGAAGTTGGGCCCCTGAGCAGGCCTGGAAAGCAGGAGGTTTGAAGGGCCTCTGGGGGATGGTTGGGACAGGGTGATGGAATTTGACTCCAAATTCAAGTTCTGACTGCCATGCTCATTAGACTTCGGTCACTTTCTGGCTCATACCTCCAGCCAATTGCTTCACCTCGCCAGGCCTCCTTTCCTAATATATCAAATGGAGATAGGACAGGATCTACGTTGTGGGGTTTCCATAAGCCAATGCACTAGCACAACTGTAACCCTGCAACAACTGGTATTTTTCGTAATTTTACTAAAACTCTTGGGTACAACTCTACTGCTTGATGTATGCCCGTGTGATTCTCTGTTTAGTAGAAATACCAAAATTGTGCACAGAAAATCTGTTGTGTTGGAGACTTGTTCGTGAGAGTTCTGAGTGTGGCCGAGCAAAGGAATCTTTAGGGGGCACCCAGCTGGCTCAGTTGGTGGAGCATGGGACTCTTAATGTCAGGATTGTAAACTCCAGGTTGGGTGTATAGATTACTTACAAATAAAATCCTTAAAAATAAGGATATCTTTAGGAGAAACTGACCTAGAGGTTTTTAGAAACACATTTCAAAGGGTAGCCCAAGGAAATAGACATGATTTTTTTTTTTTTTTTTTTTTTTTTTAATGGCTACTTTGGGGCGCCTGGGTGGCTCAGTCGGTTAAGCGGCCGACTTCGGCCCAGGTCAGGATCTCACGATTCGGGAGTTTGAACCCCGCATTGGGCTCTCTGCTGTCAGCACAGAACCCGCTTCGGATCCTCTGTCTCCCTCTCTCTCTGCCCTTCCCCTGCTTGTGCGCGCTCGCTCTCTCTCTCTCTCTCTCTCTCTCTCAAAAATAAATAAACATTAAAAAAAATGGCTAGATTGACCATGGAGAGACTTGCTGCATTAGAGTTAAATGTATATTTTCATGGCTAATATGACATCACTGAAGGGGAAAAAAACGTTTGGATTTGAGATCATTTAAGAGTGGAAAGTTTTAACATTTGCTTATAACAAAGGTGGGGTGTAGTAAGAAGGAGTAAAGATTTAGGTATCTTTGTAAGCTACAGTTATCCAGAGGGCATAATGCCAACTCCACTTACCACCCAGCCTGGAGCGACCAACCTAACAGGCCAACGACACTGGTGAGCAAGACAAGCAGGTTAGGGCTTTACAACTCAGTTTTGATTCCATTCTCTTTTCGTGTCCTGGCACTCCCTAGAAAGGGTTTTTTTTTTCCTCCTGGATAACCGCAGGCTAAATGGTGTGTCACAAGCACTGTGGGAACACTACAAACGTGTTCTCTCTCGTGCTTGCTTGTAAACTAGGAGGTTAGCTACATTGTGGACCGGCAGCTTCAACAGCACCTCCCTGGAGGTGGGGCGGGAGCCATTCCATTGGGGCTTCCCTGGCCGGTAGCCCCCTGTCTACCCCCGTCTCCTATCAGTAAAGTGGGAACAACATCGTGGCCTCACCCCTTCTCCTAGAGGAGGAATAGGTGTTGTGAGGAGTAATTAGCTGATTTCCACAGTGTCTGGGAGCCCTACGAAGAAGAAAATCTCCATAAAAAGAACATGTCATTACATGGCTAAGACTCTAAAGGTATGAAGCGGTACCTCAGTGTTCTTTAGTGACAGGGTTTGAATTCAGTGACGTCTCGAGGGAAGCGTGGTCCAGGGGGCGGCAGTGAATTTGTGGGCTTGAAGGCAGGCCTGGTTGGGTCTCCCCTCAGCCCGCTGACTAGCCACCTGGCCTTGGGCAAGGGGCTTCTCCTGCCTAAGTCTCGGTGATTTTTCTCTCGGAAACAGATGGGTGTGTTTACGTCACAGAGCAGTTATGAGGATAATGTGTGACAAGCGCTCTCAGGTGCCCGCCTGAACAGTGTATGGCATGGAGTGGGTGGGTCTCCACCCTTCCCCTTCATTCAGGTGCTGTTGGGTCAGGAGCAGAATTATTTTGGGGAGGCTGGGTTCTAGAGTCAAACTACAGCAGAGACATGGATGTGAAATGACCATTTTCCATAGCGAGGCTGGCTTTAAATTCTCCCTAGTGTTCCGGAAACCTGCTGACCAACCCCAGTTCAAAACTTAACTGAGCATATACAGAACAAGTACCTTTCATTAAGCCATCGTGTAGACTTGGAGTATTATTTAAACTTGAAGTTCAGAGGAGCTAAAACTCCAGCAAGGGAGCCTTTGGCCAGATACCCCACGATGATCTATTTGGCCACATGCTCAGCATCTGGTAGGACAGACCTCATCTTCTGGCCTACTGAGATGTGACGTGAGCATGGTGCGTGTGCGAGCAGGACAATGCGAAGGCTTCCCCAGAGCTCCAACAAAGCCCGGTTATCTGTGTGCTTTGCCAACACCCAACGCAGGGGGGCACAAAACTTGGTTCAAGGTAGTAGATAAAAAGCTGTTGGCTGGCTTTGTTGGCAGTGCTGCTGGTAGGAAGGTTAACAAAATCTTTCAGAGCCAAGTCATATACATTTGGAATGTTATTAACGTTAAGGAACAGTCGTCGTGTTGATTCACAGCGGAACCTGGAATAACAAACAGGAGCCATCCTTGTGGCAAATCCCCCAGCGCAAGCCTGGCCAACGACCCACATACCTGTGGCTGCATAGTTCTGGGCTGTGGTGTGTACCTTGGTCTTAGTGTGTTCTAGGGGAGAAGTGGTGGGTGGAGGCTCTTCACTAACTCTTGCCCATCTCTTCAATGCGAGTTTCCTGTTTGGCTTGCATCTTGTCCACTCCCAGGGTTCGGATTACAGATGGAGAGCTGCCCTGAGAGGGCCATTTCCAGACAAGCCATCACCTCCATCCAGCCTGTGCCACGTCTCAACAGCCACCGCCTGACAGCCACGGTGTCTCCAGTGAAAGCTGTGTTGACGGCACAGTGGTAGGGTGTGGGCTCTAGAACCAGACCATCTGGATCCGGTTCCTACTTTGACTACTTCTTGTGTGACCTTAGGCAAATTACTTAACCTCTCTGTGCCTGAATGTCAAAAGGAGACAATGCAGGCATGCTGCGGAGAACAGCACTTGGCACAGAGCAAGTGCTCCATTGAAGTTAACTCAGCATAATCACATTTTGGGTTGTTCTGGGAATACCTCATTCGTCCCCACTTGCCACTTCCCCAAGAAAAGTGGGGGTGGGCGGCGACCTTCAGGCAGGGCGGTAACAGCTTCACTCTTCTTCATGATTTTCAGGGCCCTGCAGGCTCTGCCCCCTGAGGGTCTCTCCAACCTAACCTCTTCCTTCTCTCCCCCTTGCTCACCTTTGGCCACCATGGTGGCCTTTTACTCCCCAGACACGTGTCTTTCCTCCCCTAGGAAAGGGCTTTTGCAGGTGCTGTTCTCTCAGCCTGAAAGTTCTTGGGGTTGCTCACTCTTCCTCACTCTCCAGGCCTCAGCTCCAGTGTCACCCCCTTCCCTCGGGGAGGCTGGCCACGACCCTCCTCCTGGCTGATTGTCTGCCTCTCCCCACTGGAATGCAAACGCAGGTGAGGGGGCAGTGTCTGCCTCATTCTCCCCGGTGCCACAAGCTAGCAAAGGCTCAATAAGCAGTCAGGACATCTGATTGGATGATTGAAGAGACCCTGGGGAATCCTGTGGGAGGGGAGGAGCCTGGGAGCAGGCAGAGCAGGGTTGGAACTCCTGACAAGCATGCGGCCTTCCCTTTCCTGAGCGTTCCTCGTTGTGGAATGGACAATCATACCCCCTTGCAAAGCCACTTCACGCATGGGGATGTAAAAGCTCACACTGGAAACAGCGCTTTTAAAATCAGGATTCATTCCCTTGGCAACCTAGCTTTGGGCCAAGCTCATAAAGATGCAGAGCCACCTGGAAGGGGCACTCCTGGACACTAACTGATAGTTTCTGGAACTGGATGAGAATGAGTTTATCACATTCCTCTGCCTGGTGATGGTGGGGAACATACAGAAAAGAAGGCTCTGGGTCCCTGTGGTGGGAGGGAAGAAGAGAGGCTGGCCCACACACCGGGCCGGAGGGTAGCCGATCCCTCTGAGTGCACTTCCTCATTTAAAAGCGGCAGTGAAGATTAAAGGAGGTAACAAGCCCAGTGCAGAGAAGACCAGCTCCCCTCCTTTTCCCTGAAAGCAAACTTCCGATTTCCCAGTTTTTCTCTGGTTCCACCAGGCTGGGAGTGGAGGCAACCACATGGACTTTTACTGAGGCCAAACTCAGGACAGCCCAGGCTGCATTGAGCCTACCTCTTGGGCCACTTAACTCAGTCCTCCAAGGGGAGGACGCCCAGGCCCTTCCTGTGCACCCCTGCCTTTGCCCTAGCAAGTCCCCCTAGGATCCAGCCTATTGTTCAGCCCTTTCTCTGGCCAGCACAGCTGGCACCGTTAGGTGCAGACAATGGCACCATGCCCTGGGAGCCTCAGCTCGTGTTTCCAAGGAGACAGCCCTGTGTGTGTGCTCCCACAAACTTGCAACATCCAGTTCTTTCAAGGAGAATATCCATGGGAAGGAGGGTGGAAAGAAGGGAATGAGGGTCAGATTACAAATGTGATGTTGGTGGAAGGAGCAGAATACCAGGCTCAGCTGCTCTTTGTCTTTCGCAGAGAAAATTGTGGCACTTCACGGTTTGCAAAGGCTTCCACATAGGACAACTCCTCTAATCCTGGCAACATACCTGGGAAGCAGGTGTTCTTTTTGCCCTTTTACAGACTGGGGGGGAGGTGGGGAGGGGGGGGCATGTCCAGGCTCCCCTGGTGGGTGGCCCACAAGTAATTCTAGTCAAGGGGTGCCTGGGTGGCTCCATCAGTTAAGCGTCTGACTTCCCCTCAGGTCATGATCTCACAGTTCATGAGTTCAAGCCCTGAGTCAGGCTCGGTGCTGACCACTCAGAGCCTGGAACCTGCTTCAGATTCTGCGTCTCTCTCTTTTTGCCCCTCCCCTGCTCATGCTCTCTCTCTCTCTCTCTCAAAAATAAATAAACATTAAAAAACAATTCTAGTCAAAAGCTCCCTGAGGCAGGTACCCTGTCTGCCCAGCTCAAAGCGAGGGACTTGTTCAACCTTGGGTGTGTTTTCATGCTACTTATCTCCCTGAAAAGGAGGCCCGAGGGACCAAAGGTGGTAGAAATATGGGGGGCCGGCCTCTGAGCGTAGCTGAGGCCCCGTGCGTTGAGGTAAGGACAGGGTGTAAAGATCTAAGTGTGGTTGAGGGAACCGGAGTCTTTCCAGAAGCTGAAGAAGAAAGTGAGAGATAGACTGTGCGGGAACAGAATTACCTCTTGGAAGAGGATCCTCAGGAGAAAGAGCAGGAGTGGAAACAAGAATAATCCTTAGGGATCAGGGACCAGAGACAGAGAAGAAACTGAGTCAGGGCTTAGGGTACAGACCCCCTCTTTGGCTGGATATGAATTTGTCTGCCCTCAGGAAAGTCAGTCACCCTGGCGGCCAGAGTGAGGGTCCACCAGGTGGCCACTACAACCTTAAGCCATGGAAGTCTCCATCCTGGTTAGCTGTGCTGGAGAAAGTCTGCTCGACCAGGGACAGGAAAGAGGTGAAGGTCGGCACAGGCTGGGGTGGGAGGCCCAGGGCAGCAAGAGGGAGAGGGGCCCCGAGGTTGGGTGCTAGGGAGCATCTTTATACTAGAACACGGCTGCAGGGAGAGCAGGGTCTCATGAGAGCACACCTGGGTTTTTTCACACCGTGCACGGCTTGCCTCTAAAATTCCCTCACGCTGGACCCAAGATATGCTCTGCATGTGACCTAAATGTGTGCCG
Organism: Puma concolor; assembly: GCF_028749965.1. NCBI lineage: Eukaryota > Metazoa > Chordata > Mammalia > Carnivora > Felidae > Puma > Puma concolor. The sequence continues at coordinate 7,579,860 of NC_141673.1, forward strand.
AAGCAGTCACTGGGCTGGAGAAAGGGGGGGCGGTTTGTAAACAGGCCGCCGTCCCCCACGGAGAAACCACCCCTTTCACACCAAAGCAAAGGGTGAACAATCCCGAGGACCGGCCGCGCTCTGGGGCGACTAGCCGACCCTTTTGTTCTCCCACTGAGCGCAGATGCCAGTGTCAGGGGACACAGGGGAAGAAAACTTATAAAGTACTCGCTGCATGACTGCTGGAGATTCTCATTCCGTGTGGCATGTGTATTCTTTTCACCAAGGAATATTGGTTTTCAGGTAGGTACATTCATTTTTATCAAAGATGAGGAGAGGGACATGATAGGAGGTGGCATGAGAATCTGGTCCATGACCCTTGGACCAACGCAGCCGTACCAGCCAAACTGATTTTCAGCCAGAACTCGCCAGTTCTTGGAAAAGCTCGGCCTGAGAACCTGGGCAAGCCCCCTCAGTGCCAGACCCCGATTTTGCCCATCCACAGAAAGCAATGGGGACTTTCCAGCGTTAGCTCTAGGGACCAGCTGGAAGCCAGCGGCCAGCAGCTGCTGTCATATTTCTAAAGCCTTGTCATCCTGGTCCTGAGTTGCCCCGAGAACCCTTCCCTGCCCAGCTGACAGCTGTCCCTGCAGGGCTGCTGGTCGCCCAGGTGCTCCCTGTGCGTGCACTGGGCCATCCGGGGACACCCTACCTTCCTTGCGTGCCTGGACCTACATCTAGCTTTTGCAAGGACTTCTAGCTTCATCCACCCACACGGCCCTTCAGAGATGTCAAGAAAAAGTCAGCTGCAGCTTTATTGCCCAGGCTGAGTTGAGGGTTTCCAGGGAAGATGGGCTTCTCCTGGTTAACAGCTGGGGGCCTGAGCCAACTCCTTCTAATGATACCCACCTCTGGGGTGGCCCCGACTGCCTCAGCGTTCAAAACCACCGGGGGGTGGTCTGAGGGGCCTGGGCCCAGAGCTCTGTGAGAGAGCCCACAGGGACCGTGCCCTGAGCTCTGGGAGCCACCTTCCCCGCCTTGGGCAGTGTCTCCTCACTCCCCAGTGGGGTGAGAAAGAGGGCAGGGGCTGTGGTGTCTGTCCTCAGGCTCCAGAGTTTGGGAATAGCTAAGAGTCCTTTGTAAGGAAGTCCTGTGGGGACAACCAGGGCTCTGGTGGTGAGACAGATCTGGCGCCAGCACAGCAGGATGAGGGAGAGCCTAAGAAAGGTCCCTAGGACACCCGGGGCTCCTAAGTCAGACACTGGCAGCAGAGGACTGCTGGGCTCCTTTAAAGGCACATGTGGATTTTGAGCACCGAGGACCTGGGTGTGAGCCCCGGACACCTTAGAAGAGATTTGGAGAGAGATGTATCAGGAGGGCGCACTCCGAGAACCCTGGCCCCCAAATCTAACCGTGGGCTTCGGTGTCTCAGGCAGAACTCAGGAGACACCTGGCGCTGGCTGCTGGCGCTGCCCCTCGGTCCACGCCCTCTCTGCTGGCTCCCTGGCCTCGTGTTTGCCTGTGTATCCTAGGAACCGGGGCTGCGAGCCTGTGGTCCTGTTACATAACAGCTTCCATCCCATCCAGGGGTTCAGCCCTCCAGCGAGCGGGAGCTGAAGCAGGCGAAAGGAGGAAAGCCTCTTCTCCAGACACAGGAGGCTGCCCACATCTACAGTCTCTGCCAGCCCGCTGCCATCCCAACGTGCGGAGGGAAGGAACCAGATAAGCAGTCAGCATTCAGTGCATTCTCTGGGCAGGGCGCTCCGGTCCTGCCCTCGTCCCACGTGAGCACAGCACCTGTCAGCGGCCACACACTGGCCGTGGCTTCCCAAAGCTAGCAGGCCTCGGAGGCAGCCCCCGAGTTGCAGTGGCGCTCTCCCCCACTGTGTCCCTCTCTGCACCCAGCCCTCCGCCTGCCCGGGAAGGGGCCAAGGGCAGACCCCTACCGAGGACCCTCCCTTGCCTGGAGACGCCCGTCCTGCCACTGGTGCCTGTGACTGCCCCCACCCCTCAGGCACATGGGCAGCCAGCCAACGCAGGCCACCTCTGTTCCTACCTGTCCTCTTCTCTGGCCAAGGCAGAGAGTGCTCCAGCAGGGACTTGAGGACCTCAGGCATGTCCATGGCAGGGGCCACTCCAATCCGGTCACAGCTCGACATGGCCCGGCAGGAGGTGCTTGCTCCGGGAGTTCAGAAGCAGCTAGAGAGACAGGAGCGGGCCCGGGAGCCGCAGGCTCTGGAGGCGGGCGGGGCGGGAGCCTGAGGCAGCCAATGGGCAGTAGGGGCCCCGGCCCACCCGTCCGCCCCCAGCTCGGCCACCCGCCAGCTCCGGCTGCAGCCAGGCCTTCCCTTCCCGCTGCCTGGCAGGGCGGGCCTGGCTCTGCGCCAGTCGTAGCACGTGGAGCCGCCGCGCCAATCCTCTGACAGAGAGCCCGGGCTGTTATCTAACTTTGCAAAGGGAAGTTCTCCCCCAGGCTGGGAGCCATAACCGGGGCCTGCCAGGTGAGAACAGGGAGATGGCTCCACGCCCACAGCAAGTGTGCCCTGCACACTCAGGCACGCTCGGCCGAGGGGCCCCGGTGGCCAAGTGCAGCAGAGGGCAGGGCCGGCCATGGAGATCAGTTTGGGCTGGAACCTGAGACCCTGGCACCCCAGGCAGCTCAGGACAGAGGACATACTCTGTGTTGGCACACACTAGCACGGGAAGGGGCATCACACGTTCACCTGCAAGCTCGTGAGCCCAGAGAGGTTTGTTGGCATGTTTTGAGGCAGGCATCCGTATGCTCCGCACATGTGTCCTGCAAGGCACACAGGTTTGCGTGTGGTGTGTGCAATTGCGGCTTTGCCATCTGCAGAGCCTGAAGTCTGCGCTCCTACAAGAAGTGAGAATATCTGCAGCCTGGGATTCCTTTGGTCTTCCGGGGAGGGGAAAGAGGCAGGTGCCCAGCAGACAAGCCCTGGGAGGGCAGGCAGAGCAGGCACCATTGAAAGGGAGCAAGCTCTGCCAACCTGGTAGAGGCTGGTCTCGGGTGACGTCCTGCTGCCCAGCCCATCCTGGGGACTTGCGTGGCAACTGGCTGTTTGTTGTAGCCCCCGCTCTCTGGCCCTCTCACCAGGACATTGGCCTCCCCAGGCCACTTGAATGTGTGGTCAAAGCCAAGATTTTGTATGTCTCCCTCCATTGAAGACTGACATCAAACTCGGCCGGCGGGGTGGGGGTGGGGGTGGGAGGGATGGTGTCAGGCCGCACACGGACATGGGATCTTGAACAAGTTGCATAGCCCTTCTGGGTCTCAGTTCCAAAACTACTCAGTGTTGTGACCTCTAAAGTTCCTCTCAGTTCTGGTTCTGTCTCTGACGATCCAAGTAGATGCAATAAGCATTTGGTTCCCTGTGCATAGATGATTTCTATGCAGTTCTTCACTGTTTTCCAAAAATATTTCGTACAGAAGCAAAAATACTCCAGGAACCCCCCTGGCCTCTCCAACAGCCCTCAGCCTGTCCTCTACATACCCTCCCCTCCTCCCTAACAGCCTTCCCCAAACTATGCTCTTTTCCCAAATTAATTAAAAGTTAATTTCAAGTTTTGAATACAAAGAACATTATATGGCTCAAAGCTCAACACTTTTGATAAAGGTATACTTTAGAAATATAATGTCAGGGGTGCCTGGGTGGCTCAGTCGGTTGGGCCCCTGGCTTCAGCTCAGGTCATGATCTCACAGTTCATGAGTTCGAGCCCTGCATCGGGCTCTCTACTGTCCGCTCAGAGCCTGATTCTTTGGGTCCTCTGTCCCTGTCTCTCTCTGCCCCTCCCCCACTCCCAAGCTCTCTCAAAAATACATAAACATTATATGCACATATGTAATTTCTATCCCTGTCCTTCCTCCCCATTCCTCTACCTCATAACAAATTTAGTTTCTTATTTATCCTTCTAGTGCCCTGTGCTTCTGAGACCCTGGGCAGTGAGGGTGAGGTGGGCCTCGCATTCAGGTTGCCTCAAGTTGACCTGGGATTTGCAGGCTGGAGCTGACTGAACCACTCCCTGGCCTAAGAACTCTCTGGTGTGCTAGACTGGCTTACCACAAAGGTGCAGTGGGTAGGTGCCCACAGAGCATGATTCCAGAGGCAACAGGAAACGCCCTGTGTCGCAAAAATACCCACCTGATAAGTGACATTCCGTCCTCGGACATTTGTCCCTATGAACTCTCTGCAGAACCCTTCCAATGTACAGATGTGCTAAGCATCTAAGACCATAAGTGAGTACTTGCTGCATACCTGGCACCAGCCAAGACTTTGTGAGAGATTCAAAGTTAAGTCAGAAACCCGGCCGGGCAGGTCCCCGCCCTTAGGGAATTTTCATGCCACTGCAAGTCAGTCCAGGTGGCACCCCTACTCCAGGGGGCCCAGTTGGCAGTGTCACCTGTGCTCCCACAGAGGCCACATCAGCAGGTTGCTGGGTCAAGAGGCTGGAGAGGGTAGAGATGGGGAAAGGGGAGGCCGCATAGAAACCCGGAGACATTTGGAAGGGGCCGCATGGCAGGCGTGTTGGGATTGTCTGCACTTCTTGGGTTTCCTGGCTCAGAGGTCTGATGCCTACTAGAGATGGCTCCCCTGGGAGGGGGTATATATGGATGCAGTTTCTGGCAAAGCCCTCAAGGGCTTTCTCTAGAGAGGTGCAGAGCCCCTTCACCATCTGCAGGTCCCTGACAGTCACCCCACCTGCCCAGGGCCTCCCTCAGAAGCAGCTTCCTCAGAGGCAGGGAGAAGCCTGCTAGGGCTCCATGGTGGTGGTGGTGGTGCTCACTGTGACCCTTACTCACAGGAGGGAAGACCAGAAACAGATGTGTGTTCAATAACTGGGGGCTGCTCAAGTCAGCTCCGGTCCCTTGATGAATAAAGTGTCGGCCACTGATCATAATACCTAAGTTACATCAGGGCTTGGAGACACGCATGAAATACAATTGAGAGAAAAAGAAAGATGCGGGACAATGAGTGCGCATTGACAACCATGGGACAGCAATCTTTTGAAGCCTCTATCCCAGTTTCACCTCCTCCAGGAAGCCCTCCCTGGATCTGGCACCTGCAATGCCTCCCACCGCAGTGCCTGTCAAACCATCCTGCCCTCTCCCATGTAGGTCTGTATCCGCTGGCAGACTTGGGTTCAAGGGAAGCCACATTTCTTCAGTAACCTTGTTCCCAGGATCTGAGAGTGGGTGCTCAGTGAATGTTTACCAACTTGAGCTAAAGGAGGCCCAGAAGAGAATTTAGGGGAATGTAGAGAATTTAAGAGTTTAGTCCACCAGGCACATTGAAGTCCTGCTTATCTTACGGTCTTTGATTTTCTGAATTCATGGGAGGTCTGGATGCAGGTTCGTGATCTCTCCAGCTTGAGGATGGGTCTGGAGGTTTCCTTTGGGGGCCTGTACTTTGCCATGCCACTTTGGTTTTTCACGGTGCTACCAGGGGTGCTGAGAACCCCAGACCGTCAGCGCTGAAGGGACCTTTGCCAATCACCCAGTTCCCAGTGTTTCTTGTTTTACTGTCTCCTGAGGGTCCTTGGAACCTTTGCTGAAATGTCTCTAAGATGTGGACACCAAATGTGCAGCGTTGTCACGGGGAACAGACATGCTGCATCCAGTGTCTGGTGCACAGGTGCTCAATCAAGCTGCTGGTTTCTCTTGCTCATCCGGTCATTTATCAAGCACCTGAGCCCCTATGCACCTATGGCCCCCTGTTCCTGGTGTCACTCCACACTGCAGTTGACAGCTATCTGGTGAGAGCTTGCTCTTGAACATATGTGGCCCCTCCCATCAGGGTCCCCCTCCATCCCTTGCAACACACACAACCCAAGAGATTTGAGAAAGTACCTCCCATCCCAGAAGATATGGACTTCCCCGAATTGAGAATTCCCAATCTAATATACTCTCTCCTTTTAAAGATGAGAAATCTGGGTCCCGAGGAGTCCAGGCTGCAGTCAGAATCATATTCCAAAGCAATGGCATGCCTCCTCGCTATTCTGGAAAAGCCACACCCAGAAAGGGCACAGAGCCGACCCTCCGGAATTCAGGACAGTGTCCTTGATAAAGGCAGGGAGGTGTGGGTACCTCAGGACCCCCATGCGGAAGGCTGTGAGCAGGCAGGCTGCAGGAGAGCCAGTGAAGGGTGGCTGCTGGGGCCTCTTGTACACAGCACAGCTTGTCCTTGCCAGCCGAGGCGCTGCCTGAGCTGGGGTCAGCTGGGTGGCCCTGTTTACACAGGGACACAGACCTTCTGCCCCTCACCCCTCGGAATTTCTGCCTTTAGGCATGCCCAGCACCAGGCAGCTCTGCTCCAAGTGGACAGAGCAGCCCAGGCCCCTGGGCACAAGCTCCAGGCAGGGAGGAACAGGAGCGACAGAGGTCGAGGACAGAGGTCAAAGTACACACGTTTATTTTCTAGAACAAAGGCTAAAAGAATCAAGTTTCTTTCATTTTATTTTAAGAAGGACAAAAATTGTTATTAAAACATCTACATTATTATCAAGATACTAGACCTTATGAATATTTAATATTAAAGTGTGGTATTCTTAAATTTTTAATACACAGACATTTTAAAAGGACCATTAAATTGATTACTGCCCAGCTGAGAAATGCAGCGTCCCTCCTTCGCCCTACTCCAAAGGGATACTCACATTGGGGGCGCCTGCCCCCCCCCCCCATCACTATGTTTAAAGTATTGTCCCTGCCTGCTGGCAGTAGGCACGGGCCCCTGATTCAACTCTCCAAGCCTCCCAGTCAGGGTCATGACTGAAATAATCACCCTCATCCTTCAAAGTGTACTCCTGTCCCCAGGTCCCCCACCTCTGGCCCTCTTCCCAACCCTGTGGGGGATCCAGCTTTGGCCAGGCCAGGGAGCCCCAGATCCCAGGGGACCCTGGATGGCTAACATGTTGAAGAAAAATCTGGACACTAATCCTATTCTTCTGGGCGGAGACAAACACCAATCATTTTCTTTCCTGGAGCACCACTGCTCTCTCCCGGCAAGGCTGGAGTGGTCTGGAAACTGGGCCCAGGCGAAGCCACTCCTGCCCTTGCTGAGAAATCACCTCCAACCCATGGCTCCAAGTCCCCGAATCTGAAAAATCCCTCTTAATTACACACCAGGATGGCTGCATTTTCTGGCCAAATTCTTTATCTTTAGCCCTCATTAGAAGTGATTCCTTGGATACCACACACATATATAATATTATATAGAGCGATATATTTAATACCTGTGTATATATGCATCACGGGGGCGACATATATACACACTAAAAACGAGGCTGGTGACGACAGACTGCAACACCACGGATCAGGGAAAACAAGTGTCATCGACATTCACAGCCACGGCCCCCACCTCGGGTGTGGTCTCTCCTCCCCTCCAGCCACGCCACCAGCACGAATCTGCTGGCCTGCTGGGGGAAGGGGGCAGGGAGAAGAAAGGATGCATGCCACGATTACTGGGAAAGGCTGGGCAGTGACAGCAGGAGGAACAAGGTTCTCTGCGTCTGGGGTGCCCATAATCACATCATTGCTCACTATCGATCCTTGCTTGAGGAGAAATGAGGGGGATTCCATTTTCTTTTTCTCACCCCCCACCCCTGACTCCAGCTGTGGTCCCCGGTTCCTTCCGGGGGGCCCCACTTCTTGTGCCAACAGTGTGGGGCGTTCTGGAATGTCTCAGGAACCAGGGGAGGCCGGGTCTGCCCACAGCGGGTGGGATGGAGAGGAGGGGGTGCACGCAGACAGGTCAGACGAGAGGCATGGGAAAGGGCTTGGTGGCTGGAGGTAGGGGCCGGGGGTCAGCTGAGGTCCCAGGCAGCTGGCAGGGCCGGGAATCAGGGAGGGCTGGGACAGACAGGCGTGACTGTATTCTGGGTCTGGGGAGAAAGGGATGAGGGCCATGTTGGGTCCTCAAGAAAGAGGAGCTGTGTCCCATCCTAAAGTGACCCATGGTGCTCAGCGATCCTAGAGTGGCCCATGGCATTCATCTCCCTTCTCTCCACGTTCCCTGACCCCCACCCTTCCCCTTCTTCCCAGTGCATCATGCAGGAGCTGAGCCCATGGTGCCCTGCCTGTTACCACCGCCCTGAGTTGGCGTGGGAAGCAACTTGCTGCTACACTTGCTACGACCATCCTCTGGAGGGGACCGTCCCTCTACAGGGTGCTGCCATGACCAATCCCCTGAGCCTCCCTTCTTCAGCCAACAAGTTCCACTGCCTGGAGCCCCCGTGGCACACTGATTCAGAGACTGTCATATCCCTGCCAAGAGCCTGGAGGCTCCAGCAGACAACTGGCCCTGAGCCTTTTGACTAGTTTGCCTCTGGCTTTACCTTGTGCCGTGGGCGGGAGACCCTGAGCAGATCACCCCTCCCTTCCAGGCCTTAGTCTTCCTATCTGCAATAGGGGGGGCTTGAGCTGAGTCATCTCTGAGGACTCTTAGGACCTAAAGTCTACATTTGGTGGCTCACAAGGGAGGAGGGCTGGGCTGGTGGCCGGACTGGAGAGGCTCTAGAGATCATCTAGCCCAGCCCCTCCCACTCTTCCAACCAAAGGGGAAACTGAGGCCCCAGAGGGCAAGCGACCAGTATTGTGTTCCCAGCTCCACCCTGGGGCTGCATTTTAAAGCTAATTGGGGCCCGCCAGCCCTCTGTTGTGTACTGATCTGCCCCCAGGGAGGTGGGGATGAGGTGAGGGTGGGGCAGGGAAAAGGACCCTCCTGCTGCAGATTCAAGTGGGGACCCCAGGCTCCCCAGCCCTGAGCTTTGGGCCCCCTTTAGGAGCAGACAGAAGTTAAAGCTGTAGGCTGAAGCTGGAGGGGTCAGCCAAGCCCCTCCCTCCCCAACCAGGAGAGCGGGGGCTTGGGGTGTCTGCCCAGGGTGTTCCAGCAGGACGAGGACCCTGGGACCGCTTAGGGCTACAGCACACGCACCTGGGTATGCACACAGGTGGTGGGGGCAGAGAGGACGGAGGACAGACGGGGCCCCAGGGGGCCGGGGGCTGCCTGACGAGGGCGGCCCCCCGCCCCCAGCCCTGGCCTGCCTTGGCCCTCCAATCAGGACCTCTGTCCCCACCCCCGCCCCCTGACCCTAGGACTTCACCCGAGGCCCACAAATGGCCCTATTCCCCAGTGACAGTGGCAGCAGCAGGGGCTTCTGGGGCGGCACCGGCGGTGTTCCCATCCTCTTGCAGCAGGAAGTTGTATTTGCCAAAGTCGTCGTCCCGCGGGCACAGAAGCATATCCTTGCGGGCCTTGGCCAGCTTCTGCTTCAGCACCTCACGCCGGTCCAGCCACTCGGTGAGCTCCTCCTGCCCGTGCGCGCAGCGGCACTTGTCCCCATCTGGGCAGGCCTTGCCCTTCTGGAGCCTGCGGGCAGGCAGCAGGAGGCTCACTGCCCAAGCCCGAGCCCTGTCCACCACGGGCTGCGGACCTCGGGCCGGCGGCTCAACCTCCCCTCGCAAGACAAGCCTTCCCCTGGGCAGCCTCGGTCCTGGTGAAAGCTGGCACGTCCTAGCCTCCTCGAGGATCTGCCTCAGGGCTGCAGGCAGGGGTCTGGCAGTTCTGAGCCCACCCCGTCCCTCCCCACCCTGCTCCCGCTCTCCCTGCTCCTCACATCCAGGAGCAGCTGTTTCAGGACAACACCCTCTGCGCGCTATCTCCAGACCCCAGGCTCATCTCAGGCCCACCCTGCAGCCTGCCAGGCTCCTCCAGGCCCGCCATGCCCGCCCCACGGGTCCCGCCCTCCCTGGAGCACCTGTCACAGAGCCGGAACTCGCCCATGGGGAAGCGGTAGGCCCAGCCACTGGCGTCGCTGTCGGATGTGAAGACCTTCTCCTTGTGCTTCTCAGACTGGATGTGCTGCTGCCACTGCTTCTTGCTGTTGCTGTTTTTGCCGCAGAGCCAGCAGTGGTAGCCCATCTGGGGGCACAACGGCCGTGGGTGCCCGTTCCTCGCACCTCCGCCTGGACCGCTCTCCCACCCCACGCCCTCCCAGGTCTGGCTCAGACCCGGGCCCGCGCACGCGTGAGGGGGTTACCATGATGTCGGCGTAGTCTGTGGGCATCTGGATCTGCTTCTCCCCTTCCCGAGAACTGATTGGGGTCCCTTCCCCTGGTTTCCCTGGGTTGTGTTTCTTTAGCCACATGTCATAGGTCTGTTGCATGTCCAGGACTGGTGGGCAATGGAGGCCAGAGTGCTTGGTGAGAGGGGATTCTTCATCCGTTCTGCCCCACGACACCCCCTGGACTTGGGAGCTGGGGGCATCCCAGGCCTTGCGGTTGGGCGGGCACGGTCGGGGGCGGGGGGCAGGAGGAGGGCCTGGGCGGTGGCAAAGGGAGAGACAGCAGGTGCTCTTGGGCCGACTGATGACTCGGGGTGTCTGGCAGTGAGGGGACACTGGGCCAGGCCCCCACCCTGCCCAGTCTTCCCACTCACTCTTGTTCTCCTTCATGAATGTCCACATGTCCCTCTCCTCCGGGCTGTGTGCGAAGGAGCAGTTCCCCACGTACTGGCACTTGCGGCCGTTCTGCGCGTGGATGCAGAGCTGCCGGGTGGGCGCGGGGAGAGCCTGCTGAGCTCCCCTGGATTGTGTTACAGCCCCAGCCGGCAGGCAAGCCCTCGGAAGGCCCCTCAGCCCCCACGTCGGAGTTCCCACCACCACCCTGCACCCCACTCCTGGCGCTCACATCGTATTGCTGTGGGAAGTTGCGAATGGATGGCAGCGGCCTCACCGACACCCATTTCCTCTTGGCCTTTGACATCACCAGAAGGACCCGCCGCTCCTTGGTCCAGCTGTAGGGCAGAGCAGGGTGGGGGGGAGGGGGGGAGATGGTTGGGAGAGCTCAGGGCAGAGCCTCGGGCTGTGTGAACTCCACAGAGAGCCCCGGCCTCCTAACTCCCGACTCACGGCGCTTGGGTGGGCTCCCCACCCCCCAGCCCAGCCCCCGAGTGTCGCCTGGCTCACCAGTGCCGGGCCTTGGCACTGCAGTACTTGAGGTCTTTGTCAGGCTCCACCACTTGCCCATTCCTCCAGCACTGGCCACACACAAACTTCATCTGCAGGTCGAAGGTGCTGGGCCCATGTGTCCGAGGGGCACCCTGTTGGGGAAAGGGGCTGGTGAATCCACAGGCACCAGGGCTGAGGCCTGGGGTCTGTCATGCAGGTGGCCTCCAACCGTGTTCGAGCCACCTAGAGCCTTAGAATGAGCCAGTCCACTACCAGAGGGGAGTTACCTCCCCACCCCATGGCTCATGGCCTCTCAGTGTGGGAGCCAGGCCTGGGACGGGGCTCCAGATTCCTGACTGAACATTCTGCCTTATCCAGCTAGTCCCCGTGGGTCTGCTCTTTGCAGCTGCTGGCATTTTCCTGAGCATGGCACGCTTTTGCACATGATGTTCCCTCTGCCTGGAATGCCCTTCCTTTTTGCTTCAGGCTTATTCTGGAAACTTTCAAACCTCAGCTCAACCACCACACCTTCCCCGGAGCTCTGCTAAGTGGCAGCCGCCCATCCTAGGGGCTCCCACAGAACCCGAACTACCTCATGTTGATCAACTTATCTAGTTACAAGGGCCGGGCCTGTGGACAGCAGGGCCCAGGTGGGAAGTCACTTGCACAGGAGCCTGCCGTGGAACAGACTTCTGGGCAGCCTTGGATTCCCTCCGGCCCCACCCTGTTCACTCCCCATCCTCTGCTCCAGCCCTTCCTTTGCAGACAGGAGGGCCTGGTCTTCTGCACGTCTGGGGTGGGGGTAGGGGGAGAGGTGGGGGAAGTGGCCACCCAGCCTTGTCTTCTGCCACTTTGAACCCCCTCACCCAGTTATATTGGCTAACCTATGAGCTTTCCTGTCACCTTGAGCCTCCCTGTCCTCCCTGGAGCCTTAGGTGTAGGGTTACCCCTCCGGGCAGCCTTCACTCCTCTAGGCTGGAGGGCACATGTCCCTTCCCATGAGAGTACTCTGTGTCCCTGGCACTACCTAGCTCAGGGCCTGTTTTTGAGCAGGAAGGGGCTCTGTCCGTGTGTGTGAACTGAACCCTGGCCTGGTGCTGGAACACTCGCAGCCTGGCTCGGCCCCAGGACAACCCACACGTCACCTTGGTAACAAGGTAGAGGCATGTTTGTAGCTGGGGCATGGCCAGTGTCAGAGCGGACAGTAGGTTCTCCATGTCACTACTGATTTCTAGGTGTTCCATTGGACTCTTCCAGAAGCCTGAGGGAACTCATTTCACAGGTGGGGTAAGTGGGGACTGCTCTAATGAACAGCCATGCCAGTTCACTGGCCTTCCCTTTCCACAACCGCACAACCTCACCAGCTCCTTGCTGCAGCCCTGGGGGGCAGGTGGGTTCGTTCCCACTTGACTGGATAGAAGCAGAGGCTCAGAGAGGTTACTAATCCCCCCACGGGTAAGTGGCTTGAGGACAGGGACCTGGCAAGAGGCGGGTGCTCATGCTTCTTTGTGGGATGGCGCCGCTATGGCACCATGGGCACTGGGCCTCAACAGTTCCCACCCTGGCATCTCATTCTTGGCCTCACGGTGCTACTGGCCCTGCCCTCTGATGGCAGCCAAGCCAAGATCCCTCATGCCCTGGTCACGGCCAGGACTGGCACAGAAGCCCTGTTCCTGAGCCAGGCCCAAGGGTGGTATCCGGGGTGGGCCTTGGCAGCAAGAGTGGGTTGAAGTCAGTCATGGCACCTTTGGGCAGCCGGGCCTGCCCCCATCTCTGGGGACCGTTGCAGCAGCCCTGAGTAGGAAGAAGGGGTAGAGGTGGTAAGGACTCCGAGTTCTCTTAGAAGATAACACTGCAGATCCAACCTAAGCCCCTCACTGTTTTCCAGCCGGGATCCTGGCCAGGAGCAAAAAATAAACCACATGGCAGGGAGGGGGAGAGGGAGGGGAAAAGAGGATTGCACAGGAAGGGGCGGAGGAGGGAAACAGCCAAGAAGATGAGAGAGAAAGAAAGAAAAAGGAACAGAAAGAAGGACTAGGGAGAGAGAGGAGGGAAGTCCCAAGGGGGCCAGGCAGCCCCGTCGACCAGCCTGCCCTGCTCCCTGGCTCACTGCCACACCCATGCTGGCCTCAGGAGGGGCTAGGGGCCCGGCCTTCTCCCAAGCTGACCAGTAGGTATGCCTGGCCTGGGGAGGGGGTCCTCTTGGATGGCACAGGGGCTTCAGCTCACGCTATCTCTTGGGCCTGAGATCACCCCTTCTGTCCCCACTGTCATCTATGGCTATAATGATCCCTCCCTCTTAGGGAAGCATATGAGGATCGGGATGGCACAGGGCCTGGTGCAGAGCAGGGACCCAGCAAGCTATAGCTTGGTCAGCTTCTGTACCCTCACACCTACCCTGGGAGATGGGAGGCAGGATTATGACCCCATTTTATGGGTTAGGAATCCTCAGGGGTGGCAGGAATGGTGCACAATTGTGGGAGGGCAGAGTGAGCTCAGGACAAGATGTCAGAGAACCAGGCATTTACTCCACTAAGTGTGCCCCTGGGTGAGTCTCTAGCATGTTCTAAGACTCAGTTTCCCCATCTGCAAATGCCACAGCTCACTTCCTCAGGAGCAGGATGAGGATCAAAAGAGATGGAAATGACATAATCAGTAGGTGAAAAGTTTGAGGAATACCAGGATATTTACCTGGTCTCAAGGTATCTCCCCAGAATGTACTTATTAATTACAAAGGGGGAAAAATGTAACTTCACAAGAGAGAAACCCATATAGTAGAGGCACCTTCAATCAAGTGATCACCAGTAATGGGACAAATTGAGATGATGTGCTTCCTGATGAGTGAACTGAGAAGAACATCACCTCTGGGGTTTGAGGAACCATCAGATAATCCCAAATGCTTATTTATTTTGAGAGAGAGAGAGAGAGAAAGAGTGGCAGAGAGAGAGGGAGAGAGAGAATCTCAAGTATACTCCGAGCTGTCTGCATACAGCCCAACACGGGACTTGATCTCACGAACTGTGAGATCATGACCTGAGCCGAAATCACGAGTCAGACACTTAACCAACCGAACCACCCGGGTGCCTCCGGCTGGACCTTTTATAAGACAGCCGCTCCTCCAAACCATCAATGTCATGCAATACAAGAAAGACTGGGGGACTGCTCTAGATTAAGAGACCAGACAGCACAACAAACAAATGCAGTGTCACTTGGGGCTTGGGGACAATTCACAAAATCTGAATAAATAGGACATCATAATCTGAATAATTAAACCGATGTTAGTTCTGTGATGCTGATAATTGTACTGCGGTCATTATGTAAGACAGTGTCCTTATTTTTAGGAAATACACACTGAAGTTTTGGGGGATGATGAGGCATCATGGCTACAACTTATTCTCAAGTGATTCAGAAAAAGGTAGGTTATAATTGTAGATAAGTGTCTCTGTGTGGATGTACACACATACCAGGACAAAGTGAGAGTGGAATGTGGTAAAATGGTTCATGTCTGGGGAATCGAGAAATGGGTATACATGAATTCTTTGTACTATTCTTACAAATTTCTGGTAAGTCTGAAATTATGTTCAATTGAAGGAATGGGGAGTGGCCCTCAGGGGCCTGATGCCACCCCCCGCCCAGCGCCGACCCAGGGCCTTACCAAGCTGCTGCTGGCCTTCCCTGCATGGGCCTCCGTCTGCTGCCAGTATTTCTTGGATTCCTGGACAATGTCTTCGTGGGTCATGCCTGTGGAGGGCGGCACCACGTGCAGGCGTCGGTGAAGGGGCTCAGTGAGGAGAAAGGCGGGGCATCTCCAGGTGCCACGCCCAGGCCCCCACCCCCCAAGTGGGCCCTGCCACAGAAAGACGTGGGGTGCGGGGAGAGCACTCATGCTCTCTGGGCCTGTTTGTTCACGTGCAATTGGGAATGGGGGACCTGCTCGAAGCCCTCCCAGGGAGCAGGAGCAGAAAATGCAGCCAAGAGTGGGAAAATGCAAGAGAGAGGCTGGCCCTGCGGCATGGTGTGGGGGCTCTCCTGCCCTCATGCTGCTCCGTCTCTTGGGGCAGCTGCTCAGCACCCTTCCTCGACTTGAGGAAGCACCCCTACCTCGCTCAGTGGGGCCTCAGGCCTCACTCCTGCTTGGCCCCCGCTAGCCCAGTGGCTCTTAGGGCTCCGTGCCTGGCCCAGCCTGGCTCCCTAGCTCATGGCGGGACCCCCGCAGGTCAGCAAAGGGCAGACACTCCCTGGTGGCCCAGACCCTCCCACTCTGACTGTTGACGCCGAGCCCACCTTCTGAGGTACAGCGTGGAGCCTCTTCGTGAAGCATACCCTGCTCCCATCCCTTCCAGTCTCTTTCTCAGACCGATTTCCTTTCAACCTTGTCCTAGGCCTCCTGCTCCATGGTGGCTGCTTGTCACTGGGGCTTACTCTGGATCAGGCACTGTCCCTGACACACACTTGCTGGCTGATGAGTCCCAAATATTCCAGCCCAGACCTCGGTGGTGAACTTCCGGACCTCCACATCCAGCTGCCTGCTCAACATCTCCACTTCCCACACCGAGCCCTGCTGTGACCCCCCAAACCTGCTCCCCCTACAGCCTCCCCTTCTGAGAACGTGGCCACTCCGTTCTTCCAGTTAGTCTGGTCAAAAATCTTGCAGTTGCTTGATGCCATCCTTTGTCTCATGCTTCATATCCGGTCCATCGACAACTCCACTGGCTCCACCGTCAACGTATCCCCAGAATCTGATCACTCCTTCCACCCTGCTGCTGTCACCCTGGCCTGAGCCACACCTTCCCTGGGCCCCCTCTGTCCACCCTCACCCCTGTATTCTCTACCCAGTAGCCAGAGCGAGTTTTTAAAAATACTGATCAGACGCTATCTACCCACTTAAACACTCCAGACTCTGCATATCCTATCTAGAACAATCCTAACTCTGTGTACGGCCTAGAGACTTGTACACACGTGGGTCCTTACCTACCTCTCAGGCCCTCCTCCCCCCATATGCCCAGCCACTCGGCTGTCACAGGCAGCCTTTCTGTACCAAGCTTGCTCCGGCCTCAGGGCCTCCAGCTTTGCCATTCCCTCTGCCAGGCATGCTCCCCTTACCCTTCCTTGCTCAAATACCACTCTCTTCAGAGAGGCTTTCCCTGACCTTCTTATCCCAAATGCCCCAGGCTGAGTCCCTCCCCATCCCATTGCTCTGCCTTACTTTCTTCACAGCACTAAGCACATCTGAAATTACATAACCCTATTTCATCAACTCTAAGAAGACATCAATTGTTAGATGCACCATTATTTTATGTTACACCCCCCCAAATGCTAATTAGATTACCACACGCAGTGGGGGATGGGGGGGTATGTGCATCCTCGAACAGATGGAATACGGGATTTATTACCTACTTGTTGCACTGCCTGCCTTGCCCCCGCTTACAGATATCAGATGTTCTCTGAGAGCAAGGACCTCGGGTAGTCTTGCTCGGTCCCTGACACAGAGCAGGTGCACTCGTCATCCTATTAGATGAATGAGTGAGGGAGTGATATCTTTTCATCTCCTCAGCTCTGAGGTGGAGATTAGGATCACCAGTTCACGGATGAGCAAACGGAGGCTCAGTGAGGGGGAAGTGACCTTGCTGATGACCAATCAGGCAGCCCGGCTCTGCCCCCTCTCCTTTTTCCATATGTGTTTCCCCAGCACGGCTTGGATAGGGATCAACTCAGGACCCTCCAAGCCTGGAAGCTCCCGGAGAGCAAAGCTTTGTGTCCTCTGTGATGTCTGGGGAGCACTGGCTCCTGCAGAGGCACCCCTTCCCCTGCTAACTGCCCCTCCTGAACTCGAGTCCCCCTCTGCCACCTGCCACGGGCCGGCCCATCCACCCTCAGCCAATTGTCGCCGCCCTCTGCCCGCCCCTGCCCAGCCCCCTCACCAGAGTACTGCTGCAGCAGCCAGACTTTGAGCTCGATGAAGCTGTGGGCGAAGTGGCAGCTGTCCTCCCGCAGGCAGCCGTAGCGCACCTCATGGCGGCACACGTCGAACTGGAAGTGCTCCTGGAACTGGCGGATCTTGGAGTACTTGAGGGAGGTGGAGCGGACGATGTGCACCAGGCACCTGGCGGGCACAGGGGCGGAAGGCACAATGCAGTCTGCAGCCCCAACACCCCCTACCCCCACTGCCACTATTCTGGACAGGGCCAGTCTCCCCAGTGCCGGGCAAGCCTGCGGGGAGAGGCTTCTCCCTGGGTGTTCCTGCCCTATTAACCACTTCTAGAACACGACACCACAATAGGCAAGACATGGGGATCCTACACTCGGCTGTATGCTTCTCCCCTGGCCTCAAGGCAGGGCCAGCTCAAAGGTGGAGCTGCCAGCAGGAGGGCACAGATGTCACCTGCTATGAGGCTGGGAGAAGGGAGGGCCCGTGGATGGGGGAAGGGGCAGGTTCCCCAGCTCAGTGCTCCAGAGCCACTCCTGCGGCCAGGGGAACGATCATTGAGCATCTCCTCTGGGACAGGAATTTTAATTACGCTCACAGCAACCCTAGCAACTTTACAGACAGGGAAACCAAGGGTTGCACGCAGGGCATAAAACAGGCATTGATCGGGCTGGGATCTGAACCCAGGTTTATCTGACCCCAGGGCCTGGACTTTATCAGGTCCAGAGGGAAGTCAGAGGGAGCAAAGGTTGGGTGTCAGACCTGACTCAGCCCCTCCCACTCACTGTCCAAGGCCAATGTCACGACAGTGGAGGGCACCAGATGGGAGTCGGAGATGTGGCCTCCCACGTGCCTGTTGCGTGAGCTACTCCCAAGCCTCATCAGTACAACAGAGACTGTGTCTCCTCCCTCATAAGACAGAGGAGACCATTCAAATACCCAAGAGAATGCCTGGAATATAGATCTCAATAAATGGGGTTTCGTCCTTTCCAGATGGATGCTGGATTCTGCCCCTTGCCTTGACGCCCTAAGTCAACCCTCTGGCCTCAGCTGCTCCCCAGGCACCTGAACTACCCCAAGCCTCTGTGTGCCCCTGCTCCCAGGCCCGGGCTGTGAGTCCCACTCACTTGTTGTTGTGGAAGCTGTGCTTGGCAGCCAGGTTGGAACAGACAGACGGGGAGTCCTTGGTGCCTTTGCTGATGATCCGGGGCTTACTGTCAAAGCAGATCTGTCCGGGGAGAGGGTGGGCTGGGATCTGGCATGGCCACCCGGGGAGGGACAGACTGGGTCCTTGCAAGCCCTGCCCTGAGTCAGGGGAGTGAGAAAGGGAACCCCAGGATCTGTGGCCCCTATCTCTCTGGCTCTAGCTCACAGCCTGGACTGTGGCTCTCTCTGATCCCCCCACCCCAAATGCCTGGGGTGGGGGGGTGTAACTCCAATTCTCTGAGCCCGAGTTTCCTCAACTGTAAACGGGTAACCATGCCTGCTGTCCCATGGGTTCACTGTGAAGCTCAGAAAGGACATAACAGAATGGCGAGTGCTTTGAGAGCACATGCAGCTGCCAGCTGGGAGCGGTGATTCCAGGCTGACTGCTCTGAAGGGAGCAGCTGGTCCACCTGCTCTAAGAGCTGGGGGGAAGGGCCGGCCATGCAAAGGGTCGGGGTTGGGCTGAGCTGCACCAGCAGCCTGCATCCGGAGTTCTCACTCCACGGACGTGGGCCTGACACTGTCACTGCCCTCATCATGCTCTGATCGGACGGGGGGAAGCAGGGGGCCAGCAGGGTCATCTGGGGCAACTCAGGGGAAGGAACTAACAACAACTTGGTGGCGCTGCTGGGATCAGAGTGGAGCCTCGGAGGGTCTGAGATGCAGAAATACAGGGAGGGTATTCCCAGGACAGGGGGCAGCCTGGACACAGGCAGGGGAGTGGGCAGGAAGCTGTAATGGGCATTGGAGTCAGCACAGTGAAACAAGGAGGTGTGGGGAAGATGAGTACTGAAAGCCCCCGGTGCCGAGCCTGGCCTTTGATGGTCAGAAGGAAAGAGGGGGTATGATTATCTCTCTTTCTGGGCTCAGTTTCAGCCTCCCCCAAATGAGGGGGCTGGATAGGATCTGGGCTTTAGCATGCTAGGGTCCAATGGACCTTTCTGACAGTCCAAGGACCTACTGATTCTAAAGTCAGGCCTCCCAAACCCACGGTTCCAAGATGGACATTTTATAATGGAGTGCACTGGGGAGCCCCTCCCCCAGCCCCATGTGCGCCATTGACCGTGGAAGTGGCAGGCGAGTGGGCAGATACCTCACAGAGGAAAGTGAAGATGCCCTGGTGCTCCTTAAGGAGCTTGGCGATGGTGAGGCTGCCACGCTTGACGCCCCCCAGCGGGTCAAAGAGCAGGTCACGGTTGAGGGTGCCCTTCCGCTCCTCTGTCCACACGTCGATCTCCTCCTGATGGTAGGCGAAGGTGCAGTTATCCCCGTACTTACAGTCCTGCTTGTTAATCATGTCTGCAAAGAGGCAACAGGACACACGTTCTGCCAGGCGGGACGGCAGCCCGCAGAGCTCCTGGGACCGCCACTGCGGCAGGCCGGGCCCAGGTTCATCTCCGCCACGGAGGGGGTGGGGGGGTTGGCCTGCTCATCACAGGACTGGGGAGGGGTCCGGCAGCAGAGCTGGGGAAAGCCCTTCTCAGGCCAGGTCCCTTCTTTGCCCTGCACCTGTGTTGGGGGGAGGACCTGTTTTTCCATCTACAAAGCATGCAGTTACCCCACCCCACCACCTCACAAAGCAGCCTTATGTGGGTCGGGCAGGATGAAAGGTAGGATAAAGGGCTTTGGAGAGGAACACAAGCCTCTACATAAACAGGAGGGGTGTTTCTCTTACTATTCACCAGGAAAATACCATTGGTCAAGGGCCTAGGCAGATTGGGCTGCGATTCCCTGGGATTCCTCAGCTGTCGGTCCCATAAACAGAGAACTGGGTTGTTGTGAGGGTTAAGTGAAATAATAAATAAAACCCCTGGGGACCAGGAGGGCCTGGCGGGCTCAGGCGGTAGAGCGTGCGACTCTTGATCTTGGGGTTGTGAGCCCAAGCCCCACGTTGGGTGTGGAGCCTACTTTACAACAAAAAACCAAAAACCGAAAAACTCCTGGGGACCAGGGAGCCGGGAGGGCAGCAGGCTCACAACCCAGAGCCCTGCCATTTCCTGGGGGCAGGAACTGCTTTTCTTCCTTCCTCTCCCCTGCTCACGCTCTTTCTAAGTCTGCGCTGCCCCATCCTGCTGCCAGGCTGCAGACACACGAGGACAAGTGAGCCGGTGCACAGACGATCACCACTGGCTGCTCTGTGCTGGAACCAGTCCTGCACCCCTTGGGGAGCCCTGCAGCAGGGAGTGGCTTCCTAAGATCTGGGTGCCGCTTGACCAAGTTCAAAGGAGTGTGCAAAGGAGTCAGGATTCAGTGTATTTGGGGGGTGGTTAGGGCAGAGGGGGGGACTTGTAAGGCTCGCAGAATTTGGACTTCACCCACACTGGCCAGGGGACAGCTGAGGCCTTTGAGCCCAGGAGTGACATGTCCTCAAAATCCTGCTGGGAGGACAGCGAGCTGGTCCAGAAAGCCTGGGGCTACTGCCATGAGCTGGGTGGGGGGACAAAGGCAGAGCCTCCCAAAGTCTCAGTTTCCTCACGTGGAGTTGTGAGGAGTGTGATGGTGCGTACAGAAGGGTGGCACGATAAAGTGCTTTACAAGGTCATGACTGTTCATGCAGTGCCACGTAGACTGTGCCAAGACACTTGGTCGGGAAACAGAAGACCCCAAATAAGGTATGTGACAAACGTCCGTCAAATACTGGCCAAATCCACACGAGCCAGAAGTGAGGAAAATGACAACATAAGCAGCTTTAAAAGCTACTATTATCCACTCTATGTTAACTGACTAGCATGTAAATAAAAACCTAAAAGTGATACTGAAAAAAAAATAAAATAAATAGGGGCACCTGGGTGGCTCAGTCGGTTAAGAGTCCGACTTCAGCTCAGGTCATCATCTCACGGTTCGTGGGTTCAAGCCCCGCATCGGGCTCTGTGCCGACAGCTCGGAGCCTGGAGCCTGCTTTGTATTCTGTATCTTCCTCTTTCTCTGCCCCTCCCCTGCTTGTGCTCTCTCTCTCTCTCTCTCACAAATAAATAAATAAACTTAAAATAAATAACCAAATAAATAAAAGCTATTATTCATCAAGCCCTTTACTATGTGCCAGTCTTAGATGCTTCATGTGGATTCTCTCCACATCTTTCCAACAGCCTTTGCGACCCTGCAGTGACAACCACCACTCTCTGTGAACTGCTTGACCCTCCCACTCAGTAGGGGCTCCAGCTGGAACGGAACATCCCGAATATTCCCACCAGTCTGTGGAGCTGTCAGGGTGGGGAGCTAGATGCTCACTCTGGTGTGGGATTCATCCTTGGTGAATGGCCACCCGTCTACCCGTGATGAGGGGCAGAGCCCAGGTGGGCGTGAGAGGAGCGAGGCCCCGGCTGTGCTGCCCACCCCTGCCGCAGCCCACCCACCTTTGCACAGGTAGTAGGAGCCCACAAAGCTGGTCTTGGTGGGCCGGGGCCGGATCCGCTTCCAGGTCTGGTCCTCGGAGCTGCGGAGCCGGCCAAGCAGGATATCACGCTTGCACTTGTGCTCGAGGCCCTCCCGGTAGGTATAGTCACCCGCCCTCGGGCCTGTGGGTACACGTGGACAGAGACGAACTTCAGATGTAGAAATGAAGGGTGACAGTGGATGGGCCCAAGCCATGGGAATTGGACTCCTGCCGAAAAACACACCTCCTTCACCTGGGCTTCCTGCCAATTCCTGCCACACTCTTCCTGGCCACACGTTCCCTGGAGGCAGGTTGAGGGGAGGCCCCCTCCAAAGCACCCTTTCTAAGGCACCCAGCCCCTTCCTGACCCTCCAGTGAGCCAGACATTTTGTGTTTCCCTAGAAGGTATCGTGAAGACAGTACCTGGCAGAGAGCAGGTTGGCCCCTTTCTGGTCCTGCCCAGCGTGGCACTGCCCCGATTCACCCTCCCCCGCCCTGCTCCTGCCAAGTCTTCTGACGCAGAGCCTCCTCTGCCCTGACAGTGAGGAATCAGCCCTTGTGGGGACCCCGAATGACCTGGCTGTGCCAGCACCAGGTGCATAGCAGTTCATGGGGCGTTTGTCAGCTTCTCAGCGCAGGGGCAGCGGGCGTGTGGACTGGGGAGGCAGTCCGAGGTCCTTGTGAGGAAGAACTTCGGCGTGGGCATAGCCATCCAACAAGATGGCGCTCTGTTCCCCACCCCCGCAAGCCCCTGGGAACTTTGGTGAGATGACTCTCATGGGTGACATGTACGTGGCAGGGGGATGAAGGGGGACGTCTTGTAGGGGGTAGACGACCGCAACTAGACAACCTCTAAGGTCCTGTTAACCCTAATGCCCCTGAGACAGAGAATTCTAGACTGCTAAGAGTTTTAACCCTGGCATCCTAAGAGAGTATCCCATGAAAACTTCAGGGCTTCTGGCAAATGAGTCTTAGTCTAGAATTCTGAGATTCCAGGTGTGCTGAAAATGGTCTCTAGGCATTGGGCATCTATTCCAAACTTCTGTAGCCTCCCTTGGATTTGGGAGCTGGGGATTTAGGAACCACATTTCCCAGACTCCTTTGCCACCTGGGTTCCAGACAAAGTTTGCATTCGCCAAGGAGATGCAGTCGTGAGAAGCGGACCAAGAGGTGGAGGTGGAGTGAGGTGTGGGCCAAGGTGTCCCTGCAGCAGCCGGCGGGCCTCCACTCCATGGCCAGGAACCAGCCTCCGGGCTGTGGGCGGCTGTGGTTCAGGCCAGAAGGTCCAGCGGCCCCCCGATCGCTGTGTGGAGCAGCACACCCCGACTCTGGTCCTCAGCCTGTGGAAGAGCAGCCTAGAGGCCAGTGGAGCCTCCCAGCTTCCGCTCCTCCAGCCCTTCTAGCAGTTTTGAAAGCCCAAACTCCCATGTTCTATGCCATCCAAACTCCCCCGCCCACCTGCTTGAAATACCCGGCGGGGATTCTGTTTTCCCATGCTTCTGACGGGTACACGAGGGTTCTGTTATTTTGGGATGTGATACTCCCCAGGTTCCCAATATCTCTGGACAGAGGGGTGACATTACCTGTTTTAGGGTAACAGAGTTGGCAGGCCTGCTTGAACTCGTGGGTGGCAGCCAAGGGGTTCTTGATGAGCAAGGCGGTGTTGGGCATGGAGGGCTCTGGCTGGGATGGGAGGAGGGTGGCCATCTTGGGCACTGGACCATGGCCAGAGCCACCAGGGCCAGCCTGGGCACCAGAGGCTGGGGGACTCCGTGACCGCCCCCCGCAACCCACCCAAGATCAGAACTGTAGCCCAGTACTACCCTCCTATTTCTCCTACCCTCCCGGGCAAGGAATTCCTTGTAACATGATCCAAGAATCTATAACATAGGGATCAGAATACCCTAGTGGGGGTACACGGGTGACCGTGACCTTGGCCCAGAATCTTCCTTTGAGCAAAAGCCCAACATGAAAGCAGAGAAACAGGAATGGCCCGACTGGGACCTGTGCACATGCCCTCCCCACTCCCAGCCTCTATCTCCCAAGCCCCCAACACATCAGCAGATGGGGAAGGAGGCAAGACTCAGAGAGGTTAGGTTACTTCCCGAGGGCCACACAGCTTGTGTCTAGGCTGAGGCCAGAGTGCAGAGCGCAGGCTGCCTGACACCTGCTCAAGTGCTCTCCTAAACTCAGAACCTGGCTGAGTCCCGAGAACAGGGGTGTTACGAACCCCGGAGAAGTTACTTAACCCCTCTGAGCCTCAACGGCCTCTTCTGTCGGACAAGGGTTGGGCCGTGCCCTCAGCTCACCCCGCCAGCAGGCGGCTCAGTCCAGAAGGGCTAGGAAGAGATCATCTCTGGCCCATCCATTCTGAGGGTGCCTCTCCTTGGAAGATGCAGTACCCCATCTCATGCAGAAGGCTCACCCCTACTTTCAAGCCCACAATCACTTCCCTGCCGCCCCTGGGAGGGCCCAAAGTGCCTGGTTGCGGATCTGGGCCAAGTACTCACCGAGGGGGCTGGTTTCTGAGTACCACTTGGGGGACGATGGTCCTGGGACTTGGTTTCCTCTGGGCAAGAAAACACAGGGGTCACCTGTTCTGCTCTGAAGGGCGTGAGAAGCCCTCTGAGGACTTCTTTGTATGCATTTCTAACTTGTAGGAACCCCGCAGGCCACACATCCACTCCTAATTTGTGCTGATCCCCTGACTCTACTCTCAAGACCACTGCCCAGGAACAGAGAAGTGTCCCAGCCTGCACATGTCTATCCTGTGCTTACCTGCTGTGGTCCCCACTGCCCCTGGGAGAAAGCCTAAGCTCTCAGCTTGGCTCAAAGGTCCTCTGGCACCAGCCTCGGGTCTTCAAGGCCCTTCCCCTCTGGTTGACTACTCTGCTTGTCAGCAAGTCTGTCCATCAGGCAGGCCTGTATCCTACTGCTATTTTAAGACCTTCTCCTTCAAGACCTCGCTCAGCCATTACCTCCTCCAGGAAGTCTCCTCTGACCCCAGAGCTGAGTGAAGCACATCTGTGCTCCTGCAGCCTCATGGATCCCCAAGGGATTCATCCCCTGGGCTAGGTCCAACTGTCAGAAAGCTGGTCCAGTAAGGGCCCAGACAGGTCTGCTTCCTCTCTGGGTCCCTGGCACCCAGCTCAGAGTGGTGATGAAGGAGCTTGCAGGCTCGCACTGCTTCCCCCAGCCTCAGGAACATCCCCATGGGATCCTACCAGCCTGCCCCAGAAGTCTGGGCAGAGAGCAACACACTGCAAGTCTGGAGTCCTGGATTATCCCAGCTCTGCTGTTTGATCTTGAACAAGACACCCAACCCCTCTGGCGTCAGCCCCACACTGTGCTGAGCACTGCAGGAGACACAGCAACTCAGAGGCCATTGTGGCTCTGGACCACAATGGGGTGAGAGGGCCTGGGCTTTGGCCGAATAGAGCCGTAATCTTGATTCCAGTCTCCAGAGATTGGCGATGTGGTGGCACTTGAACAGCCAAGGGGGTGGGGGTGAATGTGCCCACCCAGGTCTCACCCACAAAGGAGTTGGGCTTGTCCAGGGAGCCACGGGTCGACCCAAAGCTGTCGAGGGCATCCAACCGGGTATCCGAGTATGGCAGCAGGTCGAGGGAGTCCAGTGCGGAGCCTGGGGGGTCGAGGGCATCCAGCACAGAGGCGGCCAGCTTCTTGGAGGGGTCCATGACGAGGCCAAAGGAGGCAGGGGGCAGTGGGCTGGAGACGGGAATGGAGCCACCCACTACAGGTGGCAGCAGTGGGGTCCCACCGGGAAACACGGGTATCAGCTGGGGCAACTCGCTGGGCACGCCGCTGCCAGGCAGGCCTCCCTGGACCAGGGACTGCGAGGTGGGGAACAGAGGGAGGGGTTGGAGGAGAACTCGACCACCCAGGCCTGGGCAGAGACAGGCACTGTGGACCCCAGGCAAGCCGACTCCTCTGTGCCTCAGCCCAGAGCCATCCCACGAGTGGAGCTAAGGATCTTTGCGGTCCCTCTGGTTGTGTATTCTAGAGCTTCAGGTTTGTACCCCAAGCAGGTCCCTTTCCCTCCCCAGGCCTCAGTTTCCCCAACTGTGACATGGGAATGGGACCCTCCCTCCACCCCTTGTGGGACAGGTGATGAAGGTGCTGGGGCCCTGGGGAGGGGGAGGGGATCAGGGGAGCAGAAGAATGGTGGCAGCATGGCTCACCAGTGAGTCCAGGAGGGTGTCCAGCTCCGGACCAAAGACATCCCCGTCGGAGAAGTCGTCCAGGCTCTCAGTGCCAGGGAGGGCCCTGCTGCTGCTGTCCAGGGGGGCCAGCAGGTCCAGAACGTGAGGGAACAGGGGCATTGTGGGGGTAGAGGGGAGGGGGGCCGGGGAGCCTCGCAGGTCCACGTAGCAGTCTGTGGATGGGAGGGAGGGTTCAGTAGCTGCAGGGGGTCCTGCTTGGTGAGGGGTGGGATGGGGAGGTGATCCAGGGCCCTAGGGTTCTCCTGCAATACCTTCCCTCCTCTCCCTAGCTCCTGTCAGGAATCCTGCCTGTCCCGCCCACCTGACCCCATGCCTGGAGGCTCAGTCATAGTGAAAGAAGGCCTCTACAAAACAGAAGAGGGACCTTCAGTCCTACAATATCTCTCCAATGGGCCTGGCCCAGTGCCTGAATATTGTCCCTCTGGGCTAAGCAATGCCCTCTCTAAGGGACACTTTTTAAATGTGACTCTTCCTGGAAGCCAGTGAGGAAGAGAAGGGGACTCTCAGTTGGGAGAGGGGCTGGCCTGGAGTGGAGGACATGAGACCAGTGTTACTTTACTGTGTGGCAGACCCCCCACCCTCCTCTCCCTGAGGGGGAAACCCCAGGGCAGGGAGCCCTCAGGCCCAGGCTGGGAGCGTCTGAGCCTTCCCTGGGGTCCCATCTCCACCCTGTCCCCTCAAATCAGGGACACTACCTGTTTCGATGTCATCTATGGACCCCAATCCATTGGAAGTTCCCTGTGGGAAGAAAGACACAGAGGGTCAGGCAGACATGGGCTGGGAAGGCCATGGTACCTCCTCCACGGTACCCCACCTCAGTGACCACTGTTGGTAGTTTTTAAGTTTACTTATTTTTGAGACAGAGAGAGAGAGAGAGAGAGAGAGAGAGAGAGAGAGACAGAGAGAGAGACAGAGCACGAGTGGGGGAGGGGCAGAGAGAGAGGGAGACACAGAATCCGCAGCAGGCTCTGAGCCGTCAGCACAGAGCCCGACACGGGACTCAAACTCAAGAATTGTGAGATCATGACCTGAGCCGAAGTTGGGCACTTAACTGACTGAGCCAACCCAGGCGCCCTGGTATTTTTTTTTTTTTTAAGTAGGCTTCACACCCAGTGCAGAACCCAACACGGGGCTTGAACTCACAGCTCTGAGATCGAGACTTGAGCTGAGATCAAGAGTTGGATGCTCAACCGACTGAGCCACCCAGTTGCCTTATTGATGGAATTAAGCACGGGTCTGGACAGGCAAGAGTCAGGAGGCAGGAGTCACACAAGTCTCACATCTGCCTTTTGCTGGAGGAGAGCCCCGGGCGGGGAGAGATATAACCTCTGAGCCTCGGTTTCCTTACCCATCACAGCATACCCCGGGCCGGGTGGCTAGGATTTTACTGAGCCCTCCTACACCTGTGCCCTGCGTGGATAGTTTGCAGCTCTATGACAAAAGTGCCACCCCTCGAATCACCAGTGTCACTCCCCCAATTACAGCCCCAGGCCGAATGAGCCCTGGTGAGATTCCACTGCCACTGGTGGACCTGCTGTTGGAGGGAAAGCTGGGCCTGAGCTTGCTCTGTGGCCTTGCCAAGTTCCTCATCCTCTCTAGGCCTGTTCCTTTTTCTGTGGAGTAAGGATAATACAGTCGCCCACCTTCTAGGATAGATAGAAGTTTGAAATCACTTGACATTTGCATAGAACTCAGAACAGTGCCTGACACACAGGAAGTGCTCTCTGTGTCTGTCAGGAGGCTGGCCTGGAGGGCCCGGGTGTTTTCGCTCACCAGCCTCCACATTCTGTCCCCACAGACTCGCCTGCCGCATCGTCCCTGCCTGGCGTCCCCCTCTGGCTGTGGCCCGAGTCATTTCTCGAGCTTGGCACATCCTCCCCTTCCCCAGCGGGGCCCGTGGGTGACCCCACGTTCTCTGTGCACCCACCGAGGGAAGCAGGGGGACCAGAGCCTCACTGCTAGCCATGTGGCCCCGTGGATCTACAGTGGCGCCAACAGCAACAAGATTTACCCAGGGCCCTGCCTCACGCCAGGCCGGGCCCGCGATTTACAGCCAGACAAGCTCAGCCCCAGGTCTAGGTGCCCTGAGAGGTGTTCTCCCCCACACAGAGGAGACATTGCTCCAGTGACGTGGCCACTCCGGGGCCAGAGAGGGGCTGTCTGACCCCAGCCCGGGCACCTGCACAGAATACCTCCTTCTTGTGCCCTGGAGCCTGGCCCTGCACGGAGAAGTTGTGCCATTCAACGTCCGGGGCGGGGGCTGGCTGCACAAACCAGAGCTGCCGTGCTGGGTCGCAGCTGCTACTCCCACGGGAAGCATATGAGACACGTGAGGTGGGGACAGAGGTGCCAGAGGAACGTCTCTAGGCACGGCCGTGCGTCTCCCTGCTCGGTGCTGTCCACGGCTCGCCGGGGCCCCTGCCAGCCACCCAGCTCCAGCCCATCATCTCTCCCTGCCCCTTCCTGCTAGGGACACTCAGGTAGCAACGAGCATGGAGCGCCTCCGCCCCGGCGAGCCTTGTGCCCGTGGCTGTCACAAAACGGCAGGCCCCGGCAGCTCTCCGGGAGGTGGAGTGGCCACCTCCGATAAGGGTGCGCTCAAGACCTGAACCAAAACACAGGCCCAGCTGTAGCGCCCGGCTTCTTCCGAACTAGAACTAGTCTTGTGGCCTGGGATACACGTTTCTCTCTCCTGCCGCTAGGCCCGTGCTCGAGCTGTGTCTCTGTCTTTGACTTTGGCTCCCTCCTCCCCAACCAAGGCTGCCTCAGGTTCTAACCTGTTCCTAGAACTCACGGCCTTCCTTGTGTCTCGCCCCTCACACTGCCGACGGGAGCGCTGGCACAGACCCTGTGCCTGCCCGTGTCATCTCCAGGTCGTAAGAAGCTCCCGGTGGCTGCAGCTCATGAGTCCCCACTGCCGGTCACACACGTGGAATGACTTACTGGCTGAATGACTGGGACTCCTGGGCTGGGGACCCCTGCCAGGATCCCCGCAGCCAGGCTCACACACGGTGTGTGGGTCAAGCTTCCGGGTCAGGGGATCTGGCTGGAACGTTCCCCCCTCACTACTCTGTGGAGCCTTAGGCTCCACACATACGTACCGTGTGTGTACGTATGCATGTAAGTACGTGGCTGTGTGTGCGTGGTACGTGGACACAGAAGCGTGTGGATGTGACTGGGCGTATGCACGTGCGTGTGTGCATGTGGACACGCGCGGCACCACGTGGCCCACAGAGGCAGGATCTGTGGGGTCCACTCTGCTTGGGCTCCTCACAGACCCCGACCCCCATGGCCAGCCCTGGCCCCTGTGCACGTGGTGGGGGCCCCAGCACGGTTGCGGGGATGCGTGGATGGTTTGGCAGGGGCTGGGGTGCCCAATGCCGTGCGTGGCACCATCGTGGTCCCCTGGCTGCAGACTCAGTGGACACTGAGGGCGGGCCCTTGTGGAGCCGGGCATCCCTGACCTGACTCCGAAGTGGTGCCAGGCAGAGGCACTGAACAGAGGAAGCCATGGTCCTGCTCTCAGATGAGCTTGTCAAGGAGCCGACACACACACACACACACACACACACACACACACACACACACACACCATCTGGTGCATGAGGAGGAGGTGAGGAAGGAGAGGGATGGCAGATCTAGACTGCAGGGGGCCCTGAACGCCAAGCAAGAGTATCCGGAGTTATTACTTCTAAACAGATGCTTTAATTAATAACCACTGAGGGTCTCCATGCTGGGGAGAGACTCATGAGGCCTGGCTGTCAGAGTTCACCCTGGGGGACAAGAAGGGGAGGCTGGCCCAACCTGGAAGACTGGGATGTGGCCTTAACCAGGGCGGTCGCTGTGGGAAGAGAAGGAAGGAGCAGGGGTACCCCATCACGTACCTAGCCAGGATCACCCCAGAGTAGTCCTTTAAGGTACAACATGTCACTATCAGCAGAAAACAGAAGGGAGCCCCTGTTGCTTGAGCTCTAGGAATGAGGCAGGAGCCGTTGATACCCAGAAACTCTGAATCGGATTTGCCTGGGGGCTCCTGGGTGCCTCAATTGGCTAAGCGGCTGACTCCTGGTTTCAGCTCAGGTCATGATCTCTTCATAGTTTGTGAATCTGAATCCACATCGGGCTCCACACTGATCAGCGCAGAGCCTGTTTGGGATTCTCTCTCTGCCCCTCCCCTATCTGCATAAGGAAGGAAGGAAGGAAGGAAGGAAGGAAGGAAGGAAGGAAGGAAGGAAGGAAGGAAGGAAGGAAGGAAGGAAGGAAGGAAGGAAGGAAGCTTTAAAAAAAAAAAAAGAAAGAAAAAAAAAAAAGATCTGCCTGAGTAACTCCCTGCCTCCCTAAACCCTCTAGAAAGAGGAACAAGGAGCCCTGCACAGTCCCCTCTAGCCAATATGGCCTCCTGGCTGTTCTCCCCACACACTGGGCACACTCCTACCTCAGGGCCTTTGCACTAGCCATTCTGTCTGCCTGGTCCCCCAGACCTCCTCAAGGCACATCCCTCACCTTCAGGTTTTTGCTCCAGTGTCTCCTCACTGAGGTCTTCCCTGCTCACTGTTGAAAACTGCAACCCCTCCCAATTGCCCCAGCATTCCCCAGCCCCCTTCTCCACAGCACTTATCACTTTTTATTTGTTGTCTCCTCTAGTTAGACTGTAAGTCCTACAAGGGTGGGGCTCCTTGACTATTTCTTTCTCGGCTGTATCTCCAGTGCCTCAGTCAATTCTATGCTGGGCACATAGGAGCCCTCAATAAATCCCTTCTGAATCAGGAGCACCCGAGTGGCTCCCTTAGTTAAGCATCCAACTTTGATTTTGGCTCAGGTCATGATTTCCCTGTTTGTGGGATCTGTTTGTGTCAACAGAGCAGAGACTGCTTGGGATTCTCTCTCTCTCTCCCTCTCTCTCTGCCCCTCCTTGCTCTCTCTCTCTCTCAAAATAAATAAACTAAAAAAAAAAAACAAACAAAAACAAAAAAACAAAACACCACCCTTCTGAATCAATGAACTGAATCAATACTCTTCCCCTCCAATACCTTCCCAACACTCCTGTGACAAAGACTCACCTCACCAGGGGGTAGGTGGTCTGGCTTCTATCTAATGTTCCAGCCCCACTAGTCCCCTGCCTCCCTTCCTCTGGGTTCCTCCCATACTCTGAGCTCCTCCAAGCCTCAGGGCCTTTGCATATACCGCCCCATCTGAAATGTTGTTTTACCAGCACCCCATGCGCTGCCTACTCCGCAAACTTCCGGTCTCATTTTAAAGGTGACTGATGCCCAGTCTAAATCAGGCCTCCCTATTCCAATGGCCCATGGCTCCCCACACGTTGTCTTTACAGCTTTCATGATGGTTTGTAACCACAAATAATCAGGCTAGTGTCCATTCGACCTGGACTGTGAGCTCTTTGAGAGCAGGAACCACGATTGTTTTCTTTTCCATGTACCTAGTCCAGGCTCAGTGGACTCAGACAAGTCACCCAACTTCTTGGTTTCTCCTTGGTAATAGGGGTAGGCAGTACCTCCCTCAAGCAGTGTGAAATTATTTGCAGTTGTTCAGTCAGTCAGTCAGTGCTATAGTCTGAATGTTTGTGATATGTTCAACGAATGTCAAGTTCATATGCTGAAATCCTACGCCCCAAAGTGATAGTATTAGGAAATGTGGCCTTTGGGAAGTGATTAGCTTGAGGGTGAAGCCCTCATGAATGGCATTAGTGCCCTTATAAAAGAGACACCAGAAATCTCCCTTGCCCCTTCTGCCATGTGAGGTTCCAGCTAGAAGGTGCCATCTGTGAACCAGGAAGTGGGTCCTCACCAGAAACTGAATTTGCCAGCACCTTGATCTTGGACTCCCCAGTCTCCAAAACTGTGAGAAATGAATTACTGTTGTTTATAAGCCACGTAGTTCATGGCAATTTGTTAGAGCAAAATGCTATAGCTTTTTTTTGAGCATCCAGCATGTGCCAAGCCCAATATCTGGTTATGATCCACAAGGAGGGCTGTACGGGCAGATCCACACTGGTCTCCCTCAGCACCCAGGAGTCCCAAGGGCAAGGATGTGCCTAACTCAGCTATGTTCCAGCTCCCAGCCCAGGGCCAAGAAGGGGTCCCCTGGGAGTTTGCTGAGTGAGTAAATGAAAACCCTTAACGCTAAGAAGGCAGGCGGGCCTGCTGCTGCTTTGCTGTGGGATGTTGGCCAAGTCCCATCCTCACTCTGTGCCTCAGTCTCCCCTTACGTACAAGAAGGCAGGACACCAGCCTCCACCAGAGCTCTTAGAGCCCGTCCCTGGTCTTCCAAAAGGCGTCGAAGTCTACCTGAGTATGTGTGGTGAGCAGTGGGAGAGTCCAGTGTGTGTGCTGGGCCCTGGCACCGACCCGAGGGTGAGCCAGGTCTGTTGGTGGTGGCACAACGGTCTTGGCCCCAAGGAATGGGGACGTCCCAAACCCAGGGTAATGCTGTAGTCTCAGCAATTATTGCTCCTCAGCTCCCTCGGTGCCACACTCCTCCGGGTATACTCCCCTGTTCTGGGCGAGGGACAACACCCCCGTTTCACAGCTTTAAAAACTGAGGCTCAGAAGTGAAGGTTCTGCTCAAGACCACAGCTTGCATGCTGTGGGAGTCTCAGGTGTGAGCTCTGACCCCCACTTCTGTGCATCTCCCTGGCAGTTGCTTAGGCAGGGGTATCGGGAAGGGTCTCAGTGGGGGGTGTATACTTGAGCCGGGCCTTGAAAATGAAAAGGCAGAGAAAGCAGGGTATGGAGGAGGGGAGACATTTGAGACCCAGAGGCCTAGATGCAGAATGGCCAGTGAGGAGGAAAACAGCAAAAGAAGGGTGGGGGTGAGACTTCCCTGCCCATAGTGGCCGCGGCCTGTCCCCACACTTTGCCCCTGTGGTCACAGGAGGCTCCTCTTAAGAGGTGGAGGTGCTGTGCGTCCCAGAGGTGTTATTAGTCTGGTCCAGGCCCAGGCTATCAGCCAGGTGCATGGCTCACATCAGTGGGGGCTGGGACAGATTGAACCTAGCCCTTCTGTCTAATCGCCCAGGATCCACTGCTGGGGGCATGATACCCCAGAGAGTGAATCCAAAGCTCTCATGAGGGATGAACCAAGATAGGTTGATACTGGGGGCAGGGAGGGAGGCCTGGGGTCCCAGCCCCCATCCTACCTGATCCGCCAGGCCAGCTGCAGTGCCATTACTGAGCAGAGAAAATGTTTCCAATTCCTGCAGGGATTAGAGAGGTGGGAAGAGATGAAGGTTCGGGAAAGATGCTCAGGGTCCCATCAATTAGGGCAGCTGAGGGGCCCCAACACACGCAGCTGGCGTCCATAGTGCCCTAAGGCTTCCTGCCCCAAGTCCTGTCAGAAGTTACCTGTTCTCTCTCTGGAGCAGATTTGGACATTTTCTTCCTGTAACTGTGACCTGGCAGAGGACGGACCTCCACATACATGCTCCTACTGTGTGCCAGGTGCCACATCAAACATTCTTTGATTTTGATGATCCGCCCAGGAACCCCCTGAGATGGGCATAATTATCCCCATGTTCCAGATGTAAAAACCACAGGGGGGAAAGAACTAACTCGCTCAAGGTCACAGCAGACTCTAGAGCTGTACCCTCTCCTACATGCAGCTTCCTGGCATACAATAGGTGCCAAGTGAATAAGTGTGGATCTAAACGAGCCAAATAGATATCTGCACCATACAGAGGTTATGTGAGAACATGAGGCGGAAAAGACACCGGTGTCATCTCAGGCCATCTCGGGGGTGCTTAAGTCGGCCAGGCCAGGGGAAGGAGGAGGTGTTAGCAGCTGGTGTCTAAGGTGAATTGGAAGCTTTGACTGTTCTCTCCTTTTTCCGAAAGGTTCTGGAAGTCAGTCCAGGGCTTTCGGCCAACAGAGAGGGAAGATCACCTGTTATCATTCCTCTCTGTCCTGGCCTGGCCCTGGCCACCCTCCCCCACTTCTCCCCAGAGGTGCCTGGGCTCCCTTCAGACCTCCCCATCTCCACCCCCGTGGACTCCCAGCACCCAGAGCCCACCTACCTGGGGCCTCTTATACGCTTTCCGAACTCGAAGCCCAAGCTTCTGAGCCAGCTCCTGACCAAGCTGAGTTACACTCTCATCCTGCAACAGCAAGACACAGGGTGGAGGGGGTTAGTCTGCCCTAGCTCACGCAGCTATGCTCCAGAGACCTTGAACAGCACTGCAGGGAAGGGGTGGGGGGGTCTGCTGTTACCCCAAGTTCTACAGATGGAACCAGCCGAGCGCCCCACCCCATGTTACTGACAAGGAGGCGAGGCCCTAAGAGGGGTCACTGGCTGCCCGGGTCACACAACTAGCATGTGGTGGGGCTGAACCAGAACCCACGCTTCCCTTTTTCCCTTTCACTGTGGGGAGGGGAAAGGAATAATTTTTGCTTTGGATTTTAAAATTATCTTTTTCTTTCTAGGGGCACCTAGGTGGCTCAGCCGGTTAAGCATCCGACTTCAACTCAGATCATAATCTCATGGGGTCATGAGTTTGAGCCCTGCGTCGGGCTCTGCACTGACAGTGCTGAGCTGGCTTGGGATTCTCTCTCTCTCTCTCTCTCTCTGTCCCTCCTCACTTGCACTCCCCCCCTCTCTCTCTCAAAAGAAATAAACTTTAAAAATTTTTTTGAAAAAGAGGTAAAATTAAATTATCTTTCTATTTCTAAAATTCAGCAAGGCGTAGTGTCACTCTACTGTAGACGGTTGAAATGTTGCAGGGAGAGCAAGAGCTCCCCTGGATCACCCCCTTCCCCATCCTCACACTAGGCTCCTCCCCAGAGGGAGCATGCCTTGTGGTCTGATGTGCTTCCCTGCAGCTCTTTTCCAGGAATGTGCATAACGTGCCTACAGATCTATAAAGGATGCTCAGTTTTGTTTCGTGAGGATTTTTTTCTTTTTTTTAACATAAGTGAGATCACATTACACCTATTGCTCTACGACTTACAACTTGCTGCTTTCACCACACGATGTCCCGGAACTCTTTGCAAGGAAGGACATGTGGGTCGTGCCCGGGCCCACGGGAGCGAGAATGCGGGAAGTTTGGAACATAGCCAGCCGGCCCACAGTTAGCGCTCAATAACAGCACCCAGCATCCCTTCCTCCCTCCAAGGCTGTTACTGTATATGCATTAAGTGCCAGGCAAGGGCTAGGACCAGAGACGCCACTAGCAGAGGGCACATGGGGCCCAGGCCTCGAGGAGGCTCCAGTCTAGTGGGAGAGACTAACCAGTAAAAAAGAAACGGTGACTGTGGTCCAGGCAGCAAAGAGGCAACAGGGATGCTATAATACCCCGAGCATTTGTCCACCTCCCTACCTGACGAGCTCCTGGAACCCAGGGCCAGAGTCTGAGTCATCTCTGGTCCCCAGTACCCAGCACGGAGCAGGGCTCAGCCAGTATTTGCCAACAAAGACTGGAGCACGGGGGGATCCCCCAACTCAGAGTCAGAGGCCCTAACTGGGCCCCGGAGTCCTCACCTGTACAGTGAGGTAAGCACCACCCTGCCTGCCAAGGAATGGCAGACATGAGACTTGGATGTGGACCTGCTGGGGACACTAGGAAACGCTGTAGGACCATGGACTATTGTCATAAGAAAGGTTCTCAATTGTGAACTAAGCTGAATCGGAGACGCATGAATAATAAACAAAAGGACTGTAACAGTGCATGTTTTCTGAACCTACTGTGTGATCTTCAGATTCCATCCTCATAGCTCTATGATGCCTGGTATATTACCACCCCCGTTTGACAGGGGCGCAAACCGAGGCTCAGAGAGACTAAGCTTGGTGTCCAAAGTCACACAGCTAGTAGGTGGCTAACCCAAGATTAGAATTCAAACCCAGGCCAGCTCTCTGACACCAACATCCTTGACCACTATGCACATGGCCTCCCACTCTCTGTTCTGACCACCAGGTCCTTCCTGCTTCTTCTGGTCCCACTCAAGCCCACCTTCCTCCAGGGAGCCCTCCAAGATCCTGATCACTCCTGGGCAGAATTGAGCCTTTTCTGAGCCCTTTTACACTCATTGTTTCAGGGATAAAATAGGAGGGGTGCTTCATAGACAAGGAGCTGATGTGCAGACGGGGGAAGTGTTTTGTCCAAGGTCATGCTGGGGGTCAGTGGTGGAGTCAGACCTAAACCCCAGGGATGTTTCCACATCTCCCAGCAGACTGTGGGTCCCTGAAGGGCACAGATCTGGATAGTTCGTGGGTGCTTAGTAAATACTTAAGTACTTAAGAAGTGGGTGAATAAAGGAGGAGGGGGCATGCGCCCAGCTGTGTGTGGGCCAGGGCAAGCAAGGCTCACTACTGGTCAATTCCCTGCCTCTCTCCCACCTAGTGACAGCTTGGACATCAGGACCCCCACACATGTGACACCCCTTTGAGTCCTTATTGCAACCCTAGAGGTTAAGAGTGCCAACTCTAGGGGCTCCTGGGTGGCTCAGTCAGTTAAGCGTCTGACTTCGGCTCAGGTCATGATCTTGCGGTTCGTGGGTTTCAGCCCACGTTGGGCTCTGTGCTGACAGCTCAGAGCCTGGAACCTGCTTCGGATTCTGTGTCTCCCTCTCTCTCTGCCCCTTCCCTGCTTATGCTCTGTCTCTCTCTCAAAAATAAACATTAAAAAAAATTAAAAAAAAAAAAAAAAGGAATGCCAACTCTAGAATCAGACTGCCTGGGTTCAAGTGTGAGCTCTGCAGCCCACAGCTGTGATTCCCGGGTAAGTTCCTCCGTCTAACTCAAAGGGCTGATGCAAGGATTAAGTGAGTTAATACACACTGCGTATTTTCAGCAGTGTCTGAAACACAACCAGAGCTCAGTGTAAATATCAGTATCTGTCGGTCCACAGCACGGGGAGGGGGACACAGGCTCAGCAGAGTCCAGCCCTGCACCAGGACTCAGGGCACTCACGTGGGGCCGCGCGAGGGAGCACCGGCTGCTGCATTCATATGCCTCCTTGTGACGCCCCAGCTCGCTGAGGGCACGTGCCTTGCGGAACAGCGCCCGGATGTTCTCGCCGT
The DNA here is from genome assembly GCF_028749965.1 of Puma concolor. Lineage (NCBI taxonomy): Eukaryota > Metazoa > Chordata > Mammalia > Carnivora > Felidae > Puma > Puma concolor. The sequence goes on from NC_141673.1 coordinate 7,616,577, forward strand.
CCAGGCCCAGCGCTTTCTCACTGTCCTCCAGTGCCTTCTCATACAGGCCCTGCGGAGAGGAGTGGGAGGCCACACGGTCAGCTCTGGTTACCTCCCTCCCACCCCTTTCCCTGCAGAGACGGGGGAGGCTGGAGGATCGGGGAGGGGGCTCCAGAGCTCCAGGAAACACCTCTGACATTCATACTCTGGTCAAGGGCAACTGTATGTCCAGCTCAGGGGGCTGCAACGGGCACTGGCAGGCCACTGGAGGTGGGGGGATGGCCTTCAAATTCTGCAGCAATGATCCTGGCCATTCAGACACACCTACTTCCATATCTGCCTTCAGCTGAGAACTTCATGGCCCAAGAGTAATCAAGGTACCTCTGAGAGGAAGTGAAATCAAGAAGGCAGCTCAGGGTACAGAACACAGTGTGAACAGGTACCTGGTAGACCTGCTTATCCAGAACAGTCCACTCTGGATTGCAGAGGTGTTAGGGGGTCCTTTAAAGAGCTCACGGCAGAGCATCCCTAAGGATCTGGTGAGTGACTGAGTCAGTGAGCAAGCAGGACAAGGAGAGGAGGAGGCCAGAGCTTTCGGGAGGATGGGGGGAGATGGGAGGGAGCCCAGGAGGAAGGAGCAGGAGTGGCCAGGGGTTTGCAGAAAGAGGCAGTGCACGATGAGGGTAGCGGTTTTCAACCCTGACTCCCTACAGACTCCTATCCATGCCCAGGCCAGCCTGATGAGCGTCTAACAGTCTAACATCTAACTTAATTCATCGGGGGTGGGGCTCAGGCATCCGTATCCTTACAAACCACTTTTTGTACCATGTATTAGCACTTTAAGGGCTCTCCAGGTGAGTCTGTGGTGCAGCTGGGGTTGAGAGCCACGGAAGCAGGCGGTGACACTCCCACAGGAGGGGGTGGAGGAGCCGGGCCTACAGAGGCTCACTAGGGTGCAGGCCCAGCTTGGCTGGGCATCTGCGGGAAACGGCGGGCAGGGTGAAGAGGGGAGGGGGTGCGGGCTCACCATGGTAAAGTAGCAGGCGGCCCTGTTGACATGCAGCTTGCACAGCAGCTCCTGGGGTAGGGCCACCTGGTCGGAGGCAGCATAGTCGGCCACGTTCAGCCCCTCCATGTACTGTACCAAGGCCTGCTTGTAGTCCTTCTCCCGGAACAGGTCATTGCCCTCAGCAAACAGGTTCTGCACCAGCTTGAGCAGAAAGGCCTGCCAGGGAGTAGGGTGCAGAGGGGGCTCAGGGGTCTGCATGCAGCCCCAGCCCTGGCACCCGGCCTCTACACCCCCTTCTCCTGGGCACCCCTGCCCTTTGCCTTCCCCCGGCCCCGCCGCCGATGCTCACCTCATATTCTTCTTGCTTTAGGGGTAGTGTCGACCTAGCAGGAAAAGGAGAGAGACACAGAGTCTGGGTGAGCCCAGGGGTCTCAGCCTCATGGAGGCCCCAGGAGCCAGAGCCAAAGGCCACAGATCATGCCAGGAGTGGGCGCCTCTACCTCAGACCTCAGATGTCACCTTGTGGATTGGGGTAAGGAAACAGCAGCTTTTTCTCCCCAGACCAACACATGCTGGTCTTCCATTTCTGCTGGAAGGGAGAGGGAGGAAGGCCTTGTGTTTGCCCCAGGCTTTCCGGGTGCAGATGCTGAGAAGGCCAGCCAGCTGGCCTCTTCCTGAGAAACCAGTTCTCTGGGAATGACCGTGCCCCCGACACGCTAAACTTGTAAATGCAGGCCCCAGGCAGCAGGAAAAGTCCACCTCAGGTCCCCCCAGTTGGACAGCTTCTGCCCTTCTCCCATCCCAGCCCCCAAAACACACATGACCTTGGCCAATGCCAGGTCAGAGCCTGACTCCTCATTCCAGCCCAGCAGATGGGGCTGTGGGCACCCTCTCCTCCCCTGTGGCCCACAAAATGCCAGCCCAGTATAGAAGAAAGCATCAGTCCAGGAGAACAGAGCCACATCTGTTAGGCTAAAGGGCTAAGCTAGAAGAGCAGCTGGGGTTTGTCTCCTGGTCCTTCATGTCACAGAGGTGAAAACAGACACTCAGAGTGGACAGTGACTCAGCCAAGGTCACACAGCAGGTCGGCATCAGAGCCGGGACTAAAGCACAGGGCTGGGGCTCTTTCCTTTGCCCAGAGCTGCTGCCGGCACCTGGGCAAGAGAGAGCAGCCTGAGCCAGTCAGCCAAAGGGGTGAGAGAAGACACCGAGGTCCCTCCCCTGTGTGTGTGAGGGAGGTGGTGTCCCTGATTGTGACAATGGGGCTCCCATCCTGCCCTCCTTGCTTCCCCACTGTCAGGGACCAGGGCCCATCGCTGTTCCCTGTACTGCCCAGCCAGGCCCCATGGCTACCCTCCTGCCTGACTTCCCACCTCCAGCCTCTCCCCTCCAGCCCCAGCTCCCAGGTCAGTAGGGCACAGTCTGACCTGAAGGTCACCTCATCCACACAAGCCAGTGCCACCCCACCCATGCAAGCTGCTTCACAGCTCCTACAGTGCTCCGTGCCCAGAGGTGCCTAATAAATGCTAAGCACACAAAATCTACATGTGATAAAAGTTAATTTTAAAACCAGCAGGTCCTACTGTGTTACCCTGTAAAGCAATCCCTTAGGAGACTAACATAGGGGTTCCCGGGAGGCTGCCCTATCGCTGAACCTTCTTGGAGCCCCCCTCTGGAAAGGGGAAGGAGGACACAGAGCGACCTACCATTTACGTCCAGCACAATGCCTCTGTGAGGGAAGCGGCCTTGTCTCATTTCGCAGGTATGGACATCACCCAGGGAGGTGGGGGGGTGGGGGGAGACTCAGAAGGCAGGGCTCAAAGGTCCAGCTCCACGGAAATCAGTGACTTAAGTTAAAGACAGAGTTCTTACGAAACACTGTATCTGCAAGACTGGCCTCTGAATAAAATTTGAACACTCCCCCCAAATCAAAGCCCTCCCTAGGGGCGCCTGGGTGGCTCAGTTCGTTAAGCAACAGACTCTTAATCTCGGCTCAGATCATGATCTCCCGATTTGTGAGTTTGAGCCCCGCATCGGGCTCTGCACTGACAGTGAGGAGCCTGCTTGGGATTCTGTCTCCCTCTCTCTCTCTCTCTCTCTCTCTCCCCCCCTCCCCCGCTTGCACTTTCTTTCACTCTCACAATAAATAAATAAACTTAAAAAAAAAAAAAAAAATCCCTCCCCCAAATGGAAGACTGGCCTAGAGAAGAGGGAAAGGTGGGCCACAGCCCTTGCAGTGGCCTGAACAAGACAAAGTGACCATGTTGCAAGCTGAGGAAGGACAGCATGTGAATGTCAACACAAGCACCATCAGAGCGATGGGGACACCGTGTGTGTGACAAGGGACCCAGTCTGTGGTGAAGAGGCAGGTGGTGTTTTAGAGGTCTGTGTGAGAGAACAAAAAATTGGGGAGTTTATATGAGGGTATGTAGACATAAATCCTAGTTTTGTGGGGATTCCTATTTAAGAGAAGAAACACAAGGGGCATCAGGGCGGCTCAGTCGGTGGATCATCCAACTTTTTTTTTTTTAACTTTATTTATTTTGAGAGAAAGAGAGAGCGAGCGTGTGCACACACGCGAGTGAGTGAGCGGGGGAGGGGGGGAGGGGCAGAGAGAGGAGGAGAGAGAGAATCCCAAGCAGGTTCCGCCGTGGAGCCCCATGCGCCCTCAAATTCACGAACTGCGAGGTCATGACCTGAGCGGAAATCTGGATCGGACACTTAACCGACTGAGCCACCCAAGCGCCCCGATCATCCAACTTTTTAAAAAAATATTTTCTTCTTTTTTTTTAAATGTTCGTTTATTTTTGAGAGAAAGTACAAGCAGGGGGAAGGGGCAGAGAGAGAGGGAGACAGAGGATTGGAAGTGGGTTCTGCGCTGACAACAGTGATCCCGACACAGGGCTTGAACTCACAAACCGTGAGATCATGACCCAAGCCAAAGTCGGGGGTTCAATCAACTGAGCCAACCAGGTGCCCGTATCCGACTTTTGATATCGGTCCAACTTTTTTTTTTTTCTGGTCCAAGTTTTGATATCCGTTCAGGTTGTGATCTCTCAGTGCTGGGATCGAGCCCCATGGTGGGCTCTTTGCTGAGCAAGGAGCCTGCTTGGGATTCTCTGTCTCCCTCTCTCTCTGCCCCTCCCCTGCTCTCTGTCTCTCTCAAAATAAATAATTAAACATTAAAAAAAAAAGAAAGAAAAGAAAAAGAACACAAAATTAGAAACTAAGAATTGCTAAGGGAGCCTTCCAGGGCTTTGGGAAGGACCCACACAAATCAGGGGCCCTGCAGCTTACACTTCATTAGTGCCGTGATAAATACGCCTCTGGAGATCTATTTAAGAGGTAAAAAAAAAATTACTGAAAATATTTTGTGTGTAAAGAAAAAAATTAAAAACAAATATGGCATGTGTTTGAGGGACAAATAATGGAAAGAAATGTGGGTTTGGGGTCAGCTAGACCTGGGTTAGAATCCTATCACTGGGGGCGCCTGGATGGCTCAGTCGGTTAAGTGTCTAACTCTTGATTTCAGCTCAGGTCATGATCTCACGGTTCGTGAGTTTGAGTCTCACCTTAGGCTCTGCACTGACGGTGCTAAACCTGCTTGGGATTCTCCCTCTCTCTCTCTGCCTCTCCCCTGCTTGTGCTCTCTCTCAAAATAAGTAAACATAAAAAAAAAAAGGGGGCGCCTGGGTGGCACAGTCGGTTAAGCGTCCGACTTCAGCCAGGTCACGATCTCGCGGTCCGTGAGTTCGAGCCCCGCGTCAGGCTCTGGGCTGATGGCTCAGAGCCTGGAGCCTGTTTCCGATTCTGTGTCTCCCTCTCTCTCTGCCCCTCCCCCGTTCATGCTCTGTCTCTCTCTGTCCCAAAAATAAATAAAAAACGTTGGGAAAAAAAAAAAAAAACATAAAAAAAAAAAAAGAATCCTATTACTTTATAGCTGTGTGACCATAAATGGGTTTCTTAACGTCTCCGAGCAAAATGGAGAAAAGACCACCTACTTCACTGGGCTGTTGTGAGGATTAAGAAGATGATGGACATGAAGGGCCCAGCACAGAGCCTGGGAGGTGTGCTTAATAAATGGAAACTGATTTATTGATTGATTATAAGCTGTGCACAGGCAAGCGGGAGAATTAACAGGGAGCGTGCCAGCGTGTAAGGAGGGCGAGGGTACAGTGGGATGCTGAGCGGGACTGAAGGGTGACCAGGGTCAGGGAGTGTGTGTGCATGGGGGTGGTTTCACAGATCGCCCACCGGCTGCCCAGCCCCTGCCATGCCAGCCCCTTCCTAGCACAACCCACCTCCTCACCCCCCAGCACACAAGGGAGCCTGAGCAGCAAAGGATGAGTGAGAAGAAAAGGGAGAGCTGGAGAGAGCCCGGGCATTGCCATCCCTGGCCCCCCCGCCCGCCCAGCCAGCCCCACACTCACTGAATGAACTGCAGCCCCTTCTCGATGTCCGCCTTCCGTCTCTGCCTCTCCATCAGTCTCTGGGGGAGAGAACAGTCCATCAGTTAGTCAGCAGGGGCCGGTGGCTGGTCGCTGTCCCCATCCCACTGTGCACTCCCTCTCATTCCTGCACTCATCCCATTTCACAGGTGACGCTGAGGGGCAGTGACCTATAGAGACCGTCTGAACCAGACCATGCAGCTCCTGCCCTGCACGCCCAGGCCCCACTGGACTCTGGTTCTGTGCTGTTCCTTTGATGGGCAGGGAGCTGCATGGAGGCCTCCTGTCCTTTCTCACACATGGCTTGGGCTGCAGTGCTGCACCAGACACCCTCAAGTCCCAGGAAAACACCTTGTTTGAACAGCAAACTCAGTCCAGGGAGAAGAGACAGGGAAAATGCAAAACGATGCCAGTGACTATAGCTACAATGCAGCACCACACACTTTGTATACGGGTTTCTTTGAATCATTCAACAGTGCCACGAGGCAGGTGTCATTTTGTCTCCATTTTATCAAGGAGGAAACAAGTTCAGGGAGCCCCAGTCTTGAGCCCGCTCATAGCTGAGGCAGGATTTGAACCCAGGCCATCCTCTTTTACCACCAGCAGCCCCTCTGCACTTTGAACCAGCCTGGCCTGGAGCAGGCCAGGTGGCATGGTGTGTGCCCTGTCTTGGCAAGGGAGGGAATCGCCCATGTTCTGGATGAGGAAGACAGAGGCTCTGCAAGGCTGAGGACAGGCCTCAAGTTGCACAGCAATTGAATGGCACTGAGCACACGCAGGGGGCCTGCTCCAGAGAGGCAGCGAGTGGAAACTGCTTAAGGAGAAGGGAGGCTCGGCAGTAGAGCTAGAGGTTTGGTCTTTAGGGCAAAGCCCCCAGGGGCTGGGAGCTCCCCCCCAGACCCAGATGGCCCAGCTGGCTTCCGTGGCACTATGTATGGGCTAGAAGATCAGTTGGGATCAGCTGGTCCAACCCAGTGGCAGCCCAGAGTGGGGTGGGCCTCCTCCTGAGTCAGAACCTGAGCCTGGGGCTCCATCACCCCGTGGGAAAGGGGCTGGAAGCTGCCTGGTCTCAAGCCAGCATTTTCCGTCCAGGCCACTCACGGGCCTCTTCCATACTCTGCCCCACAGTGTGGCCCTCACTCTCCCCCCATCAAGTGGTTACAGAGAGAGGATGGTGGGCAGCCGGGAAGGTGGGCCTGCATCAGCAGAAGGCTGGTACGAAGGCGTGAACAGGGGCACCAAGGTGTAAAAAGGCATAAAAACGTGGCACAACAACAGACACTCAGATCAACGGAACAGAATAGAGAACCCAGAAATGGACCCACAAATGTATGGCCAGCTAATCTTTGACAAAGCAGGAAAGAATATCCAATGGAATAAAGACAGTCTCTTCAGCAAGTGGTGCTGGGAAAACTGAACAGCGACATGCAGAAGAATGAACCTGAACCACTTTCTTACACCATCCACAAAAAGAAACTCAAAATGGGTAAGACAGGAAGCCATCAAAATCCTCGAGAAGAAAGCAGGCAAAAACCTCTTTGACCTCAGCCACAGCAACTTCTTACTCAACATGTGTCCAGAGGCAAGGGAAACAAAAGCAGAAATGAACTATTGGGACCTCATCAAAAGAAAAAGCTTCTGCACAGGGAAGGAAACAATCAGCAAAACTAAAAGGCAACCAACGGAATGGGAGAAGATTTGCAAATGACACGTCAGATAAAGGGTTAGTATCCAAAATCTACAAAGAACTTATCAAACTCAACACCCAAAAAAACAAATAATCCAGTGAAGAAATGGGCAAAAGACATGAATAGGCACTTCTCCAAAGAAGACATCCAGATGGCCAACCGGCACATGAAAAAATGCTCCACATCACTCATCATCAGGGAAATACAAATCAAAACCACAGTGAGATACCACCTCACACCTGTCAGAATGGCTAACATTCACAACTCGGGCAACAACAGATGTTGGCGAGGATACGGAGAAAGAGGATCCCTTTTGCATTGTTTGTGGGAATGCAAGCTGGTGCAGCCATTCTGGAAAACAGGATGGAGGTTCCTCAAAAATCTAAAAATAGACCTACCCTACAACCCAGCAATTGCACTACTAGGTATTTATCCAAGGGACACGGGGTGCTGTTTCGAAGGGACACATGCACCTCCATGTTTATAGCAGCGCTATCGACAATAGCCAAAATATGGAAAGAGCCCAATGTCCCTCGGTGGATGAATGGATAAAGAAGATGTGGTATATCTATACAATGGAGTATTACTCGGCAATCAAAAGGAATGAAATTTTGCCATTTGCAACTATGTGGATGGAACTGGAGGGTATTATGCTGGGTGAAATTAGTCAGAGGAAGACAAATATCATATGACTTCACTCATGAGGACTTTAAGATACAAAACAGATGAACATAACGGAAGGGAAGCAAAAATAATATAAAAACAGGGAGGGGGACAAAATGTAAGAGACTTAAATATAGAGAACAAACAGGGGGTTAAGGGAGGGACTGTGGGAAGGGAGATGGGCTAAATGGGTAAGGGGCATTAAAGAATCCACTTCTGAAATCATTGTTTCAGGAGTGAAATCTGCTCCTGAAACCATATGCTAACTAACTTGGATGTAAATTAAAAAATAAATAAATAATTTTTTAAAAAAGATAAAAAAAAAAAAAAACAGGTATAAAAACACCCAGCTACTTTGGGGAGGGAGCAAGTGTGTTAATACCTTCTAAAACTTCCTTACCTTGTTCTTTATTTCCATCTGGTCAACCACATCCTCACAATCCTGTCCAGTAAGAGGGGCAGGTGTCACTAACCCATTTTACAGATGAGGACAGGGAGGCACAAAGAATGAAATTTCTTTGCCAAGGCCACTCAACCAATGAGCAGGCAAACAGCTCTATTAGACCAAACGCCACATCCTTGGCCACGCCCACAGCTGTGAGACACCCTGTGGCCAGGGCAGGCCATCTCACTTCTCTGTGCCTCACTTTCCTCCTCTGTGTAACTTGTCAGCTGATAAGCCCTGCCTGGCAGGGTGGCTGTGAGGCTCTAAGAGTGTGAGATCGGGAATCTCGGTTCCCTGGATCTCGCTCCTCCCATGTGTCCTTCCCAGGGAGGGGTGAAGCCACACGAGTCTTCAGACTCCGCATCAGATCCTCACACTGGTCAGGGCCAGGGCCCATGTGCCCACTAGACATCTGCTTGCCCTGCCAGGGCCATGAGTCAGGGCTCTGGACTCAGACAGATGGGAGTGTGAATGCCAGCATTTACACCTGCCGTGTGACTTTGGGCCACGGTCTCCTAATGGGGAGAATGGGGCTGAAGGCAGCTCCTGCACCACTGGCTGTCAGGAGGGCTCAGGAGACAGCACGTGCAGAGCGCTTGGAGCAGGACAAGTCCAACAACCACAGGGCACCTGGGTGGATCAGTCGGTTAAGCAACCAACTCTTGATTTCGATTCAGGTCATGATCTCAGGGTTCGCGGGATCGAGCCCCTCATCGGGCTCTGCGCCGACAGTGCGGAGCCTGCCTGGGGATCTCTCTCCCTCTCTCTCTGCCCCTCCCCTGCTCGTGCTCTCTCTCTCTCTCTCAAAAGTAAACATAAAAAAAAATAATGGATGAATGAATGAATGAATGAATAAATAAATAAATAAAGTCCAACAACCTTGGGGATATGTGTTATCCAACCCTGTTCCTCCCTCCTGCAAAAAAACTTCAAGTGTTTCCTGGGATGACCCTGTTCTCCTGCAGGAGGCAGGCAGTGATGGGTCTGGACCGCCTTGCCTTGCCAAGCACACCTCTTGGTCGGTCTCTCTGTCCTCAGCTTCCCTGTCTAGGAAACCAGTGCTCATCGTGCCCACACTCAAGCTCCCCTCCAGGCCTCCAGCCAGAACGGTCTGTGGTGGTCGTCCTGTCCCCCAACTTTTGCCATTGCACTTCTTTCCACCTGGGCAGCCATCCTGTGAAGGAAATCCCGTTCCTCCTTCAAAGCCTAGCTCCTCCATGGAGTCTCTCTCCTTCCCTTTTTTTTTAATTTATTTTTTTCATGAGAGAGAGAGAGAGAGAAGAGACAGAGAGAGAGAGAGAGAGAGAGAGAGAGAGAGAAGGAAGGAGGAAGGGGCAGAAAGAGAGGGAGACACAGACTCTGAAGCAGGCTCCAGGTGCTGAGCTGTCAGCACAGAGCCCAACGCGGGGTGTAAACCCACTAACTGCGAGATCATGACCTGAACCGAAGTCGGATGCTTAACTGACTGAGTCACCCAGGTGCCCCTCTCTCCCTCCCTTTGATGGGACCATCATATACCCATTTGTCCTGTTTCCTGGGAGCCTGGGGAACCACAGATGGGTGAGACCAGTCCTGGCCCTGGAAGAGAGGTTCACCTGGTGGGAGAAGCAAGGGTGCACCCGTCACCACACAGTGTGGCCCAGCGTGGGCAGCAGGCCTGTGGCAGGGGAGCAGACCCCCATGGGCCTAGACAACCAGCACTACAGGGCTTGGTCACGGCCATGACCACCAAGCCCTGTCACTTTGCCCTAGGTCAGAATCCAGCCCCCATCCCTCCCTACCACCTGGGCTGTTTCCTGCCCCCAGCCAAGGGGACCAGCTGCCTCACTGCCCACCCCCCACCTCCTTGAGGCCATCACGGCGGGGGGGGGGGGTGCTTTCAGGCCCACAAATCCGACCCTGCCCTCCCCTACCTAGAGTGTCTGATGACTCTCTTTAACTCCGAGTCTCTTTCACTGACCCTCTCCCACTGGTCACATTTCCCCAAACCCCCACACCAGCTCACACCAGGTGGGAGCGGCTGCCCCCCTGCCCTCCCCCAGCCCTGTTCAGCCTGTAGTTCTCTCAGAAAACTGCAGCAGTCAGAGGGGAGTGTTGTCCAGTCTCCTCCCAGCCCTGGAGTCTGAGCAGACCTACCAGAAACAAGCACTGGCCAGATCCATCCCAAGTGAGAATTCCTAAGTCCGCATCCAATGCCAAGGAAAAAAATACTCCCTGCCCCAGGTGGTTATGAAGGAGGTTCCTCACACAGCCTCGGGCGAGTCCTCCTCTCTGACCACCAAAAACCCAGAGCAGTAGCACTGCTGTGTGCCCGCACCACGGAGAAGGGTTCAAATCCCAGAGCAGGCTACTCTACCTCCCTGATTAGCAGCTTCCCGCTTTGTACAATGAGGATTACAAACAGCACCTCCTGGTGGGCTGAATACAGAAGAGGGTCCTCATTTCAGAGCCTGGCACATAGCAGACACTTTACAAGTGGTAGCTTGTAGATCAGGATTTCTATGGGGGGCATTCAACATTTGCTACAGGCCCATTTTATAAGGTGAGGCCAGCGTGGCCACCTGCACCCAGGTCTTATAACCTAATTAGAGACATGGCAAGAACATCCCACCAACTCCACCCCAAACCAGACTTCTGTGGTAAAAAACGCAGGCTGGGATGAGGCACAAAAAAGTTGAAACATTTGGGAAACAAAGGGGGCGACATTTGAATTGGGCTTTGAAGGGTGAATAGGAGTTGGCTCATTGGTGTCAGGGAAGGGAAGGCCTTCTGTCAGGCTGTATCCAATAGTTCATGAAATCCCTGACATCTCTCACATTTTATCTGATCTTGACTGATGACCCTCGGGGCTGAGACGATCTGGGACCCACATTTGAGAGATGGAGAAAGTGAGGCTCACAGAGGTCACAAGGCCTGCAGCCAGCAAGTGGGGGCCAGGCCTGGAAATGCTGACTTTAGGTCAGGAAAGAGGCTGCTGCTCTACCTCCTCGAGGGTACAGTAGAGGTAGAACCACTTAGGAGCCTTCCTAGGCACCTCAGCCTGTGTTTGGTGTTGAATACTCATGGCCCAGGAAAGGCAGAGGTCTCTGGGGCAATTTGGGGGAAGACTTCTGTGTGAAAATATTCTGCTTCTTCCAATGTCCTGTTCTAGGATCTATTATCGACCACTCTAGGGTCATTCAATTGAGTGTATAGACCCTAGGCCAGGGCTGGCAAACCGATTTTATCTCATAAGCAATGTTGCCAGGCTGGTAGAGGCTGGTAGGGCTGTCCCAAGGGGCTGGGCCCTTGCAGTACTTAAAAAAAGTGCCACCATACGCAAGATCACCCAGAAACCAGGGATGCTTAGGGGAGATGCATATGGCTTGGGCCTTCACACACCCCCTCTCCAGTGAGAGTATAACCACTGCTAAAATTCAGAGTAATACAAAGTAACACCAAGCTGGAGGCCCAGGTCTTACTGGGGCCCAGGATGTGGAGGGAATTCCCCCCTCCTTCGGGAAGATTTTCTGACTCCCCCGACACATTGGTGAGTTAGTATCCTCTGAGAGAGCCCCGGAGAGTGAGGGTATAGTTCAGTCTAACCAACATTTATGTCCTCCCTACTTGGTGCTAGGTGTGGGGGCAGGGGAGACACAAAATGAATTGGTGGCTGAGGCCCAGTCCCGCCCACCAGGACCTCCTGGTCCAGTGCGGGGGGCGGAGGGCGGGGGGAAAGACAGGTGGGCCGTCAGCTGTGATGCAGGCTGGCTGTGGGTGCAAAGGGCCTGGGACCTGAGAGGAAGGAGCGGTGGGTCCACTGGGGGAACCAGGGAAGGCTCTGCAGGAGGTGGTTCCTGAGCTGGATGTGAAGGAGAATGACAAGTTTCTTGAGAAGACTGGGAGAGAATGGACATTCCTTACAGGACACCTGTCCGGAAACACTCACACTGAGACTGGCTTGAGCCTCCCCCCACCCCCAACAAGTCCCTGTGGCACCCCTCAATCTGCACAGCCACGAGGATGGGGAAGCCCAGGCCCCAACCCGCCTCGAGGCTGCCAACAGGGGTCGGCCAGCAGGCCTGGCCCACAACTAGGAGAAAGCTGGAAGGTCAGGTGGCAGGAAGGGAAGGAAACCCACGTCTCCCGGGTGCCTACCATGTACCAGGTACTGGGTTCACCTCTCCCTGATTGAAGGACCTTCTGCTGGTCGCTCTCGTGGGCCCTGCTAATGAGGAGGGGGACAGACCACCCCAAGAGCTGCGTGGTCTGGTAATACGTCTGGCTTTGCCCAGTCGTGCGCCTCTCAGAAAGTAAGCTAGAGAGCACCTGCTAAGTGCCAGACACCCAGATGGAAGGGGCAAGTAAAGTATGAAGCACACCACCTGGAAAGGAAAACCACAGCGGCTGCCAGGCAGTGGCCCTGTGCGAGCAGGGGGAAGTGGGCAGAGCAACAATCAGGACCTCAGTCTGTCATTAAATGTGAGTGGCTCCTCCACTGTGCCAAGCTCTGCTCTGGAGGCAGGGGACTCAGCCATGACAGAAACGAAACCCCTGCCCCTCGCAGTTTAGTGGGGAAACCAGGCTGCAGGGACACAGCCACAACATGAAGAAAAAGGAGCTTCACTGGAGGCAGCCAGCCAGCCACCTGTGCGATGAGCCCTTAAGGGATTCCTAAAATGTTCTAGGCCCTGGGGATTTAGCAATTAACAAAAGTGACAAAGTCCTCTTTTAGAGTATATGTGCAGGTGGAGGAGAGATAGGAGAAATAAATGTATAACGTCACACAGGAAGGATACACATAGGAAAGGAAAAAAATAAGGTGATAGAGTGACAGGGTGCTATAATTATATAGCAGACTCAGGGAAGGCCTCTTTGACATTTGAACAGAGATCAAAATGACGGAAGGGAGCAAGCCACGTGGGGAAACGTGTTCAAGCAGAAAGAACGGTGAATGCGAAGGTCCTGAGGTAGAGACTGATCAGTGTATTTGAGGAAGAGCAAGGAGGCCAGTGTGGATGGAGCAGAGTGGGCAGTGGGAACAGTGGTGTATGGGAAGGTCTGTGACATTACCAGGGAAGACCATATGTGAGGTCTCCATCAGCAGAGCAAGGGCCGTGGCTTCACCCTAAAGTAAGATGAGAAGTCACAGGTTTTGAACAAAAAAGCAGCTCTGTGTCTGGCTTTACCGTACCTGAAAATGAGACATCGTTAAATAAATGTGATTTTTTTTTTTTTTTTGAAGTTTCACTACAACCCCATCAGGGACGGAAAAAGTGTTCCAAGAAGCCAGGAAAGTTGCTCAAGGCCACACAGTGACCCTACAGCCTGGGTTCAAAGGGCCTGGAGAGATGGGCATTGGACAGCCTTGTTAAAGTGCCAAGTAAGCAAAAGCCCCCTAAGCCCCAGCAAACACCTAAGTCCCCACACGCCTCCCTCCTTCCCAATGTCTTTCCTCTGGGAGAACCTTTGTATGGGTGGTTGTTATGAACTGAATGTTTGTGTCCCCGCCAAATACATACGTTGAAACCCTATCCCCAGTAGGACTGTATTGGAGATGGGGCCTCTAAGAAATAATTCAAGTTAAGTGAGGTCATTAGGGTAGAGCTCTGAGCAAGTACTTTATTCCCACAGCCTGAGTAGGCGAGTACAAATTTTGGTACCAAGAGGTGGGGGTGCTGCTGTAACAAATACCTAAACATACGGAGGAGGTTCAGGGAGCTTTGAGGTGCAGCTAGAAAAAACCCCGATGGCCATGAAGAGATGGCCGGTAGAAATAAGGATGTTAAAGGCAATTCTGGTGAGGCCTCGGATGGAAATGAAGAATAAGTTCTTGGAAACTCAGGAAAAGGTGATCCTTGTCCCAAAGTGGCAAAGAACTTGGCTAAATTGTGTTCTAGTGGAGAGCCTGGCTGGCTCAGCAGGATGAGCACACGATCCTTGATCTCAGGGTTGTGAGTTTGAGCCCCATGTTGGGTGCAGAGATTATAAATAAATAAACTTAGATAGATAGATAGATAGATAAATTGTGTTCCAGTTTCTTCTGAGAGGTAGAATCTGCAAGCAATGAAAATGGATATTTAGCAGAAGAGATTTCTATGCAAAGTATGGAAGGTGTGGCATGCGTCCTCCCTACTGCTTATAGTAAAATTTGAGAGACGAGAGATGAATTGAAGAATTGTTAAACAAAAGGAACCAGAATTCAAAGAGCTGGAAAATTCTCAGCCTATTCATATTGGAAAAAAAAAAAAAAAGGAACACGTGTTCTGAAGAGAACAGTAAGGATGTGGCTGAACAGCCATTTGATGAGGTGAGTATGGGTGTGAACCACAGACTTAATCAGCTAGCGGCAGAAGTCAGAAATAGAGACGGGGTTATACCAACAGAAACTCTGCCCGTTAGAACCAAAGGGGTCAGAGAAAAGTGGACAGCAGAATGCAGGAAGGCTGCTGGACTTCTTGAATTCTGCAGGACCGGACCATAGAGCTATCTGGATGCAAACACGTTCTATCCTTCAAAAAAAAAAAGGAAGTCTGACCCTGATCCACAGATGATCAGAGCTGCCTGGGTGGGGCCACCAATTCGTTTTTAGAGCTGCAGGGGGTGACCCACTGCAAGAGCCGTTGGGGGGCCGGTGCTGTGCCCCAGCGAGCCAGCAAGAAGGAACAGCAAGCCAAAGACGATTCTCAAGCCTTCAAAGCGAATGGAATTTGCCCCCACCAGGTTTTAGACTTGCTTGGAGCACCTCACCTCTTTCTTCTTTGCGACTGATTCTGTTTGGAACGGGAATGTCTATCCTACGCCGGTCCCACCATTGTGTTTTGGGAGCACATAACCTGTCTGGTTTCACAGGATCACAGCCAGAGAGGAATTTACTCTGGATGAATCTACCTCCAGTCTCACTCAGACCTGATTTAGATATTTAGATGAGACTCGGGACTTAGAGTGGGTGCCGGAATGAGTTAAGACTTTGGGGGCTGTTGGGACAGAATGAATGCATTTTGCACATAAGAACATGAATTGGGAGGAGGGTAAGGGGCAGAATTTATATACTGAATGCTTGTATCCCCCCAAAATTACATGTTGAAGCCCTAATCCCCAATATGACTGTTTGGAAATAGGGCCTCTACAGAGGTCATAAGGTGGGGGCCCTGGTCTGACAGGGTTAGTGTTTTTATTAGAGGAGACACCCGAGAGCACTCCCTCTCTCTCCCTGTCCACACCCAGAGGAAAGGCCAGATAAGGCCACAATGAGAAGGCAGACATATGCAAGCCAGGAAGAGGGTTCTCATCAGAAACTGAATCCACCAGCACCTTGACCTGGGCCTTCTAGTTTCCTGAACTGTGAGAAAATAGATTTCTGTGGTTTAGGCCACTCAGTCTATGGTATTTTGTTATAGCATCCCCAGCACACTGAGACAGTGGTTCAAAGACCATTTGTTCTCAGCTGAAGAGGGAGGTGAGTTCCTTGATGATGAGGGTAGGGGTAGGGCATGGTTGGTGAGGGTAGGGGTGAGACATGCTCAGGGCACTTGCTAGAAGAGCAAGGAGCACATGGGCCAAATGGATCTTGTCTTTTTTTTTTTTTTTTTTTTGAGAGAGAGAGACTGTGTGTGTCTAGGGGAGAGGGGCAGAGGGAGGGAGAGAGAGAGAGAGAGAGAGAGAGAGAGAGAGAGAGAGAGAGAGAATCTCAAGTAGGCTCCATTCTCGGTGCAGATTCCAACGTGGGGCTCGTGACCTGAGCCAAAATCAAGACTCAGACACTCAACCAACTGAACCTCCCAGGCTCCCCAAATCTTGTTTTTTTTTTTTTTAAACGAGTTTATTTTATTTTTTTGTAATATTTATTTTGAGAAAAGGAGATAGAGCGAGCAGGGGAGGGGCAGAGAGAGAATCCCAGGCAGTCCCCATGCTGTCAGCACAGAGCCCGACATGGGGCTCAAACCCACAAACTGTGAGATCATGCCCTGAGTTGAAACCAAGAGTAGGATGCTTAACTGACTGAGCTGCCCAGCTCCCCAAATCTTGTCTTTTTTTTTTTTTTAATGTTTATTTGTTTTTGAGAGACAGAGAAAGAGAGCAAGTGGGGGAGTGGTGGAGAGAGAGGGAGACAGAATCTGAAGCAGGCTCCAAGCTCTGAGCTCCCAGCTGTCAGCACAGAGCCCCATGCAAGGCTCAAACTCACAAACTGTGAGATCGTGACCTGAACCGAAGACAGATGCTCAACTGACTAAGCCACCCAGGCACCCCAAATCTTGTATCTTTTTAAAGAAAAAAAGTGCAAGGGATAAAAAATGTCAAAGGAGAAAACAGGCCCAAGTCTCCCCAGGACCGGACTGCCAAGTGGGGAAGTCCCCTCCCCCCTACTCTAGGTCCATGTTCTTATGATTTGGGAATTTCAAGCGGGACCTACCTCAAACGGCTCTTCGCAGAAATAGCCATGAATTAAGGAACCAACAGAAAACAATTCCAACATGTCAGCACAGTCTGTGACCACATACCCAGGTTCACACCTGGGTTCAAATTCGAGACCTGTTCCTATTAACTGTATACAAGCTGCTTGAGTTCTTTGTGTTTCACACCCCCGCAGGGATACTAATACCTTCTTCTTCTTCTTCTTTTTTTTAACTAATACCTTCTTTATAGGGTTGTTGCGAAGGTTCAATGAGATGCCGGGGCAGGATAAGCATTTAATGTCAACCATTACTATTTTATAATCATTATGATTACTTAAAAAGAGGGGCAGAGAACATAAACAGGAAACCCACAGGAAACATGAATCATGAAGAAGAGACACTCAAACTCACTGATAAAAGAACCACACAATAAGCAGCAACTTTTCACCTCTGAGACCACGGTGAGAAGAGAGCCTAGTTGATGCAGGTGCAGGAATGGGCACTTTCCAACACTGCAAGTACACTGAGAGGGCGAAACGGCAGCATCGCTGCGAAGTGGCGTAGCAACATCTACCAAAACCAGGAAGCCAGCCGGTTTGCCCCTCTTCCTCCCTGCACAGCCCCAAGGCTGTTCCTTTCCCAGTCACTCAGGTGAACCTGCACTGGATTAAGCCAATCACAACAGTCCCTTTGGTTGCCAGTGATTGGCTTAGGTAAGGGCATGTGACATCGTCCTGGCCAATGAGAGGAGGGGAAGTCAGCCAAGGAACGGTTTTCTTCACACTTAGTACAGGACAGAAGCAATGATCTGTTACTTGCTGCCGTAGGACGGGGAGTATCGAGAAGATGCACACGCTGGGGATGGCAGAGCGCAAAGACAGAGCAAAGTTGATGAATGACGTGTCTGGCCCAATAAGTTAGCTGATCCTGGAACTGCTCCGCCTCATTAATCACGTGAGATTATAATGAACTCCGGTTTTGAGGTAGGAATTGTTACTTGCAGCCAAACTCCTAAATGATAAAGCGCCCTTTCGACCCAGAAACTTCACTTCCACGAACTTAATCTACCCAAATCCTTGTACAAGCACTCAATTATATTTGCACAGGATGTCTTTTTTTAAAGAGTGAAAAGCTAGAAGGAACTTCAATGTCCACCAGTAGAGAATTAGCTTAATCCGTTAAATTACACAATACCCCTTACAGTGCAGCTATTGAATCCACGTGCATCGTCATGGAGATGCCGCCATACAACATTGAGAAAGAAAAAAAGCAGCAGATTCCAGAACACTGTGTGTCGTATGATCACATCTGTGTGCAATGTGCGTTTACATCAAGAAGTTTGCAAGATATTCTCCAATTTAACTGGTTCTCTCTGGGGACTGGGACCTGCCAAGGGGCAACAGGACACAGAACACTCTGCTTTGTACACCTAGAATGATTTAGATTCTTTTTTTCCCACAGAGTAAGTATTCACCTTGAATCTAAAACGCAAAATGAGATGACTGACTTGAGATCAACCCAGTAGGGCAGAGCCCAAGTGGGAACCAGCAGCCTGGTTTTAAACCCAGTGTTGCAGGTCTGCCCGAATGTCCACGGGCTGTTCTTCCCAAGAAAAAAACCAAACCATTGACCTGAGAACCATGAACGGGTTTTTTGTTTGTTTGCTTTTTGTGTTTCCACCCCCCGCCCCCCCCCCCCCCCCCACTTTGGAGAAGAGTTTGAAGATGAAAGACTCAGAAATTCAGATCTTCATCAGACCAGGCAGGGACTGTACCAGCCTCTTGAAATCTCGGTGCCTGGCCCTGTGCTTGGTGCAGAGCAAGTGCTCCATAAACGGTGGTAAAAGAAATGGATGAATGAATATTAACTCATCTAACCCAGGCATTATATAGATAAGAATGAATGAGTGTTGGAGCGCCTGGGTGGCCCAGTCGGTTAAGCATCTGACTTCAGCTCAGGTCATGGTCTCTTGGTTCATGGGTTCCAGCCCTTTGTCAGGCTCTGTGCTGACAGCTCAGAGCCTGGAGCCTGCTTCAGATTCTGTGTCTCCTTCTCTCTCTCTCTCTCTCTCTCTCTCTGCCCCTCTCCCCGCTTGCACTCTGTCTCTCCCTCAAAAATAAATGGATATTTAAAAATTTTTTTAAAAAAGAACCAATGAGTGTTAAATAGATGACAAAAACAGAAATACTTGAAATAATCAAGTAATAATAACATTTTCTGAGTGGTTACCTCATGCCAGAGGCTGTCGTGATCTCCCTCTCTTTTTTTCTAGGCACGTCATGATCTCTTTATACATAATATCTTCTAGCACCCCCTGTGAGATAGACTATTAGTCTCACTTTGCAGAGGGGAAAAGAGAGGCACAAAGAAGTGAAGTGACTTGCCCAAGGTCACACAGCTGGTACACGATAGAGCTGGGATTCAAATTCTGGCAGCCTGGCCCCAGGGCCCACACATATCACCATCTCTGTTACCCATGAGGCAACAGGACCCAGTCCCAGGACCCCTGTCAGCATGCTTGTGTCTCTCCCACCTCCAAGTAACTCCCTCCCCTTCTGGATCATGCACAACCTCTCCTCCTTTCCTTGGTCACATTTCTTTTTCTTCTGTTTTTTGTTTTTTTTTTTTTTAATTTTTTAAAATGTTTTTATTATTTATTTTTGAGAGAGAGAGAGAGAGAGAGAGAGAGAGAGCGAGCATGAGCAGGGGAGGGGCAGAGAGAGAGGGAGACCCAGAATCCAAAGCAGGCTCCAGGCTCTGAGCTGTCAGCACAGAGCCCGAAGTGGGGCTTGAACTCATGAACCGCGGGGTCATGACCTGAGCCAAAGTCGGCCGACTGAACCACCCAGACGCCCCTCCTTGGCAACATTTCTTGTCCACACTGTCTCTAGAGCCTTACCTCCCCCTGCACCCCCCACATCTCAGCAGCCCCGGTCCCACTCCACCGAAGGTGCTTGCCAAGGGTCCTCCCCATTCCAGGAACCTTCTAGTTGCTGAGTCCCATAGAGGGACAGTTCTTCACTTGCCTTTTTCAGTATATTCTCGGCTGCGTCTGCCACGTCCTCCTCACACCTCTCTGACCATTCCTGCTCTGTCAGGGGCTCCTCTTCCTCTGCCCAGGTCTCAAGACCAGCGCACCTGAGCTTCCATTTAAGGGACAGCGCTTCTGTCCTCCTCCCTCTACATGCTCTCCCCAGAGGAGCTCTTGCATGTCATGATCTCGTGAGTCATGTCGATGACTCACAAATCTATTCCTCCTGCCAGGCTCACCCCCTCCCCAATATTTCAGATTCATGTCTCTTAACCCCTGGGCAGTGCCACCTAGATGTCCAACACCCAGGCCGCTTATGACCTCCATGCCTTTCTTAATCCTAGGCGCTCTACCTGGAATGCCCTCTCCCTACACACACACCTAGCCAACTCCTATTCATCCGTTAAGACCCAGTTCGGATGCCCATGTGTCCACAAAGTCCTCCCTGGTGCCCATCCCAGTTGGGTGCTCCTCCAACTTGCCACAATCCAAACTTCGCAGCATCTCCCCTGCTCCCGCTCCTCCTCCATTTTCCCCAAACTCCATTCATAGCTCCAACTGCCATCCTGTTCTCAGTCCCCAGTTCCTTCCACCGTTACCTCTGAAACATCCTCCACCCTGCAGCTCCTCCTGCCATCTCCATGACCACGGGTCTCAGGCCCTCAGCATCTCCTGCCAACAGCCTCCAACGAGCCCCCTCCAATCTACCATTTGGTGGTTGAGGAGATTTGCCTAACACACATGTCAACATCACTCCCCTGCTCAAAACCCTTAACAGGTCCACACAGGTGCACACACAGATGAATGCAGTTTTGTTTTTTTTTTTTAAAGATGAAAGGTGGGGCACCCGGGTGGCTTTGTGGTTAAGCATCCGACTTCAGCTCAGGTCATGATCTCACAGTTTGTGAGTTCCAGCCCCGCATCAGGCTCTCCGCTGTCATTGCGGATCCTCTGTCCCCTCTCTCTCTCTGCCCCTCCCCTGCTGGTTCTCTCTCTCTCTCTCAAAATAAATAAACGTAAAAAAAAAACACTTTTTTTAAAGATGGAAGGTGAATAAGCTCAGTAGTCTCACAGTGAAACAATGCCGATTTTCTGATTCTGATAATGTACAACCACCATATACCATCAGCAGGGGAGGGTGGGTGAAGGGAATTCTTTGTACTGTTTTTGCTACTTCCTGTGAATAAAAAATCGAAAACAAACAAAACCTTCATGACACCCACTACCAGGAGGACGAAGGCCAAGCGGCTCCCCCCAGGCACACCACACCATAGGAAGTACCTCGCCTCCCGTCCGGCTCCATGACTGGCCTGGAATGTCACACTCCGACAATGTCAAACCCAAGCTGCCCGCTCTGTGTGGAACAGCCTTCGCACCCACTGCTTCCTTCCCACCCTGGCTAGTGCCCGGCGCCTCTTTAAAGCTCAGCTGAGGTGGCTCCTCTACCGGGAAGACCCTTTCCCCAACCCCCAGCTAACACAGCACCCCAGCTCGGCACAACCATTGCACTTACCCTAGCTAAAGGACAGCGTGCGCTTATGTCCCCCTCTCCCTAAACCCTGAGCTTCCTGAAGGCAGACGCTGCATCTGATTCATCTCTGGGCAGCACAGAGAAGCCGCGCTCTCCAACCTA
This sequence comes from Puma concolor, assembly GCF_028749965.1. Taxonomy (NCBI): domain Eukaryota; kingdom Metazoa; phylum Chordata; class Mammalia; order Carnivora; family Felidae; genus Puma; species Puma concolor. The sequence goes on from NC_141673.1 coordinate 7,637,848, forward strand.
TTCTCCAACTATGTGAGCGGAATCTCACAGACCCTCGAATAACAGCAAAGGTGCTGATTTCAGGCGCTCTCGCCTACCAGATATTGTTCAAAGAACTTTAAATAGAACACATAATTCTCACAACACGCCATAAGAAAATACTATCATCATCCCCATTTTACAGATGAGGAAACCGAGGCACAAGGAGGTGAACTAACCTGCAAGAGTTACCCAGGCTATAAGGGACAGAGCGGCGACCTGAACCCCGGCAGTTGGGCTCTGGAGCCCACACACTCTGACCTCCCGACTCAAAGGTGCTCCTCTCCCATCCCCGCAGGCTGCCTCCAGCCTCATCTCACACTCCGCCAGCCTGGCCCTCACCTACCCCAGGTTTCATGAAAGGCGAGCGGTCGGTGCCAGATTGGCCGCGTATGACAGATTGGCCTCGTATACTGCATGAACACTACCTGAGGTTACGTCATCTCCAAAGATGCCTGGCACTTCTCCTGACTCACCAGGCCCTCGACAGCTTACTCAGAGACCAGCAAAGGTTCAATTTCGCCATCCTCAACCTCACCAGTCAGAATTCCGGGTCTGCACGAATCTCTTCCCCATGGTCCCCATGCACCCTGTCTGTCCACCTGAGGCCCCTCTGCTCCAAAGAGGCCGAGCAGGGGTCTTGGCTCATTTCTGGAGGTTATGTGCTGGGTGTCATCCACCTTTTATGCCAAGGGTTTTAGGCCTGCGGCCCCCAGAGAGAACTCAGGAGTCCATGAACTTGGATGGGAAAACATTTAGAAGTTTTTTTCACTACCCCCTACCTGGTATTTAGCATCCCCTTCAATTACAAAAGCAGGCAACACGCTGCAATAGTGTCGTGCTAGGAATCACAGCTCTTTCACATTTCAGCTACTGCAGGCACAACAAAATATTGTTCACACTCATCACAACTTCAGAATTATGGCGCTTATGTTAGACTCACTGCCAGATCTGGTTCTCAGTGCACTGATGAAAAGCCCAGCTACAGTTCGAGAGAATTGGGTTTCCTTTGCAATCCTGCATATTTTACTTTATGCGCTTAAAAACGGTATTCTGAGAAGGTGTTCAGGGGCTTCCCCAGGCTGCCCAATGGGTCTGCAGGACAGAGATGATTTAGAAGCTCTGTCCTAAGGAATCATGTTTATCCCTACAATAATCTCAAAGGTAGGTGCCACCATGTCCACTCTCCACAGAAAAGCTAGGCTTGAAAAAAATAAAATAGAGTCTTGGGGCACCTGGGTGGCTCAGTAAGTTAAGCATCCAACTCTTGATCTCAGCCCAGGTCTTGATCTCAGGGTTGTGAGTTCAAGCTCCGGGTTGGGCTCCACACTGGACATGAAGTCTACTTAAGGGACAGGGGGTGGGGGGCGCCTGGGTGGCGCAGTCGGTTAAGCGTCCGACTTCAGCCAGGTCACGATCTCGCGGTCCGTGGGTTCGAGCCCCGCATCAGGCTCTGGGCTGATGGCTCAGAGCCTGGAGCCTGTTTCCGATTCTGTGTCTCCCTCTCTCTCTGCCCCTCCCCCGTTCATGCTCTGTCTCTCTCTGTCCCAAAAATAAATAAAAACGTTGAAAAAAAAAATTTAAAAAAAAAAAAAGGGGACAGGGGGTGGGGGGGTGGAGAAAAAAAGGAAAGAAAAGAAAAGAAAAAAATAATCTTTTAAAAAGAAGTGAGGGTTGGAGAGACCGCGACTTGCCCAAGGCCACCCAGCAGCTGAGGAAGATAGGCAGAAGCAGCGTAGGTACCACCTCAGGCTCCACCAGAAACCACCTGTCAAGGAATGACGAGAGAAAAGTACCACCCACAGGCCTCAGCAACTTGCAATTTGTTTTCTTTTAACTACCTTGAACAGAAACCAAAGTTCAGGAAACCTCCCTCAGGCCTCCCCCACGGCGCCACCATAAGTCAAACTAAGAGTCAGCAGTTACAAAGGGCTTTTACTCTCTTGCCTTACCCTCCCAGCTACTTGGGGGCCAAACTGCACAGGAAGGGTTCAATCCCACATCTGTGTCTCCAGGGGTCCAGGCTCCAGCTTCTTCACAACTTCCCAGCTATCAAGGGAGATGAGATGTTTAAACTAACTTTTCTTTCAAAGAAAGGTAACAGAAGCTCGGGGCACCTGGGTGGCTCAGTCAGCTGAGCATCCGACTTCGGCTCAGGCCATGATCTCCCGGTTCGTGAGTTCGAGCCCTGCATCGGGCCCCGCACTGACAGCTTGGAGCCTGGAGCTTGCTTCGGATTCTGTGTCTCCCCCTCTCTCTGCCCCTCCCCACTGTGCTCTGTCTCTCTCTCTCTCTCTCTCAAAAATAAATAAATAAATAATAATAAATAAACCTTAAAAAAATTTTAAAAACAAGAGAGATGCATTTCTATATTTCTCACACTGCTGGCACCAGCATGGTCAGGGTCTGGGGAGAGTGGAAGGAAGGAAGAAAATAAAGGAAAGGAAAGGAAAGGAAAGGAAAGGAAAGGAAAGGAAAGGAAAGGAAAGGAAAGGAACGGAACAGAAGCTTATTGCAAAAGGCTTGGGAATTATGGGCAAATATAATACACGGGGGGTGGGGCGGAGAGAAATCATTCAAAGTCCCATAGTTCAGAGTGATCACTTACTATTGTGGAGTGCTTTTTCTTTTGAGCAATTGAGAAGTCACTGGCCCTGTGCACAGAAGCTCAGGAATCCTTGTGGTCATACCACTTGGGCACCAAGAGTGTTCCATGGATTGCTCAGCCCGCTTCACTGTCTGAAGACAGAGAGGCAGGCTGGGGCAGTGCAAAGGACTCTGAGCCCGGGAGTCCACCACAGCCCCAAGCTGGCTTTCAGGGCACCTCTCTGAACCTCTGTTTTGTCATTTGGAAGAGGGAGCTAATGACACCCAACTTGCAAGGCTGCTTTGCAGGTTTATATCATGGGCCCCTAACCCCCACATCCAAGAGGAGATCAGAAATTTGTGTTTCTGCTGAACCTGTACTGTCAGAGAGCGCTGGCAACTTGCAAAATTACCCTGTAAGCGCTTTTTGATCAGTCAACACCAATTCCTTTGCAGTTTATCTATCTAGGCCACTCTTTTTTGGCAAGGGCTGATCTGGACCACCCTGCTACTATTATTCACTCATCCAACAAATAACCAAAGAACACCTTTATATGCCAGATGCTGGGGGAACAGGGTTAATAATGTCCCTGACCTCGTGGAGCACGTGGTCCAGGCGTGGGAAGACAAATAAACAGGGCAATGTTAAATGCACAAGACAAAGCTACAGAGAGTGACAAACACGCTGAAATAGGAAATGTGGCAGGGAGTGATGGGGGGCAGGGGGTAGCAGTGCTGGGAGTTTAGGGATGGCCCTTCAGGGAGGTGGCATTTAAGAGAAATAAGACGGAGCCCACCATGGGAACACAGAAGGTAGGTAAGCGTGCACCGGCAGAAGGTACGGCAATGGCAATGGCCCTGAGGTGGGAACAAGTTCAGAATGTTCAAGGAAAAGACAGAAGGCCAGTGTGACCGCAGCGCTGGAGTGAGGGCAAGCGAAGCAGGAAGCAAGTTTCGAGGGGCAGAGTAAGGCTGGTTAGAAGGCTGCGTGCAAGCCACACTGGGGAGCCAGCACTGTGTTCTGAGTCAGGAAGCTACTGGGAGGTTTTCAGCAGAGGAGTGACAAGGTCCCACTTAAATCTTGAGAAGATCCCTTACTTAGGCTGCTGCATTGAAGACAGATGACAAGAGGTGAGGCTGGAAGGTCAGTTAGCAGGCTACGGCAGTGGTCCAGGCCTGGATCGAGGTAGGCGGTGGAGAAGATTCAGGAACATTCTGGAGGTTATGGCCACCACAACCACGCTGTCACACCAGTGGCCTTTATAGTTTTCAAATCCTCTTCATTTGAGCCTCACAGCAAACTCAAGGAAGGTAGAACTGAATCAGTGAGGCCATTTCACAGAACAAGAAACTGAGGCCAAGAGTGATAATATGATTGTGCCCTGAACATGCAGCTAGTATGTGCTGCAGCTGGGAGTGAAACTCAGGACTTTGGACTCCCTGCCCTAAGTTCTTCTGGCTGCAGGGGGACAGGGCATGACATGGAATGCGCCAGAGAACAAGAGCACAGATGGACCTCTGTTAACCCCAGAAGGGTCACAGCCTCCACTTCCCCCTGCAGCCTTCACAGGAAGTGCTCAGTGGATGCTCGCTGGCCGGCCCCAGCACTTAGGAAGACGTGGCTCTTGGTCCAAGGGAATGTGACACCCTGTCCCCTTTCCAAAGTCATAGCAGGGACAGGGTAGCAAGAGCTGGAGGCTGGACCCCTCAATTTTCTTCTGCAAAAGAGGGACTTCTTACCGTAAAGGGGCATCAAGAGGATTAATGAGAATATGGCCAAAAGCACAATACAAACAACAGATAATTGGGATTTCCAGAAGGATAAGAAAAGACCTTCATGGAGACTAAAATAACTTGAGGGGTGCCTGCCTGGCTCAGTCAGCAGAGCATGAGACCCTTGATCTTGAGATCATGAGTTCAAGCCCCACGTTGTGTGTACAGACTACTAACTAACTAATAAAATAACTGGAAGTTACTTCTCCTGCATAGCAGCAAAGACCTTGGGCTCAGGGGTGTCAGATGCCTGGCTCTGTCTGACCCCTCCCCGCCGACTCCCTGCTCTGCCACAGCCATGTGATCCTGGAACATCAATCTCCTCATCTGCAAGATGGGGCTGCTAATACGTGTTCCTGCCTCCAAGAGCTGTGAAGCGGAGTCAATAAGAGAAGGCCCAGAAAGCGCCAGGCCACACACAGAAGCCTTAAATACGCGGTGGCTGGTGTCACTACTGCCGATGCTGCCATCAAGCCTGCGTTGTCAACCTCGGATTCGGGGCTTGGGATGTGCGGCCGAACTGAAGTCGGCTACAGCTGGGTTCTGGAACGCAGCAGTGGTCCCCACAGCCTGATGCAGACACAGTGCTCGTACACCTGCAGAAGCCATCAGGGTACTCGCAGGGGAACAGACTTCCTAGGGAAATAAATAAGACGGGAAGGAGCCCCGGAGCTGGTGATGACAGAGAAGAGGAAACCGAGCCCGTTTTCTATGGGCCATTAAATGTGATGAAAGGAGCTGGCTTCTGTGGAGGCTCCTGGGAGCAGACACGTAGCAGTCACTTCATCAGCCTGGGCCAAGGCTCCGGCTTCGGGTTGCAGTGGGACCTCCTCAGAGGACACCTCCTCCTCTTCCACCTGAAGTTACCACTGCGGGGGAGGGGGGGTGGGGGGGGGAGGGTGCCTGTCGCTCTCCCCTCCCTGCCCCGCCTCTCCCAGCCACCCGTCGTCCCACGCTGGGCCAAGTCAAGAGCCAGGCTGCCTGGTCGTCTGGGTCTGCTCTCCAGTTCTGCCACTTAACCTCCCTTGACAGTTTCTTCATCTGTAAAATGGGGACAATCACAGTGCCTACCTTCAGGGCTGTTACAAAGATTAAGTAAGCTCATCTAGGAAAAAAACACTCACAACAGGGCTTGACTATCAGTAATTGCTGGATTGGTTAATGGCTAAATGATGACAAACTTAAAAACCCCTCCACTTCTAGTTCCTCTCATCGACTCTCCTGCCCCGATCCCCAGGCACTGGGCGTCTCCCACAGCTTACCATCACACAATCAAACCTCAAGGCTTGCTTTCAGGAAGGGAAATTTAGGCCCAGAGAGCCCAAGGGACCACAGCGGTAGAGCCTGACTTGAACTTCATCTTGTGCCTGCCACCCACATGGTGGCCGCACCAGGTGACCTGCCCCGTCGTTTACGCTGCCTTTGCCCGACTCGGTGCCTCTTCTCAGAAAGCCTTCTCTGGCCTTTCTTGAACCCATCTCTCAAATGTTCGAATGGCACTTCTTCTACAAAGATCCTCCACCCTGGGGCAAAATAAACCTTCCTCCTCTACACTTGGGGTATAATTCAACATGACAACACACTGGCCGAAAGCGTCCTCCTGGCACCTCCACTTGAGCCTGGGGCACAGGGGATGAATCAGACCCAGTTCTGCTCTTGGGAAGCTCGGGTTAATCAACCATATCTTTGTCCTTTCCAATCTACAAGCTACTTCAAGGTGTCAAGCCAGACACCCATAGGCATTAGGGAAATGGACTAAGATTCCACACTCAGAGCCCAGACCTCCTTCACCACCATTCATCCTGCCTTCTCGAGGCATGCTTCCAGAAATCTCCTAAGTACTTTCTTTCTTTTTTAGGTTTATTTAGAGAGAGAGAGAGAGAGAGAGAGAGACATTACAAGCAGGAAGAGGAAGAGAGGGAAAGAGAGAATCCAGGCAGGCTCTATGCTGACTGTGTGGAGCCCAATGTGGGGCTTGATCCCACAAACCGCAAGACTATGACCTGAGCCAAAACCAAGAGTCGGATGCTTAACTGACTGAGCTACCCAAGCGCCCCAGAAATCTCCTAAATACTTTCACAGGACCAGGCCCTGGGACATACGGTAGTTCAGTACAACTCCCTGGCCTTTTGGAGAGCCTGCTGGTCTTTGGGCTTAAGCCCCCATCCCCACTGCATCTGCCCAGTCACACTATCCTGGTCTCTACATATTCGAAATGGAGGTGGTCCAATTGTGACACCGATTCCAACGTAACACACTCAACAGTCACAAAGGCCTGGGTTCAAATCCAACTGGGTGACATCGAGCCAGCCACATAAATCCTGTGTTCTTCAGTTTCTTCATCTGTGAAATGGAGATAACAATGCCCGCCCCTCTTCAGCTCGAGTCATGATCTCATGGTTTGTGAGTTTGAGCCCCCGTCAGGTTCTGTGCTGACAGTGTGGAGCCTGCTTGGGATTCTCTCTCTCTCTCTCAAAATAAATAAATAAACTTAAAAAAAAAAAAGAATAATGCCCACTCCTCATGGTACCACTGTAAGAATCAGAGAGAATGTACGTCAACCTCCCAGCACAGAAGCAACCATGGTGAGCTCAGGAATTCCTTCCTCTTCTGTCCCCCAGCCAAGCCTCCCCATTCTTTCAAGCTCAAGATCCACTTCCTGGAGGAAGCCTCTCCTAACTTTTCCAGGTTACCCTGAGAGCTCTCTCTCCTGTTCACTCCCACTGCATTGACTCTGGTATTAGAGCATTTCCTGGTCCTATCGTGGGTTCCGGTCAGGCTCTCAGTGACAAACTCAACCCCAAGCCTGCCCTTTGGCACCTCACCATGCTCACAGGAGACATTTGAAAACTAACTTGTTATGGTGGCCCAGGACTCTGGAAAGACTGAAGATTTGGAGCCAGACAACTAAGTGGGAATCCTAGCTCTGCTATGTGACAGAGAGACCTTTGATTCTATAAGCCTCAGGTTTCCCACCTGGAAAATGAGGATTGAAAAATGCCCACCTGATGTGGTTGCTATGGAGGACAGATGAGCCAGCATATGTGAAAGCCCTTTTGTTATAAACCAAAAAGTGCTATTTAAGGGATTCTTATTTTCAGATTCTCCAAGCCAAACCTACTGACGCCTTAACTTTCTTATACCTAGAGACTAGCTCATCCCACAGAGCTTCTTAGCCCCAAATAATCCACCCACACCCACATTCTTAACTGTCCATCGCAAACAAAAAGCCAACAGCCTGTAATTCATGGCATCCACAGAACACAAACCTCATCCCAGCTCAAGGACCAACAAAAATCTCTCTCCCATGCTCAGATCTCATCCCTCCTGAACATAGGTTTCTCCTTCCCAGCTTAAGGTACCCCATGCCTCAAACCTGTTCCAATAGCATTTTGGCCATGCATCCCTTGTATGCAGTCTAATTTCTATGGGATGTCAAATGGGGAAAGAAGACCTTGGCGGGTATGGTTGGTTGTATGTGGGGAGAGGGGTTGTAGTAGTCTTGGTAGTAGACGTAAAGATTCTGCCGGAATTTTGGGTTAAACAGTTGCTAAATGTACTATAATTATCGTGTTTGTATGAAAAGCCAAGGATCTGCATTCTGCTATTTTCATGGGGCTGGATGAATTGCAGACGCTGAGGAAAATGGTAAGAAGTTGGGGTTCAAAGTCTGGTACCTAGGCACCAAAGTCTGTGTGTGCAATCTAAGAGAAATGAAATCCCTAACAAAGCTGCTGTGGGCCCCCAGTCCCCCACTCCAGGCCCAATATGCTTTTCTACCCCAGACTCCCCAGCCCCCCTTTCCGGCCCCCAGCCCCTTCTCTTCCCCGTTGATGCCCTGTTGGCACCCCAGCCATCGGGGTCAGAGTAAATCGTTCCTACGATTTTTTTTTCTTCCTGGGAAAACTGCTTTGTGTGAAAGACCCCCAAACCAGACATCTTATAAACATCCGAGCCAGACAGATTTTAAGGGGAAAGGGGGGGGGGGGGAGGGGGTACGCCCGAAGGGGTCCCTGAGGCCCTCTGAGAGTGGGAGGAGGGTCCGAGACCCGGGTCCGCGGCTCCGGGGCGCCCATCCCCGCGGGGCGCCCCCCAGGTGCTGGAGCTGCCTCCCCCACCCCCACCCCGCAATCCCCGCGCACTCCCCGCCCGGCTGCCGGGCCGGATCACTCCTTCGAGCCCAGAGATGAATCCTGCGACCGGAAATTCCCCCCTACCCAGACCGCGCCCCCCTTTCCTGCCACCCCCTCCCCTCGGGCCGGGCCGCAGGCCCCGGATCCCCGGGCTCGCGTGGCCGCGGCAGCCGGCAGAGGCGGCCCGTCGGCGGCCGCGGTCCACGGCCCTTGCTGCGGTCCCTCCAACTCTTGGCGCTGCGCACACAAAAGGAAGGGGCGCGCTGCCAGAGACGCCCCTGCCAGCCTCCTCGGCCCCCTTCGCGGGGGCCGGCAAAGCATCCGCGCACCCCAAAGCTCCGGACGCCGGGGCGGGAGCCCCCCACGACACAAAATTCCAAAGCACCCCCCCTCCGGGAGCTGCAGGGACAGCCAAATCACCCAGCGGCAGGTGCCCCCGGCCGCACAACTTTGAAACTTTGGGGCAAGGCACGGGGAAGGGGAGGGGGAGCCCCAAAAAGGAGGAAATGAGGATTTGGCGGCTCTTGCTTTATTTCTGCAAAATGCACTTTCCAGGTGGCCCCGCGCGGCTCCGGCCTGGCCCGGATCCCCCGCGCCTCCGCCCGGCGCGGCCCCCGGGCGCCCCCGAGCCCTCCCGCCGCCCGCCGCCGGGACGCGGTCGGGCCCCGGCCTCTGCCCCTCCGGGCTCGGGCCCCGCGCAGCACTCACCTCGGCCGGGCTGCGCTCCCCGCGGGCCTGCGCCGAGCCCGATAAATGGTATGCTATGACTAGAGGTATGATTACGTTATTATTATTAGTAATAATAAGAGTAAATGCTATTTAATTACGGGCGGCCGCATCCTGCTCCCGGCGCCGCCGCCCCGGCAGCTCCGTCCATGTGGCTCCGGAGCGCTTTACTTTCATTTCCAGCCCCTTCGGCCGGCCGCTCGCGGCAGCACCCGCTGGAAGCACCGTCTCCCCGCAGCTCTTCCTCCTCGGGTCCTAGAGCGCGGCTTCCCTCGCCTGGCGCCCGGGGTGGGCGGCGCGGGCGGCGCACCTGGGGGCGGGGAAGTCCCCCTGCCCCGTGGTAAGCTCATGCCTGGAATCCACCTTTATTTTCTTTAAACGTGGCCTGCCCTTTCAGGGCTTTTTCGTTGGGCAAGTCTGCATTTCTGGACTGATGCTGGTCAGACTCCGCGCCACGGCCCTTCCCCCTGGGTGTAAAAGGCCCCCCCGGGTTGCCAGGTGCTTTCACTGCAGGCTCCCCCAAACCTTAGCTGCTTGTGCCCTTTTCACGGATGACGACCGACCGGAGGCTCAGAGAGGAATCAGACCCTCAATCGGCTGGTGTTTTATGTGTGAGATCTTTCCAGAAAGGATTTGAGGCTGCTTAGAAGATCCAATAGGTGAAGGGAGATTAACCAGAGAGACTGGCTGTATTTCTCGCACCCTTAGAGCTGGTCAGGACCAGACTGGATTTGAACCCAGAGCCTCGGATCCCAATACAATGTCATCCACGCTATTACTACCTGTTCCATTGATTCCGGAGGACTCCCACATCTCTGTGAGAGATTTCCTTCTTTCCACCTCTTAATTTTGTGCACACATATATATGCACGTATATTTACACATAGGTATATGTATGTGTGTGTATATATATATATATATTATGTGTGTATGTATATACACGCGTGTATGTGTGCATTTAATTTATTGAAGATCAGCTGTGAGCCTGGTGGACTTTTATAAATGTTATCTTTTCCCCAAACATTTGTGCCAGACACATCTTAGAAGCTGGGATACAGCGGTGGAACAAATTTTAAACATTTAAACACACTGTGGTAAGTGCTAGGTGGGACAAGAACCTGGGGCTGTGTCTATTTACTTCATTCTCACAATGATCCTGGAAGGTTAGTTTTGGCATGCCCATTTTACAGATGGAAAACTAAGGCTGGGAGAGTGACCCGTCCAAGGTGGCAGTTCTGACTCCAGAGCCTGTGTGTTCTACACATACTCCTACGATTTCTACTATTTGCCTTAAGGAAGCCTTGAAAGGGGGGGTGGGGAATGCACCTGCACCATTCGAAATTTCTCAGACTCTTTTTTCTGTGTGTGCTTCCTGTCTCCTAGATACGCTAAGATTAAAGAACATAAAAGGTAGCTTCTGGCATGAAGAGGATGGGGATTTTTTATTCAGAAATGAAAAGCTGAGATACTCCTGAAACCATTGTTGCACTATATGCTAACTTGGATGTAAATTAAACAAATTAATGTAATTTTAAAAAATGAAAAGCAGTGTCCAGAGACCTTCAGAGTGGGGTTCGTTTAAAATGAAACTTTTTTTTTTACAGAAACCACATATTTGCTTTTGTTTTAATTTTTTAAGGTTTATTTATTTTTGAGAGAGAGAGAGACGGAGTGTGAGTGTGGGAGGGGAAGAGAGAGAGGGAGACACAGAATCTGAAGCAGGCTCCAGGCTCTGAGCTGTCAGCACAGAGCCCGACACAGGGCTTGAACCCACGAACCGTGAGTTCATGACCTGAGCCACCTAGGTGTCCCCAAGATGATGGGTTGAAGGCAGCCACATGTATAGCCTGGCAATTTAGGGAGGTGGGGTGGTATGTTGGCATTAGGAAGGCCAAGGTGGGTCAGAGTCCCAGCTCCCACCACTTGCTAGCTGGGGGACCCTAGACAGTCTCACAGCTTCAGTTTTCTCATTTGTAAAGTAAGGACAAGAACAGGGTTGCCCGGCTGGCTCAGTTAAGCGTCCAACTTTGGCTCAGGTCATGATCTCATGGTTCGTGGGTTCAAGCCCCGTGTTGGGCTCTGTACTGACAACTCAGAGCTTCCTTGGGATTCTTTCTCTCCCCCTCTCTTTACTCCTCCTGCTCAAGCTTCTGCTCTCTCTCTCTCAAAGCAAATAAATAAACTTTTTTAAAAATTTAAAAATAGGGGCGCCTGGGTGGCTCAGTCGGTTAAGCGTCGGACTTCGGCTCAGGTCATGATCTCACCGTTCGTGAGTTTGAGCCCCGCATCGGGCTCTGTGCTGACAGCTCGGAGCCTGGAGCCTGCTTCGGATTCTGTCTCCTTCTCTCTCTGCCCCTCCCCCACTTGTGCTCTGTCTGTCTCTCAAAAATAAATAAATGTAAAATAAAAAAAATTTTTTTTTAAATAAAATTTTTAAAAAAATTAAAAATAAGGATAAGAACACCTAATAAACATAACCCCTTTACAACTGACAGTGAAACACTCTTGACAGTTGATGAGATTAGACACCACTATTTTTTATCACTCCCATGTTACGGAAGAGAATGCTGAGGCCAGTTGGACCACCACATCTTGCCTCAAATGAACTAGCTGGTAAATGATATAATTCCACCATCCCAATCTGCCAGGACAATAACATTCTTAAAAGACTGTCCGTCATTTAAAGGGGATTCAGCTGGACATCAGCTCCCCCTCTCAATTGGAGATCAACTAAACTATCTAAGCCGCCTGAGATGGTAAATGGCCTTTACAACATGTCAACCCTATGTGGTGGTGTTTTTGAAAGAAAACTCTCGAGGCTGGCACCAGCAGGCTGTTTTCTGGAAAGCCCCAAAATTATGGGGCAGCAAATGCTCTGCGTCCTCACATTAAAGCCTAAGTAGCAGTAGACCACCGCTTACTTACTGTGGGCCAAGTACTTTGTACATGTTGATTCTCTTATCCCCCCCCCCCCACCAAAACCCTATCAGGTGGGGATTGTTTTTACCTATTTTGAGGTGAAAAAACACACAGAGCAGTTACGTGATTTGGTTGAGGTCACACAGCTAAGAAAGGGGCAGAAACAGAATTTAGTCCCTGGCCTGTCTCCCTAGAAAGCCTGAACCCTGCGCCATGATGGAGACAACTTAAGTCTGGATGCATCCTTTATTACATCTGAGGACCAATCACCGGAGAGGGTTGCTAGAGAAGGAGAGTCAGACACTCATGCTCTCACCTTTCAGGAAATGACAGTTATGTCTTTCACTTATCCCTTCTCCAGTGATCACCTCCTGTACCAAGCTTAGGCCTGCCATGGCCTGGCCGCCAGAGAGGACTGGGGAGAGCCTGAGTGCATGGCAACCTTTGCCACAACCATGTGCAAAGTTTATTCCTTCACTCAACAAACACAAAGGTTCATTGCCAGGCCCCACACTGGGTCCTAGACTACAGAGAAACCCCATGTCCCCACAGCTCCAGGAAAGTCCCAGATCCCAGCCCTCCAGCAGGGGATCTTAACTTGGGGCAAGGGAAGTACAACTTGAGGCTTAGGTTGGTGATAATAAGAATACTTTCCCCATAGGGTCACTCTGAGTATTAAATGAGCGCTTGCATGCAAAACATTGATAAATGTGCAACTAACTAAAACTAAGTAATATGTTCTTCTAGGAACTAATCATAGAATTCAGATTCTCAGAGATGAGAGTGACTTAAAAAGAGAGAAGTGGGGGATCCTGGGTGGCTCAGTCGGTTACGCATCCGACTTTGGCTCAGGTCATGATCTTGTGGTTCCTGAGTTCGACCCCCATGACCCCCATATCTGGTTCACTGCTATTAGTGCAAAGCCCACTTCGGATCCTCTGTCCCCCTCTCTCTGCCCATCCCCCACTTGCGCACATGCTCGCTCGCTCTCTCTCAAAAATAAATAAACATTTTTAAAAAGAGGGAGAGAGGGGCGCCTGGGTGGCTCAGTCGGTTAAGCGGCCGACTTCGGCTCAGGTCATGATCTCACGGTCCGTGAGTTCGAGCCCCACGTCGGGCTCTGTGCTGATAGCTCAGAGCCTGGAGCCTGTTTCAGATTCTGTGTCTCCCTCTCTCTGACCCTCCCCTGTTCATGCTCTGTCTCTGTCTCAAAAAAATAAATAAACGTTAAAAAAAAAATTAAAAAAAAAAAAAGAGGGAGAGAGAAGGGGAGGGACCCATGAACCTAGAGGCTACCCACCAGACTAGTATACAGGAGATGAAATGCAGGCAATAAAACAAGGCCACGGGCCTCCAGGGTGGCTCAGTCGGCTAAGTGGCTGACTCTTCATCTCCGTTCGGGTGTTGATCTCAGGGTTGTGAGTTCAAGCCCCACATTGGGCTTCGCACTGGCCACGGAGCCTACTTTAAAAAAATAAAAAACATGGTCACATTGCTGAAAGGACTGTAAGTGAATACTCACATGCCCTAGTTTATGCTAAATTGTTGACAGTTTGCTATGTTACTTTATCACCTATTCATCCATCCATCCATCCACCTAACAATCTACATAACATTTTTGTTAAAAACAAAACAAAACAGGGGCGGGCACCTTGGTGGCTGAGTCGGTTAAGCATCCAACTCTTGGTTTTGACTCAGGCCATGATCTCACAGTTCATGAGATCCAGCCCCTGTGTTGACAGAATGGAGCCTGTTTGGGATTATCTCTCCCCCTCCCTCTTCCTCTCTCTGCCCCTCCCCTGCTTGTGCTGTAGCATTCTCTCTCAAAATAAATAAATAAATAAATAAATAAACATTAAAACAGAACGGGTAACAATTTTTTTTTAATTTTTTTTTAATGTTTATTTATTTTTGAGACAGAGACAGAGCATGAACGGGGGAGGGGCAGAGAGAGAGGGAGACACAGAATCAGAAGCAGGCTCCAGGCTCTGAGCCATCAGCCCAGAGCCCGACGCGGGGCTCAAACTCACCGACCGTGAGATCGTGACCTGAGCTGAAGTCGGATGCGCAACCGACTGAGCCACCCAGGCGCCCCAACAATTTTTTTAAGGTTAAAAAAAATATTTATTTTGGAGAGAGAGAGAAAGCGCACAAGCGGGGGAGGGACGGGGAGTTGGGGGGACAGAGGATCCAAAGTGGGCTCTGTGCTGACAGCAGAGAGCCTGATGTGGGACTCGAATTCATAAACTGTGAGATCATGACCTGTCGAAGGCAGATGCTTAACCGACTGAGCCACCTAGACACCCCTAAAACAGGTAATTTTTAATTTTTTCTTTTCTTTTCTTTTTAATAAACTCTACCCCCAACGTGGGGTTCCACCCCAACCCCGAGGTTGAGGTTTAGAGTCTCAGGCTCTACCAATTAAGTCAGTCAGGTGCCCCTTAACTTTTTTTTTTTTTGAGGGAGAAAGGGCACAAGTGAATGAGGGAGAGAGAATCCCACAAGGGGCAAAGAGGGAGACAGAGGGAGAGAGAGAAGAGGGGCTCACCTGAAGCAGGGCTCAATATCACACCATGCGGGGCTCAAACTCATGAACCATGAGATCATGACTTGGGTCAAAGTCCCGTGCTTCACCGAGCCACCTAGGCACCCCCACCCTTAACTTTATTCTGAAGACTCTCTTGCATTTATACTATTTTTAAAATTTTCTGTCAGTGTTCATTTAAAACATTATTTTCATTTTGGAACAAAAGAATTCTTAAAAGAGAAAATAATCCACAGAAAGCATTTGGTATCAGGAAAATCTCCGTAAACATTAGACCCAAATTTAAGCTCCCCTACAGATGCCATCCTTTTCTATCTCATTCACCATTGGATTCCCAGAGCTGGAATGGTGCCTGGTACATAGTAGATGTTTAATAAGGATTTGTGGGGGTGAATGAATTATTTTAATTATGGTTAGTCATCAAAGTTTAAAAAGGTCATGTATTCTGATGGGGAGCCCTGGGCTTGAACCCAGGGGAGAATGTGGTTTGAGTGGTCTTTAACAGATGATCTAGCAAACCCCTCCCACCAGGGGAGGTGACCCTTGAGGGACCATCTTTCTCTAGCGGCCTTGGGAGCACCCGCACCCGGTTAGATCTTGGGAATGTCTCTCCACATTCCTCACATGTCTGGCATAATTCAGGCATTTGTTTTTGATCTCACTAAATGGCAAGTCTGCAGCCTTGGTAGCTCTTCAGGAAACCAGTATAAATATTGTTATTTATTCCATTTACAATTGGCAATTAAGATTGTTTTCAGGCTCCACAGTGGAATTTAAAACACTCAGTTAAAGTAAACCAAACTAATCAGAGGCAGCCTGCTTTTCTCTTCAAAACATTCTTTAAAAAAAAAGGGGGGGGGGAGCTGCACAACAGAGACAGAAAGATCTAAAACATTCCCCTTCCCCTTATACCCACTTCATACTCACAAAATGACTTGTTTTGCATGTGTGTTGAAATGGACCCCAGCAATCTGGCTTCTGCAGTCTCTTATCTTGGGGTGCCTGGCTGTCTCAATTGGTAGAGCATGCTACTTTTTTTTTTTTTTAATTTTTTAATGTTTTATTTTATATTTGAGAGAGAGAGAGAGAGAGAGAGAGCACGCAGGAGAGGGGCAAAGAGACAGAGACAGAATCTGAAGCAGGCTCCAGCCTCTGAACCTGTCAATACAGAGTCTGATGCAGGGCTGGAACTCACAGAGCAGCGAGATCATGACCTGAGCTGAAGTCAGACACTTAACTGACTGAGCCCAAGAGCATGCTACTCTTGATCACAGGGGCGTGAGTTCAAGCCCCATGTTGGGCACAGTTTATTTAAAAAAAAAAAAAATCTACTGTCTCTTTGTCTCTTGTCTAAATTACTGTGTAATTAGAGCAGGTTATTTAACATCTCTGGTTCTCAATTCTTGTCTGTTGAAAAGAAGAAAGGGGTGGCCTAAGATGGCTCTATCCATCTGTCAAAGGCTATGATGCCATTTGCTGGGTCTGGAAAACAAACTAGCTCTCAGGTGATAACTTGAAAGGGAAAGAGAGAGTTGGAGAGAGAGGAGAGATGAGAAATTTGCTGTTTGGAAACAATGATGGCTCTGGACTCCTCTGACTCACTGTGAACCCTCAGGTAACCTCCTCCTCCTTTTTAAACCCGTCTTCCCATTTTATTTTATTATCGTTTTTAGGTGTATATGTTTATTTTTGAGAGAGAGAGAGAGCAAGAGCATGAGCATGGGAGGGCAGAGAATCCAAAACAGGCACTGACAGCAGAGAAACTAGATGCGGGGCTAGAACTCACGAAGGCTGAGATCATGACCTGAGCCAAATGAAGTCAGACATTTAACCCACTGAGCCACCCAGGCACCCCCAGTTTCCCCATTTTAAAGTGGTTTGAGATAGAATCTAGATTCAGGAGTAGCAAACAGAATCTGGATTGTTAAACAGAATCTGGATTGTTTTGCGATTTTAGCTTTAATGTGAATTTTAAGGCAGAATACCTACTCTCTGGCTCTCCACAAGCTCCACTAGGTCCCCACTACCTTCTAATACCTCTATTTTCTTTCTTTCTCTCTTTGTCTCTTTCTTTGTCTCTTTCTTTCTCTCTCTCTTTCTCTCTTTCTTTCATTAGGGAGGCTCCATACCCGATGTGGGGCTTGAACTCATGACCCTGGGATCCAGTCACATGTTCTACCAACTGAGCCAGCCAGGCACCCTGAAGGCTATTGTTTCTGCTAAGAATTCCCTGCCAGTCCTTAGGGAAAAAAAAAAAAAAAAATCCCTTCCAGTCCTGAAAATCCTATGATCCATCAGCTAGGTGAGGGCAGGAAAGATCACCTAAGATGTTCTACCTCCACCTTCCTCTTCCCTTTAGGAAGTCTTTGTCAGAAGGCCAAGGAAGGCCACAGGAAGTAAAACTGGAAAAAAGAGGCTGGGAAATCACCCCAAGGGAAATCCAGCCTGATTTGATCAGCCCTGGTTGTAATCAGCACAGGAATAGCACCAGGCCTAATTGGGAGCATCTCAGCCTTCTCAAATGGGGACTCATTTTAAGCAAATATCCAGGAACTCTGATGGGAATCCAGTTCAAATGAGGAAAATGAAGCACCTGTGATAGCCTAATCCCGGAAAAGATGCTGTCAAGATGGGTAGAGTACCTGCCCCAAGGCTCTTGCAGGTTGAGGAAGCTGCCAATATTACTATTAGCTGTGTGGGAAAAGCCCTTAGAGCTTCAGATCAACTGCTGTGGGGGGTTGCAGCTTGCTGTGGGGCCCAGAGGAAGGTGACTCATTCTGGACGGAGTGCTGTAGACAAGCCTCCCAGAGGAGGTGGCCTTTGATATGGGCCTTGTATGCAGAGGAGAGGGAGGATGGAAAGAGGACCCACATCTCAGCAGTGGTGCGAACCGAACCAGGGTATGGAGCTCTCTTTCTCATCTCTGTGCTGGAAGGGGTGGCGATGATGCCCGCTTCCTTTGTGGTTGTAAAGAGTAAATGAACTGTGTGTGAAAGGATCTGGCACACAATATATTTAACTTTCAATTGCAGGTAAAGCAAAAGCATGTGCGTGGGCCAAGTTGTGAGAGGTAACTTTGCAGAAGGCTGCATATGTTGATGGTGATTATCTCTGGGTGCTAGAGTTTCTCGGGTAATGTTTACTTTTCTCTTTATCCTGTTCTATGTTGGCTAAAGTATTTATAGCAAACACGTTATTTATATAATGGATAAAATGTTCTTTGCAAAAAGATAAAAAAGCTATTTGTGTTCTGATACCTAAAAAATTCAGACCTACAGAGAAGTGGCAAAAGTGTTCAAAGAACTCCCCGTTTACCCCTCACCCAGATTCGCGTATTGTGAACGTCTGGCCACATTTGCACTCTCTATATGCATGTACACATTTTTTGAACCACTGGCGAGTCAGTTGCTGATGTCACACCCCTAATTGTTTCAGCATGTATTTCCAAGAACAAGGGCAGTCTCTTACATAACCCAGCACAATAATAAGAATCAATAAATGTAACAATGATACAATACTATTATCTATTGTATACTATTACAATCTATTGTAATACTATTACAAGTGTTGCTAATTGTCTCCATCTTGCCCTCAGCAGTAACTTCCTCCCCAGCCCGGGATCCAGTCCACGACCATAGATTGCATTTTGTTGTCATGTTTCTTAGTCTCCTTTAGTCTGCAACAGATCCTCAGCGTTTCTGTCTTTCGTGACACAGACATTTTTGCAAGAGTACAGACCAGTTATTCTGTTGTAGAATAAACTGTAACTCAGTTTGGGTTTGTCTACTGCTTTCTCATGATCAGATTAATTTTATGCACTGATGACTGGATGGTGATGCCGTGTCCTTCTCGGTGCATCACATCAGCAGGTGTGCGACGGATGTCCGTTTGTCCAGTTATTGATGTTAACGTGAACCATTTGGTTAAGATGGTGTCGCAGCTTCTCTACCATAGGGTAATTATTTCCCCTTTTTAATTATCAAACAATTTGCGGTTATTCATGTGAAAGGTTTTGAATGACTTCTCAATTTCATGGGACAAAAAAGGCGAGGCTTTCCTTTGAGGAAACGGATACCTATTTGTTGCAGAACAGATCTACCAGCTTGCCTTCGGCAGTTCCAGCCTTTGTCAATAAAGTTACGTGCGCATGATCCTTTCCGGAAGGGCTGAGGCTGCTGGACCGCAAGGCACGACGGGAATTGTAGTCTCCCTGGGCACTCGAGGCTACACGCCGCCCTGTGGCCTCCCGGAGAAAGAGCCAGAAGCCGAAAAGGGAGGGCGCAGAGGGAGCCTAGCGGAGGCGCGCTGGGACGCGGTGCATGACGGGACTCGTAGTTCGCGGGCGCCCTCCTGAGGCGGTCGCCGCGCTCCGCGCAGAAGGACTGGACTACCATACCCGCCAGGCCACTCGAGCGGGGGAAGGGGAACCCGGCCTGGGCCTTGAACAAATCAAATCGAAGGAAAGAAACTGCCGGCTTTCAAAATCCTCCTCCTCCGCCATCATCCGCGGTGGTGCGGGGAGCAGGTGGTGTCGGAGACAGGAGTGGCGAGAACTGCCGGGAGAGCAGACGAAAGAGCGGGCCGGGCCTCGGGACCGCTGGGCTCGGGGGCGGCGACCCCGACCTGACCTGACCTGACCCGGACCCTAAATCAGCCCCCGCCCCTGCGGGGCGGACGCGCGCGCTCAGGTCGCCCCACGCGGCGGCGCCTCCTGTTCGCGGTAAGGGTCGGGGTCCCTTGCCTTTCCCCGTCACCTGCCTGGGATGGGGGCGGGGGGCGGCGCGGCCCTGCAGCTGGGCGTGGAAGGTGTGGCGCCCCTGAGCGCCTTCTGGGTCTCTTCTCGGCCTTCTCCCCTGCGCGTCGACGGCCAAGGCGGAGGGGCTGAGAGAGGCGGCGTTGGAGGGGCGCAGGCCCCTTTCCCAGGTGGAGAAACTGAGGCTTGGAGAGGGTGTCTGGCGAAGCTGCCAGCAGCGGCGTCTCCTGTTGGCGTCGGTGACAACTGGGGGCGCGTCCTCCAGGGATCCCGGATGGGGCTCCCGCGCCGCCCGCCTGTCATTTGCGGCCCGCACTCGCGCGTCGCTCCCTTGCCGCCGCCTCCCAGTAGTCCCACGCCCGCGGAGGGCCTGGACTGGCGCCGCAGCCCCTGGGATCGACATGAGTCACTGCTGACGCTTCGCAAGAGCGAGAGACGTGCACCTGAGAAAATCGGAGACTTTCGCGCCCAGAAGGGAGAGAGGCTGTTTGTGTGTCTACTGTTTGTCTTTGCTCTGTCGCCTACCCTTCGCAGACCTTGGACACATCAAGCCACCCCTGTGTGCTTCGCTTTCGCAGTCTTTAGAGTGGACGGTGTATATGTGCACCGACTGCACTGAGGAATAAGCCTTTTTCTAGCTGATAAGTTCTGTGTTCCGATGGGAACCTATGCGGGAGCCCCACCGCCATTTTTCTTGCCTCAAATCGCCCCATCGCACAACTGCCCGAGGTGGTGAGGTTTCAGGTTAATTTGTATTCAGTTTCACGTCTTCATTCTTGGAGCACCTTCTAGATGCCAGGCCGTAGGTTGCACATAAGTGATGCTGTCAAAACGTCTGTCAGAGCCTGTCCCTTCTCTGCTAGAAACCTATCAGTGGCTCTATTAAAAGCCACATTCTTGGGGCGCCTGGGTGGCTCAGTTGGTTAAGCGCTGGACTTCAGCTCAGGTCATGATCTCACAGTTGGTAGGTTGGAGCACGAGTTCGAGCCCCGTGTCAGGCTCTGTGCTGACAGCTCAGAGCTTGGAGCCTGCTTTGGATTCTGTGTCTCCCTCTTTCTCTGCACCTCCCGCTTTCTCTGTCTCTCAAAAATAAATAAACATTTTTTTTTTTAATTTTTTTTTTTAACCTTTATTTATTTTTGAGACAGAGAGAGACACAGCATGAATGGGGGAGGGGCAGAGAGAGAGGGAGACACAGAATCTGAAGCAGGCTCCAGGCTCTGAGCCATCAGCCCAGAGCCCGACGCGGGGCTCGAACTCGCGGACCGCGAGATCGTGACCTGAGCTGAAGTCGGACACTCAACCGACTGAGCCACCCAGGCGCCCCTCAAAAATAAATAAACATTAAAAAAATGTTTTTTTCTTTAAAAAACAAAAAGCTACATTCTTTAAATGGGCTCTGTGATTTGGGCCTGTTGTTAATTCTTTTCTTATTTCTTGATTTTGTTTTCCTTCCCTCTCTGCGCTCCAGCAGTTCCTCTGATCTCCCCTCCCCTCCCCGCCCCGCCCCTCCCCTCCCCGCCCCGCCCCTCCCCTCCCCTCCCCGCCCCTCCCCTCCCCTCCCCTTCCCTCCCCCCACTCCCACCCCCAAGAAGAGCCTTTGCATTTGCTACTCCCTTTGCAAGAAAGCTCTTCCCCCAGATATCTGCCTGGCCCAATCCTTAATGTCTTTCAAGTCTTTGTTCTTTCCTCATAATACCTTCTCTAACCATCCTGTTTTATTTTTTTTTAATTTTTTTTTTTTTCAACGTTTATTTATTTTTGGGACAGAGAGAGACAGAGCATGAACGGGGGAGGGGCAGAGAGAGAGGGAGACACAGAATCGGAAACAGGCTCCAGGCTCTGAGCCATCAGCCCAGAGCCCGACACGGGGCTCGAACTCACGGACCGCGAGATCGTGACCTGGCTGAAGTCGGACGCTTAACCGACTGCGCCACCCAGGCGCCCCTAACCATCCTGTTTTAAATTGCAACCCCCAGAATATACCTTACCACCTTCTCTGTTTATTTTTGTTCTTGTCATTGTCTTAAGATACTATCTTGTTTAGAACACATGTTTTAAGAGGGCAGGATTTTTGTTTCATTCACTGTTGTGCTCCTGATATCTGGAGCATCGTCCAGAACACAGTGGTACTAATAAAAGTTTGTTGAATGAGTGATTAGATGCTTTCTTACCCAGAAGAATAATTCATGCTTATTGATAAAGATAGACAAACCGGGGGGCGCCTGGGTGGTTCAGGTTAAGCATCCAATTCTTTTTTTTTTTTTAAGTTCATTTATTTGCGAGAGACAGCGCACTTAGTGCACATTGGGGAGGGGCAGAGAGAGAGAGAGAGAGAGAGAGAGAGAGAGAGAGAGAGAATGAGAATCCCAAGCAGGCTCCACAGTGCAGACAGAGCCAGACTCAGGGCCTGAACTCAGGAACCATGAGATCATGACCTGAGCCAAAGTTGGATGCTTAACCGACTGAGCCACCCAGGTGCTCCAAGCATCCAATTCTTGATATTGGCTTGGGTCGTGATCTTGTGGTGATGAGATTAAGCCCCACGTTGGGCTCTGCGCTGAGTGTGGAACTTGCTTGGAATTCTCTCTCTCCCCCCCCTCCCCCTCTCCCCTTCTCTCCCTCTCTCCCTCATTCTGCCCTTCCCCTGCTCTTGCTCTCATGCTCTCTCTTTCTCGAAATAAGTGAACTTTAAAATAATAAAAAAGGCAAACCAGGGTGATAAGGGTTAAGGTAAGGAGAAGGAAGTGGGAAGCAGACCTTTTGAGCCCAGAGAAAGCCTGGGGGAAAGAGAGGATATGGGAGCCATCACAGTTGTATCTCAAGGATGAATAGATTGGGGAAGGACATGTTCTGGATGAGGAGTCTCTGTAGGCACCTCCTAGTTCTATCCTCCACATCAGTTTTCCTTGGTCTCCCCCTGATTGCATGCCATTTCCTCTTTAGGGAAATGGAGTGGGTCTTTCTGCCAGTCTGCTGAGTTCTCCAGGCTGGAAGCTCCTTTCTTCACCTCTGCCTTTGGTCTATTGTGATGGTGGCTGCTGTGATGTAGAGACCTCTGGTCTCCTAGGAACCTGAGGTCTGGCTACCATGGGCTCCCCAGTCTCCTGGCCAGGGTTGAAATCAGACGTGCGGTGGGCTGACCCCTGTTCCCCAGCCCCAGAGACATGCCAGCCAGGGTGGTGGGGCATTTCCTGGGATGGATGAACTGGATCCCTTAGCCATCTTAGTCCTGTTTGAGAAATGGGACCCTCAAACAGAGAGCAACCAAGATGATCAGGCAGGTATGTGTTGGGGGCAGGCTCTTTGCCACTGTCGGTCTGGGACTCGATTGCCATTCACTGGGACCCAGGAAATGGGCAGCTCACACGGCTATGTTTGATGTCCCAGCTGGGGCAGTTGGGCAGGGAAGCTAAAGTGAAATGGTAACTCTTCAGAGGGTAAAACATGATTTTACTACTTTCTTGCCACTTTCTCCATCTTTCCTAGGATTGTTCCTTCCCTAATGCTGTTTCCATTTCTTCCAGTAGTTTAGCTTTTGGAGTCCCGAGAGCACAGGGGGAGGTAGGATCAAGCCCCTGAAATGGGTTGTCTCTTACCTGGCCCTCCCCAACCAGGGGCCCTAGGAGAGCTCTCTCTTTTAATGTAACTTCGGCCTGCTCAGTTTGCAGATTTCCAGGGGAGCCCGACAACATAGCCAGCATGGCCTCTGAAGACATTGCCAAGCTGGCAGAGACGCTTGCCAAAACCCAGGTGGCCGGGGGACAGCTGAGTTTCAAGGGCAAGAGCCTCAAACTCAACACTGCGGAAGATGGTGAGTTTCTGCTTGGGCTGGCCCAGGGGAAGAAAGAGAGTGTGCGAATGACCGCTTACTCTTACTCACGCTTGGGCTTGTTTAGCTCCATTATCATGTTGTTTTCCTGGTAGCTCTGTGAGATATCACTGGGCCCATTTCACAGTAAGGCTCAAAGGTGGTGTGCCTACAAGTGCATGCAGACTTCCCTGCCTGTTGTCACATTTTTGGAAGGTATCCTTGCTGGTGATGGCTTTAGGTTGGCAGGTGGGCTGTATCTTAGAGGGGATAGTAAGCAATGAGGGACCATGACAGTAGTCCCAGGATATAGCCCATGACTTTCTTACTTCAGACCTTTACCACCACGGACCCAGCCCGGTCTGAGAATCCTGGGTGCCTTCCCCAGAGCTAAGAACCTTGTGGAGCTGCATTAAAACAATAATCCAGGCCCTTTTGGGAGGTCTAGTCCAGGTAGCCGAATGCCCTTGGGAGAGGGATGGATGGATGTTCTTGTCTGTGTACAGGAACCAGGGCTGGAGGGAACTAGGCATCAGAATTCAGGCCCTGTCTTTTCATCCCTGGCCAACTCATGACTAACGCCGGTCAGCCCTGCATCCCCTGGTGTCTGGAAGTGAAGGCACCTACATCAGTACTTGTAAGGCCTCTTGAAGTTCTGGTCTGGACTTGCCTGGCTTGCTCCTCTGCGCTGGCTTAGAAACGACTTGAGTCCTTGGGTGGCTGGGAACGTGGTAGCACATCTTCCGAATATCTCTGAAAGGCCCTAAGATTTAGAGTTTGTGCCTGTGCTGTTATCACTTTCAGTCATGCATCATGCCTGAGGGAGGGAGGTAGAAATGTTACCATTTTATAAATAAGGAAAAAAGATTTGGAAGAACTAACTTGCCCAAGATCACACAGCTGGTAAATAACAGAGCCAGGATTTTAACTGATACCTAGCTGAATCCCTGTGCCTGTGTTTCTCAGTAGACATTCAGCTCAGTTCAGGAAACATGAATTTGCTATTAAATGCCATTCACTGGGGTGCCTGGCACTGGGTGGCTCAGTCAGTTGAGCATCTGACTCTTGATTTCAGCTCAGGTCACGATCCCAGGGTTGTGGGATCAGTCCCTGTGTTGGGCTCTGTGCTGTGTGTGGAGCCTGCTTAGGATTTTCCCCATGCCCCTCTCTCTCCCTCTCCGTCCCTCCCCCTCTGCTACTCTCTCCTGCTCGCTCATGCGCACACTCTCTTGCTGTAAAGTAAATGCCATTCACCGAATACCTAGTCAGGCAGTCTTAAGTGCCATGCAAGCAATATCTCAGTTTATCCTCACAGAAGTCTTTGAGGTAGCTTTACGTCCGCATTTTGGAGATGGAAAATTGAAGCCCAAGGAGGTGATATGACTTGCCTAAGGACGCAGCTATAAGCAATGGAGCGGGATTAGAACTCAAGTTTGTCTAGCCTTAAAATCCATGCAGATGGGGCACTTGGGTGGCTCAGTCAGTTAAGTGGCCACCTCTTGATCTCAGCTCAGATCTTGATCTCAGGGTCTTGAGTTCAAGCCCCCCATTGGTCTTGGCGCTGGGCTTGAAGCCTGCTTAAAAAAAAAAAAGAAATCTGTGCAGATAACCACTTCATGAGTGCAGGCTGGACATGCTGCTTCCGTTTTGTAGGTCACCAGGGAGGCCCCACTTACAGCCCCAGCTTCTGAGGAGCTCCTAAGCTGGAGTGGGAAGGGGGTACTCAAATAACTGCCAGGGGACAGAAGGCGAGACATGCTCTGAGAAACGTGAACAGCAAGTTCTAGAAAGAAAGGCAAGGCACAGGAGTCACTTCTAGTTGAGGAGGGCCCAGGAAGTCTCCATGGATGAGGTCGTGTTTGTTGAACTGTCCTTGAAGGAGAAAGGGCACTGTAGGCAGGGAGAGCCACATGAGGTAGGCACAGGAGCTGAGACACACAGGGTGGGCTTAGGAGAAAGGAAATCAGGATGCCGTAGGGCGGCCAGGGCAGAGGCTCTTGAATGCTGTGCAGAGGAGCCTGGCAGCCTAATCCTGGGCCCAGACAGGCACTCCAGGTTGGCCGGGAGTGAGCTGGCACAGTCCAGAGAGGTCAAAGGCCTGTGTGAGGAAGCCATGAAACTGATGACCGGAACAAGGTTCTTTACTCTCCCCAGTAGGTCATTTAAGGACCAAAGAAAGGACTTTCTGCTTTACATGGCCGAGTCGTACACACACGGAACTTGGTACTTTGTGAAGTGGTGGAGGCTGAAAGGCGGTCCCTGCGGCGCAGCCTGGTGACAGGTGGTTTTCAGGGGTGGTTGGGACCCATCCCTAACCCGTTGCTAAGTTACGTATAACTCCGTTTGGATTGAAAACCAAGTGAGAGAGGCAACCCAGCGGTGATCACCCTCTCCTGTCCCAGCTTTTCCTGTGTTGGTGCTTTTTCTTCCAGGCTCACTTTGCGCTTGTGACTCTCCCCAGGGCTGAACTTCTGCACACTGCCCATGAATCTCTGTACTTCCGTCCCTTAATAGGGTGTCTGTCTTCCCTTGGGGCCCTGACAGCTCTGTCACCTTACTCTTAAGGGCTGCATAAACATTCCCTTGAGCGGTGCTCCATTCTCCTCGTTAACCTGGATGTTAGAGGGGCTCCATTTTTTGAGCAGGTCTTTCAAGGGGCTGAGAGGTTATTTCAGCCCTGGTGCTGTGAGCCAGCTGCAGAAGAGGCCTGGGCAGCTGGGACCCGGAGTTGCAGCTCCACAGTGGCCCCCCAGGGGCGGGGGGTGTCTTAGGGGCTTCCTGCCGGGGGGCTGCATAAAGTCCCTGGTTGTATAGAAAGCAAGGATATGGGGGAGGAGCACATGGGTAGAAGTTTGGAGGACCAGTCTGAAGCTTTAACTCTGCTGTTTTCCTGAACTGGGCAGAGTTGCTTCATTCCTTGAAACCTCAGTGTCCCCTTCTAGATAATGTGGGAGGCTCTTCCCTGGCCTGCCCTCCTGGTCGTGACATGAGAAAAGGAAAATGAATGCCGGCCACCACTGTCTGGCCGAGTGACCTTAGTAGGCAGTTAGTACCTTCTCTGTGTCTCCACTTACTCAACTGTGAAGTAGATGTAACAGTAATTACTTGAGTAGGTGTGGGAGAGAATGCTAAGCACTGGTCTCTGGGGGGCAGAGTCCATGGGAGCAGGACCCAGTGAGGAAGGGGGTAAAGTCTCCACATAACAATCAAGTAATCATGTAGAAGAGTGTAAAATTGTAGCAGGCGGCATTTGCAAGGAGACCAGGGCTGTGAAACCTGCCAGGCAGGTTGGGAGTTTGCTGCTGGGGTGGAGGCCGAGGGAGGGAGGCAGGTACAAAGGCCCCGCTGGGACAGCTTCTCAGGGAGCTCCTTCCCACCTTCCTGAAGCCCCGTCTGTGGTCTTTGTCACCTAAGAGGTCAGGTCCAGCTTTTCTCTCCCACACACACCTCCACCCCACCACCTCATCCCCTTTGCATCTCGTGCCAGCCGGACTAGATGAGCTTTGTCTCGTGCATCTGGTGTGTTTTTGTTCAGATTGTAAAATTTTAATACATGCTCGTTACAGAATACAGAAATATGGAAATAAGGCAAAAAACCATACCTTTCATTATCTCACAGCCCAGGATACAACTACTGTTAATTTTGGTGCATTTTCTTTCCAGTGTTTTTTCTAAACATAGGTGAGTTCCTTCCTTCATTCTTTCTTTCTTGTTTACTAATTGGGATCATAATGACAGGTACTTTAAAAGTTGCTTTATAACCTGGTATATCAAGAATATATTGAGCAGATTAAAAAAAAAAAAGAATTTATCAAGCACATGATGGAAAAAGCACAGAATCAGCCATAATCCCAGCACGTAGAGAAAACTGTTTGAACATTGGGTTTCTATCCTTTTAGACCTTGAGAAGAGGGTGTGGGGGGGGGGCGGGGAGGGAGGGAGAGAAAGAGAGATAGAATACATTTTATCTTTTTGTTTTTATTTATTTTTTAAAAGTTCATTTTGGGGCGCCTGGGTGGCTCAGTCTGTTAAGCAGCCGACTTCGGCTCAGGTCATGATCTGGTGGTCCGTGAGTTCAAGCCCCGCGTCAGGCTCTGTGCTGACAGCTCAGAGCCTAGAGCCTGTTTCAGATTCTGTCTCCCTCTCTCTGACCCTCCCCCGTTCATGCTCTGTCTCTCTCTGTCTCAAAAATAAATAAACGTTAAAAAAAAAAAGTTTATTTTGAGAGAGAGTGTGTACACACGTGCAAGTTGGAGGTGGGGGGCGAGGGGGTGGGGAGAGAATCCCAAGCAGGCTCCTTGCTGTCAGCACAGAGCCCCATGCGGAGCTTGAACTCACAAACTGTGAGATCATGACCTGAGCTGAAATCAAGAGTCGGACGCTTAACCGACTGAGCCACCCAGGTGCCCCGTATGTATTTTTTAATAGGTATAATATTTTACATGTGTGGTCAGACCAAACACCAGTGGAAAACCTCATTATTCACTTACCACTATAACATGAGTATTTTCCAAGTCAGGTAAACACCTGTGTCGCCATTCATGCTGATGGCAGCGTAACCATATAATGTATCCCAGTGAATTAACCTGTTCTCTGCTGATGGGCGTTTAGCTTGTTTGGGATTTTTCGTCATAACAAAAACAATACAGTAATGAGCACCCCACGCATGAATCCTGTGACACTGACAGCCTTCATGTGGTTGTACCCCTTGTCCTCTGACTTGGATGCTGTTTTCCTGCTTGGAAAACACCCCCCATGTAGAGAGCCTCCGCACACACCACCTATAAAGTGCTTCAAGCCCCTTTGCCCTATGCGGCCTGTTTCTTTCCTCCTTTGTCTCCCAAGCCTTCCATACACCTGCCTCCTTTAACACTCACTGCAGAGGAATTGTTTTTGTAGCCGTGTTCCCTGGTAGAATGTGAGCCTGTCCAGTCTCCTTTGCAAGCCAGGGCCCAGCACACAGCAGGCATACTATGGCTGTTGGAATTGTGAGTGATGAGGTAGTGGCCGGGCTCTCTTCTGCCTCAGTTATTGGTGATTCCAGAATCTAAGGTTCTGTTCTTTGGTCCTTCTAGCCAAAGATGTGATTAAAGAGATCGAAGACTTTGATGGCTTAGAGGCTCTGCGCCTGGAGGGCAATACGGTGGGCGTGGAGGCAGCCAGGGTCATCGCCAAGGCCTTGGAGAAGAAATCAGAGTTGAAGGTAAGATTTGCAGGGCGAGCAGGCCCAGACTGGCTGGGGCTAAGCTTCCACTCAGGCCACCACAACCCCTGCCTATGTCTAGACCCTTCTAGGGTCCTGCCTTGTTGGCAGTCACCATGAACAGCTCCTCTTGTTGCTCTGGCCTCCCGGTGCTGGCCAGAGCCCCTCCCTCTCCCTGCATGATATGTCCACTTGGGTCCCCCAGTAACAGATACGAATGTCAGGTTTATCCAGTAACATCCATGAAAGATAAAGGGGAAAGAAGCGGAACTGGACAGAGAGAGCCTTCAGCTAGCCCCACTTTAGGGGACTCCCATGAAATTCCAGTCCTTCAAAATGCTCTGTGAGAAGAGTTGGGGTATCATGTGTTTAAATCGTCAGGAAGGTGTCCCTGCACGCTCTCCATTCCCGGGAATCCTACTGTTTATTAGCACATTAAAGCCTCTGCAGAGCCACGAGGGAGAGCCCTACTTTCCCAACTGCAAATGGTGCTCAGTGCCTGTGGGACCAGGCTTGTGCTGGGCTCTTCTGCACATGTCATTTAATCCTCACTGCACCCTGGGGAATAAAGACTGGGTCCCTTTTGTAAGTCAAGGGAACCAAGGCTCAGAGGAGCTGAGTAAACAGCCCAGGATCCTAATGCTGACAAGTAGCCCAGCCACATGGCACACTCTCAAGTCCAGTGCTCTTTCCCAGCCCCACTGTGCTTTCTGAAGGGAAGGAATGCAGGGCCAGGGCCAGCAGAGCGGGTTTGCCCAGTGAGGACGTAGAGCTAGTTCGTGAGGTGGCCTTGCTGTTGTTTCCTCAGGAAGATGGCGGTCAGGTTAATAGCCAAGCCGTTGGCTGTTTCTTCTCTTCGGCCCACTGCCTGTTGTTTTCCTGAGCATAAGCTGGGACGCTGTCCTGCAAAAGAACTCAACCCACCCCAGCGACCAGTGAAGGGGCAGGAATGGAGGAGCTGTGGCCTGGGCCCGGAGGCCACACGAGCTGTGCTTTGACATCTGAGGTCTGGGTTTAAGCCCTGATACCACCACCTTATCTGCGTTATGTGGCCTTGCACCAAACTCCGCTCTGAGTCTGGGCTCCTCTGTAAAAGGGTTTTCTTCCCTGTGAGTTTGCCTCGGTGACCAGGCTTGTGCAGGCTTGTGTCGTGAGAGAGCTTGGCCATCAGGAGTGCCTTGTGCATCTTGTCATCCTGTGCAGACCTAGCGCCTTGAGTCGCTCCGCCCAGCATCTCAGCTCTGCGCGTGCAGGAGGGAGCCGGGGTTGGGTCAGGGTCCTGGTTGCAGGGGTGTTCTGGGCAGGGGTGCTGATTCGAGTTAAGATGTTACCACCCTTCTTGCAACACAGGCATAAGCTAGGTCTTGACAGATGAGAAAAGTGTGGTCCAGGGTCAGACATCTCAGGAGTGAGGCGGGATCGGAGTCCAGATAACAACAGCCCAGCATCATAACTGCTCTGCGGTTGCTACTGCTCACTTAGAGATTGTTGAGGCCAAAAGCTTCATTCCAAAGAGGGGATCCCAGGGGTCAGAGACTGGGCATGGTGAGTGGCAGGCCTGGAGTCAGCTAAGATGGAATTGGAACCTAGTCCTTGTGCTCCAAATCCCCATGCTGACCCTTGAGCCATCAGACATGGGTTTGGGAAGCTTCGGGGTAAGGTGCCAATTGTTAGGGTTCTGGCGCTCAGGCTGTGGCTGCCTGTCCTGGCCCTGAGCACCGGTCTTCAGATGTGACTCACTGAGCCCACCCATGTAGACTGCCCCCCCCCAGCCCCGCCCCCCAGGCCCTGCGGGTGTTGATTTGTTTACTGGAGGCCTTGAGAATTCTAAGGAAACCAGTTTGCCCAGTACTTAAGGTTCGATTCATTTAGTTCAGACATTTCAAGGACTGGATTTTCAAGGGAAAGTTGCTTTGGGTTCCATCATTCCCAGGATTGGCCCAGGAAAGGCTGGAGCTGCCTGAGTTGATATTTTGGGTGGACATAGCAACCAGAGTTGAAGGGTAAGGCTGTGTGCTTGGAGCTTTTAAACTCTGCTGGCCTATCATAGAGCCGCCGCCTTGGTGCCATTACCTGATATTTTGTTTAAATCAGCTCACTTTGATGTCATGTAAAAGCAAACATCCCTTCTGTAAATGTAAAGTGGTTTTCCTTACCATAAAGGAAACAAAATAGTGTTATTAAATTCTGGTTTGACGCATTGTCCCCTCTTGAGCTTGAGTCCTGCTCATCCTTTTTTCTTTTTTTTTTTTTTTTTTTATTTTTTTAATTTTTTTTTTTTTCAACGTTTTTATTTATTTTTGGGACAGAGAGAGACAGAGCATGAATGGGGGAGGGGCAGAGAGAGAGGGAGACACAGAATCGGAAACAGGCTCCAGGCTCCGAGCCATCAGCCCAGAGCCTGACGCGGGGCTCGAACTCACGGACCGCGAGATCGTGACCTGGCTGAAGTCGGACGCCTAACCGACTGCGCCACCCAGGCGCCCCCTGCTCATCCTTTTTTCAAAGGCAGATGAGCAAGGAGCGGAGAGCTGGGCAAGATCCACCAGCCCCAGAGCAAGGCTACCTTCTGGAGGTGATCAGAGGGTTGAAAAGAGCCTTGAAGGGTGTGTGGCTGGTGCTCTCCCAGTCAGTAGGGCATGAGACTCTTGGTCTCGGAGTCATGAGTTTGAGCCCCCCATTGGGCATAGAGATTACTTAAAAAAAAAAAAAAAAAAAAAAAGCCTTGAAAAATTAGTAACTTCCTGGCTGCTGGATCCTATATTGCTTATTTTCTGCCCCTGCCACCCAAATCCTGACATGTGTTGCTTCACCCACAGTGTATGGGGAAACTGATGTTGGAAACGAGCGCTGGGCCAGGAGTCTGGCATACTGGCCCTGGTCCTGCCACTGCCCTGGGCCTGGGGCCGGTCTTTTCCTTCGCAGCCTGGTTTCTCTCCTGGAAAACGAGAGGATTGGGCCAATCAGGTTTTCCTGACAGTTCTGCTGAGCCCTATATGGCCTTTGGAGGACGCCAGGTTCCCCCAACTTCCGCCAGAGCTGGGCCAGCTTTTTGCTGAGGAAACTCAAATTAAAAATTAAAAAGCATTGTAACTGTCAGTGGTCCACGAGGGTGAGGTGCTGCCTGCAGGCCACCTCTGAGGGGCACTCCTAATGCTTCTCTTCCTCCTCCTTCCAAAGCGATGCCACTGGAGTGACATGTTCACAGGGAGATTGCGGTCTGAGATCCCACCAGCCCTGGTAAGTGCACAGTCCGCTGCTCCCCTCCCCTGGGCACAGGAGCCCCTTTAGCAGTTCCCAGGGCTTTTTTTCACACTTTTGTCCACACTTTCTTCACCCTGTGATGAAGATGCTGGAATAGAAGCCAGGGGAGCACAGCATCTGTCTTGTGTCCTGATGGGCAGGTGGGGGTACAGGTGAGAATGGAGACTCGAGGCCTAGTGATAGGAGGTACAGCAGCGCCCAGGGATTCCAGGGTTCATTCCTGAGCTTCGTGGTTTCACCCTCACCGCAGATCTCACTCCCTCCGCTCTTACTCCTCTCTTAGCTTTGCACTTCCCTGTGCTCCCCATCATGCCCTTCTGTGGCCCCCCCCATCTCCCCCTGGGCCCTCCCTTTCTCCATACCACTGTTTTTGCTTTGCTTCTCATCATGGGTGGCTTCCATCCACACTGTTTTCCATTTCCCTGTTCCTGGGGCTCAGCTTGGCTCGAGTCAGGTTCCCAGCCTGGGGTTCGGTGGGTGGGGTGAGAGGGGGCATCACTGAGCAGAACGTGGCTTGCCTGGGGCTCAAGGGAAAGAGGCAGGGCTGGTAATAGGCCACCTTTCAGTAACATGGGGCCTAGTACATGAGATGCCTTCACGGTGAGGTTCTTGGTCAGTTATTTGTTGTGACCATCTGTGTTATGGGTCTCTCACCCTGATTGTGCAGGCTGCCTTCTCAGTCCTCCGTGCCTCTAGTCAATGCAGGGGTTCCTGAGGTGCCCATGCACCAACTTCATTTCTAAAGCACCTCACTCTGGGGGAACCTGGCTCAGTGGAGTGTGTGACTCTTGATCTCAGGATCGTGAGTTCAAGCCCCATGTTGGGTGTAGAGCTTGCATTTAAATGAATGCATAGATCTATAAACAAATATATTAATAAATAAATTTACATAATAACAATGGGACACCTGGGTGGCTCAGTCGATTAAGTGTCCAACTCTTGATTTTAGCTCAGGTCATTATCTCCTGGTTGGCGAGATCAAGCCCTGAGTTGGGCTCTGTGCTGTCAACTTGGGATCCTCTCTCTGCCCCTCCCCTGATCTCATGTGCACAG
Source organism: Puma concolor (assembly GCF_028749965.1). Classification (NCBI taxonomy): domain Eukaryota; kingdom Metazoa; phylum Chordata; class Mammalia; order Carnivora; family Felidae; genus Puma; species Puma concolor. The sequence goes on from NC_141673.1 coordinate 7,670,632, forward strand.
TGTGCTCTCTCTCTCTTTCTCTCTTGAAATAAGTCAATATTTAAAAAATAATAAAGCACCTTGGTCTGGTAAACAACTAAAGGTGATTCAGGAAGTGACAGGTGCCCTAATGGGGACTCCAGAGGGAGGGCTCCTCTGTTGGGGGATTGAGGAAGCCCTTGGGGAGCTGGTTAAGTTACCAGCCTCAAAGGGTGAACAAGAACCAGGTGAAGGTAGAATTTAGAGTATAAATTTCGTGAATTCATTTGGAGGTTTGTATGTAAAAGGATTGAAAGTTAGAAGAGGTTGGGATGCCTGGGTGGCTCAGTCAGTTGAGCGTCCGACCTGACTTCGGCTCAGGTCATGATCTCATGGTTTGTGAGTTCGAGCCCTGCATCAGGCTCTGTGCTGACAGCTCGGAGCCTAGAGCCTGCTTTGGATTGTGTGTCTCCCTCTCTCTCTGCTCCTCCCTTATGCACTTGCTCGTGCTCTCTCCCAAAAATAAACATTAAAAAGAAAAGTTAAAAAAAGTTAGAAGAGGGAGGGAAGGAAACATACTTGTTGGATACGAACTATGGGTCCCTGTGTGCATTATTTTACCTGAATTTTAGCATTTAATTTTCTCAAATTTTTTTAAAGTTTATTTTGAGAGACAGTGTGTGTGTGTGTGTGTGTGTGTGTACAGACACACGGGTGGGCAGAGAGCAAGAGGGAGAGAGAGAATCGCACGTTAGACCAGAGCCGGATGCGGGCTCAAACTTACAAACGGTGAGATCATGACCTGAGCTGAAACCAAGAGTCAGACGCTTAACCAGCTGAGTTACTCAGGCATCCCAAGTTTCTCCATCTTTAAAGGAGATATTCTTATCTCCGTATTACCAGCAACAAGAGTGAATCTTAGAAAGGCAGATAAGAGAATTTGGGGTCAGGGAAAGGCGTGAGATGCAGGGATGATGGAGCAGACACAGAGGGTTCAGCAACTCTGACTGCTGGAGGGCTGGAGGTCCTCAGCGCCAGATGGCAGGGGCGTGGCCTTCTTCCAAGGTTGGGGCAGCCAGAGAATGGCCCTCTGTTGCTGAGTCAGTGGTGGGGAAGACAGTGGAAACTGCCTCAGCTATCCTGTCTGTGGCCTGGGCAGGGACGGTGTCTCTTGCTACCCCCTGCCCTCCACTGGGAACCGTGTGCATGATGAGTGCCCCGCCTGTTTTGCCCCCAGTTTCTGGTAGAGCCTCCTCCTCACCCATCTCCTGGGGAGCTGTAGGTATCCCCAGCCCAGCAGGTTCCCAGGAGAGCTCAGTGTCTCCATGCCACGTCGGTCCTGGGCTGTGGCTCGGAGACAGGCACCCATCTGCCCGGTGCCCGCCAGAAACCCCGGAGGCCTCAGCAGTGCCTGCCTCCCTCCTGCACATCCTCTGAACGCCCAGCTTCTGCAGGTCTTCCTCCCTCTGTGAGGCCTGTGACCTGGGGCTCATGTCTCCCATCTCCCACCACGCTGGCCAGCCAGCTTCCTCCTCTGCTGCCTGGATCACTGTCTCATGCTCCTGGGCGGGCAGTCGGTATATCCGGCATCCCTCTGCACATCAGTGTGCCCTCCTCAGACTTGGAGGATATGTCCTCTCTGTCCCTCACCCACCTCAGAGCCCTTTGCTCTCGGGCTTATAGGGTCACAGTCCTTGGCCTAGTGTTCGGGGCGCTTGCCTGATTTGACTCCTCCCTTTCCTTCCAGCCTCCACCTCTTCTGGAGTCCTAGACACACAGTAGGCTGCTTCGCGCCTGTGTCTTTGTTTATGTTCTTTTGTTTGCTTATGTTCGTGTTTTTACTGTTGGCTGGAATTGCCTCATGTGTGGTTAACTGATTCTCATCCAGCCTGAGCTCAAATGCCACCTTCTATAGGAAGCCTTCCTTGACCACCCCCATGTATACCAAGCCCCACGCCCCACCTGAATTGGGAGCCCTCTTCAGGGTTTCCAGTCCTGGATATAAAATAGGGACAGCTCTGTACTGAAACGGTTTGTGTCTCTGCCTGGGTGCCTCCTGAGGGCAGGGGTCCTGGCATAGAAGCAACATCTGGTGGGTGTCTGTGATTCTGAGATGAGCCCTTTCTGTGCCCAGACCTCACTAGGGGAGGGACTCATCACAGCCGGGGCGCAGCTGGTTGAGCTGGACCTGAGCGACAACGCGTTTGGGCCTGACGGCGTTCGAGGCTTCGAGGCCCTGCTCAAGAGTTCCGCCTGCTTCACCCTTCACGAGCTCAAACTCAACAACTGTGGCATGGGCATCGGAGGTGGCAAGGTGGGTGTGGCGGGCCCTCCCACATGTGCCTGTTGTCCCTCACCCTTCTTCCCTCCCTGTCTGGTCTCCTGCTGCGTTTGCATCCATTGGAAATATGTGCCCTTGGCCACCATCTGGGATGGCTGGGTTGTTGTTTTTCTCTTCAGAGGAGAAAGGCCTCAAAGGCAGCTGCCTGTGGCCAGTGGGGAGAGGAGGTGGAGGCCTGGAGGGCGGGGTTGCCAAGCAACCGTTCCCCGGTTCTCGGTGTTGTCTTGGCAACACAGAGGCAGTGTCGCATACATGCTCGACCTGCTGGCTCTGCAGAGTGCAGCGCTTGGGCATCCCAGACTCGCTGTGCCCTCAGAACAGCTGGCAGAGCCACGTGAGGCCCAGTGTGTGCACGTAGGGGAGGGAACCCAGGAAGAGAAACTGCTTGGGCCTGGGTACAGCTCACCCTCTTCCTGGACAGGGCCCCCCCGTCCTCCCAACCAGTTGGGCTGGTCAGCACAGAAAGGCGTGTCTTCTCTTCCCAGACCTGTACTGGGGGAGCCCGGCCTTATTCTCTTTTCCGTCGTTCTGGCTCCTTTAGGCCCAGATACCAGAAAGACCAATTCCCATCCTCCCTACCTCCATTCACATTCTGAACAAAAGAAAAAAAGGGTTGGGACACAGGGACTTACAGCGACTGGGGACATCTTTTTGAAGGTGTGTTAAATGCACACCCTCATTCTCCCACTCATGCTGAAATGGGGGGTGATGCTCTTCCCAGTCTTCCAGTTAACTGGACTTGGGTCAAGCCCCCAGATGGCATTGCTAGGGTGGGACTAATGTGGGATTTGGACCTGCTTCCATGCACCCATCAGAGCAGCAAGGGGAACTTGTGTTCGCAGTGTCCCAGGCTGAGGTCCTGGAGCGGCCTCCCCTGCAGGGGGTGCCTGTTGCCTCTCGCCCCCTGGGAGGGAGATTTGGGGCGTGCTCCCAGCTGTCTCGACCTGCCCCCCAACAGTCTAATTGGGCAATAAGCCGTGCATGTGTTAAGACATTAAGGTGCTGACATCAGCACAGAAAACAGGTCCAGCCCAACCTAGAGTGGGGTGTGCTGGGGGAGCCGGACACCTGCCTGTAATCTGCCTCAGCCTTCCATTAGCTGCCTTCTGCTGTGCAGCGTCAGGGGGGACTGAGCTTCCAGAACTGGCTGTCAGGCATTGCCCTTACTTCAGCACATGGGATGGCCCAGGGAACACAACAGTTTGAAGCCAGGGGCCTCCTAGCAGCCCCGCTCCACTCTTGAATGTGGTTTGTACTTAGCTTTACCTTCCTCACCACTCATTCGGTGAGAGCTTTTTGTCTCATCTCGTGGGTGCTGGCCTTGCTGATCTGAACCTCCCGGGGGCCGCAAGCACCAGGGTCTCTGTTCCCGCCAGCTGGAATGCATTCAGTGTGGCCAGTGTGCCACGTACATGGGAATTGGAGGGGCCTCGAGGATTCACGTGGGAATGAGACATAGCCCTCTACTTGGAGCTCTCCAGACCCAGAGTCCCCAAGCTGGACTCTTGTAGGAGCGATGACCTCACCACAGTGACTCCAGAGGGAATTGGGGAGAATGGGGGGTGCTGGTACAGTTGGCTGCCTCCTCTGCAAAGGTTCCTCAGGAGGCTGGTTGGTGGCGGAAGTCCACAGTCTCTACTGAGCATGTGCACGGCTCACCGCATCAGGAGTCAGGCTGGTGGTGGCTCCCAGGGACAGAGAGCTGTGCAGGCAGGCTGACCTGGCTGTCAGTTGCAACTCCGACGCATATTTGCTGTGGGACCGTGGCCAGCTCAGTTACCTGTCTGAGCCTCGGCTTCCTTGTTTATAGTTGAAAGCCAATACCCCTTGCCTCCCAGGCTCGTCTTGAGGTTGAAATGAGGTGCAAGAGGACCCTCGTTGAGCATGCTGATGGCCTGTCGGTGCTGTGGAGACATTGCTTCTCTCCTGATGCCCTTCTTGTGAATCTTTTATGTTTTATTTACTGTGGTGTCTCTGATTCCCAGCAGCCAGCCAGTATTTTTTAACTCTTGGCTCTGTTGGTATCACCCATGTAGAAGCCACCTCCTGGCACCACCTCAGCAGCAGGACAAACTGGGTTTCCGGTTTTTCCTCCCAGCAGCTGAGACCCTGCCGTGGGTGGCTGGCCTGGGCACAGGCATGTGTCCGATGAGTGTGGCAGGGCCATGGTCTCAGCCAGCTCTCCTTAGGTGTTGGGGAACATGCAAGAGATGCCAGAAGATTTAGGTTCTGGTCCAGACTCAGCCACTTGCTTACCGACTAGAGGAATGTTTCTGTCCCTCTTGGAACCTGAGTTTCTTTAGCCAGAAAGTGGGAATCACGATGGTCCCCATCTGACAGGGCATCTGGCAGTAAAGTGAGCTGACTGAAGCACCTTCCCTAGGACCTGTCTTTCAGTTGACCTGTCCATGTTGGTGTCTCCCTTCCTGCCAGGTCTCTATCTCCCTGTCTCTAAGAGGCACAGGGTGGTGGGACACGCAAATGAAGTGGAATATGGGAAAGCCCTTTGTTGTAAGCTGTGGGTGCTGGCACACGTGCAGTACGGCCACGGTGCTTACGAGCAGTTCTTGTCCCTGTGTCCACCGCCAGTAGGTGGCATGGGAGGTTGAAGACCAGGCCTCCTGCCTCAGGGCTGGGCCCCTTGCCTTTTCCCCCACAGATCCTGGCAGCGGCTCTGACTGAGTGTCACCGGAAGTCCAGTGCCCAGGGCAAGCCACTGGGCCTGAAGGTCTTCGTGGCTGGCAGAAACCGTCTGGAGAACGATGGAGCCACTGCCTTGGCGGAAGCTTTCGGGGTGAGGCTTTTAATCCTGGTCTGCATCCCTACTCTGGAATTGAGCTGCGAGGCCTAGGGTGAGCCGCTTCCCCTCTCTGAGCCTGCTGGCTCATTCTGCAGTGGGGCAGAGTCCCTGTGATGTGTCTGAAAAGCCACCCCATCCAGCACTGCAAGTGAATTGGTAGTGGCTCCTGGAATCCTGTTTGAGAAGATTGTGTGTGGCTCTGATCAGTGAGCGAGGTCTGCCTGGCTCAGATATGGGAGTCAGGGGTGCCAGAGCAGCGAGCAGGACGACAGCCTGGCATGACATCGGCCTGGGCTCCCTGAAGGTCAGTGTCTCTGCCTCTAGTGGGTGGGGCACAGAGATGGAGTGAGTCCTCAGACTCAGCCTTGAGACGGAGGTAGGGGGCAGTGGCACAGGTGCCCTTACCCCCTACTCCTCTCCTTCCACTCTCCTCTCTCCTCATAGCTGCCCTGGTGCCCTGCCCCCTCCCCTGACACTATTGAGATCTTGACTGTGAGCTCCGGGAGAGGGCCACCCCTACCCCATGGGGCTGGGAACGTTGGAGTCTGTCTTTTCACTTAATGTAAATGTTTTCTGTGGTAGACAGTATCCTAGCGGTATTAACTGTATTCAGGCCACAGCAACATTCCCCATAGTGTTGCTAGTTAAGACGGTCTACCTGGTGGAGCGCCTGCCTCAGGCAGAGAGTGAGAATAGTGGGGGACAAGTGCCTTACTGGACCCCGGGCTGCAGGAGAGCTCTTGCTGCCTCTGGAGCCGGAGGAGCCTAGTTACCGTCCTTATAAAGATCATGACATTAAAGGTTACGCCTTCTCTGCGCCCCTTCCCTCACCTTGCTGTCCCCAGTGTGGTGGGTGGGAATGGGGATGTGCTGTGGTTGTGCTAAGCATCCATCAGATGTCCTTCTGTGCTCTTGGACTTGGGGTCCGTAGGATGCCTCTAGTCTGTGGATAGAACCCAGGGAGTCTTTGAACGTGGATGGGGGAAGATTGCATGATTATTAACACTAATGTAACTAAAATGTAGTGGTTTTTTTTATTACTTTGAGAGACAAAGAGTGCAAGCGGGGAGGGGCAGAGAGAGAGAGAGAGAGAGAGAGAGAGATTGAATCCCAAGCAGCCACCGCACAGAGCCTGATACGGGGCTCCATCTTACGAACTGTGAGATCATGCCCTAAGCCACCCAGGTGCCCTTAAGATGTAGTGTTACCTTCAGTTGTGAAAGTAGATGATAAGCCTCAGCTGCTTTAGAAATGCCCACGATTGGGCACCTAGGTGGCTCAGTCGGTTAAGTGTCTGACTTCAGCTCAGGTCATGATCTCAGGGTTCGAGAATTTGAGCCCCGCATCGGGCTCGCCTGCTTCAGATCCTTTGTCCCTGCCCTCTCTGCCCCTCCCCCTCTTGCACTTTGTCTGTCTCTCTCAAAAAATAAACTTAAAAAAAATAAAGATAAAAGAGAAAACACCCGCCCGTGATTGTGTTGATGGTAGAAATCACAAATGTTTTCACGTGAAATAGTTGTACAGATCTACAGAAACGTTTCTCATGCGGTAGCGTCACAATAACTGCAGACTTGCCCCGAGGTGCTGTTGTTCAGTGCCTTTGTAATATGGTGAACGCATATTACTACAGTATACCTTTGGGGTTTTTTCTAACTATTTTGAGGATTGTCTTCCAGTTGAGTTGATTTCCTTTGTAGTCCTATATAATTTGTTTTAAAATTATTAAACATGCTAAGAAGGGTGCCGGGGTTTTACCAGACCACCGGAAGGGTCTGCGGCACAGAAAATATTGAGCAGCTCTGACTGGTAGCGTTCCTCAGTTGGCCTGCTTGTATTTGCTTGTGAACCCTCTGCGCTGTTCTGGTACCCTGGAACAACGAAAGGCCCCTAGTTGGAGAGTTCTTGCAGGCCTGGCTTCAATCCTTGGTGGAAGCGGAGACTGGGGCATGGGCTCCTTCAGAGCTCAGAAACTGGTGGAATGTAGACAGGAAGGTGTTGTTGATAGTCCAGATGACGGACGCCATGATAGTGGAAGGACAGAGTGCTCTGGGGATACAGGCAGAGCACTGGCCTGTGCCTGGGGTGGGGGTGGGGGCATCCTGGAAGCCCTCCTGGGAGAGGAGGTATCCAAAATGAGAGGTATATAGGAAGACTGCATAGGAGTCAGTCTACCAAGAAAATGCCAACAAACAAGGACACAGAGTGTTCCAAGCAGAGAGAAGGGAAGTGTCAAAAGGTTGGGATGAAGAAAGGCTAGGTGGTTGGGGAAGACCTCGCCCCCTAGAAAAGGAGGTAGATGTGGGGTACCAGTCGTACCGTGTGAACAGGGCAGGAGAGCCCCAAGAAAGACAGGCCCAGTGGAGCTGCAATGTGCAAAGAAGGACCAGGGCAGACTCCTGGGCCAACACCCAGGGTCCTCCCTGTGTGGAGGACACCAGACCCAGAAACTTGTGTTCTGCGCTGTGTGACCCTGCACAAGTTACTTAGCCTTTCTGATCCCTAGTCTTTGTCTGGTGGAGTTCCTAATCCCAGGTCAGTCTCCCTCATGAGGCTGTGGAGGGGATCAGATACAGCCATGCCCAGAGTTCTGCTTTGAGATCACCCAAAATATCCGTGGACAAGCCCGTGCCCAAGTGGATGGCAGCCTCTCCCCGTATCTAGTGTGTAGTGCCACCTTCCTACCTACTGGATGTCCCTGGAGCTCGGGAGCCCACCACTCTGCTCTGTCCCTCCTGCCCCTCACAGATCATCGGGACTCTGGAGGAGGTCCACATGCCACAGAATGGGATCAATCACCCCGGTGTCACTGCCCTGGCCCAGGCTTTCGCCATCAACCCCCTGCTACGGGTCATCAACCTGAACGACAACACCTTCACTGAGAAGGGCGCTGTGGCTATGGCCAAGGTGAGGCGGGAGTGGCAGGGTCAGAGAGCAGTAAGCAGGGTCTGGCTGCTGCCTTTCTTTTGTTTTTTAAACTTATTTATCTATTTTGAGAGGGAGATAGCAAGGGAGGAGCAAAGAAAGAGAGGGAGAGAGAGAATCCCAAACAGGCTCCACACAGAGCCCATTGTGGGGCTCAAACCCATCAACCATAAGATCATGACCTGAGCTGAAACCAAGAGTTGGATGCTTAACCAAGCCACCCAGGTGCCCCTGGCTGCTGCCTTTTTAATGCACGTATCAGCAGGTGAGCTGCTCTGCCCACCCACCGGATGTGTACCTCATGGGTACATTACAGAACAGGCCATGTGTCAGAAGCTTACCTGCGCTCTCTTTGGGCAGCTCTGAGTGTCCATACTGCCTTCCTCCTGAGCTGCCTCTGTGTAAACCCAGCTGTTGGTGCTGGATTAGTTCTCAGAATCTGCATGGAAGATGGTTCCAGCCCGACTGCTTTTCTCATTGATTCTTTGATCAGCTATTTATCGAGCCCTGTCCAGTGCCCAGCGCTGTGCCAAGTGTGGGCCATGCAGAGTTGAGTCAGACTCTGCCTTCAAGGAGTCCCTAGTTCATGGAGGGAGGGGAGAGGCCTGTGACAGCGCAGGGCTGTGAACGTAGGGCTGTTTGGGTGTCAAGACCTCGCTGGACCCTAAGACTCCACAAAAGCCTAGTCCTGCTGCTATGGGGGATTGGCAGAAGCATCTGCAAGTGTAGGGGAAGTACAGGAAGTTCAGATCAGACTTAGGGCAGGCTTTCTGGAAGAGGTCACATTTTGGCCAAGTTGTATAAGACAAATGGACCTTGGACAAAGGGGTGTTTCAGGCGAAGGGATCAGCAGCATGGGAGAGGGTCCTGGTTCGAAACAGGCAAGGTTCAGGAGGTGTCTGAGGGTCAGACAATAGGAGAGGGAGGCAAAAACTCGTGGCCTTGCTGATTCTGAGGCTCTCCCATGAGTAATAGGCAGCCATGCAGTGTTTTAAGCTAGCGTGCAACTTGGTCAGATTTATGCTTCAGGAAGGTTCTGGATATAACAGAAGTAGAGTGGAGGGAGGTTAGCCAGAGGCCAGGAGGTGACAAAAGCTGGTGAGGTGCTGAGAAGGCCAGACTGGATGGAGGAGGACAGTGTGGAGGCTGACACGGGGTGTGCCGTTGGCCCTCAGAGGGCTGCTGGGGGGCCTACACCCTCACCCTGGCCTTTGCTTCCTCCTCGCAGACGCTGAAGACCTTGCGGCAGGTGGAGGTGATCAACTTCGGGGACTGCCTGGTGCGCTCCAAGGGTGCTGTCGCCATTGCAGATGCCGTGCGCGGGGGCCTGCCCAAGCTGAAGGTGCCGGCGCCACCCGTGTCTTCCCCTCGGGTCTGGGCTTCCCCCACACTCGGGGTTGCCGCCGTGGGTGGCAGGGGTGTGGTCTTTAAGGCCAGGTGGGCCTGGGTTTGTGGCTCAGCCCTGCCACATCTCTCTCATTTTGTGCAATTCTCTTCACCTGTGTGACGTGAGCCACAGTTTCATCATTTTGGAAATGGGAGGAGGGAGCAATGGAGGTCATCATAGCATAGTGTAAGAGAGCGCCTTGAGTACCTGGTGCATCGCCAGCTAACTGGCATTATTATTGTCGCTGTCACTGTGCCCAGCTGGAGCTCAGAGCCTGCCTTCCCTTCCCTCGGGGAAAACAGGCTTCAGAGGAGAACGTGGTCTCCTGGCCTGTGATTCTGCTGGCCTCTACTCCTTTCTCTTATTTTCAGGAGCTGAACTTGTCGTTCTGTGAAATCAAGAGAGATGCTGCTCTGGCCGTTGCTGAGGCCGTGGCCGACAAGGCTGAGCTGGAGAAGCTGGACCTCAATGGTAATAGGAGTGATGGCCTTGGCCCACGCCTGCCGGGCGGGCCCTGCTGCCCATCCTGACGCTCCGTTCCTCCTCTCCGCGAGCAGGCAACGCGCTGGGAGAAGAAGGCTGCGAGCAGCTCCAGGAGGTGCTAGACGGCTTCAACATGGCCAAGGTGCTGGCCTCCCTCAGGTAGGGAGCTGTGGGCTGTGGTTCTCCTTTTATTCATTTAGGAACCGTTGTTTGAGCCCCTGTATGTGTCAGATGCTGTGCGAGGCATCAGGGGCGCAAGGATAAGACAGTGAAGGTTTCTGACTCGTGGGACTTCATTCTGGCTGGACGGGCAGCCAAGAATGATTAAGTTCCTGTATGTTCAGAGACAGTGAAGGTCTGAGAGTGGTCACCCTTTGGAGTGGGTGAGGTGGGGAGGCTTCTGAAGGGATGACCTTTGGTCTGAGCTGACAGATGGGGTAGAGTAGCAGTGAGGTCAGGGCGGCGATGGGGGTGTGGAACCAGACTTGGAGACAGAGTTCAGAAAGGAGGAGGTTGATGCAAGAGAGCAGGGAGTTCAGGGTTTGCGGAGCCACATGGGCTGTGGCCATGGCCGTGATGGCAGGGCTGCCTCCTCCGTGTGGGTGGGAGTCAGTTTGCGTCATCAGCACCTGCTCCCTCTGCCCTTCTGGCCCCTAGGTTGGCTTCATTCACCTGTCAGACCCTCACTTGTGTCCCCTCAGTTCTATGCCTGTGTTGCTGCTAGGAACTGGGGGCTCAGATGGCCTTGAGGGGCTCACAGTCCCAGAAATCCCCATCCCCCCTCCCCCGCCAGCCACAGCTTCCTGTGAGCAGTGAGATACAGCGTCTCAGCCTGGGCAGTATTCATGCCAAGCCCTGGGCCTCAGCTGTGACGGACTGTTCTCTTCCTTTTCTGTCTCCCCAGTGGGGGACTACGGGCGAGGGTGGATATGTGGTTTCTCTGTGTTCACAACATGGGCTTCCCTGGGTGATGAGAGTTGGATGATGGGCTCCCTGGTGACCCACATGCCCTCACCCTGGGAGCAGCGGCGCCCCCATCCTCTCTAGGCTCCCTCCCACCTGATTGGGGTCTGTGGGTTGTGGAGCCAGGCCTCAGAGCCAACATGGGCCTCTGGGCAGGGAGGGTCTGCTTTAGCCAACTCCCCTCTGCAGTGACGATGAGGGTGAGGATGATGAGGAGGAGGAGGAAGAGGAGGAAGAGGATGAGGAAGAGGAGGAGGAGGAAGAAGAGGAAGAGGAGGAGGAAGAGGAGGAGGAGGAAGAAGAGCCACAGCAAGGGCAAGGAGAGGAGTCATCCACACCATCAAGGAAGATTCTGGACCCAAACAGTGGAGTGAGTTCCTTGTCGTTTGGCAGGATCAGAGCCCTGGTTCTCGAATATGAAGTCCTGGGACATCTTCACGGGGGCGGTGGGTGTGGAATCCACTTAAGTACATTGGGTGCAAACTATTTTTGAATGCGCACCCCTGTAAGTGAAAAAGGAAAAGTCATCCCAATATAGCTGTATTCATCCATATTTATATTTATCCCAGTACAGATGCGTTTATTCACTTACGCATCATGATGTGAATATAGCATATATGACGTGGCTGTACCGTTTAGTATGAAACATACATAAATATCTCTAAAAGAAGAGAGTAAAAAATAGGCATAAATAGAAATTCTTTTCCTACCCATCTTGGCGACCTGCAGGGACAGCCCCCCCTTCTGGAGACTGGTCCAGCTTGAACACTCGGTGTCCCTTCGCCTCGCCAGGAGGGCTGGTGGAGTCAGGGCTACCGTGTCCTTTTCCTCATAAGCTCCTGACTAAAAACTCTGGCGAACCACAGGTTGGATGAGGACCCCCACACTCATGTTGAATTTCACTTTTTTCCTGGTTTATGGAAGCATTTCGACAAGTGGCTAGACACTTTCCAGTTTTTAGTTTTTCTCTGGGCACCTCACTAGCAGTGCTTATCTGGGCTAGACTCCAGTTCCTGGTGGGGTCCACTTTGGCCCCCACGCACTTCTTACATCACTTCTGGGACGTCGTATGTCATGGCAAGGAGGCGCTTGGCCTAAGGAGGTGGCTTGCCCCCATCCCAGAGGCTCCCATGCTAGGAGCCAGCAAGGGCCGGCGTCTGCGGGCCCCTCACCCTTTGGGGGCTGCACGTGAGTGGGAGGAAGAATCCAAGACTCTGAGCCTTGACTACCTAGAGCGAAGGTTGCATGTTCTGGGTGAAGAGTCTGGGTTCGGACCTCCACAGAGCCACCTGTGCCGCCTGTCCCTCAGGAGCCAGCTCCCGTGCTATCCTCCCCGCCTCCTGCAGACGTCTCCACTTTCCTGGCTTTCCCCTCTCCAGAGAAGCTGCTGCGCCTTGGGCCCAAGAGTTCCGTGCTGATAGCCCAGCAGGTAGGCGGCCACGCTTCCAACCTCTGAGCCCAGCGTGCCGTGGAGATGGGGACGAGCAGAGCATGGGATTGGGAGGGGACACTGTCAGCGGGAGTGGGGACTGCCAGGTGCGTTTGTTTAAGTGTTATTTATTTATTTTTCGACATCAATAGGCAAATTTATTGGTGGCAAGAAATTCCAATCAATACTAATCAGGCTCAACTGGCCCACTTTTCCTTGCTGTTTTTTTTTAACTTGTTTTATTTTTTATTTTTCTAAATTTACATCCAAATTAGGTAACATATAGTGCAACAATGATTTCAGGAGTGGATTCCTTAGTGCCTCTTACCCATTTAGCCCCTCCCCCCTCCCACAACCTCTCCTGTAACCCTCAGTTTGTTCTCCATATTTATGAGTCTCTTCTGTTTTGTCCCCCTCCCTGTTTTTATATTATTTTTGTTTCCCTTCCCTTATGTTCATCTGTTTTGTCTCTTAAAGTCCTCATAGGAGTGAAGTCATATGATTTTTGTCTTTCTCTGACTAATTTCACTTAGCATAATACCCTCCAGTTCCATCCACGTAGTTGCAAATGGCAAGATTTCATTCTTTTTAATTGCCCAGTAATACTCCATTGTATATATATACCACATCTTCTTTATCCATTCATCTGTCGATGGGCATTTGGGCTCTTTCCATACTTTGGCTATTGTTGATAGTGCTGCTATAAACACTGGAGTGTGTGTGTCCCTTCGAAACAGCACACCTGCATCCCTTGGATAAATGCCTAGTAGTGCAATTGCTGGGGTGTAGGGTGGTTCTATTTTTAGTTTTTTGAGGAGCCTCCATACTGTTTTCCAGAGTAGCTGCTCCGGCTTGCATTCCCAAGTGTTATTTATTAAGTGGTCTCTGTGACCCACATGGGGCTCGAACCCACGACCCCGAGATCGAGTTGCATACCCTTCCTTCAGACTGAGCCAGCTAGGGCCCCTCCCCCACATTTTAAAAATACACATAAATGAGTGTGACCAGTGTATCTGTCAACCTCCAGAAGTGGACCCCGCCACCGGGAACACACTTGGGCTGCAGGAAGGGCAGGCCTGCTGCACCTAGTGACACCTGGGGCATTTTCCCAGCACACTCGTGTGCACACACCTAGGCTTCCTTCCTGTGTTCTAGAACAGCTGTCCTGCCCAGGGCTCCTGTGGAGGTCACGTGCTTTAGTGTGCCCTTGCTCCCGCCTCACTCGTTTGTTGGTTCGCTGGCTTGTTCATCCATTTGTTCGCTTCCTCATTCCCTGATTCATATTGAGGTGACTGTTCAGTGCCTCCTGTTGGCTAGGCACTGCTCCGAGTACTTAGACATGGTTTCATTATGTAACCCTCTGGGCAGCCCAGAGCGTAGACCCCGTTACGCTGGGTTACACCTGAGACAGCAGGGTTTCAGAGAAGTTAAATGATAAATACAGAGAAATAAAATGTGTCCGCTCTCAGAGCTGGCTTGGCCTTTTGGCTAACTTCCTTTTCATGTTTTCTCTGTTTCTTTCCCTGACAAATGAGATTAAAGGCCCACTTTTTCATGTAATACCATTCGCCATCTCCTGTGTCAGGAACCATGCCCACTACACCAGTGAGTGGGTATAGCACTCAGACACTGTTTCTGGACATTCACGTTGCTTCCATCTATCTCCACCCCAGTGAAGTTAGGTGAAGTTAAACTTCCTTGTGTTGAATGACGTCTAGCCTATATCCTGGATTATTTTGTTCAGGTTAGATTATAAGAAGAGGAGCACTGGGTCACGGGAATAACCCATTTTAATACTGATGCACTCCCCCTGTATGCTTTGCATACCTGCCACGGACCAGACCATGCTTGGCTCGAAGGGGACAGTGTGGGCGTGAGGCAGGACCCATCTTTGCCCACCAGAGGCCCGTGTCTCACCAAGGCCTCTTCCAGCCAAGCCAGCAGCAGAGTGCAGGCACATCTTCCCTGGGGCTCTGGCCCCTGGTGACTAGCCATTGTCTCTTGTGTTCTCAGACTGACACATCTGACCCGGAAAAGGTGGTCTCTGCCTTCCTGAAGGTGTCGTCTGTGTTTAAGGATGAAGCCACAGTGAGGACAGCAGTGCAAGATGCAGTAGGTAACGTGGGGTGGGCGGGGCACGGATGGCCCTGCCTTCTTGCTGCATCAGGGCTCAGATGACATTTACGGTGGCTGGAACCCTTTGTTCCAACACTAAAGTATGTACTGCTCTCCACCCCCTCCTACCTATTTTGTTGGGTTCCTGCCACGGAGTAGGCTGGCTGCTCTCCTATTTTTTGCAGATGGGGCAACTGAGGCCTTTCCAAAGCCATACAGTTACATACAGTTAGAACTCAGCCAGGTGTCTGCTGTAGGAAGACCAGATAGTCACAGCCCCAAGGCCCTGATGGGAGCAGTCCTCTCAGAGGAGAGGCCATGAGAGAGCTGAGCTTTTGTCCTCACCTGAGCCTCTGCACACAGTCCCCTCCACCTGCAACCCTGGAGGATGCCTGCTTTCCCCATTTCTTTCACAAGGCTTCCCAAGATCTCTGGTCCTGTCGTGACTCTCCCTTACTACCCCTTTCCCTGTTACCTCCATCATAGCACCTGTCACCTTCCACTTGACCACGCATGTCTGAGCTCTGCAGTGTGGTCAGACTTGGGAAGGCAGACAGGGAAGGAAGGGCCCAGCACGTGGAGAAGAGTAGAGAGGAGTGGAGAAACACGATGCTTTCTCCTGGATTGGTGCCCTTTGGGTGGCATTGAGGCAGGAGGGTCAGTGGGGAGCAAGGCTGGGTAGGCTGGCGAGGCCCAGATGGAGTCACTAAGTCTGCTCCCTGAGGTCCCATCCCCATGAGCATTGATGGGAACAAGTAACCTGAATTGTTTCCCAGAACAGCCTAGTACGGAAGTGTGTGCCCACACAGTGCCTGTAGACCCTCGGCCACTCCTTCGCCTCCCTTCTCTGCTCATTCCCCCTCACCTCTACAGAACCGCTGAAATCTCTCCCAGGGTGATCTGCCTCACTTAAACTTGCCCCCTGCCTGCCCCACCTTGGTTGTGCAAGGTCCCCAAGCCCTTTTGCAGTGTGTGAAGTCAGCATGAGAAGGACAAGGTGTCACAGCTGGTAGGTTGAGCCCTTCTCCTGGCTGTCCCCTCAGCCTGGGACCACGGTTTGCTGCCCTGTGCTCACCTGATCAGTGCAGAAGAAAGGACCCAACCTGTGTGTGCCAGAGCTACGTGACCTTGGCTGGTGACCAGCCATTTGCTGCCACAAACTCATTTGTGGCCCCATTGCTGCTTCTGTCTTGCAGATGCCTTGATGAAGAAGGCCTTCAGCTCATCCTCCTTCAACTCCAATGCTTTCCTCACCAGGCTTCTCATCCACATGGGTCTGCTCAAGGTGCAACTTCAGGGGAGGAAGGGAGTACACCTGCCCACCCACCCACCCTGTCCCACACCTTGAATCCTGTTGGGGGACCTGTCACCCACCCTGTCTCTGGGTCTGCTTAAGCAGCCTCGCCTTGGTGATGGGATTCAGCTTGACCTTGGCCATGGGGCTCTCTGGGCAGGGGGCTGGTGGTGGAGACCTACAGCACCCCAAACCCCGGTGGCCCTGTAGCTCACTCACCCTGTTTGTGCTCTGTGTTCCCCTTACAGAGTGAAGACAAGGTCAAGGCCATTGCCAACTTGTATGGCCCTCTGATGGCATTGAACCACATGGTGCAGCAGGACTACTTCCCCAAGGCCCTCGCACCCCTGCTGCTGGCATTCATGACCAAGTGAGTGTGCCCTCATTGGCTCACACGGCAGCCGGTTCTGGCGTCTGCAGGCCCCTCGTCAGTGCAGGCTTCCCTGGCCTGCACGTTCAGGCCTATGAGAGACCCTCATGCCTCCTGGGCTCTCAGCATCCATGTTTCAGTCTCTCCTCCCCTGTGCCAAGCTGAGGACAGGGGGCTCAGGAATAGTGTCTTTTCCTGAGAGAGAGAACGTGGAAAGGCCCCTATTTTCCAGACGAGGAAACAGCACAGGAGGGGAGGAGTTTGCCCATGGTCGCCCTGGTGCTCAAGGTCCTGTACTCCGGGATGTCTCTGCGAGCAGTTCTGTGTCCATTCTCTCAGCTATAGGGCTGAGGCTGAAGGGGCCTGTCACACCCGTCTTCCGCAGCCACAGGCCCCTCCCCTGCAAATGCCAAATGCCCAGAGACCTGGAAATCTTGGCCGTGTCCTGGAGGAGGGTCCTGGCGCCTGGTGGGGCAGTAGCCATAGCTAGTAACAAGGAGCTTTCAGACTCCAGTGCCCACCAGGGATGAGTCAGAAGGCTTGTCCCCTGCTCTCACTGGGGCCCTGTGTAGCCCCAGCCGACCTCTGGCCCTCCTCAGGCCTCAGTCTTCCCATCTGCCCCACCAAGTTGCTGAATGAGGTGGTCTCTGGGGGCTCTGACCACCCGTACTTACCGTGAATCCGGTGCTTTGGGAGGGAAGTGGGAGTGAGGCAGGAGAGAGACAGAAACTCCCCCTCGCCTTGGCGTGGGGGTGGGGGTGACATACGTGTGGCTCGTGCCATCGGGTCGTGCCTGGGTGTGTGAAGTGTCGGGGGTGGTCTGGCTCAGGGCACAGTGAGGAACGCTGGCTGGCTTCTGGGACTGTTCGCACCGTGGCCTCTCCGCCACCGCGGCATCTTGCGGTTCCCTGCGCACAGCACTGCCTCCTCAGGCCTCACACTCTCGCATGTCTGCCCACCTGCCTGCCTCCACACCTGCCCCTCGCCACTGCGGCTGCCCAGGCCACCCATTCTGTTGCAGGTGGACTGGCCCGAGTGAAAAGCTGGGCCGAGGGGTGCCAGGCGGGCTCAGTCGGTGACATGTGCGATTCTTGATCTCGGGGTCATGAGTTTGAACCTCACGGGTGTAGAGCTGAGTGCGTGGCCCCTCTGCCAGAGTCCAGCGCGAGCCCTCACCGTGGCCGCACGTCTCATGGCCCTGACTTCCCAGCAAGCTGCATTCTCCCCATGCCTGTTCCCACAGCAGGGGACATCGCCTTGACCCCAGCTCTTAGCTCGCTGGAGCATCTCCAGTCAATGGCCCTAGTCCCTGCCTCCCCCCCCGCCCCACAAAAGTCCGGCTCCTTTTGTCCCCGTCAGCTTCTAGTTGGCGTTTTTCCCTTGGGCTTTCTTTTATTCTGAGAAGAAGCCCTTGCCCTTGTTGGTCTGTCACAGGTGCCTCCTTCAGCCGCCTGCCCGCCCTCAGTGCAGGCCTCAGTCTATACCACTTTAAAACGGGGATTTATAAAAGCTGTCCCTTAGATTTTCTTTGAGGTGACCGAGTGGCCTTGAAGTGACAGGCACATCTTTCCTCCCTCAACTCCTGGCCACATGGTGTGGGGTCTCACAGCTGCGCTAGACTAAGGTGTCTGTGGGCTGCGGGTCCTGGCTGCGCCCCACACTCGCCTGGCCCCCTGGATGTCTCGCCCATGTTCTTCCTGTGTAGTGATGTTAATGATCTCAATGGTGACAGTGGCCAGCCCATTACTCGTGAGGGCCCAGGTGGCACTGTAGGGTCTGTGAGGATGCCCTGGGAAGGGCTGCCTGGTGGAGAGCAGAGGCCTGCGTTCTGGCCAAGTCTGGGCTGAGCGGCCTTGGGTGTGCTGCCACCTCTGAGCTTCACCCCCCACTCCCGCCCGCCCCCGCCTCCTGGAAAAGTCGTCCTGAAAGTTAGAAAACTGGATGCGCATGTTTTTAGCCTCAGAAATGGCCCCCACTCCCTCTCCACAGGTGGGAAACTGGCCCCTGCTGCAGCCTGAACTCCCTGGGCCCCAGTGGTGTGTGTCGTGCCCTCCCACCCCCTGCACTGACCCTTCTTTCCCCACAGGCCCAACGGTGCCCTGGAGGCCTGCTCCTTTGCCCGCCACAACCTGCTGCAGACGCTGTACAAGGTGTAGATGCGAAACCGACCTCTCCCCACCCCTTGGCCTGAACCAGTGACTTGGGAAGGGACTCAGATGAAGGACTCTGGCCAGAGGCAGGGAGGGTCTTTGTCTCGTGCGTCATGTCAGTCCCTGAGTATGTGTGTCGGTGTGGTGTGTGTGCAGGTGTGTGCTTCCTGTTGGGGTTTGGGTTTTTAATGTCTCCCTGCTGGACTGTTCCTGGTCCCGCTGGAGAGGAGCTGGCCCGCCCCCCGCCCCCCCCCCCCTCCATGAAAGGGCTGAGAGCTGCTCTGCCATTAAACTTGTTACCACCTGAGGGCGCTCTGCTGATGCGTGCCTCCAGTTCCAGGCCCTGTGGCGGTCCCCTCCCACCTTGCCTTCCTTACCCTTCTGGGCTGCGCCAGCGCCTAGGGAATTGCGGTCTGTGCACTGTCCCCTCCCTCTGTGCTGTGGCCGGGCTGCGCTTCATGCCCTGCCTGGGGCTGCTCACTTAGTGCTGCCTTTGCTTCCTGTCACTAAGCCCTGGTCCTAAAGCCATTGTCATCCCCGTTGTCCATCCCTGCTGTATTGATCTCTGCAGCCTGAGGGGCAGCGACTGCCACCGTCGTGGGGCTGTGGGGCAGTCAGTAGAAGGCAAGGCCCTGGTTCCCGTGCCACGTGGACAGGAAGAAAAGCCAGTGGCAACACTGGGTGTCTAGGAGCAGGAGTCGCGGGTAGATGATGCTGGCTCCAGACCCATGGGGCCATCTCCTGGCTGCTGAGATGTCTGTGACTGGCCCGAGGGCCACGCTGGAGGGGGCTCTTTGGCTGGCCCAAGTCTGTTCTCCGGCCCAGGGGCAGGGGCGGGGCCCACTGAGTGTGAGCTGCAGCTCTGGTGCTCTTAAAGGACCCAGACAGGGTGGGGACTGGGCTGGAGCTGCCCCCTGAAGCTCTGTGCTTTCCCCTTTGTGCTCTTTGTGTGTCTGGGCTGTGCCCGGGGCTTCACAAATAAAGTCAAGTCATGTGTGGCAACTGTGGAGACTGAAAAGTCTTTCAACCCTTAAGTGGGCGGTTCTCAGGGCCTTAATGCCCAGAGTCCCACCTCCGTCTGTACGGGGTTGTCCATCACCAGAGGAGCTCCTGTGCCAGCCTTGTCCCGTGGGGCAGCCTCTCCTGCCCAGGCCCAGATGTATCCAGTTGTGCCAGCTCCCCTTTTAACAGCTGGCTGGTTGGTGCTCAGCAGGGGACAGCCATTCCTGGGGGCCAGGGAGGGTGGGAGGCCCTTCCTCTCTGGGCACTGAGGGCCCTGAATTGGGCCTGTTTCCATCTGCTCAGCACCATCTTACCCTTGACCTAGCCTTTGGGCTGCTGGCCCCTGCATCACTCCATTTATGGACCTAAGCCAGACACTGTCCAGATTTTGCCACAAAACCCACTGGCTGCACAGTCAGGAGCCTCCTGGGTCTGTCTAGCAAGGTCACCTTGTAGGGTTGAGCTTGTCTGGGAAGCCGCCACAGGGTATCAGGCTCCAGGGCCTGGAATGGAGGGCACCTCCCTTGGGGGCCTTCCCTCCTCCCTTTGCTACACGTGGTACGAGGACAGCTAAGCAGACCCTCCTTAGGGCCCTCCTTAGACAGCAGGCACACTTGGGGAACCCGTGTCTCCCACAGGATTGAAGAGACCCCTTCAAAGTTTCTTTAAGGGACAGCGCTTCCTTCTTGGCTGTGGACCACTCAGGCAACATCTTTTTTTTTTTTTATTGTTTTTTTTAATGTTTTATTTCTTTTGAGAGAAAGAGAGTACGAATTGGGGAAGGGCAGAGAGAGAGGAAGACCCAGAATCTGAAGCAGGCTCCAGGCTCCGAGCTGACAGCACAGAGCCTGATGTGGGGCTCGAACTCACAAACCGTGAGATCATGACCTGAGCTGAAGTCGTCACTTAACCGACTGAGCCACCCAGGTGCCCCTTTAATGTTTATTTTTGAGAGAGAGACAGAGCATGTGTGGGGGTGGGCGCAGAGAGAGAGAGGGAGACACAGAATCCAAAGCAGGTTCCAGGCTCTGAGTGGTCAGCACAGATCCCGATGCGGGGCTCGAACCTGCAAACTGGGAGATCATGACCTGAGCTAAAGTCAGACACCTAACCGACTGAGCCACCCAGGTGCCCAGGTAACATCTTTCTTGACCAGGTGGTGGAGGAGATGCCCGTGCCTTGCCCTCCTATCCTCCATGTGAGGCGATGTGGCAGAAGGCGGGTGGATGTCCAATTGACCCCCACCCCTTTGTTAGGCCCTGTTTTGAGCTCTGGGGCCACAGCCGCAGCTTTGGGCGGGGGTTCCCACTGTGGTGTAGGAGACCAACAATGGTGGTCCAGTGTCAGAATGGTGGGCAGTGAGGCCAGGGAAGTCTTAAAGAGTTAGGGATGCAAGACCTGAGTCTTCACATTCGAGTACAACTTCTCACGAGTGATAATTGAACAAAAGGAGAGACTGAGGTTCAGGGCTGAGTTGGGGCCTGGCTTTTCCCTCCAGGCTGCCTGGAGCTGGCCCTTGGTGCCTCCCAGGTTACGTGAGTGTGAGCTTCGGTCTGAGAAGAGCCCCACAGATCTCACTTAACCTTGCAGCGGCTCAGCACTCCTGGCTTCTCGGGGCCACACACTGAGGAGAATCCTGTGGTCCCAGGAGTGTAGGCCCAGCCCTACTCGGTCCTTCAGACCAGCTCCAAGGTCAGGTCTCCACTGTGTACCGAGAGAGCTGTGTAGCCTTTGGAATTTTTCTGACTCAGATGCTCCCAAGAGCTACAGCTAGTCCCGAGACTGCACAGGCTCCAGGTCCCTGAGCACCATGACTTGGAATCTGCAAGGGCAGAGGTGCCTCAGCCTAGATGGTGCGTAACCGCCACGTGTGAAAGGCCCGCTCAGCACCGGGCTGTTCTCACAAAGGGAGTTCAATCATGGGCTTGGGGCTAAACCAGCAATAGTTCCATTCTGAAGCTCAAACTAGTAAACCCCCAGGAAGCATGGCCAAAGGGTCTCCCAAGCAGCACTTCCTGACAACAAGAACCCAGAAAGGCCTCTGGCCAACATCAGGAACACGGGTCAGATGCAAAGCTATGCAGTATAGGGTTGGAAGACTGAGAGCCAACGCATCAGCTCTAGCCACATGCATACCACGGATGAATCCGGATGTCGGGTGAAGATCTTCAGCATATGCTTGTATGTGATAAACCCTGCATTCAGGGTGGGCGGTGGTCTGGGGATGGCAGGGGCCAGGATGGGGTGGAAGCACAGTTGTTTGCAACGTTCAGAGTGATCCTCATCCATCCATTTACCAGCCATAGTTTTTTTTTAAGGAAGTAGAACACAAGAGCATTTAAAAAAAATTTTTTTAGGGGCGCCTGGGTGGCTCAGTCGGTTGAGCGTCCGACTTTGACTCAGGTCATGATCTCGCAGTTTGTGGGTTCGAGCCCCACATCAGGCTCTGTGCTGACACCTCAGCCTGCAGCCTGCTTCGGACTCTGTGTCTCCCTCTCTCTCTGCCCCTCCCCCGCTTACATTCTATCTCTCTCAAAAAATAAATATTAAAAAAAATAATTTCTTAAATGTTTATTTTAATTTTGAAAGAGAGAGAGCACGTGTACAAGCTGGGGAGGGGCAGAGAGAGGATACCAAGCAGGCTCCACGATGTCAGTGCAGAGCTCGATGCGGGGCTTGATCTCATGAATTGTGAGATGAGACATGACCTGAGATGAAATCAAGAGTCGGACACTTAACTGACTGAGCCACCGGATGCTGCAACACAAGAGCATTTTCTGACACGCCAAAAGCACAAGCCACAAGGAAATTTGCCTCTGTCAAAATAGAAAGTGAATAACAACCAAAAATACCATGAGAACTGGCAAGGTGATAAAGTACAAAAAGACACTGTGACTTACATATAAGAGTTAGTGTTGAGAATAATACATAAAATTGAAAACTGGGCACAGAATATGAACAGAGTTCACAGGTGATGAAGTGTGAAAAGCAAACAACGTTACTGGTATTTAAGGAAATGAAAACAAAACCACAGAGGCATCATTTTGGACCAGACTGGCAAATGTCATGTAGAGGTGACATCAGGAAAGCAATGAATCTCCTACATTTTGTATGTTGCTGGAGGGATGTCAAACTAATAAAACCACTTTAGATAACAATTTGGCAGATACTAAAAAAGGTGAGGGTATGTGTAGCCTGTGACCTCAAATTCCATTTCTAAGGATCTACCTTAGAGAAACCGTTTTGTGTGTATACGAGGCGACAAATTATAAGGGCAACTTAATAAAGGATTCCAGGAAATTAATAACCTAAATGTCCATTGGGAAAAGAATGGTTAATTACAGGGTGTGCATGCAATGAGATAATCAGCAGTTAAGGGGCGCCTGGCTGGCTCAGAAGAGCACGCAACTCTTGGTCTCGGGGTTGAGTTCGAGCCCCATATTGGTTGTAGAGGTTACTTAAAAGCTTAAAAAATTTTTTCTTAATGTGTGGCAGTGAATACAGCAGATGCAGGAGCTGTCTGCTTTCATGTTAATAAATGAATTTCACTGAGCGCAGAGTGTGATGTGAGGCTCAAACTTTCATGAACCATGAGATCATGACCTGAGCCCAAGTCAGATGCTTAACCAACTGAGCCGCCCAGATGCCCCGATTGTATTAAGTAATCTCTACACCCAACATGGGGCTGGAACTTACGACCCCAAGATCAAGAGGCACATGCTCCACCGACTGAGCCAGCCGGGCACCTCTGCAATATATATTCTAAAATAATTCAGAGGGGCTCCTGGGTGGCTCAGTCAGTTAAGGACCCAACTCTTGGTTTCAGCTCAGGTCATGATCTCATGGTTTGTGGGTTCGAGCCCCACAACGGGCTCTTCACTGACAGTGTGGAGCCTGCTTGGGGTCCTCCCCCACTCTGCCCCCACCTGTTCATGCTCTTTCTAAATAAACTAAAAAAAAAATTCAGAATATATAGAGTTCCTACAAGTTAATAAGACTATAGGAAAACTAACAAAAGGTTTGGGGGCTTCACAATAAAGCATATGAATAGGTGCTTACTTTCATTAGTCTTCAGAGAAACGCGCATTCGAATCATCCCGTAATGCTGTCCTACCCTCACTAGGATGGCTAAGGTACAAGACAGACCATAGCAAGCACTGGTGACAGTGTGGAGCAACGGAAGTCCCACACTGCTGGGGGAAAGTGTAAATCGGTACAAACACTTTGAGAAACTTTGGCAGTATCCACTGAAGCTGAAAATAAGCATATTCTAACACCAGAAGTTCCACCTGTAAGTATATCCCGACAGAGACAGGTCTCGCCATGTTCTCCAAAAGACACGCAAACATGGAAAACAGCGCTCTCCATAATAGCCTCACCCTGGAAGCAACCCAAATGTCCAAGAGTGGAATGGATTGTTGCCTGGGTGGCTCAGTCAGTTAAGCGTCCAACTTCAGCTCAGGTCACGATCTTGTGTTTGTAAGTTCGAGTCCTGCATCTGGCTCTGTGCTGACGGCTCAGAGCTGGAGCCCGCTTCGGACTCTGTGTCTCCCTCTCTCTCTGCCCCTCCCCTGCTCGTGCTCTCTTTCTCAAAAAATAAACATTAAAAAAAAAAAAAGGTGGAGGTGAGAATCCTCCGCCTAAGCAGGGAAGAATATTTTAGCATTGGCGTTGTTTAGAATCGTCAGCCAGCACGTGATGACAATAAAAAGCAAACCAGTGGGTCTCATTGCATTGAAGTTCCCTACGGACAGCACACCCCCTTATTGCCTGCATCTGGGGCAGATGGCTCTCCTACCTCTGCCCCCATGCCACTGCTGTGGACTATTTATGGAATGGAGTGCTGAAATGGTATATAAAGATGAAAATAAACACATTCTTAAAATATGCATCACAGATGAAGCCCACAGACATAATGTCGAATGGAAAAAAAAGCACCTACAGGAGTTCACACTCAGTGATGCCACTGGCATGAGATCTGCTGAGTGAAATAAAGCACATACAGAAGTCTGTGTGGTGTGGCGCCATTTCTGGTTCAAAACAAAACCAAACCCAAGCAAACTGAATAATGACAGAAGCAAATGCACCAGAAACATGGATCTGAACAATCCCAGGATATGTTGAAGTTTGCTATGATTGAGATGAACTTTGCAAGTGTGTCCAGGAAGGTAAGTATTTGGACATTGTTTTTGCAGTATCGTTTGTAACAAAGTTGGAGGCGACCAAAATCTCCAAGATTAACGGATAAGTGGAGTTGCCACCTGTATACAATGGAATATTAGACAACAGTTAAAACACGACTAAGAAGAATCAACCAGGATCACTCCTGATAATTTGATGTTAGGTGAAAAAAAATTGCAGAATATTGTCTGTACGGTGTTAAACACTGTATGTAAATGTGTGAAGCAGAAAGGACTGAGGTAACCATTCTTGAGCACCTACTATGTTCCAGGTACCTTCCTGGACCCCCACGGCAACCCTGTGAGCTACTTACTAATACTGTTTTTCACAGAGCAGGGAACTGAGGCTAGTGAGGGGCAGCCCGACGGGACAGCCCACAGCTGGGAGGGAGCCCAGGGCCGAGACCCACAGGCTGGCCGCTAGAAGCTCCCTGCCAGCCAGCCCGGGACCAGCTGCCCAGGCTGGGCTCTCAGGCCCGGGCCACCATACGGAGCCCTGAGCCGGCGCCGGGCAGGAGGCCCTGTAACTCCAGCCGCCGCTCCCGCCCCTGCCCGCCCCTCCTTCACCTCAGCCTCCGGCTGGACTGCCCACAATGCCTCCCATTCAGCCCTGTCCCTGCTGCCAGGCCTGCGGGCCAGAGAGGGGGGCTCCCGCGGCATCCAGGCCGACTGGCAGTGTGAGCCGGACGGCATGGAGGGGTGAGTGTTTGGGACCTGGGGGCAGAAGGGGGTGTTTAGAGAAGCTGAGGGGCTGCGGGCAAGCTCCTGGCCCTCTCTGGGCCTCTGAGGGCTTGGGGGACAGGGGCTATGGGATCTGCTGGGGCGAGAGATCCCCCGAGGGTGTCCCTGAAGCAGTTTCTGAGGAAGATGGTGAATGGAGTGCAGCTGCTCCAGCGAGCTCCCGTGGGCTAGTCCTCCAGGGCTTGTCTGAGAGCTCAGCAGGCCTCTGAGCCCTGGACACTTGTCCCTGAGGGATCTGCCCCCACGGGCCCTGTCCCCTGTCCACCCGGAGCCTCGGCCTCACCCCAGGCTCTGGAGGATGTCACCGGCCCCGGCCTTCTAGAAGACTGAACAACAGATGGTGACCATCGGTGAGCAGAGCTGGGGAGGCTGAGGGTGGAGGCCCGGCCCAGAGGCTGTGATGTGAGCTGAGAACAGAAGGAAGAGCTGGGCGAGTTAGGTGTCGGGTGGCGAGGAGGAAGGTCTGTCATGTGTGTTTATGGTCAGGGAGCTGAGGGTGACACTGGACAATTTGAGCACATTCCAGGTGGGATCAGGAGTCAGGGCTTTCCACCAAAGGCCGTGCAGAGATGCTGGAAGGTTCTCAGCTGGTGGCGTCAGGGCCCATCTGCATTTTGGAAAGTTCCCTCTGGTTGGTGGTGGGCAAAGCATGGGGTGGGGGAGCCAGGAGAGCCCTGGGGCACAGTCATCCCTAAGAAGTGACAAGCAGTGGGTGTAGTTGTGAGGCCAAGGGGTCCACTTGGGTAATGGGTGGAGAAGTTGGGGGACGATGGACAGGTAAGGGGACAGAGCTGCCCAAAGCACAGCCCAAGCCCGTCTGTCTGCTCAGCTCCCCCACCCCAGTCTGAACTGGAGCGGTGGCAAAGATGAAGGGACAACAGGGGCATAAACAGAGGCCCAAGCCTCCTGCTCACCTGCCAATTAAGGCTCCCTGAGGCTCTCAGACCCAATATCTGGTCCCCCAAACCTTGCCTTACAAACTGGGGCCTGGCCTAGTTTCCCCCTGGCTGCCAGGCTGTCTTCTCACTGTGGGTGCCTGTATGCTCCCTGCCACCATGGAGCTGGCACCACATCTGTCTGAGGCCTGGCTGCCTCTCTCTCTGCCACCCTGACACTGGGAGGCCCCAGCCTTCCCCTGGACCCCGGAGCCTCACCACAGCCCGGCACACCCTCTGAGCCCTTGGCTCATCCTCACATTCAGCAAGTACTCATCGAGCCATGGGGCAGATAGATGGTCGAAGGGACTTGCCAGGTCTCCTTTCTGAGCCTCAGTTTCCTCCAGCGTTAAACCAGGCTAAGAATGGAGCCTCTGCTGCACGGGGCATCGTGAGGCTCAGGGCAATGACACTTTCCTGGGGCCAAAGGAGAAAGACATCCGAGGGGCTCTGGAAACAGGAGCTGGGCTTGGTGAAAGGCCAGCGTGGGACATCTGCCCCCGTGAACTGACCCTCCCTCCCCCTCCCAGGACCCAGAGTGTCTCCTTGGTGCTGCTGCTTCCCCTGCTGCTGCCACCAGGCCCAGCTTGGCATGCGGCTGCCCAACGCTGCCCACAGACGTGCGTTTGCGACAATTCCAGGTGGCATGTCGCCTGTCGGCACCAGAACCTCACTGAGGTGCCAAACGCCATCCCTGAGGTCAGCGGGGTGGGGGGGGGGTGGGCAGGGAGGACAGCAGGGGGAACCTGGGTTGGCACCAGTGGATCTGTCTCTGCCTAACTGGGAGACCTTGACAAGTCATTTTTCCTCTCCGAGCCTCAGTCTTCACGTCTGTAACATGGGAATAACAACCAACACTGGGGAGACGACCTAGTTAAAGTTCTATGTGTTTGGAACAAGTAGGCGACCTGTAAGATAAGTCCTGGATGAACTACAAAGCATGTGGGAGAGAAGTGGAGAGAACAGGGGATATGCTGGAATAAGATACGGTCTCTGCTCTTTGGAGTCAGGAACTAGTGGAGAGGAGAGAAAGTACACGGGCAGGGACAGCTCAATGTGAAAAGCGCCCAGGTGGCTAAGGAGGAAGGCTTCCTGGAGGAGGTGTCAGGGAGCAGGATGAAGAGAATGAGGGAAAGGTGTGGGGGAGAGGAGCGTCCAGGTGAGGGAACAGTGCGTGCCAAGGCCAAGGTTGGCAAGGCGCGCGGGCCGCTCAGCCTCCCCCCTGCTTCTCCCCGCTCAGCTGACTCAGCGGCTGGACCTCCAAGGCAACGTGCTGAAGGTGATCCCCCCAGCTGCCTTCCAGGAGCTGCCTTACCTGACACATCTGGACCTGCGGCACTGCCAGGTGGAGCTGGTGGCCGAGGGCGCCTTCCGGGGCCTGGGCCGCCTGCTCCTCCTCAACCTGGCCTCCAACCGCCTGAGCTCGCTGCCCCAGGAAGCCCTGGACGGGCTGGGCTCACTGCAGCGGCTGGAGCTGCAGGGGAATATGCTGGAGGAGCTGCGGCCGGGCACGTTCGGGGCACTGGGTGCGCTGGCCACCCTGAACCTGGCCCACAACGCCCTCGTCTACCTGCCCGCCATGGCCTTCCAGGGGCTGACGCGCGCCCGCTGGCTGCAGCTGTCCCACAACGCGCTCAGCGTGCTGGCCCCCGAGGCCCTGGCCGGCCTGCCCGCCCTGCGCCGGCTCAGCCTGCACCACAACGAGCTGCAGGCCCTGCCGGGGGCAGCCTTGGCCCAGGCCCGCGCCCTGGCCCGGCTCGAGCTGGGCCACAACCCCTTCACCTACGTGGGTGAGGAGGACGGGCTGGCGCTGCCGGGCCTCCGGGAGCTGACGCTGGACCACGGCGCCCTGCAGGCCCTGGAGCCCAGGGCCTTCGCCCGCTGCCCGCGCCTGCACACGCTGGACCTCCGTGGGAACCAGCTGGACACCCTGCCGCCCCTGCAGGGCCCCGGGCAGCTGCGCCGGCTGAGGCTGCAGGGGAACCCTCTGTGGTGCGGCTGCCAGGCCCGGCCGCTGCTCGAGTGGCTGGCGCGGGCGCGTGTGCGCGCGGACGGCGCGTGCAGGGGCCCCCGGCGCCTTCGAGGCGAGGCCCTGGACGCCCTGAGGCCCTCAGACCTGCGCTGCACCGGAGGCAGGGCGGAGGACGAGGAGGAAGAGCTGCTGCTGGCAGCCGCGCGCCCCCGCGCCCCCGAGGGCGCCTCCAAGGGGGACGACGGGGCGGCCGAGCCCTGCCCGCGGGCCTGCGTGTGCGTCTCCGAGTCCCGGCACAGCGGCTGCGAGGGCCGAGGCCTGCAGGCCGTGCCCCGCGGCTTCCCCGGCGACACCCAGCTCCTGGACCTGAGGCGGAACCGCTTCCCCGTGCTGCCCCGGGCGGCCTTCCCGGGCCTGGGCCGCCTGGTGTCGCTGCACCTGCAGCACTGCGGCATCACGGAGCTGGAGGCGGGCGCCCTGGCGGGGCTGGGCAGCCTGATCTACCTCTACCTCTCTGACAACCGGCTCTCGGGCCTCAGCGCTGCTGCCTTCGAGGGGGCCCCCCGCCTCGGCTACCTGTACCTGGAGCGCAACCGCTTCGGGCGAGTGCCGGGGGCCGCCCTGCGCGCCGTGCCCGGCCTCGTTTCCCTGCACCTGCAGAGCAACGCCGTGGACCGCCTGGAACCCGGGGACCTGGCAGGCACGCAGGCCTTGCGCTGGCTCTACCTGAGCAGCAACCGCATCGCCCAAGTGGCCCCCGGGGCAGTGGGCCCGGCTGGAGAGCTGGAGAAGCTGCACCTTGACAGGAACCAACTGCGAGAGGTGCCCACTGGGGCCTTGGAGGGGCTGCCTGCCCTCCTGGAGCTGCAGCTCTCGGGGAACCCTCTCGAAGCTCTGCCGGATGGGGCTTTCCGGTCTGTGGGCCAGTCACTGCGGCACCTCTTCCTGAACAGCAGTGGCCTGGAGCAGGTGGGCACAGGGCTACAAGGGGGGAAGGGAGGAGGGCGGGCCACAAGAGGCCTCATGCAGCATGCGTTCACTCAACAAACCCTGCTGCCCCCACAGTGCCGGGCCTGAGGCTGGGGCGTGGTGACCCTGAGATAAGCCAGACACTACACCTGCCCCCCGCGCCCCCCCTCCCCCTCCCCGGCCCAGGGAGCTTAGGGGTGGTGACAGACCAAGCAGATTTCGGTGCCACACAGGCCTGCCAGGGAGGGTACCGCCTAAGCATGGAGGAAGGAGGAATGTGGGTCCATGCGGTTGTTGCACACTTTGAGGGAGGGCTGGAGCCACCAAGAGGATTTGCCTTTAGGGGGGCGTGTTCAGGCAGAGCAGAAAGAACCATGAACTGGGCCTCCGAGTGGCGTGCAAAGGGCAAGTGCTTTGGGATCAGACCAGCCTGGGTCTCCATCCCAGCACGGCCCTTACTGCCCTGGCCACCTTGGGTTCTTGGGCTCTCCGCCTCCCCTCTGCTGGGAGAGCACGGGGCTACCTCCCGGGCCTAGGGGTGAGACGGGCCCGGTAGGAGCTCACGCCGAGGCCTGGCGTCTCCTTGCAGATTTCTCCCAGGGCCTTCTCGGGCCTGGGACCCCGGCTCCAGAGCCTGTACCTACAGAAGAACCAGCTGCGGGCCGTGCCTGCCCTGCCTCATCTCAGCCAGCTGGAGCTCATTGACCTCAGCGGCAACCCCTTCCACTGCGACTGCCAACTGCTCCCGCTGCACAGGTGAGCTCCCCAGCTGGACACCCACCAGCTGCTCTCAGTCAAGCCCCCCCCACCCCCCCCGCCCTCTTCGCAGGGCACCGTGTCTGTGCCAGCCTGCGGCTTCCGGGGGGAGGGTGCCGCCAGAGCCCCCTGCCCTTCCCGAGGGAGCCAGAAGTGCGTGAGGCTTGGGGTAGACTTGTCTGGGCCCGGATTCCCTCATCAACAAAGCGGGAATGAGATCCACCCAGCCTGGGGGAGGGGGTGGAACCTAACAAATACTTGTGGGCATGTCACTGATTTCATAGGAGAGCAAAAAGAACTCAAGTCCTTCTCTGCGATTGACTTTGGGCCTGGTGACTTCTCTGTGCCATTCCCTCATCTGTGAAGGGGATGACAGGAACTGTGTCCACCTCATAGGCGTTCTTTGTAAGACTTACCTTGTCGGGGTCCCTGGGTGGCTCAGTCGGTTAAGCGTCCAACTTCAGCTCAGGTCATGATCTCACCGTTCCTGAGTTCCAGCCCCACATCGGGCTCTGTGCTGACAGCTCGGAGCTTGGAGTCTGTTTCCGATTCTGTGTCTCCCTCTCTCTCTGCCCCTTCCCTGCTCGTGCTCACACTCTTTCCCTCTCTCTCTTTCAAAAATAAACGTTAAAAAGTTAAAAAAAAAAAAAAAAAGGATTACCTTGTCAGCTAGCATATATAGGTTGATTTGAACATTGTCTGGAGCGCCCTAAGCCCTCTGTAACTATTTATTACTATTCCTATCCCCTTTTTACAGAGAAGGGATTTGAGGTTTGAAGTGACTTGCTCTGGGTCCCCTAATCAGTGACGGGCTGGGCCAGGGTTCCCTCCAGAGTGTGCCCTCGCAGCCGGTTCCTGAGGATCTCCTCTCCTCTCCTCAGGTGGCTCACTGGGCTGAACCTGCGTGTGGGGGCCACGTGTGCCAGCCCTCCCAGTGCCCATGGCCAGAGGGTGAAGGCTGCGACGACTGTTTTTGAAACCTGCCCAGGCTGGGCTGCCAGGAAGGCCAAGCGGACGCCGGCCGCCAGGCCCAGTGCCAGGAGCAGCCCCGGGAAGGGGAGACGATGGAGAGCAGACAAGGTTGGCAGGTTGGTGGGAGGCCTTGGTGGGTGGGTCAGGTTCCAAAGCCCCCAGGGTAGCAGAGATCTGACTTCTCTTGGTCCCAATTCATGTGGTTCCAGACCTGGGCAATGACTCTGCTGTTTCCATTCGGTCGTATCTGTCCCCGCTCCTCAGCTCCCCCACCTTTGGCTGGGCCCAGATGGGTTTGTGAGGAAACAACTGCACAATTTCATCCTGTGGGACGCTGGCCTTTCCGATAAGCCACAGAATACCTGGACCCAACGTGTCCCTAAAAGTAATGCCACCGTCACCGTATTTGCCGGATCATCGTTGATCCCACAGTTTCCTGACCTCCAGGGCTCACACCTGGGACAGAGAGAGCAGGAGCGCAGGGGCCGTCGTGGCCTCCCACTGCTCGCTGGCCACAGGCTGCACCCCGCTCCGTGTCGTTCCATCACCCGCCTGACATTTATGCTCACATCCTCGAGCCCCTGGTTGTAGCCAAGTTACGCAGCACATCAGAGAAGGGGGAGCAGGATCCGGGTGCCCTTGACCGTGGGAACTGCTGCTGTGTGGTGGGGGGGCAGTGGGGGCTCTAGGGGAGAGGCCAGTCCTGAGGAAAATGAGAACAGAAAAGTGGGCCCTGGGGAGACGAAGGCTCAGCCTGCCTCTGGACCTGCGTGGTGAAGACTTGGGGGGCCTGGGGTCCATTAGAAGGTGTATCAGTTCCCAGGGGCTGCTGTAAAAAAGTACCACACACTGGGCGGCTTAGGACAAGACATTTTTGCCTCACTGTTCTGGAGGTTCGAAGTCTGAGATGAGGGTGTCGCCGGTGGGGCTGTGCTCCCTCTGAAGGCTGCAGGGGAGAGCCTTCTGTGCCCCTTCCAGCCTCTGGTAGCCCCAGATGTCTCTTGGCTTGTGGTGGCACCATGCAGTCTCTGTCCGAGTTCATATGGAACCTCCCCGTCCCTTCATGTCTTCCTGCCAGATCCGAGTCCAAATTCCCCCTTTTCTTATGGGCAGGAGTCATACTGGATTAGGACTCAACCTAATGACCTTGTTTTAACTTGATTACCTCCGTGAAGACCCTATTTCTGAGGTCTCACTCTGAGGTACATCTTCTTTTTGCCGGGGGGGGGGGGGGGGGGGTTACACCATTCAGTGTTCCTTGTGAGGTAGGCTGGGAGGAACTGCTACAACCCCAAGCTGAAGGTGAGCAATTGTGCCTTTGAGATCAGATCTGGAATTGGTGTCAATGACAGTGGCATTAATCTCGGCTGACATCCGTGTGGCAGGGACTTCCGGCTAAGGCTAACGAACAGCATCAGCGTTCCCTCCCGACAGCGGCCCCGGGGGAGGGCGTGTGGAGGCCGAGCTTGGCTCAGGAGCTGAGGCTGACGGGCCCAGCTGCAGGCCAGGGCTTGTTAAAAGGAAAGACCCCGCAATCCTGACTCCCTGTCCCCGCATCCGGGCTGCAGCAGGAATCGGTATGTCTGAGGCTGTCCCCTTCCTCCAACCCCTCGGACATGGAGATAATCCCCTGAACGCTAGCCCTGGCGTTACATAGGTCTTTCATTTTTATTTGGGGGGTTTCCTCCCAGGAATACAAAGGAATTGAAAGATAAGGGGCCCAGGGGTGCTTGGCCGGCTCAGGTGGTAGAGTGTGGGATTCGTTATCTTGTTTCTATGTTGGGTGTGGAGACTACTTAACAAAAGGGGGGGGGGTGGAGTGGGAAGAGAAGGGCCCTGACCTCAAGGGTCACACAAGGCCCTGGGCCCTCTTCTGGGCTGGGCGTGTTCACCTTGCTGATGGCCATGGCTGGACCACGCACGCCTTGGTCTCTTTTGAGGCCCCAAACTCTAGCGTGATGTCTGGCATGTGGAAGATGATGAATGAGTGAATGAATGAGTGAATGAATACCAGTTGTAACACAGCAGACCACCCTGGATTTAATCCCACTGCTGTCATTTTACTGTTGTGAATTTAAGAAACGAAGTTAGTATGATAAACCTTCTCCTCATCCGTAAAATGGGAGTTGACCCGCACCTCAGGGCTCCTGTGAAGACGAACTAAACTGTGTAAATGTGTCTGACTTAGCACCTGAGGCTGTTATGAATGGCAGTTCCCTTGCTGCCCCCATCCCTCAAGTAGAGCCAAGTGTCCAGACTGGGTGACGGGGGTGTGTGCGTTTGCACCTGGTCCAGTCCGCACCAGGGAGCCACTGCAGATCAGGCAGCAGTGGCACGAGGTGGGGAAGGGGTGTTTCAGGAGGATCTCCCAGCCAGCAGCCCCCCTCCCCCCAGGACTCCAGACCAGTTCCCTCCAAGGGCAACTGAGGTGCAAAGCTGGTCCCGTGCCTGGAATGTGAGCATCTCCGAAGCCAACAGACACCTCCACTCAGGATGGAAGAGACAGACCTTTAGGCCCCAGCAACACAAGTTACGTATTTTCGTGTCATGCGCTCACACTCACTGGGGTAACTTAGGACCAGGCCACTGGGGCAGACAAGGCACAGGCCCAGCCTCTGGGGAACTCAGGGTTTTACAGGAGAGGAATGGCAGAAATGTAAAGAAGGATCATCCAGCATGTGGTTGCTATGGAGATGGGGCACTCAAAAGATGACAGGCAGCATTTATTCATCGTCCTCCTGTGTGAAGCCAGCCTTCGTAATCGATACTGGGAGGTGCCCGATCACAATACACTCTGCTCTAAGAAACGGAAGTCTGACAAACGACTTCAGGAAGTCCGGGGAGGCCAGTTGAGGGCTGGAATGGCAGCCAGACTTGTCCTCCGCCCCTGCCATCCTTATTGGGGCACGCGCAGGCATCACTTCTTCATCCAGGAAGGAGCTAAAGGTGATGATCTTATATGGTCCAGTTTCCCCAGAAGCCCCGGAGCTGGCCCTCCAAACTGCAGGGGCTTTGGGGGCGATGAGCTAGCTTCAGCTGGGAACACGACCCTGCAAGCCCTCCGTGGGTGCACAGCAGAGCCAAAGTGCATACCCAGGCTGTCTTCCTCCTGGCGGTGGGGTGGGGGGGTCTAAGGCCACTGATCCATCACCGCCCAGGTCTGGGGTGTAAGTAATAGCAGGGGAGGGCACGGCCCCTCTGTCCTTGATCTTCACAGGTTCCAAATCTAGTCACGTTCTGGGGAATGCAGGTTGCAGGGACAGGCCACTTTCTGGGCCTGGTTTCTACAGCGGGCGGGCTTTCCTAGTGCCTTTAGCAAAGGAGTCAGGATCAAATTCTCTCTGGAAGAAATGACTGGAAATCAGCTTCGCTTAGGCGGGTCACCCCATCTCTGGGGAAGCCCAAACAGCCCAGGTCCTGAACAAATGCACAGCCAAGCACCCTACCCAGCAAGCACAGGCGGTGGCAGCCTGACCAGCTCAGAGGAGGCAGCTGGACGCCCACAGGAACCCACCTGGCAGCGCCTCTCCACCCAAAGACAGGAAATAAAGGTCAGCTGCCCCACCTTACGTTTGGGAAGAGTTATTGGAAAGACAGAGGGAGGGGACAGTTTCCAAGGAGGTTAACTGGGAAAAATGAAAGCAACTGAAATTTGGGCAGACACTAGGTGAACTTCTAAAATGTACTATCAGAGAGGGGCATGGACAGGAAAGGACAGGGAGCCAGGAAGCGTGTCCCGTTACCCTCATCTCCCTTCCTCCAGGGGCTCCCTTAGGGTCCCCTCAGCCAGCAGAGCTGACCACTGCCCCTCACCAAGGCCCCGCGACTCTCTCCCTGTCAACCAGAAGAGAAGTGGGGTGGAAAGGGCAGGTCCCAGCCGAGCTGGGCTCCGAGCAGGTGAAGCACAGCTCTGGCGGCCGTCTCCCTTCCGGCCCTGCCGCCTCTGCAGCCCCCTCCTCCAGCTCCCCAAGTGGCACAGGGGCCTGTGTGGTCCTCGCCTCCCCAGGTCCCTGCTAGCCCCCTGCCCTGGGGAGCAGACTCCACCTCTACACTAAGAAATGGGGGTCAGTACTCATGTCAACAGCAAAAACAGGTCAAAGTCATCCCACAAGTCACCGAAACCTGTATCCCGGTCACTGCTTCTTAGCTGCCAGGGCTGGGTGCCTGCACGGCTCCCTGTCTCCCTAGGGTGCGAGAAGCAGGATGCCAACCCCAGAGGCGAGAGGCTGCTCCACGTGGCTGCTCTCAGGCACCCACGCCACCCACCACCAGCCCGCAACGGCCTCCCCCTCAGAGCTGCTCCAGGCCTTTATTACAGGACTTGCTCAGACACACACACCCTTCACGAACTTGTCTTGCAGTGTGATGGGGGGCAGCCCCCGACCCCGGCGGCCGAGGGGTGTGGTGGGTGTGGAGGGAGGTTGCTGTAGAAAGAACTTTGGGAACTCTAGCTGGAGGAGACACTCAGAGACCAACGCGGAGGCCTCAGGCAGTGCCAGTCACTCAGGCCTCGCCAGGGAGGAGGACAGAGGTCCTTGGGGGCCTGGCCTTCACAGCACCTGGCAGAACTTAAGCAAAAAAGGCTCATTCTCCCAACTAAAGTGGGGTGAGGGGCGGTAGCAACAGAGAAGCCCCGGGGTGGCTGTGGGGAAGGCTCAGTCGTCTGTCTCCTGTTTGATGTTCTCGATGGGAACAGGCAGCTCTGGACTCGGGGCTTTGTCAGGTGTGGCCATGTCTAGATGCTCTTCCTTCACACGCACAGCAATGACTAAAGAGGAAGGGAGGTGGGGAGGGCGGGGAGAACAGAGTGAGTGTGCGTGAAACTCGGGAAGGGCAGGGGGCTCAGGCTCTGGCTCCCTATGAAGGGGGGCCCTCAGGAAGTGGCGGGGAGGCGGGAATGGCGCCTTGCCCCTGCGGGGCGGGCCGCAGAGATGGAGAGGGCCCGGCTGGAGGTGTGCGGCTCCGTTCAGAGTCGGGGGTGGGTGTTTGGGAAGCTCTCCAGGCCCAGTGGTCCAACAAGGACTGCTGGGTGCCCAGAGAAGTCCCTTCACACTTGACTCTCCTCTTCTGTGCCCAGGTGGGGAAGGAGAAGGGCCGCCTCTGAGCACTGGCGCAGGCCGGCCCTGCCTTGATCCCGCCCGGGAGGCTCTTACTCTCTTCAGGAACAGGCTCCGATGAGATCTTCTCGGCGGCCTGCAGGTCGTCCTCCAGCAGGGGCTTCTTGGACCCCTGTCTGAGGGGCCGGGTCTTGCTCGGTGGTATTCTTTTCCCTTTGAATAAAAACAGAATTAAACCCAGCACAAGGCGGTATCCACGTGCGGCTTGAAGGCTGGGTCTCAGCCAGCGGCGAGCAGGGGCGGTGACATCAGAAGAGCCAATCTGGGGGAACCAAGGGCCTGAACGCTGACGCTGCCCCTCAGAGCTGTGTGCCCAAGGCTCAGAGAGGCTCTCTCCAGTAGGGGGTTAACACCACCCCGTCCTGCTTGCGGAGCTTCCTTCCCTCTTCCGGTCTTTCCTTCCTTCACCTGTGAAGTGACTTTCGCAGCCCCACTACTGTGAACAGTACAGGGTCTTCCCATGTGATCAAACCCAAACCCTCATACGACCTTAATCCCACCCAGGGTCCCCGTCTGTTTCCTCCTTATTTCTGGACAACCTCTTCTGTGTATGGTGCCACATCATGGAGACAACCTCATGGCCACACGCCAGCGGCTCTGAAGGATGGCTTTACCTTCTCTCCTCCCTACCCCGCCCCACCTGCTGTCCCCTCAAGCTGAGCCCACACAGGGTTCAGGATCTGTTAAGAGTGGGGTCTCGCCTAAGGAGATGACACCAAAGTTCAGTGGCTGCCCTCTCATCCCTGAGTGTCACAAGGGAAGAATGACAGGCTTGGGGAGAAACCGCCACCCCCTCCATACCTCATACTTTCAAACAGCCGACGGGGTTGCAGCGACTCTGACCACATGGCAGCAGAGATGGGGATCCCTCCCCCCTTTCTCGCTTATAATTACAATCTCTTGCCTTTTTTCCTCGCCATCCTGACCAGTGCCAGAGACTGAAGACTCCCTGTGTGTCCTCAGGTCCCTTAAGACATAGGCTGACAGGTATGTTGGGGCCAAAGGGCAAGGAAGAGGAGATGGAGGGATCGAGAAGAGTGCTACCTAAGTGGTGACTCCTGCTCTACGTCCAGGGACACAGGCCCAGCTGGTCCCAGGCCCCACACCAGCCCCGCCTGCTTTAGTGCATCACTTACTTTTCTTCCCAAACTGTTTCTTTTTCTTCTTCGTGGCCTCTTTGGCCTTCAGAGGTGTGGTCGGCTCTGTTAAAAGATGAGAGTAAGAGGTAAGAAGAGAGTTCTAAGAGAACAAGGTATAGGCACGTCCCAAGACCCCCTGCCCACCCCTCACTTGCCTCCCCTACACATGGGACACCCCAAGAAGGAAAGCCAAAGTTGGGCAATGAGAATGGGGGAGGGACTGGAGAGCAGCTGTCCCTTCTTCCCATCCTCGTCACCAGGGCTGCTCCGAGGGACCTGGGAGGTTTACCTGTGTGCACAAGGGCACGAGCATATGACAGAGTGGGCAAGATCAAGGAAGGCGCTCTGCAGGCCAGAGGGAGAGGAAGACAGAGAAGTCAGGAGCGGGAGGTGGGGACACAAGGGCCACTCTAGTTAGAAGTGGTCCAGGAGACTTCTCGATCTCATGCCAAAGAATGAGGTAGGCACGGGGCAGTGGGAGTGGTTGGCAGGAAGGAAAAAGGAAAGCAACGTCAAGAGCCTCTTGGGGCCGCGAGAGCCCAGACCTGCGGCCACTGGTGGCTGGAGCTGGTAGCCGGTGAGCTCACACCAGCCGACGGGGTAGATGTCCGGAGACTCACAGTCCACCCACTGGTCGTATTCGCTGTCCCAGCCGTCAAAGTGGATGCTGAGGAGCCTATGCACCACCCGCTTCACCGTGGCCACGCAGATGAGCCGGGGTTCCATCAGGTCCACGGCCTCCAGCTTCATGCCCACCTTGAAGCCGTGGTTGGGGCAGTCCTAGGGACGGAAGGAAGCAGCAGTGACCATGGCCAGCTCCCGGCCCCGGTGGGGCACAACTGGGGAGAGGCAATGGGCTGGGAGCGCCTGTGGGGAAGGGTCCCTTGACAGTGATCCCGCTGCCCTCTGCTCCCAAGCACCAGTCCCTCCGGGAAAGGGACCGGCTCGACTGTTAGGTAGAATGCCTATGGCAGAGTTTGGGACTTCTCCCCAGAAGTGGCTGGTCTCCGCAGTACTGACTCGAGGGAAGAGAAGGGGGTTGGAATTAACACCCCGAGAGCAGGCAGGGCCACCCAGGCCCCGTGCTTCCTCAATTTCCTTACCATGTTAAAGAGTCTTGATGGAGCTGCTTTTGACTTGGTCTTCTCCAAGTAGGTGTCCCAGCTGAAAGTGTGTGATTCGTAGCCTGGAGAAGCAGAAAGTATAAACGTGGAGGGAAAGGAGGGGAGGCAGGAGGGAATCCAAGAAAGGAGCACATGCCAAAGGGGCACCTGCAACTGGATCAGGACCCAGTCTGGAGTCTCCCCAGCAGCCTTCTTCTCTCCTCCCCGGACTGGTACCTGCTCTAGGACCATGGTCCTGTTGTACAGGTTGTTCACTGCCCAAAGGAACAGTTGGAGCTCTGCTCACCAAACCACACACTAGTCATAGAGCCCGGTCAGCCCAGTGTAAGGGCTGGTAGTGTTGGCCTTGGGTGGCTCAGACACCTTTCCAATCCACTCTGAGACTCCAAGCCCCAGGGTCTGGCTTGGCCAGGAATCTGGGCCTGTGGCCACACTCTACCCTTTCTGACTGTAAGGCCGGTCTTACCTTTAGGTGGTGTGAGCTCAATGTCATTCTTTTGGCAGAAGGTAGCTGGGAAGATAGCGTGGGAGGAGGCATGGTAACAGAACCAGTCTGAGCCATCTGTGGAAGGTCCCCCGTCCACACAGATCATGAGGTAGCCGTCCAGGAGAACCTGGCAGGTGGGGAGAAGGCAGACACCACGGTATCATGAGCTATACCCCCATCCAAGGGGCGGGTGGCTAGAGAGCTGGCAGATCAGCGGTGTGCGGAGAGCTAGATCTCGGCCTTCCCCGAGCTTCTGCTTTGGAGCACTCAGCGCCCCTGTAACCCGTACGTGTGACGTTATTTACCTTCCTCACTGGACAGCAAATGCTGTTCCTGCAGGGACTACATCTTTTTGCCAGTGTTTTCAGTGATGAGCACACGGGCCCAGCCTGGAGAAGTCTGGCTGGATGGACAAATCAGCATGTCCCCCGGGGGCCATTTGCTCCTCAGGTTGCAGCAATAACGTACAGTGTGCAGCAAAGTCAGCATGGCTGTGGCTCCAGCCCTCAGAGGAGAGGACACGAGGCAGCAGAAAGGCCTCCAGGGAGGCTGACGGCGCGGGGCCTACACCTGACACAGGACCAGGCTCGGGCCAGGTGTTCAATAAGCACCTGTCCATTGTGCCTCGGACCCGACACGAAAGCAGATGTTGAGCAAGGAGCAGATGAGCCCTCTCCTCACAAAAGTCCGGTACTCCAGGAGCAGCCGGAGTGGGGAAGGTGTGCAGAGCTCGGAGCCTCCTCAAAGGCTTCAGAAAACCGCACTAGAGGCTGTAGGGTCGGGCCCAGGCTCACCTTGCAGATGGTTGCCACGCAGATGTTGCCCAGATTCAGGGGGTCAATGGCTTCCAGTTTCATCCCTTCCTCAAACCAACCACCTTCCGTGTAGACAGCTCGAACCTTAAAGGAACGGGGCAGCTGGGGAATCTCTGGGTGGTCCAGGTGGAGGGTGGGGGAGCAGGCCTCACCTGCCATAGGCTTGGGAAGGAGACGGGGGAAGGAAAGGAACATCCCAGGGTCCCAAGGTCTGGAATGGACCTACGGACAAGATGGAAAGTCTCCAAGGGCTGTGCCTCACCTTCTTGAACAGGTAAGGAACAGCATCACAGTAGATTTTCCGGAAGGTGGGATGGTGGGCCATGTCACTGCGCCTCTCTTTTGGGAGCAAGGGAGAGAAGGGAGTTGAAGGCTGCCAACAGGGCCACCTCCATACTATCCCCAGAAATGTGGAGATTGCCCTGCATATGCTCTAACCTGTATCTCAGCACCCCCTACCTGCC
Source organism: Puma concolor (assembly GCF_028749965.1). Taxonomy (NCBI): domain Eukaryota; kingdom Metazoa; phylum Chordata; class Mammalia; order Carnivora; family Felidae; genus Puma; species Puma concolor. Next base: position 7,710,517 of record NC_141673.1, read on the forward strand.
TATCCCCCCAGACCAGAAGACGGAAAACATCAGGAGCTCTCTGTAGGGACTACTGAACCCTTCAGATCCAGATGCTTCCCACATCACGTGGGAGAGGATGGGGTCTGCAGCCTCTGGGTTCAGATCGATCATACCACTTACAAGCTGAGTGACCTTGGTCAAATCACCCAACCTCTCTGGACCTTGTTATCACCAACTACATGATAGAAATGCTCACCTCTACCACAGAGGATTGTTGTGGGGTATAGAGATGCTCCTACCTAGGACCTGGGGCAGCAGAACCCGTGTCACGCTGGCCTGGGGCTCTGCTAACCTGAAAGCTTGATGCCATGGCCAACGCGCCGTGACCAACCCACTGGGTGGATCAGGGGGCTCCACATGTGGCACCAGAAGTCGTCATCGCTGTCGCCATCCTCATAGAGGAGCCGAAGGCGACCCCCAATTACTGTGTCCACAACGGCCATGCGGGTCCGTGACACCTGGGCCTTGTCCACCACCTCCAGCCGCATGCCTTGCCGAAAAGGGTACTTCATGCTCTCCACCATCTGCAACATCAGAACACAGGCCTGCTGTGGTCTTGGGGACCCTCCCCCCTGCCCCCACCTTCCTGTTCTGTCTCTTAAAAGTAACCAGAGATCAGGGAAGGTGTGAAAACCACACTCAACACTAAGTCAAGGAAGTGTGCAGATGAGCCTTCCCTTCCCACCAAATTCAACCCTTGTGGGACGGGAACGCCAATTGGAACCCTAATTCCCCAGAATGATACCGAAGAGCAGCACACAGCTTACAACATATGCACCAAGAGGCCAGTCAGTCAATATGATGGCAATTACGAGATCCGTTTCAGACTAAGGCAACGGGTACCCCAGAGAGCTCAGGTGACTTAGCCGCACTTACCCAGAGCCATTGGTGCCATAGCTGAGCCTTGCAACTGTCCTAGGGTCCAGACTTGTGCTCTTTCCCACTTCCTGCCACCCCTGGGCAGATGGCACATACTACACTCATGTCCAGAGCCCTGTGTCTCCAAATGTCAAATTATAGCTCTGAACTCCCTGGGCTGCTGTTCTGAACGGCTTTCCTACTCTGACCCAGCAAGGGATGGGGACCAAAATACCCACAGCTGTCCTTAGTGCCCTGATGGCAGGCCACGGATAAGGGGTAGGAGATTCTCTTGGTTCACTGTGACTTTGATGCTGGCCTGCCTGGGGCAGGGAAATGGGACCAGTGAGCTCCATAGGGCTTTTCCAGCCCCACCCAGCCTAGCCCTGGTGTGGGCTGAGTAGTGCGATTTCAAAGCCCACCAGGAGGGGGAGCACCTCAGTGATCACAAAGCAGCCACCAGGAAAAGCGGACAGTCCTACACCACAGACCCTTCAGCCCTCCCCCTCAAGGCCTGGAACACCCCCAGACGGACTGCCTGACTGGCTCATTTAGGAGACTCAGGTGAGGCCTGGGTTGGGGTCCCCTGGGTTACCTCCCCCTCCTAGCCCTTCCCGTCATTCCTTTCTTTTGCACCCACCCAGCGCAGCCCACAGCCCAATACCACCTCGGTGCCCCTTTTGGTTAGTGACACCCAGAACTTGAGCCCAGTAGGGGCAGAAGTCGGGTTTGGTAGAATTCATTTCTACCTCCTCGGCTCCATGCACACAACTAGGCACAGAGTTAGTGCTCAGTTAATGTTTTTTTCTCGCCTGACAAAACATGTACACACCCTTGGCCTTGGCTGGCGGGTCTTTCATTCAAGACACTGTACTCAGCATTTCATTCAAAACATTGTACTCCGGCCCTTATCATATTGCGGGCATCCACGGAACTGGACTGGATGTGGATCAGGGATTCATTTACAAACCCACCCCCTTTATCCTACTTGCTGCCAAACCTCAGAGGCAGCTGCTTCCGTATCCACTGCAGGATTGGGTATGTGACACCTAGTCACTATGTGCTTCCTGACCAGTTCACATGGAACCATGCTCTGCCACTGAGAAATCAAGCTCATTTTAGTTTGAGCAGAGAACAGGCCACCTTGATGACACTAGTGGCCCGCACCACCCACGATCATCTGCCTTGCCTTCAGACAAAGGCTAGCTGAGTGAATTTCAAATGTCGAATCCATCACCCATGCAAGGCATTCTGAGAAGCAGAGGAGACAAAGCTTATGGTTTTGGAAAGGGGATATGAAAAGATAAATTAGCAAAATACAGAGAAATAAAGAGCAAATGGATGGTACCCAACAAGATCAAATAAAGGAAAATTCATTTCTACTTTAGGAAAAAAGCCAGCGAATGCTTCCTTGAGCTGCTGGAACCATTCCTTACCAAAGGCCCACTCTCCACCAGCCAGGCGGTGGCAACCTCTTCACCAGGGGTCCGGTACCTTGGATGAGATGGGCCCAACTTCTATTCCTTCCCTATTTTCAGCTGTTGGCTTCCATACCACCCACACCCTACCCATCAGGGTAGAATTCAAATGCCTTTTCTCCATGAAGACTTCCTTGATACAAGGCCAGTTTAGCCATGTGTCACGGCAGCACCTGCTCTGCGTCCCCCTGCTCACTGCTGTGAAGCTTACCACGGCAAGGTGGGAAATGCACCTGTGAGCACTGACCAGGAGCCTCAGAGGCAGCCCAAGCCCCTATGCGAGCGAGCCCCACAACAGGAGGTCTGGCATACAGAGGTGGGAGACACTAAGTCTCCACCATGAATCCTGTACTCCCTTTGAATTTTTACCATGTGTGTGATTTTTTAAGTTAACTAAATTTTTAAAAATTAAAATCAAAAGCCACAGCGATGATTTGGAGGCACACCTCCGGTTCATAATCAAGGCTATTTATAATTATTTCTGTGCTTAGAGGTGCCTGGCTGGGTCAGTCGACAGAGCATGTGACTTCTGATCTCAGGGTTGTGAGTTCGAGCCTCACGTTGGGTGTAGAGATGACTTAAACTTAAAAAATGTAAAAAACTGGGAAGGGAGAGAGCAACCAACATCCTTCCTTGAGAAACGGGAAGCTGGTGGGGCGCTTGGGTGGCTCAAAGTGTCCGACTTTGGCTCAGGTCACAATCTCACGGTTCATGGGTTCAAGCCCTGCATCGGATTCTATGCTGACAGCTCAGAGCCTGGAGCCTGCTTCAGATTCTGTGTGTCTCTCTTTGCCCCTCCCCAGCTCACACTCTGTCTGTCTTTCTCTCTCCCAAAAGTAAATAAACATTGAAAAAATTAAAACAACAACAAAAGAAACATGAAGCTGCTAAAAACTGTCAAGCAAGGGAGTCTTTGGGAAAATACTCCAGTGAGTAGCATGGACAGAGAAAATGGGAGAGGGGCAGGAAGGAGATCAGTTAGGAGACCCCAAGGACTCACTGCCAGACCTTGATATGGAAATCCACAGGAAGCGTCCTGGAGCCCACCAACCGTTTCATGAGGTACCCCTTCCAGTCGGTGAACTTGGCATGGATGGCTGTGGAGACACAGCAGAATCCTCGTTACAAAGCCTGGCAACACTCCCGCCAACAGGGGGTGCCAGAGCAACTGATTTCTGCCTCTTCAGGCCAGCAATCACATGTTTAAAACCCGCTGTACCACCTGTCTGCCCCGGGGCCTCTGGAACTGGGGAGGACAGGCAGCAGGCTGGCAAGTGAGTTCTGCTCTGGTCTAACCTAAGACAAAAGTGCCCCCTTCTACCATGGGCTCTGCAGGAACCAGGACAGGGAATGTTCTCATCAACTCACTCCGCGGGGGCACCAGGATCTTGCTGTTGATGGCACACCAGCCAATGGGGTGGACATCCACCGTTCCCAGGTTGCACCAGAAGTCATGGCTGGCGTCATTCTCAAAGCCCTCATACCGGAGCAGCACCCGGTACCCTGAAAGAAGGAAAGGGCACCAATGAGGAAGAGTGGGATGGGGAAAGGTATATTCTCAGGCCTTCCCTCTTTTCCAGCCTAAACTGACTCCTATTCCAAGAACTCCTTCCAGGCAAGTGGGGTCCCTGTTGTCCACAACGGTCACAGCCAAAACAAACCCATGTCATGTCCTGGGAAAGCAGTATGGCACCGCATGAGAGTTAATTTTTTATAGCCTGATTGTTCCTGGGAAAAAACTTAAAAGGGGGAGTTTCTAAACTTGCCATGCTTTGTGGCCTCCTGGAAGCCAAGAAGGGAGGCAGAAACTCCAGTGGGTGGGCTTTGTGTTTGATGCAGCCAACCTCTGCTTGCAACACTGCCCCCCCCCCCCCGCCATATGGGGATGTCAGTCTTCAAACTCAGACCCTGCCTTGGCCAGAGGAATACCCACCTGCGGCCTGAATGACAGAGGCAATCCAGTACACCCGGCTGGGGAGCACAGCGTCGCTATTGAGCACCTCCACCTTCATCCCCTTCATCACGTCCTCCCACTGGTCATACAGTGGGACCTGTGTGGGCACAAGAGCATTGGGGGGGGGCGGACAGTGAGCTGCCTGAGCAGACAGGGAAGAGTGGCTGGCCTCATGAGTCATTGTGGCCTTCTCTGCCCCTCAACTTCTCACATCACTCACTGTCACTCCAAGCCAGGCATGGGACTAGGGATGAAGAGATGAGCAAAACGAGTCCACTGTCCTCAAAGAGCTGATTCAGGGCATGGGGTGGGGGCGATGGGAGGGGAGGGCCGGTGCAGTGGTCACACATCCAGAGTCATCCCCAAATACTGATCTTTACAGGACTGCCTCCTCACTGTATCATCCTGGGCATAGCACACCTGTGACAGTTTGTGTGCCAGTGATGACACCTCCTAGCGCTCGCCACATCGCAGTGCCAGCGAGGCACTGTCCTTGGCACAAATACCACCTCTTTCAATCCTCACTCAAGCCTGGTCAGTAGTGTCTCAGCTATCACCATGCTGGCTCTCACAGTGGTCTACTCACACACTATTTCTGGCACATTCTTTTTCTACCTCTCTAACCCATCTTCTCCTCTTCAGATGCTCTCCATCAGCAGCGGACCATTTTTGTTGGCTTTTCCCTGATATCTAAACCTCACTTTGAACCAAGAGCATCTTGATTCTCCTTTGGAGAAATTCACCGTTTTTTCATTCTCAGCCCTGGCTTAAACTATTCGGGGTATCCCATTCTACCTCTCTGGCCAGAGAATGGGTCTGTCACAGAATCTAGAAACCTTTATGCTACCCAGGCGCAAAGGGGCCGGCCTGGCAGAGCTTATCAAATCCAGTGTGTTGAGTGCAATTGTGACAGAATTCCCCTGCAGTGAAAACTCAGGGCAAAAAAGCTTCCTACTAAGGAAGGTGTGAGTCTTGGACTAGAGTGAGACTAGCATGGGACTAGAGTGAGACTAGAGTGAGACTTTCCCACTGTCCCATGTCCACGGCACTCCACCCGGAGTCCAGGAGCTGCTAGGATGTGACTCTGGTCAGAGGACTCCACGAGTCAAGAGGCCTCCTCCTTGACTTCCTGGGTGTTAGCAAACTGGCTTGAAACACCAAAGGAGAGCGTGGCTCTAGGCGGCTCCCTGGCCCGCAGGCTACCACAGGCTACACGTGCTGCCTGCGCTTCCACTCCAGGCCTAGCACCCCACCCCTCCTCCTGGCCTCACTCTACTGGGGCTTCTCTGTGCTGAAATGGGCTCCAGGAGGCATCCACATCTGCCTCCCAGGAACCCGGGGGCTCAGGGCAGTCCAGAAGCACCAAGCTTTCAATGGGAAAACACGAACACAGGGGAAAACAGAAGGAAAGGACTTCTAGCACGAAGTTCCAGTACGTAAACAAGCAGAGTGAGGACCTCAGAGAGGAAGCGCAGTGCTAGAAGGCCTCAGTGAGGGTTTGTGGGAGGACTCTGAAAAAAGGTAGACAGAAAGGGAAACCGGAGCAAGTGGCAAAGTTGGACTGCGCCCACCCAGACCTCATCACTGTTCGCTCTCTGGTGCCAGTGCCCAGCTTGGAACGCTTATGAGGCTGGCGGGTGAGACAGGTGGCGAGCACCCGAGTTCCCGGCTTGCTCCCCTGCCCCCCATCTCCAGGACACTCACATGCTTAAAACAGCTGACAGGAGCAGCTTTGTAACTGTGATCCTTCAGGAACTTCCCCCAGTCGAAACCCAAGACCAGCGCTGCAGAGCAGAAAGAGAAGAGTTGGAACCTGACGCCCAGGAGCCATAGAAGCAGGTCCTTCCTCACCCAGGCAGCCCCATACCTGCCCCACTGGTGGCCATCAGAACAGGCCTGGACCTTATCCAAAGGGTGACAGACTCTCAGGAGTAGAGGAAGCATTCAGGGGGAAATGTCTGATCTTTCTTCCCCGGAAAAGACAAGGAAATTCAAAGGCCTTTGGGCTTAAATTCTTTAGACCTCCCTCAACCTCTCATTGGTCACAGCCGATTGGAATGGATGGGAGGGGCACACACGTAGGCCCCTCCAACCCTTGTGGGTCTAGAGCTCAGCTACAGCCAAAAACAGACCACCTAGAGCAGAGTTGCTTATTGCCTGCACGCTTAGAAACTGCTGCGCACACTCAGGTTACTTTCCTTATCCCGCCACCCCTCTCCAAACCAGACAGGGGTCTCCACTGCCCATGGGACACAGAAGCCACAGGGCTAAGAGCGATACAAAAGAAAAACAGCAAATTCTGGGTTTCTGAACTATCAAGAGTAGGGGTCCTAGTACTTCAGAAGTGACTAAAGGGATTTTCTGGGGTAATTTGCACAATCCCTACCAAATAGGGAAGATGGCAGTCCACAGTGAGCCTGGGGCAGGCCACTCTGTAGCTGTCCTTTTTTCCCATTCCCGGCTCCTAGGCAGGGCCAGCCCAGGCCTGGCACCCCATTCCCAACCCCTTGGCAGCTTCTGAGCACCAGTGTTCTGCTGTCTTACCATCTTGCCCAGTTGGCGTCCCATCTGCCAGCTGTCCTGTCCCTTGGGAGTGGAGGAAGGCTCCAATTTTGGCAGACCAGGCCGCCTTGTGGAGGACTTTGGCTTTCTTGGTAGGTGGTTTTCCCTGGAGGGAGGAGAGCACGTGGGTAGCCTAATGGCTGAGAATGGAGTGCTGGATCTGGAAGGTCTGGGTTTAAATCCTGGGATTCAGTCCCTCAACCTCTTCAGTTCCTTCATTTGTAAATCAAGTGCATAACAATAACAATGCTTGGCTCAAAGGGGGGCTGCAAGGATGTGAGTTACTGTCTGATGCCTGGCATTCAGTAAGTGCTTAGCTATTGTTCAAATGCGGAGGCATAGGTCACTTGGAGCTACAGGGCAGGGAGGGACACTTGTATCTTTTCTGTCTTTTAAGCCTTTGTTTCCTCCAGGGACTTTTCCCAGTGGCTTCAACTCTCAGCCATCTCCTTCATCAGGTGCTCCCACAGATTTATGGCAGACAGTGGGCTTCACAGAGGTCTAGGAGGCAACATTTTGTACACATATGGGAATGTTCTAGAGCAGGTCTGTGGCTTTCATCAGATGCTCCACGGGGCCTCCCCAAGAGTGAAAGGCCACTAATCTAGTCTACAGCTTGTAACTTAAGCACTGATCAGAAAGGCCCAGAGAATTTATTTTAAAAAATCAGTGAAATAAAAATGTGAGTTTACACAGACCTGGGGAAAAGTCCTGGCTCTTCAATTTGTAACTTCTTTGAGTAAGTTACTAAAAATTTTTGAGCCTTTAAAAAAATTTTTTTTAACGTTTATTCATTTTTGAGAGACAGAGAGAGACAGAGTGCAAGCAGGGGTGGGGCAGAGACAGAGGGAGACACAGAATCCAAATCAGGCTCCAGGCTCTGAGCTGTCAGCACAGGGCCCGAAGCAGGGCTTGAACTCACGAACCGCGAGATCATGACCTGAACTTAAGTCGGACACTTAACCGACTGAGCCACCTGGGCGACCCTTTTGAGCCTTTAAAATAGGAATTTAAGGGGCACCTTTGTGGCTCAGTCGGTTAAGTGTCTGACACTTGATTTCAGCTCAGGTCATGATCTCACGGTTTGTGAGACTGAGCCCCATGCTAGGAGCCTGCTTGGGATTCTCTCTCCCTCTCCCTCTGCCCCTCCCCCTGCTTGCTCAAAATAAATAAACATTAAAAAAAAGATTAATAGGGGCACCTGGGTGGCTCAGTCCGTTAAATGTCTGACTTCTACTCTGTGCTGGCAGTGTGGAGCCTGCCTCGGATTCTGTCTCCTTTTCTCTGCCCCTACCCCGCTCGCACTCTGTCTCTCAAAAATAAATAAATGTTAAAAAATAATAATAAAATAGGAATTTTTAAAAAAATAATAAAAAAATTAAATAAAATAGGAATTTAAGGGGCATCTGGCTGGCTCAGTAAGTACAGCATGCAACTCTTGATCTTGGAGTTGTAAGTTCAAGCCCCATGTTTGGTGTAGGGATTTCTCTGGGGAAAAAAATCTTAAAAAAATAAAATAGGAAACTTTAAAAATTCATTTTTAAGAGAGCATTGATTGGTTGGATTCAGTTAGCAAGTATCCCTGAATTGTAGCTATTAACAATACTATTTATTAGGTCACTGAGGAGAGAGATTTTTCTATGCCCTAACTAAAATCTACACAGTGAGGGAAACAACAATGATTATGCACAAAAGTGAGAGATAAAGTATACAGAAGCACAAAGCAGGAGACATGGTCTACTGTGACTTTCAATAAATGTCTCAAACTTTGCTGCACATGACAATTACCTGGGTGGGGCTCTTTAAAATTTTTTTTTTTTTTTTTCAACGTTTATTTATTTTTGGGACAGAGAGAGACAGAGCATGAACGGGGGAGGGGCAGAGAGAGAGGGAGACACAGAATCGGAAACAGGCTCCAGGCTCTGAGCCATCAGCCCAGAGCCTGACGCGGGGCTCGAACTCACGGACCGCGAGATCGTGACCTGGCTGAAGTCGGATGCTTAACCGACTGCGCCACCCAGGCGCCCCGGGTGGGGCTCTTTAAAGCCCCTATGTCCAGGGGGCACCTGGCTGGCTAGGGTGGTAGAGGCAGTGCATGAGACTCTTATCTCAGGGTTAGGAATTAGAGACCCATGTTGGGTGCAGATTACTTAAAACAACAACAACAATAATAATAATAATTATAAAGCCCATGTGTCCAGGCCACACTCCATCCCAATTAAATGAGAATCTTTGGGAGTAAGACCAAGCATCAATATTTTGTTACTACTTCTTTTAAAGCTTGTTTATTTATTTTTTTTTTAGTAATCTCTACACCCAATGTGGGGCTTGAACTCATGAACCCGAGATCAAAAGTTGCACCAAACATTAATATTTTAAACACTCTCCAGGTGATCCCAACGTGCAGGCAAGGTGTGAGCACCGGTGTCATGGACGGTGGCCATAGTTACCAGGACACAACACAACGTTAGGCGCCTGAGAGCACATTCCAGTCCCAGTTCTGCTGCTCCCCCAACAGAACCACCTTAGGTAAGTCCCTCTTCCTCTCTGAACCTCAGCACACTTCTCAACTAATGTGTGGGTGAGACAACACATCTCTTTGAGAATGCTTCCATTTATAAAACTTCTATGAATGTCAATAATTAACTAAAGATTAGTAAGACTTTCTAGGTGGCTGCCTATGACATGGAATCAGAGACCAGGCATCAACTTCCTAAACCCACCGTGGCTGGTAAATGTATGCCTGTCTCCTAATTTCCTTTCAGAGCATTTATAAAGGTATGGGGCGGGGGCACCTGCGTAGCTCAGCTGGTTAAGCATCTGACTCTTGATTTTGGCTCACGTCAGAATCTCACCATTCATGAGGTTAAGCCCGGCGTCAGGCTCTGCGCTGATAGCACAGGGCCTGCTTGGGATTCTCTCTGTCCCTCTCTCTCCCCCTCCCCTGCTCATGTCCTAGCTTTCTCAAAATAAACAAACTTTAAAAAAAAAAAAAAAGTATGAGGCAAAGACCAAAGGGCACCAGACTCCCCCAAGGCTCTTCTTTTCTTTAAAACTTACTAAAGGCATTAGACTCCTGGAGGCAGGGGAAGGTGGGGATTGAAGGGCACCTCTATTAGTGTGTAATTTACAGATTGATTCCCCTGCAGGCTAAATTTTGAGAGCATAATAAATAGCAGGAAGTTTACAACCTCAGACAGCCACAAGCAAACTCCTTCCAAAGCTCTCTTGGCCCCTTTGCCATCAGCCAGGTGGGTGTTCCTGTCTCAGCTCCCAGGGCCCCAGGAAAGGTCTTCCGAGTAACTGCCTCTTACCTGTAATCTGGCCAAGATACTGGCTTTCTTGGAGTTGGAGGAGTAGCTCCTAGAACAGGAGACGCTGCAGAATCTCTTAGTCTTGGAGAAGAAGGCTTCCCTTGTACCCACGATACCACACATCTCACAGACAGCTGGGAAGAGAACTTAGCATGTGACCCACCTGATACGGTCACCCCAGATCAAACAAAATGATGGGCCCTTCAAAACCCGAACAGCACGTTAACCAGGTGAATCCAAGCCCCCACTCAGACTGACAGGCCTGGAACAGGAGGAGGAGGTTTGTATACAACTGAATCTGCTTTGTCTGAGGTAAGCTGCCTGGCATCCCTCGGTTATATGTCAACAGTGGAGCTAAGGCAAATCCACAGGGCAACAGGTGAGTATTGGAAAGTTTGTAAAGAAGAAAATGAGAAGCTAAAATGCCATTAACTTCTGTGGGTATCTTTTCTTCTCATCTATACAGCCACTGAACTAGATCAATGTTTCACGCCTGACATCATATTAGAATCATCTGAGTAGCTTTAAAAATACCCAGCCTGAGATTCTAATTAACTGGTCTGTGGTGGGACAAAGGCATCTGTAGTCTGTTAAAACCTCCCCAGGTGATCCTAATGTACAGCCAGGCTAGAGAACACCTGAACTCCACAGTCTCTAATGGTTCTTTCTAGTTCCAAAGTTCTAAGATTCTAAAAGAATGGCTGGAAGAAGACAGAAGGGAGAATAAATAAATAAATAAATAAATAAATAAATAAATAAATAAATAAATAAATAAGGCAGGGGTGGGGGTGGGAGAAGACTGGTAGAAAAGAAGAGTCAAGTGGCAGAGTATTAGAGTTTTCAGGCACCAAGGGACAGGACTATCCTCACAGACATCTAGCCTGTCTTCACAGGCAGTCCACACACTGGAGGCCCTGACACAGGGGTCCAGCATCTGTGTGAGAATCACAGCTCAGAAGGTAACTAGCTTCCAGATGATCCATGGGAACTGTCATCAGTAATCCTCTCCCTCGGGGGTCACTGGATTCTGTATTCCCCCCACACCTCACATCCAACCCACAAGCTATTCCTTGACCTTCCCCAGATAGTAATCAGAACATTTTAGGTGTTCTTCTCAACATCCAGGTTTAAAAATCAACCAGCTACTCACCCAAATGTAAAAGCACCTTATTAATGACTGGCATCTAATATGTTCCAAATAAATATAGTTGTAGGAAAGAACAAAGGAAATTGCAATTTGAAATCAGACTGCAGCAGAGGAAATACCCTTTGGGGCTACTTGGGGTACTTGTGTCTCTGTCACAGGCCCTCAGACATCAGAGCAAACGGCTCCTTACACCTGGATGGCTCTGCCCACGTGGCCTATGTCCCCCTGCCCACCCTTCCTCCATAGCCTCCTGAAACCTCCCCATCTTCAGGGGACACTCTCAAAGCACCTGGCTCAGAACCACTGCCATCCAAGGAGCGGGGAGTCCCAGGGCTGAGCAAATGCAGGGGAGAGGTGGGCAGCTCCCCTGCTTCCCGATCCTCATTTTCTGCTTCACTTGACTCCTCCAGATAGGAGCTGCTCTCGCTGCCCGCACTGCTGTTATAGCTCCGGAAACTGTCATAGCCACCAAAGAGCTCCAAATCGTCCTCCTCTTCCTCTTCCTCCTCCATAGGTTCTGAAGATGGAGCTTCCTAATGAAAGATACAAACCAGGCAGGAGAAATCAGGTCTGACTTAGTGTATGCAGAGGGAGGCTGCAGGTGGGCTCTCAGCTCCCTTTGCCAGTTCTTGGTCAAGTCAACACCTCTGAGCCAAGTGGCACGCAGAATCAAATACCCCTTTAGCAAACACCAGGCTCCTTACTCTTGTTTGTACAATTCTTAACCGCAACTCATCAGAATAGCTTAACGAGACAGTACGAATTAGGAATTTACCAAGCTCCTCCTGTGGATTCATAAATGATGACCTTTTAACATGACTCAAATAGAATACAATGATGTGAAAATACCCCAAATTATCTCGTAAAGACTTCCTGGGGAAGACATATATTGGAAAATCATTCTTCCCCCTTCAGCATATGTACACCAAAATAATCTCAATTCAGAAACCATTTCAGCCATAGAAAAGTTAATCTGGGATGCAGACTGCCTTAAGGAGGAATTGGGAAGCAGATGACACGCTAGTCTTAGCACAGTGGTATGTACCATAGCTCTGGACTCCGATCCTCACTAGCTGTGGGTCCTTGGGCAAGTCATTTAACCTCTGTGGGCCTCAACTTTCTCATCTATGAAATAAGAAACGTAGTTGGCGGACAGGATGCGAAATGTAAATGAGATCCTGCATATCAACCTGACTGGCATGTAGTAGAAGAGGTCGTAGGGCTCAAATACGGTCTCTACTGCTGACTACTATCTGTATGATCTGCAGCAAGTCAATCCCTCAGTGCATCAGTTCCCACACCTGTAAATGAGGGTAACACCACCTCTTTCAGAAGCTTTGCGGGATAAATAGGGGGAAGACAAGTACAGCACTCCAAACGGCTTACAAGTAGCAAGTGGTCAATACGCGTTGGCAGTCATTACTGGCTAAAAGCACGGGCCTTCAAAAACCAGATCTGCCTGGGTTTGGATCCCGTCTCTACCCGTCTCTGTTGACTGTGTGCAAGATATTGAACCTCGCTGCTCTCGGTTTCTTCATCAGGGCAACGGCGACAACACGCCTTCTTTAGAGGGCTGGTGTGAAGACTGACATATGCAAAGCCTAGTTCTGTTTCCAGCTGGTAGTGACAGCTCTACAAGCGCGAGCTATTATTCTTATTCTCCTTCACCCTCATAGAAGTTTTGGGCTATTCCGTTCTGGGTTTACAACTACACACGCCAACGTACTAGAAAAGAGGCCGCATTTAAATAGGAGGTGACCAGAAGCCAAAGGATTCAAGGGAGCGTGGGTTACAGGTTGGAGGAGAGCGGGGGAAGTTTCGGAGCCGGACAGACGGACTGAGTGCCCATGTCCTTCACTTGCCAGCTGTGTGGTCTTCCTGGGGAGTCACCACCTGTCTCTAAGCCTCGGCTACTTTAACCCTAACAACGAAACAGTAACACAGGATTGTTGTGAGTACACTAGGAGATCATGCACGTGAACGCTGCAGGCGCGGAGTTTTCATTAAACTTTCAAGCCCTTCACGTCCCCACAGGAGGTGACGGGCCTCCTAATCCCTAAAGAGACGACCCCGAGAGAGGGAGGACGAAGAATATTCAGGAGCTTGGAGATCCTGAACTCAGTTCCCTTTTCCCCCAGGCCGGGGAGGCAGTTCCGCCCTCAACCACTCGCCGGACGTGGGCCCCAGCAGTGTGGGGGCCAAAGGCCACGCCAATCGCCTCTGGCCCTGCTCAGCCTAACTACCTCAGTTTATCCATCCTTCCACTCTCCACCCTCCAGGCGTCGCTAAAAGGCCTAAAGAACGGTCGCCCGTGCGAGGCTCTCGGGGTTCCCTTTCCCAGTCGCGAGAAATCCTCTCCCTCTCACCTCGACGCCCCGGGTCTTCTCCATGAGACCTAACACCGTTTCTTCAACCGTCACCAGGTGCAGGAAGCCATATTGGCCTCGCGGCTCTACCCGAGCGCAGTCATTGGCCGCCTCCCAGGGCCGCGGGCCAATCACGCCCCAGGAAAAAGGATAAGCCGGTTCCGCGCTCACTCACGCCCCTGCCCCTGGGGGCGGGGAAGCCGCGGGCGCTTGTGGGACTTGTAGTTTCCCCGTGGGTGCGCGGAGAAGAGGGCGTTGCTATAGTGATATGAAAATCCCGGCCCGCTGGCTGTGCCGAAGCTGGGGCAGGCTTCCTTTCTCCACGCCAGCCCCCTCCTCTCACCCCTATCTCGTTCTTTATCAAACAGTTATTAAGCACGTAATATAGGTACTGTTCTAGGCACCAGGAATGACATCGCATTCTCCCTGATTAGAACTTTAAGGTGCCCTTGCGCCAGGATGACTAGTGGAGAGACTCATTTCCAAATCAGGCAGAAACTGTGCTATTCTTATGCCCAGTGCTATAAATGCTCAAACTCCCGCAACACTGTCCCTCTATCACCATTTCCTGAATAAACCTCGAATATGAGGCACTCTGCCTCACTCATTTTGGATGTCCCACAACCTCCTTAAACACTCAGAATTCTAGGGGCTGTTAGTATAGCTTTACAAACAGCTCAAATCTGAAGACAGGCCATCACCCTAAGAAAGGTGAAGCGGTGGCTCTTTCGGTATAGACCCTTTCCAGGATTACATAGGATTGGAATTTAAGGTTAGTCCAAATTATTTCCCTGTGCCATGCTGCGCTCTAATTAAGAATCTAAGGGGCATCTGGGTGGCTCCGTCAGTTAAGCGTCCAACTTTGGCTCAGGTCATGATCTTAACCATTCCCGAGTTTGAGCCCCGCATCGGGCTCTGTGCTGACAGTTCAGAGCCTGGAGCCTGCTTCAGATTCTGTGTCTCCATCTCTCGGCCCTTCCCCTGCTCATGCTCTGTGTCTCTCTGTCTCTCAGTAATAAATAAACATAAAAAAAAAAAAAAAAAAAAAGAATCTAAACGTTGAGGCACCCTGGTTGGTTCAGTCAGAGCTGCATGGGACAGTTGATCTCTGGGTCATGGGCTTGAACCCCACGGTGGCTGCAGAGATTTGCTAGTAGAGATTATGAAAAATATGGGGCACATGGATGGCTCAGCCAGTTGAGCATGCACTCTTGATTTCACCTCAGGTCATGATCTCATGGTTCCTGAGATCAGGCTCTGTGCTGACAGTGAGGAGCCTGCTTGGAATTCCCTCTCTCTCTCTCTCTCTCTCTCTCTCTCTCTGTTGTTCCCCTGCTTGTGCACATGAGCGCTCTCCCTCTCTCTCTCAAAAATAAGTAAATAAACTTAAAAAAAAAAAGACGAAGGAAAAAAGAATCTAAATGTAGTAATTGGAGGCTAAATATATGTTAAAAATATCTCTAAACTGGAGGTCCACCACATTCATGTGAAAGCATTTCTTGATTTTTCCTTCCTTCAACCCCTTCTACCAGCAACCCCATATCCCTGCTGTCATCCAGCATTGTTGGTTCTCCATTCAGAATGTATCCTGTATCCCTCCACCACTATCCGCTGCAACAGACCTCCAACAGGCCCCTGCTTGAGTTTACACCTTCTTCAACCCACAGGTGACCTTTTAAAATCCTAAACCAGATCAAATTCATCCTCTTGCTTAAGGGGAAATGCAAGCTTCCCCTTGCACTTTGAATAAAATCCAAACATTCCACAAGACCCCGAATGACCTGGCCACAGCTTTCTCTTTTACTGCTGCCTGTGCGACCCTTTTACTGCACCCATCCACTCACTTTTTGCTCTTGACAGCCAAGCTCAAGTTCCCCTTGGGACCTTTTGCACTTCTCTTCTTTGTGTGGGACATTCTTTCGTGGCTCTTCTCATGGATGGCTCTTTATTTTTCAAATTCCAGCTCCAAGTCACCTCCTCAGGGACCTTATTTACTTATTTTAAATGCTTATTTTTGAGAGAAAGAGAGAGAGAGAAAGAGGGAGCACTAGCTGAGTAGGGGCAGAGACAGAAGGGGACAGAGGATCTGAAGTGGGCTCTATGCTGACAGCAGAGAGCCCAGTGTGGGGCTCGAACTCACAAACTGTGACATCATGACCTGAGTCACCCAGGAGCCCCTTCAGGGACTTTATTGTTATTATTATTTTTTAAAATTTTTAATGTTTATTTATTTTTGAGAGAGAGAGAGAGCATGAGTGGAGGAGGGCAGAGAGAGAGAGGGAGACACAGAATCCAAAGCAGGCTCCAGGCTCTGAGCTGTCAGCACAGAGCCCAACAGTGGGGCTCGCATTCACGAACTGTGAGATCATGACCTGAGCTGAAGTCGGGCGCTTAACCGACTGAGCCACCCAGGCGCCCCACAATAGGCTGCTTCTTAAAGGTAGAGCACTGGATTAGGTAGCTTGCTGTTCTGACCCTTGTGAACTGTTTGGTTTTTAACATGAACAGGGTTCTTGGTCCAGTTCCTTCATGAGGAGACTTAGGCTTTCCTTCCCTGAGCCTCACCTTCTTTATCAGGTAAACTGGATTAAGTTGCTCTCATTCAGGGGTGGCTGGGTGGCTTAGTTGGTTAAGCGTCCAACTCTTGATTTGGGCTCAGGTCATGAACTCATGGTTCATGAGTTCGGGCCACGGTACAGCGCCTGCTTGGGATTCACTCTCTCCCCCTCCCCCTGCTGGTGCGTGCATGTGCCCTTGCATGCTCTCTCTCTCTCTCTCTCTCTCTCTCTCTCAAAATAAATGAATAAACTTAAAAAAAAAAAAGTTACTGGGGCGCCTGGGTGGCTCAGTCGGTTAAGCGGCCGACTTCAGCTCAGGTCACGATCTCGCGGTCTGTGAGTTCGAGCCCTGCGTTGGGCTCTGTGCTGACAGCTCAGAGCCTAGAGCCTGTTTCGGATTCTGTGTCTCCCTCTCTCTGACCCTCCCCCGTTCATGCTTTGTCTCCCTCTGTCTCAAAAATAAATAAACGTTAAAAAAAAAAAAAGTTACTATCATTCAACTTGAAGACTTCTATGACTTCAAAGTGCAATAAACAAGATCCAACATTGAGCATGATAAACAGATAGAGTCTAAGTTTTAATTTGTGCAGTGGAAATAATAGGTCACCTCACTGGGTTGTTGTAAGAATTATAACTAAGAAATGTGCCTGTCACATACTAGACACAGAAAATCATAGTTATCATCATCCTGTTAGACACCAGAATGGCAGCACCAAGAAGAATAAAACAGCCAAGAAGTATACCCTTTATGAGTTGCTTAATCTTTTATTAATTATTGGAAAAGTATAACTATAGGGGCACCTGCCTGGCTCAGTTGGTAGAGCAGGCAACTTTTGATCTTGGGGTCATCAGTTCAAGCCCCACGTTGGGCATAGAGCTTCTTAAAAAAAAAAAAGGAAAAAAAGTACAACCATAAATCTCACAGGCAGGGAATCTGCTCATAGTAAATCATCCTATTCATCAAATATCTAGTGTCTACTGCATGCCGGGCGCAGTGCTGGACTCTGGGAAACATGGGTGAACATCTCTGTCCATCCACATGGAATTCACTGCCTCCTTCCCGCAGAGAGACAGTGAAAACAGCATATGGTTCCACTGAGAAGGAACTTGGCAGGGCGCTGTGATGTAGAGTAGGGAAGGGAGCGCCTAGAAAGGGATATGACTCTCAGGATGAGAAGTAGCCAGTTAGGATGAGAAGGTTGTCAGGGGAAGGGCATTCCAGGCCGAGACACAGAAGTTAGGGAGGGTGGTGAACAGCTCTAGTTGTCAGGAGAATGTAATGGGAAACCTTTGTAGGTTTTAAATGAGGGAGTGAATTGATGTGATTATGCTTTTTAAAAAAATGTTTAAATTCATTTTGAGAGAGAGAGAGAGAGCGAGCTCATGTATTCAGGCGGGGGAAGAGCAAAGAGAGAGCAAACCCTAAGCAGGCTCCCTGATGCCAGCTCAGAGCCCTATGTGGGGCTCCATCCCAAGAACCATGAGATCATGACCTGAGCCGAAATCAAGAGTCAGATGCTTAACCGACTGAGCCACCCAGGCACCCCAATTTGGTTTTGCCTTGAAAGACCACTCTTTGGCTGCAGTGTGGAGAATGGATTAGAGGTGGGTTGAGAGAAGCAGCAGGAAAACCAGTTAGAAGGCTTTTGTAATGATCCTGATGAAGGACGATGTTTACTTGGAATGGGGCAGACTCAGAGGGCATGCAGAAAAGTAGATTTTTTTTTTAAGTTTATTTATTTATTTATTTAGAGAGAGGGAGAGAGAACGTGCATGCGAGTGCGTGCGCACACATGCGCACAAGTGGGGGAGGGGCAGAGAGCGAGTGAGAGAGAGAACCCCAAGCAGGCTCCACACCAGCAGGGCAGAGCCTCACACAGGGCTCCAACCCCCAAACCGCAAGACCGTGACTTGAGCCAAAACCAAGAGTTGGACGCTTAACCAACTGAGCCACCGAGGCATGCTGAAAAGTAGACTTTTTGAGAAATGTGATGGAGGCAGTAATTCATTGTATGGAGGGGGTAGAGTGAGGAATCCAGAAGGACTCTGGGAAGACATGTCAAATGGGTAGATGCTGGGAGTATGTTTTCTAATAGTTAAAAATTGGAAGATGAATGAGTGAGGTTGGGTGGATGAATAGCAGGCATTAAGGATTCTGCTTAGTCTGAGATGCCTATGTGGAAGAGGGCAAGAGGGCAAGAGGGCAATTGGAGTTCATTGGAGGGCTCTGATCTTTAACCTGCAGGCTTGGGCATCCTCCATTTAAAATTGAGAGTCCCGGGGCGCCTGGGTGGCTCAGTCGGTTGAGCATCCGACTTCGGCTCAGGCCATGATCTCACGGGTTCGTGAGTTCAGGCCCCGCGTGAGGCTCTGTGCTAACAGCTCAGAGCCTGGAGCCTGTTTCAGATTCTGTGTCTCCCTCTCTCTACCCCTTCCCCGTTCATGCTTTGTCTTTTGTCTTTCAAAAATGAATAAACGTTAAAAAAAATAATGAAAAAAAATAAATAGAATTGAGAGTCCCTAGGGGCGCCTGGGTGGCTCAGTCGGTTAAGCCTCAGACTTCAGCTCAGGTCATGATCTCACGGTTTGTGAGTTCGAGCCCCGCCTCAGGCTCTGTGCTGACAGCTCGGAGCCCGGAGCCTGCTTCTGATTCCGTGTCTCCTTCTCTCTCTGCCCCTCTCCCACTTGTGCTCTCTCTCTATCAAAAATAAATAAATGTAAAATAAATAAATAAATAAAGTTGAGAGTCCCTAAATCCATCTGCTCTGTAATGTATCAACAGTACAAGAAAGTAGACGTTTGAGCTTTCCAGTTTCAGAGCATTTCAACAAAAGTACCAGACTTTCAGAAAGGGAAAGAAGCAGAGTGGGGACCCCAGTGGCAGGAACCGTTAGCATAAGTTGAAATGACTATTAATTAGGAATTCAGTTGAAACATCTTGTTCAACACAGGTTGCTAAGCAACAGTGGCCACTGAAACATGTGGCCATTCCTTTGCCACAGAGCTCCTGGGCCTGGGTCTCATGCTGTATGTACGGCAGGTACCCTTTCTGGTTGGTCTGAATCATGCCTTCGGGGACGCCTGGGTGGCTCAGTTGGTTAGGTGTCCAGCTTCAGCCCAGGTCATGATCTCACAGTTCGTGGGGTTGAGCCCCTCGTTGGGCTCTGAGCTGACAGCACGGAGCCTGGAGCCTGCTTCGGATTCTGTGTCTCCCTCTCTCTGCCCCTCCCTTGTTCACGCTCTGTCTCTGTCTCTCTCTTTCTCTCTTGCTCTCAAAAAATCAATAAACATTAAGAAAAATCTGAATCATGCCTTTACACATGGACCTCCTACACCCCTCTCTTTTCAGGGTCTCCCTTTTGTGAGTCACTGCTTCTCTCTCTGGGGGTCATTGATCTCTTGTTTGCTACTGGATCATTCTCAGTAGCAACACGAATGTGCTCTTGTGTCACCCAAACTATACAAATAAATCCCTGGAACCCACCTTCTCCATCCCTCGTATTGTGCTAGTCCACCCCCAATCTTTTGGAAGACTTGTCTGCACACACCACCTCTACTTCTGCTTCTCCTTCTTCACCTGTCCCCACACTCCACCAAAAATGATTTTGTTAAGTTCACACACAGCTTCTCTGATGTATAGCCACACCTTTCTTCCCTCAGCAGCATTTGACATAAGTGATCATTCCATCCTTCCTGAAATGCTGTCCTTTCTTGGGTCCCCTTTGGTCTTCCTCCTGCCTCTCTGGCCAGCCTTCTCTCCTTTCTAGGGCTTTTCTCCTCTACCTGAACCCTAAATATCGGCGTTCTCCAGGGCCCTGTCCTGGGCCTGCATTTTTCTCTTTACTTCTCACCATGAGTGACGTCTTTTATTTTTAGTGCTCTAAATATCATTTATATGCCCCAAATTCACATCTCCAGCCCATGTGTTTGTCATCTGAGCTCCAGACTCCTATACCCATCTTTATAGATGACAAGTGGAAATTGCATCATAAACCACAAAACAGAACACTTTATTCCCTTACCGCATATCTATTTCTCTTCTAGTTTTCCCCATCTCAGTACACAGCTCTACTAAGCACTCAAGAACTTTGAACCCATCAGCAAATCCATCCCTCCTTTCAATCCATCAACAAATCCCATTAATTCTCCAAAACCTGCCTCAAATATTTCCATTTCTTTCTATCCCTACTGGCACTGCTTAAATCCAGACCACCATCATCCCTCCCCTGGATGCCACTGGAGCCTCCTAGCTGGTCTCCTGTTTTACCCTAACCCATAAATTGGATCGATTAATTCCCCCCAATCACTGATTTGCAGGTTGGGTGCTCTTTTCTATACCAAATCCCCCACGTCTGCTGGGCTTCCCCCAATTATTTTACAAGACCTCTGGGAGAAGGGGCAAGGAGGGTGGCACAGTTCCTGTCCTCATGGAACTTCCATTCCAATGTGATCTAAAGGAAAGGAGCCTAACTCTTTCTGGTCGTGACCTCGGGCCCACAAGGTGCTAACAGCTTTGACCCTGCCGAGCCACCTGTGACTCTGGGCAGGCCTCAGTTTGCCTCCTCTGCAAAATGGGACGACAACGGGCAGATCCAGCCCCTGGCGCTCCACTGGTACGTTGTGGAGGTAAAAGCGGAGGGGTGAGGTGGTGGTCTCCCAGGCCCCGCCAATTCCAAGCCCCGAAAGGCGGGGCGGGGGCGGGGCCCGCGGCCACGTGGCTTGGGGCGCGCGCAGGTTCCGAGCGTCAACCGCCGGCAGCCCCGCCTGCCCCGCCCCCGGCGGGCGGCCGGCCCCTCCCCGGGGCTGGAAGGCTGAAGCCCTTTGGGGAGCGAGTCCGGCCGGAGCGCGAAGGAGCGCGGCGCGGGCTCGCCTGGGCACCGGGGCCCAGGCCGGGGGGGGGGGGGCAGTCAGTGCCGGCCGTGTAGGTGGGAGGCGCCGGGGGGTGTAGCGGGCCACCAGGCCCTGGAGAACCACTGAGCTGGGGGCCGGCAGAGCTGGGACACCGCCCCCGGGTTCCGCCGTGGGGGCGGGGGCGGCGAGACCCCTCCCCCTTTTGTCTTAGGTACTCGGAGGTGGGGGGCTGCGCCCGGCCAGAGCAATTAGCCCAGCGCCGGGCCTGGAGCGACTGGGACTTGCAGTGTCCCGGCCTTGATTGCAATCACTGTGCGGGGGTGGGGGGAGGGGAAACAGAAAGGGAGTGATAACTGGGCTGACGGAGGATAACTGCCATTATTAAGCACCCCGGGCTGGCCAGGAGCAGTCACCGCCTCTTCCTTCCCGAGGGGGCAGCCGAGGCACACGGGATACAAGCATGTGTCCTGGAATTGTGGAAGAGGCAGAGCTGGGATACGAACCTGGGACATGTGGCTCCTGGCCCGCACTGCGCCAGGATGAGGAAAACGTGTATGTGAAACAGGATTTGAAAACCTGGAAGGGTTTGATGAGTGGCAATAACCGGGCGAGCTCAGCCCTAATCGCCCGTGGGAAGACTTTTATCTTTTTTTTTTTCTTAGTAGGCTACACTTTCCTCCACCGTAAAAATGGCTGGACTTAGGAAAACTAATGACTAATATGTAAGTAGTGCTTTGCAACGCATAAAAAAGCACTTTCAATTACGTTGTCGTAGGTAATGCCTCACAATTAACTCCCCTAGTAAGCTTTTTTATTAGCCTCCTTGGAAGATGAAGACATTGTGTTCTAGAGAGTTTTGTTAGATCAGGGAGCAGTGATAGCAGTGATAGAGCATTATATTGAATAAGTCAAAGGTTTTTCAGGATAACTGCCTTGGATGAGCATAAAACTCAAGAACTCGAACATCCTGGGACCTCATCATCTGCTAGTTTAAAATACTTTTGCTGAATCTGCTTGCCCTTCCCGACTGTTAACAAACTGTACCCACGCAACCCAAACTGCTACGACACAGCTATTATTTTTAATATTTCTTTCGGGTCTTGGCTGTGCTGCGATGAGTCCTTCAGGCAAAGTCACAACTGAGAGGGAGTCAGATGGGGAGTTGTTGCATTCTGAATATTCCAACTGTTTTGGGTCCTCCTAAGTAACAATTATTTTGAGGGCATTGGTGATAAATAATAATAATTTTGTCCTTCCTATTGACAGGTCCACCTCCTAGCAAATGTTTGGAATGAACATGAGAAATGTAAGTAGGGATTTTGAAGTATCAGTTAAAGGAACCTAAACTGTTTATTTAGGAAATACTGGCAGTTAATGTGGTGATAACCATTTCAGGATGTATAAAGTTAATTGGTAGACGCTTATCAAATGCCCGTTTTTGAGGAGTATATTTCATAATACATGGGGAGAGGTCTACACAGGTGGCAGGCAGTCTGTCCTCACAAACACGACAGACACCCCGAGAGATGCAATTTTTTTCAGTCCCTATGGGTCTGTTAAAGGGAAGATGGGCACTCTGTTTCCTAATGTCTGTGATGGATACCAGGTGTTTTCTGGGCTAAATGTTTTCATTTATCCTGTAACCACTTTTATCCTCACAACACACTTAAAAGGCAGGAGGAGTTCTTATCTTTTTTAGAAATGAGACTTAAGCTGAGGAAGGCTAAGTAAACCAGCCTTCTTGGAGCCAGAACAACTTTTCACTAAACCACACTTTTCACATTGTTGATCCGGGTTCAGAGACAACAAATATTTAACGAACATCTACTTACGCCAGGTGCTTTTGAGTATTTTATTGAATCCTCATGACAGGCAGTCGTGCCTTTTGCTCATTTCAGCCGATCACCTTAGCAATCTATTAGCAATCTATTGATTGCTTGCAATCTATTAGCAAGCATTCAAAGGAAATAGTCCACTCCCTCATGTAGGACAGGAGATAAGCATGTGGAAGTCCACGGGAATGTTATGCCCCCCCTTTCTAAATATGATGGGTGTTGTGGGGATACCAACAGCAGCAATTCCTTTAATATAGTCCTGACCTCTTCAAAAGGTTGGTGCAGAGCACAGAATGTGGCACTTGTATGACAAATTGAGTTGCAAGAGCATTTTTTCCCACTGGTGACAATTAAGTCTGAAAATGCCATTGGTTTCCTGTGATAGATGCACACATAGTGATTAATGGCACTAACCATTGATCCGACACTTGGACCAATTAGCTGTTACTTATAAAAAAACATCAGGTGGAAATTCTGACATGGCTATAAGCCAGGCTGTGGGAAGGGGGCTGAATAGGTGGGCGAGGCACAGTTCCGAGTCTGAAGGGCCTTGGATGTTATTCTAAGACATTTGAGTTTTAATCTGTGGGCAGTGGGAGCCACTACAGTGTTTGAAAGGGAAGTGACAGGATGGGTATATACTTTAGGTGAAGTCCTACGGCAGAGTTGAGGATGGATTGGAGCAGGTGGAACTGGAAGCAGGGAGGTCAGGAAAAGAACTATTGCAGTTAGTTAATTGGAATGAACGTGAAGGTGTCCAGTAACTGATAAAAATGCTAACAGCTCTCATCCGTTGAGCTCTTCCTGTGTGGGGGGCTGTGTGTGCATTATCTTTGAGCTAAATCTCATTATCCCCATTTTACGGGGTAGGAGGCTATGCAGGTGACTTGTGTAAGGTCACACAGTGACTAAGTGATAGAGCCAGAGTTCAAATCCACGTCTGTCTGAATCTAAAGCCTTAAGGCTGCAAATCTAAATCTATGTTGCAGACATAAACACCTGTGACTAGTATTAGGCAGACTATCCAGATCTTTGTACAGCGGAAATTGCCGTATAAAGTACCAGTCTGGTTGATTTGTATCTCAGACACATCCCAAATCTGCCCTCTTACCTCCTTACCCTCCTACCCCGGATGAGTCACCATCATTTCCTGCCTGTGGTCCTACAGTAGATGCCTCTTTTCCCAGTGTCTTCACTTGCCAACTGAAAACCTATTCTTCACCTAACAGCCTGAATGATCTCTTTAAAATATAAATCAGGGGCACCTGGCTGGCTCAATGGGTAGAGCATGAGACTATTGACCTTGGGGTCCTGAGTTTGAGCCCCACGTCGGGCGTAGAGATTACTTACGAAGAATAAAAATGAAAATGCATAGAAGCTGCAAAAATAAAATATAAATCAAACGATGCCCTCCTCCTTCTTAAAACACGTGCCTGGTTCCTTCATCACTCTTAAAATCTGATTCCTTACCTTGAGTTATAGGGGCCTATATGATCTGTCAGCTACCTGCCTAGCCCATTTCATTTTGTTCCTTTCTCATTGAATTTTAGCCCTACTGCCCCTTCTTTCTGTCGCTGGAACATGCCAAGCTTGTTCTTGCCTTGGGGAATTTGCACTTGTAGTTTCTTTCTAGAATGTTCTTTTCCTAGATACTCTCATGTCTGGCTGCTTCTTGCCATTTAGGTTTCAGTTCAAATGTCTCCTCAGAAAGGCCTTTCCTGAGCACCCAATGTAGTTTGTGAAGCTCTCTACCGTATCACCTCTTAAAGTTTTCTTCATTGAATCTATGGCCACACCACCCTGAACACGCCCGATCTTGTCTGATCTCAGAAGCTAAGCAGGGTCGGGTCTGGTTTGTACTGGGGCGCCTGGGTGGCTCAGTCGGTTAAGCGGCCAACTTCGGCTCAGGTCATGATCTCACAGTCCGTGAGTTCGAGCCCTGCGTCGGGCTCTGTGCTGACAGCTCAGAGACTGGAGCCTGCTTCAGATTCTGTGTCTCCCTCTCTCTCTGACCCTCCCTCATTCATGCTCTGTCTCTCTCTGTCTCAAAAATAAATAAACATTAAAAAAAAAAAATCTTAAAGCATCCGACTTCAGCTCAGGTCATGATTTCGTAGCTTGTGGGTTCCAGCCCCGCAAGGGGCTCTGTGCTGACAGCTCAGAGCCTGGAACCTGCTTTGGATTCTGTGTCTCCCTCTCTCTCTGCGCCTCCCCCACTCGTGCTCTGTCTTTCTCTCTCCCTCTCAAAAATAAATAATAAAAAAAATTAAAATTAAAAAAAAAACTTAAAGTATCTTCATTGAACTTACCACAATATACTATTTAGTGTTTATTTATTTTCTGCTTCCCTGAATTGTAATAGCTAAGACTTATCGAATGCTTACTCTTGTTAGCCACTATTCCAAGTGCTTTAATATGTATGTATGTATATATACATATGTATTTTATATACATACATATCTATTTTAATATGTATGTATATATGTATATATATACACACATATACATGTTAAAGTTTGTTTATTTATTTTGAGAGAGTGCAAGTGGGGAAGGGGCAGAGAGAGAATCCCGAGCAGGCTCTGCACAACTAACGTAGGGCCCCATCTCGCAAACCAAGAGATCATGCATGACCTGAGCTGAAGTCAGACGCTTAACCAACTGAGCCACCCAGGTGCCCCTATTTTTTGTCTTAAAAAAAAAATGTTTATTTATTTATTTTGAGAAAGAGAGGCAGAGAGAGTGCATGCACATGAGCAGGGGAGGGGCAAAGAGAGAAGGAGAGAGACTGTTCAGCAGGCTCCATGCTATCTGCACAGAGCCTGATGTGGGCTCAATCTCACAAACTGTGAGATCATGATCTGAGCCAAAATCAAGAGCTGGATGCTTAACTAACTGAGCCACCCAGGTGCCCCTTCTTGTCTTTTTTACGCTAGCTATTCTGACAGGTGTAAGGTGATACCTCGTTGTGGTTTTGTTTTGTATTTCCCTATGATGAGTGATATTGAGCATCTTTCCATTTGTCTGTTGGCCATCTGTATGTTTTCTTTGGAAAAATGTCTATTCCGGTCCTCTGCCCATTTTTTTAAATTTTAATTTTCTTAATCTGTAAATCCAACATGGGGTTCTAACTCACAACCCCAAGGTCAAGAGTTGAGCATGCTCTACCAACGGAGCTAGCCAGGCACCCCTGCCCAGTTTTTAAATGTTTGTTTGTTTGTTTGTTTGTTTGTTTGAAAGAGAGAGGGAAGGAGGGAGAGAGCAAGCCAGGGAGGGGCAGAGAGAGAAGGAAAGAGAAATCCCAAGCAGGCTTTGCACTGTCAGCTCAGTGCCTGATAAGGGGCTTGAACTCACGAACTCTGAGATCATGACCTGAGTTAAAACCAAGTTAAAACCAAGAGCTGGACTGATCCACGCAGGCGTCCCTCCCCTGATCATTTTTTTTTTTTTAATTTTTTTAATTTTTTAATTTTTTTTTTCAACGTTTATTCATTTTTGGGACAGAGAGAGACACAGCATGAACGGGGGAGGGGCAGAGAGAGAGGGAGACACAGAATCGGAAACAGGCTCCAGGCTCTGAGCCATCAGCCCAGAGCCTGACGCGGGGCTCGAACTCACGGACCGCGAGATCGTGACCTGGCTGAAGTCGGACGCTTAACCGACTGCGCCACCCAGGCGCCCCTCCCCTGATCATTTTTAATTGGATTTTTGGGATTTTTGTTTTGTTTTAGCTTTGAGTTATATTCTTTATATATTTTGGGTATTAATCCCTTATGGGATATATCATTTGCAAATATCTTCTCCCATTCAGTAGGTTGCCTTTTCCTTTTGTTGATGGTTTCCCTCTCTGTGCAACAATAGCTTTTTATTTTGGTGTAATCCCAATAGTTTATTTTTGCTTTTGTTTCCCTTGCCTGAGGAATCTTATCCAGAAAAATGTTGCTAGTGTCATTATCAAAGAAATTAACTGCTTCTGCTTTCTTCTAAGAGTTTTATGGTTTCAGGTCTCACATTTGGATCTCTAATTCATTTTGAGTTTATTTTTGTGTATTGTGTAAGAAAGTGGTCCAGTTTCATTCTTTTGCATGTAGATATCCAGTTTTCCCAGTACATTTAATGAAGAGATCATCTTTTGCCCATTGAATATCCTTGCCTCTTTTGTTGTAGATTAATTAAGCATATGTGTGGATTTTGTTCCAGGTTCTCTATTCCTTTTTTTTTTCTTAATTTAATATACTTAATTAATTAATTAATTTATTTATTTTTCAACGTTTTATTTTTATTTTTGGGACAGAGAGAGACAGAGCATGAACGGGGAGGGGCAGAGAGAGAGGGAGACACAGAATCGGAAACAGGCTCCAGGCTCTGAGCCATCAGCCCAGAGCCTGATGCGGGGCTCGAACTCACGGACCGCGAGATTGTGACCTGGTTGAAGTCGGATGCTTAACCGACTGCGCCACCCAGGCGCCCCTACTTAATTTATTTTTAAATGTTTGTTTATTTTTGAGAGAGAATGAGCAGGGGAGAGGCAGAGAGAGAGGGGCACAGAGAGAGTCTGAAGTGGACTCTGCTGACAGCAGACAGCCCCATGCAGGGCTTGAACTCACGAGCCATGACGTCATGACCTGAGCCAAAGTTGGATGGTTAACTGACTGAGCCACCCAGGTGCCCCCCCCCCCCCAAGATTTTATTTTTAAGTAATCTCTATACCCAGTGTGGAGCTCAGACTCACAACCACAAGATCAAGAGTCGCATGCTCTACCTACCAAGCCATCCAGGCGCCCCATGTGCTCATAACTCTTTACCGTTGATCTGTGTGTCCATTTTTTGCGTCCACACCGTACTGTTTTAATTACCACAGCTTTGTAGTATATCTTGAAATCTGGGATTGTGATAGTGCCAGCCTGCTCTTCTTTTTCAAGATTTGCTTGGCTATTCAGGATCTTTTGTGGTTCCAAACAAAATTTTAACCATGTGTTCTAGTTCTGGGGAAACCTGTACCCACACTCTTAATTAAGTGAGAGCAGACACCTTATCTTTCCCACCTCTGCGTCCCAGCACCTTGGACATTGCACGGTGTTTTGCAGGCTCTTAATTACAATCGTGGAATGAAAGATTGTAGTCACAATAGAAATAGAACTACATTATTAACCAAAAGTTAGGAATTAGCCTTGATTCTGCTCTCTGCCACTCACAACTCCTTCTGCAAATTCTGCAAAGAAGCAGAACTTCTCACCTATAATATATATCTCCATATGTCCACTTGCTGCGTTCCCACTGCTAGCACCCTTCTCCAGTTCTTGGTTGACTTTGTCCTAGATGTCACTACTACCTCCCAGTGGGTACCTAAATCACTGGCCTCAGGCACCTCCTCTGACTGCTTATTGGTATCTGCTGAAGCAAAGAATCAGGTGCACTATTAGGGCAGAAATATATATTTTTAAGCTTGTTTATTTAGAGAGAGGGAGAGAGAGAGAACTGGCAGGGGAGGGGCAGAGAGAGAGAGAGAGGGAGAGAGAGAATCCCAAGCAGGATCCCGTGTTGTCAGTGCAGAGCCCAGCGTGGGGCTTCATCTTGCAAACCATGAGACCGTGACCTAAAGGGCAGAAATGTGTATTTCTGTTGAATGGAAATTTCCTGGCTGACTCTAGCGTGTTAGTTTGCTGTAACAAAGTGCCACAGACTGTGTGGCATAAACAGCAGAAGTTTACTTTTTCTGGAGCCCGGAAGTCCAAGATCAGAGTGTCGGCAGGTTTTCTTTCTTCGGAGGCCTCTCTCCTGGGCGTGCAGATGCCAGCTTCTCGCTGTGTCCTCCCATGGTCATTCATCTGTGCGCACGTGTTTGTGTCCTAATCTCTTCTTATAAGGATACCAGTCATAGGGCCCCCCTACATGACTTCATTTTACCTTGATTATATCTTTTTTTTTAATGTTTATTATTTTTTGAGAGAGAGAGAAAGAGAGAGCAGGAGAAGGGCAGAGAGAGAGGGAGAGAGAGAATCCTGAGCAGGTTCTGTGTTGTCAACTCAAAGTCCGACAAGGGGCTTGAACTCACAAACTGTGAGATCATGACCTGAGCCAAAATCATATGCTCAACCAACTGAGTCACCCAGGTGCCCCTACCTTGATTATATCTTGGCCCTGTCTCCAAATACAGTCACAGTCACAGATTTAAAGAGGTTGGGATGCAGTTGAGCCCATAACACAAGTGACATCTGTCTGGTGCTGCACAAAGCTGCCGGCTTGAGGTAGTTTCAGCAGGAGCTCACACTGCATTCCTTTAGGTGCCATCCTGTGTCTGCAAAGCTGAGTTTGTTAGATGTTGTTGTGATAAAAAGTATTGTGCATGATGTGGAACCAGAAATGATTCCTGATTCCGAGGTTTGAGGAGGTGTGCGGTGCTAAACAGGCATTCAGTTCTTGGGACAGAAATACTGAGTTTGTTTGGGCTTATCTGCTTAATGAACAGAACTGTTAGGTATTTCTGGAGACCTAGGGAGTCATGAAACAATTACTGAAACACCGGCTGCCCCATGAATTGTGAAAAGTTGGGAGCCTTTACTCCAAACAAGTCAGCAAAGATTTTAATTCTACAGATTTCCCCACGTCCCACCCGAGACCCTATTGAAAAAAGTATCTGGGAGTTGAGCCCTGGGTCAGTTTCAGGATCCACTGTCTAGCCTAACCCCTTCATTAAGTCTTAGAAAGGGAAATCTTTTGCCAGAGGTCATACAGCAAGTTAGTGGCTGAGCTGGGACTAGAATCCAGATTCTAAAGGAATCCATCAGATTCTCTTCCTCTTCATCAGCATTTCCCATACCCACACCTGCAGATGTTGTCATGACCATCTGCTGCTTAAAAACAGACATGGCTCAGGGGCACCTGGGTGGCTTAGTCGGTTCAGTGTCCAACTTCCGCTCGGGTTGTGATCTCGCGGTTTGTGAGTTTGAGCCCTGCATTGGGCTCTGTGCTGACAGCTTGGAGCCTGGAGCCTGCTTCAGATTCTGTGTCTCCCCCTCTCTCTGCCCCTCCCCTGTTCACGCTCTGCCTCTCTCTCTCTCTCTCTCAATAATAAATAAACTTTAAAAAACAAAACAAAACAAAACAGACATGGCCCTGACCTCAAAGACCGCAATTACACGGACAAACTCCATATTGAATACATCAGTTGCATTTTAAAAATTTATATCCTATAAGATCTGTATGAGGAAAATTGCGAAACTCATGAAAGATTTTAAAGATTAAGTAAAGGGAGAGATATTTCATGTTTATGGATGGAAAGACTCCATATTCTCAAGATGTCCGTTCTTTTCAACTTGATCTATAGATTCAGTTCAATCTCAAGATCCCACAAGTTCTTTTGTGGATTCTAAAGTTTGTATGTAGAGGCAAAAAGAATAACTAAGCATTGAGAAAGAACAAAGTCAGGGGCACCCAGGTGGCTCAGTTGGTTAAGCGTCCGAGTTCAGTTCAGGTTGTGGTCTCACGGTTCATGAGTTCGAGCCCTGTGTCGGGCTCTGTGCTGACAGCTCAGAGCCTGGAGCCAGCTTCCGATTCTGTGTCTCCCTCTCTCTGCCCCCCCCCCCCAAATAAATAAACATGAAAAAGAAAAAGAGCAAAGTCTGAGCGATGCGGGCAGACCAGGTCCAAGGATCTAAAGGGGTTCCTACAGGACCAGCCGAGAGGATGCCTAGCTGCACGCAGGGTAGAGATCCAATGCAGGCCAGCAGGAGGTGAGAGGAGAGTTTACTGAAGGTGCAAAGAGAGTGCAGGTACAGAGTGTCTGGGAGACTGAGAGAGGAAAGGAGAGGGTCTCATCTTTGCTCAGGATCTGGGGTTTTGACTGAGGCTTATAGTCTGGTGTATGTGCCCTCTCAGGCATCAAGGAACCTGTTAGAACAAAGACAAAGGCTCAAGTGTTATTCCTTGGCGCCAGAGGGTTTTGGCATTGAGATGTCTAGCACCTGTGGTCTGGAATACGCATATGATGGTTCTGTTGGTCGTTCTCAACTGGTCCTCCTTTAGATGTTGTCTATTCTAAAGAAATCATCAACTCCTTGTCCCTTACAAGGAGGATGTCCACTATGTGCATTATGAGGCTTGTGTGAAGTGAGGTGTGCAGGTCCTAGCAAGATTGGAAGTGGGAAAAGGAGCAAAAAGCAGATTAAAAAAAATTTTTTTTAATGTTTGTTTATTTTTGAGAGAGAATGAGTGGGGAAGGGGCAGAGAGAGAGGGAGACACAGAATCCGAAGCAGGTTCCAGGCTCCGAGCTGTCAGCACAGAGCCCGACACGGGGCTCAAACCCACAAACCACGAGATCATGACCTGAGCCGAGGTGAGATGCTTAACTGACTGAGCCACCCAGGCACCTGGCAAAGAGCAGAGTTTTATGGAGTCTTTTGGTTTCTCCATCTCCAGAGGACTGATACCACCCAACTTCAAGACTTCCTAGAAAGCTACAGTAATCAAGCCAATGTGGTATTGGTGAGGAATAGACAAATAGGTCAATGGAACAGAATGGAAAGCCCAGAAATAGACCCACATAAAAACAGTTGACTCCTTGACCAAGGAGAAAGGCAATGCAATAGAGCAAAGGTAGCCTTTTCAACAAATGGTGTAGAACAATTGGGCATCCATATGCAAAAAAAAAAAAAAAAAAAAAAGAATCTAGACATAGACCATACATCCTTGACAACTTATTTTTTTTTTTTTAATTTTTCTTGAGTTTATTTATTTATTTATTTTGTGAGAGAGCGAGAGCACAAGCAGGGGAGGGGCAGAGAGAAGGAGAGACGGAATCTTAAGCAGGCTCTGGACCATTAGCCCAGAGCCCTATGGGGGGCTCGAACCCATGAACCTTGAAATCATGACCTGAGCTGAGATCAAGAGTTGGATGATTAACTGGCTGAGCCACCCAGGCACCTCAATCCTTGACAAAATTTAACTTGAAATGAATCGTAGACTTAAATGTAAAATGCAAAGCTATAAAACCCCTAGGAGATAGCATAGGGTAAAAATATGGATGATTGTGGAGATGGTGATGACTTTTTTAACTTTTTTCTTCTTGAGAGAGAAGGTAAGAGCACATGAGCAGGGGAGGGGCAGAAAGAGAAGAAGAGAGAATCCTAAGCAGGCTCTGCACTGATAGCAGAGGGGATCAGTCTCGCAACTGTGACATGTTCACTTGAGCCAAAATCAAGAGTCAGACACTTAACCAACTAAGCCACCTAGGCGCCCCAAGATTTTTATTTATTTATTAAAAGTAATCTCCACCCATTGTGGGGCTTGAACTTACAACCCTGAGATCGAGTCCCACGCTCTACCCACTGAGCCAGGCAGGCACCCCATGGTGATGACTTTCTAGATACAACAAAGGAGTGATCCATGAAAGAAAGAATTGAGAAACTGGACTTCATTAAAATTAAGAATTTTTGCTCTACAAAGGACATTGTCAAGAGAATGAAGAGCCAGACTGGGAGAAAATATTTGCAAAGGACATCTCTGATAAAGGACCAAGATCCACAATACAAAAAGAACTCTTAAAATGCAATGATAAGAAACTAACCTGAATTTTAAAATGGGCCAGAGATCTTAATAGACACAACAGATGGCAAGTAAGCATATGAAAAGATGCCCTACATCATGTAACAGCAATGAACTGCAAAAAAACGAGGTGCCAGTATACACCCATTGGAATCGCCAAAATGTAGAATACTGACAGCAAATGCTGGCAGGGATACGGAACAGCAGGAACTTTCATTCACTGGTAGTGGGAATGCAAAATGGTACATTCAATTTGGAAGACAGTTGGATGGTTTCTAACAAAACTAAGCATAACCTAACCCTACCGTCTGGCAATTGTACTTCTTGGTGTCCAGTCAAAGGAGTTGAAAGCTTGTGGCCACACAAAAACTTGCATATGGACGTTCATAAGTGTCTTTCTTCGTAGTTGCCAAAAGGCAAATGGAGAGATAAACTGTGGTCCATCCGGACAATGGGATATTATTCAGTGCTAAAAAGAAACGGTCTAGCAAGCCATGAAAAGACAATGGAGGAACCTTGAATGTGTGTAACTAAGTGAAAGAAGCCAATCTGAAAAGACTACGTGCTGTATGAGTCCACTTATATGACATTCTAGAATAGGTAAAACCATGGAGACAATAAAAGATCAGTGGTTGTTAGGGGGAGGGAGAGATGAAGAGACAAGGGCACAGAGGATTTTTAAGGCAGTGAAAGTATTCCATGTGATGCTATAATGGTGGATGCATGTCATACTTTTGTCTAAACTCACAGAATGTACAACACCAAGGGTAAGCCCTAAGTAAACTGTGGAGTTAGGATGATAATGATGTGTCCATGTAGGTTCATCAGTTATAACAAATGTACTGCTCTGGTGGGACATGTTCACAATGGGGGAAGCCATGAATGTATGCGGGCCAGGGGCGTATAGGAAATCTCTGTACTTTCCACTCAATTTATTTTTTATTAAAAATTTTTTCACATTTATTTTTGAGAGACCGAGTGAGATAGAGTATGAGCGGGATAGGGGCAGAGAGAGAGGGGGGACACAGAGTCTGAAGCAGGCTCCAGATTCTGAGCTGTCAATACAGAGCCTGACATGGGGCTCGAACTCATGGACCATGAGATCATGATCTGAGCCGAAGTCGGATTCTTAACTGACTGAACCACCCAGGCGCCCCTCTTTCCACTCAATTTAGCTTTGAACCTAAAACTCTAAAAATTAGAAGTCTAATAAAAAATTTTTGTAGAACCTTTTGTGGGTCATAGATGTGATGATTGAGAGTTCATGCTGTTATTGTGTGAGATGTGCTTCCCTCAAACCTTATTATGGCACTGGCACATTACCTGTCTGATGTGGAAACAAATGTATCTAGAAGCTCATAAACAAGTTTAAGTATCCCCATTAGAGCTACCCATTTAGTGAAGTAAAAAGAGGGCTGTGGGAATTATACAACTCTAAGCAATCAAAAAATATTTTAATGAGTATTTACCATGTGCCTTTTGAAAGACAGGGAAATATAAAAGAAATATAAAAGATTGTTTCTGGGATATCTGGCCGTCTCAGTTGGTAGAGCATGCAACTCTTGATCTCAGGGTCGTGAGTTCAAACCCCACATTGAACGTAGAGCCTATTAAAAAAGATAATAGAGGCACCTGGGTGATTGAGTTAGTTAAGTTTCTGACTCTTGATTTCTGCTCAGGTCATGATCTCGGGGTCATGGGGTCAAGCCCCACATGGGGCTCTGCACTAACAATAGGAAGCCTGTTTGGGATTCTCTCTCTCTCTCTCTCTCTCTGTCCCTCCCCCCTCTCAAAATAAATAAACTTAGAAGAAATAAAATAAATAAAATAAGAAATAAAATCTTGGAGCACCTGGATGGCCCAGTTAAGTGCCAAATCTTGATTTCGGCTCAGGTCATGATCTTATGTTCGTGGGATTGAGCCTCAATCTGGGCTCTGCTATGAGCATGGAATCTGCCTGATCTCTCTCCCTTTCTTTCTATCCCTTCCCCCTCACTCACTCACTCACTCTCTCTCTCTCTCTCTCTGTAAATAAATAAACATTAAAATAATAAAATCTTGTTCCTGCAAAGTTAAAAGTCCAGTTCTTTGTCCTGAATTGTGATAAATTAATAATACAAATGAACTTTAGAACTACCGCCCCCACCCCCTGCCCCCACCGCTCTGGTCCATCCAACTCTGTATCTGTAATTCAGAGGTCGAGAAAAAGTGTTCATTGTTAATGGTGTGTTCTCTAGCAGATGTGTGACATCTTGTTTGCCTCAAGTGACAGAAGGAATATAAAAAAAAATACTCTGTAAACTATGAAGTGCTTTACAGAAACATTATTAGCGTTGCTTTGTGAGATGAACAGCTTAGTTCCAGTACCTGTTGAAATAATACAGTGAGGGGCGCCTGGGTGATTCAGTCGGTTAAGCGTCTGACTTCAGCTCAGGTCATGACCTCACAGTTCGAGGGTTCAAGCCCCGTGTCGGGCTCTGTGCTGACAGCTGAGCCTGGAGCCTGCTGCAGATTCTGTGTCTCCCTTGCTCTTTGCCTCTCCCCTGCTTGTGCTCTCTCTCTCTCTCCTTCTCTCTCTCTCTCTCAAAAATACATAAGCATCAAAAAAAAAAAAAA
Organism: Puma concolor; assembly: GCF_028749965.1. NCBI lineage: Eukaryota > Metazoa > Chordata > Mammalia > Carnivora > Felidae > Puma > Puma concolor. Next base: position 7,745,618 of record NC_141673.1, read on the forward strand.
TACAGTGAAATAAAAGATGGCATAGAATTTGAACAAGGATTAGAAAAGAACCATGAGGATGTTCACTTCTGGTCACTTGAGAATTCCACTACTAACCAGATCTGAGGAGGCGGATGGGAGCCTTTAAGCCCTGTGGAGAACAGAGAGTAAAATGTTTTTGGAACATGGAACCCAAGAAGAAAGATGAAGGGATTAGGTCTGTGAAGCCCAAAGAAGATAAGGTGTCTTTATTTATTGGGAAGATAAAACTAAGGGGTGTCTTGTGTTGAAATAGGTCTGGGGGATCTGGAAGATTTCTCTGCCGCCACCACTGGGAACACTGGGAATCGTATTTGGGTTCTGGGGATAAGCCCAAGGCCCTCTGAGTTCTCCCGGGCACTTCTCTGATGTGTCTTCTGCTTGAGAATATGCTCAGACGGCCATTCTGAATACAGAACTGCTCTAAGAGCCAGGCTTTTAAGGTGGGTTGTGTGGGGAGGAAGGTAGCCAGCTATGCCCCTGAGGCTTTTCACTAATAGTGGTCTCAGAAAGTGTTAAGAGTTGCTCCCTTGGCTAAGAATTCTTCAGGAAAGTTTACTCAAGAGGCACGTGATTCCCTGATTCCCCGTCACCAGGCACTCCTGGCCCCTTAGGAAGCTGTGACATTGGTAGTTACACCCTCTTTTCGGTGGCAGATGAAAACATAGAGCTTTGTTTGGAGCAGTTCCTAGTGGTTAGCGTTCCACAGAGATGCCACCGGGACTTGGGCAGGTGGCTGGTGACTATTTCACAAACACGCAGGGTTTCAGTGCAGGAGCCGCGCAGGGGTTGGGGTGGAGAAGGGCAGAAATAAAATGGTTTTGGCACACGGGAACCCAGGAGGAAAGCTGAAGGGCTCAGAACCGTCCCCGCCACCTAGTAAGTCCTGTGTGTTTGTGGGAGCTCTTAAGAGGGGGCGGGTTCTGTGTTTAAATTGGGTGGCGAGATTGGAATCGACTTGAAGAAGGTGAGGGAATCTGCTCAACTGGTCTCTGAGGAAAGAGTATTCCAGGCAGGATGAACGGCCATAGGAAAAAGTCTGGCAAGTTCCACAGCATCACAGACACCCTGGGGCTGGGTTGGGTGAGAGACTAGAAAGGAAGTGTCCCTGCTTACATGAGGCCCGTGAGGCCCTGGTGAGGATTTGGGCTTTCACTCTCAGTGAGATGGAACCACACGGGTGGGTGGTTCACAGAGGAACAGCAAGATTCGGTCTTTCTCTCTGGCGTACTAGGAATAACTGGGGAGTAGTGAGGGGCAAGGGTTGGAGTAGGAAGACCTGGCAAGAGGTTCTGGCAAAATTGGACAGGATATAGTGAGGCCAGAGTAGTCAGAGGAGGTGTGAGGAGAGTCTGATTCTGGAAACGTTGAGAAGCCAGCATTCACTCCTGAGGGACTGGTACAGGGCAGTGAGAGTGTGCCCAGCAAAGTTTGCTGTCTTTCTTTATATGCGTGGTGACCCCGTGTTGTTTAGTCTGAGTTGGAGGGATGTGGTTGCCATCGAGTGGTTGTGGGAAATAATAGATTGTTCTCTCATTCAGAGTATTTGTTGAGCACCCACTACATGTTAGGCATACGATGATGAAAAAGACAAGCTAAGGTCATTATCCACATGGAGCAGCCATTCCAGTCAGTAGAATTAGACAGTAAATGTGTAAACAGTGCCAACCAGGGGTAAGGGCTATGCGGAAAATAAAATGGGGTAATGTGACGACATCCTGGGTTGCTCAATGTCAGGGGCTGGAAGAGCCCTCTGTGGAGGTGACATCTGCCCTGATGTCATTCATCCCTGAATATCAAATGCTTGCCTTTAGAATGATCTAGACCATTAGAGATGTGTCACGACCTCTCATGGAACTGCTTGAACCGAATTTCATTTTGTTGTTACCTCACAAGACCTTTTAAACTATAGCCTAATGGAATTCCATGTGTAAACTCAGGGTATTGTCGAGAATCTTGTCCACCATGAGGATCAGTGAGTGAATTTTCTCATATCCCTGTTCCAAAAATTGTGGAAATACTTTTTTTCTGATCTTTTGGCTGCAGTCATGTAACCAGTTGTTTTCTATTCTTTGCTTCTGTGGCTAACAAGCTAAAAATCAAATCTGTAACCCCTCCTCTTGCAAGCATATAGGACTAATGGCATACATTCGTATACTAGCTTAATCCCTGTTTCAACTTACTTTATTTTACTCATTCATCCAATATATTTTTATTATTTTTTTAAACATACCTTCTTTTTTTGTTGTTGTTGTTAATGTTGTATTTTATTTTTGAGAGAGAGGGAGACACAGAATTCCAAGCAGGCTCCAGGCTCTGAGCTGTCAGCACAGAGCCTGACGCAGGGCTCCAACACACGAACTGTGTGAGATCATGACCTGAGCTGAAGTCAGATGCTTAAGCAACTGAGCCACCCAGGTGCCCCCATCTTCTTTTTTTTAATGTTTATTTTTTGAGGGAGAGAGAGACAGAGAGTGAAAGAGAATCCTAAGCAGGCTCCATGCTTTCAGCACAGAGCCCGACTTGGAGATTGAACTCACGAACCATGAGATCATGATCTGAGCTGAGATCAAGAGTCGGCCACTTAACCAACTGAGCCACACACGTGCCCTGACAGTATATTCATGTTTATTGTGTAGTATTCCATTGTATCAGTTTATTTATCCATTTGCCTGTTGATGGACAATTGAATGGTTTCCAGGTTTGGCTACTATGAATAAAGCTCTGTGAACATTTTTTCTGTGGACAAATATTTTCATTTTCTTAAATAAATACCAGAGGTAGAGTTGCTGGGTCAGAAGAAAAGTATATGATTGACTTTATAAGAAATGGCCAGGGGCACCTGGCTTTCTCAGTTGGTGGAGCATGTGACTCTTGATCTTGGAATTGTGAGTTCATGCCCCACGTTGGGTGTAGAGATTACTTAAAAATAAAATCTTTAGGGGCACTGGGTGTCTCAGTCGGTTAATTGTCTGACTCTGATTTCAGCTCAGGTCATGGTCTCACAGTTTGTGAGTTCGAGTTCTACATCAGGCCAGTATATTGGAATTCTCTCTCTCTTCCTCTTTCTCTGCCTGTGCTCTCCCTGTGCTAGCTCTCTCTCAAAATAAATAAACTTAAAGAAAAAAAAAGATAAAAAATAAAATCTTAAAAAAGCAAAGCAAGAAATGGCCAAGTTTTTTCAGGATGGTTTTACTCTGTTCCAGCATGGTATGAGAGTTTCCATTGCTTTATTTTCTTTATGCTCTTTTCTAGAATTTCATCCAGTATTTAGTCTTTTGCATCTGGCTTTTTCCACTTAGCATAACGATTTTGAGATTTGGTCATGTCGTGTTTATCAGTAGTTTGTTTTTAACCCGCCCTACCTCTACCCCTCAGTAGTGTGTTTCTTTTTCTTTCTTTTTTCTTTTTTTTTTTAATTTATTTATTTTGATAGAGTGCACACCCGAGCAGGCGAGGGGTGGGGGGAGAGAGAGAGAGAGAGAGAGAGAGAGAGAGAGAGAGAGAGAGAATGAATATCCCAAGCAGGCTCTGCGCTGTCAGTGCATAGCCCAACTCGGGGCTCAAACTCACGAACCATGAGATCATGACCTGAGCCGAAATCAAGAGTCAGATGCTTAACTGACTGAGCCACCCAGTTGCTCCAATAATGTACCATGTGCCTATGTCACAGATTGGTTATACACTCACCATTTGTTGGGCTATTTCCATGGTTTGGCTGTTATCAATAAAGCACATGAAGGTCTTTGTGCCAACATAGAGTTGTTTTTTTTTCCCTCTTGGGTAAATACAAGTGGGACTGCTGAGTGGTGTGTTAAGTACATTTTAGCTTTAGAAGAAACTGCCAAAGTGTTTATGGCATTTTGCACTCCCACCAGCAGCAGGTGGGGGTTCCTGTTCTCCGTGTCCTTGACAAAAACGTGGTCTTGTCAGTCTTTTTTATGTCAGCCCTTCTAATAGGTATGTAGTGAGACCTCACAGTGGTTTTGATCCGCATTTTCATAATGTTAATCTTAAAAATAAAGCAGTTATTTTCCCAGCGAAAACGGGTTTATTCAGGAATGGAGAGACTTGCAATCTGGAACACGCAAGCTAGAGCAAAACCGTAGGCACGTCCACCAAACAAAGGAGAGGAATGTTATTTTCTGGAGAAGGAGGTGGTTTGAAGGGGCTGTTTTGAATGAAAGTCCATTGGAGACAACAGTTTATCATTGGCTGAGTCGAAAGGGTAGTTAATTTCTTGTAGGAGACGCAATGTGCATCTTTCCCTGTTGGGGCCTGCAATTGACAATTCTTTCCTGTTGACATTCTTCTGTTGGGTCTGTAATTGACAATTTTTCCTGTAATTGATTTTGAGTGGTAGGTTCTTCTAGCCTCCCCTCCTAGCCTCCAAGACTACTGTAGTGAGATTTCTCTATTAATTTTCGCAATAATTACTAATGATACTTAGTATCTTTTTTTTTTTTTTTCTGTTTTTACTTTTATTTGCATGTATTTCATGCAGAATTTACTCCCGGGCCATAAGTTTTTGTTTCTTCAGTTTCTTCTGGGATATCTTTTTCTTCTGTGCAACCTCCTCTTGTGGTTTAGGAACAGTCTGCTCTTTTTCAGTAAGGATCATCTCAGTGTGGCAGGGAGAGCTCATGTATGGGTTAATCCCACCATGAGCCCTGTAAGTTCTATGTCGCATTTTGGGGGCTCTGTTCACCTGGATGTGCTCAATGACCAGAGAATCTACATCTAAACCCTTTAAGTTCAGCATTACTTTCTGCATTTTTAAGCATGTGCAGTAAAAATTCAGCACTCTTTTTGGGCCACCGACCCTGTGTCCAGCCCCACTGTTTGGCCTGGGCCCACCTACCAGCTCCACCATTGTAGCGTCGGAATGGCACACATTGTTTCTGCAAAGTGACATCTTTCAGATACTTGGTGGCTTTTTGGATATGCATACCCTTGATGGCCTGGGCAGTTTCCCGTGTGTTCTTAAAGTGAACACGAAGATTTGAACCTCTTTATTTGCATGATTTTGTCGGGTTTTCCGGGTCAAGTGAATAGCGAACCATTTTCAGAGATCACCTCAGGCTGCTTACGGGAAGAGGCTAATGATGTTTAGTATCTTTTAATGTGGTCATTAGCCAGTTTTATACCTTCATTTGTGAAATGTCCACAACTTTTGCCCATTTTTATAAATTGGATTGAAAAAAAAATTGGGGTGGTCTTTTTTTTTTCTTAATTGAGTTTTAGGAGTTTTTAAAAAGTATAACCTGATTGTAAGTCCTTTGTCATCATGAATATCTTCTCACAATCTAAGACTTACCTTTTCAGTTTTTGATGAGCAGAAAATTTTAATTACAAATTTTTTTTTTAGTTTATTTTTGAGACAGGGAGAAAGCACGAGCTGGGGAGGGGCAGAGAGAGAGGGAGACAGGAACTGAAGCCGGCTCCATGCTGATAGCAGAGATCCCGATGTGGGGCTTAACCCACAAGCAATGAGGTCATGACCTGATCCAAAGTCAGACGCTCAGCCAACTGAGCCACCCAGATGCTTCGGAAAAATTAAATTTTGATGAAGTCCAATTTATCAGCCTTTTTTTTTTTTTTTCCAGCTTTTTCTTCTATGATTAGTGTCTTTGTGTTCTAAGACATTGTTGGCCATTCTAAGGTTGCAAAGATTTTCTCCTGTGTTGTCTTCTAGAAATTCTATGGTTTTAGATATTACATTTAGATATATGATCCATCCCAAAATAATTTTTATATTTGGTGTAAGGTAGGGATCAAGATTAATTCTTCATAATGTATATATCCAGTTGTTCCAATAATACATATTGAAAAGAATGTTCTTTATTCATAGAATTAATTTGCTTTTATTGAAAATCAATTGATTGTATATGTGAGAATTTTCGACCTCTTGTTGTTCCATTGATTTAACTTTACTTCAATACTATACTGTCTTGAGTATTTACTTTGTATCCTGCCACTTTGTTAAACTCATCTATCCCAGTAGCTTTTTTGTATATTCTAGGATTTCCTATTTACACAATCATGTGATCTACAAATAAAGACAGCTTTACTTATTTATATCCAATCTTTATGCCTTTTATTTCTTTTCTTACATTATATAGACTGAGACCATCGCTACAATGTTGACTAGACTGTGTTTAGAGTGGACATCTTTGCATTGTTTTTAATCTTAGGGGGAGAGCACTGACTGTTTCACCAATTAGTATGATGTTGTTACTATAGATTCTTCATAGATGCTCTTTATTAGTTTGAAGTAATCACCTACCATTTTTACTTTGTGAGGAGTTTGATCTTGAATAAGTTTTATCTTAAATTTTGTCAAATACTTTTCTGTATTTATTGAAATGGTATCGATTTTTCTCATTTATTACATTAATGCGGTGGAGTACATTGATTTTTCTTTCCTTTCCTTTCTTTTTTTTTTTTCTTTAGATTTTATTTTTACATAATATCTACACCCAATGTGGGACTCAAACTCACAACCGTGAGATCAAGAGTTGCACGCTCTACCAACTGAACCAGCCAGGTGCCCGTGATTTTTCAAATGTTGAACCAACCTTGTATTACTAGTATAAACTCCACTTGGATATGACTATCATTTTTATATATTGCTGGATTTAATTTGCTAATATTTTGTTTTACAACTTGGTAGTGATATTTTTCAATTTGTGAATTTTTTGGTCTAAGTTCATGAATGATATTATCTGCAATTTTCTTTTACACAGTAGCAGACTTTGGTATCAGAGTTATGCTGCCTCATAAGACAAGCTGGGAAGTATTCCCTTCTCTTCCTCTTTCTGAAGGAGTTTGTATGAGTACATTCCCATTGTGCTACTATCACCACCATCCATCTCAAGAATTTTTTCGTCTTCCCAAACTGAAACTTTGTACTCATTAAACACTAACACTCAATAGAATAGGGAGCTCGGGGCGCCTGGGTGGCTCAGTCAGTTAAGTGTCCGACTTCGGCTCAAGTCATGATCTTGAGGTTTGTGAGTTCCAGCCCTGCGTCGGGCTCTGTGCTGACAGCTTGTAGCTTGGAGCCTGGAGGCTACTTTAGATTTTGTGTCTCCCTCTCTCTCTGCCCCTCCCCTATTCTCCTTCTGTCTCTTTCTCTCTCAAAAATTGATAAATAAATGTTAAAAAATATTAAAAAAAAATAGCTCAAATGATTTTCAACAAGGGTGCTAAGACCATTTAATGGGGGAAAGGAGTCATTTCAACAAGTAGTCCTGGGGAGCATCTGACTTTGGCTCAGATCATGATCTCACAGTTTGTGGGTTCGAGCCCCACATCTGGTTTTGTGCTGACAGTGCAGAGCCTGCTTTGGATTCTCTGTCTCCCTCTTTCTCTGTCCCTACCCCACTCACTCACTCTCTCAAAAATAAATAAACATTAAAAATTTTTTTGAAGAAGGGGCACCTGGGTAGCTCAGTAGGTTAAGCATCTGACTTTGGCTCAGGTCATGATTTCACGGTTTGTGAGCTTGAGTCCCACTTCGGGTGAGCCCTACTTCTCTCTCTCCCTCTCTCTCTCTGCCCCTCGTGGGATTCAGTCTCCCTCTCCTTCTCTCTCTGCCCCTTGCTCACTTGTGCTCTTTCTCTGTCAAAAAATTAAAAAAAATAAAATGTAAAAACACTACAACAAGTAGTCCTGGGAAAACTAGATTATTCACATGTAAAAGACCTTATATGATGTACAAAATTTAACACAAAATGGATCAAAGACTTAAGAGACCCACGAGACTGAACTTCAGAGACCTGTGAGCTAGGGGCACCTGGGTGGTGCAGTTGGTTGTGTCCAACTCTTGATTTTGGCTCAGGTCATGATCTCATGGTTTGTGGGTTCAAGCCCCGCGTTGGGTGTGTGCTCTTGGGATTCTCTCTCTCACTCTCTCTCTGTCCCTCCCTTGCTCTCTTTCTCTCTCAAAATAAATAAACATTAAAAAAAAAAAAAAAGACCTAAGAGCTAAAACTATAAAACTCGTGGAAGGAAACATAGGGAAAAGCCTCAGAACAGTATATTTGTCAGTGATTTTTTTTGACTCTGACACTAAAAGCACAGGAAACAATAGTAAAAATTGATCAATTGGACTATATAAAAAATCAAGAATTTCTGTTTATCAAAGGACACAATCAACAGTGAAAAGGCAGGCAGCCCACATGGGCACTTGGCTGGCTTAGTTGGTAGGGCATGTGGCTCTTAATCTCGAGGCTGTGAGTTTGAGCCCCATGTTGGGTGTAGAGTTTACTTAAGAAAAAAAAAAGCAGCCTACAGAATGGGAGAAAATATTTTCAAATCCTGTATCTGACAAAGGGTTAACAACCAGTATATATAAAGAACTTGTACACTCAAATGAAACAAAACCCAAATAACCCAATTGAAAAATGGGCAAAGTACTTGAATAGCTATTTCTCCAAAGAAGATATACAGATGGCCAACAAGCACGTGAAAAGATGCTCAACATCACTCATCATCACTCAGGGAAATGCAAGTCAGAACCACAACAGAAAATAACAAGTGTTGACAAGGATATGGAGAAATTGGAGTCCTTTTGTATTGCTGCTGGGAATGCAAAAAATTATGCAGCTGCTGCAGAAAACGGTATGGTGGTTCCTCAAAAAACTAAAAATGGAAAAAATCCAATTCTACTTCTGAGTATATATCCAGGAGAATTGAAAGCAGGGTCGTGAAGATATGTATACGTATGTATACATATCCGTGTGTGTGTGTGTGTGTATATATATATATATTATATATAATATATATATTAAAAATGTTTTTATTTATTTTTGAAACAGAGACAGAGCATGAGCAGGGGGGGAGGGGGGGCAGAGAGAGAGGGAGACACAGAATCCGAAGCAGGTTCCAGGCTCTGAGCTGTCAGCACAGAGCCCGACACAGGGCTCAAACTCATGGAGTGTGAGATCATGACCTGAGCTGAAGTCGGATGCTTAACCGACTGAGCCACCCAGGCGCCCCTATATTTATATATATTTTTAAGAACTTATTTTTGTGGGGCACCTGGGTGACTCAGTCCATTAAGTGTCTGACTTTTGATTTTGGCTCAGGTCATGATCTCACGGTTTGTTAGATCAAGCCCTGTGTTAGGCTCTGTGCTGACAGTGTGGAACCTGCTTGGGATTCTCTCTCTCTCTCCCTCTCTTTTTGCCCCTCCCCTGCTTGCTCTCAAAATAAATAAACTGTAAAACAAAATTATTTTTGAGTAATCTCTACACCCCGTGTGGTGCTCGGGCTCACAATCCTGAGATCAAGAATTGCACACTCGTGTGTGTGTGTGTGTGTGTGTGTGTGTGTGTGTGTATGTGTGTGTGTAGAGAGAGAGCGACAGAGCACAAGCGGGGAGAGGCAGAAAGGGAGACATAGAATCTGAAGCAGGCTCCAGGTTCTGAGCTGCCAGCATAGAGCCCAACCTGGGGCTCAAGCTCACAAACTGCGAGGTCATGACCTGAGCCAAAGTCAGCCGTTTAACCCACTGAGCCACCCAGGCACCCCGCACAGTCTTCCAACTGAGCCATCATCCAGGTGCCCCTTGATGAGAGATTTATACACCCATATTTATAGCAGCATTATTCTCAGTAGCCCAAAGTAGAAACACCCAAATGTCCATTGACAGATGAATAAATTTAAAAATATGTGTATATAATGTGTGCGTATATATAACATTCCCACATGTGTATATATACACGTTTATATAGGTCTATCATACGTATCTTACATATATATGTAAATGTGTGTATATATATATATATATATATATGCGCAGAAGAATATTATTCAGCCTTAAAAAGGAAGGAAATTTTAACACATGCTACACTGTGCATTTATCTTGAGGACATTTTACTAAATAAGCCAGTCAGGAAAAGACAAACTGTATTATTCCATTTATGTGTGGTACCTGGAGTAGTCAACACATAGAGACAGAAATTAGGCTGTTGCCAGGGGCTGGTGGGAGTGGGGCCGGGTTCGGGTTTAGTGGGTACAGAGTTGCAGATCTGCAGGATGAAATAAATCCTGGGCATGGTTGTAAGATGATATGAATCTATCTAACACGACTGAACTACCCACGTGAAAATGGTTAAATGTTTAATTTTACCATATCCTGCCATGATTAAAAAAAATCTTTGGGAGAGAAAAAACACTAATTTCAGTTTCCTGTTTTTGATGATTATCAACAGTGCTGCTACAAACATTCTCGTACAGGTTTTATGTGAACGGAAGTTGTCCTCTCTCTAGGATAAATATCTAGGAGTACGATTGCTGAGTTATAAGGTGAGTAAGGGTATGTTTAAGTCTATTTTTTTGCCCCCCCAACTCTATTTTTTAATTTAAATTTTATTTTTTTTTTAAGAGAGAGAGAGCAGGGGAGAGGGACAGAGAGAGAGAGAGAGAGAGAGAGAGAGAGAGAGAGAGAAAGAATCCCAAGCAGCCTCCCTGCTCAGTGTGGAGCCCAAAGGAGGGCTGCTTCCCACGACCCTGGTATTGTGACCTGAGCCGAAATCAGGATTCCGATGCTCAACTGATTGAGTCACCCAGGAGGCCTATTTTTATTTATTTTAATTTATTATTAAAAAAAAAATTTTTTTTAACGTTTATTTATTTTTGAGACAGAGAGAGACAGAGCATGAATGGGGGAGGGTCAGAGGGAGGGAGACACAGAATCTGAAACAGGCTCCAGGCTCTGAGCTGTCAGCACAGAGCCTGACGCAGGACTCGAACTCACGGACCGCGAGATCATGACCTGAGCCGAAGTCGGCCGCTTAGCCGACTGAGCCACCCAGCGCCCCTTAATTTTATTATTATTATTTTAAAAATGTGTGCTGTATTTTCTTTCTTTCTTTTTTCTTAAAGTCTATTTCTTTATTTTGAGAGAGTGAATATGTGTAGGAGGGGCAGAGAGAGAGGGAGAGAGAGTGAGAGAGCATCCCAAGCAGGCTCTGCACTGTCAGTGCCAGGTGCCTGATGCAGAGCTCAAACTCCCAAACTGTGAGATCATGACCTGAGCCATGATCAAGGGTTAGACGCTTAACCAACTGAGCTGCCCAGGTGCCCCTATTTTTTATTTTTTTTAAGTAGACTTCATGCTCAGTGTGGAGCTCAACCATCAACTCTGAGATCAAAAACTGAGCTGAGATCAAGAGTTGGACGCTTAACTGACTGAGCCACCGGGGCTCCTTGGGTATGTTTAACTTTATAAGAAACTGCCAAACTGTTTCACAGTGGTTGTACATTTGCATCCCCTAAGCATGAAAGTCCCTCATTCACATTCTCACCAGGACCCTATGGCCAGGTTCCCCTGCCCCCTCCATTCTAATAGGTGTGTTGTGATATCTCACTGTGGTTTTAATTTTCATTTCCCTAATGTCTAATAATGAGTCTCTTTTCCCCATGTTTATTTGCCATTTGTATGTCTTTTTTTTGGCAAAGTGTCCAGATCTTTCGCTCACTTTGAAAAATTGGGTTTGGTTTGTCTTGTTGAGTTTTGAGATAGAAGTCCTTTATATGTTTTGGATACTAGGTTTGGTTTTTTTTTTTTAATTGAGATATAATTGACATATAACATTATACGTTCAACATAATGTGTACAACATAATGATTTGATATAATTTATATATGGTGAAATAGTGAGAAATCATCACAATAAGTTGAGTTAATGTTCATTACCACACATAGTTACAATTGTTTTTCTTGCGATAAGAATTTTTAAGGTCTACAGTCTTAGCAATTTTTAAATAGGCAATATATTATTATTTTTTAATTTTTATTATTTAAAGTTTTTATTTAAGTAATCTCTGTGCCCACCGTGGGGCTTGAACTCATGACCCCAAGATCCAGATCAAGAGTCGCACGCTCTTCCAACTGAGCCAGCCAGGCGCCCCTTCAATACAGTATTATAAACTATAGTCACCATGCTATGTATTACATCCCCAGGACTTTAAAACTTTATAACTGGAAGTTTGTACCTTCTGACCCCCGTTACTCATTTTGCCTACATCCCCACCGACTCTATTAACCACCACTTTATTCTCTGTATCTGTGAGTTCAAGGTTTTTGTTTGTTTTTTTTAGGTTCCACACATAAGTGAGATCATATGGTATTTATCTTTTCCTATCTGGCTTATTGCACATAGTATAAGGCCCTCAGGTTCTATCCAGGTTGTTGCAAATGGCAGGATTTCCTACTTTTTTATGGCTGAGTAAAATTCCATTGTGTGTGTGTGTGTGTGTGTGTGTATATATGTATATGGGTGGCTCAGTCGGTTGAGTGACTCTTAATTTCAGCTCAGGTCATGAGCTCACAGTTGGTGAAATTGAGCCCTGAGACGGGCTCTGTGCTGATAGCATGGAGCGTGCATGGAATCCTGTCTCTCCCTCTCTCTCTCTGCCCCTCCCCCGCTTGCTTGTGTGCTCTCTCACTCAAGATAAAGTGGAATTGCTGGGTCACATGATAGTTCTATTTTTAGTTATTTCATAAAGTTTCCCAGAGTGGTGGTACCAGTTTACATTCCTGCCCACAGGACACAAAAGTGGTCTTTTTCCTCCACATCCTCACGAATACTTGTTATTTCTTGTCTTTTTGATGGTAGCTATTCTAACAGGTGTGAGGGGATACCTCATTGTGGTTTTGACTTGCCATCTGTATGTATTTTTTGGGAAAATGTCTGTTTAGATGCTTTGCCCGTTTTTATTCGGATTTTTAAAAATGTAGTTGTATGAGTTGTTTATCTATTTTGGATAATAACCCCTTATCGGACATAGGATTTGCAAATGATTTCTTCCATTTAGTAGGTTGCTTTTAAAAAAAGTTTTTTGGGGGCACCTGGGTGGTTCAGTTGGTTAAACATCTGACTTTGGTTCAGGTCATGGTCCCACGGTTCACAGGTTCGAGCCCCACGTTGGGCTCTGTGCTGACAGTTCAGAGCCTGGAGCCTTCTTTGGATTCTGTCTCCCTCTCTCTCTGCCCTTCCCCCACTCACTCTGTCTCTCTCTTTCTCAAAAATAAACATTAAAACATTAAAAAAGTTTTTTAAATACCTATTTATTTATTTCCAGAGAGAGCCAGGGAGGGGCAGAGAGAGAGGGAGAGAGAGAATCCCAAGTCGGTTCCACACTTAGTGTGGAGGCTGATGCAGGGCTTGATCTCACGAGCCACAAGATCATGACCTGAGCCAAAGTGAAGAGTCAGCCACTTAACTAAGCTACCCAGGCGCCCCTGCTTTTTTAAAGTAAATCCTATGCCCAACGTGGGGCCCAAACTTATGACCCCAAGATCCAGCCTCACATGCTCTACCAAGTAGGCCAGCCAGTTGCCCCATAAGCTGCTTTTTCATTTTGTTGATGATTTCCTTTGCTGTGCAGAAACTTTTCACTTGGATGTAGTACATTTATTTACTTTTTAAAAAATATTTATTTTTGAGAGCATTTAAGTGAGCAGGGGAGGAGCAGAGAGAGAGGGAGACAGAGGATCCAAAGTAGGCTTTGCACTGGCAGCACAGAGCCCAATGTGGGGCTCGAACCCATGAACTGCAAGATCATGACCTGAACCAAAGTCGGACGCTTAACTGACTGAGCCACCCAGGTGCTCCAAGTTTACTTTTGTTTTTGTTGCCTTTAATTTCTTGGATACCAGTTTTTGTTATAAATGTCATTTCCAGATATTTTCTCCCAGTCTGTGGTTTGTCTTTTTATTCTTTTTGCAAAGTGAAATCTTGATTAAGTCCACTTTATCATGGTTTTGAGTCATGGTATAGAGTCCTATGTAAGAGTTCTTTGACTGACCCATGCTTAGTTTTGTCTCTGCCCTATGTTTAGTTTTATTTATTTCTTAATTTTTTTAAAACGTTTACTCATTTTTTGAGAGACAGAGCATGAGCAAGGGAGGGGCAGAGAGAGAGGGAGATACAGAATCTGAAGCAGCCTCCAGGCTCTGAGCTGTCAGCAGCAAGCCCGATGAGGAGCTCGAACTCACGAGCTGTGAGATCATGACCTGAGCTGAAATTGGACACTTAACTGACTGAACCACCCAGGTGCCCCTATAGTTTTATTTTTTGCATCTACGTCTATGATCCACTTTGAGTTAATTTTTGTGGTCGATGTGAGGTGTAGGTTGAGGTTGTTTGCATGTGGGTATCCAGATATTCCAGTACAACTTGTTGAAAAAAGTATACTTTGTCCTCTGAATTACCCTTTGTGAAAAATCAATTGACCATATTTGTGTGGATCTATTTCTGGCCTCTCTATTCTGTTCCTTTGATCTGTGTGTCTGTTCTTTCTCCAGAAGCATGCCGTCTTGATTACTGTAGCTCTATAGTAAGTCTTAACATCAGGTGGCATTAGTTCTGACATTTTGTTTTTCTCTTTCAAAATTGTTGGCTCCTCTAGTTCCGCATATACTTTAAATCTTTAAAAAAAATTTTTAATGTTTATTTTTTGAGAGAGAGGCAGAGTGTGAGCAGGGGAGGGACAGAGATAGAGGGAGGGAGACACAGAATCCAAAGCAGGCTCCAGGCTCTGAGCTGTCAGCACAGAGCCTGATGTGGGGCTCGAACTCACAGACCGCGAGATCATGACCTTAGCTGAAGTCGGATGCTCAACCGACTGAGCCACCCATGCTGCTTTTTTTTTCTTTTCTTTTTTTAATGTTTACTTTCCACATATACTTTAGAATCAGCTTGTCTGTATCTATGGAAAGCAGTGCTGGAATAATCATTGGGAATGTGTTCAATCCACAGATCAGTTTGGAGTGAATTGACACCATTACTGCGCTGCGTCTTCCAATCCGTAAACATGACATCTCTCTCCATTTGTTTAGGTTTTCTTTGATTTCTCTCACTGATGTTTTGTACTGGCGGCGCAAAGATCCTGCACGCAGTTTATTAGATTTATATCTAGATCTTTCTCCTCCTCCCCCCCCCTCTTTCTTTTGGAGATATTATAAATGGTACTAGAAAAGATATTGTAGCTGTAAGATTGACTGCCACTTGAACTAATGTAACGATGTATATTCATTATACTTTAATAAGGAAATAGTTTGATTGCCAGTTCCAGTATGGGTCTGTGTGCCTGTTTCTGTTGCCTGGCAGTCCTTTGCGGAGTGGATCACATTTTCCGATTTTTTGTATGTCCTTTAATTATTTAATTACATTTATTTAATTTTACATTTACATTTACATTTAATTACATTTATTTATGTATTTAATTATCTACTGGTCATTATGGATGACAGGTCATAGTGACTCCGGATGGGTGGTTGAATTCCTGGAGGGCCACTTTGATCTTGTGGCTTGTTTTTAGGGTTGACTGGGGCAGCCTATCATAGTTTTACCTTTAACGGCAGGATCAATCCCTTAGTCCTTGAGATGTTTTTACCCCTCCAGTGCAGCTCTTTTGGGGTGTCAGTAGAAAGCCAAGGTGTTTACTGAGCTGGCAGGGCTCACACTCCAAACTGGTGTTCCCCTGCAGGGGGTGGCTGCTAAAACCTCTGTTTGGCCTTCAGCCTCCCCCTGGGCATCTGGGGGTCTCACCAGCGAGTGTGTCGGGGCTCAGGAGTCACCCCGTGGCTGGAAGGGAGCCATTCCAGACTCTGGGGCTCCTTCTGTGGCTCCCTCCTCCCAGCAGGGCATCCCCAGAGCTTGGTTGCCTTCCCCATCCCTTCTACCATTTTCTTATCATCCCCTGAAAACCTCTTTCCTGGGACTCAAGAGACGCTTAAGCAGTAATACCGTAGCAGTGGAGACGCAGATACACAATTTCTTCGTGACCTCGTCCTGCAGCGAGCGGGCCACAGCGGTCGGATGTGTGTGGCTAGCTCCGTTCCCGTTCTTCCCCGACGGACGCCGCCCGCAGCAAGTCCGACTGATCTGTGGGCTTCCTCCTGCTTCCTGAGCTCTGTTTCTCCCTCATGGTCTTCTATTCCAGGCCAGCTTACTATCCCAGCACTCAGCAGGAGGAGTTGAGTTCACATCCCCCAAACTGATTTTCTCCCCAGGGGAGCATTAGTGTACCTCCTTGTTCATGTAATAACTTTGCCTACAGAGGCACAGATTAAAATCCCATCTGCTCTAAACCCGAGAGGGCCGTGTGCCTCCGTCGTCCCTAAGCACGTGCTTTATGTGGTCTTCGCATGTGCACAATCCCCGTCGCCAGCAGAGCGATGCCTCCACCAGCATCTGTACCTCCCTGTACAGGTGGACATATCGGCAGGCCCGCCACCAGCTCCCTGGCTTCCAGACAGCCCTGACATCCTGTACCTAGCGGGAAAGGAGAAGCTAATGGGAATTGTATGAGATACTGTCTTCTCTACTGTTATTCGTCTGAGAGGCGAGCTTCCCGTTCTGGGTGAGGGCACTGTGGTACAGAGGAATTTGTGTCATTCTATCACTGATTCTCTGCATGGCTTTGGGCAAGTTCTTCAATCTTCCTGAGTCTCACTTTTCTCACGTGTAAAACTGGAGTAACAGTAGCGCTTACGCCACTAGGGTTTGGGGAGTATTTTCTAAAAAAACTTTTAAGTTTCTTTATTTTGAGAGAGAGAGCACGGGAGTGGGCAGGGGAGGGGCGGAGGGGTAGAGAGAGAGTGGGGGGGAAGAGGAGAGAATCCCAAGCCGGCTTCACACCATCAGCACAGAGCCCTACATGGGGCTCGAACCCACGAACCGTGAGATCATGACTTGAGCTGAAACCAAGAGTTGGGTGCTTAACTGACCGAGCCACCCAGGCGTCCCATGGTTTTGGGAGTATTAATGGAGGTTAGCAGTGCCTGGCAGGTCACAACTTCTCAGGAACTTTGAGCTATAATTTTTATTATTGGCGAAAATCACAGAGCCCAGTTTGAAACAAACAATTAACAGGAAACATTTCAGTGACAGGGTTCTGGGGCGCTTGAACATGGGGCAATGTGCTGGGGGGCAAGAGTGTGCCTTCTGCAGCCTGAGTCAGAGAGCCTCTCTGAGCAGGTGATACTTTAATTTTTTTTTTTAATTTTTTTTAACGTTTATTTATTTTTGAGACAGAGAGAGACAGAGCATGAACGGGGGAGGGTCAGAGAGAGGGAGACACAGAATCCGAAACAGGCTCCAGGCTCCGAGCTGTCAGCATAGAGCCCGATGAAGGGCTCGAACTCACGGACCGCGAGATCATGACCTGAGCCGAAGTCGGCCGCTTAACTGACTGAGCCACCCAGGCGCCCCGAGCAGGTGATACTTTAGCTGAGAGCTGATGACCAGGCGGAGCTTGTCACGCGACGGTCCTGGGCGAGGCAGGGCCGGTTTGTACACGCCTTGACGTGAGTGAGCATGGTGAGCCCGGAAGACAGGCCAGCCTGGCGCAGGGTGACCAGGAATGTGGCAGCGTGTGTAGGGGGAACAGTGTGTGACCAGAGCTCAAGTGTGCTGTGAGCGTAAGGGTCTCTGTGGGTTGAAAGGAAAGGAGTCTGTGTGGGCCCGTGCTCAGGGCAGCTTTCTGGGAGAGGAGGGCCTCAAACCAGCACTGGGTGCTTCCGGCGCACCCTGGCTCTGTGCTAAGTGCCATGTACAGTTAACTGGAAACGAGACTGGTGGAAAAGCTGGGGAGTTACCTGGGAAAGATCAGCTGGTCCTAGACAAATGGGCATCTCGCTAGGCAGCCAGCTGTAGTTGTCATCCGGGATCTCCTGCAGGCTCAGAAACCCAGCTCAGCTCTGGGAGAGCACCTCCTGTCCTCAGAGCCCCCTCCCCCCACCCCCCACGTGATCAGCAAGGGTGCAGAGGCCAACAGAACAAGCACTAGCTCGTAGACTTACATGGAGAAATTGGGAGCTGATCGAGCACGCTCTTCTGGGAGACAGGCCAAGTGGGACACCTGATTATCATTAGGCCGTTGCTGGGAGATGTGGGATTTGTGCAGGGGGAATTGGTTAGCAGTGCGTGTCCTTGAACTCTGGGAGCCTGAAGACTTGTAGGCATGTCTGGGCTGACCCTTTGCCAGGGCTGGGATGTGTATATGAGGTGACTGCCCTTTGGTGATGGAGCAGGGTGCGTGTGTCTGACCATCCTTTTTCCTTATTGCCATTGTTGTCTGGCCCTTCTTCTGGTGTGTTAACATCAGTCATGGACGTCCATGTAGACTTGGGACCTACTTTTTTTCTTGTGGTGACTTTGTAGTGTTGAGCTCATCCATTAGGGGACCTTCCATTTCACGTTTCCATTGTCTCCCCTGAGTGGTTGGGAGAACCCTAATATTTCCCTTGCGTACCGATACAAAGACCTCACAAGAACCCCGGTTTATTCACTGGTTCAATGAGGATTATCATCCCCACTTCAGGGGCAGTTAGGGCTGTGCTGTGTGACACAGTAGCCACTAGCCACGTATGACTATCCAAGTTTATTTATTTATTTATTTTTTTAACGTTTATTTATTTTTTTGGGACAGAGAGAGACAGAGCATGAACGGGGGAGGGGCAGAGAGAGAGGGAGACACAGAATCAGAAACAGGGTCCAGGCTCTGAGCCATCAGCCCAGAGCCCGACACGGGGCTCGAACTCACGGACCGCGAGATCGTGACCTGGCTGAAGTCGGACGCTTAACCGACTGCGCCACCCAGGCGCCCCTGACTATCCAAGTTTAAATTAATTACAATTAAATAAAAAATCAGTTCCCTAGTTGCATCAGCCACCTTTCAACTGCTCAGTAGCCACCTGTGGCTGGTGGCTCTGTACTGGACAATGAAGAGCTAGAACATTTCCACCATCACACGTGTCCTCTCTGGAGAGTTCAGTGAAATGATGAATATAAAGCATAGTGCATGGTGCCAAGTTCAAGTGGTTGTTGGGATTGGTGGCCTGGTGCTGGGGCAGGGGGGGAGGCTAGAAAAGGTGTGGCCCCTGGCCAGGAGGTTTGTCTAGATGAGATAAGATGGGACATGTCTATGAGTCAACTCATGATAAACTCTTAGCAGACTGGAGGGGCCTGTGTGAGCTGAAAAATTCCTTCTAGGCTCACTGAATCTTGAAGAGAGCCAAGAAGGACTAAGAATGTGTGCAGAGGGTTGGGGTAGGGGTAGGCTCCATGGGACACTGAACCTTGAGCTGGGCCTTGCTTCACTCCCTTAAGAAGGAAACAACCCAGACTTGTTTTTGCACCGCCTCCTCTTCCTTTGTTGCTCCTTATGACTTCAGGATTTTTTCCTAGAATTCATCAGTTGCAAGGAAAAATTAGGGTTCAAAGTTCTGAACTCCCCCTCCCCCCCCCCACTGCAGACTGCCCTCATTGATGTTCTCTGCACTCCTGCCAGCTGGGGGGAGGAGGAAGAAACAGCGATGATCTAAAGAGCATCAGGGGTCTCTAGAACTGCTTGTGCAGGAAGTCTCCTGTTTCCATGACAACTGCTTGACCAGGCCAACACGTCGTGATGGCTTGTACGAGAATTTTCAGTTTTTCGTAAAATATAACAGGAAGGAAAAGAAAATCACAGGAATATTTAGAAGGAATGAATCGAAGATGGATGTGAACGTGTGCATATGGATGCATCATATTACAAAGTAGAAACCATTGGGCCAAAGAGCTTCCTTTTTTATTCATTTAGTCGTCCGTCCGTCCGTCCGTCCATCCATCCATCCATCCGTCCGTCCAACATTTATTGAGCAGCTGCTCTGTGCTGAGCACTGTGCTGTGTGCTCCAGGCCCGGAGACAAAGATGAATGACAGTATCTAGGAGGTCAGTCTGGTGGGAGACACACTCAAATGGAGAAAGTTATGACACAGTGTCATATGTGCTCGTATGCTGGAGTCTAGGCAGAAATGGGGTTCTTTAGGGACATGGAGGGAGAGCCAGAGAATATTCATGGAGCAGGAATATGGAGCTGGGTCCTGCAGGATGAGTGGGAATTCCAGAGGAAACATCATGAGCCCAGGGAAGAGAGGACACATCCAGAGCACGTTTTAATGAGAAATAATGTGACACCCTGCATGTCGGAGTTGTCACAACATGGTGTTGGAAGGTGGCGACGTTGGAGAAGGGAGCGAGACCGGATTGTGAGTGTCATGCGAATTTGGAATTTGGAAACTGACCTATGGATAATTTATGTTCTAGAAAGTTTTTAGTCAAGAGGATGACACAGGTAATCTGGCTGTGGTTAGGGGGATGCATTTAGGGAGAAAAGCCAGAGATTGGGAGACCAGTTTGGAAGCTACTGTGATAGATTAGGAAAGAGTCTCTGAGGGCCTGACATATGCCAGTGGGGGTGGCCAAAAGGAAACAAGTTCTTGAATAACTTAGAGGATAGAGTAGCCAAGACTTGCACTGGATGGAAAATGAATAGGATGGAGGAGCCAGGAAGACTCCATAGTTTCTTACTTGAGTAGCTGGGGTTCAGTGGTCATTAAAGAGACACCGAAGTGTTTGGTGATGAGCCCAGTATAGGGCATGTGAAGTTGGAGGTGTCTAGTATATTCAAGGTGGAACTGTTTCCCTTGCCTTTGGGGAAAATGTGGGCCAGCGGCTTAGGGGGCAGATCTGGGCCCCAAATAGAGGTTATTAATTAATGTAAAACTTTGGGAGTAGGGGAGGTCAGCCAGGAAAGTGTGTAGAGAGAGCAGCAGAAATCTGAAAAAACAAAAAAACAAAAAAAAAACAAAAAAACAATACTCGAGAAATTGGCCAAAATTGTGAAACCTGTTTGGGAAAAGTTTAAGGTGTGTGGTTGGAGAAGGAGGAAGAAAATCAAGACAGATGATATTAAGGAAGTCAAAGACAGTGTTTTAGAAGCGAGGAGTGGGAAGAGCATCACATCTTGCAGAAAGATGTGAAGAAATTAGGAAAAAAGTTAAATGTCTTTTAAATCGACTTTATTTCGATAGGACATGTATATTATTAAATGCATCCATTTTTTTTTTTAAGTAGCCTCCACATGCAGCATGGAGCTTGAACTCGTGACCCTGAGATCAAGAGTCACACACTCTACCAACTGAGCCAGCCAGGTCCCCCTAAAATGCATCCATTTTAAGGATACAGTTTGATATGTAGCCACCAACCACCACAAAGAAGAGTTCTCACTTCTCACCTTGGCAGTCATTCCCACTCTACCCCCAGTATCCTGGCCCTAGGCAACCACCATTTTGATTTTTGCTACTGATAGATTAGCTTTGCTTTTTCTAGAATTCCACACACATGGAGTCATATAGTATATACTTTTATATCTGGCTTTTTCCACCCAGCATAAAGTTTTTGAGATTCATCCATGTTTTTTTTTTTTTGCACGTATTAGGTTATTTCTTTTCATTGCTGAGTAGTATTCCAGGGTATGGATATCTTTTTGCCTGGTGATGGACATTTAGGTTGTTTCCACTTTAGGGCTGTTGGAAACAAAGCGGCAGTGAACAGGCATACACCATGGACAGACGTGTGGGGTAAGTACCTCTGAGTAGAATTTCTGGGTTTCGTGGTAAGGGTATCATCTACTTTATAAAAAACCATCATACTATTTTCCAAAGTTAGGCGTTTTACATGCCAAACAGAAATTTAGTTGTGCTTACAGTTGGTATTGACCGTCTTTTTAATCGGAGCCATTTTAGTGGGCGTATAATAGATCTCATTGTCATTTTAATTTGCATTCCCCTGAAGATGAATGCTGGTAAGCACTTTTCTTTCTTTCTTTTTAAGTTCATTTATTTTGAAAGAGAGCGCGTGTGCGTGCGCATGCAAGAGTGGGGAGGAGCAGAGGAAGACAGTGCAGAGCCTACTTGGGATTCTCTCTCCCTCTGTCTGCCCCTCCTCCTCACTGTCTGTCTGTCTGTCTCTCTCTCTCTCTCTCTCTCTCTCTCTCAAAATAAATAAAGTCTGAGTTAATATTTTGTAGTTTGGTGTATAGATCAAAGGGGTTTTTGTTGTTTTGTTGATCTCTGTCTGTTGTTCCACTTTTACTTATTCTAAAGATTATTCTGTCACTGTTGAATTACCTTGACACCTTTGTTGCACATGAGTTGTCCATGAATGTGTGGTTCTCTTTTTGGACTGTGTTCTGTTCCATTGTTCTGCCTGTTCATGCTTATGATAATGTCTTACTCTTTTGATTATTGTAACTTATGGTATGTCTTTATCAGGTAGAAGTCCTTGAACTTAGTCTTTCCTTCTCATGATTGTTTGCTATTACAATTTCAAAATTGGCTATTGTATCCTTTGCATCTCCATATACATTTTATAATCAGCTTATCAATTAAAAAACCACCCTGGGATTTTTACTGTGATTGCACTAAATCTATAATTCACGTGGGGGAAAGTATCATCTTAATAATATTGGATGGATATATTGGATAATATGGAGCATGGTATGTCACTCCATTTACTTAGGCTTTTAAAATTTCTTTTACTAGTGCTTAGTCCTTTTCATTGTACAGCCATTTTACATGTTTTGTTAGATTTATTCTGAAGTATTTCATATTTTAATGCCATTATAAATATGAGTATTAAAAAAAATAATTTCCTGGGTGTCTGTTTCCAGGAAGATGGAGTAGACATAGTTTTCCTTATTTTCCCTGCTAAGTACAGCTAAAAGCCCTGGGCATTCTATATACGGAGACTATACACTGAACAAACAAGAAAATTCTGAAAGGTGGAGAGAAGGTGGACCGGATAGGGATGTTTGGACACAAAGAATGACATGGCGGTGAGTTCCTGAATTTCCTTTTGCCTGACGCTTCCCAGACTGGATCTGGAGAAGCCTGGAACCTGGAACCGTCAACAGACACAGACAAAAACAAATCCTCAAGCCAAAGGCCCAGGAAATGGGAAGCCTAGCAAGACAGGAATGAAGAGGAAATCCATGCATTCTCAGATAAAGACTAAGAGAGTTTGTCTCCAGCAGCCCTAACCTAAAAGAATGACAAAAACAAGTTGTCTAAACAGAAAGGAAATAAAAGAAATTGAATTTTACAACATCAGAAAGGAAAAAAGAACACTGTAAGAGTAAAAATATGGGTAAATACATAGACTTCTCTTTCTGAGTTTTCTAAATTGTATTTGACAGTTGAAGCAAAACCTTTAGTATGACCTAATGTGGTCCTCAGCGTTTGTAGAAGATACTAGAATGAGGCAGGATAAAGGGGTGTGAAGATTTTAGTACTTAACTCAAACTGGTAGAATGTTAACACCAAGAGACTTTATAGGTTATGTGTAAATGATGAAATAGCTAGAGTAAACACTAAAAAACTTTACAAAGAAATTCACTAAATAACACTACACATAAATTCAAATGGAACTCTACAAATATTCAGGTAAAGCACAGTAAGACAGGAAAAAGAAAACAGAAGTGAAAAGCTGAGAGAACAAACAGAAAACAAATGGCAAACTGAGGCCTTAATATACTAATAATTACATTAGTGGAAATCTCCTAAACACACCAGTTAGAAGAGACTGGCAGAATGGGTTTAAAAGCATGGCCCAATTAGGGGTGCCTAGCTGGCTCAGTCCATAGAGTGTGTGATTCTTGATCTTGTGGATGTGAGTTTGAGCCCAACATTGGGTGTAGAGATTACTGAGAAATATTTTTAAAAAAAAATTTAAAAATAGGGGCACCAGGGTGGCTCAGTTGGTTAAGCATCCAACCTCAGCTCAGGTCATGATCCCATGGTTCATGGGTTTGAGCCCTGCATCAGGCTCTGTGCTGACAGCTTGGAGCCTGCTTCAGATTCTGTGTCTCCCTCTCTCTCTATGCCCCACCTCCCCTTGTGTGCTTGCTCACTCTCTTTCTCTCAAAAATAAGTAAACGTTAAAAAAAAAATAACATAAAAACATGGCATAATTTTTAAAAATATGTCTTATTTATGTGTGTCTACATCTAGGCACTACTGGGGTAGCACAGAGTATTCTTTTTTTTTAATTTTTAAAAAATGTTTATTTATTTTTGAGAGACAGAGCACAAGCAGGGGAGGGGCAGAAAGAGAGGGAGGCACAGAATCTGAAGCAGGCTCCAGGCTTTGAGATGTTAGCACAGAGCCCGAGGCGGGGTTTGAACTCACAAGCTGTGAGATCATGACCTGAGCTGAAGTCAGATGCCCAACTGACTGAGTCATCCAGGCACCCCAAAACATGACCTAATTATATGCTGTTTATAAGAAATACATTTTAAATATCACATGTTAAATATAATAATTATAGATTAAAAGTAAAATGATAGAAAAAAATATGCAAACATTAATAAAAAGAAAGCAGGAGTGGCTATGTTAATATTAGACAAAGTTGACTTTATAACAAAGGAAATTACTAGGGACAGAGAGGGGTATTATATAATGGTGAAAGAATCAATATACCAAGAAGACAGAATCCTAAATGTTTGTGCACCAAATAACAAGATGCAAAATAGGTGAAGCATAAACTGATAGACATCTCCACAGTTACAGTTGGGAGACTTCAACACCCTTTTCTCCCATCCAAGTACTAACCAGGCCCGACCTAGCTTCCGAGATCAGACGAGATCGGGCGCGTTCAGGGTGTTATGGCTGTAGACAACACCCTTTTCTCAACAAGTATAAACAATTAGACATAAAATCAGCAGGGATATACAATTCAATAACACCATCAACCAACAAGATCTGATGGACATTACAGATGTTCTAGAACAATCTACCCAACAACAGCGGAATACACATTCTTTTTTCAAGTGCCCATGGAACTAAGATTGATAATATTTGGGGCCATAAAGCAAATCTCAACAAGTTTGAAAGGATTGAAATCATATAAAGTAAAATTTCTGCCCACTGGAATAAATGGAACCAAACTAGAAATCAGTAACAGAAGGGTGATAGGAAAATCTCCCAACACCTGTAAATTAAACAAGACACTTCTAAATATTTCATGGCTCCAAGATGAATTCTCAAGAGAAATTAAAAAAAAAAAAATGAACCGAATTTAGGTGAAATACAAGATAGCAAAATTTGTAGGATGCAGCTAAAGCAGAATAGAGAGGGAAATTTATAGCACTTACTGTTTCTATTGGGAAAGAGGAAATGTCTCAAATCAATCAATGATCTTTACTCCCACTTCAGGAAATCAGAAAGAGATTTAAAAAGCCCTAAAGCAGGGGAGCCTGGGTGGATTAGTTGGGTAAACATCTGACTTCGACTTAGGGTGATGATCTTGTAGTTTGTGAGCCTGAGCCACAAACAGCTCAGAGCCTGGAACCTTTTTCATTTTCTGTGCCTCTCTCTCTCTCTCTGCCCCCCATCCCACTTGTGCTCTGTCTCTCTCTGTCTCTCAAAAACAAACATAGAAAATTAAAAAAAAAATTCTAAAGCCAATAGAATGAAGGAAATAATGAAGCTAAAAAATTGAGATTGAAAACAGAAAAATAGAAAAAAATCAATGAAACCAAACCTGGTTCTTTGAAAAGATCAACAAAATTGACAAACCACATTACTAAGATCAGTAATGAAATAGGGAATATCACTACAGAATCTGCAGACATTGAAAGGATAATAGAATGCCACAAAATACTCTCTACACACAGATTTGATAATTTAGGTGAAATGTATCAATTCTTTAAAAAGTATAAACTACCTCACTTCATCAAATATTAAAGTGATCATCTGAATAGCCCTGATAGCCCTATAACTATTAATGAAATTGAATTCATAAAATTTCCTGAAAAAGAAGTCTCCAGGTCCAGATGGTTTCATTGGAAAGTTCTAAAAAAATGTTTAAAGAATTAACACCAATTCTATATAATCTCTTCCAGAAAATAGAAGATGAGAGCCATTTCAGTCATTTCTCAATTCATTCTATGAAACCAGTATTGCCCTGATATTAAAACCAAAGACAGTAAAAAAATAAACAAAAAATAAATAAAAGAAAAAAAGAAAATTACAGACCAATATCTCTCATGAATATAGATTCAAAAATACTTAACAAAATAATAGCAAATAGATTTCAGAAATGTATAAGAAGAATTGTACATCACAACCAAGTGAAGTTAATTCCAGAGATCCAGGGCTAGTTCAGTATTTGAAAATAAACCAATGTAATTTACCAAGAAATATTGTATGATCGTATGAATTGATATAGAAAGAATACTTGGCAAAATTCAATACCCATTCATGATAAAAACTCAAGAGACTAGAAATGGAGGGGACTTCTTCAACTTGCTAAAAAACATCTACAGAAAACCTACAACTGACATCATACTTAATGGAAATATTGAATACTTTTCCTCTAAGATCAGAAACAAGGCAAAAATGTCCCCTCTCACCACTGCTAGTCAACATATACTGGGAGTTCATGCCAGTGCAATGAGGCAAGAGAAGGAAATAAAAGGGATATGGATCAGAAAGGAAGGAATAAAACATTTCTTTTTGCAGATGACATGATGGTCTATGTAGAAAATCCCGTGGCATCAACAGCAATAAAACTCAGTGGAACTAATAAATGAGTTCAGTAAGGTTATAGGATACAAGATGAACATATAGAAGTCAACTGTATTTCTTTCTGTATACTATCAATGAGACTGAAATAAAAAAAAAAACCTATATGCCAACTAATTTGGATGTAAATTAAAAAAGAAAGACTTAAAAAATGAAAATCAAAATTAAAAGTAAAAATAGCATGTATAATTACAGGGGTGCCTGGGTGGCTCAGTCAGTTGAGTGTCCAACTCTTGGTTTCGGCTCAGGTCATGATCCCAGGGTCGTAGGATCGAGCCCCATGTCAGGCTCCACGGTGTGGAGCCTCCTTGGGATTCTCTTTCTCCCTCTGCTCCTCTCCTCTGCTCATGCACTCTCAATATTTTTCTCTCTCTAAAATAAAAATGAAGAGGCACCTGGGTGGCTCAATCAGCTGAGTGGCTGACTTCAGCTCAGGTCATGATCTCTCGGTTTGTGAGTTTGAGCCCCGCATTGGGCTCTGTGCTGACAGCTCAGAGCCTGGAGCCTGCTTTGGATTCTGTGTCTCCCTCTCCTGCTTGCACTCTGTCTCTCTCTCTCTCAAAAATAATTAAACATTAAAAAAAATTCTTAAAAAATGAGATAAAAAAAGTCATCACTCACACACACACACCCCAAAAAAAAGAAAAAAGAAGAAAAAAAATACTTAGGTGTAAATGTAACAAAACATGTACAGGACTTGCATGCTGAAAACTAAAAAACATTGATGAAATTAATCAAAGAGATATAAAGAAACATTCTGTGTTCCTGGACAAGAAGATACAATATAGTAAAGATGTCAGTTATCCCCCAGTTGATATATAGATTTAGCACAATTCCTATCAAAACTCCAGCAAGATTATTTTGTATATTTTGACAAGATTATTCCACACTTTCTATGGGGAAAACAAAGGAACCAAAATAGCTAAACAATTCTGAAGAAGAAAAATGGAAGAATCGCTCTGCTTGATTTTTAGACTTTGGGCTGCGTTGATCAGCACTATGGTGGTATTGGCAGAGGAACGCACATACGGTTCCATGGATGCAGAAATAGCCCCACACAAGTATGACCAACTTTTGTTCATTTGTTTGTTTTATTTTTGACAAAGGGATACAAGTCATTTTGGGGAGAAAGGATAGTTTTTGGAACCGAGGGTGCTGGAGTAACTGGATGGATATCTGTAGGCAAAAAAAAAAAAAAAACAACAAAAAAAAACAAAACAAAGCAAGCCTCAAGCCAAACCTCTGTGTACAAAAATAAACTCAAAATGGTTCTTAGATTTACTGTGGAACATAAAACTGTAAAATTTGAGATGATAACATAAGAGACAATCTCTAAGACCTAGGGTCTGGTTGAAGAGTTCTTAGACATGATGCCAAAAGCATGATCCATAAAAGAAAAAATTGTATTACTGGACTGCATAAAAACCCTGTTAAGAGGATGGGGAAATAAGCTATAAGCTGGTAAAAACATTT
Source organism: Puma concolor (assembly GCF_028749965.1). Taxonomy (NCBI): domain Eukaryota; kingdom Metazoa; phylum Chordata; class Mammalia; order Carnivora; family Felidae; genus Puma; species Puma concolor. The sequence goes on from NC_141673.1 coordinate 7,773,537, forward strand.
ACAAACCACATATCTGACAAAAGACTCATATTTAGAATATATATTTTATTTATTTATGTATTTGCATGAATGGGAGAGGGGCAGAAAGAGAGAGAGAACGAATTTTAAGCAGGCTCCATGCTCAGCGAGGAGCCTGATGCAGGGCTTGATCCCTGGACCCTCGGATCATGACCTGAGCTGAAATCAATAGTCAGATGCTTAACTGAGTGAGCCACCCCACTTAGGCTCCCATAGAATATATGTTTCTTTTTTTAAAGTTTATTTATTTTTAAGAGAGAGAGAGAGAGAGAACATGGGGGAGAGGGAGAGAGAGAATCCCAAGGAAGCTCAGCACTGTGAGCGCAGAGCCCAGTGCGGGGTTTGATCCCACGAACTGTGGGATCATGACCTGTGCCGAGATCAAGAGTCTGAAGCTTACTCCATTGACCACCTAGATGCCCCTATAGATTTCATTTTCTAAGTGTTAATTGCTGATACATAGAAATGCTAATGATCTTTGTTTACTTTTCTTGTGTCTTCTTTCCTTGATTAATTAACTTACTAGTTTGAATAGCTATTTTGTAGATTCCTAATGGGTTTTTTTATTTACACAATCATGACACCGAGAATAAAAACAGTTCACTTCTTTCTTGCTAACAATTTTGTCTTTGATTTATTTATTTTTTTGTTTTATATTGCTGCCAAAAGCATCCAGTATAATGTTGAAAAGAATTGGTGAGAATGGAGATTACTGCCTGATTCCTGAGCTTAGGGAGAAATCCTTTGCTCTCATTATATTACACTTATGATGTAATAGCTATTCTTTTGGGTAGATGCTTAGGATTTTTACATCTATGTTCATGAGGGCTACTGGTCTTTTGTTTTCTTATAACTGAAAAAATTTTTGGTACCAGGGTAACATTGATTTCATAAAAATGGGTTGAGAAGTGTTCCTGCTATTTTCTAAAAGAATCATATATGACTTCTGTTATTTATTCCTTATATGTTTGATAGAATTCATCAGTGAAATAATCTTGGCCTGGAAGTTTGTTTGTGGGAAGGTTTGAATTATGAATTGAATTAAAAAAATTTTTTTTTCATGTATATTTATTTTTGAGAGAGACAGCAACAGAATGCGAGTGGGTTAGGGCAGAGAGAGAGGGAGGCACAGAATCCGAAGCAGCTCCAGGCTCTGAGCTGTCAACACAGAGCCTGAGGCGAGGCTTGAACTCACGAGCTGTGAGATCATGACCTGAGCCGAAGTCAGATGCTCAACCGACTGAGCCACCCGGGCACCCCTGAATTATCAGTTGAATTTCTTAAATAGATGTAGAGCTATTTAGACTTTTTATTTTTCTTGTTAGTTTTGGTAATTAAAAAAATTTTTTTAAACGTTTATTTGTTGTTGAGAGACAGAGAGAGACAGAACGTGAGCAGGGGAGGGGCAGAGAGAGAGGGAGACACAGAATCCGAAGCGGCTCCAGGCTCCAGGCTGTCAGCACAGAGCGCGACACGGGGCTCGACTCACAAACCGCGAGATCATGACCTGAGCTGAAGTGAGTCGCTTAACTGACTGAGCCACTCAGGCACCCCAGTTTTGGTAATTTTATGTTTCAAGGAATGTTTCCATTTTATATAAGTGGTCAGATATATTGGCATACACATTAGGATTGCTACATCTTTTTGATGAACTGACACCTTTACCGTCAGGAAATCTCCCTCTTCATCCCTGTTGATGTTCCTTGTTCTGAAGTTTGCTTTTCCTGATATTAATATTGCCATTTCAGTTTTCTTTTAACATCTGTATGTCTGTCTTTCTCCATCCCTTCATTTTTAAACTATCTGTGTCTTTACATTTAAAATGGGTTTCTTATGGAGCGTATATAGTTGTGTTTTGGTCTTTCTTAAAATATGATCTAATAATGTCTACGTTTTAATTGGAGTGTTTGGAACATTTACATTTACTATAAATACTATGGTTGAGTTTAAATCTCACACCTTGCTCTTTTTCTATCTGCTCTTTGTAATCTTTTGCATTAATTTAGTAACTTAAAAAAGTTTTTTTTAAGTTTATTTATTTTGAGAGAGAGAGAGAGAGAAAACAAGCAAGGGGCAGAGAGAGAGGGAGAGACAGAATCCCAAGCTGACTCCGCACTACCAGCACAGAGCTTGATGTGGGGCTCAGTCCCACGAACCAAGAGAGCCGAAATCAAGTTGGACACTTAACCAACTGAGCCACCCAGGCGCCCCAAATTTAGTAACTTTTAAAAGTCTGTTTGAGGGGCACCTGGCTGGATCAGTCCGTAGAGCATGGAACTCTTGTTCTCGGAGTCATGAATTTGAGCCCAATGTTGGTTGTAGACTTTACTTTAAAAAACATGAGAAAGGGGCACCAAGGTGGCTCAGTCAGTTAAGTGTCCAACTCTTGGTTTCAGCTCAGGTCATGATCTCTTGGTTTTGTCTGAGCGCAGAGCCCACTTGGGATTCTCTCTCTTTCCCTCTCTTTCCGCCCCTCCCCTGCTCATGCTGTCCCTGTTTCTCTCAAAACAAATAATAATAACTTTAAAAAAAATACATGAATAAAAGTCCATTTGAAAAAGTCTATTTGTCTTTATATTTAAAGGTTATTTTCATTAGTTTTAGAAATCTAGGCTTAAACCTGTACATTATTTTTTTAAATGTTTATTTTTGAAAGAGAGAAAGAGAGAGAGTGAGCAAGCAGGGGAGAGGCAGAGAGAGAGGAAACACAGAATCCGAAGCAGGCATCAGGCTCCGAGCTGTCAGCACAGAGCCCGACAGGGGGCTCGAACCCACGAACTGTGAGATCATGACCTGAGCCAAAGTCGGAGGCTCAACTGACCAAGCCACCCAGGTGCCCCAACCTTTAAATATGAAGGCAAACAGACTTTTTCAAATGGACTTTTAAAAATTACTAAATTAAAGGTTATTTTCTCTTGTATAGAATTCTATTTCGGGGCACCTGGGTGGCTCAGTCGGTTAGGTATTTGATTTCAGTTCAAGTCATGATCTCACGGTTGGTTGGTTTGAGCTCCGCATCAGGCTGTCTGCTCTCAGTGCAGAGCCCGCTTTGGATCCTCTGTTCTCCTTCCTCTCTGCCCCTCCCCTGCTCGTGCATGCATGAGCGCACGCTGTCTCTCAAAAACAAACATTGGAAAAAAAAAAAGAATTATATGTTGACAGGTTTTTTTAAGTATTTATTTTTGAGAAAGTGCACAGGTGTGGGGGAGGGGCAGAGAGAGAGAGAGAGAGAGAGAGAGAGGGACAGAGAATCTGAAGTAGGCTTCTCACTGTAAGTACAGAGCCCAACTTGGGGCTTGAACTCATGAACCCTGAGATCATGACCTGAGCTGAAGTCAGACGCTTACCTGACTGAGCCACCCAGGTGCCCTGAGAGTTTTGTTTTGTTTTGTTTTTTAATTGACTTCTGACTTGCAGAGTTTCTGATAAGAAATTTACACTCATCTTTGTTCCATAAAGTGTCTTTTTGTCTGCTGGCTGTTTTTTTTAATGTTTATTTATCTTTTTTTTTTAAAAATTAATGGTTATTTTTGAGAGAGACACACACAGAGTGTGAGTGGAGAAGGGGCCGAGAGAGAGAGAGAGAGAGAGAGAGACAGAAACCGAAGCAGGCTCCAGGCTCTGAGCTGTCAGCACAGAGCCCGACGCAGGGCTCGAACCCACAAACCACGAGATCATGACCTGAGCTGAAGTTGGACACTTAACTGACTGAGCCACCCAGGAGCCCCTATTTATTTATCTTTGAGAGAGACAGAGAGCAAGAGAGAGAATCCCAAGCAGGCTCCGGGCTGTCAGCACAGAGCCCGACCAGGGCTCAAACTCACGAAACCATGAGATCATGATCTGAGCAGAAATCGAGAGTCAGACGCTTAACGCTTAACTGACTGAACCACCCAGGCACCCTCTTCTGACTGTTTCTAGCATTTTTTTTTCTTTATTACTCATGCTTTTTAGCAGTTTTCCTATTATGTGCCTTGGTTTTATTTTCTATGTGTTTATCCTGTTTAGGGTTCGTTGAGCTTCTTGGATCTGTGAACTTATGCTTTTCATCAAATTTGCAAATTTTTCTGTCATTTTTTTCAAAAACTATTTTTCCTGGGGCGCCTGGGTGACTCAGTGGGTTAAGCATCTGACTTCGGCTCAGGTCATGATCTCGCGGTTCCTGGTTTTGAGCCCCGCGTCAGGCTCTGTGCTGACAGCTCAGAGCCTGAAGCCCGCTTCGGATTCTGTGTCTCCCTCTATCTGTCCCTCCCCTGCTCACACTCTGTGTTTCTTTCTCTCTCTCCCTGTCTCTCAAAAAAAAAAATTTTTTTTTCCCTACCCCCTTTTCTGGAACTTTAATTACACATATGCTTGATAGTATTTTCGGTCTTTTTTCTCTCCTTTACATTTTAGATGGTTTGTATCGTTGTATCTTCTAATTCACCAATCATAATTTTCTGTGATATTAAATCTTTTGTTAAACCCATTCATTAACTTTCCACTCCAGACACGGTGTTGTTCATCTCTGGAAGGGCCATCTGTTGGCATGAGTGCCCCCCCCCCCGCCGGCTCCCCGCTCAGGACAGCACCCAAGTACTTGTCCTGTGTGTGTGTCCGATCGTACACTCCTTCTGTGGTGTGTCTTTTTTCTTCTTTCCCTCGACCACCTGGTAGCCCTGAGAATCGAGGGTACTGTTCTGTGCCTCGTATTCCAGGATGTCACCACCTACTGCTTCATTTCCTGTGGTTCTCATCACCAGGCCATATATGGAAAATCGTGCCTACCCTGTTGTTTTTGCCCCAAGGACGCAGCCGTCTTTCCCCTTCCTTTTGGCGGTGCTGTTCTATCGGCCTCTGTTGCGTGTGTGAACTAGGAGGAAGGACTAGGATTCACGGCCAGAAATCTCGCCATCACAGGTAATAATATATAGTTGGCTCCTTTTTGACTAATTGGTTGACAGCATCCATGAAGGAAAGAGAAAAACAGTATATGAGTCAGGGCTTTACAGTTTGCAGCATAGTTTCATTAACATGATTTTATGTAATCTTTTTATTGTGATGAACTATACAGAACACAAAATTTACCATGTTAGCCATTTTTTTTTTACTGTTTATTTATTTTTGAGACAGAGAGAGACACAGCATGAACGGGGGAGGGGCAGAGAGAGAGGGAGACACAGAATCGGAAACAGGCTCCAGGCTCCGAGCCATCAGCCCAGAGCCCGACGTGGGGCTCGAACTCACGGACCGCGAGATCGTGACCTGAGCTGAAGCCGGACGCTTAACCGACTGAGCCACCCAGGCGCCCCCATTTTAGCCATTTTTAAGTGTGCAGTTCAGTGGCATTAAGCACACTCACGTTGTCCCACAACCCAAACTGAACTCCGTATCCATTAAACAATAATCTCCCAGTCCCGTGTCCCCAACGCCTGGCCATCACCATCCTATTTGCCACCTCTATGAATTTGACTAGTTGGGTACCTCACACAGTGGAAACATAGAATATTGGCCCTTTTGTGTCTAGTTTATTTCACTTGGCATCATGTCTTCATGGTTCGTCCATGTCGTAGCATTTGTCGATTTTCCTTGCTTTTTAAGGAATAATATTCCACTGTATGGATATACCCCATTTTCTTTATCCATTACATCCGTTGATAGACGCATGGGCTGTTTCCACCTCTTGGCTATTGTGAATAATGCATAATGCTGCCATGGACACGGGTGTCCAAATATTTGTTCAAGTCCCTGCCTTTAATTCTTTAGTGTATCTACTCAGAATTGGAATTCTTGGCCAATAGGATAATGTTATGTCTAATTTTTGAGGAACTGCTATCCCGTCTCCACAGTCGCCGTACCATTTTACGTTCCCACCACCAACACGCAAGAGTTCTGGTCTCTGCACATCCTCACTGGTACTCGTTTATCTTTACAGCTGCTTGGTGAGGAATGTGGACAACATTCTCTCCATTTCACAGCTGAGACCATTGAGGTCGAGTTGCTTGCCTAAGGTTACAGACTGGTGAGTTGTCTCCATAGTCATTAGTCCAAACCTTTTGATTTTTTTAAATGTTTATTTATTTATTTATTTTTTTTTTAAATTTTTTTTTTTTCAACGTTTATTTATTTTTGCGACAGAGAGAGACAGAGCATGAACGGGGGAGGGGCAGAGAGAGAGGGAGACACAGAATCGGAAACAGGCTCCAGGCTCTGAGCCATCAGCCCAGAGCCCGACGCGGGGCTCGAACTCGCGGACAGCAAGATCGTGACCTGGCTGAAGTCGGACGCTTAACCGACTGCGCCACCCAGGCGCCCCTAAATGTTTATTTTTGAGGGAGACAGAGAGAGAGAGAGAGAGAGGGAGACCTTGAGTGGGGGAGAGGCAGTGAGAGGGGGACAGAGGATCTGAAGTGGGCTCTGTGCTGTCCGAGCAGAGCCCAATGCGAGTCTCGAACTCATGAACCGTGAGATCATGATCTGAACCGAAGTCAGACGCTTAACCAACTGAGCCAGCCAGTTGCCCCCAAACCTTTTGATATTTCTTTATTGAAATATAACTGGCATGTAGCACTGTGTCAGTTTGAGGTGGGCAATGCGTTGATTTGCTACACTTACTTATTGTGATATGATTACCACCATTTTAGCTAACACCTCTTATGTCACATAATTATTTGTTTCTTTGTGGTGGGAGCAATTCAGAGCCAGCCTATCGGTGCCTTTGAAGTTGATAATACAGAACTGTTGACTATAATCACCGTGCTGTGCTTTAGGTCTCCAGGATGCGTGCGTCTGCTAGTTCCAAGTTTATAGCCTTAAACAGCAGATGCCCCAAGTCTGTCCACCTCTGGGCTTCTGGTAACCATCATTTATTTGACTCTGTTTTTACGCATTTGACTTTTTTTGGATTCCCCATATAACTGAGAGCCTGCAGTATTTGTCTCCCTCTGTGTGACTTACCTCACTCAGCATAACGCCCTTCAGGGCCACCGATGTAACAAATGGCAGGATTTCTTTCTTTCTCAAGGCGGGATACCACCCCGTTGGTACCTATCCCAGGCCTCCTCGACGCGTTCATCTGTTGGCACTTGTCTCCCAAACCTTTTGATTTTACGGTTTACTTTGGCTGTCGCTTCATTTTGGTTTTTTTGTTTTGGTTCTTCCTTCTTCTGTCTCCAGGGGTTCTCACACACAGTAGGCCTTCAGTGCTTCATAAATGGGCAATGACTGAGCTGAGGTTTAGGGTTTTAGCTGGGAGATGTTATCTGCTGCTTTTTCTCCCTTTTGGGTTAATTTCTGCATAGCCAGGAAGAAGGATGACAAATTTCCCTCTCAAAAATGTCAGGCTTAGGTAAAATCATTGTATCACTATCGAGCATTTATGAAGTACATTATTCACTTTTTTCTACCCCTCTCTCTCTATTTTTAAGGATTGTATTATTAAGTTATCTCTGCACCCAGCGTGGGGCTCGCACTCACAACACTGAGATCAGGAGTCTTACACTCCACTGACTGACCCAGCCAGGAGCCCTTCTATCTGTATTTTTAATAAAAGATTCCGGCGATCTTAGAGGTCTGTTTCTTCCACTGAGTAGAAACTCACGTGCACCCCAAGGGAGCCCCGCTTCTCCTGGGACAGACTTTGCCCAAATCTGCACCTGACAACAGGTCTTCCTCTCAATGATCCCGCAGACCCACTCTTTCTGACTTTCCAGGCCTCCCGCCTGCCCACTGAACACCCCTGGAACTTCAGGTGGGGCTCTTGGGAGGCGGCTCGAAAGAGCACTGTCCCTCCGGCTGGTCTGTGGCCTCCTTTTGAATTGAGATCTAATTCACATATCGTAAAATTCACCCTTTGAAAGCTTACAATTCGGTGGTTTTTAGTACTTTCAGGGCTGTGCAGCCATCATCACAGTCTAATTCCAGAACATTTTCATCACCCCAAAAAGAAACCCTGTACCCATCAAGAGTCTCTCCTCATTCTCCCCTTTCCTGAGCCCCTGGCAAGCACTGCTCTACTCTCTTTCTGTGTGGATTTGCCTGTTTGAAACATCTCATATAAATAGAACCATATAGTATGTCGTCTTTTGTGTCTGGCTCCTTTCACTGAGCACGATGTGTTCAACATTCAGCCAGGTTGTTGTGTAAATCCCTCCTTCCTTGCTTCCAGGGGCTGGATCCTATTCCATTGGATGGACATTTGAATTGCTTATTTTTTCAGCCTTTATGAGTAATGCTGCCATGGACATTTGGGCACAAACTTTTGTGTGAACGTATGTTTTCAGTTTTCTTGGGTATATAACAAGGAGAGGAATTGCTAGGTCATATCGTAACTCTGTATGTAACTACTTCTTATGTTATGGACAGACATTTACTGAGATAAATTTTCTGCAGTGTATAAATCATTCCTACGCATACAGATATTTAACTTTTTAGAGGAACTGCTACAGTTTTCCAAAGTGGCTGCACCATTCTCCACCCCACCAGCGGTGGGTGAGATTCCACTTTCTCCACATCCTCGCCAGCACTGGTTATTGTCTATTTTCGATTATGGCCATTCTGGTGGGTGTGAAGTGGCATCTCATTGTAGTTTCGATTTATTTGTGTTTCCCTAATTACTAATGACGTTGAGTATCTTTTTGTTGTCGAGAACTGACCTCTGTGCTCCTGCTCCGGAGCCGAAATAGAACACGAAGACAGTTTGGTGATAAAGAGCGACGATAATTGTATTACTTTGCCAGGCAGGAGAGGTTGCCACAGGCTGATGTCTTCAAAACTGTAGACCAGGGGCACCCGGCTGGCTCAGTCAGTGGTGGAACGGGCGACTCTTGATCTTGGGGTTGTGAGTTCAAGCCCCACAATGGGTATGGAAACTGCTTTAAAAAAAAAGAAGAAAAAAGAAAAACTGTAGAGCCGCCTGGGGTGAAAGGCTGAAGGGTTTTATAGGAAAACACAGGATCTAGGCTGTTTTGATAAGAATCTGGTATGTGCTGCCAGCCACGATCCTTCGTCATGTCTTCAAGGTGGTCTCATGACCAGCCCTGGCAACAGCTGTCTGAATCTTGTTACTAAGTATACATTGAGGTCACCGAGATGTCTATATTGATAAAAAGTTCCTGGAACAAAGGATTCTACAGAACAACAAGTGAAGGTGGAGGAGGAGGCTTCAAAAATGAAGAAGAGAAGAATTCCTCAGTTTAAAGTCAGCCTTTTGCTGAAGCTTTAGTGTGTCTATCTTTATGTCTATGCATCTGTACTTTTTAAAAAGTTTTTATTTTTAAGTAGTCTCTACACCCAACATGGGGCTTGAACTCACAACCCTGAGATCAAGAGTTGCATGCTCTACTGACTGAGCCAGCCAGGCGCCCCAACACTTGTACTTTTATAGCCGTTTCATTTTCATGTGCTGATTACCCATTTGTATCTCATCTTTGGGGAAACATCTATTCAAATCTGGTGCCCATTTTTTTCATTGGGTTATGTATCTTTTTTTTTTTTTATTGTGGAGTATGAGAGGTTTTTTTTTTTTTTTTTAAGATGATACATCATGATGATTCCATTTTTTATTTTTTATTTTATTTTATTTTTTTAACTTTTATTTATTTTTGAGACAGAGAGACAGAGCATGAACTGGGGAGGAGCAGAGAGAGAGGGAGACACAGAATCTGAAACAGGCTCCAGGCTCTGAGCTGTCAGCACAGAGCCCGACGCGGGGCTTGAACTCACGGACCGTGAGATCATGACCTGAGCCGAAGTCGGACGCCCAACCGACCGAGCCACCCAGGCGCCCCATGATGATTCCATTTTTTAAAGTTTATTTATTTTGAGAGAGAGAGAGAGAGCGAGCGAGCGAGCAGGGGAGGGGCAGAGAGAGAGAGAGAGGGGGAGAGAGAATCCCAAGTAGGCTCCACGCTGTCAGTGCAGAGCCCAAAGTGGGGCTTGAACTAATCAATTGCTGAGCCACCCAGGCGCCCCTTGGTATCAGAGTTTTTATATAGTCCAGATACACAGACCCTTATCAGATAGAATTTGCAAATACATTATCCCATTCCATGGGAGTGTTTTCACTTTCCTGATACTATCCTTTGATGTACAAGAGTTTCAAATTATGTTCAAGTCCAATTTTTTTCCTGGTTGCTTGTGCTTTAATTTAGGTAATTATTGACTAATCCAAGGTTATGAAGACTTATACCTGTTTTCTTCTATGACTTTTGTAGGTTTGGCTGTTACATTTTGAGTTAATTTTTGTATTTGGCATGAGGTAGAGGTCCAACTTCTTTCTTTCACATTGTGGATATCCCATTGTCCCAGCACCATTTGTTGAAAAGACTATTCCTTCTGCATTGAGTTCTCCTGGCACTCTTGCCAAAACTCAACTGAAATATTTGGGTTTATTTCTGGACTCTGTTCCATTGATCTAAATGTCTGTCCTTATGCTACTACTGTTATCTTAACAACTTTGGATTTGTAGTTTATTTTGTATTAAAATTTTTTACAGTGAAAAAGTTTAAATTTGGCCAGTTGGACTCAGTTTAGATGATCCCAATTTTGTTGGCAATATCCAAAGCATCCTCCTAGTCAGGAGCCATTGGAACATATGCCATCTTCTCTCTGCCGGGCCTGATCAGGGTGTTGGCCTTGGCCACATCAGTGTCATAGAGCTTCTTCACAGCCTGTTTGATCTGGTGCTTGTTGGCCTTAACATCCACAATGAACACAAGTGTGTTGTTGTCTTCTGTTTTCTTCATATCTGACTCAGTAGTCAGGGGGAACTTGATGATGGCATAGTGCTCAAGCTGGTTTCTCCTAGGGGGCCTCTTTCAAGGATATTTGGGCTGCCCTAGGAGACACAGTGTCTTGGGCCATAGGAATGTGGGTGACGTGCGGATCTTCTTTTTTTGTTTTAAAGTGTATTTTTTTTTAATGATCTCTACCCCCAATGTGGGGCTTGAACTTATAACCCCAAGATCAGGAGTTGCGTGCTCTTCCGATTGAGCCAGACAGGAGCCCCGGATCATCATCTTCTTCTTCTTCTTCTTCTTCTTCTTCTTCTTCTTGGTGACTGTGGACGCCTCTCAGCACCACTTTCTTGGCATTCAAAGCCTGTGCTTTCAGTTCAGCTTTGGGAGGGGCAGGGGCTTCCTTCTTTGCCTTTAGCGCCATCTTCGTGAAATGTAGATTTGTAGTTTAAATTTGAAATTTGGAAGTATGAGTCCTCCAAATTTATACTTCTTTTTCAAGATTGTTTTGGCTATTTGGCTCCTTTGCATTTCCATATACAATTTAGGATCGGCATCTCAGTGTCTTCCAAGGAAAAAGAAAAAAGCCAGCAGATAATTTGGTACGGGTTGCATTGAATCTCTAGGTGGGTTTGGAGCGTAACCTTTGCCCAGCATTAGTGAGGTCTTCCCAGTCTTCTGATCCATGAACGATGTTTTTTTGTTTTTTTGTTTTTTTTTTTTCAGTTTTCAGTGTACAAATCTTACACCTCTTTTGTTAACTTTATTCTTAAACGTTTTATTACTTTTGATACTGGTCTATGCTCTTTAACCAGGGTGACCTCATCATGAATGTAGCATTCCAGGACACCATCCATCTGGTTGTAAAAGAAGTCTGGGGAACTTATCTTTATGATTCCTTGTTCCCTGCACCCCCTCTGCTGCCCTCCCCCCCTCAGGTTTTAGTCTGTATGTTGCATTTGCTTGGAATGGGGCCCCTGTGTTGTATGTGGTTAATTTGATGCCGTCATTAGGGCTTCTCCCTATTAAGGGGGATGAATGATACGGAGAAGAGAGGCTTTGGAGCTCCACAGACCTTTGACTGTGGGAAGCCATTTACTGGCTGTGCGACCTTGAGCGACTTGTCACTTTTCCTTTGTCTGTTGGGGCTGTGTATAAGCAAGGTAAATGGAAGCACCTGGAACACTACTCGCCCCCATTGGGTCCACTTCCTAGACTGATGTGTTATTAACAGCCCAGAGACTTGGGCCTTTCAGCTCTTCCCAACTTTTCGTGGTGAGAATATTCAAACACAGAAACATTGAAATCAGCTTCTTGTATTCCTGATTCTGGATTCATCCTTACCTACCCCCCTAACACTGACCCTGGCCTGGGGAAGGACAGCTTTCCCCCCTTCCCGCTTATTTCCGCCCCTACTCCCTCTTTACAACATTGTAGTGAAAATGATTGAACACTTCAACCCAGCTGTCCTTAGCTAGAGGCTAGTATTTACTGCTTGGAAATAGCTTAGAATTCTGAGTTATTTCCCTGTTGGGGGCTCCGATTAATCCTGGGCCCCTAGAACTAGGGAGAAAACGGGTGGGCAGGGGTCTTTCTGTAGCAGGTGTGTCCACCCTCTTCTGTAATCTGGTGTCAAGCGGACCTTGAAGCTGTTTTTCCAACAGGGTCGGATTCTTCTCTCTCCTTACTCATGCTCCACCTTTTCCATCTTCCCTCCAAGGTTGGTTTTTAAATTTTCTTTTAGTATCGCATGTATTGTAAACTGTACACCACCACACAGGGGCTCGGCCTTGGGACCCTGTGATTAAGTCGCATCTCTACCGACTGAGCCAGCCAGGCAGGCGCCCTTCCAACATCCATTTTAAGTACTATCCTTTCCAGACTTTCCCATCAGCAGGTTTTGCCGACTTGCACCTGTTCCCTGCTTGTACCATCAACGCTTTCTACTTTTATCCCCCTTAAGCATCTTTTTTTCTTGCAGGGCTGCGTCCTGTCCTTGTGTGCCATCCTGCCTGGCACAGAACGGAGGTGCTCCAGGTGTATCTGCTGGACCACCGAGCCAAGGCAGGTAGGTGCGTGACATTTTCTGGAGTGGTCTCTGGTTAATGCTCAGCGCGCGAGTTCATCTCACATCGAGATGCTGGTTATTTTTGTTGAGACAATATAAAATAGAATAGGTGTTTGAATTAAGCTCCTCGAAGATCTTTCTTTAGTCCTTAGTGGACTGTGGTAAAGCTCTACGACAAAAACAAGGACTGCCCGATGACGCCAAAGCAGCTAACAGTATTCTGCTTTTTAAGTTTCTAATGATTTAGTTGGAGACCTCTTCATTCTGTAAACACCTAGCACAATACTGGACTCATTGTTGTAATCTCTTAGGTTTCCAGATTTTACTTCCACACATTTTCCTCTCTTACATCCTCACCCCGCGTCCCCTCTCATCGACTTACTGGTTAGCAGGTAGCAAAACCAAAGTGTAACAGAGGGTAAGCACTTATGTCGCCCAAGGCAAGTGCTGTTTTCTCAAGGAGCTACTTCTGACTTAGGTATGATCCAGCTGAGGTGCTCACTCTTATCCCTGTAAGGTCCTATGTCAGGCTGTGAAAAGCTAATGAATATCAATTAAAATTGGTGAAATTGACATTTAGCTGGTATTTGGTTTTTCCCCTGAACTTTGGATAAATTTACCAAAATCTATTTGTGAATTCACTTTATGTAATAGTGTAGGAAGGCTGCAAACTAGTGCTTTTGTTTTTTCCTCTGAACCCCACGTACCAGACATTGAATCAGATCAATGTGTGCTAAGACAAAGATGTGATGGCAAGAAGTGAAACAAGGTCAGGTATCTGTCTCACACAGTTTATTTAACAATAGGTAATAAGAAATCAAATTTAACAGTCTATACAGTGATCCAAAGTTCATATTTATAAGTAATCAACTTTAATTGCATGATTTACAACAGTTGAGGGTTTTTGCTTTCTATTTTCAAGTTTTACAGAAAGTGTGTGTGTGTGTGTGTGTGTGTGTATGTGTGTATGGGGGGTGGGGGCAGGGTAAGGAGGAAGAAAGCAAGCAAAGAAGAAACCCCAGGGATATTTTGCATGTTAAAATCATCCCGCTGGAATCGTTTCTTACCCTCTTTTTAATTTTTTCCTTTGTTAGATGTAAAAATAACGAAAAAAATTCTTTCAAGAAACAGAACCACAATATATAATACATCAATTTGGCAGCTGCCCCTGTATATTTTGAAAAAGTCATTTTTCTCTCTACATGTACAAATTATTTTAATACTTGAAGTTTTTACGCTCAGACTTACGGAATAGAAAATTTTCTGGAGCACAAAAGTTGACTTGAGGGGAGGAAAGGAGTTTTTTTTTTGTTTTTGTTTTTTTTTTTTTTTACATTTTTAAAAGAATGAACATCTTTGCACCCAGAGAAAAAAAATTGGTATTTTAATATATATTTATATATATTTATATATATATAGAATGTAATTTTAAAGTAACATTAACCCCTTTTGTCCTCTGGTTTTAGAAATGTTCTAACTCTTCCATAAAGTGAGGAAAATAGGGAAAAATGTCAACCATCTGCACCAGTAAATAATAACTATTAATATTACATATTTTCATTAATTTAAAAAAAATAATAAAACCTATTGGAGGTGCAAGGCAGGAGCATATGGTTGGCTTCACGGACCTCAGCCTCCTCCCAGTGCACACTTGAACCACACACACAAGGGGGGAAAAAAAGGCTGGTGGGAAACCAGCCATAACAAAAATATATTCTTTGTATTCTATCATCCCTCAGGTTCATCTCGCATGTTTGCTTTAAACCACAAACAGCTACTGCACAGTTCTTATGTGTTCCACGGAAAATTGTCTTTTAGGCTAAGAAAGATTCAAAAAAATTGTTTTCAGTACAAAAAGTCTTGTTAAGAGAAAATAATTTTTTTGCTCCCAAAATACTACAAGGTGTCTCTAGTGTATGTCTAGTGTACTCTGTGAGAGGTTTGAATTCAAGTCTGAGTTATCGGTGCTGAGTCCCAGGTCCGTGGCGCTTGCACCATGGAGGTTTGCCATGCCTGGATTGCTAGCGAGCTGAGAAAGCATTGAACTCTGGTCCGGGCTGGCAAAATGCCCTTGTTCCATGGGGTTGGCCTGGGCAGCTACCAGTCCAGGATGTGGAGAACTGGTCTGTGGGGACACGTGGTGTGGAGAAGGCTGAGGCTGCATCCTCGGGGAAGGGCTGGAGTGGGGGGGCTGGGACTGTGGCCGTGGAGAAGGGACAGGCTGGGGTGAACGCACTTGATTGGAGAGAGAAGAAGGGATCTGCTGGCCTTGGAGGTGTGGGGACTGAGCCTGGTTTGGGAGCATATGCTGTTGGGGGCTCATGGGGTTGGGCTGAGCGGGGGACCCCATCTGTTGCTGGAGGAGTCGCTGCTGATACGCCTGCAGACTGGCTCCTGCCTCGGCTCCCAAGGCCTGGGGGAGCTGGCCCATCGGTCCCATGTTCCCTTGTTGCATCTGTTGCATGTGATGCTGCATCCGCTGCTGCTGCTGCTGCTGCTGCGGTGGGGGGTAGCCAACTCCCTGGGGTTGCTGGAACTGGTTGTGGTTGGCCATTCCAGGGCCGATTCCGGGCCCGGCTCCCTGCTGCTGCTGCTGCTGCTGCTGCATCATCTGCTGCCGTCTCAAGAGGTCTCGGAACTGTGAAGGCATGGCGTTGTGATTCATGTTCATCTGCTGAGCCTGGGGGCTCATCCCTCCCATGGGTGGCTGGAGTTGCTGCTGCGGTGGCTGCTGCTGCGGCAGGCCGGCCCTCTGGACGCCTGCCTGCATGGGGTTCATGTTCGGCATGGCCGGATTAGAGTGGACGCCCTGCTGGCCCGGCATGGTAGGTGGCTGCAGCCCCGGCTGGCCCTGGGGCATGCCAGGCTGCCCGGGGAGGGGCTGTTGGTTAGAGTTGGCATACTTGGCAGCCCGCTGCTTGATGAACGCGGCCAACAGCTGGGGGTTGGCGTGAAGGATACTAAGCACCTGTTGCTGCTGTAGGGGAGAGCTGGGAGACCTGAGAGTCCGCAAAAGGTTTTGTAAGGCTTGTTGAGACACAGTGCCTGGTTTGAGAGGGCTCACGCCTACCTGGCCCAGTCCCGGTTGGGGAGCCATATTCAAGGGCTGACCGTGCTGGGCCACTGACATCATGGCCGGCCTTGGCATCCCGGGCTGTAGTTGCTGGGGTTGAGGCAAGCCTCCTTGGGCCCACGGCGGCTGTTGCTGCATGCCCGTGGGCCCCATCCCTGGCTCCAAATGCCCACTGGGACCTCTGGCCATGGGGGGTGGGTTCATACCCATGGGGGCCATCGGAGTCATCTGGGGCATCTGGTGCTGGATTGGCCTCTGAAAAATTTGCACGTGGGCCATCTGGCGCTGCGTCTCAGCCGCCCTCTGAATCTGCATTGCCATTTCCACTGCCGCAGGTGGGGGCCCCGGAAGGGGTGGCTGAGCAGTCTGAGGGGGGGTCGGAGGGGTCACCTGGCCCGCCGCCTTACCCTGGGAGACAGGGCCAGGAGCCTGAGTCCTAGGCAAGTAGGGTGGCATGCTGTTGGGAGGGGTAGGCTGGGGCTGAGAGGGGGGCTGGGGTTGGGGCGTCTGCGGGGTGGTGGGCTGCTGGCCGGTGGGCGTGGTGGGCGTGGCGGGAGTCGGGGAGGGCAGGCCTTGTTGCTGCCCCACCACGCCGGTCCGCTGCATGCTGGCCATCCTCCTGCGGAGCATCTGGGCCTGCTGCAGCCGGTGCTGCAGCTGCTGCTGCCGGAGCTTTTGCTTGATGTTGAGGCAGAAGGGCACCGGGCACTTGTTCTCCTGGCAGTGCTTGGCATGGTAGCAGCACAGGGCGATGAGCTGCTTGCAGATGGGGCAGCCTCCATTGGTTTTCCGCTTGCAGCCCTTGGTGTGCTGCACGACCCGCTTCATCTTCTGGCAGGACGGCAGCGAGCAGTTGGCGTTGCGGCACTGGCAGGCGTGCACCAGGGACTGGATGCAGCGCTGGATGCTCAGGCGGCGAGAGTCTCCTGGGCTCTGGGTGGCCGCGGCCTGCTGGCTGTTGCTCTCGTCATCTAGGCCGAGACCTAGTTTCTCCATTTTGTGGTCATGGTTTTTAGTGTTATAGCAGGTGATACACAAATCGTAATCCTGGGGGAGAAACAGGCACAGTCAACTCTCTAAGATTTAAGTCATTCAGAAACATTGCATGTATTCTGCTGGGGTCCCAAAGGCCCCTTTGAGAAAGACTCTTCAGCTCTACCATGAAAATCTGAGAAGCAGGCCCGTCCCACTCTGCGCTACTTTTCACCCCTGGCACCGAGCGCAGCCCTGTGTGACATCTGTAGGCACTGCCTCTCAGGAACCCACAACACCCCAGCACCCTCTGCTCCCCACCCCTGGGGCCCACCTCGCACACGGTGCAGTGCCAGCGCGTCTCCACGTGGTGCTTGCACTCGTTGCACGTGTAGACAAAGCGGTCCTGGCTCTGGGTGTGCAGCTCCACCAGCATACACATGGTGGACCACTGGGCTCTGCGCAGTGAAGAGAACTCCAGGTGCTTGTCCCTTGCGAGGGTGAGGAAGGCATCCCGCCCATCCATCAGATCGCAGGGGATGAGGGGGTCAGGGTCGACAATGGGAGGCAGGGAGTTGGCGGCAGGGCCGGCGATGAGACGGATCACAAAGAAGACCTGTGAAGCAGACAACCTCAGTCTGACTCTGGAACAAGAGCGCCGCGTGGCACCAGGCCAATGGCAGCAAACAGGTGAGTCGAGCTGAATGCCCGTGAGGCCGGGGCCACTGGAAGAGCTTACAATCACACAAGGTCCCACGATATAGCCCTTGCTTTCTCCTGCTCACAAGCCTCTCGTCTCTTCTCTGAGAACGACTACAATGGGCCTGAAATCGACAACTTGTTACCTTCTCATTAATAATCCCTTCAAAACAAGAAGGGTCTGGGGCAAGCACAGTGCGTGGACAGTGCACATTTTGCCCCAAAGTGGTCTACTCTAAGACCGAATCCATGGTTGGACCTGAATCGAGAGGGAACAAGTCAGACAAATCCAAATTGAGGGACATCCTACGAAACACTTTTTGGCCTTGACTTACAACAAACGGCCATGTTATGAAACAAAAGAAAGCCAGGAACCGAGACGTGGCAGCTCAACCTGACACACAATCCTTAACTGGAGCGGAAGGGCCAGACATTAGATGGTGGCACTGGGGGAAGTCTCCTGAGTGTGAAGCCACAGTGTGGTTAAGCAAAGGAGGTCTTCTTCCTTAGCTTGAATGGGATAAAGAAAAGATGTAGCAAAACACGAACAATTGGTGAATCTCAGCGAGGGCTATGGCAGGGGGTCCACTATGCAACTCTCCGCAAGTTTGAAATGTTAAAAAGTTGGTGGGGATGGGAAAGAAAAAACAAAACAAAACAAAACCTTCTTAGCTCTTGCTGCAGAAACAGCAAAAGTTTTGTTCATTAAATTCTGAAAGGACCCAATCACCATGAACTACTATAACCATTAGTGTAAAGGCTGCAACAGGAAGCTGATATTGTAGGTCTATTTTACATTAACTAGTCTCTAAATGTGAAACCTCATTACACTGAAAAATGTACCTTTAAGAGATCAGGACCTTGTGAGCAACTGTGGTACTGGACACTATATTCTACCAGTTTCCCAGAGACCAGCGAACTGGCAGTAACACTTGTAATATACTTGGGCAGCAGTGTTTGCATAAAACAAGAGCCTTAAGACACATTTCCAGAAAAAGAACATACAGCAAGAGAGCACACTTAGTAGAGACACATCTCAAACAGATGCCAAAAGTTAAAAGCATCAAAGAACCTTGACGTGCGCTAGACCTTGTAATATTGTGGCTCAAAGAAAGCATTCAAAGCAAGGAAGAGCATTTTGAAAATGTGACACACAGGAAAGCATTGAATCTAACAAGTGGGGAATGCCTGTACTAAATCACTCAAAACAGAGGCAAATAAAATCATCTGGTGACTCCCTTGGAAATCTTTACTATGGCCAACCTTCCAGTAACGATCATGATTACTTCCATTGTATGTTACCCTCCAGCTAAGACAACAAACCCAAGTTGACGACCTCAGACTCTAATTCCCACTATTTACATCTTCAGAGTAAATAAAATCATAGACTACATCCACAACTTAAGTCAAACGTATTACAATGTACTCTAAGGGTACTTCCCAACTATTCTGTTATGCTAGAATCTTGTGACACAAAATATTGCTTGAAATAGTAACTATTAATGGTTGAGAATATCAAATGAGGCACCCACTAGAACTCAGAAGTCCTGACGGTTACAAACAGAATTGGACAGGGGGGTGCCTGGGTGGCTCAGTTGGTTAAGTGTCTGACTTCAGCTCAGGTCATGATCTCATAGTTCCTGAGTTTGAGTCCTAGGTCGGGCTCTCTGCTGTCATCACAGAGCCCACTTCAGATCCTCTGTCTCCACCCTCTCTTTGCCCCTCTCCCACTCATGCTGTCTCTCAAAAACAAACAAACGAACAAAAAAACCCCAGACAGGCTATGCTTATGCTTTTAATGTATGAAGCACGATCCAAAGCCATCAAGATTTCTAACACAGCTGCAAATCAAAGCATCCGTATCACTTCCTGTTCTTACCTCCTATTCTAGCTAGCCTCTTTTCTTCCTTCTTACTCCTCGGATGATTTCTTTCTTCTGAATTTCAAATGGTCTGTTGTGCTCGTGTTTAATGCCAACCATGGTAGGCAGTGTTTCAGAACCCCTGCCCTGCTTTTCCTCCCAAAATGGCCACACCTTACCTCTTTGTGTTTTTCCATTGTGGCATACAGCTTCTGTGAGAGGTCGTTGGACACATTGGGCATGCCTGGCTTCTTCTTGTTGCCCCTACTGAGGCTGCTCTTGTTTTTGCTGGTTTTCTTATTATTTTTCTTTTTAGCATTTTTGCTGTCTCCCTTTGTCACCTGCAGGTTAACAGAGGGGACAAGAAAATGTTAACATTTTTGTTAAGAAGTGATTTGAATAATACTAATGGTAGAAGGATCCTCCTTTTCTTTGACACTAGAGATTCTAATCTTATGCCTTCTGCCAACTTTTACACGTACCCTATTTTTTAAGCTGTTACTTACGGTGAACTAAAGTTTACTAAAGTTTTTGTACTAATTTTCTCCCAGTGAAGAATCCCTACACTAAGATCCCTCAATAAGGCAATGGCAGTCTTAGCTTTTTGACAAGAGCCTCACAGTTTGTGGAGACTCCTGAGATCTATCCATCCTATTCCAGAATTGAGGACAGGGAACAAGGAGTAGCAGTGTGGGATACTGAAGAATACACTGGAAGCAGGGAGCCAAACACCTTGGTTTCATTTCCTTCCACTCACATTCTAGAATTTTATGAGTCTACTGTAAAAAATAAAACAACAGCTTGAAAAGACAACTCAAACTACAAGGCTATGAAGAGTTCAACAGGCTACTTAAAGGGTGACTTTAGTAGTTTGGACTCAACGAAGACCATTCTAGCTACGCTATGGAGAAATAACTGACCAGGAAAATCTCAGATGGTCCTCTGACAAAAGCCAGGTCGTGTATGGACGACTGGCAAACTCTGGCCCAGGCCTGTTTTCATATGGCTAAGAACGGTATGTACATGTATAAAGTAGTGTTAAAAAAAAAAAAAAAAAGCCCCAAATATTCACGATCAGGATCTTTACAGGAAGTACTTTGCCACCCCCTGTTCTATATAGGTGATTCTTCTATCAGTTTTTCAGGGTTTCCTTCCTTCTGTTTTCCATTACCAGAAATCCAAAGTTCCATTTTAAAAGGGGGGGAGGGCAACATCTGATGTTAAAAAGGTTTAAAACCATGGAAAGAGAACATTAGTAACTTATCTAAGCCAATTATTTCTTGACCAATTTAAGAAGCTCTTTCACACCTGAGAGCTTTAGACCTAGTCAAAACTTGAAGCCCGCTCCTGATTACCCATGAGAATCAAGGCAGAAGCTGGAAAGAAAATGCAAAGCCCTTACATCTGTGCTTTCGTTGCTGGTGTTTTCTTCTCTCTTTCTCTCTTCCTCCTCCTGTTCCAGTTCTTTAATGCTCTCTTCCAGAACATTGGGCCAGAAATCACCCTCAAAGTAAGGCAACTCCTTTGCACTTGTTAATCGATCTTCAGTAGCTTGTTTAAAAATATCCTGTGAAAATACCCAGGTACAAATATTTTTAAAAAAAGCATTTACCATACAAAAACAGTCATAGCTAATGGACACAAGAAACATGAAAGATTAAAATGTCATCTGGGGGGCGCCTGGGGGGCGCAGTCGGTTAAGCGGCCGACTTCAGCCAGGTCACGATCTCGCGGTCCGGGAGTTCGAGCCCCGTGTCGGGCTCTGGGCTGATGGCTCAGAGCCTGGAGCCTGTTTCTGATTCTGTGTCTCCCTCTCTCTCTCTGCCCCTCCCCCGTTCATGCTCTGTCTCTCTCTGTCCCAAAAAAATAAATAAACGTTAAAAAAAAAAAATTAAAAAAAAAAAAATAATAAAATGTCATCTGGAAGAAAGGTGGCAGAGATTTTATACCTAAGCCCCATGGCCCGAGGAGACATTCAGTCATAAACAATGAAAAATCATGGTCTGCAGTCAGTATTTCTGGTTTTGTCTTTCCTCTTTGCCTGTGAGGACAGGGAGATTTACCTGCCTTTATACAAAGTAGGAAATTATCCTGCTAGGACCAATGGCAGAGGCAGAGGCATCATCAATCACACTGTGGCCTTTACTACTCCTGATAACACAAGACACTGTAATGTGAGGAATGCCTGCCTTATACCCATCCCCCACCTCCTGAGAAATGTGTTCAAAACAACCTAAACTACAAATACTGGAAACTGCATGGCTACAGACCCGCTCTCTATGCTGCTCGGGAAACAACCAGTTGGTGCTTTTCTCCCCAGGAGTTAACAACAGATAAGAAACTTATCTGTTCAAGTTCTTATCGTGAGATGCTCTCTAATCACGAATGGCTAAAATACATTTCTCGTCACATCTTTAAAAGAGATTTGTTGATCTAAGTCTCTCTTAAAACAGTTTTTCTTGCTTTGAAAAAGGGAGAACAAACAGAAGATTTTTGTTAAGATAGTCAAATGACAGAATACAGAGCAGCAGGATTAGTAAATTTCCAGTTCTGTCATCGCCCCTCACTCCTCCTGACCTTGTAGTCATGGACGATTCGCTCAGACACGGCCTTGTCAAGCATCTTTTTATACCACTCCTGCAGTCGCTTGGGCTTCGGTATCTTCTGGTCAGGAGGATGGCAATGGAAGATATAGTCATCTCCCTCGCTCGGGGGACATGCCCAAATATGCCCTGTTGTATATCTATCAACACAAATAGACGGAATATTCAAGAGAAAAATTTATCATCCATTCCAGAAAGAATGCTACAAGATGGAGTCAGTACAGAAACCAATGATTTTTTTTTTTTTTTTACAAGATAATACAAAAGTGTACAATTTAGCATCAGACCAAAATTCTTAGGCCAGAACCAGGCATAACCCTGGATCTAAAAATCCCAAAAAAAAGATCCCCAAAAGGTGCATTTGAAGACCCAAAAACTACAATGCAAAGGAATATGGGTCCATTCCAACAAGAGAGCTAAACGAGATGCAAAATGTTAAGAGTAATAACTTGCAAGGTGAAGTGGTGAATATTCTTAAGCACACATACATATACTTGAAGGTAAGGAACCAGTCTGATATATGTATCTCCCGACCTTAGTCTGTTTTTGGTTCTGAAACCCAGGTTTCAGAGATCAACTGCCGTTTTAAGATTCTGGCCTTAAGTAACAATCAACCTTCCAATCAAACTGTACCCAACAGCTTAACTGAACTAAATAAAACCAATCTGGGACAAGTACAACTAGGGTCAAAATATCCCTTACTGTCAGACTGGCAGCACTGAGAAAAGGGGCCAAAAAGTCACATATCTGTACGTTTTAACTTAGGTCTTACCACAACACAGTGATTAGTTTAAAGCCTAGTTAGTTTAAGCTAATTGCTTTTAAAAAATAGCATTTATCAGGGTGCCTGGGTGGCTGAGTTGGTTAAGTGTCTGACTTTGGCTGAGATCAGGATCTTGCGGATTTTGAGTTCTACCCCGCATCAGGCTTTGTGCTGTAAGTGCGAAGCCTGCATCGGATCCTCTGTCTCCCTCTCTTTTTGCCCCTTCGCTGTTCATGCACTCTCAAAAATAAATGATCAAAAAAGAAAAAAACAAAAAAAACCACAAAAAAGTAAAAATAGTATTGATCAATATTCTTACCCTAATTTCTTGACGTATTCTAAATATCCAATTAGAATTTCATGATACACTGCGGTCCTCAAGCATTTAGGACGGAAGAAATGAACACTGTCGAGGTATGATATGTAAACTCTCCTATACGAAGTGGGGAGAAAGAAACCAAGTCAAGAAACCAACTCCTTATGTGACTTGTGACATTATATTTTCTCTCTTCTGGGTTTTTTTTTTTTTTTTAAACCTCATTTGTAATGCACATCACGTAGTCACAGATAAATGACTAGACTGTGAACACTTCAGGGGAGTTTCATGAGCCTATGGCTCTATTCTAATCTCAGTGCCCAGTAGAGCCTGAAGCAGAGTATATGAATCAGTATTTATGGATCCAAATGTATTCTGGCAGTGTTCTTATTCTGGCCTTTATACTATTTTGGAAACAAGAAATTCAAAACCATATCCTAACTTTTTTTGTGTGACATTCTTTCATATACCTCTCAGGCAAGGTGCTTGTTAACACAATCTAGATTTAAGCCCACTGCTTCCCACTTCTGATTTGAGGCTGTTGTTCATATCCCCTTCCTGATATACTAAGGCCACAGAAGAGTGTTACTGAGCAGTGAGAATCCACATTTCCATTTCCAAACCAAGTACATCAGTTTCCTGCCCATGATGCTTTTTGCCTATTAAACTTCAAACTCCCATTTAAATTGGAAGGCAGATGTTAATTCCTACCTCTGGTTGGGCGGAGGGCAGTCAGAGCCATACTCTTGAACGTGCATGCCAAAGAAACATAAGTCAACACCGTCTATCTCTTCAAAGGCAAAGAGGGCTTTGGTTCGGTATGGAAAGGATTCTGCCATCTCTCCACTATCTACAAACCTACACAATTCAGATTAGAGGGAAAAACCACAACACCTCATTCAGATCAGAATCATCAGCAGTGACTGTATAAGCATTTGCAGAACCATAGGAGAAGAAAAGGGAACATTACTAGATACCTTGCTTTCATGCCTGGTTTGACTTCCACAGTTTTGTCAGAAGCATGAACTACCCGAACAGTGACCTCTCCTGACTCAGGGTGATTTTGTCGCCTAAGAAAGTCATTCACACGATTCTCCAGAAAGGTGCCAAGCCTGGTAGATGGCAACCCTAGGAATGGAGAAGTGAAAAGTTCAGTTGTAACCACAGTGCAAATTTATTTCTATCAAGTCTTAGACTTCAATATCAAATATCCTTTCTGTTTTGGTATAAATAGGATAAACTTTTATTAAAAGCTAGCAATGTGGGGGTTCCTGGGTGGCCTGGTCGGTTAAGTGTCCGACTTTGGCTCAGGTCATGATCTCATGGTTCATGACTTCGAGCCCTGTGTCAGGCTCAGTGATGACAGCTCAGAGCCTGGAGCCTGCTTCAGATTCTGTGTCTCCCCTGCTCTCTCAAAAATAAACATTACAAAAATTAAAACAAAAACCAAAAAACAATGTGGTCAATACTTGAAAACAATTTTTAAAAAAATATGGACTATTCCACAAATTTGTGTACCAACCTTGCACAGGAGCAATGCAAATCTTTATATCATTCCAATTTTAGCATAGATTTTAGTATAGGTGAGGCAGGCATGGTAGCTAATACTTAAAAAAAAATTTTTTTTAAATGTTTATTTATTTTTTGAGAGAGAGAGCGAGTGAGCGAGAGCACACGCATGAGTGGGGGAGGAGTAGAGAGAGAGGGAGACACAGAATCCGAAACAGGCTCCAGGTTCTGAGCTGTCAGCACAGAGCCCGACACGGGGCTGGAACTCACAAACTGCGAGATCATGACCTGAGCCGAAGCCGGACGCTCAACAGACTGAGCCACCCAGGCGCCCTGGTAGCCAATACTTTTTAAATGTTCTCCCCTAACCTTTTAGTTGGGAAAATTTCCAATCTCAGATGTTAAAACAAAGAACATCCATATGCACTTTCCCTTGACTGTAGTAATATTTAAAAATAACAATGGCTGGGTATTGGGAAAAACCTTGCAGGAGTAAAAGCAACCTGTAGGTCAGCAAAAATTTGCAAAGGCATCTACAAAATTAAATCAAATACTATCGCGAGATAATACCAGCTGTATGATACAATCTTTGACTACCACTCCCCCAAATCCCCAATCAAGATTATAAAAGAAGCCCCAACTAATGGTATGGATAAAACTGAGGTAATGACTCATGGGATGGCAACTCTGGACAAATATTTCCACATGTGGCCCCTGTTAAGAAATGCCCCAAAATGAAGAAATGTAGGAAAAAGAAAAACATGTATCCAGCGCACCTGGGTAGCTCAGTCAGTTGAACATCCGAATCTTGATTTTGGCTCAGGCCACGATCTCACGTTTTGTGGGATTGAGCCCTGTGTCAGATTCTCTCTCTCCCTTTCTGTCTGCCCATCTACCCCCAGAGGTCTCCCTCCCTCCAAGAAACATTAACAAACAAACAAACAAGAAAACCACATATCCTCCACATGTACAATTTTTTCCCTTAAGTCTAATAAATTTCTCTAATGTTTATTTAAACATTTAAATAACGTTTATTGGGGGGCCTGGGTGGCTCAGTCGGTTAAGCAGCCGACTTCAGCTCAGGTATGATCTCTTGGTCCGTGAGTTCGAGCCCCACATCGGGCTCTGTGCTGACAGCTCAGAGCCTGGAGCCTGTTTCAGATTCTGTGTCTCCCTCTCTCTGACCCTCCCCTGTTCATGCTCTGTCTATCCCTGTCTCAAAAATAAATAAAACGTTAAAAAAATTTTTTTAAGTAATGTTTATTATTATCATGTGCACTATCAGCACAGAGTCTGATGCAGGGCTTGAATTCACAAACCATGAGATCATGACCTGATCCGAAGTCAGAAGCTTAACTGACTGAGCCATCCAGGAGCCCCAGGTCTAATGAATTTTACACCACAAAGTACATTTACTATTTACCTTTAGGTAGATTATAGAAAAAATTTTGGGTTCTGGTTCTGACTTTGCTTAATTAAATATTTTAAATAAGGTTGAAGGAAGAAAATTCATTTTGGATGGTTTATTCTTTCTTTCCTTCCTTCCTATGTATGTATGTTCTATCTATCTATCTATAAGTTCTTTATCTATCTACCTACCTACCTACCTACCTACCTATCTTTAAGTTATCTCTATACCCAACAAGGGGCTTGAACTCATGACCAGAGATCAAGAGTCACATGCTCTTCCAACTGAACCAGCCAGGTGCCCCTTGGATGGTTATTTTTAACTATGCTTCAGTGAAGTATTGCCAAGATTTACTTGTAAGAATGAAACTTACTTTTAGCAGAAAATTTATTCTCTTTCCTGGTTCGTGCAGATTTCTTTAAACAGCCATCGCAGACAAATCTAAAACGTAAACCAGAACTTTGCTTACACAGCTTAGAGAAACACTTAAAGTAACATATGCCACAAAATTTACCATATATATGTACCAAGTTAAATCCAAAAGACAACCTGAGAAAAATATTTCTAAATATTTAACGAGTTAATCTAATTAATATACAAAGAGCATTATGAAGAAATCACTAAAAGAAAAAAAAAAGTATAAAAACCATAATTGAAAAACATGCAAAAAACCATGAGGAAATGTTAAGCATATAAACATATAAGCATATAAACTGGTTGACATGTGACAAGATGATGGATTACAGATGAAAACAAGAATTTGTTTGGCCAATCACATTGGCAAAAATCCAAATGCCTACTGGCAGGAATGTAAATAAGTACACTTTGAGAGGAGTACCAGATTTATTTATATGTATCTATATATCTCTATCTACGTATCTATGCAGGGCTTGAACTCATAACCCTGAGATCAAGAGTCAGACATTTAACAGACTGAGCCACCCAGGAGCCCCAGTACCAACAGATTTAGAAGGTACACTCTTTGTCCGAATTATTTAAGGATGTGTGCGTAAGTAGAATTTCTTACAAAAACCTGAGAACATACAAGCGTTCATTAACCAGTAAATCGCAAGAAGCACTGCAAGTCTCTCAACTATTCCTACCTACTCTGTAATTAAGGAGAACAGGAAAAAGGCATATCTAAAGACAAGCCATATACACATCAAATGACTGTGATTTTCCCTGTGTGTTACTTTTGAGAAATGTGTAGATTAGCTGCCTCTTTTCTGTGACCTCCAAACCAGCATCAACAAAGCGTAGAGCAGTGCAGACATCCCATCTTTAAGTTTTTATTATTCATTTAAGTAATCTCTATCCCAATATAGGGCTCGAACTTGTGACCCTGAGATCAAGAGTCACATGCTCTTCTGACTGAGCCAGCCAGGCACCCCTAGATCTCATCTGAGTCACTTCATGCATAGACACTCCCACCCTTGGAACAGAGCTGGGATCAACTCCCATTCCTGGAGAGTAACAGGAGACCCAGAGTAGCAGACAAGTGTCAGAATGGACAAAAATCCACTCATTGCTGACAAAGTCTTTGATAATATGAAGCTTGAGTAAATACATGGAGAATATTCAGAAACAGAACATGGGGCTAAAGAATAGCTTGTTTATTAAAGTCTGTACCTAGTCATTTTTATGAAACTGTCTTCACTGGACGATAGCCATGAAACTTACGTCCAACCCCCAAAACATCAAATCCTAACCAGCATCACCATTTAGCGTATCATTTACAGCATGACATTTTCTCAGAGGTAACAACAGAGCTGCCCCATCAACACCCTCCAGATCTTCCCATTTTTCTACTGTTGCCAGTATAAGCAGCGTTCAAAACCTGGCAACTTTAATTGCTTCTAACACACCCCTTTGCTAGTTTTCAGGTGCTAGAGATTTCTTATCTCTACTGATTTTTCAAAAACATTTATTTTTGATATAAATTCTTTACAAGAGAACTTTAAAAACCAACAGAGTAAAATATCTGTATTTGGATTAAAGCAATGCATGCAAATTAAAAGACCTATATTTTTGGATTCTAGCTTACTAAATGTTTTAAAAGTGAATTTTAATTATCTCTTCCCATTCCCACTGCAAAACCAAAAACTTGCTAAAATGCACAATGAAAAGTAACTCTAGAAAAAATACTGCCATCTCACCCAGATGGCCAAATGATTTCATGATGAAGGACACAGATCTGATGCATCTTTCTTCCACACTCTGTACATTCAACAAACCTGAAAATGAAAAGCCAAAAAGTCAAGATGAAATCCAAAACTTTAACCAAATCAAAATTTCCCAACATTTCCCTTGATTTCTGAACAATTCAAAAGATAGCCAAACATCACATTCAAAGAAATGAATTAATAGCTATTTTTTTAAAAAGGTTTTTAGTTTTTAAAAGCTCTTTAATATTAACAGGCAGAACAAATTCAAAAGCAATTAAGTTAAGCTACCAAATGGGAAAATTTTTTTAATTGTTTAGATTTTATTTTTAAGTAATCTCTACACCTAACATGGGGCTCAAACTCACAACCCTGGGATCAAGAGTTGCACGCTCTACCGACTGAGCCAGCCCGGTGCCCCTGAATGTGACCATTTTAAATGGACTGTGGGTAGACAGTAATAAGTGAAAGCTCACTGCTGCTTTTTTAAACTTCCAAAGAAGTCCGACACCATCCTACCCATTTTAGGCGTGCCCAGAGTACTGGCACAGTTCAGTGCTCTGAATGGCCTGGCTACAAAGTAGGGGAGCATGAAGACGTTTGAAAATGCACCAGGAAACAGGGACAGAACACAGGACACCGAGCAGAGGTGTGTTGTGGCTTCACATGGGCCCATAAAGCACCAAACTATCAGTTGGATTTAGTGAAATCTAAACGAATATGGACTATAAAGCAAACTTCCACCTTTCTACCATCTATGCTGCACGTATGTTATGTACAGGTATCCTCAGGATATAGAACCATCTCACTGCCTCTGCAAACCAAGAGAACGAAGGAAGAAGGAACACCAAAGTGTACTGATTATTCAAGGGAAATTACTTACAGTTCAGGATCCAGTGTGTCATTTTTTCTCTTGGAAAATTGTTCTTTATTTATTGTACTAAGGAGAAAAGAGGGACGCAATGAGCAAAAGTGATATGGAGAGAGAAGCAGTCTGACCACTATTCTAACCAAAGGAACAAATCTTGTAAACGAATTATACTTCTAAGAAAATACTGAGAATATCATTAAACAGGTACGTTCTTGGCTCCCACAAAACGTACAATAACATAAAGGAATGCCTTTGTTTTTAGAAAGGAATTTATAGTAAATCTATTTCCCCTTATAGGAAATGGAGAACCCAGGAACTCAACAACTGGAAACATGAGTCTGTTCTTTTCTTTCTGGAGAATTTTAATATATATTAAATATTATAACTTATTTATATATATGTAATTTTATATTTATGTGTATGCATATATGTACTCATTTATTTTGAGAACAAGCGAGGAGGGGAGGGGCAGAAAGAGAGGGGCAGAGGGAGGGAGAGAAAGAGAGAGAGAGAGAGAGATGGAGGGAGGGAGGGAGGGAGAAGAAGAGGGAGAGGGAGAGGGGGACAGAGAGAGAGTGAAAATCCTAAGCAGGCTCCGCACCATCAGCGCAGAGCCTGACACGGGGCTTGAACTCATGAACTGGAGATATCATGACCTGAGCCGAAATCAAGAGTTGGATGCTTAACTGACTGAGCCACCCAGGCACCCCTCTTCTTTTCCTTTTTAAATCTTGTCTACTACTCTTAACATCAGGTGTTTATACCTTTTTTTTTCTTTTTTAAAGATTTTATTTTTAAGTAATCTCTACAGCCAATGTGGGCTTGAATTCACAACACTGAGATCAAGAGTCACATAACTCCACTGACTGAGCCAGCCAGGTTTCCCTAGTATTTGTATCATTTAATAGTTGAATGTTCCTAGACTGAGCTATGAAAGATGGTGTATATGGAAGAAGCTAAACCACTAAAATTAATACTCTAGTCAAACTTTTTATATAAATAAAAAAAGCCTCAATATTAAGAATACCTATTTCAGGTTATTTACAGTTACCCAGAAAGGGTAATTTTAAAGGGTAAAAATTCTTCATTTTATAGTATTTAAGACTTTCACATGGCCTCCTATCCTGAAATCTAGCATACCACACAACTCCTAGCCTCACAAATACAGACGCTAACAGTCTTATTCCTTCTCCACCTAGAATAAACTTCAGGAGGCCCAACTGTGACTACTGCAACTCCCCTTCACAAAAATGAGGACATCTCCACCTTCAAACCGTTTCCTACTGGTTATGGTTCTAGACATTATTCTCTAAATGACCGAAGGCACTGCAACTCAAAGTGTCTTCTAAAGACCAGCAGCGCAGAAACACCCAGAAGCTGGTCAACAATGCAGCCTCTCAGGCCCACTACAGACCTGCAGAATCGGATGGGGGTTTCTATAGTCTTCAGTGTAAGAGATGCACTGTCCTAACGTTTAGGACATGTGGGAAGTCACTCAACTGTACCGGTAAGGCTGCCTTCCTTTCCACATCAGGGAAACCTAGTTAAGAGCTGTCAGCCTAATTCAATTCACCCAAGGGTCAGAAAATTTCCTTAAGGCTAGACTCTACCACATCATATTTCAATAGTAACTGAAGGAAAAGTGCAACGTTAAGACTTAATTTGGAAAAGCGAACCAGTTTTTCCTCAGAAGCCCTATATTAACTAGTAATATAACAATTCCTCACTTCTTGGAATGTTCTGAACCGCTTCTGCTTATTATAGGTTAAACCAGGAAAGAAGGAACCCAAGAATATTAAAAGCACACTAACTACATCTTAGCAATCAGAAGAACTATTAACTAATTTAGCCTACATCTGAAATTTGTCCTGGAATTTAGCAAGAGCTTGTGAGACTGCAAACACCCAACCAGTCTCTCTCTTCTAGGTCACTCTAATAAATGGCTATGTGATGAAGGCTGTAAGGTAGTTATTTGTTCAATTCCCGCAAACTTAAAACCGTTAATAATAAAGTTCTCTTGCACTACAGTCTTCCAGTTTTTAGGCAAAAAGCTCATTGTTTCCTTATAAAGAGAGATCGAAATGACCATCCAGTGTTGATATATTTCCTAGATTAGGGTTGACAGAACTTTCTGCTGTGACAGAAATGTTCTCTATCTGTGCTGACCAACATGGCAGCCACTAACCACAAATGTCTGTTTAGTTTAGCACTTGCAGCGTGAGTATAATGTTTTATTTCCTTTTCATTAATTTGTATTTAAATAGCAAACCGGCTAACGGCTACTACACAGGCCGTGTAACTCAAGACCACTTAAAAAAGCTTTAGCATCAGCACTTGACAACACACCAAGACAGCACTTCCCAAAATAATGCAGTTACTTACGTTTGAGGCTGGGAAGGGTCATCCCCCAAAGAAACGCTCTCCCCTTGGATTTCATTGAAACACTTCTCACAGAAATGATACCTGTCGGCAAGAAGGCCATACTGGGGTGAACTGTTCCGTTCACACAACACAGCCCAAGCCAAGCAACGAAGCCACCAATCACAGCAGGCCAAGGAGGGGGACGGGAGCAGAGAGCAGGTCATCAACGGCGACAAGGACATTCAATGATGCAGATTTATGGGCCCCACAGTTTGGGTTTTTTTGTTTTTGTTTTTTTGTTTTTGTTTTTTTTTTTTTTGCAATCAAAGCCAAGTGCAGACAACGACAAGCATGAGGGAGAAAAAAAAAACACAAAACAAACGAAGAAATGAGGGATTGCAGGACAACAAAAAACATAAAAGCAAGACAAGACAACACAAAGCAGAAAGCCAAGGCAAAGCACAGATTAGCATTAAATATCTCAAATGGGATCACAAGCAGCAAATGATTACAGCAAATAAAACAAAAAAGTATCACTTACACAGACCTACATTCTTTCATTTTAGTAATTAATGCTATTTGATGCAAATAATCAAAAAGGGGAAGGATAAACATACTGGAGAGAGAAGAATTGCTAATCTATTACTGAAACACAGCAATCACACACTTCTCCCCATTTCCAATAACAGCAAAATAAATAACAAAAAATTCACTACGAATACAAGACCAGGAAGCAATTACCTAAAAACAGCCCTGGGTTGAAAAAAACCCACAAAATTTCTTTTTGGTTCCCAAGGAAGGCACATAAATTTAAAAAATTCTCTATTTTTCAATGAAAAATCTGCACAAGTGCTTAAATATGGATCGTAGCCATCAACTGACATAGTTTAAAAGGCAAGAAAGAAAGGCAGTGGTGTGTGCAGGCACATGATGACATGTTCTGGATACAAAGATTACAAACACTGTAGATTCATGTTAAAAAATCCAAACTGGTATAAATGTCAAGACTGCAGCATGAGAAGAACTTCATGCCAGTTGTTAACTTGTTTTTTTAAAATGCAAGTGCTTTTAACAACTTGAGGGTTTTCCCCAGGTATTAAGAGTGAAAAACTGTGGATTCTAATGATTACAACAAACCATTACGAGAGCGCACCTTTTTGTCATCAAAACAAAAAGTTCAAGTGACTTTTTCAAAGCTGGAAATGCATCTGTAGCACACAAGTTCAGCAAAAACCACCACGATGAGCTTGGTTTTATTAAAAGATATTAACTGCCCAGCCTTGTTATTACCGTTTCAGAGCCCCAAGTAAACATTCTGTGCATGTTATATTGTAGGCTAATTAATGAATCTAGGAGACAGATCTTAGTTAAAATAGATTACTGAATGCCATCTCTGGGATTACAGCCATTGTTTGGGCAGGAGAAGATAAAGCAGGGGCACCTAATTTATTACAACTCTACCATCCACTGTCATATGCAAGTCTTTTTTTAAGTAAGTCTGGTGCAGACCTATTTTTGGAGGTACTCCTTTTTATATGGTTAACCCGGGCAAAGCAGAAACTCTGAAATCCTGTTTTCAAATGCTCTGAGAAGAACAATTTATGGAGAGGCTGCACACAAAAATGAAACATATCCCAAATGATACAGCTGGCTAACAAACTTTTGGTTAAAAGTTTGTGGATAGTTTTTGGGAAAGGCGATAGCAGCAGTTTCATGGACAAGAAAACACTAATTCGTTCACAAATTTTCTCAGTTTGCCTCAGGCTGTGGTAAGCTGTGAACAGAAATGGGAAAGAGAAGCGGGGGCCACGATGTAATCCCATCTATGCCACCAACTCTTTGAGCTGCTTAACCTCCCAAGGCTTTGAGTTCCTGCCTTATAAAAAATAAGGGGCCAGATAACTGACAGAAGGCTACTTCCTGCTAGAAAACTACACTAATCCTGCAAAAAAGGCAGAATGCTAGGACCAGAACTTGTGCTGTACAGCTGTTTTCAAGCAAGGTACACATGACCATGAATGTATGTGTGCTGGTCCATCCGCATGCAGTCCCTGGACACACGGATACACGGACCATGGTCCACACATAGTTGAGCTTACCTGTTCTGGTAACTGTAGTAAGTGGCATCACGAGGGATTGTGCATAACTGTTTGCCATAGCAACAGAGTGTCTGTGGAGAGAACTCCAACTGCAACAGAAACCATTTGTTAAATAGTACACACACCTGCAAGACAAGCTAGAATATTTACACTGGCAAATCAGAAACAAAAGTCAGTGAATTCTTAGTTCTCATTTATGCAGTTAACGAGCTATTTCAGTTTCCAAGGCAATACACAGAACCACAACCATTCTAGTTGACTATACTATAGCAGTCCCACTGATCCACAGGCAGAGACCATTAGTAGATGCCTAAGATTGTGGACCGCACCAAACCCTATACATACTGTGGTTTTCCCTATACGTACGTAACTATGACAGAGTTAACTTACAAATTAGGCACAGTAAGAGATTAATAACTAGTAATAAAATAGAACAATTACAATAGCATACTGTAATAAAAGTTACGTGATTGTGGGCTCTCTCAATATCTTACTGCACTGTACCCGCCCTTCTTGTGATGACAGAAGATATAATGCCTAGGTGATGAGATGAAGGGACATGAACGATGGAGGCACTGTGATGTAGCATAAACAATATTGACCTTTTGACAATACGTCAGAAGATGAATCTCTGCTTCTGGACCATGGTTGACTGAGATGGCGGGAAGTGAAACCACAGGTAAGGAGAGACTACGGTACAGTATTATGTCACCACTCCGAGGTAGGCTTAGCAGTCATATCCTTCAGCCACTTAGCAAAAAAACTCAATGGGACAAGAGGAGCTACATGTGAACTGGTGTGCAAGAAAACAACAGTACGTGCCAGGCACTGTGCACCCATAGATAAGTAAGATCCAAAGCCCTATTATGAGTTTACAATCTGATGATTCAGGATTCTATTAGTCAAGTTTTCAATAATTCTTACCATGCAAAAATTTCTTACCTTTCTGCCACAACAATATCCAAGGCTTTGCATTACTGGGTCAATTTCTTGTTCAAAGACCTCAGACAGCTTGGAGCAGTATTTGTACACCCGTGATGTTTTCCGATTATACAACCAGGCATTGTTGAACATAAGCCAAATGTCATCCACATACTGCCAGGGCTCCTGATACTGTCCAGTGTCTAACTTCCTCTTGATGGTGGAAAGATCCATGGGGCTTTTCACAATATCAAAGTAATCCTAGAAGGGTAAGTGACACCAAGCAACATTACCCCAAAGTCTCAGTATATTTAAGGTAGCTGGTGTTTCTTCCTATAATCATTAATTTTCCAGAAAAGTTAAGTTGCTGTCCTGACTATATGTCCAAGGAATTAAGTTGATACCTATCACTTCTTTAAATTATTAGGCTACAGAGATATGAAGCAACTCAGAGGGCAGAAATAACAAGAGTCACTACATAAACTTTTCAGACAGCAGGCTGATGATCTACTAAAACAACTCCAGATACTTTACCACAGTGTATGTGTGATCCATTGAAACACCAAGAAGTAAAACAGCCTTAACATTTTAGTATTAAAAGGGGCCTACTCTTGAGAAAACTAAGCCCAGTGAACTTCAGTGATCTAAGGCCTCAAAAATATAGGGAAAAAGAAGTTCCTAATGAATTTTGCCCCTGTAAGCACTCCACTGCCTTATCCAATACCACTGACAAGCCTCAAATGAAGTGTGCCAGCGGTCTGGTGTGCAAAGGCAATTTTAAAAACAGAGGAAGGGGCGCCTGGGTGGCGCAGTCGGTTAAGCGTCCGACTTCAGCCAGGTCACGATCTCGCGGTCCGTGAGTTCGAGCCCTGCGGCAGGCTCTGGGCTGATGGCTCGGAGCCTGGAGCCTGTTTCCGATTCTGTGTCTCCCTCTCTCTGACCCTCCCCCATTCATGCTCTGTCTCTCTCTGTCCCAAAAATAAATTAAAAAAAAAAATAAATAAATAAATAAAAACAGAGGAAGTTACTTTGGGTCCATCTTTTCTACCAGAGCTACTGCTACTCAGGTGATAAAAATAAATAAGCCTACGACCCAGTAATCACGATCCTAGGTATATACCCCAAAGAAACAAAAACATATACCACACAAAAATTTTATACATGAATGTTCATTCACAGCAGCACGATCCTCAATAGCCCAAAAGTGTAAACAACTAAAATGTCCATCAACTAATGAATGGGTAACAAAAATGTGGCACAGCCGTACAATGGAGTATTGCTGAGCCATAAAAAGGAATCAAGTACTGGTTCGTGCTACATTATGAATGAACCCTGAAAGAAGTCAGTCACAAAGAAACACATACTATATAATTCCATTTAATGAAACATCCAGAATAAACAAATCCATAGAGACAGAAGTAGACTAGTGGTTGGATGGGGGAGGAAATGGGCATGAGGGCTCATGGACACAGGGATTCTTTTTTGGGGTGATGAAAATAATCCCAAATTGACCGTGGTGATGGCTGCACAAATCTGTCAATACACAAAAATCAATGAATTGTACAGTTTGAGTGTCTTGAATAATATGTGAATTATAGCTGAATAAAGCTGTTACAAATTAAAAAAAAAAAAAAAAATCAAAACTACCACCACAGGGGCACCTGGGTAGCTCAGTTGGTTAAGCGTCTGAGTCTTGATTTCGGTTCAGGTCATGATCTCAGTCAGGGGATCAAGCATGGCACAGCACTGGGGTCCATGCTGGGCACGGAGCCTGCTTAAGATTCTCTCCCCCACTTTCCCTCTGCTCCTCCTCAACTCACCTGCATGAACACTAAAAAAAAAAAAAAAAAAAGAAAAAGAAAAAAAAAATGCCACCACATACTTACAGGGATTCCTAGAAGTTGAGGGTCCACAGGTTGACGAAAGGGAAGGGATTCTGGATCCTGTCGGTAAAGTGCCTCCAATGTTGGCATCAGTGCCTGTCGTAACTCTTCTGGTTTAAAAACTTAAGAGCACAATTGAAATTAGTTATCAATTAAGTAAAAGAAAAAGAAAACGCTCAAGCTGAAGCTATTAAAACAAATCTCAAGAGCCACAAAACACAAAACTGCCTGTACCATCTCCATGGAAATACCACTTACAGCACACTTCCTATTTCTAATTTTTGGTCCACATCAGGTAGTGCCTTTAAATGGTGTCAGGTAGACACCATGTCTAGTCTGCTTTAAATACCCTGAACAGCTCAGCTACTTTTTCGATCAGAAATTCAGTTAAAATAGTCTTGACCAAGTAGAAACAGCATCCTAAGCATTCCAGAAATTTATGAAGACACTGGTCAAAAAAAATTCCAAAATACACTAGTGATGGCGGGGGAGAGGGGGGTGTGCTGTCAAAGAAGAACAGAAAGAGGTCCTCACTCATGAGAAGAGTATATAACGAGTCAGAAGACCTGATACTGTCTCACCACTAAAGGAATCAGAACCCCTGGTGGGAAGAGTCCCTCATTAAACTGCTTGATGTTTTAGAGCTTAGGAGGAATACATATATTTATTATCTTAATAACAAATGGTAGGTTCAAGTCTAAACAAAGAGAGAACTAAATTATTATTGCCCAAACAACAGACTCAACTGATCAAATTTCATTCCAGTGTACTTGGGTATGTTTCTAAAGTCAGGAAAGATTTGCTGGTATGTCCCAAATGGAATTAATTTAAGCTATTATTTAAGAAGCTACTCATTAAGGGTCCAGGTTTGAGCTTTAAAACACTCTGAGCAGAGGCTTTGTTATTTCTTCTGTTTACAAAATCATTTTATCTTCAAGATAGCTTATTTGTTAGTACTTTAGATATTTTTCACTTCATAGTGGGGCAGCCATGAAAAAAATTAAACAGATGGGAGAGGATTCTTTGTTTCTCATATCTGGTTGTGCTCAAAAGAACAAAGTTGAACAAACTTGTGAAATTAGCTGTTTTAAAGACAGATTCCTAACAGTGAGATTGGGTTTCTTGCAGCCTACCTTAAAATACACCTTGATCACATAAACCTTATTTAAATCCAAGTAAATTTTTAACCCTAACATTTTAAGCTGCATTGTATTAATGGAACACCTTTATATACAGCATCTTTAGGAGCCGGCAGATTCCTCCCTTGAAAGAAGCCTTACCTGTGCCATAGAGGGTGTCACTAGAGCCCTAAGAAGTCCTAGTCCCAAAGTTGGTAAATCAGTTTCTGTGGGAATTAAACAGAGTTTAACACTCTGTACTAAGCTGAGCTGCTTGCTCGGTTTGACTCATTAATATTTAGGAGCTGGCTGGGAGCAGACTGAAATTGGTCTGCCTGGGTTCACTTAACCAGCTGAGTGAGCTGGGGCAAGCTACTTAACCTTGCCCAGCCTCAGGTTTTCAGTAACTGCCCAGAGTTGTTGTAAAGTTAGTAGATGGGAGAGTACAGGTGTGTGGCATGGTACCTGGTGCATACAGTAGGCTGACAATACGTAGTACTATTTATTATCGCTGCTACTGTTTCTTGCATTTTAGTCAAGGGTACGTAACAATTTCTTCCTCTGAAGAAAAGACAATTTTGAGAGGTTGTTAAGCACCCAACCCTGGAGAAATGAAGGGTGTGACTGACCCAGTGACTGCAGGAAGCAAATATACCTACCACAGGAAAGACAAAGTCTTCTCCAACACCAGTAACAACACAGAGACCAGGCCTAAAGGGCTCCAAGCTTAATGAAATCACATCAAAGTCAATTTCTGAGACCAAGAACCCGACCCCATCTATTCAAAGTTTGTGTTTTTTTCCCTGCCTCCAGGAACAGAGAGCCTAAGAGACCTACTCTTCTTCTTTGACTGTCCCGGGGCTGGAGATGACTGGGTAGCCGAAGTACTCGGCTGGTCTTCCTCTTCTTTTGTTTCAGTTTTTAACTCCGTGCCTCTCTCCTCTGTTTCTGTAGGTTCCATTTTACAGTCTTCTGCTTTAGTCTGAAAGACAAGGTGAAATTTTTATTATTCCAAAGACTTGTCACCAGGAAACAGTAAGATCACCGTCCTATTTACTCTCTCCTGTGGACAAATGTCTTTCTCATGTGGAAATCATGAAATGAGACCTAATTACCAGAATACTTTCCTGTAACAGGTTTAGTGGGGTTCCTAGACAGAGGTCCTACCCAAGTAACAGCAGCCATTGCCCTACCCTCACCTCTGGGATGTCCTCCGGCTGAGTATCTGCTGGTTCTGGTTGATCCACTTCCATCTTAGCCTCCATTTTCACTTCCTGTGAAGGCTGCTTCTCAGGAATGGTCTGAGAATTCACTTCTGTGCTGCTAGTAGATGGAGGGTTTGATACCTGCCCTTCAATGCTTACAGCTGGCTGGGAAAGCTGGACAGAAAAGAGGGGGAAAAAACACAAAAGTTTGCCATGTATACAACCAGAATTCAAGCTCCGCATCAGGATGGTATGATTAACCACCTATTTTGAGGCTAGTATCATTCTATTCGTTTATGGTGCTTTCATGTACTCGGCCTATTTCACTCCCTTGAAGTAAACTGTGCTTAAGAACAAGAGACTGAGGACTTGCAAAGGCCGACTGGCTGCTGTACCTAAGAGAGCCCGCACTGGCTGTCATTCTGTGGCAGTGTGGGAGGGATGGGGTCGTAGAGCTGACTGCCTCCGAAGAGCTCACGTTTACAGAGAAATAGAAAGAAAAGAAGGATGACTGGCTATTTTGTTTTGTTTTGAACTTATCAGCAGGAAAAGCTGCAAATGTACAAAAGAAGTAGAATAAAATGAACTCCCACACTCACCACGTTTTAACGGGATAACTGGTAATTTCTTTATCCTAAGTCTTCCAATAAGAAACCTCATACCGAGTAGTTAGTATTTTCAGGAACTACCTGAATCAAAAGCTCCCTTTGTGCACTCTGCCGTTCCTCACCTATCAGAGGCTGGGATGAACCAGTTGCTTACTTATGGTGTTTTATGAAGTAGCTGTGACTCATGGGACTTCTTGGCTTACTAACAGGACAGAAACTAAAATATTAAGTATCAGTTAACAAGTAGAAAGTTCTATGCCCTGACACAGAGAATTGGTAACGATGTA
Source organism: Puma concolor (assembly GCF_028749965.1). Classification (NCBI taxonomy): domain Eukaryota; kingdom Metazoa; phylum Chordata; class Mammalia; order Carnivora; family Felidae; genus Puma; species Puma concolor. The sequence goes on from NC_141673.1 coordinate 7,813,057, forward strand.
GCTATTAGATGTGAACTTGCATTTCTGCTACATACATAATGAGCCTCTCACAAGAAAGTTACAGACTGTTTCAGACCCATACTTTTCTCATTTTAGGTCATGATTTTCTAACCTTGGCTCGGACCACAGACATTCATAGATCCATGGTTTTGTTCGTTTGCTCTCAAATATTACAGGTCAGACTGTCTGAAAAAAGATTCTTTAAAATATATAAAATTTACGTGGTGTGCTAAACATACTATGGATTCTTTCTGCTTGCCACCCCACTTACATGCCTGTAAGCCTTGGAGTAGAAGACAAAACACACCATGGTCAACATCGGACCTAAACAAAACCTTTGAGCTCCCTCCATGCTAGGTACTACAATGGCAAGAACAGGAAGGAAAAGAAAGTCCCTAACTACAGAGAGATTCTGGTCTAACTGGGGAGACGGCACAATACAGAATACAAACCGCACATAAATAATCTAACACTAGGGTACAGCTAGAAGGATTCTGCCAAAACACATGTCTCTGCTTACTGGAGTCGCAGGCTGTGGAGGCAGCAGCGGTGCCGTTGGGGTGGGAACAGATGCTGCTGTACTCTGCTGTGAGAGAGGCTGCTGCTGCGGCTGGTCGGCGGAAGGGGCAGCAGGAAGTGAAGGTTGAACTTGGGGAGGGAGTTGCGTTGGTGGCGGTGTAGGTGTCTGCCTTGGAGGTGGATGGAGAGCTTGGGTCTGTGGCCCAGGCGGCATGGCTGGAGGTGTAGGAACAGGGGCTGGAATTGCTGTTGCTGGTGGCTGCTGAGCCCCTATGCTTGGGGGAGTGTGGTGAGGCGTGGGGGTGCGACTAGGTACTGGAGAGGGTGAATTCTGATGCAGAGCTGATTGAGGGAGAGGGGGACAGTGAATGTGGCTCCCTTGAGACCCTGGAGGCATTATAGGAGAATTCACAGGGCAGGAAGAACTGGACATCTGTGCCTGTTAAATGAGAAACAACAACATGACGACTCAGAACACAATGCAAGAAGTAATTACATAGGCAGCCTATATGCAATATGCTTCCACTTCAAAATATGTCAAAAATCTTGTTACTAGGGGCATGTCTTCAGATAATCCAACCAATGTAGTATTTAATTAAGTAGGCTTCAAAAAAACCCACCAGAATGGCCACAGCCACTGTAGAGGCACGGGACAGTTGAGTCCACAGTATTTTCTGCCTGGCTCTGCTCTCTTCAGTCACAGTTCTTTTGCATTAAAGTTCTAAGATTTCATTTTAAAAAGTGTACGCTACTTTAACAAATGGTTACAACTATCGACTTAATCTACTTTGTAACAATTAGTAGCATTGCTATGTCATAGTAATCTCATGTTCAGAATTCATTTTAAAAAGTGTTTGCTACTTTAATCAATTTAATCTATTTTGTTTGTAACAATTAGTAGCATTGCTATGTCATGGTAAACTCACATTCAGAATACCATATGTCCATAATTGTTCTTATTAAAAACTTTAAAAAAAAATCTATTTTGACGCATTATTTGTTGCCAGATCAAGAGAAGTTTCAAGGATCACAAAAACAAGTAAAAAAAACCCATCCGTGGGACATACTTGAGACACCGGTGCCTGACCGCCAGACGGAGCCAAAGGCATATTCGTTACATTCATTCCCTGTGTTGAAAACTGAGTCTGGGGAAGGAACTGGCTCTGGCTGGAAGGCTGCTGCATGCGAGGCCCATAGCCCATTGGCTGCAGAGGGGGGAAAGAATAAACACAGAGCACCAAATTGCTTCATTGTGGTTATTCTACTACAGCCAGAATCCCCAACTACTCTGGTTCTGCTGAGGGGAAGGTGGGGTAGGAAAGGAAGAAAGTGTGCAACAGTGGACTCTCATGCAAAGATAGTGGAGAACACCCTCAAAGCTGACCAAGGCCTACTCTAAAGCAATTACAGGAGGTTACACACAAACCGATTCTCCCAATACACAAATGCACCTGACAAGGTACAGAAGTAACTGCTTTTGCATATTGTTTGTTAAGTGATCATGAACTACAACTTCATGAGGTCTTTGCTCATGTCATGACATTGTAACATCACAATTATAAGACTCCATAATCGGTACAATTAAAATCTTAAAAAGCTGTGGCTGAACTTGGTAGCATTCATGGTCCACAAATACTTGAGGACTGTTACATCTCTTTCTATTTTTGGTGAAAACATGTTTATAGTAGCTTTATTCATAATAGTCAACAACTGGAAATATTCGAAATGTCCATCAATAGCAAAGAATAAACAAATTGTGGCACACTCACAAAATGGAATACTACTCAGCAATAAAAAATGGGATTACTGGGTGGCCTGGATGGCTCAGTTGGTTAAGTGTCCAACACCGGCTCAGGTCATGATCTCATGGTTTATGAGTGTGAGCCCCATGTCGGGCTCTGTGTTGAACGCTCAGAACCTGGGGCCTGCTTTGGATTTTGTGTCTCCCTCTCTCTCTCTGCCCCTCTCCCACTCACGCATTTTCTCTCAAAAATAAATGTTAAAAAAAAATTTTTTTAATGAATTATTGATATAAACAACAGTGTAGGTGAACATCAAAACCATCATGTTGTGCCAAAAAGGTCAGACACAATACAGTACATCTGAATGATCCCATTTATATGAAGTTAAGAAACAAGTAAAGCTAATCCAGGTTACAGAAATCATGGTATCCATTGTCTAAAGGGGATAGGAATTAAGTAGAAGGAGGCATGAGGGTACTCTCCAGTGGAAATGTGCTTTACCTTGAGGACTGTTACATTTCATGTCTAAAATCCCCCCCGCCCCCAATACAGGCCTTTAATAGAGAAATTATGAAATACCAAAGGCCAAAAACTTCACCAAACATTAAAAAAAAAAAAAAAAAAAGTAACAATCCTCAAGTATTTGTGGACCATGAATGCTACCAAGTTCAGCCACAGCTTTTGTATACAGCATTGGCACAATAATAAGATATTTATCTTATAACAATGGCAGTATGGCACCAAGACATGCTAGACAACTCCAAAATGGCTCAAGGATTAGAGGCGCTAGCTAATTCTCAAAGGGCTAGGATTGGGGTTAACATGGAAAGGTGGACTGCAAAAGGAGCAGTGAGATGCTCAGAGTCCCTCTTCTCCAGTGTCTAGAACCAAGCAATTGTTCCTCCATCGTTGTTGCAAAAGACAGTTTCCTACCTGGGTAGGCTGTATGTTTGATGAGCATTATAAAAGAGAAAGGACTATCAAAGTGTGCAAACTACTAAACAATGAAACTCCAGGGAAAGGTGACTGGATGCTCTTATGAGTTTTCTAGTACTAGGACTATGAATAGTACTTGGAAACAAAAATTTTTTAAGTGTTTATTTTACACAGATTATAATCAAGAGAGTTAACTATATTGGATCCTATAATACATACACTTTAGAAACTTGGTTTTTCATTTAAGGCTGTAAACAGCTTTTATGCCAACATGTAAGTTCTGAAATTATTGCTTGTAGAGCATTACAATTTATGAATGTACCATAATTTAACCATTGTGAATCCCCTACTGCACATTCAGGATGCCACTTTCCACCCCCCCCCCCTCAAAACAGAGTATACAAGATGCTTAACATGAATTTTCTCCAAATGATGTCCTTTTGGTATCTTAGTGATGATTTCTTTAGAATACATTTCTAAAAACAATTTATAGGTAAAAGAGATAGATAAAAATCAGGGATTTTAGTATTTACTGCCTGCCTAATTATGGTATATGGTTTAGTTTTTTCTTACTCCACTTTAAAAAAATAACTACCCTCAACTCCAAAACACATATAGAATCATTTATTAAGTGTATAATAAAGGCCAAATACAATAGAATTAAAGATAAAAATCTGGATTAAAATTACTCACTTATAATTAGCTATTTAAGCAACTATAAGCATTGTTTACAAAGTACAAACAGATAAAAAGGATTTTTAAATGTTAAAGGCCAAGATAATTACCCAAAGATGTCAAACTTACTGGGTTGAGAGTTCCAGGCTGAGCTAACTGTCCATGGTGCTGAAGAGGAGAGGTTTGCCGGGGTCCAATTGGGGGCTGGGGCATACTCATCTGGCCAAATTGATTCATACCTGTGAGTAAGTACAAAATATTAGATCTGAATGCCTTCATGGAATTGGAGAACTAAAGACAGAATTCTGATTCTGTGACATTTTATCAGGACAAATAAAGGAACCAGTTTTCAACTGTGAATGAATTGGTTCCATTAACATAAGGTCTCTGAATAAAATTTTACAATTTAGAATAAAATCCATCTTGACCGGTTGTTTTTATTTATTTTTAATAATTTTTTTTAAGTTTATGCATTTACTATTGACACAGAGAGCACAAAAGATAGGCAGAGGCAGAGAGAGGGAGACATAGAATCTGAAGCAGGCTCCAGGCTCCAAGCTGTCAGCACACAATCCGACACAGAGCTCGAACCCACAGACCATTAGGTCATGACCTGAGCCAAAGTCAGACACCTAACCGACTGAGCCACCTAGGTGCCTGGACCAGTTGTTTTTTTAAAAAAAAAAAAAAAAAAAAAAATTTAGCATTTATTTATTATTGAGAGTTAGAGAGAGACAGTGCATGAGCATGGGAGGGGCAGAGAGGGAGGGAGACAGAATCTGAAGCAGGCTCCAGGCTTTGAGCTGTCAGCACAAGCTTGATGCGGGGCTCAAACTCACAAACTGTGAGATCATGACCTGAGCTGAAGTTGGATGCTTAACCCACTAAGCCACCCAGGCGCCCTTGGACTGGTTGTTTTTAAATGGATGCTCGACCATTTCATGTTTTTGCCACCTGCCAGCCAAACTGTGTTCCACACCCTTCCTTTCTCCTTGGGCTCCAAATCCAAAATATGTTCTGATTTCTCAAGTAGGATACACGCTGCTGGGCTGAGGCAGGAATTAAGGTGACAAGAATAGTATTTAAAAAAAATTTTTTTTTTAATCTTTATTTTTGAGAGAGATACAGAGTGCAAATGGGGGAGGAGAAGAGAGAGAGGGAGACAGAATCCGAAGCAGATTCCAGGCTCTGAGCTGTCAGCACAGAGCCTGACACAGGACTTGAACTCACACACTGCGAGATCATGACCTGAGCCGAAGTCAGATGATTAACCGACTGAACCACCCAGGCGCCCCAAGAATAATTTTATAGTACACCAGAGACTGTTTTAAAAAGCCATGGTTGGGCACCTTGGTGGCTCAGTAGGTTGAGCATCTGACTCTTGATTTTGGCTCAGGTCACAATCTCACAGTCTGTGGGGTCGAGCTCCACATTGGGTTCCACGATGAGAGTGTGGAGCCTGCTTGTGATTCTCTCCCTCAAAACAAACTTTGAAAATAAAAAAGCTATGGTGAGGGGCACTTGGCTGGCTCAGTTGGTAGAGCATGGGACTCTCGATCTCAGAGTCATGAATTCAAGCCCCATGTTGGATGTTGGACGTGGAGCTTACTCTGAAAAGAAAAAAAAAAAAAAAAAAAAGCCATGGCTAAATAAATATATGGATTTCTTTCATAACTTACCAGGCTGTGGAGTTATCCGAGGCATCATCTGGTTTGGCACACTGCCACGGATCATAGATGGGTCAGGCAGAGGGCCATCTAGGGTAGAATAGAGAAATGGTTAGAAAATTATCTTTGGCAAGCGGCACTTTTGTTTAAAAAAAAAAACAAAACACAAAATATCTTTAGTAGTATCTTGAAAAATTCAGCCTGAATCTCCAAAGAATAAAGCTATGAATTTAGACAAGAACCTGAAGAAAACTGTTAGTTCTGGAATATAAGAAAAGCCTCCAAATAACTACAGTATATCCTATGCTTTCTTTCAGTGCTGACAAGAAAATAATGTAAATTCTTAACTTTAAAGAAAAGAGAAAGGCTATTATAGCATTTAATATGCTACTATTTGACTAAACTGTTTGAATTAAGTTGTTTTTGGTTGTTATGCAGGAGAATGTCTTCAACAGATAGCTACAGATTTTGTTCAGTGACCAGATTTGATTGTGTACCCCAATAATAGGTGTTTTTATGCGCACAAACCCATTGTGAACACTGACTTTAAATAATTCAGGTACTCTATTGCTCTACATATTGTGCACACCTCTTAAATACAAAAGTAGAAAGAATTAAAAAAGACATCAAAATGTAAACACTGTTGACCCTTGACCAACATTTGAACTCTGCAAGTCCACTTACATGTGGACTTTTTTAGTAAACGTGTATTTCTTATGATTCTTTCCTGTAGCTTATTTTTCTATAGGAACACGGTATTTAACATACTTAACAGGCAAAATATGTGTTATCTGTTTGTTATCCCTAAGGCTTCTGGTCAACAGATTTTTTTGGGAGTCAGAAGTTTTATGTGGATTTTAAACTGTGCAGGGGTTGGCACCCCTAACCCCTTGGTTGTTTAAGGGTCAACTGTATGTAATTTCTAGTATTTTCATGGATTATTTGCACATCTTCTAGCATAGACCTTCCAACTTTTCTCCACATCATTGTGTAGATCAAATAATATTTCTATAGCACCGTGGGAAAAGACAGGATGCTTGTAGTGACCCAACTCTGCCTTGGACACCTCCTGACCCAAAGTGCTACTGCACTCAAATCTCAGACACACTTGTGACAACTACGCTCTAAAGAGAAGCCTACAGTGTGCTATACTAACTAGTAACAGAAATGATCACACAACTAAGTGGGTTAGTGCAATTCAAGTTAACTAAATCCATCAAGATTTGCCACTAATATTGCTCCTAATAAAACTATAATACAGTCAAATTGAATACTGGAGAGAATTCTGAACATTTATTCATATACTCTTTTATCCACAATTGTGCAAGATTTCTAAAAATTACATATATACCCTATGGTCACTATATAAAAATTAGAGAATAGAGATAAACCTGTATAGTTTTAATTTTCCACATGTATATTCATCTACACTTTATATAAAAGCAAAATTTTCACTTAATATACAAGGAACTTTTTCCCTGTCAATAACACAGATAAGTGTTGCAAGCTAAATGCCAGCAGAGACCAGGCAGTCAGTACCAGTCAGTGGGAAAGACCAGGCATCTGAAACAGGGAAAAGGGAGCAACTGAGAGGAAGTGGGAAAAGCACAACTATGATGACAAGCAGCCATTACTCTAGTGAGAGACTGTGGTGCTGCTGTGGGGAAGACAGGGCCAAATATGCTAGATCCTTCCATCTCTAAAGGAAACCAGGAATCTATATATTCTTAAGTGTTTTTTTTTTTTAAGTTTATTTATTGCAAGGCAGGGCGGGGGTGGTGGTGGTGGAGAGTAGAGACAGAGGGAGACAGAATCCCAACCAGGTTCCGCATGGTCAGCGTGGAGCCCAATGTGGGACTTGAACCCATGAATGGTGAGATCATGACCTGAGCTGAAATCCAGAGTAGGACACTTAACTGAACCACCCAGGCACCCCTATGCAAAATCTTTTCAAATACATGAAAATATTAAGATGAAAAAACAAAAACCTAATTCTACTGCCTACAGCTGGCTCACTTTCATTTACAACTATAATGCACATGATGGTTTTTACTGACTGCATGGTATAAATGTGCAATGAAACCTACTGTGGGCCCAGGAGGCAGCTCTTAAATTTTATCATAAGGGGGGCACCTGGGTGGCTCGGTCAGTTGGGCGACTGACTTCAGCTCAAGTCATGATCTCACAGTTCATGAGTTCGAGCCCTGTGTCAGGCTCTGTGCTGACAGCTCAGAGCCTGGAGCCTGCTTCGGATTCTGTGTCTCCCCCTCTCTCTGCCCCTCCCCTGCTCATGCTCTGTCTGTCTCTCAATAATAAATAGATGTTAAAAATAAAAAAACTCTGAAAAAATTTTATCATAAGGAACATATAATGAACATCTGAAGAACATTTTGATGACAATTTTTATTTAGATAAAAGATATGTATATATACATACACATATGAAACCATTAATTAAAATGTTTATCATTCACATCTAGATAAATACCCCAAGGCAAAATACACACCTAGATTGAACAAATTCCTTATAACACACAACACTAAATATATCCAAGTAAGCCTATCACCACCCCCTACCCCCCCCCCCCCCCCCAAGCAACCAATATTAACAAATTAGCATTGGGGCACCTGGTTGTCTCAGTTAAGCATCCAACTCTTGATTTTGGCTCAGGCCATGATCTCATGGTTCATGAGATCAAGTCACACACTGGGCTCTGGGATGAGTGTGGGGCCTGCCTGGGATTCCCCCCCCTCCCCACACTGCTGGTGCATGTGCTCTCTCAAAAAACAAAAAACAACCCCTCCTCCCGTCCAACCACACAGATAATATACATACTTGTCAACTCTCAAAGTTTTTATGTTTGCAAAAAAAAAAAAATTGAGAAGTCAGCCACTTATTCAACCTCATTAATAATTAGGTTCATCATTTTCACATTACATATAATGTATATTGCTTATATCCACTTATTATAAACATCTTTCCAGGCCAATACAAATACCTACCATAGCCACCCTTTGATTATATAATGCATGCCCTTTGCAAACAAAACAAACTACAGAAATATAAAAATTGGAAAGTTCAAGTCTTCTATATTCCTTCCTCTTACCCGTAATCATTTTCTCATGCAAATATACAAATGAGATAGAAATAAATCATACTCAGTATATCACATTAAATGAGTATGAAAACTGTGATATAATTGGTATTACATTCCATTAGTTTCAAGCGTACATGATTTGATATTTATATGTTACAAACGATGACCACAGTACGTCTTTGTCAAGTTTTTTTTTCTTGTGATGAGAACTTTTAAGATACACTTTTATCAAGTTTCAAATGCCCAATACAGTATTATTTTTTTATTAAAAACATTAAAAAAATTTTTTTTAATGTTTACTTTTGAGAGACTGAGCACAAGTGCGGGAGGAGCAAGAGAGAGAGACACACAAAATCCAAAGCAGGCACCAGGCTCTGAGCTGTCAGCAGAGCCCGATGTGGGGTTTGAGCCCATGAGCCACAACATCATGACCTGACACTCAACCGACTGAGCCACCCAGGTGCCCCTACGGTATTATTAACTACAGTCACCATGTTGTATATTACACATCCTCAGGAGTTATTTATAACTGCAAGTTTGAACCTTTTGATCTCTTTTACATATTTCAGCCACCCCATACTGCTGCCATCCCTCCCCGCCCCTGCCTCTGGCAACCACCAAACTGTTATCTAGAAACTCATTTTTTTTAAGATTCCAAATTCTAGGGAAATCATATGCTATGTCTTTTTGACTGATTTCACTTAGCATAATGCTCTCAAATTCCATCCATGTTGGGGCGCCTGGGTGGCTCAGTCGGTTAAGCGGCCGACTTCGTCTCAGGTCATGATCTTGCGGTCCATGAGTTCAAGCCCCGCGTCGGGCTCTGTGCTGACAGCTCAGAGCCTGGAGCCTGTTTCAGATTCTGTGTCTCCCTCTCTCTCTGCCCCTCCCCCGCTCATACTCTGTCTCTGTCTCAAAAATAAATAAACGTTAAAAAAATAATAATAATAAAAAAAATTCCATCCATGTCACAAATGGCAAGACTTCCTTCTTTTTTATGACTGAATAGTACTCTGGGTATGTGTGTGTGTGCCTGAGCACACATTTTCTTGATCGATGGATATATCTTGGCTATTGTAAATAATGCTGCAATGAACATGGGGGTGCATATATGTTTACCTTATTAAACTAGTTTCTTCCTTATGGTGCATTTTGGGCTTTTTAACCTAATCAAATTAATCATTCCTTTTCTTTATAGTTTGATTTTATTTTCTGGATGTTTCATCATCTACTTTAAAACAGTGATGAGCTAGGTTTGGTTGGGCAATTGTCTTTTCTTTCAAGAAAACTTTCTTCTATTACTTTTTAATTACAATTTTCTTTATTTAACATATCTGAACGATTTACAGCAGACTGGGAAGACAAAATGCCGGGGGGTGGGGGGGGGGGTGGGGGGGCGTTGACTCCTGATTCTGCCATTCACTAACTGTGTGACCATAGCAAGTTAGGCAACCTTTCTATGCCTTAGTTTCTTACTGGTAAAATGGGGATAATAGTACCTAACATTGGGTTTCCAAATCTCTCAAATTTTTTTCTATAGGTCTATCATCTCTCTACTGACTTTTTTAAAAAAATGTTTATTTTTGAGAGGCAGACAGAGTACAAAGGGGTGAGGGCAGAAAGAGAGAGGGAGACACAGAATCTGAAGCAGGCTTTAGGCTCTGAACTGTCTGCATGGAGCCCGATGTGGGGCTCGATCTCACGAACTGTGAGATCATCACTTGAGCTGAAGTCAGACACTTAACTGACTGAGCCACCCAGGTGCCCGATTTTTTTCTTCTTAATTTAAGATCTAAGACCCAATGTGGGGACTTAAACTCATGACCCTGAGATCAACAGTCACATGCTGCACCGAAGGAGCTAGCCAGGCACCTCATATTTAGTATCTTTTTAAGCCGTTTGTTAATTCTTATCTTCTGTGTTTTGTTATTGCTAATCTGGTTTTAAACTCAGTCAACTCTCTCATTTCGTTTTCCATCCCCTGCTGTCTTTTTATGTCTGTGTATAGTAATTTTTTCTTTTGAAAATTTCCTTTTTCTGTAATAACTCTCCCTTGCAGTTGTAATTATCTACATGGACCACAGGAGGAATTCCTTTATCTCTGTATAGGGAGCGATCCCCTCAGGGTGTGTGTGTGCTATGTGCTCAAGAGGGTAGGTGGTATTACCTTAGAGGGGTTTCTCTGGCAGCCACACCTTGCCCTTCACCTTTAAGTGTAGGGTTCCAGATGGTTGGTTAAATCTGTTCAATCTTTCAACTGCCTGGGTAAAAAGGGGATGCTCTGGAGAAGCCTCAAAATATTCTAGTGTATAGTGTCTGGTTCCTTTAGCAGTGCAATACTGGAGGCACTTTTAGGATGTTTCTAAACATCCTGTTGGACGTTTCAATAGTATAAATTACGTTACTGTGAATATTTCTACGCAACTGTACATTACTTTGTATTTCTAGAAATGTAACAACTGGATTTAAGGTAATGAAAAAAACATTTAAATTCTTACCAACAGCATATTCCAGAACCATGTTACCATACAGTCATTAACACCCACTCTAACCTTTAGAGACGCCAAAAGGTCACATTGATTTTACTTGTTCTTTCCTTTTCCCATTTTTCATCTTTCCCCCCAAGTCATATACTAAGGAAATTATACCTTTAACACTGAAAATACTTTCCTTGGTTTGTCTATTAATTACACTTATGGTATCTTCTGTTGTCATTTTTTTCCCTCAAAACTTCTAGGCAGTATCTAAAGACGTTTCTTGTTTTATTTTATATTTTCTTCTATACATTCTGTGTACTACTTTCAATTTTTAGCTTAAAATTTAAAACTTCTCATTCTTCTACAATTTGCATATGGGATAGGGTGGGGATCTCATTCTACAAAAGGCCAGATTTAGTATAAGCTAAAGGTCAACATATCCTTAGGGCTATTCAGTTCCATTAACATTGGTTCCTGCCTGCACCCCTACCACACTGCTTCCACCCCCACGAGACTACAATTTAGTATCTGTAGATGTTAAACTTGGCTCCAATTTCTCCAGACAAAAACTACCAGAAAACGAACTCCAGAAAGCTCTACTGCACCCAAGTCCCACCTGTCTCTATACCTTAGGTGCTGTCCTGGTTTAGACCATCAGCACTGAATCCACTCTTGACTTTCTTGTTTTTGAACAACTGCTCTCCTACCTACTCAAAACACAGCTGCTTTTCCTTTGTCAGTGGGCCTCCTTGTACACTCTTTCTCTGCCAGAAATGTTGTTCCTCTTCTCAATTCTTCTCCCACCATGGCCCAATGAGAACACTGCAGTTAACAAACGGAGCTGCTAAAGGCAAGTGGCAACTAGCAGTTCTCCATTTTACTACTTTGAGGCCTGAGGGAGATGAATTTTGAGCCCACCAAAAATCCTGGCATGAGTTGGTACCTATTCACTCAGCTGGCACTATCTACAGGTAATCGGCTTTCCCTGACTCAAGATATACAGAATTTCTGCTATCATAGTCTTTCTCACATCATTTAATATAGCCTGTGTTCTTCCTCATCACTGTGTACCTAACTCCTTATGTCACTGCTTGAAACCTTGTCATCAGTCAGTGAATAAGGCAATGCAGAATCATCTTGGCTATCTGGTTAATTCACTAAGTTGAGAAGGCTGCTATACCAGAATACTAAAACTGTCAAGATGAATTTTTATTTTTATTTTTTATTTATTAATTTTTTTTAAATGTTTATTCATTTTTGAGAGACACAGCATAAGCAGGGGAGGGGCAGTGAGAGTGAGAGAGAGAGAGAGAGAGAGAGAGAGAGAGAGAGAGAGAGACACACACACACAGAATCTAAAGCAGGCTCCAGGCTCTGAGCTGTCAGCACAGAGCCTGACACGGGGCTCGAACCCACAAACTGTGAGATCATGACCTGAGCTGAAGTCGGACACTCAACCGACTGAGCCACCCAGGCGCCCCTCAAGATGAATTTTTAAATTTTTTTTTTTCAACGTTTATTTATTTTTGGGACAGAGAGAGACAGAGCATGAACGGGGGAGGGGCAGAGAGAGAGGGAGACACAGAATCAGAAACAAGCTCCAGGCTCCGAGCCATCAGCCCAGAGCCCGACGCGGGGCTCGAACTCACGGACCGCGAGATCGTGACCTGGCTGAAGTCGGACGCTTAACCGACTGCGCCACCCAGGCGCCCCTCAAGATGAATTTTTAAATGCTTCTAGGGGCGGCACCCGGGTGGCTCAGTCGGTTAAGCATCTGACTTCAGCTCAGGTCATGATCTTGCGGTTCATGAGTCTGAGCCCTGCATCAGGCTCTGTGCTTACAGCTCAGAGCTTGTAGCCTGCTGTGGACTCTGTGTCTCCCTTTCCCTCTGCCCCTGCCCTGTTGACACTCTGTCTCTCAAATATTAACAAAAATTAACTGCTTCTGAAAAACAGTTCTTAGCCTTCAAACATATTGTATCAAGAAGAAAGCGTGACAATGTTAAGAAACACAGTGTTGATAATTTGTTTAGGATGTATGAAAGCTGGTAGGGCCTCTGAACCTGTTCAGCACTGGCTGCCTACCAAATATAAGTCCATATAAGCCTGTAGGCTACCATTTTCTAGGTGTTCACTCAGAGAGAAGAGTATCTTAGGCTTCTAAAAATGATGCCAGATGATCAAAACACGTTAAGCACTGTGACCAGAAATCTTAAACATACTGCTTAATTACTGCTCTTATGAAGGGTTGAATTATTTTCTTTGCAAAGGCAAAAAAGGGTCATTCAAAAACTCTAGAAAAGTTATGCAAGCTAATGCAAATTAGTGACTTTGGCTAGAAAACATTTTATTACCATTTTCTTCCCCAAAACAGCTATAATGAAAAGCACTTACTGGAAGTCATTCCTGGTTGTGGCTGCCCCATATTAGGCCCTGGATTCATAGAAACTGGTACCATGCCTGCAGCACTTGGTAGCATGTTTTGTTTCTGTAGTCTAGTCCTTCGTTTTTCTTCTAGTTCTTTCTGGATCTTATAGATTTTCTCAGCTAGCAGGTGGTAGTATTCGGCCTTTTTGAATTTTGAAAATAAAACACAGATAAGGAAAAAAGAGGAATTACTATTAGGTAACAGAAAAAATGAACAGATATTAGCTTCATTTACAGATATAAGGAGAAACCCAAAGAGGGGAAAAGTCTATTCTCCTTTTAAAAGTTTTTATTTTAATTCCAGTTAGTTAATATACAGTGTTATATTAATTTCAAGTGTACAATGTAGTGATCCAATACTTCATATGTCACCTGGTGCTCATCACAAGTGCATACCTTAGTCCGCAACATCTATTTCACCCATCCTCCCCACCCCCGCCTCTCCTCTGATATAACCACCATAAAAATCTGCTTTCTTAGATCATCCCAGATGTGAGTTCATGTTTGGAATCATCATGTGAAAAGCAGCTTTGTGATGAAGCTACATAGTAAAGCATGACCTCTCAAAGTAGGTTAATGAAATATATGCTGGCGATTTATGGCACATGCAAAGAATATGCTACATTTCGGAAAAGTGCCAACTTAGAGAAGAATGTTCAACTGATATAGAGAAAATGGAATACTACTTGAGATGAACATACTAAGCAGCTGATTCACCATTATTCTAGTGAAAATAGCAGAGAGCTGGTAACAGCTCAACCACTTTTGAAGTTGACAGAAGGACAACCCAGATAAAGTGCCACACGAGTACACTGGATTATTAAGAGGAAAAACGTAAGATTCTTGATGACATACGCCTGAAGAAAATTGCTTTGTTATCTTGACTGTGCAGTGAAACTAAGGACAGCTGAAGGGTATCCTCTAAAGTACGGTATTGTTTGTACATGTTACGAAAAGAAACAAACAACTAGGATAGGTCTATTTCTGACTTTATGTAGAAAAATAGATACTCACCCGATTATTTGCAGATTCGTACATGTCTCCTTCCACTTTCCGGGCATATGCAACCAAGTTTTCCATCCGTCTGTCTTTTAAAGCAGCAGGATCCGGAGTAGGAAATATGGCTTGAACTCTGGAAACAGAAAATTCTACCACTATTATATCATGTCAACTTTTCATTCTCGTCATGGAAATGTCCAGTACTTTAAACTTTTTCCTGGTTAGTACTTTCTCATTTCTGTGCAATGTACACATTATGTAAAACAAAAAATAGTGGATGTGCTCAAATATTAAATGATACAGAGCAAATGAAATGGTCTCTGTGGTAAACAAAGGGTCTCCCCAATCAGAACATAAAAAAATGACACCATAATAACCCCCTCTGGTTCCTGTCACGCTAACATAGGAGCAAAAAAAATTATACTCTGCTATTTGCATAAAGAAGTGAGGAAACCTGACCTTTCTCATTGTTTTAAGTAGAGCGGCCTTCAGATCCTTCTACTCTCAATTTATTCAGCTTAATAAAACCTAATAATCACCACAAAATCTTTCAAGACCAAAAACTTCAAGTGGAAGGGGCAGAAATGCATAACGATTCTGCCAAATTCAGTGTCTTTTACTTTCTAACAGTTCCCTACAAAATGTTTGGCACTAGGGTTCCTGAAGATTTGACCAATACTTTTCCAGCCTCTAATTTTATTAATTGGAGATTTCGTGTTCACTTGTGCAGGACTTGAAGAAAACCAGGTGGGGAAGAAATAAATGGAAGTTTAGAAGAATATTTTGAGTTGGTAAAAATTTCGCAAGCATATAATGTCAAGTCAGATGATCGATCCCAAATAATCCATTGTCTGCTATGAGAGAACAGGTGCTAAACAACTGGAGTATCACAAAATAAGTTTGCTTTGCTTATTCCTTTTTAATTCATTTAATTAAAATCTTAGGGTTTTCTTGTCAAATTCCACTTCTGGTACCATTGATTTTGAATTTCTAAACGAAAGTCAAATGTAACTGGTATGCTAATGTAATATAAAAATTAGTTTAGATAAAAAATAGACCACACAGCTCTAAGCCAATAAAAAATATGGATGGACTGAAAGAGACCCTTCTTTTAAGTGGAGAAAAAAATGAAAAAAGACTGCTTTCCCCGAGGAGAAAAATGCTGGATGTCACTCAAAGTGCAAGTTCCATAGCAATGAGCAAGGTTCAAGCTCTGTTTTTTTTATAATATTGCGCACATTACATTTTACTGCTATCGCTTTCCCCTCCTTCACCTGCCAAGACCTCTTTAAAGAAGAGGGTGGCTGAATGGCTGGCATCCATCAACTCCATAACAAACAATGCAGAGGTATCTCACCAACTACTGACATGCACATCCGGAGGGCCAGAAGACCATAGAGGAGCCACTCTACCAGGTTAAACTTGTCAACATCATAAAAGCTTTAATAGGGATAAAGGAAAAGAGTGTTGCCACCACCATATTCTAAAGAGCTGAGAGAGACCTGGTTTTCCTTTTAAAATTTGACTTTTGCAAAGGCAGTGACACTAAAATGAGTAATTTTTATATAATATATTGAAAACTGCCACTAGGTAAAATAGTTCACACACTGTTAAAGCCATAATACTCCTACAAACGATGGTGGAAAGGCTCAGAAGCAGAACAAGCAGCAAGACAGTCACAGGAGCAGAAGCATTAGCAGCAATAGCCAGACTACAGAAAAATCAATAATACTCCTCTTGTGGTTAAGTGCCTGGCAGATCGGTACCATGTTGACATGGTAACTCTCTATGAATAAGACATGCCTATAATCTTACAGTTTGTGAACAAGATGATTTCGAAGATCCTGAGTAATATCTTCATGCCACTGTTTCCGAATTCCAGTATTAGATGGTTGAGCTGCTGTTGGCATAGGACCTAGGGAGGCCACACTGGCATTTTCACTCATCATTGGGCTTTAAAAAGATATTGTGAAATAGTTTTAGTGAAGAAGGCAGGAGAAAAAAAGATCTCATTTAAAGCAGAGCTGACAGTGATTACTACAATGGGTCCAACATACTATGACAAATTTCTTTACATCAAGAAATCTAGGGGAAATTGTGTGTGTGTGTGTGTGTGTGTGTGTGTGTGTGTGTGTGTGTGTGTGTGTTTGTATTTGTATGAGGCAGAGTTAACCCACAACACTTCATCATGTGGAGGGGAGGAGGAAGTCTTGGGTTTAGAAGACTTACGTGTTATGTTGTAAGACTAAACTTATTTTGACACAGCTTATCCCAGGGAATCACTGGTAATGGATTAATTCTTACCAATGGGATAGAGCAAACTCATTTTTTAAGCAATTGCACACTTGCAACTTCCTACTATATTCGGGGAAGGTACTGATCACCCATTGATACAATTTCACATAAGATTGTAGAAAGCCAAAAGTATGGCCTCCAATATACTACTTGTCTTTATCCATCAAGGATGGCTTCAAATCAGGGGGAAAAAACAAAAACAAAAACAAAAAACAGAAAAGGAATTTGAACAGGAGTATGAAACATGACACAGAGCAAATATCAAGAAAAAAACTTACTTTTGAGAATTTATGGCTGAATGCAACATTGAGTCAGAAAGAAGATTCGATGTTTGAACCCCTACACCTCCATTTACTCCCATAGGACTAGCACCTAGGACAAAACAAAAAACGAGATTGAATATTTTAAATACCAATACCAAAAAGAAAGAAAAGCTATAAAAGTACTAGAATAACATCACAAGAAATTTGTATCCTTTCAAAGACCCAAAACCCAGAAGCCATAAGGACAAGATTTAGAAACTGGATGAGCAAAACCTAAAACCGCAACCGTTTAAGTAACTATATATGCACATGTCCTTTCTTAAGCACAACTTACGCGAGGACATAGGGAACCTAAGTGTGATGATCCCTGGAGACTGGAATCAAAGACTGTGTTTTGGTAAAACATTTTGAATACTCCTTCAAACTGCCCTGAATAGTTTTATGTGCGTACATTACCTCTTCAATTAGCAATTTTATTGAATAGTCTAATTCTTTAAAAACAAAAAACAGCAATATTGACACTAACCTAGATTTTCATGCAGTTAAAAAACTCTTCTAAAATACACAATTCTATTAATATACCTCTCAAGGTATGTTAGTTAAAAACAAGGAAACAAACAAAACTTCCCACTAAAATGCCAACAGTTGGCTAGATCTATAAACATTTAATGGAGAAAAATGCTGTTGCTTTCCTTCACGTTTCCTAAATAGTAAGGCACAAATTTGCTTCTGACAGCATCAGCCTAGCTCTGAAATGTAGTTACTGGAAATGGTCTTCTAAAAACAGAATTGTATTGTTCCTAATTCTGTATTTGTCAACGTAAATACTCCATGTGTAAACACTCCTTTTTAGCGAAACTATATACCTATAACATTGATTCGCTTTACTGATGGCAACCATATGAAGAAGTGAAAGAAAAACTGATTATAATGTACACCAATTTGCTTATCTCGTTGCCTTCTGATGGCACATGAAAACAGCAAAACATTCTCTCTGAAGTCTCCAGGTTCATCTAATATTTGGCATTGACTCTAAGAAATGGCTCAACCATAACCTGAAAAGGAATACCCTTACACCGGCCTGTATTTAAGATCCTAAGAGGGAGCATTCCCTTGAGAATACAAAAAATGACGGAAGTCAGAAATTATTGGCACTGCCAGAGAAGAAGTCAGAAAGAAAAAAAAGGAATCATTAACACCTAAAACTCATCAAGAATACATTTTTGGGGGTGCCTGGATGGCTCAAGTCAGTTAAGTGTCCGACTCTTGATTTTGGCTCAGGTCATGATCTCATGGTTCGTGAGTTCAAATCCCACGAGCCCGGGAGTCTGTGCTAAAGGCACAGAGACTGCTTGGGATTTTCTCCCTGCCCTCCCCTGCCACTCTTAAAATAAACAAACAAACTTAGGGGAAAAAACACGTGTTTTTTGTTTTCTAAGCCCTAGGAGGAATCTCATACTAATAAGACCTTTATAGAGTAGGTGAATTCAGTAGGTACTAGAAGATTAAGAACATGGTCAAATACAGTCAAGGAAGTCTTACAGTAAAAAATTCTAATTTAGGGCTCCAGAAAGGATTCTCTCTTCTTGCTACAGAATCTCTATAACCTGATATATGTTAACAGATCCTGTAGTTCTGTCTACTTAATGCCCATCCAAACTAGAGAGGTCTCAAAGTAGAGGCCATGCCCCTTTCCTATGCCCACCCCCGCCCCCAGCACATGGCATATCTGAATGAATGCTATTTCTCATTTATTCAAATATCCGCATCAAAGTACCTCCAATTTATAACTGAGAACGTTCCAGCATTACAGCTAGGTCTGCCACAATGGGTGTTGTATCCATACTACCAAGTTGTTACTATGAATGGGTCTTGGTATGCTTATAAGCATTAGTATAAATGTTTGCTTAGGGTACTTCATCCTATTCAGTACTCCACACCTCAGGTAAAGATGGTATGATACAGACCCATAAACATAAATACTACTTTTTCTAAACATCCAACAACCTGGGAAAACAAACTAGCACTCATATCTACCAAACAGGTGAGATATGAGACCTTCAGAAGAGAGTACATAACAAAACCCAGGAGTTCTTGACAGTAATAGGGCCAGAATTTCCATAACACAGTTGAAAGATAGCTAACCAATAATGTGAAGGTCAGTAATAAAACAAGAGAATAGGCCAGCTAAAGGCAAATAAAAAATCCTAAGACATTTTTATGCTGAAATTATTAAAGCCTGATCACATACACACAACCATACATGGCATATTCATTCCAAGAGTGTTTAATCTGGATTTAATTATAAGGATCGCTTCTCAGCCTTTTGGCTAAGATCAAGTGTGGATTTAATTATAAGGAAACAATCAGACTAATTCAAATTATAGGACAATCTACAGTGTTCATCGAAAGTCAATGTGTGGTGAACAAAGAGAAGGAAGATGACTTCTAGATTAAGAGACAAAAAGCACGTAACAAACTGAATGGAAAAGCCCTGAATGACTGTGGGGGACAATTGGAGAAATTAAAATATAGACTGTACATTAGATGACATTATTAACAAATATTAAATTGTGTAGGCACAGTAACAGCACTGTGGTTATGGAGAAGAATGTCCTTATTCTTAGGAAATACATGCTAAACTAGCAGTCAAGTGTCAGGATATCTCGAGTACATGAAGAAATAAAGCAAATGTGGCAAAAATGTTGAAAATAAATAAATCTAGGTAAAAGGTATGCATAATGAACCAGAATCAAGACTTGGATTTCAACCAACTGAGCCACCCAGGCATGCCACAAAAAGTGTTATTATGTTCCAAATTTCCTGACGAAGTTTTCCCCTCAATTTCTAATTATATATCCAATCTGCCCTCTTGGTAGGATCCCCAACAATACTTTAGCATTAAAATAATATGGGTGAGGGCGCCTGGGTGGCTCAGTCAGTTAAGTGTCCAACTCTTGGTTTCGGCTAAGGTCATGATCTCGCTCACAGTTTCGTGGGTTCAAGCCCTGCAATGGGCTCTACACTGGCAGCATGGAGCCCGTTTGGGATTCTCTCTGCCCCTCCCCACTCATGCTCTGTCTCTCTCAAAAATAAATAAACAGGGGTGCCTGGGTGGCTCTGTGAAGCGTCTGACTTCAGCTTAGGTCATAATCTCACAGTTCATGGGATGGAGCCTGATGCGGGGCTCCATGCTAATGGCATGGAGCATAGAACTTGCTTCAGATTCTGTGTCTCCCTCTCTCTCTGCCCCTCTCTTGCTTGTGCTCTCTTTTGAAAATAAATAAATGAACTTACTTAAAGTTCATTTAGATAAATGAAAATAAATAAATGAACTTAAAAAAAAAAGTATGTGTGTATATATATATATGTGTGTATGTATATATATATATGTATATACACGTTTGTGTGTGCATATATATATATATATACACGCACACACACAGCACTAACCATTTGGGAGTCCAATCTTTGCAAAACATAAAAGATAAACATTTTACGTTGCTGAGTACATGGAAATATACTCAAGTAAATTGCTTTTGTTTATAAATGTGATAAAAATCTTACACTGTTAGGGGACACAACATAGTCCCGTTTGTGGATATAGTCTACCACATCAGGTTGGAACCTAAAATATCCTAAAATAAACACCATTAGTGGAAGAAAACAGAAGTGAAAAAAGCTTGTTTTAGTATTTTAAAATCATGACACATCAAAAATTAAGAAAATACAGTTAACGCTAATTTGAGTATTGAACCATGTATTTCTTTGATAATATGGCACTAGGCTAAGGCCAAGATGCAACTTGAGTTACATTTCTGATCATCATCAAAATTTTTATATTCCTAAGTAAAATCCATTATAAAACTCTAATAATAACAGAAGCCTTAAAGGATCACTTTAAATACCCAATAAAACAATTTATAGTAATAACCTTTAGTGCAAACATCACTCACAAGTATAAAGTTTGGTTAAAACTAATTTCATACGATTTTGGTGTGAAGTGAAAAAGCAGTCCCACATTCATAATATGCAATAAAATACTTTTTTAAAACTCTCTTAAAGACTGGGGAGAAAATTACATGTCCTAATCATGGTGATTCCATTTTGATATTCAGTTCTTTTACTCTCTAAGTTTTAGGGAACTAAAAAATATGAAAACAGAGGGTGCACCCTTCAACATAAACACACAAGATTATTAAAAAAAAAAAAATTTTAGTGTTTATTTTTGAGAAAAAGAGAGAGAGAAGAGAGAGAGAGAGAGAGCAAGGGAGGGGCAGAGAGAGAGGGGGAGACACAGAATCCGAAGCAGGCTCCAGGCTCTGAGCTGTCAGCACAGACCCTGATGCGGGGTTGAACCCACAAACTGTGAGATTATGACCTGAGCTGAAGTCGGATGCTTAACCGACTGAGCCACTCAGGCACCCCACAAGATTATTTTTAAAAGGGCTTTTATATATGGGGCGCCTGGGTGGCTTGGTAGGTTAAGCATCCAACTTGATTGACTGATTTCAGCTCAAGTCATGATCTCACGGTTTGTGAGTTTGTGCTCCATACTGGGCTCTGTGCTGACAGTGCAGAGGTGGCTTGGGATTCTCTAATTTCCTATATCCCTCTGTCTCTCTGCCTCTACCCTACTGATGGGCGCTCGCTTGCTTGCTCTTTCAAAAATAAATAAAAAATAAATAAAAATAACATAAATAAAAGGGCTTTCATATGAAAGAAAAAACACTTCATATGTAAGTCTTTGCCTATCTGGGTTGGGCCTGATGAATAGAAAGCATGAGGCTATATATAACATGCCAGAAAGAGAGTGTATTCATATTAGTTTTTAATATGGGATTGAATACAACAAAAGAAATAAATGAGGTATCTAGAAGTTTTGGTTCACAATGATTATCACTAAAAAGGCACCACTGATTGAATTAACAAGAAATAAATGGAAACTTTAGATTAATTTTTAATCCTAAAATAAAGACACTAAAAAAAGGGAAAAAGATATCTCAAGGAACTAACTTTTAAACAATTTTGTGGCTATATACAAATGTACATACACAGATGATACAAAGGAGACAAAAAGAACAAAATTAGGAATTAAAACAGAAGTTTGAAAAATTAACAGGAAATAACCAGTTACAAAAATGAAAATCCAGGCCAGGCAGTAGAAA
Organism: Puma concolor; assembly: GCF_028749965.1. Classification (NCBI taxonomy): domain Eukaryota; kingdom Metazoa; phylum Chordata; class Mammalia; order Carnivora; family Felidae; genus Puma; species Puma concolor. Next base: position 7,835,322 of record NC_141673.1, read on the forward strand.
ATCCAGGGGCAGAAAACTGCACTGGGTCAAGATCCTAAAACTCAAGGAAGAGTCTGGGTAACTTTTTGGGTAACACGGAAAGAGAGAAGAAAATAAGCAATCTTAAGTAAAAAAAAGGTGAAGGGGCAGGGGAAGGAAGTCCTCAGATCTCTATTTTTGACCCCTTTTCATGTACTTGAATACGTAAGAATTTGAAAACTAGCCTGAAAGGGTAGGATTAGCTCTTCATCCCAGTTTCTGGTCTAGTTTTTTGTTTTTGTTTTTTTTTTTCAACGTTTTTTATTTATTTTTGGGACAGAGAGAGACAGAGCATGAACGGGGGAAGGGCAGAGAGGGAGGGAGACACAGAATCGGAAACAGGCTCCAGGCTCCGAGCCATCAGCCCAGAGCCTGACGCGGGGCTCGAACTCACGGACCGCGAGATCGTGACCTGGCTGAAGTCCGACGCTTAACCGACTGCGCCACCCAGGCGCCCCTGGTCTAGTTTTTTAATAATCTCCTCACTTAATGATTATTTAACAAGTTAGCACTGCTTGTCAAGAAACTGTAATACATTCAAGTTAAAACCAACAAAAATCAACAAGATTACATTTCTGTAAGAGTAGCATGCTCAATTTTGCTTTCTCATTTAGAATCAAACAATAATGGGCAGAAACTAAAGGCTATTGCAAATATTATCCAGAGGATGACAATGGACTTCATAGGAAAAAGTATGATGCATTACTCAGTACCAGACTGTTTTCTAGAAAGTTATGGAAGAAATCATCAACAAGGACAAGCAGCTGCCTCTGGTATATAGATTATGATGAGACCTTTACACTACAATCTTTAAAAAATTACTCTAAGAAATTAATCATGTAACAAAAAAATTAAGAGATGGGGAGACACACACACACACACACACACACACACACACACACACACACAGACCAAAATAAACCAAGAAGATAATTCTGCAAATTACATGGCATGTATACACATAACCAACATCACATCTGTCACAAGGGAAGACACAAACTTACTCATGTTGCTCATGGGCCGCATGCCTTGGGGAGACTGGCCAGACTGCTGAGTCTGCTGGTTCTTTGCTTGCACCTGGGGTTGCGTCGGCATCTGATTTACTTGATAGGGCAGCCCAAGAGCTGCATAGGCCCTTTCTATAGAGCTGGGATCAATCTGACTGACAGTGCTTAGGCTGGGGGTAGACTGCTGACCCACCCCTAGAGAGCTAGTATTTCCAAGTCCAACTGGTGCTCCAGTCAGAATTGCTAGAGAAGACAAAAGAGATGGGATTACAACGTTAAAGATGTGAGAAAAATAGACTAACCTATCTGAATGAATTTAGAAGACACAAAATTGTTACATGATTATGAAACATCTCATTATGAAACAACATGCATCTTGTTTCCTGTTATTTCCCTGAAATAAATGTCTAGATGCAGAACTGAATGGTCAAAGGGGATCACTATCACTGGCATGAAAGGCTTTTGATCCAGAGTACCCAAAAGCCTACCTACAGGTTGTATCAGTGTTCCCACCAACTATGTATGAATGACTCAGAACCATACAAATGCCAATACCAGGTAGCATTTCTGCTCAAGTGGTGAGAATGTCCTCCCTCTACTGACCTATTTCCTTACCCCAATTTTCTACTGGGCTATTTATGATTTCTTAATTAATTTATGGCATTTAATTCCTTCTTCACATGTTGCACGTTTCCAAATCTGTCATTCACCACAAATGCTTAATATTTTGTTTCTAGAGAGGTATGGTAGCTACACTTAGATCTTTCTACTTTTGTCTTTATCTCAGAAAAGCTCATCATCCTAGACTTCTAAAAATAATTTCAAACTTTTTCCCTTTCTCTTTAAATAACTTCAAAGTATCTAAATATTTAGACCACAGGTATAAAAGAGTAACTTGTCCAATGTCAAAGCAATGATCTTTTAAGTTTTCATGAATGTAAAAATGGAGCATTAATTCACCCTTTTTATACAGAATAATTATTTAAAAAGTTTCTGGATCTTACTTTAGGTAATAAGCAGTTCAATCCTAAACTCATTAATATGAAGTTAATGGGAGTGGAAACAACCTAGTATGACAGCACAGGGCAGTCACAGAACTTCAAATAATCAAGAAGCACTTAGTCTAAATCCCACCAAACTGCACCGAGAATAAATAAAATAATAAATAAATAAAATAAGTAATAAATAAATAAAAGCTTTAAAAGACTTAATCACTTACACTGTTGATTTCTCTTATCTCCAGCATTTTTAAGGGGGAGACACACAGGACAATCATGCCTCGTACAATTCTTCCAGTGTGAAATGATTTGTCGAGAAGATGCACAGTGTGCCACTAAAAAGAAAAAAAATAATTGTTCTGCAAATGTAGCTTATACTTTTTTATATCAGTATCCACTAACCTGTTGATCACTTAACAAGTGCTACAAATGTTCACTCATTTCATCTTCCTAACATCCCTATAGGGTAGCTATTGGCACTCACATTTTATAGTTAAGAAAACAGGCAAGACCTGGTTAACTAATTTGCATTAAGTCAGAGTACTCAAAATGGGATTCAAACTTAAGCAATCTGCCTCCAAAGCCCGTATTTTTCACCAAGACATGCAATGTACTTTACTCTATAAAAACAGATTTCTAATGACACCATACACACATAAATTGTATTAAGTTGGGTAACATTGTTTTAGTGTTTGCCTATATGACAGCAAATCCTCAATAATATTTAAACTATGCTATGTGGGGGCAAATCAAAGTCAGTAAGGGTCATCACAAGAGGAAAATCCTTAAAATTTTCTACCATAACCCTACATAATAACAAAATGATACTGAATTTTATCACCTCCTAACATGGACATTATCGGTAAAGAAGTCTCCAAACAGAGTAGAACACACTTTTTTTCTTCTCTCGGACTATAAATATTCATTGCTAAGCACAGAAACCCTCTGAGCCCACTCACCTTGGCAGGACTTGCCTGACTGGCAGTGTGTCATGTGGTTCAGGACGTTCTTCATCGTGCGACAGTGGGGAAGGTTGCACTGCCTTACTTCCCCATTAGCCTGCTCGCGGCGCTGGCACTTGTGGGCGTGCAACAGGAGCACGAGCTGCTGCTGGATGAGCTTGCGCTTCTCTGGATCAGCCGTGTGCGCTCCAGAACCCATCCCTTGGGCTACCGGAGTCACGAGGCCTGGCTGCTGGACCTGTGGGGCCTGCTGTTGACCCTAAGAGAGAAAACAACAAAGGTACATGTAACATTAGGTGTCATAGGGTGCTTTTTAGTAAATACAGACCTGGACATTTTCTTTTTTTTTTTTAATTTTTTTTTTTTTTTAACGTTTATTTTTGAGACAGAGAGAGACAGAGCATGAACGGGGGAGGGTCAGAGAGAGAGGGAGACACAGAATCTGAAACAGGCTCCAGGCTCTGAGCAGTCAGCACAGAGCCCGACGCGGGGCTCGAACTCACGGACCATGAGATCATGACCTGAGCCGAAGTCGGATGCTTAACCGACTGAGCCACCCAGGTGCCCCAGACCTGGACATTTTCAATTAAAACCTTTAAGGACATCCACCACGTGCCACAGGGGATTCCAAGGTAGATAAACATCAGTCCCACCATCAAGAAGTTCAATAACAAAGTTACATCACCAAGTAATATAATCAAAGTATATGTAATATACAGAGAGCAAAACAAAGAGGACACCATAAGCTCAGGTGGGAGAGGGAAAGGCAAGGAATCCATAGTGAAGAGCAAGTCCAAGTCAGGTTCTGAAGCACAGCAACAAAAACCTCCTGGGAGACTGAGCAGGGGCCTTTTAGGTGGGTGAAAAGTTAGTTTCTGTAATTATGGAAGAAAGCGCTTTCTCTTCCCTGATAAAGTAAACATTTCTGGGGTCACAGATGCCATGTTTTATTCTTTTTTAAAAGATCTGCAGTACTTAAAGTATCTGAAATATAGGCAAAAAAATAAGAAACAAAAAATCTGAAAGAGAAATGGAATTTCTATAGGACAATTTTTCCCAAAGGTAAACAGGGACTACTTAACAAATTTACAAGTAGAAACGGTTTTACTTTTAGAAAAATAGCAATGTTAGAAGCTTTGGAGATTTATTCAAAACAAAAATCACTGTTTTTTTTTTTTTTTTTAAACATTTTTATTTCTTATTTTTGAGAGACAGAGACAGACAGAGCATGAGTGGACGAGGGGCAGTGAGAGAGGGAGACACAGAATCTGAAGCCAGGCTCCAGGCTCTGAGCTGTTAGCACAGAGCCCAACGCGGGGCTCGAACTCAGGAAGCTCGAGATCATGACCTGAGCTGAAGTCAGACGCTTAACCCACTGAGCCACCCAGGCGCCCCTGGGGGCTCGAACTCAGGAACCTCGAGATCATGGCCTGAGCTGAAGTCAGATGAACCGACTGACCAACCCAGGCGCCCCCCACAAAATCACTGTTTAAAATAGTGTTTAACTTTGAGAGGGAAATTACTTTTGTGTGCTGATATCAGATACAAATGTGTAGATACGGTCACTGAGAGTTGGAATCCTTTGCTTGAGAGTACTTTCCAAGAGAAGTTCTACTTTCATATTCTATAGAAATACTCACAAGAAGAAGATGTGTAATATGGCAGGCTACAAAATTTTCACTGTAGCAGCCCCACTTGCTCCCATTTGGCCCAACACCCTTACTGAACAATACTACAAGAAATAAAAACCCATGGGAAATGGAAGGTATCAAGCCTCCTTGATCACAGGGTCCATCTTCACATCCTAGTGTGTACAGCAGAAAGCATTACAGTTTAACAGTTCTTTGTCAAAACGCCAGTTTAAAGACAAATTTGTAGACAGATTACTACCCACCATGTTGGGCATTCCTCCACCAGGAACTGCCTTTTTGTCCATTGCAAATGGAGGTAAGCTATTTGGTAGTACAGACTTTGTCTGAATCTGGAGACCAAGGCCACTGGCTCCAATCTGCTGTCCAGAATTCTGAGTGTATGGTGAACCGTAAGGATTAGGGTTGTTCATCATTCCCATCTAAGAATTAAAAAAAAAAAGATGAGAAATTAAATCTTATTCCTTACATTAACGGAACATTACTATTCTCTTTCCTTTTTTTTTTTTTTTTTTAAACGTTTATTTATTTTTGAGAGAGAGAGAGGGAGACACAGAATCAGAAGCAGGTTCCAGGCTCTGAGCTGTCAGCCCAGAGCGCAACGCAGGGCTCGAACCCACGAACTATGAGATCATGACCTGAGCCTCAGTCAGATGCTTAACTGACTGAGCCACCGAGGTGCCCCTCTTTCCTTTTCCACTTCCTAATTTATAAAAACAATTTTAAAGGAAATCCTCTACCATTATAAATAAGACTAGAGAAGTATGTTCATGAAAATACTTTCAAAATTGAGGAGCCTCAGCTCAGGTAGAGTAAATTTACAGCTATTTTCTGTAAATACTTGATATAAATGTGTTTTAGAAATTTTTATAAGCATTTTCATTAATCTGTATCTGCTAAGGTTTGCCATTCATCTTCACTTTTAATGCATTAAATATATTTTTATTTAATGTACAATATATGACTTAATAAATTCAACTCAATAAATGACCTAATCCCTAAATTTGTTAGAGAGTTTGATATGTGAAAAGCATCTGAATGCTTGTTCCAGCATTTTGTTTACATAAAAGGTAGCAAACTGATAGTTCAGGGGATATTTTTCATTTAGGAACAAAGTGGCAGAGTGGTTTTGAAACTTTCTGAATCTGAATCCTTTAGACAGAACATGTAAACTTCAGAGTCCATATCATTCCTTGCTGTCTTAAACCTAGCAGCTTTGAGGCGCCTGGGTGGCTCAGTGGGTTATGTGTCTGACTCTTAATTTTGGCGTAGGTCACGATCCCAGGATAGTGGGATCAAGCCCTGCACTGGACTCCATGCTGAGCGTGGAGCCTGCTTAAGATTCTCTCTCACCCTCACCCTCTGCTGCTCTCCCCAGCTCGCATGCTCTCCCTCAAAAAGAGTAAAAAAATAAATTTAAAAAACCTAGCTGCTTTATTCATTAAATTACCTGCTTGGATCTTGAAGTAATTTAAATTTCTTTGTAACCCCTATATACTTAAGAAAGGAGGTTTTTGTCTGTATTTATAAAGTCAACCTGGAGTGCTGGACAGTTATTAAAGAACAGAGTATTAATTATTCAGAAGCCAAATGTTTTACAGATAGCAATGATAAAACTTACAATCCTTCCATATAAGAAACCACTGTAAGTCAAACACCACCTACTAAAACATATAGCAAAGCTCTCAGAAAACTAGGGAAACTACCGCTACTGCCCAATTAAAAGGAGTCATACTAGATTTTCATCCCTCTCAGCTAGATCCAATTCTATCAGAGGAGCCTGCAAATTCCATCTCTAAACACGCGCGCGCGCGCACACACACACACACACACACACACACACACACACACACACACACACACACACCTACAATTGCTCCCAGTCCACTGTCACTGTCTTCAACGTTTATTTATTTTTGGGACAGAGAGAGACAGAGCATGAACGGGGGAGGGGCAGAGAGAGAGGGAGACACAGAATCGGAAACAGGCTCCAGGCTCTGAGCCATCAGCCCAGAGCCCGACACGGGGCTCGAACTCACGGACCGCGAGATCGTGACCTGGCTGAAGTCGGACGCTTAACCGACTGCGCCACCCAGGCGCCCCCACTGTCACTGTCTTAATTCAAGCCCCTCAATCACAGCTTGTGTAGACTGTGTCCAACAGGTTTCCTCACCTTCTGTCTAGTCTATTTTCTACCCAGAGCCTTCGTGATCTCCATGAGGCCTATCTATCCATGGTGTCCTACTATATCCTGTACCAACTAACTTGCAAATCTGAGGAGCAGCTTGCTTCTTGAATCTCTAGCATCTGCCTTAAAGATTTTCCTTTTCCCTATAACTAGACAGTGGCACACCCTCCCTTCCTGTTTGACTCCTGAATGATAACCTGTAAAAGAAATAAAATACTAAGTTCACAAAGAGGCAGTCCAATTTTTCTTTTTGTTGCGTTACTTAAACATACATTTCAAAAGCTACCATCTCTATGAAACATCTGTCTATAGTCCTAGAGAGCTAAAGAACTCTTTTTCTATCCTGACATAAATGTTTGTGCCTTTATTTATAATACAACACAGATGATAAAATAAAATGCCTGCCTCTTCTATGCCCCAAGACTCTGCACAGTAGGGGAAAGAACTCAGTTCATTTCTCTTTGTAACCCCATTGTCCTAAATCTGATCAACAAAAGTCATAAAATAAACACATAAGCCCCTGTAAATAAAACTGTTCTTTCAACCATATGCAGTACCTATTCTCTGGCAAATGTATACGAATATGACATCTTTATCAGTTCCAAGGTTTGCCTATAGTGAAGAGGCAAAATAAAGAAAAATTCGAGAACATTTACAGTTTCCAGATGAGATCAGAGACTAGGATGGAGTTCAGTAACTCAGGAATTGAGCCTGAAAGAAGTGGCAAGGTTTGGAGCAGCCTGAATGGGAAGCATCCAGAGTAAAAAACTTACTGCTTGAGTCTTCAATAACTGGAATTTCTTAAGTGAATCTGGCCAATAAGACTGTAGGGACGATCAAATACAGAAACAGGTTTAAACCCAAGTTCAGGTTTCTTTTGGTAGTTTCATGTGTGGCTGCAGGTGTGGGGGCTACAGATGCTTTTCCAGTACTAACATTCATACTACTATAGTTCCAATAATACACGAGCCTGTATCTGGGAGAGTTACAGTTCACTTAACTGTGTTTCCTATTAGCGTGGAAATTCATGATAGACATAAAACGAAAGCCATTCTAACACAGAATCTGCAAGACAGACCATAAAAGACCAACAGACAATAAATTAAGCTTTTAGGAGTCCATTATTTACATAAATAAATAAAATACTGGGATCTGCAGGCTGTTTTGAGGTCTCTTAATAAGTATGTCTCTACTCAAATAGATGAGAGGAGAATCTGGTCCTTCATGTTTGTTCACACAGACACTGCCTTACCTGCTCACACCAACTGAGTTTCAACCAGTTCCTGACATTGCTTACTTTCTCAATCACGATGCCTTAGCTAGGAACTCCAAAGTGGACTATGGCCTCAAATAGAGAGACTGCACTGACTACTGGTCAGCTGGCAGCAATTCATTCCTGACACTTCTCGACACCCTGACCAACAAAGGCTCTCAGTCTTTTTTGGTTTTGCCAGTGTTAGATAAAATACAACCAATCTCCCTATCCTTACCCTTTCACTCTCCCCAACCTCCAGTACTCCCCCACCAAATATAACAGGAAGGGAATATACTGTACTTAATTTCTGCTACACTGTAGTTCGTTATTTGATCTTGTTCCCCTTCTCTATACCTAATGTGATCCAGGTGTCCAACTACTCACCACCTACCTGCATCACAAGGATACAGATAACTAAACTCAAAACGCAGAGGACCAGGAGACCAGGAAGCTAGCTATAACAGCTCTGGGCAACTAGAACAAAAAGCACCTCAGGGGATTAGCTTTTCTCTCTTTAAAAAAAAAAAAAAAACTCACTCTACAGGTTGTTTCTAAATTTTCAGTATATTAAAAGCAGAAACTGTAGTACAGAGCACGGGAGTACAAAAAGATACCTGAGAGCGGCAATCACTGGCAAATAAATAGGAAAAATAAAAAGTGGTACCTCATATAAAGAATATAGCTATTTGGAAATATTTAATATAGGGGGAAAAAACTCCTTTAATAAGACTTGCAGGCACCACAGTAACACAAACCAATAAATACCATGCAGGTGACTCCAAAATTCATCAAATAATAAAAACAAAATTGAACTACATTCAGACATTTCCTACTATCTACTGGAGTTGATAAATGCCCATGTTATGTACCTGTATACAAGTTATATGCCAGACATCAAGTTAATCACTGAGGGTACAATGATAAACAAGGAGGACTAGGGATCTCTCAGAACCTACACCAAATCCTAAACATTATTTTTCTTTATTTCTTCCCATTATTCTTATACCAATATCTTAGTTTAACTGATACTGCATACCTAAAACTGTATCCATCTAGATTGTAAATTTGGGTTTCTAAAACCCATCAGACTACAGTATTTAAGACAATCTTTCTCTCAACGTGGATTCTTTCTCCTTGACTTACGCTTAACACGCGCTGCCCAACTGGTCCTTCCTACCTGCTTCATTCCTTGCCAATCCAAGTTCAATCACTGCTCTTACTTTAAAACTTCATAGGTTAAATACTCTTTGGGGCGCCTGGGTGGCTCAGTCGGTTGAGCGTCCGACTTCAGCTCGGGTCACGATCTCACGGACCGTGAGTTCGAGCCCCGTGTCGGGCTCTGGGCTGATGGCTCAGAGCCTGGAGCCTGCTTCCGATTCTGTGTCTCCCTCTCTCTCTGCCCCTCCCCCATTCATGCTCTGTTTCTGTCTCAAAAATAAACGTTAAAAAAAAAAAAAAAATTAAAAAAAATACTCTTTAATATCATATGCCAAAAACCATCACAGCCTGATCTTAATTTTAAAAGAAGAGCTCCAAAAATGACATTACTGCTCCTACCTCCTCAAAAATTTTTTTAAAATTTAAGTTTTTTATTTATTTAAGTCATCTCTATACCCAATGTGGGGCTTGAACTCATGACCCCAAGATCAAGTTGTGCGCTCTTCTGAGCCAGCCAGGCACACCACCCCCACCCCAAATTTTTTTTGAAGAGAAAAGAAAGAAAAGGGGAGTTATTCCCAAGGCTAATACTCATTTAAAAAAAATTTTTTTTAATGTTTTTATTTATTTTTGAGACACAGAGAGACAGAGCGTGAGCAGGGGAGGGGCAGAGAGGTAGGGAGACAGAATCTGAAGCAGGCTCCAGGCTCTGAGCTGTCAGCAGAGCCTGATGCGGGGCTTAAACTCATGGGACTTCAAGATCATGGCCTGAGCTGAAGTTGGACGCTCAACAGACTGAGCCACCTAGGTGCCCCAAGGCTAATATTCATTTAAATGAAGTTCAGAGTTGTTGTTGTTTTAAAATACGAATTTCATTAGTCACAAAGCATATAAATTTTGGCTATGAATCTATCCAGATAGCAAGTAACACATAAGTCTTCATAGCATGTGAGGTAACCAGAGTCACAGTAAAGGAGGGTAGGATTTGTCATCTCCCAGATCTAGGACTACAGAATAAGAACTAAAAGTAGTACATATAAAGATGCTCCAAGGCTGTGTCTGTATCACTAAGGCAGAATTAGAGAAAACAGGTATGGTTCCCGCTCTCACATGTCTTAGTCTAGCAATGATCACCCCTATGTAAGGTTACAAGCAAGTGAGGAGGTGACTGCTGCTGTAAGAAACATAAAAGCATCGTATCTGTTTTTAGCTGTGGATGTTTTATCAATACAGGAATTGTTAATAACAGAATGACTTTATACTACAGTGATAAATAACACGCACTTTTATTTCAGAAAGACAAGAGTTCTCTGTAATACCCACTCCCTGATTTGTCTCCTAACCTGTATAATGGGAATAAAATCATAGGGTTGATATTAGGAATTAATGACCCTAACACATATTAAATACCTATTAACATTCAGTAGTAGCTCCTTAGCTTTTGGAGCCTAACATTAATTTAGGTACAATTATACTGTCTGATGTTGCTATTTGATAATATTCTGGATCTTGTCTCTTTAACTGTTAACAAGTGCTTTCACAGAACAGGTTTGTTTTTTTTTTTATTTTCTAAGGGAAAAAAAACAAAAACAAAAAAAACCCCCTCCAGAATGTTAATGAACACTTCCTGAATAAAAAATCCTCATTTCCAAAGAAAGTTAATTTTCTGTCAAATTTATACAATATTAATCCCCTGAAGTCTCTACTGGTGGGCATTCCCATATCCTCCAGCCAACAGCCATTTCATGGGGTTGTTTCATCTCCCCTTATAGCCGTCTATAATCTTAATCTATAGCTCTATAATCTTATAGAGCTACGTCTCTAGAAGATTACAGCTTCTCGATTACATGATTACAAGATTCTACGTCTCTAGAAGATTACAGCTTCTCCATTACAAGATTACATGATCTTGATTTGATTTCTCCCCCTCCCCCACAAAAATGTTTTTAAGAACATCACTAGGGGCGCCTGGGTGGCTCAGTCGGTTAAGCGTCCGACTTCGGCTCAGGTCACGATCTCGCGGTCCGTGAGTTCGAGCCCCGCGTCGGGCTCTGTGCTGACTGCTCAGAGCCTGGAGCCTGTTTCAGATTCTGTGTCTCCCTCTCTCTCTCTGACCCTCCCCCGTTCATGCTCTGTTTCTGTCTCAAAAATAAATAAACGTTAAAAAAAAAAAATTAAAAAAAAAAAAAGAACATCACAAAATGGAAACTACAATAATACTAAGCACTTGCTACCACTATTACCACTCTACAAGTACGTCCTTACTACATACCCTTCACAAAGGGCTTACTTCTACTAATCGTTTATAGTTCCCCGACAATCCCATGAGGTAGGTTACATTCACTCTTATTATTTCCGTTCTATAGGTGAGAAAACTGAAGTACAATAAGCAACTTGCCCATGGTAATAGCTTACTCTGTGAGTGACTGAGTTCATTTTTAACACAGGCAGTAAAGCTCCATAGTCCACACCATTAACTATGATGCTTTTATTAACTTCATCTTTCTTCATACACAGAAGGTAGCTATTAGGGAAAAGATTCTCAAAGTTTACTTCTTTTGTCACCAGCATTTTTGAGGACGCAGATACAGTTTTGTGAAATTATTACAGAGTGAAATGACTTAACCAAGCTTTGCCAATATGCAGCAGAAGAGGAGGATGCTTATGTTAACAGCCCAGATTCTAATCCAGGTAGTATGGTTCAAAAAAAAGTGTGCACTATTCTGCCCCTCACTGAACCCTCCTGACAACATTTGTCTTTATTTTATGCTAACTGCAAAATCAAAGGCTACGTTAAAAGGGTGTATGATCCAAGTTTCCTTCCATAAACCAGTTTGCCAAATTTTTGGAAGAATGTTGTAAGTAGTAATGTCACAACCTGCCTGCACACTCTGAACCACAGATTCATCCATAAAAAGAACTGTATAAAAAAACCACTGCCATTTGCCAACAGGGTTCAAATCTTCAAGTCTCACTGAAAGCCTCCTTAATTCCTGATTCTTAAACATCACTGGAACTCTTAGGAATTTTGGAAGAAAAGTAATGAATATAATTGACCCTTTGAGGTAATTTTAGGACCTGGTCCCATGGAAGGGGAATTGCTAGCCAACAATTTTAATGCCTTGACTTGCATTTATTTTAATCTTCAATAGGAAAATATAGAAAGGGCTTTTTTCCTGCCATAAAGAGAAAACTCATTTTATAAAAGTACATTTTATATTATACTTGTATACTAATCTATACATTAACTGGGTATCTCATCCTAAACCTCCACAATTCCCAAAAACTCATTTGCTAAATAAACATTTAGGGTTCTTATGCACTGCGCTAAGTGCTTGACAAATATCAACTTACAAAATATAAGTGCGATTCATTTATTTATTATTGGTTTTTAAATACTTTCTAAGAGGGAGAGAGTGCGCGAGAGAACGAGCGGAGGAGAGCAGCAGAGGGATAAAGAGAGAATCTTAAGCAGGCTCCACATACAGCAGAGCCCCACATGGGCTTGATCCCGCAATCCTGGGACCAAGACCTGAGCTGAAATCAAGAGTTGGATGCTCAAGTGACTGAGCCACCCAGGTGCCCCTATTATTATCACTGTTTGTTTTTTTTTTTTAATTTTTTTTCAACGTTTTTTATTTATTTTTGGGACAGAGAGAGACAGAGCATGAACGGGGGAGGGGCAGAGAGAGAGGGAGACACAGAATTGGAAACAGGCTCCAGGCTCCGAGCCATCAGCCCAGAGCCCGACGCGGGGCTCGAACTCACGGACCGCGAGATCGTGACCTGGCTGAAGTCGGACGCTTAACCGACTGCGCCACCCAGGCGCCCCTATTATCACTGTTTTAAGTAGGCTTTATGCTCAGCACAGAGTCCAGCATGGGGCTTGAACTCACAACCCTAAGATCAAGACCTGAGCTGAGATCAAAAGTTGGATGCCTAAGCCACTGAGCCACCCAGTGGCTCATTTAAATAACAAAATATTTTTATTTATTTAGATGGAGCTCATTTAAATAACAAAATATTTTAATAATAGAATTTTTATATTTCAATTCCTCCACCCCAGGAAAACAGAAGCTCCACAAGGACAGGAATTTTTGTCTCTTTTGTACACTGCTATATATCCAGTCCCTGAAACAATGCTGATGTAAGAAATTGTGATTTAGATTATAAATAGAATAGTGCCCCAATCCCAATGAGTCTTTCCATTTTTTTTCTTTGCTTCTAAAGATTTTACTTTTAACTCATCTATACACCCAAAGTGGGGCTCGAACTTACAACCCCGAGATCAAGATGCACGTTCTGGGAGCCTAGGTGGCTCAGTTAAGTGTCCAACTTCGGCTCAGGTCATGATCTCACAGTTCTTGAGTTCAAGCCCCGCCCGCTTCAGGCTCTGTGCTGACAGCTGAGAGCCTGGAGCCTACTTCACATTCTGTGTCTCCCTCTCTCTCCACCCCTCCCCAACTCGGGCTCGGTCTCTCTCTCTCTCTCAAAAATAAATAAAATTAAAAAAAAAAAAAAAAAAAAGAGTTGCATGTTCTATGGACTGAGGCAGCCAGGAGCCCCTGAGACCTTCCTTTTTAAATTTTTCTTCATAGCAATACTTAGAATACTATAAACTTACAACTTATGTACACACTAATAAAAAAGTAAGATCTATGAAGTAAGTTTAATCACTGCTCTATCTGGAGCACCAAAGCTGGGATGCAGTAAATATTTGATCAATCAGTGAAGGTTTAGTCTGTCACACCACCTCTCCCCACTGGAGTATAACAATAATGGAGGGTAAGGACTCCTCACAACTATGTTCTAGAACCTAGAAGAGGTATCTAATAAACATTTTACCTTCTTGCTTCTGGTTTTCACTCCAAATACTCTAAGTAAACCATATCGACACAGCAACATGAAAGCATCAAAAAGGGATAATCTACAGAGGAGGTAGGAATTTCCCTAAGAGGTCAGTATTCTGTACTGTATAGCAAAAAAAAAAGGGGGGGGTGGGCTTTCACATATCTAACATGACCTCAGTCTCCCCATTCCCAATTCACCCCTGAACTCTCTCTCATCTCATCACAATTTTCAGGAACACAGAAGTCCCAATGCTTGCTCAGTTATTTCTTTTACAGTGAAAGCTTGCTCCCAACTCCTTGTGAAAATCTTGCCTATCCCCAATATCCCCTTCCAAGCAAAACCATCTCTTTCATTCAACAACTATTTACCAGCCACATACCAGGTGCTGGCAACTGTAGTGTGATACCACTTCAAGAAAAAATAAATAAAAATGCAGGAAAAATATGAAGGAATAAGCAACAAATATATGCTTATATAAATTCTATATATAAAGAACACATTTAAAAAGTTTTACAAAATGTATTTAGCCTGCTCTACTTAATAAAAGCTAAAAAAAAAAAAAAAAAAAAAAGTAGGCTTTTTAAAGAAAACCCTTTCAAACAATGACCAAAATCAGGTTAACTGGACACCTGGAATGTCAGTTGAGGCTTCACAGTAAACTAATGCACCTTAACATCCATCAACTAACAAGGAAAAATAACATTTAATAAATCTTTTAGGGTATCTCTTGAAAACCAAGGACATTCGAAGCAGTGGAAATAAGTGATGTCTATCTGAAGACAATATAAAGCCAGCTGGCTCAAAACTGTATTTTTATTTATTTGCTTGGTTAGTTGGTTTTTTGAGAGCATGTGCACGCGGGGAAGGGACAAAGAATCTTAAGCAGGCTCCACACTCAGAGCAGAACTCTACAAGGGGCTTGATCTCACGACCCAGAATTATGACCTGAGCCAAAATCAAGAGTCAACTGCTTAATCAACTGAGCCACCAAAGTGGCCCCATAGTATATAAGGAGGCTATGCATGCTAAAGCTGGCTTAGAAATGAGATGAAAACACAGGGTGCCAGGGTGGCTCAGTCGGTTAAGCGTCTGACTCAGTTTCATCTCAGGTCATGATATGTTTGTAGGTTCAAGCCCCAGGTCTGGCACTGCACAGACAGCATGGGGCCTGCTTGGGATTCTTTCCCTCTCTCTTTGTGCCCCTACTCTGCTCATTCTCTCTCTCTCTCTCTCTCTCTCTCTCTCTCTCTCTCAAAATAAAATAAAACTTAAAAAAAATTAAAAAGAAAGGATATGAAAATATTCTGGTATTTGTGAAAATATTCTAATATTTATTCAAATATTGAGAAAACAGGAATTAGCTAACAATCATTTAGAACTGAAGTATTATTATACAATACCCTTGAGCTGTAAATAATTGTTTTACTTAAAATTAATGTAAGAGCTTCATAAAATTGATGACAACATGGGGCACCTGGGTGGCTCAGTCGGTTAAACGTCCGACTTCGGCTCAGGTCATGATCTCACAGTTTGTGGGTTTGAGCCCCGCGTCAGGCTCTGTGCTGACAGCTCAGAGCCTGGAGCCTGTTTCAGATTCTGTGTCTCCCTCTCTCTCTGCCCCTCCCCTGTTCATGCTGTCTCAAAAATAAACAAACATTAAAAAATTAAAAAAAAAATTCATCACAACATAGTAGATCCTTGGCATCCATGGGAAATGGTACACCACGTAAGAAGACTAAACATGAATAGTAAAGATAAGTGAGTAACTGACCTCAAGCCCTCCCTCCATCATTGGGATAATCAAAAACATACTGATAGTGCATACAAACCAAAAATGTACTTACCTTAAGAGGCTGGGGGCCCCTCAATCCTGTTTGTCCTCCCATCTGAGGAGAGCCTTGCTGTAGTGGCTCAGTCATTAAATTGCCAGCATTTCCCATGCCTGGGTTTGGGTACTGCATATTAGGTCGCCCTCGGCCTGCTCCAATTGAACCGTTCATGACTTGATTGGGCATCATCCCCTGTCCATTGCCTGCATTCAGCATTCCAGGATTCATGCCAGCATTCATCCCTGTGTTCATTCCCATGGTAGGTTGATTTACTGGACTGTTCATCATACCTGCTGCAGATGGCGTAGGACCCTGATTTGGTCCACTAGTGCCCATTCCCATGTTGGGAGAAGTCAAGCCTGCCTGTGCCATTGGGCTTTTGACCATGCTATTTATCAAACCTAATCCAGGACTGTTCTGTTGGGCCTGGCTGGCCATGCCTTGGCCTGGGCCACCAACCCCCATATTGAGGTTAGGGGAACTGCCAGACCGTAGCAATTCTGACAGTTGTTTATGTTTAGAGGCTGCATCTTGAACTATGCCAAGACTTGTCTGAAGCTGACTAATATCACCACCATTGGTTAGTCCCAATTCTGTAGAGTTGATTAATTCATCTGGTAAGTCATGCTCCAAGTCAAAGAGAGAGCCAAAATCTAAAAGTGAAGAAAAAAGATAAAGGTTAAAGTATGACCAAAATTACAAATTGCTCTATGTTTTTGCTCTTGGTAAGCATTAAGTATTTCCAAACCTCACTCCATGGGATACTATCCATTTGTATTGAGGTTTTTCACATTACCCTAAAAAAAATTGTTACGTATGTATTTAAAAATTAGAGAATATTTGGTTTAAACACTTACGAACTGTACCTAAAGGCCAAGGAAAAAATCTTAGAACAACACCCATTATGTGAGTTGCTGGGTTTGTACTGATAGTCATGAAAACAAAGTATATAATTGTTTAATATCCTAGAATTCCTTAGAGAAGGTTAAAATAACCAAACTAAGTACAGAATGAAAAAGAAGTTTAATGTTATAATAACAAAGACAATGAATACAAAAGATTCACCATTTGCATAACGTTCAAAGTGAGCTCCATGAAGACATGGGCTGTCTGCCACTCTTTACCCAGTGCCTATCACAGTGCCTGCCACAAACCAATTCCCTGATCTGAATGAATTCACTTTCACCGGACGTCAGCCTACAGATTAGTTTTCCTTAATCAAAATCTAGCTAGAGTAAGATACAAAAACCATGCCTCTAGCTCTTTCAACATACAAACCACCCCCACTAAAAAGAGGATGCAAATTATGGATTAACCCAGGGTTTCTCAATCTTGGAACTATTAAACATTTTGGGTTGGATACTCTTTGTTGTGGAGGAAAAGGGGAATTGTCCTGTGCATTGTAAGATACTCAGCAGATCTGTGGTCTCTCTCAATGCCAGGAGTACCCCTTACATTTTGTGACAACCAAAAATGTCTCCAGAGATTACCAAATGTCCCCTGAAAAGTAAAAATTGTCCCTGGTTGCTTTGTGGACTAACAGTATTAACTCAATATACATAGGAGGTGTTTTGAATTTTCTTTCCTCTTGATTCTCTAAGTAGTTTTCACATTAACAAGGCATTATTGGGTATCTAATAATTAGATATACTTGAATCTACAACTGATTATACTATCAAAAAATAGTCCATCCCTTGAAGAGAAGATACCACTTGGTAATGACCTACTTGGGTCAATTAATCGTGGTTTCTAAGCACAACTCTTCCTCTATGTGCCCTTCTTGTTCTTACAGCATCCTATCATGGCACTGAAATTATCTGTGTGTGTGTCTCTCTCTCTCCTCCCCCGCTGCTATCTCTTCCTATCAGGACCCCTTACCCCACTGCTGCATCCAGACTGTAACTCTCTGGGAAGGACAGTCTCACCACCTATACACCAACTCTCTGCCTAATGTCCCAACACACTTAAGCATCTGGTCTTATTTTAATTGCCCTGAATCACACCCCAGGATCTCAGGGCATGATTCAGAGTCCAGACTTCTATAGTATTATTCTTTCCTTTTGAAAAATCATTTTGTGCTCCACCATCATAAAAACAAAATGTGTCTTAGGTGTTTTGGAATACAAATAAGGTTTCAAATAAAACTTCCCTAATGTATCACTACTGAAAGACAACTGCTTAATATATGGGTATATTTCCTTCATTGTTTCCATTTACATAATTCACAAAACTAAGATCATACATATTTTATGAACAATTTTGCATTCTACTTTTCCCCTGGAGTATACAAGGAAATATCCCATCATCAGTTTAGTTATAGTGTTTAGGAAAAAATAAAAATGATCTGTGCTCATTTGGAAATTTTTAAAGTACATATATACACGTAGTGGGAAGGTAAAGAGGAAATCACAAAAGAAACATTAATAATAAAATACATTTCAAAACTTAAAATAAAGCTAAAAAGTAGTAAGTAGCCAAGTTATGTTAGAAAAAAATTAATAGCAAGATGATCAAAGATAAAAGCAATTATCAATGGAAGAGAAAAACAGACAGCTGAGAGGGTAACAACAAAACCAGAGGTTGGTTGTTTGTTTTAATGTTTGTTTTTGAGAGAAAGAGCTCGAGCAGGGGACAGGGGTGGGCAGACAGAGAGGGAGATACAGAATCAGAAGCAGGCTCCAGGCTCCAAGCTATCGGCACAGAGCCAGCTGCGAGATCATGACTCGAACTGAAGTCGGACGGTTGATCAACCAACTGAGCAACCCAGCACTTTTTTTTTTTCTTTTTGAAATGTTAAATTTTGAGAGGGAGAGCGGCAGAGAGAGAGGGGAGACAGAGGATCCAAAGTTGGGTCTGTGTTGACAGCAGAGAGCCCGATGTGGTACTTGAACTCACAATCCCTGAGCTGAGGTCGGCCACTTAACTGACTGAGCCACCCAGGTGCCCCAAGAAGTTGGTTCTTTGAAGAAAAGTAATAAAAAATTGCAAGGGCCAAAAATAGATACGTTCCTGAGAAAATATTCACCAAACCTTAATTGAAAAGAAATTATATAGGATAAATGTCCCAGTTTCTGCAACCAATCAACGACACAAAAGGAAAAACACCAGATCCGGCAACTAGATATAACTTATTTGGATCCTGCGAACCAAATGTAAAAACAAACAAGCAAAAAAACAAACAAAAAACCCACACATTTTAAGAAGAAAATCAGGAAAATAAAATATGGCTGAGTTGTCAGTAATAATAAATCATCAATTTTGTTGGGTGTGATAACAGCATAGTTACTGTGTTAAAACAAATCCTTTTAACTAAGAGATACATATTGAAGTATTTCTGGTGAAATGACTGGTCTAGGATTTGGTATAAAACACTTCAGCAAAAAAAGAAAAGAGGGAGTATGTATGTGTGTGCAAAAATATCAGTAACTTAAAGGAAAAGGCATAGGGGAGTTCCTTTACACTATTCTATTAAGTTGAAATTTTCCATTTAAATTAGTTTAAAAGAAAGAGACATAGCCTGAATAATCCTATTACTATTAAAGAAACAGTCTGTCTTAATCATTGGTTAATCTTCCCATAAAGAAAACACGAGTTCTAAATGTGTTTACCCCCATGTCCTACTGAACTTTCAAGTAAAAGACAATTCAACCGTTTACAAATACTTCTATAAAATAGAATACTCTATAAATCATTCATGGCCAGTATAAGAAAATCATGAACACAGAAGAGTCCAACAACAAAAAACAAAAACCACACAGACAAATCAAATTCATTAACGTCTTTAAAATGTAATTTAATGAGGGGTGCCTGGGTGGCTAGTCAACTGAGCATCAGACTCCTGACTTTGGCTCAGGTCATGATCCCAGGGTCATGGATTAGGACACTATGCTGGGCTCTGTGCTGAGGGTAGAACCTGCTGAAGATTCCCTCTCTCTCTCTCTCTCTCTCTCTCTCTGCCCCCGTTTCCCCACTCGTGGTCTCTCTCCCTCTAAAAAAAATAAAAATAAAAATTTTAATGTAATATGATAAAGTTGGGATAATGTCAGGAATCTAGGGGGGACAGGTTTGCATTAGAAGCTTAGAGTATCTATAAATGCCATTCATCATATTATTAACAAATGAGAATGAAAATGTAAGATTCATCTCAATGGCTGTAAGAAGAGCACTGTATAAAATTCAATGCCCAATCACACCAAAAACCTCCCCCAAAAATGACAGCAATTAAGAAAGTGATGGGAACTTCCTTAAATTGATGAAAAGTCTTCTTCCAAAACCTAAAAACTGAGAGCAAATATGCATTAAAGGACCAACATCAAAAGTCTCTTTAGCATCAGAACAAAACAAAGATACCATGACAAATGCTTCTAATTCAACACTATACTAGAGAATCTAGCCAAAGCAATAATACAAGAAAAATTACACATTCAATGCAATGTCAATCAAAATCCTAAAAGCTTTTCAGAGAACCAGACAAGAGAATTCTCAAGTATACACAGAAGAGCCTTGTTTCCACTTCTGTAAAACAGGAAAGTACCTACCTTCATAGGTTATTTGTGAGGATTAAATGAGTTAATATATGTAAAGTATTTAGAATAATACCTGACACATATTAAATTCCATGAAAATGTTTCATCTATTATTATTATTACTCAATGGAATCATTACCCAATTAGAAGACAAAGCAGTCTTCTAATAATGAGAGCAAACTTTTATCAGGTACTTTCAACGTGTCAAGCATTTTTCTTGGCACTTCAGTAATTGTATATTTTCACTAATCCTTTCAACAATCTCAGAAGTAGGTAATAGCGACATATACAGAATGCACGGAAGTAAAATCAACTTCAGTAATGCAGAAGTCTTGGGGCGACTGGGTGGCTCAGTCGGTTGAGTGTCCAACTCTTGATTTTGGCTCAGGTCATGAACCCAGGGTAGTAGGATCAATCCCCGCTGAGCATGGAGCCTGCTTAAGATTTTTTCTTTCTCTGGCTCCCTCCCCCATCCCCCACCTACACGAGTGTTCTCTCTCTAAAAAATAAACAGAAAGTAATATGGAAGTCTTACTTTAGGCCCTAGAATCCTAAGGATTTTAATTTAATCCGGTACTACAGCCAAATCTGCTGCATGTGGTTGTTATGTGTTTGTGCAAAACATTTAACATCACATTACGAAGTTACACTCCATTGTGAAGCCAGACAGGAGGGTTTACATTGGTAGAACCTGAAAATAAAAGTTTAGGATTGTTCTTTTTTTTAATGGCAATCCTGTACTTTCAACAGACCTAAATTGTAGTTACTACTACATGAGATTACTCAGGTTTCAACTCAAAGACTGATCCCAATACTCCTGTTTCCCAAGATAGCTCTCAACCTCAACTATGCACTTCCTATCTTCTATCTTTTGTTATGGCTAAATACTTGTGCGCATCTTACTACCAAACTATGAATATCTGAAGGACCAGAGTTGCACTTAATAAATATTTACATTTCTCACAGGATCTAGCATATACTCACAGACCAGCAACTCTAAAATTGCATCCTATAATTATTTATACCTGACTGGGTATTTAGAACTTAAAAATTTTTTATTTTTTTTATTTTTAAGCAATCTCTACCACTAATGTGGGGCTCGAACTCACAACCATGAGATCAAAAGTCGCACTATGAGCCAGCCAGGCGCCCCCGGGTTATTTATAAAAAGTTCTCTGACCTCTACTTGTAAAACATTTTCAACAGCTATATTGATTAAATGTGGAAGACTATGTAAAAGTCATATATACTTTGACCTCTAATCAAACGGACCCTATTATTTCATCTAATATCACTATCATTATTATTCCTAAGCTATTTTGATTGTGCCTCAAAGCTCTCATTTATGATTCCTAAACACCATTAGTTCTATCACTAGTATCTGTAACTTTGCACTACTCAAGGAGTCCAAATACTTGGATTTAAACCCAGTTCTATAAGCTGACTTCATTTACCAAGCTCAAGTTACCTCTTCCATCAAAAGATAATAAAACTTTGGGGCGCCTGGGTGGCGCAGTCGGTTAAGCGTCCGACTTCAGCCAGGTCACGATCTCGCGGTCCATGAGTTCGAGCCCTGCGTCAGGCTCTGGGCTGATGGCTCAGAGCCTGGAGCCTGTTTCCGATTCTGTGTCTCCCTCTCTCTCTGCCCCTCCCCCGTTCATGCTCTGTCTCTCTCTGTCCCAAAAATAAAATAAAACATTGAAAAAAAATTAAAAAAAAAAAAAAAGATAATAAAACTTCTACCTCCCTCATGGAGTTTTATTGTTGTTGTTGTTGTGTTTTTAGGGCTAGCAAGTATTTACTGAGAAAGGTAAACTCACGCAGAAGACTCTGGTGTCCCTGGCTAAGTGATAGAGAATCTGAATGCCTGGTGAGAGATTTCAGAACCTTCTGTCTAGAGGGAAGGGCCAAGATCACTTCCAGAGCGTGTCCTTAGCCACGACTTTGTCACAAACAGCAAATGAAAACCATGGTCTAAAACTAGTAGAAAAGCAAGTCCCAAACTAAAAGTGGTATGTGTGAAGATGCAAGGGGGAAAAAAATTATCAAAAATTTACTGTCACAATTTAAAGAAATCCTACTGAACACTGGGATTAGTATTGATCAGCCTCAATTTCATGCCGCTTACTGAGCTCTACAAGTTCTTTCTTTCCCTTCAAGGAAAGGGAAAAAATAAAGATTCAAATAAGTCATCTTCTCAGGCCCCCATCTCAAGTTGCCCTTCATAGGGATTAGTTCAGATCAGGAGAATAAAATTTAGATGTTCAACAAACATAAGAAATTTAGAGGGTCCTTTAACAAGAGTTTGGGATTTTTACTCTAAAGAGAAAATTGATGTGAAGAATTTTAAGCAAAAATATGATATGAACAGATTTGTATTTATTAAAGCCCACTCAGGCAAACAGGATGCAGAATGAACTAGACAGACAAGCTAGAGTCAGAGAGACTGGTTAGAAGGCTGCTGCTGGAGAATAACAAAAACTAGCAGTTAATTCTGGAGCAGTACTGAAAGGGCAGGAGCAGCAAAGGAGCCAAACAAAAGAACTCTTTTGGACTACAGGTAGTGGGTTGAGAAAAAAGACAAGGATGACTCCTAAATTTCTGGGGTTAGACAACCTAAGAGGATATATAGAGGTACAGCTATCTGGATGGACAATCCAGAGAAGTACTCAGTGATATGAGAAATGCCACTGGACATCAATGAAGAGGATCATCAGATAAACAAGTATTTAAGGGACAATGATCTTAACCACCAGAAGATGTTGAAACCGAACATTCCCAGCCCACCTACCAGGAATACTGTCCTGGAAACCAGGTTCCAAGAAGGAAATATTAGTGGTGCCCGTGCTTCAGAGAGAATTTACTGAATGTAGATATTAGAAGATTTAGCAAGCTAGGTAAAGGCAGTTCAGTGCAGTTGTAAAGTAGGAGGTAAGAAAGTAAAAGACAATGACCTTTTCTAGATACTAAACTAAGCTAGTAAATATTTGTTTAATTCCCCCCTTTCTCTAGGATTAGAAATTTATAAATCTGAAATTTATTCTATTACCTTTTAAACTATCCTAAGGCAAATATTACAAAACAGTATCAGAAACAACTGGTCAATCAACTCACACTATCTCCAGTAAGACATTTCCTGATTACTAAAATTATCAACCCATCAACACCATTACTGGGCTATTTCTACCAAATAGCTTGTTGACAAGTTCCCATATACCTTTAATGATGCTCAAATACAGAGTAACTTGGAATAAAATGCTTCTTTTAATTTTTTTTGAGAGATGGAAAGAGACAGAGCATGAGTGGGGGAGGGTCAGAGAGAGAGGGAGACACAGAATCCCAAGCACGCTCCAGGCTCTGAGCGGTCAGCACAGAGCCAGATGTGGGGCTCGAACCTACAGCCTGCAAGATCATGACCTGAGTGAGCCAAAGTCGGGCACTTAACTGACTGAGCCACCCAGGCGCCCCGAGTAAAATGTTCCTTCACTTCAGTGTATATTCAATCCAAACACAGTGATACAAATGTGACTGACAGGACATATTTAAATCTGACTTGCAAAGTTTAGAATACATGAGTTTAGAATACAATGGATCAAGTATTAGAAATGCAACAATCTAAACAAAAATGAATTTGGACTGAATATGTGGGAAACTGGTGTTGAGTCAAAACATCCTTTCCTTATTACATACTGATTTTGTAGGTTACCCTTGGTGTTTTCTATATTGGTATATGGATTTAGCCATATAATCTCTTATAAAATGAATACTTACCCTTTCCAAAAATCAAGATGATCCCATAATATATGAGGAATTAGACAACTATTACCCACCATGAAATATATAAATGAAGCATAACCTTCAAAATTAGAATTATTAATATAATCCCACACACTGCACTGCGAGCATAAAAGGCTTTTTTAAAAAAAGTTACTAACTAGGATGTGAAACTTAAAATTGAAATAATTGTGGCTCAAAATCTATTCTACCAAATAGCACCTCTTCCTAGTTATACATCTTCCCCCGCCCCATTTAGAAAGCTCACACATTTGTTGGATAAACAGTCATATTTTTGTGCTTCAGATAAAATGAAGTCAAATAAAAACTCAGTTCTGCTCTTAAACTGTACACATTAAGCAAAACACCCATAGTGTTCTGAAACTAGTCAACTCTAAAGTATCCACGCAGAAGACAGAATTCATCCGTTGCCTCTCATTTCGTTTTCTCTATGGCATTCAAATGCTTTTTAAAAAACGCACAATCCTGGGGTGCCTGGGTGGCTCAGTCGGTTAAGCGTCCAACTTCAGCTCAGATCATAATCTAATGGTTCATGGGTTCAAGCCCCGTGTCAGGCTCTGTGCTGACAGCTCGGAGCCTGGAACCTGCTTCTGATTCTGTGTCTCCCTCTCTCTTACCCCTCCCCCGCTCACACTGTCTCCGTCTCTCTCAAAAATAAACATTAATAAATTAAGTAAAAAATGCACATTCCAAATCTCAAAACCTTTCTTTCCTCTAACTCATTGGTGAGGCCAGAGGATAAGGAGCTGGACAGGTGAATTGTGGAATTAAAGAGAGAGAATAGGTTGTGAACACGGAAAGCTCAGCCAGTTCAGTAACTGAAAGAATTCAAAGTAGGGGGAGCAAAGTGAGTGACAAGGTGGGCAGACATCGGAATGCTCAGAGCCCCTATTACAGGGGAGGCACCCAGGATTTTAAAAAGTAAGGAGGGAAACGAAAGCCAAATCTTCAGAACTTTAAAAATCTGGTAACAGTCTGGCTAGACATTGACAAGCTCATAAAGATCTCTCATTCTTATTGGTTTAGGATACTCCTACATTATTAATTCAGCTGTTTGGGGTGCTGAAGAAGCATGATATTTAAAAACACTGCAGTCTTTAAAATGAGAAAAATTTTGGGAATGCAAGTTGGTGCAGCCACTCTGGAAAACAGTATGGAGGTTCCTCAAAAAACTAAAAACAGAACTACCCTAAAACCCAGCAATTGCACAACTAGGCATTTATCCACAGGATACAGGTGAGCTGTTTCGAAGGGACACATGCACCCCCATGTCTACAGCAGCACTGTCAACAATAGCCAAAGTATGGAAAGAGCCCAAATGTCCATCGATGGATGAATGGATAAAGAAGATGTGATATATATACAAAATGGAGTATTACTCGGCAATCAAAAAGAATGAAATCTTGCCATTTGCAACTACATGGATGGAAGTGGAGGGTATTATGCTAAGTGAAATTAGTCAGAGAAAGACAAAAATCATATGACTTCACTCCTATGAGGACTTTAAGAAACAAAACAGATGAACATAAGGGAAGGGAAACAAAAATAATATAAAAACAGGGAGGGGGACAAAACAGAAGAAACTCATAAATATGGAGAACAAACTGAGGGTTACGGGAGGGGTTGTGGGAGGGGGATGAGCTAAATGGGTAAGGGGCACTAAGGAATCTACTCCTGAAATCATTGTTGCACTATACGCTAACTAATTTGGATGTAAATTTTAAAAAATATAATAAAAAATAAAATTTAAACGAAGTTTTATTATAAAATAAAACAAAACAGCAAAAACAAAAAAATAAGAAAAATTTGCAAACTTCAGGAATTAATTAGGTTGAAACAACTTTCCTAACTTTTATTTGGTACTTTATTTGATACTCTGTAAAGGAAGCAGAATTAATCTAATCACAAACAGTCCACCTACTGAGAAAAATGGACAAACACTTAAAACTACTTTTCAAAGACTAAGAAAATTAAATAAAATATCCATGCTGGAAAGACAGATATGACTTCTAATACATTTCAAAACAATTGGCAACAATTTGTGAGTTATACACAAATTTGGATAGAAGATGGTAATATTAGGTTATACAGGATCACAAAGCCATGCAAGTTAGCAACTGTTAAATTTTGAAATCCAACAGGGTCAAAGGGCAGAAGTGCAAGCAAATTTCAAAATATGCATTCTTAACATTGTCCTGCAACCATGACATCAAAAGGTGCAACTATACTTTGGCAAGTGACTTACTTGAAGTTGATTCTTAATCCCACCACATTTATTTAAGTCACAACATTTAAACAAAGATGAAGTGCTATGATTGATCAGATGTGTGGCCTGCCTTGCTCTTTATCAATTTATTAATATAGTGACACTTCCTGGTGTGAAATTAATTCAAAGGTGAGGACACTTTTATTAAAATCCTACCTTAAGAATCAAGTAAACAACACGTTCATATTAAACCTAAACCACACGCTCACTTATCTAGCTCTGATCATTTTATTTTTAACATTTATTTATTTTTGAGAGAGAGACAGCAGGGGAGTGCACACGAGCAGAGCAGAGAACAGGTACAGACAGAGTGAGAAAGGGAATCCAAAGCAGGCTCCACACTGTCAGTGCAGAGCCCCACATGGGGCTTGATCTAACCAGTTGTGAGATGACCTGAGCTGAAATCAAGAGTCAGGAGCTTAACTGACTGAGCCACCTGGGCGCCCTTGACAATTTCTTGATTTTGAGTAGTGGTAACATCTTGGGAGAAGCTTTGCAGTGAGGCTAGGATTTGTTTGCTTGACTGGGGTTTGCTCTAAAGGAATGAAATGCCTATAGGGGATCCTAGATGATAGAGCTATCATACCATCTCTCCAAAGAACAAAAACAAAAAAAATTCTGAAAGACTGCCTCTCTGTAAAGAAAAAGGGAAGAGTGATTGGTTTTTGAGTTATCTGCTGTATTTTCTACATTTAGGACAACTGGTAAACAAAACCTGGGACCTTAAATAAACAATTCACATCAATAATTACAATCTACCAAAAAACTTCCAAGGCAAATGAAGTGCGCTCAAAAGACAAGTGACATACCCCTAGTATTCCTGCCATCCCTGCCTGCTACTGGATCCTGTACAGTGTCACCAGAATTCATCTTTCCCCCTTCCCTGACCATGTCACTCTCTTGTTCATAAATTTTTTTTTCCTGATGGTAAAAAATGTCAAACTCTTTATCACATTTCTGTCTTTTCATAATAGGACACCAAAATCCTTTTCCATCTGTCTCACATGAAAACATACCACCACAGTCTATGTTCTAGTCACACCAGAGCTACCCGTATTTGTTCCACCTGACACAGAAATACTCTTCCAACTTTCTCTACTTCTAAGGGAAGTTATCTTCAAGTTCTCCTGCCTCTGTTCAAACACACATTCTCTCTGAAGTTTTCCCCCAGTCCTCCAAACACGGCCTGTCAGAAACAATCCCTATCCACTACCTTCATCCACAACCTTTTTTTTTTTAACACGTATCAGAGTGTAACTCAGGAAAACTGTGTGGACAAGTATGCCAACCCCACCAGATCCTAAATGCTTTGAGAGCAGAAAGTGTACTTTGATTCATTTTTACATTTCCAAGGGTCTAAAACTTGGTGGGCAGTCAATGTTTGTTGGCTGAAAGGAGAGAAAGGCACACTAAATGAATACTGACTACTCCACTCAGGAGAATCACACAACTTCAAAATGCTCAAAACTTAACTCATCACAACCCCTAACCCCCACCACATTCACACACAAATACTTCACTTCCTATGTTTGCTATCTCAGTAAATGGCAACCTCACCAACCCAACTATCCAAACTTGAAACTTGGGAATTATCCTTGATCCCTCTCTATCACAATATCCTAACCTGTAATTAATCAACCAACTTCTGTTGGTCACCTACCTTTCTCTAATCTTTTCACTGCTTTCCATCTACCAATTTAGGCCACACTCATCACAGCTAGAATCCTAAAACAGCCATCTCTCTGGTGTTCCTGCATCATATGTTCCCTGTTCCTTTCCAAAGCATTCCTCACTTTAGTCGATCATGAAGTACAATTCTGCCCCATCCATTTAAAAGTGCTAAAATGTAAAGTCTAAACTCCAATAAGCATTATAAGGCAAGCAAAGGTGGCCCCATCCTCACCTCTATGGTCATATTTCTTGCTATCCCCCCAGCCAGATAGAATTTAATAGGTTCCCTGAACAGGCCATACTCTTGTTCCCAGCCTGGGCTCACTCTTACTAACCCTATTACACCTATCCTTCAGATCTCAAGATCAGACACCAATTCCTCTAAGACAGTCACCAGAGGAACAACAGTTACAGGTTATAGGCCCTCCAGTTTCTCCCACTGTACACAGTACTTCTCAATATAATGCTGGTCACATCAGTCTTGAATGTAGCTCTTCCACCCTTATCTATGAGCTACGGAAGGAAGGGTCTATGTCTGTCTGGATTACCAGAGTATTCCCTTCTGATGATAAATGCCTAGTATACAGAAAGTGTTGGCCCAATAGAGACCAATGACAGCTTGTCAACCTTTCTAAGCCAATATTTTTCAAATTGTGGGTCACATGCCAATAGTGGGTCATGAAATCAATACAATGGGCCACAACCAGCACTAGAAAGAAAAGAAAAGAAAAGAAAAGAAAAGAAAAGAAAAGAAAAGAAAAGAAAAGGAAAGAAAGAAAGAAAGAAAGAAAGAAAGAAAGAAAGAAAGAAAAAGAAAAAATAGGAAACATCATACATAGTATGGTACTCATGTAAAATACAGCTCTTACTGGGTGTGGTCAAAAAATTTGAAAAGTACTGCACTCCCCCCTCCCCCCTTCTTCTCTTCTCCCTCTTCTTTTTTAAGAAAGTCCTTTAAAACGCAGAGAAGCAAATACAAAACAAAAAATGGTGCTCAATCACACAGTTCTTTAGCAAAAAGCCATTCTTGAGCATTTACAGTAAGAACAATCTGCTTTCTGATTTCTCATTATGCTTTAAATACTTGTTGATTTCCACTTACATATACAATTACTTACATATACAAGACACCCTATGTGACAGTACATACAGTACTTCTAGTCTTATTTTAATCTCTGCTACCATGTTCTTATACTCTTTAGAAATTTAATCTTTGCACCATAAGCTTTACTTCTAAGGCTTCTCCTCTCTGAACTTCATGACTTGGCTTTCTCTTTATCCAGTCTGTCTACAAATCCATTAAAAAAATCTACCACTGCTTTGTTGTTGTATATTTAGTAGTAAGGTTAAAAACCATCAACAGAATTAGCACAAACTATGCTGCAACAGGCACTACCCTAAGCATTGGGTAAAGAGAATTTTCATTTACTCCTCCCCACAATCTTGTAAGGTGGGTACTACAGGTAAGAAAGCTGAGAAAAAGTTCAGTAATTCGCCCAAGGTTCACAGTTAATAAAGGCAGGTCTGGGATCTGAACTCTAAAATAGACTCCAAAACTCCTTTTCTTTAACTGCTCACTTTTTTTCAGTAGTTTTAGTTTTCCTTTCTCTCTCAACTAAATTATTGCTAATTGCCTTTTGAAGCATTTATGAAATAAGATCTATATCTAAACTGTTCAGAAAAGGCTTAACACCTCAGTATTCATTCTCTTAAACCTTTGAGAACTGTGCAATAAAACATTTCCTACTAAAATTTCAGAAGAAAACTACTACCCATCACATAAAAAAATCATCTGCAAAATTCAGTGTTTTGAAATTTTTACACTTGGTATAATTTCAGTTTCAACTTGCCCATTAATTTCCCTAATGTTTGCCACACTAAAAATTTCAATTTCAGCAATTCTCAAAGGATGAAACACTAAAAGTGCAGAAAACACAAAGAAGCATGTCGTATTTTTCTATTAATTGTTGGGTGGATGAATTGGCAGAACAGCTCCTGAACTGTTTTTGTAAATATACCAGGAAGAGGTATTTTACACTCCCACTTGTATCTGCAACATTCTTCCTACTCTTTTCTTTTTCCTTTCCTATTTACCACTTAATGTCCCTACAAACACCATGAGGCACTAATTTTTAACTTCTTGTTTCAATTTATCTCTCTTTTTATAGAATAGACTAAGGAGAAGGTGGAAAAACAAAGTAAAACAGAAAATGCCAAAAGGCAATCAAGGCAGAAGCTGTTTCCTCTCTCCTTTATACATTCACTGGACAAACCGATACATTTCTCAGCTCTGTGAGAGAACGTGAATTTCTGCTGGAAAAGGGCACCCATATTGTATGTAACACATACAAGATTTACAACTTAACAAAAGTCACTTCATCTCACTATCAACCACAGACAGCCTTCTTAAAGCCCTATAAATGAACTTACAAAGCCTTGAAAATAAGCAATTGACAGAGTTCAAGGCACATAATAAAATGTTTTGCAACTTAACACTGAGGTCAGCAATACCTCAGTGAACCAAGGAGCCATAACTGAAAAACTCCAGAAGCTGAACTCTAATCTAAACACACATCCCTAAAAAATAAAATTAAAACATAGCATCACAGGTTTAAGAGCTGAAAAAGAAATGGCTTCCACCAAAAATATCGTGGTCAGGATAATAAACCACTAATCCACAGGAGTGTTTTGAGAAATAATAACTGACATTAAAAAAAATCCTTGCCACTTCTCTATTATGTACAGTAATCTAGCGATCAAGATGATATAGTTTATATACTATCTGCTCTGTGCCTCAAATGAAAAATAGGCATAAAATCCAAGCCAATTCTGACACTTGAGTTCACAGTAGGGCCACAAAACTGTACCAAGACCAGAAGGATCTTCACTTAAATGCCAGATCTTCGCACTGTCAACCGTCTTTCCAGAGTTGATCTTTCAGTGCATATAGCATTAAGTGTTACAAAGCAGCCACAGATTATATCCAGTGAACAATGAAGGCAACAGTATCATCCTCATCATGCCCATCCCTCAGGTTATTAGAAATAGGTTCAAGAAATATTTTCAGGACTTACCTGTCAACCTTTCTGTTCAATAATTTTAGCAAAATATTTTTACATATGGCTTTTATCATTTTCGGGGGGGGGGACATAAAGTCATTTGATTTATCAAATAGTTCTGATCTAACCATACCAACTTAAATTTTCAATGGATCAAATGGATCAACTACAAATACTGAAACAGAAACAAAAAGATGCAAAAGCTAAAAAATAAGTTTCTTCCTCCTCATTCCAACACATAAAACTTGAACTTAATTCAAGATATTTGAATCAATCTGGAAATGTTTTAGAAGAATCTTTGACTGTCTAACGGAAGTCATTTTTATTCTGCATCAGTGGCCAACCTTAAAAATTCAGAAGGTGGGATTTAAACACTAATTTGTTTTGTTAATATTGTAGTATGTCAACCCAGTTGGGCTCCAGTTTTTTTTCCTATGAAACTGGCACACACAAACACTCTTGGTAGGTACACTTATGCTACTAGAACTGCAAGCCCTGATCATGAAAAAAGTTTCTAATGTCTAGAATGTTGGGATCATTTTGACCCAGTTCTAGATAAAATTCGTAATTGAGGACCAAAGAACTTACTTTCACGTTTATGAAATATCCAGGTAATGACTCAAAAGTCAAAACGTAGAGAGTTACATGTTTGAAAATTTAAAGTTTTAAAGTGAAGTGTCTCTGTTAAAAGTTCCCTGCAAACTACACTACACAGTGCTGGCTGCAGGGGGGAAAGAAAAACAAAGGGAAAAAAAAAGGTCACCAACCTGAATTAAGTTCACAAGGCGACAGTGACAGTATTTTCTTAATAACCACCTCCCTCCATCCCCCAACAAAAAAACCCAGACTGATTAGGATTAAAAACTGGACACCAAAGAATTCCTGGAGTACAATCTTAATCGGGGGGGGGGGGGGTTGAAACCCTCCCCACAAAATTTAGAGAAAGGTAACTTTCTGTAAATACTAATATCAAGTATAATACTAAAATAAACTCTTAATACGAAAATGGACTGAGTTCATCTCAATGTTGAGGAATTTTTTTTTTTTTTTTTTTACTCTACTAAACCCACATGATACATTTAGGACTCATAATTATCCAAAGATATTTCAAGTAGCAAAAAACAGTTTCTGTGTACCGGACAGGTGAGATACTACTGAGATGAGTTAGCTCAGATCAAAAATGGAGAATGCAGCACTGCACCTGAACAGAGGTGTCTGAACAACAGAGCACAGCCTGCCTTCCAGGCCTTGCGTTACTCCATTTACTCCAAGACTAAGCTGCTCAAATCAGGAGTCATCAAAATGACACACATTAAAGAAGTTTTCTCTATAACATCCGAAGTCTCTGGTGAACTCCAACGTAAAACCCACTACCACACGACACAAAAAAAACTAAAGAAAACAACACAAAAGCTACAGGTGGAAATATGTCTAAAGGTGATCTGAAGATCCTCTGGAACATTTTAGTAAGTGCAAAGGAATACAACGCTTGATATGTGTAACAATGTTGAGGGGGGAAAAAAAGGCAAGTAAGAGAAAAAAAAATCCGTGAAGACTACAGAAAGTCCGGGGAATAAGAATAGATCAAAGTTCTCACACTGCCAATTTTACAAGTCTAAAGTAAAGAACTTAAGCAAAAATCCTCAATCTTTGCAGGTTATCTGAAACTCAGGACACATTTTTCCCATAAAAGCAAAGAATCCAAAGCATTTGCCATATCCTTACATTTTCACCCTCTGAAACGAAGTCTACTTAGAAACATGCTTTAGAAGTTCTCTACAAACTCCTAGGGTACATTTAACTCCATTATGCACTCTCACTGGCAGATGGAGGGATGACGTTGAGTTAAAGAGATGCTCCGGAGTAAGGGGGAACATCTTGTGGACTGTCAGATGGCCAGCCATTCTTCCTCTTCATTATCCTGGCACCTCAAACAACTACGACGGCAAAAGAGAAGATCGCTAGCCATCAAGACAGCACCAAACTAATTATAAGAAGGGGATGACGGAGGGAAGTCTCCCCGAATTTCCCTTGACAAAAGGGTTTTAGTCCACAACTGAGTGAAGTTAAGAATTGTAGAGCTTTTTTCACACTCGAGTATGGATCTCCAAATAGGTTTAAAGCATAAAAAGACACACACAACTACCGAACCTAACACACATTTTAAACTTTTGTATGATCAGTTTATCTTTGCAGTTCATGACTGGGGTGCTTACAACTTCTAATTTTGATTTCCAACTACAGAACTCCACACAATCGGGTATCTCCACCCCCCTCCCCCCCCCCCAAGAGAAAGTGACTACAAACTGCAAAGAAAATGCCTCTGCTCTCTCCCAACCTAAAACCCCAGTTTCAGACATTTTGGTCTCACACGAAAGAAACGGGAGATGTAAAATGAACTGCGCTCCATATTGATTCTTAACGCAAATAAAAAGGGGGGAAAAAAACCCCTAGGAATGGTAGGTAAAATAATCGGAACCAAATTTCAGCTTTGACATTAAACCTTATCACACCAAACCTGAAATCCTGGATCACACACACACACACAAATAAAACCAAGATTTTTTAAACCCTCGTCCTCAACAGAAAATCTTGTGCCAAACAGAGAAAATTTTGAAAAGGAAGAGTGAAAAGTAGAGAAAACAGAATAAGTGCAATCAAGGAGAAAGGATTCGCAATTCCTCATTTCTCAACAACAACAAAAAAATTCAAAGTAAAATTGCAAAAAAAAGCCTTACACACAAATGCCCTGGCATTTCAAAAATTAAACTGCACGGAAGCAACAATAAAGGCTATTTCCATAGCACCACTCAAGAGCTCTAATTCCAGAACACACACCGATATGACATAGTGTTGCAACGAATGTATTAGGAAGCAAAGAAAATGGTTGGGCTACTGGACGTCTTCGACCAGCTCATTCAAACACCTTTAAAATTAACCAAGAGGCAGAGAACTAAGAAGAGAAAAAGGGAGAAAATATGGAAGAAGAAAGGTGCACCGAGCAAAAAAGATGAAGGGGGGGATGTGGAAGGCCAGGGCTCCTGGGACTAACCTGTGCCATCGCTGGCCGACGCCGAGAGGGCCGGAGATGAGAGTTTAGGCCGCTTGGCTGAAGGCGGCCCCGGTTCCACCACATTCTCGGCCATTTTTAATTCTTTCGGAGATACAGGCGAGGAAAACGAGAATCCTCGGGAAATCTCTTCTTCGGCCGGGGCTCCCCCCCCGCTCCCTGGGGTGGGCTTGGGGGGCTCCGCCGGCCCCCGAAGGGGGTGGGGGGGAAGTTCCTTTTTCTCTTCGCCGGGTCGCGGTGGCCGAAGAGGGATGCGGACTCGATAGAAAAGGTAGGGGCAAGTGCGAGGGGCCGGGCCTGGGCCCAGGCCCGGAGGAGGGCACAGGAGCACAAATCCGCCGAGCGCGTCCGCTGCGGCGAATTCCCGAGAACTCGCGGCTCTAGAGGCGCAGTCCCCGGCCCGCCACGGCCGGCCCCTGCCCAGCCGAGGTCTCTCGGAGCTCCGCCGCCGCCATCAGCCTCTTCCTCCTCGGCGCTGTCCTCCTCCTTCTCATCGCCACAAGGAGGCGGGGGCGAAAAGGGGGGAGAGGAGGAGGCGACGAGAGACACTCACCTCCTCCCGGTGCCCCCTCCCGGACCTGCGCCCCCACCCTCCGAGCCCTCCTCCTGCCGCCGCGCTCCGCGCCGCCGCCGCCGCACCGGCCCCTAATGGCCGCAGAGAGCTCGCCCGAGCCGAGAGCCAGGCTGGCGCCGCCGCCTCACATCGCGCGGCGGAGGCGCGGCGAGGACGCCGGGCGCGGAGCTCGCCGGTCCAGAGGGCCGAGGGGGCCGGGCCGAGCAGCGCCGCCCGCCCGCGCCGACGCCGAGCCCACCGAGGAGGCCCCGCTCCGCCGGGCGGCGCAGGCGGCCTCTCCTCGCGCCGCGCTCTCCTCCTTCGCCCTCCTCTCCCGCGGCACAGAAATAAATACGGCCGCCGCTACGGCCCCCACCCCCGGCGGCCAGGTGCCGGGAGCGCCCGCCCCCCGGGGCTCCGCTCGGGGCCGCCCTCGGCGGCGGGCGAAGGCGCCGCGGGGCGCGGGGTTATGTAATGGTCCCCCCTAGGCGTCGACGCCGGCCCGGCTGCCGGGCCGCGGTGGGGGTGTGTGCGGACGGGAGGGGGCTAGGGGTCGCCTCAGCCCGTGCGCCCCGGGCCCCCTGCCACTGTCTCGGCCCCTGCCGCCTGTCTCCGGCCCGGCTCGCCTCCGCACTCTGGCTCCCGCAGTCCGCACTCCGCCCGGCGTCCCGCTTGCCCACTCTCGCCCGCTCCCTCTCGCCCTCTCTCCCCCCCAGCCTAGCACACAAACAAGATGGCGGCTGTTGTTTCTTCCCTCTGCCGAATCCTCCTTACAGGCTAGCGGTAGCAGCGGCGGCCGGAAATGAGCCAAGGGGGGGTGAAAAAAAGGGGAGGGGTTGGGCCTCCGGAGGGAGGTGGCGAGGGGGCGGGGCCTTGGCCCG
The DNA here is from genome assembly GCF_028749965.1 of Puma concolor. Taxonomy (NCBI): domain Eukaryota; kingdom Metazoa; phylum Chordata; class Mammalia; order Carnivora; family Felidae; genus Puma; species Puma concolor. Next base: position 7,871,058 of record NC_141673.1, read on the forward strand.
AGCCGCTCACACAATGGGGGAAGAGGACCCGGGGGCGGAGCCAGTTCCAATCACGGGATCCGCCCAAGGCCCCAACGCGGTTGGCGCTTCCGCAAACTCCCCCGGCGTCACCCGGTGGCTCCCTTTAAAGGGGAGGACTTGAAGGGGGGGGGGGGGGCGGTTTGGGGGCCGACTCGGGATCTATTTTCAGTCGGTGGACACTTGCGGGGGAAGGTGCCTGGGTTGGGTCTCTGCGTAGGGGAGCGGTGGGAATTGGGGGTGACGGAGTCCGGGAGCTACGCCGGGGAAGGCGCCAAGTCACCGCGCAGGTGGCCGAATGGGAGTGCCGTGGGGATAGCCCTGCGTCCATGGCCCTTGGGCGGTCTTCCGAACCCCGGTTGAATCAACCAGGCAGGGGGTACTCCGTCGTCGGCCAGTGTCGTAGGCCAGAGACCCAGTGCATCCTCGCTCCATCGCTTTTCCGGAGGGAACGTCTCACATCCAAAAAATCACACTGATGATGAGTTGTTTCCCTTTTCTCCAAATTTTACAATTTGTTTTACAATAAGCCTTTATTATTTTGGTAATCAGAAAACAAAAACCGCAGCAGTGGAAAGACGCTTTAGGACCAGACCTAAATTTGTTTCTTGCCCACCACGTGTCCACTCGCTCCTACAGGGTTGCACTCTCACCAAAGGAGACTTGAATTCTTTTTCTGAGTGCATCTGAGACCTGAAGACATTTTATGGTACTACTTTTCACCCACCTCCAGTAGGCTAGGTTAGTAAAAGCCCACCGTCTAGGTAGTACCTTAAAGATAATGTAGATATGGGCAAGGGCAAAAACGTAAGGTGCTAAAGATAATCTAAGCACGGACAAAAGCAAAAATGTAACTACGAGGAAAATTCTTGAATATAAATAAAGTGTGTGTGACAACACAGTTTTGCAGAGGAGGGCCTCGCTAGCATGCTTTCACATTCCTACACATCACAGGATTCCACTGTGTTTGGCCTTGGGTAAATTGGTACTTGAGGAGGTGGCAAGGTTGTTAGTGTTTCCCCAAGGAAACCCCCAAACCAGTATCTATGGAGATAGTTTAAAGCGTTTCACTCATTTTAAATCTCAGGCTCCTTAGTTGGTGTTTGCTTATTGTTGAGTTTACTTTGTTGTTGTTTTTGTTGTTTATTCTTTAAAGTGAACGATGAAGAGAATGAGCCAGGAGTCAGGTATTACTGGAGCAACCCAGGTTGCCAACAGGGATGACTTCTGTCCTGTGATGTTCAGGCCTAATTCACCCCTACTGCAGTGGAGAAGCATTTTTTGCGAAGATTAAACATGATCATTTGTGGATAACACCATAGTAATTGGCACACAGTAGCACTCAATACCTCAATACAGCTTAGCTGTTCCTAGCCATTCCTTCTAAAATTAAATAGAAAAGGGCTCTACTAGATGTGGCCGCAACAAAGTTTTTCCCAAGCACTTGTTATCAAGGGAAGAAGTCTTCACAAACTTGGGTTGCTCCTGCAAATGTGAATGTGGCCGGGTTTTGAAAGTGCCGCATATCCGTGCAAGGAATTATTGATTTATATACACTTCCAAAATGTTAGTGTTTGTAAGAAAATACTTTTATTTCTATTCTACATTTAATAAAATCTGTTCCTGAAAAAAATTTTAGTAGCCCATATCGGCAAGAGCATGGAGAATTGGTATTTTCATACACTATTAGTGGGGATAGAGTAGAGAACAAATATTTAGATTCATGCCAAACGCTTATAGATTTTGAAAATCCCAGTATCTCTTGAATGTTTTCTTTTTTTTTAATTTTTTTTTCAACGTTTTTTATTTATTTTTGGGACAGAGAGAGACAAAGCATGAACGGGGGAGGGGCAGAGAGAGAGGGAGACACAGAATCGGAAACAGGCTCCAGGCTCTGAGCCATCAGCCCAGAGCCCGACGCGGGGCTCGAACTCACGGACCGCGAGATCGTGACCTGGCTGAAGTCGGATGCTTAACCGACTGCGCCACCCAGGCGCCTCTTTTTTTTTTTTAACATTTGTTCTTGAGGGTGGGGTGCAGAGAGAGGGAGACACAGAATGAAGTGGGCTCCAAGCTCTGAGCTGTCAGCACAGAGCCTGACGCGGGGCTCGAGCTCACAAACCACGAGATCGTGATCTGAGCCGAAGTCAGACTGAGCCACCCAGGTGCCCCAATTTTTTAAAATGTTTAACATATTTTTTACCACAAAACAAAACAAGCAATGAAACAGCCTTGCCATGATGGGATATCATGCCGTCATTTAAAAACGAGCAGGTATGAGGTGCCTGGGTGGCTCAGTTGGTTAAGCGTCTGACTTCAAGTCAGGTCATGATCTCACGCCTTGTGAGTTCGAGCCCTGTGTTGGGGTCTGTGCTGACAGCTCAGAGCCTGGAGCCTGCTTCCAATTCTGTGTCTCCCTCTCTCTGCCCCTCCCTTGCTCATGCTCTGTCTCTCTTTCAAGAATAAATAAACATTAATAATAAAAATAAAAATGAGCAGGTAGGTGTTGGGTTGGGGGGATGGGCAAAGGGCATTAAGGAGGGCACTTGGTGGGATGAGTACTGGGTGTTATCTTTAAGTGATGCATCACTAAATTCTATTCCTGAAATCATTACTACACTATATGTTAACTAACTTGGATGTAAATTTAAAAAAAGAACAGGTAGATATGTACTATCATAGAAAGATATCCATATATTGCTAAGGACAAAAAAAATTATAACACGGCAGGTCTAGAATGGCTCTACTTTTATAAATGTAATTAATATTAATAATGGATTGATTGGAAGCTGAGAGGATATGCACCAAACTTTCAACAGTGTTGGAGTAAGAGAAGTGTTACGGGGAGCTTTCACTCTACGTTATATATGTTTGTGGGGCGTGAAATCAGAACTAAAAACATTTTTTTAAAAAGCCTTCAACGGTTCCTCTTTGCCCATAGGATAAAGGTTCATGTACAAGCAATGGCCCTTGTCTACCTGTCTCATTTCTCTCAACTTCCCTCCTTGCAGCAAAATGGAATTATTTCTATGCTTCTTGTGCCCATGCTCTGTCTGTCTTTGGGACATTCACACATAGTCCTTCTGCCTGAAACACCCACCACCCCCACCTCTTTTGTCCACCTAATTCCCAATCACTCAGGTCTCAGCTTACACATCCCTTTTCCTGTAAAGCCCTTCCTGATCTCCTTGAATCCTGGTTGCAGACCTCTCCCCTGCCCTCCCATGGCAAGCATCCTATACTTCTGAATCGACTCCATTTCACACTGTGTTATAGTTCTCGTTAGCCTTTTCTGGTGACATCAGGAAGGGTGACCGTGTTGTCCATCTCTCCCTCTCCCAGCTCCTAACTCAGGACCTGATGCATGAGCAGGAGAGGAGCAGAGAGAGGGGGAGAGAGAATCACGCACAAGCAGAGGAGGAGCAGAGAGAGAGAATCCCCAGCAGGCTCTATAGCCCAACGTGGGGCTGGCACTCACAAACCATGAGACCATGACCTGAGCTGAAGTCAAGAGTCGGACACTTAACGGACTGAACCACCCAGGCACCCCTCAACTCAAACTTCTTGAACAAACGACTAGATACCATCAATTTGTCAATCTGGTCTGAGTGTGTGGGTCTCTTTGTCCATCCTTTTATTCAACTGCAGTGACAAGGACACAGTCTATCTTACCTGCCCATCAGGTATAGCTAATCTTCCTCTCTCCTGGAATCTTGAATATCTTGACCCAGGTTTTTTATAATTATCACAGGAGGAGAATAAGTGTTTGTATTCATTAATGATTTGGGAAACTGAGACTCTGAAGCAAATAAAATGTCCTTTGTGAGATCCCAAACTGAGGCAAAAGGAAGACTTGAACTCAGGTTTTCCAACATCACATACAGGCCTCTTTCCACTGAACCCTCAGGGCAGGAAGCCGGTCTTATGCTTTCTCATGCCTCTGGTACCTAGTACAGGAACTGCTGCAGGATTCATAGCCAATGAGTGTCTGTTGAATGAAGGAAGCAAGGAAGAAGGAAGGAAGGAAGGAAGAAGGAAGGAAGGAAGGAAGGAAGGAAGGAAGGAAAGAAGGAAGGAAAGAAAGAAGAAGGAAGGAAGGAAGGAAGGAAGGAAGGAAGGAAGGAAGGAAGGAGAAAGTTATACACATAAACATATACTCAAACACACACATTCACAAAACCTTTTCTATAAACTTGGAACATACAGGGCCAAAACCACAAAAGCAGCCACAGATCTTGTAACTTTCTGTGTTGAGCATGGTGTCCCAACATAAGGACTGAAGTAAACTGCCAGCAAGCAAGAATTTGTAATCTTTACACCCCAAAACCAACCTTTCCTGAGCAACTTCTCTGTGCCCAACATTTTGCTGGGTATTATGGATTCCAAGATGGAGAAGACATTATTCCTGTCCTCTGGGCACCCCATCCAGTTGAAGAGAAACCCATAGTGATAGTTATCAAACAGAGTGATGACGGCTCTCTCAAGGCAATCAAGGATGGATAATTCATGAGCAACACACTGGTTACATTGGTTACTAAGACTGGAGCGTATGCTAATGAGAGGGCCCCGGGTAGGAGAGGATGCTGCAAAAGTGGCCAGGCCAGGCCAGGCCACAAAAGACCATGTGGCCATACTGGGAAATTTGGACTGAGACCTGTTTTCTATTTGGAATATGTGGTCATTTGATCTACAAATTAGAACATCTGTACAGTAATTCAGTGGGACATTAAAATATGTTAGCAGTATTATAAATAAAGACCTGGTTGGCTTCAAAATAAGAAAACCATGACCTGAAATTTGGTCCTTTGTATTCTAAAAGGGTTCTCCAAAGGATGGCAAAAACGACAGACATGCAAATAAGATGTTTTCAATGCCTTGTACCCCTAAGCTGATGGTAACTATCGCCACAATGTGTGGGCCTATCAGACTGTGACTTTACCTAAAGAATCTCAAAATAGCTCTGCTCTGCTCTCTGCGGCAGGCAAGCGTCTGCTCTATTCGGCAGTAGCTCATTCTTTACTATTGTTGCTATGTGACAAACTATTGGCTCTCACTGTTAATCTAAGCCTGCCAGAGAAGGAGGGCGGGCAGAGGGCTTTGGGAGAAGCATCTTTCCTAGAATCTAATGTAACAAACGTGTCCTGAGAATTTCCTAGGTACTCTCATGGTACCTGGTCCTGAAGTTACAGATATCCAGTTCGGATGACTGAATATTTACTGAGTAGTTCCTATACGGAGGCATTTGACTGGGCTCCAACAATGTAAAGATAAATAAAATTCACATGGTTTCTGCTCTCAGTTTCTCACTATCTAGTGGTAGAGATAGTCTTATAAACAGGAAACTATGATCTAGTATACCAGATTAGATAGAGGGTCACGTGGGTGGCTCAGTTAAGTGTCCAACACTTGATTTTGGCTTGGGTCATGATCTCGTGGTTTGTGAGATCAAGCCCTGCATCAGACTCTGTGCTGACAGTACAGAGCCTACTTGGGATTCTCTCTCTCCCTCTCTCTCTGCCCCTTCCCCGCTTATGCTCTCTCTCTCTCTCTCTCTCTCTCTCTCAAAATAAATAAATAAACAAAAAAAAAGATGCAATAATAGAATGTTGAGTGCTATATGAATACTCAGATGGGTGCTTTGGATGGGTTCAGCTTTGGACATGGTGATGTTCTTGTGGGACACCCAGATGGACATCTCCCATGGACAGATGGACAGGTCTATAGGTAAATGAGACTCAGTCCTTGCCCTGGAGGGTCTTGTTATTGAGTGAAAGAGACAGAAATGTAAATACAAAGATCAATTATAATGCTCACAATTCACTCAAAGATGATGGTACAACTACCTTGGCCTGGAAGTGTTGATGTCTCTCTAGGAGACAGCCTAGGAGCTGAGTCTTGAATGAATCAGAGTGGCTATCTTGGTAAAACAAAACAAAACAAAACAAACAAAAACCCCTATGGGAAATAATCGAACAACTCCTTGGCTCTGCAGTCCAGGCACAGGTAAGGGGAGAGTGCCCAGAGGTGGCACAGCAAATACCATAAAGCCCGAACCCTGGACTATGGGCACTGTGGCTTCCTGGGGAGCTACATGTATGGCATCACCTGATGACAAGAGATATCTTAGGGTGCTGAGGTCATTAGAAGCATACAAAGCAGCAAACCCAGCGTTCTACACTCTGCCACCCTGAAAAACATCTCCTTCTCCAGGACTTCAGGTGCATCTCCCCGAGACACTGGAGGAATATCTGCCTTGTCTTCCTACCTGCAGGTTTCTTCTTTGGATTACTGCTTTCACTCATCTTGGCATAAATCAAAGTCAGAGCAATTACACGTCAGTCTAAATCAACATTCTTACCCATCCTTGAACCTCAATTAAATTCTGTGTTTTGACCCAGCTCAGCTTTCCAGGCAAGGGAAACAGACTCTACAAAGGCTTGATGAAGTCACTGTTGCTGTAGCTAATAATGTGTGGAAAAGCTGGTAGGAGATTCATGAAGTTGTTTTTTAATTTTTCGAAAATGAGAAAGGGGCACCTGACTGGCTCAGTTGGTGGAGCATGCAGCTCTTGATCTCAGTGGTCATGAGTTCGTGACCCATGTTGGCTGTAGGGGTTACTTAAAGTAAATACATAAAATGTTTAAAAAAAAAGGTGTATTTTTTTTTCTCCTACTCTTGTCCCTTAGTCAATTAGGGCCCCACCCCAATCATTGTTACCACTTTCTCCCATATGCTTCCAGACCTAAGCAGTACATGTTTGAGCAAATAAGTTTATATTTCTTTATATTTTCTTTTAAATGTTTATTTGTGAGAGGGAGAGAGAGAGTGAGGGAGGAGCAAAGAGAGAGAGGGAAAGAGAGAAAATCCCATGCAGGCTCTCTGTGCAGAGCCCGATGCAGAGCTCCATCCCAAGAACCGTGAGATCCTGACCTGAGCCAAAATCAGGAGTCACTTAACTGACTGAGCCACCCGGGCCCCCAACTTTTTTCTTTTTATTTAAATGGTATATATGTGTTCTTCTGAACTTTCAAATTATTTTTTTTTAATTGTGATAGACATCATACATACAGAGGAGTGTGTGAAACATACATGTACAGTTTAAAGGCAAAGCTAACCCTTGTGTAATCATCATCTAGACCATGTAATAAAATATACCCAATGTTTAGCAGTCCTGCCCAGGGCTGTATGGCCTCTCGTCGCATACCCCTTGCTTCTCAGAAGCATAGTGACTACACTGATTTCAGCCATTACCATTCTTGCCTTTTTAATATAGCTTTCCCTCCTATGTATGCATCATCAGGCACTGTAGCATAGTTTCACCCAGTTTTGACCTTTATATAAAGGAAATCATACTCTTCAGGGGGACAAAACATAAGAGACTCTTAAATGTGGAGAACAAGCAGAGGGTTACTGGAGGGGTTGGGGGGGGATGGGCTAAATGGGTAAGGGGCATTAAGGAATCTACTCCTGGAATCATTGCTGCACTATATGATAACTAACTTGAATGTAAATTAAAAAAAATAATAAATATTAAAAAACTGTAAAAAAAAAAAAAAAAGGAAATCATAGCCTTCTTTTGTGATGTACTTACTTAGCTGAACATTCTTATGCAACCCAGTCATGTTGATGCATGAAGTTGTGATTTGTCTATTCTATTGCTTAAATGGTTTTCCACTCTATTAATAAACCACAATTTATTTTTCCATTTTACTGTGGATGGACATTCAAAGCTTTTCATTTTTGTTCTATTAGAAACAGTTCTGCTCTGGGCGCCTGGGTGGTTCAGTCAGTTAAGCCTCCGACTTCGGCTCAAGTCGTGATCTCATGGTTCCTGGGTTTGAGCCCTGAGTCAGGCTCTGTGCTGACGGCTCGGAGCCTGCAGCCTGCTTCGGATTCTGTCTGTCTGTCTGTCTGTCTGTCTGTCTCTCTCTCTCTCTCTGCCCCTCCCCTGCTCGTGCTCTGTCTCTCTGTGTCTCTCAAAAATGAATAAACATTAAAAAAAATTGGAAAAAAAAGAGGAAACAGTTCTGTTCTGAACTGGTGCACACGGGCAAGGAGTATAGGTCCTAGGACTGGAATTGCTAGCCTATGTAGTATTCATAAATTCAGTTTCTCTGAGCAGTTACCCAGTTTATATTCCTGCCAACAGCGGATGAGAGCTCCTATCATTCTGCTTTGTTGACACCATTTGGTATTGTCAGATTTCTTACTTTTTTTAAGTTTATTTATTCTGAGAGAGAGAGAGAGGGAGAGCTCGCATGTGAGCAGGGGAGGGACAGAGAAAGACAGGGAGAGAGAATCCCAAGCAGGCTCCACACTGTCAGCGCAGAGCCCAATGCAGGGCTTGATCCCATGAACCACAGGATCATGACCTGAACCAAAACCAAGAGTCAGACACTTAATGGACTGAGCCACCCAGGTACCACTAGATTTTTTTTTTTTAATTAAAAATTTTTTAAATTTATTTAAATTCAAGTTAGTTAACATATAGTGTAATATTGGCTTCAGGAGTAGAATTTAGTGACTCCTCACTTACATATAACACCCAGTGCTCATCTCAGCACCCAGATTTCTTCATTTTAACCACTCCAGTGGGTATGCAGTGCTGTCTTAGTGTGATTTTAATTTGTATTTACCTTAATGTCCATTTGGAGTTCTTATGAAGTGTCAGTTCGAGTTTTGGTTCAATTTTCCCATGGTTTGTTGTCTTTGTCTGATTGATACGGTCTATAATTTCCTACTTTGTCACCTGTCCTTTATATGATAAGGTGCTCACCCCCAATTTCAAAAAGAGGTGACAAAACTCTGATGGCATTAAAAAAATTTTTTTTTCAACGTTTTTTATTTATTTTTTGGGGGACAGAGAGAGACAGAGCATGAACGGGGGAACAGAGAGAGACAGAGCATGAACGGGGGAGGGGCAGAGAAAGAAGGAGACACAGAATCGGAAACAGGATCCAGGCTCCGAGCCATCAGCCCAGAGCCTGACGCGGGGCTCGAACTCACGGACCGCGAGATCGTGACCTGGCTGAAGTCGGACACTTAACCGACTGCGCCACCCAGGCGCCCCTCTGATGGCATTTTTAAATCACTGTCAGGTTGGCCAAAAATCCAAGAGCTTGATGATACTTTGTCGGTGAACACGTGAAGAATGTATAATAATATACATTAGTATATGTACTATACTAGTACATTATATATGGGTGTGTAAATGGGTGAGCTTCTATGGAGATCAGTTTGGCATGTCTAACTCACTATGAAATGCACGTACGGTTTGATTCAGCCATTTCATTTCTGTCTATTTATTGTAGAGCTATATTCCCTTATATGTAAAATGATGTGTTCAAGGATAATCAGGGCAACATTGTTTATAATAGCAAAAGATTGAAAACAACTACATACCCAGTGGCTGAGGACTGCTTAAGTAATTTATGATACAAATTTACAAGGGAACACTAATGCAGACTTTTTTTTTTTTCAGTTCTATACAGGTTGAAAAGGAATATATTCCAAGATATATTGTTAAGTGAGAGAATTGGCAGGTGTTGCCTACTGTGTATAATTGCTACCACACCTACAGTGAATATGCATATATACTTGTATTTGCATAGAATGTCTTGGAAGGATCCTCAAGAAAATAGTTACAGTGGATGTTTGGGGAATCAAGGTGGAAGGAGACATTTTTTTACTGTACATTCCTTTGCAACTTTTGGATTTTCTACTAGTTGCATGTATTATCTATTAAAAGTAAATTAAATAGTTTTAAAATGTTTTGAGTTCCTGTAATGGGGCAGACCTATGCTAATTCCTAGAGACATGGTGGTGAACAAAATAGCCTTATGGAGCTCCCAGTCCAGTGATGAGAGACAGTCATTAGAACCATCATTGTGGTGACATGTGATAGGTGCTAGAACAGGGGACATTGAGGCACTTTGGAGGAAGGTGACACATAGCAGGGACATCCATCTGAGTCTTGGAGGTAGGCAGCCAGTGTGACGTTTGCATGGGGAGTAGAAAGAAGAAGGAGCCAGCCCATGGAGGTGGCTAACAGAGAGCAGAGGCCCCAGCAGAGGAAACAGCATTTGTGGAGGGAGAGTAGAGTTCTGTCCATTTGAGGAACTGAAAGCCGGAAGTTGACATGAGCTGAGTTGGTTTTTAGAAAAAGCCACATTAGAAATCTGGAGAAAGGATTGAAAGAGGGCAAGAGTGGAGTCAAGAAGACTGGTCAGGGAGCTTCTGTACTCATTGGATAATAGAGGACCAGAGGCTGGATTAAGAGGGTAGCAGTGGGGACAGAAAGGGTGGGACAGATTCAAGAGACATTGAGAATATAGAATATACAGACTTACTGGCTGGATGATGGGGTGAAGGAGGGATAGGATTGTTATAATAATAAAGACTTTGGTAAGTATTTTCTAGGTGGTAGTACCTGCCTGACACTTGGTGTGATTTTATCTAGCACTCAATGGGGAGGTAGGTACTGCCGTGATGAGAGTACAGATTTAAAGTCTAAGAAGGTTCGGAACTCGCTGGTCATATAGGTATGTGGCAGAGCTAGTATTTGAAGCCATTTATTTGGCTACCACATTCATTCTCTTAACCTGTCTCTCTCACTTTTTAAATGTTTATTTATTTATTTATTTATTTTGAGAGAGAGAGAGAGAGAGAGAGAGAGAGAGGCAGGGAATGGTAGAGAGAGAGAGAGAGGGAGAGAGAGAATCCCAAGCAGGCTTCATGCTGTCAGCACAGAGCCCAATATGGGGCTTGATCCCATGAACTGTGAGATCATCACCTGAGCTGAAATCAAGAGTTGGAGGCTTAATTGACTAAGTCACCCAGGCACCCTTAACCGGTCTCTTAAAGGTGACTCCCAGTTTCCAGGTTTGGACAACGGAGTGGTGGATGATGCTATTTATTTATTTATTTTTTTTTTTTTAATTTTTTTTTCAACGTTTATTTATTTTTGGGACAGAGAGAGACAGAGCATGAAGGGGGGAGGGGCAGAGAGAGAGGGAGTCACAGAATCGGAAGCAGGCTCCAGGCTCTGAGCCATCAGCCCAGAGCCTGACGCGGGGCTCGAACTCACAGACCGCGAGATCGTGACCTGGCTGAAGTCGGACGCTTAACCGACTGCGCCACCCAGGCGCCCCGGATGATGCTATTTATTGAGAGAAAACACAAGAGAGGAAGATGGTTCAAGGAGGAAAGCACACATCTGACTCTTCTAGTTTCAGGTCCCTGCAAGGCACGGGAGTAAGTAAGCAAAATAGGAACTTCTGTATCGAAAACTAGAGAAAATTCTGGGCTGGCATTTAGGTATCATCAGCATACAAATAATGCCTGAGGTCAAAAGAGTGGATGAAACTAGACTGTGACAAACTAAGAGGAGTCCGTAGAGGTTTTTGTAGCAGGGAAGTCACATGATCAAATCTTGTTCCCAGCAGGAGAAGCCCGGCACCAGTGTGGAAGATTGGCTGATTTGGAGCATCACCAAACACTTGTGTGTTTGTGTGAGGTACCACTAAGCCCAGGGAACTCAGAGACAAACCAGACCTTGTCCTTGACCTTGTGGAAATTTGGGGCCAGGGAGGAGTAATATTAGTCAGACTTATCAGAAGGATAGGTGGGCACAGGGAACTGTGGGAAAACAGAGAGGGAGAGGAGACTTAAATCCACCTTGGGCAGGAAGTTCCTCAGTAGAAAATGTGGCTGGAGGTAAGTCTTTTTTTTTTTTTTTTTAAGTTTATTCATTGAGAGAGAGAGAGAGAGAGAGAGAGAGAGAGAGAGGGAGGGAGGGAGGGAGGGAGGGAGGGAGGAGCAGAGAAAGAGAATCCCAAGCAGGCTCCATGCTCCTCATTGAGCCCAATGCAGGGCTCGATCCCATGACTGTGAGATCATGACCTGAGCTGAAGTCAAGAGTTGGATGCTCAGTCGACTGAGCCACCCAGACGTCGCCCCTAGAGGTTAAGTCTTGATGAACAACTAAATGTCCCCTAAATGAGTAACAGGCAAAGCATTGCAGTCAGAGTCAGCAGTGTGGGTGAAGGTACTGCTAACTTAAAAATCACATCTTCAGTAACTGCAAAGGGGTTCAGTGAGACTGAGGCAATGGGTGGATGTGTGGGGAAGGGAAATAGATACAGCTGGGGATCTGGATAAGCTCCTGAAAAGCTGGCTTCTTAACCAAGGAGTTTGAATTTTATCCTGAAAAGAGTGGTGACACTTTGGAGGTAACCAGGGAAATCATGTGATCAGACTTGCCCTTTAGACAGATCCCTGTGACTGCAGTGTGGAGAATGGGCAGGAGGAGGCCAGAAGACAAGCTAGGAGGATGTTGCAGTGAGAGTAAGGAAAGAATGGTTGCAGTGACCCAGGTGGAAATATTAAGGATCTGAACTGAGGTATATGTACTACTCAGCTTTCTCTAAGTTAGGCTGTATAACAAACAGCTTTAAAATCTCATGGCATATGGCAATACATACTTATTTTTTTTTGTTGTTCATATAATAAGAAGGTTGCAGGTTGGCTATCTCTCTGCTAGACTCAGCTACACATATCTTTTCATTCTGGAATCCAGGTTGAAGGAATAACCAACCACTTTCTGGGACATTTTTCATGGCAAAGAGCTGGAGCAAAAGTCCCCTGGCCAAGCCCCACAATTGCATTTAAAGCTCTGATTGAGCGTGACAAAGGTCACATATACTCAACATCCCATTGGCCAGAGCATATCATGTGGCAAAATCCAAAATCAATAAGCCAGGGAAATATGTTAAGGGTTAGAGGAAATGAATGCTTGTGAACATATAGGATAGTTTATAGCAACTGGTTGTTGAGGACAGAAAGGAAAAATGGATTGAGTCTTGGGATTTGATTGGATGTGCCAAGGATTACCTCAGGTGGTTAAACTGAAGGTGGATCTACTCAATAAGACAAGGACAGAGGAAGAGGAACCTTGTAGTAGATGATGGCCAGCATCAACTCTGCCTTCTTCTGATAATGGTACCCTGGTAACAATTCTTTCCCCACTCTCAACCATTATGCTTTGGGAGAAACTTCTACCTCTTTACCAAGGGCGCCTGTGATCTCATCAAAAGCCAACAAGAACCTACTGTACTCTTGAACGCACTGATAGGTGCAAGTAGGGGTTCATGACACAAACATGGCCAGTCACAGCCAGTGAGGCTCAATTTTAGGTCTTTAATTTGTGCACTTGAGTGAGAAGTGCCCAAGTTGTGGCAGCATGAGGAGAACAGAACCTAGGAATCTAGCAATGGAGTCAGCACAGAGGAAGTGGAGCAGGGAGGAGATATGAGACTGGTTTCAGGTGACATCACCTGAACTTTGACCAACCCATCTGTGGAACAATCCCAGGGAAATATTAATTCTAAGCATCAGAAACCCAGAGGAAAATGCTAGAGAAAGAGTAGTTCATGGAGGTCAGAATAGTCCAAGCAAGAAATAATGAGGGATTGAATAAATCAGAGGCTTCAGAGAAGCATATCTGAAGACCATGGAACTTGTTGGCTCACAGTATTTGAGGGTTACTGGAGAGAAAAGTGAAGATGACGATGTGCTAGTATATAGTAAGGAATATCTGGGGAGATGGTGAAAGCATTGAGATCCAGAGTACAGAAAGGGGGGGACATACTTGAGGATCAAAGAACAGATTTCATTTTGGACATGTTAAACTTCGGATGCCTATTGCAGACAGAAATACTGATAAGGAGCATGATAAGTAGGTCAAGAATGGAGATGTAAGCATGGAAAATGTTAACATATAGTGAAGAGTTGCAGTTAAGGGGTAAATGAGCCCTGCTTTCTTGCCCAGAAAGCACTGATAAAGACAGAATGGAAGAGGGCCATGGACCTTGGAGAAGCACACCCACTTAAGGAGCTGGCAGTGAATGTACAGTGATGAAAAGACTGGTCACAGAGAGGGGAAGGGTGAAAGCCTGTGGAAACAAAGGAATTAGGGAGTCTCTAGCAGTAGGGGTTTTTGGTAACACTTCCCTCTCCCGTGCACTCTACATCCAAACCATTGGCAAATGTGATCAGTCCTATTTTAAAAATGTGTCTCAGGTCCATCCACTCATCTCCATCCCTATTACCAGCATGTTGTCTAAGCTACTATTCCCTCTGCATCACAAGACTTCTCCACTGGTTTCCCTGCTTCTACCCTTGCCCCGTTTCAAATCTGTTCTCCACACAAAGACTAGAGTGATCTTTTAGAAATGTGAATTGACTCATATCACTCTATAGCTCAGAGCCCTCCAATGGCCTCCTACTGCTCGTAGAATGAAGCCCATAGGTGATAAGGAACGATTAAAGGACTTTAAGTAGGGGAGTGACACAATCAAATTTGAGGATTTGGAAAGCATTTTGAAAACTCACTCTAATCACCTGGGTCTAGCATAGAGAGAAGAGTGGCACAGAGTGCAGTGAGGAAGCTATTGCAAGGTGACAGACAATGAGAGGGGGTGGGCTTGAGGAATAGTTAGGTAATTGAATCTATAAGGTTGATGATTGACTGCCAGTTACATGTGCGGTTGAGGTTTTCCAATTAGGGGCACTAGTGTCATTAACCAGTAAAAGGAGATAGAGAGAGGGGGCAGTGATGCATCGAACTGCTGTACATGGTGGAGGCACACTGGTATGACTTAAAATTCAAGGCGACCCATCTCCCTGGAGTTTCAACAATACTGAGAACATAACTGACCATCTCTGGTCAGCTCTCTTTCCTGCTCTGCACAGAACGATTGTTAACCTTCCCTGCTGAACTGTGTGCTCCCCTTGCCTTCCTCTTTCACTCTCAGTAGATGGCCTCACTTCCTACCTCACAAAGCAAAGATAAAGCTTCAGAAGACAACTTTCACGTCCCTGCTACCAAATCTCCAACCCCTATGCCTCTGGTGCCTATCCCTTCTTCCAGTTTCAATAGTATGGCAGAATGAACCAAACCCTGCCCAGATTAGAGGAGAAATCTTGAGGATCAGAGAAGACCTAGTTCAGAATGGGGCCTTCCTTCCCTGGTGGCTTAGTTGGGGGCATTTTCACACAATCATTTTTATTAACAAGTCCCCAGGGGGAAAGCAAATGCATTTCTGGGACCAAAAAGACCAGGAAATCTTTACCATTTCTCAAGGAACAGGGCAAAATCCTATCAATAGGAGGAAATTGTGTTTTTTCATATAACTAGACAGTATGGAGTTGGAAGAAAATAAAGCCTGTGGTGAGTTTGTCCTTTGGTAACTGAGAAACAAAACAGCTACAGCAACTACTGATACGGAGCAATCAAACTGAAGAGGAAATGCCTAAAATTTTACACCCCTGTAAGAGTCTGGTGCTCCCTCTTGCCCCAATCTTCTTGGGAAGCAGTAGGTGCTGAAGCAGAGGAAGGTTCCAATGACATCCAGTGGGACTGTGCCACCAGAAGGCAGATGGTGTGGCACTGCTCTCCTGCCAGGGGGGACAGGGAGTCTCAAGGAGCAGAGGGGGGCTCAAAGTGAGGAAGGGCTTATGGAGGAGGCTCACAGAAGGACCAGAGAAGTGAAAGCGGAGAATGAGGGAGGATCCACATGCCAGGAAGGGGAGGATTTTTGCTCCTCCTCAATCTCATTTTCTGGGTCTTCTTCCTCTGCTTTTAAAATACTGAGCTCCCCACATCTCAGTCCCTGGCCCTCTAGTACCACACTCTACCCCCTGGCAGGCTGTAAGTGCTGTCTCTACATTTGTTCAGCAAATGTTTGTTGAGGGAATCTGCGAATAAATGAATGATGAAGATTTCTGGAGCAAGATGATATTATGGGCTTAATTGTGTCCCTCCTAATTCATAAAGTCCTCACCCCAGTATCTCAGAATGTAACTATATTTGGAGATAAGATCTTCAAAGAGGTGATTACGTTGAAATGAGACTGTTAGGACGGGGCCCTAACCCAATGTAACTGGAGTCCTAATAAGAAGAGAAACAGATACCAGGGATTTGAGCACACAGAAAAAAGTCCGTGTGAGGACACAGGGAGAAGGCAGCTGTGATATTATGATATAAGAAATCCATGTTTGGTCTTTGTCCCCAGCTCCTGTCACAGAGCTCCTAAAACCGTTGGAATTTCCTGAGTGACTGGGGTTAGAGGAGCACCTTTTGTTATTCATAATTAGCCCCTTTCAACCACACCTGAATTTCTTTGAATAAGGTGACTCTTGGTGCCCCCTAGCCCCTAAATAGCTTCAGGATCACCAACCATGTGATTGGAGGGTTGGAATTTTCAGATCCACCCCATCCCCCACTTTTGGGGAGGAAGGAGGGGTTGGAGATTGAGTTGATCGCCAACAGTCAGTGATTTAATCGAATGTGTCTCTGTAATAGAACTTCCACAAAAATGCTACACTGGGGTTTGTAAAGCTTCTGGGTTGGTGAACACATTAAGGTGTTGGGTGGGTGGCACACCCAGAAAGGGCATGAAAGTTTCAAGCCCCTCCTTCCTTATCCTGCCCTATGCACCTCTTTCATTTGCCTGTCCTTGAGTCATATTCTTTATAATGAACAGATAACAGGAAATAAATTGGCCTCCTAAGTGAGCCATTCTAGCAATTTATTGAACCTGAGGTGGCGGGGGGGGGGGGTCGTGGAAACCCCCCAATTTATAGCCTCGGCCAGAAGTAAAGGAGGTTTGGGGCACCTGGGTGGCTCAGTCAGTTGAGTGTCCAACTTTGGCTCAAGTTCATGAGTTCAAGCCCCACATCAGGCTCCCTGCTGTCAGCACAGAGGGGATCCTCTGCCCCCCCTCTCTTTGCCTCTCCCTTGGTTGCACTTTTTCTCTCTGTCAAAAATAAATAAAACATTTAAAAAAAAATTTGAACTGAACTGGACACCCATTTGGTGTCCAGAGAGTTGGTTGTTGGTATAGAAGAAAAAGCCCAAACATGTGATGTTATGAAAATTGTTCAGAACAGCCCTCTAAAAACAGAGAGAGATCTCAACAGATACCAACCCTGCCAACACCTTGCTCTTGGACCTCCAGACTCCAGAACTGTATGAAAACAAACTTCTGTTGTTTAACCCACTCGGCCTATGATAAGCAAATTAACACAGCTGATGAGGAAGCCCTTGGGACAGGGCCACCTGTAGAAGGACCATGCGCTGATGACAGCAAGCAAGTTGGGTATGTGGCATCTCAACCTTAGAGTGGGGTCTGGGCTGGATAAAAATGTCAAGTAAAGTATGATATCAGTCTGTTGTCTCTATCTCCCATGGAGATCATGGACAGTGAGAAGAAAGAAAATCAGTTATCACCCTTTATATTCAGTCTGGGAGGATGCTGTTGGTTGACTTCCTAGTGTTCACAGCTCCCTTCCTCCTTCCAACCGGAACCTTGGTTTTGTTCGGGTGTTCATACCTCCCCAGGCCACCCATGAGAATCTTAGGAATCTGACCCCATTCCCAGCTCCAGCATTTGATCCTGTTTAGTTTGAGATAGCATGGAAAACTCATTTTTCTTGTGAGTGATTAGTTCCAGAATTTAGGCTAAGCTAATCATCTCAAACCATTCCTCTGGTCACTGTCATGTTCTAGGTTGGCAGAGACTGCAGATAGCCTCCAATATCCCTTCTTTCGGTAGAACTCTCAATTTTTAGCTAGGCATTGGCCACCCTCCCCAGAAAGACTAAATTTCCAGCACCACTTGCAACTAGGTGTGGTCATAGAGTAAGTTTTGACCAATCAGATGTAGATGTGATCGGTGAAGGCAAATTTTGAGAAGTACTTTTATTTAAAAAAAATTTTTTTTTCAACATTTATTTATTTTTGGGACAGAGAGAGACAGAGCATGAACGGGGGAGGGGCAGAGAGAGAGGGAGACACAGAATCGGAAACAGGCTCCAGGCTCTGAGCCATCAGCCCAGAGCCTGACGCGGGGCTCGAACTCACGGACCGCGAGATCGTGACCTGGCTGAAGTCAGACGCTCAACCGACAGTGCCACCCAGGCGCCCCGAGAAGTACTTTTAAAGAGGGATGTTGTGGGGCAGCTGGGTGGCTCAGTCGGTTGAGCGTCCGACTTCGGCTCAGGTCACGATCTGACGGTTCGTGGGTTCAAGCCCCGTGTCAGGCTCTGTGCTGACGGCTCGGAGCATGGAGTCTGCTTTGGATTCTGTGTCTCCCTCTCTCTCTGTCCCTCCCCCACTTGTGCTCTGTCTCTCTCTCAAAAATAAAAATAAAAATATTAAGAAAATAAATAAAGAGGGATGTTGTAATGTCTATTGCTGCATAAAAAATTGCCCCAAAGCTAAGTGGCTGGAAACAACAAACATTTGTTTCTTGAAGTTTCTGTAGGTTAGGAATCCAGGAGCAACTTAGCTGGGTGGTTGTTTCTAGCGAGGCTGCAATCAAGATGCCAGCTGGGGCTGCAGTCCCCTAAAGACTCCTAAAGACTCCGTGACTCCATGAGAGGAGGATTTGCTTCTGAGCCCACTTCCATGGGTATGGGCAGGCCTCAAAGGATCCATTTCCAAATTCACTAACATGGCGCTCTGTGCAGGACTGCCTCATGGCATAGCCGGATTTCCCCAAAGCGGGCCACCCAAGCGACAGTGAAAGAAAGCACCCAAGATAGAACCACCATCTTTTTATGAACTAATCTTGGAAGTAACATCCTACCACTTCTCCTGTATTCTGTTCCTGAAAGTCCAGCCCACGCTCGGGAAGAGAGGGTTACACAAAGATGTGAGTCCTGGGAGGCAGGGATAACTGGGCACCATTATGGAGACTGCCTGCCCCCCGCCAGGGTGGGAATGTGTTCACCTCTTTCCCTTTTTCTTCTGCCTGCTGACTAGAAGAGTGGCTTGAATTCCGGCCACCTCTTGTACCGCGAGGTGATCTTAGGGATGGAGGGTGTGAATGGCACAGCCAAAGAACGAAAGGAGCCAGGGTCCCTGACGCTATGGAGAGTCATTCCCTCCATAGACTGTGTGT
This sequence comes from Puma concolor, assembly GCF_028749965.1. NCBI lineage: Eukaryota > Metazoa > Chordata > Mammalia > Carnivora > Felidae > Puma > Puma concolor. Next base: position 7,890,041 of record NC_141673.1, read on the forward strand.
CTCTCAGCTTTTTTTTTTTAAATCTTGTGTAAGCTGTTGTTATTTTTATTTTCCATTTCTGCCAGCCAAACCTAATTCTAAGTGATCCAGGTCTTTGGTGTGGCCCTGGAAGTTACTCCGGTTGGTAAAAGGGCCGGTTTCTTATCATTTTTATGGTTTAGAGATGATAATTACAAGAATTTGTTCCTTTTCTCTTTTTAAAATATTAAAAAAAAATGTTTATTTGTTCTTGAGAGCGAGAGAGAGCACACGCAGGGGAGGGGCAGAGAAAGAGAGGGAGACACAGAATCTGAAACAGGCTCTGGGTTCTGAGCTGTTAGCACAGAGCCCGATGCGGGGCTCGAACTTGGAAACCACAAGATCATGACCTGAGCCAAAGTCGGACACTTAGCTGACTGAGCCACCCAGGCTCCCCTCTTCCTCTTTTTTTTTTTTTTTTTAAATAGCTGACATACATGTTACATTCGTTTCAGGTGTACAATAAAGTGATTCCACGAGCCTAATATGCTTTGCTCACAAGTGTGGTTACCATCTGTCACCATGCAACACTATTACAATACCATTGACTATACTCCTCACGCTGCACTTCCATCCCTGTGACTTATTCATTCAATAGCTGGAAGCCTGTACCTCCCACTCCCTCTCCCCCATTTTGCCCACCCCCTTATCCCCCTTTGCCCACCCCCTTGGTCCCTCGGCCAACCACCAGTTGGTTCTCTGTATTTATGGGTCTATTTCTGCTTTTCGTTTGTTGGTTCATTTGTTTTGTGTTTTAGGTTCCAGAAGCCAGGACTTGCTCCTGATATATGTTCACTGAAATCACTTTCAGTCTCCTCTTGCCTTCTTTTGAAAGTCAGCCACAAACTGTTGCGAGTTCCCTTGCCCTTGACCCCTCCTTTCTCCCCTTTCAGCTAATTCCCCATGAAGACACAGAGACTTGAACATATTTGCAGAATGTGAAGAAGAAACTGGCATAGAGGAAGAAATTAAAAATCCAGGCGGGGTCAGGAATAACGGGTGGAACAATGGCCTAGCGCAGGGGGGCAGCGAACCACAGAGGCCAGCTGCCGGTTTTTGGAAATCAAATTTTATTGGAACATAGCCCCACCCATTCATTTACTGATTGTCTGCGGCTGCTTTCTAGCTACCAGGAAGAAAGGACAGCAGAGCCTGAGGTATTTGCTATCTTGCCCTTTATAGAAAAGTTTGCCGACTCCGGCCCTAGAGGAGACAGGAGGTGGGGGGATTGGGTGCCAGGGGGACCCACCGCCTGTAGGAAAAGGGGCATGATTAAAGGTGAAGCTGAGAGGAAGGAGGAAGAGACCAGAGAAGGAATGGGGAGGCTCCAGGCTTTTGAAAGGCAGGTACGGGGGTGGAGAGCGGCGGCCAGAGGGCAGGTCAGAGACTGAGATTTCCTAGGTGCTGAGACTCTCCTGATGGCGGGCAGAGTTTCGACCCCAGGTCAATCAGTAGCACCGTCAGCCCTCTGGTTCTGTTGCTGGATCTGCTTGGGTCCCAGATGCCCAAGTTCTCCGGGAGTGTGGCAGAGTGCCAGGAGAGGTCTCAAGAAGGCTCGCGGTAGAGAACTAGCAGGAAGAGGCTGCAATGCTAGTGCCCGAGGCACAGGAGGAAGCATGAGCCTCTGCTCCGAGGCTGTGGGGACAAGGCCAGGCTCACCAGGTGCCAGTGAAAACAAGCTGCTGCAGAGAGTGGGCTCTGAGCTTCGATGATGCTGAGAGGCTTTGTTTGCCATGAAAGGGGGAGCAAAAGGCCAAGGAGAAAAGGCAAGGAGGGGGTGTGAAGGGTAGGGGAACTCGAAACAGGCGGAGTTGAACAAAGCAAAGAAAGCCAGAGACTGGGTTGGATTTCCATAAACTTACTCTAAGATCAGTAATGTTTAGAGCATGAAAACAATCAGTGACTAGCTACTAGGAGTATTTGTAAAAATTAGGAGTAAAAAACCTCAAAACACACAAAGCAAGAATGTATTTCTTCCTCTAGTAAAAGTCCAGAGGTATGTGGTCCAGAACTGGTGTTAGGGACTCCAGCTGGTATCAGTTCCTTCCACCCCCTTGCTCTGCCCTGTGCATTTTTCTTTCCCAAGTTATCTCTCCTCCAAGATCCAGCAGCCATCACATTTCCATTCCAGCCTGGAAAGGGAGGAAATGGGAGAAGGAAGCAGGCCCCTCCCAACAAGGGCTCTCCCCAAGACCTGCACCTCCCGTTACATATCCCACCGGCCAGAATGTGGCCACATGGCTACACATGGCAAGGCAGCCTTGGAAATATGGACTTCATTCTCAGTGGCCATGTGCACACCTAAATTTGACAGACCAAGTGGGAAACGTAAACTGGGAAACACTTTTCTCTGCCACGTTCCACCCTATGTATATGAAAGATGGCCATACGTTCCAATTTGCACGGGGTAGTCTTGGTTTACACTGCTATCCCACATCATTACTAACAGCATTCTTTTTCACGTAAAAGTGGAAAAAAAAAAAAAAAGGAGGGGTGTGTGGGTGGCTCAGTCAAGCGTCCGACATTGGCTCATGTCGTGATCTCACGGTTCGTGATGGTCCATTGCAATCAATCAATAACATCTGAGTAGGAACAGGGAAGATTCCTTTCTCTGGCAGTAGAATTGACTTCCTGTGTGCACCTGTCCGACAGCCCCTAGCTCTGCCATCTGGGAGATGTCCATTATCCTCCATGGACACTGGACAGGTGGGCACTAGGGAGATGGCCTCCTGGGGCTGCACAATTCTCAGTGTGTGCTGCCTGCTGGTGCAGGGTTTGGAGCCTGAGAATGGCTTCAAGGGTTGAGTAGTCACAGATTTTTGCAGGCCTGCAGGCCAACCTAGTGGTTTCTTTGGGGATATAATTCTTTCGAATCCTTAGCTGGCTTTCAAACTGCTTCAAGTGCAAATGACCACCACCAAGGATCTCACCTAGACAAAACTTTTAAGCCTGGATACTTTGGTCTTTTACAAATGGACATCTGTAATAGGGTGGGAAAGCAATGCCCTTAAATCCCGTTTTTGCCTTCAGGCTCATAGCCCCTGGGGGGAAGTTAATCTCTTGCCACTGCTCCCATGCCCTTCCTCACAATTGCTTGGGTTTGAAATACTGAAACAGATGGCTTCTTTCAGCTGTGAAAACCTCCACGCTGTGGAACTCTTGGACAACTTGGATTGTGGAACCACCAGTGGCATATCTTCCTTTCTATCTCTACCAAAGACTGAGACGCCTCCGCCTGCACCCTGCTGTATCTAATAGGACTCTCAAAGCCAGGGGCGCCTGGGTGGCTCAGTCGGTTAAGCATCGGACTCAGGTCTTGATCTCAGCCCCGTGTTGGGCTCTACGCTGGGTATGAAGCCTACTTAAAAAAAAAAAAAAAAAAAAAGAAAGAAAAGGCAGCAAACAGCACCCAACACACAGGAGGACTGAATTTTCCCTACCACTTCTCCAGTATTCCTGTCTTGTTTGGGACTTGTCTTCCAAGGGCTGCTGGCGCGCTCATGACCCATTAGTGTGTTGTGATGTCAAGTGGGTCGCAGCCAACTTTTTGTTTTGTTTTAAGGAGGTCCTGCTCCTGAGGAACAGAAGCTCTGCTGTACTAACGTCTCTGCTCAGGCTGCTGCTAGCTCTCTGGCCGGCCCTCTGTTGCTAACGGGTGGCCTCTGTCCTCAAGCACCAGAAGAGTGTCTGCAGTATCGCAGTCCAGGCAGAAGTTTGGGGAGAGATGAAGAAGGAGGCAAAGGGGACACCCACGGTCTCTCACTGTCCCTAGAAGCACCAGGCAGCACATCTACTTATACCACACTTGCAAGATACACGGCCACAGCAAATGCAAGGAGGGTGAGAGATGGGATTTTTATCCTGGTAACAGGTGCCTTCTGAAAGTTACATTGAGTGGGAAAAGTGAAAGAGGATGTTAATTAGAAAGCAGCTGACAGGATGCGTGTGTATGTGTAGATTTTTAAAAAATGTTTATTTACCTATTTTTGAGAGAGAGAGAGACAGAGAGAGAGCAAGCGGGGGAGGGATAGAGAGAGAGGGAGACACAGAATCTGAAGCAGGCTCCAGGCTCTGTCAGTGCAGAGCCTAGCACAAGGCTCGAACCCATGAACTGTGAGATCATGACCTGAGCCGAAGTTGGACGCTTAACTGATTGAGCTACCCAGGCGCCCCTGAGTGTAGATTTTTTTGTTTTAATATTAATTTCAAGTCATCATGGGCGCTAATCAATGATTTCTTTCAAAACTCTCAGAGCTACTCTCACCTAGGAGGAAGTAGACCCTGCGTTCTTGACCCATTCCCACCAATAGCGTCTCCAGATTCCCACCTCTTCAACCACCAGATATATTGCTTAAACTGAAAAGTGGAGTCAAGATCCCCAGGTTCAAATCCAGACTACACCACCTATGAGCCATGTGACTTCTGTCGGCAAATTATTTTAACTCAGTTTCTGTTTCCTTGGCTGTGAAATGATGGATACCAATAATACCATAGTACCAATAGTCCGATAGCAGGCAGCAGGCACATGGTTAGCTTTTTTTTTTTTTCAGTAGGCTTCATACCCAGCGCAGAGCTCAATGTAGGCTTAAACTTGTGACCGTGAAATCAAGACTTGAGCTGAGATCAAGAGCCAGACACTTAACCTACTGAGCCACCCAGGCTCCCCACACGGTTAGCTCTAGTTTATTATTCAGTATCCACTTGCTACCCCAAAGCTAAAATTCCCTGCACACGAGAGTCTTCTAGAATGTGTCTGTGGTGCCAATAGTAGTCAGCCCCATTTCCCATCCCATGTCCCTCATTTATTTTGGAATAACATTGTTTCCAATTAAAAAGTAATACAACCCAATAATTCCACCTCTAGGAATCTATTTTAGAGACTCCCATGAGCACACAAAGATGCACCTGGTGTGTTGGCATTGTTTATAATAGTAACAAATTGGAAAACAACTATCAAGAAGAGAATATTTTAAGATTATGGAACAGTCAGACTCTGGAACCTCACGAAGCCACTTGAAAGACCTAAACTGACTTCTTCTACCATTGTCTCTTTGTCCCCATCTCCAGCCTTCCCGAGGGGTCCTGAGCATGTCACTCTTGTTCCTATCGTGGGACCCCTGTGTGAGTCCAATCCTCAGTTTGGCATGTCCTATCCTGACCGATTTCACTTAGCTATGGCTTTCCCTAACCCCCCTCCCAATATGAAGGAGCCCCTCTAGCACATTACTCTGTTTTACTTCTCAATATAACACATTCTCATATTTTTTTTACTTATTTATTTATTTTCTGTCTGTCTGTCTGCCTGTCTCTCCCATTTATGAAACACAAATGCCAGGAGAGTAGTGCCCTACTTTTATTTATATCATTGTCCCCACTGATGAAAACTGAGCCTGCTCCATAGTGGGGTTCAGTAAGTATTCACTGAATAAATAATATCAGCTACACGTATTGAGTACTTTCTATTTTCTGAGCATTGTTCTATACCCTATATTTATATGTATATATGTAGAACGCTTACAATAATTCTGTGAAGTATTTACCATTATTATTATATCATTGTACAGATGGGCCATTTGCTTAAGGCCAGGCAGCTACTAAACAGCAGAGCTAAATTTCAGCCCAGGGAGTGTGAGTTCCAAAGCCTGTGACCTTAACCCCTACACAACATTGTCTCTTAAATTTCAAGGACCAAAACATATAGAATGTAGGTAAAACAGTGCTCAGGGTGAAATTTAAGTATAAATGCTTATTTTTTTAAAAAAAGATCTCAATCAATAACCTGAACTTCCACCTTAAGAAACTAGAAAAAAAGAAAAAAAAAGAGTACACTAAACCCAAAGCAAGAAGAAGGAAGGAAACAATAAAGACTAGAGCAGAAATAAAGGAACCAAAGGATAGAAAAACAAAGAGAAAATCAACGAAACTCAAAGCCAGTTCTTTGAAAAGATCAACAGAAGTGATAACCTTTTAGTTAGACTGACCAAGAAAAGAGGAGAGATGAAAATTACAAAAATCAAAATCAAAATCAAATAACAAAAATGAGAAATAAACGAGGGGGCATAGCTACAAAACTTACAGAAATAAAAAAGATTATAAGAGGATACCATAGGGAAATGCTGGTCAAAGGGCACAAGCCTTCAGTGATAAGAGAATAGACTCTGTGGATCTAATGGTGACAGCATGGTGACTACAATTAATAATACCATGTTGTGTATTTGAAATTTGCTAACAGATAAACCTTAAATGTCCTCACCACACATACAAAAAGGGCAACTATCTGAGGTGATGGATGTGTTAATTAACCTGATTGTGGCAATCATTTCACAAAGTATACATATGTCAAATCGTCATGTTATACACCTTAAATGTATACAACTTTATATATTTGTTAATTATACCTAAATAAAGCTGATTAAGAAGGGGGAGGAGGAGGACATTATTAACAACTGTACTCCAACAAATTAGATAATTAAAAAAATTTTTTTTAATGTTTATTATTCTGAGAGAGACACAGAGCATGAGCAGGGGAGGGGCAGAAAGAGAGGGAGACACAGAATCCAAAGCAGGCTCCAGGCTCTGTGCTGACAGCTCAGAGCCTGATGTGGGGCTCAAACCGACAAATCACGAGATCATGACCTGAGCCGAAGTCGGAAGCTTAATCAACTGAGCCATCCAGGTGCCCCAGAAATTAGATAATTTAAGTGAGATGGACCAATTCTAAAGTAATCTCTGCACCCAGTGTTGAGCTTGAACTCACAACCCTGAGATCAAGAGTCTAATACTCCACCAACTGAGCCAGCCAGGAGCCCCTGAAATGAACAAGTTGTTAAAAAACACAAATACTCAAACTGGCTCAAGAGGAAACTGAAAATATAGATAGGCCTATAACAAATAAAGGCATCTGATTAATAATTTAAAACTTCCCACAAAGAAAAGTTCAGTCCCAGATAGCTTCACTGGTAAATTCTACCAGATATTCAAAGAATTATTACCAGTTGTGGTAGATTGAAGAATGGCTCCCCAAAGAGATCTATGTCTTAATCTGAAGATCCTATGAATGTTAATTTACATGGCAAAAGGGATTTTGTAGATGTGATTAAGTTAAGAATCTTGAGATGGGGAGATCATTTTGGATTATTGGAATGGGCCCGATGTAATCACAAAGGTCCTTATAGGAGGGATGATGGAAGAGTCAGAGTTAGATTGCAATGTGAGGAAGGAAGCAGAGGGGAGCAGAGTCCAAAAGAGAAGCTACTACTTAGCTGGCGTTGGGGATGGAGGAAGGAGCCATAAGCAGCTTCTAGCAACTGGAAGAGGCAAGGAATAGATTCTCTCCCGGACCATCCAGAAGGAACCAGTCCTGCCATACCTTGATTTTTGTCCTTTAGACTCATTTTGGATTTTTGATCTCCAGAATTATAAAAGAATAAATTTGTTATTTTAAGCCACTAAGTTTGTGGTAACTTTTTATAGTAGCAATAGGAAACTAATACACCAGACTTCCACAAACCCTTCCAAGAAACAGAAGAGGAAAGAACACTTCCCAATCATCATATGAGGCTAGTATTACTCAGATATCAAAACCAAACAAGGATGTCACAAGAAAACTACAGACCAGTATCCCTTTTAGACCCCAAAATCCTGAACAAAATACTATTAGACACAATTTAGGTAAAAAAATCCTGAATAAAATACTGGGAAACTGAATCCAACAATATATAAAAAGGATTATACACCACGATCAAATGCGATCTTTCCTGGGAGTATAAGGTTGGTTTAACGTCCGCAGAAGAGGGTTCGTGTATGGAGCCTCAGACTGCTCTCCTTAGAAGTGCTTATGAGGTTGGCCCTTAGCTGGCCAACATGGGTTTTAGGACCGGTAAGAGTGGCTCACCGTGCCTCCACTGTTTGTACAAAGAGTGTGGTCTATGCTAAACATCTGCTTTCCTTCTGGAGTCAGAATTTTGGTACATGCTAAACAGAGAGTGCCTACAGGACCAGCCCCTATTAAAAATCTTGGGCACTGAAGTTATCAAATGAACTTCTCTGGTAGACAACATTTCATTCCTACTGCCATGACTTGTTGGAGGAACTAGGTGTCTCCTGTGTTGACTCTACAGGGAGAGCATTCTGGAAGCTTGTACCTGATTTCCTCTGGACTTTGCCCCATGGGCTGTTTCCCTTTGCTGATTTTGCGCTGTATCCTTCCACTATAATAAAACTTAGCCATGAGTATGACTATATGCTGAGTCCTATGAAAACTCCTTGTGAATCATCGATCCGGAAGGTGGTCTTGGGGACTCCTAACACATTCAACATCAGTCAATGTAACATATCACATTAACAGAATAAAAGACAAAAAACCCACATAATTATCTCAATAGATGCAGAAAAAAGCATTTGATAAAACCCAACACCCTTTCACAACAAAGATATTCAACAAACTAAGAATAGAAGGGAACTTCCACAATCTGATAAAGGGAATCTACGAAAAACCCCCAGCTAACATCAAACTTAGTGGTGAAAGACTGAATGACGTCCCCCTAAGATCAAAAAGACAAAGATGTCCAATGTCACCATTTCTCTTTAACATTGTTTTGAAGGCTCTAGCTAGGGTAAACAGGCAAGAAACAGAAATACAAGGTATCCAGCTTAGAATGAAATAAGTAAAATTATCTCTATTTACAGATGAGATGATCTTATACATAGAAAATCCTAAGGGATACATCAAAAAACTATTAGAATAAATGAGTTTAACTAATAAAGGTTGCAGGATACAAGATCAATATATGAGAATGAATTCTATTTCCATATGCCAATAAGGAACATTCCAAAAGTGATATTAAGAAAACAATCTAAGTTACAATACCAACAAAAAGTATGAAACACTTAGCAATAATTTTAACAAAAGATTTGTTATGGAAACTACAAAACGTTGTTTAAAGGAATTAAAGAAGATGCTAATAAATGGAATATATTTATGGATTAGAAGACTTAACATTTTAAGATTATAATACCCCTGCAATTGATCTACAGAATTAATACAATCTCAACCAAAATCCCAGCTGACTTTTTTCTTTTTTTTAAAATTTTTTTTTTTTTCAACATTTATTTATTTTTGGGACAGAGAGAGAGACAGAGCATGAATGGGGGAGGGGCAGAGAGAGAGGGAGACACAGAATCGGAAACAGGCTCCAGGCTCCGAGCCATCAGCCCAGAGCCTGACGCGGGGCTCGAACTCACGGACCGCGAGATCGTGACCTGGCTGAAGTCGGACGCTTAACCGACTGCGCCACCCAGGCGCCCCCCAGCTGACTTTTTTAAATTTTGCTTTTTAATGTTTACTTATTTTTGAGAGAGACAAAGACAGAGCACAAGCAGGGGATGGGCAGAGAGAGGGAGACACAGAATCCGAAGCAGGCTCCAGACTCTGAGATGTTAGCACAGAGCCTGATGCGGGGCTCGAAAACATGAACCGCAAGATCGTGCCCTGAGCTGAAGTGGGAAGCTTAACCAACTGAGCCAGCCAGGCTCCCGTGCAGGTGACTTTTAAAAAGAAATTGGTAAGCTGATCTTAATATTTAAACGAAAGTGCAAGGGATCCAGAATAACTAAAACAATTTTGAAAAAGAAGAGAACAGTTGGGGGACTCAAACTTCCTGACTTTAAAACGTGTGAGGCGCTGGCATAAGGATAGGCATATAGATCATTGGAAAAGAACTGGCAATTCAGAAATAAATGGAACTGTTGATGGTTAACTGATTTCCCACAGGGGTGCCAAAACAATTCAATGAAAGAAAGAAATGTTTTTTTTTGTTTTTTTTTTTGTTTTTAAGAAATGGTTCTGGGACAACGGGATATGCACGTGCAATATATTGAAGTTGGACCCTAACCTCATCTTGTACAGAAAAATTAACTCAAAACGGGTCATAAACCTAAATGTAAGAACTAAAATTATAAAAACTCCCAGAAGGAAACACAAGAGTAAATCTTCATGACCTCAGGTTAGAAAACAGTTTCTTAGATATGATACTAAAAGCACAAGCAAAGTCTGTCTTCTCCAAAGAAGATACACAGGGGTACCTGGCTAGCTGAGTCTGCAGAGCATGCGACTCTTGATCTTGGGGTCATGAGTTCAAGCACCATGTTGGATGTAGACATTACTTAGAAATAAAAAAAATTTAGGGGCACCTGGATGGCTCAGTCGGTTAAGTGTCCAACTTCAGCTCAAGTCATGCTCTCACAGTTGGTGAGTTTGAGCCCCATGTTGGACTCTGTGCTGACATCTCAGAGCCTGGAGCCTGCTTTGGTTTCTGTGTCTCCCTCTCTCCCTTCCCCTCCCCCACTTATGCTCTGTCTCTATCTCTCTCAAAAATAAAATAAGCATAAAAAAATAATAAAAAACCTTAAAATTGTTTTAATGTTTATTTTTGACAGAGAGAGAGAAAGAGAGAGAGCGAGAGAGAGAGAGAGACAGAGACAGAGCATGAACAGGGAAGGGGCAGAGAAATGGAGACACAGAATCTGAAGGAGGCTCCAGGCTCTGAGCTGTCAGCAACAGAGCCTGACACGGGGCTTGAACCCATGAGTGTGAGACCACGACCTGAGTCAAAGTTGGACGCTCAACCGACTGAGCCACCCAGGTGCCCCCAAAAAAATAACAAATAAAAAATCTTAAAAAAAAATGTACAAGTCAACAGTAAGCACATGAAAACATTCTCAACATTATTAACCATTAGGGAAATGCAAATGAAAACCACAATGAGATAGCACTTCATACCCACTAGGATGGCCACAATCAACATAGATAAAACATGTATTGGGGCGCCTGGGTGGCGCAGTCGGTTAAGCGTCCGACTTCAGCCAGGTCATGATCTTGCGGTCTGTGAGTTCGAGCCCCGTGTCAGGCTCTGGGCTGATGGCTCAGAGCCTGGAGCCTGTTTCCGATTCTGTGTCTCCCTCTCTCTCTGCCCCTCCCCTGTTCATGCTCTGTCTCTCTCTGTCCCAAAAATAAATAAACGTTGAAAAAAAAACAGAAAACAAAAAAACAAACATGTATTGGTGAGGATGTGGAGACACTGGAACCTTCACACACTGATGGTAGAAATGTAAAATGGTGCAGCACTGGGGAAAATACCTGGGTGGATCCTTGAGAAGTTAAACATGGAGTTGCCGGGGCCCCTGGCTGGCTCAGTTGGTAGAGCATGTGACTCTTGATCTCTAGGGTGTGAGTTCGAGCACCGCGATGGGTGTAGAGATTACTTAAGAAAATAAACAAAAATAAAATATAACCCTCAAATTAAAAAAAAAAAATCCATAGAGTTGCCATAAGACCTAGTCGTTCCACTCTTAGGTATATATTTAAAAGAAATGAAAATATCAGTCCACACACTTATACACGAATATCCATAGCAGCATTATTCATAATATCTAAAGAGTGGAAACAACATGAATGTCCATCAATAGATGAATGGATAAACAAAATGTGGTATACACACACAGTGTAATATTATTTGGCTATGAAGCGGAAGGAATGACCGATACATGTTACTACATGGATGAACCTTGAAAACATAATGCTAAGTGAAGAAGCCAGAGACAAATTGTATGGTCCCATTTATACGAAATGTCCCAAATAGGCAAATCCACAGACACAAGAATCAGATTAGCGGTTGTCAGGACCCGGAAGCTGGGGAGGAGTGGAAAGTGACTGCTGATGGGTATGGGGTTTGGGGGTGATGAAAATGTTCTAAAACATTTTCTAAAACATGTTCTAAAATGTTCTGAAACATTGATTGTGGTGATGGTGCACAACTCTGTTGGTCTACTAAACGCCACTAAATTGTATGCGTACTCTAAGTGGGTGAATCGTATGGCCTGTGAAATTACATCTCAATAATGTCCAAAAAAATAGTCAAGGGGACAGTTGGGTGCATTCTCCCAGAGGAGAGGCTGGAGCAGGAGAGATAAATTGTAAGATATGGGGCAGCAGAAGGGGGTGGATGAGCTTTCACTGGAAAGATACATAGAGGGGTAAGAAAATTCAGGATGGAATCCTGAGCCCCTTCCTCATTGGAGGGAGGGAGGGAGAGGAGGGGGATTCAGAAAGGAGGCTACATAGGTAAATAGGCACAGCCAACGGGGAAGAAGAAACCCATGTGGTGTGGACGAGCTGAGGCCGAGAGAGAAGAGTGTTGTGGAAAAGGGGGAATCAAGTTTGTCAAAGGCAGTGGAACGGGCAGAAAGGTGCAGGCAGACTGTTATGCACTTTTGGCAAAAAAAAAAAAAAAAAAGAAAAAAAAGTCAACAGTGGGCTCCAGTGAAACCTCCCTGAAGCAGACGGGGGTCCAGTGACGTTGAAGGAGTAGGAAAAAAAGCACAGAGTTTGGTGTCCAGCACACGGGGAACAATCTCAGCTCTACCACTCATTGCCTAAGTGACCTTAGGAAAGACACCTGCTTCTTCAACTCCTATATGAGGAAAGCACTGCCGGCTTTTCTGGGTCGGTGAGGAGATTGAATATCGGCCTGTACAAACTGCCTGACAGTGGTGGGTGCTTGCGTTGTCAGAAGCTCTCGCTCCTGGGGCGCCTGGCTGGCTCAGTTTGTAGAGCGTGCGACCCTTGATCTCCGGGTCACGAGTTCAAACCCCACACTGGACGAAGAGCTGACTTTAAAAAATAGATAAATAAAATGCGAACAATAACGATACATTATCATCCAGTGGAAAAAGAAAAAAAGAAGCTCTACCTCAAGACAGGCAGCCAGCTGTGTGATCTTCGGCAGTTTCCTGAACCTCTCTGAGCCTCAGTTTTCCGGAGGTTCAGGGGGGAACATGAGTAAAATCGACCTCACTGGCCCGTAGCAAGGGTTAAATCAGAACACGCAAGGAAAACACTCGGCATGGTGCCTGGCACAGTCAGAGCTCCGTGAAGAGCTGGATGTTCCCTTCTGCTCTCAGCTCTGGCCCCGATGTCTGCTCTTGGTGGGTGACAATCAGATAGATGGTAGTGTGGGCAGTGGAGAGCAGCTCCCTCAAACCATGTTCCCGCAGGGCCGGGCCGGGCCGCCTCAGCAGCCGCTCAGGTCAGCCAGCCCAGAATCAACGGGCCACCAGGAGGGTTCAGACTGAGAGCAGGGCTCTGGGCCTCAGCTGTAGCAGGGTGAGTGCGTGGGGGGTGGGGAGCCTGCAGCCTTTCCTTGGCTTGTATTGGCTCCCAGCCTGGCAACATGATCGCCCCCTTGACCCCGAGAGGGAACAACTGCACCGGGGCCATCCCATGACTGGTATCCTGCACACAAGTCCCGCTTAACCTTGAGCAGCTGCCCCAGCCACCCCAACAGCTGGGCCCCGCTGGCCATAAATCACCCATGACACAAGCTGGCCAGCTCCTGGCAGTGGGGGTGGGGTGGGGTGGGGGAGCAGGCCGGGGCTCAGAAACACGCCCCCCTGGTCCCCAAATCCCACCCATTCCATTCAAGCCAAGGGTGGCAGCTTTGAATCCTTGCGGGCAAACTTTTCTTAAATATCCAGAGGCCTTTCGACACCATGCAGCGGAAGCAATGTGGACGTACGGGGAGAGGCTGCACGGAGAAGCCAAGCTGGAAACTGGGAAGTCTGACATAAAAGTCGCTCGTTCACACACACCGTGGGGGCCGTGGGGAAGGCAGGGGCGCTCTCTGGCCTCTCGCCTCGGCCGCAAACACTGCAGTGCACAGGAAGCCAGCTAATCCACGGGTTCCCCTGAACGCAGCGCCAGGGAGCCACAGCCCAGGGGACCAGGACACCCGCCCAGGGCTATGTGAGCGCAGACACCAGAAGACAGCCTGGATTTTTCCCTTATCTGATGAGAGTGAATTCCAGGCAGTTCATCCACGTGTTTACTTTGCTCCCGTGTGATTTGTCTAGAAATGTCTGAAATGGCATTTTTCCTTTAACATCGTAATGGGCAGCAGAAAGGAAAACAGTATTAATGGGTTACTTGCCATTAGATTTGAAACGGCAAAGAAGCAGCAGGGGGTGGAAGCAAACGTGGGTATCAACCACATTCTGGCGAACTTCATGGGTCTTTCCATCTTCAAAAGGCTGGAAAGAAGAGTGCAAACATGAAAACGGTTGTTTCAGGGTGCTGGGGTGATTTGCTTCCAACTGTCCTCGGCAAAAACGAACCTATCGGGTCGGGATAATGGTTCCCCTGGGGTGTGGTAGCGACTGGGCGCCAGTGACGTTCTACCGTCCACCAGCTCGCTCGTTGTTACAGGGATGTGTTGCCTGCCTCACCAAGCTGTGCACCTACGGTGGGCGCACTTTTCTGCGTATTATACTTCAATAAAACATTGACTTGAACAAATGTTCATGAATGAGATCTTCTTTTCTGTAAACTGTAAAACATTTTCGAACACACTCACAGGGTGAAAGCCATTCTGATCCAGTTCCACTGATGAGGAAGGAAGGTTTGGAAAGAAACCAATCACTGTGGCCCACTGAGTCAGAGGCAGAACCAGAACTGAGAGCTGAAAACCTTCTGGCTTCTGTGCCACTGAACCAAGTGACCTCTCCGCAAGCCTGAATTAAGAAACCTTGTAGAGGGCTATGGTTTCATTAAGTTCTAAAAGAATAGTGGTAACATGCTTGCATGCTATTTTATTTCATTTTCGGTTATACGTACAAAGTTACAAAATTCAGAAGGTACAAAAAAGTTTTGCAACACAAAGCCTTCTTCTCATTGTTTCTTAGGGACCCTATCCCACCCCCCAACTCCAGGAGCCACTGCAGAAACTTCTCTGCATCTTTCTACAGATAGTCTGTGCATAAGAGACACGTTCCTTTCTTATTTAAACAAAGAGGAACATACTGGACACACACCATTCTACATCTGGCTCCTCCCGCTTATTAACACCTATCGAATCCTGTTCACTGTAACACGCTTCGCCTCTTTTCAAAGGCTACAGAGCGGGGCGCTTGGGTGGCTCAGGTCATGATCTCACAGTTCGTGGGTTCGAGCCCCGTGTTGGGTTCTGTGCTGTCAGCTCAGGGCCTGGAGCCTGCTTCGGATTCTGTCTCCCTCTCTCTCTGCCCTTCCCCCAGTCACTGTTTCTCCGTCTCTCAAAACTAAATAAACGCTTAAAAAAAAAAAAAAAAGCTACAGAGGACTCCTTCATATGAACTATTTATTTATTTATAAGTCATCTCTACACCACATGTGGGGCTCAAACTCACAACCCCGAGATTAAGAGTCCCATGCTCCACCAACTCAGCCAGCCAGGCACCCCTCACATGAACTATTTAAACAAATCCCCTATTAGTAGACATCTGGACTGTTTAGAATAAGTTGATATTATATCAATGCCGCGATACACAGACTTTTCATGTTATTTGTATAAATGTATGTAGGTCATAGGATCAATTCCTAGAAGCAGAATTAGTGGAACAAGGGCATGTCCATTTTAAGTTTTCATAAATATTGCCAAATTTGCTAGCTGCGAATTGTACCATTTTACAGTCTCCCAAGCAAGGCATGGGAGCACCTGTTTCCCTACATTCTTGCAACACAGCGTTATCAAACTTTTTGGACTTTGCCAACCTGACAGATTTAAAAGGACGTGTCAGGCTAATTACGACGTATGCTTCTCCTATTATGAGGGAGACTGAGCATTTTTGCATTTGTTTGACTCATTTCTTTTTTTACTGGGAAGTGTCTGTCTGTCCTCTCTCCATTTGTTGATTCCATTTTGTATGGGGTTCTTGGTTTTGCATTATCAAATTCATATTTAGAAAATATAATTTGTAAAACAAATTGAGAGAATGTAATTTATAGTGTGAAAAAATCCCCACCCCTTCAGCACAAAAATCAGTTATTTTGGGTGTGGTCCCTTGATACTCTTCCATAGACATACTTTTTTTTTTTTTTTACATTGAGACAAATAATTAATAATATCTACCATTTATCCAGGGGCACCTGGGTGGAACAGTCAGTTAAGCCTCTGACTTTGGCTCAGGTCATGATCTCATAGTTTGTGGGTTTGAGCCCTGCATCAGGCTCTGTGCTAACAGCTCAGAGCTTAGAGCCTGCTAAGGAGTCTGTGTCTCCCTCTCTCTCTGCCCTCCCCTGCTCATGCTCTGTCTCAAAAATAAATAAACATTAAAACAAAACAAAACAAAACAAAAGCCACAAAACAGTGTTTATTAAATACATCCTGGATGCCGGGCATTGTAGCAAACAATTGTAGGGGTACGTGAAATTTCTAGTTCTGCTTTTTCACGTAATGTAGCAGGGGTGGTTTCTTGTTGCAACACTGTCTTTATGATTCTCTCTTGTAATGGCTGTTTAGCATGCTGTGGCAATAGTGTATGTACGATCGTGTAATTAGCTGTTCTTAATTGTTAACTTTAGGTTGCTTCCATTGCCTTATAATTTCTGATTAGGACACCTTTCAAATCTCTTTTAAAAATTAAATTCTTACATTGATGTCATCAATTGCATCTTTAAATTTTTTTTTTTTAACGTTTATTCATTTTTAAGAGACAGAGAGAGACAGAGCATGAACGGGGAAGCGGCAGAGAGAGAGGGAGACACAGAATCCGAAGCAGCTCCAGGCTCTGAGCTGTCAGCACAGAGCCCGACGCGGGGCTCGAACCCATGGACCGCGAGATCATGACCTGAGCTGAAGATGGCCGCTTAACCGACTGAGCCACCCAGGCGCCCCAATTGCTTCTTACTTTAATGTCAAATAAACCTTCTTAAAGTATTTATAAATATTCAGTCATTGTAAGTGAAATGTGTGCCTTGTAAAATAGAAGGAAATGAAATGGCAAAAGTAACTAGGAGCTATAAAGGGCTCACAGAAACACACATGCACATATATGTACATATATACTTGCCTTGCACACAAACTACTTACCGCAGCTGCTTCTCCATTTGATGGAAACTTTCCCCAAGATTTAAAATTATGGATGGAAAATTGTATCACTCAACTTGCTGCAGAAAGGTTTCTGCATTTAATACAAACTGTTTGTAAGCACTTTAAAAGCTAAATCAGGACACGTACATTTTAGTATGACTTGCTCCTCAATATCAATATAAAAAGCAAGCGAGGGGCGCCTGGGTGGCTCAGTCGGTTAAGCGTCCAGCTTTGGCTCAGGTCATGATCTCATGGTTTATGAGTTTGAGCCCCGTGAAAGGCTCTGTGCTGACAGCTCAGAGCCTGGAGCCTGTTTCAGATTCTGTGTCTCCCTCTCTCTCTGCCCCTCCCCTGCTCAGGCTCTCTCTCTCTCAAAAATAAATAAACCTTGAAAAAATTAAAAATAAAATGAAAAGCACATGTGAGTTCCCTTCACATATCATAAAAGTGTAATAAAAAGAATTACTTTGGCCCTATACTACCTTTAAAAGTGTGGTAGTGAAAGTGGCCACCATTACGTGTGTTTATATATGTAAAAGCTTGTTTCACAAAAAGGCTTCTTTTCTTTTCGTCTTAATTTTTTAAAGTTTATTTATTTGGGGGAGCCTGGGTGGCTCAGTCGGTTAAGCATCTGACTTCGGCTCAGGTCATGATCTCATAGTTCATGAGTTCAAGCCCCACATGGGGCTCTGTGCTGACAGCTCAGAGCCTGGAGCCTGCTTCAGAGTTTGTGTCTCCCTCTCTCTCTCTGCCTGTCCCCGCTCACACACACACACACTCTCTCTCTCGCAAAAATAATAAACACTAAAGTTTATTAATGCATGCGATCATGACCTGAGCCAAAATCAAGAGCTGGATGCTTACCTGACTGAGCCACTCAGGCGCCCGGCTTATTTTCTCTTAGTTTTCTAAGTAAAATGTTTTTATGTGATGTCAAGTGCAAAAAAAAAAAAAAAGCAAAATTACACATACAATATAGTTGCAATCATTTTAAACATATAAAATATACCTAATAAAGGGGAGAAAAGGTTCTAAGGAAATACACAAAAAAGTTTAGAGTGGTGTTACCAAATTTTGTAATATAATATTAGTTTGACAATGAAAACCAAGATATAAAAATAATATATATATATTTTTTTAATTTTTTTTTTCAACGTTTATTTATTTTTGGGACAGAGAGACAGAGCATGAACGGGGGAGGGGCAGAGAGAGAGGGAGACACAGAATCGGAAACAGGCTCCAGGCTCTGAGCCATCAGCCCAGAGCTCGACGCGGGGCTTGAACTCACGGACCGCGAGATCGTGACCTGGCTGAAGTCGGACGCTTAACCGACTGCGCCACCCAGGCGCCCCTAAAAATAATATTTTTTAGGGAGAGAAATCATAACAGTTACTATAATAATCTGACTTAGGGGCCAGAACATTTGGGGAAGAATTTCTGGGGTCCACACGTACAGTGAACTTATCCCAAACTATGTAGCAGCACCTTTGTTGATTGCCTTGACCTCTGCACAGCCAATGGCAGAATTCAGCTTGGGCAGGATCTTTTTCCCTTGTAATCAAACAGAGCAGAATTGATGTCAGATGTGGGCAGGCCCAGATCTGAAAGGGGCTTCTCATATTGAAGGTTAATGTTCATCTTCTTGATGGACAGATATCAAAACTATGGGAACAAGGTTACCCAGCACCACACACACACACACACACACACACACACACACACACACTCATTGTATTAAGCAGTTGTGATTGTGCATCTCCACTCTCATGTTATAGAGCATTTTTTACTTAAAAAGTGGTCCGTTCCCACAGTGTGAAACAGAAGGCAGCAGAATCCTGAAGAAGAAAATAGGGAACAAACACCAAAAGTTTAGAGATCGTTCTGGTCATTTTGACACAGCAAGCCCACAGGGGTGGGCATATCACCCACCTCTAGTGCAGGAAGGGCCCCATCTCTTGCCCACACACCTGGAGGAGGTCAGCCAAGAACAGACAAAACGCCGTAGTCCCCAGTCCTGTGGATGGAGGCACCGTGCCCCTCTGAGCAGGGGCGCATGCAGTTGTGTGGGTTATTTCCTTGCCGCACTGGTGAATGGATGCCCAGCACCCCCAGGTCCTCTTATCAAGGGGAATTGCGGAGCTCCTTCCCAGAGAGCCCCTTCGCACTCAGGATTCTGCTTGACTAGATAAATCAGTGAACATGTTGTAGATTGTAGCTTTCCCTCTGTTGTGGCTCTGAGGTTTTATCACTAACAAATTTGGTTGCCAAGGCAACCGTGCAGCAGTTTAGTCTCCTGACACCCATCCACCTAGGCTGGCTTTTGATCCACGCAGGCTGGCTTAAGTGGCAGGAGTTTGAGGTTGTGTTTGGTGTTTTGTGAACTCTTACCATTAAATCCCCTCGCCCTCAAAAAACCACAGAGAAATGGCCACTCAGTGGCTGTCAAGGGTCACGCTTTCCCCTTCTATGTCCAGTTCTTTCTCGTTTGTCTTCCTCCCTGCCTACTAGGCAAATGCAGAGACCATCGGAGGGAAGAGTCGGGATTGGAAGGAGGGGCATGGTGAGGCTCAGCCATGGACCGAGGGGTGACATTTCACCCCTGCATTGCTCTTCGTAGCTTGTCTGCTGATGCCATTGGCCCAAGGTCACCCAGTTTGGATGGCAGAGCTAGATACCGAGTTCTGGCATTCTGATGTCCAACCTGTTGCCCTTTCCACTGTGCTGAGCTGGGGAAGCTGGGGAATTACAGAGGAGGTGGGCCTCCAGGGAGCACGGAGAGCAGCTTTGGATTGCTGCTCAGCTGCATTACTCAAGGTGCCAGGCCATGTCAGCCAGCCAGGCTTCTTTCAACGACAGGTCCCTGGAGTCCAAACCCACAGAACCCAGTACCTACCACATCGTGTTGAAATATTCCAGGCCTGCTTTTGTTTTCCTGACATCTCTCTTTCCCCTGGGGAACCGACTCCATCTCATTCCGTGGTGGGATGCTCCCTCATAGGGCCACCTAATTGTGGGACTGGGTCCTATAGTCAAGGTTTGGACAAGTATGGTGCTTCATCTCCCATGGACATGCAGCCCAATGGTTACTCCCAGTCCGTCTTGCTGTAGGGACACCAGGAGGGACAGGGTTCTTCTTTCAGGTTGTGACCTTTAATGGTGGAGGCTGCCTTTCTCACCAGGGAAAGAGAGTCTGATTGTGGCCAAAGGGAATGAGACAAACATGCAAAGGGAAATAACGACCAGCAGAGTCAAGAAATGGAGAGCCATATCCACTCTGTGCCATCTGGCCATGCCCGCAGCCAATATCTCCCCTGGGCTTTGCTGTCGCCTGGATCAACCCATTATCACCCAATTTCTGCACTGGTTCCTGACTACAGTTCAATGTGAAGGCCAGGTATAGCTCTTCTTACCACTTACTGGAATGATCAGTTACCAATTATTATCTAGATAGGTAAAATGACCCAACATCAGTGAATAAGTAGAACATAATACTGAAAGGGGCGCCCGGGTGGCTCAGTCGGTTAAGCGTCCGACTTCGGCTCAGGTCACGATCTCACGGTTCATGAGTTCGAGCCCCACGTTGGGCTCTGTGCTCACAGATAAGAGCCTGGAGCCTGCTTCGGATTCTGTGTCTCCCTCTCTCCCTGTCCCTCTTCTGCTCTCTCTCAAAAATAAACAAACATTAAAAAAAAAATTAAAAAGAGAAAAAGATTCTCTTAAAAAAAAAAAGAACATAATACTGAAAAATATGGTTCTGAAGCCAGATTACATGGGCTTGCAAATTCACTACCAGTATAAATTTGGCTATATTATTTAAGTTTCCCTAAGCTTCATTTTTCTTATCTGTAAAATGAAGATGGTAAAGATAATACAGACACAGTAAGAACTCACGAAAAGCACATTATTAGTATCACATGAAGACTATAAAAGCACTTGAAACTGTAGTGAAGTTTGACTTCAGTAACCCTTATTATCATGCTCTTTTTCTCTGGTTAATATTTTTACTTTTATTATATGTATTTATTATTTTTGTTGTTGTTGGCTACTATTATTTGCTACCATTAAGATTTTTTAAAGATTTGTATTGTTTTTCAGCTATGTCTACACCCAACGTGGGGCCCAAGCTCACAATCCCAAGACCAAGAGTCACACATTCCACTGACTGAGCCAGCCAGGCGCCCCCACAGTTAACATTTCTGGAAGGCTTACCCTGTGCCAGGCACTGTGCTAAGTCCTCTACATGGATGCTCTCATTGCAAGTGCGTGGTGGCAAGAAGAAATGTTTACAAGTGCCTACTCGCACGGCTGCCTCCATCATAGAGAGTGCTTCAATCCAAATGCCCACAGAGAACGCGTCCAGCCTTTCTCTCTCTCCCTCCCTTGCTCTCCCTGATGGGAAGAGGAGTTAACCTAAGGTTTAGAGCTTGACAATCACTTTATTTGTAGGTGGCTTCACTTTAAAATGATCGGCAGGGGCGCCTGGGTGGCTCAGTCGGTTAAGCGTCCGACTTCGGCTCAGGTCATGATCTTACAGTCTGTGAGTTTGAGCCCCGCGTCAGGCTCTGTGCTAACAGCTCAGAGCCTGGAGCCTGCTTCACATTCTGTGTCTCCCTCTCTCTGCCCCTCCCCTGTTCATGCTCTGTCTCTCTCTGTCTCAAAAAAAAATAAACGTTAAAAAAAAAAAGGTAATGATCGGCAGGCACCCATTCCCTTCCTGTCCTACCTGTGGGAGGTGGCTGGTCTCACTCTCTTACAACTTTCCTACCTACCCCCTGGGGGCCCAGCTGTCTTCATTCCTAATGGGGAGAGTAGGAAGGCCGGACTGGGCCACAGGCCTAAGCCAAGTTCCCAGCACAATTAACCAAAAGCCCTGGGTTATAGCTCTGGTTTGCCCAGGTTGATAGAATACTTTTCTCATATGCTAAAGTAACCTATAAAGACTCGGGTACACAGGCCTGGCAAATACAGGAAAGGGAGATGGAGAGAAAAACAGTGATTTAAATGATGGAAGTGATTGCACCCACCACCCAGCGCAGTGAATCTCTGGCCCAGAGTGTGGAGACAGAAGACCCAAATCTGCAGCTCCTCCGACCTACTCAGATCCCATATGCCCCTTAGAGCATGGGCATCTCACTACTAAAAGTGATTCTAATGCCCAAGGACGGGGATTTCTCACAAAACATTGCCTTCAGATGCAAGCTAGCTACTTCCTCTCATGCTCAACAGTGGTCTTCTTTTCTAAAACAGGAGAGGAAACTGGCTGCATCAGACTCACTGTGGGACAGGATGATCCCCACCGTGGCACCTGCCAAGGGAGTTTGAAGAGCAGTTTTGAACCATGAGCAACTTTCCAAGTTGCTCCATGCTCCACCCATGAGCAACTTAACCAAGAGCATCAGTGCCTGCTCTCCATTTCCAAGTTAGCCTTTTGCGTCTGCTCTGAGGGTCAGTGCCCTGGAGGGGAGAAGAGGTGAGGAAGCATTCCAGGCCCCTAGACGCTAAGTTACTCGTGCTCAGAGGGTGAAGCATCCTGCCCACTTTTGCACAGCTGAGTGGCAGAATCCAGGTTCAAACCCAAGTCTCCTTGGAGGCACAGGCCCTGGTCCTAACCACTCGACCGCCTCTGCGGCCTAGTTTAGCAGCTTGCTCTGTCTTGCTCTACAGAGGCACAAATCACGGAAGCTGGAGGGAACAGGTAACCATCCAGCACAGCCCGTCACCCAGTAAAGCTCCTCTCTCTTTCCAGCATCTTCAGTGGCCCGTCAGCTCACTTCTGTTCAGATACCTTGAGGGTTGGTGAGCTCATTTGCCTCTCTCCAGGCCACCTGTCTCATTGTTAGAGATGCTGTCTCCTACTAAATTGAGCTCTGACTGTAAGGTCCTAGCTCCACCCTCTAGGCCCTACCTAACTGTCTGCCAAATCCACAAGATGGTCTTTCCCTTACCTGAGGCCCACGTTCCCCCAGAGGCTTGTTATGCCTTTATTGTCCTTTTATGTGCCACATGCAGGGACACACAGCACTATTACTGCCTTCAGAGTGCTCACAGACTAGACGGGCACTGGTTGTGGGCATGGAAACCAACCAGCAGGTCAATGAGGAGAAACCAGAGCCAGGGAGGCACTGCAACCAGCAGATGCACAGTGGGAGCCGGCAGGAGAAGAGACACCTTCACCGATGCTTCCCCAGCACCGAACACAGCTCCTGGCACACAGCTGGGGTTACGTAATGTTAATGAAGCTGAGCCAGTGATGCTAGGGAAGGCTTCCCCGGAAAGGTGTTCTCCAGGCTGGGCCTTGGAGGAAGGATCTGTATCAGGCTAGGAGAAGACGGAGTCTGAAAAACCCCAGCATTGTAAAATCTTGATTTGCCTTCAACACTGAAAAATTCCGGGCACCTGGGTGGCTCAGTCGTTAAGCATCTGACTTCGGCTCAGGTCATGATCTCACAGTTGGTGAGTTCGAGTCCCACAGTAGGTGAGCACGAGCCCTGCTTCTCTCTCTCTCCCTCTCCCCCTTGCTCACTTGCACCCCCCACCTCTAAAAAAAAAAAAAGAAAAAAAAGAAAAATTGGGCAATTTCCAAAAAGACAGAAAATTGGGAGCTTTCACAATAAAAGCTGGACTTGTAGCCTCTCCTAAAAACATAAAAGATCTTGCAACACGGAGCTGACAAATCCTCTGGGTGACTATCTCTTTGTGCTGAGTAGCTGTGGCTCCAGACATGAGCCACATCCTCCTTCAACCCACTTCTAACACTCACACTTTCCTGCCTGGTCCTCATGGGCATCTGTGCAGACTTTTGTGTAGAACCCGACTCTTCAGCTACTTCATTACTCTTATTTAGAAAACTTTTAATTCAGGGATTCTCAACTTGAAGGAGGAAGGAAAGATAGCCTCACAGGGATTTTTCAAACCGCTCCTGTGTCCTAGAAAACTCCCACTGTCCCCTCTCTCTCTACCCACTGTCAGAAGCCCAACCTCACCCCTGCCTCACTGGCAGTGCTGAAGTGTGGAACTTCCACCCACGAAGTTTCCCTGATCCTGCAGGAAGATATGTCGACGCTTACTCTCATCTCACATGATGGCAGTCACGCCCCCTTCTTGCTAATCATCACTAGAGTCTGTCACCTAGCAACACAGCATCCATCGAGATAGCAACCGCACACCAGTTCATTCATCCCTTCAACAGACATTGACTGAGCTGCTCCCACGCCTGGGACAGTCAGGGGCTCAAAAAAGATTCATTGCATGAATGAATGAAGATGCAGGGATGAATGAGGCCCCAAAGAGGCCATACTCTGGGCAGGAGAAAAACCAGATTAAAAAAAAAAGAGAGAGAGTTTTAATACAGGCTATAACAGATGGGTGCATGCATATGTAAATTCCAAAGAGGAAGCCACAGTCCTGTATAGAGAAGTCAGGGAAAGGAGAGGGGAGAGTTCAATTAGGTCTTGAGGAGGAGCAGGAGTTTGTTAGGACAGGAAGAAGGAACAGAAGAAACCATGTACCAAGGCAAAGGAACATCACAGGCAAAGGCCCTGAGCTATGGTACTGCATGGCACATCTGAGGCCACAGGAAGTTCAATATCAATAGAGCAGAGGGTATACCAAGATTCCCCAAATCTGTATCCACAAGGTTCAAGCCTGCCCTAAAATTCAGGCACGCATGAGTTCTTTTGAGACCGAAGTCAGGCACGCATCCCTGCATGGCCTACTCTGGGCACAGGGACTGGTCAGTAGAATGTTTGCAGAATTAAAGTCAAAGATGGAACAGAGACAGGAAGGGAAAACAGGAACCATTCCCACGCCATGCATAGAACAAGATGCTGCCGGGGTGAGTCCAAGTACTTTCTCACTTGTTTCCCTCAAGGTTGTTGCATGGCCCACAGGCCCTGCATGACCTGGCCCTGCCTACTTCAGTCCTTCCCCTTGCTCCCCAGTCCTGGGTGGGGGTTGGGGGGAGGACAGGTGCTTCCTGAGGTTACTATCTCTGTGTGACCTCAGAGTTCCTCTCCTGCCTTTCCAGTCTTCCAATACCTGTTTAACCAATTTCCTACATTAATCCCTCCTGGTTAAAATAACAAGTTTGGTCTCTGTTTTCCTGCCTGGAAGTGAATAAAGGAATTCATGAATGGAGACACAGACCAGCACGAGTGAAAAGGAGAACACACAAAATGAAGATGGGGAGGTAGGCCAGGCAGATCACACAGGGCCCGGTGAGGGGGGCGGGGGGGACGGCGAGTGACAACCCAGAGGAGGGGCTCGTGGGGCTGGGACCTAGACTTCAGCACTGTCATCACCCTCTCAGCTCCTTGAAGCACCTGTCGTTCCTATGTGCCCCAAGGCTTCCTAGGGCAAGTGCCCAAGACTCTTGGCCCAAAGCACTTTCTCTGATCGCAGGAACATGCTCAATCTGAATGTGGGCACTGTGCAAGTGCCAGGAAGTTAGCACCCCAGGAGCAGTCCTCAAATGGTGGGAAGTGGAGGGGTGCCTGGGTGGCTCAGTTAGTTGAGTGTCTGATCAGGTCATGACCTCGCAGTTCATGTGGTCAGGCAGAGCCTGCGTGGGATCCTCTGCCTGCCTCTCTCTCTGCCCCTCCCCCACTCACATGCGCGTACTCTCTCTCTCTCTCAAAAATAAACATTAACAAAAATGGTGGGAGGTGGAAGTTAGTGGATAAATGCCAAGCTTCCTCACTCCTAGAGTGCAACAATCTAGAGGAGAGCTATGCACACCTAAACGGAGTCTGAGACAGGGTCCTAGATGCCCACAGTGGTAACTGTGCATGGATGACACCCGTGTATCCACCGCACTCTGTCCGTCAGCTTCCTCACCTGTCCTGGCTCACTTTCCTATGACTCTCCGAGGGCTTCCTGGGAGCATTTTCAAAATAAGCTACCTGCTCTCAAACCCTTGCCTAAGGATTTGCATTTGATGAAACCTAAAACAAGATGTTATCAGAGATGGTTCCTTCCAGGAAGTAAGCTCTCCCAATGGGATTTCGGAATCGGATCACATGCCAGCTGGGTGGCAAACAAGGGCTCTGTCATTGATGATAAGTGGGATGGAGAGAACCCCAAGCATGCTGTACCAGCACAACTGCCAGGACCCTAACTTCCGGTAGGCTGGAATGGGGTACAGGTAGAAGGTGCACTGGAGTCTGCAACAACTCTATCACTTGAAAAATACAAGGGTAGGGGCACCTGGGTGGCTCAGTTGGTTAGTGTCTGACTTCGATTCAGGTTGTGATCTCATGGTTGATAGGCTTAAGCCTCACATCAGGCTCTGTGCTGACAGTGCAGAGCCTGCTTGGGATTCTCTCTCTCTGTGTCTCTCTGCCCCTCACCTGATCTCTCTCTCTGAAAGAAAGAAAGAAAGAAAGAAAGAAAGAAAGAAAGAAAGAAAGAAAGAAAGAAAGAAAGAAAGGGAAAGAAAGAAAGAAAAACACAAGGGTAATGGTTATTATAAGGATTATGAAGCTGTCTCACTGCCATGAAAGCCCAGAAGGAAGAAACTTAATAAGCTCAGGTCAGTCCACTATCAACTCAAAGCACAGTATGAAAAGGTGGTATCTAAAGAGACCCTCGTTTCCTGTACCCAGAGTACAGTGTTGAAAATCAGGCCCAAGATTTTATTTACAAGTACAAGTGAGGCTGAAATCACTGCTCCCTCCTCTGCTAGGGGTTAAAAAGGGAAGGAGTGGGGCTCTGAGACCTGGCTGTGACATTTGAGTAGATTCAGCTGAGAACCTTAAATACCTAGATCACCTTAACCATCTGGGACAGCAGAACTGGCCCCCTCGCTTTCATGAGGGGAACACAGCCTCTGTTACCTGGAGACCTTGTAAAGTCCTCATCAGGGGCAGATGTCCTGCACAATGATACCTGCCCTCCTTGAGATCTGCCCTTTCCTGCCTTCAAGATTTCTAGACCCCAAACTGGGGTCAAGTCTTACAAAAGAGCTTCAGAATATGGCTAATCTGTTCCAGCAGGAACAAGGCCATGCCTGGGAATGGGTCCGGAGAC
The DNA here is from genome assembly GCF_028749965.1 of Puma concolor. Taxonomy (NCBI): domain Eukaryota; kingdom Metazoa; phylum Chordata; class Mammalia; order Carnivora; family Felidae; genus Puma; species Puma concolor. The sequence continues at coordinate 7,916,986 of NC_141673.1, forward strand.
GAATGGATCAGGGAGGGTGGATTATAAGGCCGGAAACGGGAGAGTTTATTGATTTGGGAAACCCTCTCATGATTCAGGATTTAACATTCTGGCAAGGCCTCCTGGAGCTCCAGTTCTAATACTCTCCAGAATGGCCCCTTAAAGCTTGGAAACAAAGACATCCCACAGTACATTAGGTAGAAATGCTGGACTTGCCTGGGCAGAGTGGAGAAAAGACTCAAAAAACTGAGGGAGGTGAGCACGTTAGACTGGATTTAAAACCAGAGAACCTGCCCACTGACCACAATCTCTGGAAGTCACAGTCTTCCCTAAAATGGTTGGAATGCACTAATAAGAGGTCACCATTGTTGAGGAACAGCGCTAGCCATCCTGTGGGCCTGGGCTTACGTAAAAGATGCAGCTATGGAGCTGGGCTCCTCACTGCCAATGTGGATGATAGGAGTCTGAATAGCAGAGGCCAGGTGGTAGTACTTAATCATAAGAGACAAGATAGATACCATGATTATAATGGGGCAGAAAACTAGAATGGCAACCAGATGACCTTTAACACAGAGATCTGTGGTGATTGATGGCCATTACATTGGAAAATCTACATTCCTCACCTATGTGGCAGACATGAACTGGTTCTTACACCTGGACCCATCCAATGAAGAGGAGGCCAGTTTCCCTCGAGGGAGGAAGGGACCCTGCAGTGTTGCAACAAGTACACACAATAGAAGCTCCCCAATTTCTCCCAAAGGACTGCTAGTCATTTACCAGAATAAATGCTCACTATGGAACAGAGGAATACCCAGATCTTTTGAGGGCTGTTAGCTACGGGTCTGAGTTGACACTGATACCAGGAGACCCAAGTGCCATCACGGCCCTCTTGTTAGAACGGGGACATTCGGGGCGCCTGGGTGGCGCAGTCGGTTAAGCGTCCGATTTCAGCCAGGTCACGATCTCGCGGTCCGTGAGTTCGAGCCCCGCGTCAGGCTCTGGGTGGATGGCTCAGAGCCTGGAGCCTGTTTCCGATTCTGTGTCTCCCTCTCTCTCTGCCCCTCCCCCGTTCATGCTCTGTCTCTCTCTGTCCCAAAAATAAATAAACGTTGAAAAAAAAAATTAAAAAAAAAAAAAAAAGAACGGGGACATTCGGAAGCTGGCGATAAATGGAGTTACGGTCCTCTAGCCATTTCCCAAGTCTTTGAGTGATCAGAATGGATTTATCAGTCGGCAGGACCACACGTTTATTCCTTGACTTAGAGAATAAGGACCACTATGTTCGGTAAAGACCAAGTAGAAGTTCCTGAAACTGTCAGAGTCCTTCCTTTGGCCAACACAGCAAATCCAAAGCACTCCCACAGCCTAGATGAAATGGAAGAGATTAGTATCATGCTTAATTCACTGGAATAGCCAGATGGATCATGGTAAATGACAGGGGACTACCATAACTTAACCAAACGGTGGCCCTCCTCACAGCTGCTGTGCCAGACGCAGTGTGTTTACCGGAATACAGCAACACGGCCTCTGGCACCCGGTGTGCTATTGACCTGGCAAGTGCCCTCTTTTCAGTGGCTACCAAGAAACAGATTGCATTCATCTGTGATGGACAGGCCGCAGTCACTGTCTTACCCCAGGCTAAGTTAACTCTCCTGCTTTCTATCACAATACAGTCCCGAAGAATCTCGATCACTTCAACACTGATCCACATACCGTATCTTGAAGCTGCTGGTCTATGCTGTGTCTAAAAGACACTGCTGTGGTGCGTTATCTGCCACAACTCTCTGTATCAGGTCTGTAACTGCTCACAAAGCTGTGGTTAATATTTACTCATTCCTTCTTCCCCTACCCACTCTATGTTTCTTTTGCCCTCAGCCTGAGCTTCAACAGGTTAGCATTCTCTACCTGGCAGTGCCTCAAAACTTCATTTTTAAAGGATCCGAATTCTCAGGGGACCTGCTTTATTGGAGTTGTTTTGATTTCCCATTAACTTTTAATACCGGACACGCAAGTGGTAAGAGGTGCCGCGTAGAATCCTCTGGGTTCCAGACATAGTTTTGCTGCATGCATTGTAACCAACACTTTGATTTGGTAACTGAGGTGAATCATTCTGGCCAGCAGAGTAAGCTCTTTCTTCACCAACTGAGAAATGCAAAATGTCCAGACTCCAATTCAATGGAACCATAGCTGTGTCCCCTAATATTAGATATCCTCCCTTAGGAACTAAGACCTCCCATCAAACTGAAAGTTGTGGGAAGAGGAATTAAAAGCAGATGTAATAATGAGAAGTTTCAGACCTCTAAACAGTACCATATATTTACTGATCACTGGTTCAAAGCATTGTGTAAGATAGACACCATCCTTTCACGGCTTTTTTTTTTCAACTGGTGCCAGAACAGAATCTCCAGTGGGTCATTCTGTCATTCTTTCAGGTCAGCTGCTTCTGGATGATGGGGTCCACGGTAACATTAGTGCGTTCTGTGCACACACACTCACAGCTGCAATTCTTTTGCTAGGAAATTATTCCCTTGATCAAAAGCATTGCTGTGTGCTTGTACACACCACGAGAGAGTAGAAGGTATTCAAAAAGTCCATGGATGATGGCACTGGCAGAAAACACCGCAGGCAGGGGTGACCGGGTGGCTCAGTCGGTTGAGTGTCTGACTCTTGATTTCGGCTCAGGGCATGATCTCAGGGTCCCGGGATTGAGTCCCGCATCAGGTTCCACACTGAGTGTGGAGCCTGCTTAAAATTCTCTCTCTTGGGCACCAGGGTGGCTCAGTTGGTTAAGCATCTGACTCTTGATTTCTCCTCAGGTCATGATCTCACGGTTTGCGGGTTTGAGCCCCGCGTCGGGCTCTGTGCTGACAGCTCAGAGCCTGGAGCCTGCTTTACATTCTATGTCTCTCTCTTTCTCTCTCAAATAAACATTAATAAACAATTTTTTAAAAAAAGCTGGTTTGGGGTTTGTGGTTTTGAAATGTGCCTTGTCCTTAAGCCCCGTATCTCTAGCTTTCTTCCTTCACACCAAAATTTCTTCAGAGATTAGCTTATCATTCACTCACTACCATTCTCTCAAGTCTCTCTCATTGGGCTTTCAGCTGTCACTCCTTTGAAAATGCTCTTGCCAAGGTCACCGGGTGTCCACATTACTAAATCTGATGGTCAATTTCTTGTCCTCCCCTTCCTTGACCTCAGTGGCATTTCACACTGTTGAGCCCTCCCTCTTTCTTGGAACACTTTCTTCCCTCGACTCCTAGGAGAGCACACTCTCCTGGTTTCTCTCCAACCTCATTGGTTACTATCCACAACAACTCCACTCCCAAGACTCTGAATACGCTATATGCTGTCAACTCCTGAATTTACATCTCTAGCTCTGTTCTCACGTCTGAGAAGTCTCTTTAAATACTTCCCTTTGGGGGCGCCTGGGTGGCGCAGTCGGTTAAGCGTCCGACTTCAGCCAGGTCACGATCTCGCGGTCCGTGAGTTCGAGCCCCGCGTCAGGCTCTGGGCTGATGGCTCAGAGCCTGGAGCCTGTTTCCGATTCTGTGTCTCCCTCTCTCTCTGCCCCTCCTCCGTTCATGCTCTGTTTCTCTCTGTCCCCCAAAAATAAATAAACGTTGAAAAAAAAAATTAAAAAATAAATACTTCCCTTTGTGATATGGCCACTTGGATATCTAAGAGGCAGCTCAGATGTAACTTGGTGGAACCTTATTTTGATTTCCCTCATTCTCCCATATCTGGTCCCCACGGCAGTTAATAAAAGCTCTGCCAGCCACCCAGCTTCTCATTCTTGAAGCCTCACTCTTTCCTTCAAGCTTCCAGTCCAATGAACTGGCAAATCTGGTCACTTCAACCTTCAATTCGTGCCCTGTATCACGACACTTCCCGCCAGCTTGCTGCCTCCTTTGCTCAAGCTTTTTTTTGGGGGGGGGAGGGGGGGCACCTGGTGTCCCCAGAAAGCACCACCAGGGCTTTCTCCATCATTCCTCTTTCCACACCTCCCACCCACCACTATGTTTATTTCAACTCCAAGCAAGTCTTTATCTACACTCAATATTTTAATCAACCCAGTTTTTAAAAAGTTTTTTAAACAAACAGGCTTTTCCTCAAAACCAGAGTATTGTCAGGGAGCCAGGGGGCACAACTGAAACACGACCTGAGGCCGCAGATTTGCTTCACAATGATGGGCAGGGGCAGGGGGTACTAAGTGAGGGATGGACAGACCAGACAGCCAGTAGTTAATAATCATACCTGGGTGATGTGCACCTGGGGGCTCATTTCACCATCATGACTTTCATTTGTGTTAAAAATGCCCCATAATAAAATCAAGTAGAGGGTCACCTGGGTGGCTCAGTCGGTTAAGCATGGGACTCTTGGTTTTGGCTCAGGTCAAGATCTCACATGGGACTGAGCCCTGCATCTGGCTCCATGCTGACGGCAAGGAGCCTGCTTGGGATTCTCTCTTTCCCTCTCTCTCTGCCTCTCTCCCGCTCACGCTCTGTCTCTCAAAATAAATAAACTTAAAAAAATAAACCAAGTAGAAAACACAAGGTTACCAACTCCTCTGTACCAACATTATGGCTAGGAACCCTTTTCCTGGGCTCCTAAAGTCAGACCTAGTTCCGGAGATCCGCAACAGGGGAAGTTTCAGGAGGGCTGGCTGTTCTAACAAGCAGGAGCGGGACACAGCCTCTCCCTGCCGAGCGCCACCAGGGCAGGGACCGCGGGTGAGTCTACTCGGCTCACCCCCCACCCCCCCGCAGCTCCGCACCCTGGCCGGGCCCACACCTTCGTGGCGGCTGGAGAACACAGCTCCGGGCCGAAGCTCCGCCCCTGGTGAGGCCCTGCACGTGCCGCGGGGGGACCCCGGGCGCCTCCCTCCCCCGCCCCCACCGCGGGCACGTGACCGCCCTCCCAGGTCGGCGCAGGGCTGTGACCGTCCCCTCCCCCCCCACCCCGCCGACCGCGAGGGTAAGCGCGAAGGCTCGGGGTCCCGGGCCAGACACAGCCCCGGGGCTTGGGCGGGTGGCTCGAGTTTCGGCCCTCACAAAGGTTAGAGAAACACCCCGGGGCGAGATGACCCACGCCGCCCCGGGGCCGCCCCCGCGACCTGGACCCTCGGCCCCCCGGTCGCGAGCGCGGCGGGGCCAGGTGGCCGGGTGTGGCCGCGCGCTGCGCCTCCTCGGCGGAAGTCCCTGCGCGCCGGCCGCCGGGCCCCGCCGTGCGACCTGCGCCCCCGCCGCCCCGCGCGGACCCTTTGTGTCTCCGGGGCTCGGGAAAGGAAAGCGCTGGGGGGTTGTTTTCCCGTTCGAGTTCCCTTTCCCAGTCCTCCCTCCCAGCGCCTCCGGCCGGAACCCTGGGCGGGCAGACGCCCTCGGAGTGCGGCGACGAGCCCGGATCGCTGAAAAACAAACGCGTCCCGACCGGGCTGCGGGAGCGTCCCCTCTGCGCGCCGCCTCCAGAAATGGCGCCGGTGCCGCGACTCGGGCCAGGTCGCGCTCGGGAAGCAGGTGTGGCCGTGGGGGCCTCACCGCACAGCGCAGGGGGCAGGAGTGTGTGCGGGCGGGTGGGGGCCGCGGCCCGAGCCGCAGGCATTTCAGAGCCGGGAGCTGTGCACCCCCGAGGGAAGGCCGGAGGACACCGGTAGGGGCCTGGGTTGCGGCTGGCTGCGGCGAGGAAACCCCGCAAAGTGGAAGGTCGGTTCCGCGACCCAGGCGGGACGGTCGAGGCATTCGTTCCTTTGAACCACGGAATGGAGGAGTCTGCCGCTCTCCTCTTCCCCGTAGTTATTCCGGGCGGACGGGGGGCGGGGGTTGGGGCCGGTAAAAGGTACAGACAGGGACCGAGCAGACAGAACACTACTGTAGAGGCAGGCAGCGCTTGCCTCTACAGGATCTGTACGACCTCAGCCAGTCGCCTCTCCGCCTTGGATTCCTGGTCTGTGTAATGGGAATGGCAACTTAAAATAAAGCATTTCTGCTTTGCACCCGCCATGCTCATCAAAACGCCCTCGGCCTCTTTGCTGCCGAGGAAAATGCTGGGTACAAACCTGCCTTAAGACACTCCAATTTGGGCAGACCCAGTTACACGGGTTTTCATTCCTTCCTCCCATTAAGTATTCTGAGGTTTCTGGCACCCGGCCTGTGCTGGGCGGAGGCTGCATGATAAAGGCAGCGGGCTGGGCCTGGAGAAGCCAATAAAACAGCCACCTCTTTCCCTGGGGCCAGGAAGTGGGCCCTGGAAGATGCCGGAAGCCAGCCTGCCGGCCGGGGCCCTATCCTGACCTGGGCCCTTTTGTGTGTCTGGGCCCAGGATCTCCAGGAGGTGCCCTGCACTCGGAGTGTTTGTTCCCTGGCCTGTTTTTAGAAAGGCCATGTGGCCTGAACACTGTTGGCGTTCCTGCCGAATGACTGTGAGCCTCAGCGTAGACTCTGAGAAGCCAGACCCTCGCCCCTCAATAGGCTGAAAGATCTTTTTTTCTTGACACCTCTGCATAGTGCTCAGAAGGAAACATCTTTTCTCCCCAAGTCCTGTGGTATTTAGTGCCTCATGCCTTTGCTCATCCCTCATTATTAAGTAGCAGCACTAGGCTCAATTGGTCCTGTCCAAGGCCTGTCCCCAAGGTGTTTAGTGGGTGAATACTGAGTGAACAGAAGATGTCTTGTCTCCCCTGAGTAGTCCCCAAAGTCCTACAAGTGAATAATCCCGGCTACCATTTACTGTCTATGCTGTGACAGCTGCATGCCCTCATATAAGAGGGGACACAGGTCACTCAGGTAGTTCGGCCAAACCCAGGCTGCTCTGTGTCGTGGGGTGGGCTCTGGAGGCGCTGAGCTTCCCGTCCTGCCTTGCGGGTCTTGCACAACTCCAGTGGCCTGGAGTGGAGCTGAGCGGCCCGGTATTCTCAGCTCAGGGGCCTGGACTGTCATTCTGGGAGTTTGTGGGGCCATCACTTCAGCCAGGGTCCATTGAGATCCTACTGTCCCCAAATGTCCCTTAAACCCAGGTCTCCCCGTTTGTCCCAGGTCACCACACAGAGCACCATTTCCCTCCTCTCTGCCACCTCCAACTGCCAGTTCTCCCTTTCTGCCCATCCCTATCCTGCATTTTCTGAAAAAGCAGACTCCGTCCTTAAAACCCCTGGGGAGTAGTCCCTTGCCCTCTGAATGAAGTCTACACTTTCTCCTGTGGCTTACGAAGCTCTGGGCCACATTTTAGCCTGCTCCTGAGGCACCCCACTTCAGGCTTTAAGATGGCAGCAAAAGCGAAGTTCTCACTTCCTTGCCCCGCCACACAGCTGGGCCTTCCACCTGGTAGGCCAGCAGCCACACCTGCTTCCCCAGGTGCTTTCAGATTAGAGTCACCTATGTGCCCTTCTGGTTCCTCTCCAAGGACTGTGAGGTCCTTGATGGGACCGTCTCGTTGCACAGACTCCCTAAAGTCCAGCACGGCACGTGTTGAGTTGAATGAGTGAAAGAATGAATGAAGGGGTCCAGTGAGTTTCCAAGATGGGCCTTAAGCAAATAATCACAATGTGGTTACATGCCCACCCAACATCAGACAAGACCAATGGCAGGTCTCGCGGGGGCAGCTGTGCCAGCCACATGGGGATCCAGGAAGCTCTTGGCCTTGCCAAGAGCCACTAAAGCCTACCTTTTCCCCTTCCTTATCTCGGGCCTGCTCTTTTGACTGTTCTAGAAGACTGTCTTGCACCTCACTGTGGCTTCACTAGTATGAAGACAGCTGTGGGTTCCTGTCAGACTTCTGCAGAGGACCCGAGGGTGGGGGTAGGGGGAGGCACTGAGGGCATTTAATATCAGCTAATGTTTACCACATACCAGGTTTGTGCCAAAGGCTTTTCGTGTATAATCTCATTTAACCCTCACATTCCCATTTGACTGTTGAGGGAAATGCAGCACAGAGAAGTTCAGTAACGTGAGGACGGAAGGTGTCAGAGCCAGGATTTGAACACGGATTGTCTTACTCCACTATGATTTGAATTCAGGATAAACAGGTGGGCCTTGTCTTCACTCATTGGCTTGCAGGGGCCATGAGCCACCTGGTGGTAAGCTGGCCTTCTTCCCTCCCAGTGCGGTTTAGAAACCAAGTCTGAGGGAACTTGCCAAAGCGACCTTGTTACCATGGCAACAGCCACGTCCCTGCATCTGCGATTTTGCGGGTGGAATTATCAGTCATTATCTGCATGCATGTGAACCTGAGAGACTCAGGCATCTCCAAAGTGGCCATACCTGTTGGGATTCTGGGGTGGTGTTTGGGGTCGACCAAAGTGGGCAGAGGGGTGAGGGGCCCTGTGGGCTTCCTCTCCAGACCAGGCCCAGGCCCCTGTTACCCTCAGTCTGAGGCAACTTCCAAAACACAAAACGTGCAGGACAATGTCCATCACGAAGCAACCGCTCTTCTACTCAGAAACCTTCAGTGGCTCTAAATCCTCTGTCCCGTTGGTGACTTACCCCTTTGGGACAAGTAGAATGTGGACTGACCATTGTGTATTTTTTCCTCCTTAAAAACAAACCTCTAAACTCTCCCTCTGCAAATCCTCTCTCCCATCTGGGCCCATTTCTCCCCGTGACCCACGCTCACCTCCACTGCCTATCACTGACCCAGCACAGACATACCTTTATTTTCACCTTGACCTCTGTGACAACTTTCCACCAGTCTCTCACTGCAAGCGTCCATGTGCTCAGCAAGTTTTTCTTCAGTCTCTTAGCTGGAGGCCGAGCTAGGAGCCAGGGACTCAAGGAGCGAAGCAGAGCCTGCCTCTGCCTGCCTCCTGGAGCTGGAGAGCTGACAGGCACACGAACTGAGCCATTGTCAAATCCAGTAATGCTGAGTGGAAAGATGTGGGAGCTCCAGGGCCCAGGAGAAGGAAGATGAGCTGTGGGAGGGGTCAGGCGGGGGAGGGAGAGACGAGGCTTGAGGGCTGGGCCGGGCTGGAGCCTGGAGGACGCCTTACACCTGAGCCCGCAGGCAATGCATGCAGGGCCCACAAGGGCAGCAAAGAAAGGCAAAAAAGTTCTAACTTGGTCACATCACTCCGGGTCGACCAGGAGAACCCTGTGACCGGATGGCACTCTCCAGCCCTGGTCTCCTTTGGAAAAAGGGAGGACTGGGTCAGGTAGTCTTTTAAGCCTTTAAACAATGTTAAACCCTAGAGAAAGGCCAGATTTGCAACACAGAAAGTTTTCTCAGGCTGGAGAAAGGCCACCCCAGGCCTCCCTCCTTTGCTTCTCCCTAATCCACCCCAGGGTACCTAGGTTCCCCCATTTCCTCCCCATTAACTTGGGAAGTTGGACTTTATTATTTCTTTCAAAGTACATTGGAAGATTGATATACAGTGGGATTAGAGATTTAACATGTAAAGAAAGTCACTAAAATACCAGGGCTAATTTGTTTTTTAATTTTCTTAATGTTTATTTTTGAAAGACAGAGTATGAGTGGGGGGGGCGGGGCAGAGAGCAAGGGAGACAGAGGATCCTAATTTGGCTTTGCTCTGCCAGCAGAAAGCCTGATGAGGGGCTTGAACGCACGAACTGTGAGATCATGACCTGAGCTGAAGTAGGACGCTTAACTGACTGAGCCACCCGGGCGCCCCGACTAGGGTTAATTTAATAGGAGGTAGAGAGCATAATAAGAATTTGGTCCTGCATGGGAACATTACAACCAAGGGGAAATGGGTGAACTATATTAATATATACGAACCAGAAGCGATCTCTAAAATACAGTTAAATAAAAGAAGCCCGGGGATAGCCTGTGGAGTATGGTCCCGCACATTAAGGGTCCCAGGGTTTTTGGGGAGCCTTGGCGGCTCAGCTGGTTAAGCGTCGGACTTCCGGCTCAGGTCATGATCTCCCGGTTCACGGGTTTGAGCCCCACGTCGGGCTCTGCGCCGACACCTGGGAGCCTGGAGCCTGCTTCAGATTCTGTGTCTCCCTCTCTCTGTCCCTTGCCTGCTCGCGCTCTTTCTCAAAAGTAAACAAAACATTAAAAAAAAAAAAAACCTTTAAAAGGGTCTCAGGTTTTTTCGTCTGTAAAATGAAGATAAAAAATAGTGCAACCTGGGGCGCCTGGGTGGCTCAGTCGGTTAAGCGTCCGACTTCAGCTCAGGTCACGATCTCGCGGTCCGTGAGTTGGAGCCCCACGTCGGGCTCTGGGCTGATGGCTCAGAGCCTGGAGCCTGCTTCCGATTCTGTGTCTCCCTCTCTCTCTGTCCCTCCCCCGTTCATGTTCTGTCTCAAAAATAAATAAACGTTAAAAAAAAAAAAATAGTGCAACCTCACAAGGTAGTGATAAAGTTTACATAAGTTAATGCTCCTTAGTGTGTTCAGAATTATTTATTTTGAGAGAGAGCGAGCACACGCGCATGAGCAGGGGAGGGGCAAAGAGAGAGACCTGCTAGCAGCATCCCCCCCCCCCCCCCGCCCCCAGGCAATCAGCACTGAGCCCGTGGTGAGGCCTGAACTCACGAACTGTGAGATCATGACCTGAGCCGAAATGAAGAGTCAAGACGCTTAACTGACTGAGCCACCCAGGCGCCCCTAAAACCATTTTCGAAATGAATGAAAGTATGTAATCCACAACAGTGGTTGGTGACCCAGACATTATAAACAAGTAAACGTTCACACAAATATATAATTATAAATTATGCAAAGAAGAATACAAAGAAGAAAATGCAAAGAACAGGCTCAACGGACAAATATGGGAGTCAGCAAGAAAAGGAGAGGCTGCATACTTTGGGGCCCCCTACCTGTGCTATGGTTATTCAGTGCTCAGGAATTTGGGGAATTGAGGCTTCATGTGGAAGGGGAAACGGTTATTAAAAAGAAGCGGGGGAGGGGGGGCGGGGTGGGGCGCCTGTGTGGCTCAGTTGGTTAAGCATCCGACATCTGGCTCAGGTCATGATCTCACAGTTCATGGGTTTGAGCCCCACACTGGGCTCTGCGCTGACAGTGTGGAGCCTGTTTGAGAATCTTTCTCTTTCTCTCTGCCCCTCCCCCACTTGCATTTTCTCTCTCTCTCTCTCTCTCTCTCTCTCTCTCAAAATAAATAAATAAACTTTAAACAAACAAAAAAAGAAGCCAGATGGGGCACCCTGGCGGCTGAATCCATTGAGTGTCTGGCTCTTGATTTTTAGCTCAGGTCACGATCTCGAGGTTTGTGAGTTCCGGCCCTGCATCGAGCTCTTTGCTGACAGGGCAGAGCCTTACTGGGGAGTCTCTCTCTCTCTCTCTCTCCCTCTTTCTGACCCTTCCCCCACCCCCTCTCAAAATAAATAAATAAATAAACTTAAAAACAAGAGTAATAAAAATTAAAAGAGGCCGGAGAACTAAGTATGATTGAATGGAGTCTCTTCTTCAGAAAATCACAGATGGAATCTTCCCCAAAATGCAAACCACACAATGTCATTCCTAGGCTTAAAACCTCTCAGTGGCTCTCTGCCCTGGGGGTGAAGACCAAATTTCATGTTCTCCAGCAAAATCTGGCCCCACATCACCTCCTCCACCTCTCTGAGGTCTGGCCTTGGATGCCTAGCTTTTCCTATCTGCCCTGGGGGTGGTACTGGAGCATTCCCAGGGCCCCCACCAACTCCAGGCCACGCCCCCTCTTGCTCCAGCCCCTCACCTTAAAGGTGACCTCTCTGGTGCCATTCTTCTCTGCTCCTTCCCAGCACTTTCTCCGAGTGGAATTAAACACTCGCTCATCGGGGCGCCTGGGTGGCGCAGTCGGTTAAGCGTCCGACTTCAGCCAGGTCATGATCTCGCGGTCCGTGAGTTCGAGCCCCGCGTCAGGCTCTGGGCTGATGGCTCGGAGCCTGGAGCCTGTTTCCGATTCTGTGTCTCCCTCTCTCTCTGCCCCTCCCCCGTTCATGCTCTGTCTCTCTCTGTCCCAAAAATAAATAAACGTTGAAAAAAAAAAATTAAAAACACTCGCTCATTTACCCTGTTCACGATCTCCCTGGTGACTCCAGGAGCCTGTGGTTTTGTCTGCCACTCTCCCCTCTGAGCATCTTGTGTCTGAGTGGCCTGGCACACATGAGACACTGGACAGACCCTGGCTGGAATGCTGAGGTGACTCCATGTCATCCACAGTCCCCTCTGAGTGACCTGCTCTCTCTCACATGTTTCCTGAAAGACTTTCTGTCTCCCTGACATGGCTCCGTTCATCCATCTACTGACACCTAAGTAACCCTTAGCTCTGGATCTAGAGGGAACCTCTTCTGGGGAACACCCCCTGACCACCTCCCTGGGTTTTCACACCGTGCTGTCATTGTCCGCCTCCCGTTGTCACACTGTGGTACCTCTGCATTTCCCGGAGCTTAGATTCCAGTGGAAGGAGACAGAAGATGAAAAAACGAATAGGAAAAATTATATAGCACTATGAGGGGTAAGGAAGCGAGCAGTGTGGCAGGAGAGGCGGCGGTTCTGGGTAGGGCGGTCAGGAATGTTCTGTGAAGGATGGCCTTCCAGACCTGAAGCAGAGGGACTGGGGAGCACCATCCGTCTAGGGGGAGAACAGTCCAGGCCAGTGCAAAGACTCTGCCCCGGCAGAATGGAGCCCATGTGATTGGAGCCGAGCGAACCTGCGGGAGGGAGAGAGGAGGAGAAGAGGGCAGGAAGGGTGGAGGGCTGGTTCTGGTTCGGAGTATGCAGACCCCGAAACCATTGTAAGGCCTCTGGCTTTTACTCTGAGTGAGATGGGGAAGCTGCAGGGCTGTAGGCTCAGGAGGGGCAGGATCTGACTTAAAGAAATGAGCATCCAGTGCGCCTGCCCTGGCCAGGCTGAGTCCTAAGAGAGATGCCAATCAGACACTGAACCAACCCCCCAGGGCCTCAGGCGGTGGGGTACTCCCCCCCCCCCCCCCCCCGCCCCAACAGAATCAGATTTCTATTGTAGAAATGTCCTTGCCACTGGCGTACCACACGGATGGCCTGGAACACCTTGCCTGACCTGTACAGTATGCTCTGATAAAGATGGTTAAATAAAACAAACCCCAGTTTCTTCTCCTCTTTCTCCTTCCCCTGCTTTCTCCCAGAAACATTTATTCAAAGCCTATTACACAAGCAGTAATACTGGATTACAAGCCACAGAACAAAATATCCACAAATGCATGCTGATGTAAAGGAATAACTGAGTAAATAAATAAATGGGGCCAGGGGAGAGGAAGGAATAGCTCTTTCTTTCAGTAGGATTCCAATTAATAAATGTAGAAATGAATGAGGGAAATAGAAACTCGCCATTGGAACACCGCAATGATAAATTTTGCAGGCAAGTTCCACTGATGGACAGGAAAATTAAGGGCACATTTTGAGGAAAACAGAACATTTGCATGGTCTAAAAATATTTCCCCCAAGATATTTGTTACCTACAAAGGGAAAATACTCCCAGGACAATGGAGAAAGCTGGTGGACACCATCTTAACCAAGTGATTAGTTTAATATCCCAGGAATAAGACATAGCAATATCATATACCCCCTGATGAGAAGAGGGTTACTTCTGTGTTATTCTTCCCTCCAAGGCATAACCTCCATCTCATCGCGAGAAAACACAAGACAACCCCAAAGTGCAGGACATTCTACAAAACACCTGACCAGTATTCTTCAAGTGTCAAGGTCACGAAAGATGAGGAAAGATGAAGGAGCTGTCACAGATTAGAGGAGAGTAAGGAGACCTGACAGGCTTGATGTGGCTTGGATTTTAGAACAGGAAAAAAAAAGGACATTAATGGAAAAATTGGTGAAATCTGAATAAAGTCTGTAGTTAGTAGCATTGTGCCAACGTTTTTAGTTTATTTTATTTTATTGTAATATGGTTTTGATAATTGTACTATGGTTATGTAAGATGTTAACCTGAGAGGAAGCTGAGTAAGGATATACGGGAACTCTCTGGGCTATTTTTGCAACATTTCTGTAAGTCTAGAATTATTTCAAAATAAAAGGTAAGAAAAAGAAAAAAAAAATGTAGAAGGCTATCATCCCCCTGGCCCCCAGCTTGTGATCTCTAAATACTACTTCCCTCAAAGGAACCAGGGCTCCTTAGAGAATGGCGGATTCCAGGTCAGAACACGAGGGGCAGAACTGAAGAGGAGTTTGGAACACCTTGAAACATTAACTGTCAAAGAAGCTATCAAGACTCACACGAAGGGGCGTCTGGGTGGCTTAGTCAGTTAAGTGTCCGACTTCAACTCGGGTCATGGTCTCACAGTTGGTGAATTCGAGCCCCACGTCGGGCTCTGTGCTGACAGTGAGGAGCCTGGAGCCTGCTTCGGATTCTGTGTCTGCCTCTCTCTCTGCCCACCCCTCCCCCACCCCTGCTTGTGCTCTGTCTCTCTCTCTTTCTCTCAAAAATGAATAAACATTGAAAAAAATTGAGGGGTTGGGGCGCCTGGGTGGCTCAGTCGGTTAAGTGCTGCCTTTGGCTCAGGTCATGACTTCGTGGTTGATGGATTCAAGCCCTACATCGGGCTCTCTGCTGTCCATGTGGAGCCTGCTTCAGATCCTCTGTCCCCCTTTCTCTCTGCTCCTCCCTCACTTGCTCGCTCTCTCTCTCAAAAAAAAAAAAAAAAAAAATATATATATATATATATATATGACTCACAGGGTGTCCCAAGGACTCCAGAGCCAAGCTGAAGAGATTTGCACAGACCAGAGATGGGATAATTTGAACATCCACAAGAATAATAACTGTAATGGACTAAAGTACATCAAATATTTAAATCCGTGGGTTCCTAATGATGCTCAACATAATCATTTAAAAAATTAATCTGTCACCCTTAGTGGGTGCTGGAGATCCAACTTATTCTTTTGAAGATCAGTGAATAAAGGTCAAGAAGGAAGCATTTATCCTGCCCTTCCTTCACGACCTGCACCTCAGAGGAACCAAGTAGGTGATGAGGGAAGTTTCTCCTCATGGAAGTATTCCAGCCAATAGTAGAAGACAGAATGCTCAAACTGGATGACTTTCTCTTGCAGCTCCTCATGAATTAAGAGATCTAAGCATTGAACAGCAGTGGCCGCTTATGTCACACAAAGAAAGCCAGACACAATTTGCCTCCTAATGAAACCACAAAACACCTCTTATAAGTTAGTCTTGCCAGAAAACACTAATCTGAATCTAATCAGGCTCTAGATTGGACTATCAATTCACCAGAAATACAAAGGACAGAGGAGCTTGTTGAATTATACCACAGGGATACAAGCAGCAAAACCCACACAATGGGATAGGGTAGGATAAGTTGTATGTCTGCAAAGAAAAGAAAAAGATGTGGAGCGGGGAACCATGGATAAAAGAGGCTGAACTAGCATATCAAGTAATTGTACAGTGCGGTTTTAATTTTTACCCTAATTAAAACAAACAAACAAACAAAAACACTGTAATCGGGCGCAGGGTGGCTCAGTCAGTTAAGTGTCTGACTTCGGCTCAGGTCATGATCTCTCGGTTCATGAGTTTGAGCCCCATGTCGGGCTCTGTGCTGACAGCTCAGAGCCCGGAGCCTGTTTCAGAGTCTGTGTCTCCCTCTCTCTCTTTCTGCCCCTACCCTGCTCACACTCTCTCTCTTTCTCTCTCAAAAATAAATAAACAGAAAAACATTAAAAAAAAAAAAACTGTAAGAGGGAAACATCTCGGTCATTTATGAGACTATTGGAAATTTGAACACTGCCTGGCCCTGTGACAATATTAAGAAATAATTGCATGTCTATTTTGTCGTAATGGTATTGTGGTTTTCTATATATCTATAGTATATATATATATATATATATATATATATATATATATATGTATATATATATAAAGTATATTTATATATCTAAAGTATATATATATAAAGTAATATATATAAAGTATATTTATTTATTTTGAGAAAAAGAGTAGGGGAGGGACAGAGAGCGAAGGAGAGAGAGAATCCCAACCAGGCTCCATGCTGTCAATGCTCAGCTTGAACCCACCAATCATGAGATCATGACCTGAGCTGAAATCAAGAGTTGGACGTTTGACTGACTGAGCCAGCCAGGTGCCCCTGTATATAGTAATATAGCAAAAGGTCTTATTTTGAGAGATACACACTGGAATGTTTAGTTTATTTTATTTAAAGGTTTTATTTTTTTAAGTAATCTCTACACCCAATGGGGGGGCTTGAAATCACAACCCCTACATCAAGAGTTGCATGTTCCACTGACTGACCAGTCAGGCTTAGTAGGCACCCCCCCGTGCACTGAAATGTTTAGAGAAAAAACGGTATGAGGTGTGGATTTACTTCCATGGAATATGTCATGGAGGTATGGATGGGTGTGGTCAGGTATGATTTGATGGTTATTGGGCTGATGAAGTTTCATTATCGTATTCTATTTTTTTAGCGTATGTCCAATATTCTACATCATAAAATCTTTTACAAACATCTGCACTCTACAACTTAGAGATAATAAGTATTACCACTTTGTAGGTTACCAGCGTCAGTCTTTTAAAAAAATTGATGTAGGGGCACCTGGGTGGCTCAGTTGGTTAAAGGTTTGACTCTTGATTTCTGCTCAGGTCATACTCTCACGGTTCGTGGGTTCAAGTCCCACATCGGGCTCCACACTGACAGTGCTGAGCCTACTTGGGATTCTCTCTCTCTCGCTCTCTCTCTGTCTCTGCCCCTCCCCTGCTTGTATTCTCTGTCTCTCTCAAAATAAACTTTAAAATAAAGAAAGAAATAAAAATTAAAAATTGATGTAGATGTGCCTGTGTATTTTATAAAATTGGGTCATACAATGTATATCTTTTTAGCAACCTGTTTCTATAATATATTACCATCACAATAAATATCCTACTACTGGATAATTTTTAAAAGTCTTTCATGCCTCAGTGTGACAGACGCAACATTAAGCCCGATTTCCTACCTCCAGGGCAGCCTGTGATCTAGGGGAGTGAGCAAGTTTCACCTCTGTGACTCAGTTTCTTCCTCTGTATAATGGGAGTGCCCTTTCTCATTCGCAGCTGTACAGTTTTAAGGACAGAATATTCATTCTGCTGCTCATGCCTCCCTTCCAAAGGAGGCCTGGACTTAATTCTAGGCAGTAGCCCCCACACCTCTGAAAGAAGGTGGGCGTCCTGTACACAGTAGGCACTTAATTATTACATCAATGAGCTCCACTTCAGAACCTGGAGCTTCATTCATTATCATAACAATACTGTCATTCACATCTTCCTCTGGGCAGCACCCCCCCTCTTCCCAGGACTCCTCTGGGGTCCCAGAGCCCCCGCTTCTTCCCATGGCTGCACTGTGGTTTATGGTTGCCTTTTTAGCTTCTCCAGCAGACCTGGAGCTCCTCAGGCCCCCAACACATGGCCAAGGGTCTGGCGCAGAGGAAGCTCTCATAAACGTGTTTCTTTTCACTAAATGAAACATGAAAAAGAAAGGCCACCCAGAGTGCATGGCCAAGAGTGTGTGTGTTTACTCACACCCCAATCCAATTTAAACTCCTTAGTGACTTTTTATAAAATCAAGTGCCAAGGCGGTTGACACTTAGTTGGCCAAATGGTTCCTTGGGAGGTAGAGGAGGAAGGTTAAAGGGGATGAGACAGTGGGACAGCCAGGAGGGAGGCACTGAGTGCTGAGTCCTGGACATGGGGAGGAAAGGAAGCAGGGGGAAGGGCACCTTGGCCCCCACCACTCAGCTGTGCTAGGTGAGTCCCTGAGGTTGAGAAAGGGAAGACAAAGCCCGAGGAAGGCATCTGGGGCTGGCATCTTTCCCATTTGGCAATCATGATTGCTCCAGACCCACCACTGCCCCTGCCCACTTCCTCCTAATATTCCCGCCTCTCAACCTGTGGTCTGATCTGGTTGGCCCTGGGCCTCACCCATACCCCCCGCCCCCCTCCTTTGGGCATGTTTACCTGGGGAGGTACAGATGCTGTGGGATGTGCACTTTCGGCCTTCCTCAGGCTGGGGGCCAGGGGACATGGCATGGGAAGCTGTTTTGTTTCTGCTGTAAAGGAGGGACATCAGTTCAGACAGACTCCTATTCAGTGGAGCTAGTGAGGAGTTGTTGGGGAGAGGAACACCCTTGTTCAGTTTGCAAAGCCCACAGGGACACTCGTTGCTCAGGCTGTGGAACCGGAGCTCCCCCGGCAGGATCCATGACCATCTAGGTGAGGGTGCCTGCTGAGTGATACAGGGCCTGGCTCTTTGCTGGAGGAGGCTTGGGAAATATTTACTGAATGAATGAATGAATGAATAAACCATGGTAAACAGAGCTGCACTAACCATGGGGCAAAGTAGAAAGGAGCAACAGTTCCAAAGTCAGGAAGACAGACCTGAGTTCAATCCCTTTCTCTGCCAGGTACTCACTGCGAGACTTGGGGACAAGCCACCTAAAATGTCCTGGGGCCCCTGGTTCCTAAACCATAGAATGAAAGCAGAAAATTCTACCTTGTTTATGAGATTTACATGAGATGTCTGTAGAGCAGGTGTCACACGATAGGCTTAGTAAATGGTCACTACCGTTGTTAGTATTGTTCACTGATTCCACAAATGTGCATCAAGCACCTACTATGTGCCGGGTGCTCTCTAGGCACAAGGACCAGATCACTGAACAAGACATACCACGACCTATTGCCTCATGGGGTTTACATTCAGGTAGAGGAGAGAGGCAATAATCAAGAGATGAGTGAAGTAACATGTTGGAAAGAGATAAACGCCATGGGGGAGAAAACAAATAGACAAGGTTGTGGAATGAGGCGTGCAGGGGGATGGGCTGGGTTGTCACCTTATTTTACTTTTCTTAAATGTGGAGGCACCTGGGTAGCTCAGTCAGTTGAGCGTCTGACTCTTGATTCGGCTCAGGACGTGATCTGACGTGATCTCAGGATGAGTCTACATCGGGCTCGGTGCTGATGGTGCGGAGCCTGCTTGGTATTCTCTCTCTCCCTTTCCCTCTGCCCCTCCCCTGCTCTCTCTCAAAAAATAAACTAAAAAAAATAATAAAATAAAATGTTTATTTACTTGTTTTGAGAAAGAGAGAGCACAAACAGGAAGGGGCAGTGAGAGACGGAGAGAGAGAATCCCAAGCCCCTATTTGGGGTTCGATCTCACAAACCTCGAGATCATGATCTGAACAGAAATCAGGAATCAGGAGCTTAATCGACTGAGCCACCCAGTCGCCCCTGGATTGTCATTTTAAATCGAGTGTCAGTGTAGGCTTCATTAAGAAGGTGGTGTAGGAGCCTTTGCTGGAGGTGAGGGAGGCAGGTGGGCCAGTATCTCAAGCAAGAGTAACCCAGAGCCGTGGAGAGCTGGGGTGGGGGTGGGGTGTTGCCTGCAGTGGCGGTGGAGGAGTGAGCAGGGAGAGGAAGTCAGGGGTAGGGGTGGCCAGATCCCACGAGACATTGCTGGCCACCGCTGCAAACTTAAAGTTTACTCTGAGTGAAGAAGAGCTGCTGAGTTTTTAGCAGACGAATGACAGGATCCTACTTACTCATGAGAAGGACAAGGCACTGCCAGGTTGAGCCGAGACTGCAGGGGGAGAGGGGGGGTGAGAAGAATAGAATCCCGGTGGCCGGTGTGCTGAGTGTGCTGGCAGGGGCGGTGGTGAGGGGTAGTCAGATTCTGGGTGTATTTTGAAAAGTCACCTTGGTTTCCTGAGGGTTTGGATGTGGAATGTGAGAGGGAGAGAGGGTCCAGGATGATTGTGGGGTTTGAGATCTGAACAAGTGGAAGGGATCAGTGGCCACCTGAAGGTGGAGGCTGCAGGTGAAGCAGGTTTGGGGAGGAGATCAAGGGGTCAGGTTTGGATGTAATTTTCTAAAAAAAATTTTTTTGGGAGGTGCCTGGGTGGCTCCATCGGTTGAGTGTCCAACTTTGGCTCAGGTCATGATCTCGAGGTCCGTGAGTTCGAGCTCCGCGTCGGGGAGCCTGTTTCAGCCTGGAGCCTGTTTCAGATTCTGTGTCTCCCTCTCTCTGACCCTCCCCCGTTCATGCTCTGTCTCTCTCTCAAAAATAAATAAACGTTAAAAAAATTTAGAAAAAAATAAAAAAAAAATTTTTTTAAGTTTAGTTATTTCGAGAGAGAGAGAACACACATGCGCGAGCAAGAGAGAGAGAGAATCCCAAGCAGGCTCTGTACCATCAGGGCAGAGCCCAATGCAGGGCTCGATCCCATGAACCTTGAGATCATGACCTAAGCCAAACTCGAGAGTCGGAGGCTCCACCGACTAAGCCAAGCAGGCACTCCCAGAATAGGGAAATTTAAATGTATAGAGACAGAAAGCAGATTAGTGGTTGCGGGGGTTGGGGAAAGAGGGAAAAAAGGAGTGATTACTTAATGAGTCCAAGATCTGCTGTGACAGTGATGAAAATGTTTTGGAACTAGATGGAGGTGATGGTTGCACAACATTGAAAATGCACAAAATGCCACTGAATGATACACTTTAAAATGGTTAACTTTAGGGGCGCCTGGGTGGCTCAGTTGGTGAAGAGTCAGACTTTGGCTCAGGTGATGATCTCATGGTTCATGAGATTGAGCCCCGCATTGGGCTGTCAGCACAGAGCCTGCTTAGGATTCTCTCTCCTTTTCTCTCTGCCTTCCCCTGCTCTCTCTCTCTCTCTCTCTTTCTCTCTCAAAAATAAATAAGCATTTTAAAAAATAAATAAAATAGTTAACTTTGTGTTATGTGAATTTTATCTCAATGAAACAAACAAAACCTCTGAAGCACCTAATGCAGGGCTCTGTAGCTCCCTGCCCTGTGCGCTGACCCCCGCTGCTATTCTCCACTGGGTCCAGCAGTCTCCATTCCCCTTGGACTGGAGTAGCCAAGAGAAGCAAAGGGATGTGTCCCCTGTGAGATCAGGTTAGAGCAACTGGATTGCCCAAATCCCAAACCAGGAAATCTGGTCTGACAAGCATGGGATTCACATCTGAAATCAGCCCTGCCCTGGAACCTGTACTTCCGGGTCTGGTTGGTTCTGCTTGGGAAGGAAAGGGGCGGGGGGGGGGGGGGGGGGGGGGGGAGGGGGGGGAAGCAGACAGTCAAACCTCCATATTTAACCCTTCAGGGTCCAAGGCTCCCAGAGTCAGGAGGGACTTTAGACAATATCCGGGAGGAAATGGAAGCTCCGAGCAGATAAAATATCTTCTCCCAAGTCACACAGCCTGTAAATGGCTGGACTCGTCTAAGAGGAAGCGAACCAATGTTTATATAGCACTGGCTCTTGTCCAGGTGCCTCAGAGCCGTTCTATGAACCACCTGCAGGGTATATGTTAATAGCTCCATTTTGCAGAGGAGATTCTGGGAGGCTTAGTGACCAGCCCAACATTGCACAGCTATTAAGAGGCAGGGCTGGGGGCACCCCCGGTGGCTCAGTCCATTAAGCTTCGGATTCTTGGTTTTCGCTTAGGTCATGATCTCACGATTTGTGAGATCAAGCCTCATGTGGGGCTCTGCACTGACAGCACGGGGATTCTCTCTGCTTGGGATTCTCTCTCTCCCTCTCTCTCTGCCCCTCCCCCCACTCACACTCTCTCGCTCTCTCATGCTCTCAAAAATAAATAAACTAAAAACAAAAAACAAAAAAAACCCTCAGCGCTGGCAGTGGAGTATGGGTCTACATGACTCTTTACAATCTGTAAGTCTTGCTAGGCTTTTGTCTGTCTTGTTCACATGGGGATCCCCAATGCCAAGAGAATGAATGAATGGGTCACACCAAGGTCTTTCCATTCTTCTGTATCTCCTTCCAGACTCACCCTGTTCAAAGTTAACAAACACTCTGGGGCTTGCTAGCACAGTTGCCATGGTAACTGAACTCTTAGAACTTAGAAACAACAGCTACAGGCGATTCAGGACAAAAGCAGTGAACCCTTCTCTTGCTAAACTAGGTAAGGCTTTTCTGTCCATGCGGACAAGGGTTAACACAAACCAGCCAAGAGTAAGAAGATACTTGCTAACACACCTTTAATGTTATGGACTGTGGTTGTTGACCAAGGACCCTCTGTTACCCACCACTGTCACCTTTACCACAGATGCGTGGCTTAAAAAATGTTATCTATTGAGGACATCTGCTTTAAGTGGTAACTAAATTATAACCCCACTCTACCACCGGTGCCTGGAATCAGCAGGAGATAACCGCCGTTACCTGAACAGGTTGATAGCATTTTAGCTCAAAGCAGGAGAATTGCCAGTGTTGCTAAGTAGTAGAAACCTATAGCTTTTGGACTTTTTGAAGTACTGAAAATAACTTAAGACCCTTCCAAACAAAATAAGAATTGACAATGAAGAAATAGCCACAGCCATTTAAAATTTTTTTTTCAACATTTATTTATTTTTGGGACAGAGAGAGACAGAGCATGAACAGGGGAGGGGCAGAGAGAGAGGGAGACACAGAATCGGAAACAGGCTCCAGGCTCTGAGCCATCAGCCCAGAGCCTGACGCGGGGCTCGAACTCCCGGACCGCGAGATCGTGACCTGGCTGAAGTCGGACGCTTAACCGACTGCGCCACCCAGGCGCCCCAAGCCACAGCCATTTAAAAACAAACAAACAAAAGCAAAAACTTCAAAGAATTGACTATTATGCAAATAAGTGAGAAAGCCTGAACTAAACGGATGGTTTTTTTGGGAAACCATAAATTACCAAAATCAATCCATGAAGACAATTCAATTCTTTTTTTTTTTTTTTAATGTTTATTTTTGAGAGAGAGAGACAGAGCATGAGCGGGGGGAGGGGCAGAGAGAGAGGGAGGCACAGAATCTGAAGCCGGATCCAGGCTCTGAGCTGTCAGCACAGAACCCAAGGTGGGGCTTGAACTCATACCGGCGATGAGCTCATGACCTGAGCTGAAGTCAGACGATTAACCGAAGAAGCCACCCAGACCCCCCGAAAATCAATTCAATTCTAAACAGACCAAATATCATACACATAAAATGAAAATGTTATCAAGGAGCAGTTTTCCCACCCACAAAGGAAAACAAAAACCAAGAACACTAGGTCGTATAAGTCCTCTGATGACTTCACCAACACTTTAAGGAGCGATAAATAAAAACATCATTCAAATGCTTCAAGATCTTAGAGACAATAATCGTAATAAACCTTATATTTATTGAGTCCCTACATGGTAGCTGCACTCTGTTGTATTCTTCGATTCTCATGATAATCCTATGAAAAAGATAAGTTATTATCCTCATTTTAGAGATGAAAAAAACTCAGGCAAAAGGAGTTAAATCACTTGTTTCAGGACTACACAACTGTTAATGGCAGATCCCAATTTGAACCTGGTGAGTTTAGTTCCAGAAACTTACTCTCTTAACCACTCTATCAGGTCAACTCTTCCAAATGCCTTTTATGAATATTACATATCAATACCCCAATCTGTCAAAGATAGCAGGAGGGAGGAACACTATAGACTAGTTTCATAACAGCAAAAGTTGTAAGCCAAATTTTGGCAAACAAAATCCAGCAAACAATAAAAATTGTATATATACCACAACTGAGCATGGGTATACCAAGAACATAAGACGGTTCAATATTAGGAATGTTATTGATATTATTCACCATACTTATAAATCATTGGAGAAAATTGCATGATTATTATGTAATGCTGCAAAGGTATTTGGTGAAAGTCAAAGTCCATGCCTAATTTAAAAAGAAAATTTCTAAACAACAGGAAGGGAAAGATATGTTCTTAAAATACAATTGCACACACACACACACACCTCAAGCCAAAAAGCCAATTTGTAAGGATAAAATACTAGAATACTAAAAGCATTCCCATAATGTCAGGATAAAACAAGGATATTCACTACCATCACATACATAATTTTATTTAAAATTGTTCCAGAGGCACTTACCAATGTAATTAAACAAGTGGACAAAGAAACAAAAAAGAGGTATAGAGATTTAAAAAAGAAGAGATATAGTTATTATTTGTAGGTGATATGACACAATTATATCTCAGAAAACGTAAGAAATTCAACTAAAAACTGTAGCACAAAGAGAATTCAGTAGGTGTCTAAGTACAAATTTAGTATGCAAAAATAATAGGCTTGGGGCGTATGGCTAGTCGATGGAGCATGCGACTCTTGATCTCGGGGTTGTGAATTTGAGCCCCACATTGGGTGTAGAGATTACCTAAACATTAAAAAAAATCTGAAAAAAGTCAATAACCTTATTATATATAAAAAAGATTATTTTGAAAATATAATGGAAGATTTACATTTTGACCCAGAAATTCCAGTTCTGGGAATTTATGTTACCAGTGTGCTTGTATATTCATTCACTCATTCATTCATTCATTCATTCAGCAATTACTACTGAGTGCTTATTCATTCCACATCGGATCCTCTTCTGGATGCCAAGAATGCAGATGAATAAACAAATTGGACAAAACGAAACCAAAACCCAAACCAAAAACCTTCCAATCTGGTGTAGGAAGCAGATAATAAACACAATAGTAAAAGTAAATGATATAGTGTGTTAGAAGGTGGTAATTGCTAACAGAAAAGAGTAGAGCGGAATAGGGAGCTTGGGATTGCCGGGTGGCCCGGATGGGCTTCCTGGAGAAGAAAGGAGGTGAGGAGATGAGCCATGTGCATATGGGGTTGGGGTGGGGTGGGGGGGGGACGGGAGCAAAGACCCCGGGGTGGAGTAGTGGGTGCACGCAAAATGAGTCACATCTGTAACAGAAAAAGAGTCAAAGAATAAGTATTCATCTACAGGGGACCAGTCAACAGACTAAGGTACACCTAGCAGTGGAATGCCACACAGCTGTGCACAAGAGTAAGGAAACTATGATGTGAGATGGAAAGATCTGCAGGATACGCTGAGTGAAAAAAAGGGAGTAGAATAGATTGTGTGGTGTGCTACTTTTGTGTAAGAAAAGGAGAGAAATCAATATTAGAAAGATATTAATTCTTTCTGAATTAATGTATCAATTTAATGTGGGCTTCCCCTCCCCCCCCAAAATAAGCCCCAGAAAAGCTAGTTTTTAAGAACTAAACAAATTATCGGGGCTCCTGGGTGGCTCAGCCGGTTAAGCGTCAGACTTCGGCTCAGGTCATGATCTCGCAGGTCATGGGTTGGGGCCCTGTCAGCTGTCAGCACAGAGCCTGGAGCCTGATTCCGATTCTGTGTCTCCCTCTCTCTCTGCTTCCCTATCCCCTCCACTCGCCCTCTGTCTCTCTCTCTCAAAAATAAACAAACATTAAAAAAAAAGAGCTAAACAAATTCTTTTTTTCTTTTCTTTCTTTTTTTTTTTTTTTTTAGAGTAATCTCTATACCCAACGTGGGGCTTGAACCCACAATCTGGAGACCAAGAACTGCACTCTCCACTGACTGAGCCAGCCAGGTACCTCTAAGAAAATTCTTTTTATTTTTTATTGATTTATTTTTAATTTTTTCTGTTTTTACTTTGATTTACACTTATTTTATGCAGAATTTACTCCCGGGCCTTAAGTTTTGTTTCTTCAGTTTCTTCTGGGATATGTTTTTCTTCTGTGCAACTTCCTCTTCTGGTTTAGGAACAATCTGCTCTCTTCAGTAAGGATCATCTGAGTGTGGCTGGGAGAGCTCATGTATGGGTTAATCTGACTTTGAACCCTCTGAGTTCTACCTTGCATCTTGGGGGCTCTGTTCACCTGGATGTGCTCAATGACCAGAGAATCTCCATCTGAACCCTTAAGTTCAGCATTACTCTCTGCATTTTTAAGCATGTGCAGTAAAAAGTCAGCCATCTTTTTGGGCCACTGACCCTGTGTCCAGCCCCACTGTTTGGCCTGGGCCCACCTACCAGCTCCACCATCGTAGTGATGGAATGGAATACATTGCTTGTGCAAAGTGTCGTCGTTCAGATACTTGGTGGCTTTTCAGACATGCATACCCCTGATGGCCTGGGCAGTTTCACGTGTGTTCCTAAAGTGAACACGAAGATTTGAATCTCTTGGTTTGTTTGATTTTGTCGGGTTTTCTGGATCAGGTGAATAGCGAACCATTTTCAGAGATCACCTCAGGCTGCTTATGGGAAGAGACTCTTTTTTTTTTTTAAGTTGATTTTATTTCTTTTGAGAGAGTGTGAGAGAATGAAGGAGCAGGAGCGTGAGTGGGGGAGGGGCAGAGAGAGGGAGAGAGAGAGAATCTCAAGTAGGCTCTGTACTCTCGCCCCAGAGCCCAACGCAGGGCCCGATCCCACCAACCATGAGATCACAATCTGAGCTGAAATCAAGAGTCAGATGCTTAACCTACTGAGTCACCCAGGTGCCCCCCTAAGAAAATTCTTAAGAAGAGTGAGAAGAATAAGGCTAGCTCAACCAGATGTCAATACATACTGTAAAATTATGGTAATTAAAAATACTTTTTAGGGGCGCCTGGATGGCTCAGTTGGTTGAGCATCCGACTTCGGCTCAGGTCATGATCTCACAGCTCGTGAGTTTGAGCCCCACATCGGGCTCTGTGCTGACAGCTCAGAGTCTGGAGCCTGCCTGAGTTTCTGTGTCTCCCTCTCTCTCTCTGACCCTTCCCTGCTCATGCTCTGTCTCTGTCTCTCTCTCTTTCTCAAGAATAAATAAACATTAAAATTAAAAAAAATACTTTTTGTTTGGGAACATGAATAGACAGATCAATAGAATAGGATAGAAAGTTCAGAAACAGACCCCAATACACATGGGAAATAAATGCAATAAATCCTTCTGGGAATACTGAGTAGTCATCTGGAAACAAACGCATTTGTACCCTTCCTGCATTACTTACACTAAAATAAACTTCAAACAGCTCAAAGATATAAATCTAAAATGTGAAACCATTAAAGTATCAGATTTTAAAAAAATTTATAATCCTGCAGTGGGATGGGTTTGTTTAAGCATGACTCAGAACTCAGAAGTCATCAACTTTGACCACCATAACATTTAAAAAAATTTCCACAGAAAAAAATAACCAAATCAAAAGACAGTAAACAGAACAATAATATATGCAACACACATGCAGACAAATCTCCATAGCATAAAAAGAACTCCTATAAATCAAAATGCTGGACTAAAATCCTATAGAAAAGCAGTCCTGGAATGTGAACAAAGAGTTCTCAGGAAAGGAAATTGACACAGCTCTTAAATTTATTAAAAGATGCTAGGGGCGCCTGGGTGGCTCAGCTGGTTGAGTGTCCTACTTCAGCTCGGGTCACGATCTCACGGTTCATGGGTTCGAGCCCCGCGTCGGGCCCTGTGCTGACAGCTCGGAGCCTGGAGCCTGCTTCGGATTCTGTGTCTCCCTCTCTCGCTGCCCCTCCCCCACTCACACTCTGTCCCTTAAAAATGAATAAATGTTAAAAAAAATTTTTTTTAGAGCCACCGTGAGATATCCTCAATGATTAGCAAAGACAAAAGTCATTTGATAACATACCTGGCTCATAACTATCGTTATTAGACAGTGCTGATCTAGGTGGAGACAAATTCTCCCTTGAGTTACTAGTTAAGTCACTGAGCTTCAGGGCCTGGAAGCCTGGTTCTTCCCTATGCGTCAGGACCACTGCGGCAGGGGCGCAACCTCAGCTCTCCTCGGCAAGGATGCTCAGCCCGCCGCACCTCTTATTCTTGGTCACTGCCCAAATATCAGCTCCTCTGGTCATCTCTTATTTCCACACTGCTCTGTCATTCCTCTTTTGTCTCAACGACCCCCTGTCTCCACCGTCCCGAAACTTTTTACTTGGTCCTTTGGAAAGCCGGTTTTTGGTCAACAAAATTGCCTGCTGATTGCACAGCCTAGGGTTGAACTCTGGGGCCTGGCCGGTAAGGAGAATGCATGACGTATGAGGGGCTAATGGCCAGGGGTGAACACGCGTGTACCCACTGTGAGTGGTAACGACACTGACAAGCTGGAGAGCCCACATGTCCTGAGCCAGCTTCATGTGGGGAACGCGGACTCAGTCTGGTCAGGTCTTCAGTTGTTTCAAGAGAGGCACGAAACCCTCCCACAACTGCTGGGGGGATGTAAAACTGTTCAGTGTTGTTGAAACAATTAACCATTCCTCAGATAGCTAAACACAGAGTTCCCACATGACCCAGCAATTCACTTCCGAGAATCAAAGAGAATCCAAGAGAATCGAAAACAGTTCCCACAGAGACTTGGACGTGAATGTTCACAGCAGCAATATTCAGGACGTCCAACAATGGAAGCAACCCAAAAGTCTGCCAAGGAAGGAACGAATGAACAATGTGTGGTAGTCCGTCCAATGGAATATGATTTCGCCATAATCAGGAATGAAGTCCTGACATAGACTGTAACATGGATGAGACTTGGGAACATTAAACTCGATGAAAGAGCCCAGCCACAAAAGGCCACTTCTTGTATGATTCCGCTCGTATGAAGTCTTCACAACAGGTAAATCCATAGAGACATGATGGGTTGGTTATTGGGGCTGAGGCTAGAGGGTGGGTAAGGGCACCTCTTCCTGGCACCCCTCCCCTTTACCCTCATTCCTTGCCACTCTCGCACCTGCCCGAGGCTTCCTCCAGTCCATTCTCCTTTACTGTCTGGTAAAGACCCTGTCTCCCCTGGCGTTCTTGCCTCACCCCTTCATGGCCGCTTTGGGCCCAGACTTGCTTTCTCTTTCTCTTCCTCCCCAGGCCCTCCTTTGTGCTGCTGTCTCTGTGCCCACGTGCGGGGCCATACAACAGAGCGCCTCCTGCGCTCAGCTCCTTGCCCTCCGCCTCGCCCGGTCATTCCACCTCTCCCCCCTTCCACGGGCCCAAAATGTGGACCTCGTTACCTCACCCTGCATTGTTACACGCGGGAGCCCTTTCTCCCCCTGTGGCCCCAGCTTTCCAGCTGCGTGTTCGTTGCTGTGCTCACACTTCCTGTTCTCTTACCCTCAAGGTGGTCTTTGACTCCACTCTTCCTGTCTTCACTTCCTGCCCTCTCCTGTGTGGCTCCCCCACCCTGACCGCTCCTCTAGCAACCTCATGACTCCTCTCCAGCTGACTGTCCGCCGCACCTGCCTGGAAACCCCAGCTCAGGTCAGTCAGATTATTCTTCCTCTCCATGGGCACACCAGGGCCATCAGCTCTGCTGGAGAAAACCATGTCACCACAGAGTCTGGTGCCATTAATTTGTGGACATCAACTGTGGCCAGAGGCCCCCGGTAGTACACACAGCGTGCTCTGCTTTCCTCGTGGGCTCACCTCTCCCCAAACCGCTGGCCTCTCCTACTATCACACACAGAATCTGGAAGCCTTCGGACAGGGACTCTCCCATCGTCCTGCCATCAAGGTTCCCCCCTGACCGTACCCACTTATTGCCTCCAAGGAGAAAACAGGTCTGAATGTTTGTATCCCACAAATCTCATACGTTAAACCCCAATGTCCAGTGGGATGGTATTAGGAAGTGAGGTCTTTAAGAGGTGATTAGGTCACGAGGGCCAAGCCCTTTCGAATGGGATTAGTGTCCTCACGAAAGAGGCCCCAGAAGGATCTCTCATCCTTCCATTATACGACAGTGTGCAACCTGGACTCCCAGCTCCCAGAACGGTGAGAAATACATGTTTTGTGTTTGCAAATCACCCAGTCTGTGGTATGCTGTCATAGCAGCATGCACTGCCTAAGGCCAGTCCTCCCCCCTGTGCTGGATCCCAAACCAGATTCTACCTTCGGCCCCTTGATGTTCTCTCGGGCTTCTCTGATGTCTCCCCACTGACTCCTTGACAAGAACAAATAAGAGTCCTTACGTGTCTACCTCCCTCCCTCCACCTTGTGTCCTTTTCCAGCAACTAGCCTCTTTCCCTCCTAAGCCAGAGCACTTGTTGAAAGAGTCGTCTACACTGGCTGCCTCAGTTTCCTCACATATACTTCCTCCCCAAAGCAACCTGGCTCCTGCTCCTGATTCTACTGAAATTTTTCTTGCCGGTCATCACCAATCCCCTAATTGCCCGATCTAACCAACACTTCTTTTTTCTTTTATTAAATTTTTTTTTTAAAAAGTACTTATTTAGGGGCGCCTGGGTGGCTCAATGGGTTAAGCGTCCAACTTTAGCTCAGGTCATGATCTCATGGTTAGTAAGTTCAAGCCCCACATCAGGCTCTGTGCTGACAGCTCAGAGTCCGGAGCCTGCTTCAGGTTCTGTGTCTTCCTCTCTCTCTGACCCTCCCCCGCTTGCACGCATGTTCTCTCTCTCTCTCTCTCAAGAAGAAATAATCATTAAAAATTTTTTTAAATTAAAAACAATAATAAAATAAAAAACATTTATTTTTGAAAGAGAGAGAGACAGAGAAAGCATATATACAGGCAGAGAGGGGCAGAGAGAGAGAGGGGGCTTGAACTCAAAAATTGTGAGATCATGACCTGAGTCGAAGTCAGAAGCTTAACAGAGCAAGCCACCCAGGCGCCCCCTCACCGACACTTCTTTTTTTTTTTTTTTTTTTTTTAATTTATTTTTTTTCTAACCGACACTTCTAAGTCATGCGCTTTTTTGGCTCCTCTGCCACACTAACCAACCTCCCGGATACCTGCCTTGCAGCAGGAATTGTGATAGAGGGGTCTGTGGGAACTCACCAGGGAGAGATTGCATCTGCCCCGGGGAGGGTCAGAGAGGGTTCCCTGGAGGCAGTGACCCCAGGGCAGAGCGTGAATGTAGCGTATAAGTTGGCCAAGCAGAGAAGGGGAGCAAGGGCGTTTTACAAAATGGGAAGAATCCCAGAATTTGTGAACTGCTAGAAGTTTAACGTTCCTGAAGTTGAACTGGGAGACAGAGTATGAAGGACTTTGAAGGTCATGGTAAAGAGTCTGCCGTTTGGATTTTATTCTGGAGGCAGTGGGAATACATACATGACCTAAAGGAGAGGTCGGCAAGCTTTTTATGTCATGGGCTACATAGCAGGTGTTTTAGACTGTTGCAACTTTTTGCTTCTGCCGGTGTAGCACCAGAGAAGCCATAGAACACAACAAAAACAAGAGTGTGACTGTGTCCCAATAAAGTTTTATTTATGCCCACAGAAATTCGAATTTCATATAATTTTCATATGTCACAGAATGCCATTCTTCTTTTGAATTTTTTCCAGCCACTTAAAAATGTAAAATCCAGGGGCACCTGGGTGGGTTAGTCCATTAGGCACCCAACTCTTGGTTTCGGCTCAGGTCATGATCTCACAACTCGTGAGTTCAAGCCCTGCATTGGGTTCTGCGCTGACAGTTTGGAGCCTGCCTGGGATTCCCTGTCTCCCTCTTTTTCTGCCCCTCCCCCACTTACACGCTCTCTGTGTCTAAAAAATAAAGAAAAATTAAAGAAAAAAAAAAGTAAAGCCAGTCTTAACTCCCAGGGCCTGCAGGCTAAAGTTTGCCAACCCTGATGGAAAACAAGGGAGTGATGCCATCAGAGCTGGGTTTTAGGTGATGGATAGGAGTGGGGGTGGTGCTGCCAGCCAGGAGGCTGGTGAGCAGGCCATGGCAGCAATCTGGGAGAGAGAATACACACTAGGCAAGTGGCAGTGAGGATGGAACTAGACGGCTGGATTCAGGAGAGTGCACAGAGACAGCTTAGAAGCCTCCCTTACCACACTCCACTTGGGGAAATCATTAAATAGGATTGGCGTCTTTTCCAAAAAGAGCAAGGCCCTGAAATGCTAGGGTAATGGAACTAGGTGTCACCGCGGTCTCCACGAAGGGGAATCATCCCAGGCTACTTCTAGATAGACGCCCTCAGAACATCGATGGTAGGGGGCTTTCCAATAACAAGAGCCCCCCAGAAAGTCCAGAGTTCCTTCTTGTTTGGGGGGGTGGTGCTTACATCTGTCATGGGCTATCCACAAGGTCTTTGGTCACATGGAATACTTTGGAAGCCCTGAGTGAGGCCTCGAGACAGAAGGACATCATTTGCTGGGCAGCCAGTGGGTGATGTGCAGGCAGTTGGTCATGAGAGACTCTCCTCTGAGGTTAAGATGCAGAACTCACCGTCTTCCTTGACAGTGTGAAGGGTGGTGGGTGTCTCATGGTCCTAGGAGTTGCTTTGTCTCTCCTGTGGAGGCCGGGCACCCAGAGAGGATTCCTTTTCTTCTCCAGCGTCAGGAAGGATCCGCTAAACTCATCCCCATTCTCTTTTTCCACCTGTACTCCCAGACGTAATCTCCTCGTCCCACCCCCGTTGAAGCCTGACAGGTTGTCTCTTCTCTTTCCAAGCTACTGTTGATGGATAAATACCATGTCCTTCCCCGTTCAGGGGTCCCTCCAGTCTCATTACCTGGCTCGTACAAATCAAAAACTCTAGCTCTCTGCCTCAGCACTTCTCACCGCGGGATGGGTGCACAGCCCTCAGATCTTCTTGCCCCCTGACACCCCTCCCCCACTTCATCCAGACAAGATGTCTACGAAGTCAGCGGCAAGAAGGAGACCGTGTTTATGACTGATGACTTCTCTCTGGGAGAAGTGGGAGAAAAAAATGGATCAGCATTCTGTGTGGGTGTTGGATTTCTGAGCAGCACAGTTCTCACTGTGACTTCGTCACACGTAGGACCTGCTTGAGATTTTGTGATGAAGTCAAAAGGAGAACATTCGGGAGCCTGGGTGGCTCAGTCGGTTAAGCGACCAACTTCGGCTCAAGTCATGATCTCACGGTTCATGAGTTCGAGGCCCACGTTGTCTGTGCTGACAGCTCAGAGCCTGGAGCCTGCTTTAGACTGTGTCCCCACTCTCTCTCTGCCCCTCCCCACCTCGTGCTCTGTCTCTCTCTCTCTGAAAAATAAACATTAAAAAAAAAAGGGAAAGAGAGAACATTCAACGTGGCTGAGCCACATTCAGCTGTTGAGCAAGGAATGGATTAAAGTGATGGGCCACAAATCCAATCTGGGAGAAGAGAGGCGTGAAGATAGGAAAGGAGATGATGACCAGTTAAAAGATGAGGGCCGGTGGCTTAGGGGTCCCAAACACGAGGAAGAATTGTCATATCAGGAGAGTAAAAGGAAGGAGCTAGAAATACAGTTGGAGGAGGAGGTCTAAGACTGGGATGTTAGACATGGAAGTCCTGGAAGATGTGCTGTACTTGCTAACGACAAGGTCCAGGGTATGACAGTGTAGCAGGTGTGAGTCTGGGGCAAATTAGGGGATGTTCAGAACCATATGGGGTTGGGGTTCTTCATGATGAGGGGTGACCTGGGTGGGCTTTGGGCAGCACGGAGCATGATGGGCTCCTGTCCTTTACATGTACTTTGGATTCCTTCTCTTCTCTATTAAAACTCAACCCGTAGATGATCTAACCCAATCCTACATCTTGGAATACTCTCTGCCAATGATTCCCCACTTTTATCACTAAATCTGTCCCCAACTTGGGCCTTTGCCTGGAGTGGTCATTCCTTACCACCTTCAGGGCTCTGCTCCGATGTCACCTTCTTAGAGTAGCCCTCCCACTGCCCTTAGAGCCCCCCTCCCTAAGAAAGCCCTCTTAGAGTAGCTTTCCCTTAGAAAGCCCTCGCCTTCTGCCCCAAATAGCTCCTCCCTCCTCTCTGACCCTTATTCTGCTTTGTTTTCCTTCATGCACATCAATATACTTCCTATAAATCAGTACTATACTTGTTTATTTGATGATTTTCTCTCTCCCCTGGAATGAGTTTTGTGGAGGGTGTGTGCAAACCCCTACCTTTTTCACTGCTGTATTGCCACACTTCAAACTCCTCCCAGCTCATAGTAAGGGCTTATTAACTATTTGTTGAAAAGATAGATACACAAGAGAAGACTATTTTATGTGATATGGGCTTCAAGAGCTCATTCTGAAAGCCAAAACCTGAATACTGGCCATTGTGTTGTATGTGTTCCTAAGGCAATTCTAAGTCCCCCCAAGGTCATCACTGCTCTGTGTCAGGTGGGAGGTCCAAGAGGAACACTGTGAAGTGCACATCTATGGCTAATCTTCTTTTTGGTTGATACCAGTCCTGGGCAGGCAGAAAGAGATCGTGTGTTTCTCAGCGTAATAACGGACATGTTTTTCCCTAAAGGAAGAGGGCAACTCTCTGCCTTCCATGGCATTAGCCTCTGTAATCTCTGAAAAGAGGAAGGAGGCAGGCTCAGCGCACCCACCTGTGTCCCCACTTGTGGATTGCGTTTCGGAGTCCGAGGGCTGGCGGCGCATCAGTGTTCATGTGGCCCAAAGTGGCGGTGGGGGTGGGGGACTCCACCTGCACTTGAGCCGTGGGAGTGACGTGGTGGTTGGGCGCTCTCAAGGGTAAAGTCCTCCAGGAAATGAGGAGCTTTGGAGGGAAGATTTGCTCTGAAGGCTGGTGTGGCTGGAGAGCTGTGGAGGGCATCCCGAAGGAGAAAGTGGCTCCAGCCAGAAGGGCCAGGGCCTTGGGGGCCACAAGAATTTTGGTCTTGATTCTCAGTGCCAGAAGCGGCCCCTGTGGGAAGATGTGACAAGATCAGTTGGGTTAAAAGAGATCCTGAGGGCATGGGTTGGAGAGGGCTGAGTGGATGCAGGGAGACTAGGCCGGAAGCTGTTGGCAAGTGTCTGGGTGATAGATGACGTGCCTTAGACCAGTAGACAAATGCATGGATCTGGCAGGTTTTTAGGAGGCTAAATGGGTGGAGCTTGGTGATAAGTCAGATAAAGAGAATGAGGGAGAAGGATGATCAAAGGAGGCACCGTGCTTCCGGCAGGAGCATAGACGGACGTGGTGCCATTTATGAGGTGGGGGGACGCTCAAGGGAAGAGAGGGAGGAGGAAGGACAGATGCTGGGCCAGAGAAGCAGGAGGGAAACCTGGGGAGTGTTGTGTCACAGACGTCAAGGCAGACGCCAAAACCAAAGTTAAAGCACATGTGGCGAGCTGAGAGCAGACCTTCTCCACCTGTATAACGGGTCCATCGTGAAAAAGATGAAAGGTACTGAAATAAGAAAATGACGCACAGCCCTATAGACAACTGGGCAACTGATACGGGAAGGTGATTTGCAGAAGAAAGGATCCAAATGTCCAGTAAACGTATGAAGAGAAGTTCAAGGTCCCTAGGAACTACAGGAATGTAAGTGTTAGGGGCCGAATTGTGTTCCCCCTTCCCCAAAATACGTGGAAATCCTAACCCCGTCGACCTCAGAATGTGACTTATTTGGAAATGGGATCGTCCCAGAGGTGATTAGTTAGCATGAGGTCATGCTGGAGTAGGGTGGGCCTGAAATCCAGTGTGACTGGTGTCTTCCTTACAACAACAGAGACACGAGGAGAACGCCACGTGAGGAGAATTGGAGCCATTCACCAAAGGTTAACCCCCACCACCAGAAGCTAGGAAGAGGCAAGGAAGGACAGTCCCTTACAGGTTTCAGAGGGAGCACGGCCCTGCCAGCATCTTGATTTCTAGTCTCCAGAACTTTGAGACCATAAGCTTCCGGGTTTTGTTTCGTTTTGTTTTTTTTTTAAGCCAGCCAGTTTGTGGTACTTGGTTGCAACAGCCCTAGAAATTAATACACTAAATTAAAATAACATTGAAATGCCTTTTTTATTTTTCCCATCAGCTTGGCAAACAAAACAGAACAAAAAAAGATGATAATATCCAGTGCCGGCAAGGATGTGGGTGTGAGAGAATGCCCACCGCAATGGCTGGTTGGAGTGGGATTTAGTGACATCTCACTGGAGGGCGATTTGGGCCTCCTCCCAATAAAACCTTCAAATAAGAATGAAAAGGTCCGGCAATTCCTGTCTATTGTGGAGAAGCGTATGTGTTCACAAAAGAGATGCACGTAAGAATGTTCTCTGTTATACTTTTGGAATAGCCAAACACTGACAAATGCATCATGTCCCTTGGTAGGGGATGAATGGTTCCATAAACTGGCTCGTCTCTTCTCAGGGAGGATTCATGAAGTTAATGAAGCTTAAGCTTCCCTGCCCCTCCCTGGCATCAGCTCCTTTGAATGCCCGGAAGGGGTTCTAGCAATTGCTCTCCGTAACTCTGCATTGTTTTTCTTAAAGAAGTTGCTTCCAAACTCAAAAGCTTCAGGCCCCATAAAACTCGAACCTGCCCCTGTCATACCATATGACGTATGACCACAGTTAAAAAAAAAGAAATGAAGCAGATAACTGGAGAGGGGAGGGTTTCACTACGTGCAGAGAAGGGCGGAAAGTGACAAGTGGGTTTGCCATCCGGAAGTTCCTGGTAACCTTGGCGGGCAGTCTCAGTGGGGACAGTGGGTGGGAAGAAATGACAGACCACTGGGAGAGACGGACAAAGTGGGGGCCGTGAGTATGTACAGTCCTTTCAAGAAGCCTGGCTGCAGAGGGAGATGAGTTGCAGGAACAAGTCTCATGACGGAGAATGTTTTAAGAAGGAAGAGGCTTGCGGGGCGCCTGGGTGGCTCAGTCAGTTGAGTGTCCAGCTCTTGGTTACGGCTCAGGTCATGATCTCACAGTCTGAGGGTTCGAGCCCCACACCATGCTTCGCGCTGAAGGCGCAGAGCCTGCTTGGGATTCTCTCTCCCTCTCTCTCTGCCCTTCCCCTGCTTACTCACTCTGTCTCTCTCTCAAA
Source organism: Puma concolor (assembly GCF_028749965.1). Classification (NCBI taxonomy): domain Eukaryota; kingdom Metazoa; phylum Chordata; class Mammalia; order Carnivora; family Felidae; genus Puma; species Puma concolor. The sequence goes on from NC_141673.1 coordinate 7,953,428, forward strand.
ATAAATAAACTTAAAAAAAATTAAAAAGAAAAAAAAAGAAGAAAGAGGCTTGAGCCACAGTCAAGGAAGAAGAACCGGGGAGTGCCCAGCGTTGAGGTAGAATAACAGCAGTTCTGAAAATATTTCTCACTTTGGCTGCCCAGCCTCCAAACACTCTTCCAATCTGGGGTGTTATCTCAAGCCCCCAACTCCCATCCCGGAAGCCGAAATGGATCAGACCTCACCCCCTTCCACGCACCCAGCACGGCCGCGTGACCCGGGCTCCTGAACTGAGGTTGGAGCCAGAGCCCAGCAGCGGGCAGTAGCCGCCAGCCCAGCAGGCCCTCCTGAGTGCCCAGGAGGGATGGTGCCAGCTGACCATTCCTGTGGTTTGGTCTTGAATGACGAAGCTCCCATCCGGTTCCAGTCTAAGCTGCTTCTCTAGCCTTCCCGCCATTCTGAGAACAATTCCACGTTCTCCCAATAAACCCTTTCCTGCGCAAGCTAGCCAGCTGGCTTTCTGCTGTCTGCCACCAGGACCACGGCTGGGTAAGCAACGCTCCTCAGCTCTCAGGAATATGGAAGGCCGTGGACAGAATCCTTCTCCATCGCATGCTTTTTCCTGGATTTCCCCAATTTTTTCCTGGAATCGTTGGTGTCTCCTACCACTTGCACCAACTCGTGTTTCATAAAAAGCAGTGTTTGATCTGGCACCAAAGGTACAGGTCTATTTATCGTGGGTTTTGTCCGACTTGAGTCTTGTGCTCTGCCCTCCAGGACCACGAAAGTCTCCGGATCCCTGGGCAGATCCCTTTCAGTCGTGAAGTGACCTGCCAAGCAGATCCTCCTAACAAGATTCCCCTAACACTTAACACTTGGAGGTTTCGTTCCCTGCGTAAGAGGTAAAATGATGGAGTGGAAAGTGTATGAGATTTGGAATCAGGAGACTGTGTTTGAGTCCAAGCTTGCATGTCACTAACTGTATGCCCTTAAGCAAGTTTCTTGAGCTCAAGTTTCTCTGAGCCCCAGTATCCTCACTTGTATATTCCTGCTGCCGAGACCCTGGGAGCTAGCTGTCACATCAGAGCGCCTGCCGAAGAAACAGAGCTCGTGAACAAGTTTTTATGCTTTATTCCTGGGACCTCAGAAATGTGGACTGAGGGAGGATCAGGGCCTGGAGTGAAGGGGCAGCCAGCTCTTGAGGCCAGTGCTGGAGAGCTGGGCCGGTGCGAGTCAAGGCAGTGACTCAACCAGCCACTCAGGCTTCTCTCGAGGACAGGTTAAATGCAAGACTTACAGGGGCGCCTGGGTGGCTCAGTCGGTTAAGTGCCCGACTTCGGCTCAGGTCATGATCTGGCTCAGGTCAGGTTCATGAGTTTGAGCCCCATGTCAGGCTCTGTGCTGACAGCTCTGCGTCTGGAGCCTACTTCGGCTTCTGTGTCTCCCAATCTCTCTCTCTCTCTCTGCCCCTTCCCCACTTGTGCACTCCTTCTCTCTCAAAATATATAAATAAACATTTTAAAAAATAAACGCAAGACTTACATAGAGATGTGGGCAGCAGAGCGACATGAAACCCAGAGATCCACAGAAATTAAAGCCCAAAGTAGAAGCTGATACAGTAGAAGCTTTGAGCGTGCAGGAGTCACCAAGCAATAAAGGCAGAGAGGCGGCTGTTGGTGGTGGTTGCAGAGGCCGATGATGCCTCGCCCCATATCCCCTCCTTGATCTTTGTCCCCTTCTAGGTGCAAGAGATAGTTCCCTGCACGCAGACAGTTTTCACCTCCAGTCCCCTTATCACTCTGCCTCTCAGCCTCAGGGTTTCTTCTGGAGGTATGGGAACTTGCTTGGCCCTTTGTGTAGGGTAGCCCAGAAGGATCAGTTAAAAAAAATTTTTTTTAAAGTACATTTTTTTTTTTTGAATGAGAGAGTAAGCCGGGGAGGGGTAGAGAGAGAGGGAGGCACAGAATCCGAAGCAGGCTCCAGGCTCTGAGATGTCAGCACAGAACCCGACTTGGGGCTTGAACTCACAGACTGAAATCATGACCTGAACGGAAGTCAGACGCTTAACCAACTGAGCCACAGGCGCCCCCAGAAGGGCCAGTTTAAAACCCCTAGGACTGTGGGAGCCCTTGGATAAATCCCCCAGCAGTGTGTGCTCCCTGCGGTCGCTGGGCTGGCCCCGGTGGGACTGAGCCCTGGGTGCCCACAGAGGCAGCTTGCTGTTGGCTTTATTCACTTCCTTCTCTCACTTTCCATCTCCCTCCTTGTGCTTCCGGGAACGTCCTCCAAAATTAACTACCAAGTTCTTGTCCCAGGGTCTGCTTTGGGGAATCCAAATTTAGACAGCAGCACTGGAAGAGAGAAGCAGAAATGGAGAATCTGCTTCCAGTGCCGAGAAGCAGTAGACACACTCAGAGATGACCAGATGAGGGCCTGCTGCCTCCTGGGCAACGTTCCAGTCTCCCCAGGCCAACTGGTGAGATGGATGGTTTCCAGTCAGCCAGGTTCCCAGTGTGTCTGGGGGAACCTGAATGACTCTCTGGGCCTTTCAACCTGAAGGCACCTGAGCAGACTTCTCCCCAGGATAGCTGCCATTGTTAAGTGCCTACTGGGTGCCAAGACCTTCACTTGCATTATTTCATATTCTCATGACAGCTTTAAGGGAGGTACTATCCTCTTCTAACAAACAGCACGGTATGGTACTGGCATGGATAGACATGTAGACCACAAGATTTGAATAGAGAACCCGGAAAGAAACCTTCACATATATGGTCAACTGATGTTTTTTTAATGTTTATTTTATGTTTAAGAGAGAGAGACAGAGAGACAGAGCACGAGCAGGGGAGGGGCAGAGAGAGGGAGACACAGAATCCAAGCAGGCTCCAGGCTCTGAGCTGTCAGCACAGAGCCCGACGCGGGGCTCGAACTCATGGACCACGAGATCATGACCTGAGTCGAAGTCAGACACTCAACCATTTGAGCCACCCAGGCGTCCCCAGGTCAACTGATTTTTGACAAAAGTACTAAGACCACTCAAAGGGGAAAGGTCCATCTCCTTAGCAAATGGTACTGAGGAAACTGGGTATCCACATGCAAAAAGATGCAGTCCTTCCTCTACCTCATACCATCAACAAAAATGAACTCAAAATTGATCAAAGAGCTAAATCCAAGAGCTAAAACTCCTAGAAGAAGACATACGGGCAAATATTTATGACCTTGGATTTGGCAAAATAGTTTTTTAAATATGACACCGAAAGCACCGGCAACAAAGACAAAATCAGATTTCATCAAAATGAAAAACCTTGGTGCATCCAGGGACATTATCAAGAGTGTGACAAGACAACCCATAGGATGGGAGCAGATTTTTGCAAATCATATGTAAACAGGATAAACATTTAATATCCAGATTATATAAAGAAATCCTAGGATGCATCGTAGAACAAACAACCCAATTGAAAAATGGGCAAAGAACTTGAATGGCCACTTCACCAAAGATATACCAGTAGCCAACGAGCACATGAAAATAGGCTCAGCATCATTAGCCATTAGGGAAAAAATGTAAATCAAAGCTAGGATGCGATGCTGCTTCACTCCCTAGGACTTTGTTTAAAGGAAAATGGTAAGTGTTGGTAAGGATGTTGTTATGAATTGAATTGTGTCCCACTTCCTCAATTCATATGCTGAAGTCTTAACCCTCAGTGTGACCCTATTTGGGTATGGGCTCTTTAGGAGATAATCAAGGTTAAATGAGGTCACAAAGATGGGGACGTAATCTGATAGGATTGGAGTCCTCGTATGAGAAGAAGAGAAACTAGATCTCTCTCTCTCTCTCTCTCTCTCTCTCTCTCTCTCTCTCTCCCAAACCCACATACTGAGGAAATGCCATGAAAAGACAGCCAGAAGATGGCCATCTGCAAGCCAGGGAGAGGGCTGTCACTAGAAATTGAATTTGCTAGGGCGCCTGGCTGGCCCAGTTGGAGGAGCATGGGTCAGGAGTTTGAGCCCCACGATGGGTGTAGACATTACTTAAAACAAACATACAAACACACACACTTAAAAAACAAAAAAAAGAATTTCCTAGCACTTTGATCTCGGACTTCCCAGCCTCCAGAATTGTGAGAAATACATTTCTGTTAAGTTACCCAGTCTGTGGTATTTTGTTATAGCAGCATGAGCAGAGTAATACAGATGTAGAGAAATTAGAGCCTTGCTAGTGGGAATGTAATATACCCCTTGCGGAAGACGATTTGGCGATTCCTCAAAAAGCTCAACATAGAACTTACCATATTATCCAACAATTCTATTTCTAGGTAGATACCCAAAGAAACTAAAGCAAGTTCTCAAAGAGATATTTGTACATATTTGTATATCATGTTCTTTGTAGCAGTATTCATGATAACCAAAATGTGGGAAAAAAACCTAAGCATCCATCAACAGATGAATGCACAGATGAAATGTGGAATATACACACAACGAAATACTATTCAGCCTCAAAAGGAAGGCAATTCTGATACATGCTACAACATGATAAACCTTTAAGACATTGTGTTAAGTAAACTAGGTCAAACACAAAAGGACAAACATTATATAATTCCACTTATATGAGGTTCCTAGAATAGGCAAACTCAGAGAGACAGAAAGTGGAACAGAGGTTACCAGGGGCTGGGGGGAGAGAGCAATGGAGAGTTATTGTTTAATGGGCATAGAGTTTCTAGTTGGGATGATGAGGAAGTTCTGGAAAAGTTGGTGATGGTTAGACAACATAGTGAATGTACTAAATGCCACTAAATTGTACAAGGAAGATGGTAAATCTTATGCTATGTGTATTTCACCACAGTTTTTTAAAATTTGTAAAAAATAAATACAAAAACAACAACAAAAAAACGAGAGACTTAAAACTCAGGAAACCACCCGAGTGTCCTTCTCCAGGTGAAAGAGTAAGCAAAGTGTGGCACATCCATACAATGGAATGGACACGAAGGAGTCCACTATTCATACACAGGAGATCTTGGGTTAATCACAAACACGTTATGCTGAGCAAAAGAAGACAGCCTCAGAATATGACACCCTGTATAGACTCCACTGTATAATGTTCTTGAAAAGACTACACTAGAGGGATGGAGAGCAAATCAGTGGTCACCAGAGGTTAGAGGTGAGGAGAGTGTGTTTATAGAGATAGCATGAGGGAGGTGTTTTGGGAGACGGAATTATTTTGCACTCCGTGGTGGTATATATACTCTCATCTGTATACATGTTGAAATTCAGAGAACTACCCACCAAGATGTTTAAAAAGTCAAGTTCATTTTTGAAAAATTTTTTAATGTGTATTTATTTTTGAAGAAGAGAGAGACAGAGCGTGAGCGGGGGAGGGGCAGAGAAAGAGCGAGACACAGAATCTGAAGTGGGCTCCAGGCTCTGAGCTGTTAGCACAGAGCCCAACACAGGGCTTGAATTCATGGACCATGAGATCATGACCTGACCCCAGGCGCTCCAAAAAGTCAAGTTCATTGTATGATAATTCAAAATAAAAAATAAATGAGGCACTCAGATAGATGGAGTGACCGGCGCAAGGTCACACAGCTCCTCAGTGATGGGCTGGCGTGTAGACCCAGGTTTACTCGTTCCAAGACTGCCTCGCCTTCACCGGCCCAAGTTGCCTCTCCGAGGGCCAGTGTGAGGGGAGAATGAGATAATGGAGTGAAAGCCCTTTGTAAATAGTTATGGGCTATACAAATGTCAGGCTTCCCAGTTAATCAGGGAACCTAGCTGTTCCTCCAAGCCCCAATTTAATGAACAGCATTTATTATTATTGATCGGCATACTCAATTTTGACCTTCGATATATGAAGAACTGAGGTTCTAAACAACAAAGCAAAGCAAACAAACAAAAAACAACAGGTGGTGTCTTCACTCCTTCCCTAAAGGGAAGAGAAGAGAGCTATAAAAAGGAATATCTCGCCACAGTTTAAAATAAAAAGGTTGTCAGGGTACCTAAGTGGCTCAGTTGACTGTGTGTCCAACTCTTGATTTTGGCTCAGGTCATGATCCCAGGGTCATGGGATCAAGCCCTGAGTCCAGCTCAGTGCTGAGCATGGAGCCTGTTTAAGATTCTTTCTCTCTCTCCCTCTGCCCCTCTCCCTGGCTCATGCTCCCTGCACGGTGGCCAGGCCTCTGCAAGGGATGCGACAAGGTAGAATCATCATCACCAAAGACCAAGGCAGGGTGAGCTGAATCCTCGGAGTGGGGAAGGGGAGGAGCTGCGTGTCCCCTGTCGGGCTAGGGAGGAACACACCAGCTTTGGAGTCAGATGAACCCTGATTCAAATTTTGTCTCTGCCATTCCTTATGATGAGAACTTACACAGTCACTTACGCTCTCTGAGCCTCAGTTTCCTGATCTGTCACAGGGGGCAGTAATAGCACTAACCTCATAGATTCTATTTTGTGAAGATGGTAAAGTTCCCATCTATGCCTAGCATATCAGTAAATATTGATACTAATAAACATTAACAATAGTTTCCAAGCTCTTAGACTCATATATAAAAAGACTATACAAAAATGATTCCAAAGTGAATCACAACTATTACAGGGATGAGAAAAAATACTCACCTCTGTACCATCAGTTTAATGTTCTTTTCCAGTGGGCCACCAAATCCTGATCAGACAGCTTGGTAGGCCTGAACAAAATAAAAGCAAGGGCAGTTCATTGGTTCATTCTTTTGTTTATTTATTCCACCAATGAAGGCCCCATGGTAGGTGCTGGAGATGCATGGGCAAACAGGACAGACTAAGGAGCTTTCTTGGAACTTCAGAACCAGGAGGGCAGACAGACTGTAAACAAGTAATCACAGAAGTGGCCAAGACAATTTAGATAAGCCTAAGTGCTATGTAGGCAAAAAAATTGGTTGATGTATTAGAGTGAACTGGGTGGCCATTTCCATGGGGTGGCCGGGAAACCCTCCTTGGGAAGCTGATATAGTTCAGGCGAGTTCTAAGACTTGAAGAGGGCGGCCATGCAGAGATGTCAGGGGGAGACCCAGGCCAAGACCATAGGGTAGGTGCTGACTCCCTCCAGAGTGGCTGGAACTCTGTGAGCACCAGAAGGAACGACATTCTTTTTTTAAAAATTTTTTTCAAAGTTTATTTATGTATTTTGAGGAGAGAGACAGAGCACATGAGCGGGGGATGGACAGAGAGAGAGGAAGAGAGAATCCCAAGTAGGCTCCACAGCGCCAGTGCAGAGCCCAACATGGGGCTCGAACCCATGAACTGTGAGATCATGACCTGAGCCGAAGTCAAGAGCTGGACGTTTAACCTACTGGGCCACCCAGTTCCTCGGGGAATGGCATTTTTTTTTTTAATTTTTTTTTTCAACGTTTATTTATTTTTGGGACAGAGAGAGACAGAGCATGAACGGGGGAGGGGCAGAGAGAGAGGGAGACACAGAATCGGAAACAGGCTCCAGGCTCCGAGCCATCAGCCCAGAGCCCGACGCGGGGCTCGAACTCACGGACCGCGAGATCGTGACCTGGCTGAAGTCGGACGCTTAACCGACTGCGCCACCCAGGCGCCCCAGGGGAATGGCATTTTTAAATGAGGTCAGGCAGGAGGGCAGGGGCCAAGTCACCTAGAGATGAGTCAGCCTGGGTGAGAAGTTTCAATTTTTCTTAAGTACAATGGGACGCCATGGGCAGGTTCTTTAAAGTTAGTTAGATGTTGAAAATATTTAAAATGACCAGGCTAAAATCTCCAAACTGAGGTTAGCTTTGCCAACGGGCTGTGAATAATCAAAATCTATTTGGCCAAGGCTGCCCCCGCTGCAGAGAGCAGGGGTGGGCACTGCCTACTTGTGCTTCAGTGAGGCTCCAGTTTGGGGTTTCCATGATTAATCCCTTTTAGAAATCAACATATTATTTGTTCAGATATATTAATGCCCTCAATCCCTTTACAGTCCATTCTTGCCTGCCTGGGACCCACTTTTCCTCTCTCTGCCCATCTGAAATCCCAGCTCTGATCTGTTCAGTGTTAATTTCAGTGGGCAATCTAATTTTCTTTATCACCTTTCATGGTATCCCTAGTTATACCATTTTTTTCCTTATCCCTATTTTAGAAGTAAGGAACTCAAGCTCAGAACCTTGTTCAGAGTCACCTCATGTGATGGTCGCAGAGTCAGGATTTTAACCTAAGCTCATTTGATCTCTCACCGTAGGAAGACACCGGGCATCAAAAAGGCCTCAGGTCGAAATCTGAATCGCTGTGTAAAAATACACAGATAATGCCGGATACTCAGGAGGACAGGGGCTACAACGAAGCAAGAGGAGGTGCTTGCAAACTCAGATAAAGCAAGGAGAGAGACAAAGGCTCCAGAGCCTTATAGCTTCTGCCATCTTCATTGCAACACACAGCGGGTGGGTAATGAACGGAGCAAGATTGACAATGTAGCACAAGCAGCTAAATATAGTCTCAGGTGCCTCAGAGATGACCTGGGGTGGGAGTGGAGAGGAGGAGCCCCGCAACTGACTTTGTTCAAAAGCAAAGATCTGATGGGCGGAGCAAATAGGCTCCCCGCATCTATGAGAGCATTATGGACGTGCTAAATCCTGGGGATAAACCTTCAGCACGTTGAGTCACTGGTCTTCATAAATGGAACCTTCCGAGAACTGTAAACAGTTTAGTTGCTTAGGGGGCTCATTTCTTCCTTATTTCAAATGCAAGAGCAAACAACAAGAATACATGAAAACAGCTATAAATGACCCAGCATTTAATCCGCCTAACTGAAATCCCATTTTTACATGTGGTATATATTTTTTTTATTTAAAAAATTTTTAAAAATTTTATTTATTTTTGAGAGAGAGAGAGAGAGTGCAAGCCGGGGAGGGGCAGAGAGAGAGAGGGAGACACAATATTTTGAAGCTGGCTCCAGGCTCTGAGCTGCCAGCACAGAGCCCGAAACAGGGCTGGCATCCACAAACTGCGAGATCATGTCCTGAGCCAAAGTCGGATGCTCAACCGACTGAGCCACCCAGGCGCCCCTGCATGTTGTACGTATTTTTCTTTTTAATGTTGATTTATTCTTGAGAGAGAGAGACAGAACGTGAGTGGTAGAGGGGCATCGAAAGAGAGAGACACACAGAATCCAAAGCAGGCTCCAGGCTCTGAGATGTCAGCACAGAACCCGATACTGGGCTCAAACCCACAAACCGTCAGATCATGACCTGAGGTGAAGTCTGATGTTTGACCACCTGAGCCACCCAGGCGCCCCACATATTGTATTTTTTTTTTAAAGATTTTTGCAAGGCCCATGATGATTCAATTTCCTGTTGGCATCATGTAAGAAATGCTTTTCTGTGTTTCTTGGTTTTCACAGTTTTGGAAAATACCATTATTATTATATATTGTATATATGTATATACACATACATACACACACACACACACACACACACGGTAATTATTATACCATTCTTATTAGTGTTAGGTTGTTTCTGTGTCTCTATACCTTTTAAGCAATTGTATTTTCAAGATGTTCTGATGTTCAGTGAGATTTAAACATTAGTGGAATACAAAGAGAAATGGTTGGCTGATATAACTTCCTTCTTCCACTGTCTGCCATGTTCTCCAACAGCTATGGACAAATGGAGATGCCTTCTGAAGACTCTTGACAATCTAGAAGACCTATGGGACATGAGCTTCATGAAAGAGCAGAATCTTCAGATACTCTAGAACTGGGCCCCCCTGAGTTATTCTTTTTTTTTATTCTTCAGTATATGAAGTTTATTGTCAAATTGGTTTCCATACAACACCCAGGGCTCATCCCAAAAGGTGCCCTCCTCAATACCCATCACCCACCCCCCCAACCCCCCATCAACCCCCTGAGTTATTCTTTTATGATACTTTCTACTACTGCAGCTCCCGAATCTTGTAGGTGAGGGGATTAATGAACCCATTTCAACAATCCAGGCCTAGGCTGGCTTAAGGCCAATCTAGGCTCAAGGCCTAGACAGTGGGGGAAGAGGGAAGAGAGTGGATTTATGTGGAGCAAAACTGAAGTCAAAGAGATAAGACATGGCAGCCACACAGATATTGGGGATGAGGGCAAAAGTGGCATTAAAGACGACTTTAAAGTTTCTCACCTGTTTGACTAGATGGTAGTGTCTTTAAGCGAGATAGAGGCAATCCGTCACAGGAAGAGGAGTTTGGCAAAAAATAGAATGTTTAATTATCAAGGCATCTCAAAAAAGTTTAGTTCTCCTGTAAGTATAGGCTGATAGGTTCTACTTTTGTGTAATGGATAGTTTCATGTCTCAGAATCCAAAACGTAGACACAATTAGTTTGAAAAATTGCTACTCTGAGGTTACTCTGACTAAAGGGGACACTTCGGTGAAAGCAATCGTGCTGTTTCAGACTTCACCATAGAGATCTCAAAATGTTCAGAGAAAAGAGGAAGCCTCCACGATGGGGGCCCAAAAGGGTGGCAGGGGCCTAGTCTGTATTTAGAGGAGCCTGGAGGGGGACCTGCCTCTCAGGGCCAGTTCTGAGGTGAGGGACTAGGAGCTTGACTGGATTGGGTGGGAGATATTCTTGGAATATCAAGAAAATATCCTGGAAAGTCAAGCAAGGCCAACTGAAGCTACAACACAGCCCTGGGATCAGTCCAAAGGAAGGACTTGTGTGAGGCTGTAAGGGGATGTGCAGAACCAGGATATGCTGCCATGCAGTTATAGGCTGCATGAGGCTCTGTGTACCATGCGGTGAAGGCCCAGTTTAGGGGACGGGACAGCAGGCCTACAAGAATCCCAGGAAGGTGTTCTAACAGTAGGTCGAAAACTGATCCAAATAGAAAAGAGGGAGCATCTAAATAAAATAATGTCATCACCCAGGGAATCGACTCTCCAGTGGGTTCTGATTTGAAAAGAGCCTGATCAAAACATGGGACATGAACAAGGAATGGAAAAGATAGACCAAGGACTCTCAGAAGACTATTCTTTTGGCTGAGGAAAGGAGTAGAAAATGTCAGATGACATTACAATGAAATGATGAGCTTTTTAGGAGTGTTTTAAGAGTGAATAAAGAGGGGCACCTGGGTAGCTCAGTCAGTTAAGCGTCCAACTCTTGACTTCGGCTCAGGTCATGATCTCACATCTTCATGGGTTTGAGCCCCACATTGGGCTCTGTGATGGCAGCACAGAGCCTTCTTGGGACTCTCTCCCTCTGCCTTCCCCCACTCATGCTGTCTCTGTCTCTGTCAAAATAAATAAATGAAGTTATTTAAGAAAAAAGAGTGGACTGGAACAAAAAATTAAAAATAGCACTACCCTAAGACCCAGCAATTGCACTACTAGGTATTTATCCAAGGGATGCAGGGGTGCTGTTTCGAAGGGGCACATGCACCCCCATGTTTATGGCAGCACTATCAACAATAGCCAAAGTATGGAAAGAGCTCAAATGTCCATCGATGGATGAAAGGATAAAGAAGATGTGGTATATATCCAATGGAGTATTACTCGACAATCAAAAAGAATGAAATCCTGCCATTTGCAACTATGTGGATGGAACTAGAGGGTATTATGCTAAGTGAAATTAGTCAGAGAAACACAAATACCATATGACTTCACTCATATGAGGACTTTAACACACACAACAGATGAACATAAGGGAAGGGAAGCAAAAAAATAATATAAAAACAGGGAGGGGGACAAAACATAAGAGACTCTTAAATATGGAGAACAAACAGAGGGTTACTGGAGGGTTTGTGGGAGGGGGGATGGGCTCAATGGGGAAGGGGCATTAAGGAATCTACTCCTGAAATCACTGTTGCACTGTATGTTAATTTGGATGTAAAATTTAAAAAAATTAAAATAAAATTTAAAAAAAGAGTGGATAAGGAAAAGTTGTGGGGATGAGAGGGGATAATATTGAGAGTTGAGAACCAAATTGCTGACTGATTTTTCTAGCACAGCAGACACTGAAAGGATGTTGGAGAGTTCACAGCAACACCAGGCATGATGGGGATTTGGGCTCAGAAAACAGGCAGCAGCTGGGATCCCAGCCAACATTATGCCACAGAACCAGTTTGGGAAGGTGCTGGCTGTTGAGGCCGTTCAACACTGGGTGTCATAACCCATTCTGCTACCTGCACTGGGCCCTGGGTGCTGCCGGTGCTGCTGCCCACGGCCGTAATGGATGGCAGGGTGCATGTCTCTAGTGAAGGTTAGGTAACCTCCCTGGTTCCAGCTGCAAGGAAATTGGAGGAGCCAGGAACTGGGAGGTTCAAAGTCTATGATGGGAAATGACTTCTGCTTTCTTCAAGGTGGGGAATTTCTCAACCAGTGGAAGGGGCATCAGACCAAATTAAAGATTCACTTTGGTTTGTAGCCAAGAGACAAATGACAGTATGACCAGTTGGAGGGAACTGCAATCATCTTACTTATTTTTTAATTTTATTTTAGAGAGAGAGCACATGTGAGTGGGAGAGAGGGGCAGAAGGAGAGAGTCTTAAGCAGGCTCTGCGCTCAGCATGGAGCTCAACACAGGGCTTGATCCCACGACCCCAGGATCATGACCTGAGCCCAAATCAAGAGTCAGACGCTCAACTGACTGAGCCATCCAGGTGCCCCTGCAATCATTTTAGAGAAAAATGAAGAGGACCTAGACTCCATCCGTGGGAGTGGGAATGGAGAAGAGGGTACAGGTTTTAGTGAGAGCACATCTGTGGAATGAATAGTGTTTAATGGTTAATTAGACACAGGGGCAAAGAAGAGGAGAGCATCTAAAATGCTTTTTGAATGACTGTGGCTTCAGGAATTGGATGAGTGGCAACGCCATTAACCGGGAGAGGTCATCCGGGAGGAGGGTTATGTTTTGGGAAAATGGAAGGAAAGTCATCGTTGACCTGTTGAGTTTGAAGTGCCTGTGAGACACACAGCCAGGGATAGACAATGGACACATTTGGATACCACTATCCTAAAGACAGTTAACTATGCAGTGGTGTGCTGGTAACAACCGGCTCTCCACGGAAAGGAAGCTCTGATTTGTAGCATTTCCCAATTCCTGTGGTGTAAACACACCCACTGTGGCCAATTTCAAACTACCAACATGAGGTTACCAAAAGTGGATCTGGGAAGAGATGCGCACAGGCCGGTCTCAGGAGCCCACTGGAGGGTCTGGCCCGCTATTGTGACTCCAGGTGAGGATGCCGTCTCTCAGACAAAGCAAAACTTCAAGAATGGAATCTTCAGGGCAGACTGAGATAGAGGAGCCCTTCCAAGGCATAGGAGTTGAGAGAAGGAAAACCAAGAGAATGGGCACTGCAAGATCAAGCCCACGTCTGAGCCCTGTGGAGCTCTCCAGAATTAAGTTCCATATTCATTTGTTTTCCCAGGATCCTCCGGCTAGACTATGAGCTCTTTCAGGGGAGAGATTTAGTCTAACGCGGCTGTGTCCTCTGGGCTGGCACACAACAGGCACTCAGCAGTAATGTCACTAATATCTCAGGGAAGGTTCATGTCCACCAGTTTCACGAGGCAACACAAGAATAACGAGATGTCCGTTGCAAGATGTTTTGGCTCAAGGTAGGGAAAAAAACTCCTTAGCAAGTCTTGAAGTAGACACCTCTTGTGTTGTCTGTCTCCCATTCTTCTGGGAACGGCTACCCTCCATTCCGATGGGGGTTCTCAAGGCAGTCACTGTTGTCCACACGAACGTGCCCATTGGTCCAGGTATGGGCCCCTGACCCAGTTGGGATTTGGGGAATCTGAGCTTGGAGTGAGTCCCTCTCGCGTACGTAGCAGCTGTGGGAGAAGAGGCGGCAGTGTTGGCACTGTTTTCCTGCCATAGGAGGGGAGTCCTCGGAGAGGCAGAGAATCCCAGCAGTGCCTCCCCGGTTCCATTCATTCTCGGGTCCAACCGCATCCTTAGCCCTTTCTTCTGTTGTATTACATAGCCTCATACCCGCCAGTAAGTTTCCCTTACCTAAGCAGAAGCTGGATCTCTGTACTCTGCAGCCTAGGGTACTAATTAATACTCAAGCCGATCTCCCCAGATACGTAATGTCATCTGTGTGAAAAGCAATGTGTTCGCTATTGAAGTATTCACAGTTTGACCACTTGAAAGGGGTTTAGAAGAGGATGCTTCTGTTGAGGGAGATGGTCCTAAATTAACAGCCAACAATAGCAGCTACCTCCTTGTGAGTGCTTGCTGTGTGCCTGGTGCTGTTAGCTGAGCAAGGTGGGTTTGATCCAGGTTCATTAAGACCTCAAAGTTCTTAATAACTAAGCTAGATATTCTTAAACTTAAAAAAATTTTTTTGGGGGGCGCCTGGGTGGCTCAGTTAGTTAAGCATCCGACTTCAACTCAGGTCGTGATCTCATGGTCCGTGGGTTTGAGCCCCACGTTGGGCTCTGTGCTGACAGCTCAGAGCCTGAAGCCTGCTTCAGATTGTGTGTCTCCCTCTCTCTCTCTACCCCTCCCCTGATCATGCTGTGTCCGTCTCTCTCAAAAATAAACAATAAACATTAAAAAAGTTTAAGAAATTTTTTAATGTTTATTCATCTTTGAGAGCGAGAATGAGCGGGGGAGGGGCAGAGAGAGAGAATCTGAAGCAGGCTCCAGGCCCCGATGCGGGGCTTGAACTCATGGAGTGTGAGATCATGACCTGAGCTGAAGTCGGACGCTCAACCGACTGAACCACCCAGGCGCCCCTAGATATTCTTAAACTTTTTACTCTAAAGATCCCTAGATGATCTTAAAAATTGAAGACCTCAAAGAATTTTTGTTTTTGTGAGTAAATATCTACATTTACCATAATGGAATGTAAACCAAGAAATTAAAAAGATTAAAAGAACAAAAACCATCACATGTTAACATAAATATTTTTATTAAAAGCCACTATTTTTCAAAACAAAAAAAATTAAAGAGTGGCATGATTTTATACTCTGCATATCTCTTTTATATCTAATAGAAGACAGATGGATTCTCATGCCTGCTTCTTCATTCAGTGTGTTACTTTGGTTGAAGTTTGTAAGGAAAAGCTGGCCTCATACAGACATGTAGTGGAAAAGGAACTTCATGAATCTCCTGTAAGAGTCCAGGAACCCCCAGGAGTCCTCGGACCCTTGTTTGAGAACCGCTACAGTAAACTCGACTTTCTCAGCTGAAGACTACATGATCACCACTGAATTAGTTTTAGAACTGGCAATTCCTTCATCGCCAAGCCTTTTTTGTTTAATCTCTGCCCAACACGGGCGTAAACTCATGACCCCAACCAAGATGGAGTTGCATGCTCTACTGACTGAGCCAGTCAGGCGTCCCCATGGCTAAGACATTTTGAACAAATTACAAAAGATGGTGGTGACAGAGGCAACTTGAATTCTCTTTTTCAATTCCATTCTAAGTGACACCAATTTTCTTTTTTTTTTTAATTTTTTTTTCAACATTTTTTATTTATTTTTGGGACAGAGAGAGACAGAGCATGAACGGGGGAGGGGCAGAGAGAGAGGGAGACACAGAATCGGAAACAGGCTCCAGGCTCCGAGCCATCAGCCCAGAGCCCGATGCGGGGCTCGAACTCACGGACCGCGAGATCGTGACCTGGCTGAAGTCGGACGCTTAACCGACTGCGCCACCCAGGCGCCCCATGTGACACCAATTTTCAACTTGAGCCTACAAATTATTCTTTCGCCAGCCAAAATTACGTATTAGATTTTTTCCGGTTTATTTTTCTAAACTAAGAAGAGAAAGCAACATGTCACACATGGTCAAAGTTAACATTTGTATAGTGGTTTTACATTTTACAAAGCCTCTTTCTGTGCGCATATGATGCCTTTTAGCCGTTCTAAAGGGAAAGGAAGAGCAGAGAGATGACCTACCCAAGGCTGCCATCAGCGAGCGGGCTGTGGATCGGGATCCCTGGTGACCAAGCAGCAGACTCACAGGACAACTCTGCTCTAATGAACAAACATGTCACTTTCAAAAGCTGGCTTTCCAGCCTTTATGTTCACTTTTTTCACATACACAAGAGACAGCATCTATTCTAGAATCCAACTGGATTTTATTTGACACAGAATACAATATGGCTGCAGGAATAGCAAACTGAAAAGACAAAGCAGAAAAGACACAGTTCTATCTAATTTATACTTAAGTAACAGGAGGGCAAGTCATTAAATGAATAACAGAACAGTTGAGCTCGATGGAAGAATTTTCTTTCTAGTGCCCATACCTGAAAGACAAAGTATATTATTTTATTAATTCCTTAGTAATTTCCTGTTTGAGGCTATAAAATCTGCTAAAAACACATGAGGAAATGTGATGAAAACCTTCTCTGCCCCTTTCATTTTGTCCTTTGTAACATTTTACCTACTACCGCCTTCTTTAAAAAAAATTTTTTTTAATGTTTATTATTTATTTTTGAAAGCGAGAGAGACAGAGCACAAGTAGAGGAGGGGTACAGAGAGAGGGAGACATAGAATTCAAAGCAGGATCCAGGCTCTGAGCTGTCAGCACAGAGCCCGACATAGGGCTTGAACCCATGAACCGTGAGATCATGACCTGAGTTGGATGCTTAACCGACTGAGCCACCCAGGTACTCCTACCTACTATCCCCTTCTTAGTGATGGTCCCTCCGTGGGACTCACCTATACCCACCTGACTCTCCCAGTCACCAGATATGCTGGGCAGTATTAGGGAAGCAAGAGGGAAAAGGAGGAGCCAGTGGCTATGAAAGGGAACTGTCCTGTTGGCTCCAGTCAGCGGCTCAGACACCCCTGAGCACTCGGCCTCCCTTCCGCTTGCAGGCTATTTTCACTTCAACTCTGCGAACTCAGGCAAATACAGGGAATAGTCATTGAACAGCCTTCAATTTCAAAATCTATCACCAGGTCCAATTTCCAGCCTGATCACATTCAGAAAGAGAACTGTAGAGAGGTATGGATTTCAGGTAGTTTCTGATTTCCCCAAAAGCCAAAATTTGGCTCTAACAAGATTATAAAAATAAACAGGGCCGGGAAATTTCTTCTATATATAAATGGATTTCTTGAACAAAAATCCTTCCTTGTTGTCTTACTCAATCTTTGTCCTGTTTTTTTTTTTTTTAATGTTTTTTTATTCATTTTTAAGAGAGACAGAGACAGAGTGTGAGCAGGGGAGGGGCAGAGAGAGAGGGAGACACAGAATCCAAAGCAGCTCCAGGCTCTGAGCTGTCAGCGTACAGCCCGATGTGGGGCTTGACCCCACGTACCTTGAAATCATGACCTGAGCAGAAGCTAGATGCTTAACCAACTGAGCCACCCAGGGGCCTCTGTCCTGGTTCTTTCTGAATAGTTAGCCTCTGATTAAAATACTTTGATACATGGGTGGACCCCAGGGCAATGAAATTCTGGGTCATGGCTTCGATCAGCCCAAAGGACTACTAGATCTTTTTTGCATTTCCACAAGAAATCCACTTGAATACTGTCTAGAAAAAAGTTGTGCCAAATTCCATACAGGGTAGAGCTCCAGTGTTTGTTAGTGGACTGGAGAGCAACCCAGAAGTTGTCCATCAGATTAAAGAATGCCGCAACTTGTTTCCTAGGAATTTGTTTTCCCAATGTACCGTTAATACCGTTAACTGCGGGATAAAGTGGTGCTGTCAGAGCCCAACATGAGGAATTCTTCACACACAGCCCCCCCCTTCTAGGCTCAGTCCTGGGAATATTCCATGGGAAACATGGGACAGTTGTGGTCCAAAACGGAATTCGGAGCCTGCTCCAGGGCAGAGCCAGTTATGAAGGCCTCTTCAGAACACAGAAAAGTTCCTTGATAGATATGACTTCATGGTTTTACACAGAATGCAAGCTCCCTAAGGAGGGGGAAGGACTGTCTCATATGTTTTTACATCTTACACATTATGTAGCATACATGCTGAATGAAGAACAATGGTAGGAGTTAAACACTGAGTATTTGACAGGTTTCTTAAAAAATGAACATGCATTGGGTTAGAGTTCCAAAATTCTTTACCAAATAAATAAGTCTAAAAGCAAAATATCTGTACCAATAACGGATTTCTAAACATTTAACAAACTAAAGAATCCCAATTTTTGTTTTATAAATCTCATTATATCCTGTTAATCAAAACTCATGTTTAAATAAAAACCTCCTTTCTCATAAAAAATTTGATAAAGAAAAGGATCAAAAACTCAACAGCAACAAAAAAGGGCAATTCACAGAAAAAGAGGCATAAAAACATGGTAAGTAGCCCAATCTCACTCAAAATTCAGAAAAGGCAACTGAATACTAGTTTTCAACTATCAGACTAGTGAAGGTGGGAAAGTGCCATAATAGAGCGTTGACAGGAAATGGAGAAGGGGGCATTCTGTTGCATTGTTTAGAGGGAGCGTCAATTAGAATGCATTCTTGGGAAAGGAAAATCTGACAATATCAAAAATAAAAAATGGGGGGTGGTGCTTGGGTGGCTTACTTGGGGAAGCATCAACTTTGGCTCAGGTCATGATCTTACGGTTCGTGAGTTCGAGCCTCACGTTGAACTCTGACTTTGTGCTGTTAGTGCAGAGCCCGCTTCAGATCTTCTGTTCCCCTCTCTCTGCATCCCCCCCGACCCCAGCTTGCTGTCTCTCTCTCAAAACTAAATGAACATTAAAAAAAATGTTTTTTAAATAAAAAAATAAAAAATAAAGAAGGTACGCATTCTTTACCCAGAAAGTCCTCTTTTAGGAACTACTGCTACAAATATACACGCACATATTCACAAAGATTCATGTGTAAGGATGTTCATCCCTACATACTAACAGTGAAAAATTTGAAACCCAAATGTCTATCAATGGGGACTGATTAAATAAATTATGGTACGTCGACATAAAAAAATGCAACCATCAGAAAGGATATATGTGGATATAGAAAAACTAACTCTAAAATGTATGAAATGAAAAAGCAAGGTGAATTACTATGTAGGATGCTCATATTTATATTAAAATTATACATGTATATCTACCCGTGTACATGCAAGCATGCGTGTGGATAGTCAGAAGTACTAAGAAGCTGACGGTCAGCTGTGAGACTGGGATTAGGAGTCTAAGGTGGGAAACTAATTTTTTCTGGTATGCCCTCTTGACTATTTGAATTTTAAGAAATCTACCATGTCATGTTTTATTTATATAATAATTTAGTCGATATAACCGTAAATACTATATCAGAATTAATCAGCATGAGATAAACCAATGAAACAGGATCGGTGTATGTAATTCTAGCCCAAAGGAAAGATACCTGACATTGGTGAGCCCCTGGATCCTTATTACGGATGTGATTCTGGAAATATTTAATAGTTAGCAGATTCTCCTATATTCTACTTTCACAGACCCTGGGAGCTGGCACACTCTAGGATGCCACACCTTTGTGCATTTTCCTCACAGATGAGTCCTTGCTTAACCAAAAGTTAGTCTGTAAAACAAGGTATGTTTCATGTGTCCATCTTCTGAGACTATGCGCCCTCCAGCCTGGGGTGAGTCAAAGAAGGGCACGGACCATAAAACCCAGTCTTACAACGTCAAAACAGCCAGAGACACCTACTTTTGGAATTCCCACTCTCTGTTGTCCAACGGACACACCTGCCGTGTTTTGAGCCAGCGAGAGATGCAGTGGAAGTGAAAAGCATGCTGGAAGAAAAGACACATTTTATTAAAAATCATCCTGTGCGGGCTTGGCCATCCACTGATAATGCGTCTCAGGGGCACTGGAGTGGTGACACACGGGGCTGGAGAGCAATGGGAGACAACAACGGGAGGCAAAAGGGCAACAACTGCTTACGCCGTGGTCAGGTACAGGCCATGCTCACTGAAACATCTGTTAAGAATGTTGTAACCACTAAAAGAAGAAACTACTTAGGAAGCACGGTGCATGGTCCACCGGTATGCTCTCTCCCCTTCCCTTAAGGGAAGGTGGAATGTGGCCTCCTGGTCTCATTTGGCTATAAGGGAAGGCTTCCACTTTCCTGTACTTACCTCAGACACAAGCCGGGAGCCCTTGAGCACACGCAGATTTGAAACTTCCCCCTGCGTGGTCCCCAACTGCCCCTCCCCCATCTTGGAGAATGGGAACCCCGGGAGCAGCGTCTTCTCAGCCTGGGGTAGCACGCTGCCACTGCCACCCACCCAGAGCTGAGACAGGCACTTCCCCAATCGTCCCACACCCAGCTCAACTCTGTTCCAAGGACCTCATTTCCAGATTTGTTCAAAGATGTACTGATATTACAATAGCTCAGTACTCAGGAAGCCTTTAAGGGGTGAGGCATGTCCTTTTAAAAAGGAATGAGATAAAAAATTAGGGTAAAAGGAAGCATGATGATGGACCAACTGCATACGAGCAGCTAAAGGAGCATCAAATGGTTTATTTCGTGATCGAGGCAAGAAGTAAAACGGCAAGAATACTAAGAAAGCTGGTAACAGACAGAGAGCTATGAGGCGGCTTTCAGGTTTGGGGGAAAGGAAAAGCTGCACGCAGTGGGTTAATGACATGTAGACACTAACCACACCACCACCGCCTGGACCTTTGCTCTCCTCCCTCTCCGGGAGCAGAGTGGCAAGACAGCAGCAGCAGGTGTGGTTTCCTCTCGTCTGTGAGGGGCTGGCTCAGGTGGGGGACAGGGGAGTAATGTGGGCACCCCAACAAAATAATGAAAACTTTCACAAACTTGACTTAATAGCAGCCTTGAAATCTGGTCAGCAAGGCTACCAAAACATGCATGGAACTTCAAGAAGAGTCACTGAGTGGATTATTATCACGTGCGCTGTCTTCTGATAAAGACAAGAACAGAATTCAGTAACTAAAAGTGGAACCCACAGCTAGTACGCTATGGATGCTCAACAGGACAAATACTTTCCCAGAGTGAGAGCTTTCACGCGATCCCTTTCGCACAACTCCCTAACTCTCACGCAGCTCTTTGTAAAAGAGAACAAAATTTCTAAAAAGCAGAAGGCTGAGGCATTTTTCTCAATGACCAGGTGGCAGGGACACCTAAGAGTACTCAAGACCCCTCTCTCCATGTCCCCCCTCCCCCATCAGGCATCGGGTCCCTGTATGCTGCAGCTACCGCAGAAGATGGAGGGAAAGAGGCTGTGAGGCAGGTGACAGCAATCGCTGGACCACCTGGTCCCAACTTTCTTCCTGTTCATGACCTAAGGTCTGCTCATGGGTATGTTTAGCAGTCTTAAAGTACGCTGACCAGTGCTTTACACTTTACAGAAGATGCTAACACATATCACCTAACTGGAGCCTCAGAGCAATCGGGACAGGTATTATTACCTTCATCGTGCAGACAGGGAAGCGAAACCCAGACAAATCGCGGGACTTGCCAATTCACGGAGCTGGCGAGAAGACCCAGAACTAGAAGCCAGCATTAGTCCGAAGGTTTCTGCCGCACCATGCCAGCTCTCCCTTATGGCAGGCTCCCTGAGCTAGGCTCTCTGTAGCCAAATTTAAGGGCAACTTCACTCCCTTTTCCTTCCACCAAAAAAATAACATGGCTTTTAGTACATGCCTGAATGTCAGGCAGAGCAAGGAACCAGATTATGTTTTCTTTATCCCCATAAACAACAAAGGTGTCCCCTGGCCACTACAGGCTACTGTGAAACTCCTCAAAGGGCCCTGGCAGAATTCAGAAGGTGCACCTCAAGGCACGGGGCTTGGGGGAGCGGGGAGGGGAGAGCCTCAGCCTGATGGGGAAAAGTACTGACAGCTGCCATCTGCTCAGTAACCACCAACACCCCAAATTTGTATTTATATGTATTTATTCAACAAATACTTATGTCTACTATGTGGCAGAAGAAAATCATTTCATCCTGTTTATAACTCTGTGCCTACATGAGGGAGCCCAGGCTTAGGGATGTCAAATACCTTGCTTGGAAGTCACTTAGCAAGTGAGTCCAGGACAGGGAATGGGGGTCTGACTCCAGAGACTCTTAGGCCTGTGCCATGCTGGGAGCTGAAGTTCCTCTGTCCCCTTGGCACAGGAGGCTCGGACAGGACAATTTTAGCTCCCGTGACTAGGACTATATGGCTCTACAGATGAATTTTTAACACATGCTAGAAATAACATATTTGATGCTGTTATCGTTCACAGCTGTCACACCATGGAAGGGTGTACATTCTGTCCAATGATGCTGGACAAAACATTTCTGGCATGAGCCATGTTAAAACAAAATCCTAACTTAGTACATTTGCCATACTTTAAAATACACGCAGTCCCCTGAATATCAATTTATTCACCAAACTTAGTTCCACAAGGTATCTAGCACTTTAAAGAAAAAAAAAAATCTGTTCGGAAGGTAAGGATTTCTACCAACAGGAGAATATTCCAAACACTGCCACAGGCTTTGAAGGCAATTCCCAAAGATGAATCCCCAAAGTGCTAACAAAAGTGGGTCCACTTTATAATTAAGACAATATGGTGCCCCTGCAATAAGTAGTAATTTTTCATCTGTAACAGGTGAATAGTACAAAGATTTAAAATCTTTTTTATTATTTGTATACCTTTTGGGAGAAAGGTGGGCTAGTCATTTTTTTCCTAGTTATTTTCAAGACTGGCAAAGCAGGAAAAGTAGTAATATGTTTACATGCCATGCTGATAGGGAAAGATGTTTCCTTACATTACAGACTCCCCACGCAACAGTGCACTCTTCCGAAGTAGCAGACGCCTGGTTAGCTTGACATTCTATGCCTGCGGGAAGAAGAACGACAGGATCACTGGACCTCAGGAGCAACGACCCTTCAGTCCATAGCAGCCCTCCCTGCACAATTACAAAAGGACATGATTTGGGTGGGGGCGAGGGTGGTACAAACCTGAACAAAATCTCAAGTGGTTAACTAGTTATAATCGTTTTTGAATGAGTACAAAAAAGGGGTGAAGCACAGAAGGCAGAGATGTGACCTAACAGTTTGCTCTGCGATGATTTCCTATCCTTGTTCACAGACTGAGTTATGAAGGAAAAGGTGCATTTTAGTTCTCATCATAATCTGACCTGTCCAAATGAAAGTGATTACTCCTAATTTGGGAAATTTAGTAAATTCTTAAAGCTACCTCGTAATTCTGCCTGTTCTGAGAACTGGCATCTTCTCCCTACTCTCGGCAGATGCTGTCTCGCAGGCCCTCACAACAAGAAGGCATAGCTGGGCAACAAGCTTCAGTCCCTAGAGGGGTCAGGCAGACGTGTGAACTGGGACAGAAGCAAAATAAAGGAGAGAGAAGAGGCCTGTGGCAAACCGTAGCATATGCTATGTGAAAGCAGCAAAACTCAAAAATCTTTAAAACACTGTGAAGCAAAGCAAATCTGTAAGGCCAATGGGTTAGAGATTTGGGGCACACGACTTGGTGATGCTTACTACCTCGGAGGTGATTTTGTCTGGTGACTACATAGAGCAAACTACAGCAAATATACCCAAGTACCAATTTCATAGAAGGGGAAGAGAGGGGAAGTGAAATAGAATACAAATCTGAGATCAAGAACTGATGAGTAAAACTCTACTGGGGATAAATATTCAAGGAACAAGAATTACTAATGTATCATTTGCGGTCTCTGGAGGTGGTAACTAAATGGAGTCTCCCATTTGAAGAGAAAAAAGGTTCAGGAAAGACTGTTTAATAGGAGACAATTACTTCAAACTTCCATCGGTGGAAAACAGTAAAACTGTAGGCAAATAATGCTGAGATTTGAATGGATATATTTGGTCTTAGGGGAAGAGATACACCATATGGGTTTTTCTCCACCCTTCAAAAATATGAAAGGCAAAGGATCTAAAATCACAGAACTTCCTCCTGCTATCCACATTCACCCTAAAGACAGTAACTGGATTTTCCCTCTGATAGGACTGGACAATCTAGGATCTGTGCAGTATATTCAAGGATTTACTGGCGCTGTGACTGCACTACCATATTCAAAAGGAGAGAAAATAAAATCTGATGTTCTTCAAGTTGGATCCTCTCACTTAGATGAGAACAATGTATTATGAAATCAGCTGAATAAGAGGCAAAATTATTTAAATAAATAACAACTGTTTCCAAGTACATTATCATGTTTAAATTTCTCCAGGTCAAGGTATTTTTTTTTTTAAATGTTTTATTTATTTTTGAGACAGAGAGAGACAGAGCATGAACAGGGGAGGGGCAGAGAGAGAGGGAGACACAGAATCCGAAGCAGGCTCCAGGCTCTGAGCTGTCAGCACAGAGCCCGATGTGGGGCTCGAACCCACGAACCGTGAGATCATGACCTGAGCTGAAGTCGGATGCTTAACCGACTGAGCCACCCAGGCGCCCCCAGGTCAAGGTATTTTTAAGGGACTCTGTCTTTCTATGCCAAGTCCAAAGTACTCTTGGTACTTGAATAAGCAAACAAAACCCATTTCTACAGAGAAAATGGGGAGCAAATACGTATGTATTCTTTACCTGACAATTCCTAACAAAGAACAAAAATATATAGGAGGAAGAGGATTGCAATTTAGAATGCCAAAGAAGAATGGATATGGCATGGGAAATTACTAAATATGAGTGTAAAATGTTCTCGAATAGGAATTCTGGAGCTGTTGGTGCAGAGTGAGTATAGGAGTTGAGTAGTTCATTTAAACAGGGAAACTAACTGTTTACTGTCAGCCTAGAGCAGACAATCAAGCAGCACATAATAGGTTCCTGTCATACCCCTGCAAAGGCAGAAGCTTACTGCATGTGATACATAAAGCTTAGGGACTTTTAAACTTCAATACAAGAGCATTACCACCAAAGGACTGCTAGGGAAGCAAAGGCTTCATCTTGGACAGATTTCACATTTTTAAAACAGGCATGGACATGTGGTTTAGGAAGAGGCTAACTTCTCACAGCAAAGGCTGGGTCTAAGCCCTTCTGGACGCCCGTTTCATCTGGAACAAAATTACCTGAGGTAATGGAGAAAATAACACCTAGCAGACTGTGTATTTTTAGAACAACCAAGAAACGGAGCAATGTAAAATAAATACAAAGCTGTAAGAGGGCATGCAGTATCAATTTTGACTCAAAAGAGGAAGTCTTCAGACCAAGAATGCTTTATGGAAGAATCCAACCGGGGCACAGCCATAATCACTCTTATTTATTTACAGCTGTGTATATAATCATTCATTTAATGCCACACTTTATTAGAAAATGGCCATTGCTAAATCAAGATTCTTATTTTCAGCTTTAACAAAAAGTCCTTTTACAAGGATCATAATCCATTTATTTTCTAATGGAAGACAAGCCCAGTTGTAGCTACCAGATTACTCTTTAGTGTTTGTAATAAACAAAAGGGTATGTTTCTTAAGGGTAAAGGCTTGATCTCAGTCACTGTTTTTATCTTATCAAAATGCCCAGGATATGAGTATTCACTGAATGAATAAAAGACGTGACTTGAAAACAGGTTCTTCAGTCTAGAGAATAATCTGATGGTTACTAGAGGGGAGGAGAGTGGGAAGATGAGTTAAATAGGTGATGAGGATTGAGGAGTTTACTTGTCATGATGAGCACAGGGTGATGTATAGAACTGTTGAATCACTATATTGTCACCTGAAACTAACAGAACACTGCGTATTAACTAACTGGAATTAAAATAAAAGACTTAAACATATTTAAAAAAATAATAAACTTCTCAATTAAAAAAAAAAGACATGACTTAAACACACTTTCATAATTTTTTGTTATAAGAGTTCAATATTCTCAGGCACCTGGCTGACTCAGTTGGTAGAGCATGTGACCCTTAATCTCAGGGTCATGAGTTCAAGACCCACATTAGGTATGGAGCTTACTTAAGAAAAAAAAAAAAAAGAGTTTCATATTCTACTGCTTCATCTAACATTTAAAATAAATGATGAAGCCAGTAGGTATCTAACTGAAGACCTACACTGATCCCTCAAATGTTCCACTCTAAGTCAGAATATCAGTGGCCTTTGTCTGTTGTGGTCCTCCCAAGAAGTACATTCTCTTGCATCCAGAAAGACACAAAATGACTTAAATATAGAAAAAAAACAAAAACCAAAAACAGTGTTATTTGAAATCATTAACTATTTATAGAAGAGAGCCCAAAGAAAATAAAATTTGCTTTGGGCACAACTACTTGTGAAAATGCACAGCAACAAAATTGGCAAACATATAATCAAAGACCCCACCCAAACACATTTAAAACTGTGCATGTGTTTCTCCGTGATGGGTTCCTTCTATCTATATTAAACATCATGGTAGCTGCTATCTACTGTTGTGTGAGAAGGTAAACAGGGTCAAAACTCAAAGAAACCAAGGGCAATAAACTACCACACATGTTACTTGACTGGTGCTTTCCAAGTTGCAACAATCACACACTATTCCCCTACTTTGTATTTTTATTATTCATAGAGCAAGTATTTAGTGAGAACCTATTATGTACTGGACACTATGCTAGATGCTGCGATTTAGCAGTAAATGATCAAGAACTAACTAAATTAAATAGCTACTACAAAGGAAACTATAGGAGGTGGTTGGAATATTATCAGAACTGTCGTAGCCTGTGTATATGTAAGTATGGTTAGGAAAACATTTCTGAGCAAGTTTAAGGGGAGATCTAAAGACCAACTATGGATTAGTTCTGCATTTCCCAATAAAGTAACCGCTAGCTTCATGTGGCTACTGAACACTTGATATGTGGCTAGTCTGAAATGAGATGTGCTCGAAGTGTAAAATACATTTCAAAGACTTAGTACCAAAAAAAAAAAAAAAAAGTAAAATAGTTCACTTTGAAATATTACTTATATATTGAAATGAAAATATTCTGGATATAGCAGGATAAATAAGTACAAATCATCTGTTTCTTTTTATTTTAATGTGGGTACCAGAAACTTTTAAATTATGTATGTACTTGGCATTTGCGGCTCATATTTAGACTGGAGACTAACGGGTTAGACAAAGGTAGTGGGGAGAAGAGGGAGAATATTCCAGGCAGAGGGAACAGGATATGTAAGGGCTCTAAAAGAGAGCATGGACACTTCAAGAATGAAAAGTAAGCCAGAGAAACTACCATAGTGAGCAGGAGAGTGGTACAAGATGAAGCCGGAGACGAGGTGAGTGATTTTCAAACTCTAAGTGCCTATAATTTCAACTCGAGAAAGTTGAAATTTCTTTGCTTGTATCAGATCTCACTAACAGACCATTTTAGTACCTGGATGAAAAAGTAACCTCGGCTGTTCCTGACATGATCAATATTCTCGCTCCTATTACTATAAGGATACTTAGCCCATCAACAGCTATAATCTAATCCACCATGTATTGGCTACTATGTGTGATGGAATCTGTAGGAGATTTAAACAGAATTTCTTTAGTGCAATTAGTTGCCTATTTAGATGTTGGCAGCAATGTTCTCTAAACTTTGGGGCTAACATTGAATTCCTTACTTCTTTGGCTTCTTTTCTTTATAAATCTTGCCAAGCAAAAACTAGCTTTGATAGAATATTTTAGCTCAAAGTTTATTTTCTCCCTTTCACTATTTTTGCCTTTGAGTCTGGGTATGAGATCGGAAATATAGAGGAATAATCTACAGTGTCTCTGTGTCCACAATTCATTCTAAATGTGTGCTTGCCATCTTTAGATTGAGTAGATTTATTCTGAGAGATGAGTATGCCTCCAGGATATCGTTAAATCTACTCTATTTCAAACCTACCAATGGACTAGATGCAGAAGACACCAAGTGTTCTGACTGTGCTTTATATCTCCTTGTGAAGAAAAAAACTGGGCACATCAAGATAGGCACAATCTCTGTAACCTTCTCAATCTCCTCCCATCCTCCTCCAATTACTTACAAAGATCCATGATGTGGTTCCTGCAGATGGCACAGTTATCAACCACAATATCCCAGGCCCAGAGAGCTACTGCATTCCACTGCAAAGAGAAAAAGGGGGGAACAATACACTCTCCTTGTAACACAGGCACGCACACTCTTAGGATTGCACACTGCGGCTGCAGTTAACCCAGAGCCACAAAGACCACCAAACACAAGAGTTTGGGGACATTACATTACTCTTATTTTATCAGAGGGCAACAGCAGGCTACACGTATGCTCACCCGTTCTCCAAAAGGTTGAGTATATGAACACAGAAATTAAGGAGTCATCTTTATTTTTTCCTACAGCTTAAAATAATTTAATCGACAATATCAATGTAAGAGATGAGGAATAATTTTTAAGTGCCTGTTTTAGGTTTAATAAGCCCAAACTCGAATTTCTGTACAGGTTTCTCCTGAAGAGCTCAATTTCTGCATAGATCAGTATCTGCTTTTCAAGGCAACTTTGCAAGCATGAGGAGGGAGGTGAAAGCTAGGAACAGAATGAACTAAGATGATGATTGGATCATAAAATGGGTAATCGTGGGATAAGCTGGATAACTAATTACCCAGTGTCAGTACACAGAACAAGGTCATCACTTAAATCTCACAAGATTATTTCACAACGAACTCTAGAATTCACGAGAATTTTGTCTAGGTCCAACCGTCAAATAAACTGATGTTCTCACCGCTTACATGCTCAGACTCATATTTACTTAAGATAATTCCAATCAAGAGTTTATCTAAAAGCACTATTTAAGTAATTCAACCTTTTGGTTTCTGCAATTATAAAGATTCCCAAACTCCCTTTTCATCCACTAATTTGGTGCCACTTCCAAAACCTTCAGCTCTTTCAAACCCAATTCTGTGTCTAGTTAAACTTCTCCAGCACTTTTCAGCCGACACCTTCAACTTGAAGGGAAGAAAAAAAAAAACCCTATTTCTATTCTTCAATATGGCTGCTGGCTGTAACTGAGCATGCAGTGCCCACAATGAAACACCAAAAAGCACTGGGAGGGGGAATATTGTCAGTGTTCAGCCAGATGTTCCAGGAATAACATTTTCCCTATTTCAGAGTCTTCATTTGAACAGATTTATTTTATATTATGTGGGAATCGGTACTTTTCTCCCCAACTGTTGGCAAACCCACTGTAAGGCATTTCATGCAAAAAGACACGTTCCACGTTTTTGCTTCCCCACTTTCACCCGGTCGTTCGCCACTAGTACTCAACCCTTCCTAAATGACACAACGTTTGGGCTCGCATTTTCTAACAGATTCCACCATGCTTTTTTTTTTTTTTTTTTTTTTTTTTTTGGACAGAGGGATTCTGGATTATCACCACAGGACTGGGGCGGCTGTATGACTAACCAACAGACCTCTTAGAAGAACCAAGAGTTGTTAGACTGTCGACACTTTAACTCGGAGGGGACGAAGGCTAGAGAGAGGGTTAAGGGAGGCCTCGATTAGTCGAGGAACGGTTTGGGGTCCCTCAGAGTCAGAGAGACCCCGAGCTTCGGGAAGGGGCGGGGCAAGGAGATCACCAGCCGGGCTCCTCAGAGGCCTCCAATGCGGTAGGAACTCAGGTCCCGGCTTTCGCCGCACTGCCCCCATCCTCCACCCACCGCATCGCTCCGACTCCCCCTTCTATCCACCCCACCCACTCCTCCCCACCCCTCCACCCCTCCCCACCCCTCCACCCCTCCAGTGACAGCTCAGGCGCTTGGCTCCCTTAGCCAAGTCGCAACCCCGAGCATCTCAATAAGCACATCCGTGATTGGTCCCTCAGACCCCAGGCGAAACCAATACTGCCATTGGCAGTGGGCCGCAGTCACGCCGATCAACTCTAAGACCCGCCCCCCAGCTTCCTTTTCTGGTACCCGGTCCCAGGAACGCCCTGCGATGAAGCCCTTTCCTCCGCGCCTTGGTCATCCTCGGGCCTGCCAGCCAGATCCGCGCCTCTCTAGCTTCCCTGAGGAAGGCGCTGGCGAGACCCAACCTTTTTCACTTCAAAGCGCTTCTTGCCCGCGCCGCTGTTGGTGCCGCTCGGGGTATCCACATCCATCGCTGCCGCCATTTTGGAAACACACGGTCTGTCGTCCGGCCACTGCGCCTGCGCATCAGCGCACGCCTGGCTCTCCCCCCTCACCCCCCCTCCCGCCCTG
Organism: Puma concolor; assembly: GCF_028749965.1. Classification (NCBI taxonomy): domain Eukaryota; kingdom Metazoa; phylum Chordata; class Mammalia; order Carnivora; family Felidae; genus Puma; species Puma concolor. The sequence goes on from NC_141673.1 coordinate 7,983,393, forward strand.
GCGCCTCCTCCCGCACCCCTCCCCTTACTGGCGCGCGAGGGGCGTGTGGGGGCGGAGTATGTGGCCACGCCCCTTAAAGGCGCTGGCGCAGGTCCCTCCCTCCCCTCCCACCCCCCGGCCCCTGCGTCGGCTGTGGAAGAGGCGGTGGCTGGGGCGGGGCCGGGCGGGGTCGAGCCGACGTGCTCGAGAGGGCTAGAAGCGCTCGAGAGACTACCTCTCGTCGTCTTCCCGCGGGAAGCCCCCGGCCACACTCCCTCAGCTGGGGCGGCGGCCGCTTCCTCCGCTTCGGCCGCGACCTGCCGCCCCGGCCCCGCCCCGGCTTCCCCGCCGCCGCAGCGCTCCAGTGCCGGCTGGTGTTCCGCAGCGTTCCGCCGGGGAAGGGTCGAGGGTGGGCGCCCCGCCTTCTGCTGCCGAAACCGGGACCCCGTGGTGTCGCAGGTCCCGACCCACTTCCGAGCCAGGCCCGACGTGCAGCCTCCCTGGGAGAGTCGGGCCCAGGCACCGTTTGGTTCCTGATTCCAGTTCGGGAAATGCTCAGGCTTCGACGGGGAGACGGGATCTCCCCGAATGACCTGTCCAGGGCCCCACTGTGCAGGCATTCTCCAGTCCTGCCTTAACCTGCCCACCCGAAAAAGGCGGAGGAGGCTTAGGAGCCTGGGAGATGCCATCTCCAGCCTGCCCGAAACGCCAGTCCGTGCTAGAATGGCCTTTGGTTCAAGTACACGGTTTCAACTTCACACACTTGAGCACATCTCTCCCATTCCTCAGTTGGTCATCTAACAATGGGGACTTTTCTCCCTGTTTTCGGTCCTCTTTCGGCTTCTTGCTCTGTAGTCACAACTGCAGTCGCTGTACGTCTTGAATTGTGTGTGTGTGTGTGTGTGTGTGTGAGACATTTGATCATTTATTCTTTTTTTTTTTAATTTTTTTTTTCAACGTTTATTTATTTATTTGGGACAGAGAGAGACAGAGCATGAACGGGGGAGGGGCAGAGAGAGAGGGAGACACAGAATCAGAAACAGGCTCCAGGCTCCGAGCCATCAGCCCAGAGCCCGACGCGGGGCTCGAACTCACAGACCGCGAGATCGTGACCTGGCTGAAGTCGGACGCTTAACCCACTGCGCCACCCAGGCGCCCCTGATCATTTATTCTTACGGGACCTTCCTTTATATCCAAAGCACCTGTACTTTACCTCACCTTCCCATTTCTAGACCCAGCCCCTCCTTTTAGAATCTCTAACCATGCAGAGGTACGACTCCGCTAGATCCCTCTTAAATCTTGTATTGGCTTATTTGAAATCTCACATTTTCTCTTAAAAGAAAATTGGAAGGTAATAAAATGTGTTGACTGCATTGCCAAACCGGAAGGACTGTGATTTGTTTCCTTGTCTTAGTCATAAACAGGAACAACAAATCTGTGAAAACCATAGCTTTAGCCAGACTCGGAAAGAGAAAAATTGTGTGAGACCTTAAAACATTATAGGAACCCTACAAAGTTTTTCTTAGCCCAAGTTTTGTTAGAGTGATAATTCCATGTTGAGATTTCTATCATCTAATTTATTGTGTTCTCAAAGGCCCCTGCGGAATATGATAAACCCATAGTAAATTAAGGTATTGAGGGCATATTTATCCTTCATTAAATGAATTCATTGAGTATGTACAAGGTTCTTTTATAAATGGGAGAGACATGGTGATGAAGGAGTCAAACAAATTTCTAGTAGGAAAATAATACACAGGTAAATACATTAAAAAAAAAACAGGAAATGCTATTAAGGAGACAAAACAAGGTCATGAAATTGAGGGGAAACGGAGACAACATTAAATTGGGTGATTAGGAAAGGCCTCTATGAGGAGTGACATTTCAGCTGACGTCCTTACAAGGGCCTAAAAGATCCTGCATGATCTGTTATCCATTCATTTAATATGTTTTCTTCATAAAAAAAAAAAAAAAAGGTACATTTACTAACTCATTGGATTTATTGTTGTGTGTGTCCTCACCAAGAGAGGGGATTTGTTGTTGTTGTTGTTTTGTTTATTGGTAACAATACAGTGTGGGTAGGGTCAGCATGTGTTGAGAGAACAAATTTGAAGCTTATCAAGCAAGGAGAGTGTGGTAAGAGATGTCAGACAGACGGGCAGAGAGAGAGGCCAGATCACAGGTAGGGATCTTATTTGCAGATGTTCTGGGAAGTTGTTGGATGGTTTAAATTAGGGGAAGGGACTAACACTGCCATAGAGACGGTGACATGGTGACAAAGAGAGTGATAAAAATGGGTCTGTAATGTGCAAGAGTCCATTGTTCACATCTTCCCAATTCTGTATTTAGCAATTTCACATTAGTAGCTTGAAATTGGCCATAATAGTAGTATTTACACCATGAAAATGGGCAAATGCTGCATATCAGGGTTTCCTACTCCCCAATTTGGTTATTAAACATTTACCACTGATAGGGGCCAGGTCATGCAGGATTGTTCAGTAGACCTGTGCAAAGGGTTTTGGTCCTTATCCTTAGTGATGGGAAGCCATTGAAAGAATTTAACCAGTGACTCACATGGTCGGATGTGCACTTTTAAAAAGCGCTAGGCAGGGCTTCCACTTCTGGGAAGATGGAGTAGACATGCTTTTCCTTATTTTTCTCACATACAGTTGAAATCCCTGAACAGGATATATTTTTTATTTATTTTGTTTCATGAAAAAAAATTTGTATAAATTAACCCATTTATCATAGGCTAGCAATGTTTCAAATGGTGGCGCTTCTACTGGTCTTTCAACTCCTCCAGTCCTCTGATGGCTAACTGTACTGTGACAGAAGTGGTGTTGTAGGAAGAGACACCACCCGCTATGGTTTTCATGCAGGAACCGCAATGCCAGATCCCCACAGCTTGTCTTTTCATCTTGGTTTTGCCACAGAAGGAGCAAGTGTACTTGGCGTGCTGGCTTATTTCAGTCTTCTTCACCATTTTCCTGAGGGAGGCACCATAATGCGTCCAGTATTTACCGACAGTTCTGACCTTCTTGGTGCGTTTAGCCATGTCGCCCTATGGAAAAAAAATGTTAATGTTTATTTATTTAGTTTGTGTGAGAGAGAGAGCGTGAGAGAGCATGCATGAGCAAGTGGAGGAGGGGCAGAGAGATAGGGAGAGAGAGAATCCCAAGCAGTCTCTGCACTGTCAGCACAGAGCCCCATGCTGGGGTTCATCCCAAGAACCATGAGATCATGACCTGAGCCGATATCAAGTGTCAGATGATTTTTTTTTTTAATTTTTTTTTTTCAATGTTTATTTATTTTTGGGACAGAGAGAGACAGAGCATGAACGGGGGAGGGGCAGAGAGAGAGGGAGACACAGAATCGGAAACAGGCTCCAGGCTCTGAGCCATCAGCCCAGAGCCTGATGCGGGGCTCGAACTCACGGACCGCGAGATCGTGACCTGGCTGAAGTCGGACGCTTAACCGACTGCGCCACCCAGGCGCCCCAAGTGTCAGATGATTAACTGCTTGAGCCACCCAGGAGCCCCCAGGATATTTTATACACACACACACACACACACACACACACATTGTTTGTTTGTTTGTTTGTTTAAATAATAAGACTCCAAGAGATGGAAAGAAGAAGGCAGACCAGTTAGGGACCTCAGAACTTGAGGAATGACATGGTAGTGAGGTTCCCTGGGTTTTCTTCTTACCTCCTCTATCCCATACTTGGAGCTGAAGAATCTGGCAACCAGAAATAACAGTGAGTACAGACAAATAAGAAAGAAAGAGGGGCGCCTGGGTGGCTCAGTCGGTTACGTGTCCAACTTCCACTCAGGTCATGGTCTCGTGGTTCATGGGTTTGAGTCCTGCATCAGGCTCTGTGCTGACAGCTCGGAGCCTGGAGCCTGCTTCAGATTCTGTGTCTCCCCCTGTCTCTGCCCCTCCCCTGCTTATGCTCTGCCTCTCTCTCTCTCTCTCTCTCTCTCTCTCAAAAATGAATAAATATTTTTAAAAAATTAAAAAACAGAGAAGAAACAAGGCTGTTTTCACTAGCAAAGAGAAAACTTTTAGACAATAACTGCTTTACTCCATTCAAACAACACAGAAAAAAATGTGGCCCCATTCCCACCTATGCCAGCAAAGTTGAATGGGCAGCTGGTCTGTACAGCTTGCAGGTTTTTAACCAGGTGCCCCAACACCTATGCTAGTGTGGTGTAGGTCAGTTAAGGAGTTGGAACATTCCTCCCTTCTTGCTGATAATGAGTTCCCTTAACCCTGTTGTGTAAGACAGGACCATGACAAGGTCTGGACATCCACTCCAACCCAAGTATTGAGGCAACCCTCCTCTCTCTCCCTGCTGGGCTGGTGTTGGAGGAGGCTAGTGGAGAGTCAGGACTTTCACCATCACTCCATAATGATGAAGGTGCCCTCACTGCAGTGTCAGTGGAGACCATGTAGGGAGCTCCCACCCCCACCCCTGGGTGTTAAGGGGAACTAAGTGGGGAAACTGGACTTCTACCTCCATCCTCCCCTGCTGCACTGATGTCAAAAAAAGCCAATTAGAGTAGAAAGTTTAAATAAAATCCAGAGTCTCGTAATAGAAAGATGTCCAGTTTCAGTTGAAAAATCGCTCAACTTACCAAGAACTGCGAGATCTCAAAGTGAATGAAAAGGCTATCAATAGACACCAACACCAAGATGATAGAGGTGTTAGAATTCTCTGACAAAGATTTAAAATCAGCAATGATAAAAAGTTTTCAGCAAGCAATTACAAGCTTTAAACAAGTGGGAAGATAGACTTAACAGAAAACAAAACAAAAAAAAAAGAAGACCCAAATGGAAAGTTTTCAACAGAAAAATGTAATAACTGAAATAAATATCTCAGTGGATGGGTTCAACAACAGAATGAAAATGATGGGGAAAATAATCACTGAACTGGAAGATAGCACAATGGAAATTACCTAATCTAAACAAGAGAAAAGAAAATGGTCTGAAAATCAAAACAAAAACAAAAAGCCCACAAAAACCAAAACCAAATAAACAAAACCCTCCAGAGCCTGAGACCTGTGGGACTATCTCAAAAGACTTAATGTTTGTGTCATCAGAAGAAAGGACAAAGAGAGCCAGGCTTAAAAAGTAATTGGTGAAATAATGGCTGAATACTTCTCCTATTTGGCAAGAAACATAAAAGCCTATAGATTCAAGAAAGTGAGTAAACCTTAAACAGGATAAACCCAAAGAAATTCTTGCTAAGAAATATCACAATTTAACTTCTGTAAACTAAAAACAAAAAATCTTGAAATCAGCCAGAGAAAATAACAACTTGCCTATTGAGGAAAAATAATTTGAATGACCGCATGTTCTTCATCAGAAACCATGGAGTTCGGAAAGAAATAGCAATATAGCTTGAATTACAGGGGGAAAAATAACAACTGTCAACACAGAATCCTATACCCAATGAAAATATCCTTCAGCAATGAAGGACAATCAAGACATTCTAAGATGAAGGAAAACTAGAGAGTTTGTCACTGTAGACCTACTTAAAAAAAAATGGATAGAGGAAGTTCTCTAAACAGAAAGGAAACAATAAAACAAGGAACCTGGGACCATTAGGAAGAAGGAAGAACACAGTAAGCAAAACAGGAGTAAATACAATAGGCTTTTCTTAAGCTTTCTAAATCATGCTTGACAGTTTGAGTAAAAGCTATAGTCTTGTGGGGTGTGTGGCTGGCTCAGTTGGTAGAATGTGCCACTCTTGATCTCAGGGTTGTGAGTTTAAGCCCCATAATGGGCATGCAGCTCACCTAAAAAGTCAACTGGATTTAATAAAACTTAAAAAATATTTTTAAAATATAGTCTTTTGTGGTTCTAAATATATGTGGATAAAATATTTAAGAAAATTATATGGGGTGCCGGGGTAGCTCAGTCAGTTAAGTGTCTGACTCTTTATTTATTTTTTATATTTATTTTAGTGTTTATTCATTTTTGAGAGAGACAGAGTGAAAGAGGGGGAGGGGCGGAGAGAGAGGGAGACACAGAATCCGAAGCAGGCTCCAGGCTCTGAGCTGTCAGCACAGAGCCCAAAGCAGGGCTCAAACTCATAGACTGCAAGATCATGACCTGAGCCAAAGTTGGATACTTAACCAACTGAGCCACCCAGGTGCCCCATTAAGTGTCTGACTCTTGATCTCAGCTCAGGTCCTGATCTCAGGGTCATGAGTTTAAGCCCCGCTCTGGGCTCTGCACTGGGCATGAAGCCTAAAAAAAAAAAAAAAAAAAAAAAAAAAAAAAAAAAAAAAAAAAGGAAAGGAAAGAAAAAAGAAAATAAAAAAAAAAGAAAAAGAAAATTATGTTATAAAATGGGAAGAGTAAATGGACATAGAGGGAGGTAAGGTATCTGTACTTCACTCAAATTGGTAAAATGATGACATCAGTGGGCTGTCATAAGTTATGTATATATGTAAGACTTAGAATAACCACTTAAAAATATACAAAGAGATACACTCAAAAACAGTATAGATACATAAAAATGGAATTCTAAAAAATGTTTAAGTAATCCATAGGAAGGCAGGAAAACGAAAACAGTAATGAAAACCAGAACAAACAGAAAACAAAAAATAAAACAATAGAATTCTTACCATATCAATAATTACATTAAGTGTAAATGATCTGAGAATATCAATTAAGAGAGTTTGCAGAGTGGATTTTAAAACATAGCTTAGTATATGCTGTCTACAATATACTCACTTCAAATGATATAAGCAGGGTCCAAGTAAAGGATGGAAAAAGTTTTGCAAACATTAATCAAAGGAAAGCAGGATATATTAATATTAGATAAAGTAGACTTTGATTTTTTTTAATGTTTTATTTTATATTTAAGAGAGAGAGAGTGTGAGCAGGGGAGAGGCAGAGAGACAGAGACAGAATCCAAAGCAGGCTCCAAGCTCCGAGCTGTCGGAGTAGAGCCTGATGTGGGGTTTGAACCCACGAGAAGTGAGATCATGACCTGGGCCAAAGTCAGACACTCAACCCACTGAGCCACCCTGGCACCCCTAAAGTAGACTTTGGAGTAAAGAAAATTACCAGAGAGGGGAATGTTACATAATGCTAAAAAAGTGAATCCTCCAAGAAGACATAGCAATCCCAAATGTTTATGCACCAAAAAATGTGCTGCAAAGCATGTGAAGCAAAAGCTGATAGACCTGGAAATAGAAATCAACAAATGTACCATCACAGTTGGAGATTTCAACACCTCTCTCACAACAATGGGTAGAACAACTAGGCAGAAAATCAGCAAGAATATAGAAGAACTCAACAATATTGTCAACCAACAGGATCTAATCAACATTTTATTTATTTTTATTCATATATATAATTTGTCAAGTTAGCTAACTAATCAACATTTTAAAAACATTCCATCCAGGGGTACTTTGCTGGCTAAGTCAGTGGAGCATGTGATTCTTGATCTCAAGGTCATGAGTTCAAGTGCCATGTTGGGCATGGAGCTTACTTAAAAATAAATAAATAAATAAAAATAACACAAACATTCCATGCAATAACAGCAGCATACATATTCTTTTAAAAGGGCCGTGGGTGAGGCACCTGGGTGGCTCAGCTGGTTAAGTGTCTGACTCTTGACTTTGGCTGAGGTCATGATCTCACAGTTTGTGAGTTCAAGCCCCGAATCAGGCTCTCTTTGGTCAGTGCAGAGCCCACTTTGGATCCTCTCTTCCCCTCTCTCTCTGCCCCTCTTCCACTTGTTTTCTCTCTCTCTGTCTCCTTCTCTGTCTCTCTCAAAAATAAATGAACATTTAAAAAAATTTTAAAGAATTGAAATCTCAGTGTTTTCTCCAACCAAAATGAAATCAAACTAGAAAGTCAATAACAGAAAGATAACAGGAAATTCTCCAAACACCTTGACACTAAACAGCACATTTCTATTATTTTTTTAATCTTTATTTTTGAGAGAAAGAGAGAGAGACGGTGAGAGTGGGGAAGGAACAGAGAGAGAGGGAGACACAGAATCTGAAGCAGACTCCAGGCTTCAAGCTGTCAGCACAGAGCCCGATGCAGGGCTTGAACTCACAAACTGCCAGTTCATGACCTGAGCTGCAGTCAGATGCTCAACTGACTGAGCCATCCAGATGCCCCTAAACAGCACTTTTCTAAATAATCTGTAGGTGAAAGATGAAATCTTAAGGGAAATAAAAAAATAATGTTGAACTGAAAGAAAATGAAAACAACATATCAATCAAAATTTGTGGGACCCTAAATCAGGGCTGAAAGGGAAAATTTTAGCACTAAATGTACAGTTTATTATCTTTTAAAAATTTTTACTGCTTATTTTTGAGAAAGACGGAGTGTGAGTGGGGGAGGGGCAGAGAGAGGGTGACACAGAATCTGAAGCAAGCTCCAGGCTCTGAGCTGTCAGCACAGGACCTAATGCAGGGCTCAAACTCGTGAACCAGCTGATCACGACCTGAGCGGAAGTCGGATACTTAACTGACTGAGCCACCCAGGCGCCTCCTATATGTATGCTTTAGAAAAGAGGAAAAGAATGACCTAAGTTCCCACTTTGAGAACCTAGGGGGGAAAAAAAAAAACAACAAAGCAAGCAGAATGAAAGAAATAATAAAGATACGAGCAGAAATCAATGAAATTGAAAACAGAAAATCAATTAAACAAAAAACTGATCCTTTGCAAAGATTAAAATTGACATGCTTCTGGCAAGACTGACAAAGATAAAAGGGAGAAGATACAAATTACCAATGTCAGGAATGAAACAGGAGATATCACTACATATACTACATGAAAGGATCATAGGGCAATACCACAGACTCTACACAAACTTAACAACTTAGACAAAATAGATCACTTCCTCCAAAAACACAAATTACTACAACTCATCCAATGTAAAATAGATAGTTTGAATATCCGTATAACCAATAAGGCAACTTAATGTATAATTTTAAAGCTTCCAAAAGAGAAATATCCAGGTTCAGATGGTTTCACTGGAGAATTCTCCACGTGAGTAAAGAAGAATTAAAGCCAGTTCTACACAATCTCTTCCAGAAAATAGAAGAACACTTTCCAATTCATTTTCTAAAGTCAGTTTTATCCTAATAACAAAAGCAGACAAAGGCAATATAAAAAAAGAAAACTGCAGACCCATAACTCTCATGAATACAGACACAAAAATTCTTAGTAAAATATTAGCATATAGAATCTAGCAATATATAAAAAAGTATTACTCACCATGCCTAAGTGGCGTTTATTCCGGGGATGCAAGTCTGGTTCAATATTTAAAAATCAATCAATGGATGGGGCTCCTGGGTGACTCAGTCAGTTAAGTGTCCAACTCTTGATTTGATTTGGGTCATGATGTCTGGTTCATGAGATAAAGCCCTGAACCCGGCTCTGTGCTGACAGTGTGGAGCCTGCTTGGGATTCTCTCTTTCCCTCTCTCTCTCTGCCTCTCCCACCCCCCTCAAAAATAAATATTAAAAAAAAAAAATCAATCAGGGGCACCTAGGGTAGCTCAGTCGGTTAAGTGTCCGACTTTGGCTCAGGTTATGATCTCATGGTTCATGAGTTGGAGCCCCCATCAGGCTCTCTGCTGTCAGTACAGAGCCTGCTTCAACTCTTCTGTCCCTCTCTCTCTCTCTCTCTGCACCCCCCACTGGTTCTCTGTCTCTATCTCTCTCAATATAATAAACTTAAAAAAAATCAATCAGTGGATTCTGCCATATTATTGGGCTCAAGAAGAAAAATCACACAGTCATATCAATAGATACAGGAAAACATTTGACAAAATTCAACACCCATTTATGATAAAAACTCTCAGAAAAGTAGGAATAGAGAACTTTCTGAACTTGATAAAAAGCTTCTACCAAAAACCTACAGCTAACATTATACTTAATGTTAGCAAAATTCTGAATGCTTTCCTCTTAAAATTGGAAACAAGGCAAGGATGACCTCTTTTATCACTCTTATTGAGTATAACCCTGGAACTTGCAGCCAGTGTAATAAGGCAGTAAAAAAGGCAGTAAAAGGCATACAGCCATACAGAATGAAAACAAAGAAATAAAACCATCCCATTTTTAGATAACATATTTAGAAAATCTAAAAGAATCTTAAAAAAAAAAAACACTTAGAACTACTTTTGTAAGAATAGCAAGGTCACAGGATACAAGTTAAACATACAAAAAGTAATTGTTTTGTGTCTACTAGCTATGAACATGTGGCCATAGAAATTTAAAATAATATGCTATTTATAATCATCAAGAAAATTAAATAATTAGATATAAATCTAATAAAACATGTATAGGACTTGTAAGACTAAAATGATACAACACTGGGCACCTGGTTGGCTCAGTCACTTGAGTGTCTGGCTCTTGATTTCAGCTCAGGTTATGATCCTAGGGTCATGGGATTGAGCCCTGCATTGGGCTCCAGGCTCAGCACGGAGCCTGCCTAGGATTCTCTCTCTCTCTTTTTCTCCCTCTGTCCCTCTCCCCCACTCTCTCTCTTTCTCTCAAAGAAAAAAGAAAGAAAGAAAAAAATGACACAACACTGATGAGAGAAAATCTTTTTAAGTTTTTTTTTTTTTTTTAATAAATGGAGAGATAAAACATATTCATGGATTGGGAGGTTCAACATAGAAAAGATGTCTATTTTCATCAAATTGATATACAGCTTAACACAATTCCTATAAAAGCCCTAGCAGGTTTTTTGTAGTTACCATAAAATTATTCTAAAATTTATATGGAGGGGTTCCTGGGTTTCTCAGTCAGTAGAGCATTGGACTGTTGATCTCAAGGTGGGGAGTTTAATCCCCACATTGGGCATGGAGCCTATTTAAAAATAATAAATAAATAAATAAATAAATAAATAAATAAATAAATAAAATTTATATGGAAAGACAAAGGAACTAGAATAGCTAAAACACTTTTGAGATGGAGAAGTACAGTGGAGTCACTTTTTTTGCTTTCAAGACTCATCATAGACCTACAGTAATCAAGACTCTGTGGTAGTGGTGGAGGAACAGACACAGAGATTAATGGACTGAACAGAGAACCTGGGAAAAGACCCGCTCAAACATACCCAACTAAATGCTGACAAAGGCACAGAAGCAATTTAATGGAAGAAAGAGCATTTTCAATAAACAGTGCTGGAGCAAATGGACATTCATAGACAAAACAAAACAAGCAACCATTTGAACCATTCTCACACCTTACACAAAAATTAACCTGTATCATGAACTTAGATGTAAGACATAAAACTGTACAACTTTTAGAATAAAACATAGGAGAAAATGTGCAGGGTTTAGGGCCAGTTCTTATGTTTGACACCAAAGCATGATCCATAAAGGGAACAATTGATAAATGGGACTTCATCAGAATTACAAACTTTTGCTCCATAAAAGATGTTGTTAAGAGGATGAAAAGACAAACTACAGAGTGGGAAAAAGTATTTGCAAACCACATATCCAACAAAACATAGAAGGAACTCTTAAAACTAAGAACCAAACAATCCAATTGGAAAATAGGCAAAAGACACGAAGAGATATATGTATTTTTTGAATGTTTGTTTATTTTGAAAGAGAGAGATTGCAAGTGGGGGAGGGCAGAGGGAGAGAAAGAGAATCCCAAGCAGGCCCTGCACTGTCAGCACAGAGCCCGACGTGGGGCTTAATCTCACAAACTATGAGATCATGACCTGAATCCGAAAGCAAGAGTCAGACGCTTACATCGACTGAAACACCCAGGTGCCCCAACAAAGAAATATTTCACCAAAGAGGACATACAGATGGCAAATAAGCACATGAAGAGATATTCAACGTCATTACCCAATAGATAAATGCAAATTAAATCCACAATGAGTTATCACTATACACCTATCAGAATGGCTAAAATTAAAAACTGTGACAACATGAAATGTTGGCAGGAATGCAGAGAAACCAGATCACTCATACACTGCAGGTAGGAATGAACAATGGTACAGTACCCTGCAAAACACTTTGGTAGTATCTTTATTCAATTTTTTTGTCCAAAAGAAAATTTATTACTTATTTATAATAGCCTCTCATGCTTTTAGAATTTCTTGCCAGATGCCTCCGGAGCAGGTGCTTTCTGGGCTGGAGTTTTCTGATCCTTCTGAGCCTTTGGAGGCACCGCCTTCTGGACTTGCAGCTTTCCGAGCAGGAAGCTTCTGGACGGGAGCCTTCTTGCCTGCAGCGGCCATCTTTTTTTTTTTTTTTTTTTTTTTTCCTGGAATCTTTGCAGCAGCTCCTTTTTTGGGAGAAGCTTTCAGGAGAGCTGCTTTTTGTAGCTTCCTAACTTCAAGCTTGATTATTCCGTTCCTCATTTTCTTTGCCTTCATGACTTCATAACGATCAAAATCTGTCATCTTGGCTTTCCTTTCTCTGGCTTCAATCTTCTTGGTCCGTCTTGTGGCTGCCCGTTTTGTATTGATATCTGCCTTCTGCTAGGCTTGTCAGACATACTTACGGAGGGCACTGTGAGGGAACTCGATGATGAAGTCAGGGAGCTGCATGCATTTGAAAGGCATAGCCTGTCTCCTTACCTGAGTGCAAGGTCCATCAACCAAAGCCCTGTTCTGATCAATAACACCTACAATCATGACCAGCTTCCTGGCACGGGGCCCAGAGTAAACGTAGGCTACTGGGCCAACCTCCGTGAGATGCCTGAACACCACACTGGCAGCGTTCAGTGAGAAGTGGCAGTATCTTTAAAACGTACACGCGCAACTACAGTGATTGAGTTCCTGGGCATTTATCCCAGAGATATGAAGACTGCTGTTTACATAAAATCCATACATGGGTTTTAGCAGCTTTATTTATAACAGCCCCAAACTGGAAACGTGCAGATGTCCTCCAACGGGTAAATGGTTAAACTGTGGTATATCTATACCACTCAGTAATAAAAAGGAATGGGCTATCGATATACCCAAGTGGCTGAATTTGCAGATAATTATGCTGAATTAAAAAAACCTGGGTGGTTCAGTCAGTTAGGCACCTGACTCTTGATTTCAGCTCAGGTTATGACCTTATGGTTCATGAGTTCAAGCCCTGCATCAGGCTCAGAGCTGACAGCGCAGGGCCTGCTTGGGATTCTCTCTCTCTCCGTCTCTCTCAGCCCATCCCTCTCTCTTTATTTCTCTCAAAATAAATAAATAAGCTTAAAAAATTAAAAAAAATCACACAAGAGTTACTGTATGATTCTATTTATTTAATATTCTTGAGATGACAAAATTATAGAAATGGAGAACAGATTTCTGCTTGCCAGGAGTTAAGGAGGAAAGGAGGTGAGAGAACAATGGGTGTAGCTATAAAAGGGCAACACGAGGGATCCTTGCAGTGATGGAAATATTTGGGTGTCTGGGCCACATCGATGTCAAGATCTTCGTTGTGATATTGTGCTATAGTTCTGCAAGACCTTAGCACTGGGGAAAACTGAGTAAAGGGCACATTGGATCTCTTTGTATTATTTCTTATAACTGCAGATGGAATTTACAGTGATCTCAAAATAATAAGATTGATTAAAAGAAAATGCCAGCACCGTTTTAAACTACAGACTGCACTGAACAAGGTATTATCTCTGCCTTCAAGGAGCTCATCAGTCTATCTCATTACGAGCTGAGCACGTAACTGCGTTTCTCAAGACATATATGGTGTTCACAGTTTTGGACTTTTCAGCATTCCCCAACCTTGTTTCGGTAGAAATGTTGCCTCATCGTTCCCCTTTCTCCTTCCTTATGGACCATTGCATGTGACTAGGATCATTTGTATAATGTGTAGTACTGTGTGCAAAATAAAAACGAGTGTGCTTGTTAAAAGGAATTATTAAGAATTTCTGGACAGTAATAGCGGAGCGTTACCCCACGTGCTGGGAGAACCCTTCGCACTATGTGATGCTGGCCCTACTTGTGATTCTGGTAGTGTTGCCCATCACCATCTCACCTCCCTTGGCAGGAGATGGTCCTAAATATTCCAGGACTGGTCATTCATAATATCTCATTGCCCTGTTACTTCTACTAGAATCCTTACAGGGAAGTCCTATATAATGAAACGGGGCGGGGGGGGGGGGGGGGGAAGAAGTCTCTTTTTCCTCTGGGATGAGTTATTTATTGAACAAGTATTTATTGGGTACCCACCACGTGCCAGGCTCTGTGCTACATGTGGGAGATACAACGGTAAGCAAGATGGGTGTAGGGAGTCTTAGGCCTCCTGTAGCTTAGAGTCTACAGGTAGAGGCAGACAAGAGCAATTAATTGCGAATCAGGTGAAATGCAAAATAAAAGAATGAGGAAAAATGCTGTGAGCAAAACAACCAGGCTGGCCAGATATATACAATTCCTAATCTATATATGGGGAAAGTGAAGCTAAGACGTTAAGTAAATTGCCATAAGATCCGAGAGCTGGTTAATGACCAGTAAGATTCTAGCCCAGGTATGTCTGGTACCAACCGCACTAAGCCAGTTTGGATCATTGAAAATTGAAGTCCTTCCTTGAGAAAGGGTGGGAAACAGCATCATGCGGTAAAGATGTTAGGGGCTCAGGATCTGAGTCATAGCTAAATTCAATCTTGACTCGGACGAGTTACTTTAACTTCCATAAATCACGGTGTTCTCATTTCTAAAATGAGGAGTGATCAGAATTATTGCTGCAGAGATTAAATGAAATAACGCCACGGAATGCCTGGCCCAGCACATCACCCCTAGTAAGGGCTCAGTGAGTGTTAGGTTTGCACATCATGGTTTCAAGTCTGAAGAACTGAATTCCAGCCAGATCTTCTACTTAACTACATGAAGTTTGGTAAGTCACAACCTCTGGCAGCCTACTTTCCATGTCTGTAAGATGAACATAATAACGTACCTCACAGGATCACTCTGAGCATCAATGAGATAGTAATGTAAGTGAAAGTACTATCCAAATACGGCAATTTTATTATGAAACTCATGGGGTATCTTCTCTGACCAGTGATCTTGACTCCCTTCTCTTTAAACAAAATTTTTTAAAATGTTTATTTATTTTGAGAGAGAGAGAGAGAGAGCACCAGCAGGGGAGGGGCAGAGAGAGGGAGAGACAGATTCCCAAGCAGGCTCCATGCTGTCAGCACAGAGCCTAACGGGGAGCTTGAATTCACAAACCATGAGATTATGACCTGAGCTGAAACCAAGAGTCGGATGCTCAACCGGCTGAGCCACCCAGGCGCCCCCTGGGTCCCTTCTCAAATGCAGCTCATGCCTTCCTCCCTGTACTGCCTCTGCAATTCTATTACAATGTTATATTGCATTATGATGCTTTCCATGCCAGTGTCTTATAGACTAAGAACTCTTCGAGGGCAGGGACTGTTTCCCCTCTTCACCCTGGCACCCAGCTCAGTCGAAGCTCAGCGAAGTTGAATGAGTGACGACGAGTATGGGCCTGGGCCCCAGTGTCTGCAGTACAGGGCACTGGGCGGGAGCACATCTCCCCTTAGCAGTTCATGCATCTGCCCAGCCAGCCCTGAGCTGCCCTCACATAGTTCACCCAAAGCAAAATTTCAATTGCAGGCAGGCTTCTTTCTGTTGGCGAGTAGTACACATCTGAACTCCCCCTCTCTTTGGCCAGCAGAGATACACAACCATATGCATTATTTAAAACAAAACAGAACAAAACAAAACTATAGAGTTCCATGTTGACCCTTTCTATGTTGTTCCCTTTTGCACTGACACGTTTATTTAGGATAATTTTGCTCTAAGTTATGCATTTTGTAGTTATGTAGTGCTTACATGTGTTACTGTGAGATTCTCAAGGCTAAGATTTATTGCAGAGAGAAATGGACACTCTTCACTGTCTTGAAAAAAGAGGGAGGACTTGAGACTCTGTCAACTGCATGTTCTCGCACCCACTCAGCTGCTGTCTCCTGGATATGGATCTGGGGGTGCCCACCTTGGCTCTTGACTTTAGCTGTGTCCTCACCTTTTGCCTAATTCCCTCTGGTCAAAGACTACACTTGAGTAGTCATCTTTGGGGAAGTGCCAAGAATATCTGTATACTCTCCTCTTGAGCCCAGAATCAGCATTTTAATGTTTTATTTATTTATTTATTGAGAGAGAGAGAGAGAGAGAGAGAGAGAGAGGAAATGGGGGAGAGGCAGACTGAGAGGTGGACAGAGGATCCGAAGCAGGCTCTGCACTGACAGGCTGACAGCAGTGAGCCGGATGTGGGGCTCGACCTCATGAACTGTGATGTGAGATCATGGCCTGAGCTGAAGTCAGATGCTTAACTGACTGAGCCACCCAGGGGCCCCCAGAATCCACATTTTAAAATTAGGAATGATCGTGTCATTCAAAGAGTTTGGGGACAATCTGTATAAGTAATAGATCGGAATGTTTGGGACTAGCTGTCTGGAAATGCAGCTAGACTTTTTACATTAATTTCTATAAAAATAGTTCCCCTCTTTGCTATAATGTGGAATTTTCCTGGAGTATAATCTTGACATAAAACGATATCATCCCATAAAAAATTCCAAGGTAAAAATAAGAGAATTGGGAATTGCTTTTTCTTTAGGGTTACAGATGTCACTAACCCTCTTCACGTATATTTTTATACATAAGTAATTGAAGTCACTCAGAAGATGCTGCTTGGATGTATATTAGTTTACCAGAGAGTGTTTTGGCTATCCACAAATGCTTTAGGTGAACACGGTCAAATTGGTTGCTGAGGACCTGAATCAGATCTAAGATGGATTCTAAATGGTTCCAGAACAGCAGGGAAGAAACTGAGAAGGAACTCAGTCAAGAACCTATTTTGTGAGTTTCATTCCAAGATGGTGACTGAGGAAGACCTTGAACTCACTTCCTCCACGAACACACCAAATCCACGCCTACTTACAGAGCAATTCCTCCTGAAGAAGAAGTGAGGGCTGACTGAACAGCTTCTGCACAGCAAAATATAGAAAGACCACACTGAGAATAGGGAGAGAGACAGCCACACAGTAACGAAGGGAACCCCCACCCTGCACCCTGAGAACTGCCGTGGGGTAGTTCTCTAGTAGAGAGCGACTAAGAGCAGGTTCAAAGCCATGGTTTGAAAAAGCAACTAGAATATAAAGGATTCAGCCCTAGAACCGTGCCACACTTTGGGGAGCTGCTGGACCGCATTCTGGAGTGGGGGTGGGGGTGCAGGTTGGGGGTGCTGGGGAGTGCCGTGGTTCACAATCTCCCTCCACCTTGAGACAGGAGCAGAGTTCCTGCTGCACAGTCTGCAGCTTCAGTGAGCCCTGGACACCCTGGGGCACAGAAAAAAAAAAGTCGTTTAAAACAGCAACTAGAGGGGTGCCTGGGTGGCTCAGTCGGTTAAGCCTCCGACTTCGGTTCAGGTCATGATCTCACAGTTTGTGAGTTCAAACCCTGTGTTGGGCTCTGTGCT
The DNA here is from genome assembly GCF_028749965.1 of Puma concolor. Lineage (NCBI taxonomy): Eukaryota > Metazoa > Chordata > Mammalia > Carnivora > Felidae > Puma > Puma concolor. Next base: position 8,000,803 of record NC_141673.1, read on the forward strand.
GATAGCTCGGAGCCTGGAGCCTCCTTTGGATTCTGGGTCTCCCTCTCCCTCTGCCCCTCCCCTATTTGTTCTCTGTCTGTCTCTCTCTCTCTCTCTCTTTCAAAAATAAATAAACATTAAAAAAAATAAAGCAGCAACTAGAAGAGTATCATCTGGTTGGCTGAGTCAGTAGAGCATGTGGCTCTTGATCTCAGGGTCATGAGTTCAAGCCCTACGTTGGGCACGGAGCCTATTTAAAAATAATGAGAGTAAAATAAAATAGTAACTAGAATATAAAGGTCCATCCCAAGAACCCTACCAAATGGTGGGGGAGCTGCTGGAACACTCTCTGGGTCAGAGAGGCTGGCAAGTGCTATGGTTTACATCTCCCTCCATTTTGATAGTGTGTATGGGAGCAGGGTCTGGGTGCCCGAGCCAGCCTACTGCGTCGGTGAGCCCTGGGCTCCTAGCCCACATCAGCCCAACATCCAACCAACGTGGCCCCGGTGCAGTGCACAGTGGGACTCCCCTGGTCAGTGCCCACTAGAGCTGCAGGCATCTCACCAAGGTGACAAAGGTGCGAGCACCCTGGAACACTCCACGTCCGCACCACTTCAGCCCCAGATGACTTGCCTGGGCACTGCTGGAGCAGAGCGCCCTGGGACACCCTGGCCCGTGCTTGCCTCCACTCTAGCCTCTCCGCCAGGGTGCTCTTATGTGGAGTGTCCTGGGACACTTCAGCCTCAGCTGTCCTCCCAGTGTGCCCACAATGCAGAGAGCCCCAGAACACCTCCAGCCTGTGCCTGCTTTGGTTTCAGCTGTCTTGCCAGTGTGCCCTCTGTGCCAAGAGTCTTGGGACTACCCCGGCCCACACTCCTTCAGCTCTGGCCATCCCACCAGGGCAGCCCCAGCACAGAGTGCCCTGGGACCCCCAGCCACACCAGCCGCATCTCTAGCCAGCCAGTCAAAGTCACCAGGCACGCAGTCCACACAGGGGATGACCCTATACAAGATCATTCTATTAAGTTTAGGGGAATTAGCTGTTCCACCTAATTCACAGAAACAAACACAGAAAGTCAAGCAAAATGAGGAGACAGAGGAATATGCTCCAAACCAAAGAATAGGAAAAACCTCAGAAAAAGAACTAAATGAAAAGGAGATAAATGAACTACCTGATAAAGAGTTCAAAGTAATGGTCCTAAAGATGCTCACCAGACTGGAGAGAAGAGGGAAAGAACTTAGTGAGAACTTCGACAAAGAGATAGAAAACATAAAAAAGAATGAATCAGAGCTGTATTGTAAAGAATACAATAACTGGAATGAAAAACATGCTGGAGGGAATCAAGATGCAGACGAACAGATCAACAACCTGGAAGACAGGGTGATGGGAAGCACCCAAGCTGAAGAGCAAAAAGAAAATAGAATTTTAAAAAATGAGAAAAGGCTAAGGCATGTGTTGGGCAACATCAGGCGAACAAACACTCGCATTATGGGGGTCCCAGAAGGAGAAGGAAGAGAGAAGGGGGCAGAAAACTTATTTGAAGAAATAACGTGGGGAAGGAAACAGACATCCAGGTTCAGGATGCAGAGAGAGTTCCAAAGAAAGTGAACCCAAGGAGGTCCACACCACAGCACATAATAATTATAATGTCAAAGATGAAAGATCAAAACACTGATTCCTCACCTAGAACCATGAAATTGGAAGTTCTAAGAGTAGGCATGAAAATCTGCATTAAATACTAAACACTCCATGTGAGCTTATGCTTACTAAAGTTTTTAAAGAGCTACTTGAGGGGCGCCTGGGTGGCTCAGTCGGTTAAGCGGCCGACTTTGGCTCAGGTCATGATCTCGCGGTCTGTGAGTTCGAGCCCCATGTCAGGCTCTGTGCTGACAGCTCAGAGCCTGGAGCTTGTTTCAGATTCTGTGTCTCCCTCTCTCTGACCCTCCCCCGTTCATGCTCTGTCTCTGTCTCAAAAATAAATAAACGTTAAAAAAATAAAAAAAAAAATAACTACTTGATATCAGAATGACAGATTTTACATTCTTCAAGGTTGCTTAAGGCATGTACTGATTTTTTTTTTTAATTTTTTTTTCAACGTTTTTTAATTTATTTTTGGGACAGAGAGAGACAGAGCATGAACGGGGGAGGGTCAGAGAGAGGGAGACACAGAATCGGAAGCAGGCTCCAGGCTCAGAGCCATCAGCCCAGAGCCTGACGCGGGGCTCGAACTCACAGACCGCGAGATCGTGACCTGGCTGAAGTCGGACGCTTAACCGACTGCGCCACCCAGGCGCCCCTGGCATGTACTGATTTTTTTTTTTTTAATTTTTTTTCAACGTTTTTTATTTATTTTTGGGACAGAGACAGAGCATGAACGGGGGAGGGGCAGAGAGAGAGGGAGACACAGAATCGGAAACAGGCTCCAGGCTCCGAGCCATCAGCCCAGAGCCCGACGCGGGGCTCGAACTCCCGGACCGCGAGATCGTGACCTGGCTGAAGTCGGACGCTTAACCAACTGCGCCACCCAGGCGCCCCGCATGTACTGATTTTTAATAACGTGTGTGTGTGTGTGTGTGTGTGTGTGTGCGCGTGTGGTGGAGTAGGGTGTGGGGTAGGAAGAGTGCTAAAGTTTGGTAAGCCTGATAGTTCGGGAATTCATTATGAAAATGACAATTTTTTTGAGGGTGGTGATCGGATAAGGTGACAGAGAGAAGGTATATGAACAGGTACTCATGACAGATGTCATATGTTTATGGGTGCTTGATGGCTTTGCTTCACTACATAAGTCCCTCTGTGAAATAACCTCTGTTATGGTGATAGTTTTCAAAAACTATTATGAGAAATAAACTAGATAGACAAACATATAATGTAATACATGTATTTACATTTGACCAATTCTTAAAAGATAAAAATTGGTATTTTTAGGAGTATGGTATTCTTTTAAAGCCCACTTATCTTATAAGTCTTTATTTTGGATAATTTTATCATGACCAATTGCTCTCAAGCCAATATATAACTGATTTAACAAACTGTAACCACCAGGTGAAACAACTTTAATAAACTAGCAGTTTAGCCAATTTCTTAAATTTCTCATTTTCAGTGCATGTTAGTCTTGGAACGTCTCTCTTCATAAAGATGAATACACTTAAAAAAATTTTTTTTCAACGTTTATTTATTTTTGGGACAGAGAGAGACAGAGCATGAACGGGGGAGGGGCAGAGAGAGAGGGAGACACAGAATCGGAAACAGGCTCCAGGCTCCGAGCCATCAGCCCAGAGCCTGACGCGGGGCTCGAACTCCCGGACTGCGAGATCGTGACCTGGCTGAAGTCGGACGCTTAACCGACTGCGCCACCCAGGCGCCCCAAGATGAATACACTTTAAATGTAGATGATATATAGTGAAGGCTTTCTACTCTATTAAAATTTGCCACCCATGTTAAGCTTATCTATTAAAGAGAAGGTGAGCAAAAATAAAGGATCGCAAACATGTGCATCACCCTCAAAAATGTGTTCCTGCCCTTTGTGATTCCCTCCCTCGCATCCCTCTTCATCCTCCACTTGCTTCCAGGTGGCCACTGAATCTGCTTTGGTCATTGTAGATTAGCTTGAATTTTCCAGAATTTATGTAAGTGGAACCATACAGTATATATGTACTCTTGCTTCGGTCTGACTTCTTTCCTTCAGCATAATTATCTTGAGACTTATGCATGCTGCGGCGTTCATCAATAGTTCATCCATTTTTACCACTGAGTTGTATTCCATTGTATGGTCGTACATTTATATGTTAGTCCCTTCACCTGTCGATGAATGTTCTGATTGTTTCCAGTTTGGAGCTGTTACAAATAAAGCTGCTATGAGCATTTCTGGAAGAAAGGCAAAACAGACCTTACTTCATTTTCAGTATGACCTTTTGCAAGTTAACCTTTGTAAGGTGTGTTCCATCAAATAGCAACTTGATGTAAAACAATAAAATGGTGGAAAAGTTGTCAATTTTTAGAAGTTAAAGGTTTTTTTTTTTTTTGAGAGAGAGAGAGCACGAGTGGAGGAGAGGGGCAGAGAGAGAGAGAGAGAGAGAGAGAGAGAGAGAGAGAGAGAGAGAATACCAAGCAGGCCCCATGGCCAGCACAGAGCCCCACGCAGGGCTTGATCCCATGACCCTGGGATCATGACTGAGCCGAAATCAAGAGTCAGACGCTCAACCAACTGAGTCACCTCAGCACCCATACATTAAATTTTAGTTAGAATGGTATCAAACTTTGCTATCTTCTTCTGTATTAGGAGATCTTTACATATATACTCTGGTCTTGCATATTAAAAAAAGACATGTGGGTTTTGTTGGAAGAGGGTTTATACGCTCACTGTGTAACTTCATCATTTGTGCACTCATAAAATGACAAAATCTGTTGGCCTTCGGATATGTTCCTCACCCTTTTTCTGTTGTTTCATGTCATGGGGTGGGGGCAGGACTGACCTGGAGGTCAGTGTCAGCTGGCTTCTGGCTCAGCCAGTGGGAGGCACCGGTGAGAGGTGAGGGGGAGGGGGAGCAAGGAAAGAAGGGTAGAGGGAGGGGTAGAGGGACCCGAGAGGGAAGGGTGAAAAGGGAGGAGAAGGGGAGAGGAGGAGAGAGAGGGAGGAGAGGAGAAGGAGGGGAAGGGGGAGGAAGGAGAAGGTGAGGGAGGAGACAGGGGAGAGGGAGGGGGAGAGGAAGGGGAGAAGAGGGAAGGGTTAAAAGGAAGGGGAGGGGAGAGGAGAGGGGAGGAGGAAAGGTGGGGGAAAGGGAGGGGAAAGAGGAGGGTTAGAAGGGAGGGGTGGGGAAAGGAGTGGGGAGGGGGAGAAGGAAAGGAAGAGGAAGGGAGGGGGAGGGGAGGGGGAGAGGACAGGTAAAAGAGGCGGGACAGAGGAGGGGGGAGGGGTAGAGGGGAGGAGAGAAGGGAAGGGAGGGTGAGAAGTGAGAGGAGGTGGGGAGGAGTGGAGGGAGAGGTGAAGGAGGGAAGGGAAAGGAGGAGTGGGGGAGGGGCGAGGGGGTGGCCTAGAGGGAGGGAGTTTACTTTCCCTTTCTTTTTGTCCTGTCCAGAGGCATCCCCGGCAGGGGCTGAGTCTGTGATGTCGCCTCATCAGCAGGCAGGCCTTCTGTGGCCCAGCTTCTGCAGCTGACTTGTGAGGGAAGCTTCCAGCCATTGCCAGTCTTTGGGAGGCCTCAGATGCCATTGTCCTGCTCTTGGGGCTCCTATGAGACCAATTCCTGATATTACATTTTCTGTTTTGAATATTTAGAGTAACTTCTATTTTCCTGACTGGATTCCGACGGACATACGTGCCCCTCAGACCCTAGAGGCAAAGTGTGATAACGTCTTTCGTCAGCAGCGTTGGTTTCGGAGCAGTAGTCATGGCTTAGCAGTGAATCCCACTGGGTGGCTCATGAGATGCGAGGACAACAGCATAACAAAATAGTACAGTCTAGAGAGGTGGAGTGACACTGAAAAAGACATCCACCTGTGGATTGTCGCAGGCTGAGGAAATGTCTCTGGGGAAGAGGCAGGAGCACTGTTGGGGGCTGGAGTCACCGAGGACACTGAGAGTGAGGGGACCAAGGGCACAGGCAGAAGAGAGTCAGGAGCGGGTGAAGGAGAGAGCCCACAATGAGGTGCTATTTTCCTTGCAAACGGAAGGGAACATATGGGGCCAATTTTGAGGAGGCAAAGGTACTGAAATCTGGAAGAGAGTGGAAATGGTTGGGAATGGGCTGTGGGAACCCGCATATGATCTCCGGACCGTCTTTGTGAACCTGACCGCCCTCACCTCACTCCATCTGTAAGGGGCTTGGACAAATTCGCTAACCCCCTTTTTACCTCTAAAATTCTGCTTCTATGAGAGTGTTTCCGCCCACCAGTTCTGGTTCTGCCTAATGGAGCGGCATAAAATAAAATGTTTTAGATGACAGCTTTTCAGATATTCAGAGCTAGCTAGCCAGCATGTTCCCCTTACCCTTCTCTTCTCCACTCAAAATAGCCCCACTCTTTCAACCACTTTTTATGACACCATTTCCTGCTAACACTCACCTGGGTATATCTTTTTAAAAATAGGTACCTCAAAATACACACGACACTTCAGACTGATCGTCTGATTATTGCAGGGACCAAGGGATTACAAACTCCTGTTATTTGCTGATAGCGATTTAGCATTTTATCAATTCTTATTTTAATTACTTAAGTACCGGTGCCCGCTTTGGCCGCAAGTACACTAAAACCAGAACGATACGGGGAAGATTAGCCTGGCCCCTGCAGAGAATGACGTGCAAATTTGCGAAGAGTTTAATTACATAAATACTGTCAAACTCCGTCTGCCTTTGGCTCTCCTCTTCCCCTTGCCCCCATGCTAATATAGTTCTTTTTCTAGTTAAGATTTTTTTTATTGTGATAAATGTACAATTTACCATTCAAACCTCTTTAAGTGTGCAGTTCAGTGCCTTTAGGTATATTCTCATGGTTATGCAACCATCACCAGATGGTTCTCCAGTTCTCCAGAACTTTATCATCTTCCCTTACCAGACTCTGTCCCCATTAGACAATCACTCCCCATTCGTCCCTCCCCCAAGACCCAGGCAATCAGCATTCTGCTTTCTGTCTCTATGAATTTGACTGCTGTAGGCACTTCATATAAGCAGAATCATACAATATTGGTCCTTTTTAAAATCTGGCTTATTTCACTTAATATAAATTCTTAAAGGTCCATCCATGTTGTAGCTATGTATGAGAGCTACATTTTTAAAAAGTTGAATATTCCGTTGTGTGTATATGTCACATTTTGTTTATCCCATCTTCCGCTGATGGACATTTGGGTTGTTTCCACTCTTTGGCTATTGTGAATGATGCTGCAATGACCATGAGTATACAAATATGTTTGAGTTCCTGCTTTCAGTTCTTTTGAGTACATACTCAGAGGTGGAATTGCTGGGTCAAATGGTAGCTCTGTTTAACTTTTTGAGGAACCACCATATTCTTTTTTTTTAAATTTATTTTTTAACGTTTATTTATTTTTGAGACACAGAGAGACAGAGCATGAAGGGGGGAGGGGCAGAGAGAGAAGGAGACACAGAATCCGAAGCAGGCTCCAGGCTCTGAGCCATGAGCCCAGAGCCCGACACGGGGCTCGAACTCATGGACCGCGAGATCATGACCTGAGCTGAAGTCGGACGCTTAACCGACTGCGCCACCCAGGCGCCCCCACCATATTCTTATAAATACTTTTGTCAAGAGCATATTCTTTCAGGCCTCTGCAGGTCTATGTCTGCTCTATTTTACGCAATGTCAGGTACAATTTACTATGCATAGCGATCCCTATTGTAAAATAGAATCATTCGCATGTAATGTATAGCCCACTGCCCAGATTATAATTAGTGCAAGGATTGGCTATAGTTTATTAGAGATTTATTTATTTTTATTTCAGTAAACTCTACACCCGATGTGGGGCTCAAACTCATGATTCTGAGATCAAGAGTCGCATGTTCTACTGATTGAGCCAGCCAGGAGCCTCTATTAGAGATTTTAATCTGTGACAAGAGTAGACAGCATAGCCAAATACTGAGCAATGAAACACTGGATAACGTTTTCAAGATGACTGGTTTTAAAAACATTTTTGATATATTACTGTAGGCTTCCCAATCTCAACTTTCCTAAGAAAAGATCGCATTTAGTAGCAACTAACCAGAACCATGAGGCTTTACAAACTGGTGCGAATCTGGATCAATGTTTACATAGTGCTACAAATTCTTATGTCCAAGGTAAGCTCTAGTCAGCACAATTCTAGATTTTACAATTTTATTTATTTTTAATGTTCACTTACTTTTGAGAGAGTGAGAGACAGAGCACAAGTGGGGGAGGCGCAGAGAGAGAAGGAGACATAGAATCTGAAGCAGGCTCCAGGCTCTGAGCTGTCAGCACAGAACCTGACGTGGGGCTTAAACCCATAAACCATGAGATCATGAACTGAGCCAAAGCTGGATGCTTAACCGACTGAGCCACCCAAGCGCTCCTAGGTATTACAATTTTAAATACCCTGTGTGATGTGCCTTGAAATCAGTGTGCTGGGAGATACTGATCTCCACTGTCCCCAGGATGGCCAGATGGATGAAACTTGGAGTAGCTAGAGCTCCATTACCGGTCACCTGGTCACTAGGAGTCCTGGACTCACTGAAATCTGGCCAAGGAGGGGTGCCACCACCTGGTCATTCACTTCGGCAGCAGCTGCTGAGTGTGCTATTGCTCATCAAAGACAAGGGGGCCATAGCGTTGCTATAGCATCTGATGTTTCAGGTACCCGCGGTGCTGCTAGCCATGCGAGGAATGGGGGCTGAAGGTGGGGCTAAGGATCCTTGCAGGTATAGCTCGGGACAGCCCGGCTTTCTGCTTCACATACATGGAAAACTTCTGACCTTTGTGGTCAAAGCCATGGGCAGAGTGGTTGTTCTTTTTTTTTTTTTTTTTTTTAAGTTTATTTATTTATTTTGAAAGAGAGAGAGAGAGAGAATGAGAGGGAGGGGGCAGAGAGAAAGGGAGACAGAGGATCTAAAGCAGACTCTGTGCTGACGGCAGAGAGCCCGATGTGGGGCTTGAACTGGTAAACTGTGAGATCACGAGCCGAGCTGAAGTTGGATGCTTAACCGACTAAGCCACCCAGGCACCCCCAGGATGACTGTTCTAAAAAAACACACGTACCTTCTGTGAATTATAGCTTCATCATCTTGAAATATTTGATGTGACTGATTTCAGTTTGAAGTCCACGTTATAAGAAATATCACATTTGTCAATGAAAGGAGTTGGAGTCTTTAAATTTAATTTCATTTGTAAATTATTGAGATTTAACTCAAATACCATAAAATTCCCTTTAAGAGTATACAATTCAAGGTATTTTAGCATGCTCTCAGCTGTGCATCTACCATCACCTTCTAATTCCAGACTATTTCCAACACGTGAAAAAGAAACTCTATTAGCAGTCACTCTCCATTTCCCTCTACCTCCAGGCCCTCGCAACCACTAATCTACTTTCTGGCTACATGGATTTGCCTATTCTGGACATTTTATATAAACGAAGTCATGCATTATGTGCCTTTTGAGTCTGGCTTCTTTCACTTAGCATAATGTTTTCGAGATTCAGCTGTGCTGTAGCATGTATCAGTACATTTCTTTTTATGGTCGAATAATATTTCACCGAATGGATATACTACATCTCATTTATCATCAGTTCAACCATAACTTTCTTTCTTTCTCTCTCTTTTTCTTTCTTTCTTTTTCTTCCTTTTTCTTTCTTTCTTTCTTTCTTTCTTTCTTTCTTTCTTTCTTTCCTTCCTTCCTTCAGAGAGAGAGCATGTGCTAGTGGGGGAGAGTAGCACAGGGCGGGTAGAGAGAGAATCTTCAGCAGGTTCCATGCTCAGTGTGGAGCCTGACGTGGGACTGGAGCCCACGACCCTGGCATCATGAACTGAGTTGAAATCAAGAGTCAGACCCTCAACTGACTGAGCCTCCAATCATAAATTTTAAACGATTATAAAAATGGTTTTAAATTTTTTGTGACATATTTGTGCACATTTCTTGTATGATGGTGATTATGAAGAATCTGAAGATACTATCACTATAAAGTCTGGATTAGGGATTGTGTGTAGGATTTCAGACGGTTATCAAAAAAAGTCATGTTCCCACAAGTGACTTAAGTCTTCTATTGACATTTTATTTTATTTTATTTTAATTTTTTTTTAATGTTTACTTATTTTTGAGACAGAGAGAGACACAGCATGAGCAGGAAGGGGCAGAGAGAGAGGGAGACACAGAATGTGAAGCAGGCTCCAGGCTCTGAGCTGTCAGCACAGAGCCCGACGCGGGGCTCAAAGTCACGAACTGTGAGATTGTGACCTGAGCCAAAGTCGGACGCTTAACCGACTGAGCCACCCAGGCACCCCTATTGACATTTTAAAAATAATTTCTTAGGGGCGCCTGGGTGGCGCAGTCGGTTAAGCGTCCGACTTCAGCCAGGTCACGATCTTGTGGTCCGTGAGTTCGAGCCCCGCGTCAGGCTCTGGGCTGATGGCTCGGAGCCTGGAGCCGGTTTCCGATTCTGTGTCTCCCTCTCTCTCTGCCCCTCCCCCGTTCATGCTCTGTCTCTCTCTGTCCCAAAAATAAATAAAAAACGTTGAAAAAAAATTAAAAAAAAATAAATAAAAAATAAAAATAATTTCTTAGAACTGTTATATAAATTAAAAAATTTCTGTAAAACTTTGTACATATTATTTTTCTCATCATAATTGTATAAAGGATATAGAATGAATTTTTTTTTCTCTAAGTCACATGTATACATTCCTAAGTCCCCTCGTTTATTCCATTGTGCCACACACAAAAAATATTCTTTTAGATTTTATTTTTAATGTTTTATTTTTTTAATTAAAAATTTTTTTTTACTTTTATTTATGTTTGAGACACAGAGAGAGACAGAGTGTGAGTGGGAGAGGGGCAGAGAGAGAGGGAGACACAGAATCCGAAGCAGGCTCCAGGCTCTGAGCTGTCAGCACAGAGCCCGATGTGGGGCCCGAACCCACGAACTGTAAGATCATGACCTGAGCCGAAGTCAGACGTTCAACCGACTGAGCCACCCAGGTGCCCCTATTTTTAATTTTTTAAATGTTTATTTATTTCTGAGAGAGAGAGAGAGAGAGAGAAAGAGTGTGAGCAGGGGAGGGGCAGAGAGACAGGGAGACACAGGATCCGAAGCAGGCTCCAGGCTCTGAGCTGTCAGCACAGAGACCAATGTGGGGCTTGAACTCACAAACCATGAGATCATGACCTGAGACAAAGTAGGACACTTAACCGACTGAGCCATCCAGGCGCCCCAGAAAATTTTAAGTAATCTCTATACCACATGTGGGATTCAAACTCACAACCCCGAGATCAAGAGTCACATGCCCCACCAGTTGAGCCAGCCAGGGACCCCCTCACAAATATCTTTTTATGTATGCCAGTATGTGAAAAATGTTTGGAGGCACACTTTACAGAAAGCCTCAGATTTTATTTAAGGATTAAAAAAATTTTTTTTTAGAGATTTTAAGTAATCTCTACACCTATCACGGGGCTCAAACTTACAACCCCAAGATCAAGAGTTGTATGCTCTACTGACTGAGCCAGCCAGAAAGCTTCAGATTTTAAAGAGGATTCCTACTAGGAAGAAATGGCCACATTTATGGCTCTTTATATGGCTGAGAAAGTTCACAAATTTACAACTTTGCACACTGATATTACTTCCCTACAAAATTCATCCTTCATAAAATGCTCATGGCCAAAATTTATAGCCTTGAGTGGTACAGGGGCTGTCTGGAGACCTATGGGTCAGTTTTGTGGAGAGTCAACCTTTTCCCCCTAGCTTTCTTGAGGTGTAACTAACCAAATTGTAAGATATTTAAAGTGTACATCATAATGACTTGATATACACATTGTGAAAGGATGTCCCCCATCTGGTTAATTAACACATGTATCAATCAACTCACATATTTATCCCCCCCCCCCACTTCTTTTGGTGAGAACATTTGTGTTCTACTCTCTCAGCACATTTCTATTACACAATATGGCATTATCAGTTATAGTCACCATGTTATACATTAGATACTTGAGTCAATCTTTTAATTGGCTGGATCTAATCCATTCATTTCCCCCCTCTGATAAGATCATCTCAAGTCTAAATCATGATTTTGTGACAGCAGTTAATACTCTGTATATATTTTTTAAATTTTTATTTGTTTATTCAGGGGAGGGGCAGAGAGAGAGAGAGAATCCCACCCAGGTTCCACGCCCAGGACAGGGGCCAGATGCCCAATGTGGGGCTTGATCTTACGACTATGAGGTAATGACATGAGCCAAAATCAAGAGTTGGACATGTAACTGATTGAACCCAGGTGTCCCTAAATTATATATTTTTAAATATGTATTTATTTAAGTAATCTCTACGCCCAATGTGGGGCTTGAACTCACAGCCCTGAGATCAAGAGTCGCACACTCTACTGACTGAGCCAGCCAGGTGTGCCTCTTTATAAGACATTTTGTAAAACAAAACGTTCTCACATTTAAAGCTGTAAATTCTAGATGTGAAAATAACACATACACGCCACACACTGTTATATGGTTTATTTTTAAAATGATAGTAATAAATGCTTTTCCCTTGTTGGGAAATGACATACCTATTTTCAGTGGATAGAGCCTTAAAAGTAACAGCGTTCTGTTCAAACTGAACTTGTATAATTGCACAAAAGTCATACAAAGCATTAAGAAATGCTAACAAAGCCTGCAGCTCTCTCAGATCCTCATTGAGCACACCCTGTAAGGCCTTGATTTCAGTGGGGACCCCTGATCTGAGCAATACTGATGCTCACGCCAAGTTCCTCAGTGACACTTAGGCAGAGGTTAAGAACAGTCAGGAGGACCCACATGCTTTGTGACAACGGAATTCTGCTCTCATTAAACATTAGCATTAATGATGCATTCACTTTCTCATTATATTAGGAACATTAAACACTTCAGCTTGAAGTATATTTTCCCAGGCTTAAAAATGTAACCCTATCAGCTTAAGTTTTAGGTGACAGATTCCCACTTCAGGAAACTAAAATTTAAAAAAAAAAAAAAAAAAAAAAATTAACATCATAAAAACCTCTTCCAAGAGGCTCCTTTATGCTGCCACCAGCCTGGGTCCTCACTTATTTTCTAACACACACACACACACACACACACACACACACACACACACACTACATTATTGTTGATCATATGCCAACTGAGGGGTGGCAGATAGGTTCTGACTCAGATCCCAACTTTGTTTTATTGGTAGCGGTTATTGGAAACACAGTGTTCCAAAGGACTCTGAGGTCACCGCTGACCTGGTGGGCAGTCCCCATGCCTTACTTGTGATCTCTCACACAGACATGGGGGAAGGGGAGCCAGCACTCCTGCATCAGATCTGTAATCTTTGTATTATCAAGAAAGCTAAAGGAGGGTGTTGGTTATCTAAGCTTTGAAAAATATAACAGCTCAATTTTCCTATTTTAATGAGTTACAATGTCTTTATCTTGGGTTTTCTTATTTTATGAATCTTTATCTCAAATTAAGATATAATGTCTATGGTAGGATTTTTCCCTTTCTGACCTTGTTACAAAGCTTAGTGAAAAAATAACCAAGTTTTAAAAGAAGACACAAAGAGAACTTCAAGTCATCTCATGAGGAGTACCTTCCTAATTTGGATATGAGGACTATGGGAAGAGGAGGGTTTCTACTCCAGTATTTCTACTCCTGTGTTTTAAATAAACAGTCTGTTTGTTGAGTATGAAGAAAAACAGCAATTCCTGAGACAAACACACAAACGGATGTGGCAGAGCCTATCTGGAAGTGCTTCCTTCATTTAGATGGTATGCATCATCAATGACCCAACCGTCTCTCTACAACTGAGGGAGAAAAATCCTAGTGTAACATTTGAAGGATTTCTGAGAATTAAGGTTTTCATTCGGAGAGGCTGGTGTATGAGACTTCGACATGGAGGAAATGTGGGGCATGTCTGTGGTGTGGCTAAGAATGCGTGAGATTCTTGCACTGTGCACCACTATCTGCTTAACAAATCCCGAATATATCAGGCGGCCCAGAAACACTAGGCCAGCTCTTGATGGTGCTGATAGTCTGATCCGATGCTTAGCTACTGAAGTTAATCTGGGACTCAAAGGACAATATACTTGGGCCAGGGACTAAAAATCACCAGAAGAATTCTGCAACAGCCATTCTGTGGCTCGCGACAGCTGCAGAACTTGACTAGGTTCTAACCAGAAGTCTGTTTCATGTCCAGGTATGACGCTATACATAAAAGTCACTGGGCTTTTACTTAGAAAGTTGAAGACTACTGAAAACGATTTATAGCCAGAAAAGGAAATTCCTTATTTCAGTATTGTAAATGAACAAAGGAAACTCAATCCAAGGAAAGGGTTGTTGGGGCCACAGAAGCCCAGAGGGTGAGAAGTTGTGGATTTATTTTCAGTCCCCTTCTTTTAGAAAGTAGCATAGGGCTGAGAAGTTAGAGGGAGGCGGGGAGGACAGGCCCGGGGACGAGACTCCGGCTGTGTGGCCATCCGTTCCCACAGCTGCTTAGCAGAGCCAAGCATTCGAGGGTGAGCACTGGCAGGACACCGTGTGTATCACTGATTTATAACATGATCTTTGTCCCCTGATGATGCCGTGTGTCTGCTTTTGGCTGTGTACCTTGGGTTTTCCTGGTAAGACGGGCAAATATCTAACACCAAGTGTTAATCCCCTCGCCTGTTTCTTTCGTAAAATCCCTTGACTTTACGCTCTAACGACCAGCAGGTTCTGTACATCTTGGGCCATGTCCAGGTTTAAAGGAGGTGAACACACTAGTTCTAGGACAAAAGCTCCCAAATAAACCACCTGTGACAATCTAGCCCTATTCATTCTGCAAACTGAGTTTCTTGTATGACTGCAGCCAGTGCTGTGTTGAGGGAAATATGACTCCTTCCTACTGCCCTTCCAGGGCTAATATTAGAGAAATGAAAGGATCACAGGATGTTCTTGGTGAACTCTTGGTGAGTTCCGTATTTTGCACTAGAGGAAACTACAGAATTGTAACAGGAGCATCTCTCTGAAACGTGGGTGCCATTCCTCCGACTTCAAGAGGGTTAAGGAGAGGATCTACCTTTTCCCCGGGGTGGCAGCTTCTAGGGTGTGCCATAAGGGTCAGTGCACTAAGAATCTATCAAGAAAGCATGGATGCCTGGGATAGGAATCATCTTCAGCCTGAGAACAGATGGACAGAGGTCTAGATCTACAGAAGACACATATATGCTTTTCTTTCTCTTCCATCTCTTCCCTTATCAAGAGTCTAAGCATTTTCCAGGCCACAGGCAGCCAAATAGCAAGAATAACTCAAAACTGATTTAATAGTTAGTGTTGCTAGAATCTGGATTAGAGCTGAATGGTGGGACTGCAGGACACCAGTGCCCACAAGGGCTCATATGGCTCCAGTAGAGACGTAGGATCTGGAAAAAATGGACAGGAGTTATGGAAGGTATGTACTAGCCACCCACAATCACTGACAGGTGGTTTTTAGTATAGGCAGAGACACTGGTGGTTAGCTCAAAATACAAGCATCATAAACATCTTATGACATTAGGTAGATCTTAGCCAAAGTGCAGAAAGGGAAAGACCTGGAGAGAAGGAGAAAAGTTTCTGTATATTTAATTGTGTTAACTGGAATGCATGGAGATATGTAACCACGATTTTTCTTTACATTTAAAAATTCAAACTGCCTTGGTCATTAACTGTACAGAGTTCATGTTACTGAAGTTGTAGTAACATCCAGTTCAAAAATTCAATTTTCCAGACTTCTAGATACTTACAACAAAGAAAGATCACACACAATTACATACATACAGTTGCCACACTCCCAAACAGAACACGTGTATAAATGTGCACACAGAGACACACACACTCAGGACATGCGCACAGATGCGAACAAACACCCCGTTTGAACCTGAGCTGCACGTGGGCTGCAGTGAGGGTCAAGAGGCCCTGCTGCATATCTGTTCTATGTCATTCATTTCTTTGGGACAATCTGCAGAAAGGATGAGAGGTGAGTCCTGAGTCACCACTACATCATCTTCAATCCGTACACCAAGACCACGAAACTTCTCTGGGGCATCTCTGTCATCCTCTGGAATATAAATGCCTGAAAAGTAGAAAAAAGAATGTGCTGTTCATAAATGGCAGTAAGTGGATGATTTGGGATAAGTTAACCTCTCTGTGTTACAATTCATCTGCAGAACTGGGATCCTAACAGTATCTACCTAGAATTTTGGATATTAAATGAGATAATACACATAAAAGTGTGTGGCACATAATGGTCAATAAATGTTGGCTATCATTGCTAGAACTATTACTCTAGTTTTGTGAACCAGACTACAGGCACCACGTGACTGTGATAATAGTGATCATGATTCTGTCATATTCTAGTGGTTCAAGCAGGCCACTAAAGTTACTTTTGAGTATGTCAATATATGCCAGAAACCAATAGATTATATAAATGCATTCTTTCCCTCCCGAGTCATTCCATGGGAAAAGGGAACTTTGCTAAAATAAGGACATAAAGTATTTTAAAATATATGAAAAACACTTATTTTGAGATTATTAGCCTGAACAACCATAAACTAGAAAAACTCAAGTAAGCTCTTTCCAATAAGCCGTAAATATAACTGATGTACACAATGGAGAGTAAGAGAGAAACAGGAAGACTTTAACAGACATTTGGACAATTCTAAGAGTCCCCTTTCTAATCATGAAGTAAGATAAGAACAGGTCTTTTCATATTTAAGAAACTGGAAACTTCCTCCACTATACTCACAGATGCTGCCCTGGGATAAAAAGAAAAAGATCAGCGAAGGAAAATGTATTCAAAGTCTAAGGAAGCACCCATGTACCAACCAGACTATACTGAATAATACATAAGGCATACATAATAGCAACATGTGACTGGGTACTATAAAGTCGGGTCCCAACATAATTTATATACTTTAGAGATGAAAACACTTGAAATCTATTGTTGAAATACGTTTTCTTGACAAAAACAGCATCATTATTTAAAAATCACTCTTGGGGGGCACCTGGGTGGCTCAGCTGGTTGATTAAGTGTCTGACTTCGGCTCAGGTCAAGATTTCACGGCTCATGAGTTTGAGCCCTGTATCGGGCTCTGTGCTGACAGCTCAGAGCCTGAAACCTGTTTCATATTCTGTGTCTCCAGTTCTCTTTGCCCCTCCCCTGCTCATACTCTGTATCGCTCGAAAATAAATAAACATTAAAAATTTTTTGGGGGGGGCGTCGGGGAGGCTCAGTCAGTTAAGTGTCTGTCTTCAGCTCAGGTCATGATTTCATGGTTCGTGGGTTCAAGCCCTGCAATGGGCTCTCCGCTTTCTGCACAGAGCCCGCTTCGGATCCTCTGTCCCCTTCTTTCTCTGCTCCCCCCACCTTCTCAAACAACAACAACAAATTTTTTTAAATCACTCTTGGGGTGCCTGGGTGACTCAGTCGGTTGAGCATCTGACTCTTTTTTTTGACTCAGGTCATGATCCCAGACTTGTGGGATCAAGCCCCATGGGCTCTGAGCTGAACATGGAGCCTGCTTAAGGCTCTCTCTCTCTCTCTCTCTCTCTCCCCCTCACTCTCTCTCTAAAAATTAAAAACAAAAAAACAAAACCAAAAATCCCTCTTGTAACATCAGTCCTTACACTCCACTGTGACCACCACTTTTCTGTGGAATTCTGTCCACTGCCCAGGATCGTTCAAGCCGGGGAGCCATTAGATTGCCAGCTTCCTGTCAAACTTGGGAGAAAGGACCTGGACACCAAGAAGCAGAGTAGCTCTCTGAAGGAAAGCACCTGTGGCTTCAGAGGCGTGAGCATCCCACCACTAAACAGGAGACGAGTAGAAATTGGCCCCGGGAAAGGCAGGGTTTAAAAAAAGATTTATTTCTTAATATCTACTTATAGAAAGCAGTCTCCATCTGTTGTTTACTGGAGAAGTCAAATGAAACAAATTGTGTGATGTTAAATAGGAAAGCTCAAGGAAAATCTAAAATAAAATTCCCTTCTACACTGAAGAGATCCATTTTCCTGTCTCTCCTAATTTAATTATGTTGGTTCAGGTAAAACTAAGCAACATTTACCTTTCTACCTGATAGTGTCATGTGTCCCACGGGATCAGGGCCTGCACCTGCCCTTACCTGGCTCTACTGTGATTACCATACCAGGCTGTAGAGGGAGGGAACGGGGCATGTCAGGGGTGTCGTGGACATCCATCCCGAGGTAATGGCCAACGTGATGAGGGCAGTATTTTCGAGCAGTCTGGAAAAGATAATCACCACAGTGTTATTAGGGCAATGACCCCTTAAGGGGAAAGTTGGGCATGTATCGATCAGTGAGATACGTGTTAATACCTCCCCCCTGGTTCTGCCACTTAGGTTTAACCTATCCTCTGGCTAATGCCTAAGAGACCCGATAAACTGCTACCTCTTACCCCAGCAATGACTACAGTAAATGAAACTCTTTTCAGGGTGGAGGGAGGATGATTATGTTAGAATAGTTCTCTTTTCAATGTTCACAAGTCCCTCTCAGAAAGCCTGCTCTGGAGACTGACTATCTCACAGCAACTTGTGGAGTAGGCACAAGACATTAAATTAACACAGTAATTATTAGGCATTTACCGGCTTGGATATTCCTATCTGTTAATTAGATTTGTTGGCTGCAGCAGCAGGAGGAATTTATTGCGTCTTTCCTGTTGATAAAAGAAATCCTGGCAGCCTAAACTTGGAGATGAGATGCCTTAATGGTCTGTTTGGTGTGGCCACCTGGCATCTTAATTTACAGCTAAGGTTTTACATTTTTACTGAATATCATTACATTTTGGCTACAGATGAAATTCACCAAAGACGTGGCCCTTGGGGATATTGTTAGTTTCACCAATGTCACTGAAGCAACAAACACCCTCCCCCATGATTTCTACTTTTCAAAATCACCACAAAAGGATTGAGAGTTAACCTTTTATCCTTTTTGTGTCCTTTTCCATTCTGTCTGCATCAGCCTTCATTTTATATTTTCTGCCCACTGAGCTACACAGGATGCAATGCAACACAGGATGCAATGATCTAGAATGTGCTGCCATCTTCTGGAAGAAATAAGTACTGACTCCTTTTGTTTTAATCCATGTTCAATCTAAACCTCTTCTAGATGAAGAATCACAAAGACCATTTTTAAATCTAATTAGTTTTCTAGAGGCTGAAACCCAGCAGCACATCAGGTGTTCTTGAGAGCCGAGGTCAGAAGAGGGGCCATACCTTGAAGGCATTATTTTCCTTAATGTTCTTCACAATCCCCAACTCCTTAAGCTTCTGGGCTATCAGTGTCAGCATCAAGCTGTAGATGTTCTCCAAGCTTGTCCCAGGGGAGCAGAGCGTCAGACAATCTCTCTGAATCTCTAGAACAGCTTCATAGAGTTCTGCCTGAGGTGCTGTGAATCTGGGGACAGGAAAACCAAAGAACTCACATTTGGAATAATCTGATATTGCAGGAAGTCTGCTTCCAAGTCTGATTAGGAAAAACTCCAAGGTGCTGATGATGGGGCATTGTTGATACCTAATCAGTATCAATATATCAGTACTGACAGGACCTTAATTGTGACCTAGACACTCAATAGGAAGAACAATAACTCTTCAAGCTGGGGCAGCAACAGCCTCTCCTGCAAACGATCAGCAGATATACATGAGGTGAGGCTAGCAGATAAAGTCAGCCATGAATGCATCTGGAGGGTCAGACCAACCTCAACTTGATCCTTTCCATTTTTTTTTTTTTTTACCACTTTACACACACACACACACACACACACACACACACACACACACACACAAAGGGTGCTTCGGTGGCTCAGTTGGCTAAGCATCTCTGACTCTTGGTTTTGGCTCAGGTCATGATCTCACAGTTCCTGAGTTCGAGCCCCAGGTTGGGCATATGTGCTGTTGGTGTGGAACCTGCTTAGGATTCTCTCTCTCCCTCTTTCTCTGCTTCTCCCCCACTCTCACCATGTGCTCTCTCTCTCTCTCAAAATAAATGAACATTGAAAAAGCAAAAGAAAACAAAGCCTAGGAATCCACTTCTTGTAGGTAAAGCCTATGTCATGAGATAAACTAGTAGATACTCTGGCTACTAGGTATCCTTAGAATAACAATTTCTTTAGCAATCATGGAGAAAAACAAGAAAAAATTAAGCTGGTGCGGTGTATGATATGTATTTTCTACACTGCTGATGGGGAGTGTAAATTAGTATAGCCAATTAAGTCAAAGGTTTTAATAAAAATATTCACAAAATTTGAGCTTATAATTCTGTGCTAAGAATCCATCCTAAGAAAATATTTGACGAAAAACAAATAACCCAGTGAAGAAATGGACAGAAAACATGAATAGACACTTCTCTAAAGAAGACATCCGGATGGCCAACAGGCACATGAAAAGATGCTCAATGTCGCTCCTCATCAGGGAAATACAAATCAAACCCACACTCAGGTATCACCTCACACCAGTCAGAGTGGCCAAAATGAACAAATCAGGAGACTATAGATGCTGGGGAGGATGTGGAGAAACGGCAACCCTCTTGCACTGTTGGTGGGAATGCAAATTGGTGCAGCCACTCTGGAAAACAGTGTGGAGGTTCCTCAAAAAATTAAAAATAGACCTACCCTATGACCCAGCAGTAGCACTGCTAGGAATTTACCCAAGGGATACAGGAGTACTGATGCATAGGGGCACTTGTACCCCAATGTTTATAGCAGCATTCTCAACAATAGCCACATTATGGAAAGAGCCTAAATGTCCATCAACTGATGAATGGATAAAGCAATTGTAGTTTATATGCACAATGGAGTACTACGTGGCAATGAGAAAGAATGAAATATGGCCCTTTGTAGCAACGTGGATGGAACTGGAGAGTGTTATGCTAAGTGAAATAAGCCATACAGAGAAAGACATATACCATATGGTTTCACTCTTATGTGGATCCTGAGAAACTTAACAGAAACCCATGGGGGAGGGAAAGGAAAAAAAAAAAAAAAAGAGGTTAGAGTGGGAGAGAGCCAAAGCATAAGAGACTCTTAAAAACTGAGAACAAACTGAGGGTGGATGGGGGGTGGGAGGGAGGGGAGGGTGAGTGATGGGTATTGAGGAGGGCACCTTTTGGGATGAGAACTGGGTGTTGTATGGAAACCAATTTGACAATAAATTTCATATATTGAAAAAAAAGAGAAAATATTTGAAATTCAAAGAAAGCTGAGTATATAAAAATGTTCACTGTAATAAACTTTAAATGTCCCCTAATAAGAATGGTTAAATACAATAATATAATGAGTATAATGAACATCTACATACCAAATCCAAGTTTGGCCATGAGCAACATGTTGTATTTGTGTCACTATGAGGCTGCCCACACTCCAACCCCCACAGTATTTCTAAAGAGTTTTTAATAGTTCTTATTTATTTATTTTGCTTATTTTTGAGAGAGAGAGAGAGAAAGCGTGAAGGATGCACCCACGTACAAGTAGGGAGGGGTAAAGAGAGAGAATCCAAAGGAGGCTCTAATTGACACAGGGCTTGAACTCACGAACCCCGAGATCATGACTGGAGCCAAACAAAACCAAGAGTCAGATGCTTAACAAACTGAGCCACCAGGTGCCCCTTAATAGTTCTTTTTTTAAAAGTTTATTTATTTTGAAAAAGACAGAACAAGCAGGGGAGGAGGAGAGAGAGGGAGAGAGAGAGAGAGAGAGAGAGAGAGAGAGAGAGAGAGAGAGAGAGAATCTCAAGCAGGGTTCACACTGCCAGCACAGAGCCTGACATAGGCCTGGAACCCACAAACAGTGAGATCACGACCTGAGTCGAAATCAAGAGTTGGACTGAGCCACCCAGGTGCCCCATTAATAGTTCTATTTTTAGTGTAAATTTTATATACACCAAAATGCATAAATCTGAGCTGTACAAGTTGGACAAATGTCAATATAATCAAGGTGGTCAATAATGTAATTCACATCTATAAGTTGTTATCTTTCACCACACTTGGGAAGATTTGGGCCATGATTTCTTCAAAGGTTTTTTCTGACGCATTCGCTCTTCAATTTCTGGGGCTCTAATTAGATGTATGTTAGATGGCTTGAAAATATCTCATAGGTCTCTGAGGTTTTGTTCATTCTTCTACAGTTTATTTCTGTTCTTCAGACTGGATAATTTCTATCTCTCTTCAGGTTCACTTGACTTCTGCCTCCAATTGGACTGTAAAGTCCACCTAGTGAATTATCCATTTCAGCTATTGTACTTTTCGGCTTTAGAATTTATTTAGTTTTTTTTTTTTTTTAATTTTTTTTTTCAACGTTTATTTATTTTTGGGACAGAGAGAGACAGAGCATGAACGGGGGAGGGTCAGAGAGAGAGGGAGACACAGAATCGGAAACAGGCTCCAGGCTCTGAGCCATCAGCCCAGAGCCCGACGCGGGGCTCGAACTCACGGACCGCGGGGCTCGAACTCACGGACCGCGAGATCGTGACCTGGCTGAAGTCGGACGCTTAACCGACTGCGCCACCCAGGCGCCCTGTATTTAGTTTTTGAAAAAAATCTTTTTATTGTAAACAGAACAGAGGCACAGAAAGCCAAACAAACCAAATATAAATACCTTAAGAAATTAGTGTAAGGTTGACCAGTCAGATAAAAGGTGGAACTTGGCCAACTGTCACAGAAGTCCCTTCTATGTGCCTCATAACTATTACAATTCTCCCAGCATGTAACAATTACTAACTTTCCCAGTTATCATTCCTTGTAGTTTTTCATTTGCATGTACATGTTTATCATTTTTACTGATATAGTTTCTAGATCATAAAATTCACCCACTTTAAAAAGTTTACAGTTCCGTGGTTTTTAGCATTTTCACAAAGTTGTGCAACCATCATCACTATCTAATTCCAGAGCATTTCCATGCCCCCTCCCCCTTCTTGTATCCGTTAACAGTCACTTTCCATTCCTTGTATTTAAAAAACTATTTTATAACCCAAATGTGCATCCCAGGATAATTATCTTCCTGCTTATTTAAAATAAATTTGATTTGTCTCTTGAATCTCTTTTAGTCAACAGGTTCCTTTCTCTTTTTTTAATGTTTATTTATTTTTTGAGAGACAGAGGGAGACAGAGTGTGAGCAGGGGAGGGATAGAGAGAGAGGGAGTCACAGAATCCGAAGCAGGCTCCAAGCTCTGAGCTGCCAGCACAGAGTCCAATGTGGAGTTCAAACTCACAAACTGTGAAATCACGACCTGAGCCAAAGTCGGACGCTTAACCGACTGAGCCACACAGGCACCCCAACAGGTTCTTTTTTCTAGCCTTTTTTATTCCCTCGTAAATTATGTGTTAAAGAATCCAGGCTGTTTGAAATACAGGGTTTGTCACAGTCTGAATTTTGCTAATTGTATTCACAGAATGAATGCCTGTGTTTCTCCAAACTTCTTATGTTGAAGCCCTACCCATTAGTATGGCTGTATTTGGAGATTAGGCCTCTAAAGGAAGTAACTAAGGTAACATGAAGTCATAAAAGCGGGGCCCTGCTCTGACAGAATTAGTGTTCTTATAAGAAGAGACACCACAGGGGCGCCTGGGTGGCGTAGTCGGTTAAGCGTCCGACTTCAGCCAGGTCACGATCTCGCGGTCTGTGAGTTTGAGCCCCGCGTCGGGCTCTGGGCTGATGGCTCAGAGCCTGGAGCCTGTTTCCGATTCTGTGTCTCCCTCTCTCTCTGCCCCTCCCCCGTTCATGCTGTCTCTCTCTGTCCCAAAAATAAATAAACGTTGAAAAAAAAGAAGAGACACCACAGACCTTGCTTTCTCTTGCTTTCTCTCTTTGTGTAAAAGAGGTCATGTGAGCATACAGCAAGATGGCGGCTGCTTACAAGTCAGGAGAAGAGGCCTCAGGAGGAAACCTACCTTGCTAGCACCTTGATCTTGGACTTCCCAGCTTTCAGAACTGTGAGAAATAAATTTTTGTTGTCTAAGCCACTAAGTCTGTTGTATTTTGTTACGGCAACTCGAGCTAACATACATATCCTCTTAGCGCAGTTCAACATATTCCTTTGTCTTTTTTATTTGTTACAAATTGGCAGTTGGACCCCAAGAATGAATCAGACTCAGGTTCAGTCTCTTTGGTAAGACTGGCTATATGTAGTACTTGGCAAAATTGTAGGAGGCACATAATATATGATTATCTTTTTGTGATCTTAGCAGCCACTGATCCTTCGTACTTATATCTATACATTAATGGGTGTTGCAAAACGGTAATAATTTTAATTCCCTATTTTTCATTCACTTCATGTAATTTTTTAAATGTTTATATTTAAAAGAGCGTGGGGCGCCTGGGTGACTCAGTCGGTTAAGTGTCCAACTTCGGCTCAGGTCATGATCTAACGATCCGTGAGTTTGAGCCCCGCGTCGGGCTCTGTGCTGACAGCTCAGAGCCTGGAGCCCATTTCAGATTCTGTGTCCCCCTTTCTCTCTGCCCCTCCCCTGTTCATGCTCTGTCTCTCTCTGTCTCAAGAATAAATAAATAAACGTTAAAAAAATTTTAAAAAAATAAATAAAAAAAAATAAAAGAGAGCGCAAGCAGGGGAGGTGCAGAGAGAGAGGATCTGAAGCAGGTTCTGTGCTGACAGCAGCGAGCCTGATGCGAGGCTTGAATCACGAACCTTATGACCTGAGCTGAAGTAGGAAGCTTAACCGAGTCACCCAGGCGCCCTTGAGCGCATATTGATATTTCAATTAAAATTTGAGACCACAGAATTTTTATGTAACCTCTCTATATTTCATTTGCCTTCTTTCTTCTGGGTTCTTGAGGACACAAGGCGGACAGAATTAAAATCATCTTTTACTCTTTTGTTTTATATTTCTTTGTTTTTTATTAACTTTGTATGAGATTAACCAAGATACTTTTTTTATTGCTTACTTTATGTGAAATTAATTTTCCTGAACTTCTGAATGAGGCAGAATTTAGGAAAGATTTTTTAGCATCACAGAGCTTTTTCTTGTTTTGGTGCAGTGGTAAACAATATGATAGCTTGCTTTCAATTCCTCTCCCACTCATTCCTTTCCCTTGTCCCTAACTTGCTCAATTTCGATTCTACTTCCAGCAGTTTCTCCTCAGTGTGAGAAGGGAGCACAGCACCCTCAAACTTCCTTGGGCCTTTGGAGTGACAAATCTTTCCCATTTCAGTTTCTGTTCTCGAATTGGTCATCATCCTTTCCAGTGAACAGCTATTGGTTATTTGGGAGTTCCTTTGTTCTCAAGCACTTCAGACAGCTTCTTCCACTACTGTTGTTTCCTTCTTTTTCCTTCCACACAGATAGTGATACCAGCCAGGTCTTGTCGTTGTATAGAGTGTGTTCATAAGTGTTTGTACTTTTAGGTTGAAGTGATACCCTATCACCCAGTGTTTGGTTTTGCTACCTAGTTGCTCTACTGTTATTTGACAATTTGGAGAGACAGAAAAATTATGCTTTTGTTGCCATCTCCCCAGAATCCTTGGTTCTTATTTCTTAGTTTCTTATTTCTTACTGAAACTCTCCAATCTGTTCACTCACTATATTTATATTTGTTCCTTTAACTCTTTGAACATATCTATAACAGCTGCTTTAAAGTTCTTGCCTGCTCATTGAAATTTTAGGGTTATTCAAGATCTGCTTTTATTGGCTGTATTTTTCTCGACTATGGTTATTTTGATTCTTTTCCTGATTCTTCTCATGTCTAGTGATTTTTTTTTAAAAATTTTTTTTTCAACGTTTATTTATTTTTTTTGGGACAGAGAGAGACAGAGCATGAACAGGGGAGGGGCAGAGAGAGAGGGAGACACAGAATCAGAAACAGGCTCCAGGCTCTGAGCCATCAGCCCAGAGCCTGACGCGGGGCTCGAACTCACGGACCGCAAGGTTGTGACCTGGCTGAAGTCGGACCCTTAACCGACTGCGCCACCCAGGCGCCCCTCTAGTGATTTTTTTTTAACGGAATACTGGAATTACTTTTGTAATCAGAAAATAAAAACTTCAAATTTATTTACTTTATTTTATTTTTAAATGTTTATTTTTGAGAGAGTATGAGCAGGGGAGAGGCGGGTGGGGGGGAGGGTGGACAGAGGATCTGAAACAGGCTCTGTGCTGACAGCAGTGAGCCCAATGTAGGGCTTGAACTCATGAACCATGAGATTATGACTGAGCCAAAGTTGGACACTCAATAGACTGAGCCACCCAGTCTATTTATTTAATTTTAAGTTAATTAATTAATTTTTTATTTTTAAAAAAACGTTTATTTAGTGGCTCCTGGGGCTCAGTTGGTTAAGTGTCTGACTTCAGCTCAGGTCTGATCTCACGGCTTGTGAGTTTGAGTGCCACGTCGGGCTCTGTGCTGACAGCTTGGAGCCTGGAGCCTGCTTCAGATTCTGTGTCTCCCTCTCTCCCTGCCCCTCCCTCACTCTCTCTCTCAGTGATAGACATAAAAAAATTTTTTTAATGAAAAAAAATGTTTATTTATATTGAGAGGGTGTGAGTGCAAGTGGGGGAGAGGCGGGGAGAGGCAGGAATAGACAGAGAGAAAGCAAGACTCTCAAGCAGGCTCTGCACTGTCAGCACAGAGCCCAACACAGGGCTTGATCTCATGAACTGTGAGACTGTGACCTGAGCCAAAATCAAGAGTCGGATGCTTAATCCACTGAGCCACTCAGGTGCCCCTTAATTTTTTTTTTAAAGATTCTATTTTTAAGTAATCTCCACACCCAGTGTGGGGCTCAAACTTGCAACACTGAGACCAAGAGTTGTATGTTCTACTGACTGAGCCAGGCAGGCACTCTTCAAATTTATTTTTTAAAAATGTGAATGTTAATTGGGTATGTTAACTAGGTGTGTCTAGGTGTCTGATCCAGTGATATGATAAATAAAGCAGTCTTAGAAAGTCATCAGGTACTTTGCAAAGGCAGTTAACCTGAGCTAGAGGGGATGAGTATATTTCTTTAGTCCTTTATTCCTCATATACCCATATTCCAACTCATACTCCTAAGAAGCAGTGGGATCTGTAGAAGTCCTACCTGCCATTGACAGGCCAGGTCCGGGTTATGTCACTCACATAGCAAGAAGACTCACAACCTCCATCCAGCAGCACCATTTCCCCATCCTGCAACAAAAGTGAGATATGTCAAAGTAGGTGACCTTATGATTGTCAGCTATTTCTTCTCATTTAAATTCTCTGTGCCTTTCACTTTATACATATATTTAAAAAGCTAACTTAAAGAAGACTAATCTGTGTTCGTTCTCACAAGAAACAGCATCTCAATTTTTCAAATGAATTCACATTGACTCAAGAAAGGTGCCACTGCATAGTAGTACATAGGCTCTGGAACCACACTGCTTAGATCATCATAAATGTTACTACTATCATTATTAGTTTTACAAATCCTATGTAAGTTGGTATCCAGGGCCTTATTCAAATACAATTACCCTTAACCATTTAACTTTAGAATATCTCTTCCCCATTTGTTCCCCATCAAAGTACACGTGGGGAAAGAAAAAAAACTTTGGGTATCTTTACCTTACTTCTTGTCATGTTATATTGAAATTATTTATGTCCTTGAAGACAGGGAATATCTTATTCATATATAAATGAGCACACAACATGGCATGTAGTAGAATAATGGGCTAATGAGTATTTATGTATGTACATATATATAATAGCAACTTTGAAGAATAGATGTGGTTTTTGTTTCTGGTAAAATGCCAGAATACGTTTCTTGTTAGAAAACAACTAGATGCTGGATCGAAAATATATTTTATGAAAGGCTGGCATTACATAATGCAAGAGATGTCCTAAAGACATTTTCTCTCTTGAAAAAAGACACCCTAGAACTGAAACTAGAGCTGAAAGTAGTGATAAGGTAAGTGGTACAGTATATATAGAAAAGGAGATGTTGCCCTGAGGTCTTGCAGCAAAGTGGGGAAAATGAGCCGGACATTTTTGCATTAATGTAGGATGCTCATAGGGGATATAAGAGTTGCAGGGCACTAGGATCCACTTGACTTCTGGCAAAAGCATAATCAAACAACCTTTGGAAGAAATTTCCCCCAAATCTGGGCTGGCATGATTTCTAAAAAATAACATCAGGCAAATGTGAGCTCACAAGCCAAGGTTGTCAAGCACCTGACGTAGGTCACCATGCCGGAGAGTCGGCAGGAACAACAAATTTAGATCTTCCAAGACTTCAGATAAGGGAATGATTAGATATGGAAGGGTTATTATGAAAGCCTTAAAGGGATAAAGTACGGAATCACAAAGACGAATAAGCAACAAGAGACAACTGACAATAACTCTGATTTGAAAGGGACCAAAAGGAAATAAAAACAACTGCTGAAGTCAATCACCCAGGGGATGGCTGAAGAAGCAGATAAGACAACCAAAGGGGAAAAAAACTAGTTTCATGGAAGACAGACATACCGAAGGCTCTGAGAACATGACAGAGAGAGACAAGGCAAAAATAAACATGAAAGTCAGCTTACTGAGACCAGACAGAGGTCTAACATACATCTAACTGAGATCACGGAAGAAGTGGATCGAGACAGCGTAGGAGAGACGGTATCTACACCATGGTCTGAGGATTTTCACGAACGCACAGATTCCGGAGGAAGAAGGGACCATAATGACGATATGTAAAAATAAATCTGTTCTTAGACATATGAAAAACCAGAAACACCAAAGAAAAATAAATCTTAAAAGTAGCCAAAGCAAAAAGAGAGACCCCATAGGAAATGACAATTATGTTTGTTTGTTTTTTAACTTTTTTTTTAAGTGTTTATTTATTTTTGAGGGAGAAACAGAGACAGCATTAGCAGGGGAGAGGCAGAGAGAGAGGGAGACACAGAATCTGCAACAGGCTCCAGGCTCTGAACTGTCAGCACACAACCCGACATGGGGCTTGAACTCACAAACTGTGAGATCATGACCTGAGCCCAAGTCAGGCGCTTAGCCAACTGAGCCACCCAGGTGCCCCTGTTTGTTTGTTTTTATTCGGCAACACTGAAAGTCAGGAGAAAGGGGAATGATATACTACAGGTGATGACTGAAAAGTGAAGATAGTTTCTTTGGTACAGCCTTCATCAAGAATTGAGAATGAAATAAAGATATTTCAGCTAAACAAAACCAGAAAATTTTCTCAGCAACAGACCTTCATCTAAAGGATTTTCTTCAGGCTGAAGGAAGGTGATCCCGGGAGGGCCATCGAAGATGTGAAAAGGAAAGGTGAACATGCATGTAAATCGAAACAAACCTGCTTCTGATGGTTGGAGAGAGCTGTGGTGAGCATAGAGGCAGAACCACAGGGCAGCCCGCTCTCGGACTGCATTTCTTCCAGATGCTTACTACCAAGTCCACACCAGAGCTCTCCCAGAGGCCCCACAGTACCCTGAATTTCTTAAAGCTTGTTGAGGACCTTGCCCACTGACTTCACCAGAAAGGACCCTTGTAAACTTTCAGATAACCAAAGCCAAGACTATGACCTAGAAGTTCTCAACTTTTTTTCTCTCAGGCCAATTTATCTAATAATGGCAATACTTTTCTGTCCCTGTACAGCGACACTGGTGCTTATTCTCCAGTTTTTCAGGAATGAACACTATACTGTTTAGGAACAGACACACTGGTGGTAAAACCAGGAAAACAAAATAAAATGGATTAAAACAAAAGTCAAGATGGTAGAAGACAGAAAGATGTACTTGATATTGCCCAGGGGACTAGTAATGTTCTTTTCATCCTAGATGGTAGACACATGGTTGTTTATTTGATAATTATTTGTAAGCAGTACATGATATTTATTGTGTGTTTTTTAAAGTTTATTTTGAGAGAGAGTGAGCAAGCAGGGGAGAGGCAGAGCCCAAGCAGGCTCTGCACTAGTAGAGCCTTGACGTGGGGCTCGAACTCACAAACCGTGAGATCATGACCTGAGCTGAAACCAAGAGTCAGATACTTAACCGACTGAGCCACGCAGACACCCCTATTTATTGTTTTTGATATACATTTAACAACTTAGGCAAACCTTATGGACTATAATGAAAGTGAAAAATCTATCCTTAAACACTTATAATAAAGAAAAGAAGGATGAAAATTAATGAGTTCAGTATCTAATTTAAGAACAAGAAAAAAACAAGAGAATAAACACAAAAAGGAGAAGGGTGAAATTAATAAAGGCAAGGGGCCAGTGTAATGAAATAATAAACAAAGATAAAATAGCATTAATGATGAAAAGTTGGTTTTACAAGAGTAACAAAACTGAACAAACCTCTTTTTTTATTGGGATTTCCTTTTTTAGTCGAAGTTCTCTAGGTATGATGTACACGGTAAAATGCACAGATTTTTAAGTATATAGAGTTAGGTCAGTTTTGTCAAAACCCATGTAACCACTCCCTCAGGTGCCTTCCCAGTCAATATTCCATCCGAAGCAACCACTGATCTGATTTCTATCAATACAGAGTGGTTTTGCCTATTTCAGAACTTCATACAGACGGGATCATAGAGCGTCTAATTTTTGTGTCTGACTTATTCAGTCAGCACAATGCTTTGAGATCATTTATCTGTTGGTAGTACAGTGGTTTGTTCCTTTTCATTTTAAGAATACACCACATAGCAATTTCCTTACTTAATATCCTGGTAAGAGACGCCTGGTCTATCAGGAGCAAACTTGCTATAAACATTCATTCTTGGGGCGCCTGGGTGGCACAGTCGGTTAAGCGTCCGACTTCAGCCAGGTCACGATCTCGCGGTCCGTGAGTTCGAGCCCCGCGTCGGGCTCTGGGCTGATGGCTCAGAGCCTGGAGCCTGTTTCTGATTCTGTGTCTCCCTCTCTCTCTGCCCCTCCCCCGTTCATGCTCTGTCTCTCTGTGTCCCAAAAATAAATAAACGTTAAAAAAACAAAACAAAAAAAAAACATTCATTCTTGTACAAGGCATTTTGTGGACCTACGTTTCAATTTTTTTGGAAAAATACCCATAAATGGAATTGCTGGCGCATGTTTATGTTTTAAAGAAACTACTAAGATTTATTAGAAAAAAATGAGAAGAGGCAAAAATATATCAAGAATGTAAAAAGGTACATAACTGTAATTACAAAAGATTAAAAGGTAAGACAATACTATGAGTAATTTTAAAAACTTAGACATAATGGTATAAAATTATAACCTACCAAACTGTCTCAGGCAAAATGAAGTATAAACTGATATAATCACTTTGGAAATGTCTGGCATTTTCTACTAAAGTTACAAATATGCATACCTATGACCCATCAATTCCACTAATTAAGTGTCCTTAGACAAACTTGATGACTCATATACTAGGAATACGTACAAGAATGTTCACAGAATATTGTTCATAATGGTAAAAACCTGGAAATAACAGAAATGTCCACCTAATAGATATTTATCATATTAATAAATTAAAACAGAAAACTTTATAATATTTATTAATTCATTTAAAAATAACAATAAACCTATTACATTTAAGATAAACAGCATTTTTAATGAAAAGTAACTATTTTTCTAAATAAAAATAGTTAGAAATGTAGTGTACATTTTTACAAATCTCTTTGTCTAGCAAAACAAAAAACAGCTAGAATCTCATATCTGCTTTTGCCTTCAATTTGGTATGATGTTGATGTCATAAAGCCTCTAGGGTCCATCTCTGTGCGCTGAAGAGAACGAGAGTGAAAGAGACGCATAATGTCTGGGTATTCTTATGAAAATATATTTAACCTCATGGACCACACTTTAACTGCTGTTCCACACTAGAACAAACCACAGTAGCATGCAACAACATACTGTTATACGAAAAAGATGCAGATATAATATTTGAAATCTATAAAGTTCAAATATAACCAAAACCAAACTACGTTAAACTCTATTATTCA
Source organism: Puma concolor (assembly GCF_028749965.1). NCBI lineage: Eukaryota > Metazoa > Chordata > Mammalia > Carnivora > Felidae > Puma > Puma concolor. Next base: position 8,032,354 of record NC_141673.1, read on the forward strand.
TTAGTAGTAAAATAAAATGAAAAGCAAGGAATTGATGACCATCAACATCAGGGTGGTGGTTATCCCATCAGGGAGGGAAGAAATTATCATTGGGAAGAACCACATGGTGGAAAAGCTTTTTAGGGGTGGAAGGCTAGTAATGTCCTGATTCAGGCATTCACAAACTTTTTCTGTAAAGGGCTAAGTAGTAAATATTTTTTACTTTGTGGACCATACTGTTTCTGATGCAACTATTCAACTCTGCCACTGTGGGAAGAAAGCAGGAATGGCTGTATTCCAACAAAACTTTATTCACAAAACAAAGGAGCAGGCTGGATTGGCCTAGAGAGGTGTAGCTTGCCAAGTATGGACAATGGTTACGTGGGTGTTCATTTTGTAATTAATATTAAACTTTTCCTTTAAGTTTTAAGTACTTTACCAGTAGTTACATTTTATAAGAATAAATGTTTGTTAAAAAATAAAACAGAAAGCTTTAGTATATTAATGAAATTGAATCGGTAGTTCAAAAAGTCTACAAAGGAAAATATCAGGCCCAAATAGGTCTACAGGGATATTCTACTCAATTAAAAAAAAAAAAACACATTAAATCATTTCATAATATTAAAAACAACCTAACTCATTTGATATACAAATCAGAAAAAGATAGTATGAGAAAAATAAGCCAATTTCATCCATGAACATAGATTATTATATCCCAAACAACACATCAGCAAGTTGAAAATAGCAGTGCTACAGATTAAAACAGAAAAAAAAAAGCTTAATTCCACTGGTAATTAAGGTAATGGAAATTAAGACCACAACGAGATGCTGTTTTATACCAATTAGAATGGCAGAAGTTAAGAAGTCTGATAGCATCAAAGGATAAGAGGATGTGGTAAACAGAATTACACACCACCAGTAGGAGTATAAATAGGTACAAATACTTGGGAAAAAATTTGTATTATCACACTTATGAATAAGAAAAAAAGTTCCCCAAAACTACATATAGCAGTATATAATTTTTATATAGTTCACAAACAAGTAGAACTAACTAATATTGTTTGGGAAATCATGTATGTGTGATACAACTACATTAAAAAAATCAAGGGAATGATGAACAAAAATTTAGGGTGCCAATTAGTTACCTCTGGGAGGGAGGCATTAGGATAGCAGAGCATAAAGATACATACAGTATTGGTAATGTTCTAGCTCTTGAGCTGAGTGATTGGTTCATGGGTATTCATTTAAAAAATATGCTGTATACTTTACATGTATGCTATATTTATTCTTTTGAAATTACTGAAAATTAAAATAAAATAAAATTGAAAGTGGACTTAATAAAGGTATATACAATCTTTACTTGTATAGTCACTTGGGGAGAAAACCATAAAAGGTAGGTTCCCTCATAGCTAATAAGGTACTCTTAAAATCTGTCTGCTCCCAAAATATGCTTGATCCACTGTTGCCACAAGTCCTTTCAGAAAGAGATGAGCAAAGGCTTTAGAGTAGAATTCTTGGCTCTGCCCTAACGAGTTGCCTAATTTTTTAAGTTTATTTTCCACATCTATTAAACAGGTATGTCAATAGTTGCTCCTATCTCAAAGTACTAACATGAGGATCAAATGAGATAATGTCTGTAAAATCATTTTATAAACAATAAAGTGGTTTGTAAGTGGCACCATAGGAAGCGGCACTGAAGGGCATTTCATGTACCTTGATGAGCTGATTATTCTTCACATAGTGCAAAGTGTTGGACCGATTACCTCCAGCGACCACAGGCGGGTAGGCTAAGATATCTGCACCGCGGGCCCGGCATTCAAATTCGAACTGAAAAACAAGAGCCAAGCATGACGACAAGTATGACTGAAGACAGGATTTCCTCCGGGCTGTGCCAGCCAGGGCTCTCCTCGACAGTCCGTCCCTCCATTCAAGTACTTCTCTGTCATTTCTGGAAAACGAGTTATCAAATCTAACCAAACTTCTTATGCTTCCATTTCAGTCTATTTTTTATTCCCCACTCCAGTCCTGTTATTTGACCCTATTAGTATGTCTGCTTGGTTCCTCTGAGTGCTCCAAATTTCCTAAGATTTTCAAATTAAGTCCAGAAGAGAACACAGAAAACTTACAATCAAGGCTGAGTACAGAGATACAGTCAAGTAAAATTTCTATCTTTTATTCTTTTTTTAAAATGTTGATTTTTGAGAGAGAGAGAGAGAGAGAGAGAGAGAGCAAGTGGGTGAGGGGCAGAGAGAGAAGAAGACACAGAACCCAAAGAAGGCTCCAGGCTCTGAGCTGTCAGCAGAACCCGACGCGGAATTTGAACTCACGAGCTGTGAGATCATGACCAGAGCCGAAGTTGGACGCTTAACCAACTGAGCCATCCAGGTGCCCCACTATTTTTTATTCTTATTTAGATAAACACTGGAATACGGCTTGCATTAACAACACTTCTGCATTACTAATTTCAACTTTTCAAATAGCTACCAACCTACATGTGCTGGAAAAGTGAAAAAGGATGCCTGGCAAATGGTAAATTCTACCAATTTCACTTTGTCCTAGGATGGAGCATGCCCATCCATGGAGCTGTCTCCAATACTACTCAGATTCTCCTCCTGTGAGAGGAGACACAATCGTGTCTTTGCTTCTTCATGTGTTCTACTTTGCAATTTTCTTCATTTAATTGTAGCTCTGAGTATTTCAGATACATCTAATACATTATCAGTGACGTTTAAGAACCAAGTCCTCTCCACTGATATCCCGGTCACTCCCATGAAAGCCAACTAGAAGCCATCTGCTAATGAACTACTTAATATTTTTGCCTCCAACAAATTTTTTTAATGTTTTATTTTTTATTTTTTATATTTGAGAGAGAGAGACAGAGAGACAGAGAGACAGAGAGCGAGGAGGGGAGGGGCAGAGAGACAGAGACAGAATCCGAAGCAGTCTCCAAGCTTCAAGCTGTCAGCACAGAGCCTGACGCAGGGCATGAACGCAGGGCTGGAACTCACGAACTGTGAGATCATGACCTGAGCTGAAGTCGGACGCTTAACCGACTGAGCCACCCAGGCACCCCAAAACCTTCCCAATCTTTTAAAGCTCACCTTAGCATAGAGAAAGCCTTCCTCCACAGGAGCTTTGCTGGCGAACATGGTCTCTATGAAAGCCTGCAGACAGAATGGAGAATGAAAAGAACAGTCTCATTTTAACTGTTGCTTACTCAAACATTCAAAATACTGGAGCTCAGGTGAAAAGCACCCTTCTCCCCAATTTTGTTGACCTGAAGTTGTGACTTTGTGAGCATGATAATATAGATTCTGAAGAGGAAACTATTGCTTTTAGGACTATGTGACTGATGACAGATTTAGTGGAAAGGGCACCCAACTATCACACTCAGAATACACGCTGTATGCTACAATAAGCGACACGGGAACACATTTTGCCATTTCTGTAACAAAATAGCCCAGAAATATATGAAATAATGGATTGAATGGTCCAGTCCACAGCAAGGTTTCTCAGCCTCTGCACTATTGCTGACATTTTGGACTAGATAACTGTATGTTGGGAGGTGGGGGGATTGTCCTGTTCAAAGTAGGATGCCAGCAGCACTCCCCAACTGTGACAATAAGGTATTGCTAAATATCCCCTGAGGGACAAAACTGCCCCAAGTTCAGAGTCACATATAGTATAAGTACTTATACTATAAGTTTAAGAGTCACATATAGTATAAGTACTTAAATTATTTCTCTGTAGTAGCCACAGTGCATGTGTGTGTTTTCTACTTTTATAAATATATATGCTTAAAATTCACCACTATACCCCATGCCAAAAAAGATTTAGATTAGCTTACACGGATGCACAAAATACAACAAGATAGCATAAATTCATGGTAGAGTTAAAAAAAAAAAAAAAGCAAGCCTTAAGGGGAATGGAGCTCAACAAAATAGTAATGTATACCATAATGACCTTCCTGATGACAATAGCAACTGTGGATAGACCACAAATATAACTGAGTTTTCTAGCAGCCAGTGTGAAAAAGGAAAACATCAGCTCTATTTCCCATGCCTGTGGGATAAAAACAAATCAGATGCACAGGGATAGGACTATATGATACCATAGCTAGAAACGAATTTCTCTGGAGTTGCTATGTTCTAAGAGTGAAGGCAACGTGGGAAGGAATGTTTTTAATAACATTTCTCTAAATACAAGGCAATGAACTCACCATAGAAGAGCCCAATGGAGGATAAGTGAGAAGGATGATAATGGAAACAGCTTCAGGGCTTGCTCCTTTTCTCATTCTGATCTTCTCTCAAAAGTTTCATCCTTAGGCCTTTCTGATCACCCTGCCTAACTGAGCACTGGCGCTACTTTATCCCTTCCACTGCTTCATTTTTCTCGAGAGCATTGAATTCCAGCTGACTTTACAGCATGTTTGTTTCTTGTCTTTCAACTGGAGTGTACACTGAGGACAGCGACACACGGCAAGTCTGGGTTGCTCACCACTGTGTCTTTAGAACCTAGAACAGTACCTGGCACCACAGCAAATACTCCATAAGTATCTGCTGAATGAATTAATTAAATTTAAAGCATACTTATTTACGTACATACACACGCAAATGCTGATGAATAAATTGTTGGCACTACATTTTCCCCACGAAGCTAAAACAAAACATAACAAGAGAAGAGTATGGGATCTCTAGTGAGGCTCATTCACTTAAAAGAGGGATTTGTCTTTTTTTTTTTTTAATGTTTATTTTTGAGAGAGAGAGACAGAGTGCGAGCAGGGGGAGGGCAGAGAGACACAGAATCTGGAGCAGGCTTCAGGCTCTGAGCTGTGGAACAGAGCCCGATGAGGCGTTCGAACTCACAGACTGCGAGATCATGACTTGGGCTAAAGATGGACACTTAACCGACTGAGCCACCCAGGCGCCCTTGTCTTTTTGTTTTTTGGCTCTAACCAGCACCCTTTGTCTTTTTATTAATTTCCTTTCAAACCTTTACTGAAAGGCACGCGTGTAAGCATGTATGCCTGTGCACACATATACACACACACCCTTTTGTCTATGCATTCATCCGTTGATGGACATATGGGTTGTTTGCATCTTTTGGCTACTGTGAATACCGCTTCTGTGAACATTTGTGTACAAGTATTTGTTTGAGTACCTGTTTCTAATTCTTCTGCTCATACACCTAGGAGTAGAATTGCTAGGGCACATGTTAATTCTGTTTAAGTTTTTCAGAAACCTCCAAGCTATTTTCCACAGTGGCTGAAACATTTCACAATCCCACTGGTAATGTAAAAATGTTCCAAATTTTCACATCTTTACCAAAATTTGTTTTTTTTCCTGTGTGTGTTTTACTTTTATTTATTTACTTTTTAAGTTTTTATTTTCATCACCCCGTACTCATCACAAATGCACTCCTTAATCACCTATTTCACCCTCTCCTCCTACCCACCTCCCCTCTGGTAACCCTCAGTTTGTTCTCTACAGTTAGAGTCTCTTTCTTGGTTTGTCTTTTTTATCTCCCTTTTGCTCATTTGTTTCATTTCTTAAATTTCACATGAGTGAAATTACATGGTATCTACCTTTCTCCAACTGACTTGCTTTGCTTAGCATTATACCTTCTAGTTCCATCCATGCCTTTGCAAATGGCAAGATTTCATTCTTTTTTTTATGGCTGAGTAACATTCCATCGTGTATGTGTGTGTGTATACACACATTATACATATATATACATACTACTCTTCTTTATTCACCAATCAATGGACACTTGGGACTGCTTCCATATCTTGTCTACTGTAAATAATGTGCCTATAAACATAGGGGTGCACATATCCCTTTGAATTAGTGTTTCTGTATTCTTTGGGTAAATATCCAGGAGTGCAATTGCTGCATCATAGAGTGGTTCTATTTTTAACTTTTTGAGGAACCTCCATACAGTTTTCCAGAGTGGCTGCACCAGTTTGCATTCCTACCAAGAGTGCAAGAGGGTTCCTTTTCTCCACATCCTTGCCAACACCTGTTTTGTGTTTTTGATTTTAGCCATTCTGACAGATGTGAGGTGATATATCATTGTAATTTGAATTGCATTTCCCTGATGATAAGCAATGATGAGCATTTTTAAAAAATTGGTTAATTTTTTAAAAGTTTATTTATTTGAGAGAGAGACCGTGTGTGCACACAATCAGGGGAGAGAGACAGGGGGAGACAGAAAGAATCCCAAGCAGGCTCCATGCTATCAGCAGAGATCTCTGTACCATGAGATCATGACCTGAGCTGAATCTTAACCAACTGAGTCACCCAGGCACTCCTGATGAGCATCTTTTCATGTGTCTTTTGGCCATTTGGATGTCTTCCTTGCAGAAATGTCTGTTCATGTCTTCTGCCCATTTAAAAAAAAATGTTTTTATTTATTTATTTTGAGAGAGAGAGATTGAGAGAGGGAGAGAGACAGAAGGAGACAGAGAATCCCAAGCAGGCTCTGATATGGATCTTGAACCCACAAACTGTGAGATCATGACCTGAGTTGAAATCAAGAGTCAGACTCTTAATGGACTGAGCCACCCAGGCACCCCTTTCTGTCCATTTTTAACTGGATTATTTGGGTTTTTTTGGGAGAGGGGCTCAGTTTTATAAGTTCTTTATATATTTTGGATACTAACTCTTTATTGGGTATGTCACTTGCAAATATCTTCCCCCATTCTGTAGGTTGCTTTTTAGTTCTGTTGATTGTTTCTTTCACTGTGCAGAAGTTTTTATTTTGATGTAGTCCCAACAGTTTATTTTTGCTTTTGTTTCCCTTGCCTCAGGGATCCTATCTAGAAAAAAGTTGTGACGGCCAGTCAGAGAAATTACTACCTGTGCTCTCTTCAAGGATTTTTATGGCTGTAGGTCTTTATTGAGTTTACTTTTGTGTATGGTGTAAGTGGTCTAGGTTCATTCTTTTGCATGTTGCTGTCTAGTTTTCTCAGCACAATCTTATCGAAGAGGCTGTCTTTTCCCCACTGGATATTCTTTCTTGCTTTGTCAAAATTAATTGGCCATATAATTATGGGTTTATTTCTAGGCCACCTATTGTGTTCCACTGATCTATGAGTCTATTTTTGTGCTGGTACCATACTGTTTTGATCACTATAGCTTTGAAATAATTTGAAGTCCAGAACTGTGATGTCTCCAGTTGTTTTTCTTTTGCAAGACTGCTTTGGCTATTCAGGGTCTTTTGTTGTTCCACACAAATTTTAGGATTGTTTGTTCTGTGAAAAAATGCTGTTGGTATTGTGACAGGAATTGCATTAAATATGGAGACTGCTTTGCGTAGTACAGACATTTTAACAATAGTTGTTCTTCCAATCCATGAGCATAGAATGTCTTTCCATTTTTTTGTACTGTCTTTAATTTCTTTTATTAGTGTTTTACAGTTTTCAGAGTACAGGTCTCTCGCTCTTTGATTAGGTTTCCTGGGTATCTTATTATTTTTGGTGCAATTGTTTTTTTTACTTTTAAAAAATGCTTATTTATTTTGGGGGGGGGGGGGAGAGTGTGAGCGGGGGAGGGGCAGAGAGCTGTGACACAGGATGCGAGCTGTCAGCACAGAGCCCAATGCAGGGCTTGAACTCATGAACTGTGAGATCATGACCTGAGCTTAAGCACCCAGGTGCCCCTTTTTGGTGCAATTGTAAATGGGATTGTTTCGTTTACTTCTTTCCTTCCTTCCGAGTTTATTCATCCATTTTGAGAAACACAAAGACAGCGTAAGTAGGGGAGAGGCAGAGGGAGAGGAGAGAGAATCCCAAGCAGGCTCTGCACTGCCACTGCAGACCCTGATGCGAGGCTCAAATCCACAAAGCTGCGAGATCACCATCTGAGCCAAAACCAAGAGTCAGACACTTAACCGACTGATACACCCAGGCACTCCAATGGGACTGTTTCCTTTTCCTTCCTTCCTTCCTTTCCTTTCCTTCCTTCCTTCCTTCCTTCCTTCCTTCCTTCCTTCCTTCCTTCCTTCCTTCTTCCCTCCCTCCCTCCCTCCCTCCCTCCCTCCCTTCCTTCCTTTCTGTTTATATTTGAGAGAGAGGGAGATACAGAATCCAAAGCAGGGTCCAGGCTCCGAGCCGTCAGCACAGAGCCGGACGCAGGGCTCCAACTCATGAGCTGCAAGATCATGACCTGAGCCGAAGTTGGACGCCCAACTGACTGAGCCACCCAGGTGCCCCAATGGGACTGGTTTCTTAATTTCTCTTTCTGCTACTTCCTTATTGGTGTATGGAAATGCAACAGATTTCTGTACGTTGATTTTGTATCCTGCGACTTTACTAAATTCATTTATTGGTTCTAGCAGTTTTTTGCTGGGGTCTTTTGAGTTTTCTAACTATATATCATGTCACCTCCAAATAATGCAAGTTTTATGTCTTCCTTACTGATTGGGATGCCTTTATTTCTTTTTGTTGTCTGATTGCTGTGACTAGAGCTTTGAATATAAGTGGTGAGAGGGGACATCTTTGTCTTGTTCCTGACCTTCGCTAAAAGGCTCTATTTTTTCGCATTGAGAATGATGTTAGCTGTTAGTTTTTCACATGTAGCCTTTATTATGTTGAGGTATGTTTCTTTTAAATCTACTTTGTTGAAGATTTTTATCATGAATGGATGTTGTACTTTGTCAAATGCTTTTTCTGCATCTATTGACATTATCCTACAGTTCTTGTCCTGTCTTTTATTGATATGATGTATTGTGTTGATTGATATGCAAATATTGGAACCCATGAAACCCAGGAATAAATCCCACCTGATCTTGGTGAATGCTTTTTTTAATGTATTGCTGGATTAGGTTTGCTGGTACTTTGTTGAGGATAGGTGTCTTTTTCTGATTTTGGTATCAGGGTAATGCTGGCCTCATAGAATGAATTTGGAAGTTTTCCTTCCTCTTTTATTTTCTGGAATAATCTGCGAAGGATAGGCATTAACTCTTTTTTAAATGTTTGGTAGAATTTGCCTGTGAAGCCATCTGGTCCTGAACTTTTCTTTGTTGGGAGTTTTTGATTACTGATTCAATGTCTTTGCTGGTAATCAGTCTGTTTAAAGTTTCTATTTCATCACATTTCAGTGTGGGTAGATTATATGTTTCTAGGAATTTACCCATTTCTTCTAGGTTGTCCAATTTGTTGGCATACCGTTTTTCATAATATTCTCTTATAATTGTTTGTATTTCTCTGGTGTTTGTTATTTCTCCTCTCTCATTTGTGATTTCATCTGAGTCCTTTCTCTTTTTCTTGAAGAGGCTGGCTAGAGGTTTATCAATTTTATTGATTTTTTTCAAAGAACCAGTTCCTGGTTTCATTGATCTGTTCTGGTGTTTTTTTTTTTTTTTTTTAGTTTCTATATCATTTATTTCTGCTCTAGTTTTTAGGTGAAAGTTATGTTGTTTATATGAGATTTTACTTGCTCCTTGAGGTAGGCCTGCATTGCTAAAAACTTCCTTCTTAGGACTGCTTTTGCTATATCCAAAAGGTTTTGAAATGTTGTGTTTTCATTTGTTTCCATGTACTTTTTAATTTCTTCTTTTATTTCCTGGTTGACTCATTCATTGTTTAGTAGCATGTTATTAAAGCTCTATGCATATGTGGTCTTTTCATATTTTTTCTGATGGTTGACTTATAGTTTCATAGCATTAAAATCAGAAAACATGCATGGTATGACTTCAATCTTTTAGAATTTGTTGAGGCTTGTTTTGTGGTCTAATATGTGATCTATTCTGGAGAATATTCCACATGCACTTGAAAACAATGTGTATCCTGCTATTTTAGGATAGAATGTCTGAATATATCTGTTAAATCCATCTGGTCCGGTATGTCATTCAAAGCCACTGTTTCCTTGTTGATTTTCTAATTAAATGATCTATCCATTGATGTAAGTGGGTGTTAAAGTCCTCTTATTGTATTATTATCCATTAGTTCTTTTTTGTTTGCTTAACTGTTTTATGTATTTGGGTGCTCCATGTTGAGTGCATAAATATTTATAATTGTTATATCTTCTTGTTGGATTGTCCACTTTATTATTATATAGTGTCCTTTGTCTCGTTACAGTCTTTGTTTTAAAGTCCATTTTGTCTGATACAAGTATTGCTACTCTAGCTTTCTTTTTACATCCATTTGTATGACAACTGTTATTCCATTCCCTCACTTTCAATCTGCAGGTGTCTTTAGGTCTAAAATGAGTCTTCAGTAGGCAATATATAGATGAGTCTTGTTTTTTAATTCATTCTGTCACCCTATGTCTTTTTTTTTTTAATGTTTATTTTTTTTAAGTTTATTTATTTTAGAGAGACAGAGATAGCGGGAGTAGGGGGAGGAACAGAGAGAGAGGGAAAGAATCCCAAGCAGGCTCCGCACTGTGAGTGCAGAGTCCAACCAGGGCTTGATCCCACGAACTGAACCATGAGATCATGACTTGAGGTGAAATCAGGAGTCAGCTGCTTAACCAACTGAGCCACCCAGGCGCCCCATCTCCCCAATTTTTTTTTGGTAAGATTTTAAGTAATCTGCACATTCAATGAGGGGCTTAAACTGACAAACCCGAGATCAAGAGTCACATGCTCCACCAACTAAGCCAGCCAGGCATCCTCACCCTATGTCTTCTGATTGGAGCATTTAGTCCATTTACATTCAAAGTAATTATTGGTAGATACACATTTATGGACATTTTATTTGTGGTTGTTTCTTAAAATTTTTTTCTGATCCTTTCTTGTCTTTCTCTCTTTCATGGTTTGCTGGTTTTCTTTAGTGATATATTTGGATTTCTTTCTCTTTATTCTTTGCATAGTTATTAGTGGTTTCTGACTTGTGGTTACCATTAGGTTTGTATATAACCTCTTCTGCATACAGCAGTCTATATAAGTTGATGGGTATTTAAGTTTGAACCCATTATTTACTCCTGTCCTCCCCATGTTTTTGGTACATGGTGTCATATTTGACATCCTTTTATTTTGTGAGTTCCTTGACTTTTTTTTTTTTACAGAAATATTCATTTTTACTGCTTTTGTGTTTCCTGCCTTCATACTGTCATTTCCCCCCCACTCAATTCTCCTTTAATATTTCTTATAGGACTGGTTTAGTGGTCATGAACTCCTTTAGTTTTTGTTTGTGAAACTCTTTATCTCTCCTCTGTTCTGAAGATAGCCTTGCTGCATATTCTTGGCTGCAGGTTTTTTCCACTCAGCACTTTGAATATATCATGCTATTCCTTTCTTGCTTGGAAAGCTTCGCCTGAAAAAATCTGCTGATAGCCTTATGGGATTTCCTTTGTATGTAACTGTATTCTTTTATCTTGCTGCTTTTATTTATTTATATTTACATTTTATTTTATAGAGAGAGCGAGAAAGCGAGAGTGTGGGGGACAGGGGCAGAGGGAGAGAGAATCTCAGGTAGGCTCCATGCTGGCTGTGAAGTCAGATGCTGTCCTTGATCCCACAACCCTGGGATCATGAACTGAGCTGAAATCAAGAGTCGGTTGCTCAACCAACTGAGCTACCCAGGTGTCCCTATTTTGCTGCTTTTAATATTTTTTATCACTATGTTTGGCTTTATGTATGTATGTATGTACGTGTTTATTTATTTATTTGAGTAATCTCTACACCCAATGTGGGGCTCAAATTCATGACCCCTGAGATCAAGAGCTACATGCTCTACTGACTGAACCAGCTAGGCACCCCTATATTTTGCCATTTTAATTACAATATGTTTTGGTGTGGATCTGCTTCTGTTGATTTTTTGGGGGGTTCTCTGTGCCTCCTGGATCTGCATATCTCTTTCCTTCCCCAGATTAGGTAAGTCTTTAGCTATTATTTCTTCAAATAAATGCTCTGCCCCCTTTTCTCTCTGTTCTTTTTCTGGGACTCCTATAATATAAATGTTATTATGTTTGATGGAGTCACTGAATTTCCTAAGTCTATTCTCATTTTGCATAATTCTTTTCTCTCTCTTTTGTTCAGCTTGATTACTTTCTATTACTCTGTCTTCTAGGTCATTACATTGTTTCTCTGCTTCTTCCAGACTGCTGGAAGAAGGGCCCTTTATCTCTGCTACGTTATTCCTTATCTCTGTGTTATGATCTCTCTGATGCCCTCCACTATTTCTCAAGTTCGTTGAGTAACCTTATAATCATTGCTTTAAATTCTCCATTGGCGGGGCGCCTGGGTGGCTCAGTCGGTTGAGCGTCCGCACGATTTCACGGTCCGTGGGTTCCAGCCCCGCGTCGGGCTCTGGGCTGATGGCTCGGAGCCTGGAGCCTGCTTCCGATTCTGTGTCTCCCTCTCTCTCTGCCCCTCCCCCATTCATGCTCTGTCTCTCTCTGTCTCAAAAATAAATAAATGTTAAAAAAAATTTTTTTTAAAAAATAAATTCTCCATTGGCAAGTACTTCTGCATGTTTTGCGTAGCTCTCCAGCCATGACCCTGTCCTGTTCAATTGGGACAAATCTCATCTTTTCATTTTGTCTAAGTCTGTGCTTGTTTAGGAGAGTCAGCTACATCTCCTCTTCTTAAGGGCAATGGCTTTATGAATAAGAGGTCCTGCAGTGCCCTGCAATGTAGTGTCCTCTGTCCCCAGGGCCTGGTGCTTCGGGGAGTGTCTCCAACATGTGCTGCTATGTCCTGGCTGCTTTATCCTTCAGGCCACTTGTCTGCAGGGGCTCTCTTTGCCTGTTGTGGGCAGTGTCTGGTCCCTGGCCTGAATGTGGTGCATTTCAACTAAGTATTCTCTGGTCTGCTTGCAAAGAGACCTGTTGCTCCCACCTTTGGAACCAAAGCCTTGCAAAACTCCCGGGCTGGGAAATGTGTTGGCAGGGGTTCAGGCTGGTCTTCTGGGATGGGAGTGGGACCCAATGACCTGGGACTGAGGAAAGTGTGACTGGGAAGAGCAGTTCCACTGGAGTGGAAAAGGGAGGATTGGTGTAAGCAGTTTAGGCAGCAAGTGTTGACACTGCTGGTTCTCACTAGTGGCCCTGTGCTTATGCTGAGGGGTCGGGGAGGGAAATGGAGCCTGACAGTTCCTTTGTTCTTAGAGGGATCTCTCCATGATTGCTGCTTCACTGGGATACACTCTGAGGTGAACAACTAACCCTCTACAGTCTGTGCCTCAGGTGCTCTTCAAATAGCGGTTTCCACACTGTTTGTCCACAGGCTGTTTGCTCTGCCTTTTCTCCAAGAACGGCCCCAATGTCCTTTGAGCTCTCTCAGAGCCAAGCATGCTGACCTTTCAAACTTCAGGCTTTAAGCCCTGCTGGTTGCAAGAACTCACAAAATTTGTGCCCTGTCACTTTCCAAGCCAATTGCTATGGGGATCTGTTATCCCTGAGTGCTCTCCTGTGTGCTAGTTTGTTCTAGCCCTTCCCTGGGATCGTGGCTCCCTCCCCACTGCAGGGGCTGCATTCTGTTTCTCTCCTAAGCGGTGTCTCTGCACTTCCTATCTTCTTCGATGTGGCCTCTTCCCCACTTTAGTTGTAGAGTTTGTTCTGCCAGTCTTCAGATCAATTTCTGGGGTATATAGGATGGTTTGACAGTTATCTAGTTGTATTTGTGGGATGAAGAGAGCCTAGGGATTCTCCTATTCCACTGCCATCTTCCCTTCCTATGTGCTTTGTTTTTAAATTATAGCCATTTTACCAGGTATGAAGTGGTATCTCATTTTGGTTTTGATTTGCATTTCCCCAATAGCTAATGATATTAAGCATCTCTTTATGTCCTTATTGGCTATTTGTATATCTTTTTTTGAGAAATGCCCATTTAAGTCCTCTGCCTATTTTTTAACTGGGTTATCTTTTTGTTTTTGAGTTGCAAGAGCTCTTTACATATTCTGGATACTGGACCTTTATCAGATATATGGATTGCAAACATTTTCTCCTATTCTATAGGTTGTCTTTTCACTTTTTTGATAATGTCCTTTGATTGATGCATGGAAGTTTATAATTTTGATGAAGTCCAATTTATTTCTCTTGTGTTGCTTATTTTGGTGTCATACCTAAGAATTCATTGCTGAATTCAAGGTCATAAATGTTTGTTTCTGCTAAGAATTTTATAGTTGTAGCTCTTAAGTTTAGGTCTTTGATCCATTTTGAGTTAATTTTTGTATATGGTGTGAGGTAGGGATCCTACATCATTCTCTTGCATGTGGATATCCATTTGTTCCAGCATACCTGAATTATTTTTTATTAAATATATGGTTAAAGCATTATTTTAAAAGAAAAAGAATGATTCTGATAAAGAGGATGAAAATCCAATTACGAACTTGGGTGACTGCCAAACCATTCTTGGTTTGAATTAGCACTGGCTTTGAAATCTGTGGAATCAGGAAATGATAGAACCTGAACCTTAGCAGCTAGCAAAAATGGACTGGAAGAGAAGTGCACATCAATGGCAGTTCTGCTAAAAACTCAGTGTTTTTTAGGGGCGCCTGGGTGGCGCAGTCGGTTAAGCATCCGACTTCAGCCAGGTCACGATCTCGCGGTCCGTGAGTTCGAGCCCCGCATCCGGCTCTGGGCTGATGGCTCAGAGCCTGGAGCCTGCTTCCGATTCTGTGTCTCCCTCTCTCTCTGCCCCTCCCCCATTCATGCTCTGTCTCTCTCTGTCTCAAAAATAAATAAACGTTAAAAAAAAATTAAAAAAAAACACAAAAAAAACTCAGTGTTTTTTTTTTTTTTGTTTGTTTGCTGCTTTGTATCAGCTGAAAGCAAGCTCAGAATCTCCTTCACAAGAATTCCACCTTTGGCCAATAGGTGGTGCTCCGACCAAAGGAACCCAAGCCACTTTATTTTTTGATAAATCAGCTTGTGAGAGACATTCACTACAACTAATTCAAGTAGGGCAAACTGCCGAGGCAGGACAAAAGATAGTGAAAGGGGTTATTCAGTGAAGGAAATGAGCCATTTTTCAGATTTAGATGCAGCAACCTGATGAGTTCTTTTTAAAAATGAATCCTGAGAATTTTAGATCAAGGAGCAGTATCCTTGGCTTTAAACTTACTTTAAGCTTACTGTGGATCACATGACAATCCCTAGTTTACTAGAATGGATTAAGGGATGTGTCCAACATAGAAGGGATATTGCCCTGACTCTCCCTTGTTATATATATGGTCAGTACCTCCTGAAGCTGCATCAGATAGTCAGTGCTATCTGATGAAGGAAATGAACACCCTTATGGGATGCCCCTTACTTGGTTATGACTGACACTGTAATAAGGGATTTCATATATGACTTTGTTGTTGGACCCCAGAAGGATATAAAAAGACAGTTTCAGATCTTTAATCTCAACTTCCTCCTACGGATAATAAAAAGATAAGAATGAATTGAGGACTTTACAAGGGAAATAAAATCCAGTAAGAGGACATGCAAAAGAATAAAAAGTTGAACCACTGTCTTTTTGTTGTTGAGTTATAAGAGTTCTTTACATATTCTGGATATTAGAGTCTTATCAGATACAGATTTGCCAATATTTCTCCTGTTCATAAGTTATCTTTTTATTCTTTTCATGATGTCCTTTGATGCACAAAGTTTTTAATTTTGATGAAGCCCAATTTGTTCATTTTTTTGTTGTTGTTACTACTGCTTTTGGTGTCATATTTAAGAATCCATTGCCAAATCCAGGGTCATGAAGATTTACCCATATGATTCTCTTAAGAAACACATACAAAAATTAACTAAAAAATGGGCAAGGACTGAAATGTAAGAGCTAAAATTATAAAACTCATAGAGAAATACATAGGGGAAAAGTTTCATGATGTTGGATTTGGCAATAATTTTTTGGATAGGACACCAAAAGTATAGGCAACACAAGAAAAAAGAGATAAACGTTGTATGATTCTACTTATATGAGGCACTCAGAATAGACAAGTTCATAGTAGGGTAGAGCTTATCAGGGGATGGTGAAAGGGGAAATGGGGAGTTATTGAAAAGGGAAACTCTAATGGTTAGAATTTCTATCTGGGATGATGAAAAAGTTCTGGAAACAGATAATGATGCTGGTTGTACAACAATGTGAATGTACTCAATGCCACTGAGTTGTACACTTAAAAATGGCTAAAATAGTAAATTTTATGTCATATAAATTTTACAACAAAAATAGCAAATCAAAAAAAAATAAGAGAGGGGGCAATAATTCAGATCCTAAAATAATTCAGTTTTTTATGATTAATTAAAAATGATATATGGCACAAAAACAGACACTTAGATCAAAGGAACAGAACAGAAAACCCAGAAATGGATCCACAAACAAACGGCCGACTAATCTTTGACAAAGCAGGAAAGAATATCCAATGGAATAAATGGTGCAAATGGTGCTGGGAAAACTGGACAGCGACATGCAGAAGAATGAACCTGGACCACTTTCTTACACCACACACAAAAATAAACTCAAAATGGATGAAAGACCTAAATGTAAGACAGGAAGCCATCAAAGTCCTAGAGGAGAAAGCAGGCAAAAACCTCTTTGACCTTGGCCACAGCAACTTCTTACTCAACACGTCTCTGGCTGCAAGGAAACAAAAGCAAAAATGAACTATTGGGACCTCATCAAAATAAAAATCTTCTGCACAGCAAAGGAAACAATCAGCAAAACTAAAGGCAACTGATGGAATGGGAGAAGATATTTGCAAATGACATATCAGATAAAGGGTTAGTATCCAAAATCTATAAGGAACTTATCAAACTCAACACCCAAAACCCAAATAATCCAGTGAAGACATGGGCAAAAGACATGAAAAGACACTTCTCCAAAGAAGACATCCAGATGGCCAACCGACACATGTAAAAATGCTCAACATCACTCATCATCAGGGAAATACAAATCAAAACCACAATGAGATACCACCTCTCACCTGTCAGAATGGCTAACATTAACAACTCAGGCAACAACATTGTTCATTGTTGCACTATATGCTAACTAACTTGGATGTAAATTAAAAAAAAATTAAAAAAAAAAGATATAAAAAGGAGGGGCGTCTGGGTGGCTTGGTCAGTTAAGTGTCCAACTTTTAGTTTCAGCTCAGGTCATGATCTCATGGTTTGTGAGTTCAAGCCCCACACTGGGCTTTGCATTGACAATGTGGAGCCTGCTTGGGATTCTCTCTCTCCCTTACTCTCTGCTTCTCCCCCACTCACTCTCTCTCAAAAATAAATAAACTTAAAAAAATTTTTTTTAATGATATAAAAAGGAGGAAATTGAGGAGTGTCAAACTTTGATAATTTTTTTTTCAACGTTTTTAATTTATTTTTGGGACAGAGAGAGACAGAGCATGAACGGGGGAAGGGCAGAGAGAGAGGGAGACACAGAATCGGAAACAGGCTCCAGGCTCCGAGCCATCAGCCCAGAGCCTGACGCGGGGCTCGAACTCACGGACCGCGAGATCGTGACTTGGCTGAAGTCGGACGCTTAACCGACTGCGCCACCCAGGCGCCCCAAACTTTGACAATTTTAAAGTAAGGCATAGAATTGGCAAACTGCCTTCCTCAAACTCCTCAGGGTATAAAAATTCCAAGGCAGATATACTCAATTTATCCGAGTTTAGAGGAACTTAGAAAGAAAAAGATTCCAATGAGCTGCTATCATCAGATGTCAAGATATGGGCTCTTAATATAAAAATAATGGAAAGAGAATATTGACATGAAGACCAGGGTCATCTATGGCAGGGAACTCAAGACATTTTACAAATGTGTGAGTGACTGGCTGGATGTGGAGAAGAAACTCTTTTGGATCTACTGAATTTAGGAACATAGCATGCAGTACTGCCTACGGCTGCAAATGAACCCCTTTAGGGATGACAAAATTAATTCAAGGGAACATGGGGATGATACTGTGAAAAGGTTAAAAATTAAAGTGTAGTTAGAAATTGGAATGTAAATAAAAAGGATACTGTGATGTCTCCCTTACCTGGATGTATAATTGATATGAATATAATGTTTGAATAAAAATTCCTCCCCCTACTGGGTAATAAGAAGAAAGGAATAATTTCCATCCTCCCTTCATCCAGTACTCATCAGACTTGCAACATGGGAGCCTTTAGAATTAACCTAACTCAACTAGTAACTTGGAAACATTATTAGATACCTGGAAGGCACTAAGAAATTACTATTCTAAATAAGGAAATGTCAACATGCAAGTATGTTAGTGTCCATAAACTCACTGCAACAGCCCAGTGAGGCCAGTGAGGCCAACTGATGAATCAGGTCACTGTCAGCAGACTATAGGGGACTCAATAAAACCATATCCTGAAGAGCCTTAGCTGTCTCCAGTACAGTCCTGACTGTTCAACTCATGTAAGATAAAGGTGACTGGTATTCTCTATTGATTTGGCTAATGCAGTCTTCTCATTGTCAGTCACCAGCGAGAGCCTACAACCATTTGTATTCATGCAGAATGGTTCCCAATAGACAGTATTACCTCAAAAATATTAGAACTCCTCTGAGTATTGTCACAATCTGATGAAGCAGGACCTAGATCTAACATAGCTGGACAATACAAATGATTATCATCTGAAACCGTGGGTCAAGTTAAAAGCGACTTTACTAAGGTCATAAATCATATGACTGACTGGGGATGACTGATTAACCTTGCTAGAAATCCAGGGCCCTACACAGACTACGAAATTTTGGGAGATGACATGGGTTGGAGCAATCCGTGACACACCACAGGACACTAGGAATAAACTGTTATCACTCCCTGACCCTCAGATTAAAGAGGCTCAACAACAGCTAACTGTACATATTTGGCTTTTAGAGAAACTATACTTCACTTAGGGATTTTCTTGGCCCCAATTCATAAAATCACAGCGAAAAAGGCCTTATTTGATTAGGGGCCTCAACAAAAAGAAGCCTTCTTAGAACTGCAGAAGGCTGTGGCTTAAGCCATTATGTTAGGATCACATGATCTTAATGCTGAAATGATATTAAAAGTGTCAGCCATCCATACTCATCCCCACTAGAATTTCTAGCAAAAGGCATACTCACAACTCCAAGAGAGCCTCTGGGCTTTGGGGCTAAGACATTGTTAGATGCTGCTTTCCACTCTATGTCTTTTGAAAGATAGCTGCTGACTTATTGTGGGGCATTTACTGAGGTAGCCCCAATAACTAAAAGACTTATAAGAGCAAATTAAGATCTGAAATATGTATGTCATTGGTGATGTCAGAAAAGCAACATTTAAGTAAGAGGGGTGATACCCAAAGAAGTTCCATCATAAAATGAAAATGCACTATATAGAGCATGCTACCAGAGGATGGGACAGACTCATATTTACAAGTCTTTTTTCCTTGGTTCTTTTCGTTCAACCAACTGCCCAAGGACGCCAGGCAATTGGTCTGGTTCATAGATGGTAGCTCCAGAATTGAGAGTAATTCTGTATGGAAAGCAGGTGCTCTGAGTGCAGAAGAATGTAGAATCCTTTTGCAAGGGGCGCCTGGGTGGCTCAGTCAGTTAAGCGGCTGACTCTTGATTTCCTCTCAGGTCAAGATCTTACGGTCGCGAGATCAAGCCCCACATCGGGCTCTGTGCTGGACATGGAACCTGCTTAAGATTCTCTCTCCCTCAAAAAAAAAAAATCCTTATGGAAGAATGTAATACAATTTTGTCCACTGAGCTGCATTATATGCTCTGTTCTTACCTGTGACAAAAGAACTAGATGCAAATAGAAGCCTTACTGTTTGGATAGTACTGATCCTAGGCTATTTCCAATCAACTTTCAATTGGTCTAACAAGTGGGTCATAAATAACTGGATAGTAAAAGATCCCCACATGTGGGGCCAGTGCTCTTTGGAAATCTCTATGGAAAGTCTGAGGCCAAATCAAAGCAGGCCATATGATGCTTACTAAAGAAACCCGATGCCAGGGTTGGAAGGTAAATGGAATCAACAAGTTGATGGCCTGATTCATTCTCTTGAAATGGCAATGAAGGTCCATGAAATGAATGGACATGGAGGGACTCAAGCCAGGCAGCAATGTACTAAACAAAGACATAGACCACTGGCCCCCACTGAAGCTCAAATTGTTAATAAAAATTGCTTTGGTTGCCAATAGTTTAGACCCATTTTTCTGTATGTATCCAATTTGTCCTTCTATTATTGGGAATGGACTAACCAGAAAATTCTTCTTCAGTGGTAAAGATGTGGGTTAAAATGAATGACAAATGGAAGAAAGGCCAGATTGTCACTGAGGGGAAGGGAGCCAAAAAATGAGTTCCACAAAAAGGAAAATCTAACATAATTTTGGTGTCTAAGGAGATGCTTAAAGGAAGAGAATAATATTTTCTCTTAGCTTTGACCCAGAAGCCCCTTGGGGCAAAGGACTCTGTCTGATGAAGTCTCCTCTTCTGAGAGAGAGTTGAACAATAGCTAACCTAACAAATACACTTCCCTCAGTGACATATGTCCTCAAAATAGATCAAGAGATGGGAGCTCTGTCTAGGACTGTATGCAACAATGCAAATGTTTTTGATTCTCATTTCACAGGATGGATCTACTACAGAGGAGCTATGTTGGAAAGCAACATGTAGAAAATATTTAGCTAGTTGAATATGAAATATATTAATAATCTAAATGAACATTACATAGCCATTAATCGTGATGATGGTTTAAAAAAGGTACCAGAATATGGTGGTAGAATGTTATCTACTGCATATCCCACCTGTCAAAATAATATTATGTGTAAGAATAGCTATTTGCCCTGTTACTGTAGGTGAATAGGCATGAGGAGGAAGAACAATTGGGACACATGGATCACTGATAAAGGATAAGAACTAGGTATAACTTGGTGGGTCCACATTCCTGAAATTTGTTTGGTTACGGGAAGTTCTGTGGAACACTCAAACCAAAGTCTACTTAGGAGTGACTACTACTCATATGATCTAAGCCTGGGGGAATTAACATTTTCAAGATATCAAATGTATTTCCTCACTGTACGAAAGCGCTCAGTACTCATGACAACATATCTGGTGTCAGACCATTTGAAATAAGAGAGCCTTCATGGAAGCAGGAGCTGCCTAGGAGTTATTTGGTTAGGCAGATTTGTTTTTAATGAGGAAAGACATACTGCTGAAAAAGACCTACTAAGGTCTAAGGAGTAAGGACAAAAGTGGCAAGCCACTTGAAAAGATAACACGATGCTGACAAAATGGATTTTATAATTAGATCACACACTAAAACAACTCGCCCAAATCAACTCAGCAAAGGGAACAAGACTGCGTGTTAAAACACAAGCTGGATTATTAGATACCTTAATTCAAATGGAGTCCAAGGTATCCCAAGCACAGTGGCTAGGCATTCTCACAGCAGAAACCTAGGTGATGCACAAATACGGGCCACTTATGGGCCCTACAGTCTTAAGAAAGTTTTGTTTTCTGGGGCGCCTGGGTGGCTTAGTTGGTTAAGCGGCCAACTTCGGCTCAGGTCATGATTTCGCGGTCCGTGAGTTTGAGCTCCGCTTCGGGCTCTGTGTTGACAGCTCAGAGCCTGGAGCCTGTTAGATTCTGTGTCTCCCTCTCTCTGACCCTCCCCTGTTCATGGTCTGTCTCTCTCTGTCTCAAAAATAAATAAACATTAAAAAAAAAAAGTTTTGTTTTCTACTGTAAGTTTTAACTAGAGGATGCAAACTATTCAGGTGCTCTTTAACAGCTTCAGCCCTTTGACTGGATGCTAACCATCCTTTCCCTACAGCACAGTTTGTGAGCACTGAACAAATTTTATTTTATTAAAAATTTTTTTTTAATTTTTTAGTAATCTTTACAACCAACATGAAGCTTGAACTCATGACCCCGAGACCAAGTCACATGTTCTAATGATGGAACCAGTCAGGCACCCCAATACTGGATAACTTTTAAACAGGACTAGAGTGGTTCCTGTAGTAGATTAATAGGTTCTGTTGCTGGTTTCTTCCAACTGGGAACCAATATCTGTCAAACCACCTAAACTGAGGGAAGGAATTTAGCTATGTTCTCAAGATATTTTGAATCCTGAAAAAACAGAGATATGGCCTCTGATCTATAGTCCTATGAGAAATAATATATGGCTATAATAAAAGGTAGATTGTGTTGGGAGGGACAAAATAATTATACCATGATTTTCTGATTTATACTGTAACTACAGTGGTGCTGCTATATGGTATTACAAGGAAGCATAAGTAAAATTAATATTGTAAATACTAACAAATTTAGCATAATACTGATATTAATGATAAAATATAGTGGGAGATTGAATTAAAGCTATCTCAGTACATTATCCCTATGTAGAAGAACTGGTCTGAGAAATATTCAGAGTTGATTAATGATAGATTAATAATTCAGCAGATTTATTAAGAAGCAGACACTTACAGAGGTGCCTGGGTGACTCACCCAGTTAAGCATACGGCTTCAGCTCAGTTCATGATCTCATGGTTCATGGGTTCAAGCCCCGTGTTGGGCTCTGTGCTGATAGCTCAGAGCCATTCTGTGTCTCCCTCTTTCTCTCTGCCCCTCCCCTCCTTGTGCTCCATCTCTCAAAAATAAATGTAAACAAAACAACCCAGACACTTAAAGATCCAAACAACAAAATAATTATATACTTAGAAAAACGTGGAAAAGTATAAATGGATGGTTCCACTATCTGTTTAAATCCATACTAACCCCACACTGGATGTTGTAAACATTTAGATTCTGCATGTACATTTTGATGATCTATCTGACTATAGGATATTATAAGACAAGTAAATGATATCACACTAAGGATTATTGTTTTATTAGAAAAAAGGCTTGATAGTGGGTCATGGGAATGGACTGCTCTGTGAGAGCTATTTCCTGGAATTAGCTTGAGCTGTTTTGCTAAATTCCTGAATGACATTGACTTTGGTCAAGGCATAGCATGAAGCATAGATGAAGCATACAAGTGTTGTGAAGGCAATAAAGACATGAAAAGACATTCAACATCACTAACCATTAGAAAAATGCAAATCAAAACCACAGTCAGATATCCTTTCACACCCACAAGGACGTCTATCATCAAAAAACAGAAAACGAGTGTTTGAATGGATATGGAAAAATAGGAACTCTTGTCCAGTGTCAGTGGGAATGTAAAACGGCACAGGTGCTATGAAAAACAGTATGGTGGTTCCTCAAAATATTGAACACAGAATTACCATTTGATCTAGTAATTCTACTTCTGGGCATATATCCAAAAGAAATGAGAACAGGGGTTTGAAAAGTAGAATGTGCATTGCAGAATTATTCACACTAGCCTAAAGACAGAAACAACACAATCAGCAAAACTAAAAGGCAACCGACAGAATGGGAGAAGATATTTGCAAATGACAGATCACATAAAGGGTTAGAAACCAAAATCTATAAAGAACTTATCAAATTCAACACCCAAAAAACAAATAATCCAGTAAAGAAATGAGCAAAGACATGAATATTCACTTCTCCAGAGAAGTGTCTTTCCTTATAAGGAAAGAAGACAACCAGATGGCCAACCGACACATGAAAAAATGCTCAACATCATTCATCATCAGGGAAATACAAATCAAAACCACAATGAGATACCACCTTACACCTGTCAGAATGGCTAACATTCACAACTTGGGCAACAAGAGATGTTGGCAAGGATGCGGAGAAAGAGGATCTCTTTTGCATTGTTGGTGGGAATGCAAGCTGGCGCATTCACTCTGGAAAACAGTATGGAGGTTCCTCAAAAAATTAAAAATACAACTACCCTATGACCCAGCAATTGCACTACTAGGTATTTATCCAAGGGAGGTATGCTGTTTTGGAGGGACACATGCACCCCCATGTTTAGAGCAGCAATCAACGATAGCCAAAGTATGGAAAGAGCCCAAATGCCCATCGATGGATGAATGGATAAAGAAGATGTGGTATACACACACACACACACACACACACACACACACACACACACACACAGACACACACACACAATGGAGTATTACTCAGCAATCAAAAAGAACGAAATCTTGCCATTTGCAACTATGTGGATGGAACTGGAGGGTATTATGCTAAGTGAAATTAGTCAGTCAGAGAAAGACAAAAATCATGACTTCACTCATATGAGGACTTTAAGAGACAAAACAGATGAACATAAGGGAAGGGAAACAAAAATAATATAAAAACAGGGAGGAGGACAAAGCATAAGAGACTCATAAATATGGAGAACAAACTGAGGGTTACTGGAGGGGTTGTGGGAGGGGGATGGGCTAAATGGGTAAGAGGCATTAAGGAATCTACTCTTGGAATCATTGTTGCACTATACGCTAACTAATTTGGATGTAAATTTAAAAAAATAAAATTAAAAAAATTAACGAAAAAAAAACAACCCAATTGTCCATCAATAGATGAATAGATAAATAAAATGTTGCATATACATAAAATGGTCTATTACTCAGCCTTAAAAAGAAGGTAAATTCTGATATATACCAGAGCATGGTTGAATCCTGGAGACATTTTGCTAAGTGAAATAAGTCAAAAACAAAAGAACAAATATTGTTATGACTCACTTATATGAGGTACCTAAAGTAGTCAAATTATAGAAACAGGAAATAAAATGGTAGTCACCAAGGGTTAGAGGGAAGGAGAAATGGGCAGTTATTGTCTAATGAGTATAGAGTTTCAGCAGGGGATCATGAAATAGTTCTGGAGATATACAGTGGTGGTGGTTGTACAACAATGTGAATGTATTTAATGCCACTGAACTATATACTTAAAAATGGCTAAATTGGCAAATTTTATGCTGTATATATTTCACCACAATTAATGAAAAGTGTTGCAAGGAATTTTGGGGCAGTTTGTATCGGTTTCTCAATACTGGTAACAGTGAGATTAATGGTTTGTACTGGTCTAGGAGCTCTGCTGTTACATAGCAGGAATATGCCAATATGAGCAAAACCCAAAAATCCCTAGGTGAGATTCCATTTTGGGCTCCTTGGTTCCAAGATATTCTGTGTGTGTACATCACCACACCACCACATCTGTGGTTCCTTATCCATGAGAGAAAATGCATCCCACCTGGCCCTTGCTGAGATAGGACAAGATCCTGCACTTGGCTTCTCTGGATCCTTTTTGTGGGATGGCCATTGACTGTGACAGGTATGCTTACTTTAATGCTGTTGCTATACTATACCCCTTTCCTATAATAAGTTACAGACTTATAAGTACTGCCATTCTGGGTCCTGAGTCTTCTTTAGCAATCAAACTGTGTTTAACTGCCACTGTTATTGCAGTTATCATAAGGAAAGGGAATACCACTAATTAATTTATGTTGTCCCACAGAGAAACAACTAAGATCATGGATAAAAGATGCAAGGCAGCTTTATTTTGCCTTGCAAGGTATTGAGCAAGTTTCTAGACATGTTCACTAAACTAAAGCAGAAGGTAGATGTTCACCTACTATGAAATTCCTCCCTCGGGTACACAACCTCAAGGTACCCACTGAACCCTAGGAAGTTAGATTTTTTTAATTTGGAGAAAACTTTTTCAATAGGAACCATACCTGTGATGTCAGCTTCCCAGCAATCTGCATTCGCTCAATTTCTGCAGGAGATTTGATCAGCCGGAGGCGCTGTACCAGCTGCTGGACAGCCCGGACCTTATTCTTGCTCCTGGCTTTGACCTCAGTCAGATGCTGCATGTAGTCAGAGTGAAGCTGTGCGTGAGAGGGCCTCATCCAGTCATACCAGACCATATTTGTCTCATCTTAAAATGAGCAGCAAGAAAATAAATTTTAAAATAAAACTAACAGCAACAAGAAATACCAACTGCTATAATGACTTGAACAAGAGTCAAAACCATAAAACCTGTGGCGTGGAATTCTGAAGTGAGCAAAAACTCTCTCAGGACTGAAGCAACTGAAAGGTTAGATCACCTATCACTGGAAAGGCTATTCCCTGAGAATGGCAAGATATTCTGACACCGAATATCCAGCTTCTCTGCCCCTAAACTTCAGTGTTCTTTATATAGATGATAGATGGGACTAAAGCTCTTCTCAAGCTTTGATTTTATTATTTACTAATCATTAAAGAACAACTATAAAAGTGTTCTCCACACTACAATTGAGCTAGATGCCCTGCTGAATTACTGAACATGAACGGACAGAAAAAAGTACTCAGATCATGACGTGGTTAAGTGTTCCCTTTCTAGGGCGCCTGGGTGGCTCAGTCGGTTAAGGGTCCGACTTTGGCTCGGGTCATGATCTCACGGTTTGTGAGTCTGGGCCCCGCATCAGGCTCTGTGCTGGCGGCTCAGAGCCTGGAGACTGCTTTGGATTCTGTGTCTCCCTCTCTCTGCCTCTCCCCTGCTCATGCTGTCTCTCTATCTCTCTCAAAGAATGAACAAACATTAAGAAAAAAATTTTTTTAAGTGTTCCCCTTCTTCACAATCTCTGTGTTAGTGAATGAGGTTCTTATTGCATTTAGGAGCAAATATTCACGGCTATAGAAACACTATAGTTGATGATATGTGCTAGACCACACTTACCCAGGGCTTTTCCTTTCTCATCTGCCATGTATTCTCACTAGAAGACCACAGCTCTCCTTTTAACTTTAGAGACCAGGAAATAGTCTGTATGTGCCTGAGATACATGATGAGAAGGCTCATGATGAAAATGTTCCCATTTAAACCAGGTCTCCATTCGTCCCTTTCTATTTTCCTGAGATGGCTTATTAGCAGCATTTCCAACAACTGAAGTCTGAATGTATGTTTTACACAGAGTATTTGGGACAGAAAAGGGAAAAACCCTAAAAATTTTTATTGGCTATATATTAGTGATACAATCTCCTAAATATTTTCATTTTGAAATAAAAATGGTTTTTAATATATATTACATGTCAAATGCTAATCTTACTTTTAATAGAAATTTAATTGTAGTTTTTAAAAAGTAAAACAACCTCTACTACCTGTTTTCAGTGTATGAAATCATAGCCCAGGTTTTTTTGGTTTTTAAATTTTTACATAAATACGATTTCATGAATCTTTTCCTTTGCCTGCTGCTTTTGTCTAGTAAACTACTAACATTAAGAATGGTGAATGAGGGGCGCTTGGGTGGCTCAGTTGGTTGAGCGTCTGACTTCAGCTCAGGTCATGATCTGAGCTGGTCAGGTTCATGGGTTCAAGCCCCACATCAGGCTCTGTGCTGACAGCTCAGAGCCTAGAACTGCTTCAGATTCTGTGCCTTCCTCTCTCTTTGCCCCTCCCCCACTTGTTCTCTCTCTCTCTCTCTCTCTCTCTCTCTCTCTCTCTCTCAGAAATGAATAAACATTAAAAAACAAAAAGGACGGTGAATGAGAAGTACTTTTGAGAAATACATTTGGTGTAAGGTTTTAACAATACTGGGTTAATGAAATTTAGACTGTTGAATAGGACAGCTAGCAACTAATTCAGAAAATCAAAAAGCTAAAAAGAAAATGATTCTGTATCCCACATTTATGACAACTTTGAAGATATGAAAAAGTTCCACTAGTTTAGCTGAGTAATTATCTCTGTAAAATAGAGAACACTTGTATAAAGCAATGAAACAATTCAAGCATACTGGAACTTGCATATTCAACTGAGTATTTTCTTTCAAAGGAGGCTTTGTATGAAACAAGTCCAATAAATTCCATGATCATTGGAAACAATTTTGGAATTCTCTTTTAGAAACTGACTTCAGAAATGGTTTATAAACCATTATAAATTAGACTTTAGAAAATTAGACATTAGAAAATTAGACTTTAATTTTACACCATATATTATTTTGTCTAAAATTAGACTTTAATTTTACAGTCATATATTATTTTGTCTAAAATTAGTACTTTACAATTTGATTATCTATGTTATTTACCAATTTGGCTCTAAGTGTCTTTTGGACACTTCAAAAAATAAAATGCTTCCCAGGCTGTAGATTTACAAGAATCATTAAAGACAGTTTATAATGTAGTGTAGATTCTAAAAAGTTCCAGAAAAAGAATCTCAAAATGTTATGAGTGATTATAATTTTACCAGAAGAAATGTAGAAAAAGTGACTATTTTGAGTGGCATGGACTCAACTCTGTACTATATGAATCTCCTGAGAATCTTGTTAAAAGGCAGATTCTGATCTAACAGATATGGAAGGGGGGAGCTAAGATTTTACATTTCCACTATCTACTATGCTTTTGTAATTCCAGTATGTATCACCAGGTAATTGTGATGCTGGTGAAGCACTGATCATTCTTTGAGAATACTGCTTCTTTCTGAAGAGTTGGCAGAAGTAATATGTAGTGGTCAAAGGTGGATGGATTCGTTGGTAATCTTGAAGAGTGATCCATGCCCATCCTCCACTTTAAAAGAAAATTCTCTCTGCGATTTCAAACTAGGACAGTTCACAGTCTCTATGAATGAATAATTTAACAAAGACTTAGCAAATGAGTAAATGAAATATTTAAAGTAGTCTTGTGGAAAAGATTTATGTTCCTTTCATGGTGCTCAAGGAAATGCTGCCATGATCATCATTTTAGAAAATTAAGAACTTTAGGGACGCCTGGGTGGCTCAGTCGGTTAAGTGTTTGGCTCTTGATCTCAGCTCAGGTCATGATCTCACAGTTCCTGAGACCTTGAGCCTTGTGTCCGGCTCTGTGCTGATAGCACGGAGCCCGTTTGGGATTCTCTCTCTCTCTCTCTCTCTCTCTCTGTCCCTCCTGTGCTTGTGCACTCACTCTCTCAAAATAAATAAATAAATTTTTAAAAAAGAGAAAGAAAAAATTAACAACTTCGTCTAAATAGGCAAGGAAGGTCTTAATCCCAAATCTGGCCTGTGATTTGACCTCTGTTCCATTTATTACCTTTCAATTTTGGTACTAGATGTTGAAATTCTTCTAGTGTATAGGCTTCATCCACTCCTGTTAAAGCTATTGCTCCATCAGTGCCAGATCGTGGGCCATCCCAAAGTTCTCGACTAGGGTCTCTCCGAGGTACAAAAAGCATGGCCTTATGTGCTGGTAACTGCTTGCCAGGGAGGCTCTGAAGGACCAGAATGCTATCGGGCTCTTGGAATCCACACAGGTACAGGAAATTGTTGTCTTGGTGGAAAGTATAGGGGATATCATTGCTCATGTAGTATGTAGGGTTGGACAGCAGAACCACCGTCTGGTCTGTCCCACTCTGCCCTTGTGTTTCCTTGTGAATCAGAGACATTAGTTTGTGTCTGCGAAGTGCATATTCCACTTGAGATAGTCCTGGCGTCACCTCTCCTAGAAATGAGAAATAACAATGATGCTTTGCATTTATATAGTGCCAAAGTACTTTTAAGGTAACAATATTAGATGGAAACACACAAGTTCATTTCTTCAATTTATGCCAAATCTATTCATAGCACATGGGGAATGAAGGAGATGGCACAGGTCCAAATTTTCTATTCCACTGTAAAAATTTTGGAAATGATAGTTAAACGTGGTCCTGCGTGAAAACCAGGATCATGACCCCTTAATATCTTTTGTAGCTCTTTCATTCTTTTACTCATTTGATCAAATATTTACTAAACATTATCATGTGGAAGGCATTGCTAGGCATATATAATAAGGTTGACTTAAAGTATCAACATGAAAGGCGAGGAGAAGGATCACATTATCCGTGTATGACTTTCCTGAAAGAATGTAAACTCCATGAGGACATAGATTTTTGTCTGTTTGTTCAGTGTTATATTCCTGGAGCCTAGAATAACAACTGGAATATAGCGGGCACTTGATAAATTATTTGTTAAATGATGTATAATTTTTAACATAATAAGGCCAATCTCCTTCTGAATTTCCAAAGCATAATAATACCCTTCTAATAGGTCTTTTTGTATTAATAGTAGAGCTGGGTACATATAATCTCCTTAAGGGTTCCCTCCCTGAGGGAAAATCTTTGTATTTTCCAATTGGGGTCATCTTTGTATTTTTAAAAAACTTTAATAATATTATCTACTCCTTAGAGCTGTCAGGAGAAGTAAACTTGATAAAACATGTGGTTCTTAAGGATTGAAGACTCCCTAGGGAATCTTTAAAAAGCTGTGGATTCACTGTTTACTGCACCTAGGCACACACAAACTTTGGACATACAATTTCAAGAATATCTGATTCCCCTAAGCCCTCCCACAAAACTTGTATTAAGAACCTGTGTTATGAGGGGCGCCTGGGTGGCGCAGTCGGTTAAGCGTCCGACTTCAGCCAGGTCACGATCTCGCGGTCCGTGAGTTCGAGCCCCGCGTCGGGCTCTGGGCTGATGGCTCAGAGCCTGGAGCCTGCTTCCCATTCTGTGTCTCCCTCTCTCTCTGCCCCTCCCCCGTTCATGCTCTGTCTCTCTCTGTCCCAAAAATAAATAAAAAACGTTGAAAAAAAAAAAAAAAAAAGAACCTGTGTTATGAAATGTTATGTGTTAGTTCTCAATATTAGCACCCAGCAGACTGTCTGGCTTCTAGCCCAGTGGTGACTGGGTGAATGCTTCCCTTCTGAAATGGAAATCATGCCTGCTCTTGCTTTAGGTTCCAAAGTAAAAGAACTATGAAAACACTCATCAAAGCTGTATCCCTCAGCCTATACTTAGCATTAATAATAGTAAAACAACACCTGATGCTTACTGAATACTTTTTATGTGTCTGGTACTATCCTAATTATTTACAGTTATCAACTCGTTTAATCTTTACATTGATTCCATGATGTGGAGTACTATTATTATTCCCTGTAGTATCGAGGCTTCATATGCAAGTATGAAAAGATAGCCATGAAATACTGCTGTATGAAAAAATTACAGAACAAGATGGATAATATGATCTCATTTATGTTAAAAAAGAATAAAAAGGGGGCGCCTGGGTGGCGCAGTCGGTTAAGCGTCCGACTTCAACCAGGTCACGATCTCACGGTCCGTGAGTTCGAGCCCCGCATCGGGCTCTGGGCTGATGGCTCAGAGCCTGGAGCCTGTTTCCGATTCTGTGTCTCCCTCTCTCTCTGCCCCTCGCCCGTTCAAGCTCTGTCTCTCTCTGTCCCAAAAATAAATAAACGTTGAAAAAAAAAATTTAAAAAAAAAAAATAAAATAAAAGAAAAAGAAAAAAAGAAGAGAGAAAAAATTTAGTAAAGAATCTCAATTTTTATAGTAGTAATCTATGGGGATTGAGTTAAGACTAAAATTTTCTTTTTAACATGCTTTTTAATATTACTTGAGTTTTGTTTCAATGAGTATATACTTTTATAATAAAAATTCCAAATAAAGAGAAAAAGAGAATAAAAGAGAGAAATCATGGACAGTCCATTCCATACTCATGACCTACAATGGCTCTTTATTGTCCATTACATCAAATTCAAACTCAAGTAGATTTTAATGCTTTCTACCAGAGGATTCCAATTTATCTTTATATTTATTTATAAACATAAATATCTTTATATTTATTTATTTAACTTAAAAAAAGCAGCTTTATTGAGATATTATTTACATACCGTACAATCTACCCACTTAAAGTATACAAATCAGTGGTTTCTGGTATATTCACACAATTGTGCAAATATTACAAAAATCAGTTTTAGAGGGGCGCCTGGGTGGCTCAGTCGGTTGAGCGTCCAACTTCGGCTCAGGTCATAATCTCACTCAGGTCCGTGAGTTTGAGCCCCGCATCGGGCTCTGTGCTGACAGCTCAGAGCCTGGAGCCTGCTTCAGATTCTGTGTCTCCCTCTCTCTCTGACCCTCCCCCGTTCATGCTCTGCCTCTGTCTCAAAAATAAATAAACATTAAAAAATTAAAAAAAAAAACAAAAAAAAAACAAAAGTCAGTTTTAGAGTATTTCATCACTCCCAAAAGAAACCCTTGCCCATTAGTAGTCACTCCCCATCTCCTCCCAATCTGCACCCACAGCCCTTGGCAACCAGTAATCTATTTTCTGTCTTTATGGATTTGTCTCTTGTAGAGATTTAATATGATGAAATCACACAATATATGGTCTTTGGTGATTTGGCCAACTTTTTAAAATCATTTCTCCAATTATTCTGAAATTAATTCCTTCTTCTGTCTTACATAGCTCTAATCTATTCTTTCCCTAGTACCTTGCTTATGATGTGTCCCTTTTCCAAAATTTCTTCTCCCTCCATAGCAATTCCACTCCCAAGATTTTGGGCTCAATGCATGTTTGTTTTTAGACTCCTCTCATTCAAAAGGCTTTCCTGATTAGCCTAGATCACATTGATTTGTCCCTCTGATTTAAGCTAACTGTTTCATTTTCTTATATATATACATCCTATAGTTGTGTATAAGTGTAATCACATCATACTGAACTCTCAATAGTTAAATATTTTCCCCCTTTTCCTTTGCTGTTTGACTCTTCACTCCCCTTCCCTTCTACCCACATCAATACCTCACCCACGTTGGTAATGTGGCACATATCCTTTCCTATTTTTCTCAATACTCATATACTTGCATTTAGGGTTTTTTGGTCACTAGTATTTTACAAAAATGGGATACTAGACATTCTTCTGTATCTTGCTTTTTCTATCACAGCGATATCTTATAGAAATTCCTCTCACCAAGTCATCTTGCATAGCTTCAGTTCATTCTGCTTGACGTCTCCATAAATATTTTTGGGGTTGATATATCAAAACTTGTTGGTCCATTTCCATACTGGTGGGCATTTACATTGTTTTCAGTTTTTGCTGTAATAATAACCATCTTTGTACTTATATCCTGCTACTTTTATGCCCTATGTACTGGTGCTTTTAGTTCTATCATAGTCCTAGGACAGACATTGCTGGATCAAAGACCTCTGAATTTTTTTAGTACTCATGTTCAGTACATGTAACTCAGTTGTTTATGATTACCTTGGAACCATCTAGTTGTTTTACCTATGTATAGTTTATCTCTCCAGCCAACTCTGTTGTTTGCATTCCATTAATATCAAATTTTATTTAACTCTTATTCATTTACAACAGAAAAAAATGTACACTTTTATTGATGAAGTTGGTAAGAAATAAAAGATAAGCAACAGAGTCAGTCCTAGAAGAGCTCACATGGCATTTCTTTTCTTTCTTTTTGTTTTTAAGTTTATTTATTTTGAGAGAGAGAGAGAGAGAGAGAGAGAGAGAGAGAGAGAGAGAAAGAGAATCCCAAGCTGACAGCACAGAGCCCAACACAGGACTCAAACTCACAAACTGTGAGATCATCACAACCTGAGCTGAAATCAAGAGTCTGATGTTTACCCAGCTAAGTTACCCAGGTGCCCCTCATAGTGCATTTCTTTTTCCCCTGGATTAAGCTGGCTAAGAGTTCTCTAGGGCTTTTGGGCAGAATTCTGACCTTTGTGCCAGAACTATCTGACTGGTAATTACGTATGTTAAGTCTGCCACTGTTACCCAACATTGGAAACTTCCCAGTTTACCCAAGCAGTAGATACTCTTATAAAAGCAGAGGCTGATTATAATTGATAGATCATCCGACCTTTCCTTTTGTCTTCTCCTTTTTCCCTTTCCTTTTGGTTTGCTTTGCTTTTGGTTTCTTCACAGCTACAGTCCATGTAATAAAACTAAATTAAAAATCAATTCATTTTGTGGGTTTTTTTAAATTTGGAAAATAAGAAAATTCACAATTTTAACGACCTTAATATATGTGTTCTCTCTCATTCTCATTAATAACAAAGCACATATATAAATATATTGGAAAATAACTTCTAAAAAAGATACAATTATTTGGAAATCAAAACGGGATTAGAAAACTATCTTTTACTCCCTTCAAGGCATTCATCTTCCTGAATCCAATTTCATACAAATGACTACATGAGAAACATTTAAAACACGGGCTACATTTTCCCAAGTTTATGAATCATCAACACTATGGAGTGACCATTAACTAAATGCTTCCACACTTCTGAAATCTCAAAGTAAAAAAGAACTCTTTGGTTGTGACAGAAAATTATCCAAGTAAAAAAGGTATCTTTTCTTATCATTCGAAGGAGGAAAAAAAGGGGGGGTAATAAAGCAATGAACTTTAACCCTAGAGGTAAACCTGGCAGTTATTATGGCCTTTGATCATAGAATTAACCATTGTAATGGTCAATCTGGCCTGAATTTCATCTGATAAAACTGTCTGAATAGACACTCTGGTAACTTTGTCAAATTGTAACATAGCAAAGAACAAAGTTAGTACTTTATCACCTTGAGTCAATTAAGGATAGGGGGGCTATTCTAACAAGTTTATTTACCAATCAAATGCCTACAGGTCGTAATCTGGACTCTGCAAATAGCAAAGTCTTACAATCAGTTCAGAGACTCTGCAGCCAAGAAGAAAAGCTCTTCCAGGACATTTAGGATTGGACTTCTCACGAGAATAAGAAAAATATTCTTCATATTTAATCAGCCAAGCAGAAACCCCTAAGAAGAAAGTTTTATAAAGACTGAAAATGGATGGGAAAATGCAGGTGTTTGTTACAATCTAGGTATGTATTTTAATTATTTCCTAAAAGTAACTAGATTAGTATTTTAACATGGTTTGATGTTGAAACTGCATCCTTAAAATGAATTGTTTAATATTAGGTAGTTTTTATTGTCTACAAGAAAGTAGTTTATAAAATGATCTCTATGTAGGTGGAGAATGGGGGTTAAAAAAAAGGTAATGTTTTCTTTAAAGTAAAACACAGACCTCTCTGAAAAAATGAAATGACCAAATAAACAATAAAAAATACCCTAGATTTTATTTGCATATATTGAGCAACACAAGCTAGACAGAAAAGGTACGTACCGTATGATTCCAAGAATAGGCAAAACAATCCATGTTGATAGAAACCAGAGCAATGGTTAAGGATGGAAGTGGAAACAGACAAGAGGGGGTGTGAGAAAATTTTCTAGGGTGATGAAAACGTTCTATATCTTGACTGGGGTGTGTGGGTTATATTGGGGCCTACTGATCTGAAATGTTGGGGTCCGGGAGTGACCTGTCAAGAAAGAATTCTTGAGATGTCTTCAGTGCAAAAGGGTGGTTTTATTAAACCACAGGGACAGAACCCATGGGCAGAAAGAGCTGCACTGGGGTTGTGATGAGAGGGGGCTAGGGGTAGTGTAAGTCTCTAAGGAATTTTGAAGCAAGGTTTCCAGGACCTTGAGGGGCTATTAGGAAAAGGTCATTTATTACTGTTTAGTAAAACCTCAGACATGAGATCCTTCAGATGTATAACAGTGGGCCATAGACTTAGAGAAGGATTGCTAAAACACATCTTGTAGGGCGGGGATGAGGGGTGGTGTGGAGATAAAGGATCCTGGAGGTTGGGCTAATGTCAAGCTAAGGTTGCCTTTTGCCTCTAGCAAAAATTTAACATTCCGGCAAGCTCCTCAAGGAAGGTCACTCTGCCTTCTCTCATGTACTTGTCAATGGACTATAAGTTGTAAAGAAGTTTAATTTTTTCTTTTGCCTTTGTTCTCCACATCATCTACTGAATTGTGGGGCACCTGGATGGCACAGTCAGTTAAGCATCCAACCTCGGCTCATGAGGTCATGATCTCGCAGTCCGTGGGTTCGAACCCTGAGTTGGGCCCTGTGGTGACAGCTCAGAGCCTGGAGCCTGCTTCAGATTCTGTGTCTCCCTCTCTCTCTGCCCCTCCCCCACTCACACTCTGCCTCTTTCTCTGTCTCTCAAAAATAAATACACACTAAAAAAAATTTTTAAAAACCTCACTGATGCGCATATCTAAGATCTGTGCAATTCATTATATGTAAATTTTACCACATTAAAAAAAAAGTATACCACTCTCTAAACTTGAAATACCTTTTAGACTAAGACTTCCCTCAGTTGAATTTATTCTTATTAAAAATATCATGACAAAGGGGCGCCTGGGTGGCGCAGTCGGTTAAGCATCCGACTTCAGCCAGGTCACCATCTCGCGGTCCGTGAGTTCGAGCCCCGCGTCGGGCTCTGGGCTGATGGCTCAGAGCCTGGAGCCTGTTTCCAATTCTGTGTCTCCCTCTCTCTCTGCCCCTCGCCTGTTCATGCTCTGTCTCTCTCTGTCCCAAAAATAAAAATAAATGTTGAAAAAAAATTAAAAAAAAAATATCATGACAAAGATAGACTTTTCAGAAATTCCAGATAGTATTCTTTGGTACAAATGTTTTGTACTATTTTGTGGTTAAGTGTGGACTCAACAGTCAGAGTTTTATAAACTGGAATCCTGGCTTAACAACTTACTGAGTGACTTGGGGAGAGCTACCAAACTGCTTTATGACTCAGTTTTCTCATTTGTCAAATGGAGATAATAAAAGCAACTACTTCTCAAAGTTGTCAGGAGGATTAAATAATAAAATACTCAGAACGGTAAGCAATATATAAATATTAGTTACAATTATTACCATAAAGAATTTACACTTAAAGATGTTGTCATCCTGGTAATCCAAAGCCAAGTAGGACCTTGGAAGAGTAAAATTTACACGGACAACTACTATCTCTATCAAAGTAATTTTTAGATTGAAGCCCTGAAAGTCTTTGGCTTTCTCACACAATTAAGAATGAGTCTCCGGGAGGGGCGCCTGGGTGGCGCAGTCGGTTAAGCGTCCGACTTCAGCCAGGTCACGATCTCGCGGTCCGTGAGTTCGAGCCCCGCGTCGGGCTCTGGGCTGATGGCTCGGAGCCTGGAGCCTGTTTCCGATTCTGTGTCTCCCTCTCTCTCTGCCCCTCCCCCGTTCATGCTCTGTCTCTCTCTGTCCCAAATATAAATAAAAACGTTGAGAAAAAAAAAAATTAAAAAAAAAAAAAAGAATGAGTCTCCGGGAGCCGGGGTGGCTGAGTTGGTTAAGTGTCCAGCTCTTGATCTTGGCTAAGGTCATGATCTCTCAGTTCATGGGAGCCTATTTGGGATTCTCTCTCTCCCTCTCTCTCTACCCCTCACCTGCTCTATCTCAAAATAAATAAATGAAAACTTAAAAAAAAAAAAAAAAGAATGAGTCTTATCATTCACAAGTGATTCAGAAGCTTTTTATTATTCAATTCTTTAGAAAATTCCTGATTCTTGTCTAGGGCAGATTCTTGCTAATCTTTACTTCAGAGAATTTCTCGATATGAATGAGAAATATGCACAAAGGTTAAAGAGAAACAGAAAAGTCATTTATTCTTAATGTACCAGTATTTAAGCTGCAGGAACATTATTATAATTCAAAATTTTTTTTCTCCCAGCATTAAAAAACAGAAATACTCTATAATTCTGTACTAGATGGCTGTTTATGGAATTTCTATGAGCTAGCTATCTGTATAATGGTACTTTGGAATGAGTAATCAACATATACATATAGGTTAAATATATAGGTTTATTCACCTGTAAATTTATATATGTAAATACTCTGGTCTTTATTTTGCATTAAAATCTACTTCAGAAGATTATGGTAAGTGAAGTTAGTCAGAGAAAGACAAATATATGATTTCATTCATATGAGGAATTTAAGATACAAAACAGATGAACATAAAGGAAGGAAAGCAAAAATAATATAAAAACAGGGAGGGGAACAAAAACCATAAGAGACTCTTAAATACAGAGAACAAACTGAGGGTTGCTGGAGGGGTTCTGGGTGGTGGGATAGGCTAAATGGGCAAGAGGCATTAAGGAGGACACTTGTTGGGATGAGCACTGGGTGTTATATGTAGGGGATGAATCACTGGATTCTACTCCTGAAATCATTATTGCACTATATGCTAACTAACTTGGATGTAAAAAAAAAAAAACAAAAACTCTACTTCAGAAGATGAAGACAAAGGGAAAATGAATAATCAATACGAATATATCGTTATTTTTAAAATTCCAGAGGTACACAGGAAGTGAGAAAAGAAAATATGTTACTTTATAAAAACAGGTACACTTCATGGTAAAATATCTATGAAAAAGTAGGCCCTGAACTTAAATTTAGAAGCTCTAGAATATAAAATGTTTTTATACTACTATTCTGCTTATCAGACATAACGTATAAACAGTGTTTTGAAATGGCTACATAAATACAAAGAGATCATTCAGTAAATGTGTGATGGTGGTGATGATAAAGATATGAATAAATTTGGACGTCTGGGTGGCTCAGTTGGTTAATCATCCAACTTCGGCCCAGGTCATGATCTCATGGTTCATGGGTTCAAGGCCTGCGTCGGGCCCTGTGCTGACAGCTCAGAGCCTGGAGCCTGCTTCAGATTGTGTGTCTCCCTCTCTCTGCCCCTCCCCTGCTCACGCTCTGTCCCTCTTTCTCTCAAAGATATGAATAAATTTAAGAACTGAGTGTTTGGGGATGAGGACATAAGAAAAGTAATGATACACTCCGCTTCAAAATACGGCCTGTGGCCAAAGATCTGGCTTTAGGCATCTCACGCACCCATCTAATGAGTGCCCATTAGGCAGGGGGTGTGCATCAGAAACACCCAGGGAGCTCTTCAAAACATAGGGCCTAAGCCCTTCCCTTGAGATTCAGTAAGTCTATGGGATCCTAGTATGTATTTATATTTTGAAAAAACTCACTCAATGGTCTAGGCAGATTCAGACCATTTTTAATTTCCATCATTTCTTGAACATATATTTTAATCTTTTAAATAGTATAAAAATCTCACCCCACCAAAATAAATCTTGATCTTTTAAAGTCAACCATTTTAACAAAACTTAAAAAAAAAAAAAACCAAAACATACCCCTTGCTCAAAGCAGAACTACAACTAAACCATGACTGAAAGATGGATACCTAATTGGTTTGGACGCTTCTAAGGGAAGAAGATTCAGGAATTATTATCTAGCACTCACTCTAGAACCACTCTTTTCATCATTTTAAATATTACTTAACAAAATACTTGACAATAACTGTATAGTCTCAGCCATCATAGTTGATAAGGGATCAGGTAAATGGTAAAAGCATTTTCCCAAATTGTGGGCCATACAGTTGAATACTTCCCAATGGATCTGTTCACTGTTGTAGTTGAAAGAAAACCAATAACCAGTTCTGGATATGCCAGACAAGTCATTCTGATAAGCCAAACTCTCTAAATAAGAGCCCTTTCTTAAGGTGCTACAAACTATATTACATATCCAAAATTATTGTGTCTAGGAATGTAACAATGTTAGAAATACATGTTCTTGGAAATAATGCTTCATTTGGCAGTAATTCTTCCTATTCTCTGATAAATTGCAGTGTTTATGTGAGTTGAACACCTTGCTATTCTAATGACTGCGTTGCTCTTGTGGCAATGTCAGAGAACTTTCTCACACAAATATTATAAAAAGTAGATTCACAGTTCATAACTGTGTCATTTGCCTTCCTTCATGGAATCATTTTTTCTGGCTTGGGTGATAAGTGGAGGGCATTTTAGTGATCAAGGTGGATGAATTGACATTTTCTGGCTCTACAGACACAGTCCTTAGCACCAGGATGGCAATGTTAAAAAAGAAATGGGGGAGAGGGGGTGCCTGGCTAGCTCAGTCAGTAGAGCATGCAACTCTTGATCTTGGGGTCGTGAGTTTGAGCCCCACATTGGGAGTAGAGATTACTTAAAAATCAATCATTCAATCAATCAATCGTCTACAATGCTGATTTCTTTAAGGAAATAAGTTTTAGAAATCACCAGGACTTGGGGAAATCTGATTTTTTATTTCTATCTCAAGCAGTAGTAGCATAACTAGGACAGAATTCCTTTATCTCTGAGCCATTCTGCTGAATATTTTCCAGGTTACTCTTGCTTCAGCAAACTTAGGTAGATATAGCCAGGAGAAACCCAGAGGAAATAGCTCCCCAACTTTCAGAAAGAGCCAACCCAGGAATTTCATTTCTAAGAATTTATTTTAAGGAAATAATTGATTGGTATAGAATGTGTACACATGTGTATACATACACACATGCACACACACACACACCTATATGAGAAATAAGTCTAGAAAGATATATATACCAAAATATCAATAGCGGTTTTCTATGAGTGGAGGGATTTTGAGTAATTAAAAAAAATTTTATCTGTATTCTGTATTTTATCTGTATTCTCTAGTTTTTCTATATAGACCTTGTGTAA
The DNA here is from genome assembly GCF_028749965.1 of Puma concolor. Taxonomy (NCBI): domain Eukaryota; kingdom Metazoa; phylum Chordata; class Mammalia; order Carnivora; family Felidae; genus Puma; species Puma concolor. The sequence goes on from NC_141673.1 coordinate 8,072,314, forward strand.
TAATTAGAGAAGGGACTGAGGTGTTTTCCAAAAGTTTTAAGTACTTATAAGTACTAGGAAAATAGCTACGCCAAACATGAAATTTTTAGAAGCAAACCAAGTAGCGGAGGATATAATTTCACGCTCTAAACTAACAGACTGGCTCTGTGAAAGAAATTTTTAAAAAAGTATTATATCCCTTTTAATTTTTCTTAATAATTTACTCTTTCTCCACTCCATAACCATTTTACCACTTCCATATCTACATGGAAAAAGACAAATGATTAATACTTTGGATACTTATATAGTTTTCGCCTCCAGAAATTGTATATCTGGTTTCTTTAATCCTGATGATTCTGTTTTAAAATTCTATTCCTTCTGGGGCACCTGGGTGGCTCAGTCTGTTGAGCGTCCGACTTCGGCTCAGGTCATGATCTAATGGCTTGTGGGTTTGAGCCCCGCATCGGGCTCTGTGCTGACAGCTCAGAGCCTGGAGTCTGCTTCGAATTCTTTGTCTCCCTCTCTCTCTGCCCCTAACCCACTCACATTCTGTCTCTGTCTCTCTCAAAAATAAATAAACATTAAAAAAAAAGTTAAAATTCTATTCCTTCTTAGCCCAATATCTAAAATCCTATGTCCAGAAGAGTAAAAATTAAGACAGGCATCCCTTTTCCCTCCATAGCTGAAAAGAACATATGTATATGTATGAATGTGTATATGTATTTTTATTCATAATCATTTTTATATAGTTATCATGCACATAACATACAATAGCCAACTGTTTAAGACACAGAGGCCATCATCTTGACAATATAATTACTAGTTTCAAGGCCTAGAAAATGCAGCTCACCATGTAAAAATATCTCACCACGAGAAATCAGTAATTTTCAAAGCTGGTAAAACTTAATGCCAATTCTATTTCCTTTAAAAAAAATTGAAGCTACAGGTAGGTTGACAGATTAGAGAAATACTTAAGTTAATACTAACTGGATTGCTATTAAGCTTACCTTACAGCTTTGAAAAACTCTGATTTCTTGTGTGTTTCAGTGGTGAGCTGCATTTCCTGAGTCTCAGCCGATTTCCCAGCAGGAATTCCAGTCTGATGAAGAATCAGCAAAAGGAAGCCCTCACTGAGAGACACACTGGTATCATTCACTGAGTGGAGACAGTGAAAGAGTAACATATTTCTAAAGGCAATTTAGATTCTTAGTACATATGCTCACAAAGTAAATACAGATTTACCTTCCCATGACAGAAGCAATGATTAATTTCCCTTGAAAACCTGACTGCTTTTTCTACAAAGCATTTGGTTTTACCCTACTTACCTCTTTGTGATGATTTTCATTCACCACAGTTCATCCCTTAACTGCCTTTTTGTCACTGTTATCACCTCCCAAAGCTGTGAAAATCAAATCTGGAAATCTAGTGTAACCTATACAGCAATATTTTTGTTAAACAAAAGGAAATGAACATTTAGTACTTTGAAGAAAAACACGTTTTCTTTCTTTCATTTCTCTAAGTAGGCTCCAAGCCCAATGTGGGGCTTGAACTCACGACTCCAAGATCAAGAGTTGCACGCGCCACCAACTGAGCCCACTGGGCACTCAAGAAAAACATGTTTTCTCAAATGTCTTTAACACAGCAGTTCACAAGGAATCAATCATTTGAATACAGTTCTAGCAACTGTCTTAGAAAGTAATATAACTTTTAAAGCATTATGGTTTACATACTTTTCATGGATAATTCTGAATTGTAAGACTTATATTTATTGCTCTAGATAGCGATGTCAACACCGTACCAACAACCACACATACCTTTTTAAGTTTAAAATTAAGTTAATAAAAATAAAAATAAAATAAAAAATTTAGTTTCTCAGTTGCACTAGCACCATTATAAGTATATAATAGCCACTTGTGGCTAGTGGTTACTATATTGGGCAGCATAGACCTAGAACATTTACACTGCTGCTGCAAAAAAAATCTATTGGACAGCACAGTTCTAAATAAAGCATCTAAAGAGAGAGATTTATGGTTAAAAGGGCTTACCTGGCCTAAGGAGGTGTGGGTGTGTGAAGGGGCTGGGCTGGCCTAAGTATCGGTTTGGAATTCTCCTCTCTGGGATGGGCTGGAGGGAGTACCTTCGCTGAGAACATGACATGAATCCTGAAGGAAAAATAAAGAGAGTAGAATGGAACAATAATCAAGAAAGTCCTCACAGTGTATATACATTTATCGATCTCTAGCAGTTGGATGCTCTAGAAAAATGCAAATTAGTGTCTCCTTCAATATTTATATGGCCCTCCCTCTGTGCCAGTTAGGGCCTGTCTTGGGCCCTGGGAAAACAGAAATGAGACCATTTTTACCCTTAGTGACTTCAGTCTACTATAGTATAATAGAGGTACATATATACCGAATAGGACTATGGTATGAATAAGGAACTATGGGAACAGAAGGAAGGCAACAAACAAAAGCAAGAAAGGGGTTAGGAAGTACTTCACAGAAATACTGTGTCCTAAAATTCAGAAAAAGAAGCTGTATCCTAAAATTCAGAAAAAGAGAGTTAACATTTTTACTGAGAATATATGAAGTACAAAAAAACATGATATCTCATTGAATCTTGGAATGTTAGAGGTAGATAAAATAAGGTATAAAAATGCTTCATCATAGTATACAACAGACACTATTAGCATTCATTCAGTAAGATTAAGCATGCGACTGGAACACATGCTAGAAGAAGACAAAAGAATGAGGACTATATGCTCTGGTCTTTAAAGAATATACAGTCTAGTGGAGGTGAGACAAAACATTCAAGCACTACATGGTGAACACCATGGTGGATTCATTCACAAGGTTTTTTTGAGAGCACAAAGACTGAAACAATACTGTGGGATGGGTGCAATATGATATAGATACAGATACAGTGCTCTGAGGAACACAGAGGCGCACACAAAGGGGTGTTGGTGTGGGACTCTAGAGGTAGGGGATGCCTGCTCTGAATAAGGTAGTCGAGGGCACCTGGCTGGTTCAGTGGGTAGAGCATGCAACTTGATTTCGGGGTTTTAAGTAAGAGCCCCAAGTTGGGTGTAGAGATTACTTAAAAATAAAATCTTAAAAAAAAAAAAAAGGAATCAGCCAAGTGAAAGAGAAAGAGGGGTGTTGAAGGTATCATAAATGAGATTACAAAAGGGAAGTCATAGAAGGCACTGGGTATGCGCGTACATACATGCATGTGTGTATGTGTGTGTGTGTGTAGGGGGAAGAGAGTTTCAGGTCAGTGTTGATGGAGGAAGAAAAGATTAGAAAGGTAAGGATCAGACCATTGAAAGCTTTGTATACCAAATTAAGGAATTAGGATTTTAACTGCCATCATCATTGCTTTTTTACAAAAAAGGAATCAGACTCAGAGAAGTAATTTGTGCAATGTTACAGTTAGTAATGAGGAAGCCAGGATTCAAGCCTAAATCTATTAAACTTTGAAATCTTTGTTCTTATCCCTCCATCCTGCTGCTCAGTAGGTGTTCTCTGCTGATCCCAAAAACAGAATCAGTACTGTAAAATCTCCTTGTGAACCTACAATCGCTACAATGGTAGAATGTGATGTCTGGATCAAGTTAAAGGTTTTTGTAGGGACTATGTAGTGTGAATGAATGAGGTGTATATATTTGATGAGTTAAGAATCTTAAATGTTAACTCTGAATTAAATTTTCAGAGGATTACTGAAAAAAATTATAGCTTTTTGGATGATTAAAAATACAGAAAATGGCAAAAGTTTCTGGGCAGTATGAAAATACAGTTAAAAATAGTGAAAAAATAAGAAAAAGGACAAAACAAGTATTTCCTGGAATCTGTTTAGAAAATGTACAGAATACATATTAGGGAATATGTCCAGTCTATATAAATTGAAAGCTTAATAAAGATGAGGCAAGCAATTTACAAAAATACAGAGGACAGAGGAACTTGCTAGAGGACAATATAGGGATGTAATCAACAAAATCCAGATGTGGGAAATACTACAGGACAAAGAACTCTGTTTCTTGCACATAAATTTTATGGCAGGTAGGGATGGTAAGAGATGGAAGGAGGAATCCGTAGATTAAGAAAACCTTAAAAAAATTTATCAACCAATTGTATTATGTGAGCCTTATATGGATCCTGATTCAAGCAACAAATTGTCTATCAAGTATCCACTCATACTATTTACTATAATTACGAAAAAATTGGAAATTTGGACAATTGCATATTTAATAGGATTACAGAAGTAATGTTTACTTCTTTAAGGTGTGATAATAGTGCTGTGCTTATGTTAAAACCACATACTTTTAGAGATATAAACTGAAATATTTATAGATGAAGTGATATGACCTGGAATTTATCTCAAAATAACATGGGGGTGGGGTGGATTGGGGAGAGGATGAACGGGGATTTGGATGAAAGAAGCCACGAGGTGATAACTGTTGAAGCTGGGTGATGGGTACATGGGAGTCCATTATATATACTCTATCTACTTGTATTGGTTTGAAACTTTTCATAATAAAATAAAAGGAACAAGAAAAGATGAGTTAAGCATAGAGAAAAATGAAGGAAGTACACAATCATCTGAAAGGCAATCCAAGACAGAGTTAAAGGCAGCGTGGTATAGTAGGAAAAAAATGCCAGTTCTATGATCTATGTGATCTCAGCATGTTACATAAATTCCTTTGCACCACTTCTTTACCAGTGAAATAATGCAGTAATATTAGGTAGTGGCTTTCAAACTTGTGAAACCAAGACTCCCAGTAAGAAACATATTTTACATGGTAACCTAGTGTACACACATAAATATGATCTACATAAAAATTTCACTAAATACTATACTATGACCGATACTTTTCTGTCTTATTTCATTAAAAAATTTCTCAGTGCACTAACATGATTTTATTACTGCAATGTCTTGAATGGTGGCTCCCAAAAGATATGTCCACATCCTTTTTTGTTGTTGTTGTTTATTCATTTTGAGAGTGAGAGTGTGAGCCGGGGAGGGGCAGAGAGAGAGAGGGAGAGAGAGAATCCCAAGCAGGCTCCGTGCTGATAGCGTCTGACAGTATGAAGCCCGATCTGGGGTTCAAACTCATGAACTGTGAGATCACAACTTGAGCGGAAATCAAGGGTTGGTTGCTTAACTGACTGAGCCATGCAGGTGCCCTGATATGTCCACATCTTAATCCCTAGAACCTGTGACTACTAATTTACTTAAAGAAGGGGTCTTGCAGATGTAATTAAGGATCTTGAAATGAGGACATCATCCTGGATCATCTGGGTAGGTCCTAAATTCAATGGCAAGTCCTCTTATAAGAGGAATACAGAGAGAGAGATTTGAGATAGGCAAGAGAAAAGAAGTAATGGAGGCATGTGGAAGCTGAGATTGGAGTGATGTGGCCACAAGCCAAAGAACACCTACAGCCACCAGAAGCTGGAAAGGTAAAGAACAGATTCTTTCCTAGAGCTCTTGGAAGGAATACAGCCCCACTGCCACTTGATTTCAGACCTCTGGCCTCCAAATCTGTGAGAGAATTCTATTATTTTAAGCCACCATGTTTGTGGTGATTTGTTATGGCAGCCTCAGGAAACCAATACGATGACCCACTAAGATTACAACTTGTCACTGGAAAACACTGCACTAAAAGACTGTATCTCTGTACTGAGGGCGGCTCCAGTTCAGGAGGAGGAGGGATGTGAGGATGCTCAATAATGTTAAGAGCATAAGGGGATCCTGAGACCAACTTCCGCCTCATCCGATCATCAGGTTTCCTACAGTGTTACTTGCAGAAATGACCTTTTCCTATGCATAGCGGCCTTTGGCCCACTTTACCTTTTAGTTATTTGACGCTTGACAGTTGTGTTTCTTGAAAGTAGAGAGAAAGTAGAGAAGTGTTTCTCTTCTTTAACAGGGAAGAGAAGATAATGGGCTGTCCATGTGCACGAACATGTTGGTACAGTGACTGGGATGGAGTGTTATAAAGAAGAGGAATACAATTAGGAGTTTAGCAGAACTACCTGAGCTTTTTTCACCTGTAAACAAACTCTTGTCCTAATCAAAGCTCCATTATAGGAGCTTATTAATCAAAGTTCATTATAGGGTTCCGCTCCATTTTTCCTGATTACAACAGAGGCACAGTGTATTTAATACTTTCAAATCCCAGTGTCATTGCTAATAATAATGATCTTGATGACAGCTAACATTACTATTGTTTATTATATTCCAGAAAGTATTCTAAGGACTCTGCATGTATTCACTTATTTAATCCTTACAGCTGTGTAATGTAACTACTATTCCAAACTTTTAACTTATTTTTGAGCTGGTAACATGTTCATATGGATCAAAGTTCAAAAGATGTAGTAAATTGATAGGGAAAAGCCTTCCTCTCACACCTGTCCCCAAGTTAACCTGTCTCCCTTCCTTGAAACAGCCAGTAATATCACTTTTTTGTTGAAATCACACTTATTTTTGTTGAAACCACATCTATGTTCTCTTTAAACAAATAATAGCATGTATGCTTGAGGCAGATGTTATTACAGCACTGCCTATGTAAAGATGAGGAAAAAAAGATACACAGAAAAGTTAAGAAACTGGCCCAAGATGAAGAATTACTGAGACAGAACTAGGATTTGAACAATCTATTTATAGAGCCATAACCATTAGACTACATTGTCTACACTACCATTTTGGCAGTAAAATAATTGGATGTAAAATGTTAACCAATTGTCTTTTTAATTTTTTTTAATGTTTGTTTTTGAGAGAGAGACAGAGACAGAGCATGAGTGCGGGAAGGGCAGAGAGAGAGGGAGACACAGAATCCAAAGCTGGTTCCAGGCTCTGAGCTGTCAGCACAAAACCCGACACAGGGCTCAGATCCACAGACCAGGAGATCGCGACCTGTGACAAAGTTGGACACTTAACCGACCATACCACCCAGGTGCCCCTCAATTCTCTTTTTTTATGTTCAAATGAAATAATACTAGAATATCAATCCATCTATTTTGGATCACTTCCTGGCATAGGAAGCTTAAATCTAACAAATGCAAATAAACAATACCTTTACCTACATTTAAGTAAACAGGATTTTTTTGCTCAATATCACATAGTAGCAAAACTGGTATGTTGAGTCCTATTTCTAAAATCCAATCTGATCCAAAATAGGGCCACTTCCTTAGTATAGACCCTCCTCAATTCACCTGGACACTATGTCTCTTAACTGGTCTGCCTTTCTTGGATCTTGTCTTTCTTCTGTAACTCATCTTCTATAGCTATACTATTTCCAAAGTGATCCCTCTAGTCCTTTGCCTTGATGTCCTCAAAAGTACTGTCAACTAATTCCTGTTTAAATTCAGGATCTGTCCTTAACTTTCCAGCTTCCTACACTAGCAGTATATGCCTAGAATTTTCTATCTTTCAGAATACACTTCAACCCCTAGCTTAGCACCCTTCATGATCTGGCCCCTGTCTATTCCTCTGGCCTAATAATCCTCAAAAGAACATTAGTACAGCCACACATGAGGAGCCCCAGCTAATTAGTCTGTACTGGAACAGTACTTGCCTTCAAAAATACAGTTCTCTTAACAATGGCTTTTGCCTGCTTCCGTGAGCTCAAAAATTAGCTCATACGTCACTTACCCTAAGAAGTCTAATTCCCTATCCTTATTGATTCTGATGTAAATGCCCCTCCTCAATGTTCCCATGTTTACTTCTGTTACTATTGTTAATACCTACTAACTACACTTAATTGCTAATTAGTTTGCCAGTCTATTATAAACTTTTGGAAGGGCAGGAATCATTTGTTCTTTGACTTTATTTCCCCAGTGATTAGACTGGCATATATTTTGAAGACCACAAGTCAAGAAGTCTGCCTTTTGATTAGATGCAGGGAGTGAAGAAAAAAGAAATTAAGACGATTCCTGGGTTTTTTGGCCTGAATAACAGGATAGATGTTTGTACCATTAAACGAAATGGCAAAGACTGAGATAATTATTGGATATTCCAAATGAGAGTTCAAATAGGCAATCTGAGGTTCAGGGGAAACTAACAGGCTAGATACATGAATTAAGATGTTATAAGCACACAGATGGTATCTAAAGCCCTGGGACTGGATATAACCTACACAGAACTGTGTAGGTCAAGTTTAGTTACCATTATAGCGTGAGAAGGAAAAGCACAGGAGAAAAGGAAGCAAACTAGAGGAAAATGGTTTTTAGGAAGTTAAACAAGTATTTAATAATTTAACAGAGGAAGTGCTCACCTGTGTGAGGACAACCACTGGATTTGGCAGCACAGAATTCAATGGAGAACCTGACAAGTACAGTTTTATTTATTCATCTTACTTAAAAATTTTTTTTCTAATATTTTAGAGAGAGAGAGCGAGAGAGAGAGAGAGAGAGCAAGCGCGTGCGAGCATGGGTGGGGGAGGGGCAGAAAGAGAGGAAGACACAGAATCCAAAACAGGCTTCAGGCTCCGAGCTGTCAACACAGAGCCTGATACAGGGCTCAAACTTGTGAACCGTGAGATCATGACCTGAGCTGCAGTCAGATGCTTAACTGACTGAACCACCCAGGTGCCCCTTATTTATTTTTTAAACATTTATTTTCAGAGAGAGAGAGAGAGAGAGAGCATGAGCAGGGGAGGAGCAGAGAGAGGATCACAAGCAAGCTCTGCACTGTCAGCACAGAGCCCAGCCTGAAGTGGAGCTGGATCTCATAAACTGCAAGGGCTGAAATCAAGAGTCAGTTGCTCAACTGACTGAGCCACCAAGGTGACCTGAACAATGTTAGTAAAGTATGAAAGATAGAAGCCAAAATGGGTAAAGGTGGTCAAAAGGTATAAACTTCCAATTATAAGATAATAAGTTCTGGGGATGTAATCTACAGCACAGTGGCTATACTTAACAATTCTGCATTGTGTATTTGAAAATTGCTAAAAACATAGAACTTCAAAGTTCTTATCACAAGAAAAATAGGGTACCTGGCTGGTTCAATCAGTAGAGCATGAGTCTCTTGATCTCGGGGTTGTGAGTTCAAGCCCCACGTTGGGCAGAATTTACTTAAAAAAGGTCTTATCACAAGAGAAAAATTGTAACTATGTGAAGTCATGGGTGATAACTAAACTTATTTTGGTAATCATTTCACTATATATACATATATCATTATATTGTACACCTTAAACATGTTATATGTAAATTATAACTTAATGAGATGGGGGGGGGAAGTAGATGCCAGATTGGAGTTTGCCAACAAATAGGATGGAAGAAAGCAGAAACATCAAGCAGAGAGGATAATTTTGACAAGTTTTACTGTAAAGGAATGAGAGAAAGTGGCATAGCAGCTGGAAGGGTCAATAGATAAAGGAGGGGGAAATAATTAGAAGCAAATCCTTGTTTTATACCTTCACACTCTATTGAAGTTAGTTTTTGAATGTTTTTTTCAATTGTATAAACTCCTTGAGAGCAGAATTTTCTAACTCTGTGTCACAGGTTCTCAATACATATTTGTAGAATGTCTAGAACCTAAATTCCTAAACCCTTGTCCAAAAAATGCAGTAGAGTAGAAAGAGTAAAATTTGGAATCAGATTCAAGTTCAAATATCATATTTTTCACTAATAAGCTAGATAGCCTTAGACAAATGTATTTGAAGAACCTCAGGTTTCTTATGGGCACAAAATATTTACTTTCTGGAATGCTGTTACAATTACATGAGAAACTGTGTTAAGTAATTTGTGTAAACTGTGTAAACACTTAAGGTGTTTGACCTAAAAATGGTACTCAGATGATTTTATTATTCTTCTTGTTATTATTTTCTTTTTTTTTTTAATTTTTTTTTTCAACGTTTATTTATTTTTGGGACAGAGAGAGACAGAGCATGAATGGGGGAGGGGCAGAGAGAGAGGGAGACACAGAATCGGAAACAGGCTCCAGGCTCCGAGCCATCAGCCCAGAGCCTGACGCGGGGCTCGAACTCACGGACCGCGAGATCCTGACCTGGCTGAAGTCGGACGCTTAACCGACTGCGCCACCCAGGCGCCCCTTGTTATTATTTTCAATAGCAAGCAAATACAATCATGTGTATACCATACATACATGTAGACATATATACTATAGGGAATTGAAAAACCAATCTAGAGTAGCTCTCTGCCCCCATCACACTACCATTTTTTTTTTTGAGGGGGAGCACGTATCACATTATCTCAAATCATTTATTATTTATACTTCATTAATGAAAACACCATGAAAATTGCTATTTTTTAATGTCATTATCATCAGTGGTTAAAACTGTGCCTTGCGCAAAGTAGAAATTCAATAATATATACTGAATACATAAGTGTACAACTTTCAAAATCTTTACGTGTTTTAAAGTTGTAAACTTTAAAAAAATTTTTTTTTCCAACGTTTATTTATCTTTGGGACAGAGAGAGACAGAGCATGAACAGGGGAGGGTCAGAGAAAGAGGGAGACACAGAATCGGAAACAGGCTCCAGGCTCGGAGCCATCCGCCCAGCCCGACGCGGGGCTCTAACTCAGGGGCCGCGAGATCGTGACCTGGCTGAAGTCAGACGCTTAACCGACTGCGCCACCCAGGCGCTCCTAAAGTTGTAAACTTTTAAATGGGTAAAGATACTGTCATCTCAAATGATTCAATACTAGCATGCAGAAAGCTTGTATATTATGCTCCTTCCTCAGGAATCACCCCAAGTCTGGGCTAGGTGTCTCTCATATGATTGCTTAGCATCCAGTGCTTCCCCCAATATAGCCCTTATTATACGGTAATCAAGTTGTTTCCAGTACAATTGTCTCTTGACTGAAATAAATAAATTATGTCAACTATTTGAATACTTTTTCATGTAGTTCTCAATTTCTTCATTTTTCAAAGCCAAATCACAGAGACTTCCAGGGAAATATAGGGGAAATATAGGGGAAATAGTCCTGAGGGTTCAGGATGGTCTGGTATGACTCTGGACTAGCTTTATTTGGAAGGTCTAGTCCCTATCCCAACCCCGAATGACACCATAATGCAAACCTCTCTGACATAAGCTGGTAACTCTGCTTGCCACATAATCAGTATCCTAATGTCTCCTAGCAGTGTCCATGGTGGTAACATTGTCTTCAATGTAAAAAGTGCCTATTTGCAGTCACTGCCTCCACCACCACCACCAGGAGTGCTCCAGCTGAGAGGAAGCTACAGTTCTCACTACTCAGACCCAAAACACCCCTTTCCAATGACCTGTTAAAACATGGTGGATTATTATGAAGTTCAAGGAGTGCAGAGATATGCTTCACCTGAGGACATTAAAAAGTCTTATCGTAAAGTGGCACTTAAGTGGCACCCTGATAAAAATCCAGAAAATACAGAAGAAGCTGAGAGAAAATTCAAAGAAGTAGCTGAGGCATATGAAGTATTATCAAATAATGAAAAACGGGACATTTATGACAAATATGGCCAGGAAGGATTAAATGGTGGAAGCAGAAGTCATTTTGATGATTCTTTTGAGTATGGCTTCACATTTCGTAAGCCAGATGATGTCTTTAGAGAAATTTTTGGTGAAAGGGATCCATTTTCATTTCATTTCTTTGAAGACTCACTTGAGGACCTTTTAAATAGTCCAAGAAGCTCCCATGGAAGCAGTGGTACAAGATCCTTCTTCGCTACCTCCAATGAATATCCAGTTTTTGAGAGATTTTCTTCATATGCTACAGGATATATACCATATGGTTCACCGGGCCATGAGGGCCTTAATTCATTCTCCTCGTTGGCATCTGATAATAGTAGGATGGGCAACTACAGATCTGTTAAAACTTCGGGTAAGACTGTTAATGGCAAAAATACAAATACACAGAGAATTATCGAGAATGATCAAGAAAGAGAAGTTGAAGATTATGGCGAACTGAAGTCCTTCCTTATAAATGGTGTGGCAGATGAAGAGGGCTTTGCAGAAGAATGCAGCTGGAGAAGACAGTTATTCAACAATTATTCACCAAAGTACTTCAGACCCAAACATGTAACTCAACATACTTTTGTGGACAATGATGAGCAAGATATACCTTGGGTCACCAGCAACTGGGATCCCTCTATTTTCTCAGCAGGATTCAAAGACGGTGGTAAGAGGAAAAAAAAGAGGCATAAAGAGGTGCAGAAGAAGTCAACCAAAAGGAATCGTTAAATTGACTCTTCAGACACATTATGTTCATATAACAATTGAACGTGACTCTTTGTGTGTTTTTGTTAATCACAGAGTTTGGTAGATAACATTTGTTTAGAACTATACTAATATTATGTTTTTAACATGTTTAACAGGATTGTGGACCTGTGGTCAGTGTTGTTTGGAGTAGGTATGTCAGAAAAAGACGAGTTTGTGGTGACAGTGATGTTAAGAATTTGGAAAACAGGAAATACTATTTTACTATTTCTGAGCTGAACATTTACAAATCATAGAGTTTTTCTTTAGCAGAATTCATGATCTATTTCATTCCTTTTTTTTTTTTTAATTTTTTTTTCAACGTTTATTTATTTTTGGGGGGGACAGAGAGAGACAGAGCATGAACGGGGGAGGGGCAGAGAGAGAAGGAGACACAGAATCGGAAACAGGCTCCAGGCTCTGAGCCATCGGCCCAGAGCCTGACGCGGGGCTCGAACTCACGGACCGCGAGATCGTGACCTGGCTGAAGTCGGACGCTTAACTGACTGCGCCACCCAGGCGCCCCATCATTCCTTTTATCTATTTAAAACCACTATACAAACTCCTGAAATATGTACCGCATTAGGAGCTAAAAATTTATTACGATGTACAGATTCAGACTATATAATTATTCATGAAATGACTTTTTTCCAATAGAGGTAGAGCATTTCATACATAAGTACATTATAAATAAAAATTAAAGTATAAAGTATTTTCTCTTAAGTTAAAAATAGCCAGAGTTATATTTGCATTCCCATGTTTACAGTAGCACCTATTCACAACAGCCAAGAGGTGGAAGCAACCCAAATATCAATGAATGAATATACATGCATATAGTGGGATATTACTCAGCTTTTTTTTTTTATTAAAAAAAATTTTTTTTTACATTTATTTATTTCTGAGACAGAGAGAGATAGAGCGTGAGTGGGGGAGGGGCAGAGAGAGAGAGAGACAGAATCCTAAGCAGGCTCTAGGCTCTGAGCTGTTACCACAGAGCCCAACGCGGGGCTTGAACTCATGAACCGCGAGATCATGACCTGAGCTGAAGTCGTACGCTTAACTGACTGAGCCACCCAGGCAGCCCTTTTCAGCTTTAAAAAGGAAACCCTGTTAAATGCTACAAAATAGGTAAACTTTGAAACACTACGGTAAGTGAAATAAGCCAGCCATAAAGACAAAATACCTTATGATTCTACTTACATAAGGTAAGAAGTTCATAAAAACAAAGTAGAATCGTAGTTACTGAGGCAAGGGAGGGAGAGGTGTTGTTTGGTGGTCTGTTTCACAATATATATTTTAAAACAATTACCATGGTAAATTTTATGTTATGTGTATTTTACCACAATTAAAAAAGAAAGCTAGACTTATCCTGGATTTCTCAGAGCAATGTGGCTATATCATGTATGGCAGGCCACCAGCGACTCACTCCAGATAGGAAACTTTCTATTTTCTTTTTTAGTATATACCACGTACAAAGGATCTACAAATACATTACTCTAAAACATCTCTACCCACTATAGTTTAAGGTTACAATGGAAGAAAAATGAGTTACATCAGATATTGAGCAAGTAGTCTTAGCTAAATGTTTTCAGACATTTAAAATGAGCTTAGTTTAATTTCAACACAATCACTTCTTAGTTTCCTCTATTTTATTTTCAAAATATATTACTTTTCAGCCTATGAGTTTTATTCATTCATTCATTCAATGGTATTTTTTGAGTACCTACTGTTTGTCAGGTACTTGGGATACAGTAATGAGCAAACACGAAAAACCTTAACTGTCATGGAGTTTAAAGCTGGAGAAAGACAACAAACAAATACTAAATAAAATATAATGACAGTCATAGGTGTTAAGGAAAACAAAATAAATAAAGTAAGAATAGGGGACATAAGTTTTGGAGTAGGAGGGTTGAAATTTTAGTTAAGGTACCGAGGGAAAAGTGATGGCTAACATCTTTGTAAAGATGTAAAGAAAGTGAAGGAGTTAGCCATTTGGATATGAAGTGAAAGAGAATTATAGAAGGAACAGCAAGTGAAATGTCTCTAATGCAGAATGTGTAAAGTGTGTTTGAGGCTCAAAGAGATCATTGTGAACGATTAAGACAACAAGCAGATGAAATTAGGTAACAGGAGGTCAGATTATGCAGGTACTGCTAGATCACATTATGGACTTTGTTATTATAGGTGGGACGAGAAGCCACTTAAAGGCTCTGAGCAGAAGAATGACAATCTGACATATTTCAACAGGTCCACTCTGGCTGCTGTCATTGAGAAAAGACTCAAAGTAAGCAGACGTACAAACAGGGAAATCAGGCTATTGCTGGAATTCAGGCAGAGTCTGTAATAGCTTGGTCCAGGGTGATGGATGTAGGCAGGGGAAAGAGTGATCAAATTCTGGATATAGTCTGAAAATAGGGCCAAACGGAATTTACCGATAGGCTGAATATTGGGCATGACAGGAGTCAAGGTTTTTGGCTTTAGCAACTGAAAAAAGGGATTTGCTATTATCTCAGATAGGACCACAGGTGTTGAGTTTTGGACATGTTGCATTTGAGATGCCTGAATTTATTAACTGAAAATAATTTCTTAACTTGCATCCTGCATATTCCTTGTCATTGAATTCTTAAGTTTTTTTCTTTTTTAGCAAAAAGATTATCATATTATTTTAAGCTTTTATCACTTAGAAATGTAATGACTGCAAATTTTAATGTGACTAAAAGATGGGAACAAATAAGCAAAACTAAAACCCAATCACCTTTGGCAAAATACAGTTCAGTGGCATTTAGCAATGCAACAAATGTGGAAACCCAAAAAAAGATTGTAACATCTACTCTTTAAATGACTGCTATAGTAAAATGAGGGCTTTTGTTTAACTTTGTGTTGGTTGGTAGACAGGAAATTTTATAGAAAGGTCTGGGGACAATTTGCATTTAAAACTTACTTTCAGAAAATAAAATCATAAGGGGCGCCTGGGTGGCACAGTCGGTTAAGCGTCCGACTTCAGCCAGGTCACGATCTCGCGGTCCGTGAGTTCGAGCCCCGTGTCAGGCTCTGGGCTGATGGCTCGGAGCCTGGAGCCTGTTTCCGATTCTGTGTCTCCCTCTCTCTCTGCCCCTCCCCCGTTCATGCTCTGTCTCTCTCTGTCCCCAAAATAAATAAACGTTGGAAAAAAAAATTAAAAAAAAAAAAGAAAATAAAATCATAAAAGCTGAAAGTATTTTAAATGTTACTTTTATAAAATGTAATATTTAGTTAAGTATCTGTCATGTATGTGGGACAACTCAGGGTTGGAAAAAACGTAATTTTCCAGTAACAAAACCAAAACCAGCATCTCTAAAAATATAAGAATGACTGACATGCCCTTCAGTCCATTTTCCACTCTTAAAAATTCAGACTTAGTCTTACTCAATAGCTTAAAGTTACTCAATGGTTTCTCACTGCCCAGAAGATTGGAAATAACAAGACCCTTCATGAGCCAACAACCTCCTTTTCCTCCCAACTTGGTTTGTTTGTTTGTCTGTTTGTTTGTTTGAGAGAGAGAACACAAGCAGGGGAGGGGCATAGAGAGGAGGTACAGAATTTGAAGCAGGCTTCAGGCTCTGGGGCTTGAACCCATGAACCAGGAGATCATGACCTGAGCCAAAGTTGGATGCTTAACCGGCTGAGCCACCCAGTCATCCCCCAACTTGGTTTTTTAATCACCTCACCCTATACATCTTTTCCCAAATGTGTTCTAAGGGATAAAAAATTCAAGACTCATCACAGAAAAAGGGCCCCATGGTCAAATTCAGCTTGCAAATTACTGCCAAATACACTTCTTTCTTAGAGACTCAGAATTAGTCTATTATGTGCATGATGAAATGCAGCTTTCCCCAAACTTATTTAACCACAGAACCATTTGGTTTAACACCTGTTAACATGCCTAGGACCATATTTCAAAAAAGCTCCCCCAGGCTTACTGATGATTGCAAAGCTTTGTTCCATGCCTTTGCATATGCTCCCCCTGCCAGGATGGCTACGTCACTCTAGTCTGCTTGGTAAAAGCCTTTTTCAAGTCTCAAATATCTCCTAATATTTAAGGGCATGCCCTACATTACCTCTTGGCCCCTCCCTGCTGTCAGGAAACATCTATCACTTTTTCCTTCTCCACAGCACTGTTACTAAATTTAGTATGTTATACTACAATTACTTGTTTTGTCTCCCATGATGGTAGAAACTATGCTCTATGTTCATGTGTGGTGCTCAATGTTTGTTGAAAGAATTAACTGCAAACAGGCTTTTAAAAAATTATTCTCTACTTATTCAAAGTTTCCTATTGTACCCAATACTCTACTCAAAGGCTCTGTACCCAGAGTCTTTCTAAACAGCAACCAAGAGCACCACAGACATTCAAAGGTCTATTTACGAGCACCTCAAGTCAGTAGAATTTTTAAACTCTGAAACTTAGTAAAATCCCAAAATGACATTAAAAAAAAAAATCCATTACTGCCTTTCTTGAGCCCCTAAGTCACTTGAGTCAAGACTATTACAATCCATTGTTATACCGTCATTTATCTATTATCCATCATTCTGACTAGATAGTGAGCAACTCCACGGAAATGTAGATTCATCCACAAAGACTGCTACAAAGTTATTGAATGAAGAGAACATTCTTTCTGGCTCAATAAAAAGTTCCAAAAGGCCTCTACTAAGCCAGAGTTAAGACCTAATGGTGGTACAACAGAAAAAGGACTAGATGGTAATTACACAATTAAAATTTCTGACTTGCAACTTGTGATCCTGTGTTACTTTCAGTTCCCCATCCATAAATTGAGAATACCTACCCTAACTTTTAACTTGTGAAGATCCAAGGAGATCTTATCCAGTCAAAATGCCAATACATATTATGATATTAATGGTAAGAAGCGGTTAAATTTACTTCCTGCACTGAGGCAAACTGAAGCATAATGAATACATTTTTCAACGATCTTAGCATGTATGCTCCAGTATCTAGTCCTAAACTTTCATTAATAAGGTTTTACACAAAGCCTCAACAAATCCAAAAAAAAGAAAAAAGTCACAAGGCTCTGTGATTAAGATGAACTCCAAATGTATTCATCTACTCCCATGGAGGACAGCTTTCTGTAGCTTAACTATTAGAACCAAAGAGCAAGTTCTGTGCACGGGACAATGGTTATTTTTTTATTTTTTACAGGAAGAAATCTTGATATAATTACCATCCCATTTTCTTTTTTTTTTTTTTTAAATTTTTTTTTCAACGTTTATTTATTTTTGGGACAGAGAGAGACAGAGCATGAACGGGGGAGGGGCAGAGAGAGAGGGAGACACAGAATCGGAAACAGGCTCCAGGCTCTGAGCCATCAGCCCAGAGCCCGACGCGGGGCTCGAACTCACGGACCGCGAGATCGTGACCTGGCTGAAGTCGGACGCTCAACCGACTGCGCCACCCAGGCGCCCCAGCCATCCCATTTTCAATAAATTAAAGTACATCAATGTAACAAATATGTTCCAAGACATAGATTTGATTTCAAATACCACAGGCTCTGGTTCACACACCGTTCACCTATTGGCCAAAAACCCTGAAATATGATCCAACGGCAGATCCGCCCGCAGGGTAGATAATTCAGCTTTCACTGATCGAGGTTTATGTTCATCAGATTAATTGTTCACGATAGGGTACACCCTAAAAGAATGGTCCCCATTATTCCTGGACTCCTTCATCTTGCCTTTACCAACAGGGCTTTCAGACATTGAAAAGCCCAGGGAGTATCTCCAAGCATTACCTCTTCCGAGAGGAACTGCTCAAATGATTTGTATTACTAAACATGTTTCTTGTACATTCTGTAGACAGCTCTCAAGCCACTCTTTGAAAACACGAAAACAGGATTTTCGATAACCTAACAAAAGCAAGAGCTACTTGATGGGAGACACTTTGTCACCTAAGCAAGTGATAACTGAGACACCGTCTGGGAGTCCGAGTAACTTTGAAGACAGCCCCTCTGGGGGATGGCACACACTTTCTCTCGGCAGTCATTCCTGCTTCCCAGAATACCTCAACGGTAGGGAGAACAGGGCCCACCCTTTTCCAGAAGCAGCAGGTAAAAAAGAAATCCGAGGAGCGCACAAAGGGTTTGGGAGTGGAAGCCCCAGCACGAGAATGGTCCGCCGAACCAGGTATTCCCTGAGACCAACTTGGATTCCTCTAGGGCGCCTCAGGTTTCTCAGAGAGCAAGCCCCGGAAGGGACACCGTGGGAGGTGAGTCTAACCTGAGAGGCAGCGGGCGGTTGCTACGGCGGGAACCAGCTTAGCTGCTGACAGCAACCAAGACATGACGGTCTCGCACACGCGGCAGGAAGGATAAAAGGAAAACAGCCAGAGAAGCAACGGGCCGCCGAGCCGTGTCGCCAGGAAACCAAGCCAAACACCCCTCCCCTTCCGGCCGGCGCCGCTCGCGGGGCTTTCCTTCCCCCCCAGCGGCGCTGAATGATGACGTCACGCCTCAGCGCTATGATTGCCTTCCTGACAGAGAGCCCATTTGGCGTCAGGTCGTCGTGCTCCATTAAATGCCCGTACGCATAGGATGTCCGATTCTAAATGACTACCAGCAGGGGTTGATATTTCTCGTCTTCTTAAAAGCACCATGTGGGGGGATTGATGCACCCAGAGAACTGGGTCAGCATTTAGAATATATGAATGCGGGCGTACAGGCAGGCAACAGCCTGAACAGCCACACTTCTAGAAGGTTCTAGGCAGTGCGCAGGAGCAGAGGTGGAGGGAGTAGGAATGAACAGGCGAAGGACCCGGGGTCACGAGACCGTTGGGTAGGAGGAGCCAGCGGCCGGGGAGGTTCTAGTCTGTTCTGTCTCGCGGCAGCCGCCCCCTTCCCCACGGTGACGCTGGGCTAGTACCTGCGCCTGGAATCGGGCCGCAACCTTAGCTGCGTCCGCCGCCCGCCGTCGCTTCTGGACCATGGACCCCCGCAAAGTGAGCGAGCTTCGGGCCTTCGTGAAAATGTGTAAGCAGGATCCGAGCGTTCTGCACACCGAGGAAATGCGCTTCCTGCGGGAGTGGGTGGAGAGGTGAGACCTGGGCCGAGGACCGTTGGGGGTGGGAAGAGGGACGGCCGGAGGGGGAGCTGGGCCGCAGCTGGCGCGGGGAGGACGAGCGGGGAGCTCTGCCGCGAGGCCTGCTGAGTTGCCTCCTCTTTGTGGCTCTCCCTGGCCAGGAAAGGAAGGCGACTTCAGGGGCTAATGGAGGACCGGGAAGCGTAGATAGTACAGAGGCGGGGACGGGAGGGGGGGTGGGGTGGGCACAGCTGGGTCCCCTCACCCTGAGGTCGTCCGGGGTGTGTCTTGATCCAAATATAAATGCAGACGATTGCAGGGACTTGGGACACTGTAGACGTGGTGGTGGGGAAAGGGAGCTGCAAGATTTCTCTTTCGCGTAGAGTTTTCTTGAAATCTCGGGCGTCCTGTTTAAAAGGTCTCAGTGACACATGGCTATTTTACGCACTACGTCTTTAAATAGTGTTGTAAAAATGATAACTTGTTATATAATGAGTTGTAATAAAAATGGTAACACTGTTTGGCTACCTTTAAATTTACAGCGATTCTAACTGCGTAGAATTATTTTGGGAATCACTTACTGTATCTCCGTAGTAGCAGTGCCATCACACTTAACACTTGAAAAATGATTTTTCAAGGACCAGCATGTAGCCATGATCTATTCTTGTTATTCTTAAATCTGGAGTACTTCGCTACGTGCGCGGAATTGAGTAGGCGTTGTGCCAGATGCTTGGAAACAGTATAATAAATGCGGAAATTTGTCGTAATATTTACCATATAATAGAGATTAATATTTTGCATATTGGAGGGGAACTTAAGGGAGAAAGGGAAATCTTCCCCGAGATGATTTTTAAAAATCGCTATTAGTGGTGAGGAATTTAAAAGATGAAACACAGGCACAAATCGCACCTCATGGTGATAATAGCGACAGTGCAAGGCAACGTGACTCAGAGGTACTACTCTGAACATTGATCTTTTCATAGGGGAGGAGGAACACACGATTACCAAATACTTGAAAGAATGTTTTTTTCAACAAACTCTTATAAGGAAGAAGCTTAAGTTAAAGTTTGTCAGCGGTGTATATAGTGGTACAATTTTTTTTTTCTCTGAGAAGCTTCTCAGTCTTTTACTTCTCCAGTTTTTGAACTACTGTAAGATTTTGCTCATGCTATTAGTGTAAGATTCCGAGAACACTTACTGTAGTAACGTAACTATTATTGACAATAGCTAACAAGAATACCGTTTTGTAACAGAAAAACCTACAAGATGCTAATTTCAGGACTAGGAATTTAGGCCTAGATTTTGGTCCTTTCTTCTTACTAAGTTGACAATTTCAGTGTCTCACTTGACACGTGAGTATGCTTTTATTCTCTTATATTTATTTATTTAAAAAAAATTTTTTTTCAACGTTTATTTATTTTTGGGACAGAGAGAGACAGAGCATGAACGGGGGAGGGGCAGAGAGAGGGAGACACAGAATCGGAAACAGGCTCCAGGCTCCGAGCCATCAGCCCATAGCCCGACGCGGGGCTCGAACTCACGGACCGCGAGATCGTGACCTGGCTGAAGTCGGACGCTTAACCGACTGCGCCACCCAGGCGCCCCTATTCTCTTATATTTAGTCATTAAAGGAAAGAGCCTACAATTAAGTTGTTTCTAAAATTCCAGGTAAAGCAGGCATATATACCACAGGGAAGTTTAATACTTGGCATCAAGAGTGAACATTATACTGAGTGTATACAATGTTTTGTTCCACTGCTCAAGAGGAAAAAGGGAGCTGTGAAGAAAAGGTTAAAACGTCCCTAAAAACAATGTAACTTGTGCTGGAGTGATTATGGCTGTGTAGAGAATTCTAGTTTAAGGTCTGGAAAATATTGTCAGACATTATTTCCAGAAAATACTTAATGTATCTTTTTTTTTTTTTTTTTTTTTTTTAACATTTCACATTGGTAATTCCAGGATTTCTTTCCTGGTTCCATTTATACTTTTTTTTTTTTTTCCCATTTATACTTTTCATGTGGCATCCTAAATTTTTGGTTTCATTATGGGATGAGGCATCTTGGCACGTGTAGGGGCCCTATTCTGAAGCTTTTGTTATCTCTTTATTTTAATCTAAATTAAAATTTTTGTAGGCTTTGAGGCCTTTGCTTGAAGTATATCAATTTCTCTCTGACTTCACGTCATCCTTCTTAAGTGCAGGATTATAGAAGATTGGGCTGAATGTGGAGATTTCTGGGCCCAGGAATATTCCTAAGCCTAATCCTACTTTTAGAGCTCCCCAAGTTGCAACCATTTCAGAGTTCTCTCTTCATACTAGATTAGTTGTAGGTACCCTGGCTTAGACATTAAAGAACAATTTATTTAGTCTATTTGCTTATTTGCCAGAATTTCTACCATTGTTTATAGCTTAAAATTTTATTTGGTGTTAAAAATTTATTTAACAGCCTTTTCTTTTTTTTTCCTTTTAAAAAATGTTTATTTTTGAGAGAGAGAGAGAGAGGGACAGTGCAAGCAGGGGAGGGACAGAGAGGGAGACACAGAATCCGAAGCACGCTCCAGGCTCTGAGCTGTCAGCACAGAGCCCTATGCAGGGTCGAACTCATGAGCAGTGATCTCATGACCTGAGCTGACCTCAACCGACTGAGCCATCCAGATGCCCCAACAAGAGCTTTTTCAATGGGACGAAGGGAAATACGAAGCAGAAATTTTTTTGTCTTATTAGTCATTGAAGATCCTGGGAGACTATGATCTTTTCAACAAATATGTTTTGGGATTTTTTTTAGAGGAAGCAGCATTGTTTGACACTGTTTTATTATTTCATTCTATGGTGATTTAAGATCAAAGGGAGTATCTTTGTATTCTAATCTCCAGCACAGTGTTTGGCATATGGCTTTTCAGTAAATATATTAAATGAACAGGTTGCATTTCTGTCTCAATGAGTTTAGAATGTAACACCCAGTGTTTTTGTACAGGTGCCTAAGTAACTATTGCTTAAAGCAATTGGTATGTATCAAATGAAGGGAATTATGAATGAGGTCTTGTGTGATTCTGTATGAGGAAGGTCTCTGCACTAGCTCTAGTTGGCAACATAAAAGACTATACTGGCAAAGTCCAGTTTGCACTGTTGGGCAGGGAACTAGCTTGTTTTAAATCTTGGAAGCATTAAATGAAATTTCTGTATATATAAATTGGTGTTAATCTTCTGACAAGTAACTAGAATTCAGAATGTGAGAAACTGTATGTAGCTTGTGAATAAACCTTGTGTTCCCTCCCCTCCAGTTTTAAAAATAAAAAAATAAAATTTTTGAAACTTGCAGGAAAATCGCAAGTACGATACAAACAATATGTCTCCTGAAACTATTCCCAGTGTTGTGCCCCCAGCACCTTTGTGTATTTCCCACAAACAAGGACAGTCTGTACAATGTAATCATCAAACTTGGGAAACTAAGAATCCTGCATTAATGCTATCAAATCCTCAGAATTATATGTTGTACTTTATTGTTTATGACTCCTAATATCTATTCTGAAAGAATTCTTCAGTCATTTCTTGACTTTCATGACCTTGGCAGTTTTGCATATTACAGACCAATTATTTTGGATAATTTCCCTCAATTTGGGTTTGTCTCATCTTTCCTGAGGATTAGATTTAGCTTAACGCATTTCTTGGCAAGACTGGCCCTTCCCCAAATTTTAATGTAGGTTAGACTGTTACGGCTGCGTTTGAATGTGTACCTCAGTACATTCCTGAATGTTGCATTTCGAAACTTAGGGAAAAAACATGGCCTTAAGAGAGGCCATGTGTCTTCATTAAAATTTAACTGCAAAGAACTGTCATTTGATTACTGTGCTCTTTTGAAAAGTAGTTTCTCTGTAGATTAGAATTTTAAAGAATTTTGTTGTGAAAGGTACTAAGTGAAGATTTTTTTGTAACTTATATGGAACAGAATGGGAAAAGTGTGCACATTTCTCTTGATTGGTGCTTAACAAGAAATTCCAGACTTTGTTATTGCATTTGCTATTTTGTTTTGTTGTTGTTGTTTGCTTATTTTGAGAGAGAGATTGAGAGCATACAAGCGGGGTAGGGGCAGAGAGAGTGGGAAAGAGAGAATCCCAAGCAGGCTCTGTACTGTCAGCGCAGAGCCTGTTGAAGGGTTTGAACTCACAGAACCCTGAGATTGTGACCTGAGCTGAAGTCAAGAGTTAGATGCTTAACAAACTGTGCCATCCAGGTGCCCCTGCATTTACTGTTTTAGATTTCTAGGTTTGTTTCTTGTTGGCTCCAGTGTAAGTGAAAAGACAAGCCACAGGTGAGAGAAGCTATTTGCAGCACATAAAACTGACAGAGGGCTTGTATGCAGAGTATACAAACACCTACAGATAAATGTGACAATCTAATAGCTGGAGGAGAGTTGAATTTTACAAAAAAGGCTATGCAGGTGGCTGATAAATAAGTGAAAAGAGACTCAACTACAATGGGATACCACTGTACATCTATCAAAATGACTAAAAATTTAAGACGGACAATAGCTAAGTGTTGGCCAAGTTGTGGAACAACTGGAATTCTTAGGCACCGCTGATAGAAGTATAAATTGGTAGAACTTTGGGGAACCAGTATCCATTTAAATCCAGCATACACATACCCTATGTCCAGAAATTCCACCCACCTGAAATGAATGTAAACATGGATATAGAACTCCAGTTATAAAGAATCAATCCTTAAGGGTGTTCTGAAGTAGATTCCTTTTTGTTTTCCAAGTTAATATATCTCCTATTTTACATGAAAGTTAATCTTTTTTCAAGGCAAATTTTTAGTTAAGTCTTCGTGATCTCCAGCTTTCACTATCCTGGAGGCCCTTAATCCATTTAACATTTTAGTCACTGGACTGCTTCCTGGGGCCCATATGCTTCAGAGTCTGCCCCAAATGGAGCATATAGCACTAATTCTTCATAATCTTTTTTTCCTCCTTGTATTAAAGTTATTTGTGTATGATTCATGGTGTTGCCTTGGAATGTTTGGAAAAGAAGGACTTGCAAGGCCAAGGGGAAGTATTAATCGGTGGATTGTGGGAAGGGATAAGGAGAAAATTTATACTGTGAGGGGCATTTGAATATAAGCAGAAAGAATCCTTGTAGGTCCCAGTCAGAGGAAACATTTTGAATTATACTGTGATTTCATAATCATTTCATAAACTGCTTATTTGAATTTAAGTGAGCTCTTACTAAAGTTGAAGTTTTGGATTCAGTATACCTGTACAAATGATTTTGTCATTAACGTGTTTTCTGCCTCTTTTCTTCTGGGAATGGGCACAGACCAGCTATGTAATTATGTTTTTATTAGGCTAAGTGAGGCGAAGAAAGGGTTAGATTTTCATTAACTAGTTTGCTAAATCGGGGCACCTGGGTGGCTCAGTCGGTTAAGCGTCCGACTGGCTCAGGTCATGATCTCATGGTTCGTGGGTTCAGGCCCCTCATTGGGCTCTGTGCTGACAGCTCGGAGCCTGGAGCCTGCTTCTGATTCTGTGTCCCCCTCTCTCTCTGCCCCTCCCCTGCTCATGCTGTCTCTCTCTGTCTCTCAAAAATAAATTAATATAAAAAAGTTTAAAAAAAACAGTTTGCTAAATAAATAAAATTTTAAGATGAAAAAATACTGAAGCATTCAAATTAATTGAGTTTACTCTTAAAGGTTTGAGATAATCATCTGTGTCTTTTCTTTCCAGCATAAATAATGTTGCTTGGCTCAGTGAATTTTAGTTTTCTAAACAAGTATCTTTTTTCTCATCTTTCTCAAGCATGGGGGGTAAAATACCACCTGCTACTCATAAAACTAAATCAGAAGACAATATCAAGGTAAGTTATGAATTTCATTTGTATGTTTAGCAATAAAATTGTATATGAAGTATCTTACAGGTGTTTTTAAAGTGCTGCTCTCAAATTACCACTCCTGGTTTCTTTAGGATCTCTTGGAGATAAGATCTTTGTAAAATTTCTATTCGGACATCAAGTGTCTGGCATCTGATTTAACACCAGGGTTGAACGTTCACCACGTTTGGGAGTAAATGTTCTGTGTGTGTTATATGCATGACCTGTGGGTGGTAAGCTCTGTGATTGTATGCATTTTGTAGTCTTCATCGTCATTCTATGGTTAGCACCTAGCACAGGGTTTTGTGTATTGTGGGTACTTAATTAATACTTGCAAAGTAAATGAAAAATAGCCCAAATCAGTAGTTCTTAAGTTTTTCTGCCATACCATCTCAGGGATATTTCTAAGTTATGAGTCATGATGTTGCTTTAACATATTTGCCAAAAAGGTGAGTAAGATCAGGAGGAGTTTGGCAGTAGCTGAAATTTAGTGATGGGGGTGGGTATACTCTTAAGAATGCTTCCTTCAGAATTCTTATTTCTCCTATTTTGGGCTTTTATGTCTAAAATCCCCAAGTTTACTGATTAGAAGTTGATAAGAAAATTTATTTTATTATTTAGAACCTTAAGGTTTATCTATTTAGATATGAAATCAGAAGTTCTGTCTTTGAGCAAGTGATATAAGAGAACTTCAGCAAAAGCCTTCAAAGTAGTTATTCTTTTTTTAGAGGAATCATTTGTGAGTTTAGTAGTTTCTGATAGGATACTTTTGGTAGGATACCGAAATAGGATATTTTACCATGTGGTAAACGTGTATGAAGACAAAATTATATTTAATCTATTTTTGCTAAAATATTTTTGTAACAAAATATTCTGATTTGGAATTCTACCTGGTCTTATTCAGCATATATGCTAAAGCATCTGACACCTTGCATATGGTATTCTCAACATATATTTTGTAATAAGGTAGGGCTTTGATTCCAATTTTTAAGAATTACAAAGAGAAACCTAAATAACTGGTTATGTAATTTTACTAATACAATTGTATGAATAGACCGGGGTGTGCTGATTGTGATCTATTGCCTACGATACACAGCATCATTAAATGGAAAGGTCAAAGTGCAGAGCTGTCTTATATATATGCATTGAGAATATCTAATGGGATATGCCAGAAATCACAGCGGTTACTTACAGAATGGGAAAGAAATTTGGTTTTCGTCATGTGCACTTTGAAATTCTTTGAATTCTCATCATTTGTGTATTATAGTTCCATTGCTCCTTATTTGAAATTCCAAACTCAAAAACCCTTGAAATTGTGAAGATTTTTAGTAAGTTTGTTTGGCAGTAAAGCATAATCTAAACAGATGTGAGGCTATTTATAGTCTTTATCCCACTTATTATGAATGCTCAGACTTTCTTTTGCAGAAGTAATGTGTTGATTATGGAGAGTTGTAGACCACAGTGCCTGTTGAGGGTGTAACATAACTGTGGGATATGCATTTGTATTAGCTTCTATAACGCAATATTTTTTAAATTCTGAAACTCGTCTAGAATGTTTGGATGAAGGATTGGACCTATATTTGATTTAAAAAAAAATGAAAACAGAACTAAAGTTTACCAAAACAGAACAAGAAAGGGAGCATTAACAACTGAAATACAATGGATGTGAACAGTTTACATATAAGTTTTTATAAATTAGTGTGTATATATTGGGTGTGTTATTAAATACTGAAAGCGTTGTTTGCCTTCCCTTTGCTAGGAAGAAAAAACAGATAGTAAGAAGGCGGAGGAAAACATAAAGACAGACGAACCATCAAGTGAGGAAAGTGATCTAGGTGAGGAGGTAGTAGTTAGTTTGTATTTGATAACCTCATGATAAGATCCGGTGCTGATTTTTACTAAATGGACTAAATCAGGGCTATCTAATAGAAATGTAATGTAGCTGAGCTACATATGAAATGCAATTTCTAGTAGCCATTTTAAAAAAATTAAAAAGTAAACAGATGAAATTAATTCAAATAAATGTATCTAAACTAACAAACCTAAAATGTTAGCATTTCAACATGTAATCAATATGGAGAAATTATTAGTGAAATATTTTCCTGTTTATCATATGACGTCTCGAAATCCAGAGTGTATTTTTATCTTTACAGCACATTTCAATGCAGATATTAGGGGTTATATTTTTCTTGGAAATATTTGATCTATATTCAAATTTAATGAAATTTGTGGTTGAAAAAGTTGGGAAACATACCCAAGTTTTAAATATATGTAAAAGTTTTTTCCCTTTTTTTTTTTTTTTTTTTTTTTTTGGTAAAAGTTTTCCAAGGGCCCCTGGGTGGCTCAGTTGGTTAAGCCTTTGGCTCAGGTCAGGATTTCAAAGTTTAACGAGTTGAGTTCTGCATCAGGCTCTGCTAACAGCATGGAGCCTGTTTGGGATTCTCTCCCCCTGTCTCTCTTTCCTTTCTGTGCTTACACTGTCTCTGTCTTTCTCAAAAATAAATGAACTTAAAAAAATTTTTTTGATAAGATCCAGTGATAAGATAAAAATTGTTTTTAAGTTTTTAAATAACTGAATCAAATACCAAAAAATTATTTTCCTATTTGTACTTGTACACACACTGATGAAACTTGTTCCTTTTATTTTTTTTTTTTTTTTTTTTTTTTTTTTTTTTTTTTTTTTTTTTTTTTTCAACATTTTTATTTATTTTTGGGACAGAGAGAGACAGAGCATGAATGGGGGAGGGGCAGAGAGAGAGGGAGACACAGAATCGGAAACAGGCTCCAGGCTCCGAGCCATCAGCCCAGAGCCTGACGCGGGGCTCGAACTCACGGACCGCGAGATCGTGACCTGGCTGAAGTCGGACGCTTAACCGACTGCGCCACCCAGGCGCCCCGAAACTTGTTCCTTTTAGAAGAGATGATATGCCATTAGTTTGGTTGTTTCTGTTTGGGCTTTTTTTTTTAGGCTGCAAACTGACAAAAAGTCTCTTCCTAAATTTGGAAGTCCTTTGAAACTATAAACACATATCCCAGATACTAAATGGGCAGTCTCCTAACTCATAGAATCTGTCTAAAAGCTAAAGAAGAGTACGTGTAATTTTTCAAATTTTGAACCAAGTGAACTTTGGTACTGTTAGAAAGGGCTTCTTGTTTGGAGGCTTAATTGAAGATCTTTCACTTTTTGTGTAATATCTTTTTTAGTCTTGTAATTTTCTAAAAATTTCCATTAGTATAATAATGTCTTAACCAACTCTTCATCCAAAAGCTTTTCCTTCTTTTTTTTTTTTTTTTTTGTATGAATTAAGCTGTTTTATGATTAGGCAAAGTGACAGGCTCAGTTACCATTAAAAATTGACTGAAATGTTTTCGTTTGAGGTAATTCTGACTTCAGGTAGCTAATTTCAGTTTCATTCTTTTTTGACAAAAGGAAACATTAAATTCGCTCTGTTTGCTGAAAATGTCTCTTAATGCCCATTATTTTGAAAAGTTTTTTATATAGAGCAGTTACTTTGTTTTGCTTTGCTGTAACAAATTACAGTTGTCATGAAATTTATGACATACCTCTTATTACTGTTTTGGCTATAGTGCTAGCTTTGGCATTTGAGTCTGCGTTAGCAGGGTGCCTTTATTTTAAAATTAAAATTTATTTAAAAAGTAAATACTTCATTATGATTTACATCATTATAATTTGTGCTATCTGCATAAAGTATTTTTTAAAACATTATAGTACATTGATGTGTAGAATAAAATATTTGAATGGAATCATTTTGACACAAAGTCAGTGGAGTGTGTGTGTGTAATACTAGAAACTGCACTTGCCAACATTTCTAGTATAAGATTAAATACCGCTGGTGATGCAACAGTTAAAATGAAATATAATTTTAACAAAACAATACAGTAGTATTTCATAAGGAAATATTTTTATTTCCCTAATATGTTTAAATAAATTAACATAAAGTAAAATACTTAGCTTATCAGTTGCAGTAGCCATAGTTCATTAGTTTTTAATAGTCTTATGTGGCTGGTGGCTGCTATGTGGGGCATCACAGGTCTTACTATCATTTTTTTAACTTTGGCAGAAATTGACAATGAAGGTGTGATTGAACCAGATACTGATGCCCCTCAAGAAATGGGAGATGAAAATGTAGAGGTGAGTCCAGTGGCTTATTTTCTGCTTGTAGTAAGGAATGTAAAGGTCCCACCTATCGCAATGACTTTTATGATGTAATTCTGCCAGGAAAATCACATACTAAATCTTTCTCTAACTTTAAGGCATTTAGGAAAGCATTTTATTTTAGTACTTAAAACATTTGTAGAAATTCCCATTATTTTGTAATCATACTCTAACAATCTTTGAAATCTTTGTTATTTGTCGTTTATCTGCTTTTTCAATTTGCATCTGGTTTGACTGCTCTTTAAGTTCACCTAACATTTACATTTACAAATGGAATTACTTATTAATGGGATATATAATATTAAATTGGCTTCCAAAGTGATTTTGTCACAATGGGTACAGTGTTACCCTCAAGGTGGTGAAAATTGGTTCTTGGAAGGGGAGCTTACAAAAAAAAAAAACTTACATATTACAATGGTTAGTGGTCTTCCAGAGGGTCATAACATACATGTGGTATATCTGTGTGGTATTAAAATGGAGTGGGGGAGTATTAAAAAATGTCTCAAATGGTTCTTTGGGGTTTGATAATGAGAAAGGCTTGAGAGACACTGAAATATAGTAATTGTGGTTTAGAAGCTTGGTCCATTTCCTCGTCAACACTTGATACTATCAGATTTCATCTCAGCCAGGT
The DNA here is from genome assembly GCF_028749965.1 of Puma concolor. Taxonomy (NCBI): domain Eukaryota; kingdom Metazoa; phylum Chordata; class Mammalia; order Carnivora; family Felidae; genus Puma; species Puma concolor. The sequence goes on from NC_141673.1 coordinate 8,102,222, forward strand.
GTGAAATGGTATGCCCTTGTGGCTTTCAATTTGAGTTTTTCTGATTTCTAATAAAGTTGAGCATGTTCTAATGTTTATTAGTCATTCATTCACAGGTATTTGTGAAGTCCTATTTTGACTTTACCCATTTTTCTTCTGGTTTGCCTTTTTCATACCGATTTATAGTTCATTTTATATTCTAGAGACTAACAATTTATCATTTATATGTGTTTTACATATTTTCTGCTAGTTTGTGACTTGTATTTTTTATGTTTTAATAAACAATCTTTTCTCTTAAATTGATAATTCTCTTATATATCATGCTTTATTATATCAAGGTTATAATTACTGTAATATATTTTTCCCTTTTGAAAACTTTATGTTAACCTTTCACCTTTAATCTACCTGTCAGCGCTATTAAAGAATTTCTTTCCCCACCAGTGCCAAAATGCACTGTTTCATGTACGTGTGAGCCACTTCTGGTGCTGTGTTCTTGTCTAATTTTTTTCTGTGTGCTGATGACACATTGTCTTACCTTAACCTTAGGGTAAGGACCCCCAGCGGTCTAGGAATATTTTGGCTGTTTTGTTGGCCTTTTTTTTTCCATATAAATTTTAGAATATTATCAAGTGTCATCCCCCCACCCCAAATCTAATTGATTACAATTGCATTAAATCTAAATCAAGTTAGGAGAAGATACAGTTCACTATTGAGATTAACTACCCATGAATCTGTATCTAATTTTTTAGGTCTTTCCTAATGTTTTTAAGTAATTTTTTAGCATTTTCTCCATAAAGCTGTGTGCATCTTTAAGAACAAATATAGGTACTTTTTGTCATTCTTTGTAAAAGGAATTTTTTAAATTATGGATTTTATTTATTGATGATGTGTCACTTTCAGGTATTTAGATTTATAATACTTCATTTGTGCTACTTGGGATATATTGGGCATTTAAAAAAAGTTTTCTAATGCTTTTATTTTGAGAGAGAGAAAGTGGGGGAGGGGCAGAGAGAGAGGGAGATGCAGAATCTGAAGCAGACTCCAGGCTCTGAGCTGTCAGCACAGAGCCCGACATGGGACTTGAGCTTGTGAACTGTGAGATCACAATCTGAGCCAAAGTTGGACAGTTGACTGACTGAGCCACCCAGGGGCCCCTGTTGGGCATTTTAAATTCTAGGGTTAACTTTCTTCGTTCTGGAACATTCCAACTAATACCTTTCAAATATCGCCTCTTCCCCATTCTCTCTACTGTCATTCTGGAGCCCTAGTTAGATATGTATTAGATTTTTTCACTATTAAGTTTCATCTCTTTATCACTGCTGAATGATGTATGCTGTTGATGTTTGAATTTGAATGCTTGTGTTTTTCATCTTTATGTTTTGCTTTGATTCATTTTAAAGTACACTTGGTTATTTATAAGTCACTTTTTCCTTACTTTCAAAATGTGCCTCTATTTTCTTAAACACATTAAAATCTTTATCAAACTCTTACTGGCCTTATTCTTTTACTTTTCCTGACTCTTGCTCATTTATTTGTGGATGATTTGTGTGTGTGTGGATATTTTGACTGTGTGTACTTATGTGTTGATATTTTGACCATGAGTTCTTTGACATTTCACCCGTGGAAAAGTTTTTGGGGCCTGGGTAGAAGGTGTATTCCTCCAAAGAGGGAAGTGTTTGCTTCCATCAAGACTCTGGATTGGAGCTACCAAGTCAAGAACCACTTTAAAATCTCAGCATGGTTTTTCTGTTGTTTGTGTTAACTATACAAGTAATATGAATTCCACCAGAAACTCTGGCTTATCATTATAAGTTTACAGGGGAGTTTCTTTTTCTTTCTACTTGGCTGTTCCTTTCATTGGGACCAATTTATTTTGGGTTTGCTATTCTTGCAGGTATAGGCATGTGGGTGGGATTCCAGATTTATTGGAGCGTATCTGATTAGACAACATGTATTCTCTTCACCTGAATCTAGATTTTCTTTCATGTGTCCACTACATTCAAAAACAGAATTGTGAGATCACCGGGTTTGACACCTGCTAAAAGGGTGAAAGCAGATGGAGTACTTGGCTACCTTACTGGATTTCAAGTCTTCATTTAATCTTGTTCTTTGAGGATTTCTACATTCTTATGTCAAAGATGACTTTTACATTTATTCAGGGTTTTATGTGTACCATGTTGCCATAAACTGAGTTTTTTTTTTTTCCTTTTTAATTACTCTGGATTTGTAGGATGTCTGACTATCTGGTAAAGTGTGTCTTTGTTCTTTTTTGTTCTCTGTTTGAAAAAGATTTTTAAACTTGTAGGAGTTTTTGTTGGAATTTGAATTTACTGAGTAACTTGCGGTTCGGTTGAAGTATTCAAAAAATTTTTTCTTGGGGCACCTGGGTGGCTCAGTCAGTTAAGCCTCTGACTCTTGATCTCAGCTCAGGTCTTAATCTCAGTGTCATAAGTTCAAGCCCCGTATTGGGCTCCATGCTCAGCGTGTAGCCTACTTTTCAAAAAAATTTTTTTTTCCCCATGAACATGGTATACATCTTGTGTTCTTTAATAGAATTTTACTTTTTCTCTCCATGAAAGTCTTACATGTTCTTAGAATGGTATCCTGTTCTGTCCAGTTTTGTAATTGATTTTTGCTGATGTGGAGGAACTCTTATTTTTTTATGTTGTTTGTGTGTTTCTAAGGACTTTATTGAATTGTCTTAGTAGATCTAACAACCTGTCAGTTCTATTGGGTTTTCTAGTTAAATATGAAGACAGCTTGGTGTTTCCTTCCAATTCTTAAACCTGTCAAGTTATTTTCTTAATGAACTAGCCAGCAGCAGTAATATTTTTTACACAGTGGTTAATGGTGGAATGAATCTTTTTGCCTTTTTTAAAAGAAATAACTACTTTCCATTTAGGTAGGATGTTTGCTCTAAGTTTTTGTTACTAATGATCATTGTACTGTCAACATCTTGTATTCAGTACAGTATAGGTACTCTGTAGGTCTTTGTTCGAACAAAAGGATGAGACATTTCACTTAAAATTCAAGTATAACAGGACTTAGTTACATCTTTATGAGGAGATTGAGTTTTAGTATTTGTGAATAACTAGAAAGGAGTTGATAAGACCAGGGCAGGAACATCTTGCTTAGGTTGGTTGGGATGGAGGGACACAAAGGTGATGTCTAAAGTAAAGGTAGGGAGTGCAATTTATTGTTCATTATGAAAGATTAAAGCTCATCCTGTGTAATTTCTTACTAATCATTTACCATAGTTATCCTCTTTGTTCCCTGGAAACAAGAGAAGAATGAGTGAAAATGAGGGTTATATCTCCCCATCCCTAAGAAAGCCCAAGCTGCTTCCTTCTCTTTGCTTTCTCTGTTACTTCTAAGTTGACCTACGATTTCCCCCTAGATAACCGAGGAAATGATGGATCAGGCAAATGATAAAAAAGTGGCTGCCATTGATGCCCTAAATGATGGTGAGTGATTTTTTTTTCGTCTTTGCTATATTTCTATATATTCTCTTTTTCCCTGCAGCAGCTGTTAAAATAGTGGAAAAGTGGAAGGGAATTTAAATTTGCTGAGTCTCTTATACTGGAGAAGAAAGTAAGCGTCCTATTCTCTACCCACCCCTTCCCCTTTGATAAAGAGGCAGAAACCACTCAGGTATCAATTACCTTGCCTCAGGGCATTGGACGCATCTTTCTGTGACTCAAAGACTCCTTTACCAGCTATATCCTTGTGTTTCTACACTGAGAAGAGGCAAAAGTCTTAAAAAAAAAAAGGGTAGTAGTAGCAGCACAGTGACTCTTAACTTTTGACACAGCAATACCCTTGGCAAATGATGTCCATAGGATAATAACATTCTTATTCTAATCTTTACATTTTAGATCCACTTCAGAAAATCCTTTCAAAGTGGGAGACTGCTGGTAGTATTAAGCATAATGTTGAATCAGTTATAATTTATAAAAACAAATCCTTTCTTGGGTGCTGTGCAGACCCTTCCATAGCTGTGTGTTAGTGTGCCACAATGCCATTGTGGTGGGGCTGCTGCTGTCTGTTGCTGGAGTGCGTTTGGACTTCCGCCTGTAGAATTAGAAGATGACTGAACTTTAGGAGTTTAGCGTTGATTGCTATTCCAACTTGGCAAATGTATTCACTTTGTTTTTTTTGTGATCTCACCACCTTCTTAGTTTAGGTCATTTTCACATGTTTATGCCATTGCATTAGCCTCAATAATTTGCCTACCTTAAATGTCTAGTTCCTTTATTGCTTTCTGTTCACTGTCCCTAGATTATTCTTTCTTAGAACCGCTTTTTATTTCCACAAATTCCTTTGCTTGTAACCTCTGACTAGCTTTTTGCACACTTTCTGAAGATCTTCATCAAGGCATTAAACCTGCTAGAGTCAGATCCCATATTTTGCCTTCCCAGCCTTGTTCTCTTCTTTTTGAATATTAACCTCTCATTACAGCCAGACCTTGCTGTCCTAGAATGTTCCTACACTTGTGCTCTGCTGCTTCTCTCTAAAGCTCTTCTTCACCTATTTCTGCTTTAATTCATACCCATCAATTGATCTCAGCCACTTCTCTTCCTGACCACTCCTTTTCCACACTAATCTTTTAATTTTACTACTACCTAATGTCTATTTATCCAACATTTATTTTGTGCTTTCTACCTACCTGACAGTTTTATTGTATTTAATGTGCATTATTTCATTAAAACCTCATACTACTCCCGTTTTACAGGTTAATGAATAATCTGAGGTCTCAGAAGGGTTTTGACTTGTGCAGGATCTTACTGTGCCATGATACCAATTCATTTATTATTTTTGTCACTTAATTTTGGCATATTGTTTTATATTTCTTAAATTTGTTTTCTTATTATTGCCTTAGCAATTTTTAATAAAATGAAGCTGCTGCCGCTACCTAATAAGTCATGTTCTTGTTTTTCCACATTTCTTTCCAAGCTGTATTCATGTGTAAATTTAACCTAGTTCTAGTTTTAGAATAAATGTAATTTTATAGTATATCGTAGAGGGATAAAACATTAGTATTCTAAGCCTGGGATTGTAGATTCAGGCCCTGCGTGGGGTTGGAGAGACAGGAATATAATTAAACACTGAACTTAGGAAGCCAGAGTGCCTGGGTTTTGAATCCCAGTTCTGGCACTTACTAGCTAGGCAAACTTAGAGAAGTTACTCTTTGTCTCTGCTTCTGTTTCCTTTGTACGATAAGGATAATGTACCTACATAGTATATTGAGGAATAAATATGTGTATTATGCCTAGAATAGTATCTGGTACCATTCTTACTAAGGTAGTGGTTTTTTTTTTTTTTTTTTATGTTTATTCATTTTTGAGAGAAAGCATGAGCAGGGGAGGGGCAGAGAGAGACGGGGACATAGGATCCGAAGTGGACTCTAAGCTGACAGCAGTGAGCCCGATGCGGGGCTCAAACTCACGAACCGTGAGATCATGACCTGAGCTGAAGTCAGACCCTCAACCAACTGAGCCACCCAGGCTCCCCAAGTTACTGGTATTTCTAAAGTGTCAGTATTCTTACTGAATTTAAGTTCTTAGTAAGTGTTTTTAGCTGTCACGTTATTAGTTATGTTACTTTTATTATGCTTTTCTGTTTAATATATTTAAAGCTTAGCATGTTCTAGGCAGTGTTTTTATTTTATTTTCTTAATATTTATTTTTGAGAGAATGAGCATGAGTGGGGGAGGGGCAGAGAGAGAGGGAGATGGAGAATCTGAAGCAGGCTCTGTGCTGTTCCTGCAAAGCCTGACTGGGGACTTGAACCCACTAGCCTTGAGATATTATGACCTGAGCCGAAGTCACACGCTCAACAGAGTGGGCCACCCAGGCACCCCTCTAGTCAGTGTTTTATTTTTTATTTTTAAGATTATTTTATATTCATTTTTGAGAGACAGAGGGCGAGCGTCGGAGTGGCAGAGAGACAGGGAGTCACAGGATCCGAAGCAGGTTCCAGACTCTGAGCTGTCAGGACAGAGCCCGACACGGGGCTCAAACTCACAAACCGTGAGATCATGACCTGAGCTGAAGTCAGACCCTCAACCAACTGAGCCACCCAGGCGCCCTAGGCAGTGTTTTAGATGCTAGATATACAGTGAAAAAAACAAAAGAGACCATGTTTTTTTCCTTTGAACCTCATATATTACTGGGGAACAAAACCAAATTGTAATTTATTTTTTTTTTTTTAATTTTTTTTTTTCCAACGTTTATTTATTTTTGGGACAGAGAGAGACAGAGCATGAACAGGGGAGGGTCAGAGAGAGAGGGAGACACAGAATCGGAAACAGACAAATTGTAATTTAATGTTGGGTGGTAATAAGCGTGATGAAGAAAAATAGAGCTGAGTAAAAAAAATAGTCACTGATGAAAGCTATGTTTTGCAAAGGGTGGTCAGAAAAGTATATGATGAAGTGAGTAAGCAATGTGAGGAAGAGCCTTTGAGACAGGTGAAGAACAAGTAGCATAACAGAAGGGCCTTGTAGCTGGAGCGAGGCGAGTGAAGGGGTAAGAATGGCAGATGGAGTTGAGGTCATAGAAGCACTTTGGAGTAGTGGGAGATGGGCGGTGGGAAGGTGGTGGGGAAGATAGATCACTAAACTTTGTAGGTTAGGCTAAGGACTCAACAATTTTATCCTTAAGGATGATTGGGAAGCTATTGAGGTGTTGTGGGTAGGGGTTTTTGTTTTTGAGTAGGAGAGCTTCATTGTGAGATGTATTTACTTTTGAAAAGGATTATTCTTGCTCTTTTATGTAAATCAGGTTATAGGGGCAAATAAGGGTATGTTCATTGCAGAAGAAGAAGTCAAAATGTGTTGATGTGCCAGAAATCTAAGAAAATACCTGAGAGGGAAAATAGGGGGAGCGGGGAGAGCCAGAGGAGTTTGGAAGGCAGTGAGAAAGTTGTGTAAGTGTTTATTCCTGTGTAGGAGAGAAACACAATCCTCTATGGGTGTGTTTCTAAAACGTCTTGGCGGGGCGCCTGGGTGGCGCAGTCGGTTAAGCGTCCGACTTCAGCCAGGTCACGATCTCGCGGTCCGTGGGTTCGAGCCCCGCGTCGGGCTCTGGGCTGATGGCTCAGAGCCTGGAGCCTGTTTCCGATTCTGTGTCTCCCTCTCTCTCTGCCCCTCCCCTCTCATGCTCTGTCTCTCTCTGTCCCAAAAATAAATAAACGTTGAAAAAAAAATTTTTTTTTGAAAAAAAAAAAAATTTAAAACGTCTTGGCAAGCCAGAGTTGTCCAATAGAGGAGTTAACAGTCTCACAATAATGGGCCAGTCTTGGTGTCCTTGCTGTTATTTAGTCATTAACATTAGCTGGGAGCAGCTTATGAAGTGTATCCTCGAGCACAGAAGATGGGGTTCTCTGGCTCCTCACAGCAGATACAAAGTGCATTGTCATGATACTACAGAGGGAATGCAAGAAACCAAGTCATATTTTATAATCCAAGTGGCTAATAATGATGGCTTGGATTAGGGCAAAGAGTCTCAGACTTTCTCTGTTCCTAGTGTCCTTACTGTCATGACTTGAACATACCTTTTAGGCCAAAAGAAATGGCTAAGAGTTCCATTTATAATGTAGTTAGGTCCAAATAATTTAATAAGTATCTGTGTCATAACAAGTTAGTGATTGGAAAATCATATACACAAATTGAAAAAATATATTTAATCTTATTCTTACGTAATATTTGTTTTCTAATAAGCGATGTATATATTTGGGCCCTAAATAGCTTTTCGAATCTTGGATTCATATTGAACACTGCCACCCTCATTTCCCGTTCCACATCTGTTTTTCTACAGTTCTTACTTTTTTGTCATAGCAATCAGTAAAAACAGTTTTAGATTGGGGAGTTGAGAATGACTCCCAAGATTTGGGGCATGAGGTAGATGACGAATTAGCCAAACTATAGCCTCCTATTTTTATAAAAATGTAATGGAACAACATAACCACATGCATTTGTTTATGTGTTGTCTGCAACTACAACAGCAGAATTGAATAGTTGATGATTGCAAGAATAATTTTTACGTGGACCTTTCCAGAAAAGTTTGCTGACCTCTAAACTAGAGTGAATGAAAGAACCACATATTTAGTTGATAATATAAGGATGAGAAGTGGATTTTAGAGATGGGGTCAGAGTTAAGAGTTCAATTTTGAACTTGGTAGCTGTGAATTACTTATTAGACCTCCAAGCGTAATAATTTGTAATAGACATCTGCAGTAGTAACTAATGACATTCCACATTCTTCTGCATTGTTTAGGAGTTCTGTTAAAGTTCTTTCTTTACACATTTACTAGCTGGGTAAATGTATTTTCCAAAGTGAACTGTGACATTACCTTTAAAACTCTGTGTTTGTCTTCCCTCCCCATGTTTCCTATGCCCAAGAATTAAACTTTGTGCAAAGACTTATTCCAATTGTATAGTATGTTTTATTTGTTGAATGACTTCACTGAAGGCACTAATACACAAAGAAGCTAACTAACTATGTGAATAGGATACACAGTAAATGAATTTAAAATGTGAGTTATGGACTTTGCATGAGTTCTGGTTTTCTTGAATTTTTATATCATTCCTGTGAATTCAAATAGTATTTTTAATCAACCCTGTAAATTTAGTATGAGTACTTTTTTCTTTGTAAGTTTAATTTTATCCTTTTATTTTTTTTCTTTAAAAAAAACTCATGAGTCCTACTAAGAATGGGAGATATTTCTTATTCTTTATTTCTCAACCTGTTTTACTTTAGGTGAACTACAGAAAGCCATTGACTTGTTCACGGATGCCATCAAGCTGAATCCTCGCTTGGCCATTCTGTATGCCAAGAGAGCCAGGTGAGAGCTCTAAACAAAAAAAGCATCCCTTTCTGCTGTGAATAATTTCTGCTCATTGATTTCAATAGAATTGCTTCTGTGACTATCCCAAAGGTGTTATTGTTCGAAATGAATACTTTTTTTTAATGTTTGTTTCTTTTGAGAGAGCATGCCCATGCGCAGGGGAGGGGCAGAGAAAGGGAGAGAGGAGAGAATCCAAAGCAGGCTCCACTCTCAGCACAGAGCCCAATGTGGGGCTTGATCTCACAACTGTGAGATCATGACTTGAACCGAAATCAAGAGTCAGACGCTCAACTGACTGAGCCAACCAGGCGCCCCAAAATAAATACTTTTTAATGTTACACTTCTTTTTTAGTGTCTTCATCAAATTACAGAAGCCAAATGCTGCCATCCGAGACTGTGACAGAGCTATTGAAATAAATCCTGATTCAGCTCAGCCTTACAAGTGGCGAGGGAAAGCACACCGGTAAATAATGGAATTTCATTATTTTCAGAATTTTTTAATTTTTTTTTTTAACGTTTATTTATTTTTGAGATAGAGACAGAGCATGAACAGGGGAGGGGCAGACAGAGAGGGAGGACACAGAATCGGAAACAGGCTCCAGGCTCTGAGCCATCAGCCCAGAGCCCGACGTGGGGCTCGAACTCACGGACCGTGAGATCGTGACCTGAGCCGAAGTCAGTCGCTTAACCGACTGAGCCACCCAGGCGCCCCAGAACTTCTAAAATTTAAATCTGATGTTTTAATATGCCTTTAAAGCAAAACGAAGTTGCCCAAGGATTTAATTTCAAGATAATATGTGCTTGATAATAATTGAGGGACTATAAGGAACAAATAAAAATTCATTTTATTTCTTCAAAGAAAACCATTGTTTTACAGTTTTTGACTACATAGAGTCAAATTTAAGGTAAGGATCAAAATTATTTCTAAAAAAGAACATGGCCTTACAAATTTTCTTTTAATTCTGTAATCTAACGTTAAACAATATGTTGTAGAAGAAGGAATTCCTTAGCCTCAAACTACTTTAGTTACTTACAGGCCACCTGAAAATCAGAAAAAGGGGAAAATAAAGAAGTGAATTTATCCTAGCTTAGTCATCATTTCCTGGAAGCAAAACTTAATGTTATACAAGTGAGTATTTGTGGCTTGGGGATGAGATGTCCAATGACATTTACATCTTATGTGGATTAGAAGGGTGTTGTACTCCAAGTGTGGATGGGAATGAAAATGGATATGCATGGGACAACTGTATTAGGTACTCAAAAAAGCTCTGGTGATTATGAAGATGCACGTCAAAGATAAAGGTAAAAGATTAGAATTAGTGCTCTGGGAGTCAAAAAGTTCATGTATTGCTGTTGATCCTCTTGAGAGCCCAGTAATCTTTGAGCATTTCTTTGCTTTATGGTACAAGGTAGCATGGGCTCATCTCCTGTTTTGCTTGTCCTAGACTCAGAAGAAACCATTTCTCCAAGAAACTAGGGTTCATTTTTGTGAGGATAATGTTTACAGAAAGTAAAGTTTGGCCATTAGATATGTTCATTGCCTCTGGGATAGCATTATTTCTGTCATTTCATTGAACAGAGTTAGAAAAACATTTTTTAAATAATGATTTTAAGGAAAAAAGTTATGAAACCTTGAGTTTATACTGATGTTTTCAATTAAAATTCAATATTAAATGTTTTCCCTTTTATTTTGCATTTTTAAAATTTATTTTTTAAATTTACATCCAAGTTAGCATATAGTGCAACAATGATTTCAGGAGTAGATTCCTTAATGCCCCTTATGCATTTATCCCATCTCCCCTCCCACAACGCCTCCAGCAACCCTCTGTTTGTTCTCCATGTTTAAGAGTCTCTGATGTTTTGTCCCCCTCCCTGTTTTTATATTATATTTTTGCTTCCCTTCCCTTATGTTTATCTGTTTTCTATCTTAAAGTCCTCATATGAGTGAAGTCATATATTTGTCTTTCCCTGACTAATTTCACTTAGCATAATACCCTCCAGTTCCACCCACATTGTTGCAAATGGCAAGATTTCATTCTTTTTGATTGCCAAGTGATACTCCATTGTATATATGTATGTATGTGTGTATATGTATATATGTATGTGTGTGTATGTATACACACACACAGATACACACACACCCCACATCTTTATCCATTCATCCATTGATGGACATTTGGGCTCTTTCCATACTTTGGCTATTGTTGATAGTGCTACTATAAACATTGGGTGCATGTGTCCCTTCGAAACAGCACACCTGTATCCCTTGGATAAATACCTAGTAGTGGAATTGCTGGGTCGTAGGGTAGTTGTATTTTTAACTTTTTGAGGAACCTCCATGCTGTTTTCCAGAGTGGCTGCACCAGTTTGCATTCCCACCAGCATTGCAAAAGAGATCCTCTTTCTCTGCATGCTCGCCAACATCTGTTGTTGCCCGAGTTGTGAATGTTAGCCATTCTGACAGGTGTGAAGTGGTACCTCATTGTGGTTTTGATTTGTATTTCCCTGATGATGAGTGATGTGGAGCATTTTTTCATGTGCTGGTTGGCCATCTGGATGTCTTCTTTGGAGAAGTGTCTATTCATGTCTTTTGCCCATTTCTTCACTGGATTATTTGTTTTTTGGATGTTGAATTTGATAAGTTCTTTATAGATTTTGGATAACTAACCCTTTATCTGATATGTCATTTGCAAATATCTTCTCCCATTCCGTGATTTGCCTTTTAGTTTTGCTGATTGTTTCCTTCACTGTGCAGAAGAAGCTTTTTATCTTGATGAGGTCCCAATAGTTCATTTTTGCTTTTGTTTCCCTTGCCTCTGGAGACGTGTTGAGTAAGAAGTTGCTGCGGCCAAGATCAAAGAGGTTTTTGCCTGATTTCTCCTTGAGGATTTTGATGGCTTCCTGTCTTACATTGAGGTCTTTCATCCATTTTGAGTTTCTTTTTGTGGATGGTGTAAGAAAGTGGTCCAGGTTCATTCTTCTGCATGTCGCTGTCCAGTTTTCCCAGCACCACTTGCTGAAGAGACTGTCTTTATTCCATTGGATATTCTTTCCCGCTTTTTCAAAGATTAGTTGGCCATATGTTTGTGGGTCCATTTCTGGGTTCTGTATTCTGTTCCATTGATCTGAATGTCTGTTTTTGTACCATGCATTTTTGACACTATTCTCTTAGACTCAAAATCCTTATCTATAATGTGTTTACTTGTTATTCAATAGCATACATAAAATTGTTTTTACAGTCCTACCTTAACAATAATATACTCCCTAAGCAAAGTTGAAAGTTTTTGTGTCTGTTGCAGTTTTTATCCTTAGAATATATCCCAGTTAAGATATACAGTCAAAAAACTGTTTTAAATTTTTTTTTAATGTTTATTTTTGAAAGAGTGTAAGTGGGGGTGGGGCAGAGAGAGAGGGAGACACAGAATCTGAAGCAAACTCCAGGCTCTGGGCTGTTGGCGCAGTCTGACTCGGGGCTTGAACTCATGACCTGAGTCGAAGTTGGATGCCCAACCAACTGAGCCACCCAGGTGCCCTCAAAATACTGTTTTAAAAGTTATTTGACTTTCCTGTATGCCATATGCTCTGTGTGATAAACAGCTGTTTTTTGTTTGTTTGTTTGTTTGTTTTTCTCTGTTTGTGGTCAGGTTTTGGGGTTACTTTATTTCTGCCTTTTCTGATTTAATTTTCATCGTTCACATATATAAAACCCTTCTGTGTTTAAAAAGTCAAAACTGAGTTAACAGGTATACCCAGAAAAGTCATTTCTGTTGTTACCCCTCTACTCCATTCTTACCTTCTCCCACAGTCTTTTGTTTTTCCTGTCAATAAAATGTGTACACATGTATTGTTTCTCTTTTGTCTTTATAGCATACTAAATATACATTATGTTAATTCCATTTTTAAGGAGTTGAAATCAGAATTTGAAATTTGAAAATTGTAGCTCTACATAATTTGAAAAATTTTACGATATTTTGAATTAATTTTTTAAAGTTTAAAGTATCTTTTAGAAGAGCAACTTTATAGTTACCAAAGAGGAAATTAAACTTCCAAGTTTTTATAGAGTAGAACATAGTAATTGAATTGGTTTGTGAAAATTTATACTTCAGATATTTAATTTTAAATTTGTTCAGTAACTTTTTTTTTTTTTTTTAACAAGGAAGAAAGACACCATGCCACATAAGTGGATATGTATAAAATGAATTTAATCTGTTTCAGACTTCTGGGCCATTGGGAAGAAGCAGCACATGATCTTGCCCTTGCTTGTAAACTGGATTATGATGAAGATGCTAGTGCAATGTTGAAAGAAGTTCAGCCAAGGGTATGTTAAAGTACAGAAAGGGAATGTCGTTAACTGTGATGCCCTGTGGCTCTAGTACTCAGCCCCTTGCAATAATTTACCCGTGGAACATACAAAGAAACAGACATTTGGATGTTTTCATCTGTTATCACTGACGTTTATGCTCACCTCTGGAAATGTCATTAGGTTGTCATGCCTTTATTTCTCTTGCTGTATTAAAGCAAACTGTTACTTTGGTTTGCATGCCTGCAATAGGCTTTAACCAGAAAATTAGAAATGGGAAAGGGGGCATCAAGTTTATAGCAAGGAAAAAAATAGAAAACCTGTAAAATGTGACCCAAGGTTGTGTCTGGTCTTTTTATGTTGTAGGTATATGCAGCCCTGTATAAAGCTTGAGGGCCTTGTGGAAGTAGCAAGTTTCATCCTTTTAAAAATTATATTAAATCCAAAAACTAAAATGATTGTGTTTTAGTATATGTGCTGCCGAAGCGAGCACTAAAATGATTGTGTTTTAAAAACAATCGTTAAGATAATTCTTTTAAGGGGTGCCCAGGTGGCTCAGTGGGTTAAACATCAGACTTCAGCTCAGGTCATGCTATCATGGTTCATGGGTTCGAGCCTCTGCTGTAAGCACAGAGCCTGCTTTTATTTTTTAATTTTTATTTATTTTTAATTTTTTTTGAGATACAATCTTAAGCAAGCTCCATGCTCAGCACGGAGCCTGACATGGGGTTGATCCCATGACCCAGGGGATCATGAGCTGAGCCAAAATCAAGAATCCGATGCTCTACCTTCTGAGCCACCCAGGCACCCATAGAACATGAGATTCTTTAATTTTTTTTTTTTAATATTTATTTATTTTTGAGACAGAGTGCTAGCAGGGGAGGAACAGAGGGAGAGGGAGACACAGAATCTGAAGCAGGCTCCAGGCTCTGAGCTGTCAGCCCAATGCCCACCATGGGGCTCGAAATCAGGAACTGTGAGATCATGACCTGAGCTGAAGTCGGATGCTTAACCACTTGCGCCATGTAGGCACCCCAAGATTCTTAAAAAATAATCATAAACAAACGGAAGTAACAATTGAATATGACTTCAAATTTGTTTTCTGAATAAATAATAGATTCCAAATATTTGGCCCAGGCTATGTGCTAGTGCCTGGTACGTATGTTTTTTCTTAATCTTTACAGCATTCTATAAGACTTAAGTATTTCTCTTCTCCTGCCCACCATCCCCTCAGTTTATGGATGCGAAAACTTAAGTATAGTTAGACTGTCGCAAATAACTGGTGTGTATATTCTCAGTCTCTACCTTGCCATGGCAGGCATCAGACAAGAATTGTGCAATTGGAAACCTAATTGTCATCCTTGAGTAGTTACTTGTTTGAAATTTATAACCTTTCTAACTTAGAATCTCATCCTCTTTCCTTTATTTCACAGTGGACTTGTTAAAGTCTGAGTATGTAAGGTATTTTCTTACAAGGTAAATCTGTCATTCAGAACTGTGTGTTGAATTTAACACCTCTCCACAAAGAAAAATGATTCTTTAACAAAACTGGTGGTTGGGTTGCACTTACTCAGCTCTTAAAGGAAACATTTTTCTGTGTGTGTGTGTGTGTTTTCCGTAGGCCCAGAAAATTGCTGAACATCGGAGAAAGTATGAGCGAAAACGTGAAGAACGAGAGATCAAAGAAAGAATAGAAAGGGTTAAGAAGGCTCGGGAAGAACATGAAAGAGCCCAGAGGGTAAAGTTTCCGTAGCTAAACCATCAAAGGGAAATACAGTAGATTAGAGTTTTAGGATATCATTCTGATTCTTGGCTCTTAATGCTGGCTGCAGTTCTGTAGGCTGATACTACTTACAGAGAGTTTTCCTTCCTTCTTATCTAATTTGTAGGAATATCTTTTGTCCTTAAATTCTTAAGTGAGCTTACACATCCCCAGTTTATATTCATGTTGTGTCCTCCTAAAATTAGGGATTTTTTTTTTTTTTTTTTTTTGGTCGGGTAATTAAAACTTGTTAGTATTATTTGATTTCTTGTGGATGCTTTCCCTGATTTGTTATTTTACGATTCCTCCTGTTCCAGTGTGGATTCATAGCTATTTAAAATAGACTATTTTTTATTTTTAGTTACAAAGTCATAAAACTTAGATAAAAGAAAAGTTACTCGTAATTCGTCCACAATATTCCTACTGTTCTTGTTTCTCTTAGTTTTTCGCATTTGGTGTTATCATCTTCCATCTAGTTATTTCCAACAGTTGTGAATAAAAGGATGTAAAGCTATGTTATAATTATGTAACATGACATCCTAATTTTTCATCACTTAATATTAAATATTAATATTTAACAAAATTAATAAAGCTAATTTATAATTGAATTTAATAAAATAACTTAACACAATAATAAATGCTTTTAAAGCATCATGCTTAATTTTTAGGATTATGATTTATAGTCGTCAAAAGTAATTTTTACAATTATACATCCTTGATGAGTTTATGATTGGTTATGAGGAAAATTTGTATTTTCTTTGTTGGAAATTGCAAAAACAAATCAGTAAAATTCTGGTAGTATTAAGTTATGTGGAGAGAGTATGGAAAAGACGAACCTGAGAAACAAAAGCCATTGGCAGTCTTCATCATTTAACCATGTGCTTTCATTTTAGAGTTTTAACGTTAAGAATTTACACTATGCATAAGCATGGACAGACGTCAATCAGTACTGTATTGCTTTCCAGTTGTTAGGTGTTTTTTTTCCTACCCCAAGTAGAGGTAAAACACTAGACAGCTCTACTAAAAGTAATGCTTCTTACAACCTAGCTAGAAAATTTTGGAGAGGCAGATGGGGCGTGTCCTTTAGTCCAGTATTGCCATTTGAAACTTGTCATTCCTCTAACTAGCTGATTTTACAGTTTCTTGCATGGTTTTGCAGACTCGTAACCACTACCACCACCCCCCCCCCCCCCCCCCGTTATATAATTTCTTTCTTTCTTTGTATTAAAGGAGGAAGAAGCCAGACGACAATCAGGAGCTCAGTATGGCTCTTTCCCAGGTATTTTTAAAGAAAATTTAAAACTATTAGTATTGTAAATAATCGGAAAATATTCTGAATTGGGGCTCAAATAGGTCTATTATATTTAGTACTATTAGTCCATGGAATACTGAAAAAAGTCTTTAGAATGTTAGCCTCTAGAAAGTTTCATTCTCATTTAAAAATGTTATATTAGGGGAAATAGTATTATATTAATTATTTTCCTCACACTTTGAGCAGTATATATATATATATTTTAAGAGAGTACCCATGCACGCTCATGTGAGGAGAGGTGGGAACGGGAAAGAGAATCGTAAGCAGATTCCACACCCAGCACAGAGCCTGAGGTAAGGCTTGATCTCACAACTTGTGAGATCATGAGCTGAGCCCCGAAATTGAGAGTCAGACACTTAATTGAGCCACCCAGGCACCCACCCCAGAGCAGCTAACATTTATTGAGGTATGAACATTGTACTTTAAGAGATGGAGTAAGAGTTGATTATGATGTATTCTAAATATTTCTAAATTGTCACAATTGGATTTTATTCTGTTAAATGTTGATATTCATGAGATACTAGGTAAAAGCACTGTATGAAATTATTATTCATGAAAAATATTTTGAGTCGAGTGTAAAAATAATACAAGCTCTTTTTTGTAAATGTCAAATGATTAGAAATTACTACAGGGACAAAGTCTTCAGTGATAGCAGAGGCCTAGCCTATATGATACAGGTAGAAGAACAGTTAAAAAGGCACTGCAGGAACAATTTTTGAATACTTCCTAAATGAGACAGTGTGAAATTTAAAAACCAGGAAGAGATTTTTTTTTAAAGTTTGTAATTCTAATGGGGAATCTGCTGCCTTCAGCTGTTTTAATAGTAACCAGCTTTCTCTGAAAGGTTTACAGAGGCAGCTACACACCCCCTAATGGTGTATGCCACTGGCTGCAACTTAAGTTCCATGGTCACAGGCTAGAAAAGATAGCCTTTATTCTGAAAGGTCATGTGCCAAGCAAGTATAAAGAAAGAACATCTATTGGGGATGACTTTCTGTTTGAAGCAAAAGCAAGAAAATGCAGTTCATAGCTTATGTTCTGCTTAAAATGTCAATAATTTTATATCCAGTATCTTTGCTTTAGAGGAAAACCACTAGTGTAGATTAGTACTAGAGAAAATTTTTTTATTATGTGGATTTTATTGTCTAGATTTGACAAGCAGGCCGGTTAACTCTTTTTGTGCTGGACCAGTTATTTTTTTTATGGATAGAAACTACTTTTTCAGTGAGTAGGGGCATCAAGAGAAGCTAGTAGTTTTTTTCCAGCTTCTTAGATTCTCTTACCTGTGATTATTAGCTACTTATGGGAATGTTTTAAATTGTTGAGCCAGGAGGAAATGACTTCGTTCTTTGTGTTTTTTCTTTATGATGGCTTATGTGTAGTCACCCTTGATCTGTAAGATACATTAATGTAAAGTGTATTCCCTTATAGATGTCTGTGTTGGTATAATTGTGATTTCATAATATCTCCAGTAGACATAAAAGGTGTATGTGGTGAACAACTGAGTAGAAGATAATTTGTGTTTATAATCTAAAAATATACTGGGAGATTGAAATCTTTTTGCTAGAGTATTGATTGTCCTCAGTGTAAAGAAGAAATACCAGGAGTGCTTGTTAAAAATGCAGATTTTCACTTTCACAGATTTTGATTGTGTCTATGGTGGAGATAGAAATCCACAGCTTTTTAAAACAAGCATTTCATGTAGTTCTTGAAAGAATGCTCTACAGGAATACAGTTTAAACACAAACAACTAAAGTCTTACAAATTAGAACTTGGAATTGAAACACATAGTATTAAAAAGAGAAAATAAGATGACTGAGATGACTTTATTTGTAATTCCAGGGACTATTAGGTTTCTCTTTTAGCTAAGATTAGTTTCTTTAACAGTTTTAATTACTAGGAAAAAATAAATGCAAAATGTAGTAAAGTTGATTTACAGCCTTATTTTTTAAGAGAAAATTTGAAGGTAAAATTCTCATTTGCATCCAGTTAGAATGTTAAGACTACTTTGTGGTTAGTAGCCCCCTTGTTCTTTTTGCATGCACTTGTGAGTGTGTGTGATTTTCATTGGAAGGAAATAGTGTGCTGTCACTACTTGAGAAAGAATATGGCTGGTGTCTTGCAGCTACTTCATTTATTCTTGCAGGTGGCTTTCCTGGGGGAATGCCTGGTAATTTTCCTGGAGGCATGCCTGGAATGGCAGGGGGAATGCCTGGAATGGCAGGAATGCCTGGGCTCAATGAAATTCTTAGTGACCCAGAGGTTCTCGCAGCCATGCAGGTAAGACTTGGAAGAACAAAGTTGGGCCTTGTATCCCTAAGGTATTTCTTTTATTCATTCTAAGTAGAGACAAAGGTTACTATGTTAGACATGTTTTACTTGTCAGAATTACCAAATAGCTCATTACACAGTTCTACTGTTCATTTTTTGTTTCAGAATGAGTAGCTTAAGTTACTAAAAATAATAGTTTGCAGTATAGTTTGTAATACGGTTCTATAATACTATTAGTCTGTAATAGTTTGATTATATCCAGATGTCTTTACTTATTTATTTATATTTCAAGTTTTTATTTAAATTCTAGTTAGTTAACATATAGTGTTATATGTAATACTGGTTTCATGAGTAGAATTTAGTAGTTCAGTTGTCCTTTTTTTAAAAAAAAAATTTTTTTTTTTTAAATATTTATTTTTGAGACAGAGAAAGACAGCATGAACGAGGGGGGGTCAGAGAGGGAGACACAGAATCCGAAGCATGCTCCAGGCTCTGAGCTGTCAGCACAGAGCCCAACGTGGGGCTCAAACTCATGAACTGCAAGATCATGACCTGAGCAGAAATCGGACGCTTAACCAACTGAACCACCCAGGCACCCTTAGTTTATTTTGAGTGAGAGAGAGAGAGAGAGCGCGCGCGCGCACGAGCAGGAGAGGGACAGAAAGAGAGGGAGAGCACGCAGCTTGACATGGGGCTCGATCCCACAAACTGTGAGAATATGACATGAGCCAAGGTCAAGAATCAGATGCTTAACTGAACCACCCAATCATCCCTAATTTAGTCGTCCTTTTAATCAAAATTGTGTATGCTTTTTTTCATTATCTAAAGTGATATAATTGGTGTTTGACTTAAGTGCACATTAATAATATTTATACTTCGGGGACTTGTCCAAAATTCCATTTAACTTGTCTCTGACAAAATTGTCAAGTTTAAATAAAGAGATAAGATTCAGGATAATAAATGTTAAACCACAGAACTCTTTTAAACACTAAAAAAAAACACATTACCTTTTTTTTTTCAGGATCCAGAAGTTATGGTGGCCTTCCAGGATGTGGCCCAGAACCCAGCAAATATGTCAAAATATCAGAGTAACCCAAAGGTTATGAATCTCATCAGTAAATTGTCAGCCAAATTTGGAGGTCAAGCATAATGCCTTTCTGACAAATAAAGCCCTTGCTGAAGGAAAAGCAACTTCGATCACCTATTGGATGTCGCAATAATACAAACCAGTGTACCTCTGACCTTCTCATGGAGAAAGCTGGGGTGCTGTGAAGATAATCCCTACCCCTCTGCCCCACATACAACTGAGACATTTTTCAGTGGTTTGCCATTAGGGTTTTCATTCAGATGATGTTTTCCTACTAGGAATTACAAACTTTAAACACTTTTTAAACCTTAAAAATATTTAAAAACATATTAAAAGGGTGTGTTAATCCCTACATTTTTCTTTACTAATCATTTCAGTTTTTTTCCTTTGGATTAATTGGGCAAGGAAGATACTTCAGTATGGAAGATGTATTGCTCAGTTTGAAATAAAGGCTTATTAGCGAGAGGCAAATATAACATTTAAATAGATTAAGTTTGAGTTGGATATATGGTTACTGAGGCATTTTGACTTGTCTTTTTAAATGCTTTATTTTTTAAACATGATTTATTTCAATAAAACCATTGGGACCACCAGTATTGCAGTAGGACCTGGATAGGGGCCGGAAGTTCTTGGCAGGGCAGCAGCAACCTTTCTCCTTTAATACAGCATGCACGCTTGTGCAGATGCATTTAAATCTTACACTGTGGTGAAGGGATGATTTTTATAATGCTGCAGTAGAGTTGGATTACTTAGCTGTGTTCTTGTGTGATACAGGAAATAAATGTTTCGTATTATTTCCACACGGGAAATAAGGGAATACTTTTCTTTTTGTATTTCTGTGTTTAGAATGACCTTTCCTAGTCAGAAAATGGCCCATCTCATTGTGTGTTTTCTATTTGTTTTCGCCTCCCCGTCCCCTTATTCTTTTTGGGCTAAAGATTGTCCTTTTTCACTGGCACCATCACTAATATCATTCACAGCATAATTGTGCAAGCATATGTAATGCTGGGTTTAATTTAATATGTAATACATATAATGATTATGGAAGGTAATATCCATAGCAGCTGTAGTTTCTTACTTGGCCAACAGATTTCATATTTAAGTGTTAGGTTTTCACTTCAGTGAAAGCTTATATCAAAAGATGTTGGAAGGAGGGATTCCCTTTGTGTTCAGTTCTCTACTTAGGAAATACCTATTGCAATTGGAGTTTATCTTACATTATTCGTCTTCATATTTTGGAAAGCATGAGGTTTGACTTCATTGGTACACTACAGGGGAACTAAACTTTTTGGTCCAACGTGAATTATAAAATTGATGAGATCCATGGTTCTTCATTGTGGATTTGATGGTATTATTATGAGTCATTGTACTGCTATTCATCTCTTAAATAGTGCACCATATCCCCACCTCTCCTTTTTCTCCCTCCCTCTCTTCAAGGATAAAGAAATGATAGATTTTCTGCTGTACATTCAACTCTTACATTAATTAAGTCCAGGCACTGTACCAGGAATTGCTAGGTTTCTAGCTATCTTTCAACTTAAAGTGGCTGGTGTTTAAAAACAGTTTCAAGGGATGAGACCCTCTGTACTTTGCTTATTTGAAGAATCCGTGGTAGGAGCCAGTAAAAAAATTTCATGGAATACATTTCTGAAATAGCACATTTCTGGAGTCATAAGTGAGTTGATTCAGGTTCTCATCCTTTGCTGTACACAAACAGATAGTAATGCATCTGTTATATAAGTGAGAAAAGGCTGTATGCTAACTGAGCATGCTTTTTAAACCCTTTAAAAATACTCAGCATATAAACTTGCGTTTGAGCTTGCCAGTGTTTTTTTGTTGTTGTTAATGTGTGTTCTCTCAAAATTTCTAATGTGTGCTGTGAATAACTCAAGAAGACCAGTTCCTTTTGGGTTCCTTGTTTGATTTACTTAATTATATATTACTTAAATACATTCTAACATTGCAAATAGTACCATAAATGGGTAAAAGTAAAATTGGTCTTCAGAAAAATGTGTCCTGTGCTTTTAAGTTCCACAAATACAAAGTACATTCATTTTCATAGAAACTCAGTATCATTTCTAAACCAGAAGTGTTTTTTTCTTGTGCTAACAATGCTATAAGAAGGAAAAATAGTTTTTTTTTTTTTCTGCTTAAAAATATATAGTTAATGGATTTCTAGCTACATTAAAAATAAACTATGGTTTCAAACTGGATATTGACCCCCCCACACACTTTTTTTCCCCGGTACATGTTCTGTTTATTTTATGTCTTTAGCACTCACCTTAAGTTATTTGCTGGACACAGTAGGCTTTAGTTCATAAACTGCTGTTACAACGACTTCATAAGAAAAATTAGATGTTAAACAGAGCTTTACTTTTCTTTCAGGTAGCAGTCCAGAGGTAAGCTGTTCTGCCATACTCCAAAGGCAGCTTCTGAGTCCAAAAGTGTTTGTTCTGATGATCATCTTCTAGCCTGAGGAAACAGGAGAGGGCATCAGGGAAGCACATACTGAGATACTGAGACTGATCCACAGAATTAACATTTTAATGACTTCTCATATTCCATTGGTCTTTTTTTTTTTTTTTTTTGGTCTTGAGACCATATTTAGCTGCAAGGAAAGCTAGAAAGTAATAGTCCACTGCTTTGTGGTCATGTACCCAATAAAAAACTACAGAAGAAAAAGTTGTTACCTGGGGTAACGGCTAGCAGGCTGCCACCTTAGGATATGCTGGCCTAATTGGGATAAGGGAGAAACAATATTTTAGAGGTTTGCTAATACCTAACAAAGCATCCAAGTAAGTACTTATATCAGGTACACTCTGTGCCAGGTGCTCTGTAATCAGTTTGAAAGCATTGACCCCATTCTGGTAATGACCATAACGGTAAGTGCTCTTATTCCCATTTTATATAGATGAGGAAGCTGAAGCACTTTAAGTTGCCCAAGCTGGAGCCCGTGAATGGCGTAGTTAAGTGTCCGACTCTTGGTTTTGGCTCAGAGCATGATGTCAAGACTCAAGTTTCAGCCTTGTATCAGGCTCCACTCTGACGGTGCAGAGCCTGCTTGGGATTCTCCTCCCTCTCTCTGCCCCTCCCCTGCTCATTCTCTCTCTCTCTCTCAAAAATAAACATTAAAAAAAAATAAATTGCCTAAGTTAACACTCCTGCTGATTTGTGAAGCTGATATTCTCACTAGTCTTGTTCTTCAAAGGTCCTCCTCCTTCCCTTGCCCCCAAGGTCTTCCTCTTAAATTATATGCCCTGCTGCCCTCTGGCGAAGGTTGCTTCTTGCAGGATTGTTCATTACTTTAAAAATTGGAAAGAAATTTGAGGAGGATTGGCTAAATAAGGAATATCGTACATCACTGGGTGTACTGATGTGCACACCCAACAGGTTTCTCCGGTTAGTAAGGGATGTAGCATCGTGCTTGAAGGGCTTAGAACGCTTGTGACGCCCAAGAATGAGGACAAGAAAAAAAAGGTTTAAAAATTATGCAGTAATTTTAAAGTTTAGCATTTACAACCAATATAGCATACCTATTTGCATAGTTCAGGGAGGAAAATACCCTGAGATAAATAGGCAACAAATCCTAAAATAGCCACTAAGCTTTTGAAAGAGTAAACGTGAAATTGGTGAAGGTTTTAAGTCTCTTGGCAATTCAGTGACACCTTTTGTGTGTAGTGCTGGTGGAAGTGTAAATTCAAAATTTTCTATAAAGTTGTCTATAAGAATTTTGACATTCTCTTTAGGTGAAAGTAGCAAGAAGGTAAATAGAACTAGACATGTACACGGTTCTGAAAAGCTAGTTATCTGGTATATAATTAAAATGGCTTTAAGTACTCCCCCAGATCACTAACATTGTCAGGTTGCAGTGTAACTGGATCATAAATCTGGTGTAGAAGCATGATACATGAAATTTCTGGGTAGGTTCCTTTTACTCATTTTGTATTTGATGGCATGGGTGTAAAAACACAGAATTTCTTGTATACTATTTGTATAGTGGGAGACTTGATAGTTCTGTAATTCAGGAAGCCCTCTTTAAGGAAAATACGTCATTATGAATACTAAGGTGTAGAAGTGAATGGTTAGAATTAGAAAAATTGCAAACCTCAAAAATCACAACTGCAGAGATTTAATATGTGGTATAACTATGCAATTACTACTTTTTTCTTTTTGGCTGTATACTCATGACAACGATTTTGTAGTGTTTTCAGTAGGATAGATAACGCTATCTTGATCAAAATATTTTTGAACGTTGGGGATGCAAAAAAAAATACACAGATTGATATGCTACCTTCTCTGGGTTGGTGCCCTACAAATGGGAGTTCTGATGAATTCTGTTGTGTTTACCAACATAAAGGAGAAGTATTCATAAAATGTTTGTGAATATGTATGCTACATGGTCTGGTATATTCTTGACCGAGAGCTTCCAATTTGGTAAGTCCGTGAAAACCGAGTCTTCTGCTTAAATTCTTCAGGGACCAGCCTATTCTCATTTGACCTTTGGACCTGTGCCTTTCTGTTGTCATATTAGGGAGTGGGGAGAGTGTTCCTAGAAGCCATTTCTACAACCAAATATCTAGCAGTAACTTAACCATACATACAGATATCACTGAATTCACCTGTGTCCCAAATACACCTTTCACTTAGCTTGTGGTCACTAGCACTGTCCTAAATGAAGGGAAGATCGTAACCAGTACCGGTTAAAATATTTCACGCAAATTTTGTGAAAACATGACCAAAGAAACATTGTTCTTTGGGCCCTCTCCCAGGGAGTAAATACGATAACGCATAAAGCATGGAGCCTGGCATGTAGTAAACACTCAAGAATTATGGAGGCGCCTGGGTGGGAGTTCAGCTAAGGTCATGATCTCTTGTTTCCTGAGGAAGAGCCCTGCATAGGGTTCTGTGCTGACATCTCAGAGCCTGGAGCCTGTTTCAGATTCTGTGTCTCCCTCTCTCTGCCCCTACCCCACTCGTGCTCTTTCTCTCAAAAATAAGCATTAAAAAAATTCTCACAGTGGGTATTAGAAGGGTAAACTTGCTGGTACTGAAACTGACAAGAGACACATGGGAATGACATCCCAGTAGAGTTCAGTTGGAGTCCTGAGACATCGTGTCTCACAGTATGACCTACGTTAGAGATTGAAAGTGGCTTCTGTAGTTCTATGTAGTTTGGTTCTTCACTTGACAACATGTAGTTATTTCTTCAGTATTTTATGAAGTACGTCTACATAAATTAGCTTTTGTAATCCTTACTGCAGTGGAGTTGTATTAACTAATTCTGTCACTTAAAGGAGAAAACCAAAAGGGTGAAATGACTTTACTAGTTGCTAACGAGTATGATCCCACCTGCATCTAATCACTTTATCTCCAGCTCCGTTTTGTTTTCCCAACACCCCAGGGTTTTTCAGAGTGCAGAACCTTGCCCAATCAGTATTTCCTTTTGGACAAAATGTGACTTTAAAAATACTTTCGATAGAAAATACGAGTTAACTCGCAGGTAAGCAGGAAGATTTGAGTCCCCATCTTGCCTGATTCCGGCCTGTCTTAACGGAGGGAAGGTGGCCATCTAGGCCTCCCTAAGTCCCCATGTTGAAGAACAGCCAGTCAGGTCCCGGGAACGTGAGGGCACTTCCATCAGACCCGGGGCGTGGCTACCAGCTTTCTGCCTGTCCTGCTGCTCCGCATGATTGGGCCAGCGCTTCTATGCCCCGCCCATGCAGGCCCCGAGAGCCAATCAGAGCCAAGGGGCGTCCCCAGGCCTGCCTTTCCCCTCTTCCAGCCCAGTGGCTTCCGGCGGGGAGATAGCGTGCTCGCTAAGACCCGGAAGGGGTTGTTCCGGAGGAGGCGGGCCTGAGAAGGTGGAGCCTGTGGCGCTCACATCCCGGTCTCCGGCGCTTCTTTCCTCTCTCGGCTAGCTGCGGCGCCTGAGGGAGAAGTGTTGCTAGGTCTGCGGGGAGCCGCAGCAATGGCCTCAGTGCTGTCCTACGAAAGCCTTGTCCACGCTGTGGCCGGAGCCGTGGTGAGGCGGGGTCTTCACGCCCGGGCCACTGCGGGGTGTGGGGCTTCTCTGGGGCCAGTCCTAGGATGTGGCTGGGGGATGGGGATGAGAGGGAGAGGGTGGGTTGATATCTGCAGTCGTGACTGTGGGACGGAGAGCAATGAGGCATAGGCGAGAAGATGCTGGAACAGTTTGGGGTGAGGGCCAGCACACCCTCCGCCCCTGGCTGCCGTTTTGGTCTCTTCGAAAATATCTGGGATATAGACAGCGATTGTCCCACATACCCACAGGGAGCTTGGAAGAAAATAACTGCTGTTTTCTTTGCCTTCTGAAGTTTAAAGGTCAACCATTTCCCTTAAAGGCCACCGCACACACATAAACTTTGTTTCCTTGGACTGGAGGAAAACGTAGGTGTGAAGCTGTGTTGCTTAATCACATGCTTACCTGTAGTCTGTTTTCACACCCTTGCGGCAGAGAAGTAGGATATCTTTGGCCAATATAGGCAGATGATACTTTTTTTTTTTAAATTTTTTTTTTCAACATTTATTTATTTTTTGGGACAGAGAGAGACAGAGCATGAACGGGTGAGGGGCAGAGAGAGAGGGAGACACAGAATCGGAAGCAGGCTCCAGGCTCTGAGCCATCAGCCCAGAGCCCGACGCGGGGCTCGAACTCACGGACCGCGAGATCGTGACCTGGCTGAAGTCGGACGCTTAACCGACTGCGCCACCCAGGCGCCCCTACATTTTTTTTTTTTAATCAAGATTAGGGTTGCTGTCCAGGTGTGGTTTACTATGAGTATGTGCGTGGTTCTTGGGTTTTTGGATGTCTCAGTTCTATTTGACACCACTCCCTTTTCCTTGAAACATTCCACTCCTGGCTTGGGTAACTTACTCCGCGGGTTGTCCTCTTTTGCCTCTGGCTTCCCTTTCTCAGATCCTTTTCTTGCTATCAACATGCACCTTTAGCAGTTGGAATCACTGTGACTTCAGAGGAATATCAGCGTCCTCTCCTTTTAGCGTGCAAAACTTTGCTGAGAGCTCACTTTTCTGTGCACACTAATCAGGATTGAACCCCAACTCCATCATTCGTTAGATGGGTGACTTGTAAACTTCACTTTCCTAATCTCTAAAGTAAGGATATCGATACCTACCTCACAGACTTTTTTTTTTTTTTTTAATGTATTTACTTTTGAGAGAGTAAGACAGAACACGAGCAGGGAAGGGCAGAGAGAGAGAGAGGGAGACATAGAATCCAGAGCAGGTCCAGGCTCTGAGCTGTCATCACAGAGCCCAGTGTGGGGTTTGAAGTCCCCAACCGTAAGATCATGACCCAAACGGAAGTCAGACGCTCAACCGACTGAGCCATCCAGGCGCTCCAGACTTGTTTTTTTGAGTTAGTTGACACAATACTTCATGGAAGTGCCTGTTTCATTTAATTAAACCAGAAGAGCCTTTCAGCCAGTGCAAAGGTGCTGAAATGGAAGCTTGCTTGACATGCTCTAGGATGGTCAGGGAAGCCTTATGTGTCTGGGGTGGAGGGAACAAAGGGGCATAGGCTTCAGGGGACCAAATTGTGTGAGACTTTAACACCGACTGGGAAAGAGAGCTAACTAGTTATTGGAGGCTTTGAGCACCCGGCAACTTGATGATTTACATTTTAAACATGATCACCCTGGGTGCTCTGTTGAGAGTAGACTGTAAGGGAGTAAAGGTGGGACACAGGGAAATTGTCGGGGGCTGTGACATGGTTCCAGGCACGAGATGATGGTGGCTTGGACCAGGACAGCAGCCGTGGAGGTGGTTAGCAGGGATCATTCACCTGGAATATATTTATAAGATAGAGCCACCAGGGTTTGGTGGTGGATTGGATATCGGGTATAAGAGAATGAGGGTTGGTTGGCTCCCAAGAGCTTTTGGCTTGAGCAACTAGAAGCATTTACATTTCCTGAGATGTAATATAACTATAGTACCTCTATTACAACCTCTTCACTATAACTGAACAGTTTCTGGGAGAAAGATTGGTTTGGGACTTTGGATTCTGTTTGAAATGCATAAGAATCGTCATGAGACTAGATAAGTGCCAACTGAGAAAGTTGTGAGCGTGCCAGCATTTAGAGATTGAGGAAGTAAGATAGCACCAGCAAAGGAGACTAAGGAAGGGCCTGTCGGGTAGGAGGAAAACTAAGAGAATGTGGTGTTCTGAAAGTCACATGGAGAAAGGGGTATAGATCAACTGGGTCAAATAAGATGAGGGGTAAGAATTAACCATTGGACTTATTAACTTGCTCATCAATATGATAAATCCAGTGGTTAATTGACAAGACACATTTTGGTAGATAGTGGAGTGAATAGTTGGAGAGCATCTAAGGGAAAATGGGAAGATGTGGAAGTTTTGTTTTCCTTTCTTTCTCTCAGTGAACGCCATTCATTCAGCACTTTCACTGAGTGCTTTCTATGTGTTATGTACTGTTCTAGGTGGTAGAAATATAGTGGAGAACAAAGTTTTTTTTCTTCATGAAGATTGCATTCCAGTGGGGGAGTCAGACAATAATTGAGTCAACAAAATAAATAAAATAATTTGATAGTGTTAAGTGCTATAAAAGAAAATAAGGGTTGGCGAATTTTCTCTGTAAGAAGGCAGATGGTAAATATTTTAGATTTTGTGTACAGTCTCTGGTACAGTTACTCAACGCTGCCGTGATAGTGTGAAAGCAGCCATTGACAATAATAAGTAGATGAATGAGTGGCGCTGAGTTCCAGTAAAATTCTGTTTATAGAACAAAGCAGTGATTGGATTTGGCCAGAGGGCCATAGTTCTCTGAGCCTTACTATAGAGAGTGACTGTAGGTGGAGGTGATATATCTCCATATAACCTACAAAGACATTTCTGTTTTTTTGTCTCCTTGTTGCCTATTTTTCTCTTGTTACAGTTCTTTTTTTTTTTAATTTTTTTAATGTTTTATTTATTTTTGAGACAGAGAGAGACAGAGCATGAACGGGGGAGGGTCAGAGAGAGAGGGAGACACAGAATCTGAAGCAGGCTCCAGGCTCTGAGCTGTCAGCACAGAGCCCGACACGGGGTTCGAACTCACAGACTGTGCGATCATGACCTGAGCTGAAGTCGGACGCTTAACCGACTGAGCCACCCAGACACCCCTCTCTTGTTACAGTTCTGCTTGAAATTATGCACCCTGAGTTTGCTAGGGTTTTTCTTTCTCCCATTAATGTAAACTCCCATTAGATTATCTAATACTTTTTAAGAATAATTTTTTTCTCTTGTTTTCCCTCAGAGTAGTAATGTTCCTAGCACATATCTGGGAAGTTGGATTGTATTTTGTTATTTTTTGAACTGTCATGCTTAAGGGTGTTCTCAAACTTTTGCTTTCTTTTTTTTTTTTCAAATCCTTGTGTTAAGATTAAACATGTAATGCAAGTGCTAGTTTCTTCTGGTTGCTACTAAAGGGAAAAAAATGTCACCACAAAAATGTCGCTACAGTTGATAAAAAAAAAAATGGCATTGCGTTTAGTGCTATAGTACTATGGTGGCTTGTGTTTAATTAAATGTCTTGAGCATAGTGTTCAACCAAACCTTTGAGATGACCAAGGAAAGTCCGCTTAGCATAATGGTAAGAACACTTAAGTGTTGATGTGCCTGACTTGAGCCAGGCCGCCTGGGTTGGAATCCTGGCTCTGCCTCTCATAGCTGTGTGACTTGCCTAAAACTCCAGGCAAGGCTGCCTACAGTAGTTGCTTCTTCTCCCCCAAAGGATTGTTGGACTGTTGCTTAAGATGTTGATTTACAACCTTTTTGAGGTGACATGTTTCATGTTTATTCACTTCCAAGTTCTACATTCTCTCATCAAGTATGACGTTCTGCATACACACACACACATTTTAAAAATTAAAATAAATTAATGATTTTGAGTGTTTTGTGGCACACTTTGGGGTAATTGCAGATAATCTCGAGTATTTGAAAATTAGAATTGTTGGGGCGCCTGGGTGGCTCAGTTGGTTGAGCATCCGACTCTTGATCTCAGGTTTTGATCTTAGGGTTGTGGGTTTGAGCCTCATACTGGGAGTGGAGCCTACTTTAAAAAAAAAAAAGACTTTTACTATTTCAGGAGGATGCTGTAGCTCTAATTGATGACTATTATATGATACAATTAGTGGCCTCATAAACATTTCTCAAAATAGTGAGTATAATTAGATTCATAATTTTATCTTTTTGCTTCTCATTAGATTAGTTTTGAAAAATAGATTTTATTTGTAGAAATGTGGATTTGTAATTAAGGGCAATTTTATTAACCTACTCTTCACCTACCAATTTGAAGAATGAAATTGGTTAGAATTGCCTAAATGAGGTTTAGACACTGAAACAGACTTTGTAATTGAAATGCTAGTAATTGATTAGGACACTTCTTTTTTCCCTGTAGTTAATTTTAATTTTATTTTTTAATTGCATAATTTATGTTAAAAAAATTTTTTTAACATTTATTCGTTTTTTTGTTTTTTTGTTTTTTTGTTTTTTTTTTTGAGAGATAGAGAGCAAACAGGGGAGGAGCAGGGAGAGACATACACACAGAATTTGAAGCAGGCTCCAGGCTCTGAGCCACCAGCATAGAGCCCGATGTGGGGCTCCAACTCACCAACCGTGAGATCATGACCTGAACCTTAAACTGATTGAGCCACCCAGGCGCCCTGTGTAATTTACATGTTAAAAGAATCACATTTCATTGAGTAAATGCTGACTATTAAAAAATTCAGATCATACAGAAATATAAAAGAGCCCTCCTCCTTTCTCCTTCCACTTTACCTTTTATTGCTTTGTAACTCAGAGCCCAGGCACACCTATCTTTAGAACTGTGTAAGAAAGCTTATTCCAAACATTTTTCTCCAGTTGGTATCAGAAGATAAAATTAGATCCAACTGCCCAACTCTGTGGCTCAACACTTAATATTATTACACTGGACGTTTTACCGTATAGACTCAATTCCTACCTTTTAGAAGTAGAAACCAAGTAGAGGAACTTTTTGGTTTGCTGTAAAAGACCTTCTAAATATAAAGGTCAGTGAAAGAGTCCCTGTCTTCAAGAAGCTCTTCTTTTTTTTTAATTTTTTTTTTTTAACATTTATTTATTTTTGAGACAGAGAGAGACAGAGCATGAATCGGGGAGGGGCAGAGAGAGAGGGAGACACAGAATCGGAAGCAGGCTCCAGGCTCTGAGCCATCAGCCCAGAGCCCGACGCGGGGCTCGAACTCACTGACCGTGAGATCGTGACCTGAGCTGAAGTCAGAGGCTTAACCGACTGAGCCACCCAGGCGCCCCAAGAAGCTCTTCTGAAGTGTATAGTAGAGGTACTACACGGCCCCTGGTGGTAGTACTAGGGGAGAAGTGGTGGGCTGCATTTGTGAAGGTGACGGGAAGCCCCCAAACTTGATGTATTCAGGCCCAGTCTTGAAGGAAGAGTGGGAGTTTCCTAGGCAAAATGAAATAGGAGGGTGATAAGAGACTTTTAGAACAAAAAACGTGTTCAAAGGTCCTTGTGTAAATCAGCGTGCGGGGAATTTCGAGTTATGTTTCTTCAAGTTTTCCTCATTCTGTTTTCTCTGTGTTTATATACAAATAAGCATTTACAAATAGATTTTTTTGTTTGTTTATATAACTGGTATTACAGAGTTGCATATCCTGGGTTTTTTGGTATGTTTATTTCAGAATATAAAGCACATCCCCATATGTATGAAGGTTCTCTGGTTGCAAACTGGAGAAACAGACTTTGAGTATTTTAACAAAAAAAAAAAAAAAAGTTTATTGGCAGGCTTTTAAGGAGCTCCCAGGATCAGTGGGCAGGCTGAAGACTTGAAGTAGGAGAGAACCATCATTTTCCGAAAAGATTTCTGAAGCAATCCCTGGAGAGTGTTGGGCGCTACCACTGGAATCAGTAGATTTTGTCCCTCTACAGCATTCTCAAGATTTAAAGTCATGGGAGAACCCCAGTTAGTTGTGCTCAAGATCATGTGCCGAGTCCTTGACTGTAACAGGTGGGGAAAGGAAGGGTCCGGCAAAAGGAACCTTCAGGGGCTCTTCAGCAGGTGTAGTGGAGGGTGAGCATCTAGATTTACCATCCTACCAAGATTGTACACAGTGGGAAGAGGTAAAGAAAATCAGGCTGCCCTTAGAAAAAGGAAGTGATGCTGTGTGGCCCAAAACATCAGCTATCCACTATATCATGTCATTAAAAGAGACTTCAAACAGCATTGTTTTTTTTTTTAATATAAAATATTTTATCATGTAAGTGTTCCATAATTTATTTATGGTCATTTACATCATGTCTAACTTTAACTGTAGTAAACATTTGTACAATGTAAATGGTTTTTGGTTTTTTTGTTTTTGTTTTTATTGTTAAACTTACATCCAAGTTAGTTAGCATATAGTGCAACAATGATTTCAGGAGTAGATTCCTTAATGCCCCTTACACATTTAGTCCATCCCCCCTCCCACAGTCCCTCCAGCAGCCCTTTGTCTGTTCTCTATATTTAAGTCTCTTATGTTTTGTCCCCTTCCCTGTTTTTATATTATTTTTGCTTCCCTTCCCTTATGTTCATCTGTTTTGTATTTTAAATTCCTCATATGGGTGAAGTCACATGATACTTGTCTCTCCCTGACTAATTTCGCTTAGCATAATACCCTCTAGTTCTATCCACATAGTTGCAAATGGCAAGATTTCATTCTTTTTGATTGCTGAGTAATACTCCATTGTATATACCACATCTTCTTATCCATTCATCTGTCAGTGGATATTTGGGCTCTTTCCATACTTTGGCTATGTACAGTGTAAATGTTAATGTGACCTCCCACAACCCTGTTACGAAGAATCTGTAGGATTGCTTAGTTAAGCGACTTCCCTGATGTCACTCATTAATTTATAGATGAGAAACAAAACGCTGTGTTCTGGATTCAGTTTAGTTTACTCATATTCTAACTTGTAAAATGTTAGTAGCCTCACAGGGTTTTGTGAACATTAATAAAATAAGTAAGATAGCTTTTATACTATCTGATACATAATAGGGGCCCAATAAATGGAAACTATTAATCATTTTGTGCACAACTCTGTCTTTTAAATTTATTTATTTTGAGAGAGAGTGCATGCATACGCTCACACAAGTGGGTGAGGGGCAGAGAGAATCCCAAGCAGGCTCCACACTGTCAGCACAGAGCCTGATGCAGGGCTTCATCCCACGAGCCATGAGATCATGACATGAGCTGAAATCCAGAGTCAGACACTTAACTGACTGAGCCACCCAGGCTCCCCCACAACTATGTTTTCTAATTTTCTGTGCATCCTAACTTGTTTGAGTTAGTTAATTTCAGGTTATATTTAATAATAATATTTAGTATTTAGAATTCCCTGACTTTTTTTTTTAAGATTTTTTTTTTTAAGTAATCTCTACACCCAACGTGGGACTTGAACTTGCACCTCTAAGATCAAGAGTCACATGCTCCACCAACGGAGCCAGCCAGGTGCCCCTAGAATTCCCTGACTTCTTAAACCCCTCTCACATCTATTAACAACCTCTAGATAGGCATTGTAACAAGTGGTTAAAAGTGTGGACTCTGAAACCAGACTGCCTGAGTTCAGACTCCAACTCTGTCACTTACCATCTGTGTGACTTTGGGCATGTCTCTCAATCTCTGCCTCAATTTCTCATCTATAGGAAGGGGAAAATAATAATAATACCCACCTAGTAGGGTTGTTTCCGAGGCTTGTGGACAAGTATCTTTATTCTCATACAGAGACAGGAAAATGGAAACAGGGATGTTAAATGATTTGGTCAGGGTTACCAATGAATTGGTCATAGGCAGAAGGCCAGAATCCAGGCCTTTTCTCTCTGCTATGCCTAGCTGCCTTCTCTTCTTGTCTCATTCCTTTGTGTATTTCAAAACCAGGTTAGAGGGGCGCCTGGGTGGCGCAGTCGGTTAAGCGTCCGACTTCAGCCAGGTCACGATCTCGCGGTCCGTGGGTTCGAGCCCCGCGTCGGGCTCTGGGCTGATGGCTCAGAGCCTGGAGCCTGTTTCCGATTCTGTGTCTCCCTCTCTCTCTGCCCCTCCCCCGTTCATGCTCTGTCTCTCTCTGTCCCAAAAATAAATAAACGTTGAAAAAAAAAAAAAAATTTAAAAAAAAAAAACCAAAAAAAAACCAGGTTAGATTATCAGAAAACAAGTGACATTAAATATTAAGTATACACATGTATAACCAAACTGGAGGCAATTGGACACTAATTGTTTATTGGGAGTACTTTTTTTTAATGTTTTATTTTATTTTTGAGAGAGGGAGCGTGAGCGGGGGAGGGAGATGGCTAGAGAGAGAGGGGGACAGAGGATCCAAAGCAGGCTCTGTGCTGACAGAGAGCTGGCTTGAACCCACAAACTGTGAGATCATGACCTAAGCCAAAGTCAGATGCTTAACAAACTGAGCCACCCAGGCGCCCCTTATTGGGAGTACTTTAAACCACAGTTCTAACAATTCATATGTTCAGTTCTCTTTGAAAGGGTTTACTTTACCACAGGTGATTCATTCACACCCAGATTTTAAATCTAGTGGCTCAGATTCCCATAGAATTAACTTAGGTTAGTATG
This sequence comes from Puma concolor, assembly GCF_028749965.1. Classification (NCBI taxonomy): domain Eukaryota; kingdom Metazoa; phylum Chordata; class Mammalia; order Carnivora; family Felidae; genus Puma; species Puma concolor. The sequence continues at coordinate 8,136,418 of NC_141673.1, forward strand.
TATCTGAGGGTATTATGTTACTTGGTTTAAAAACCTCAAAAGGAGGTAATTGGAGAAAGTCATTATCGTATTATCTTTACTTCCTAGCTTGCTGTTTTATTTCATTTAGGCTTCTGCTAAATCATGATCGAATTATTATATAGTGTTTAGTCTTGAAGACTTCATTGCCTCACTACCCACCATCCGAAATATATCTTGATTTCTTAGTAAACTTTTTTTAAGATTTAATTTTTTAGAGCAGTTTTAGGTTCACAGCAAAATGGAGAAGAAGATACAGAGATTTCCCATATACCCGCAGCCTTCACCCATGCATGGCCTCCCCTATTATTAACATCCCCCCCTGGAGTGGACATTTGTTACAGTTGATAAACCTGCACTGACACATCATTGTAACCCAAAGTCCATAGTGCATATTAGTGTATATTCACTCTTGATGTTGTACATTCTGTGGGTTTGATAAATGTCTGATGACATGAAACCAGCATGAGAGTATCATATGGAGTACTTCCACTGCCCTAAAAATCTTATGTGCTCTGTTTATTCATCCCTCCTGACCCCCTTAATAAACTTTTCAGCTAACAGGGTCATTTCATTTCAGTTCTCCTAATCTTAAAGATTCTTATGCCATCTTTATGGAAATTATTATTCTAAATTTGCTTCTTTATGCTTGAATCAGAAAAAGGTTAAATAAAGGAAATTTTATTGCCATACATACAGTAGTTTATAACTTAATTTTTTTAAATAAATGTGGTATAGATGCTGAAAAGTTTTGGAGTAAAAATTATCAATGTCATCTTGGGTCATTTATGTTTTCTTCTGAACCTGAGTTTTCTGAGCTTACTGGGGTTCCCAGAGAAGTAAATGTGGTAACACTTGTAGAGAACCTAGTGCAGTATCTGGAGAAGTGTAGTAAGGCCATAATTTATTTATTTTTCCGATATATTCTTGTAAATATAAATATAGTATTTGTACCCGGTTTCAGAAATTAAATACAAGTGAAGTTTGTTCTCTCTTCATATGACCAACTCTGTCCTTTCACTTACAGCAGGTAATCTCACCTTTTATTCCCTAGATAAAATAGAGGCTTCTTGGGATGAGGTTTCTCACTTTCCATTTTGTCTTATTAAACAGTCAATTGCAGTTGTACCCATATGTCCTATATTCTGCTGGCCTCAGGAAAAACAGATACATCCAGTCTCTGCTACCTTTGATCTTGACCCTTCCCCCTTACTCCATCCCCAATTATGTGTTAGGACTTTACTCCATTAGTTTTCACTTCTTTCCTATAGCTTTAACCTCTCTCCAGTGTTTGCTTCCCTTCAGCCCTCAAACATGGTTAGCCCTGTCCTGTCATACCAGTCTGGTCTGGAGACTTGCCTTTTTCTTTTCTTTAAAAAAATTTTTTTTTTAGTTTATTTTTTGAGAGAGCAAGCGAGCAAGGGAAGTGCAGAAAGAGAGGGAGAGAGAGAGAATCCCAAGCAGGCTCCAGGTGGTCAGCACAGAGCCCATGCAGGGCTCAATCTTAGGAACTGTGAGATCACGACCTGAGCTGAAATCAAGAACTGGACGCTTAACTGACTGAGCCACCCAGGCACCCCCTTCTTTTTTTTTTTTTTAAGTTTATTTATTTATTTTGAGAGAGAGAGAATGTGCACACAAGTGTGTGAGCAGGAGAGGGAGAGAAAGAGGGAGAGAGAGAGAATCCCAAGCAGGCTCCATACTTCAGCGTGGAGATTTAAATGAACCATGAGGTCATGACCTGAGCTAAAGTCAAGAGTAGGATGTTTAACCGACTGAGCCACCCAGGCTCCCAGAGACTGCCTTTTTCTTAGCTGCTGCTGGTTCTCCTAAGTTTACTTAAAGGATATTCTGTACTTACTACCTCTCCTACTCATCCAGGCTAACCACTGGAACTACTCTTCCAGAGGCCGTCACTGATCACTGACTTCCTAACGGTGACTTTTTTCATTCTTACTTGATTGGACTTTTTAGTTATTATTTTATACTGTACACTCTCCTACCTTCTTGAGGTGTCTTCTGAAAGAGTAGTTATTCTTTCTTTTTTAATAAATAAAATTACAGTTGTTCTTTTGGAAGGAACTTAAGTAACCATTACTAATTTTAGGGTCCTGATTAATATTGAGTTCTAGTGCTAAAAGGTGCTATAAAAAGGATATAGGAACCAACATTTGTTGAGTGCCCATTGTGTACCTGGTATGATGCTAGGTGCTTTTTATTAATTATTTCTCACTTCTCACAGCAATCCTTGATAATTATGTATTGGCCATAAAATTACAGATGAGGAAATTGAGGCATGGAGATTTGAAGTTATTTATAGTATGTACTATAACTGGGACCTGAACATTGGTTTGTTTTATCCCAAAGCTCATGCTTTTTTCCATAAGACGCTTAGGTGCATTCATTATCTATTAGGCCTTTTGTTTAACTTGTATGTTAAACTTGTATGTTAAAGTTTTGTTTAACTCTGTGTATGGATATGAGAATTTGCTTGATTGCTTTATCAAGGGAAAGACCTACTAACTCTGATAGGTAAATAACATTTTTGAATATGAAAGCCACAGTGAGTAGCTTTCAATCTTTGGGATTTCATTAGCTTGAGATCTACCACTGAAAATGTATTTTAGTTGTTTTTCTTTCTAAAATAGCCCTTTTATCAAATAATGCCATGTACTCCCTCAGGGGATGCTGTACACTGATTTCAGTAGTGTTGTGACTCAACCACCATTTCTAGACTCCTCTCTGGAAATTGACTTTGGAACTGGCATTGCATTTTTTGACTATTTTTCATCCTTCAGGGGTGAATTAACATTTTGGAAATGGTTGAATTTGGTGACTTGGTTGGTAAGCTAACCTAAACGTTGTTGTCCTTTAAAGGCATGATGCTCTACTTCTATATGTGTGTGTGTCCCTGTTATTCCCATAAGATTGCACATGCTTAGGGGACCACATCTTGACCAAGTTTACCCTATCGTCTCATTCTGACTCTTGTTTGTGGTGGTAGGTGTTTCAGCTCAACGGCATGTGTGTTTATGTTGGCCAAATAAAAAAATAGACTTTGAATGTTTATTGACCTTTTACAGGTCAATAAATGAATAAACCACTATATTTTGGATGTGTAACCTGAAATGTAGATGCTGATACATTATTAAGGAATCCAGGTGCTGACTATGGGACTGTTCACAACAGAGAGAAACAAAAATGCCCTAAGCTGAAACTGGTGTATGTGACTTGGTTTGCCATTTTTATCTCTAGCTATGATCTGTGTCCTTAAGCTGTAGTATGCTATTACCAACTGCCTAAAGACTTTTTTTTTTTTTTTTGCTATTTAGTCATTAATAATTGTTAAGTTCCTGCCCTTGAGGTGCCCATAGTCTAATAAGGAAGACAAACTTATTAACAACTAAATACAGTACAGTGATTGCTGTGTAATAGAATTTTGTACACAGGATGCACAATAGCATTAGAAGCATCAGGTGAGAGAGTAGTTAATTCATTGCCATCTGAAAGTCACTATGTCCAAGATTGAACTAGTAATTTCTTAAAACTATATCCCTCAAATAACTTTCCTAATTCTGTCAATGGTATCTTCATTTCTTATGACTTTCCCTTCTCTCTTACAATCCATATCCAATAAATCAGAAAATACTATTCTTTTAGATCTTCTGGCAGATATCCCTTCTCCATTTTTTTAAGTTTGTTTATTTTGAGAGAGAGAGAGAGAGCGCGCACAAGTGGGAGAGGGAGAGAGAGAGAGAGAGAGAGAGAGAGAGAGAGAATCCAAGCAGGCTCTGCACTGTAAGCACAGAGGCTGACGCAGGGCTTGAACTCAACAAACCATGATATCATGACCTGAGCCGGAGTCTGATACTTAACTGACTGAGCCACTCAGGTGCCCCTCCTCCATCTTTTTACTGGTTGTATTTGTGGTCTGGTCTTTCAGGTTGAGAGCTCTTGTGGTTGGTTACTTGGATGGCCCCCTAAAAGGCCTTTGGCATGTATTTTAATGAGATATCTGTGTAGTAAAGGTCTAAATTTAGATTTCTGGCTTTTTTCCTTCTTGATTTTGTCATTTTCCTGATTTTTATATACAGGGTAAAATGGTACTATTTAATGTCCGTTTGATTTTCTTTTGTTTAGTATTACTGTACTAAATTTTATAAATTTTTTGGAGGTGGGTATTAAGTAGAAATACGTTTCTTAGTTCACTTGTTAAATGTCCAGGGAACATGTTAAGAGTGGTGTTATGCTATGAGTGATGTTATGTAGTAATAGATTTGAAATGTGAATATGTTACCAACCTGCCCTTACACAATTTTATCATGAAATAAGAACAAAATTGAATAAACAGCAAAGGAATAAACACATTCACAAAGATTTAAAAATATTTATTTGCCAAGACTAGCAATAGTCCATTGTAAAATACTTAAAATGAGATTTTGGTTTCTAACTAAGGAACTAATCAAAGCATCTCCTGAAAACTTCCCTTTATAATTAAAAAAAAAAAAAAAAAAACCTGTAAAATATTTCTTTAAAAAAAATTTTTTTTTTTTTTTTACATTTATTTATTTTTGAGAGATAGAGCATGAGCAGGGGAGGGGCAGAGAGAGAAGGAGACACAGAATCCAAAGCAGGCTCCAGGCTCTGAGCTGTTACCACAGAGCCCGTTGTGGGGCTCGAACTCACAAACCATGAGTTCATGACCTGAGCTGAAATCGGACACTCAACCAACTGAGCCACCCAGGTGCCTGTGTATAAAATATTTCTTAAGACAACATGAAAGCATTAATAAGGTGACAAGATAAGGAATTCTCAGACTAGAGAGTGAGTGAAGGCAGGACCTAGAGGGAAAGAGAACATTTGCCTTGCAAGAAGTGATTAAGCAGGTAAACATGAGCTTTAGATTTGTAGCTTTCAGAGATACAGAGAAGAGAAGGAACCCAATCTGCCTGTAGACAGGAAGTCCAGTAGCAGATCACCCAGTAAACCTGGAATCCCAATGGAATCTGCTGTAGACATGAATGGAAAATAATCTTACTCCTCCCCAGGAATATCAGCTGTCTCCCGTCTTGGCACTGTTTTGAGTAGGGAAATCACCACTGAAATTTCCCTCTTAGGTTGTAGCCTGAATTCTCACTACTTGGATGATTTGAAAACCTGAAGCCAGTAATTGAACTTGAAGTGATTCAGGTGTGTGGGACCCCAAAGTGCCTTGCAGAAATCCTTTCCAGAAGCACATTATGATGTTTTAAAAGAATGCCCCAAAATAAAATTGTCAGGGAAATGAGCAGTTCAAACTAAACTCACAGAGAAACAAGGCATTGTGAACAAAAACATAGCAGACAGCAACAACAATCGGAAAATGGAATTTTCAGTCACAATCTTAAGCTATTTAGTATGTATAAGAGAAAGAAAGACTACCAAATATGTGTGAGGGTACAAGAAACTAAGATTGGCTAAGCATACTTGAAAGTTAACCAAATAGAATATCTAGAAATGAAAAGTAAAATGACTGAAATTTGAGAGTGGAAGCATGATAGTCGTGGGAACGCTGAATACTTATTTAAGCAAAATCACAGTTCTTAGAAGGATGGGACATGAAGAGAGTAGTAGAACAGAGCTAAATTCTCACTGTCTATAATATGAGATAAATAATGTCTGACGTTGATGAATCAAAAGATATTGGGATACTTTTTAATTATGTGGAGATATTTAAATTTCAAAAGAAACACCTAAAAGATGCTAAAATAATTGCCTGTGGGGAGGAAAATTGGGTAAAATGGAGAAGAGTGGGGAGGAACTACTGTATTTTGCCATTTGTATTACATGATTTTTTAAAACTATGTGCATGCTTTTGTTTTGATCAAATAAAAATTTAAAGGTAAGATAATTAGTGCATAGCTGTAAATTGATAATTGAAGTTGAGTAATAGGCTTATCAATAAATAAAAACAGGCTTATCAATATATTAGACACAACTGAAGATAGAATTAGCGATAGCTGACCCCTGATTCTCATTTGCAGCGATTGTAATCAGAAAACTGTGGAGTGTTTTCTTCACTTTGCTGAGAGAAGATGATATCGCCCTAGAATGCTATATCCAGTGAAAATCTTTAAAACGTATGCGAAATGGGGGCGCCTGGGTGGTTCAGTTGGTTGAACGTCCAGCTTCAGCTCAGGTCATGATCTCGCAGTTGACAAGTTTGAGCCCCGCATTGGGCTCTGTGCTGACAGCTCAGAGCCTAGAGCCTGCTTAGGATTCTGTGTCTTCCTCTCTCTCTGCCCCTCCCTCGCTCATGCTCTGTCTCTGTCGCGAAATAAATAAACATTAAAAAACATGAATAAATAAAACATACGTGAAATAGAGACATTTTGAGACCATCAAAAACACTTTGCCACTAGCAAGATCCTCACGAGAAGAAATTCTAAAGGATGTTATTCATGCACAAGGCAGGTGATGCTAGATGAAAAGTATGAGATGGAAGAAGGGATGAAGAGTAGAAAAAGTGGTAAAATATTGCATGTGTCTAAATCTGAACAACTTTAAATGATAAAACAGATCAACTCATTGGTGGACGTTAAAAAAGAAACAAAAGAAGTTAGAATTAAAGTAGATAACAATAGCAGGAAGGTGGGTGGGAGTAAATGGAATTAAATGTCTATTGTTTGGGAGGAGGATAATCATATTAAATGTTTTTAGCATTGATAAGTTAGGAATTTTTTGTGTTGTAATAACTGGATAGCTTGTAAAATTTTATACACACACATACCTCTCCAGAGGGAAGAAATTAAGTAAAAAGAAAAAAACCCAAAAAACCTCTAGCCATATAAGAAAGCAGGAAAGGGCAGGAAAAGCAACAGAGAACACAAAATAAGATGGCAGCTTTATTATTTTTTAATGGTTTTTTTTTTTTTTATTTTTAATTTTTGAGAGAGAGACAGACAGAACATGAGTGGGAAAGGGGCAGAGAGAGAGGGAGACACAGAATCTGAAGCAGGCTCCAGGCTCTGAGCTGTCAGCACAGAGCCCAACGCGGGGCTTGAACTCACGAACTGTGAGATCATGACCTGAGCTGAAGTTGGACACTTAACTGACTGAGCCACCCAGGCGCCCCAACAGCTTTATTTGTTTTTTAGTTAGTTAATTAGTTAGTTAGTTTGTTTGTTTATTTATTTTGGAAGAGAGTGCGGAGGGGCAGAGAGAGAAAGGGGGAGAGAGAGAATCCCAAGCAGGCTCCTCTATGTCAGCACAGAGCCCATTGCAGGGCTCTATCTCGATGAACCGTGGGATTATTATCTGAGCTGAACCCAAGAGTCAGATGCTTAACCCACTGAGCCACCCAGGTACCCCTAAGATGCCAGCTTTAAATCCAAATAAATGTCAATGAACTCAATGCTTTGGTTAAAAGAGAATGTACTAGATTGGTTTTTAAAAGAGAAAAATGCAATTTATAAAAGATACGTTTAGAAAAAAAAAGATGCAGAAAGTTTGAAAGCAAAAATATAAGAAAAGACCTATCAGACAAATACTAACCAAATGAAAGCTATTAACATCGGACAAAATAGACTTTATAGCAGTGGCTATATCATTGAGAAAACTCAGTATGTCAGCAGAATAAAGCAGTTTTAAGTTTGTGTTCATCTAATAACAGTCTCAAAATGTTTAAAGCAAAAATTTAGGAATATACCAATCCATCATCAAAATGGAAGATATTAATATATCTCTCAGTAATTGATAAAACAAGTGAGGAGGGCTATAAAAATATAAAGGATTGAATAATGTATTTAACAAACTTGACCTAATAGACATATTCAGAACATTGTACCCAACAACTGCAGAATACACATTCTGTTTAAGCCAAACATGAAAAAGTTATCAAAACTGACCACTTACTTGGTTGTAAAACAAAACTTAGGGTTGAAATAGTACAGAATGAGTTCTTAAACCACAGTGCAATAAGTAGCAACCAACAACAAAAAGGTAACTTAAAACAAAAAGCATATATGTTTGGAAATTAAACACATTTCTGAAAGATCTATGGGTTAGAGAAGAAATCATAATGGAAATAAGAAAATATTTAGAACTGAGTGATAGTGCAGATAGTGCATATTGAAACTTGGTACACTGAAGAATATAAACTATCATTGAAAAACATTAAAGACTTGAATAAGTGGGAAGACATCCCATGTTCATTGATTGGAAGACAATATAAAGATGGCAATAGTACCCCAAAGAATCTACAATTCAGTACAATCCCTATCAAAATTCCAATTTGCTTTTTGTAGAAATTGATAAGCTGGTCCTAAAATTCATAGGAAAATGCAAAGAATCCAGAAGAGTCAAAATAATCTTGAAAAAGAACAAAGTTGAAGGATTCATATTTCCCAATTTCAAAACCTAATACAGAGCTACAGTAAACAATAAATAGTGTGGTACTGGCATAAGGGTAGATAGATCAATGGAATAGAATTGGGAGTCTCAGAAAGAAACCCTCAATTTTTGTTCATTTGAGTTTTGGCAAGAATGTCAAGATAAATCAATGAGTAGTCTCTTTAATAAATGTTGCAGGCACAACTGGATATCCACACACAGAAGAATGAAGTTGGACCCCTACTTTACACCATACAAAAAAATTAAGTCAAAATAAACCACAGACCTAATGTAATGGTTTCTTGGATATGACACCAAAAGCACAAGTAATAAATAAATAAATAAATAAATATATATATATATATATATATATATATATATATATATATATATATGTGTGTGTGTGTGTGTGTGTATTGCACTTCATTCAAATTAAAACCTTTTTGTGCTTCAAAGACCCCATCACAAGGGGCGTCGATTGAGCGTCCAACTTTGGCTCAGGTCATGATCTTGCGTTTGTGGGTTTGAGCCCCACATCGGGCTCTGTGCTAACAGCTCAGAGCCTGGAGCCTGTTTTGGATTCTGTTCCCTCCCCTGCTTACGTTCTGTCTCTCAGAAAACAAAATAAAGTGTTAAAAAAAAAAAAGAAAAGACCTCATCAAGAAAGTAAAGACAACAGAATAGGAGAACACATTTATAAGTCCTATATCTGTTAAGGGTCTAGTATCCAGAATATATAAAGACTGCCTACAACTCAGTAATAGGCAAATACTCCAATTAAAAGATAGACAAAGGATTTGAATAGCCATTTCTCCAATAAAGATATACAAGTGACCACTATACGTGAAAAGATGCTTGGCAGCATTAATTATCAGGGGAATGCAAATCAAAACAACAATGAGATACCATTTCACACCCACCAGGATGGCCATAATCAAAAGGACAGATAATAACAAGTATTGCAAATTTATGGGGAAGTTGGAGACCTCATATTTTACTGGTGAGAATTTAAAATTGTGCAGCACTGTGGAAAATAATTTGGTAGTTCCTCAAAATGTTAAAGTTACCAGATGACCCAGCAGTTCTACTTCTAGAGAATTGAAAACCTATATTCAAAAAATTTGTACCCAAATGTTTATTGCAACATTATTCATAAAGCAGAAAAGTGGAAGCAACTCAAATGCATCAACTTGATGAATGGGTAAACAAAATGTGATGTGTCCATACAACAGAATATTTTTCAGCCATAACACAAAATGCAGTTCTGATTCTACAACATGGATGAGCCTTGAAAGAAGCCAGTCACAAAAGATCATGTATTATTTGATTCCATTTATATGAACTATCCAGAATAGGCAAATAGAGACAGAAAATAGATTAGTGGTTGCCAGGGTGTGGGAGAAGGAGAGAATGGAGAGTATTTGCTAATGGGTACAGGTTTCCTTTTGGGATAATTAAAATGGAGTTAGTGGTGATGATTGCACTTCTGTGAATATATTAAAAACCACTGAGTCATAAAGAAAAAAACCTATCAGACACAGCTAAAACACTTGGAAATGAATAGCCTTTAAATCAAGTTTGGAAAAGAAGAAAGACTTAAAATTAATCAACTAGGCATCCGTCTCAAGAAGTTAGATAAAAATATCAAATTTAGGGGTGCCTGGATGGCTCAGTTGAGCATCTGACTTCGGCTCAGATCATGATCTCACGGGTGGTGAGTTCGAGCCCCACATTGGGCTCTCTGCTGTCAGTGCAGAGCCTTCTTCAGATCCTCTGTCCCCCTCTCTGCTCCTCCCCTGCTTGCATTCTCTGTCTCTCTCAAAAATAAGTAAACATTTAAAAAAATTTTTAATTCTATCAAAATTAACCCAAAGAATGGAAAAGAGAGGCGCCTGGGTGGCTCAGTTGGTTAAGCCTCTGCCTCCTGATTTAGGCTCAGGTCATGATCTCACAATTTGTAAGGTGGAGCCTTATGTCAGGCTCTGCATTGACAGCATGGAACCTGCTTGGGATTCTTTTTCTCCCTATGTCTCTCTCTGCCCCTCTCCTACTCTGTCTCTCTCTCAAATAAACATTAAAAAAAAATAATCCTTTAATAAATGATTAGGTCTAAGGTGATAATTGTAGGCTATACATATTCTTCTTAGAGTTACTTGCCTTTTATTTTTTTTTTTTATGTTTACTTTTTATTGAGAGAGAGAGGGGGAGAGAGAGAATTCTAAGCAGGCCCAGCGCTGTCAGCACAGAACCTGATCCCACGAACTGTGAGATCATGACCTGAGTTGAAACCAAGAGTCAGGCACCCCCTAGAGTTACTTGCCTTTTAGAGAATTTCCTGGAGAGGACAGTGGCCAGCCCAAAGGTAGTTGATGTTTTCAGTTGATGTCACAATGGCATAATGCAGTTGAAAGGGATATTAGAAGTGATGCGTTAAATAATTGTTCATAATGTACAGTTATCATATTCAGCGGCATGTTTGCAACAGCAGTTCTCAAACTTTTTGGTCTCAAACTTTTTTTTTTTAATTTTTTTTTAATGTTTATTTATTTTTGAGACAGAGAGAGACAGAGCATGAACAGGGGAGGGTCAGAGAGAGAGGGAGACACAGAATCTGAAACAGGCTCCGGGCTCTGAGCTGTCAGCACAGAGCCCGATGTGGGGCTGGAACCCACGGACCGCGAGATCATGACCTGGGCTGAAGTCGGACGCTCAACCGACTGAGCCACCCAGGCGCCCCGGTCTCAAACTTTTTATACTCTTAAAAATTATTGCAGACTCTGAAGAGCTTTTGTTTATGTGGTTGTAACTATCAATATTTATTAGAAATTAAAATTGAGAAGTCATTAGGTATTTCTTTATTAACAATATTAAACCTGTTACATGTTAACAAATATAACATTAAAAAAATCATTTTCCGGGGCGCCTGGGTGGCGCAGTCGGTTAAGCGTCCGACTTCAGCCAGGTCACGATCTCGCGGTCCGGGAGTTTGAGCCCCGCGTCGGGCTCTGGGCTGATGGCTCAGAGCCTGGAGCCTGTTTCCGATTCTGTGTCTCCCTCTCTCTCTGCCCCTCCCCCGTTCATGCTCTGTCTCTCTCTGTCCCAAAAATAAATAAAAAACGTTGAAAAAAAATTAACAAAAAAAAAAAATCATTTTCCCCAAAATAGTAAAAATAGCAACATTATTATTATATATTTTTGCAAACCTTTCTAATGTTTGACCTAAGAGAAGATAGCTGGTTCCTTGTATCCGCTTCTGCATTCAGTCTCTTACAATATCACATAGCCTGTACCCTCTAGAAAACTTCACTACATGCTGTGAGCAAATGAGAATGAAAAGGCAAATAATGTCATAGTGTTCCTATGAAAATACTTTTAATCCTGCGGACCCCTACAAAGTGTTTGAGGACTTCCAAGGAGCCCCAGACCATACTTAGAGAATTCCTAGGCTATATTCTCTTGTATTCTGATATCTTTAAAAATATATATTTGCCTAAACTAAATGTGTTAGCTAAAACTAACACGTGCTTATTGTTAAAAAAAAGTTAATAATTACGTGGAGGGTCAATGAGGGAAATGGGGTTACCTTTAATTCCTTTCCTCTCCTCACATATTCACTGTTAAGTTTTTGTGTGTGTGAGTTTCCCAGATTGTGTGTGTGTGTTGTGTACACTTTTATTTATTTTTTTGAAGTTTATTTATTTTTGGGAGAGGGAGTGTGCATGCATGTGACCATGAGCAGGGTAAGGGCAGAGAGAGAAGGAGAGAGAAAAACCCAAGCAGGCTTCATGCTGTCAGCAGAGCCCAACGCAAGGCTCACTCTTGGAAATCATGAGATCATGGCTTGAGCCGAAATCAAGAGTTGGATGCTTAACTGACTGAGCCATTTAGGCACCCCGTATTGTGTTCACTTTGATAAGCAGAAGAGAAGAGTCAAGTTAAAAATCATTTATGTCTTGACTGAAAAAAGATTGAGAATAAGATAGAACCGTGAACAGGGAACTAGGAGTCCGAGAGCTCTGGGTTCTGACTCAGCCTCTGTCACTCGGGCTTTGGGCATACCTCTTCACCATCCTGGCTCAGACTCCTCAGTTCTCAGGTGACAGGACTCCACACAAGGTGATCCAGGTGCCACTGATGTAGGAATTAATTTATTTCCCAAGATCTAATGGTTAAATGCCAGAGAGGGATGGTAGAAAGTTGTAACTAAAAATATTTCCTCCTGGTGAGACACCAGAAGGTTGTTTCTCTGGAAATGGATTCTTTTAAATTGTAATTAATGTTCAGCAGTAGAACTCCCACTTAGATGGTTAGAATTCTGTGGGACTCAAAATAATGGATTTATTTTTATGCCTCTCTGGCACAACAGTATTGTACATCGTGGTTATCGTCTCAGTATTTTGTGCCTTCTAATTTTATGTCAGTGAACAGACAGTCCTAGGGAGGGGAGAAAAAAACCACTGAGTATTTATGAAAGAGGAATTTAATGCAAATTCTAAAAAGTCATGTGCTTTTATAGCTTGGCATAAGACTCGCATCTATAATAAATATTGTCCTTCAGGTAGCAGCTGCTTAGGAAAACGAAAGCAGTCATCTGTGTGTTTGCTTGGTGAGGAGACAAATATAGCAAATCCCCAATGTACAGAATAGCTGTGTTCCAGATTTATCTTTAGCATTTTGAATACATTTTCTCATGGATGTTCGGTTTATTTATAGGTGCATACAGTCATACATGAATTTAACAAGTTCAGGGTTTATGCTATACCGGGCTCTATGCTGAGTTTCCAGACTGGTACACAAAAAAAGATTTGACACCTAAAATAGGTCCCATACTAGCCCCCTTTTTTTTCTTTTCCAGTAACTTTTAGTAGTATATTAGTAAAATTTTTTTCAAGTATTAATTACAACAGTGGTTAAGAGCGTGAACTCTGGAGCCAGGCTGTCAATGTTCAGACACAGATTCTGCCACTTACAAAGTGTATAACTTTAGGAAAAGTTATAAAACTTCTTGGTGTTTTTTTTTCCTCGTGTAAAATGGAGAGAATACTAGTACATACCTTATCAGGTTGTTGCGAGGATTAAGTGTTTTTGTTTTTGATTGTATAATTCACATAATATAAAATTAACCATTTTAAAGTGTACAGTTCAGGGCCACCCATCTGGCTCAGTCCAAAGAGCATGCAACTCTTGATCTTGAGGTCCTAAATTCAAGCCCAGTATCGGGTGTGGAGATTACTAAAAAACAAACTTTAAAGTGTACATTTCAGCAGTACTTAGTACATTCACAGTGTTGTGCAACTCCTACGTCTGTATCATTCCAAAACGTTTTGAATAAACACAACGTAGTATATATACACAATCGAATATTACTTGGCCATAAAAAGGAATGAAGTACTGATATATGCTCCAAAGTGGATAAACCTTGAAAACATTATGCTACGTGAAAGAAGTCATACACAAGAGGTCACATTTTGCATGAGTGTTTTTATATGAAATATCAGAGTCAGGGCTGAGTAGAGGGGGAAATAGAACATGCCTGCTTTTCTTTTGAGGTGATGAAAATCTTTTGGAATTTGATAGAGGTCGTGGTTGCACGACATTGTGAATATACTAAATGTCACTGGTATACTTTTAAATGTTTTTTTGTTGTTGTTTTTTTGTTTTAGTGTTTCTTTGTTGTGTGTGTGTGTGTGTGTGTGTGTGTGTGTGTGTGTGTGTGTGTGTGTGTGTTTTGTGAGAGCACGAGCAGAAGGGGGCAGAAAGAGGGAGACAGAGGATCCAAAGCAGGCTCTGTGCTGACAGCAGCAAGCCCGATATGGGGCTCCAACTCACCAACCATGAAATCATGACCTGAGCTGAAGTCGGACGCTCAACCAAGCCATCCAGGCGCCTTGAATGGCATACTTTTAAATGGTTAATATACGTTATGTGAATTCCACTTCAATTTACAAGTGGTAATGAAGCCACTTGATCAATTAGACTGGCAAAAAATTCTTAGGCGACCAAAGGCAGCATCTGCTTAATTCTGAGGGTTTCTACTCTTCTTTCTGCCTCCAGTTGATTTCCCTTACTTTCTTGTGAGCTCAGCTAAGCATTTAAAGGATGTTTGTTATATTTTTTTTATGTTATGTAACAGTACTAGGTATTTTGCACCATGTTGTCTAGACCACCATATTGCTGGAAATGGAAGCCCTCATTTCACCCTTAAATTTTTAACTCTCACATTTATACTTAGGTTTTCTAACAAAACCTGGAATAAATGTGTGTGTCTGTGTCTGTGTCTTCTCCTTAAATAGGTAAAACTGGTAAGCTTTTCATTTCCTCCCCATTCGACACTCCTCCCCCCTGCCTATGCATGTTTACTGCTGCTGGCCTCCAGGGGAATGTGATGAAAAGGTGGCATTGTCTTCCCTCAGGGTATGACAATGGCAAGCTTTCTGGTCTCCAGAGTTTTTCCTAGTTTCCCCCATTCTGACTGAGTGTTCCTGACAGATAAACCACCTGAGACTGAGACACCTGACTTCAGTTGTTAGGGTACCCAACTAATCAACCAGAAAGTCACCCCAGAGCTCCCTTCTGCTTCCCAATGCTCATTCTCACCATTTGTAGTAATCCTGTTGTATTAGAGTTCTATTGCTGCTGTAACAAATTACCCAAGATTAAGTGGTTTAAAACAACACAGATTTTATATCTGTAGGTCCATAGGTCAGAGGTCGGATGCAGGTCTTACTGAGCTAGAATCAAAGGTGTCAGCAGGGCTGTGTTCTTTAATGGAGGCTGTAGGGGAGAATCCATTTCCTTGCCTTTTCTGGCTTCTAGAGACACTTGTATTCCTTGACTAGTGGCCCCTTTGTCTAAAAGCCATCAGTAGTGGTTGAACCTGCACATTGCCTTACTCCCACGTATTCTTCTAGCTCCTTCTACTTTTAAGGACCCTTGTGATTATATTGGACCCACTCACATAATCCAGAATAATCTCCCTATTTTAAAGTCGGTGATCAGCAACCTGCCATGTAATACAATGTGTTCACAGATGCTGAGGATTAGGCCATGGACATCTTTCAGGGGACTGTTATTCTGCTTACCACACCTATCTCCTGTGCATTTTGTCTGTGAGTTCTTTCAAAATAGCCTCACTGCTATCCTTTTAATTTCTGGTCCACCAATAGACCCTTCTTTGTTTTTCTATACAACACTTTCATATATAAGCCTTTTCTGTGATTATTAGTGATTGGAATGAAGGAGGAGGCAATGCTGGGTTTTCAGTTCACTATCTTGCTCTAGTCTTTCCACTACTAATAAATTTTACACTTGATCTTAGTCAAAAGGCCGAGAAACAATTCCAGTACTAATAAATTTTAAAAAGTTTTTTTAGTTTTACTAAATTTGAACTCGTTTTACTAGATTTGAACTTTTTATGTTAGTTCCTGAGGAGGTAATAGACCATTGAGCTCTTTGGACTGGCTGTTCTCTTTATCTTGGTGTAAGATGTACTTCCCTTTAAGATTTCAAGGTAGGTAGGCAGGGGTTTCTAAGTTAGGAACTTTGGGTGTATGTTTAAAGCTGGCAAGGAAGAGGAATGGAGATGTCCCAGTTGTTTGAAAAAGTTTCCAGACAGGATTTTTCTGCCTGAAATGCCCCGTTTATGCAATACCGGCATGGACACGTAGTACTATGCAATAGGAAAAAAAATGCCACAGCCTTAATAACCTTAGTAAGCATTGTCCAGCTTTGCAGTCCTCATTTTTCTTGGAAATTGCCTGTAACGTGAGCAAGGATGCCAGAAGCATCTCTGTAGACTATAAGCCTTTGTAGGTCCAGGGTTCCTTGGGACATCAAATATTACCTAGTCCTTACTAGAAAAGAACATTTATATTGGAGTCATCAAAAAAGCATAAATAACTGAAGGGTAAGTTGAATAAATATTTCATTAATCTATGTTATACAAAGAGATAGAGTGAATAGTCTTATAATCCTGTAGAGGAGACATATAAACAAGTGCCATGGGAACACAGAGCATGAACAACATATCGTAATGTAACCTGATAGGTAGGGGGTGGTAACATTCAATCTGAGGTTTGAAGCATTCTAATAGGACAATACAGTGCTCTTCCTTGTCAAACAGGCTGACCTATTTAAATAGCTAAGCGATCTGGCAAATGTTTCTTCTTATCTATAAAGTTGACCTAATTTCCAGTTGTTACCATGATTAAAATATTGTACATAACCATTATTAGATCAGTAGCTCAAAACTTGATACTCTGCCTGAGAATATATACCAGTGGGCCTCCATCTAGGTTGAGAACCATAAACCCACCTGGAGATTTCATCTGTATAATTTCATCCCTAACTATATGCTTGTGGTTTTTATCTGTCATAAGGTTTTATGAATAGAAAGACCGGTTGCTGGCTTCTTTCCCTGATAATTTTTATCATTGTGTTACCCTGGATGAATTATTTATAGAATATTGAGCTGAGATTGTCCCTATTTTATTTCAAACACAAGTAAACAAAGCTATTGTAAAGAACAATATGATTTTTATACCTCTTTTACTTTGTGGTAAATATATTGACTAAGCAAAGAGACTAGAAGTATTTATCTGTTTTATTACTGGATATTTTGGCTTGTAAGGTTATCAGAGAATAGGAACAGCAACTGATCTATAAAGGGTTAAAAAAATCAATTTATCTGCTATTTTTTATGTGTGTCCTGGGTTGCAAACCTCTATGTTTTTCTCTTCAGGGACCCACTTCATTTTCTTTTTCAGTATGAGAGAGAAAAAGATTTCTTCTGGAAAATGAAATACTTGTGTTTAAGTGTATAACTTTAGAACTTGAACAGAAATAATCCCAATATTGTATATGTCTGTTCACTGGAAATCTGATTTGACCCCCGGTTAATAATGAACTTTTGGGGGCGCCTGGGTGGCGCAGTCGGTTAAGCGTCCGACTTCAGCCAGGTCACGATCTCGCGCTCCGTGAGTTCGAGCCCCGCGTCAGGCTCTGGGCTGATGGCTCGGAGCCTGGAGCCTGTTTCCGATTCTGTGTCTCCCTCTCTCTCTGCCCCTCCCCCGTTCATGCTCTGTCTCTCTCTGTCCCAAAAATAAATAAAAAAACGTTGAAAAAAAATTTTTTTTTAAATAATGAACTTTTGTTCATTTAAAAGTTGTGGCTCTTTATTTTTGTGAAACTATAATGGCTAAAGTCTTTTCAAATTTTTCAGGGAAGTGTGACAGCAATGACAGTATTCTTTCCCTTGGATACAGCTCGACTTCGACTTCAAGGTAAGTAACTTTTGTAGGCATCATATTCTTTTCATTTGGTGTCAGGAAACAAACAAATTTTTCTAGTAACGTAAGAATATCTGTTTTGTTAGGGATCTACCCTTGTCCTTTTCCACTGACTTTAAATACTGGTCATCAGTGCTGTTTCCTCATTAACAGAGAGGCGTTCATAAATGAGTCATAGCCTCAAGCATTCTCTAATCTGAGAGAACCTGAGTGGGCTTGCTTTAGTACTTTAGAATCATTACAATTCTTTCCAATAAACAATATGACTTTTTAAAAAAGATTTTATTATTTTTTTTAAGTAATCTCTACACCCATTATGGGGCTCGAACTTACAACCCCAGGATCAAGCGTTACATGCTCTACCAACTGAGCCAACTAGGAGCCCCAGCAATATGACTTTTTAAAGGCACAATGTGGAGAGTTTTTGCTGGGAGTAGATCTTCTCAAAAGAGAACAGAGAAGAAATAGGAAATGCATTGAAGCCAAACACCCACTGTCACTGCTAAATTGGGCATGTAGTCTTAGTTTGCCTTTTTTGCATTATTGGACTGTGCAACCCTCTATAATTCCTGCTTGTTTTTCCCTCAGTATTTTTCAACTTGAAATTATAAACCTGTGCCAGAACTTACATGAAGAAATAAAAGAGTAAGATTAGCTTTGAATAAACTAATTCCTACAATAAAACCCTTCATGGCTATTATTTTACATTAATTTTAGAGTTTTGTGATTGGTAATAATTTCACATGACTCAAAAGCCAAAAATCTATAAAATGATACACAGTATGGTGGAAAATCTCACTGTAATCTGCCCCTTCTTTCCCTCTCTTCTCTCCCTTGCAGATAATGTCTTTATTAATCTCTCAAATAGTCTTGCAGAGTTTTGTTATGGAATAACAAGCAAATAAAAAAATATATATAGGGGCACCTGGGTGATTCAGTTGGTTGAGTGTCTGATGTCAGCTCAGGTCATGATCTCAAGGTTGTTGAGTTCGAGCCCCACATCAGGCACGCTGCTGTCAGCCTGTCAACGCAGAGCCTGTTTCAGATCCTCTGTCCCCCTCTCTCTGCCCCTCCCCAACTTGCACGCTCCCAAAAATAAATAAATATTTAAAAAAATAATATATACATTCTTAGTTTTCTCCCTTTCTTACACAAAAAGCATTTTTTGCTACACTGTTCTGCACCTTATATTTTTCACTTAACAGCATATTGTAAATGCCTTCCAAATCAATGCTTTGGGAGCTTCTTCATCCTTCTGACTGTAGAGTGTTCCATAGTGTGGATGCTCCATAACCTGTTTACCCTTCCCCCTTTCTAGATTCTTGGGTGGTTTCTTCTCTTTTGTAGAATAGACTTGTTCATATGCTGCTTTGTTTTTGTAAGCTCAATGTGATAAATTCCCAGAAATGAGATTGCTGGATCAAAGGGTGAAACCTGTTTGTAATTTTTTTTTTTTTTTACAATCGTTGCATTTGTCTTTTATTTTATTTTTATTTCTTTTTTTTTAATATAATTTATTGTCAAGTTAGCTAACATACAGTGTACACAGTGTGCTCTTGACTTCAGGAGTATATTCCTGTGATGCATCACTTACATAGGACACCCAGTGCTCATCCCAAAAAGTGCCTTCCTCAATGCCTGTCACTCATTTTCCCTGTAATGTTTTTTTTAATGTTTATTTTTGAGAGAGAGACAAAGTGTTAACAGGGGAGAGGCAGAGAGAGAGAGGGAGACACAGAATCTGAAGCAGCTCCAGGCTCTGAGCTGTCAGCACAGAGCCCAACGCAGGGCTCAAACTCATGAACCGAGTTTGAGCCCTCCTGGGCGAGGCTCTTAGGTGCTGAGTGAGCCTCCTAGGTGCCCCAATTCTCATCCTTTTGAGACCTTTTAGTTTTTAGGTTAGGAAACCGAGCACAAGCCTAAAACTTTGAAAACTTGAGTTTTAATCCTGGCCCTGCTGCCAACTACATGTGTCCTTCACAGCTTTTGTGTCTGTAGCCTCTTCCCTAACAGGGAGATGGTAATTTATTTCCACTCTACTTTATAAGATGTTAAGATAAAAACGAGAATACGTGACTTTGAAAAAAAAAAAAAAAAAGCCCCAAACAAGATAAGCCTTATGAAATTGCAGATCTCCTGTCACACCTTTGCTTTGGAAATTAGGTGTTGAATTAAAATGCTTTATGGTTCGTGAATACCAGATGAAACCCAAGGGATCCACAGTTGGGAATTGAGCACATGGGAACAAGGAGGGTTGTTGAGTTCTGAGGCAAGCTAAGGAGCTCAAATAGGGCGGGAGATCGCTCAGGTGAGGTAAATGGCATTTCAGTGAAACTTGCTGATGCTGAAGATCATAATTCTCAGATTTAGTTTAAATGTATATTCTTTCATCTTATAGTTGATGAGAAAAGAAAGTCCAAAACTACACACATGGTGCTCCTGGAGATCATTAAGGAAGAAGGCCTGTGAGTACCAACCACCTTGCTCGTCCTTGTTAGAGCAGGCAGCCCGTTGGGAGATTGCCAGGCTTCTGGCAAATCTGCACTCTCTCTTCCCGTTCTCGCAGCCTTACAGTAGTTGTGGATTTTAATTGCCCAACTTATAAGTACATAATTGTTTTCACCTCCTTGAAGTTCTGTGGTTGGCCATTTTGACTCTTGATCATAGAGTCTTCCATGAAACCAATGCTTTATGGTTTTGTTTTGTTTTTTACAGTGAGCTGAAGAAGGTGATAATTTAGTTTGTTCTATGATATATTCAGACAGATTATGTACTTCTTTTGGTTGTTTTCTTTTTACTTTTTATTTGGAAATAATTTCAAATTCACAAAAAATTATGAAACTAAAAATAGTACAAAGAATATCAGTATATGCTTTATGCAGATGGACCTATTACACTTTTTCCCATTTATTTTACCATCTGTGCTCATATTCTCTCCCTTCTCACCCTCCCTCTTCTCTGTTACACACACACACACACACACACACACACACACACCACACAAACTTTTTTCAAAATTATTTAAGAGTAAGGTACACACCATACATCAAAGCTTTTACCCCTATCACATTAATAATTTTAAAGAATATAACTCCCCTCCCTTTTTTTTTTAATAACATACTTCTCATTTTAACTTTGCCTCACATTTCTTTATGATTAGATTGAAGCTCTGCATTCTTGGCCAGAATAATGCATAGGTGATATCGTGTCCTTAGGATATCACATCTGGAGTCACATATTGTCCACTGGCCCATCATTGCTTAATTATGGTTTCTCAGATTTGGGTTAGCCACTGAATAATTTTTCCTCTCTTGCAACTATAAACAGTCTATGAAAAGAAACTTTAGTATCAGTATTAAACTCAAAAATTCCTGCTTTTTCCGTGGCTTATAATTGATTACTATATGATATTATTTTGGTGCTTAAATTGTCCCAGGTGTGGCTAGTAGGAGCCCTTCAGCCATGTTCCTGTGCCCTTATAACATGCGCCCAACCACTTCTTTTTTTTATACTTGCTATCTATATTTTCTTCATTTTAAATGCTGTTACCTTGTAGTAAAATGTGAGTGATGCCACATTTACTAATAGCCATGAAGAAATTGTCTCTAATCTTACATAGTAACTTACTAAAGGAAATCAATGGGAGGAAATCAGTAAAATCAATCATTGAAAGTGTGTTGTTTCTTTGGCATCATTAATGGTAGTTGGTTTGGGTATCTTTCAGAATATGAAATATATGTGCAGTTTGGAGCATGTTGTAATACAGAAGTGAACTTCGAGAATATGTGAATGATCAGCTTTTCCTGGGACTTTGCCCATTTCTACTGGCTTTTGTCCAGCATCTTTACTTGGCTTATTGTGTTTTTCCTCTAGCCTGGCACCATATCGAGGGTGGTTTCCAGTTATCTCCAGTCTGTGCTGCTCCAATTTTGTCTATTTCTACACTTTTAATAGTCTCAAAGCAGTCTGGGTCAAAGGTCAACGTTCTACTACTGGAAAAGATTTAGTAGTTGGATTTGTTGCAGGTAACAAAGTTTTCTGAGTATAAAATTTTTTATATTTTAATATTTATCTTGTGGTTCATATATTCTGTAAAGTTTATTTTAGCACAAATTAATGCTACAAAGAATGTAATTCGTTTTCTGACTTAGCTGTGTGTGTGTGTGTGTGTGTGTGTGTGTGATAAAAACACGTAACATATAATTTGCCATTTTAACCATTTTTAGGTGTATACTTAAGTAGTAAGTTCATTTATATTATTGTGAAACAGATCTTCAGAACATTTTCAAACTCTATAACCATTAGACAGCAAACTCTCCCTTCCTCCCTCCCCCTGATAATCACCATTCTACTTTCTATTTCTGTGAATCTGACTACTTGAGATGCCTCATATAACTGGAATCATACAGTATTTGTCTTTTGTGACTGCCTTATTTCATTCAGCATAATGCCCTCAAGGTTCATTCATGTTTTGCTCTTTTTTTTTTTAAGGCCAAATACTATTCATTTGTATGTATATACCACATTTTGTTTATCCATTCATCTATTGATGGGCATTTAAGTTGTTTTGGCCTCTTGGCCACTGTGAATAGTTGCTGTTACGAACATGGGTTGTGTAAATAAATCTTTTGAGTCCCTGCTTTCAGTTCCTTTGGATATATACCCAGAAGTGAGGTTGCTGTCATATGGTAGTTTCTTTTTTTTTTTTTTTTAATTTTGTGAGGAACCACCATACTGTTTCCCACTGTGTCATATAATCCCACCAGCAGTGCACAGTGGTTTTAAGCTCTCCACGTCCCCACCAGCTCTTGTTATTTTCTGGGTGTTTTAGTTTTGATGGTAGCCATCCTGATGATGATAACCATCCTGATAGTGAGGTGATATTTCACTGTGGTTTGATTTGCATTTCTATCGTTTCATACGCTTGTTGGCCATTTGTATGTGATCTTTGGAGAAGTGTCTATTCAAGTCCTTTGCCCATTTTTTAATCAAGTTGCTTGATTTTTTTGTTGAGCTGTAGATTTTTTTCTTATTTTTTTTATTTTAGAGAGAGCATGTGAGCAGGAGAGAGGGGCAGAGGGAGAGAAAAACCATATATATGTGGTCTTTAATCCATTTAGAGTTAACTTTTGTATGTGGTGGAAGATACAGGTCCAACTTCATTCTTTTGTATGTGGATATCCAGATACCCAGTTTTCCTAATACCATTGAAGAGATCGTCCTTTCCTATTTGAATGGTCTTGACATCCTTGTGGAAGATTGTTGACTAATTACACAAAGGTTTATTTCTGAGCTGAGTTGGCTTACTTTTTTCTTTTTTTTAAGTTTATTTACTTATTTTGAGAGACCGGCTACCTGTCTAAATAAATAAACTTAAATAAATAAATAAATGATTTAATTGAAAAACAGTTACCAGGGGGTGCCTGGGTATCTCAGTCGGTTAAGCATCCAACTTCAGCTCAGGTCATGATCTCGCGGCTGATGGGTTTGAGCCCTACCCAGGGCTCTGTGTTGACACCTCAGAGCCTGGCGCCTGCTTTGGATTCTGTGTCTCCCTCGCTCTCTGCCCCTCCCCCTTGCACGCTCTCTCTTTTTCTCTCTCTCTCAAAAATTAATAAACATTAAAAAAAAAAAATTAAAAAAACAGTTACCAGGCTAGGAGTTTTCATGTCCCCTCAGTTTTCCTCTTTACCTGTATGAAACCACAGATGTTTTAGGGCGCCTGGGTGGCTCAGTTGGTTGAGCGTCTGACTTCGGCTCAGGTCATGATCTCACAGCTCGTGAGTTCAAGCCCCGCATCAGGCTTTGTGCTGACAGCTCGGAGCCTGGAGCCTGCTTCGGGTTTTGTGCCTCCCTCTCTCTCTGCCCCAACCCACTCGCATTCTGTTTCTGTCTCTCAAATAACATTAATAAACATTAAAAAAAACATTAATAAACATTAAAAAAAAAAATTATGAAACCACAGATGTTTCATGGCTTGGTCTCTGAGCCTTTCTTCCATGTAATACTCCCGTTTTGGTCTTAAGTAGTTGATTTTATCTAATTAACTTTCACTTGTACCAGGTTTTTTTAAATTGAGATATAATTAACATATTATATTAGTTTCAGGTATACAACATAATGATTTGATATTTATATACCACCATAGTAATTCTAGTAAACATCTATCACCACACAGTTAATTTTTTTCCTTGTGGTTAGAACTTTTTTTTTAAGATTTTTTTTTTTTTTCAATGTTTATTTATTTTTGGGACAGAGAGAGACAGAGCATGAACGGGGGAGGGGCAGAGAGAAAGGGAGACACAGAATTGGAAACAGGCTCCAGGCTCTGAGCCATCAGCCCAGAGCCTGACGCGGGGCTCGAACTCACAGACCGCGAGATCGTGACCTGGCTGAAGTCAGACGCTTAACCGACTGCGCCACCCAGGCGCCCCTTAAGATTTTAATTTAAGTAATCTCTATGCCCAACATGGGGCTCCAACCCACGACCCCGAGATCAAGAGTCACATGCTCCAGGTGCCTAGGTGACTCAGTCAGTTAAATGTCTAACTCTTGATTTTGGCTCAGGTCATGATCTCATGGTTCATGAGATTAAGCCTTTCTGCCTCTCTCGCTGCCCCTCCCCTGCTCGGTCATGCATGCTCTCTCTCAAAATAAATAAACATTTTTTTAAAAAAGTGGGGAGGGCACGCCTGGGTGGCTCAGTTGGTTGAGCATCCAACTTTGGCTCAGGTCATGGGTCTTGCGGTTCGTGTGTTCAAGCCCCGCATCTGGCTCTGTACTGACGACTCAGAGCCTAGAGCCTGCTTCAGATTCTGTGTCTCCCTCTCTCTCTGCCCCTCCCCTGCTTGTGCTCTGTCTCTCTCTAAAATAAATAAACGTTGGGGCGCCTGGGTGGCGCAGTCGGTTAAGCATCCGACTTCAGCCAGGTCACGATCTCGCGGTCCGGGAGTTCGAGCCCCGCGTCGGGCTCTGGGCTGATGGCTCAGAGCCTGGAGCCTGTTTCCGATTCTGTGTCTCCCTCTCTCTCTGCCCCTCCCCCGTTCATGCTCTGTCTCTCTCTGTCCCAAAAATAAATAAACGTTGAAAAAAAAATTAAAATAAATAAACGTTAAAAAAAATTTTTTTTAAAAAGAGTCACATGCTCCACTGACTGACCCAGCCAGGCGCCCCTGTGGTGAAAACTTTTAAGATCTACTCTCTTAGTAACTTTCAAATACACAATACAGTATTATTAACTGTAGTCATTATGGTGTACATTACATCCCCGTGACTTACTTATTTTATAACTGAAAGTCTATACCTTTTGACCCCCCACCAGACCAAGTTTTACATAAAGAGTATAGCACACAGGATTTCATTCTTTGTGGAAATGAATACTTGTAGGTAACAGAAGACACGAACAGAAGTTTCTCCAAAGAAGACATATACATGGCTAACAGACACATGAAAAAATGCTCAATGTCACTCATTATCAGGGGGAAAATCAAAACCACAATGAGATACCACCTCACACCTCTCAGAATGACTAAAATTAATTCAGGAAACAACAAATGTTGGCGAGAATGCAGAGAAAGGGGAACCCCCTTACACTGTTGGTGGGAATGCAAACTGGTGCACCCACTCTGGGAAACAGTGTGAAGTTTCCTCAGAAAGTTAAAGATGGAACTATCTTATGACCCAGCAATTGCACTACTAAGTATTTATCCAAAGGGTACAAAAATACTGATTTGAAGGAGCACATCCACCCCAATGTTTATAGCAGCACTATCAATAATAGCCAAATTATGGAAAGAGCCCAAATGTCCATCAACTGATGAATGGATGAAGAAGATATATATATATATCATATGGAATTATGGATATATGGAATATTACATATTCCATATAATGGAATATTACTCAAATGTCCATCAACTGATGAATGGATGAAGAAGATATATATATATATTATATGGAATTATATATATGGAATATTATATATTCCATATAATGGAATATTACTCAGCCATTAAAAAGAATGAAATTTTGCCATTTGCAGTGATGTGGATGGAACTAGAGTGTATTATGGTAAGCAAAATAATCCAGTCAGAGAAAGGAAAATACCGTATGATTTCACTCATATGTGGAATTTAAGAAACAAAACACAGGAACATAGGGGAAGGGAAGGAAAAATAAAATAAGATAAAAATAGAGAGGGAGGCAAACAATAAGAGACTCTTAACTATAGAGAACAAACTGAGGGTTGCTGGAGGGGAAGTGGGTGGGGGGATGATCTCAATGTGTGATGGGCATTAAGGACGGCACTTGTTATGATGAACACCTGGTGTTATTTTTTTAAATTTTCTTTTTTTTTTGAATGTTTATTGATTTTTGGGACAGAGAGAGACAGAGCATGAACGGGGGAGGGGCAGAGAGAGAGGGAGACACAGAATTGGAAACAGGCTCCAGGCTCTGAGCCATCAGCCCAGAGCCTGACGCGGGGCTTGAACTCGCGGACCGCGAGATCGTGACCTGGCTGAAGTCGGACGCTTAACCGACTGCGCCACCCAGGCGCCCCGAACACCTGGTGTTATACGTGAGTCATGAATCACTAAATTCTACTCCTGAAACCAATACTATACTATATGTTAACTAACTTGAATCTAAATGAAACTTTGGAAGAGGAAAAAAAAGAAAGTGTGCCCAACTGCACAAAGTGGCTTGTGATCTAGCAAATATAATGCCTTAAAAAAGTAAAAATTTTAAAAATTCTAAAAAAATGAATACCTGTAGTAAGTAATTCAGGATAGAAACCCAGGAGTCATTATAGCAAGTGCTGCCTCACCCTCCACATTTGTTTCATCATCAGGAACCATCAGTCTCAACCAAGAGCACACTGTATACACTGCATATTAGCTAATTTGACAATAAATTATATATATGTAAAGGAACCATCAGTCTCAGGGATGCCTGGCTGACTCAGTCAGTAGATCATGTGACTCTTGGTCTTGGGGTCATGAGTTCAAGCCCCATGTTGGACATAGAGATTACTTAAAAAAAAAAAAAAAAAACCATCATCATTCTGTCTCCTAAGTATCTCTAGAATCTGTTCCCTCTTTTCCATATACATAGCCATTTCCCAAAATCAAGCACCATCATCTCTCACCTGGACCATTGTTCTATTCTGTTCTTGCCTCTGAGGTCTTCCTCACTAACCTACTTTGCATGGTCTTGCCCAGCTAACCTTTCTGGAAGAATAGTTTTCTAACACTGTCATAACTCAAAGAACTCAAGTTCGAGATTTGTTCACTTGGAAAAAAAAAAGTCAGAATAGATCCTGAGATGTCTTATACAGAAGGGATCTTCCTTTTTACACAATTGCAACAGATGGCAATCTAGTATTATCCTTAATACTTGAGACCAAGTATTTGTAATGTCTTAATTTTTTTTTTAATGTTTATTTATTTTGAGAGAGAGTGTGCCTGATCAGGGGAGGGGCAGAAAGAGAGGGAGAGAGAGAATCCCAAGCAGGCCTATGCTGTCAGCACAGAACCTGACACAGGGCTAGATCCCATGAACCGTGAGATCATGACCTGAGCTGATACCCAGAGTTGGATCCTTAACCTACTGAGCTGCACAGGTGCCCCTGTAATATCTTGATTTCAATACATTTTAGGTTCTATGGTTTTATGTATTTACATTTAAAAGATTACGAGTCACAGTCAAGGACTAGCTCATATAACTTTCCATGAAACTGCTAATTCATGAGATATATGATGAAATCTTTTTTAATTTTTCAGAGATGTTTATTTGCTAATATCTCACATCCCATTCTCCACCAGGCACACAACACCCTTGTTATTTTCTCTCACTGTGCTCTGCTTGTTTCCTTTCTGTTACACATCTACCATTACAGTAGATTCCCCTATACCTAACACTGCTAGACTGGTATAGTAGAGCACTTAGTTTTTAAAAGTCATTTCACCCTCCCCCGTTCATGCTCTGTCTCTCTCTGTCTCAAAAATAAATAAACGTTAAAAAAAAAAAAATTAAAAAAAAAAGGGGGGGAGGGGGCGCCTGGGTGGCTCAGTTGGTTGAGCGGCCGACTTCGGCTCAGGTCATGATCTCACGGTCAGTGAGTTCAAGCCCCACATCAGGCTCTGTGCTGACAGCCTCAGAGCCTGGAGCCTGTTTCAGATTCTGTGTCTCCCTCTCTCTGACCCTCCCCCGTTCATGCTCTGTCTCTGTCTCAAAAATAAATAAACGTTAAAAAAAAAAATTATAAAAGTCATTTGACCTAGGGAGTATCATAAATAGCATACTTTATATTTTATTTTAACTTAAGATGTATATATGTATATTTTAATCCTTATTTATTTTTGAGAGGGAGGGCAGAGAGAAGGAGACAGAGGATCTATGCTGACAGCAGAGAGCCTGATGTGGGGTTTGAACTCAAGAATGCGAGATCATGACCTGAGCTGAAATCAGTTGCTTAATCGACTGAGCCACCCAGGCGCCCCTCATTTTTTTTAGTATATGGCCAAGGTATATCAGTTCACTATGGGAGTTTTGTGCCTTTTCTTGTACATACCCCATATTTGCAGAGTTTTGCCTGCATAACAGATACAATTGACATAATTAGGTTGGAGAAAAGACATAGTATCAGTCTAATTCACTTATATTCTGTAGTGTCTTCTTGAGTATGTGAAAGAAAGGTGCAATGGGTCTGTGTCAGTTGTGAGCATCATCTGTTACATGTCTTCTCAGAGAGATGGTGGAGAACTGCTGTCCTGAAACCCAAATCTGATTATGTTATCCCCAGCTTCAAACCCTTCCATGTCTGCCACCTGCAAATAGGATAAAGTCATGGCACCTGTAGTGTAAAAGGATGAGAACCCAACATACAAGATCTGTGTTGATACTGCTTACCTCTAGCTTGATCTCTATTGGCTCCCATCCTCTCTTAGAAAACTGATTCCTTGAATATACTAATCCATTTAATAACTCCATTCCTCTACAACTATTGTTGTCTGTCCGATACTGACTGTTGTTCATCTGATATACAGCGTCCCCACTCCTGCCCCCAAACAAAGGATTATCCAGCCCAGAATCAAAATGTCAGTTGTATCACAGTTGAGAGACACTTGGTCAAATGGATTTTGTCCTCCTTTATAATTCTGAGATTCTCTGATTATAGGTTGTCTTTTTCTGAAGGCAGGGAATTCTTTGGAAATGCCTTTTTGAGTTTTAAAATTTTCCTTGTAAAATGTTTTCTCACATCTTAATACCTATGTATTAGAATTAGAACCACTTTTTCTTTTCCTGCTGTGGGCCATGTCATGTACTAAAATCACTGTAGAAATGAGTTTCTTTGTCTCCAAGGAGTACTGGAAACAGTATTATTGTTATTCAAGTTCTGCTCGAAACATAGAAATTTATTACTTACTGTATTTTCATAGGAAAAAGACTCATATAGCTTGATACCTTGGGAAAGGATTTGAGAACAGAATCTTAAAGAAAACTTAAATGAAGAAGATAATTGCCACTTTTATGAAATCGGGATTTTTACCAATAACTGTTTTTGAATGCCAGTGGTGTTACTGTGAGGACAGTTCATATTCCTCTCCTGCCCTCCGGTCTTTAATCTGGTAAGGCGGGTTTGTTCCCCCTTGGGTGTCAAGTTGCATTCCTTCATAGGGAGCCCTATGGTTAGATTTATAGCCTTGATCCGCCTACCCTTTTCCTTTATCAGTAGTAATTGCACTTATTTCCCAGAGGCACACACATAATTAGCAGACTTTTTGATGTTTTCTCTCCTTTAACAAAGAAGACTCACTGGTGATAAAACTATTTTGTTTTCAAGATTCCAGAAGCAAATAGCTGTATTCCAATTATTCCCTGAATCAGTGAATACGATTTTAGTATGTGTGTTCAGTTACTGTTCATCTCTTCTTACTTGTGCTTCTGTTTTCTTATAAATGATTTTTTACAAATAAAAATAGAATCATTCAAATTGAAAGAAAAACAATTTCTTGTATTTAAGTAGATAAAGTGTTAGTATTCCCATCTTCGAGCTGAAGCATCAGCCACAGCTTGGAACTGAAAGAATTTTCTACCCAGGTTTGTAAATAAGCAGAGAACTTTCTTTCCCCTTCAGCCATATCCCTCGTGCATTAGTGACGGTTGGAATCCCTCATCATGACCATTTGTAGCTTGTTTTTCTCCCATGGAATGCTGTCCTTTGCTTGATTATATAGGTTGTAAGTTTTTAGTAAAGTTTTGAATCCTCAAATATTTTGAGTGTCTTTTCTCAGAACTCGTAAAATTATAGTGGCCAAAAAATACCTCTCCATCTATTTTGGCTTAGAGGATGAACAAGTACTTGAACTTTTCAGATACAAAGCTTTGAAATACTAATGTTTTCACAAGGATTTTATGTACTCTTCTTTAGATGATGGAGTGCATTTTTGTACTTGAGATTGTTCTTAGAACCCTCTCCATTTTCAGCTCATGTTAATAACAGAGATATGAAAGCAGAATTTTTTTCTTTTTCTTTTCTTTTTTTTCTTTTTCTTTTTTTTTTTTTTTTTTTGGTGCAAAAAGGTGATTTTATTAAAGCATGGGGACAGGACCCATGGGCGGAAAGAGCTATGAAAGCAGAATTTTCAATGATGGTTACATCTTAACTGAGGCTGCATTGCCTCAGTTGTGTGTGCCTACCTCTTGAATAGAACATGAAAGAAATTTTGATTTCTAAAGAATTTGTTTAACAGACAACCCATTTCATTTGTGTAGGAAGGTATGTATGTTGTCTACAGTATCCACAGAAGCCTGTGATCTCTGTTCCTGAGCTTTCCTGTCTTCATGTTAAAAAAAAAAAAAAAAAGTAGACTGCTCAGTAGTACCTTCTAGTCTGATTTTTCCGGCTGTTGACTTTTCAGTCAAGTGATGTGTACATTGAATAGGAAGACATTATAAAGTCTGGGCAAAAAGCCATTAAAAAGTCATGTACTGATACTCTTCTGTCGTGGTTTTCTGGGCACTGGCACTTTTTAAAAACAAGACGAGCAAGAATCTCTAGGTAAGGCTTTTTCAGGTAATGATCAATGCCTTACGTGACAATGCATGAATACAGTGAGTCATAGCTTAAAGATGACTCAAGTTATGTGACTCTTTAAAAATATAATAAATACAGCTCATAAAATTTTTTGATGTCTTTCATTTTGAGAAATGTGTTCTCATGATGCTCTTAAGAAAGGGGTAACTGGGGCGCCTGGGTGGCGCAGTCGGTTAAGCGTCCGACTTCAGCCAGGTCACGATCTCGCGGTCCGTGAGTTCGAGCCCCGCGTCGGGCTCTGGGCTGATGGCTCAGAGCCTGGAGCCTGTTTCCGATTCTGTGTCTCCCTCTCTCTCTGCCCCTCCCCCGTTCATGCTCTGTCTCTCTCTGTCCCAAAAATAAATAAATGTTGAAAAAAAAAATTTTTAAAAAGAAAGGGGTAACAAAATGTCTCTCTTTAGCAACTGTATACAGCAAATGAAAAAATTGGACTTGAATCTCTTGGCTGTTTCCTCAAGCTTGTCTTTAGTTAGACTGTGTTTTCTGAATAGTGTGTTTTGAGATTCCTTAAATCAAAACATTCTTTCTCCTGTTGTATTTAAATGACTTTAGTAAAAGTAGATTTCTCTTCCTTAGGATTTTGCCTCTTGGTTCCTCAGAGCATGGCTAGAGCCAGACAGCTTTATGTGTGGTTGTTTGCTGAATTTGTTCATTGATTCATTTGTTCAACATTTATTTAACAAATATTTATAAAGTATCTACTATGTGTCAGGCACTTTGTTACAACTCTATCTGGTATTTTTTTTAAATCATTCCAGGACTGATGAGGAATATTTTAAAATTTCAAGATGGTGTTAACTTGGGATCATGTGTTTTCAAAAAAGAAGCACCTGGCTCATTGTATTGTTCCACTCTGAGGCAACTTTGGGGGGCCAAGACCCCCATCCTTAAGCTTGTAAGAATCGCGATGCTTGCGGAGCTGTTTCAGGTGTTTTGTGGTGGTTCATAACTACTGCTTGCTGCCTGCCTATCCTAATTCCCTAAGTGATGAGGAACTCTTCTGTGAGCCTCTATCTAGTCCCTGGTGAAGCTCTTTCAAATGTCACCACTTTCTCCCACCTGTCACCCATTGTACCAAATCCATACTCACTTAAAACCATGTAAGCTACTTACGTGAGAGTTGTAAGTTGTGTGTTTTATCAGATATTGTCATGGACTTAGCATGTGATCAATAAGCCTTCTGTTATTTTAAAAATGTACATAAGGCTAGATCAAAATTGCTGCTTTGGATGCTCTACAAATTGACAAATAGATCACGTCCTGTTATACAAGTGAGGAAACTTGCTCTTTTCACGTGGAAAGTGTTGCTGCCAGCCAGTTTGCTATCTGCAAGGCTTCTGAATTGCTTCTAACAGTAGTGGCTTGTGTTGTACCCTGTCACAGAGACACGCCTTACCTCAGGTCTCCTAGTAGGTCAGTGGCAGAAGTAGAAATGAAACATTGGTACATAGATGTAAGGTAAGACAGCAAAGCTTGAAAGGTTACATTTTGCTTTCCCTTTGTCTCCTCTTTCTTTTGGAAGGTGTGGTGAATGTGTTGCTAACAACTCCACTCTGGGTGGTAAACACCAGACTGAAGCTGCAAGGGGCAAAATTTAGGAATGAAGACATTGTACCAACCAACTACAAAGGTATTATTGGTAAGTGTTTCTTGGGTAAGTTCCTATTTAAGGAGTTTCTTTTCTCTATGTGGAATTTATTGCCTCCATAATGCTGCCTATCCGAGAGCCTCAAATCTTGACATCTAACTGTGAGCATTTGTTTAGCTCATGTGTCTGTGGATTGACAAGAATTTGACTCGTTGAGGCTGGGGCCAGCCTGCACATATTCTTCTCTTGGTGATGGCAGAAGCACAGGAGGACACGTCCAGTCGTACAAGGATATTTCCAGCCCCTGTTCACAACTTGTTTGCTAACATCCTTTTGGCCAAAGCACATCTCATGGCCAAACCCAAAGTCAGGGGCTAGAGAAGTATACTGTTGTTACATGGACTATTGGTGGAAAGGGGTAAATATTTCTAAAAAATAATCTACACTGTTGTGGTTTTTATTGTTGTTGTTGTTTTTTAGTGTTGTCTTTGGATAAAACTATCTTATTAATATCTGATGACTTTGAGCTTAATAGTACTACATAACCTGGTTCTCCTTTCCCATGTTTCCATCTTTGTAATGAGAACAGTAGTTTCCTTATTAGTCAGATCCTATATAATGGACCCAGGGGGCTATCTCTTGTTGTCCTGGACTTTGCTATGAAACACATAGGGTATCAGTTCACAATTCTCTGTAATATAGAGTTCCCAATGGTGGTGGTGGTGGTGGAGGTGGTTATTACTTAGGAAAACCTGACTTTCTTTCTTTCTTTTTTTTTTTTTTTTTAATTTATGCATTTATTTTAATTTTATTTTTTACTATTTTTTAATTTACATCCAAATTAGTTAGCATGTAGTGCAACAATGATTTCAGGAGTGGATTCCTTAGTGCCCCTTGCCCATTTAGCCCATCCCCCCTCCCACAACACCTCCCATAACCCTCGGTTTGTTCTCCATATTTATAAATCTCTTCTGTTTTGTCCCCCTCCCTGTTTTTATATTATTTTTGCTTCCCTTCCCTTATGTTCGTCTGTTCTGTGTCTTAAAGTCCTCATATGAGTGAAATCATATGATGTTTGTCTTTCTCTGACTAATTTCGTTCAGCATAATACCCTCTAGTTCCATCCACATAGTTGCAAGTGGCAAGATGTCATTCTTTTTGATTGCCCGGTAATACTCCATTGTGTATGTATATATATATATATATATATATATATATATATATATATATACCACATCTTCTTTGTCTATTCATCCATCGATGGACATGTGGGCTCTTTCCATACTTTGGCTATTGTTGATTGTGCTGCCATAAACATGGTGCATGTGTCCCTTCGAAACAGCACACCTATATCCCGTAGATAAAGGACTAATAGTGCAATTGCTGGGTCGTAGGGTAGTTCTGTTTTTAGTTTTTTGAGGAACTCCCATACTGTTTTCCAGAGTGGCTGCACCAGCTTGCATTCCCAGAAAACTTGACTTTGTAATGCCAGATTGTCAGGAAGAGTTATCTATGATTTAAGTTGGTGTCTCAATAATCTGGTGACTGTCAGTGTCCAATGATTATCAAAAAGTAGTTAACTGATGAGGTTGCCCCCAGAATATCATTGCAAGAAGGAAATTTTAATAGAACCAGTATGATTTGTGTTCTGGGTACATTTGAACAAAATTCACATTGTGTTGTCCAGTTAGGGGATTGTCCTCAAAAGTCCTTGATTTCTTGCCTAGACGCTTTTCACCAGATCATTCGAGACGAAGGAATCTTGGCTTTATGGAATGGCACATTTCCTTCCTTGCTGTTGGTCTTCAATCCTGCCATCCAGTTCATGTTCTATGAAGGTTTAAAACGGCAACTTCTAAAGAAACGAATGAAGGTAATCCCTGATTGTGAAAGCAGCAAATAATCTCAGACATTGTCTTATTTGCATTGATGTGGTTTGTTCTTTTTTCGCTTTCCAGCTTTCTTCTTTGGATGTGTTCATCATTGGTGCAATATCCAAAGCGATTGCTACCACAGTCACTTATCCCATGCAGACGGTACAGTCAATTCTGAGGGTGAGTGCTGGGGTTCTCCCTGCATCTAATCAAACAACGTTCTAAAATATGTGGTGTCTCAGGGTGCCTGGGTGGCTCAGTTAAGCATCCGACTTTCGCCCAGGTCACAATCTCGTGGTTTGTGGTTCGAGCCCTGCTTTGGGCTCTGTGCTGACAGCTCAGAGCCTGGAGCCTACTTCGGATTCTGTGTCTCCCTCTCTCTCTGCCCCTTCCCCACTCATGCTCTGTCTGTCTGTCTGTCTGTCTGTCTCTCAAGAATAAATAAACATTTAAAAAAAATTTTTAAATAAATAAAATTTAGGGGTGCCTGGGTGGCTCAGTCGGTTGGGCGGCCGACTTCGGCTCAGGTCATGATCTCGCGGTCCATGAGTTCGAGCCCCGCATCGGGCTCTGTGCTGACAGCTTGGAGCCTGGAACCTGTTTCAGATTCTGTGTCTCCCTCTCTCTGACCCTCCCCCGTTCATGCTCTGTCTTTCTCTGTCTCGAAAATAAATAAACGTTAAAAAAATAATAATAAATTTAAAAAAAATAAAATAAAATATATGATTTCTCTGTTTAAAACAGTGTTAACAAAGCAATAAAGTAGTCAGTTGGTAGGCTGGAGCATTCCTTATGCATTTTTTCATTTGTTTGATATATTGCCCGCTAGGCTGGCTGTCACTTGGTTTCCTGTTTGGTTTGGAACAAAGATTATATTTGTAATTTCCAGTTAACATAGTGTCTCAGAAAACCCAAATGTGGGGCAAATTTCTTTAACAACCTTGGGAAAGTATAAGTTTGTTTCCTTCTCATGAAAGGTGATTTGGTTAGGTTAATCTTTACAAAATCAGAAGTTGATTCCTTTAGTTCATTCAGGAGGAATTAATGATTTAGTTTTTCTGAAGGGCTTTCAAATTTCTGTTTTTTTCATTCAATTATTTAATGCCCACTCTGTGTGAGGAGCTGGCTACACATGGTGAATAAAAATCCTAATCCCTGCCCTCCTGGAGGTAACAGAGGAAAGAATGAACCAATAAATAAGCAGAATAAATAGGTTGTTATAAATTGAGAAAAGAGCTATCTAGGAAGTGAACTGCATTCTGAGATTTAGTGGAGGGGGCATGGTGCAGATGTTCTTAGATGGGATGATTGAAGATGACTGGGCTCCTCTGAGGAGGCATGTATAAAAATCAAGACTTAAAAGAACCTAAGGATCCAGGTATCAAAGAGCATTCTAGGTAGAGGGAACATGTTGTGCTAAGAGCTTGGTGAATATTGGGAAATGAAAACAGGCTACTGTGGCTGGAGAGTGGGCTCCGGATGAGATTAGGAAAGTAGCAGGGAAGCCTATAAGTGAGGATTCTAGATTTTATTCTCACCTGAGTGGGAAGCTTTTGAAGGCCTTTTAGCTAGGGAGTGGTGTGATCTGATTTACAATTCGAGAAGATTCCTCTGGTTTTTCTGTGGTGAATTGGTCATAGGGTTAAGAGATAAGGGTGGGAGGGCAATCAGGAGGCCATTTCCATAGTACAGGTAAGAGGTGATGGTGGCCTACACTGAGGTGGTAGCAGAGGAGAGGAGAGAGAAGACATGGACAGATTCACAATCAGTTTTAGAGAAAAAAATTCAAAGTATTTATGGTAGATAAAATGCGGGTGATAGTGAAAGTATTTCAGTTCAAAAATTTATTACCTTCTGTTAGAAGTATTTCTACTGATGTGCTATTTTTAAATTGATACTTAATACAAGGAATTCAGCATCTAAATAAATGTATTTTGATACTTTTACAGTGTAAACATGTAATGTGAAGAGCTTAGACTGAAGAGGTTCTGATTTGTGGTTATCAGAACTTTTAAAGGACTGGAGGGCAAACCATACCATCAGTATCTAAATCTTCATTGTGGGCATGTTTGTTTTCTTTTGAGGTAGAATTTTCCCATAATTCTCTATAAAGTGAAAATTCTCATGCTTGATTCATTGAAAAATATTTCTTATTTTCACTTATTTTATTGAAAAAGAGAAGATTCATGAAATCTACATAGTAATTGGATATTTGTATTACTGTATACTATAAGACCTTACTCAAACATAATTTCCTCTGCAAGTAGAAATTGATCTTTTTTCTTCTTCCCCAGTTTGGACACCACAGACTAAACCCAGAAAACAGAACATTGGGAAGTCTTCGGAATGTTCTCTATCTTCTTCACCAACGAGTAAAGTGAGCTTTGTAAATGCTTCACATTCTGTCCTGTCTTTCAACAGCCATCTCTGCCAGGGAGTAGCTAATTCTGCTTAACTTGCACTACTGCCTTGGCAGTGGTAGCCTAGAAACCTCTTCTTGCATGTTGTGCTCAGACATTTCTCATTTTAGGGGCTTAGTGCAGTATGATAGCGTTTGGGGAAGTTACAGAAAAAGTTCAAGTCTTTATTCTTTGTTACTTAGAAATATACGGGACTCCTGTAGAGAGGGAAGCCTCCTATAATCTAATGTAGAGACTGTTCTGCCCTAGTAGTGCTGTCATCAGTGGTATATCCTGTGACTTCTCTTGTAGATACAAATAAACAGATATTATAGAGCAGTAGTCATAGTGAGAGAAGGAGGGGGTAGTAGGAAGAGTAAGAGTAATTATCATAATGATGACGACAGTGATGATGATGATAAGAGTAGCTAACATTTTGAGTGTTTGCTTTGCAGCAGACCCTGAGCTCCGTGCGTCACGTGGGTAATCTCACTTAATCCTAACAGTAGCCCTGTGAGGCAGGTGCCTTCATCATTTCCCTGAATTCATTTCATTTAAAGAAGCTGACCCTTAGGGATGTCAAATAAGGCAGGAGCCTCCTCTGAAGCAAAAGCTGCCATAACTTTCTGTTCCTAGATGTAAGATATTTTGAAAATAAATATATTGTAAAAACAGAATACGCTTGGGACACGTGGGTGGTCAGTCAGTTAAGCATCTGGCTTGGACTCAGGTCATGATCTTGCAGTTCATGGGTTCAAGCCCCACAATCAGGCTCTGTGCTGACAGCTCAGAGCCTGGAGCCTGCTTCGGATTCTGTGTCTCCCTCTCTGTCTGTTCCTCCCATGCTCACACTCTGTCGCTTGGGGGGGGAAAATTGTCTAAAAAAATCCAGAATATGCTCGGGATGAAAAAAATCAAAGATAAAGAATTGGTATAAAGTGAAAACTATAGGGCGCCTGGGTGGCGCAGTCGGTTAAGCGTCCGACTTCAACCAGGTCACGATCTCGCGGTCCGTGAGTTCGAGCCCCGCGTCAGGCTCTGGGCTGATGGCTCAGAGCCTGGAGCCTGTTTCCGATTCTGTGTCTCCCTCTCTCTCTGCCCCTCCCCCGTTCATGCTCTGTCTCTCTCTGTCCCAAAAATAAATAAACGATGAAAAAAAAATTATTAAAAAAAAAAACTATAAATAATCACCATACCAAGTGTTGGCAAGAATGTGGAGCATCAAGAACTTTCCTTGTGCTGCTGGTGGGAAAATGAAATGGTACAATGATCACTTTGGAAAGCAGTTTGCCATTTTCTTCAAAAGTTAAACATAGAACTACCATAGGACCTAGCCATTCTAGTCAATTTATATACCCAAAAGAAGTGAAATATGTCTGCACAAAAACTTTTATACAGATATTAATAGTTTCAGAATCAAAAACTGACAAGAACACAGATGTCCCATCATCGAGTGAATAGATACACAAATTATATATCTACATAGTGAAATACTGCTCATAAAAAAGAAGGACTCTCTAATGTTGTATACATGCAACAATATGGATCCCAAAATAATTGTGCTGAGTGAAAGAAATCAGACAAAAAATTCATACTGTATGATTCCACTTATATAAAATTTGGGAAATGCAAATACAATATCCACACACTACCCCACCCCCCCTTATCTACAGTTTCCTTTCCCATGGTTTCAGGTGTCCACAGTCAGCCATGGTATGGAAACAGACGATCTTCCTTCTGACTTATCATCAGAAAGTCGATAGGACCTAGCACCAAGTCCCAATGCCTGTGTCATCCGCCTCACTTCCCCTCAGAACAGAGATGTTATGAGAGAGAGAGAGACCACATTCCCGTAACTGTTATTTCAGTATATTGTTGTTCTATTTTATTATTAGTTTTTGTTGTTAATCTCTTACTGTGCCTAATTTACAAGTGAAACTTTATGATAGGTGTGTATGTATAGGAAAAAAATAGGGGGTTCAGTACTACCCACGGTTTCAGGCGTCCACTGAGGGTCTTGGAATGGATCCCCCCGGGGCTAAGCGGTGGCGTGCCTCTTTGATGCGAGAGTTGACTTTTGTGAAGAAAACCTTAACTATTTTTTTCAAACCTCTTTCCTCTCAGGCGGTTTGGAATAATGGGACTCTACAAAGGCCTTGAAGCCAAACTGCTGCAGACAGTCCTCACCGCTGCTCTCATGTTCCTTGTTTACGAGAAACTGACGGCCGCTACCTTCACAGTTATGGGGCTGAAGAACGTACGCAAGCGCTGAGACACCTCGCCCCGCAGAGTGCAGAAGGCTACTCAAGATGTGGGCTTCCCTCCGTGCGAAGGGAAGTGATTCTCTTTTTACTCTTGGCTGCCTGCTCCATGAATTTTACCCTCATAGGCTGGAAAAGCATCTAAGGGTAAACATGGAATAGAGCCAGCTGGACCTGTCGACCACTTCATTTTTATGATGGTTGGCTGAATTTTGTTGGGGAGGTTGGTCTGATGGTCATATGAAAAGAAGACATTATTGAAAACGTAAAAATGAAAGATTGTGGGTGTTTGTTGTTTTTCTTAAAGGGAATGGACTGTTGCTCTCGTGTGTTATCTTTTCCAGTTAAAATCTTTCTTAAATTTACCAGCTGTTCTTTTTCCCTGAACCCCCAGGTTCTAGGAATGTATTTAATACCATGTAATTCTCCTCTTAGGCTTTTGTATGTCTTAATCTTGGTATTTTCCTCACTAAACATACTATGATTGTGCCACAGGCATGACTCTATTTTTGTTGAGCTTTATTCCTCCTCCTTAAGGAAAGGTGTCGTCTTTAGTACATGAGCTGTTTATTTTGTGGGAGAAATGAAAACAATTCATCCCAAATGATTCTCTTATGAAGTATTTGTAAACATCACTTATTCATTAGTACTTGACATAATTAAAAAATATTTATTTTGAATTAGGCTTTTCATTACAAAAGGCTTGAAGTTTTATGTTTTTCCATACAAGCCCCATCAAGTCAAGCCCCAATAAACTGTCAGCACAAAAGACATTTTAAAAAGTTGCCCCTTATTCAAGTATCACATTGGGGTTACAACCAGATGGTAAAAATCATAGAAAAGAGAGAGAGAGCAGACACCTTGTTTAGGCTCTGGAGTATTCTCTTCCTTTACAAAATCCTGGTGAAGGCTGTATATTTTGAGAATAAATGTCTGATTGAGGTGATTTCTATTTGGGAACATCCCTTATAGCCCTCCCACTTGGAGTACCTGCATCGAGCAGCGTCACTGATATCACTTGGGAGCTTGTTGGGCACGTGGACCCAGACCTTCTGAATCGTAGTCTACGGTTTAACAAGATCCCTGGGTGGTTCATACGTTAAAGTTTGAGAGACCTTAGAGCCCCTGACTTAACAGAAGCTATGACTGGTCTCAAGGATAGAAACCAAGACAAAGATTTTTCTTAAAGGAAAGTTGGACTAATGCATCGAAACCACCCCTGACAAAACTGAGTGTCCCACACATCACATCCTTTCCTTTCACCTCCTAGCCCGTGTTAAGGCGTAAGACTTGAATTATGCAGCTAGGAGTGGATTTAGACCTCTCAAGCCACCCAAGGAGGAAACTCTGGTCATTACGTGAACAGCTCTTTGGGCTCCTTTGACTTAGTTTTTGTCCCTATAACCAAACACCACGTTTTTCATGCATGAGTCTGATTCAGCCAGAGTCCAAGAGGAATAATGACATATCTGTGGGCTCTAGTATTTTAGTTCAGTTTTGAAAGTGGAAATTTCTTTCTCTTATTTCCTTTCTGGTTCCTGTGGTAATTTCAAAACATGTGATGATCAAACTCCTAATAACTGAAAGATGGTTGTGTATTCTAGAAAGCAAGAATTAGGAGGGGCTAATAATCTGGGAACTAGACTGAACACTCAACCCCTATTTAAGCCAAAGAATTGAAGACAGAATTGGCCCCTTTACTACATTTCTTTTTTCTTTTTTCCTTTTTTTTGAGAGAGCATGCATGCGTGTGCAGGAGCAGGTGAGGGGCAGAAGGAGAGGAGAGTCTTAAGCGGACTCCATGCCCAGCATCCCAGCACAGAGCCCAAAGCAGGGCTCCTTTTCACTGACCATGAGATCACGACCTGAGCCAAAATCAAGAGTCAGATGCTTAACTGACTGAGCCACCCAGGCACCCCCTCCCCCTGCATTACTACTTTTTATTTTACTTTAAGGTTCCTATGTGTCTGGCAGGGCTTGGGTGGGAAGCACAAGACTTATTTTTATACAGGAGAAGAATGATCATAAAGGTGCCATGTGTACTTTTGTTGTCTTAATTATGCAAGTTGCTTTGGAATTTGAATTTTGAGCTCAGGTTGGTATGTTAGAGTAATTTCCAAGTCAAATTATGTAGTTAAATGAGATTTTATGATGTGAAAATCTATTTGATGCTTCTTTTTTCTGATTTTATGAGTGAACAATTTAATATTGAGGTTTTATGCTCCCTGTGGAAGCTTGTGGACTCACCCAGTTTTGTAACCTTTGGTTAATAATAAGTTATTTGAGAAAACTAAGGAGCTGAAGTCTGTACTGTAGAAATGGAAAATTTTTATTTTTGATTGTTTATGCAGTTTCTCTAGAATGTGAGGATAAGAGCCTTTGGGATTATATTAGTGTCACCACAGTGGAAAACTTAATTTCTGTAAGTATTTAATCTGTGTTTTGAAGTGGACACTAATATTTCTACCCTCATCTTAATTTTACTATTAAATTTGAAATGCAGAAATAGGCTTGACCATAAGATCATAAGCAGTGGGAGTTAGAATCTTGGGTTTTATTCCCAGCTCTACCACCGACCAACTAGCAAATTACATCATCTCCTTGAGCTTCAGCTTTTTGATGAGTGGAGGTAATAATACTACCCACTTCAGAGGATCTTTGAGAACTAATGATGTCAGCTAAATCCCTTTATGATCTCGACAGAGGGAAAATCTGAATGAACCATGTGACTGTTCCTGGATTTATGTAGCAGTTTGTCTTCTTCAACCTCAATACTTTCTCATCTTATAATCCCAATGTCTCTGTGAGGTACAAGGAACAATGTCCCCATTTAATTAACAAGCAAATTGACACAGAACTATCAAATGACTTGCGTGGTTGGAGCCAAAACTAGAGTTGATTTTCCTGCAGTCAAAGATAATGATGTAAAGATTGGGTTCTGGAATTAGACCTAGGTTCAACTCTGGCTCCACTTCTCACCAGCTGTGAGAACAAAGCAATTAGGGAATTTGTATAAAACTTCGTTTCTTTGACTATGAAACAGAGGTCTTGATAAAGCCACCTCAGAGGGTGATTGTGATGATTATAGAGATCATATATTCAAATTGCTTAGCACAGTGCTTGCCACATGAGAAGAGCTAGATAAATGTTAGAATGACTCATCATAATACGATTATTACTGTTGAGGGGTATGGCTGCTTGATAGATACCACTGCTTGCTGTAGTGAAGTGAGTAGTAAGCACTCTGGGTTTTGAGCCAGACCTGGGTTCAGATTTTCATCTATTACTTAATAGTATCGTGGCCACAGACAGGTCACTTGCTCACCTTTCTGAATCTGTGTCTGCATCTGTCTGATGGAAATGATTACCTCACAAGGCTATAACACATCTTTATATAGATATAGATCTACCTTATTTAATCTCAGAACAGCTCACAAGACTGAAATATGTATCTGTCTATAGATGGATATACAGAGATAGATGTATCTATCT
This sequence comes from Puma concolor, assembly GCF_028749965.1. Lineage (NCBI taxonomy): Eukaryota > Metazoa > Chordata > Mammalia > Carnivora > Felidae > Puma > Puma concolor. The sequence continues at coordinate 8,178,806 of NC_141673.1, forward strand.
ATAGATAGATACCTTCTTTAATCCTTAATCCTCAGAAGAGCCCTGCAAAGTAATACTTTCTCTTGGACAGATGGAGAGATATATGTATGTACATCTGGCACAGTACATGACATATATATGTGCTTCATAAATGCTGTTTTTGATATTGAGATGTACATAACATTAGTTCCGGGTATACAACATAATGATTCAATATATGTATGTATTGCAAAATGATCACCACAGTAAGTCTAGTTAATGTCTGTTACCAAAACATTCATCAGATAAGTGATGTTTGAACCAAGAAAATCAACTAGGTTTTACTTTGGGGCAGCATTTCCTCTTTCCATTTGTTTGAATTGTGAGCATGTCTTTTCTGGGAGTCTTTCAGTGTACCTCCCCAAAAGAGAAGCCAAATCCAGTAATTTCATGTGTCATTCAGTATTCAGATTAAGTCCCCCAAATATGGATCAGTTAATCAGTAAAATACATACCGGCTCAGTAGCAAAAAGTCACTGGCTAAGTTAGTGTCTCATCTTGGCTCTCTAGAAAAGCTAAAGAATAGTGACTTCATGGGGCCAGATGCCACACATCTAAGGAAAGCCCTCCCTCTGAGCAGCTGAATTACTTACCTGGCGATGTTAAATGTCGCAGAATACCAAATATATACAAAGGCTCATTTGTAGGATGTTTACATATGCAGTAAATATAACTGTGACTTGCAGGGTTTTTACCACCATAAGAATGAAAGGGCCTTGGGTTAGTGCTGCTGTTTGGGGGGCAAACTGGTAGCCCCTGAAAAGTAGGTTCAGTGGGACATAGTGGACAAGAAAATAAGTTTTCCGTGGGCTGGTCAAGAGAAGGAAAGAAAAAAAATTACTATTTAAAGACAGAAAGTGAAAATGGGAGTCAGCGGAGGGGGGAGACAAGGCACCAATGCCTAGCAGAGCCCTCAGAGAAGGCGCACTAAAAAATGGGTGACAGGCACATAGACTTGGCAGTAAACTGTGGAACCTAGTAAATGAGGTCCAGTCTGTGATGAAGTGAAAAGGGAAAGAAACCCTGGCTTGAAAATGGGCAATGGAACCTCCATGCATTCAGTGCCTACAAAATGCCAGGCACAATTGATTTGCATACATCTTGATATCCTTGTAATAACTCTAAATAGATGAGGATCATTCCTGTTCACAGATGAGTTAGTTAAATCCTAAAGAGTAACTTACCAATGTCAACATACCTAGTGAATGGGGATCGGGATTTAAAATTTAGGCTGACTCCAGACTTTCTACACTGCCACACCGCATTCCTCAGATGTCCTTAAGAGTAAGGCTTCTAAATGAGTGTGTGGTTCTCTTTTACAACTTAGAGGAGCATGTAAGTGAAGATGTATTTGTTTCTGTAATGAACTGTCTTCACCCCAATATGACACCACAAGGCTCAAAGGAAGCCTATGGCCTCTGTGTCCAAGAATGGTTCATTGAATCCATTGAGGATATTTCTTGCCTCTGTGTCCAAGAATGGTTCATTGAATCTATTGGGGCTATTTCTTGCCTCACTGTCTTTGTTTATGCTTTCCAGTGTGTTGAGAATCCTCTTCCTACTCTTTCTGGTGAATTCCTGCCCAGATCCGTCATCACTTCTTCCCAGAAGCCTTTCTGGAAGTTTGTGCCCTCCCACTCACTCCTCCAACCCCAAAGACTTTTGTACAAAAATGTCTGTCATCACACCTACTACATTGTATTTTGAATTGCAGTAGTCCATCTGTATCTCTGCCTTCCTCTAGATACAAGTTCTTTTCAGGACAGGAAATGAGTCCTTTTTAAAAAAATGTTTATTTTTTTAGAGGGAGAGATAGAGTGAGCACACATGCATAGGGAAGGGGCAGAGAGAGAGAGAGAGATAGAATCCCAAGCAGTCCCCACTCTTTCAGCACAGAACCTGACACTGGGCTCAAACTCACAAACCAAGAGATCATAACCTGAGCAGAAACCAAGAGTCAGATGTTTAACCAACTGAGCCACCCAGGGGCCCCTGGACAGGAAATGAGTCTCACGTGAGTGTTTCAAGTAGCATAGTGTCTCACTCATGGTAGGCACTCAGTTGTTGCAGGAGTGCTTTTGGTTTAACACAGGGTTAGGGCACCTGGATGGCTCAGTCGGTTAAGCATCTGACTTCGGCTCAGGTCATGATCTCACGGTTCATGAGTTTGAGCCCTGCATCAGTCTCTGTTGACAGCTCAGAGTCTGGAGCCTGCTTTGAATTCTGTGTCTCCCTCTCTCTGCCCCTCCCCCACTAGCTCTATCTCTGTCTCTCTCTCTTTCTCTCAAAAACAAATAAAAACATCAAAAGAAATTTTTTTTTAAAAGACAGAGTTGACATTTCTCTAATCAAATTGACCTGTTAATTAACAGTTTACATGTTTTTAGGGGTGCCTGGCTGGCTCAGTCAGTAGAGCATGCAACTCTTGATCTCAGGGTCATGAATTCGAGCCCTACCTTGGGTGTAGAGTTTACTTTAAATAAATAAATAAATAAATAAATAAATAAATAAATAAATAAATAAAAGAGTTTACATGTTTTCAGAATTCTTGCACTCTGGTGTTTTCTTGGTTGTTGATTTTCAATTTTTCAGATTTCTTTGCCTTAATTAGCTCACACTTAAGGATAGAGATTCATTATTTCTTTGCTTTGGTTGGAGTCACCAAAATTATCTACCTTGTGGTATCACTTACCAAATTCTTTGATGTACTTCATCCTTTTTTGTTTTTAACGTTTATTTATTATTGAGAGACAGAGCATGAGCATGGGAGGGCAGAGACAGGGGGAGACACAGAATCCGAAGCAGGCTCCAGGCTCTGAGCTGTCAGCACTGAGCCCAAAGCGGGGCTTGAACTCACAAACTGCAAGATCATGGCCTGAGCCGAAGTCAGATGCTTAACCAACTGAGCCACCCAGGCGCCCCACTTCATCCTTGTTTTGCTTTAATTCCTATAGAACCCACTGGCAGAGCAGATGGTTGGCCAAGTAAGTGATTCCCTATGTAAGGAGGACCTTATTAAATTGCAGATTCCTATTCTAGGAATAACATTTTATCCATTTATTCAAAAAGTATTACCTTCCATATCCAAGCACTATACCAATTGCTGGGATTATCCAGATGAATAATGCCCAGTGTCTGCCTTCATGTACCTCATTGTTCGGCATGGGAGACAGACAAAAAACAACTTGGAATTTTACCGATGAATTCTGATGAGAGTTCAGTTCAGTAGTTGTTTCGGGAGCATGGAGAAGCTGGGGCTAACTCTGTCTTTGTCTATGTGACCAGAAGACAACATTTGAATTAGGAACATACCAAGAAGCGGGTAAAGGACCTTTTTTTTAATGTTTCTTTATTTTGAGAGAGCCTGCATGAGCAGGTTAGGGGCCGTGAGACGGAGAGAGAGAATCCTAAGCCAGCTCTGGACGCTGGGCTCGAACTCACAAACTGAGACCATGACCTGAGCTGAAACCAAGAGTTGGATGCTTAACCAACAGAGCCACCCAGGTGCCCCAGGACCTTCTTGACAGAAGAAATAAATAGCATTTACAAAGTAGAAACGGGATGATGGTTTGTTATTTGTACATTGGTTGAATTAGATCCAGATGCTTCCCAACCTAGATCTCAGAGTTGAACACTTGTTGGAATGGGGGAAGGTTAGAGCATCATCAGGTCACTGACCGCCTGCAACAAGGGAAAAGAGGTGATCATGACCCCCATCTTTCTTGACAGTTTGTCTGCAGTTATACTTGGATCTAAAGAAAGAAGATACATTCCCTCTACTCTATGAATTTAAAATCTAATTTTGCCCATACTTTAAAAATTAGACATAACACGAATCATTAGTTTCACCTCTATGAAGATAGGCCAGCAAAGCAGTTTAGGCTTAACTTTATCTTGATCAATATGGAAATGTTTACTTGGAAAACAGCTTCCTAGTTGAGGCTAAGACCCTGAGTACTTTCTCATGCATTTGTTAGTGTGTTAGAAATTACTAAAGCAAAGGCGCCTGGCTGGCTCAGCCAGAAGAACATGTGACTCTTGATCTCTGGGTCCTGAGTTCAAATGCCGCCTTGTGGGTAGAGATTACTAAAAAAAATAAATAAATAAGATTTAAAAACATATATATATATATATATATATATATATATATATATATATATATATGTAGTGAAGTCTTAAGGGAAGGGGAATTTAAAAATTGAGGAAGTCCTTTATTTCTTTTTTAATTTGCAACTAGGTGTGACACTTATAGATTTTTTTCTAATGTGTTCACATTTTATTCTCTATTGTGAGATTTATTTAAAGAATTTCTGTACTGTATAGATGGGGAAATTGAGACACAGATCTGGCTTAGGTCACGTAGTAAAGGATGAGAGAGTCAGAAACAGGAATTCATACCTCCTTGATCTTCTAGCCAGTAATCTTTCACTGGCTTGTACTGCTTGAAGATAACGGTATTTTCTATTTTGGTTTAAAATTTTTCTTTTAGCTTTTTTTGTTTTTAAGTTTATTTATTTTGGGAGCACAAGCAAGGGAGGGGTAAAGAGAGGAGGAGAGAGAGAGAATCCCTAGCAGGCTCCACACTATCAGTGTAGAGCCTGATACAGGGCTTGAACTCACAAACCAGGAGATCATGACTGGAGCCAAAGTCAAGAACTGGTTACTTAACCAACTGTGCCACCCAGGCACCCTGATTTTGTTTCTTCTTATAAAAATAATACATTCATTATAAAAATTTCAGAAAATAAAGAAGAGAATAAAGCTATATTCCTGCATATGTATATATACCTATCCTCGCAATATCTAGAAATCCCTCTAATAGTTTAGTATATCTATTTTCAGACTTGTTTAAATCTATACATATATAGGGATTTACTTAATATACACACACATTTATTTATAGAGTTTTTAAATAAATTTTGTAAAATTTCATCTCAAATATATATTTACTGTCAAATATGTCATAATTTTAGTTGCTTCATAGAATTGTACTGTGTGAACGTATCATTATTTAGTTAGACTCTTATTGACGGACTTCTGGGTTGTTTCCAATTTTTTGCTATTATAAATGTGATAACATCCTTAATCTGTGCGTCTTTTGCCGTCATTTTGTTAAGAAAATTTCTAGGAATCCAGTTCCTGGGTCAAAAGGTATGCCTACTGTGACATTCTGTTATTAAACTAAAACTTCATCCTATCTGTTCCTTTATGTTCATTGTCACTTTGGACTATGTAAACACTGTTTGCTCACCTCTACTTGGGCTGCAGGAGAAATTCCATTCAGAGTGTGACAGGGAAGAGGCGCTGTGTGCCACAGGCTGGGCTTTGCACGCTTTTTCTGGTAATTCTCACAACAATCTTTGAAATATACAATTAAATGAGGTATTATCAAAAGTGCTATAGGAGTTTAGAGCTGAAAATATGATTTCGTCCAACCAGTGCCTGAGATCATTTAAATACCTCATACTAAAGCATAGTAATAGCTACCATTTACTGAGCACCTACTATGCACTGGTTGTCATCCTAGGTGCTTTACGTATATTATTTAATCCTCCTACAAAGATTCCAAAGCCCGTGCACTTTCCGTACTTCTCCACTTCGACCTTTGCTTCTACGTCTGCATCCTAGTCCCTGTGCTTTTGTTAGATGGCAGATTCCAGAGTGCAGGGACTTGCTATTAATCATTTTGTGAATCACCATAAACACAGGGTTACATTGGGCAGGGGTCTCTGTAGAAATGCTTTATGATTATAAAGCTTTTGAAATCAAGGACAACTTTTACAATTTATCTTTGTTGACTTTTATGTGTCTGGTTTTTATTTAAATTCTAGTTGGTTAACATATAGT